>NC_135892.1:81506529-83912597 GCF_964194155.1 Cetorhinus maximus | reverse complement strand
GATTTGAAATGTTTGCATTTCTGTCTAGGAGTTAGCCAGCTATTCATGCAGGATGCGATTCAACAGCATACCGCATCTCTAATTTTTTTGAGCTGGCACCACCTGATACAATATACGTTGTTCGCCTTGCTTGTTAATATGGTACAAATAATTTAATTCAAATCCTTTGTGTAGTAGCAATATATATGAGGCCTGTTGAGTTGCATGTGTTGTGCAGTGGCTTCCACATAAAGTAGGTTTTGTGTTGCATTTAAATATTTAAAAATGAAGCACACCCACACCAAGATGCTTTTTAAAATGTTTTCACACAAAAGGCTTCATTAAAACTCAACACTAATATTCTTTTGCAGCGCACTAAGCGGCATTTCTGAAAACCTCGAGGAAGAAGTGGTTAACTGTCTCGTCAATTGCCTGAGGGAAGAATTGTTGACAGTGGATAAACTCCATGTTAGGAAGGTGATTGATTCCATTGCAGCATGTATGGAGAATTTTAGCCTAGGTAAGATTGATCAAAGTGCATGAGCTTGAAAAAAAATATATTTAGGACTTTCTACATGGCCTTGTTAAAAGTTGATGCTCCTTCTACATCTTGCATTATTCTTTGGTGGGTATGCAGTTGACTTGTGCATAGACTTAGTCTCCTTCTAAATTCCACGCATTATGTAACCCATCATGTTTGTATTGGTTCTTTGCTTAAAGCAATCCAAAACTGATTCTACTATTCTACATTCTCCTTCTAGTCCTGGATCTTTTGTTGCTTCAAATATTTATCCAGTTTTCCCTCAGAAATGCAATTATCTCTGACTCTAACACTTTCTGTGATAAAGCAGCCATCTGTGCGTGACTTTCCCCTAACCCCACCCCTTACTCTTTCTCTGTGTGATAATTTAAAATTGATCATTCCACATCACTTTCTATCCAATGGGAATAGTCTTTCTTATTTCTTCTATCTATTGGGGAGGTGGTGGCAATAAAAATCTGGAATTAAAAGCCTGATGATGACCATGAAACCATTGCCGATTGTCGTAAAAACCCATCTAATTCACTAATAACCTTTAGGGAAGGAAATCTGCCGTCCTTATCTGGCCTGGCCTACATGTGACTCCAGACCCACAGTAACGTGGTTGACATTGTTGGCCTAGCCAGTGACGGCCACATCCCAAGAATGAATAAAAAATTAAATAAATTAAGTTTTTCCAGACTTTAGATTTTTAAAAACCTTTTAGAGAAAGAAAAGACTGATCTGAGATCCTGGAACACACAGGAACGAGAACGAGCAGGAAATTGTATGATAAGATTAATTTCTAATTGTGGTGCATGTTCAATAAAGTAACCGTTCTGATTTGATTTTCTGCCTTCACAGGTGAAAAGTGCGTGCAGTGTCTTTATCTGGAGGGTAGGTTGTCTGTTTCATATTTTTGATTTGGAAAGTTGTTCCCTTACACATGTCCATTTTATTTTTTTGCAATCATCCCACTTTCCTTGAAGACTGTACTTAGTCTTGACTCTCTCTGTGCAATACAGTATGAACCTTGTCTTCAGTGTCAAACTGATTAATTTAAACAAATTTGCCATTGGTTCAATTAGCTAACTCTAATATTTGTGACCATTAACGGACAATTGATTAAAACGAAATTAAATGCTATATTTTGACAAAAAAATCTGTTTGATTTTGTAACAAATTTGAGTTGGTGTTAATACCTTAGCGATTTCACCTTAGAAGTTGCTTGTTGAAGCAGCGTGAACATTTTCGTTTTATGGAAATTGACTCGCACTAACCTATCTATACTTGTGCAATCGCTGCTTGTAATCTAAATTGGATATTACTGTCTTTTGTCTACTTGTTTCTTCAATCTCTCTGAAGGAGGACTGACAATGCTAACAAAGGCAAATCTTGATTTGAATTGGAAGCTGCTTAATTCCATAGTAAGGTGAAATGCACAGAATAATAGATATGATAAGAGTTACTTACTTCAAACAATTTCACTTGTAACTGCACAATTATACAAAATAAAGAATGTATAATTCTACCCCTACTTAAGTGGGTTATTTTAGTTGCTTAATCAGAATTAGCCCTCTGCAGACCCAGGGCAGAAGCACTGTTCCTTGCCTTTGTCTTTTGCCATTGGCAGCTACCATCTCCAAAAACCCGACTGCCTTCTTGGTGCCTGTGTTTTGTTCTTAAAAGCCTCTCACTATCTGGTTAAAAACTCTGTCCGTCTCAGACCGATCAAGGGGCTTTCAAACACTAGTGATAAATGTCTTTCTGAATCATCATGAATTATTTGTTGTTTAAACTGTGGGAGAAGTAACCACCTTTAACCTGGGGGCCTTTTTTAAAATAAACTTGAGAATATACATTATTTTTAAAAAAAGTATTAGGATTAGTATTAGCATTAATCCAAATCCATTCTGTGGACAAATGGTCAGAAAGTCCAGAAATGTGACTGGTTGCAGATTAACATGGAACTAACTGAGGTAATTCGAAAAATTGCTTTTGTAACTATTTTGACTTTACTTTTGTAGTTCTTCAGTTTCTGCATACCACATTGGTGGATTTTAAGCTGCAAAATAAGTGAGTATTTCTAAAATTTAACTTTGTTCAGGATTGCAAATGTGCTGAGACTTACTTATGTTAATTAAGCAAAATTCACCTATGAATGTGATTTCAGAATTGTAAAGTTACTGAATTTGGTTGCTAACCTACACTTCTTTTATTCTACACTTGTATTAAGTGCTGCAGACATCCTTCAGTCGTATAGTAGCATTACACTATAAATGAGATGATATAAGTGCCTTGGTTGGAGACCCACTTAATTAGGTGTTTTGCCTGCATTGATAGCACATGTAAACTTTTGGCTTGAGTAGCATAAGCTGCTGCATTTTTCATGGCCTTAAGCAGGCTGAGTACTTAGTTTTTGCATTGTGCATATTCAGGAGCTTCCACTAATATTGAGAAAAGACCATAGTCAGTAATTGTTTTAGTGTTGCCATTAAGTCCACCCCACTCTACAAACTTGGTGGATACCCAAGCACCGGGAGTTTTTTAATTCTGTTCATCTGTGCAATGTAAATATGCTATTGCACTTGTTGTATGAACTTTGAGTAGCTTTGTGTGTTTTTCACATGCCAAAACCATTGCCGGTAGTTGCACTATAATCATGTTTAAGGCCAAATCCCAAATGAGACTTGTCACGATGAGAGGAAATTGTGACTGAATGAGATCTAACTATAACTTCACCAGCTAATCAAAAATACATTCAACTGTTTAAAGAGGACCTAATTTTTAAAGCTACAAGAAAAGACACTGGCCAAAGATGGCTACCACAAGCCACCTGATGTCTGGTACTGTAAGTTGACCACTTTTCTGGAAAGTCCCTATATAGATTGCACTGCAGACCTGCCCTGACATGTTGCATGGAATTTCACACCTGGGGGGTGTCAACTTCAAAAAGGACTATTGAAAGGAAGGCATTAAAGTGCAAAATGCTAGACTTAATAACCGTTATGCTGTCAAGTCAACATGGAACTGTTAGCTAGCCAGGATGTACACCCAACAGACACTCAAACCCCCTGTGGAGGATGAAATAATCCTATATCCTGATGGTTTCTACTGTCTTGAAATGTGTCAAAAGTTTCTGAGATAAAATATCAAAATGTGATTACTTGTTCTACAATAATTACTACCGCAGAAGTCAAATCCTTTTGGAATATACATCCACAGCAGGGTTTTAAGAACTGGTTTTGCCAAGCCAGAGTTAGAGAGGAAAAGTCAACAGAAGAGTCTGGAAAAAATGCTAAAGAGAGCAGCAATGAATCTCTTTGTCTGTCTGTCTCTCTCTCTTTCTCTCTCTCTTCATAAGTTAAGCAAAGCCTTATCTCTGTCAAAAAATCAGTCACAGGGATAGTGTATTTCCATCAGAAAGAAGCTCAGGAAAAACTTTTTGATTTCTGGAAAAGACGCCTTACGGATTAAAAAAGGAAATTGTCTCCAGCAACTGCAACTACATGGACTTCAATTCAACTCTGGGATTTTAAAGGACCAGCTGACTTAAACTAGCTGCGACGTTCAACAATCTACACATCAAAGACAAACAAAGGATTTCTAACCATATATTCTTTTAGCTTTTACTTGGACTTTAACTTTCCTTACTCCTGATACCTGTGTGTACGTGATGTGTCTTTTATTACTTTTTCTCCGGTTTAGTGGCTAATAAACTTGCTCTTTCTTTGACTCAAGAAAACCTCGTTGATTGGCTCCTTATTGTTCACTGCTTAGACAGTAAAAAAAAATACATTTGCATTTGAAAAAGGCATCCACAGGGGAAAAATAAATTTAAAAAACCTTTGTTATGACCAACTGAGGAGGCTAAATAGAGGGGACCCAGTTTACTCCTCCTCACCTGGTCTTTACAAATTTTAAATTCCTATTACCTAAGCTTGTGGTCATTTAAGATGAGGTTTCCTTTCTTCTACCACCGTAACTTCTGATCTAAAACACAGTGAAGGGAGATGAATAGGCTATAAATTTAGCATTATAACTTTTCAATTCATAAAACTATTAAGTCTTTTGCAGACTCACTATTATATTAGATATTTATTTTGCCAAAAACCATCATTACTGAAAATGTATTTGGGAAAAAAAGACTGATTTTTAATTTTGCTTTAGGAGCCTTGGCGGACAACACATTCTGCAAAACAAGCTGATGCATGATTCACTGGTAGCCATGAAGGCCGCAATGGTCCTTGTGCAAAAGGTTCAAGAGAAAATACATGACATTTTCTGTAAAAATGCTGAGCCACGTCTTTGGGAAGCTATGTGTGGGCTACTCACATGCTTTATTGAAATACTCCTAGATGGTAAGCTTATGGGAAACTACTGTTAGATGAACATTCTCTCCTTACAGCACCATTGCCAACAAATGCTTTTTCCTCCTCGTTAAAAGTATAGCAGATAATTTATTACAGATGTAAAAGGCTAGTTGCATGTTTTTGGCCTTGCTGTCTCCATTCCCTTTTCTCCCAGTTTCTAAGGATGTCAATTTTTTTCTACCATTCAGGAGATTTCTTACAGATCGTTCAGAGTACAGCAGGGATGGCTGCACTTCTGTTTATCAAAACTATTGTGGACTGTGATGAACTCTTGCCAAAGCTGGTGAGTAGGAGTGCTTTTCGGAGAGATTGAAGTTAATTTTTGCCTGTTTGACATGAAGATCTGGAAGATGATTAATGATCTTACCAGGCTGCTATGAGAAGGATATGATGTAATTAAGTTTTTTTAAATATTGAAAATGAAACATTAATGTGGATTCAGAATATCATTGCCGGTTGAAAATTAAGAGTAACAGCAACATTTAATGCTTTGCTAATGCTTTCTGATCAAAATAGATATGATTACATTTTTTTTGCAGGCTTTGGGACCCTTTTAAAAGAAGGGCTTGGTCATCAAATTAATTATTTTGGAAAGATAAAGGGCAGGATTTTCTCATGGGCTTCCATCCCCTGACTTTGGGAACAAATGGAGGCCCCAGGCCCACATTTGCCTGGAGACAGACCAGAGTGTTAAACTTCTTACAGCCAGTTGGTGAAGGAGGAGACCAGAATCCAATCTTTACTCAATTTTAGATTTATTCACAAAGTAAGACATTGGGGAGAAGTGCTCAGCTCTCCCTGTGCGAGTGGGGGGAGGAGACTGAGTCGGGGCCTGCGCTCTTTTGCGCATGTGTGCAAAAGAGCGCAGAAATCTCCCTGAGGCAAAGAGCTGCCTCAGGGAGATCGGTTTGATTTTTAAAAATTTTAATAAAAATTTTTAAGACATGTCCTCTCATGTGATAGTGTTACATGAGCTGGGACATGTCAATGAATTTTATTTAAAAATTTTATTAAACTTTTAAAAACCTTCATGAAATCTTGTCCTGCTCGTGGATGAGGTTTCATGATAAATGCGAAGGCCGCCTGGGCTCTTCGCCTGCCTAAGGTTGGACGGGCAGCTCAGTTAAGTATTTTAATTAACACTTAAATGGGCTTAGTAGGCCCTTGACAGTTTGGCGGGCATGCAGCTGACTCTGGTGCGCTCCCGCCGGACTGAATACCTGAATGGCACGCGGTGACGTCGGGACGCACGCCCAATGTCACTGCGCATCATTTTACGCTGACCTGAAGATTCTGCCCAATATAAATGTGTAGCTCTGAACTCTACAAACCACCACCAGTGCCAATAAGTGTCTCTTTTTCATTTATTGTACGATTATTTGCTTCAACATTCAAGACTAAGTCATGATATATGGAACCAGTAAAAATAAATTTCTGATGACAATTTGGAATGATTCAGACAGACTGGATTCAAATACGATTAAGTGATTATCTAATGAGTGCCCCCACCTGTATACACTTAATTTATACAGCTAACATGGAGGAGCTATTTTCCTGGAGGTGACATCCTAATTGGCTGCTTCTGCGCTATCAGAAGGGTGGTCTCTGATGCTGCTGGCCCAGTGACAGGGCTGTGAGCTCCAGAGCCCTTGCCCCTTCTGGAGAGATGGGCACTGATGAGGCAGGTAGCGATTGCAAGGGCGCCTCAAAATGGAGGCGTCCTCTGAGCCCTAAAAATAAATAATTATTTAAGAGGGGAAGACAGTAGGCCCTTGACATTGAAGGGAAAATACCTCGATCTAAATTGTTGGGGCCATGGGGTGACCTTTGATGTTGGTGAGGCTGGAAAATCAACCCTAATTATGGTCTATGGCCTTAAGTAGGTAAATTGACTGCCTACCTCTGTGGTACGGGCAGCTGACCCACATTCCTGCCCACCCTGGGAAAATTCCCTGCTGGAGCTATCCCAGAGCAGTTCCCCTCTATTTTTATGGCACATCCACCTCCAAGCCCACCACCACTGGGCCAGGAAAATTCTGCCTCAAAACTTCATTGCAACCTGAACTTAATCATATCTTGCAGTGGCAAGGAATCATTTTACATATGAACTGAAAGTCTTATTCTTGGAATCAAATCCTGCTTAAGTAGCTTCACTGTACCAGGGCATTATATTTGAAACGATACATGGGATTCAGGATCATTAAAAATACAACAAAGGAATACTGTGGATAGGTGGGCTAGATGGCCTGAAGGTCTTCTCCTACCTGAAACTGTGGTGGTGATTTTAACCCCAGGGTAGGTTGGGAAGGGGGGCTAAAAATAAAACCTTGAGCAGCTTGACTTCTACCTGGCTCCAACCTGGCTTTAACTGGGTGTACTGTTGGGTGCGTGATCAACCTGCCCTAAGTGAAGGGTTGGTCATTAAAATATTTTAGGATTTGTAACATGAATGGAGATCTAGCTTTTTTTTGTGTAGATACTTTGTTGATCTCACCATTCACCATTGTCCCAAATGGTCCATTACTATCACCATGCCAATATCAGCTTTTATTTCGAGGAAGTTATGACACAAAAAAATTTTGATCTGTTGAGTAGAGGACAGAGTTTAGCTCACAGCATATGTTGTGAAATGCCCTACTCAAGCAAGATTGACCCAATATTTTTTTCAATAGCCTGTTGATTTTTATATCTTAATTGAGCCACATCTTTTCTTTTTTGAAGGTTTTTGATCTGCTTTTTAACTCCATGCAAAGAGCTCATGATGTACCAGGATGGTTAATTCAGAGTTGCGGGCAACTTTACAATGCTGTACCTCCTGATGATGCAGTTCTTTTCCTAAGCCAGGGGTCTCTGGCAATGTTGGACTGGAGAAGTGGAAGAATGAGAGATAGTGGTGAACATCTACTATTAGGCATATTGACTGTTCTCTTGTCACTTAACACACGGTAAGCAACAGGTAGATCATTTGTTTTCTAAAGTCAAGCACTATTCATATGTGTTTTTGGATTTACAAGGCTCCTTTTATTAACAAAACATATGTGCCAATTTATTGGTGAAATTCTGGGAGTGCTATCTAATCCCTTTCTCCTTTAGCCTTGGCAAAGACTGGTAACTGAGACTTAAAAATAATGGAAAAGCTATGTCTTCGCCATCACTAAGACTGCTATTTCTACCTCTGTAACATAGCCTGACCCCACTTCTGCCTTACCTCAATTGCTACTGAAAATACCCCATGCCTTTGTTACCTCTAGACTTGACTACAACACTAGCCAGCTTTGCACTTTCTACCTTCCATAAACTTCAGCTCATCCAATACTTTGCTGCCCATGTGTCCTAGCTTGCAGCAAGTTCCATTCACCCATCACCCCAGTACTCGCGGAGCTACATTGCCTGCTGGTTAAGCAGCATCTCAATTTTAAAATTCTCATCCTTGTTTTCAGATCCTCCCCGCCCATGGCCTCATCCCTCCCTATATCTGTAATCTCCTCCAACGCTGCAATCCTCCGAGATATCTGTGCTTCTCCACTTCTGACCTGAGCATCCCTGAGATTAATTGTATCACCATTGGTGCTGTGCCTTCAGCTGACAAGGCCTTATCCTCTGGAATCCCTTCATTACACCTTGCTACCTCCCTGCGACTCCTTCCTCCTTTATGACACTCCTCAGCACCTTCCTGTTTAACCAAACTTTTGGTCATCTGCGCTAATGTCCTTGTAGCTCAATGTCAAATTTTGTGTGATGCTTCTCTAAAGCATCTTGGGATATTTTACTATGTTAGAGATGATATAAGTTAATTGTCCATAATTAAATATTATTTGATGCGTTAAAACAGCAGAGTGGTTTTTTGTATCAAAAGCCATATTGCAGCGGCTGCAATCATTGAAGCTGGTTACTTTTTTTGTGGTAACAGGCTTTCATCTGTCCTAGGTTCTATTTTGTACCATAATTGATTGTTACCTTAATTGAGAAGGCATAGTTCTTGCTAGCTGACCAGAGAACAAACAGAAATAGCATTTCAAGCTAATAGAAACTGTATTAGTCTAATGCAAAGCAATGGACAATGTAATGGCAATATTGTCATGTTAATGAATTCCATTAGCTGTCTTTATATAGTTCGCAAAATGTGCAAGCAGCTTGTATTCAAATTTTTTTGTGGGGTTTCTTGAAGTTCTTTGAAATAATTGCTACTTTTCACTCCAAATTTAATGCATTATTCTCCTACTTATTTTAAAATATGCCAAAATACCAAGGCAATTCTAAATATGTATTTTTTTTAAATCTATTTTTGAAGCCCAGTTTTCAATAATTTGGCTAGAGTTTGAACTTCAACAAACCCATAGTCTAATTTAAAGCCTTGTGAACATTTGCTGTGAATTTATAATTGGTTCATGGTAAATGATCCATTTTAAGTCTCACTAGTTCATTTATTCTGATTTGAAGTTGAGTAATCACATTTTTCCCATATGTAGGCAATTTATTTTGTTGTCTTTCTCCACTCGTCCGCAGAAACCCTACTAAATCTAAAGTTTAGGATTGCCAAGGTCTGGACTGAACTTGTCACAGCTCATCCTTGGTTAATGCACCAGGAGTCCTACCTGAGAAATGTTTTGCAGTTTCTCCTATCGTTCCCCAGAAGATCCAGCTGAAATTGATGAACCTCCAATGAAAATCTAATTTTAAAAATCAGTCAGTATTGTGATTCAAATTCACCCTTCCAGTCAAAGCTCAACTCAATATTTTGATATCCATGTTTATTGCAATACCAAACCCTGGCTCAAATCATTGGCTTTTTTAAATTCTTTATTCTTCTATTCCAATCGAGGAGGAAAACATTAGCATGTACCTCAGCTTAAATGTTCAAGTGTAGCTCCTGGAAGAATACATTCAGTTTGATCTAGTTTTCAAACAAAATATGATATTTTTTGCAAGGAAACATACAACAAAATCCTGAGTATGTGGTGCATAAGTTATTGTCCCCTATTTAAAGGGTACAAAATGTGAATGAATGTGCATGTACACAAGACTTCACAGTTAATTTTGCCTTGTTTTGTCAGACATCTTGGAGCTGATTGTTATGTAGTGGTGTGAGTGAGGCCCAAATAGTTAAAAATGGGTTTATCCCTGCCAGACTGATAAGTATTCAGATTTGCTCATAAGTGCACTTTTATAATTATTCATCAATTCAGCTTCAGATGTGCACAAATGAATTTTTGTGGTGAGGGGCTGTACAGCAACGAGAAATGTTACTGAGGGAAACAAGAAAAAAAGCATTTTAAGAAAGCTTAATCTTCATCCATTAGCAGATTTTGCCCAGGTTGAAGGGTCAAGGGTTTAAGATGTGAGGCAAAAAACTCAATGGAAATGAACTTTATGTTCAGGCTTATGTCTGGATGTCAGTGACGTAGCAGTCCAGTACCCGACCCCTATTTGATCTGTACTGCAGCATGCCTGGAACAAGATAGGAACAGGTTTTCAGCTGACACACGTAGCATTAGCTGTGCTAGCCCTGAAATATATGTGAGAAGTATGTAGCATTTTGTCGGTTGGCATGCATTGCACCTGGCTTTCTGCAGGTCAGGACCATGTGAAGACCATTCCTGTAGTCGTTACCAGATAGATATGACAATACCTACAAATGAACTGCCATCATATGAACATAGAGCACTTCACATGCAGCCCGATCTGCCTGACATCCTCTCAGTTGTCCTTTTTTTCCAAGCACCTGAGATAAGAAACTCCTTTAGAAAACCTTTTACTGCCAACAAGTGTGACAGGGACAAAACAAAAATACACTGTTGGTACAGAGGTTCATAAGGAGGCAAGAGGGAGGGGAAAAAAGCAAAGCTATCCAGAAATGGTGCCAAAACTTGTGCCATTCCTATAAACTGACCTGTGTACTGCTCCACACCTGGAAGCTTGTTATATGTGGGTTTTGTTCCGAAGTGACATGGACTTGGCATAAAGGCTGGCAAAAGATGTAGCAGTCTGCTACCATTTCAAGCAGAAGCTTTCTCAGTGACAGATCAGAGGTGTATGCTGTACGCAACAGAGGTGGACACACAGCATTCTGGTTCTCATCACTCTTCCCAGTTCATGAACTAGCATATGCTGGGTATTAAAGACAAGAAAATAGGCTCCTCAGTTGCAGATTTATTGGCTTTCTGCTTGTTTTAACAAGCCTCCTGGATGTTAAAATTTCTTATGATGAATTGGGTATGTTGTACCCCTGCTTTATTCTTGTTTCAGCTTAAAGGAATCAAGTATGGCAATGTCAGTTTCCAGGATTCTGAGTCTTTGGACCACTTCTGCACTAGATGCCCTCCATTCAGACTCGTGCTCTCAGTATCTGAAAAATTCTCTGAATGGAAACTCTGAAGCGATTCAGAAGCTGCTGGAATACATATGGACACATTGGGAACATCCTTTGGATGGTGTGAGACATCAGACTAAAACTATATTCAAAAACATTTTAAAAATTCACCAGAAGACCATTGATGGTTCCTGTGGAATGACAGATCCTTTCTTCTTAAATATGACACACAGCTTGTTGAGTCTGGAATGGCACATCAAAGGAAAATACACCTCACTCAGTTGTTTAGTGGAATATCTGGGGACTGAATATATACTAACTGTGGATGACTCTGTTCCAAAACAAGTTCTAGGGGTAATGCTTGAGCAATCTCTAGCAACATATGCAAGTGATCTATTGGAAAAAATGTTTGTGAGTCATAAGAATCAGTTGATGTCTTCATCCCAGTCTAATAATTGGATTAAACAGTGGCATGAAATTTGGGTATCTCCATTTCTTGCGACATTGTGTGAGGAAAAACCCAGCCGAACAACTTACCTTATTGAATACTATCTTCCCAAACTATTGAAATGCAATCCTGACAGCCTGACTTATATGATCAAAGAGCTTCAGTCTTCTGACAAGGCCAGCAACATTGGTGAGTAGGAGAGCGGAACAATAGCAATGACATTTAGTCTGGTTGAATGATTTGCGATTGTTTGTTGTCTATTATCCTGTAGATTTACTGCTGGAGTTTTCAAATTATAAATTTATTTTAGAAGCACTAATCTGCAATCTTGCTTACCTCCTAATATTTATTGTTGTGCCAAAACCTGAACAAACACTTGAAATGGAGAATAAACTCATAGAATCATAGAAGGTTACAGCACAGAAAGAGGCCACTTGGCCCACTGTGTTTGTACCTGCCGAAAAATGAGCCACTCAGCTTAATTCCACTTTCCAGCATTTAGTCTGTAGGTCTGATGGTCACAGCACTTGAGGTGCATATCTAGACACCTTTCAAATGAGTTGAAAGTTTCTGCCACTACTACTCTTACAGGCAGTGAGTTCTTGACCTTCACCACCCTCTGGGTGAAAAAATATTTCCTCATCTCCCCTCTGATCTTTCTACCAATCACTTTAAATCTATGTCCTTGAGTCACTGGCCTCTCTGTTAAAGTAAATAGGCCCTTCCCACTCACTCTATCCAGGCCCCTCACAATTTTGAATATCTCAATCAAAACTCCCCTCAGCTTCCTCTGTTCCAAGGAGAAGAACCCTAGCCTATCCATCTTTCATAGCTATAATTTTCCAGTCCTGGCAACATCCTCGTAAATCTCCTTTGTACCATCTCTAATACAATTACATCCTTTCTGCAATGAGGTGACCAGAACTGCACACGGTACGCAAGTTGTGGCCTAACTAATGTTCCAGCATAACCTCACTGCTCATTTATTCTGTGCCTGGCTAATAAATGAAGGAGTTCCATATGCCGCCTTAACCACCTTATCAACCTTCCTGCTACCTTCAAGGATCTGTAGACATTTACTCCAAGATCCCTCACTTCCTCTCTACCTCTCAGTATCCTCCCATTTATTGTGTACTCCTTTGCCTTTTTTGACCTCCCCAAATGCATCACCTAACATTTCTCTAGGTTGAATTCAATTTGCCACCTTTCTGCCCACCTGACCTGTCCATTGCTAACTTCCTGCAGTCTACTACAATTCTCGTTTTCAACTGTGCGGCCAATTTTTGGCTCCTCTTGTTTTTGGGCAGATTTGGATAACTGTAATACAAGAAGTCTAATTCTTTTGTAAATATATTTTGATTCATCTTAAAATTTTCAATTTTAGTCTTTGTATATTGTTTATTTTAACTAATATTACAATGGAAGAAATGCCAAGGTGAAAATACTAAATTTTAACAGAGATACTAGGCCAGATGACCGAAAGTTTGGTCAAAGTGTTAGGTTTTAAGGAATGCCTTAAAAGGAGGAAAGCAAGTTAGAGAGACAGAGATGTTTAGGAGCTTAGGGCCTTAGCAGCTGAAGGTACAGTGACCAATGGTGGAATAATTAAAATCGGGAATGCTCAAGAGATCAGAATAGAGGAGAGCAGATATCTTGGAGGGTTGTGAGGCTGTAGGAGAAAGCAGACATAGAAAGGAGCGAGGACATGAAGGGAATTGAAAACAAGGATGAGGATTTTAAAATTAAGGCTTGCTTTAACTGGGAGTCAGTGTAGGTCAGCAAGTGCAGGGGTGATGGGTGAATGGAGCTTTTTGCAAGTTAGGACACAGGCAGCAGAGTTTTGGATTACTTCAAGTTTATGAAGGGTAGAATGTGGGAAGCTGGCTAAGTGTGGATTACATTAGTCAAGTCTAGGGGTAACAAAGGCATGCATGAGGGTTTTAGTAGCAAATGAGCTGAAGTAGGAGCAGAATTGGGTGCTGTTATAGAGGTGGAGATAGGCAGTCTTGGTGACGGCACAGATAAGTGCTGGGAAGCTCATCTTCCAGTCAGATATGATACTAAAGTTACAAACAATCTGATTCAGTTTCAGACAGTAAAGGGAATAGGGAGAGGGGACAGGAAGAGGTCATAGAGAGAGAGAGAGCGAACCGTGGAAGAAGCCACCACGAGGAGGAGAGCACCGGTAGAAACCACTGGGGAGAAGGGCAAAGAAAGAGGCTCCAAGCAGTACAAATGCTGTGGTTGACAGGCTCCAAGTAGTGAGGGCTCGCAGGATGCCCTGGAGAGCTGAAAAGGCAACAGAAGGTTGGTGACTCTATGCTGTGGGCTGTTGGTCGATGTGGCTGAAAAAGCTGGTGTTGTGCCTGTGAGTTGGTGCTGGAGTGCAGCCTCGGGAAGCCAGTGAACGTGGTCTCAGGAAAAGATATTAAACCATCAGGAGGTGAGCAGTTGCTGAGGCCGTCAGAGTTGGAGCGATTTTTGGAGGGAATTCGGAGACTAGATCTTTGAGAGTGAAGACTTCAGATCCATCGTGAGGGAGACAGAGCTTTAACAAGATTATGTAACTCACGGTGGATATTGACATCTTGCAGGGTTGCTGAGAAATCCATGGGACCTGTCTTGGTTGCATTTGCCATTTACTATGCAGTGTAGTGTGTTCAACCACAGTTTGCCTGTTAATTCACATGTACCCCAGGTTAATTCTGAATGTTAGAGTGTAAGATAGATATTGCAAATTGCTTTACTTTTCTGACTTTGTATAGTAAAGTTTACTTTGTTTGTTTAAAACTGTGGAATCCTGTAGCCTTATTCTCTTTGCAAGTACCTGGGATCTCAAACATTGTCTACTTTACACAAAACATTACTGGTCCCAAACCAAATTGTACCAAAATTTGGGGCCTGGCCAAGGATCGTAACAGTTGTTAAACCGAGTTACTGTCAGCCCTCCTAAGGTGACATAAAATGCATTATTGAATGAATAGAAGGGGACTTCAACCCAGTGTCATAATTATTATTTAGGTCTCCACCTACATCACTGAAATAGATTATTTGATCATTTTTTGCTGTTTGTGAAACTTTCCTATGCACAAATTGGCTGCCATGCTTCCCTATATTACAACTAACTACTTCAAAAGCCACTTAATTAGCTGTAAAGTGCTTTAGGATGTCATGAGGTCATGAAAGTTGCGACACGAATGGAGGAGCTTTCTTCTGCTTTCTTAACCTGTTCCAGCTTACACTATTTTGAGCTGAGCTACTGTTTATTTACTTCATTCCTTGCACCTTTTCCCTTCATCTAGTCCACCATTCACAATGGCACCTTCAGCTGTGCAGCCACCTGCTTTGTAACTCCCTTCCTAAATCTGTCTGCTTTGCTTCATTTCTCTCTGCTTTCAAAGGCTCCAAAAACTACAACTTCGACATTGCTCTTTCATCACCTCTGCTAAATCTTTTGCCAAATCATTACTCCCTGTTCAATAGAATAGAATTATAGAATGGTTGCAGCATAGAAGGAAGCCATTTAATCTCTTTTCCATTGAAAAGTCCTGGACTTCTGGCAATGTGAAAGGTATTGTAGTTATTGTATGTATGGCCTTGAGGGTATCAGTGGAGACTATTTTTATTCAGTTATGTCAGTGATGCTGTGAAGAAAAGCTCTTTGTCCATTTTATTTTATTAATGATGCATGTTTGTTCTCTTTGTCTGATAAATGTACTGTTTAAAATATGTTGGGCAAAATCTTGCTCTCATTGCCTAATGGCTGTGAAAAATAATTTTATCTTAACCATTCAGAGTGTGGTATTAGATACCGAGTTGATCAATCTTCTAATATTTAACTTTTTGAAGATTTTGAATGTTAATGCAATAATTTTTTTTCAAGACAAGGCCTCATTGTTGAATATTAAAGAACCTCAACTATGGAAAAGATGATTAGATCTGGTTGATTGAAGAGATGTTGATATTTTTCAGGCTATGATAAGCAGGGCTTGAAAGACAATATTTAATTGTTTAGAAACTAGATAATTATTTTCTGGTTGAAATTGATAACCGAGAAGTATTGGTAGGATTTTTTTTTCCCTATTTCAGGAATGTGTAGTCTGGTTTTCGAGATCTTACTTGCATATCAGGGTGAACAAAAGAAATTAATACAGAAATCTTTTTATGTATAAAAAACTTCATAACTGAAAGTTATGATGTTAGTCTGGTGCCAAACTTTGTAGTTTGTTCTTTCGGGTTGTCACTGAAAGTCTTTTTTTTAAAAGAAAAATACCTGAGCTTTGCTTAGTCTTTCCAATCCATCCTCTGTAAATTCCACAATTCCAAAGAGGAGCAGATGTAACATTGGAGTGTCCTGGTCTTGCCCATGAAATACAGCATCAGTGGGAGACTGAAAACTCCAATTGGAAAACGAGTCACAATTTGGGTTGCTGAAATCAAAAGTGGCAAACACTGAAAATAATAAATAATTAATAGTATAGTCACTGTAGGATAAAGATAGGTGATGATGATTCCACATCATTTAAAATGGCAGCACAGAACTGTCACTAGTCAAAGGTTCAAAATGCCTATTCTAAAAATTGGATATTCATCACACGAACAAACCTTGTCCAGGGAGTCAATCTGCTTAGGTATCCATAATTTGTTAATAATGCTTTTACATTTTTTGTTAGTATTCTGTTTGAGTATCTTAAAATATATACTTTTTTTAAAAAAAAGGAAACTGTATGAATGTTTTTACTAAGATGTGTAATTTGTAAATGAAAGATTTGCACATTGTACATAACTGTTTTTATATGCAACAATGTTAATATTGAACTTATTTCTACCGATCTTTACATTATTTTTTATCCAATGTTTAATTTGCTACTTCCAAACAAAAACTGCATCATTTTAAGTTTTGCACATTATTTCATCCTGCACAATGTTGGGCTGGGGCTTTCTGGCACGTTGGCTAGGGGGTATCAGTGCTGCTCCTTTTCTCTCCAATATGAAATGCATATGATTTATGTGCATTTTCTAACTGCAGAACCCCCACATAAAGAGTAACTGTTAATAAAAGCAAGTTTTATGTTGCTGATTTGTGACTTGGAGAAATATACTTCAACATTAGGCTAGTTGTTAAAAATTTCTGAGTCTAAAATAAATCCCTGTTCTGTTTGCTTTAGGGCCTTTCAACAGCAGAGGTGCTCTTGGAGCACTGATGACTTGCTTGAGAGCAGCTAGAGCTCAAGGATTGTGGAGCACTGCTGACGAATTTGCATGGAACCAACTGATACCTATTAGCCTGATAAAGCAGGCTTTGGTTCATAAGCATGAACAGGTATGTACAGCAAAGAATCTATTTAATATTGAGGTAACACCTCATGTTAAATTGTTGGTTTCTGCAGGTGATTCTGGATTTATGGTGGACTTTTATTGAAATACTTCTCAAATAACTATTCATTACTGGAAAGATTAAGAATGGTCTTGAAGAGCAGTGCTGGGAAATACAGACTAATATGGACAAAATATAAATTGTTCCTGAGTATTGCTGAAAAAAGAGACGTACTGTCAAAGCTTTTCATCTTGCATTCATCAGGACAGACCCAAGAATGCCAAATATCAAAGGGAGCAACAATTTATACTGCACGAAAAAAGGGTGCTGATTGGTTGGCAGGTCGACTCTGGTCAAGGCGTTGCCAAAGAGAATGCATCAGAGAACTATTGTTCCCCCATGCTTTTGTTTATTTCAAAAAGCTGCCATGCCTGGACATGTTCCTTTTATCTGCAGATGACAGGTCCCTGTATATGAACGCATGTAGCTTCTAGCAAGCATAAGTGAGCCACATTGAGAGCCCAATTGATAATCTTAACTTGGTGTAATCCTTAGCACACTCACGGTTCTTTAGCAAGTGCTGTCCAATTGCCGAACCGAAACTAATGTTAGATATTATGTTTTGAGTTTTGCAAGCATGGACTGGTTGAATACAATCAGTACTCTGCCTATTGTGAATAGCTGAAGGGATGTGCTTTTGATATGATCTGCTAGTTGTTGGAATGTATGGCCTACGTAGCTGGTATCGCATCGGCACTGAAATTCATAAACCACGCAGCAATTGATAAAAGAGTGCTTTAGTCTTTTTATTCTTAAGTGATTGAAAAATCCAACTGACGGTTTAGTTCTTTTTTATTCATTCATGGGATGTGGGCATCACTGGCTAGGCCAGCACTTATTGCCCATCCCTCATTGCCCTTGAGAAGGTGGTGGTGAGATGCCTTCTTGAATTGTTGCAGCCCATGTGTATCATACAAAATGTGTCCAAACAATTTTCAGTCCTCCCATTCGGCTCCAGATAACCCTGCAAGTTATTGCATTTGCAAGTAGGGAGTCCTGGCAGTGAAGCAATGGGAAGTTTGCCAGCACTCTGTACTAGTAAATTGTGCAGTTTTAGCAGGTTAAACTCCAGCACATACTTGAGGACAGGGGAAATGAGGGATCCTTAAGCTTCAGCTATTGCCTGCTTTCACCAAATTTTCTGGACTTAAATAAATCAGGTATGTTAGTTTGAGGAGAGAAAATGGGCTAATTATTAGGCAAATAGGAGCTCTGCATTTGCTGATTACACAGTGGTTTGGAGTGGTTTAAAGCAGAATTACTTTCTGTGCATGTCTGGTATCTGCCTGACCAAAAACTGAGACAAGTTATGATATTGATGCTGCTTACTGCAAAATGGATGCATATTGCTACATGGAGCATTTTTTTTTTGATGTCTCACAACATTTTGCTGTGTGTGGCATTTCTGTTTTTTAATCACCCCAATTCAAAATGTCCTTAATGCTAGATGTGCTAGATATTTGTTTAAATTGTCAAAATTCTTAAGTAACATTATTGTTGGATTCAGCGGTTTGTCTTTTTGCGGTACCTAATTATAGCACCTCAATTACTGAGAGTTTTCCTTTTGTTTGGCTACATGTGAAATAACAAAGCTTTGTACTTTGGAAGCAGGAAAATTGTATCAGGCGCATCCTTTATTAATTTACAGATACGATTGAAAATGAATAGCATTTATGTTGCTGGGATTACTCTGACTACTTGATGAAATGCTCATTTTGAGAATGAGAACCTTGTTAGGAATGGGTGAGGGCAGTGAAGAATTGGCCCTAGGTTCACATTACTGTTCACAATTGAGTTTCTGGAGATAGCAATACGCAGAAGTGGAGAGCTGGTCTAAACGGGACAATTGACAGTAGTAGATCTTTCTTAGTCAGTGATCACATGAGTATAGAAGGCACAGGTTGGAATATTCCGTGCCTCTTGGCGTCAGGCGTCATGGCGGGCGTGAGTGGACAATATGGCGGGAAGGCCAAAAATGAGTTTCGTGACGTCATGAAACCAGTTTGCGATCGTCTGCTCTGCCCGTCAATGGCTGGCTGCCATTCCAGCTGCCGGTGGCTGGAGCTTCATTTTAATATATCTACATATCATTATAAGCCCTGCTCGTTGGAATCATCCCTCCAAGCTGGATCACCTGGGCGTGTTGGCCTGATTTGCATGTTTCACAAGAGCGTGCATCTGGCGAGCTGCACTTTGAGGGGAACTTGGAGGTGAGTGCACACTAACGTTGCGCAGTGCTAACAAGGGTCATCTGTTGGACCTCAAGGTTGAGGCACCGTGCATTCAGGCAAGCCAGAGGCAAGTTGCTTTTTCCCACCTGGCTGACAGTGTGGTGCCGGGGCAAGGGCTGCACTGTGTTTGGGGCGAGTTGGGAGGGAGGGCGGGCAAGGGCTGCACTGTGGTTGATGGTAGTACACAAGCATGTGCGAGTAGCGGTGGGGGAAGCGGCCACGTATTAGGGAAACCTCGTATTAAGTGACTATTCATCTGCAGCTGAGACAGTTCAGGTGCGTACACATTGATATACTTGAAGTTGGGTCTCCAGTTTATCATCCCACTCAAGCGACGCAGAGGTATGAAAGTGCTGCCGATTGTTGCAGACCTTTTCACCCCTCAGGCACAGACTGCAAACTAATGAGCTTTTTGGTGAACTGCAGAACAACTGGATGACTGGGCATTATGTACAATCTCATCGCGAATGTTGACCATGGAGAATCACTGGTGGAGGCGCTCACAGCCCCTTTCAATGTCATCATTTAGGTTTGAACCAGTCTCCCCCATGTTCAAACTAACGCCTTGCAGTGCAGTTTAGGAGAATTCCTGAGCTTAGAGCACAGGATGCAGTCCAGTGGGCAAAGCTGCCGCCAATCAGTCAGGTGGAGTGGGGGCGGAGGTGGTGGGGTTTCATGCAGCCATGCAGCGCACTAAACTCTCAGCGCCCTCTGGGATGCATGAAGGGGACTTCAGGCTTAACCAAATGAGGTTCTTAGTACACCCATGCTAACCATGTGTGTCTCTCTTCCATCCTGCAGGAGGAGTATATCAGGAGCATGGAGCCTGGTGACCTAGCTGTATGCCTCATGGCTTACAGAAAGCGGAGACGAAGGAGGAGAGAGTGACAGAAACACCTGGCTGGGCAGAAGGAGGAACAGCACCCTCAAGAAGAAGGGACAACTGAGACTCCTGCGCACGCTGCTGAAGAGCCACAGCGAGTCGTCGCTGGTCGGTGCCTAGCTAGACCCAGGGTCTATAGATGGCACTTGTCATTCCTGTAGATGACCGAAAACCATTGTTGCCAAAGACTGCGCATTTCCAGGGAACTGGTCAGTCACATCTACCAGCTGCTGCAGGATTTGGCATCGCGTGGACATGGAGGGCATCCACTGCCCATGGCCGTGAAAGTGATGCCAGTGGGTCCTTTCAAAGCTCCATAGGTGACCTCTGTGGGATATTGCAAGCCTCCACCCACAAATGCATTCTGTGAGGTCATGGGTGCCATATTCACGAAGGCACAGAACTTTGTGTATTTGAACCAGGATCAGGAAGCTGGACTGCTGGGATTTGCCCAGATCTCGGGTTTCCCATAGGTACAGGGTGCCATCGACTGCACTCGAGTAACCTCATTTGGTTAAGCCTGAAGGCCCCTTCATCAGACCTCCATGGCAACAAGTGGTCAACTACGCCAATCCAAGGGCTTCCACTTGCTGAATGTTCAGCTGGTGTGCAACCACCATAAATGCACTCTTAAGGTCTGCGCACGGTCTCCAGGGCGTGTCCATGACTCCCACATTCTAAGTAGGTCACAGATCTGTGACATCTTTCAGGCTCCAGAGAGGCCACAGGATGCCTCCTCAGGGACAAGGGTTACCCGCAGAGGACATGGCTGATAACACCTGTGCGGTAGCCTCAGAGTGTAGCAGAGCGAAGGCTCACGCTGCGACTCGCATCTTGGTGGAGCAGACCATTGGAATGTTGAAAATGAGGTTCTGGTGCCTGGACTGGTCTGATGGAACCCTGCAATACAGTCCACTGAAGGTGTCATGCATTGTCGTCGCCTGCTGCGCCTTTCATAACCTAACACTGCAATGGGGAGAGGAGATGGAGGAGCTGGACCTTTCCTTCGATGAGGAGGAATTCAGTGAGGATGAGGGTGAGGAGGTCCTCAAAGGCGGGGATGACAGCAATGAGACCATTGCACTGGCCAGACAAGGCAGGCGTGCTCGGGAGGCCTTCATAGCTGCTAGATTCATGGAGGATGATGATGATGACATGCAGTGAGGAGACGCCATGGGTCTCACATTGCATCTATGAACGTTTGACTCCTGTCTGGCTGATGGCAGCACACATACCCTTTGTGATAAGGCTCCTGTCATGGAGGCGCAGCGGATACCCAACGTCCCTTTATTCCAGGAGGATGATGACAACATGCAGTGGGGACACTCCATAGATCCTCACTTAGCTTGTGTGAATGTATGACTCCTGTCTGGCTGATGGCAGCTCACTTGCGCTCTGTGAACAGAGTCATATAATGGAGAAGCAGCGGAGAAACTTTAGCTTCTCCTGATCATATGGCATCCTTCGTGAGCTGAACCCTTCAGGACCACACTGTCACCAGACACAGATGCTGATGAGATGCTGCACCTCAAAGGTGCTGAGAGCACACAAAGAGAATGACAGAACTCTAGCCGCCGG
Source organism: Cetorhinus maximus (assembly GCF_964194155.1). NCBI lineage: Eukaryota > Metazoa > Chordata > Chondrichthyes > Lamniformes > Cetorhinidae > Cetorhinus > Cetorhinus maximus. The sequence goes on along the minus strand of NC_135892.1, from coordinate 83,890,898 downwards.
CCCAGGACATTCTGGCAGCAATGATAAGCCCCATCGAGATGCAGGCATGACTGATGTGTCAAGTCACTGTGAAGGTGCATCATCAATGTGCTGGGAAGGTTGCAGAAGGCACAGGGAAGAGGCCCTAGACTGAAACACCTGCCTTTATCTTGTGCAGGGACCAAGATTTAAAATCTGAATGACATGACTGCTCATCAGAACAAGGCAGGGAGACATTCTTGGGAGTTTATTTACATTAGTGAACATTATGTACAAGTGATTAACACCCCCGCCCAGAATGTGTAACTGCATCTTCTTAACCTTCCTAACCCTGCCGCTACGTCTTGCTGCTCCCTGGACATCCACAGCAGAGGTGGAGGCAGCCCGCTGACTGCTACTGTGATGATCTTGGCGGGCATTCTCTGGAGGGCTGAGACCTGGAGCGCCCCGGCCTGCTTTCAGGATCCTGCTACGTGGAAGTGGCACTCTCCTCGGCCTGTGGGACTGGAGCTGTTGGGGCCACAGGAAGAGGGGATTCAGATGGGCCTGATACTCCTGGAGTCACCTGGGTGGATGGCCCCAGGTATGCACCCACTAAACCTCCTACCCATGGGTGCTCGAGGGCCCCTTGCAGACTCCTCGAGAAGGGGAAGCTGGATTGAGATCAAGCTGCCCCACACCCTTCTTGACTACACACTCTTTGTTGGAGGCCAACTATGTGCTGCACTGGTGGAGGGTGTGGGTGAGTACTGTTACGGGTATTCCAGGGTGCTGTCCTCAGGTTCCTCATCTGAGGCGCTGTTGGTGTTGGAGTCAGGGCCAAGGTTGCCTGAGGGCGACGTGGCAGATATGCCTATGAGAGAATGTGGAGATTATTAGTGCGTGGCTGCTGCGGTACACAGAACAGTGGACTCACAGTTGAATTGTCAGAGGGATGATTTGGTGCATGATCTTCACTTGGATGCTTGGCGCTGACCTCGCATCGCTGCAGGAACGGTCCACGTCCTGTCCAGTCAGCTCTAACGTGCATTCTTCGAAGGAATGAGGACCTTGATGTCCGGCACTCCACCCCCGGCCTGGGACCCCCTTTATATTGTACCCAATCTTGTCCTGCATAGAGATAGGTGAAGAGATTGTGAACAAGGTGTATGCCTGGCCATATGAGAAAGATGCCAGGTGTGCTTGTGTATGTACGGAGTGGAGCCATGGACAGGATGAGGAGGTGATCTCCAGAGGAGATAAGGCCAAATGGAGATGTGAGGGTGTGTGTAAGAGAGTGAATGGTGATGTCCCTTGAGCTGTCAGTGAGTGGGATGCCAGTGGATATGTGATGGGCTTGTGAATGTATGAGTTTAGAGTGATGAGATGGTTGACTTACCCTGGCAGGACGGATGAAATCGTTCATCTGCTTTCAGCACTGGATGGCCAACCTCTTGTGGGCAGTGTTGGCACTGACCACCTCTGCTAACTCCTCCCAAACTGGATTGGTGATGTTGCTGCCCCTCTTCCAGCTAGAGCGGGGTTAGAGGACATCACAGTGGGCCTGCACGGCGTCCAAAAGATGTTCCAGGGGCGTGTCATTGAATTGGTGGGTTGCAATCTTCTTGCCTTTCGGGGCCATGCATTTTGTGCAGCAGTTCCGGGCTGGAAGCAGTGAGAGGTGTGTGCATGGCTGCACTTTAAATATGGTGCCCAGCATGAGGAAGCAGCGAGGTGGTGGGTGAATCAGAGGCTGCCCACCAGCGAAACTGTGTGTTTCCCGGGAATGTACGATTAATGAGGCAGGATTGGCATGATATGGCGTGAAATTGCGGGCAGTGGGTAAAATGTCCTTTTTCCCGCCTGCTACCACACTTAGTGCGAATCTGGGATGATTCCGTCCACCATATTTGGAGGAAGAGGGACAAGTTTAAAGTAACCAAATTGCCAAAATCTAAATCTTTCTCATTACAGGTCCGACTAGATGCTTTGGGTTTGGTATGTGAGACACACCGCAGTACAGAAACTCTATCCCAGCAAGAAATAGCTTTAATAAAATTTTTCCTTCCATATAACCTGAACAGTCAGACTCCTGCGATGAGACAGCAGATTGTGTGGTTAATGAGAAAGGTGGGCCAATACTTTTGAATCTCTTTTTGTATTTTTCCTTCTGGCAGTGTCCTCATGATCAGTATACAGAAATTGTTAACTTAAAATTGTACTTACAGCGTTTTTGATATTTACACCAGCTTAATTTTCTCTGCAGCTCTTCTCTAGGCTACGGGACAGCTCCCAAGTGCTTTATAAGCAAACTCAGACTGTTAATAGGCAGAAGAATATTCTCTATGAAGAAAAATCAAAATCTCAACATCCAGAAGTTAAGCTCCAACAATACAAGGTGCAGCATAAAGATTTAATTTTAGCACTTGATGCACATGTATTTAAACAAATAACTGTAGTTTTGTGTACAACTAAGATTGGATTAACACAATTTAATTCATAGAATCATAGAATGGTTACAGCTGTGCTGGTTCTCTGAAGGAGCAATTTGTGTAGTGCCACTTCCCGCCCTCTCTCTGTAACCCTAAACATTATTTCTTTACTGAAAATAATCCAATTCCCTCTTGAATGCCTTGATTGAACCTGCTTCCACCACATTCTCAGACAGTGCATTCCAGATCCTAACAATGGTGAAAAGGTTTTTCCTCATGTCTCCATTGCTTCTTTTGCCAATTGCTTGAAATCTGTACCCCCTGGTTCTCGGTCCTTCCACCAATGGGAACAATTTCTCCCTATCTACTCTGTCCAGACTCCTCATGATTTTGAATACCTCTATCAAATCTCCTCTGGACTTTCTCATACAAGAACACACAAGGGAAACAGTTCCAACTTCTCCAATCTTTCTACGTAACTGAAGTTCCTCATCCCCGGAGCGATTCTTATGAACATTTTCTGCACCCTCTCTAACGCTTTCATATCCTTCCTAAAGTGTGAACTAAAGTTCACCCTGAACTGGACGCAATACTGCAGTTGAGGTGGAGCTAGTGTTTTATACAGGTTTAATATAACTTCCTTGCTTTTGTACTCTATGCCCCTATTGATAAAGCTTAGGATGCCGTATGCATTATTAACCACGCTCTCAACTTTGCCAGCCACCTTTAATGATTTATGCACATACACATCCAGGTCCCTCTGCTCCTGTTCTCTCTTTAGAATTATGTCTTTCTTTATATTGTCCTTTCACATTCTTTCTGCCAAAATGAATCACTTCACACTTCTGTGTAAAATTTCATCTGTCGCTTGTCTGCCCATTTCACCAACTGATGTTGTTATCTACTATGTTCACAGTTCACACCACTTCCAAGTTTTGTGTCATCCGCAAATTTTGAAATTGTGCCCTGTACACCAGAGCCTAGGTCATTAATATATATCAGGAAGAGCATGGGTTCCAACCCATTCCCTGAGGAATTCCACTATTAAACCTTCCACCATTAACCATTACTCTCTATTTCCTGTCATCCACCAATTTCATATCCATGTTGCCCCTGTCCCTTTTACACAGAATAAAAAATATCCAATAAAACTGCTTTTTTAATTTAAGGACAGTGCTGAATGTAATAGTAAATGGCCATCTTTGCCTTAGTAAAGTACTATGGAAAACTTCATTTTTGCTTCAGTTTATCATATCAAAGTTTCATTTTCTTGTAAAAAAAATTAATGATTTTAAGTGATATGTAACAAACTATATTAAGACTTGGGTCTTAATATAATAAAAAAGCAAACAAAAAAATGCATTCTATCTGCATGTTTTATGGCAGTCGTTACCCAGAAGTAGATTAAGTAAACAATTCTATGGGTTTCTACAGGAATGACTGACGAAGTAACATTTTTTATTCATTGATGTGAAGTGGGCATCACTAGTAAGGCCAGCATTTATTCCCCATCCCTAATTACCCTTTAGAAGGCGGTGGTGAGCTGCCTTCTTGAAGTGCTGCAGGCCATGTAGTGTAAGAACACCAATAGTGCTGTTAGGAAGCAAGTTGCAGGATTTTTCCCCAGCGACAGTGAAGGGAATGGCAATTTACTTGCAAGTCAGGATGTTGTGTGGCTTGTTGGGGAACTAACGGTTGGTTGGTATTCACACCTGCCTGCTGCCTTTGTTCTTCTGAATGGGCATGGATTTAGAAGCTGCTGTCAAAGGAGCCTTGGCGAGTTGTTTCAGTGCATCTTGTAGATAGTACACATTGTAGCCACTGTGAGCTGGTGGTGGAGGGAATGAATGTGGGTGCCAGTCAAGCAGGTTACTTTATTTTGGATGGTATCAAGCTGCTTGAGTGTTGCTGGAGCTGTACTCATCTATACAAGTGCAAAGTATTCCATCACACTCCTGACTGGTCATTTGTAGATGGTGGACAGGCTTTGAGGAATCAAGAGGCGAGATACCTGCTGCAGAATTTCTGACCGCTGATCTGGCCTTGTAGTCACAATATTGATGTGGCAAGTGCAGTTAAGTTTCTGATTAATTATGACCTTCCAGGATATTGATGGCGGGGGCATCAGCAACGGTAATGCCATTGAATGTCATGGGGAGGTGGTCATTGTCTGGCACTTGTGTGATGCTAATGTTACCTGCTTTTTATCAGCCCAAGCTTGATTGTTGCCCAGGTCTTATGCATGCAGGCATGGACTGTTTCAATATCTGAGGATTTGTGAATGGAATTGAATCATCCTCAATTCTTACCTTATGTTGGAAGGAAGATCATTGAAGCAATTGATGATGGTTGGGCCTAGTACACTGCCTGGAGGAACTCCTGTGGTGATGTCCTGAGGCCAAGACTAACAGAATGAAATGCCACAGAGACATCTTGTTTTTTGAATGACTTCTCAGGTCCCTCACCATTATAAGAAGGCGATCAACAAGCCCCTCAAGATTTATAGGAACTTTCTCTCAATCCAATTTTAGTTTAGCCATAATCAGCATGAGGCAGAATTAGATGTCCTACAGAACGGATTTGGTAATGTTAGAATGAAAAATTGATGCTTTGTTTAAAATTGAGACAAGTGGGTGTTGCAATTGAAATGTAGGAGCAGCAATTCAGTACTTATGAATAAACTTTTTATTTTTATTTTCCAGGATTTTATGGTCTGGGTATGTGACAGACTATTGCAAGCTCTGATTCCAGGTGCTTCATTTCCAAGGAAATTCATTGTCTTGAATCTCTTAGGAATAATTGCTGACGTTTTTGAAAATTTTGAGGGTAAGCAAGATGGAATGTGATTGTATGCTGTGCTTGTGGGATAGTGCTACCAGGTCCTGAGTCTCTGGTTAAAAACTCTGTCCCATGCCACTTACAACTGTACTTTCTAAAACACAGCTACCTAGCCTTTAGCCCTCCACTTGCTGCAATACTTCTGCAGCCATCGATCTGCTTTATTAGATATCCCCCTTTTGATGTGCTTGTCCCTGACAAAATATTTGAGCGCTCCTTTCTTGGCTGTTTCCCTTGGTGTATGGCCGTCTTCTTTATTCCCTCAAGTCTGAGACTATCTGGCACACAACTGGTTTAGCCATCAGTTGCCAGGTCTGGCTGGACCATTTCAAGTGATATTGTGGTTAACTCTTCTACAAAAACCACACTAATCCAGGATCATCCTGAAGAGCAAAGATAAACTTTTGTTTCTTTTCTGTGTCACCATATTCCTTTTATGTTCCTTTCCTCTGCCTGCTCTACCCTAACCTCCAACAAGTGTGAGGGACTTAAAACTTCTTTGTCCCTAATTTGAGATGATCGGTTCAGCAGCCTCTCTTGCTTCCCCTGCTTCATTTGTTATATAAACCATTCTACCTGCCCTAGCTCTGAACCTACGTTTTTCTCAATTTTCTTTTCTATCTCCCCTCATTCTCTCTGAGCTCATTTTTTCCATTAGACCTATCTCTTACTTTCTCAATCTAATCCCACTAAGCTAGTAAACACCCAACTTCTCTTCCTGGCCTATATGCTAGTAGATATTGGAAATGGCTACTGCTTTTAGATACTCTCTCTCCCGGTTTTCAAGAACACTTTCAACACCTCCCTCTTCAAAAAAAAACAAAAAACGCCTTCAATCTCTCTGTCTTTGCTAATGACTGCTCTCTCCAAAGTCATTGAATGTCTTTAACCATCCATGCTTAATTTTAGCATAGCTCTAGTTAGTTACTAAAATAATTTCATCTTGGTATTATAGTTTCAATTACTGTATAGTGAGGACTGTTAAGCATATTGGGAAACAAAGTTATCCACACAGTATTGTGAAGTTTGCAGTTTTTTTAAGGCAAAAAAAAATTAGCATCACCAGTCCTGATAATGGATTTAGTGACTTTGTACTTTGTTTTAAACTGTTTTTCTACAGGTCAGACCTACAGAGTGATGCAAATGACTGAAGTCTTGCAGCCAGCCTATGTTGACTCTTTACTAGGGTGTTTGAACAGCACCTTTGAAGAATTGAAGTTATTAGCCTATGACTTTTTGAAGAAACTTCCAGCTACTATTTTAGGTTTGCAGGTAACATACTTAAGGGCAATGATTAAGGGTGGTTGCTCAATGAATTTCTAATTATCTTATAAGCAGGCTTTGTTTAAGATTGTTTGATAACGTTTATTTACCCAGTGAAGTACATACAATAAAAGTCCTGTTTCTACTATATCCATCTCACCTCAAGGTGTCACATTTGTCATGCTTGAAAGTGTTCAATTTGGATGTACCTTGGTTTAAATGTTGTGTAAAACAGCAAGAAATTGAAACTGAATAGGTTGGAAGCTTACCAATAAACATTGGGTCAGATTTTGCTGGAGTAGGGCATATTGCAGCATTTCTTGTTAATTACATTTGTTAGTACATGTTTAGGTTTAAAAATCTTTTTCCAATAAAGTTATTGGAACTGCAGTCTGATAATGGTAGGGCAAGGGCAACAGGAACCTCAGGACCTTGGTGCACAATGGGACAAATAGTGTATCTCCTACCAATGAGATTTAAGGATTCAGAAATAAACAGCAAGAACAGAGAAGGAGGGTGAATTAGAATGGATGAATTAAACGCCAAATCAGGTATAGAAAGAGAAATAAAGACAAGGAGAGAAAGATTGGATTATGAGAGAAAAAGAAGAGACTGAAAGGAAAAAACCAGAGTTAAAAATTATAAACATTTGAAATTCAACATTCAATCCCCTGAAATAATTTGAAACCTGAAGGAATGAGACTGCACACTTGATTGTTTACTTTCTTGCCAAGAGAAGTTGTCAATCATTAACAAAAATCACACCGTTGAAAGACTTGCACTGTTAATTATAAGACTTAACTTTCTGTGATGTGTTTGAGGGGCAATTAATGTACAATTGCTAGCAATTTGTGGTGCTTTGCAGTTCATGATGTATCTCTTCCACACTGCAAATTGCTAGCCAATTTGCATATTGATCAGCTGATCAGATGCCATTATTTTTTCAGTAAAATTTTGTCCAATAGCTTAATTCCCTAAGCAATAGCATTTAACCTGTAATTGATTTCAAGATGTGTCTAATTTACAATGGTTCTCTACAGGAAGTAATTGATTAACTGGAAGATTATAGAGTAAAATTTCAAAACAGGTATGCAGGAAACAATCCCTGCATCTGAATGAATAGGCCCAATGTGCACATAATGTTAATAGGACTCATTTCCATCTAACTTGCGAGCTATGGACACTTTATGGCCAGCCGCAGGCAACTTGCTGGAGAAGAGGCCTTGGAAATCGCTGCCCTGCCACAAGCAGCAGCCTACAGATAAGTCCTTGAAAGAGGATCAACAGTGGGAGTAGGTGTTGTGTGGTGGGTAGTATGGTGGGCTTTGGGGCTGTGATGGGGAGAGGAGACAAATTTCTTGACCCATATTTTGTGTGCTGGTTCAGTAAGACATTGTGACTTTAAAAGAGGAGTCCACATCAACAGCAGCTCCAGCTGGTATGCATTGTGTATTATATGATTTACGGCTCATGTCACTATAAAACAACATATTTTCAGACTTGTCGTGAGCAGTGAATGTGCTCCATTCATATTCTATATTTAGATTTAGAAATAAAATGGAACCAAAAATAAATGTGTTAATATTGTTGAATATACTTCCATTTATTATTTTTAAATTAACCTTTACATATAATCTTGTAGTTCTCCAAGCAGAATAGGAAAGGTTCCTGAATCAACATGAGAGAAATTAAAATGTGGGGTCAGTGCCGAGGCAGGAAATGTCTTGTATTTGGGCCCTATACATGAAACCTGATGAATAAATGGACTGAATGTTTTCTTATTCTACTTTGTAACCTAATTTTCTAACATGCTTTGTTGCTTATTTCTCTGCTAAAGAGGGCTTAGGTCATTTAATTTGTGTAGAGTTGCTTTCTATGAAAAGATTGTCCTCAATTCAGTCCAATGCATTAAACTAGGATGGATCCATTTTCCCCTCAGAGAGGCCTGTTCTACTCTGAACATTGATCTAATAAATAAAGTTTTGGAGTTCACTGGAGTAGTGTTTTGATAAACAGGGACAGTGTGATAATGTAATTGGCTTAAGTTGCATTACACTAAATGGGCAATATCAAGCTGTGGTTCAAATCCTTCCTCCAAAAGAAGTAGAATAGAATGCATGTGACAGTTTTTGGGATGAAATCAAATGTTTTTGTTCATGGTTTTCAGTGGACCATGTGCATTCAATTGCAGAGAAGGCAAAAAAGTGAGCAAGTGGCTGCACCAGCCACACACACACTGCAGCCACCAACAAACAACTCACCATCCAGTTTCCCTGTCATTCTGTACTTGGCGCACAGTTCAGTGACATGAGGGATTGAACCTGTGCTCTTTGCCACTTTTGTGCTGATTGTCAATGCTCCACATTGCTCAACCCATCATTTTATATGAGTACTGTGCAGCATTGCATAGCATCATGGAATGATACATTGCAGAAGGCAGCCATCAACTCATCATGTTTGTGCTGGCTGTTGGCAGAGCTATCCAACAAGTCCCACTGCCCATCTTCTCCCTCGTAGCCTGCAATTTTTTTCCCGTCAAGTATTTTCCAGTTCCTTTTTGAAGATTACTATTTAATCTGCTTCCATCACCCTTTCAAACGGTTCCCAGATCACAACAACTCGCAGTAAAGAATAAAATTTCCTTGTGTCATCATTATCTTTAAAGTATGTCACTTAGGGATGCGTAGTATCTGTATGTCTTGATGAAAATGAATTCCCTGTTTGCAAACATTCAAACAAGGATGGAATTATTTTGCTTTGTACATATATAAATATTTAGAAGTTGAACATGTATCATGGACTCTGAATTCTCTTGTCATTTACAGTCTCTGGTCCTGTTTCTAATAACATTGCATAGTGGCTTGCTTCTTATTGATGAATAACCAAATTGTAAATTTTCAGGACTGTTGATTATCTCTTACTTTTCAGTTTAGTAAACCTTCACTCTTGTTGGTAGTGTTGTCTTTTTCGATCTCTTAACATTTTACCCCTTGATGAATGTTCAGTGAACCACATGAAACAAATGCCATATATGGATGTTTCTTGTTGTGGTTATCCATTTGTGCTACCTTTTGAATTCATTCACATATTCCAGATTTTTGTGGACACCGATGACCAGAAGATTGCTTTATTCCTTTAACATTGCCAATTCTGTTCACAAGATCTGTCAAAGAACCTTATTACTTGACTCCTGCTTCAGGCCTTTGGTGATTACAGTCTCAGGAAATTCTAGTGATTTCCTCTAATTTTCATCAGTTCTGTGCTCATCTCATCATTGTACCATGGAGTATTTATGTATATGGAAATTTCAGTGCCACAAAGCTTATGTTCAGAAATCAGTATTTGATTACTCTGTTAGAAACATTTACACTCAAGAACATGTTTAAAGTACTTAGAGTATATTTGGCTAGTTGTCATGGTTGTTTCTTTTGGCTGGACTTGTTTATTAAATGTTACTCTCTTCCACCCCATCTTACAGGATGGTGAGAAATTGCAGACGCTTTTGCAGACTGCTTTGGATCTTTCAACCAGTACCAAACCTTATGACTGCATCACTGCTTCATACATCCTGGCTCTTCTGGTACAGCAAGAAGGCTTATTGCCAGCTTTACGCGCTTGTTCTTTAATTCAACAAACTAGTTACCAGTTTGATGACTTCAGCAAGGTTCATGGAAAACAACCTGCAGATAAGGAAATCCTAGAAACCAATATTTTAGAAGGTTAGTGTTAATCTGCAATGTTATCTATTATTACTGGTAAAAACCAGAGCCTGCCTTTTTTGGTTTATTTGCTCCTTTTCCTTGAACTCCACATCAAATCCAAAAGGAGTTTGTTTACATCAAAGGTAGTTTTTCTTGCTGTTTTATGAAGAAATTCCTGCAATTATTTACCAATTGAATTTGTAAGCAAAGATATGGTTTCATGGGGTTGGGAGTCAGTGAGTGGGTTGGTGCTGGTGAAAGCATAATGGTAATGTTACTGGACTAGTCACGCAGAAGTCCAGATTAATGCTGCAGTGAAATGAGTTCAAATCCTACCGTGGCTGCTAGGCAAATTTAAATTTAATTAATTAATAAAACTGGATTAAAGGTTCTAGTCTCATTAATAATAATGATGAAGCTACCAGACTGTTGTCAAAATTCATCTAATTCACTAGCATCCTTCAGCGGGGGAGAGAACCTGCTTTTCTTACTCAGTCTGATATATGTGACTCCAGACCCATAGCAACGTGGTTGACTCAACTGCTCTCTGAAATGGCCTGGCAAGCTACTCAGTTGTATCAAACTTTTACAGAAAAGTTGAATAAGAATAAAACTGGATGGACCACCTGACATCAATCTAGGCACTGGAAACAACAGAGGTACAACCAGTTGATCCTGTGAAGTCCTTCTCACTAACATCTGGAGACTTGTGTCAAAATTGGGAGAGCTGTTCCAAAGACAGGTCAAGCTTGATATCGTCATCCTCACCAAATGATACCTTACAGCCAATGTCCAAGACCCCTCCGTCCCAGGATATGTCTGTTCCACTGGCAGGACAGAAGCACCAGAGGTGCCGACAGAGTGGTACACAGCTGGGAGGGAGTGACCCTGGGAGTCCTCAACATTGACTGCAGTCCCCATCAATCTTCATGGCATCAAACACTGGCAATTCTGCTGATTAATCACCTACCACCCTCCCTTAGCTAATCAATCAGTGCCCTCCTTGTTGAACACCACTTAGAAGAAGCACTGAGGGTAGCAAAGGCACACAATGTACCCTGAATGGGGAATTTGAAATCAATCACCAAGAGGGGCTTGGGAGCACCACTTCTGACTGAGCTGGCCAAGTCCTGAGCCATATATATGTGCCGTACCGAGCTTGCAGTAAGTGGTGAAAGAAGCATAAAGAGGGAAAAAGCTACTGGACCTTACCCTCTCCAATCTACCTATCGCAGATGCATCTGTCCATGACAGTATTGGTATGAGTGGCCACTTCACTGTTCTTGTAGAGACATGCCAAGGACACGTGCATCCACTACCACTGTGCTAAATGGGATAGATTTAGAACCGATCTAACAGCTCGAACTGGCCATCCATGAGGCGCTGTGGGCCATCAGCAAAAGCATAGGTTTTTCAAGCTCATGATCCAGCATATCTCTCACTCACTCTACTATTACCAAAAGGATAAAGGGATCAACCCTGGTTCAATAAGGAGCGTGGGAGACCATGTCAGGGGCAGCACCAGGCATACATAAAAATGAGATGCCAACCTGATGAAGCTGCAATGCAGGACTATATGCATACTAAACAGCAGAAGCAACATGTGATAGGCAAAGCTAAGCGATCCCATAACCAAAAGATCAGATCAATGCTCTGCAGCCCTGTCACATTCAGTATGAGTGGTGGTGTACAATTAAATGACTAGCAGGAGGAGGAGGCTTCAAAACATCTCCATCTTCAATGATGGGGGAGTCCAGCATGTCAGTACAAAAGACAAGGTTGAAGCATTTGCATCCATCTTCAACCAGAAGTAGATGATCTTATGCAGTCTCCTCCTGAGGTCCCCACTGTCACAGATGCCAAACCTTGGCCAATTCAATTTGTTCCACATGATATCAAAAAAAGGCTAAGCGCACTGGATACAGCAAAGGCAATGGGCTACGACAGCATCCTGGCTGTAGTAATGAAGACTTGTGCTTCAGAACTAGCCGTGCCCTTAGCCAAGCTGTTCCAGTACAGCTACAATATTGGAATCTACCTATCAATGTGGAAAATTGCTCAGTTAAGTCCTGCAAAAAGCAAGACAAATCCAATCCAGCCAATTACTGCCCTTCAAACTTTATTGATGATTGAGATTAGTAATGGAAGGTGTCATTGACAACGCTATCAAATGGCACTTACTCAGCAATAACCTGCTCACCGATGCTCAGTTTGGGTTCCACCAGGGCCACATCGCTCCAGACCTCACTATGACTTTGGACCTAACATGGACAAAAGAGCTGAATTGTAGAGGTGATCTGAGTGTGACTGCCCTTGACATCAAGGAAGCATATGATCAAGTGTGACATTAAGGAGCCCTAGCAAAATTGAAGTTAATGGAACTCGGGGGTGGAGAGGTGGGGAGCTCTCCATTGGCTGGAGTCAAATGTAGCACAAAAGAAGATGATTGTGGTTGGTCGAGGGGAATCATCTTAACCCCAAGCTATCAATGCAGAAGTCCCTCAGGGTAGTGTCCTAGGATCAACCGTCTTCAGCCGCTTCATCAATGACCTTCCCTCCATTATAAGAACAGAAGTGGGGATGTTTGCTGCTAATTGCGCAGTCTTCAGTACCATTCACAACTCCTCAGATGCTGATAGAGTCCATGCATGCAGACAACATTCAGACGAGCTGATAAGTGCCAAGTAACATTCACACCACACAAGTGCCAGGCAACAACCATCTCTAACAAGAGAGCATCTAACTATCTTTCCATGACATCCAATGGCATTATCATCACTTAATTCCCCACTGTTAACATCTACTGACCAGAAACTGAACTGGACGAGCCATATAAATACAGTGGCTAAAAAAGCGAGTCAGAGGATTGGAATTCTGCAGCGACTCCACATTAGTCTACCATCTACAAGGAATGAGTCAGAAGTACGATGAAACACTCTCCACTTGCATGTATGAGTGCAGATCTAACAACACACAAAAACTCAACACCATCTAGAGCAAGCAGCTGCTTGATCGGCATCCCGTCCACCACCTTAAACATTCACTCCCTTCAGCACAGGTGCTCATAGGCAGCAGTATGTGCAATCTACAAGATGTATTGCAGCAACTTGCCGAGGCCTCTTTAACCCCACCTTTTAAACCTGCAACTTTGCTACCTAGAAAAACGAGCAGCATATGCATGGGAATATCCCTACCTGCAAGTTTCCCTTCAAGTCGCACACCATCCTGGCTTGGAACAATATATGCTGATTCTGCTATCTATTACTACTGTTGGGGAGGGTTTAAACTAGATCGACAGAGGAATGGGAACCTGAGAGGGAGCTGAGATTGGAGGGCAGCAAAACTGGTAACAGGTAGTAGAAAAGTAGTAAACGAAATTAGAAGACAGACGAAGCAAAGGCAAGCATCAAATAGGAACAGAATGCAGAATAATGTTAAAAAGACAGAATTAAAGGACCCTATCTGACTGCACGCAGCATTCGCAATGTGTTTGATGATTTGAAGACAGAAATTGTGGTAAATGGGTATGATTTAATTGCCGTTACAGAGGCGTGGCTGTAGGGTGACTAGGATTGGGAATTGAATATCCAAGGATCATCTTAATTTAGGAAGGATAGGCAAAAATGAAAAAGAGTGCTCTCAATAAGGGATGAAATCAGTACATTAGTGAGAGAGGATCTTAGATCGAGGGATCAAGATGTAGAATCAGTTTAGGTGGTGCTAAGAAACAGCAAGGGGCAGCAAACATTGGTGGGAGTTGTTTATACGCCACCAAACACTAGTGGTAATTTTGGGCAAGGTATAAATCAGGAAATTGGCAATGCATGTAACATGGGTAATATAATAATCACGAGTGACTTCAATTTACAAATAGACTGCAGGATAAATTCCTGAAGTGTGTATGAGATGGGTTCCTGGAGCAGTATGTTGGGGAACTAACTAGGTATCAGGCTATTTTAGATTTAGTATTATGTAATCAGAAAGGGCTAATTAATAACCTTGCTGTAAAACAACCTTTGGGAAATAGTGAGAATATTATGATATAAGTTCACATTAAGTTTGAATGTGATACTTCATTCTGAAACTAGGGCCTTAAACCTGAACAAATGAAACTATGAAGGTATGAGGGGGCAAGTTGGCAATGGTGGATTGGAAAAATATTCTAAAATATTTGATGGTAGATAGGCAAGTAATAGAATTTAAAGAAGTACTACATGCTCTACAACAGACCTACATTCCCCTAAGTCACAAACACCCAGTGGGAAAGGTGAATCAACTGTGGCTAACAAAAGAAGTTAAAGGTTGCATTAGGTCAAAGGAAGCGGCTTACAAATTTGCCAGAAAAAGTGGTAAGCCTAAGGATTGGAAACAATTTAAAACCCAGCAAAGGATGACCAAAAAACTGATAAGGAAAGGGAAGAGAGAAGGTCGTACTTGAAAAGTTAACTGGATTGAAGGTTGATAAATCTCCTGGACCAGATGCGCTACATCCCAGAGTGTTGAAGGAGGTGGCTGTAGATGTAGTTGATGCATTAGTGGTTATCTTTCAAAATTCTGTAGATTCTGGAAAGGCTCCTGCAGACTGGAAAGTAGCAAATGTAGCAAATCAATTTAAGAAGGGAGGGAGAGGGAGAATGGAGAACTACAGACCTGTTAGTTTGACGTCAGTAGTAGGGAAAATGTTAGAATCTATTCTAAAGGATGTGATAACTTTTTCGTATTCTTTCATGGGAAGTGGTGTAGCTGGCTCAGCCAGCATTTTTATTGCCCATCCCTCATTGCCCTTGAGAAGATGATGATGAACCGTCTTCTTGAACCATTGCAGTTCATTTGGTATAGGTACACCCATAGTGCTATTTGGGAGGGAGTTCCAGGATTTTGACCCAGTGACAGGGCAGGAATGGCGATATAAAAACAAAAAACTGCAGATGCTGGAAATCCAAAACAGAAACAGAAATACCTGGAAAAATTCAGCAGGTCTGGCAGCATCGGCGGAGAAGAGCACAGTTGACGTTTTGAGTCCTCATGACCCTTCAACAGAACTAAGTAAAAATAGGAAAGGGGTGGAATATAAGCTGGTTTAAGGGGAGGGGGGGCGGGGGGGGCGGGGTGGTTTTGTTGGGACAAGCAGCCAGTGATAGGTGGAGATAACCAAAAGCTGTCACAGACAAAAGAACAAAGAGGTGTTGAAGGTGGTGATATTATCTAAAGGAATGTGCTAATTAAGAGTAGAAGACAGGACAGATAAGGTACAGATAGCTCTAGTGGGGGTGATGAGATCCCAGTTGGTATAGTATGAATGGGAATTTGCATTAGGAGATAACTGAGGAGTGAATTGTTAGCTGCTGAATTTCAAAAGAGACGTAACAGGAAGTTTTACAACTGGCAAAAATCATAAATAAATAAGACAAAGTGATTAAGTTTATTTTTCCGGAGTGCTGGCCATAATGACGACATGAAAGATTTCTGTATTTTGGGCACAGTAACTTCCAAAGAAAGTTTAAACCAATGGGTTTAAAGATCAAAGGTGGAAAAATGTATTTAAGGAAAGTTTGAAAGCTGTATGGGATTGGCCTTGTGAGATCTTGAAAGGTGGGCTGTGTGAAAAGTAGCCTCTAGCCACCCCAGAGAAGTGTTGTTTGTTCCAGAAAGCAAAGTTTTGTTAAAAGCCTTGGATTTCCATTGTCGAGTGAGAGGGAAAAAGAAGCTGTGAAATACCTCCCAGTGGGTGCCTTGTGGTAATAATCCTGGATGTTTTATAGGTTAAGAATATATTTGGACTGTTGCCTGGAGAAGATGTTTATTTGGTAGTTTAGCTGAATAGAAATCTTTTGGGAAATGTTGTAAGACTAAATTTACTTGTGTAACCGTAATCTTGTGAACTTAAGTTTTCTTTTCTTTTGTTAATAAATGTTTTAATTTAATATTTAAAATCTCCTAAAGTTGTAGTGGACTTTTTACTTCTGACTTCAGTACACATACCTTCTCGTAATAAAATACAAATTGCAAATCGTTGTGAGAGCTTGGTCAAGTTTCCCTTCGGGATTTGGTCAGCCTAGCAATTACCACCTTCCATACCATAACATTATCTAAGGAAGGATATACTTGCCATAGCAGGAGTGCAACGGAGGTTCACCAGACTAATCCCTGGGATGCCAGGATTATTTTATGAGGAGAGATTGAGGAAACTGGGCCTGCATTCTCTCAAGTTTCAAAGAATGAGAGGTGATCTCATTGGAACTTATAAAATTCTTACAGGATGTGACAGGGTGGATGTAGATAGGATGTTTCCCCTGGCTGGTGAGTCTAGAACCCGGGGACATAGTCTCAGAATAAGGGGTAGACCTCTTAAGACTGAGATGAGGAGGAATTTCTTCACTCAGAGGGTGGTCAATCTTCGGAAGTCTCTACCCCAGAGGGCTGTGGAAGCTCAATCATTGAGCATTTCAAGACAGAAATCGATAGTTTACTGGTGACTAATCACACCAAGGGATATTGAGATAGTGCAGGAAAGTGGTGTTGAGGTAGACAATCAGCTATGGTTTCATTGACTGGCGGAGCAGGCTCGATGGGCTGAAAGGCCTACTCCTGTTTCTATGTTTCTTTGTTCCTATATTGCTGGTCCTTCATTGTCACTGGGTCAAAATGCTGAACTCCCTTACAGCACTATGGGTGTACCTACACCACATGGACTGCAGCAGTTCAACAAAGCTGGCTCACTACCACCTTCGAGGGCAATTAGGGATGGGCAATAAAAGCTAGCCTTGCCAGCAACATTTGCATCCCAGAAATTGTAATATAAGTTCTGGCATAGAAATGGTTAACGTGGGTCTGGGTATAATACCACCCACATTGTGATGTAAAAGACCCAAGTGTAGAGGGCAGTCCTGGACTCGACAGAGATGTGTGTGGAGGGTAACATGGAGACAGCTCCTAGCTTAGACCTTTATACTGTGTGTATATATACTCATAGTTAGTAAACACTTGCTGTTAAAGTATACAAGACTCAGAACCTCTTTGTGAGACCTACCGAACTACACGCAACATCATATAACAGAAACGAATTAAAAAAGAATGTTGCAGTACTGTCTAGAGACTACAGTAGAGCTACACCTTGGTTGTACTTAATGGCCAATGTTGTTCGAATGCTGACATTCAGATTATTGGGGAACATGGTCGACAACTATATCTACTTGTTTGTTCTAGAGTGCTTCATGCCTCGACCATCTCCTCCCGCAGGCACTAAATGCTTCAGCAAAATAACATTGCTTCCTCCCACTCCTGTTGAGAAATTTCAACAATGTTGTTAAGGATACAGAGCCACTCACACTGTAAAAACTGACTTATTTTGATTGTATTTATGAGAACAATTCAGCGTATGATCATGCATTCCTCTTGGTATATTTGAAGGCCAGATTGAAATAATCATTCCTCTATAACCGAGAGACCCTTTGATTTTTTTTGTTGATCTAAATGAAAGGGTAAACCTGCTGCTCGAAAGTGTCTATAGAACTCTAGTTTCCGTGTCTTTGGATCCATGTTGCCCTTTTGTTCCTTTGTTCAACAGGAATGAGGAATTCTGCCTTTTGGATCATGGAATTCTACCGTTATGATTCTTTTTCTGACATACACCTGGCCAGAGGCAGGTGTAATTCGGCTCCTCTCTTTAATCCACTGAATATTTTGATCTGGCTTTGACTTACAATTAATGCAAAAAGGTCCTGATGGCTCGCTTTCTGTGATTGCGAGATGCAGAGGGACCTGATAAGAGGTATGCAAAATTAGGAGAGGCATAGATAGGGTAGGTAGGAAGAAACTTTTCCCATTTGCGGAAGTATCAATAACCAGAGGGCATAGATTTAAGGTAAGGGGCAGGAGGTTTAGAGGGGATTTGGGGAAAACTTTTTTGCACCCAGAGGGTGGTTGGAATCTGAAACACACTGTCTGAAGGGGTGGTAGAGGCAGGAACTCTCACAACACTTAAGAAATATTTAGATGAGCACTTGAAATGCCATAGCATATAGGGCTATGGGTTAAGTGCTGGAAAATGGGATTAGAATAGATAGGTCCTTGGTGCCAACACAGACACGATGGGCCGAAGGGCCTGTTTCTGTGCTATATGGCTCTATGTTCCCCCTGTAGCCACTGTTCCCATGTGCAGATAGCAGGATGCCTTCCTGCACTGGGCCATCTTCCTGGTGCTGCCTCTGCTACAGAAATTGCTGGGACGGGATGGCCCAACCCAAGGCCCCATGACCGATAGAGCAACTTGGCCCCCATCTAACCCCAGCCCGCCGCTTTATTTCAGACTCTGGTTCAAACACTGGAAGGAAAGGAGAGAGATTCTAACCAGCTGCAGTCTCAGTCACATCTCGCGCTCAGCAGCAGCCGCCCACTTGCCAATTTCCACTGCCGCTGGCTTGGCTACTCGGGACCCCAGCGCTATCTAAGCATCAAGTGATGGAAGAGGCTGTGCTCCCCAGCCTGCCAATGCCTGAACACCCGGGGCCCCAATTGCTATCCCCTGGTGAGGTGGCTTGCCCTTCCTGGGCAGTGTAGATCCAAGTGTCGCCGGCTCAGGAGAACCCACAGCTGCCCACTGACAGTAGAGGCAGCGATAGCCACAAGGGGCTGAATCTGGGGACGGCGGAGAAATCTAGGTGGGAGGGAAGGGCAGAGAACGTAGGGGAGAATGAATGAGTGGTTTGGGAGAGGATTGAGGGAAGGGTTGAGTGAGTGGGGGATGGGTGGGGTGGAGGGCAGAGTTGAGTTACTGTGGGGTGGTGTGTAGGGAGGGGCTGGTGAGTGCGTGTGGAGGTTTTGGGAAGAGGGACTGGTGAGTGGTTTGGGAAGGGGTTGCTAAGTAAGTGTGTGGGGGGAAGGTGGGTTAGTTAGAGGGGTGTATGTGGTGGGGAAGAGGAGCTGATTACAATGTGTGTGTCTAGGGGGTGGCAGGGGAGAGCGGCTTCACTTGGTCTTCTGTCACCATGAAAAATGGAGAGCTTGGCTGAAACTTACATAAGTATATTGTTATGATCCTAGACCAGACTCCCAAATTTTTGGTATGATCTAGCTAAGGACCAATAACAACTTGTTTAAAGTAGACACAGTTTGAGATTCAAGACACTTGCTAAGAGAATAAAACCATGAAATTCCACTGGTTTTGAACAAACAAAATAAACTTTACTATGTAAGGTCAGAAAGCTAAAACCATTTACAATGTTTATCTTATACTCTTAATGTTCAGGGCTAATGTGAGGTACATGTGAATTAACAGGCAAACTGTGGTCGAACACACCACACAGCACAATAAGTGGCAGATGTGACCAAGACAGATTGCGTGGATTTCTTAATAACCCACCCAGATGTTAGTGCACACTGTGAGTCAATTAACCTTCTTGAAATTCTGTCTCCCTAACGAAGGATTCCAGCCCTTTGAAGATGTCAGCTTGGAATTCTTTCCAAAAGTTGCTCCAACTCAGACGGCCTTGATGACAGTTCACCTTGCAGGGTTTCAGTCTTGCATTCCGTGACTCTGTTCTCCTGGATTCCCCAGTCTGCACTTCACCAATTCACAAGCATAACTTCTGCTCGGCATGGCAAATGAGCTGAACACTACTGCTTCAAAGAGTTATCTTCGCCCCAGCAGCCTGCAGCACAAATCACCAACCTCCTGCTGCCTTCTTTGATTGCCAGGTCTTCTCCTGAGCCTGCTTCGGTCGCTAGGTCTTCTCCTGAGCCCGCACCACTTAAAGCCTGTCAACCACAGACACTTTTTTGTTTGGAGCCTCTTTCTCTGCTCCTCTTTCTTCTTAAGTGGGACCTCTCCCTGTCTCTATCCAATTGAGTACAATTCATATTCCTTCAAGCATTGGTTCCTGGTGTGGTTTTGAAGGCAGGTTGTCTCCATTTCAATGGTTTTGGAATGTAGAAGGAATAGTGATGCAAATGTGCAGCCATCCTTGGTTGTGATCCCAAGTCACTGGAGTGTTAGTCTTTTTAAAAAAAAATCAGATAGAGGCTTTCAACCAGTAAATTCATAAAGTTATTTTTCATAAAGCATGGTTTCACAACAATCATAATTCTTTGGAGATGGAATGCTATCTCAAAGCATCTGAGATTAAGTCATGCTGGAAATGATGGATGGAGGCCACTAGTTGTCTAGTTACACAGTGAATATAGCCAAGCATAGGAATGGAAACGTGAAAGGGCTACATTCATGCCTCTATGTGCTTTTGACTGGGGGATTATGCTCCAGGAAACAGATCGGAAGTTGAAGAGATTGTGATGAGAGGAGGGAGGAAACGTAGCTTAAAATTTCTAGGGAAAAAACATGCACAGTAATGGACATATGCAATAAGAATGTAATTTTGAGGGACGTGTGGAGGAAAGCAACACTTAGGGGCCTGCAGCCAACAGGGATTCACTCAATTTATGGATTGTATCTGTGACAAACAACACACAGCGATGGGAAATACTGGGCCCTTGCACACACAAGATGTCAATCCGCCTAGCTGTCAAACTCCAAACTAGGGTTTCCCCATGGTTCTTTTTCATTTACAGGATGTGGACGTCGTTGGCTAGGCCAGCAATATTTGCCCATGCTAATTGCACTTGAGAAGGTGATGGTGAGCTCCCTTCTTGACCGGCTGCATTCCATGTGGTACAGGTACACAGATAGTGCTGTTAGGAAAGGAGTTATAGGATTTTCACCAAGTGACAGTGAAGAAAAGGTGGTATAGTTCCAACTTAGGATGGTTTGTAGCTTAGAGGGGAACTTGCAGATGGTGGTGTCCTGTCCATCTGTTGCCCTTGCCCTTCTAAGTGGTAGAGGTCATGGGTTTGGAAGGTGCTGTGGAAGGAGGTTTGTTGAGTTTCTGCAGTGCATCTTGTAGATCGTACACCACAATTCTGAACTGCTGCGAATCACGTCGCCTTCAAAAGTCAGACCGACCCCATTACAATTGTAAGGGGTGGCAGTATGATATGCCCACTGCCATAATGGAGCTGGAAATATCAGGACAGCTGGATGCAGGCTTGCAACCTGTCCCTTATCCTGTACTGTTAACAGGTGCTGGTGACGGGAATCCCAGAATTGGGTTCCACCTCACGTGGGACTGTCCCATGTCAGGATGGGGAAATCCAGCCCATTGAGCACAACTAGGACCAGGAGCAGGAGTAGACCATGTGGCCCATCCAGCCTGCTCTGCCATTCAATACGATCATGGCTGATCCTGGGCTTCAACTCCGCTTCCCTGCCCTGCCTCCACAAGCATTGTCTGATGGCCATTCCTAATGATGTTGTTATGGAGCTATGCATCTGCAACAGATTTGTGAGATATGTGAAACTTCTGGCAGCCAGTTGGTGAATTAGGAAACCAGATGCCAATCTTTTCTTAATACTAAATTTATTAACAGAATGCAACATTACAAATGCCTGCCTTCTCCGTATTCAACACCCAATGTTCCAGAAGTCTTTCTTTTTATGTACGCAAGGTACTTAATCATTGCCCTTCACCTGTATATCCTTAACCTTAATAATACAATTAACAGATTCCTCTTTCCTTTAAATTGAAACTTTGTAGCATAAACAATATTTTGAAACAAATTGTAGAAGAAAGTTAAAAATGATTTTCCAAAATGCAAGATATCCCTCTTCTAGGAGCTCCAGTAGTATCGTTCTGCAAGCATTCCTTTTTGTAAAGCAATTTGACAATTGATGACTTGCACCAACCCATTTTACATGCCATTTCTTTCTAGCATCTTGTTTACACAAGCAGGGCCAATTCTTAACCTTTATTCAGTCACACTTTTTGTCAAATGCATGTTACCCCACAGGGAATGATTATCTATATGATATTCAATGGACAAACTATTCTCAGAATGCCTCTTGTATGGAATTTCCCTTAAAATATTTAACAAAACCAATATCTATTGCTTCTGCAAGAGCCATTATTTTCACAGCTAAAGTACTTTTAAACAGACCAAGGGATATTTTCCATTTTCACCCACTATGAATATTACAAAACCAGCTGTACTCAAATACCCATCTGGAAGTTTGGCATGGGAAGTGCCACTAAAAATGACTAATTTCATGTCCTTCGGGTCCCCCAAGGCAGAAACATGAGTACGCATTTCTCTCTATTTAATTTTTAAAATGTTTCAATTGCCTTTAAAACATCCTCAACTGTAGTGTGTTTCATCATAGTATTTGGTTCCAACACTGTTATGGCGCAGCCGATAGTAAATGCTGAGCTGCTCAAATCCCAAAGGAAACTTGAAACAACTGCCACAACTGTTTTGCAATTTGTATAAATTTTGAGATGTATGCCTTGAATTTAATAGTAATAAGACCACTGAGCCTTATAGGTTTCTTAGAAAACTAAATTAAACCTTTATTAATAGAAGAAATGATTTTAAGTACATGCATAGATCTACAAATTATTATGAGAACTTCTAAATCCCCTAGTTAATCCAACTCCCAGTTACACTTTTGTTAAAGTAACAGTAAGACACACAGATATTAAGACCCAGGCAAAGAAACACGAGACCCTCAATGATCCAATTCAAAGTGAGTTTTCTTAACTTGGCTTAGATGCTGGAGGCTTTTTCACATTTGTTTTAGATCTTAGAACGCCTTCCCTTACACACAGCCTTCGCTCCTTTATACATATTTTCCCCTTTGAATGCAAATTCCCATTGTTTCACTATGTCTTTGGACTTTACCTCTCTAATAATAAAAATCTCTCTACCAATTTTACGAATAATCTTTGAGAAAAATAAATACATTGTTTCTTAACTTCCCTTTACACTTATGTCTACCTACTTAACATTTCAAACCTAGCTTATCCTCTGATACATCAAAGCCTTCAGACCAGCTGCCTTTAATTCAATTAAGTCACACACATGCACAAGCACACAGACGTAGACCCATAGACACAAACCCCACTATTACTCTACAATAAATTCAATGACATGAAAATTATTATATCCCGACAAACACATTCAGAACTAGTATCTGGCCTTGCCTGAGCGTATAGCTAATTCAACTGTCCAATCAACCTTCTTAACTGCTCTGTTTCTTCTTTAGGTGTAATGTCATCTTTCTGTGACAACCTAGCACAATTTATCAGGATATGAGTAATACTTTCCAGAAAAGATTGTTGAATGAAGTTTGCTCCAGACCTATTCTGCTTAATGTCTAAGCCCATATATTTAAAGGCCCCCAAAGCCTGACTTCTAATCTTAAATCCCCCTTTAATCTTATTTTTAAAAAATTGTTCAAATTCCACAGAAGCTCCCCATAGAAAATCATCGTCATGCATCATAAAGGTGCCTGAGAGTTTCCCTTTGCGGTTTCTCTTTGTTTTCCTTTGCAGTAGAACATTGCTGCCTCTGCTTTCAATTGAGTACAGCCTACTTTCAGCAAGACGGACCTAACCAAGAAATACCATATCCTTGATGCATCATTCAGTTCATAAATGCATTTACTTAATTTCCTTCCGTTATACATTGCTTGTCTCTTCAGGCAGTTTCAAAAACACTCATTTCCGAAAATTTTCTCCTGGTGAAAATGTGGCTTTTATATCAGTCGACATGGATTACCACGACGATATGGCCAACAGTGCTAAGAAAATTTTCAGGATTACTTTTCCCACCATGGGGGAGTCCATTCTAACAACTTGATCTCCAAGTCGCTCTTTGAAACCCAGAGCCACTAGTCTTACTTTAAGTCCCATCTGGGAGTACCTCTTCGTACATATCTATCAGAATAATAAGGCTAGCTGTCCCCTGTCTGGCACTTCAGAGTAAACATGGAATTCCTTCGGACTATCCAACTCTGTGTTTTGCCTCTCTTATTAATTTATCCTCTAATTTGTTGGCAGCCACCAAAACTTCCCTGACATAAGGGCTTCTGCTTCTGGTAGTGTTTCTAGAATGTTCTGAAGCCCTTGTCTATTGGATAATCTATTCAAGCTACGGCCTCTACTTGCGCTTCCATTTCTTTCTGGATTACTATTACAGGATCTCTCCCTCCCACAATCACCAGTACATGATCATTGTGTAACACAAGAGTCACTCCCAGATCCACTATGAGAACTTGCACTGCGTTTTCTTGCTTTCCACTTTTTTTACCCCATTCTATCGGGTTTTGTTCAGGGAATACAATAATGCCCTGATTGTGTAAACTGCAGATCACTGACTTTGTAAAAAGAATTGCTTTATCATGTTCTAATTCCAGTTTCATTTGTGCTTTTTTTTTTGGAAGACTTGCTCAGCAGCAAGGGTTTCTTACTTGAGACTACATCAATACTGATAAAGTGGCTTACTCCAGCTATTTTGCAAGGATGCATCACTGTTTTTAATGACCTCAGTGCACCTGAAACAAGTAGAACTTTCATATTCCCTGACCTTACTTTGATCCTTACTACTGAGTGAATCTAAATAACATTTTAACCAATCTGTTCCACACACTGCCGAGGTGCAACCACAATCTAACAGAGCACATTTAAATGAATATGTGACTAAAGACATTCATTACTGGACTGAAACTTCTTGTGACTAGTACAATTCCTTCAGACTGAACATTATCATTGTCAACTTCCTAATTCTCTGTGTTATGTGTCGCTTCAGAAACCTGGTTGTTCAACTTTGGGCAGTTCATTGCATAATGGTATTTTGAGTCACATGTGAAGCACCTGTTCACTGTTCCCCAAGCATTCTTGGGGTTCAGTCATTTATTAGCCTAGAGGAGCGTGCGAGAGGAAGACTCTGGGACAGGCAGTCAGCAGCACCTAGAGGAGTCGGGAGTTGAAAAGGAGCGCGAGAGGAGGCAGGAATTGAAGAGAAGCAAGAGAGGAGTCAGGAGTGGAAGAGAAGCTGGGAGAGCAGGGGTGACTGAGGGAGTTTGGTCAGGAGGGAACAAGGTGATCCTTTGAGTACCGTGAGTATGGTCGGGTAAGCCTTTACTACTTTTATTGCTTATAGTTTTTAAGGTCTTATTTTGTGGTTCATTGTTTGCAGGGACTATATTCTGTAACAACAAGGAGCAGGGAAGAAGGGCCCGAGAGTAATTGATATTAAGTATCTTCCAAAAGGTTTAATTTAATTTAGAGGGGTAAGTCATGGCAGGAGAACTCAAAGCCGTGGTGTGCGCCTCCTGCTCTATGTGGGAAAACGGGCACATTTCCAGTGCCTGGGGCCAGCATGTGTGTGGAAAGTGTCTCCAGCTGCAGCTCCTGGAAGCCCGGGTTTTGGAGCTAGAGCGGCGGCTGGGGACACTGGAGCATCCGTGAGGCGGAGAGTATCGTGGATAGCTAGTATAGAGAGGTGGTCACACCGCAGGCTAAGAGTCCACAGGCAGGAAGGGAATGGGTGACCACCAAGGCAAAGCAAGAGGACTAGGCAGGCAGTGCAGGAATCTCCTGTGGCCATTCCCCTGCAAAACAGATATACCGCTTTGGATACTGTTGGGGGTATGGCCTCTCAGGAGAAAGCAGCAACAGCCAAATTTGTTGCACCGCGGTTGGCTCTGCTGCACAGGGGAAGAGTAAAAAGTGTGGGAATGCAATAGTTATAGGGGATTCAATTGTAAGGGGAATAGATAGTCGCTTCTGTGGCCGCAAACGAGACTCCAGGATGATATGTTGCCTCCCTGGTGCTAGGGTCAAGGATGTCTCAGTGCAGCTAGAGGACATTCTGAAGGGGGAGGGTGAACAGCCAGTGGTCGTGGTACACATTGGTACAAACGACATAGGTAAAAAAAGGGATGAGGTCCTCAAAGCAGAATATAGGAAGTTAGGAAGTAATTTGAAAAGTAGGACCTCAACGGTAGTGATCTCAGGATTACTACCAGTGCCACGTGCCAGTCAGAGTAGAAATAGCAGGATATATCGGATGAATATGTGGCTGAAGAGATGGTGTGAAGGGAAGGGTTTCAGATTCCTGGGGCATTGGGACTGGTTCTGGAGGAGGTGGGACCAGTACAAACTGGATGGGTTACACCTGGGCAGGACCGGACTGATGTCCTAGGAGGAGCATTTGCTAGAGTGGTTGGGGAGGGTTTAAACTAAAATGGCAGGGGGATGCAAGGAGTCAGAGGAAGGAGAATCAAAGACAAGAACAAAAGACAGAAAGCGGAATAAGAAAAGTGATAGGGAAATCATGGGCAAGAATAAACAGGGCCTCAGTGAAAAATAGTGGGAACGGGATAAGTAATGTTAAAAGACAAGCCTTAAGGCTTTGTGCCTTAATGCGAGGAGCATTCGTAATAAAGTGGATGAATTAAGCATGCAAATATATGTAAACAGGTATGATATAGTCGGGATTACGGAGATATGGCTGCAGGGTGACCAGGGATGGGAACTGAACATCCAGGGGTATTCAGTATTTAGGAAGGACAGACAAAAAGGAAAAGGCGGTGGAGTTGCATTGCTGGTTAAAGAGGAAATTAATGCAATAGTGAGGAAAGATATTAGCTCCGACGATGTGGAATCTGTATGGGTAGAGCTGAGAAACGCTAAGGGGCAAAAGCGTTAGTGGGGGTTGTATATAGATCCCCAAACTGTAGTGGTGAAGTTGGGAATGGCATTAAACAGGAAATTAGAGATGCATGTAATAAAGGAACATCTGTAATTATGGGTGACTTTAATATGCATATAGATTAGGCAAATCAAATTAGTAACAATACCGTAGAGGAGGAATTCCTGGAGTGTATACGGGATGTTTCTCTGGACTAATACATTGAGGAACCAATGAGAGAACAGGCCATCCTCGACTGGGTATTGTGTAATGAGAAAGGAATAATTGGCAATCTAGTTGTGCGAGGCCCCTTGGGGATGAGCGACCATAATATGATAGAATTCTTCATCAAGATGGAGAGTGACGTAGTTGATTCTGAGACTTGGGTCCTGAATCTTAATAAAGGAAACTACGATGGTATGAGGCGCAAGTTGGCTATGATGGATTGGGAAATGTTACTTAAAGGGATGACGGTGGATAGGCAATGGCAAACATTCAAAGAGTGCATGGGTGAACTGCAACAATTGTTTATTCCTGTCTGACGCAAAAGTAAAACAGGAAAGGTGGCCAAACCATGGCATGCAAGGAAAATTAGAGACAGTATTAGATGCAAGGAAGAAGCATACAAATTGGCCAGAAAAAACAACAGACCTGAGGATTGGGAGCAGTTTAGAAGTCAGCAAAGGAGGACCAAGGGATTGATTTAAGAAGGGGAAAATAGAGTATGAGAATAAGCTTGCAGGGAAAATAAAAACTGACTGTAAAAGTTTCTATAGGTATGTGAAGAGAAAAAGATTGGTGAAGACAAATGTAGGTCCCTTACAGTCAGAAACAGGGGAATTTATAATGGGGCACAAAGAAATGGCTGACCAACTAAATAAAAACTTTGGCTCTGTCTTCACAAAGGAAGACACTAATAACATACCAGAAATGTTGGGGAATGCAGGGTTAAGTGAGAGGGAGGAACTGAAAGAAATCAATATTAGTAGGGAAATGGTGTTGGGAAAATTGATGGGATTGAAGGCTGATAAGTCCCCGGGGCCTGATAATCTACATCCCAGAGTACTTAAGGAAGTGGCCCTAGAAATAGTGGATGCACTGGTGGTCATCTTCCGAGATTCTATAGACTCTGGAACAGTTCCTACAGATTGGAGGGTAGCTAATGTAACCCCACTATTTAAAAAGGGAGGCAGAGGGAAAACACGGAATTATAGACCAGTCAGCCTGACGTCGGTAGTGGGGAAAATTCTAGAGTCCATTATAAAAGATTTAATAGCTGAGCACGTGGGAAGCAGTGCCAGAATCAGACAGAGTCAGCATGGATTTATGAAAGGAAAATCATGCTTGACAAATCTACTGGAATTTTTCGAGGATGTAACTAGTAGAGTTGATGAGGGAGAGCCAGTGGATGTGGTTTATTTGGACTTTCAGAAGGCTTTCGACAAAGTCCCACATAGGAGATTGGTGTGTAAAATTAAAGCACATGGGATTGGGAGTAGTGTATTGAGATGGATAGAAAACTGGTTGGCAGACAGGAAACAAAGAGTAAGAATAAACGGGTCTTTTTCCGAATGGCAGGCAGTGACTAGTGTGGTACCACAGGGATCGGTGCTGGGACCCCAGTTATTCACAATATCTATTAATGATTTAGATGAGGGAATTAAATGTAATATCTCCAAATTTGCAGATGACACAAAGCTGGGTGGGAGGGTGAGCTCTGAGGAGGATGCAGAGATGCTTCAGTGTGGTTTGGACAAGCTGAGTGAGTGGGCAAATGCATGGCAGATGCAGTATAATGTGGATAAATGTGAGGTTATCCATTTTGGTAGCAAAAACAGGAAGACAGATTATTATCTGAATGGCTATAAATTGAGAGAGAGGAATGTGCAACGAGACCTGGGTGTCCTTGTACACCAGTCGCTGAAGGTAAGCATGCAGGTACAGCAGGCGGTAAAGAAGGCAAATGGTATGTTGGCATAGCCAGAAGATTCGAGTACAGAAACAGGGATGTCTTGCTGCAATTGTACTGGGCCTTGGTGAGACCACACCTGGAATATTGTGTGTAGTTTTGTTCTCCTTATCTGAGGAAGGATGTACTTGCTATAGAGGGAATGCAGTGAAGGTTTACCTGACTGATTCCTGGGATGGCGGGACTGACATATGAGGAGAGATTGAGTCGAATAGGATTATATTCGCTGGAGTTCAGAAGAATGAGGGGGGATCTCATAGAAACCTATAAAATTCTAAAAGGACTAGACAGGGTAGATGCAAGAAGGATGCTCCCAATGGTAGGGGAGTCCAGAACCAGAGGTCATAGTCTGAGGATATGGGGTAGACCATTTAGGACTGAGATGAGGAGAAATTTCTTCACCTAGAGAGTGGTGAGCCTGTGGAATTCGTTACTATAGAAAGTAGTTGAGACCAAAACATTGTATGCTTTCAAGAAGGAGTTAGATATAGCTCTTGGGGCGAAAGGGATCAAAGGGTATGGGGAGAAAGCTGGAGCAGGCTATTGAGTTGGATGATCAGCCATGATCATAATGAATGGCGGAGCAGGCTTGAAGGACGGAATGGCCTACTCCTGCTCCTAGTTTCTATGTTTCTATTATTGCTGCTCCAATCCTGTTTCTGCTGTGATATCCAGATCCAGTGCAAGTGCCTTCATCATCATCCCATCTGACTGTAATTCTTCTGTTGTATTGACACCTGCACCCCGGTCTTGAAAGGCTGCAATTATTGAGACCTCCACCCTTTGTGACACTGTAAGACATCCCATTTGCACCATTAGGCCTTCTGGAAATGACTGTCTCCCAGGGGTATTTTTTTTAAAGCCGCCGACATTTAAGCCAAAAGGGTACCTTTTCTGAGAACTGGACGTCTGTTAAGACCAGAACCTATCCTTATGCGAAGACTTAGCACAATCCAACAATTTACATGTGAGCACTGAATAAGGAATCTCCAAATTGAGTTTCTGTAATCTTTTGTACCATTTGTTAAAGTCCATGATCTGTTCCCCTATAGAATGATCGCCTGTCTTTCAAGATCTATCAAAGTGTAAGCATGCCTCATAGACATACAGTAGATCACGTTTCTTGTAAGTTTCATCCATGAAGCTTAATAGAAGGTTGAAATCTTCATCACTATCCAACTGATGGGTATCCAGCTCGCAAAATAGTTTGCTTCTGATTTTACTTTTGTTAGGAAGCGACAATGCCAAGAACATACCTTGTATTCTCTTCGGTAAGGATGTAACCTGTTTCCATGTAACCACTTCATTTTTCCAATGGCTATAATGTTCGATTTCAGAGAACATCGATGGGTAATCATACCCTAATAATTCACACTTACTTTTGTGAAGAATGGCTGAAAGCAACAACCTTCTATTTGAAAAAAACTTAGTTTTCAATCTTCACCTTTAGGCAACCATTCTCTGTTGCCATGTTAAACTTCTGACAGCCAGATGGTGAAGTAGGAAACCAGATGCCAATCCTTTACTTAACACTAAATTTATTTATAGAGTGCAACATTACAGATATTTGCTTTCTCTCTAAGCATCACCCAGTGTCCCAGAAGTCTCTCTTTATATGCACTTTATTATGTACTTAATCAGTACCCTCCACTTGTATATCATTAACCTTAATACAGTTAACATGCCTTTAATAAAGTAGAGTCAAGTAGTTTAGTCCCTCGTATTGGTTTCCTCAACAGTTGCCACAGGCAAGTAACTATGCCCTTCAGAAATTGGCTAGTTCAGTTATTACTGTGCTACCGAGCCACTCTTGGTAATGGGACATGGAAATTCACCCACCCAGAGTACATCCTGTATACATTATCTTGGCCAGACTGCTGCACTGACTGCTGAACTGAGGCTTATTAGCTCCAAGTTCTGAAGTTCGTTTACAGCACAGAAACTCAATTGAAGTTTCTTTTTCATGGAGGCAAGCACTATAAATAGAATGATGGAAAACAGAACCCGACAGTGTGCATTTACTAAATATTTTAGTTTTTGGGAAAATGTGTTTCTCCAGATTTTGTAGATTTTACGAAATGTTGTAAACTCAAAACAAGAAGCTGTTTATTTAGGTGAATTTTCTCCTTTTGGCATGTATTACTGTGGAATGTGGCTGCACATTTTTTTGCAGAATTTTGGTACAGATAAATATGCAATGTGAAAAGTATTTCAGAAATGTGATGTCAATTTTATGAAATGAGATTGCTATAAAACCTAATCCATTGTATCTATGACAATTAAATATATTCTAAGACCTCAAAGGATGTCTTAAAAACCTGTTGCCATAATGTAGAGGAACGGTCAGGGACTTGTATACTGTACAAAAAGTACCTTGTAGATAAATATAAAGAATACTTATTGATTCTGTTTATTTTCATTTAACCTGTATTTACTTTCCCTCCTAACTTTTTAGTTATTAAATTCCTGCTGAACTGTCTGTCAGATGAGATCAGGCAGGCTGAAAGATCACTGGTGCACACGGCAGCTACCAATCCCTTATATGGAAGAGTTCATTGCATCATTGGAGCTCTGCAACAACTGTCTCTAAAGTAAGCAATCTTTCTTATTAACACTAACTGGGTTGCAACATTCCATGGCCAAATTTATAGAAAATACCTTTGCCCAGCCTTGTCCTTGGGTAAACCCACTTTAGAAATGTCAGCATTTACCTCAGGTGCCATTTAGGCCTGTAGGTGGTGCTGTGATTGCATTTATAATTTTGAAACATTTATCACGCAATATTGGCTCTAAATCCAGCACTGTAATTCCCCCCCCAACAGTCAGCATCCACGTTAGCATATAGTTCCATTACAATTCCACTGGTCTTCTCCCCTTTCCTCATCAATAAAAATGTATCTTCAGATATTCAATCAATATAAATAAATGGTCTGGATAACAATGTATGTTGCATGGTATAAAACAGCTTAAAACAACTGCTCAACACCACAAGAAATTTACTTTTATGTTGAAAAAGATATATCAGCTTGGTTTTGTCACACTTCATAGTTAGACATGACACTCTTGCATGCCAATTTCTTGTATCCCTAAAACTGGGAATTTATGAGCAGTTATCTCAGGATGTGCCTTTTCCCAGCAATTAGCTTTTATGGCCTTTAAAGGGACAGCTGCACTTTTACAATCACATTGTGTGTTACATGGTACATGTAACCTGTTGTGGTTGTACCTACACCACATGGACTGCAACAGTTCAAGAAGGCAGCTCACTACCACCTTCGCAAGGGCAATTAGGGATGGGCAATAAATGCTGGCCACACCCCATGAATGAATAAAAAAAAGCATAGTCCAATTTGCAATGGGCAGTGCCACGAGAGCCGCCAGTAATGTATAGAAATGCCTACCATTCATGGAATGCATGCTTTGATTTATAATGTAAATCAATATATATGTTGCAAAGAACCCAGTGTAATATTTAAATTCACCGATATGTCAAGCAACACTTGGATTAAAGAGAGCTGATTGCATGCTTACATATTTAACATCATTGAGTGACTGAATCCTTAAAATAAACTTAGATGTTTAATATAATTTAATGATAGCCATATTGTTTACACAGCCTATGGTACTGTTCATATTAACAATGGTTTTAATGTCTTTTTTAGGTCAGTGTCAAAAATAGCAGAGTGGAGGGAGACTGTAGCAGAGCTGATTTTAATGGCCTTCCATCTATCTGCAGTTGTTTCTCCTATTTGTCAAAGTTCCTCACCAGAAGGCCTAATTCCAATGGATACAGACCTTGGTAAGGCATTACATTTAAAATATGCTGGATATCAGAACAGAATGTAGTAAGAATTATGTCACCAGGGTTGAAGTTTCATTGAGACCAGAACCTCTTTTTTTTTCTCATCTCCATTATGGGTAACCATGTGTCAGGTTCCATAAGCATTATAAAATAACTTCTTCACATTTTCCCACCACCACCATTTGAGGCCTCCCAACAAGAGGGCTTTAAGTGGAAATTTGCCACTTGAGCAATTGCAAATATTTTTTTACATTCTCATTCTGCTCTCTTCCTGTTTTACTTTCTTTGATTTCTTGTTTTTTGTTTTAATGTACAGTTCATCTTGCAATTATTCTCTCACTCTCTCTCACACTTTTTTCTCTCTCTCTCACTCATACACTCTCTCTCACACACACACACACACACACACACACACACACTCTCGGGGTCGGTCTCTCTCTCTCCTTGCACTCTCTGACACACACACAAACCAGTTAAACTCTCAATATTGTCCCAAACCTCCGGTAGAGTTTCCCTCGTATAACTGGCTCAAATGGGATGAATTGATTTTGGTTATTTTCTGGATTCACTGTAATGTGTGAATATGGTACTTTTGACACTGTTGATGAATATTATGGATACGTTTGGTATTGCGGTAGTCAGTGCAGAAATATAATCAATCAGTTATTCACACAGGAAGAATTTGTGCATTTGACATTACAGGAGATCAGTGCCATCCAGGACAAAACAGTCCACTTTATCAGCATTCCATCCATTAACTTAAACCTCAGCTCCCTCCATCGACAGCACATTGTGGTTGTGGTGTGTACTTCAGGACTGTAGGATATTATTTTTAAATGTAAGATAATGTGGAAAACCTGGGATTGAGAAACTGGTAAACACCCCCAATATAATTATCATTCAAAAGATAATCCATCTTTCCATAAAGAGGTCAGACATGGAAGGGTGAAAGCACTAAAAATGGATAACCCCTTTCTGAGTTTTTTTGGTAGAGGTGAGATGTCTATAGTTGCCTTCATTAAGGGGCTTGAATTAATTGTGGTGAATTAATTAATCAGGTCAAAGAAAGGTCAGAAAGCAAAGGTTAACAAGGGAAGATCTAAAGTTTTCCACATACTTTTAAGATCAAAGGACAGCTTTGGGAATTGTGGATGATGGTTTGAATCTCTATCTGGGACATCCCATCCATTCTATAGGGGATAGATCTTTTGTTTTGGGTTTAGCTGTGTGTTTTCTCACAGGAGCAGTCACTCAGTTTGGAAGAGGGTGAGAAGGCAGTTGTGTATCTGCTGGCAGCTAGAACAATGAACATAGAGGCAGTTAGGAACCGGGGGTGTTCCTGATCTCGATTCACTTAGTAGGAATTGTGAATGGGGCCCATGCTTGGAATGAAAAGCCCAAATTCATGAGGAATTAAAAATTGTTAGATCTGCCCAGTAAAGCCAGGAAGAGATCAGCAGTGGAATCTTTGCAGAAAGAGCGAGCTCTGGAAGTTGAAGTGCCAGACTGGGAAACCGAGTAGAATCAAAGTGAATTGTTGGGCTGTAACTTCCAACTAGCGTCAGAAGGTGCTGGCCCGCAGGAATTAGAAGAAATAAACGCACACTTACCTGGTCTTAAAAATTACACTGACCCTTCCGTTCGCTGGAGCTGCTTGGGGCCTGCATCGAAAGTCTCCTTCCAAGCCCCAGTGAAGTGCAGTCAAGCGGATTCAAGGAGGACATGCCGCCGTTTTTACAACACTTGCTGCCGTAAAGCAGGTTGGTTTAAAGGGCCAGTGAAATTGACAGGCCAGGGAGAAGTTAAGTGTCTGAGGTAAGTGGATAAGATTTGGGGGGTGGGGGGAGTCGGAGATTTGGGGGTGGATCTGGGAAGTGGGAGGGAATGGTCAGGGATCTGTGGGAGTGGGGGCTGGTCAGAAGTCCATGGGGAGTGGGGTGTGGTCTGAGATCTGGGGTGGGATGGGAGCGTGTTGGAAGTCCGGGTTTAGGGTCAGAGGGAGGGAGTTTTGGGGGGTAGGGACCTGTGAAGAATGTGGGTTCAAGGTCCGGAGGGGAATGGGGGGGGTCGTGGTTGGTTGGAGGTCTGGGTGGGGTGGGGGTGGTGGTGCGAGTTTGGTCGGAGGTGTGGGGGTTGGAAGTTGGGGGCGGGGGGCAGGGGATTGGAGGTGAGGGGTGTCAAGGGTGTGGGGTGTGTCAGGGGTTGGAGGGGTGGGGCGATTGGAGGTTTGGGGTTTGGGCAGGTCAGTGTTGTGGGTACTCTGGAGCGGGTGGGGGGAGTCCCATGGTGGGGTGGTCAGATGTGTTGGGGGGTTCCTGTGGTGGGAGAGGGGGAGGGGGGTGGTCGAGTCAGGGGTGTGGGGGAGTCCTGTGGGGTTGGTCTGGGTCTTTACAATAGTTACTCAGAAGTTATAAGAGGTTTTAATTCTTCTAACTTTTTATGAGTAACCATTGGTGTAACTCTGGTGGAACCATCTGAAGTTTGTGATTTAAACTGCATTTTTGGATGGTTCCCAATGCAGGGCAATTTTCCAGAGGAAGTGTGTGCACTTTTGGACAATTGCTGTCCAAACCCTTACCTGGGGACTTCCGAGAGGGATTCCCCAGCACCTCTTTGGGGTAACCCCAAATCTGATCCTGGGGAGCTCAGAAGTTATGGCCCATTAAGAGCTGTGGCACGCTTGGTTGGTCACAGGAGAAGTGAAAGAACCCTCAAGATCCTGGAAAGTATAGGGGAACTCTAGGGTGGATTTAAAAACAGAACGGAACATGGTCTGTTAAGCTTTTTGGCTTTAAAGAATAAGAGTTTACAAAATATATATATGTTAAATTAGTTGTATTTGCTTTGTTTACTTCGTGTACAGTAAGAGTTTTCGTTTAAAACCTGAAATCTTGTGGTGTGGCTCTTTCAGTTAATAACTGGGAGTTGAAATTTCTATTTTTTTAACAAGTTAATGGTCTCTCTCTCTCTCGAGATCATAATAGTCCAGCTGTCCATTGAACACACATCTGCTTTTTGGCATGAAGAATAATATATTGAGAAAGAGAAATGCAAAGGATTGCAATCCAGAAAATAATCATAGAGGAGCACAAATAGAGAAAATAATCTACAAAATCTTTTTTAATGAAGCTAATTCACTCAACTAAATGTAAACCATCTTTTTTATATATATTTAAATCTTTTAGAAACATAAGAAGTATGAAGGCTTTTAAGATGCATGAATGAATGTTCTGTGATTTGTTCTGCTATGAGAAGTTATAAGGAGAACTAGTGTGGAAACAGAAATGTTACCCAAGTGCTCTTCAAAAGTGATGATTAGAACACATCATTGAGGTGATACTATATGACTTCAATCCAAAACCTACCCCATGTGATAGCTGGCCTGAGTAGGCTTGATGATAACAGTCGATTCAAAAAGCACTCTGTCAGTGTTTTTTTTCTTTGCTTTGTGCACAGGATTCATCTGTAATAAAATGAAAAGTCACATTAACTTCTCCTTTTAACAGAGACTGCTGAAAATCTACAGAGGATTCTAAATGAAATAAAACCACGGGACACAAATGATTATTTTGCACAAGCAAAACTGCTGAAAACTGATGAAGACCGAGAATCGAGCAAAAATACGTCTGAAGATTGCAAACCCTCTGAAAATTTGAGCATGGCAATGACAGGTAATAGTCAAATATTTGTGTAAGCATTTGTACATTTAAGGACAACTTAAAGATTCAAAAATTGTATAAAAGACTCCCAAAATATACTTAAATTTCAAGCAGTTTAAAATTTACTTTGATGCAATTACATCAAATATATAGTTCTCTGTTGATGCTGTTAATGACCAGGTATGTATATTGTATGTTGCTGGCAAGATTTGAGTAAAGGAAAATATTAGTGGGAAAAATAAAATCAGGACAGTCCACAGATGATTGCTGCTCAGAAAATGCTTCTGGCATCACGTAGAAAACAGTAGAGAGCAGATTAGAAATGATTTAGCTACTTCAAAAAAGCATTTCTGCACAAATGTGATACCAGCAACGGAAACATTTTAGCAACCTTTTTTTTTAACAGTCAAGCTTTATCTTGCTAGTGCAAGAATGCTTTTTGTTTCCTCCAATCCCCACCCCAGTCTCTTCTGAAGCTGCTCACTACACTGAGAAAGATTCCCCTGGACCGCAGCAAACCTCTAATCCAAGTATGTGAGATTAGCTAGAGAGTGTTCGTCAGTTTATTAATCTTAGAGGATCACATTTGACCCTGATCCTCTCCTCACTGCTGGCTCCATTGAATGAACTGGCACTGAGTTTACAACCTACCGAATATGGGAAGCTTACTGTATGTTTAACAATATCGCCTAGTGGTCAAAATGCTTCACATTTTTTTCTTCTCAAATCATTCTCCACATATCACCACAGGTACACTCAGCAACTCTGCATAAAAATTACCCAAAATTGCAGAAGTGCTTAGGCTTTTTAAAAACATTGTTCTGTCAAACAACCTTCTGACTTTCTGCTCTCACCCAACCCCGAAGGATGTGATTCACGCTAGGCCCATTTAATGAATTGCGATTTATCCCCCACCCCGCCAACCCCATCCAAAGGACTTTTTGTCATTTATGATAGTTGGTGAGCTATTCAGCATTCAGAAGGATCCAAACGTTTCTTTGAGGGGAGTGGGAAGAAGGAGTATATTTCTACTGTCAAGGACTTTATTGAGAAAATAGGTGTGAATAGAAATCAGGAATCTTAACTTGTGTTCATTGCAGCTTTTTTAAAAAATGAACAGCACGAAGACTGGAGTTCTGCAGAAGAGTCATATTGACTTGAAA
The DNA here is from genome assembly GCF_964194155.1 of Cetorhinus maximus. Taxonomy (NCBI): domain Eukaryota; kingdom Metazoa; phylum Chordata; class Chondrichthyes; order Lamniformes; family Cetorhinidae; genus Cetorhinus; species Cetorhinus maximus. The sequence continues at coordinate 83,853,592 of NC_135892.1, read as the reverse complement.
CATACATTCTGTTTCCTTTTCCACAGATGTTGCCACACCTGATGGGTTTTTCCAGCACTTTGTTTTTAGTAGCACAAAGTTCGTCATCTCTGGAACCAATTTTGTGTATCTTCTCTGCATCCTTTCCAATGCCTTCATATCCTTCCTAAAGTGCGGCGGCCAGGACTTGGCGCAGTACTCTAGCTGAGGCTGAATTAGCTCTTATACAAGTTCAACATAACCTCCTTGTTCTTGTACTCCATGCCCCTATTAATAAAACCTAGGATAGAAACTAATGGATTGTCGTGAAAATCCATCTGGTTCACTAATGTCCTTTAGGGAGGGAACTCTGCCATCCTTTCCCATCTTGACCTATATTTGATCACGGACCCACAAGAATGTGGTTGACTCTTAACTGCCCTCTGAAGTGGCCCAGCAAGGCACTCAGTTGTATCAAAATCCTGGAACTCCTTCCCTAACAGCATTGTGGGTGTACCTACACCACAGGTACTGCAGCGGTTCAAGAAAGCAGCTCTCCACCACCTTCTCGAGGGCAATTAGGGATGGGTAATAAATGCTGCCCACATCCCGTAAAAGAATTTTAAAAAAGAAACCACTCTGAAAAGTCTAAGAAGAATAAAGCTGGACATCACACCTGGCATCGACTCAGGCACCGGACACAACAAAGACATAGCCAGCCCAGTCAACCCTACAAAGTCTGCCTCATGAGCATCTGGGGAATTGTCACAATTTGCTGAGCTGTTCCACAGACTTATCAAGCAACTGTTTGACCTTTCAGCCAATGCCCTAGATTCCTCCATCACAAACTCTGAGTATGACCTAAACCATTTGTGGTGACACGGTATACAATCGGAAGGGAGTGACCCTGGGATTCTCAACATTTACTTCGGAGTCCATGTAGGGTAATGACATTATGCCAAACGTAAGCAAGGAAACCGCCTGCTGATTACCGTCTATCACCCTCCATTAGCTGATGAATCAGCACTGCTCCTTATTGAACGCCGTTTGAAAGAAGCAGTAAGGGTATTAGGGGCTCAGACTGTACTCTGGGTTGAGACTTCAACGTCCATCATCAAGAGTGGTTTGGTGGCACCTATACTGACTGAGCTGGCTGACTCGTGAAGGACATAACTGCCAGACTGGGCCTGAGGTAGGTGGCGAGAGAACCAATATAAGGGAAAAACCTACTTGAGTTTATTCTCATCAAGCTACAAGTTACCTGTCACAGATGACACTATTAGTAGGAGTGACTACCACACAGTCCTTGCGGAGACAAAGTCCCATCTCCACACTGAGGACATCCTCCATTGTGTTGTGTGATATTATCACTGTGCTAAATGGAATAGATTTGGAACATAGGAACATAGGAGTAGGCCCTCAAGCCTGCTCTGCCATTTAACTGGACCATGGCTGATCTTCTACCTCAGCGCCATCTTCCCACATTATCACCTTATCCCTTGTTGTCATTGGTATCTAGGAATTTGTTGACATCTGCTTCGAACATGCTCAATGACTGAACCTCCACAGCCCTCTGGGGTAGAGAAATCTAAAGATTAACCGCCCTCTGACTGAAGAAATTCTTCCTCATCTTAGCCTTAAATGGCCTACCTCTTATTCTGAGACTGTGTCCTCTGGTTCCAAACCTCCCAACCAGGAGGAAGAAATGTAACAGCTCAAAAATGGGCCACCAATTCAAGGAGGAGTGTAGGTCAGCGTGCCAGGAGCAGAACCAGGTATACTTAGAAACAAAATGCCAATCTGGTGAAGCTACAACACAGCATGCAGGTTAAACAGAAGCAGCAACATGATACAGACAGAGCCAAGTGATCCTACAATCAATGGATTAGATTAAAGGTCTGCAGTCCCGCCACAATGAGTTGTGAATGGTGGTAGACAATAAAACTAATTGGAGGAGGAGGCTCCATAGACACCGTTGCCCTCAATGATTGCAGAGCCCAGCACATGAGTGCAGAAGACAAGGCTGAAGCATTTGCAATCATCTTCAGCTAGAAGTGTCAAGTGGAGGATCCATCTTGGCCTCCATCTGAGGTTCCCACCACAACAGATGCCAATTCAATTCACTCCATCTAATATCAAGAAAGCACTGAGCGCATTGGTTGCAGAAAAGATTATAGGCCTCGACAACATCCTGCCTTTGGTGCTGAAGACTTGTACTCTAGAAGTAACTGCATACTTAGCCAAGTTGTTCCAGTTCAGCTACAACACTGGTACAGTAAAGCCCCTCCGTTTCTGGGGGTTACATACCTGCGAAACCTCATAAATTGTGAAATCGCGAACGAGGAACATGCTTTTGAATGGGACTCAATTAGATAGGTTCTGGCCATGTGAGGGCAGCATTGGTTTGGGCAATTAATAACACTCCACAAAAAGCTGTGTTTCTCTTCGCTGAAGCTGTTACACCTGCTGTGTTTACTCTACATTTTTGCTTTCTGTTTCTGATTTCCAGCAATGGCGGTTTTATTCACAACCCATTTAAAAATCGCGGTCAATGAAAAAGAGAGAAACCCAGGGCCAGCAAGAGGCAAAATATATCCTGGAAAATTCCTCTTTGATTTCCATCCCCCCACCCCCGCAACCCTCAGGTCACTGAAACCAGCCAAGGAGGTCATGTGAACCAAGGATTACGAAGATTTATAAAGACATTTAACATTCTGTGATTCTGTCCTCAGCAGGAACCAGTCCAGCTCCCTCTGAAAGTATTCGAAGAGTCAGCACATACCACATCAGCCTGTTTTTTTTTGTATTTCAGAGCCTCACTACTCTTAAGAAAAGACAAATCACCTAATGTCCAGTCTATCCCTACTCTCTCATAGTTTAAACTCATGTTCACTACTTCTCCCAAATCCATTATCCTGGAATAAGGTATAAAATTGCATTGTGAGATAAATCTAGTTTACGTATTTGCAAACAGCTATTGTGAAATAAAAGATCTTTTGCAAAATTGGGACATTTCAAGTGCAGATAAATGAATGTTGCTCATGCAATGGGCGAAGTACAAAGCGCTGGTAAGTGAAAACGCGAACAAGGAAGTTGTGAAAGGCAGGACTTTTCTCTATCTACCTGACAATGTGAAAAATTGCCCAAGGATGTCTTGTCCATAAATCCAATCCAGTCAATTAACTGCCCCAGTAGCCTACTTTCAGTCATAAGCAAAGTGATGGAAGAGATTGTTGACAGTCCTATCAAGCAACGCTTGACATTGAGGCAGCATTTGACCAAGTGTAGCATCAAGGAGGCCTAGAAAAATTGAAGTAATTGAGAATCAGGAAGTTGGGGGAGGGCGGGGTGGGGGGGGGCGGGATGCGGTGTGGAGTCATACCTAACACAATGAAAGATGGATATAGTTGCTGGAGGCCAATCATCTCAGCTCAGGGCATCACTGCCGGAGTTCCTGAAGGTCATGCCCCAGTCCCAACCATCTTCGGCTGCTTCAGCGTTAACCTTCCCTTTATAAGATCGGAAATGTGGTTGTTTGCTGCTTGCACAGTGTTCAGTTCAGTTCCATTTGTAACTCCTCAGATAATGAAGCAATCCATGCCTGCATGCAGCAAGACCTGAACAGCATTCAGGGTTGGGCTGGTAAGGAACTGTTGCACAGAGTGCATGAGATGCAAATAATCAAAAGAGGCAACCTGAACATTAGAGAGCTGATCCCCTACAAGGAGCAGAGCATTGCACTGTTGACAAGACTCTCCGCTCTAGCTTTGGGACATGGTAAGATTGGTGGGATAATGCAGGCAAAATGTTGATGACTGCAGTGCTATACAACCACTGTGTCATTTCTGTGGAGCAGTAGACTACAAGATGCCTTTTCATCCTTCAGTTTGAGTTTTTCAGAGAATCAGTGGGATTTTTTTTTAATGCTCCTCCTTGTAATTTCACAACTCCCTCCCAATAAGAAGAAAATTCCAGGTGAATATATGGTCTCGCAATGATAGCTACGTTCTGATTGGTTTTGAGGAAGCCCATTTTATTCGTGAGTAATGCTCCATCTGGTGGCACATTTGAGAATTAATGTGAAAATACTCAAAACTAAATAGCCCTGGATCTTCAATTGATACTATAGATTTCAGCTCACACCCATTTGTGCCTAGCTTACTGCTCCAGAAATATGCTGCTTTATGTGAAAAGCATTTTCTTCTTTGGTATGTATTTTGTACATCATTATAATCTTTTGTTCATTTTTCAGGCACCCATTTAGAAACTAAAATCATATATATAGCATGAAACCACTTGGTGGTGCTGGAACACAGTTAAGCACCTGGCCTTGTTTATGGTCCCTTATAATGTAAAAGCAGAATTTGTGAACAATTTTCTGGTATATTCATAACATTTCTGTAGAGCAAGCTAATTGAATTGTCTACATTCCAGTGTAATAAATCTATAAACCCACCATGCAATGACTTCTTTATTTGGAAGATGTTTTAGGAAATGAATTAGTTGGATAATTTTAGCAACATTGCCTAATTTCTGAAGCTCTTACTTTTGAAGAAAATCATCCTGGTCGAATTAATTACTGAAAATAAGGGGACAAATCTGTCTTTAGTTTTTAAAGATGCATATTTTAAATGGCATTCTTTTTGATTGCAAACTTAAGAGAAAAAAACGAGAACCAGGACATAAGGATGCCACAGTTGAACAGGTTTCTGAAGTTGTCAGATGATGATGAACCTGTTTTGTGGAGAAAGCATTGAACAATGAACAATGAACAAAGAAAAGTACAGCACAGGAACAGGCCCTTCAGCCCTCCAAGCCTGCGTCGATCACATTGCCTGTCAAACTAAAACATTTTGCACTTCCGGGGTCCTTATCTCTCTATTCCCATCCTAATCATGTATTTGTCAAGCTGCATTTTAAACACCACTATCGTACTTGCTTCCACCACCTATGTCCCCTAGTAATTGACTCTTCCACCCTGGGAAAAAGCTTCTATCTAATTGCTTTGTGTAATTTCTATGTTAACTTTTCTATGTACAGTGATAACAAATGTGTTGTCTGTGGCAGTGCAGTATTTCTTTGTGGTGGGTGTATCGATGCTTTGCATCCACAGTGGCCTGATAGGACTTTGGGCTCACAGGATACCACATGTTAGGTTCCTGAACTTGAACACCCTGTTGGGGGTAATGTGCGAAGGAGAGAAATAAAAAAGCAATTTGCATTGCATTCTCACTGCAAGACCATCTATTCACCTGGAATTTTCTTTTTATTGGAAGGGAGTTGTGAATTTACAAGGACAAACATAAAAAAATTCCCATTGATTCTGTGAAAAACTCAGAAACTGAAGGATGAAAAGGTATCTTGTAGTCTGCTGCTCCACAGAAATGTCATAGTGGTTGTATAGCACTGCAGTCATCAACATTTGTAGTTGACTCGAGCAATGTTGGTAGAGCCCTTTTTGCTTTCTGTGTTGGGAGTATGCATGATGCAGAGCATCCAAGCAATAATCAAGACAAAATATATTGAGATGGGGACCGATAATTGAAAATCACATATGTTGCTCGATGTTGTTATTTTCAAAAAGGGCTGTCTAAAAATGGATGGGGATATCAGCCCTTTGTTATTGTTTTGATGATTTTAGTAATGTTTAATTTTATACTTTTTTTGTTCACCATATGCAGATCGGACAGGCCAATCTTGCCAGGTTACTGCCCAGATGGTTCTTGTATGTTGCTGGAGAAGTATGAAGGAAATATCCTTGCTTTTAGGCTTACTATGTCAAAATTTGCCTCTTCAGTCAACACCTGACTCAAAGGATGGGCTACTGACATTCAACCAGGTATCATTCAAATCCCTTTTTAAATAAGATCTGGTTGCATGTAATATTTGCATACAGAAATCATTGAAGGTGGCAGGACAAGTTGAGAAAGCTGTTGAGATTAATTTCTTGGCTTTATAAACAGCGTAGTAATGATACAAAAGCAAGGAAATTATGCTAAACATTTATAAATCACTTGTTCATCTCAGCTGGAGTATTTTACTCAATTCTGGGCACCACACTTTTAGGAAGGATGTCAAGGCCTTGAGAGAGGGTGCAAAAGAAATTTACTAGAATGGTACCAAGGGTGAGGAAGTTCGATTATGTGGAGAGACTAGAGAACATACAAAAACAGAAGTTACTAATGTTTGGCTATTATATGAAACAAATTTATTTTTGTTAGGTTATATTATTGCATTGTTCATTAAGAAAATAATTGTTTTGCTTCCATAAGCACAAGCCAAATCCCTTGCATGTAAACATATTCATGGAAGTAGGACTTAAGGCCTCAAATACAGAGCAACATTCCAATAATTGTAAGAGGTGCAACAGGATAATTGAACAAGCAACGTGTTGTAGGTTTCCAATCTGAAATTGGACTGACATGGAAACTGACAGGGAACACATTTCTTGCTATCTTGACTCCATTTTCTATCCCCTTGTCCAGTCTCTTCTCACCTATATCTGCGATTCCTCTGACGCCCGACATCATATCAACAATTTCCAGCTCCCTGGCTCCAACCGCCTCCTCTTCACCATGGACGTCCAATCCCTCTACACCTCTATCCCCCACCGGAATGGTGTGAGGGCTCTCCGCTTCTTCCTCGAACAGAGGCCCGAACAATCCCCATCCACCACCACTCCCTTCTGTCTGGCTGAACTTGTTCTCTCACTGAACAATTTCTCCTTAAACTCATCTCACTTCCTCCAAATAAAAGGTGTGGCTTTGGGTACCCACATGGGCCCCAGTTATGCCTGTCTCTTTATTGGGTATGTGGAACATTCCTTGTTCCAGTCCTACTCAGGCCCCCTCCCACAACTCTTTCTCCGGTACATTGATGACTGCTTCGGTGCCGCTTCATGCTCTCGTCTGGACCTGGAAAAATTTATTAATTTTGCTTCCAATTTCCACCCCTCCATCATTTTCACATGGTCCATCACTGACACTTCCCTTCCTTCCTTGACCTCTCTGTCTCAATTTCTGGTGATAGACTGTTCACCAATATTCATTACAAGCCTACCGACTCCCACAGCTACCTCGACTACAGCTCCTCACACCCCGCTTCCTGAAAGGATTCCATCCCATTCTCTCAGTTCCTTCACCTCCGTCGCATCTGTTCTGATGATGCCACTTTCCAAAACAGTTCTTATGACATGTCTTCTTTCTTCCTTAACCGAGGTTTTCCACCCACGGTGGTTGACAGGGCCCTCAACCGTTTCCGGCCCATCTCCTGCACATCCGCCCTCACACCTTCCTCTCCCTCCCAGAACCATGATAGGGTCCCCCTTGTCCTCATTTATCATGCCACCAGCCTCCACATTCAAAGGGTCATCCTCCACCATTTCCGCCAACTCCAGCATGATGCCACCATCAAAAACATCTTCCCTCCACCCCCCCTTGTCAGCATTCCGTAGGGACCATTCCCTCCAGGACACCCTGGTCCACTCCTCCATCACCCCCTACACCTCAACCCCCTCCCATGGCACCTTCCCATGCAACCGCAGAAGCTGCAACACCTGCCCCTTTACTTCCCCCCCTCCTCACTATACAAGAGCCCAAACACTCCTTTCAAGTGAAGCAGCACTTCACTTGCACTTCCCTTAATTTGGTCTACTGCATTCACTGCTCCCAATGCAGTCTCCTCTTCATTGGAGAGACCAAATGCAGACTGGGTGACCGCTTTGCAGAACACCTTCGGTCTGTCCGCAAACATGACCCAGACCTCCCTGTTGCTTGCCATTTCAACACACCATCCTGCTCTCATGCTCATATGTCTGTCCTTGGCCTGCTGCAATGTTCCAGTGAAGCTCAACGCAACCTGGAGGAACAGCACCTCATCTTCCAATTAGGCACTTTACAACCTTCCAGACTTAACATTGAGTTCAACAACTTCAAATCATGAACTCTCTCCTCCATCCCAACCCCCTTTCCAATCCCCCTTTTTACTAATAATTTATATATTTTTCTTTTCCCACCTATTTCTATTATTATTTTAAAATTTATTTCCATCCATTGTTTTATCTCTATCTTTTAGCCTATTTTGATCGCTTCCCCCTACCCCACCCCCACTAGGGCCATCTGTCACTTGCTCGTCCTGTTTTCTATGCTTAATGTCACCATTAGCACATCCTTTAGCTAATATCACCACTGTCAACACCCCTTTGTCCTTTTGTCTATGACATCTTTGGCAATCTCTTCTTTGCCTCCACCTATCACTGGCCCTCTATCCAGCTCCACCTGTCCCACCCCCCTCAAACAGCTTATATTTCACCTCATTCCTATTTTTTTTTAGTTCTGATGAAGAGTCATACGGAGTCGAAACGTTAACTCTGTCTTCCTCTCCACAGATGCTGTCAGACTTGCTGAGTTTTTTCAGCTATTTTTGTTTTGTTTCAGATTTCCAGCATCTGCAGTATTTTGCTTTTATCTTAGGGAATCAAGGTGGTCTGAAATGAAACAAAGTTTGCAACCAAATTTCAGATAATTACCATGTAATGCAATATATGCACAAACTACATTCAACAACTCTATTTAATTTAGATTAAATATTACATAATATATTTCTTTTGTTATAGACACCTAGTTCACGGTTCATAGTTATAATTTAGAGGTAATTTTTACTTCTGGGAAAATTAAAGTTTAGCTGTAGAAAGTGGGAAAAATGCTACTAAAGCAACTTGAAGACTATTACACTTAAAAGATTGGGGCCATGCTGACCCAAGGGGTTGACAGCTAAAAAAGGTAAGATTATAAAACAGTAGGTGGGCTTACTTAGCTGGAGAATTGGAGTTGCAGTGTCTACATGGCTTGCAAACAAATGCAGCCCAGAGAGTTGTTTTTTTCTGGGGAGTTAAAGCTACCATTAATTTAAAAGCATTCATTGAGCCCTGGAAGACTACGTAGTTATGGAGCTTGGTGGAGCTTAAAATTCTAGGGTTTGTGTTTATCTGTGTGTTTGCTTGGGCGTGAGCGTTGTGCAACAGGGAAAAAGGTAATACCGAAAAGGTGCTCCAGTTAGCAGGCTCCAGGCAGCAAAAGTGTTGCTGTTAGCTTGCTCTGTGTAGTTGGGGCTCGGGTGGGGTCTCAGGAGCCATTTGATAGCTTTATGCAGATGGGGATCAGGAGAAGTCCTCGGGGAGCTGAGAAGGTGGCAGAAGGTCACTGGCTCTGTGCTGGAAAGGGTTGGCGCTCAAAAGAAGTCCTTGGAGGCATATCACAGCTTGGTGTACCTGGGAAGATTGGAGCTTGGTGAAATCCAGGGGCATTGCCAACCCACTTAAGATAGCTGGCTATTAAAGAGCTGAAATTGAGCCAGCAAGTAGAGCTAGAGTGCTGACTCAGAAATCCAGGGAAATAGAGTCTCAGGATACGAGATTGAAACCCTGGGAGATGTGCAGTAATTGAGGCAATCCAGGTTGTAGCATCTTTGAGGGAATTCAGAAGCTTGATCTTCAAAAGTGAAAAGTTTGAAGTCCCTCATGAGGGAGGCAAGAGTTTCAACGAGATTGGTTGACTCCGTGTTTACTGACATCTGAGTGGGTTGCCAAGAAATCTGTGGGACCTGTCTTGGTCACATATGCTATTTATTGTACAGTGTGGCGTGCTTGACTACAGTTTGCCTGTTAATTCACATGTACCTCATGTTAACTCTGAATGTTAAAGTGTAAAATACAGATTGTAACTGGTTTTACCTTTTTGATGTTGTATTATAAAGTTTATTTTTGTTTGTTCAAAACCTGTGGGATCTTCTGGCTTTATTCTCTAAGCTGTGTCTTGAATCTCAAGCTTTGTCTACTTTAAACAGAATGTTATTGGTCCCTAACTGGACCCTACCAAAAACTTGGGGGTCTGGTTTAGGATCATAACACTTTGCAATGTTTAAAATTAGGTTGTTTGTTTACTATTATAAGCATGTGAAGAAGCTTTTTTTATTCTTTCACAGGATGTAGGCATTGTTAGCTAAGCCAGCATTTATTGTCTTTCCCTAATTGCTCTTGAGAAGGTGGTGGCAAGCACCCTTCTCGAATCGCAGTTTTCCATGTGGTGTAGATATACCCACAGTGCATTTAGGAAGGGAGTTCCAGGATTTTGACCCAGCGACAGTGAAGGAATGGCAATATAGGCCAGACTATTGTTGTTGGCGTGCGGGGGCAGGCCCGACACGCCGACGTGCAAAATGACGCAAGATGACGTTGGGCGTGTGTCATTCCGATATTGCGTTCGGCGGGTGCGCGCTGGAGGCGGCTCCACGCCTGCCGAACTGTCAAAGACCTGTTAAGGCCATTAAGAAAGTCATTACCATCATTAACACCGCTGCCCGCGCAACCTTAAGGTTGACTGGCAGGCGAAGAGCCCAAGCGGGTGGGATGAGGTTTCCTGAAGGTTTTATAAAATTAATAAATAAATTTGGTGAACTTGACAAACATGCCCCAGCTCATGTGACACTGTCACATGAAGGGGCATGTTTAAATAATTTTTTACTTGAATTTTAAAAATCTTTTATTGCCCATTCAATCTCCCTGAGGCAGCTCCGTGCCTCAGCGAGATTGCTGCGCTCTTTCACGTGCATGCGCGAAAGAGTGCAGGTCCCGACTCTCCCTCCTCCCCTCCGCCCGCACATATAGCGCTGAATGCTACCAGCTGCATATTACGCAGGGCGGGCCTTAATTGGCCCGTCCACGTAAAATGGTGGCTCGCAGCCTGTGCTGCCCAGCCCGTCCAACATAGGTAAGATGCTGCCCATAGTTCCAAGTCAAGATGGTGTGTGGCTTGGAGGGAAACTTGCCGTTGGTGGTGTTCCCATGCACCTGCTGCCCTTGCCCTTCAAGATGGTAGAGGACACAGGTTTGGAAGACACTGTCGAAGGAACCTTGGTGAGTTTCTGCAGTGCATCTTGTAAATGGTACACACTGTTGCCACTGTGTGTCGGTAGTGGAGGGAGTGAACATTGTAGGTGGAGGATGGGGTGCCAGCTAGTGGGCTGTTTTATCTGGATGATGTCGAACTTCTTAAGTGTTGTTAGAGCTGCACTCATCCACGCAAGTGGAAAGTATTACACCACAGCCTTGTAGATGGTGGGCTCAGACTTTGGGGAGTCAGGAGATGAGCGGAGTTTGTAGCAGGAACCGAACACAATGACTTTGATTTTCCAATGTCTGGCAAGCAGTTTGTTAATTTAATAATAGTGGACAAGTCGAGAGGAGTGATGGTGCATTGGATCTGGGTGTTAAGAAAGGTAAAAATGGTTTCAGTTTCACTTAGGTTGTTTGTGGGCCTTGGTGCCTGGGAGCCTGGATAGACTCCTGATGAAAAGGTCAGGTCTTTTAGGCTTGTTTGTATCTATACATTTTTAATGAGGTATTATAACCCCTAAAGTTAAAGAGATGGGTTAAAAGGGGTTAAAAATTCAGTGATTGTGGGAAGGAAAACACAAAGTAGAAAAGAGTTTACTGTTGCTTAGCAACAATGGTCAAGTGACATAGGTAGAGAAAAAAGACGGGGAAAAGTTCAATGTGTGTCAGAGAGAAAGGACAGGAATTTTAAGCTCTCTGATAAGAAAGACTACAAGCCTATTGGGGACAGTAGTTAACTCAAAAGTCAGTTGTAGAACTCAGTAAAGTGATCAGTTTAGCAGAGGTGCTACTGGAAGACTGAGTTTAGGGAACCCATTTGTTTGCTCTGCAGTTAAAGAAACAAAGTTTGGAATGTGGTTTTTGGGTGTCTCAGGGAGAAATACAAGTTGGGTAAAAAGCATCAAGTGAACGCTCAGGAATTCACCAGAAGAAAACTGGTTGCCGCTGTGCCAGTTTCAAGCAAGAAGCCTCTGTCAAGCTGGTGGTAACTCTTCATTGGTTTATATGCCTGTAAAGATATTGCTGGGGTAAAGGAATTGTGGGAATTTGAAGTGCCTTCTGTGTTTGTATGGAGATCTTTCCAACCTTTTTAATAAAAGCAAAATACTGCGGATGTGGGAAATCGGAAATAAAAATAGAAACTGCTGGGAAAACTCAGCGGTCTGGCAGCAACTGTGGAGAGAGAAACGGAGTTAACATTTTGAGTTTGTATGACTTCTTCAGAATTCTGAAGAAGAGTCATACGGACTTGAAACGTTAACTCTGTTTCTCCACAGATGCTGCCAGGCCTGCTGAGTTTTTCAAGCATTTTCTGTTTTTATTTCCAATCTTTTTCCCTATTGTAATATAGTTCATTTTTTCTTCTTTAATAAATATTTTATTCTTTGTGTTAACAATTAATCAACAGACACGTGTGAACTTGTTCAGTAACTTATCTCCATGTTGCTCCAAAAAAGTTAGGATCTATCAAGCCAGGTTTCACTCTGGGACCTGACTTGCCCAGAATTAACATCAGTTGGGATCGTAACAGTGTTATCAGCATGCATTTGAAAACTGACGGTGCATTTTCGGATGATGTTGCCAAGGCAGCTTATAGATGGAAAATAGGGGCCGAGGATAGATCCTTCGGGGCACTAGAGGTAATGTTGCATGAGTGGGAACAGAAGCTATTGCAGGTGTTACTCTGGCTATGATGAGATAGATAAGATTGGAACCAGGTGAGAGCAACAATGGACAGGCATTGGAGGAGAATAATGTGGTCAACCGTGCAAATAGTTCAAGAAGGATGAGATGGGATGGTTTACCTATGTCACATTCACACATGATCTGATTTATGACTTTGATACAAGCAGTTTTGTGGCAGAAACCTGATTGGAGGGATTCAAACATGGAGTTCCAGGGAAGGTAGGCAATAATTTGGGAGTTGACAACTTTGGAGAGAAAAGGGATTGGAGTTGGAGCGGTAGTTTGCAAGGTCAGAGGGGTTAAAGATTATTTTTTTTGAGAAGAGTGACGAAGGCAGATTTGAAGGAGAGAATAACAGCACCTAAAGAGAGAAAACAGTTAACAGTACCAGCTAACATGACAAGTGTTATAAACTTATTAACTGTGAAGCAAACCTGCCTTGCCAAATTTTATTATATGACATTGTGTAATTGTGTAACATTACTGTGTAACCTCGGTGTATCTGGTTGTTACCAGCCTGCAGAATTGCATGACCAATGCAATCGGCCAATGGTCTCCTCTAACAGGATCTGCATAATGGGTGAGATGTTGAGCCTTTATCTACCCAGTGTGGCTGATGTGTTCTTTGGTCCCGAGGGTAGATTCTCTACCTTGCATTGTGCATTCCAGTATTGGTGACCTGGAGGATCCTTTCACAGATGGAGTCTTTATGCTGATGAACTTCGTGTATGATCCAAGCCCAAGATGTTAATGGTTAAATTTTTTTGGAGTCTTGGGTGTGACTGAGGATGTGAAAAAATTCATTGGTGATACAAAAAGAAAATTGAGTTTGGACTTTATGCAAACGACATGTGCAGACCAATCCTGGAAACTCAGTACTGATAATTAATTTACTGCAACAAGAGCAAACAGATATGGACGTTATGTGATCTGTACAAAATATAATTGACAAGCCTACTTTGTAGGATATTGTGAACATTTTTGTGATATTGTTGATTGGCTGTAAAAAGAACTATAAACCCCTGAATTGGAAGCCTGAGAGCCAGTTTGATTTGCTGCCATAAAAAGTCTTTGCATCTGAAGTGTTATTCTGCTAACACAAGCAGTCCAGTTTCACTGAAGCTTAGACGTCTTGTTTAACTTTGGCACCATTTTTCATCCTTTTTACTGCTTCCATCGTAATCGACTGTGCCTATTTGCATGGGTTAGCTGGTTGATTACAACATTTTTGCGCTAAATAAATTTGAATAACTTTAATTAACACTTAATTGTATGCCTTAACTTGCTACCATAGTTAATTTAAGTTGCAGTGGATCAGCAAAAATAGTTCAGGGGTCAATATACCCAGTCAAAAGTGTCTGCAGTTTTAGGACTGGAAATGAGCCTAAAAGTTTTACTGTAGTTTTTGCTCTTCTAGCTCTTACACTGTCAAATTATGTCAGCAACTGTCACTCTGTGAAAGAGCCTGGCCTTAATTGCACCCATATGATTATAAATTACTGACACCTGCATGATTGTACATGATGGGAAGGAGATTACTTCATTGCCTTCTGTTAACATCAATTCTGATATTCAAAACCATCAAAATCTTGCATGAAGTGTATTCTCTGAATATTGTATTGAATTATGGAATTCTTCAACTCAGCTATTTTATTTGAAGGACCTAGCATGAGTACAAGTTTTTATTAATATGTATCCTGGATAAAATGCTTTCTTTTCTCTAAGTGGTGTCCACTGCTGTCCATGAATTGTGCATTTTTTGTGAACTGACTTAATTTGTAGATTTTCACATTTGAGTTCTGTAAGAAAAAAATTGTTAGTCAAACATTGATATATATATATATATATGTATATAGATTAGTTGAAAAACTTAAGCTTTCTTTCTAATAACTACTGAGGCCAGTGAATGAAGCATTTTCCTTGTTATTGTTTTAGTATCTTGGACTTACTACAAAAATGAATTGACCACCATTTTTTGAAGTGTGAAAACTCAATATTTAAAAAAGATTTGATACGTTCTATGAGAAATGACTGAAAAGCTTACATGATCTTCAGTTATACCAAGGTCAGAAAGTCAATTCAAGGGAGATTCTTTTTCATGTTAAATGTGTAGTTCTTGATTCCGTAACTTGTGAAACCATTTGGCTAACCCTCAGTCAACTGTTTAAATCTTTTTGCTGATGTCCTTGTGACACTGCTTCCAACTGTCATTAACCCTCAAAACAGCGTCTCAGCAACCCTAGTAGTAAATTTCCTTTCTTAAACTGAAAGCATGGATAGTCATATTTTAGCTGAAATAATAAATAATGTAAATAGCTATATAGGACTATAATTACATATATAATTCAGTCTTGGGCATTACTAACCAAACGGAATTAGGTTCAAGCAGTGAGGGAATGAACAAATCACTTGTCCCTTTCTAATGATGAATTGGAAAAGAAATGAATGTTCTGATCAGAAAAGCTGCTTTTGATATAATCAGACTTCCAAGGTAAGTACTAACTTCTGGAAATCTTACATATTTTTCCATCAATATTCTTTCTAGCCCTTTTGGACGTTCCTGGCTAGGATTCAGCTTTATAGGTCCAGCTGCCTTTCAGAACCTAACCTAGGTGACAAATTTTCTATGTTTGAACGCCGATTGTTCAACAGGCATCTCAGTCGTGCCCATCCTATCCTTACCTGCGTCCAAGTGTCTACTTAGAACAGCTAACAATTATGTTACCCTTAATTCTAACCTTGATTGATTTTCCCACCCCTCTGCCCTCCCCTGCCAACTCATTAATCTAAGGATCCCAAAGTCGATTGTAGCACCCACATTTCAGCCTGACAGCGGTAAGTTATTTCAGCACAAACTGGAATTGAACCTGGGATTTTCCTAGTTATTTTTAGGGCTGCTTAACTGTAATATGACCCTTCCAAGTTGACTCTTATTTTGATGCATGAGGGCCCAGCAATTACATAATCATTTAATGTTGGTATTTTCACATAATTACTTTCTACTTTGTATCAAGAGACTGGGGTGGGGCTGTTGCAATTTCTTGGTTCTCTTTTTTTTGCTGCATTGTGTGTATCACCAACTACCATGTAGATTGACAAGGCGGTAAGCTTTTAACCAGAAGCTTATTATAGACATCATTCAAACAGCACAATTCCCTTGAGCACAAACAATAATGATTCTGATTTGGAAGCAGGTTGTGAAATATTAAGCCATTTTTTTGCATGACATTTCTGTGACTGTCAGTTCAATTTTCCACATTTAGATAACAAATTGTGACGCATAATTGAAAGAAGCTGCTTCTGCAGGATAATTAAATTATGTGGCAATTTTCGTAATGTTCTGAAAATATTGAAAGAAAACGTATTCAGAGATGTAATTTCTTTAGCTCGTGCAGCTGAGAAACCAAGCAGATAAAAGCCAATTATTGAAGTGATTAGAGTGCTGGCATCAAAATTGTCTTTTCCTTTTGTGGATATTGGCCTGGCATTTAAGTGTTCTTTCAAACTTTAATTCCTGTTATTAGCAAAATGTGAATTAACGTACTGTGCAGACTGTTGAGGCTGGAGAATTTCTTGAACCACTTTTTTTTAGTAAGCACTGATATTTACAAAATAATGGTACTATGTTAAACAATATTTTTAACAAAAATAAGCACTTCATTTATAGTGGTCAGGTACATTTCTTATTACTCGAGGGCTACTTTTAAAACTTCATTTTTCAGCATTATGTCTTGTGCCCATCAAACGGGGTGGGGTGATGGCTTTTGTTAATTAAAAGTGACAAAACTCAGAACTTCACTGTTGAAGGGTCATGAGGACTCGAAATGTCAACTGTACTCTTTTCCGCCGATGCTGCCAGACCTGCTGAGTTTTTCCAGGTATTTCTGTTTCTGTTTTTGTTCAGAACTTCACTGACTGCTTGAGATCCCTCACTCAACCAGCCAGGATTCACACAAATCCCTCCCTATGCACAAAACAATTGCAGTAATAGATTTATCATGCTAACATTCCTAGCTTGATGCAATAATTCAGAGATGGGCCAGTGTTTTTGATGGCTTTTTTAGTTTTATCTTGATTACAATGGTGCTTTTGTCAGGTCTGTTTAGCTTTTTTTGAAGAAAAAGTTGATTCTAATGCCGTCTTAATAGTCTTTTTTTATGTGCGCGTGTCTATGTGCATATATACGCTGAATTAGCCTTAATCTTTAAATGATTTCAATGGAGACATTTGTGGTTAGCCTTGTTACTGCATTAAAGTATCTGGATAGAGACAGCCTAAGTGTGTATAGAACTTGTGACACCATGCTGCTCCCAGATGTCTTGAACTGGTGGATTAGACAAATAAAATGCTTCAAAAGGATAACTGAAAGATATAGTATAGTCATAGTACAAATGTTTCCTTTTATAATTAGAGTTTAGGAAAGTTCAATAACATGTACTTTTCCTTTAAATACACTGCTTTCGGGTCTTGAAATAATGAATGCAAAACTTTCTTTTAAACAAACTTGGATGAGTACCCGAGCATTTTTTTTTTGGCAGGCAGGTGGAGTGTGCGTGAGCGGCATGTTAGATTTTTAAGGAAGGTGGCATGTTTAAGAAAATATATGTGTGCATATACATATATGGGCGCCCCCTATCTGATATTACTGCCTGCTCAATGGAAATTAAGTGAGTTAAATTCAGGCTGTCACACTGCAATCCACTACTGATAAAATGGCAAGTAACTTAGGCTGCTAAGTAACTTGACGAGAATTTATAGATTCTGTGCAAGAATCCAATGTGCATGTTGTGTGCATAGATCATATTTCTTTGCTATTCATAGTTTAACTGTGGGCAATTTATCACTTATTGCTTGGACCAAACATGTCCAACCTGCATATTTGAAATTAAATCAAGACTGAGAAACTGTTCAAAGAAATTTGGAAGGTGTCCAAGGAGTAATATGATATAAACTTGTGCCAGTGTTTCTCCCATTCATCCATCATACTGGATGTGGGATGAGAAGATGGTTTCTCACATGGAAAATTGTAACCAGTCACTTGTATGTTCCTCCACTGGTGGTAGTTCTGAGGCAAGTCAGCCTGTCCAGTTCATAGATTAAGCAATTAGGCAGAGGCAGTGGGGACTTAGTGACAGGAAAAAGTGAAAATGAGTCTAGGAATCAGGAAAAGCTAATTAGGAAAAATCTTGAAACAGTATCTTTCTTAAAAGTGCCTGTTTTGTGTTTTATTTTAACTGAAATGAAAAATCAGTTCCCTCATAAAATTAACTCAAACTAGTTTCCCCAGCCTGACTCTGGATGAGTTGGTGTGATGAACACAAGAATGAGCTTGTCATGTCTGCCACTGTGTAACTGTAGAACATTCTCAATTACATTTTAGTTAAAGTCTACTTTCAAAATGGCAATGTTTGCCTGGTACATGGTAGACCAAGGCTGCTATTTAGAAGGTAAACATATTACTGTACTTATAATTTTGATAACATTTATGTAAATGCAAGTATTGCATATTTTTACTTACCATTTTATCAGTAGTGGAATGCAGTGTGAAAGCATACTGTTCCTTTGAATCCAATTTCTTTTGATTTACTGAACCATCCTGACCTCAAGTCAAATAATTTTTTGGTATGTAATGGACTATTGAAGTATTCATCACAGCTGCATTGATTGTGGTTTCTTGGCTGCTGCTGCAATGGCAAGTGAACATCACAGTTTTAAATAACTATCAAAAAAAATGTTTTCAATATGTTTATGAGCAGCTGCTGTTCTTGAGATATTGAAGTTTTTACAAATCATAATTCTACTACTGTTAATATAGTTTTGTGTAGCTTTCTCAAAACCCATTTCTTTGGTCAAGCTTTCAGTATCCTTCCTAAAATCTTTGTTCATGGTTCTGAGCCCAGTTTCCTCATATCTACGTGTGAAGCACCTTGGGATGTGAAAGATATATAAATCAATTGTTATTGTAACAATATTCAGTGAAAGGTTTGGACCAATATATTTTCCACAGTTCATGTTTTGAAGTCTGTAAAACTAGGGACAGCTGTCTGCGTTTCTTAATTGCTTTCACTCTCATGCAGGGTACTGTAGCTGTGCTTATATTTTTGAATTGTAGGTGGGATTTAAAATCTTGTATAAATTGTTGGTAATCAATACATAACCTTTAATTCAAAACTCATTTATGCTAATGTTATTGGTTTTAGAATGAAACATTTTATCTATCTAAAAAGCAATCCAGGGTCTAGAAACTAGATATTGTATTTGGAATGCTTTTGCTGATTATGTGACCCATCTTACTTTGTCAGATTGAATATTTCCTTTTCAAGATAACACTTGATGTCATGCACAAAGTGGTTGAAAAGAGCATAAGATGAGACTGAGAATTTGTGTATTGTGATGATACTTCCACTTGGGTTCCATGTTTAGTGACTTGCAATGGAAGTGTATATTGTGACATTCAATGAAAGTAGATGTTGTGATTTGTAAATAAATCCCATTCCCTCAGCCCGCAAGGAGGCCCCCAGGTTTTACTGTGCTATCTCCCCACATGGGGGAGGCCCCAGTAGAATGCCAGTAGTGGCAGGAAGAGGCCCTTGATTGGCCCTTGAAGGGCCTCTAATAGCCCCCACGCTGGAAAGCTGCCTTGCACTTTCCACACAGCTGAGAGAGTTTCACAGCGTTGAGAAAGCGACGGGCACTCAGCCCCTGCCTTCTCTCTCGATTCTCCATACCTCCCCACCTCCCACCCCATTCCCGCAAGCCTCATTAAATTCCTCCCTATATGTGAAACTTTCAGGGGTTCAGTATTGCAAAGCTCTTTTCGTATTGTCTCTGATTTTAATAGTTTAATGGTTGGCAACAATATAATGGAAGTTATTTCTGCCTTGAGCAAATTTTTGAGTTTTCTTTTTTAACAGATTCACAACATGAAAGGCTGCTTTAAGAATGTTATATGGTCAATTGGCAATGTCCTTTTGTGCTGCAGACTCATACCAGCTAGATACAACTTAAACTACTCCTAGGTTTCTTAGTAGCCACCCAAGAGAAAGAAGTTTGAACTTTAATTGTCTTGTGCAGGTTCAACTACAAAGCACAAAGACTAACTATTTGTGTCCATTCACCAGGATGGGATTTATCAGAATAAAGTGACCATGCTTTGCATTATTGAATTTTATCACAAAACAATAAATTTAATTTGTGAACTTTTTTCTCTTCCTATATAGGTTGGAGAAATTGGAGAGTACTTTAAATGCCAGCTTCTACAATCTAGACATAGAGGTGCATTTGAATTAGCATACGTTGGATTTGTAAAGCTCACTGAAATGCTTACCAGGTAAGTGGCATCTAAGCTGAGTGTTTTCTTTTTGCTCTATTTCAATATTTTTCTTTATAGGATGATTGCAGTCAGTGGCAGTTTATTTACTGAATTGTTGGCTGATTGAACCTTGTGAATAATAGAGCTCTTCACAACTGCCTTGATATTACAGACTTGGGTCTTGGGAATGTGAGGTAACTGAACCTCTCTTTTACCTTAACTTTTGTGTGTGTGCATGCACAGACTGACAAGTCATCTTGTAGACTGACATCTTGTAGATGGTACACACTGCTGCCACTCTGCGTTGGTGGTGGAGGGAGTGGATGTTGAAGATGGTGGATGGGGTACCAATCAAGCAGGCTGCTTTGTTCTGGATGGTGTTGAGCTCCCTGAGCGTTGTGGGATTGCATTCATCCAGGCAAATGGAGAGTATTCCATCTCACACCTGACTTGTGCCTTGTAGATGGTGGACAGGCTTTGGGAAGTCAGGAGCTGAGCTACTCTCTACAGAATCCCCAGCCTCTGACCTGCATTTGTAGCCACAGTGTTTATATGGCTAGTCCAGTTCAGTTTCTGGTCAATGGATGTTGATAGTAGGAGATTCAGTGATGGTAATGCCATTGAACATCAAGGGGCGATGTTTGGATTCTCTCTCATTGGAAATTGTCATTGCCTGGCATATGTATGGTGCAAACATTCCTTGCCACTTATTAGCCTAAGCCTGAATGTTGCATATGGGCACCGACTGCTTCAATATCTTTGGAGTTGTTAATGGTACAATCATCAACAAACATCCCCATTTCTGACCTTATGATGGAGGAAAGGTCACTGGTGAAGCAGCTGAAGATGGTTGGGCCTAGGCACTACCCTGAGGAATTACTGCAGTTTTGTCCTGGGACTGAGATGATTGACCTCCAACAAGCACAACCACCTTCCTTTGTGCTAGGTATGACTCCAATCAGTGGAGAATTTTTTCCCTGATTCCTATTGACTCCAGTTTTACTAGGGCTGTTTGATGCCACATTTGGTCAAATGCTGCCTTGATCTCAAGGGCAGTTACTCTCACGTCACCTCTTGAGCTTAGCTCTTTTGTCCATCTTTGGACTAAGACTGTAATGAACATAGGAATATAGGAACAGGAGTAGGTCATTTAGCCCACTGAGCCTGCTCTGCCATTCAGTATGAGCATGGCTGATCATCCACTTCAATGTCTTTTTCCCACACTATCCGCATATGCCTTTATGCGATTGTGATTGACATTTAGAAATCCGTCAGTCTCAACTTTAAACGTACTCAATGACTGAGCTTCCACGGCCCTCTTTGGTAGAGAATTCCAAAAGTTCACTACCCTCTGATTGAAAAAAGTTTCTCCTCGTCGCAGTCCAAAGTGACTTCCCCCTTATTTTGAAATTGTGTCCCTTGGTTCTAGACTCCCCAACCAGGGGAAGCATCTTACCTGCACCTATCCTTTCTATTCCTGTAAGTATTTTGTAGGTTTCAATGAGATCACCTCTCATTCTTCGAAACTCTGGAGAATACAGGCCCAGTTTCCCCAATCTGTCTTCATAGGACAGTCCTGCCATCTTGAGAACAAGTCTGGGGAATTTTTGTTGCACCCCCTCTATGGAAATAATATTCTTCCGAAGGTAAGGGGATCAAAACTACACACAGTACTCCAGGTGCAGTCTAACAAGGTTCCGTACAATTGAAGCATGACTTTGCTACCCCTGTACGCAAATTCTCTTGCTATAAAGGCTGCCATAACATTAGCCTTCCTATTTGCCTGCTGCATCTGCATGTTAGCCTTCAGTGACTTATTGATGAGAACACCCAGATCCTTTTGTACATCTACACTTTCTAATCTCTTACCATTTAAGAAATACTCTGCACATCTGTTCCTCCTACCAAAGTGGCTAACCTCTCATTTTCCACATTATATTCCACCTGCCATGTTCGTGCCCACTCACTAAGTCTGTCCAAATCCTCTTGCAGCCACTTTGCATCTTCCTCACAACACATTCCCACCTAGCTTTGTTGTCCGCGAACTTAGAAATATTATATTTGGTCCCCACATCCAAATCATTGATATATATTTTGAACAGCTGGGGCCCGATTACTGATCCCTGTGCTACCCCATTAGTCACAGCCTGCCAACGTGAGAATGACCTGTTTATTCCTACTCTCTGTTTTCTGCCTGTTAACTAACCCTTAATTCATGCTAGTATAATACTCTTATCACGTGTGCTTTAATTTTGTTAACCAACCTCCCGTGGGGGACTTTTCTAAAAGCCTTCTGAAAATCCAAGTATGCTATGTCCACTGATTCCCCTTTATTAATTCTGTTAGTAACACCCTCCAAAAACTCCAACAGGTTTGTCAAGCATGATTTCCCATTCATAAATCCACGTTGACTATGCTGAATCAGATTATTATTATCCAAGTATCCGTTTATCATATCCTTTATAATAGATCTAGCATTTTCCCTACTACTGATGTAAGGCTGACAGGTCTGTAGTTCCCTGTTTTCTCTCTCCATCCCTCCTTAAATAGTGGAGTGACATTTGCTACCTTCCAGTCCGCAGGAACCATTCCAGAATCTACAGAATTTTGGAAGATGATCACCAATGCATCCACTATTTCCATAGCTACCTCTTTCAACACTCTGGGATGTAAATCATCAGATCCTGGGGACTTATCAACCTTCAGTCCCATTAATTTCTCCAAAACAACCTTCTTACTAATACGAATTTCCTTCAATTCCTCATCCTCCTTAGTCCCTTGGATCTCTAATCCTGGGAGATTCCTCAGTGAAGACAGACACAAAGTAATCATATAGCTTCTCTGCCATTTCTCTATTCCACATTACAGACAGTCAGGAGAATTTATAATGGACCCACATTTGTCTTAGCCAAATGTTTCCTTTTTACGTACCTATTGAAGCTTTTACTGTCCATTTTTGTTTTTTCCTACTTTAAATTCATATTCTGTTCTCTCTTGCTTTATCAGTTTCTTGGTCCTCCTTTGCTGTACTATAAAATGCTCCCAATCCTAAGGTTTACTACTAGTTATGGCAACTTTATTGGCCTTTTCTTTTAATCTTATACAATCCTTAACTTCCTTTGTTAGTCACGGTTGACTGACTCTTTTTGGGTTTTTGTGCCTTAAAGGAATATATAATTGCTGTAAACTTTGTAATAAATTTTCAAAGGTACTGTCATACCTTTTAAAGTATTTTCCCAATCCACCTCAGTTTGCCTGTCATACCTTCATAATTTCCTTTGTTCAAATTTAACAGCCTGGTTTCAGATGTAATGTAAAGTTCTATCATATTATGGTTACTCATCCGTAGAGATTCTTTTACAACAAGATTATTAATTAGCCCTTTTTCGTTAAATAATGCTAAATCTAAAATAGCCTGTTCTCTAGCCTGCTCTAGAAAACCATCCATAATACTTCAGAAATTCGTCTTTCACAGCATTAGTATGCATTAGGTTTACCCAGCTTATATGCAGATTGAAGACATCCATGATTACTGTATTACCCAAGCTACATGCTTCTCTAACCTCCTGATTAATACCATGTCCCACACTATCACCACTGTTTGGTGGCCTATAAACAAATCCTACCAATGTTTACTGCCCTGCCCCTTGCTGTTTCTTAGCTCCAACCAATCAGATTCAACATTTTGTTCTTCCAACCTGAGATCCTCCCCTACTAATCTACTGATCCCGTCCCTTATTATCAGCACAACACCACCTCCTTCTCCTTCTGGCCTATCCTTCTAGCTCAGGAGCTGAGTGGCCCTGGTGGAACCCAAACTGAGCTTCAGTGAGCAGGATATTGCTGAGTAAGTGCCTCTTGATAGCACTGTCGATGATCCCTTCCATCACTTTGCTGATGATCGAGAGTAGATGATGGGGCAGTAATTGGCCGGGTTGGATTTGTCCAGCTTTTTGTGGACAGGACACACGTGGACAGTTTTCCACTTTGCCAGTTAGAGGCCAGTGTTGTAACTGTACTGGAACAGCTTGGCTTAAAGGGGCAGCTTGTCCTGGAGCACAAGTCTTCAGTACTATTGCTGGAATGTTGTCAGGGCCCGTAACTTTTGCAGTATCCAGTGCCTTCAGCCATTTCTTGATATCATGTGGAATGAATCGAATTGGCTGAAGACTGGCATCTGTGATGCTGGGGACCTCTGGAGGAAGCCAAGATGGATCATCCGTTCGGCACTTGTGGCTGAAGATTATTGCAAATGCTTCAACCTTACCTTTTGCATTAATGTGCTGGGCTCCCCCCATCTTTGAGGTTGGGGATATTTGTGGAGCCACCTCCTCCAGTGAGTTGTTTAAGTGTCCTCCTCCATTCATGAGTGGATGTGGCAGGACTGCAGAGCTTAGATCTGATCCGTTGGTTGTGGGATTCCTTAGCTCCGTCTATCACATGCTGCTTATGCTGTTTGGCATGCAAAGTAGTACTGTGTTGTAGCTTCACCAGGTTGGCATATAATTTTCAGTTATGCCTGGTACTGCTCCTGGCATACCCTCCTGCACTCTTCATTAAAACTGAGTTAGTCCCTTGGTTTGATGGTAATGGTAGAGTGGGGGATATGCCAGTCTATGAAGTTATAGATTGTACTTTTGTACAATCGTGGTGCTGTTGATTTCTCATAGTGCCTCATGAATGCCCAGGTTTGAGTTGCTAGACCTGTTTGACATTTATCCCATGTAGCACGGTGGAAGTGCCACACAACATGTTGGAAAGTATCCTCAATGTGAAGATTGGACTTCGTCACTTCTATCTATGCTGTCATGGACAGATGCATCTGGAAGGGTAGATTAGCGAGGACGAGATCAAGTAGGTTTTTCCCTCTTGGTTCCCTCACCACTTGCACCAGACCCGGTCTAGCAGCTATGTCCTTTGTGACTTGGCCAACTCAGTCAGTAGTGGTGCTACCGAGCCACTCTTGGTGATGGTTATTCAAGTCCCTGACTCTGAGTACGTTCTGTGCCCTTGCGGGTGCTTCCTGCAATTGGTGTTCAACATGGAAGAGCACTGATGCATCAGCTGAGGGAGGCAATGGGTGGTAATCAGCAGGAGGTTTCCTTGTCCATGTTTGACCTGATGCCATGTGACTTCATGGAGCCTGGAGACAATGTTGAGGACTCCCAGGCAATTCCCTCCTGACTTTATACCACTATGCCGTCATCTCTGGTGAGTCTGTCCTGTCAGTGGGACAGGACGTACCCAGTGATGGTGATGGTGGTGCTTGGGACGTTATCTCTAAGCTATGATAATTCCAAAATAAAACTAACAATGGGCAAAGCAAAGATATTCTTGTGCACACAACGTAAGCACGATTTTTCCATCATACTCCCGACTTGTGTCTTTTATGTGGTGGACAGACTTCAGGCAGTCAGAAGGTGAGCTACCTCCTGCAGAATTCTCAGACCAGGATTTTCCAAGGGCGGGACCAGAAATTTATGCTGAAAGTTGGTGGACTTTTTGCTGGTTCACCAGATTTTCCCTTCCGATCACGACGGGTCCCGCTGCGGGTGGGACCGGAAATTCCTGGCCCTAGTCTCTGACCTGCTTTTGTAGCTATAATGTTTATATGGTTAGTCTACTTCAGTTTCTACTTGTGGGTAACTACCAGGATGTTGATAGTGGAGGATTCAGCGATGGTAATGCCATTGAATATCAAAGGGAGATGTTTAGATTCTCTCGTTGGAGATGGTCATTGCTTGGCAATTGTGAGGCACAAATGTTACTTGCCACTTATCAGCCCAAGCCTAAATGTTGTCCAGGTCTTTCTGCATGTGGACATGGACTGCTTCAGTACCTGTGGAGTTGTTAATGGTACTGAACACTGCAATCACCAGCGGATATCACCACTTCTGACCTTATGATGCAGGGAAGGTCATTGATGAAGCAGCTGAAGACGGTTGTGCCTAGGATACTGCACTGAAGAACTCCTACAGGAGTGTCTTGGGGCTGGGATGATTTGCCTCATACAACTACAGCTATCTATCTTTGTGCTAGGCATGACTCCCAGTAGAGAGTTTCCCCTTATTCCCGTGGATTTCAATTTTGTGCGGGCTCCTTGATGTCGCACTCAGTCAAATGCTGCCTTGATGTCAAGGGCAATCACTTTCACTTCACCTCTGGAATTCAGCCCTTTTATCAATGTTTGGATCAAGCCTGTAATGAGGTCAATGCCAGGTGGCCCTGGCGGTACCCAAACTGCGCATCAGTGAGCAGGTTATTGCTGAATAAGTGTTGCTTAATATTATTGTCAATGGCACCTTCCATCACTTTGCTGATCATCAAGAGTAAACTGATGGGGTAGTAATTGGCTGGATTGGATTTGTTCTGCTTTTTGTGGAAAGGGCATAACCTTATAAATTTTCCACAGTGTCAAATAGGTACCAGTGTTGTAGCTGTACTGGAAGAGCTTGGCTCGGAGTGTGGCTAATTCAGGACCGCATGTCTTCGCTGCTATTGCTGGGATGTTGTCAGGGCCCATAGCCTTTGCAGTATCCGGTGCTAGCAGCTGTTTTTGATGTCATGTGGACTGAATTGAATTGGCTGAAGACTAACATCTGTGGAGCCTCGGCATATAATGAACAAGAGTGAGCTTGTATTTCCTGATGAAACACGTGTCTTGTCCTTGCCTTTCTTGGTGGTGGAGATCACAAGAAGGCAGAGGGTTTCTGTCAGAATAACCTTTTGTGATCTGCTCCATTACTTTCAGGATGCACTGCACAAGAGCTTGCCAGATATGAACTTACTTCATTAAAGTAGTTTCAATTAAAGCAGTTAAGCCTAAAAGTTAAAATTCTGTTGGCCTATGATGCTCTCAATCATTTCTACCTTTGGCAGGTCAAAGTTGATACTGTTGAAAACAGAAAAGACTAGAAATACACAAGTCAGAGAAAAGATGGGTTTAATATTTTGAGTGCTGTTGAAACTTCTTTCCAACACTTTTATTTATATGTAGATAGCAATTTCCATCAACAGACTTTGGCTTGGAGATTCAATCACTCTGTACCTATTTTTTGGGGTGTCTAAGCCTCTAACATGGTGGACAGGAAGTGACACTTACTTTAAGCAGGAAGTGCACCACTTTCCATCCTAAAAGGAAAAACCATTAAAGCTTAGAAATGAAGGGCACTGATAAAACTTGTCCAAACTGGTTTTCGTGTACTTTAAAATGGAACTCCAGTTTACTAGTGCCAGTATTACTGATATTTACTGGGACTTGACAATTTTGAATTGGCTTCCTTTTAGGATACTGGATCAGGTTTCTCCATAGGTATCCAGAGCACATGCCAGAACTATTGAAGATACTGAGGAACTTATTCATATTATGGCCCTAATACAGTAAGCTGTGCCAGCCAGGTCTATAGGCTGAAGATGATTGCACGAATGTAAGGCTGGCTTTTGAGATAGGGGAGAATAATAGCAACCAAAACTGAATGTGCTAAAGCTTTGCCTTTTTCCCTATTTCTAGCTGTAATAATAGAGATCTGCAGAAATTGCCTCAGCAGTGGCTAGAAGAAGTTCTACAGGAAATTAAATCCAGTTCCCCTGCATCCAAACTGTGTGCCACCCGACGTAGTGCCGGAATCCCATTTTACATTCAGGTATGGGAAGGATGGGTTTCATTGGTTGAGATGAATGCCCTGTTGCCTTCCACGAATCTGTGCAGGATTTCTACTGCTGAAGTACATGGAGAGACCAACCCTTATTATTGGAGGTGTGAGATCTGAGTTATTTTTATTATTACAAGAGGGACAAAATAGCTTACCTCTAAATTTTGTTAAATTCACCTAGAGCAGTGTAAATTTCCGTAAAATGTTCAGAAAATGTATTTGGTAATAAATTTACAGCCCTAATAATATTTTCTTTACACTTCTGCCTTTGCTCAGTTGTCAGTAAAACAAGGTGTGAAGCAGACCCTCTAAGGATGCCTCTTTGAGGATGCTGAGCTATGATAAGACTTCAATTTTGAGCTGTTCCATAAAATAGCATTTTACTTTATTAAATGTAAAGTAATCTGGAACTTAATGTGTGACCGTTATACTAAGAAAGGCAGATAAATGTGTGTGCAGAAGAAGGAGGGAGAAAATGGTAGGCAGAAACCAAACCTTGCTAAATCGGAAATAACTTAAAGAAAAAAAGCACCTCATTCAAGGGTATAAGGTAAAGGGGGTCTTTAAAATTGTACATTTTATTTTACCCCCACTGTAGGCCTTGGTGTCTTCGGAACCTAGGGGCTCCAACTTGGGTTTTCTGAAACTGACAATGAAGGAACTGATCTCACTTGCTCTACCATTAGTGACGTGCCAGGATGAACCTGCCACCATTCCACAGGTAGCAAAAAGACACAAATTGTAGACTTTGTCTTGTTGGATTATATTTTAACATTGGAACTCATTAACAATTCTTCTTGTTATTGAGTTATTTCATGTAAGTAGATATTGTATAATGCAATAGAATTACAAATACTTAAAAATTATTCCTCACCTCAGTACAATTGTTACTATTCTCTGGCATCGACAACGATTGATACAATTGTTTTTTCTTATGCTGTGGAGCAGATTTTGATATTTCAGGTTGTCTTTCTTGTATTCCTTGATGGCTTCTCTTGTCAAAAAAACCCCAGATCTTTTGTGAAATTTTCTAACATTATTCACCTCCACTGTGTTCCCAGAAAGTAGGCGTAATTTTGTCAGTGCTGCGCCATTCCCAATGGTGTAACTGGAAGGATGCACCACTCCCGCTCTCTTGTTTCTTTGCATTTCTCACATAATTACAATTAAAATTTAAAGCCCTGGCAGCATGCACGGGAAATACATATGATTCTGTGGCGGGGAATGCTTCTTAGTGATGAAATTTGCTGTCAGCTGACAATGCTGCAGCTACAGTCGGTCTATAAAGAGCCTCCTGGGCAAACAGCGAGGCACTGCATCATGGCCACAACTTTTCTGCCCAACTCCCTCCCCATTAACAAAAGGCTTGAAAGCACAAAGGTGACAAGGGTGTTTTTCAAAATTAAATTTCACTTGTAAACCTTTCACATCACAATTGGTTTCACTTTATTCATGTGTGTGCATTTATTACTTGTTGAGACTATTTGTTGAGTTAGAGAGCTAAATACTGGCAAGCCTCATGTTTAGTACATATTGATGGCCACAGGGGAGTTAGGGCATTTCCTTTATTGTGTAAGAAACAGTTCTGTGTTTTTTTGTTCACTCTCTTTATTGAATGTTCATGTAAGTGTTCAATGTTACAGTCGCCACTGTGTGGGACATTGCTGCGCTTGCAGGATCAGCTGGCCCTCTTTCCAAGCATTGTAAAGGACATTTCCCGATATTACACTCAGTGAGGATAGTTGAAATGTTGTAGCAAACTCAAAGCCCTATGAGGACTCCGCCAGCCAACATCCTGAGATGGACAAATATTTGGACAGTAGTGGAGGGTGTGAATGTTTAAGTTGTAGATGAGGTACTGATTAAGCAGACTGCTTTGTCGAGTATATTGAGTGTTGTTGAAGCTGCTGTCATCCAGGCAATTGGAGAGTGAGTAGTCCATCACACTTTGACTTGTGCCTTGTAAATGGTGGACAGGCTTTGGGAGTCAGGAAGTAAGTTACAATTCCCAATCTCTGACCTGCCATACTTCAAATATGACTGGTCCAGTTCAGTTCCTGGTCAGTGGAAACTCCCAGGAATTTGATAGTAGGGATTCAGTGATGGTAATTCCATTGAATGTCAAGGGGAGATGGTTAGTGTAATGTATTGAAAATTGCGTTGGGGATGCACAGCCTCTAGGATAAGGGACTGATAATTTAGGACTGAGGTGAGGGGAAATTACTTCATTCAAAGGGTGCTGAATCTTTGGAATTCTCGACCCCCAAGGGTTGTGGGTGCTCCATTGTTGAATACATTTAAAGCTGGGATAGAAAGATTTTTGGACTCTTGGGGTACGAATGGATATGGGGAGCAGGCAGGAAAGTGGAGTTGAAGTCCAGGATCAGCCATGATCATGTTGATTAGAGGAGCAGGCTCAGTGGGTATATGGTCATATTTTTGTGTTCTTGTGTTAAGAGCCAAATGGCACTGGTGGAACCCAAACTAAGCATCAGTGATCAGGTTACTGCTGTGTAAGTGCCACTTGATAACACTGGCAAAGACACCTTCCATCACTTTCTGATGTCTGAGAGGAGGCTGATGGGGCAGTAATTAGCCAGATTGGATTTGTCCTGCTTTTTGTGGACAGGATATAACTGGGCTATTTTCCACATTGTCAGGTAGATGCCATTGTAGCTGCACTGGAACTACTTGGCTTGGGGCGTGGCTAGTTCTGGAGCACAAGTCTATTGGCAATACTATTGCTGCAATATTTTCAGGGCCCATAGCCTTTAATATCATGTGAAGTGAATCGAATGCAGTGAAAGCAGTGCGCTATAATCAGACCGAAGTAATCCCACAATCAGTAGATCAGGCCAAAGCTTTAGAACCCTGCCACATGCAGTTGTGAATGATGGTCGACAATTTAACATTTAATAAAGGAAGTGATTCCATGAATATTTGCATCCTCAATTATGGCAGAACTCAGCATCTGAGTACAAATGACAAGATTGTAGCACTTCTAACTATCCAGCTTTGTTTATGGGGATGATCCTTCTTGGCCCTCTTCCTGAGGGCCTCACAATCACAGGTGACATCTTGAAACCAATTCTATTCACACATTTCGTCAAGAGCTGGCTGTGTGCACTGGATGCAGCAAAGACTATAGACACCAACAATATCCAGGCATAGGCTTGTTATGTTCTTGGACCACGGCCTGGTTAGGGACCAGTAATTTTTTTAGTTCAAAGTAGACAAAGTTTGAGAGCCAAGGTACTTACTAAGAAAATAAAGCTACAAGATCCCACGGTTTTTGAACAGACAAGACAAACTTTTGGGGAGGCAATGGCATAGTGGTATTGTCGCTGGACTAGTAATCCAGAGACCCAGGGTAATGCTCTGGGGACCCGGGTTCGAATCCCACCACGGCAGATGGTGGAATTTGAACTCAGTAAAAATCTGGAATTAAAATTCTAATGATGACTGTGGAACCATTGTCGATTGTTGTAAAAATCCATCTGGTTCATTAATGCCCTTTAGGGAAGGAAATCTGTCGTTCTTACCTGGTCTGGCCTACGTCTGACTCCAGACTCTTAAAATGCCCTCTCAAATGGCCTAGCAAGCCACTTAGTTGTAACAAACCGCTACAAAGTCACAAAAAAGGAATGAAACCAGCGGACCACCCAGCATTGACCTAGGCACTGGAAGTGACAACGGCAATCTGAGCCCTGTCGACCTTGCAAAGCCCTCCTTACTAACATCTGGGGGCTAGTGCCAAAATTGGGAGAGCTGTCTCACAGACTAGTCAAGCAACAACCTGACATAGTCCCAGGGATGGTGATGGTGGTGTCTGGGACATTATCTGTAAGGAATGCTTCTGTGAGGATGACTATGCCCCTAGCCAAGCTGTTCTAGTACAGCTACAACACTGGCACCTAGCCAGCTATGTGGAAAATTGCCCAGGTATGTCCTGTACACATAAAGCAGGACAAATCCAACCTGGCCAATTACTGCCCCATAAGCCTATTCTTGGTCATCAGTAAAGTAATGGAAGGGGTCATCAACAGTGCTATCAAGTGGCACTTGCTTAGCAATAACTTGCTCACTGATGCCCAGTTTGGGTTCCTCCAGGGCCACTCAGCTCCTGACCTCAGTACAGCCTTGGTTCAAACATGGACAAAAGAGCTGAACTCCCAAGGTGAGGTGAGAGTGACTGCCCTTGACATCAAGGTCACATTTGACAGAGTGTGGCATCAAGGAGCCCTAACAAAACTGGAGTCAGTGGGAATAGGGGAAAATTCTCCGCTGGTTGGAGTCATACCTAGCACAAAGAAAGATGGTTATGGTTGTATACTAAGAAGCATACTAAAGAGAGGACGAGGCAACCATGGCTGACAAGGGAAGTCAGGGACAGCATAAAAGCTAAAGAGAAAGCATACAATGTGGCGAAGAGCAAAGGGAAATCAGGGGATTGGAAAGCCTACAAAGACCAACAGAGGACAACTAAAAAATAAATAAGGAGGGAGAAGATTAAATATGAGGGTAAACTAGCCAGTAATATAAAAGAAGTTTGCAAGAGTTTTTTTAGATATATAAAGGGTAAGAGAGGGGCAAAAGTGGACATTGGGCTGCTGGAAAATGACTCTGGAGAAGTCGTAGTGGGGAACAAAGATATGGCAGAGGAACTGCATAGGTACTTTGCGTCAGTCTTCACGGTGGAAGACACGAATAACATCCCCAAAGTTCAAGAGAGTCGGGGGGCAGAGGTGATTATGGTGGCCATTACCAAGGAGAAGGTGCTAGGAAAACTGAAAGGTCTGAAGGTGGATAAATCACCTGGACCAGATGGACTACACCCCAGAGTTCTGAAGGAGATAGCTGAAGAGATAGTGGAGGCGTTAGTGGTCATCTTTCAGGAATCACTGGAGTCAGGGAGGGTCCCAGAGGACTGGAAAATCGCTAATGTAACCCCCCTGTTTAAGAAGGGAGTGAGGCAAAAGACGGGAAATTACAGGCCGATTAGCCTGACCTCGGTCGTTGGTAAGATTTTAGAGTCCATTATTAAGGATGAAATTTCAGAATACTTGGAAGTGCATGGTAAAATAGGGCAACGTCAGCATGGTTTCATCAAGGGAGGTCATGCTTGACAAACCTGTTAGAATTCTTTGAGGAGGTAACGAGTAGGTTAGACAAAGGAGAGCCAATGGATGTTATCTACTTGGACTTCCAGAAGGCCTTTGACAAGGTGCCGCACAGGAGGCTGCTCAGTAAGATAAGAGCCCGTGGTGTTAGAGGCAAGGTACTAGCATGGATAGAAGACTGGCTGTCTGGCAGGAGGCAGAGAGTGGGGATAAGGAGGTCCTTCTCAGGATGGCAGCCGGTGACTAGTGGAGTTCCACAGGGGCCAGTGTTGGGACCACAACTTTTCACTTTATACATTAATGATCTAGATAAAGGAACTGAGGGCATCCTGGCTAAGTTTGCAGATGATACAAAGATAGGTGGAGGGACTGGTAGTATTGAGGAGGCGGGGAGGCTGCAGAAGGATTTGGACAGGTTAGGAGAATGGGCAAAGAAGTGGCAGATGGAATACAATGTGGGGAAGTGTGAGGTCATGCACTTTGGTAGGAAGAATAGAGGCATAGACTATTTTCTAAATGGGGAGAGAATTCAGAAATCTGGAGTGCAAAGGGACTTGGGAGTCCTAGTCCAGGATTCTCTTAAGGTTAACTTGCAGGTTGAGTCGGTAGTTAGGAAGGCAAATGCAATGTTGGCATTTATTTCAAGAGGACTAGAATATAAAAGCAGAGATGTGCTGCTGAGGCTTTATAAGGCTCTGGTCAGACCACATTTAGAATATTGTGAGCAATTTTGGGCCCCATATCTCAGGAAGGATGTGCTGGCCCTGGAGGGGGTCCAGAGGAGGTTCACGAGAACGATCCCAGGAATGAAAGGCTTAACATATGAGGTACGTTTGAGGACTCTGGGTCTATACTCGATGGAGTTTAGAAGGATGAGGGGGGATCTGATTGAAACTTACAGAATACTGAAAGGCCTGGATAGAGTGGACGTGGGGAAGATGTTTCCATTAGTAGGAGAGACTAGGACCCGAGGGCACAGCCTCAGAGTAAAGGGAAGACCT
This sequence comes from Cetorhinus maximus, assembly GCF_964194155.1. Classification (NCBI taxonomy): domain Eukaryota; kingdom Metazoa; phylum Chordata; class Chondrichthyes; order Lamniformes; family Cetorhinidae; genus Cetorhinus; species Cetorhinus maximus. The sequence goes on along the minus strand of NC_135892.1, from coordinate 83,819,972 downwards.
TTTAGAACAGAGATGAGGAGAAACTTCTTTAGCCAGAGAGTGGTGAATATATGGAATTCATTGCCACAGAAGGCTGTGGAGACCAGGTCATTGAGTGTATATAAGACGGAGATAGGTTCTTGATTGGTAAGGGGATCAAAGGTTACGGGGAGAAGGTGGGAGAATGGGGTTGAGAAACTTATCAGCCATGATTGAACGGCGGAGCAGACTCGATGGGCCGAATGGCCTAATTTCTGCTCCTATGTCTTATGGTCTTTATGTTGGAGGTCAGCCATCTCAGTTCCAGGGCATCACTGCAGGTGTTCCTAACGGTAGTGTCCTCAGCCCAACCATCTTCAGCTGCTTCATTAATTACCTTCCTTCCATCATAAGGTCAGAAGTGGGGATGTTCGCTGATGATTGCACAATGTTCAGCACCATTCATGACTCTTGAGATACTAAAGCAGCCCATGTCCAAATGCAGCAAGACCTGGACAATATCCAGGCTTGGGCTGACAAGTGGCAAGTAACATTCGCGCCACACAAGTGCCAGGTAATGGCCATCTCCAACAAGAGAGAATCCAACCTTCGCCCCTTGATGTTCAATGGCATTATCATCACTGAATACCCCACTATCAACATCCTGGTGGTTACCATTGACCAGAAACTGAACTGAACTAGCCATATAAATACTGTGGCTACAAGAGCAGGTCAGAGGCTAGGAATCGTGTAACAAATAACGCACCTCCTGACTGCCCTCAGCCTGTCCACAAGGCACAAGTCAGGAGTGTGATGGAATACTCCCCACTTGCCTAGATGAGTGCAGCTCCCACAGCACTCAAGAAGCTTGACACTATCCAGGACAAAGCAGCCCGCTTGATTGGCACTACATCCACAAACATTCACTCCCTCCACCACCGACACACAGTAGCAGCAGTGTGTACCATCTACAAGATGCACTGCAGGAATTCACCAAGGCTCCTTCAACAGCACCTTAAAACCCTCGACCACTACCATCTAGAAGGACAAGGGCAGCAGAAAGATGGGAACACCACCACCTGGAAGTTCCCCTCCAAGTCACTCACCATCCTGACTTGGAAATATATTGCTGTTCCTTTACTGTCGCTGGGTCAAAATCCTGGAACTCCCTACCAGCGCTGTATGTGTACCTACACCACATGGACTGCAGCTGTTCAAGAAGGCAGCTCACCACCACCTTCTCATGGGCAACTAGGGATGGGCAATACATGCTGGCCCAGCCAGCGAAGCCTACACCCCGTGAATGAATTTTAAAGAAAAATAAAGTCAGAAAAGTAAAACAATTTACCGTATCTATCTTATACCTTATGTTAATTCTGAATGTTAGAGTTTGTGAATTAACAGGCAAGCTGTGGTTGAACACACTACACTGCAATATACATGGTGACTGCAACCAAGAGAGATCCCATGGATTTCTTAGCAACCCACCATGTGGATTTCTTAGCAATCCAGTCATCAGTATCACTGTGAGTTACACAATCTTGTTAACACTGTCTCCCTCACAAGGGATTCCAAACTTTCACTTTTGAAGATTAAGCCTCTGAATTCCCTCAAAGCTGCTCCAAATTGGACTGCCTAAACAACTGCTCACCTTTCAGGGCTTCAGTCTCATCTCCCTGGATTTCCTGAGCCTGCACTCCGGCACCAATTAACAGGCACAACTACAGCTCTTCAGTCACACCGAGCAGCACACCACTGCTCGAAGGGCGACCTTTGCCCCAGCGGCCCGGAGCATTGGGTCACAAACCTTTCACTGCCCTTTCAGCTCTCCGCAGCTTCTCCCGAGCCTTCACTACTTGGAGTCTCTCAGTCTCAGAACTTTTGCACCCATGCGCTGGCCCCTTTGCTTTTCTCCAGTTCCTACCAATGGCCTCCTTCTGGTGGCTTCTTCTCTGGTCCTCTCTCTCTATGTCCCCTCTCTCTCTCTCTCTATGTCCCTCCCCCACTCTCTCTCTGTCTGTCTCTCTCTCTCTCTCTCTCTCTCTCTCTCTCTCCCTGCCCCCTCTCTCTCTCTCTCCCTGCCCTCTCTCTCTCTCCCCTTTTCTCTCTCTCTCCCTGTCTCCTACCTCTCTCTCACTCCTTCTCTTTCCCTGTCCCCCCTCTCTCATTCTCTCTCTCTCTCTCTCCCTGTCCCCCCCTCTCTCTCTCTCTCTCTCTCCCTCCCCTCTCTCCCTGTCCCCCCTCTCTCTCTCTCTCCCTCTCCCTCTCCCTCTCCCCCACTCTCTCTCTCTCTCTCTCCCGTTCTCTCTTGTTCGCTCTCTCGCTTGCTCTCTCTCGCTCTCTCGCTCTCCCCTCTCCGGGACCTCCCCCTGGGTTCCCTCTACTTTTCTGGGACCTCCCTGTCCCCTCTCCATGTCCCCCGTTTCGGGACTCCTCTGTTATGCGCCCCACTCCTGGGTCCTCTATTTTGCGCTGATTTCTCCCATGCAGGCACACTGGGCACCTGTCCCCAGCCTGAAGATCTCGCAATGCTGAACTGTGCATGGTCAACCTGCACCCAGTTCCTGCAAACGCAGAAACTCCTGGCGCATGTCAGGACTTGTAGTTGCCGACTTCCGCTTAGAAATCAGGTAAGTTCCTATTTCTTAACAGGCTGAGGACCTGTGCTCTAGAACTAGCCACACCTCTAACAAAATTGTTCCAGTGCAGCTATAGGACTAACATCTGACAATATGTAAAATTTCCAATCTTTATCCTATCACTCTACTCCCAATCATCAGCAAAGTGATGAAAGAAGCTCTGTCAGATGACATTTACATACCAGTAATCTGCTCAGCAATTCTAATTTTGAGTTGTACCACTTAGCTCCAAAGCTCATTATGTCCTTTGTCTAAACATGGACATGAGCTAGATTATAGAGGTGAAGCGAGAGTCTCAGCCCTTAACATCAAGGAAGATTTCAACAGTGTAGTAACAAGCAGCCCTAATAAAACTGAAGTTGATGAGGATCAGAGAAAACTCTTTAGTTTCACACCTGGCACACAGGAATATGTAACCAATTCAACTCCAAGTTGTTCCTTAGGGCAGTGTCTGAAGTTCAGGTATCTTCAACTGTTTCACCAATGACCGTTACCCCGTCGTAAGGCTAATAGTGGGGCTGTTCACTGATAATTGTAGTGTTCAGCTCCATTTGTAATTTCTCAGAATTGAAGCAACCTGTGGCCACATACAGCAAGGCCTGAATAACATCCAGGCTTGGACTAATAAATGGCAACGCTTTTGCATCACACAAATGGCAAGCAATGACCATCTTCAAAAAGGGAGATTCTGACCACTTCCTCATGACATTCAATTGTACTACCATCACCAAGTCCCCCACCATCAGTGTCTTGTAGGTCACCATTGACCAGAAATTAATCTAGGACAGCTATATAAATCCCATATAAATTCTGTGATGAGTGGCTCACTTGGTTCCCCAAAGCCTTGCCACCACCTGAAAGGCATATTGAGAATGTGATGGAATATTCTTCACTTGCCTGGAATGGTGCAGATGCATCAACATACAAGAAGCTTGACCTTATACCGGGTAAAGTGATCTGCTTGATAGATACCTCATCCACCCTATCCATCAGCAGCATACCGTGGCTGCAGTATTTACAGGTCCTCATGATTCTTCTCTTCTTTCAGTGTTCACTGACATTGTTAATGGCTCCCTTAGTTCTGGCACATTCGTTTCCCACTTCAAAATGTTAATCATCGCCCGTCATCTTAAAAAGCTCTCTGTTCCCTCTAACTTCAGACTGCTTACTTGACCATCAAGTTGGTGATAAGCCAGAATTGCCTCCAGTAGAACATGATGTTCTACTTTCTGGTGGGTTTTGCCTGAATCCTTTTGCTTTGCTGTCTTCGTACTTTCATAAGTTTTCTTGAAACTTAATTACTTTACTACACTTTTGGTCATCTCTCTTACTATTGCCTGGTGTCCACTTGTCCTCCAGGAACTGTCTAGCATGTTTTATGTGATACAAGTGTAAGAAGTGATATTTTTTATTGCATTTTTGGTGGGTGGGGAAAAGTGGTCCTTTTCCAGAAAAGGTTTCTTGCACTTCATGCTTTTTTCCCACCAGTTCCTTATGTATATATTTTTGTTTTTGTCAGGTGCACGCTTTGAATATCTTGAGAGCGCTTTTTAGAGACACCAGATTGGGTGAAAATGTCATTCCGTATGTGGCAGATGGAATACAAGCAGCCATCCTTGGGTTTACATCTCCTATATGGGCAGTAAGTCATAACCTTTTAAGTCTTTGGAGTCTGGTAACTGGATCTTTTCCAAAACGAATGTGACCAAAACCAAAAAAAAAAGACATGTCACCAAAATACTGACAAAAGCACTTTGTGTAAAATGTGTAGGCTTCTGGGTTACAAGAATGTGTTATTTTATTAAAATTTTGCCATAGAAGTCTAATACCCATCAACGTATGATCAAAATGACTCATCTGTTGAGCAACTGATGTGTTACGGGGAAGATGAGCTGTACAAAGGTCACGTGGGTTCATGAAAATGACAGTTCAATCGTAATGTGATATGAATAGTTGCTAATTGTTCATTTATATTGTTCACACAATCCTTGGGAGGTTCATGTGATAATACTGAAACTGAAATGTTACGTGTGTAAAAAAAAATAACACCTATAGCCCCCTGTCAACACACTGCAGGGCTGGTTAGCTGAGAATTTGGGAGCTTTACATTGTAACCCCCAATTAATCCCTATTTCAGCAACACAGTTAGGTATAGAATCACTGAAGATACTAAAACAGCTCTGATGTAAAAGTCCAATGTTCTGCTTATTATTTTTACAGGCCACGAGTTGTTATTAGAAGGTTTGGCTATGTATATGATTACATTTTGAATCACCTGTAACTATCTCCAGCAGGGTAAATTAGGTCATCTTATTACAGATTGAATTTTAATTAACTAAAAAGGTAATTGGGCCGCAATCAGGGAAATGGTTGAATCGAGCCCTTGTACAGTTTTATTGCAGTAATATGTGTGCATACTTTCTCTTCTGTACCCATTTGTTTGTATAGGAGTTTTTTAAAGCTGGGTACAGAACAAAATTAGTAATGTCAGAATAAGGCTTTTGATGCCAGTCCTGTGGAAATTGATATAACAAAGTATTGTCTATAAGCATTTGACAAACTATCTTGTTAATGATAACCCTTCAAACTTTGAAATCAGTATTAAGTGTAATTGAAAGAATTTGTAGCACACTTTGCTGACTTGCAGCAGTCTGATGGAAATTTCACCTAAAGCCCTTTGCAAAGCTCAAAGATTTCTTAGCTGAAACAAAGTCAAATTGCAGGATAAGAGATGGTTTTTTAAAAATCTGGCTGTCTTTTTGTGGAGTGAGATATTTGCGGAAATGGCTCCGAATTACCAACCAAATCAAACAAACCTACTCTAAAATAAATAACCAAAGTTACCAAAACACAAAGTATAATCTAAAAGTCTCCAAAAGACATATTGGCTGTGGATGTAATCCTTCCTTAATTTGTTTACCGAAGGAAAAAAGGCCTGTTTATTTGAATCTTTAATTATCGGGTTAAGGGAAAATGGTACTTTAGTTCTGGTTTATGTATGGTCCATGTGTTTTTGCTGCACAAAAGTGGCATTATATTGCATTCACTGAGTAAAGGCTAAAACTGAGAGATTTTTAACCACTGTCATTCAGTATACTTTTTAATGGTCCTGAATGCAAGTTTATTTTGATCACATTTATTCACTGACTTTGGACTGGCTTCTCAGATCTGAGGCAGGACTTAAGTATACAACTTTATTTCCAGTAAACTGAGCTGCAACTTGTTGTTTTGCTAGCTAATATTAAAAAAAAATGCGCAGCCAGAATCAACAGTACTGAAAAAAAAAGTTTCAAATTTAGACCTGGTGGTTGTTTGTAGCTGGGGGAAAGATGCAGTACGTCGCGCTCAGTCGTTTTAACCCAGGATTCAAATCCAGTGCCACCTCTGCCAGCTGCAGAGTTCAAAATGAAGCCCTTTTGGGAAGTCAGTCCAATTCCTAAAATGCAGTGACACACAGCGCAAAAATATCCCAAATTTGGCAAAAAAAATTTCCACTAAACCTGGAAATTCTACTTGGCTTAGTGGTAGCACTTTCATCTATGAATCAGAAGGTTACAGTTTCAAATCCCACTCCAGAGACTGAAACATACAATCCAGGCTGATGCTTCAAGATCGTACTGAGGGAGTGCTGAACTGTCAAAGGTGCCCTCTTTTAGATGAAACATTAAACTGATTAAAAAACAACGTATAGTATTAAGTTATCTCCCTCATTCCTTTGACTTCAGTAATTCTCGCCAGTCATTTTCTCAGAAGCTTCAATCTTCCAAAACCAGCACTGAAAACATGTTAACAAAAATGATGTTTAGAATTGATAACCATTTATAGCAGTAATAAACATGCAGCCTTAATCAGCAATGTGAAAGGAAAAATGAAATCAAGCTTCTTAGAGGCAGCTTTGATAATGTGATTGTGAAAGCTGTATTTGAGGTCACAGAAGGTTATCGTTTATCCAGTATTGTCAATGACGACAGTGTATGAGTCATCTTTAATTTACTACACGCTTTGCATTCTCAAATGATTTTAAATTCAAATGTTTCCCAAGGAATATTTTCCCTACACAGAACATTGGATATCAGAATATCATATAGATTCTTCCACTATATATATCACTTTCAGATCCCTGTAGTGCTTCTTCTTTTATCTCCTTTAAGTATAACCAAATTTGAAATATGTGTACAGTGGAAATACAGAAGTAAATTTTAAAAAAAGATACAAGGAATGCTACCTACAGTCCATAACATTCTCCTTGCTTTTGATTACCAGGTACGAAATTCTTCCACATTATTGTTTAGCGCACTGATTACCAGGGTATTTGGAGTCAAAAGAGGAAAAGATGAACATTCCAAGAAAAACAGGTAAAATTTCATTCATATTTACTTAATTATTCTTTTGAAAGGAAAATAATGATCATGCCAAAGAAAAGTTTGTCCCTGATTTCAGCTGTTCTTGTATGCTCACACATTTGAAATTTGGTGGCTCCATGCTGGTTCTGATTAAGCATGCAATATGGCAGGCTATGCACACACATTTTATGCCAGAAGTATGCTGTCTGCCTTTTTGATAAAGTTCCTGTATTGGTGTCCAGGCCTTAGGCCCAGGCCAGGACATGCATGCTGCGATCAATATTCTCAAGCATCTGGCAGCTCAACTGCTGACCAATAGTAAACAGTGAGACCAGCGGACTGGTTTTGTACGATCCAGCCACCTTTCATCACCTGGTTATTAAACACTGAGAGCATAGGATCTGAAAGTGATTTAGAGAATGGAGGCATCTACATGATATTCTGGTATCCAATATCCTGAATGTAAAGCATGCAATAAATTTGAGGCGACTCAGACTGTCGTTATCAACAATGGACAAAACATAATCATCCCCCTGCTCGTTACCCTCTTTCCACTCCTCCTTGTTGTAAAAACTATTCCTACAATGCATTCATTCCTGAAAACTCCATAAGTTATTATATCCTCTGTCTTTTGGAACGGCCCCCATGGAATGCTAAAATGCTGACCCCCCCCCCCCCCAACCAACCTACCGCTGGCCTTCTATCCAGCTTCACCTGCTCCACTCTTAAACAGTATAAATTTCATCACATTTTTATTTATCTTTAGTTCTGAAGAAGAGTCATACGGACTCGAAAGGTTAACTGTTTTTCTTTGCACAGATGCTGTTAGACCTGCTGAGTTTTTCCAGCATTTTCTGTTTTTGCTTCAGACTTGTGTGTGTGTTTGGCTATATTTACAGATGTACGTAGATGTTTGTCAAAACTAGTTGGAATAGTACACCTAACAATTGCTTTGGTAGCAAGCCAATAAGGGTCATAAAGATTGTAATTGTTTTTATTCTTTCATGGGATGTGGGCATCACTGGATAGCCCAGCATTTTTATTGCCCCTCCTTAATTCCCTTGAGAAGGTGTGGTGGTGAGCCACTGCCTTGAACTGCTGCAGTCCATCTAGTGTAGGAAGGCACTGGCAGGATTTTGATCCAGTGACAGTGAAGTTCCAAGTCACCATGGTGTGTGGCTTGGAGGGGAACTTACAGGTAATGGTGTTCCCATGTGTTTGCTGCCTTTGTCCTTCTAGGTGGCAGAGGTCGCTGGTTTGGAAGGTGCTGTCGAAGGAGCCATAGTGAGTTGTTGCAGTGCATCTTGTATATAGTACACACTGCTGTCATCATGCATTGCTGGTGCAGGGAGTGAATATTTAAGTTGATGCATGGGGTGCTGATCAAGCAGGCTATGTTATGATCCATGGCCCATGGATATGGGTGGGAGAGATCCGGTTAGGGGCCAATAATGTTTTATTTCAAGTAGATAAATGTTGAGATTCAAGATGCTTACTAAGGGAATAAAGCCACAAAATTTTGCAGGTTTTGAACAAACAAAAATAAACTTTACATACAAGCTCAGAAAGATAAAGCAATTTACAATATCTATCTTATACTTTAACATTCAGGGTAAGCATAAGGTATATTTGAATTAATGGGCGAACTGTGGTCGGACACAATACAATGCACAGCAGATGACAGATGGGACCAAAACAAATTCCTTGGATTCCTCAACAACCCGCTCAGACCTTTGTCACATTGTGAGCCAACCAATCTAACTGAAACTTTGTCCTTCTCACAAGGGTTTCCAATCTCCAAATTTGAAGATCTCGCCTTGGAATTCTCTCCAAAAGTCACTCTCACTTGGATGTCTACAACAGTGACCCACCTCACAGGGTTTTAGTCTCGCCTTCCGAGGTTCTTTTCCCCTGGATCTCTCTGTGTGCACTCAAGTTTCACCTTCCACGCACAATCTCAGATCTTTGGCCGTACCACGTAGAACACCACTACTCCAAAGGAGTACCTTTGCCCCAATGGCTGGCAGCATGGAGTCACCAACCTTCGGCTGCCTTCTCAGATCTTCAGGGCTCCACTTGTGCCCACTTCTCTTAAAGTCTGCTCCCTGCAGCTCTTTCTTGAATTCAGAGCCTATTACTTTTCTCCTTTCTCTAACTTCACTTACGGGACCTATTTCTGCCCTCTGGCTCTCATCCCTTTTTATCCTGCAGGTGCGCAGGGGCGGTCCTCAGCCTAAAGAGCGCAAAACCACTGAACTGCACATGTGCACCCATTTCCGAGCCAGTGCATTTGCAAGAGGCCCGAGGTTCATCCGGAACTGGAATTCCCGACCTCCGAACTTCAAACTAAGGTAAGTATCGGAATTCATCATACTTGGATGGTGTCGAGCTTCTGGAGTGTTGTTGGAGCTGCACCCATCCCGGCAAGTGGAGAGTATTGCATCACATTCCTGTCTTGTGCCTTGTAAATGGTGGACAGACTTATTACTTACTCCTTATCAGATGTTGTCCAGGTCTTGCTCCATATTGTTGATAATTAATCAGTTTGTATGCTTATTTCGACAACTACTCCAATTTGTAAGTCATATATAAGTGTGATCTCTACTTTTGTACATAAAAGACTTAACCAACTGGCAAAAACAGAACTCTCTGGATAGTAAATTTTCATATGTTTATTAAAGAAAACATACTTAACAAACTTAGGACAATAACATTTACAGCTTTAGCTGGTTGCACATTCTGTTGAAGTGTAGGCCACAGGATTCACCTGCTCAGGTCCCTGTTCTCGGTCTCAAACCCACTAGCAGAGATTGACATGTGGCTCGTTGTCTCTAGAGTCTTCAAAGTTTTGACAATTAACAACAGCAACTTCATGGAACCCATGTTTTTTAAAACCTGTATGACAATCACACCATGTCAGAGTCAGGCTATTGCTGACTTAATGATTGACTGTAGCAGTTGCTGGTGAATTTGGTTGTCTTTCACTTGTATTTTCTCTCATGATTCTCAAACAGAAATACAATGAAATTATTTCTCACTGTTCCTTAATCCGATTTTGAACAACCCTTCATTCATTAAGCTAGACTCTTTCACGGCCATGATGTATTTATTATCTCCTGGACCTTACCAGGGTTCCAGAGAGGTTTCCTTGTTTGTGCAGATTTAGCTCAAACTGCACTGACCCATAAGAGGGAAATTTGAAACTTCCACAATGATTCTACATTGATACTTAAATAAAAATCCAGACTTTCTAATATACTTATTAATTCCGTTAATCCACTAATTATAACTTAATCAAAGTTCATTACTTTTGCAATCATCTGTTTCAGGACTGACGGCTACTTAATACAGTAATTTGATTGATACATGTAGTTAATACAGAATACAAAATGGCTGAAGAAAACCACTATTGTTACTCTCAAAATGGCTTCCTTGACTTTGTGTTATTAACTCAATCTCTTGGCTTTAATTGATTTATTTTCCTAAAAACTGACTCTTTTAGTTAAAAACTAATTCTAATCACCCCAAAACTATCTACAACATGGGCACAGACTACTTCAGTTTCTGCGGAGTTGCAAATGCTACTTAACATTGTGTAATCATCAGTGAACACCCCCATTTCTGGTCTTATGATGGAAGGAAGGTCTTTGATGAAGCAGCTGAAGATGGTTGGACCTAGGACACTACCCTGAGGAACTCCTGCAGCACTGCCCTGGAATGGAGATAATTGACCTCAGACTAACACAACCATCTTCCGTTGTGTTAGGTATGACTCCAATCAGTTGAGATTTTGCCCTTTGATTTTGATTGACTTCAATTTTTACAGGTCTGCTTGATGCCACACTTGGTCAAATGTTGCTTTGATGTCAAGGGCAGTCATTCTCACCTCCCCTCTTGTGTTCAGTTCTTTCGTCCAAGGCTAGAATGAGGTCAGGAGCTGAGTGGCCTTGGCAGAACCCAAAATGAACACCAGTGAGCAGATTATTGTTGTGTAAGTGCCACTTCATAGCACTTTCAACGACACCTTCCATCATTGTTGATGATTGAGAGAAAGCTGATGGGGCAGTAATTGGCCAGATTGGATTTGTCCTGCTTTTTGTGGATAGGACATATTGGGCAAATTTCCAGATTGTTGGGTAGATGCCAGTGTTGTAGCTTTAGTGTAACATCTTGACTAGGGGCAAAGCTAGCTCTGGAGCATACCTTCAGTACTATTGGTGGGATGTTGGCAGGGCCCATAGCCTTTGTAGTATCCAGTGCCTTGTTGCATGCTTGGCTGAGAGTTCAGACTCCCATAAAAGGATTAACTTTGTTGACACAGGTACAGAGAAGTGACAACTTTGCGTGATTGATGTTATAATAAGCTATTTTTCTGTGTTCTCTTTTGTCAATGCTAAATGTTCATTTGGACAAGATAAAGAGGTGTCAAATGTTTATAGCTTTGGCTATTGATGCTTTAAATGTCTGGTTGATTGACACTTTTATTGCCTTTTTTCAAGAAAATTTTGTATGGGTGGTTTTTTTAAGCAATTCCACAAATGCCCTTGTTACTATAGTGTTCATTGGTTCTGTACAGTGTATACTGGGTGAATGGGCATGGAAGTGTCATGAGTTTGCATGGAGTGTATGAGGGACCATTGGGTGTGCATGGGGAGCTTGAGTGGCATGGAGATTGAAGGCATTGGGGTAGGTGGGGGTGCTTGTGTTGGCATGGAGGGGGCATGGGTAAGACCTTTTGACTTACCTTTGAAAGGTTTCCTGAATCCAGATTATGGTTCATGATTCCTCTGAGGGGCTGTGGACCATGAGTCATGGAGAAGCTGGCCCAGAAGCTGAAAATGACAGGGTGCTAGGAGATGCCTACCCCTGCAATGGAACTGGCCAGGTAGGGAGTGCAGGGTACCGGCTCACTTGCCTGCACCCTTATCCCATGCCACTGAAAATTGGGGGCACTATGAATGGGTGTGGAAATCCCAGAATTGGGTCCCTCCTATTTTTAAATGGCTCTGGATTACAACTCAGTAAAGATCTGGCTCAACACGTTAACCAGTCTGTTCCAAATATAGTGATTTACAAGCGCTATCTAATACAGTAAAATTAAATGAGTTAATAGCCAATGCAAACTAAAACTCCTTGGGACCAGTATAATTTTGGATTCATCATTATCTGCATTTTCACTTTTGGCAGTTCTCCGCATGCTGAAAGTCAACTCAAATCTGAAGCACTTATTAACTGTTTTTAGAGCATTCCTGAGATCCATTCTTCCATTATTGTTCCAATTTTGTCTTCTGCTGTAATAACTAGATCTGATAAAGGTGGTTCCATCCTCATTCTGCCTGTCTGAAATCCTTCCATTGTACTGACATCTCCGCCCGATATCTGGACTAGATTGAATTCTCAATTGTTTTCTATTCTTTGTGACATAGCGGAATGTCTCAATTGTTCCATGAATGCTGAAGCAAATGACTATTTCCCTAGGAATCATTTAAAAGCAGCAGACATCTAATCAAACAGATTAGGCGTCTGGGAGGAATCTTGTGGAGGTGATGGTGGGGGGGGTCTCGCCTGCTGGCTGGAGAGCCAGCCAGAGATCCATGTTGCTTTCTTTAGGGGAGGCCCGCTGAATCACCAGCCAATTAGACAGTTGAAGGGCCAGCAGCAGGCCTTTCCTTTGGATCAAGACCCCGGGGGTGGAAACCCTGCCTACTGAGAGCTTCTGGCTAATCAGAGGCTAGCAGCTGTTTTGAATGGCAGCGCAGCTGGGGAGTAGGTGGCTGCTGCCAGAACGATGGGCATCAGAGTCCCAGGCTAGTGGAGTGACCCAGGCTACAGATAAGTAACGGTAAGAGGGGTTTCACGGGGTGTGGTAGGAGGAGTGTGGGGGGTTCAGCAGCCAGGGCAGGAGATTGGCTTTCAGTGGAGGCCCCCCCTTCCCAGTGCTGGGTTCCTTGATCAGGCATTTAAAGTGGGACCTCCCCCCACCCCACTACGCTGGTTTACTTGTTGTGCACGCCACATGGCAACAGGCCTGCCCACAGCTGGGTTAATAACAGTGACAGCAGGATAAGGCTCTTAAGTGGTCATTAATTGTCATTTGTATGATGGTTTCACTGAAACTTCACAAGACAATGTCATTATTATTATTAACTAAAAAATTGATCCACATTTTAGCTGCCTAAACTTGATTTTGTGGCAAATGACAGGTTTTGAATGTTGAGTACATAAATGGAAGCCCAGTAATTGGGAGTTTGAAAGCACATTGACATCTTGTCAGTTGAAAGTTTTATTATCCTTAAAGCCCATACACCTTGAGATCCTTGATACAGAAATACGTGCAGATTTACTAATTGTAAACAGATGGAAACTAATAATTTCACAAGGAAATGATGAACATGGCATCTAGTTACAGCTGTAAGATAAAAGCAAAGCACTGCGGATGCTGGAAATTTGAAACAAAAACAGAAAAGGCTGGAAAGACTTAGCAGGCCTAGCAGCATCTGTGGAGAGAGAAACAGAGTTAACGTTTCAAGTCCGTATGACCCTTCAGAGCTGTGATGAAATTTATACTGTTTAAGGTGAGTGGAGCAGGTGAAGCTGGATAGAAGGCCAGCAATAGGTGGGGACAAAGGAGAGATTGACAAAGATGTCATGAACTAAAGGACAAAAGGAGTGGTAATGGTAGTGGTAAGGGCTAAACAGGGCTAACTGTGTGAAACAGACTTGTGGGAAAAGCCTCCAGTCACCCTAGATGACTTTGCTGTTCCAGTAACTAAGTTTGTGTTAAAAGCCTTTGGAGTTCCTGTGTCAAGTAAGAGGGATAGAGAAGCTGTGAAATACCTCTCATAGCAGCCGTGGGTGCTTGTGGTAATATTGCTGGATGTTTTATAGATTAAGAAACTATTTGGACTGTTGGGAGACTAGTTAAGTAAAAATCTTGTGAAAACTGTTGTAAAACTAAATGCAGATGTGTAACTGTAATCTTGTATGTTTAAGTTTTCTTTTCTTTTGTTAATGTTTTAATTTAATCTTTAAAATCTCTAAATGTGGAAGTGGACTCATTACCTTTGACTTCAGTGCACAAACCTCGTGATAAATACAAATTACAAAATTATTGTGATTGTGTGTCCCAGTTTCCCTTTGAGATTTAGTCAGCCTGGCAAATACCACCTTTCATATCATAACATTTGGAATTATGAAAAAATGCATATATTCAGTCTGAATGTTAGTGGCTTATTACCCACATATCAGTTGAAAATGATCTAAATACCATGCATATGATGGCTACATAAATGATTGTGGGGCCTCTTAGCTAACATAAATTGGGCAGGGAGCTAGGACATAACGAATATCAGACATATGATTATTTACAGCAATCAAGTAGCACCTTTAAACCGTGTAATAGCTCAGCTACCTGTTTTAACTAAAACCTAATTGTCAACATATAAAGCAGTAATTTGATTTGAAACATACTTGGCATAGAATTTGAAACATGATGTTTATCTAATCAGTAAAGTTGACAAATCATTTAAACCTTTCTCCCAAAAAAAGCGAATCAAAACAGAGAAACTATCATGCAACCATCACGGTATTTAAAATTATTTGTACACTGTAACCCCATTCAGTTAAGACATTCTTAGTGGATTTGAGATCATAAGAAATAGGAGCAGGAGTCGGCCAATTTGGCCCCTTTAGCCTGCTCCGCCATTCAGTAAAATCATGGCTGATCTAACTGTGGCCTTACTTTCCTGCTTACCTTCCATAACCTTTGACCCTCTTGTCGATCAAAAATCTAACTCAGCCTTGAACATATTCAGTGACCCAACCTTTACTGCTGTCTACGGAAGAGAATTCCAAAGCCTTAATGACCCACAGAGAGAAAAAAAATCCTCCTTATCTCTGTCTTAAATGGGAGACCCCTTATTTTTAAACTGTTTTCCCTAGTTCTAGACTCCCCCACAAGGGGAAACATCCAGCATCTGCCCTGTCAAGTCCCCTCAGAATCGTATATGTTTCAATAGGATCACATCTCATTCTTGTAAACTCAAATGAGTATAGGCCTAACCTGCTCAACCTTTCCTCAGAAGACAACCACTTCATCCCAGGAATCAGCCAAGTGAACCTTCTCTGAACTGCTTCCAATGAAATTATATCCTTTATTAAGTAACGAGACTAAAGCTGTACAGTACTCCAGATGCAGTCTCACTAAGGCCCTGTACAACTGTAGCAACATTTCCTTACTTGTATACTCCATCCCCTTTTCAATAAAGGCCAACATTTCATTTGCCTTCGTAATTTTGTACCTGCATGTTAGTTTTTTTGTGATTCATGTACCAGGACACCCAGATCTCTCTTCCACAAATTTCTGCAGTCTCTCTCCATTTAAATAATATGTAGCTTTTCTATTCTTCCTGCCAAAGTGGACAGGCTCATGTTTTCCCACATTATATAAGACTATCTGCCAAATTTTTGACCACACACCTAAACCATCTACATCCCTTTGCAGACTGTGCCCGTTTCACAATCAGTTCCCTACCTACCTTTTGTGTGATAGCAAATATAGCTACCTTGCACTCGGCCCAAGTCATTAATATAGATTGTAAATAGTTGTGGTATCCACTAGTTACAGATTACCAACCTAAAAACGTCCCATTTATCCTGACAATCTGCTCCCTGTTAGCTAACCAATCCTCTATTCATGCTAATATATTACCCCCAACACCTTATCGACTGCTTTTTTGAAATGCAAATATGCCAGATCTACTGGTTCCCCATTACCTGCCTTACTTGTTACTTCCTCAAAGAACTCTAATAAATTAGTCAAACATGATTTCTCTTTCACAAAACCATGTTTACTCTGCCTGATTGTATTATGATTTTCTAAATGCTGCTATTATCCTGTTGCACATGTTAGGCTAACCAGCCTATAGATTCCTGCTTTCTGCTTCACTCTGCTTTTGGATAGAGGTGTTACGTTTGTAGTTTTCCAATTCTCTGGGACCTATTTGCAGAATCCAGGGAATTTTGGAAGATTACAACCAATACATCCACTATATCTGCAACCACGCCTTTTAAGACCCTAGGATGCAGGCCATCCAGTCCAGGGAACTTGTCAGCCTTCATTTCTAATGGCTTTCCCAGTACCTTTTCTTTAGTGATTGTAATTGTTTTAAATTCCTCCCTCTATTACCTCTTCATTTTCAACTATTCTTGGGATGCTTTTTGTGTCTTCTACAGTGACACTTGAAAAGCCACCATTGCAGACGGTGGGTAAAATGTCCTTTTTCCCATATGCTACTGTGCTTAGTGCAAATCTGGGAAGATTCTGCCCCAAGGAATGTTCACTTGTGCCTTCTATTTTATAAGTAAATAAGCTTATCTGCTGTCTAAATCACGAACAGGCTGAATATACACGTAATGCAAGTAACAGAAGGAGGGAAATTATGTAGTGGTAACTGTTAGATTCCAGTCGGCCTGTAAATAACGTTCAGGGTTTTAAACTAAGGGTCTTGTTCCTTTTTACCAAGATATTGGCCCGGTAGTGGAATGCTTTTAATCATTGGAGACACAAGGTCCATTTACGAGTGGCTGAGGAGACTGAACTTGAGCAGAAGATCAGACTTAAAACTTACCATAGGAATTGTAATAGCTCACTCAGCCACTTGAGTTGGTTCCACCATTAGATTAAATCATGGCCAATTTGTGCTTCAACTCCATTTATCCACCTTTCCTTCATATCCCTTAATACCCTTATCCAACAAAAATCTTTAGTTTAAATTTTTCAATTCACCTAATCTCTGATGGGAAGTGTTCCAGATTTCCACTACCCCTTGTTTGAAGTACTTCCTGACATCAGCCTGTGCAGAACTGATTTAGCCATCCATTGAGAGATCTGGCTGATTCACATCAAGTGCCATCAAGTCCTGCTGTTGCTGTCAAAATGACTGACTATTCTCAGATCATCCTGGAATGCAAAGATGATTCCAAACTTCTTTTCTTCACGGCAAACCTTTCGCCCCTGCCCATCAGTCGCACTCTCATTATGCATCCAAATTACAATTCCCATTCTCATGTTCAAAATATTTCATTACCTTTCCCCTTCCAGTCTCCTCCAGGCCTATAATTCTCTGAAACTTTGCATTCCTCAACATTGGTCTGTGTCAACCATGGTTCAGTTGGTAGCGCTCTCACTTATGAATCACAAGGTCCTGTATTCAAGTCCCATTCCAAAACTTGAGCACAAAATTCAAGGCTCGCTGAGGGAGTGCTGCATTGCTGGAGATACTGTCTTTTAGATGAGAAATAAGCCGAGGCCCCATCTGCCTACTAGGGTGGCTGTAAAAGATCCCATGGCACTAGCAGGGGAATTGCCCTCGGTATCCTGGCCAACATTTAGTCTTCAATCAGCATCACTAAAAAATTATTTGGTCATCATCATCATTGCTGCTTCTGGGAGTTTGCGGGATGCAAACTGCCACGTTTCCTACATTACAGCACTGACTACACTTCAAAAGTAATTCATTGGCTGTAAAGTGCTTTGAGACAACCGGTGGTTGTGAAAAGCGCTTTATAAAAGTCTTTCTTTCTCAACACTGGCAGCTGTGCTTTCAAGCATACAGACTCTAACCTTACATACTGTTGTAGCTGTTGACATCCAAAATCACAATAATTTCTCTTCTGGAAAAATAACAGTTTTTAAACAGGAGTACAAATATGCATTTCCTATTTGAGTAGAGTCAACTTTAAAAGTAGCTACACTATACAACAGAGTATACATGAAGAAATAATGGAGGCTTGTAAGAAAAGTACTGCAATAATCGTAGGCAATTTAACTTAATTTAACTTTAATTTATTGGGGAGATGGTGACGTGTGGTAATGTCACTGGGCCAATAATCCAGAGGCCCAGGCTAATGCTCTGGGGACATGAGTTCAAATCCCACCATGGCAGCTGGTGGAATTTAAGTTCAATTAATAAGAAAAAATCTGGAATTGAAAGTTAATCTCAGTAATGGTAACCATGAAACTATCACTGATTGCTGTAAAAACCCATCTGGTTCACTAATACCCTTTAGGGAATGAAATCTATCATTCTTACCTGGTCTGGCCTACATGTGATTCCTGGCCCCATAGCAGGTGTGGCAGCATCTATGGAGAGACAAACAGAGTTAACATTTCAAGCCTGCCTAAAGAAGAGTCATTTGGACTCAAAACGTGGTATTGTCCCAATCCCGCCTCATCAATTATGCGTTCCCAGGAAACAGGCCATTTCAATGGCGGGCAGGCTCTCATTCGCTATCACCTCGCCGCTTCATTACGTTGGGCACCATATTTAAAGTGCAGCCGAGTGCACACTTCAGTGCTTCCAGCCCACGACTGCTGCAAAGAAGACATGGGCCCTAAGGATAGGAAGACTGCAGCCCCCCGCCTCCAGTTTAAGGACATGTCCGCTGAGCGCCTTTTGGACGCCGTGGAGGCCCGCTGTGACATCCTCTACCCCCACTCTATCCGCAGGATGGACAGTAACATCACTAAATCAGCATGGGAGGTGGTGGCAGTGGTGGTCAGTGCCAACGCCCTACAAAAGAGGACAGCCACCCGGTGCCGAAAAAGGGTGAATGATTTCCTCCGTTCCGCCAGGGTAAGTCAATCTTCTCATCACACTCAACTCACACACTCTCAATCCCATCACACATCCACGGGGATGTCACTCACTGCCAGTTCAAGGTATATCACCATTCATTCTCTCATTCTGTCCGTGGGATCATTCACCACCCACACACGCCAGGCACACTTATCATCTGGCCTGTCAGGCACCCTGCTTACACTATCTCCGTCTATATTCATGCAGCTCAAGCTGGCGCACAACAAGAGGGAGAGGCCGCAGACTGGTGGAAGAACGCCTGAAATCAAGGTCCTCATGGACTTTGAAAATAGAGACATCCAGCTAACCGGCGAGGATCTGGACTGTTCCTGTGCTGACGGTGAGGTTGGCGGTGTTCTACCAAGTGAGTATCCAGCAGTGTAACACCTATCAGACAACCATGCTGTGAGTGATGCGCCCTGTTCCGCAGTCCCCTGCCATGCACTAATTATCTCTCTTTGCTTTCGCAGGCAGATCTGGGAAACAGCCAACAGAGTCCATGCCTCATGGCGCCCAATCAAACCCCGAAGAAACCTTTGAAGAGGAATCTGAAGGCACCTTTATCGAAGACCCGTCACAGCGCTCACCCACACCCTCCACCAGCGCAGAGACGTACCACTTGGTGGGATCAAGCTTTGGAAGAGTAGCCTTGGAATCTCAATCTGGTGAGCACGTTGCAGTGCCTGATCTACAACAGGCAGTGGCAGGGACTTCCCACGTCTCCGGCATTTGGAGGATTGTGGAGGCCAGGAATCTGCTGAGTCTGAGTCAGATGATGAACCTCTGGACTCAGTCATGATTCAGTTGCTGGAGCTGTAAAGGTAAGTTCGGGAACTTCAGAAGGAATGTCCACTGCACTCCTCGGATTGCAAGGCATGATGCAGGAGTCCGTCCGCCTTAAGGCTGAGGTAATAGCACCAGCATGCCGACGCACCGAGGTCAACACTGGTAAGATGGCAGCTGCCATGGAGATCTTGGTCTAGGACATCACTCCTGCACTGATGTGCAGGCTGAACTCCATCGCTGATGCCAGAGCTAGCCTCCAACAGTGTCAATGTGAGACGGGTGTGGTGCCGCTCGATCTCACTCCAGCTTCCCCTTCTGTTCAAGGAGTCATCTGGGGCCCTTGGGCACCCAGAAGGAGGAGGATCAGCAGGTGCACGCCCTGGGGCCATCCACTAGGTGACTCGGGGAGTGTTTGGCCCATCTGATTCTCTCTTCCTGTGACCCCAGCAGCTCCAGCTCCACAGGCTGAGGAGGATGGCACTGCCACACAGCAGGACCCCAAAAGCAGGCCAGGGCCCTCCAGGCCTCGGTGCTCCAGAAGATGCCTGCCAAGGTCATCACAGACACGGTGTATCAGTCAGCAGGCTGCCAGCAATTCAGCTGCTGATGTCTGGGGAGTGGCATGGTTAGGAAGGTTCAGAAGATGTAGTTGCACAGCCTGGGCACGGGTGTTCACTATTGTAAATAAAGTCCCAAGAATGTCTCCTTGCCTTTAGCTCCTTGTTCTGATGAGCAGTGTTCATGTCACTCAGATGTGAAACCTTGGTTCCTGCACAAGATAAAGGCAGGTGTGTCAGTCCAGGGCCTCTTCCCTTTGCTTTGTACAGCATTCAGACCAAAGTGATGGTCTGGCCTCAAACTTCCTGGACATAATAGTGATGCCTGCACCTCGATGATGCTTGTAACTGCTGCCAGAATGTTGTGGGCAGGCATCTCAGAGTTCCATCATTCTGTCTGTGTGCTCTCAGCACTGTTAAGTTGGGGTGACCCCCATCTTGTTAGCATCTGTGACCAGTGGTGCTGTGCTCCTGAAGGGGTCAGGTGCTGAAAGCTGACAAAGGATCAGGTGCATTTAAAGTTTCATGGCTGCTTCTCCATGATATAACACTGATCACAGAGTGCACGCGAGCTGCCTTCGGCCAGGTGGGAGTCGAGCATTCACAGAGGCTATGTGAAGATCTATGGAGTGACCTCACTGCATGTCGTCATAAACCTTCTTGAACCTTGCGACTATTAGGGACTCTGCTGCATCTCCATGACAGGAGCCTTATCACAGAAACTATGTATGCTGCCATAAGCCAGACTGGAGTCAAATGTTCACAGATGCAATATGAGGATCAATGGCGTCTCCTCACTGCATGTCGTCATCATCCTCCAGAAATCTAGCAGCTGTGTGCCTGCCTCATCTGGCCAGTACGATGGCCTCATTGCCATCACCGTCACCTTTGAGGGCTTCTTTACCTTCATCCCTGTTGACATCCTCCTCATTAGAGGAGACCTCCATCTCCTCCTCCGCCAGCTCCTCTCCCCGTTGCAGCACTAGGTTGTAAAGGGTTCAGCAGGCGACGATGATGCGTGACACCCTCTGTGAATTATGTTGCAGGGCTCTATCAGACCGGTCCAGGCACCGGAATCTCATTTTCAGCATCCCGATGGTCTGCTCCACCAAGGTGCGAGTTGCAGCATGGGCCTTGTTATACCTTTGCTCTGCTGCAGTCTTAGGCCACTACATGGGTGTCATCAGCCACGACCTCTGTCGGTAACCCTTTTCACCAAGGAGCCATCCTGCAGCCTCTGTGGACCCTGGAAGACATCAGGGATCTGTGACCGACTGAGAACGTAGGAATCATGGACACTCGAGGAACCGTGCGCTGACCTGCAGGATGCATTCCTGGTGGTTGCACAGCAGCTGCACATTCAGTGAATAGAAGCCCTTGCAGTGGATGTAGTTGACCGCTTGTTGCGATGGAGATCTGAGCACCACGTGAGTGCAGTTGATGGCACCCTGCATCTGTGGGGAACCTGAGATCTGGGAAAATTCAATTGCTCTTGCGTACTGGCTTTCCTGGTCCTGGGCGAAATGCACAAAATTGTGTGCCCTTGCGAAGATGGCGTCCATGACCTCATGGATGCATTTGAGGATGGAGGCTTGTGATATCCCACAGAGGTCACCTGTGGAGCCCTGAAAGGAGCCACTGGCATAAAAATTGACCGCTGCGGTCACTTTCACAGCCATGGGCAGTGGATGTCCTCCTTGTCCCTATGGCACCAAATGCTGCAGCACCTGGCAGATGTGACTGACCAGTTCCCTAGACATGCGCAGCCTTCAGTGACACTGGTTCTTTGTCATCTGCTGGAATGAAAGGTGGCATCTATAGACCCAAGATCAAGCTAAGCACTGACCAGTGATGGCTCCCTGTGGCTCTTCAGCGACATGTGTGGGCACCCCAGCTACCCCTTCTTCCAGAGTGTGCCACTCCTCCCTCTGCGCAGCCAGGTGCCTCTGTCACTCTCTTCTCCTTCATCTCCACTCTCTGTACACCACGAGGCATACAGAATCACAGAATCTCACAGTGCAGAAGAGGCCCTTCGGCCCATTGAGTCTGCACTGACACGTGAGAAACACTTGACCTAACTACCTAATCCCATTTACCAGCAGTTGGCCCATAGCCTTGAATGTTATGACGTGCCAAGTGCTCATCCAGGTACTTATTAAAGAATGTGAGGCAACTCGCCTCCACCACCCTCCCAGGCAGCGCATTCCAGACCGTCACCACCCTCTGGGTCAAAAGGTTTTTCCTCACATCTCGCCCCTAAACCTCCTGCCCCTCACCTTGAACTTGTGTCCCCTCGTGACTGACCCTTCAACTAAGGGGAACAGCTGCCCCCTATCCACCCTGTCCATGCCCCTCATAATCTTGTACACCTCGATCAGGTTGCCCTTCAGTCTTCTCTGCTCCAACGAAAGCAACCCAAGTCTATCCAACCTCTCTTCATAACTTAAATGTTTCATCCCAGGCAACATCCTGGTGAATCTACTCTGCATCCCCTCCAGTGCAATCACATCCTTCCTATAATGTGGCGACCAGAACTGCATACAGTACTCCAGCTGTGGCCTCACCAAGGTTCTATACAACTCCAGCATAACCTCCCTACTTTTGTAATCTATGCCTTGATTGATAAAGGCAAGTGTCCCATATGCCTTTTTCACCACCCCACTATCATGCCCCTCCGCCTTCAGAGATCTATGGACACACAGGCCAAGGTCCCTTTGT
Source organism: Cetorhinus maximus (assembly GCF_964194155.1). NCBI lineage: Eukaryota > Metazoa > Chordata > Chondrichthyes > Lamniformes > Cetorhinidae > Cetorhinus > Cetorhinus maximus. Next base: position 83,797,332 of record NC_135892.1, on the reverse strand, counting down.
CCCTCAGAACTTCCTAGTATCATGCCGTTCATTAAATACTTTCTTGTCAAATTACTCCTTCCAAAGTGTATCACCTCTCACTTTTCAGGGTTAAATTCCGCCTGCCACTTATCTGCCCATTTGACCACCCCATCTATATTTTCCTGTAGCCCAGGACACTCAACCACCCGGCCAATCTTTGTGTCATCCGCTAGTTCACCAGGCTCCGTGTTCTTGATGTACTCTTGCAGGGTGGCTTGGGTGTTCTTAGAACCTCTCTTGGTTAAGTCTGAAGGTCCCTTAATGCATCCTGGAGAGTGCTGGCCAACACTTGGATGGCCAGAGACAAGTGTGCTGCATGGCAGCTGCCTGAAACCCCACCACCTCCGCCCCACTCCACCTGACCGATTGGCAGCAGCTTTGTCCACTGGACTGCATGCTGTCCTCTCAGCTCAGGCGCAGGAATTCTCCTAACCCGCACTGCAAGGCTGCATTGTTAGCTTGAACCACGGGAGAGACTGGTCCAAATCGGTATGATGACATTACAAGGAGCTCTGAGCACCTCCCCCAGCGACTGCTCTCTGGCCAACTTTCACAAGGAGATTGTACAACGTTCACAGTCGCCCAATTGTTCTGCAGTCCACTAAAATGCTCATCCGTTTGAGGTCCGTGCGCAAGCGGTGAAAAGCTCTGAGCACTTGGTGGCAATTTCATGTCTCTGTGTTGCTTGAGTGGGCAGATAAGATAGAAGCCTGACTCCAAGCATGTTAATGTGGCTGCATCTGAACTGTCTCAGCTGTGGAGGAATGGTCACTTTATACAAGGTTTCCCTAATGCGTTGCTGCCTCCCTCCGCGCCCCCCCCACCCCCACAAACATGCTAGTGCACCACCATTAACCGCAGTGCAGCCCTTGCGCCTCCCCCCCCCCCCCGCCAACTTTCCTCAACCACAGGGCAGCCCTTGTTCCCCCCATACAACTCGCCTCAACCACAGGGCAACTCTTGCCCTCCAACGCGCCTCAACCTTGAGCCCCAACAGGTGACCCTCGCGAGTGCTGCGTAACGTTACCGTGCACTCACCTTCGAGGTTCACTCGAGGTGCAGCCTGCCAAGTGCACGCCTTATACATGCTGTTATGTAACCACGCCAACATGCTCGGATGATCCAGAGTGGGGTATGATTCTGGCGAGCTGGGCTTATAATGATATGCAGATGTATTACAAAGAGGTTCCTGACTTCCGAAAGCAGGAAATGTGGCCTGCCGTTGACGGGCAGAGCAGACGATTGCAAACTGGTTTCATGATGTTGTAAAACCGATTTTTGGCCTTCTTGCCATATTGTCCGCTCATGCCCCCGAACACGCCCTCGCCAGTGGGCACAGAAATTTCCACCCTTGGGATGTGAGTGTTGCTGGCAAGGCCAGCCTTTATTGCCCATCTCTAATTGCTCTTGAGAAGGTATTGGTTTGCAGCCGTCTTGAACCACGACAGTTCATATGGTGTAGGTAAATCTACAGAGTGATTAGGGTGGGAATTCTAGGATTTTGACCCAGAGCCACAGAAGAAATGGTGATATTGTTCCAAGTCAGGATGATGTGTGACTTGAAGGGGAACTTGCAGGTGATGGCGTACCCATATTGTTCTGCCCTTGTCCTTCTAGGCGGTAGAGGTCACAGATTCGGAAAGTGCTGTCAAAGGAACCTTTAGAGCTGCTGCAGTGGATCTTGTAGATGATACATATTGCTGCTACTGTGCACCAGTGGTGGAGGCAGTGAAAGTTTAAGGTGGTGGAAGGGGTGTCGATCCAAGGGCTACTTTGTCTTGGATGGTGTTGAACTCTTTGAATGTTGCTTTAGTTGCACTCATATGCAGGCAAGTGGAGGATTTTCCATCACACTTCTGACTTGTACCTTGTAGATGGTAGACAGGCTATGGGAGTCAGGAGGTGAGTTACTTACTGAATAATTCCCAGCCTCTGACCTGCTCTTGTAGCCACAGTATTTATATGACTGATGACCGGTCCAGTTAGGTTTTTGGTCAGTAGTAACCCCCAGTGCAGCTCTCAGAACTGGGCACAATACTACAACTGAGGCCGAACTAGTGCCTTATACAAGTTTAACATCATCTCCTTGCTCTTATACTCTCTACCCCTATTAATAAAATCTAAGATACCGTATGTTTTATTAACTGCTCTCTCAACCTGTCCTTCTACCTTCAATGACTCATGCACAAATGCACCCAGGTCCCTCTGGCCCTGCACCCCCTTTCAAATTGTGCTCTTTATACTCTTTCTCCATGTTCTTTCTACCAGAATTAATTACTTCAGATTTCTTTGCATTGAACTTTATCCATCACCTGCCACCCATTGTACCAATATGTCTATGTCCTTTTGAAATTCTGCACTATCATTCTCATAGTTCGCACTGTTTCCAACTTTTGTGTCATCACAAATTTCGAAATTTTGCCCTGTACGCCAAGGCCTAAGTCATTAATAGATATCAGGGAAATCAAGGCACCCAACACTGACCCCTGGGGAACTCCACTACAAACCTTCCTCCAGCCCAAAAAACATCCATTAACCACTAATCTTTGTTTCCTGTCACTCGGCCAATTTCATATCCATGTTGCTACTGGCCCTTGTATTCTAGGAGCTATAACTTTGCTCACAAGTCTGTGGTGCGTCACTGTATCAAATACCTTTTGGAAGTCCATGTACACCACATCAACAGCATTACCCTCTTCAACCTCTCTGTTTCCTCTAAACACAATTTTCCCCTGAGAAACGTGCTGGCATTCCTTAGTTAGCCCATGCTTGTCCATGTGCCTATTAATTTAGTCCTAAATTATTGTTTCTCGAGGTTTCCCCACTGACAGATGGTCATTGTCTGGCACTTAAATGGCATGAATGTCACTTACCACTTTTTAGCTGAAGCCGAACTGTTGTCTGCATGTAAACTTAAACTGCATCCGGAACTGAGGAGTTGTCAATGGTACTGAACACTCTACAATCACTTCTGACCTTATATAGATGAAGCAGCTGAAGATGGTTGGGCCTAGGACACTGTACTGAGGAACTCCTGCAGCAATATCCTGGGGCTGAGGAGATGGCCTCAAACAACCACAATCACCTTCCGACTAGTGTAGAGTTTACTACCCCCACCCACGCCCCCCACCACTCCCCCAGCCACCCACCCCAATCTCCTGATTCGTGTTGGTTTACATTTTTGTAGGGCTCTTTGATGCCACGTTTGATCAAATGCTGCCTTGATTTCACAGGCAGTCACTCTAACACCTTTGGAATTCAGTTCTTTTGTCTATGCTTGGATCAAGGCTGTAATGAGGACCAGTTCCGAGTGGTCCTTTCAGATCCCAAATTAAGCATCGTTGAGCAGGTTGTGGCTGATTAAGTGCCACCTGCTAGCATTGTTGACTATACCTTCCATCACTTTGCTGATGATTCAGAGAAGATTTCTGGGACATTAAATGGTTGGATTGGATTTGCTCTGCTCTTTGTGGATAGGTCATATCTGGGCAATTTTACAAATTGTCTGTTAGATGCTAATGTAGCTGTAGTGGAACAGCTTGATTAGGGGCATGGCTAGTTCTGGAGTTCAGGTCTTCTGTACTACAGCTGGTTGGTGGTCAGGGCCCCTAGCCGTTGCAGTATCCAATGCCTTCTGCTGTTTTGTGATATCACATGGAGTGAATTGAGTTAACTGAAGACCGGCATCTATGATGCCGGGGACCTCAGGAGGAGGCCATGGTGGAAATCCACTCGGCACTTCTGACTGAAGGTGGCTGCAAGTGTTTCAGCTTTGTCTTTTGCACTGACATGCTGGGCTTTGCCATTGTTGAGGATCAGGATGTTTCTGGAGCCTCCTCCTCCTGTTGTTTAGCTGTCCATCATAATTCATGACTGGATGTGGCAGGACTTCAAAACTTTGATCTGATCTGTTGGTTGTGGGATTGCTTAGCTCTGTCTATCACATGCTGCTTCTGCTGTTTAGCATGCATTTAATCTTGTGTTGTACAGATTGACACTTCTTTTAGGTATGCCTGGTGCTGCTCCTGGCACGCATTCCTACACACCTCATTAAAGGATTGCCCCCCTGGCTTGATAGCCACGGTAATGTGAAGGATATGTCAGACCATAATGTCTCATGGATGCCCAGTTTTGAGCTGCTAGATCTATTCTGAATCAATCATATTTAGCATGGTGATAGTGCCACAAAACACAATGGAGGATGTTGCCAGTGTGGAAAAACACGGACTGTGTGGTGGTCACTGCTACCAGATGGATCTGCAACAGGTGGATTAGTGAGGACAAGGTCAATTGGGTTTTCTCTTATTCATTCTCTCGCCATTTGCTGCAGGCTCAATCTAGCAGATTTGTCCTTCAGAACTCAGCTGGCTCAATCAATATTGGTGCTACTGAGCCACTCGGTGATGGACATTGAAGTCTCCCACCCTCAGTATACTGTATCCCTTGTTACCAAGTGGCGTTCAACTGGAGAAGCACTGATTCATCAGCTGGGCGAGGGTGGTGTGTGGTAATCAACAGGAGGTTTCCTTGGTCATGTTTGACCTGATACCATGAGAGACTTCATGAGATCGGGAGTCAATGTTGAGGGCTCCCAGAGCCTCTCCGTTCCAACTGTATGTCACCGTTCTGCCACCTCAAATGAGCCTGTCTTCCCGGTAGGACGGCATACCCAAGAATAGTGAAGAAGGAGTCTTGTTATAACTCTTTGAGTATGACTATGTTAGACTGTTGCTTGACTAGTCTGTCGGTCAGCTCTCTCAATTTTGGCACAAACCTTCAGGGCGAAGGACTTTGCGAGTCAACAGTTCAGGGTGTGCCTTTTTCAGTGCCTCAGTGAGTGTTGGGTGTTGTGTCCACTTGTATTTTTATTTGACTTTTCTTTATCAAATAGTTGGCAGTACAGAACTTGAGTATTACTGAAAAACGAGACATGCTGCCATCAGGACGGATTCGCAAGAAAACGAAATCTCAAAGGGAACAACAGTTTATACTGCATCAGAATTGGGTGCTGATTGTTTGGCAGATGGACTCTGATTGGTAGAGGTGTTGCCATGGAAAATGCACCAGGTAACAGTTAGCTGCCAAGCTTGTGGCATTCCTGGGAATCGGTCCTGATGAGTGCAAGATGAAAAGCTTTGATAGCATGTCTATTTTTTTCAGCAGCTTTCTGTATCTGTTTGATACAACTCAGTGGCTTGCTAGGCTATTTCAGGGGGCATTTAAGGGTCAATCGTATTGCTGTCACATGTAGGCTAGACTGGGTATTGATGGCAGATTTTCCCATGAAGAACATTAGTGAACCAGATGGATTTTTATAATAATATGGCGGTTTCATCATTATTATTAATGAGACTAGCATTTTATTCCAAATTTTATCATCTGCCTTGGTGTGATTTGAACCATGTCCCTGGAACATTAGTCAGGGCCTCTAGATTACTGGTTTAGCAACTACCACTATCCAACTGTCCCATGTGATCAGTGCAATATAGTATATTTACAGTAATTGGTAAACTTTGTGATCATTCACGATGCATCTGAAAGGGAAGAATGACTCCCCTCCCTTTACTGACCCTCAGGATATATTGAACCTTGATGTTCACCCCTTACATAGTGAAATCTACCATGGAGTTTCTTGCTACTGGTTGCGGTCTGTATATGCAATGTGGTTGACTCTTAACTGCCCTCTGAAATGGCCCCGCAAGTCACTCAGTTGTATCAAACCCCTACATAGCCTAAATGGAATGAACTCCCTTCCCAACAGCACTGTGGGTATACCCACACTTCATGAACTGCAGCAGTTCAAGAAGGCGTTTCACCACCACCTTCTCGAGCTTTTAGGGATGGGCAATAAATGCTGTCCTAGCCAGTGACGCACACATCCTGTGAATGGAAAAATTTTTAAAAATTCATATGAATGTACAAATTTGGAGCAGGAATAGGCCATTCAGCCCCTCAAATCTGTACTGCCATTTAGGCTGATTTATGTGCCGTTTCAATTTCTTTTGAAGGTCTACTGGATGAAATGTTAAATTGAGCCTGTCTGCCCACTTGGATGTGTTCAAAAGAAAATTCCCTTGGCACTATTTTGAACAAGAGAAACTCTTTCGAGTTATCAACAGTCACAGATTGCAACTCTTTCGAGTACAATCACAATTCTTGGTTTCCGGGAGTGGGACATGAACCCACAACCCTCTGATTCAAAGGCGAGGGTGCTATGAACTGAACCACAGCTGACACCAGGGGAACCTCCAAGGGCTAAATTACAAGGAGATTGAAAAGCGGAAGGACTTGCATTTTATATAGCTCCTTTCACGACCACCGGACGTCTCAAAGTGTTTTACAGCCCATGCAGTACCTTTGAAGTGTAGTCATTGTTGTAATGTAGGAAACATGGCAGCCAACTTGCACACAACAAATTCCCACAAAAAAATAGTGATATTGACCAGATAATCCATATTTTGTAATGTAACTGGGGTCATTTTCCCTGAAATTTAGATGATAAAAGGGTGATTTGATAGGATGTTTCAAGATATTAAGAGGAACTGATGATTAGTTAGAGAGAAACTATTCCTGCTGATTGGGGAGTCTAGGACTAGGGGCATTGTCTAAATATTAGAGTGAAACCTTTCATGATTGAAATGAGGAAACACCCTATGCACAAAGGGTGACATAAGTTTGGAATTCTCTTCTGCAAATAGCAATTGATGCTAGATCAGTTGCAAAGGTTAAACCCAAGATTGATTGATTTTAGTTATCAAAATGAATTAAGGGATATGGGGCAAAGGTGGAGTTAGGTTGCAGATCAACCAAACAATAACTTTTTGTCGCAATGAGACTCAGAATTAGAACTAATGTCATTACTGCACAACAATCCATTGTATGTGTTGCAGGAATAGCAATTTTTGTAACCAAATAATTATGCTTCTTTCTGAAAATTATGGCAAGTGAAGCAGTTGTGCCAATTGGCTCTTGAAGCTACTAAAAACCAAACTTTTTTGATGATGTGATTGCAGATAATTTTCTTGGAAGTGAGGAAAAATATGCTATAAAGGTTCAGTTGCCAGTGGTTGTTATAACATGCAATATATTTTGACAAATATATTATCGGAAGACATTCAGTAAGGTGCTATACAAAAGGTTGTTGCACAAGAAAGGGTGGTACATATTAACCAGGAAAGAGAAATGGTCAACGAACAAGAGAGAGAGAGTAGGAATAGACAGGTCATTTTAAAGTTGGCAGGGTGGTATAGTGGAATAATGCAAGGATCAGTGCTGGACCCTCAGCCATTTACAATCTCTATCAATGATTTAGATGAAGGAATTGAGTGTATTGTATGCAAGTTAGCTGAGAATACAAAAATAGGTGGGAAAGTGAGCTGTAAGGGGGACACAATGGCCAGATTTTAACTCTTGTGTAAATGAGTGAATTTTCAGTGAGTTAAAATCTTGTCCAAAGAATCTGCAAAGGGATGTAGGTAAAGTGGGCAAGAAGGTAGAAGATGGAGTATAACGTGGGGAAATTTGACAATATTCATTTTGGTAGTAAGAATGCGGTAACAATATTTTTTAAATGTTGAGAAACTATTGGTTTTCAGAGGGATTTGGGTGTCCTTGTACATGAAACACAAAGTTGACATGCAGGCCCAAGAAACAATTAGGGAGGCAATTATGCTGGCCTTCAATACAATCATTGTGTACAGTTTTACAGTTCTGTACCAGAGAAATTATATATTTGTCTTGGGGGTGTTGAAATGAAAGTTCACTAGATTGATTCCTGGGTTGAGAGCATTGATTTATAAAGAGAGTTTGAGTCGAATGGGCCTACACTGTTCTGTGTTTAAAGAATGAGAGGTGATCTCATTGAAACATATGAAATTCTGAGGGGGCTTGGCAGGTTAGATGCTGAAAGTCTGTTTCCTCAGAAAGAAGCACCATAATGCAGTGAAAAATATTTCAGAATGCCCAGTCCACCTGTGTCACAGAATCACAGAATTGTTATAGTGCAGGAGGAGGCCATTGGACCCATCATGTCTGCCCCAACTCTCCAAATAAGCAATTAACTTAGTGCCATTCTCCTGCCTTCTTCCTGTAACCCTATGGCTCTGTTTTGGGACCCTTGTTTTTCTTCCTTTTCAGCTGAGTTTAATTCCCTTTTGAGTGTTTTGGTTGAACCTGCCTCCACCACACACTCAAACAGTGCATTCCAGACCCGAACCACTCGCTGCATGAAAAAGTTTTTTCTTTTGCTAAATACTTTAAATCTGTGCCCTCTCATTCTCAATCCTTTCAAGAGTGGGGATAGTTTCTCCCCATCTACTCTGTCCAGACTCCTCATAATTTTGAATACCATTATCAAATCTCCTCTCAGCTTTCTTTTGTCCAAGGAAAACAGTCCTGACCTCTCCAATCTATCTTCACTACTGATGTTCCTCATCCTTGGAACCATTCTTGTACATTTTTTCTGCACTATCTCAAATGCCTTCACATCTATCCTGAAAATGGGGCTCCCAGAACTGGACGCAATACTCCAACTGAGGCTGAACTAGCGTTTTATACAAGTTCAACATAACTTTTTTGCTCTTGTACTCTCTGCCCCTATTAATAAAGCTGAGGATACTGTATGCTTTATTAACCGTGCTTGCAACCTGTTCTGCAACCTTCAATGACTTAGGCACATATATACCCTGGTCCCTCTGCTGCTGCACCCCCTCTAGAGTCATACCCTTTAGATTATATTGTGTCTCCATGTTATTCCTACCAAAAGGAATCACTTCACATTTTTCTACACTAACCTTCATCTGCCACCTTTTGGCCTATTCCAACATTTTGCCTATATCCTTTTGTAGTTCCACACTATCCTTTTCGTAGTACACAGTGCTTCCAAGTTTCGTATCATCAGCAAATTTCGAAATTGTGCCCTGTACGCCATGGTCTAGGCCATTAATATATATCAGGAAAAACAAGGGTCCGGTTCCAACACAGAGCTTTGGGGAACTCCACTACAAATCTTCCTCCAGTCCAAAAAGCATCCCTTAACTTCTACTCTCTTTCCTATCAGTCAACCAATTTTGCATCTGTGTTGCTACTGCCACTTCAGCCTCCTCCCCTTATTTCCTAATCTAAATCTATCATCGTCACCCTCTTCCCTTCTCTCTCGTATACTTGTCTAGATTCCTCTTCAGTACATTTATAATATTTGCTTTAACCACTCCCTGCAGTAGTGTTCTATATTTCCACCACTCTTTGGCTAAAGAATGATCTTCTGAATTCCCTGTTGGATTTCTTGATGACTATCTTGCATTGATTGCCTCTAGTTATGTTCTTCCCCAAAAGTGGAATCTATCAAAACCCTTCAGAATTTTAAAGATCTCTGTTCAATCACCCATCAACATTTTTTTCCAGAGAAAAGAGACCCAGCTTTTCAAAACAAAAACAAAAATACCTGGAAAAACTCAGCAGGTCTGACAGCATCTGCGGAGAGGAACACAGTTAACGTTTCGAGACCGTATGACTCTTCAACAGAACTAAGGAAAAATAGAAAAGAGGTGAAATATAAGCTGGTTTAAGGGGGGTGGGACAGGTAGAGCTGGATAGAGGGCCAGTGATAGGTGGAGATAACCAAAAGATGTCATAGACAAAAGGACAAAGAGGTGTTGAAGGTGGTGATATTATCTAAGGAATGTGATAATAGGTGACATTAAGGGTAGAAAGCAGGACGAGCAAGGTACAGATAGCCCTAGTGGGGGTGAGGTGGGGGAAAGGGATGGAAATAGGCTAAAAAGTTGAGATAAAACGATGGAAATACATTTAAAAATAATGGAAATAGGTGGGAAAAGAAAAATCTATATACATTATTGGAAAAAAGGGGGATCGGAAAGGGGGTGGGGATGGAGGAGAGAGTTCATGATCTAAAATTGTTGAACTCAATAGTCAGTCTGGAAGGCTGTAAAGTGCCTAGTCAGAAGATGAAGTACTGTTCCTCCAGTTTGCGTTGAGCTTCACTGGAACAATGCAGCAGGCCAAGGACAGACATGTGGGCATGAGAGCAGGGTGGAGTGTTGAAATGCCAAGCGACAGGGAGATCTGGGTCATGCTTGCGGACATACTCAGCTTTTCAATCTTTTCCTGATATGTCAACCCATGCATTTCTGGTATCATCCTTGCAAATCTTCTCTGCACTTTCTCTAATGTCTCTATATCGTTTTTATAGTATGGTGACCAGAACTGCACGTAATACAAGTGTGGCCTAATCAAGATTTGATACAGGTTTAGCATAATTTCCCTACTTTTCAATTCTGTCCCTCTAGAAATAAAGACCAGTACTTGGTTTGCTGTTTTTATAGCCTTACTAACCTGTGGTGCAACTTTTAATGATTAACATATTTGTAAAAACAAAAAACTACTGCAGATGCTGGAAATCCAAAACAAAAACAGAATTACCTGGAAAAACTCAGCAGGTCTGGCAGCATCGGCAGAGAAGAAAAGAGTTGACGTTTCGAGTCCTCATGACCCTTCGGCAGAACAGAACTTCTGCCGAAGGGTCATGAGGATTCGAAACGTCAACTCTTCTCTTCTCTGCCGATGCTGCCAGACCTGCTGAGTTTTTCCAGGTAATTCTGTTTTTGTTTTGACATATTTGTACCCTGGGATCCCTTTGATCCTCTACTCCAACTACACTTGCATCTTCCAAGTGCAGTATAGTTGTGCGAGTGACATCTGCCTGTCAACTCTTTTTGAATTTTAGACCTATCAGCAGGTCACCCATATTAAAGGAAGCAGCTGCAGATAGTGGATGCACTGGTAGTAATCTTCCAAGAATCCTTAGATCCTGGAAAAGCCCCAGAAGATTGGAAAACTGCCAATGTAATGTCCCTATTCAAAAAGGGAGGAAGACAAAAAGCAAGTAAGTATAGGCCAGTTAGCTTAACATCCATCATTGGGAAAATGTTAGAATCTATTATAAAGGATGTAATAGCAGAGCATTTAGAAATGCATAAAATAATCAAGCAGAGTCAGCATGGCTTCATGAAGGGGAAATGATGCCTGACAAATTTATTAGAATTCTTTGAGGAGGTAACAAGCAGGACAGATAAAGGGGAACCAGTAGATGTAGTATATTTCGATTTCCAAAAGGCGTTCAGTAAGAGCCCATGGTGTTGGGGGTAGTATACTAGTATGGATAGAGGATTGGCTAACTAATAGAAGACAGAGTTGGGGTAAGGGGGGTATTTTCAGGATGGCAACCTGTAACTAGTGGAGTGCCACAGGGATCAATGCTGGGGCCACAATTATTTACAATATATGTGAACGACTTAGATGAGGGAAGTTTTTTTTCATTCACGGAATGTGGGCTTCGCTGGCTGGGTCAGCATTTATTGCCCATCGCTAGTTGCCCTTGAGAAGGTGGTGGTGAGCTACCTTCTTGAACCGCTGCAGTCCATGTAGTATAGGTACACCTAAGTGCTGTTAGGAAGGGAGTTCCAGGATTTTGACCTAGTGACAGTGAAGGAATGGCGATATATTTCCAAGTCAGGATGGTGAGTGACTTGGAGGGGAAATTCCAGGTGGTGGTGTTCCCATCTATCTGCTGCCCTTGTCCTTCTAGGTGGTTGTGGCAGTGGGTTTGGAAGGTGCTGTCTAAGGAGCCTTGATGAATTCCTGAAGTGCATCTTGTAGTTGGTACACACTGCTGCTACTGTGTGTTGGTGGTGGAGGGAGAGAATGTTTGTGGATGTGGTGCCAATCAAGCGGACTGCTTTGTCCTGGATGATATCCAGCTTCTTCAGTGTTGTAGGAGTTGCACTCAACTAGGCAAGTGGAGAGTATTCCATCACAGTCGGGATAAATGGGTCTTTTTCTGGATGGCAAGCTGTAACTAGTGGGGTGCCACAGGGTTCGGTCCTTGGCCCCAACTATTTACAATCTATATTAATGACTTGGATTCAGGGATTAAAGGCACTATAGCTAAATTTGTAGATGACACCAAAATAGGTGGGAAAGTAAGTTGCAATGAAGAAATAAGAAATTTACGAATGGATATGGACAAGTTAGGTGAATGGGCCAAAATTTGGCAGATGGAGTTTAACGTAGATAAGTGTGAGGTTATCCAATTTGGTCGAAAGAATAAAAAGGCGACTTATTATTTAAATAGAGAGAAATTTCAGAATGCTTCAGTGCAGAGGGATCTGGGTGTCCTCATGCATGAATCGCTGAAAGCTAGTATGCAGGTACAGCAGGTAGTAAGGAAGGCAAATAGAATTGTGGCATTCATTGGTAAAGGAATAGAGTATAAAAATAGGGAAGTGTTGTTGCAACTGTACAAGGCATTGGTGAAACCACACCTGGAGTACAGTGCACAGTTTTGGTTCCCTTACTTGAGGAAGGATGTCGTTGCACTGGAGGCGGTTCAAAGGAGGTTCACTAGATTGATTCTAGAGATGCGGGGCTTGTCTTATGAGGAGAGATTGAGCAGTTTTGGCCTATACTTGCTCGAGTTTAGAAGGATGAGAGGAGATCTAATTGAGGTATATAAGATGCTAAAGGGGATAGACAAAGTAGACGTGGAGTGGATGTTTCCCCTTCTGGGGCATTCTAGAACAAGAGGCCATAGTTTTAGGCTAAGGGGTGGTAGATTTAAATCTGAGATGAGGAGGAATTACTTTTCTCAAAGGGTCGTGAATCTGTGGTATTCACTACCTCAGTGCAGTGGATGCTGGGACCCTGAATAAATTTGAGGAGGAGATAGACAGAATTTTAATTAGTAACGGGTTGAAAGGTTATGAGGAGAGGGGGGGAAATTGGAGTTGAGGCCGAAATGAGATCAACCATGATCGTAATGAATAGCGGGGCAGGCTGGAGGGGCTGAATTGCCTCCTCCTGCTCCTAGTTCGTATGTTCTTATTCCTGACTTGTGCCTTGTAGATGATGGACAGGCTTTGCGGAATCAGGAGGTGAGTTACTTGTCATATTATTCCTATCCTTTGATCTGCGTTTGTAGCCACAGCATTTATATGGCTAGTCCAGTTCAGTTTCTGGTCAATGGTAACCCCCAGGATGTTGATAGTGGGGGATTCAGAGATGGTAATGCCATCGAACATCAAGGGGCAATGGCTGGATTCTGTCCTGCTGGAGATGGTCATTGCCTGACACTTGTACAGCGTGAATGTTACTTGCCACTTGTCAACCCAAGCCTGGATATTGTCCAGGCCTTGCTGCATTTGGACTTGGACTGCTTCAGTATCTGAGGAGTCGCGATTGGTGCTGAACATTGTGCAATCATCAGTGAACTTCCCCACTTCTGACCTTATGATGGAAGGAAGGTCAGTGATGAAGCAGCTGAAGATGGTTGGGCCTAGGACACTACTCTGAGGAACTCCTGCAGTCCTGTCCTGGAGTTGAGATGAGTGACCTCCAACAACCACTTCCTTTGTGCTAGGTATGATTGCAACCAGCGGAGAGTTTTCCCCCTGATTCTCATTGACTCCAGTTTTTCTAGGGCTCCTTGATGCCATACTTGGTCAAATGCTGCCTTGATGTCAAGGGCAGCCACTCTCACCTCACCTCGGGAGTTCAGCTCTTTTGCCCTTGTTTGACCCAAGGCTGTATTGAGGTCAGGAGCTGAGTAGCCCTGGCAGAACCCAAACTGGGCATCAGTGAGCAGGTTATTGCTAAGCAAGTGCTGCCTGATAGCACTGTTGATGACCCCATCCTTTACCTTACTGATGATCGAGAGTAGACTGATGGGGTGGTAATTGGCTGGGTTAGATTTGTCCTGCTTTTTGTTGACAGGACATATCTGGGCAATTTTTCACATAGCCGGGTAGATGCCAGTGTTGTAGCTGTACTGGAACAGTTTGGCTAGGGGCGCGGCAAGTTCTGGAACAGAAGTCTTCACTACTATTGCTGGAATATTGTCAGGGCCCATAGCCTTTGCAGTATCCAGTGCCTTCAGCCATTTCTTGATATCACATGGAGTGAATCAAATTAGTTGAAGACTGGCATCTGTGATGCTGGGGATTGCTGGAGGAGGCCGAGATGGATCATCCACTCGGCGCTTCTGGCTGAAGATTATTGCGGATGCTTCAGCCTTATCTTTTGCACTGCAGTGCTGGGCTCCTCCATCATTGAAGATGGGGATATTTGTGGAGCCCCCTCCAGTGAGTTGTTTAATTGTCCATGCACAACTGGATGTGACAGGACTGCAGAACTTAGATCTGATCTGTTGGTTGTGGGATCGCTTAGCTCTGTCTATCACTTGCTGCTTATGCTGTTTGGCATGCAAGTAGTCTTGTGTTATAGCTTCACCAGGTTGACACCTCATTTTTAAGTATGCCTGGTGCTGCTCCTGACATGCTCTCATGCACTATTCATTGTACCAGGGTTGATCCCCTGGCTTGATGGTAGTGGTAGAATGGGGATATGCTGGGCCATGAGGTTACAGATGGTGTTCGAGTTCTGCAGCTGCTGATGGCCCACAGTGCCTCATGGATGCCCAGTCTTGAGTTGCTAGACGTGTTCGAAATCTATCCCATTTGGCACAGTGGTGCCGCACAACAGGATGGAGGGTATCCTCAACGTGAAGGCGGGACTTCGTCTCCACAATGACCGATTGTGCGGTGGTCACTCCTACCGATACAGTCATGGACAGATGCATCTGCGTCAGGCAGGTCGGTGAGCATGAGGTCAAGTATATTTTTCCCTCTTGCTGGTTCCCTCACCATCTGCTGCAGACCCAGCCTAGCAGCAATGTCATTTAGTACTCGGCCAACTCGGTCAGTAGTGGTGCTACCGAGCCACTCTTGGTGATGGACATTGAAATCTCCCAGCCAGAGTACATTCTGTGCCCTTGCCACCCTCAGTGCCCCCTCCACGTGATGTTCAACATGGAGTAGCACTGATTCATCAGCTGAGGGAGGGTGGCAGGTGGTAATCAGCAGGAGGTTTCCTTGCCCATGTTTGATCTGATGCCATGAGACTTTGTGGGGTCTGGAGTCGATGTTGAGGACTCCATTGCAACTCCCTCCCGACTTTACCACTGTGCTGCCACCTCTGCTGGGTCTGCCTTGATGGTGGGACAGGACATACCCAGAGATGGTGATGGTGGTGCCTGGGACATTATCTGTAAGGTATGATTCCGTGAGGATGACTATAAGTGAATGTACTTTCGCCAATTTTGCGGATGACACAAAAGTGGGTGGGAAGGCAAGTGGTGACACAAAGAATCTACAGATGGATATAGACAGGTTAAGTGAGTGGGCAAAAACTTGGCAGATGGAATATAATGTGGGAAAATGTGAGGATATGCACTTTGGCAGGAAGCATTGAGGATCTGAATATTATTTAAATAGAGAAAGACTGCAGAAAGCTACAGCACAGAGGGATTTGGGAGTCCTCTTACATGAATCACAAAATGCTAACATACAAGTTTAACAGGTAATGGAGAAGGCAAATGGAATGTTGGCCTTTATTTCAAAGGGAATGGAGTATAAAAATAGGGAAGTTTTGCTGAAACTATACAAGACCACACCTAGAATACTGTGAACAGTATTGGTCCCCTTATCTAAGGAAAGATATACTGCCACTGGAGGCAGTCCAGAGAAGGTTCACTTGGTTGATTCCAGGTATGGAGGGATTTTCTTGTGGGGAGAGGTTGAGTAGGTTGGGCCTGTACTCATTGGAGTTTAAAAGAATGAGAGGTGACCTTATTGAAACATACAAGATTCTTAGGGGGCTTGACAGGGGAGATACTGAGAGGTTCCTTCTCCTTGTGGGAGAGTCTAGGACCAGCGAGCATAATCTCAGAGTAAGGGAGCACCCATTTAAGACAGAGATGAGGAATTTCTTTTCTCAGAGGGTAGTGAATCTGTGGAATTCTTTACTGCAGAGAAACAGGCAGGTAGTTCAGGAGTCCCCTGGGGTCCTGCTCGCAAATCGGTATTCCATTTTGGAGGCTGATGAGGGCGCTGGTTCCTCCAGGGAGTGCAGACAGAGCCAAGCTTCTGGCACCACAAGCAGCCTGTCTGTACAGGAGGGGAGGAAGAGCAATAGTAATAGGGAACTCTGTTGTCAGGGGAACACATAGGCGCTACTGTGGCCGACAATGTTACTCCAGGATGGTGTGTTACCTCCCTGGTGCCAGGGTCTAGGATGTCACTGAACGGCTGCAGGGCATCCTGAAGGGAGAGGGTGATAAGGCAGAGGTCATGGTACATGTTGGTAACAATGACATAGGTAGAAAGAGGGATGAGGTCTTGCATCAAGAATTCAGGGAGTTAGGCAGTAGACTAAAAAGCAGGACCTATCGGGTTGTAATCTCTGGATTACTCCCAATGCCATGTGCTAGCGAGCACAGGAATAGGAGAATAGAGCAGATGAATACGTGGTTTAAGAGTTGGTGCAGGGAGGGAGGTGTTTAGATTCCTGGATCACTGGGACCATTTCTGGGAAGGTGGGACCTGCACAAGCGGGATGGTTTACATCTGAACCAGAGCGGAACTAACATCCTTGCAGGCGGGTTTGCTAGTGCTGTTGGGAGGAGTTTAAACTAATTCGGCAAGGGGAGTAAACGCAGAATGTTAGCAGAGTAGGGACACATCATAATACAGTAAAACAATCAAGTCATAGGGAATACAGCTGCATTAAGTTTCAAGGGAGTAAGGGAAGGCTGGATGGCCCCTACTTTAATGTCAGGAGTATTACAGGTAAAATGATGAGTTAAGGGTGAGGATTGACACGTGGAATTGTGATATAGTAGCCATCACTGAGACATGGTTGAGAGAGGGGCAGGATTGGCAGCTCAACATTCCGGGATATGGAATCTTCAGGCGAGACAGGGGAGGGGGTAAAAGGGGAGGAGGCATTGCATTATTAGTTAAGGAGTCAGTTACTGCAGTAAGGAGAGATGATATCTTGGAGGGGTCATCGAATGAAGCTTTGTGGGTAGAGTTTAGGAATAAAAAAGGGGCAGCCACATTGTTAGGTATTTATTGTAGACCCCCAGATACTCAGCAGGAAATTGAGGAGCAAATATGTGCACAATTTGCAGAGGTGTGTAAAAACAATAACAATAGGGTAATTATATTAGGTGATTTCAACTTTCCCAACATTAATTGGGATAGACATAGTGTAAAGGACTTGGATGGAGTGGATTTCTTGAAATGTGTACAGGAGAACTTTTTAGGTCAACATGTAGAGGGTCCAACAAAGGATGGCGCAGTGCTGGACCTAATTCTGGGGAATGAAGCCGGACAGGTGGCTGAGGTGGTGGTGGGGGAGCATTTTAGTGATAGCGACCACAACATGGTACAATTTAAGCTTGTTATGGACAAAGAAATAGACAATTTGCATAAAAATGTTTTGGATTGGGGGAGAGCAGATTTTAGTAAAATAAGGCAGGATCTGGCCAAGGTAGACTGGGAACAGCTACTTGTGGGGAAATCTACAGAAGAGCAGTGGGGCGGGGGGGGGTACAGGCTCAACATGTTCCCTCTCTGGTAATAGGAAGGAGTAACAAGCCCAGAGAACCATGGATGACCAGAGATATTTAGGATATGATGAGAAGGAAAAGAGAGGCTTTTAGCATGTACAAGGGAAGCAAATCAGCGGAGGCATTAATCGAGTAAAGAAAGTGCAGGGTGGAGCTTAAGAAAACAATTAGGAGAGCGAAGAAGGGATATGAGAAAGCTCTGGCTGGTAAAAGTAGGGAAAATCCCAAGATGTTCTATAAGTATATCGATGGGAAGAGGATAGCCAGGGCAAGAGTAGGGCCCATTAGGGACCAAGGGGGCAATCAATGGGTGGAGCCAGAGGACATCGGTAGAGTGTTGAATGAACACTTCACATCCGTCTTCGCCCAAGAGAATGAGGATGAAGGTATGGAACTCGGGGAAAGAGACTGCGAGGTTCTTGAGCAAATTGATATAGGGAGTGACAAGGCATTGGAGGTGTTGGCAGGCTTAAAAGTGGACAAATCTCCTGGTCCTGGTGATTTGTGTCCCATACTGCTGAGGGAGGCAGGGGAGGAGATCGCAGGGGCTCTGACCCAAATTTTTAATTCCTCTCTGGTCACGGGGGAGGTGCCAGAGGACTGGAGAACAGCTAATGTGGTTCCGCTATTTAAGAAGGGTTGTAGAGATAAGCCAGGGAACTACAGACCAGTGAGTCTCACGTCAGTGGTAGGGAAACTATTGGAGAAAATTTTGAAGGAGAGAACCTATCTCACTTGGAGAGGCAAGATTTGATCAGGGATAGTCAGCATGGCTTTGTCAGAGAGAGGTCATGCCTAACAAATTTGATTGAATTTTTTGAGGAGGTGACCGGGTGTGTCGATGAGGGTAGTGTTGATGTAGTTTATATGGATTTCAGCAAAGCCTTTGACAAGGTCCCACATGGAAGACTTATAAAGAAAGCAAATGCACATGGGATGCAGGGTAATTTGATAAGGTGGATTCAAAATTGGCTTAATTGTAGGAGACAGAGGGTGATGACTGAAGGCTGCTTTAGTGACTGGAAGCCAGTGCCCAGTGGCGCACCACAGGGATCGTCCCCTATTATTTATGATTTATATAAACGACATAGATGACTATGTGAGGGGTAGGATTAGTAAGTTTGCAGAGGGTGGTGACAATCTGGAATGCGCTGCCTGGGAGGGTGGTGGAGGTGGATTGCCTCACATCCTTTAAAAAGTACCTGGATGAGCACTTGGCATGTCATAATATTCGAGGCCATGGGCCAAGTGCTGGTAAGTGGGATTAGGTAGGTAGGTCAGGTGTTTCTCACGTGTCGGTGTAGAGTCGATGGGCCGAAGGGCCTCTTCTGCATTCTGTGGTTCTGTGATTCTATGAATTAGTTTTGACATATTAAAGCCAGCTGCAACTTCAGATGAGCAAACGTGAATTGGTCCCCTTCAATTACATAACTGATGTAACCAATGATCAATTTTTGTTGTGTCATGGCAGATAACGTAATTGTTTTTTGTATAGTGCGTTGTTTTAAAATAAAGAATGCTATTTTTTTTGTGTGGTCAGAGATATGCCCCCATAGGTTAAATGAATCTTTAATGTTTTAGTAACTTGGTGAAGGTTTCTTTCCCAAATAGTTTGTAAAACCAGTTTTGCCTTTTGCCAACTTTGTTTTCAGTTTCCATTTTTATCACATGCTTTAAGTATGGCACATTACTTTGCATTGAGTCCAAGGGGAGGCAGTGGCATAGTGGCATTGTCACTGGACTCGTATTCCAGAGACTCAGGGTAATGCTCTGGGAAGCCGGGTTTGAATCCCAACACGGCAGATGAAATTCGAATTGAAGAAAAATCTGGAATTAAAAGTCTGATGATGACCATGAAACCATTGCCGATTGTCATAAAAACCAATCTGGTTCACTAATGCACTTTAGGGAAGGAAATCTGTTATCCTTACCTGGTCTGGGCTACATGTGGCTCCAGACCCACAGCAATGTGGTTGACTCTTAAAATGCCCTCTGAACAAGGTGGATTGGCAATAAAGCTGACCTAGGCAGCGACGCCCACATCCCATGAACGAATAATATAATAATACCTCCTGTTTTGAATGTTCCAATCAAGTTAAAAGTTGGAATAATGCCAGGGACAATTTATTGGGACCTGACAAAAGGATGATAAGCCTAATTCATTTTATATTACAAAAGAGTGTCACATTACCATGGTAACAAGTTAAATTGAATTTCTGAAACTGTGCTGTACAGTAATCCTACAAGGATTAGCTGGTACACTTTGACAAGTAATGTAAATCAGTGGGTTCATTGTGTATTGTAAAAGTGTATGAGAATTTGAGTGCCTCTGATGGTAATTAAAAATCTTTTATTTGTTCAAGTTTGAGGAGTTGGACACAGCCTAAGGTGAAAAAATTGACCTGTTCAGCAAAGGTTGTGCTGAAGAGGATTACTTTCTTCCAGAAGAATATCCGGTTCCAAGATTGTTCTTCGATATTGCTAATTATGAAGAAAAGCAATTTAACAAATTTAAAATCAATGCCATGACATAAACCCTAGTTGCTGGTATCTCTCCAGTGGTTTGTGACTTATTTCAAGAAAGGCTGGGAGGATTAGCTTGGCTTTTAATCACTTTTCAATCCTTGAATTTTTTTTTCTAATTTAGAAAATGTTACTTGAACAAAATGTTGGGAGTGAGAACATAAGAGCTGTTGAACATGATGAAAACCAAAGTTATCATGTTATGAAAGAGTTGAAACCAAATTTAAGACCATTTGATTTTAGAGTGCAGTTTTCAAAGCGAGGAAATAAAACGTTTAGTCTAGACTGAAAATATCTAGACTAACCAGAAATCAGAATATTGTTAACGCTTGCTGCTAAAATCTTTGAATAGATGCTCGGCTCCAAATGTTCTGCAGCCTGGTGTGCCTTTTTATATTTTATTATAATCAGGAAGTACTTTGAGTGCATTGAAGGATAAACTGGAAATATACTTTTAACACATGGTTAATGATGGCTTAAGTTTTTTTAAAGGTTAAACTCCAGTACATTTGCTGTACATACTACAGATGTATTTGAACTGTGTTTGACACAGGAGAGCTTATGCTGGTGGTTAGGGCATTTGCTTTAGCTGAAAATGAATAGCTGACAGTTAATAAAATACCAGAAGCTTTTTACTACAGCATCAGAAGAATCCTTTAGTGTTGTGCCAAAAGATTAATTTGATCGACTAACAATCTGTTCTACATTCGGTCTTTGTGGCATATAAATGCTTAATAGTTAGCCATTGAGAGTAGGTCTGCAGTTTGAAATTATAATTCAGGGACTCATATTGATGACAGTTGAGTAGCTTCATGTATAGGTTTGGTATAATGCGCAAAGTACCAGACAGAGCTTAAAGCAATTTTAATATATACCATTTGAAATTATAGTTGTCTGTTCGAACAGTGAAATTAATTTCTGTTTGATTTTGCATAAAACATCTCTGGAATACTTCCCAAACTTGGCAGGTAATGGTTAGAGCTGTGTCCAGAGACTAATTACTTTCAGGGCCCACTCACTTCTGCCTTTCCTGCTTGTTCCAAGCTCCTTGTTAAGGAATAAATTCAGCATCCTGTTAAAATTCTGGCATTTATATTAAAAGTATTGCACCTTGTGCTGATTTGCCATTTACTGCACTTAGTACTTATGTCATGATTTTCAGTCTAGGATATGCATGGGGGTGTAAGGCCTAGGAATTATTTTTAACCATATGTATACTTTCTTTTGAGTACCCCTAGCACTAGATGGCACTGCTGATCTTTCAAACTCTGTTAGGTGAGGGAAGGAAGAAAGAGGAATTGGAAAAGCTGCTGCTGAGGACTGAAGGCTGCATTTTTGACACCTATAGAAAAAGTGGTCTGTAGTCATTGTCAGCTCTCTTTCCTGCTGACCACCCTTTTTGAAAGAAAGAGGAAAGGAACAGATAGAAGCAGCGAAGATGAGATATGAAGAGATAAACAGTCAAGGAGAGACACAAAGAGAAATCACAAAATGAAAGCTGACAGATAAGAGAGCAACACCATTATTTTTCAACTTAATGTGTGCATTGATGCAGGAGATCCATTAAGGATATGTTACAAATTTTGAATTTATCATACACTATTATGCTTGGGTATTAATTTTTAAATGCGTGATTAGTGCCCTTAACACTGCACTTAGTGTTTAGATCTGCTGTCATCAGATGATGCTACTGAACCTCCAAATTTCATTTCCCCCCACTTTCAGTTTAGGTAACTTTCATTTTCAGCTTGACTTTTTCTAATTTTTTTTCTTCTTTCCCCATTCTGGGCCTTTCCTTTCCCCTGTACTTCCTCTGCATTATTGTCAGTGGTGCCATGCATTCCTGCTTTGTGACGAGCTGAGCCTAATGCCTACTTTTCATTGGCAGTTCCCCTGCACCCCCAACCAGACCTCCCCACCTACCCTCAATCCTGTCTATATTCACTGGCTTGGCTTGGCTACCCTCAGGCCTGTTCGCAATAATGACTGGCTCCCAAAGTTCAATTCCAGAAAACCTGTGAACATCAGCATGTGGAACTTCTTTCTAAAGGCTTTTGGGCCATGTTCCTCGTGCAAATGGAGAGACTGAGAAGGAGGTAAAGGTTAGGTGGTATGGGGGTTATGCTGGTGGTTAGAACATTTGATTTAGCTGAAAATGAATAGTTTACGGTTAATAAAATACCATAAGCTTTTTACTACAACATCAGAGGAATCCTTTAGTGTTGTGCCCAAAAGATTATTTCGATCGACCTGTTTTTCATTCAGCCTTTGTGGCATACAGATGCTTCATAGTTGGCCACTGAGAGTAGGCCTGCAGTTTGAGATTGTAATTGATTGAATTACGGATTTTGATAGACACTCCAGAATATTGTCTACAGCGTCATAGAAGTGATCTTTCTCTTTGGCATTCGTATACAAGGTTGAGGCATAAGAGCAGATGATGGTGACAAAAACCTCCATCTTATGGTAGACGAAAAGATATGAGGTGTTTAGAGGTAACAACAGGAATCTCAAATATCTGTGTCAATCTGTTGTTGACAGCAAAGCCTGCACCATGCTCTTGGTTGTCATCTGCACTTAGACTATGCCCATTAGAAGGCATAATTAGCCATACATATTGATCCAGTATCAGCCAATCTAGCCTCTTGGAGAGGAACAATGTTGATGTCGAACTTGTATAGCTCACAGTTGATGAATGCACTCTTACATTCATTGCATGTTGACTGCAAGTCCTGATGCATACCAGGACAGACAGCCTTGACGTTCCAGCTTCCAAGCCTGAGAATCTTCACCTTTTGTTTCATTAGTGCCTGTTTACCATGTTTGCCAGGATAAGATTCCTAATCCTCACACACCCGTAGAGGAAGGCAGATGTTGGCAGGTCAGTACCTTTATTGGCTGGTGGCTGCCCAGCTTGAGGTGGGCAGTGACTGACCAACAGAATGCAATCACCCTTCCTACTATTGCAGGCAACCCATTGCACCATGCCCTTAACCGATTGGGCTTATAACCCATAAACTCCTACCTCCTGTGTTGGCTCCCTCACTGGTAAGAATAAGGATGGAGTGTCCTCTCCATTTGTTTTGGCTGCATATCCTCAACAGGATTTGGAGAGAGACTAAACCCAGCATCTGCACCTCCATCTCGGCCTAATAGACTGAATACTGAGGAAGGTTGGGAATCCCTACATCTGGAACGCACTTGGTTATTGGAAGGTGCTTGTTTTAAGCCACTGATAGGATTCCACTCCAGTGATTTTGACTCTTCCGAGCCGGACCCACAAGGCAATATGTACTATTTGACACAGCTGGAACCTGGTTGGTGGATGTCAGAATGTGTCCACATACCGGTGGGCCAACATAGTGCATCTTTAGGGGCCAAAGTTCCTCCAAGATCCCTTGGAGTTCAGCCTAGGGCCATAGGTACCTAGTTGCTATGTGCTGCTGCAAGGAAGAACTGCGGGGGGTCTTGGTGATAGCAAGAGAGACTTACGCACGCGGTGATTTCTTTGCAGAAAGCAAGCCAGTGGCAGCGGATCATGCTACTGCACTTGATGCATGACATCACTCTGTAGCAAACCACTGACACAGTGTAGTACACCTGATTGTAGTAACATTGGTTCACAGAGTGGATTTCAGCTAGCTAACAAATTTTAAACTGCAGCAGTTATTCTGGTCTATTCACCAAAATAAGTGTCCTGTTTTTAAATTGTAAAACAAGGTGCTTTAAACCTTTTGAATGGTTGCGTATATATTACTATTTCCCCCTTTTAATTATTAGCGAGCTTAGTGACATTGTTTATGGTAAGTGTCAAAATGTGCTGTTTGCTTTAATTATCATTATTTTCTTTTTGTGTTGCTAGGAGTCTCTCTCATTTTCATTGTTTATTTATGTTGTTTTTCGTTTCCTCTTTGTGGCCTTTTGTTTCTGTGTCTTTTGTGCTTCTATATTTGCTGTGTTGTTTTGCCTTTCATATATGCTTTTCTACTTTCTGCTACTTTCCTTTGTTGAAAGGAGATGTAGCTGCTGGTTAGTGGTACTTATGGCTGGTGGTTGGGGGAGTGATCCAGAAATGGCTGCAAGAAACTTTGGAGCTGCAGGTTTGATGGAGAGGCGAAGAAGGGAGCCTGACTTGTGTATGGAGGCAGCGTAAAACCAGGTTAAGGAATTGACCCTCTAATCACCTTGCACTAACTTTTGCATACCTTGTCAAATGCCCTCTGCCCATGTTGTCACCTGCCATTCCAAATATGTACCATTTTGACCCTGTGTTTCTCTTACTTTCCTGCACATACTTATTGTTGTAACATGTACCCCTTTAGTGCATCCAGACATTCCTTCCATCTCTCCCCTTGTAATTTTTCCTCTTGTTTTCTCCTGCTTCTCCTTACACTTTGTTTTCCCCTCCCCCTTACCACTGGCCCCAAAACCCCTCCAACCTCTTTCATTAATTGTTCTCTTGCTCATTCCCCATCTTGCCCCTCAACTGCTTTGCGTCTTCAATATTTTGATCGAATATTCTTTTGCTCTCCCCATACCACCCTGGATCATCTGTCACATGGAGATAAGTTATTTCTCCTTGAGATTTTAACGCAAGAATTGGATCATATGGAGTTTCATTATAAACGTGTCTCAGTCATCATGACGTTGGCAATGATGTTGAAAATGAATAGTGGCTATGAGAACTTTGTACAGTGTGGACTTTGTGTCACTAACACCTTCCAGGACAGACATTGGCACAAGGTGTTATGGCGCTATCCGAGATCCGACTATGAGCACTAACGTAAGATTAATTGATCTGCTAATCACCAAAAGATGTGATCTGTCCAGCACTCTTCACATCTGCAGCTATCACAGTGCAGACTGCAATACTGATCACTCCTCGTCAGTACAGGTACAGCCATGGAAAATACACAAGTCCAAACACAATGGCATGCTGCGCATCAACATTCCATGCAAAATGGATGACAACAAATGTCAGAAGCTCTGAGGCAGTCCCTTCCTCATGAGGACCCAGCAGATAACACTGGTGAAGCATGGAAGTCTGCAGTCAGTCATCTACAAAGCTGAAGTAACCACATTTGGCAAAGGAGGAAACAGGAACAAAGATAGATTTGAGACCCACCTTGCAGAAATGATTTCTGTTACTGAAGCAAAGAGCACAGCTCACCTGGCTTACAACCTGTCTCCTAACCTGACAGCATGTGACGATCTCATTCTAGCCAAGGCAGCTATGCAGAAGACAACAAATTACTGTGCCAACAAGTATTGGATCAATCTATACTTGGTGATCTTCTGCAGCTACCTATTATGTACGAGCTTGATACAGAACCCTCATTACTTGAGCTCAAAAAGGTTATTGGCTCCCTAGCAGCAAGGAAGACACCTAGAAAGGATGGAGTTATTGGATGGATAGGAGCTACTTAAATATGGAAAGTCCCTCCTACAGCCATACCTCCACAACCAACTCCTCCTCCGCTGGAGAGGAGGCTCTATCCCACAGGATATACATGACGCAAACATCATCATGTTATACAAAAACAAAGGCAATCGAGAGGATTGCAACTACCAAGGCGTCTCACAAAAGCATTTGATACCATGAGAAGGGGCCTCTACCAGTTATTAGAGAAAATCGCTGCCCTCCCAACCTTCGCAGTATCATATGGTCCTTGCATGATAACATGCATGACACATTCAGTTCGCTGGCTCCCACTGTGACGGTTTTGAGTTCAAGAATGGGTGAAACAGGTGTATCTTAGCCCCTACTCTGTTTGGTATCTTTATTTCTGTCCCACTAACCTATGTTTTCCCTGCCCACATGGAAGGAATGTATCAGACATGATCAGATTGGACACTCCTCAACCTATGAAGACTGAGAACCAAGGCAAAAGTGTGGCATGTCCTGATCAGAGAATATCTGTTGCACTAACTGTCCAAATAGAAGACCAGTTCCAAAGGCACATGGTTTGTCTGTCCCATGCCTGTGTCATGTTCTCCCTCATCAGTAGTGCCAAGATAACTGTAGTTATGGGACAGAGTGTTATGTTTCCAGCTGTGATCAGACTCAACAACAACACCATTGGAAGCAGTCTGCAAATTCTGCTACCATGGACCTACGGTGACAGATAACCTGTCTCCTGATTAAGAGCTCAGCACGTGTATTAGAAAGGCCAACCAACAAAATGGGCAACAAAATGGAAAAACAACAAACTGACTTACAGGACCACAGGCACTGGAAAAAGGGATTAGAATAGTTAGGTACTTGTTTGACCGGTGCAGACTCGATGGGCCGAAGGGCCTTTTTCTGTGCTGTAGACCTCTATGACTCTATGACTTTATGGCCAAGATGCTTAGCTATAAGTCCCATTTCCTCAGCACATTACTTTATGACAGAGAAGCCTGGGCAACCTACACCAACCAAGAAAAAAGGCTTAATAATTTCCATTTCTACGATAGATCCTTGGCATTACATGGAAAGACAAAGTCACGAATGAAGCAATCAATGAAGTAGCCCTTTCTGGGGCAAAGTGCTCGGCATGCTAACACTAGTGCAAAGAAGGCTTCAATGGCTTGGGCATGTGCACAGGTTAGAAGGTGGCTGCACCCCCAAGATATGGTATACTGGGAGGTAGCCCTTGCCAAGAGAACAGCAGGGCACCCAAAGCTCCGATTCAAGGATTTGTCAAAAGATACACGTAAGCCCTCAGCATCAATCACAAGTGAGAAACTCTAGCTGATTCAAATGGTGACACCAGCTGTGGGCAGAAGTTCGCCACCACCTTGGCATGTGGCTTTAGAAGCTCCAAAGCAGATGTTAGCCCTGATGACAAGGCATTAGCAGAGATCATCCCACACCATCGGCAAGGGACAACTTCATGTGCAACACTTTTGGCAAACTTTGCCTTTCCAGAATCGGCTTGTTCAGCTATCAAAAGATGTTCAGTGGATCTCATCTGACCTCACCAAATTCTGAGGCTGCATTCCTGTCATCTCTCGCAGATAGAAGGATGCCAATCGACACTGCTCCAAACCACAGTCATTGCTGAAAGTTTGGGGTATTGTCAGCTTCTATACTATTGAATTTTATCTATGATTAAGTTAGACAAGGGCATTTGTTCTGTAACATTTTTCTTCCCTGAGTAAAGCAAATACTAGATATTGAAATAAAATACAAAATATTGAGATAGAACTGAAGGTAGGCTGAATATTTCTATGCCAGAATTTTAGACTGCTGGGAAGGTACTGATGTTTTCTTTTGCTGGGGCAGAAGTTCCATCTTCAGAGCTAAAAAGAAGTGTTGTTGATTTAATAATGCTACCAATTCAGTCAGTCTCACTGGTTTGTTCAATATTTCTGTCACAATAAGAAAAGAAACCAAGGCTGATTCACAGTGATTACTCATTTTGTTAATTCTTTTAAGTTTAAAAATCATCATTTGGGCTGTCAAACAACTGAATGTTTGGCACCCAGAATGCTCAGTACGCATTGTGTTTCTGCACCATTGAACAACAAAATGCTTTTAAAGGAATGCCTTAAACAGACATGTTTTGGTATGTCAAGGGAGAGGGCAATGTGCATTTTAGTTTTTTTCCCCCAAAGTTTCCTCCATTGTGTTAATAGCTTTCACTTCAGTCGCACAATTGAAACATGCACACTTGCTATTTAGAAATTGCTTTGCAAGATTCTTGAAGCACTACATGGTCTGTTTCTTTTAAATTGCTTTAACTATAAAGTATTTTTGAATTGGCCTTTCCTCACTATTACTTATGGTAATGTATACTTGCATAGTTTCTGCTTCCCTGCATCACAAGGTAAGGAAAGTTGTTAAAAATCTTCAATAGGAAACAAAGCTAACCTAGGTGTGCTAGTATTTTCTCATCTCTAAAATTCTGTTAATTGTAAAAACTTCTCCATTTATTGAAACCCAGAATGTCCACCAAATGGGGAAAAAGCTAAATTCATTCATCTGCTTGATATTTTATTCAATAACTTTATGAACTACTGCTCTTCAGTGAATGGTGTTCAGCATTGCTTGTCTTGGCAGATCTCTCTGTACGTTATTGTTTTAAGTAAAATCGCAATTCATGAGCTGAAAGGTAGAGCATTTTTGTAATCTGAACCATTAAAAGAAAGGAACAACTTGCATTTATATAGCATATTTCATGACCACTGGATGTCTCAGAGTGCTTTACAGCCAATGAAGTGATTTTGAAGTGTGGTCACTGTTGTGATGTAGGAAACATGGCAGCCGATATGTGCACAGCAAACTCCCCGAAACAGCAATGCGATGATGACCGGATCATCTGTTTTCCTGATATTGATAGACGGATAAATATTGGCCAAGACACCCGGGATAACTCTACCCTTCTTTGAAATAGTACCATAGGATCTTTTATATCCACTAGAGCAGCCAGATGGAGCTTTGGTTTAATTCGCTGAGCTTTCTTGTGTCTATATCTGACTTTTATCCTTCATAGTACCTTATTGTTATTATAGCTGGACGTAAAAAGGATTTAGATTTTATGTATAATGCTTTTCTTGAAATGGCAGAGTTTTACCATTTTCTTTGCCAATTTTTCTACCTCTTAAAAGCTGTGACACTTGCTTCCTTCAGTCCTATGTGTGCCAGTAACTCTCCAGTGCCTAATCAAAATGGTCATTCTTATCTTTGAGCCCAAACATTAGATATCTGGCTATTCAGTCGTGAAGGGCAAAATAGCCCAGCGCAATCGCAACTATATCCATAGATGTTCACCAAACAGCAATCTGGTGAAGAATCTCTGGATATTTGTTTCACTTCTGTCTAATCCAAGTGCACTGAAGCTAATTGTGGAGGCCCAATTGCTGCAGTGGCTGAGTCCTGCTAACTTGGCAAAGACCAGAAATCCATCAGGTCTGTGTGGCTTAATGCTGCAACATCGAGTAGTGCTTTTCCTAACTAGGCCTTCGGCAAGGCCTTTTGTTCCATTATGCTTGCTTATTATTTTTATTAGATGGAGTGTCACTCAGGAGGGGTCGAAAGGGAGAAGGGGCTGATTGGAGGCAGCAATCGGAGGGCTAATTGAGGTTGGGATCAAAGGGAGGGGTGGGGGGGTGGTTGCTGGTTGTGGTTTGAGGTCACGAATGTGGTTAAGTGGAGCAGTGGCCCGCAATTTGAAGTAAAACTGCTTTCTTCTCTGGACTCAACATTGAAGAAAGTGCATTTTAAATACCTGAGGAACTTATCTTTCTGGTGGTGGCCTACAGCGGTCCCTTTAAGAGCCATTGGTTAGGCAGTATGTAGATCTGGTTTTCCTAAACATAGCCAGCCTGTCACCAGCTGCATTTACTGACCTAGTTGATACAGGGCTTCAGACAGGTGTTACTTTTTTTTTGCACATGCAAATAAAAGGTTATATTTCAGGTGAGGGCCTTGGAGGTCTACCTTTTTGCTTATGCCAGTGAATACTTCTGACTCATAATGAACTTGTGCTTCCTGTCCACTATTGGAGGATTTAGTGGGCATCCAAAGAATGGCTGTGGCCTCATTGAATTTTTAGGCCATGGCCTTTGCCTAACAATCCTATCTCCGACCACCAGATCATTCTACACAATTTTAAAATCTTTTTCTTTACTAGGGTTGCCAACTCTGGTTGGAGGTAGCCTTGGAGCTTTGATCACGTGGCATCTGAAAAAAATTATTGCATTTACCTTATGAAGGTTAGATCTCTTGTAGTTCCGCATCATTGCTCGTGGTTTTACACCAGCAGCTGCTGTGTAACAAGTTGGCAAAGAAGAGAAACCAAGGGTGGGAAGAGGAGAAACTAAACATGGAGGAGGGATTCGCAAGGTGAACTCCAAGGCTGGGAAGAACTTTGATTCCATCGGTAATAGTAATAATAGCAACCCACTGAAATTGTACCAAAATACAAATAGTAATACTGGTAACGTTTAATATTGCCAACTCTCCAGCACTGCCCTAGAGTTTCCAGGAATTGAAGATTAGCCTTCGGGATGCTGATTTGACCTAGGAGAAAAATCATAGGGCGCTCTATACAATTGTATGTTTTTTTTGTTTGTTTTGAATACTTAAGATGGTTGTAAAGATATTGGAGATGAGGAAGAAAGTTTATTTAACTGATTCAGACAGTTGGAGTTGATATGAAATTTCCTGGGATACATCCATCTGGATTTGATAACCTTAGTAGTGAACATTTTCCACTTTAACCAGCATCAATACAACTTATTGTATTAATACAATAATAGTAATACATCAGATGAAATGTAGTACTGCCAATTACATATGGACCATCTGTAACAAGTCCTGGAACTATGGGGAGGATCTTCCGGTTGGCGAGCGGGGATGGAGCCCGCTCACCAACGCGTAAAATGACGCAAGATGATGTTGGGCAGAACTCCCGACGTCACCCTGCATTATTTCCATTTTCAGGTCGGCGGGGACGCAGCTGAGTCAGCTGTGTACCCACCGACCTGTCAACAGCCTATTGAGGCCATTTAAAAAGTAATTAACCTCATTACTGGACCTGCCCGTCCAACCATAGGAGTTGGCGGGCTTAAGAAAAAGCATGAAACCTCATCCACTGGCGGGATGAGGTTTCATGAGGGTTTCTAAATATTTAATAAAGGTTTCAGTAAAAGTGATGGACATGTCCCAACTCATGTGACAGTGGCACATGAGGGGACATGTCAGGGAAATGTTGTTATCATTTGCTTACCATTTTTAAATTTGGAGCTGATCTCCCTGAGGCAGACTTAGCCTCAGGGAGATCAGTGCTCTCTTTCGCACACACATGAAAGAGCGCACTCTCAGCTGAGGGAATTCCCCCCCTGCCCGCACTGGGAGCGCATAGTGCTTCCTGGCGAACATCACGCTGGGCGGGCCTTAATTGGCCCGCCCACATAAAATGGCGGCCCGCCACCAATCGGGGGTGCCGATCAGAGGCGCGATGGCCCGCTCCCACTCCTGCACTTTGCCCCCAATGGGGGAAAAATTTTTCCCTCTAATTTCCTCCAGTCCTGCAACCCTCAGGGAAGTCTGCATTGCTCCAATTCTGGTCTCTTCTGCATCCATAATTTCCTGCCCTCTCCAGCTTTCAGTTGCCTTGGCTGTAAGCTTTGGAATTCCTTCACTAAAAGTCTCCATCCCTCTACTCTCTCTCTTCCTTTAAGACACTCCTTAAATGCCACCTCTTTGTCCAAGCTTTTGGTCACCTGTCCTAAGAACTTCTTATGTGGCTCGGTGCCGAATTTTGCCTAACAGTGTTCCTATGGAAGCACCTTGGGAAACTTCACTATGTTAAAGATGCTATATAAATGCAAGCTGTTGTTGCTATTCACCCTGTAAATACAACCAGCATGCCCTTGTACTGCACAGTGTGAAGTCAGGCCCCCCCCCCCCCCCCAACCAATGTAACTTATAACAGCCCCCATCTGCCTCGTTATCTCCTTGGATTCTGTTTTAGACTCCAGTTCTGTATGAAGATGGCAACTCTGAACTGGAAACCAATCTGTGCTTGAGTTTCACACGTCAGAACTGATTTGACTCAGACTAACTAGAACCAAGCTGACAGACTTGGTGTTTAGGGAACTTCTCACAGGGCATATTATCCTGAATTCAACTCACCACCAACATTTCCAAACTATCCCCTGGACTTAAATTCAGTAAAAGGAGTTACAAAATGGAAGGAGGCTATTTGATGCCCAGTGCCTGCTGCTGTTCACTCCTGTAAACCAATTTCTCCGATCCTTTAACATTTCTTCTTTTCAAATACTTTAACTTATTCCCTTTTAAATTGTGTTCTAGTGTTCTAGTCCCTGCCTTCGTAGCCACTTGTGGTGAAATATCCCATGATCTAACAGGCTGCTGGGCCAAAGTCTTTGTTTTCTCTTGGTTCTTTCAGTGAGAATCCTTGGGCTCCATCCCCTATTCGTCTAGCAGTGGAAACAATCTTCCACTGTTCACAGTAATGTTGCCAGGTTTCACTCACCCTTTTACTGGTTGCTTCTCTCTCACCACTGTTCCCACTCACCACGTTGCTTCTGCTCCCGGCTCTGCAGGAAATGCCACGGGCTTTCATTGGCTCTTTTTCATTGGCACACTGTATGTTTTGCACGTAGAGCATTGGGTAACCACATCTGCAAATTGTGCAGACGTGCCAGGCTGGAACAAGGCAGCTCTTGTGAACCCGTGGATCTTTCAATTCCTTGGTGTCTTTGATGTACTTCTACCAACGTAAGTTGGCTTGTGAGGATAAGCCCTCTTCAATAGCTCGTTCACCTCGGAAGTCCTAATACTATTGTGTCTCAGGGTGAACTTCAGATGTTGTGATTAAAAATCCTATGCGACCAGAATATTTAACTTTTATAACAATTAACCTTCCTTAGTTTTAATGCCATCCTACCTTGTCTTGATTACCATATCAGATTATTATGCCAACAGTTACTTATCAGCTGTGCAAGATAAGGCAACCAGGCTCAAGTCAATGTATCAGTTACTTCAGTTCTGTTCAAATTTGAATTTAAAATGGTTGTAATTAGAACGTGACATCTAGATATATGAAAAATTGTTTCTTATTCAAAATACATTTTCCTCTTGTAAATCTTCTATTATAATATGGTGCTGATTGGATTCATGCCCTTTTTTTGAACTAAGGACCTTCAGCAAAGAATATTCTCTCAGTCTTAAAGCAGTGTCTAGTCATCAATTGGGAATCCATGGAGCAAAGCCATCCTTAAATTAGCTACTGACTGATACTAATTTGAGAACTGTGCTCGCAGGTTATACAAGACTGAAGAGCATTTTTCCAGTATTTGGTAGGTTTGCCACAAGAACAAGGTGATGCAAAGAATTTTGTGCTCCTGTTGATAACATCAGAATGATTAGATTAAATAAATTAGAATGGATGATTTTGTAATACTCATTTCGATGAGCATCAGTGTCCAAGGTATTAAATAATACACTGTGGCTGGGTGAAGTAGTCAAAAAGAATTGCAAAAATGCTAGAAAATTTATACTAATAGTTTCTTTATCTGCAGAATAGTTTTCTGAGAACACGGAAGTGTATTTATTTTCAGAAAAATAATTCCCTGTCCTGTCACATGGGAAGGCCAGTAGACAATTTTGTATTGTTACTCAACAAGCAAAGTTAATTAGAATTGTGATAAGGGGAGGGGATGGCGTAGTGGTATTGTTGCTGGACTAGTAATTCAGAGACCCAGAGTAATGGTCTGGGGACCTAGGTTCGAATCCCGCCACGGCAGATGGTAGAATTCAATAAAACATCTGGAATTAATGATGTCTAATGAAACTATTGTCGATTGTTGTAATGTCACGAATGTCCTTAAGGGAAGGAAATCTGCCGTCCTTACCTGGTTTGGCCTACATGTGACTCCCACAGCAATGTGGTTGACTCTTAAATGCCTTTCGAAATGGCCTAGCAAGCGTGTCCTAGCAAACCACTCAGTTGTATCAAACCGCTACACAGTCTCAAAAAAGGAATGAAACCGAGCGGACCACCTGGCATCAACCTAGGCACCAGAAATGACAACAACAAACTCAGCCCTGTCGGCCCTACAAGAGTCCCAAGGCTCCTGAGACAGCACCTTCCAAACCCACAACCACTATCACCTAAAAGGACCAAGGGCAGCAGATAGATAGGAACACCACCAGCTGGAAGTTCCCCTCCTCTCACTCATCATCCTAACTTGGAAATATATCGCCATTCCTTCGCTGTCGCTGGGTCAAAATCCTGGAACTCGCTTCCTAACAGCAGTGTGGGTGTACCTACACCACATTGATTGCAGCGGTTCAAGAAGGCGGCTCATCACAACCTTCTCAAGGGTAACTAGGGGCGGGCAATAAATGCTGGCCCAGTCAGTGAAGCCCACATCCCATGAATGAATAATAAAAAAAGTCCTCCTTACTAATGCCTGGCGGCTAGTGCGAAAATTGGGAGAACTGTCTCACAGACTAGTCAAGCAACAGCTTGACATAGTCATCCTCACAGAATCATAACCTACAGACAACGTCCCAGACACCACCATCACCATCCCTGGGTATGTCCTGTCCCACTGGCAGGACAGACCCATCAGATGTTATGGCAGTATAGAGGGAGCTGCCCTGGGAGTCCTCAACATTGACTCCGGACCCATGAAGTCTCAAGGCATCAGGTCAAACATGGGCAACAGGCAAATAAACGTCCTGCTGATTACCACATACTACCCTCCCTCAGCTGATGAATCAGTGCTCGTCCATGTTGAACACCACTTGGAGGAAGCACTGAGGGTGGCAAGGGCGCAGAATGTGCTCTGGGTGGGGGACTTCAATGTCCATCACCAAGAGTGGCTTGGTAGCACCACTACTGACCCAACTGGGAGAGCCCTAAAGGAAATCGCTGTTAGACTGGGTCTGCGGCAGGTGGCAAGGGAACCAACAAGAAGGAAAAACATACTTGACCTTATCCTCACCTGCCTGCCACAGATGCATCTGTCCATGATAGTATTGGTAGGCGTGACCACCGCACAGTCGTTGTGGAGATGTGGCACTACCACCGTGCTAAATGGGGTAGATTTCAAACAGATCTAGCAGCTCAAGACTGGGCATCCATGAGGCGCTGTGGGCCATCGGGAGCAGCAGAATTGTACTCTGAACACAGTCTGTAAACTCATGACCTGGCATATCCCCCATTCTACCATTAGCATCAAGCCAGGGGATCAACCCTGGTTCAACGAAGAGTGCAGGAGGGCATGACAGGAGCAGCGCCAGGCATACCTAAAAATGAGGTGTCAATCTCGTGAAGCTATAACACAGGACCATTTGCTGCTTATGCTGTTTGGCATGCAAGTGATAGACATATCTAACGATTCCACAACCAACGGATCAGAGCTAAGCTCTGCAGCCCTGCCACATCCAGTCGTGAATGGTGGTGGACAATTAAACAACTCACTGGAGGAGGAGGCTCCACAAATATCCTCATCCTCAATGATGGGGAGCCCAGCACAGTGCAAAAGATAAGGCTGAAACATTTGCTACAATCTTCAGTCAGAAGACATGAGTAGATGATTCATCTCGGCCTCCTCCGGAGATCGTCAGCATAGATGCCAGCCTTCAGCCAATTCAATTCACTCTATATGATATCAAGAAACGGCTGAAGGCACTGGATAGTGCAAAGGCTATTGGCCCTGACAATATTCCGGCAATAGCACTGAAGACTTGTGCTCCAGAACTTGCCATGCCCCTAGCCAAGCTGCTCCAGTACAGCTATAACACTGGCATCTACCCGGCAATGTGGAAAATTGCTCAGATATGTCCTGTACACAAAAAGCAGGACAAACCCGACCCAGTCAATTACTGCCCCATCAGTCTACTCTTGATCATCAGTAAAGTAATGGAAAGGGTCATCAACAGTGCTATCAAGCAGCACTTGAATAGCAATAACCTGCTCACTGATGCCCAGTTTGGGTTCCATCAGGGCCACTCAGCCTCTGACCTCATTTCAGCCTTGATTCGAACATGGACAGAAGAGCTGAATTTCTGAAATGAGTTGAGAGTGACTGCCCTTGTCATTAAGGCCGCATATGACCCAGTGTGGCATCAAGGAGCTCTAGCAAAACTGGAGTCAATGGGAATAAGGGGAAATCTCTCCGCTGGTTGGAGTCATACCTAGCACAAAGTAAGATGGCTGTGGTTGTTGGAGATCAGTCATCTAAGTTCCAGGACGTCACTGCAGGAGTTCCTCAGAGTAGTGTCCTCGGCCCAACCATGTTCAGCTGCTTCATCAGTGACCTTCCTTCCATCATAAGGTCAGAAGTGGGGATGTTCACTGATGATTGCACAATGTTCAGCACTATTCGTGACTCCTCAGATACTGAAGCTGTCCATGCCCAAATGCAGCAAAACCTGGACAATATCCAGGCTTAGGCTGACAAGTGGCAAGTAACATTCGCGCCACACAACTGCCCGCCAATGACCATCTCCAACAAGAGATAATCTAACCATCGCCCTTTGACGGTCAGTGGCATTACCAGCACTGAATTCCCCACTATCAACATCCTGGAGGTTACCATTGACCAGAAACTGAACTGGACTAGCCATATAAATACTGTGGCTTCAAGAGCAAGTCAGTGGCTAGGAGTCCTGCAGCGAGTAACTCACCTGCTGACTCCCCAAAGTGTGTCCAACATCTACAAAGCACAGGACAGGAGTGTGATGGAATACTCCCCATTTGTCTGGATGAGTGCAGCTCCCACAACACTCCAGAAGCTTGACAGCCTCCAGGGCAAAGCAACCCGCTTGATTACCACCACACCCACAAATATTCACTCCCTCCACCACTGACGCACAGTAGCAGCAGTGTGTACCATCTACAAGATGCACTTAAGGAATTCACCAAAGCTCTTTGGACAGCACCTTCCAAACCCAAGACCACTACCATCTAGAAGGACAAGGGCAGCAGATACATGGGAACACCACAACCTCTCCAAGTCACTCACCATCCTGACTTGGAAATATATCGCTGTTCCTTCACTGTCGCTGGGTCAAAACTCTGGAACTCCCTTCCTAACAGCACTATGGGTGTACCTACACCACATGGACTGCAGTGGTTCAAGAAGGCAGCTCACCACCACCTTCTCAAGGGCAACTAGGGATGGAAAATAAATGCTGACCTAGTCAGTGAATCCCACACCCCGTGAATGAATAAAAAAAGTAACAAAAAATATGTGCCAGTTATGCAAGATGCAAA
Organism: Cetorhinus maximus; assembly: GCF_964194155.1. Classification (NCBI taxonomy): domain Eukaryota; kingdom Metazoa; phylum Chordata; class Chondrichthyes; order Lamniformes; family Cetorhinidae; genus Cetorhinus; species Cetorhinus maximus. The sequence continues at coordinate 83,760,561 of NC_135892.1, read as the reverse complement.
CTTAAATGGCCAAATATGATTGTGAATAATCAATAGAAAACCTAATGAAATAGTATGTGCATTTAGTAAGTTAAGGTAATTAGCCATAGCCCACAAAGCACCATAAGCATCTCTTTCCATTAGAGAGAGAGACAATTGGTTATACATAGCTTAAGGAGCACCATTCTGCAAGCATGGCACACCTGCGCTGTTGGCATCATTCTGCATCACACTCTAGCCTTCTAGACAATTGAGCTAACATGGGAAAAATTACTAGAATGCATTCTAGGTGTTATTGCTTTCTAAGAATCCTGATGCTTGCTCTCAGCTTTTCTAGCAGATCACATCAATTGTGTTACTGTCTTGTGGTAACACTGCTTAGACATCCATTGTCCTCTGTCTGAACAGTATAGTTTGTGTAGAAATCAGCTGCAGCATAACACAGAAATAGGAGTAGGCTATTCAGCATTCAATTAGATCATGACTGAGCTGTATCTTAACTGCATCTATGAGCCTTGATTCCATAACCTTAATACCTATGCTGAACAAAATCTATCAATCTCAATTTAGAAACTTTCAATTGATCTAGCCTCAATGGCTTTCTCGAGGAGAGTTCAACATTTCCACTACTCTGTGTACTAAGAAATGCTTTCTGACCAGAATTGTCACCCCTGAATGGCCTTGCTCTAATTTTAATGTCATACCCCTTTATGCTGTACTTCCCCAAAGGAGGAAATAGTTTCTATCTACTCTACCAACTCCTGTAAACACCTCACTTAGATCACCCCTTAATCTTTGTGCTCAAAGGAATACAAGCCAGTTTATGCAACCTATTCTCGTTAACTGGCCTAAAGTTCCGTTATTTTGTCCGCCTCCTTTCTTGAACTGTGTTACATTTTCTACCTTGCAATTGACAGAAACTGTTCAGGAATCTACAGAATTCTGCAAGATCAAAACCAAAACATGCACCATTTCTATAGCCATATCTTTTCAAGTTCTAGGATATAGGCCATCAGTTCCAGGTGATGGCGTTTGGTCCCCTTAATTTCTCCAATAGTTTCTTTACTAATATTAATGTCCTTATTTCATTTTCATTAGCTCCCTAGTTCCCTATTATGGCTGGAATAAATGCTGGCCTTACCAGCCACAACAGCCTACCACCTGAAAGAGCAAGGGCAGCAGGCATGTGGGCACACCACCATTTGCAAGTTCTCCTCCAAGCCACACACTATCCTGACTAACAGCATTGTGGATGTATCTACACCAGATGGACTGCAACAGTTCAAGAAGGTAGCTCACCACCACATTCGCACGAGTAATTAGGAAGGGCAATAAATGTTGGCCTTGCTAAAGATGTCCATACTTCATAAACAAATAAAAAAATCCCATGAATGAACTAAAGAGACCTATATGATGCTTATGCAAAAGGTTAGGTTAGATGCCAGCAAGTATTTCCGTTTTGTTATGACGTGGCAGGTGATGTGTGCCAGGCGGACCAAATCCACAAGGAAAACTTGGCCACTCTATCACTGCGATTTGTATTTATTATGCACTGAATTTGGAAGTAATGAGTCCACTAACACCTTTAGAGGTTTTAAAAACTAAATTAAAACATTTATTAACAAAAGAAAAGATTTCAAGCACATATATAGGATTACAGTTACTGAATACTATAACAAATCCCAAAATTCCTAATTAATCTGACTCCCAACCACACACACTCTTTTTAAAGCAACAGTCCAACATAGATTTCAAATTTAAATAGCAAGCCAGCAAATTTTCCACGGCACCCACTCAACAGTGGAATCCCAAAGGCTTTTCTCCAACTTTAATTACTGGACACAGCAGACTTCTGCAAAAGTGGCTGGAAGCTTCCCCAAAGCTGTTTTACATGGTCCTTCTAGATCTTACATAGCCCCACCACAACACCTCCCTTCCTTCTTTATATATGTTTCTCTCTCTTTAATCTGTAAATTCCATTGCTCTCTATGTCTTTGGAAGTGTACTTTTCCCATAATATAAAAATCTTCCATGTTGCCAATATGGCCAATACCTTTTGGGAAAAATAAACATCATAACCTTGCCCTATTTATCTTGTTAGTTGTTAACATCCTACCATCCCTTTGAAATCCAAACAACTCCTTCACTTATCTAAAAATGCAAATTTCCTTCACACTGACATGCTAAGACCTCAGCCATGTTTACTCATTAGCATTTCAAATATATTTTACCCCCAACTCCTTTCGATAATTTCAAGCTTGCAGCCTATCTGACTCTAATTTAATTAAATCACACAAACAGAACCATCTACACACACCCATTAGCCTTCCTTACAATAATATTATGAAACTTATTATAGTTTCATGATAGTTTACAGAGAATCATTGCCTCTGGAAGAGATGACTTGAAGATCATTGCAGTCCTTGAAAATGAAGCTCAACCTATTCTTGAGTCAAGTGGGTGTTTCTAGTTATAGAGGGTAATTTGATAGCTAACTGGGTTTATGAGTATTGCTGGAACATTACTTAATTGCCTTTTGGAATTAGATAGGAATTTCCAGTGATTTCCCTGAATGGACTGCAGTTTTATTTTGTTTCCTTTTGGCTGTTCTTGGAGATTCTGTGGTTAGGAAATAAGTCAGTAGTGTAGGTCGTTTGTATAGGGGGGGATTTTAAACAGGAGCAGCATATGGATTTAGTTGAGGGTGGGGAGATCAAAGTGGCTGAAAATGTGTCAGGAAGCCAGCTCAAACGTGCCAACTTCCCCCCTTAACTCAGACACACTGCACTGGATGTGCATCACCTTGGGAGAGCTGGGTTAGCGATTTAAATAGTGTAATCGCTCAATAGCAGTGATATTTCAACCCACTTTCAAACCCAACTGCCCATCCATTAGATTCCTGGACTTCCTGAAACTCATCATTGAAGGTGAGAACATAATGGCAATTCACTCATTAAAAGTCAGAATACTTCAGCCAATACTCACTGATTACAGCTATTTTCTTACCTACCCATGAGAGAGATTTTATTCACAGTACAGTTGTTGAGAGTTTACTTTCTAACATCAGAGTTTATCAAAACTAAATGAGCATGAGTGGTGCTTAGGCTGTATTAGCTTGGACCTCTGATGATATGACTATCAGCATTAGCAACAGCCTGTTGTTGACAGACCTGTAGTTCGAAAGCAGAGCAGCAGAGAGGGACAGCTAATTGGAGGCATTGTTCGCAAAACAGGGTGTACAGGTAGAGGCTGAGCTTCCTTGCTTAGTTGAAGAGCAGTGATTCCAGAGGCCCTGAATGTTGCATCCAGTGGTGGCAGACATTTGCAGCCAACAAGAAGAAAACCTGCTCCTTACTGAACCAGATGACCTTGCATTGCTAGTGGCTGTCAAAGTCCTCAACTTGTTAGTTTCCAGATCCTTCCAGGGCTCTGTTGAAGATGTGCCCAGGATAACGCAGTCAGCATCACAGGAATGCATAAAACTGTGACTAATGTAGTGTCTACCAGGATTGGAAATTATGAGAACTTCGCCGGTGATGATGCCAGAAAGTTGAACGTGTACTCAGGTCTGTATCTCTGGCTGGTTTCTCACAGATCATCAACTCTACACATGTGGCAATCTGTGCACCCCCGAAACAATTGGGAGTATTCTTGAGCTGCAAGGGACTCCACTGCGTCAATTTTCAGCTGAAATGCAAATGCAAAAAAAAAATGCAAAACACAGGTTCCTGGGGAGTTGCTATGACACTTTCATCCTGTGGCCATCCGAGCTCCCTAATATCTTTGAGCCTGCAAACAATCTTCAAGGGATACGTCCTTCAAAGTTGGTTGTTTCACTAACTTGCTGGAGTTTTTTGGAGAGGTAACAGGGCTGATGAGGGTAATGCTGTCGATGTGGTGTACATGATCTTCCAAAAGGAATTTGATACAGTGCCACACAACGGACTTGTGAGAAAAGTTATAGCTCATGGAATAAAAGGGACAGTAGCAACATGGACACAAAATTGGCTGAGTGACAGGAAACAGAGTAATGGTTAATGGATGTTTTTTGGGTTGGAGGAAGGTTTTTAGTGGAGCCCCCCGCCCAGGGCTCAGTATTGGGACCCTTGCTTTTCCTGATATATATTAATGATCTAGGCCTTGGTATACAGGGAACAATTTCAAAATTTGCAGACAATACAAAACTTGGAAGGATTGTGAACTGTGAGGAGGACAGTGCAGATCTTCAGAAGATATAGACAAGTTGGTGGAATGGGCAGATAGGTGGCAGATGAAGTTCATTGCGGAGAAATGTGAGGTGATGCACTTTGGTATGAAGAACATGGAGAGACAATATAAAATAAAGGGTACTAATCTAGAGGGGGTGCAAGAGCAGAGAGACCTGGGTATATATGCGCATAAGCCAGTAAAGGTGGCAGGACAGGTTGAGAGAGTAGTTACTAAAGCATACAGTATCCTAGGCTTTATTAATAGGGGCTTAGAGTACAAGAGCAAGTAGGTTATGTTGAACTTGGAAAAGACCTCAGCTGGAGTATTGCTAACGGTTCTGGGCGCCTCATTTTAAGAAGTATGTGAAGGCATTGGAGAGAGTGCAGAAGAAGTTTACGAGAATTGTTCCAGGGATGAGGAACTTCAGTTATGAAGTAAGATTGGAGAAGTTGTGACTCTTTTCCTTGGAGAAAAGCGGCCTTAGAGGAGATTTGATAGAGGTATTCAAAGTCATAAGGGGCCTGGGCAGTGTAGATGGGGAGAAATTGTTCCCACTCGTGAAAGGATCGAGAATGCGAGGACACAGATTTAAAGTAATTAGCAAAAGAAGCAAAAGTGATATGAGAAAAAAGTTTTTCATACAGCAAGTAGCTAGAATCTGGAATGCACTGCCTGAGAGTGTGCTGGAGGCAGGTTTAATCGGGGCTTTCGAGGGAACTAGATGATTATTTGAAAAGAAACAATCTGCAGAGTTATGGGGAGAAGGCAGGAGAATGGCACTAGGTGAAATGCTGATTTGGAGAGCCAGTGCAGACACGATGTGCCGAATGGCCGCCTTCCATGCTGTAGCAATTCTATGATGATATTCATGAGATACAGATCCAATAAAGTCCCAAGAGTGGTACAGTGGAAACCATATGACCATTAGCTGTGTTACTGAACAAGTGATCAGCATGCTCAAGATGCGCTTAGGTGCCTGGATTGGCCTGGAGGTGTCCTTTCAATACTTGCCAGTGAGGGTCTCCAGAATGATTTGCAGTGTGCTGTGTTCTGCACGATATTGTGCAGCAGTGAGGATTGAAGCTGGAAGAGGAACAAGGCGCAGAGTGCACATTGTCTGCAGATGAATCTGAAGAAGAGGAAGATGAAGATGCCATTATGGCACTAGGCACTTGCATTGCTGCTAAGGATGCACATATTAATGTCAAGTTCAGTTAGTTACTACCAAAGATAGATGTAAGAACCACATTCAATGCCCATTCATTCTGCACCACCCCTCACCCTGAACAACGCAACTAACACAAAAGTCCTGCAAACATCAATTACCCATTGCAAATCTTACCACTCCCCTCCTGCCCCACCCACCACAATCAGTCTATTACAATTCATGTCTTCCCATTCATCATCAAGTAACTGAAAAGGTGACTTACCAGCCATCAATCAAGAATGGGCAATACAGGAAAGTGGTGTAGAATAATAAATTTTATGTGATTTTCTAAAAGAACAGATATTCCACCGTATTTTCTTAGATACCCATCCCTCTTCAGAAAATAAAGATCAATTGAAATTATATTTAATTTGACAGAACTGCATTCTTCAGACATTGGCTTTCTTTTGAAGAGTTTGATACAGGTTTTAATTTTAGCTTCAGCTTATGGCAAAATGATTGAGTACTTAAACCTTTGAAGGGTAAGAGGCTACTTAGGTAGCTTTTGGAAGCTGGATCTGGTTGATCTATTGAAGGTGAACATACCTTTTAGATTTCTAATCTAAATAAAAGGAAAAATTAATTGTGGAATATAAATGTGTAAGACCATTTTTATGGCAAAATTGAAATTCTGTCAGGACAGCATGCCCCAGACCCTCTACCGAATGCACCACCAGTTAGCTGGGATTTGGGGGAGCTAAAAAGGACAGCATCTTTGAACTGGAATAATACAATGATCAATCAATAAAACTGGGTTTGAACACTTTTTTTTGTTGATCATTTTTTAAAAATTGAACTTTTTATTCCCAGTACTTTGCTCGATTATTTTCTGCTACTGATCGAAAAGAATTTTTAAAAAAGCAAATCATTTTCAAATATCAAAGCGTAGTTTTCAATAAAATTGCACCGTAGTCCTTTTATTTTGGATGAAAAATTGCAATTTAATTTTATTACAGCAAAATACAGCAAATCAACTGTCAGAATCAAAACTTGGAGAGGGGAGGTGAAATATAATCTTAACTGCCATCCCTCCTCGGGAAAATACGCCGTGCACCTTTCAACGCTTGCATTTCCCTTTAAGCTTTAAGTACTGATGTTTCTCCCTGTCCAATACAAGTGAAGGATTGTTTGGAATATCTACAGCTTAAATTACAAATTTATGACCCTGTGCGCGCTCTGTGTAATTACTTGTTTTTGTATATCTTAGACCTATAATGAGGCTTCAGTTGTCTGCTATTTCTGAAGTTGCTGGTCAATCTGATAAACATAAGGAGGCTACAAAAGGATATAGGTAGGTTAGGTGAGTGGGCAAAGATCTGGAAAATGTGAGTTTGTCCATTTTGGCAGGACAAATAAAAAAGAAGCATATTATCTAAATGGTGAGAGATTGCAGAGCTCTGAGATACAGCGGGATCTGAGTGTCCCAGTGCACGAATTGCAAAAGGTTAGTGTGCAGGTGCAGCAGGTAATTAGCAAAGCTAATGGAATGTTATCGTTTAATGCAAGGGGAATTGAATACAAGTGTAGGGAGGTCATGCTTTAGTTATACAGGGCATTGGTGAAGCCACATCTTGAGTACTGTGTACAGTACTGGTCTCCATATTTAAGGAAAGATGTAAATCTTTCTAAGAAGCAGTTCAGAGAAGGCTTACTAGATTAATACCTGGAATGGGCAGGCAGTCTTCTCAGGAAAGACTGGAAGGCTAGGCTTGTATCTGCTGGAGTTTAGAAGAGTAAGAGGCGACTTGATTGAAACATATAAGATCTAGAGGGAACTTGAAAGGCTGAAGTAGAAAGGATGTTTCCTCTTGTGGAAGAATCTAGAACTAGGGGTCACTGTTTAAAAATAAGGGGTCATCCATTTAAGACAGAGATGAGGATTTATTTTCCCTAAGGGTTGTGAGACTTTGGAATTCTCTTTCTCAAAAAGTGGTTGAGGCAGAGTCTTTAAATATTTTTAAGGCCGAGCTAGGTAGATTCTTGATAAGCAAGGGGATGAAAGTTTATTGGGGGTAGGCAGGAATATGGAATTGAGATTAAAATTAGATCAGCCATGATCTTATTGAATGGTGGAGCAGGCTTGAGGAGCCGAGTGGCTTACTCCTGCTCCTGATTTGTATGTTCATATGTAACCTTCACTGATAATAGGTTGACATATTTAAGCATTGTAAATAAAGATGATTGGTTACTTTTTTTGGTTGGGTCCTCAATTTGAATTATATTTTGTGCATGCTAAGTTTCCACCTTACAATATCTGGTGATATTTATGGAATTAATCCTTCTCAAGTACTGAAGACTGGTTATAATTTGATTATCATCTCCATGACTTAAATTAAAAACTAAGCTCAAGATGTGGTTTATACACAAGGTTTCTAGCAGCGCTACGAAGGCTTACCATATGCTTTAAGCCTACCTGATGTATTTTTGCGCATGAAGCACTGCTGGCTCCTCTCCATACAGTGTAACTGAATTGGAGTGGAGTACATGGTGCATCTTCTCCATGTACCTGATGACGTTGCAAGCCCGTAATCAAAGTGTAATTGATATGACTAGACTGCACTGTCAGATTAACAAAATTAGGAATCAAATGTACCGGCAACAAGTTCCTTATTCAGTACAAAAATGGCAATTATTATGAAGCAAGATTACCCTGTTTGGGGCTATATAATGAGCCACTCAACAGATTGCAGTTGAGGTTCTTTTGATTTACTTGTGTGGGGACAAGGTTTATGGAGATACTGTAGTAATCTGCTGGAGCATTTTGGAGATATTTATAGAACACAGTAAGGGGGGAAATACTAGTGCCTTACAAAGAGATGGGGGCAGCAGTTGCAGTACCCCTTGGACTACAACATGACCGGGACATGGAGAGGAGAAGGCAGGAAGTAGACCTCATGCATCCTGTGCAAATAAATGCAGCGAATGGGACTGTCTTATGAGGCTTTGCTTCAGTTAAGAAGAACTTCCCCATCGCAACATAAATCCACCATTTGCCAGACCCAGTAGTACATCTGTGCTACACTCCCCGTTACAAAATCCCCTTGACCAGCATCAAAGACTTTCACTTGTTTTGATCTTGGTAGAGGCTGGTAACATTTTTAGTTTTTATTTAGAATCTGAAAACACCAGGTAGAGGTTCACAGTTTAAACAAAAGAACTTTAGTACACAAAAATCAAAGAACATGAATTGTAGCAACTATGTCTTAAATAGTCACTTCTGTTAAAGATAATAAAAACACAATGACTTGTACTCTAAATCGAATGTCTTAACTCCACTTTCCTTCTACACCCATTAAACCTATACCCAAAAACTCTCAAGTCAGATATTTATATTTAAAAAATTGGAAGATTAACCATATGGGTCTAAGTACTGTGTCAATGATTCGTATTTGAGCTGAGATTTCTTGGGCCTTCCATTTACTTCCCGCATGGTTGGCATCTTGAGCACCTTAAGCATAGCCACTTCAGGTTCTAATATTCATTAACCTCTGGAGTTTTGTATCTAAAACTTCCCTCAGCTTGGCTTTACCAGAAATTCAACTTGCTGTTGGTAGAGCCCTTCAGTTAACAAAAGTTTTACTCTTTTAGCTAACACTCACAATTTCAACCGAGTTCTGCTGAAAGAGATATTTCTTTCACTCTAGCTTGCTCTAAAGTCTCAAACTAAACTTTACGGAGAACCAGCCCTATGACCCTACTGACCCCTATAATTAACTTGTTGACCCTCTTTTTTTTCTATTTTTTATCTCCCAGACAGCTTGGTCACATCATCATTTACTGGAAGTTAGTGGCTGTTTACCAGAAATCAGATCCTTGCTCTCAAAGGGACCACCACCCCAAATAAAATACAGTTATTTCCCCCAAAAACACATGGGCCATGACACCCTCATAAACCCCATCAACACGTCAATGATACAAGAAGAAACAGAACTGACTACCCTTGTGCATCCTCTTAGTGCCTGCCTTGAAGGTTCCATTGCCTGGTCTAGTGCCCATAGGCAGTACCAATCCAGTGACTGCAGCATGGCTGGTGAAAGGCTGATGACTTTCAGTGTTGGAGACTTCAAATGACCTTGCAGGACACCCTCTAGCAGCTCTGGGCCTTGAGAGTCCAGTTTCGAATTGCACTACCTTTGCATAGGTGGCAGCAGTCTGGGCCGGCTGGCTGGAAGACAATAGCAAGGGCAGTGGTGGAAGCACGAATGCTGCCATCCTGAGAGAGGACAACAAGTTCATGTTCCATGGTACCTCAGTAATCTTCAAAATCTGTTGGAGCACAGATTGCTGGACTGCTGAGAGCATCTCTGTGCTCCGATGAACACAGATCCACATGCACGATTGCAGAAGCCTGAGACTTGTTGGCAGTAGCCAGGGATCTCATGACCTCTATCCAATCTTCCACTAGACATTTGACTCATTGGGAAGACTCTGCCTGTACTGCAGTAGAAGCTGAGACAGTGGTCAATAGATGTTCCATCATGGGTCGGTCTGGCACTACTGCCATAGTGGTACCCGCCACTTCCACAGTGGAAAGGATGGGCTCCAAGCTCATGCTATGGTGGAACTGGACTCTTTCCTTGCTTCTAGCCTGTGACTGGAGTCTATCTGGCAGACTAATGCACCAAATGTCTCTTGCGTGCATTGTCATGTGTTTTCCTGTCGCCTGCCCTAAAGAGATCCTCATCTGAGTTCTCTCCTGCAGAACTGCTATATGACATTGCTTTTCTGGGAGTTTGCACACGAACTGATCTATTTCCTTGGTCTTGCTGCAGTCTTATTTGTGCACGATGACTCATGATGTGCAAATCCTGATTCTAAACTAGACTCTAAGGCACGTGGAGTGCCAGTATCTTAGCAGGTGGCTGCAGGTGTAGAGGTCTGCTCTTGCTCTTGTCTTCCACTTGAAGCTGCAGCGGCTGACCAGGTGGAAAATCTTGAGCATCTGAAAGCACAAAAGCATAAGGGGAGGGGAGGGCTGAGGGAGGAAGAAGGCCCATGATCACTCCATTGGTAATTTCCATTCCGTGGTGCCTTTTAGGTTGAAGAAGTTGCATGAGGCAGCAACTTACCATCATCCTGGATGGCCTCAGCAGCACCCAGTGCCACTGACCCTGTGAGGTTGGTACCCATAATCCTAAGCACCATCCCCTCCACGGTGCTGAGCTGATGATGTCATTCTGGCTCTCCACAGGTCCTTTAAGTCCTCCCTTTGTAGGCCATCTTCTGCAACAGAGAGGACTGAATGTCAGTGACTGTGTGCCATTGTAGTTGGGCGATGTGCCTGCCATGGACAGTTTGTGTATTGTGGCGCCTGCACCCAAAAATCAGGTCAAACAAATTTTTGGTCTATATTCTTCTAATATTAATTTGCTCTTGATGTCTTGCACCAAGTTAATTTTTGGTAGAGAAATAAGATCTTCCCAAGATGTGTAATTTGTGATCTAAGTCAAATGAAATGCTCCAAATGTTTTTGTTTTCTATGCTCGATGGAATGCTTAGACTGGTTGACTATTTGAATTTTTTGATGCATTAAATTTTTTTAAAGTATTGGCAGATCTCCCCATGATGATTGCAACATATATTTAGCCTACAAAAATGTTAGACTTTAGGAGATTTTTGCTTCTCAAGAAATTGGTAGCCTGCAGTTGTCACCAATGGAAATTGCAATACTTGAAAAAATGCAGTGTTTCATTTTATATTACTTTCTTTCCATTTAGGATGACAGGTAGAGAATTCTTTACTCGTTTTCCTACACTTTACCCCTTCCTCCTAAAACAACTGGAGATGGTGGCAAACACAATGGACAGGTAAGAAACTCAAGTGTGTTTAAAGTTGACCACTTGGGAAAAACTGGTTTAGAACTGTTTTTGCACCTAAAACAAGCTTATCATTGCAAAATCCATTTTGTTGGATATTAGAGTGCAGAAGGTGACCCATTCTGTCTGGCTGGGTCTTTGCTGAAATATTGCCAAACAAACCCCACTACCCTGCCCTCTCTTCATGACCTTGTAGCTTTTATTACTGCTGGGTGTTTATCTAATTTTTCCGTAAAAGTATGGCATTTCTCAAAATAACATTCCATATTCCAGTATCCTTATGTGTAAAGAAATGTCTCCCTCTCCTTGAGACTCTCTTTGGGACAATTTTAAATGAATGACCTCCTCATCACTGACTTCTCAACCAGAGAAATAGATTTTTTTCTATCCACACCATTGGAACCGTTCATAATGTTTAGGTGCAGTAAGCCGTTTCATAACTATAGTTACCATTCTGCTGAGTTGGCTCTGTTGCTATCATACTGTACATAGACTATCTGTGTTTTAACTTAACTGAACCCACTTCCATCAGTGCTCCTTTTCTTCCTTTCCTTCTCCCTCTCCCTCCAAAATTATTAGAATTGTGGTGGAGATGTTTATTCCTGGTACTTTTGTAATTGGATTTTCTTGATTTGGCATTTTAAAGAAGGAACCAAGATAAGGATTGTAGAAAATTGAGTTTTGAGAACACTTGATTAGCAACGATTGTAGTTTTGTGAAGAATATCTTTTGAGTAAGAACAGCAAAAACTAATGCTAGATTGCACTCCCATTTCTGTTTGCTCCATTCTCCTGTTTAAGTTTAAAAGCTTCTGAAAAACATTTTAGCTCATGAAGAATATCTGGTAAAATTATGTATTTTGTTTATAAAACTGAAATAATTTGCATAGCACCTTTTTATGTAGAAGGAAATCACAAGATGTTTCACAGAGGCATAATCAGAAAAATTAATACTGAACTGAAGAAGGAGATTTTTTTTTAACTTCATTCCTTCACAGGATGTGGATATCGCTGGCTAGGCCTTGATTTATTGCTTATCTCTAATTGCCCTTGAGAAGGTGGTGGTGAGCCACTATCTTGAACTGCTGCAGTCCCTGTGATATAGGGACACCTACATTATTACCAGCGGTAACCACTAAAGTTGGTTACCAATACTTAGTGTTAAAGAGGTTTAGTCAGATAATTCCAGAGTGTAGAACTTAGACGGCTGAAGGCATGGCTGTTAATGGTGGTGCAAAGAGATGTGGAATTAGCCAGGGTTGGAGGAATGGTCAGGTCAAGGAGATGTGAATGGTTGTAGAACAGGCAGGTGTTACAGAAATGGGATGGAGCTTTAAATATGAAGGTCAGAATTTTAACTTCAAAGCTTTGGTGATTAGGAGACATTGTAGATCAGCGAGCACAATGGGATGATGTGAATGGAACTTGGTGCATGGTAAGATATGGATAGGAGGGTTTTGAATGAGTTGGATATTATGGAGGGGGGAGAATGGTTGACCAATCAGGATAGGTTCGTATAATCAAATCTGGAGGCGACAAAGGCATGTAAGAAGCAGGTAGGCAGAGGCAGCTGTGTCACAGCAAGTGAGCAGTCTTTGTAAGAGAGGATATGGGATCTGAAGATAAGCTACTGGTCAAATAAGACACAGAGGATGGCGCATATGGTTCCACCTGCTGGAATATATGGCAAGTGTATGAAGTTTTCTAAAGACATTGGTCTTCTCAGTATTTCACTGTAGAAAATTGTGGTTTATTTAGGACTGGATTTTGTATGAGAAGTCTTAGAACATAGATGCACTGGAGGGGTTGAGAAAGATGATGGAGAAAAGAAAGTGACTGTAATCTGCATCCTTATGGATGCAGATTCCATGTCGTCAGCTAATGTTGCCAAGGGGCAACATATAGATGAGAAAGAGGAGAAGATCAAGGGGGATCAGAGGTAAAGGTGCAGAGGTGGGAAGAGAAACTGTTGCTGGAAGTGCTCTAGCTATGATTGGATAAGTAAGAGTGGCACCAAGTGAATGCAGTCCTGCTGAACTGGGCAATGGAGTAAAGACATTGAAAGAAGATGCTGTGGTTGATTCTGTCAAATGCTGCAGGGAGGTCAGGTTAGCAATTATGTAGCGTGTTTCACACACATGGAATATTCCAAAACACTTCACAGCCAATAAATTATTTATGGACTGTGGTCACTGTTACATAGGCTAACACAGCAACTAATTTGCAAGCGGCAAGGCCCCATGAACCATAATGAGAACAAAGTTCAGATAATCAATTTTTATGTTGCTTAACAGGCAAATGTTCACTAAAACAGCTCTGCTCATCTTTAAATAGCCCCAATGGGTCTTCTAGAGCCACCTGCACAAGCAAATGCATTAACGTCTATCTGAAAGATGGCAATTTAGCAGACACTAAGGCCTGGATTTTTATTTTAAAGGCATGTAGCCCCAGTCAGGAACTTCCCATTCGGCATGCCCACATCAGGAAAAGTGCCCTGAATGGCATGATTTTCATTCTGGGGGGCAGTTGCGAGATAGAGTCGGATTCACCACCTCTGGACACGGATCGGAGGCAGCCATGGGCTGCTGAGTGATGAGACGGGCTGACCTCGGTTCTCTGGGAATTTGTCCCATTTGTTTCGTTAGATATTAGCCCCTCTAGCCCTCACCGCCCCACCACTCTCCATATCTAATCCTCATGCCAAGACATGCCAACTCATGCCCCTACAGCCATTCCCAATAGTCCCTCACACCCTCCATGCCAAACCATGACCCCTACTCATCCACATAGCCCCTTACAGCCCCTCTGCCAACTGAATACAAATTCATGCTGGCTGACACCCCCCAGCCTTCCACCCTTTGCCCTTATATCCTCCATGCCAACTCATCCAATATCCACCATGGGCAAACCTCAGGAGCCATGCTGAGATGAAATAAAATAAAGATCAAAGCATCTCATACAAACTTCATTATATAAAAATAACGCACTCATTCATGAAAGCCCATTCAATACATTTAAATCCCCCCAAGGACTTAATCCATTATAGAAGCAAAAATTTTTATTCATAAGGACATAAGAAATAGGAACAGGAGTAGACCATTTGGCCCCTCAAGCCTGCTCCGCCATTCAATAAGATCATGGCTGATATTCTTGTGTTTCGATTTCCACGTTCCCATCTAACCCTGATAACCTCATATCAAACGCAGCTAACCCTTTAATAACCTCCTGAAGTAGTCAAACTATAAACTTAAAGGCCCCACCTCCCCACTGTGATAATGAAAGGTTGTGGAAGCAATTAAGCAGTAATAATACTCTAATGATAGTGCTTAGGATTATGCCAACAAACATCTATTGAAACTGTTAGAACCAATTTTTTATTGCTCTCTCAGACTTAGGCAGGCTTTTTTTTTCAAATTTTAAAGAGATGGGGATTTAAATAACTTGATGGCTCTACATGCCTTACCTGCCCTTCAAGGGCACTCACGCCTTAACCATAAAATCATGCAATTTTGAGGGCATATCTGGTGCAAAAATCGGATCGTCTTGTCTTGTGCACTGACTTTAAATGGCCCAGTTGATTCATAAGTCACGCCTGTGCATTTCACACCCTGTCCACTTTCCCCGACCGTCAAAAATGGGATCTGCTGGAAATGGGTGTGGGACTTCCTGATCCAGGTCCTATTCATCATTTTTAAAGGTCCACAGAGTCTCAGTGACTCTGTGAAAATCAGGTCCTAAAGGTCAGCATTTTTGCACTTCCATTACCTGGATATTCCATGGATTTCAGCCCTCATATGTTAAATTTGACCTAATATCACTTCTTAATGTGAGTTAAACAAAATGCCTCCTTGATCAAAAGTTAAAAGTCCCAAAAGGTGTTATACCAAGTGGGTAACAGCAGATTAATCTTCTGATAGAATAAAATTATGGTAAATTTAAAATTTTATTTTATTTTGAATGGAAGTGAGATAGGGTGGCTCATTGTGTATAACATCTACTTACTCATGAGAGAAAACAAAATGTTTTATTTTAAAGATATTTAATTTGGGTGTAAGCCTAATATTGATTTTCTGTTTAATTATTCTGCTCAATGATTAAAGATATTAATTCTTATTCTCTTTTCTCATATATGTAGTGATTCTGGTGTGCTAAAGCTCCATCCTAGCCTATTCTTGTTGCTGCTTGTTCTGGGTCGGCTATATCCATCACCCTTGGATGGCACGTGCTCAGCTCTCAGCCTGGCACCCTTTGTGCCTTTCATCATAAGGTGAGGTACACCTAATAATTACAATTTTGAATGAGAAATACTTGGTATTGATGCACAATCAAATGTGCTTTGGATCTTTTAATCTGATTGCAAATTCTTTTAACTATTTTTTTAATTAATTTTTCATAACAAGATGCAAACATAAACAATTATACACCTTCATATATTACCATTGTCAATTTACGGTCTTGGAATAGTCTTAATTGTCATAATTAGAGCTGGCTAGAATGTTAAGTCCCAAATACAAAAGATGTTACTGTGCTAATCCATGTTGCTTGAAAACACAACAGTCAGTGTTGTGTAAATAAACTTATTTCATTCAATTACAGCTCTCCAATTTGGCATAGAGATACTACTTACATCATTTTTGGTCAGAAAGGCAGAGTGTACACATACATACATGCACACGCACTCACTCTTCTGTGTAATGCATTAGTGGAATGCCTTGTGCTCTAACAGTATGCCATCAAGTCCTACAACGACATAGGGGGAGTTGGTGGCATAGGCTAATTTCACTGGACTAGTAATCCAAAGGCCCAGGCTGATGTTCTGGGCACAAGGGTTCAAATCCCACCCACAGCAGCTGGTGGAATTTAAATTCAATTAATAATCTGGAATTTAAAAGCTAGTTTTAGTAATTAGTAATGGTGACCATGGAACCATTGTCAGTTGTTGTAAAAGCCCCACTGGTTCACTAATGCCCTTTAGGGAAGGAAATCTACCGCCCTTAGACCTGCAGCAATGTGGTTGACTCTTAACTGCCCGCTGAAATGATGTGGCAAGTGACTCCGTTCAGGGGAATCAGGGATGGGCAACAAATGCTAGCTTTGTCAGCAATGCCCACATCCCATGAAAGAATAAGTAAAGATAGATGTACACTATGGTATGTAGGTTGCACAGACTTTTAATGTTTGAGAAAGGGGAGAATCTAATACATTAATTTACATAAGGGCATTGAATCATTTCCATTCAGTTGACATATGTGACGTTCCTTGAGCCTAATCAACTAATTTTGAAACACTTCAATGAATAAGACGTTTAATGATCAATACTATTCTCTAATATAGCTTAAGAAAGTATCATGTGTGTAACTTAGTGTATGTTATGAGGAGTTGAAAGATAAATGTTAGTATAATTCTGTTTTTATAATAATTAAATTAGCTTACTTCAGTGAACTATTTACATTCAAAAGCTTTTCCCCATTTTGAGTAATGAAAATAATATCTTTAGAAATCGTGTTAATATTGAACCATGGAATCTCGAGTCTCATTACCACTAATTTTAATCATTAACGTGGCTCATTCATTTAATTTGCTTGAGCTGTAACTCTTAATCTATTCTAAAGTTAGCTGAAGTATCTTTGATAATTGCCAAGAAGACCTACAGCTGCTTTTTTTAATAAACATTTTTTTATTTAAAAACCTGTAGACAGGTAATATTGATTAATATTCTTGTCACTAAAATCGAAAAAAGAACAATTATTGAGTAAAACACATATTTACATTGTTGAATTCCTGTATTCAGGAAAAATAATGCATTAAATTTGAATCGATTATTGATGGTGATATGTGTGAATGTTGCAGTTCCTTATTAAGTATCTAAAGTACACTGTTGCCTCATCTCAGTAAATCTGAACTTAATGAAAGGTTCCCAAGCTCCCAGTCAGTGTTGTGTAAATAAACTTATTTCATTCAATTACAGCTCTCTAATTTGGCAAAGAGATACTATTTACATTATTTTTGGTCAGAAAGACAGAGTGTACACACACATACATACTCACACACACACACACGCACACACATACACGAATGTAAGTAACTGAGATAGCATAAAGAAATAAAACATACTGTATGGTTAGAATTTATAAAGAATTTTAAAACTTTTATAAATAATAATGTACAACTTTTCAAGTATGACTGGAAAAACAATCCAAAAACAAGTTGGTATGAATAGTTTTCTGAAAGAATTGTCAGCGTTTAATCTAATTTGTTTTGGCATGAATTGGTACTTGTGCTGTAACTTGAATTTTACCATGAACCATGTTTAGCTGTGATGCAGTGATTTGGAGGTCTGTCAACATCAAATCCAAAAATTAATTTGTATTCACATTTTAAGGATCAAAAGTGGACATTTTGAAGTGGTAAACAAATGCTCATTGATACAAGCAGGAAAGTCACAACAGAACTGTAGTTGTACGTGTGGATAGTGTTACAGAGGAGTGTCAGGTCAAAATGGATGTCACATTCCCTCTGGGAGCATTCAAAAGGCTGTCTTGTATTTCTTAAAGTAGAGTAGGAGAAGGAGTGATTGAAGAATTTAGGTTTCAGTTACATGAGTTGACAATATGAATAAACCAGTCAAAATAGCCAGTAACTGGGACAGTTTAAATTACCAGCTTAATCGAAGCATATGGAGGAAGGCGAATGGAACAGATACATAGATCCACATTTTTGCACAAGAGAGAGATCATCTACTCTTTAAACTTTATATTTTATCACAGTTCATTTTTTAATCTCATGCCAGTGCTTTTACCCTAGTTGAAAAAGGGAAAATTTCAGATAGTATTTTATGTCTGTACTCTTATTGCATTACCTTTGCTGAACATCTTCTGAGCACCAAATGTGGCTGCTCTTTTAGTTCCTGCCTCCTGTCAGTAACTGTCCTTGACTCTTAGAGATCTCTGTATCACAACGACAGGTTCTGGCTCTGTTACAAACCTTTTTACTCCATAACAACAGTGTCATGAAAGTATAATAATTCTTATATTATTGTGATTAATTGTAAAAGTAGGTTAATAGTAGGATTTGGATAGTTTCTGTGTGTGTGTGTGTGTGTGTGTGTGTATGTATGTGGAGGGGAGTTAATTGAATTGGAGACAGCTGGTCTGGAGGCTTTGACTTATCAAAAGAAGCTAGGTTTGAAATGTTAAATACATAAACGTGGCTGAAGTCTTAGAATGTAAGATGAGGAGAATTTGCATTTTTTGATATATCAGGGCAGTTTGAATTTCAAAGAGATGGTAGGATGTTACACCTGGCCAGAGAAGCTAGGCCAAGCTGTATGGTTATTTTTTCCCAAAGGCTACTGACAATATCAGCACCATGACAAGATTTATATTGTGAGAAAGATAAAGTTCCAAAGACATATGGGAACAATGGAATTTACATTAAAAGGGAGAAACATGTATAAAGGAGAATGAGGCTATGTGTCAGTGAAGACATTGTGAGATTTACCAGAAGTGTGAGAAGCCTCCAGTATTTGTGAATTAAGCCTGCTGTCTACAGAAACTGAAGCTGGGAAAAGCCACTTTGAATTCTACTGTCCTGGGTATTGTGCTGACTTGTCTGGATCTGTTTAAAATCTATTTTTTTTTACTGTTGCCTTAACGGGGGTGTAACTGGAAGCCAGATTAATTAGGGGTTTTAGGAGTTATTGTAGTAGTAATTTGTAGATGTATACATGTGCTTGAAGTCTTTTGTTAATAAATGTTTAATTTAGATTTTACAAAAAAAACCTCTGAAGTCTTGGTGGAGTTATTACCTCTGAATTCAGGGCACGCATTTCCAAATAAGTATAAATTGCAAAACCGTTGTGATCAACTTTCCCTCGTGGATTTGATCGGCTGACACACATCATCTGCCACGCCGTAACAACAGTCACTGCCATCCAAAAGTAATTAATCATATGAAACACTTAAAAAGCTTGCTCATTGGTCTTCACATTTGTTTATTTGTTATTTTAGCAGTTTTGAGGAGATACTAAAATTAGAAATTTGCTTTAAAATTTCTGTAGTCTACCATTGGACCTTCCCATCTTTCAATTAGTTGGCTTAAGCGCTTGCCACTTAATATACATTTTCATTCTACAATATCGCATTATATAGTATTTATAACATAGAAACAAACCAATCAGCTCAACTAGTGTTAATACTCTACATGAGCCTCCTCCCACTTTACTTCATCTGGAACATAAGAAGTTGGAGCTGAAGTAGGCCTGTTCTGTAATTCAAATCATACCATCTCAAAATATCCTCCTATTCCTTTTTCCCTCTCAAACTATTCTAGCTTCCCCTTAAATACAGCTATAGATAAGGCGTGGGAACTCTCGCTAATCTCCCCCCTTCCAAACCTAGAACATAAATGATGGTTGCAGCATTTCAACTGTCCTCTACTGTAGATGAATTAACTCAATACTGACTGGCTCATCAAATGTGGGAACTTTTAGTTTGTTTCAGTATGCATTTTACAAAATTATTCTTGGGAAGCATGTCTCAGTCAATGGGTTTACTAGATATTTTGCATTCTGTCTTTTTCTGGAGAGTAATTACCTACACATTGTACAATCCTGTATTTTTTTTGGAGACTTCTGCCTTTGAATTACATATCTCTGACATTGGATTCATTCTATACTGTAAAAGCTGGAAGGAGATTATGACATGAGTTTCACCATTATTTATAATTTTCTGGAACTTTTGCATGGCTCCATGAATATCCTTTATACCCTTTCGAAATTGTGCAAAATTGATTGTCTTAACTCTGTCCCTGGTCAAGTCAATAGTGATCACAAATTTTCTGGATTTACGCTGGTTTTTTTTTAACGCAGCCACTTAAACTGTTGTGCAATGGCTCAGGTGAATGTATCTAAATTCATGAATTCATCTGTTCAAGTTAATTGATTAAAGTAAAATGAAATCTCAGATCTTTTGCAATCCTTTTAATTTTAAGCTAAAATCAATCAAACCACTTTTTTTTGTCATTGTGTGCTAGATTTACAAATTGCAGTTACTCCAGACATCTTTCAATGTGAATTAATAAAGACCACCTCAAGTGCTGGGCAAACATTTTCTTATTTGCCCTTGAGCTGTGGATGACCCAGCAAGGCCATGTTTATTGACCATTCCTAGTTGCCCTGATGAAGTGTTGGTGTTCTTTCTTAAACTGCTGCAGACCTTGCAGTGGTACTGTTCTCAGTGGTGTTAGTTATGGAATTCCAGGATTCTGATGAAGGAATGGAAACCTATGGATGTGATGTGTTTCCACAACAACTCTTGTTCTTCTTGTTGGTTGATGTTGTAATGGTGGTACAGATTCAGTATTAGCCTTCAAAGGAGAGTTGGATAAATACCTAAAGGAGAGAAGACATTGCAGGGATTTGGGGAAAGAGAAGGAAGTGGGATTAACTGGATTACCCTTAGAAAGATCTGACAGAGTCTGTACTCTTCTAAGTTTCTGTGATTCTAAAAGCATTATGAGTAGGCAACAGTCCAAAGTTGATAAAGTGGCACATTAATCATGTTGTGCACATTTATTTCTTTGCAGTTCAGAGGTTTCTGTTCTAATAGAGCCTGACGTCTTGAGCTTGTGTGAAAATATCCTTTTAGGGATTGATGTTTATCAATTTTAACCTGATCTTTGCTGTGGAAAAGGCTTTCACATTCCCATATGAAATTTTATTTACAAAGTTCTGCATTTTTAATGGATGGAATTTGCTCTTAGTAAAGTGGACTTTTTCCCCTGCTGTCGCCACGAAAGATTCTTCAGCCAGTAATGCAAAAGTGGTAAATCATTTTCAGTATCAGGATACTGTGGTTTATACCTAATTTGGCAACTGTCTAGTCCAGGCAGAACACCCTTAGTGTAAGATTCAGGCATTTCTCAATAGCCCCTGCAACAGTTAACATTTAATTCAATAATCTTTAGGACTATCAGGAGTGGTTTCCAGAGTACTCCTCTCTGTTAAAGTTTATCAAGATAAATAACCGATATTTAAGACCTTTCCAGTCGTCAACCTAAAATAATGTTTAACTCAGATTGTCCTCTTCATCCTTCTTTCTCCCATCCGCCAACCTTTTACCGCAGATAGGCCTTTTTGTGGCTGTAAACTGCTGGGAAAACATTTGGTTGAAAAAATTTAGCTCTCCTTCAGGATCAGGAACATGGAACCTAACTAAAGGTTGTTTTCTAAATCTCCAGCCACTTCCTACTTCCAAAAATAGATCCCAGAGTACCTACTATAGTTAACCACAAACATAGTATAATATTTGAAGAAATGGCAGAGGCGGGGTGGAGTTGGGCATCAAGGAAGAAAAGAGAACAAACAAAATTCCCTGCATTATCCTGATATGGTCGTCACTGATGCTATGATTTCCTCTCGTTTGTTTTGCCCTTAAAAGATGTACAGGATCTACTTAATGGTAACCCCCATTGCTCAAGTGGCCTCCGAGACCATTAGTCACAGACTTCACCTCACAGACCTCACCTCCACCCACATTGTCTGTGTTGGAGAGGTGATGCATCCAGCTTCAAGCAGATGGCTTGGCTTCAAAGTATGACCACATTGAAACTTCCAACATAGCATGTCCACACTCATAATTGGAAGAAATTTTGCCCCTGGTGCCAAAATCATGAAGTGGATTCTGTATCATCTGGCAATCCAGTGTATTGTTCAAGGAACTGAACTGAAACCAGTTCAGTAACAGTGCACACTGCAATTATTTTTACTGTACATTTCGTATACCAAAGATTATTGTCTGTAATCTCTGGGTGCAAAGCCACTACTTTCTGGGAATTGTCAATTACATTTTTTGAAGTGTTTACTGTATTTTTCATGTAAGTAACATCCACTGCATTCCTATGACTTACCGAACCACTCCTGGAGAGTATATATAAAACCAGATTGACTTGGGAATTATTATTTTGTATGTTAAATATTCTTGTTAATTGTCTTTTCATATTTTAGATATCAGACTTTATTAGTACTGTTTATTTTTTCTAACTGCAGCATTAAGCTATTTTTCAATCTGATGTGCCACCCTTATACCTATTAAGCTCTAAAACATTTTAGCCAGAGCTGTCCCGCCCCCACCACTCCTTCACAGATTTCCTTAAGAATTCTTTATGTACTTCATGGATCTGATGCCTTAAAATATCAAAGTATTATTTCATTACTGGCCCGTATTTTTCCCATGGATCTTCTATCCCTCGTAACTCCAGCAATGGGTATATCGCAGTTATGTATAATGCTGTAACTAATGCAGTTGTCAGTACTAGCCCCATCTACCTTTACTAATGTGCAGGTACTTGTTCAGTTCCGTTTTGAAAATCTGTAGTGAATCCGTACTCACATTTAATGGCAATCTGTTGGAGATCAAAGGCTCACAATGGAGAAAATGGACTTCTGATATGACCTGATGCTGTTTTTACATTTTGAGCTGGTGCCCTAGTCTATCCCTCTTTATCTAGCTCAAATAACCTATCCAACTAAACTGAACCTATTTCCTTTGGTAATTTAAAGACCTCAACAATATTTTTTTTGTTAATTTATGGGATGTGGGTGCACTGACCAGACCAGCATTTATTGCTCATCCCTTGGAAGTAAACTTTTCTGTAGAAAAAAGTTTCAATTCATTGAACCTACCAGATATTTAAGTCCTTGGACTTGTAATTAGTCGTGGCTGTCCTCTAGGCCACCTTCAGATCTATCGTATCACTTACAACATGAGGCTACCAAAACTGAGCATGATAGTCAAGATGAGGTTGTACCAATGTCTTGTAAAGGGTAAGATTGTATTTCTGGTTTTGTATTTCATTGTGCTAGCTGTACATCCCTATACCCTACTTGCCTTCTCTATAGTCTCGTAACACAGGTGGCTGGCTTCTAACCTTTCATGAACAACCCCTCTTAAAGACCTCTCCTACCCCACAGTCTTTGGAGTTTAACCCTGCTGGGAATTACCATGATGCAAATTAATCATAGGCATTTATCCACATTGAGGATATTTGCAAAACCTAAGCCCATTCCCCCAATTTATCTAAACTAACTTGCAGACCATTTATAACTCCTGCACACACCTTTGTTATCAGCAAACCTAAGGATCATAGTACCAATTCCTTTATCCAATATTAACAAAAGTGGTGAAGAGCCATGATTCGAACATTGATCACTGTGGGACTCCACTAGTGATTGAACCCCATTAAAAGCTGCCACCATTAATAATCAGCCTCTGCCTATATGAATGTAACAAATTGGCAGTCTGGCATAAAATAGGATGCTAATCTCAAAGGATGCAAGCTTGCTTAACAGCCTTCTGTGTGATACTTTATGAAAAGCTATTTGAAAAATCAATATGTATTCAATATACTAGGCTACATCATCCACCTTTGACATTTTCTTTGACCTTTTCAAAAAATTTAGCTAATTTGCTGAGACAGAATATTCATTTCCAAAAGTGGTTGCTGGGAATTTCTTTTTCAAAAAGGGGCAGTTCTGTCCACTATCTGGCTACCTTTTGTTTCTGTGTGACTGTTGAAGCCCTTTAAGGGTTTTAACATGTTACAGGCTAGTCCTAATGCTTTCCCAGTATCTGGCCACACCAGCTCCTTAAGATGCCCATGGTTATATTACCGTTCAGATAATTTCAACACTGAGTTGCTTGGTCTGTGCCTGAATAAAACTTGTAAAGTGGCAGCGAAAACGACAGACAATTAGGAGTATTAATATTAGTTGGTACTCTATAGTCCTCTCAGGAGCTCTGTTCATGGATAAAGACGCTGGACCAGCTAATGCTGAAAAATAACGGTGTCTGAATGATATGCATCTTTATTAATGTACAAATTGGCCAGCAACTTCTAGCAAGGAAGAGATGCCCCTTGAATTGTGAATCACCACAAGCTGCTGGCTTCATTAGCAGTGCAGTACCTGCATTGTGGGTGTACCTGCATCACTTTGATCACCACCACCTTCTCAAGAACAATTAAGGATGAGCAATAACTGCTGGCCTCGCCAGCAATGCTCACACCCCATGTAGGAATAAAAAATAAATGACACCTGATGTCCTTGCTGCATTTGCACATTAGTTGCTCGTTAACTCGCCATAAGAAGTTATGTCCAGTTATTAGCAGTGTAAGTACCCTTTTAATAATGTGACAATTGTTAATGACTGCCAGTCAGTGTGGTATCTCATTCCCTCAGGTTGTGAATTAAAAATGTAAAGTTTCATTTTTAAAAATTCTTGCCCTTTTTCATTCTCTCTCTTTTTCTCGCTAACATAACCAAATCCTTCTTTTTTCTCTTTATTTCTCTTTGTGTACTGGACATAACAATGAATCCACCCACTTTAATAAAGTAATGAAGACTTGTGCTCCAGAACTTGCCGTGCTCCTAGCCAAGCTGTTCCAGTACAGCTACAACACTGGCATCTACCTGGCTATGTGGAAAATTGTCCAGGCATGTCCTGTAGACAAAAGCAGGACAAATCCAACCCGGCCAATTACCGCCCCATCAGTCTACTCCCGATCATCAGTAACGTAATGGAAGGGGTCATCAACAGAACTATCAAGCAGCACTTGCTTAGCAATAACCTACTCACTGATGCTCAGTTTGGGTTCCGCCAGGGCCACTCAGCTCCTGACTTCATTACAGACTTGGTTCAAACATGGACAAAAGAGCTGAACCCCCGAGGTGAGGTGAGAGTGACTGCCCTTGACATCAAGGCCGCGTTTGATATTTGAGGCATCAAGGAGTCCTAGCAAAACTGGAAGTCAATGGGAATCAGGGTAAAAACTTTCCACTGGTTGGAGTCATTCCTAGCACAAAGGAAGATGGTTGTGGTTGCTGGAGGCCAGTCATCTCAGCTCCAGGACATCGCTGCAGGAGTTCCTCAGGGTAGTGTCCTCGGCCCAACCATCTTCAGATGCTTCTTCAATGACCTTCCTTCCATCATAAGGTCAGAAGTGGGAGTGTTCACTGATGATTGCACGATGTTCACCATTCACAACTCCTCAGATGCTGAAGCAGTCCATGTCCAAATGGAGCAAGACCTGGACAATATCCAGGCTTGGGCTGACAAGTGGGAAGTAACATTTGTGCCACACAACTGTCAGGCAATGACCATCTCCAACAAGAGAGAATCCAACCATCGCCCCATGATGTTCAATGGCATTACCATCACTGAATCCCCCACTATCAACCTGGGGGTTACCATTAACCAGAAACTGAACTGGACTAGCCATATAAATACTGTGACTACAAGAGCACATCAGAGGCTAGGAATCGTGCAACGAGTAACCCACCTCCTGACTCCCCAAAGCCTGTCCACCATCTTCAAGGCACAAGTCAGGAGTGTGATGGAATATTCCCCACTTGCCTAGATGAGTGCAGCTCTCACAACACTCAAGAAACTTTACACTGCCCAGGATAAAGCAGCCCGCTTGATTGGCACCACATCCACAAACATTCACTCCCTCCATCACTGATGCACAGTATCAGCAGTGTGTACCATCTACAAGATGCACTGCAGGAATTCACCAAGGCTCCTTCGCTAGCACCTTCCAAACCCACGACCATTACCATCTAGAAGGGCAGCAGATAGATTGGAACACCACCACCTGGAAGTTCCTCTCCAAGTCATTCACCATCCTTGGAAATATATTGCTGTTCCTTCATTGTTGCTGGATTAAGATCCTGGAACTCCCTTCCTAACAGCACTGTAGGTGTACCTACTCTACATGGACAGCAGCAGTTTAAGAAGGAAGCTCACCACCACCTTTTCAAGGGTAACTAGGGATGAGCAATGAATGCTGGCCCAGCCAGCGAAGCCCACATCCCATGAATGAATTTTTTAAAAATTCATTGTCTTTCTCAGCCATTCCTCTGCGTATTTCTCAATTCTTTAATCCCATTGCTTGAGGAGATACTGTTTTGTTCACCAGGGTCCCAGATCCCCTGCTGCTGTCACTGTGTTATCAGCTTGCACTTCCAACAACTTTCGGGCAAAATATTTTAAAACCCGAATATGCAACAAACAAGTCTAACTAACAGTCTGTGTTGCAAGATGCTCCACTCCAGCAAAATCTGGCCCACAGAATACATAGTCAGCACAATCAGTATCAAAATGGCTGTAGCTAATGATTAATTGACCATACTAAAAAAGTAAGTAGAGGAGCTTTTGGGCACAGAACCCTGTACTGTCCACAGTCCAGATCCAATCTTGTCTTCCCATTTTGGCACAGAGTTGGCATTTAGTCTAGCTATTTTGATGGGCTGACCTCTGTGGGTTGCAATTAAGTATAGTCACAAGACTCACTTTATTTTTCCATTGCTGACTTTAGAACTATAGAACCATAGAAAAGTTACAGCACAGAAGGAGGAAATTCGGCCCATCTTGTCCATGCCAGCCTGAGGACACCCAGGTGCCCTTTCTAATCCCACCTTCCTGCACCCGGCCCATAGCCCTGCAGCTTACAGCACTTTAGGTGCAGATCCAGGTACTTTTTTAAAGAGTTTAAAGTTTCTGCCTCTACCACCAACTTGGGCAGCGAATTCCAGACACCCACTACCCTCTGCGTAAAAAAAGTTCTTCCTCATGTCCCCCCTACACCTTCTGCCACTTATCTTGAATCTATGTCCCCTGGTTCTAGAATTCTCCATCAAGGGAAACAATTTTATCCTGTCCACTTATCTATTCCCCTCATAATTTTGTACACCTCAATCAAGTCACCTTGCAGCCTTCTTTGCTCTAAGGAAAATAACCCTAATCTATCCAATCTCTCCTCGTAGCTACACCTTTCTAACCCAGGCAACATTCTCGTAAACCTCCTCTGCACTCTCTCCAGAGCTATTACGTCCTTCCTGTGATGTGGTGACCAGAACTGTACACAATACTCCAGTTGTGGCCTCACCAATGTTTTATACAATTCCAACATTATATCCTTACTTTTATATTCTATACCTCTGCCAGTGAAGGAGAACATCCCATATGCCTTCTTTACAACCTTGTCTGCTTGAACTGCTGCCTTCATGGACCTGTGTACTTGTACGCCAAGATCTCTCACTTCATCTACCTCTCTTAGTATGTTCCCATTTATTTTGTAATCCCTGTAACTGTTCGACCTCCCTAAATGTATGACCTCACACTTCTCTATGCTAAAATCCATCTGCCACTTTACCACCCACTCCACCAACCCAGCTATATCGTTTTGGCTATCCTCTACACTATCCACTACTCGGCCAATCTTCGTGTCGTCTGCAAATTTCCCCAATCGGGCACCCCGACGTTCATATCCAAATCGTTAATATATAACACAAACAGCAAGGGCCCCAACACCAAGCCCTGTGGAACACCACTTGAGACAACTTTCCATTCGCAAGGGCATCTATCGACCATTATCCTTTGCTTCCTGTTACAAAGCCAACCTTTTATCCAGTTTGCCACATTACCCTGAATCCAATGGGCTTTTACTTTCCTGACCAATCTGCCATGTGGGACCTTGTCAAATGCCTTGCCAAAATCCATGTACACAACATCTACTGCACTACCTTCATCAACCCTTCATGTCACTTCCTCAAAGAATTCAATTTCTGCCATTAATTGGTGGGGTATGATTCTACAGGCACCAGGTGCCCTCCAACGCCTTTGCTCTGCCTTCATACCAATTTGCAAACTTTGACAACAGATTACATCAGGAATTGAGTCATATTCTATCCTAAAAAATAGAACATCTAGATAATTTTCCCCATCCTGCCCCTCTCCAATGCTGCCACTGTAGTTCTGGCTGAAATCTACTAAATCAAAATACTAGGTATTAGAGGATTCATGTTTTTAATTTTCTAAAGTATTTTACCTGATTTGTTGCAGTATCTTTTATAGGAGCATAGGAATAGGAGTAAGCTATTCATTGTAATCATGGCTGCATTGTTTTAGGGGTGATACTCAAATGCTTATACTTCCAACCAAATAGAACATATTCCAATGAGTTTTTAAACCACTCAAGAGGACCTTGTTTATTTATTTTCCCTGGAATAGATCCCTCTGTAATTTTCCAAAGGTAGGAAAAATTCAATTAGGCAACAATTCCTTTTGAGCTCTCAATGCTGTGTCACTGAGGGTCTTTTGGATCTATACCCTGCAAAATGCGTCTTTGTGTTTTCACTTGTTTATAGTGCTGCATTGCCTGAAAGTGGGTCTGTAACTGAATGTTCAGTTAGACAACACATTTAAAGATTGTTTTGGTCCTACCCGCCTCTTGACACTGTCTGATCGCTGAATTGAAAATAAGGTAAAAGTTAGAGCAACAACTAAGATTTATATATTGTTTTCACTGTAGAAGAGCATTACATTGTGCTTCAGAAGGACATATCGAATAAGAGATACCAAAACAAAAGTGTAAATATTGGGAGAGATAACCAAAAGCTCAGCCAAAGAAATGGGATTGAAGAAGAGTCTTAAAGGAGCACAAGTGGGGAGGTTTATGGAGAAATTAGAGAATTGAGACCCTAGGCAGCTGAAAACATAGCTGTCAATGGTGGGACAATGGAACAGGGGATGAGATTGGAGTCTGAAGAACAGAGTTCAGGGTGGGGTTCTTGCAGGGCTGGAGGATGTTATTGTTTGATGAAGTGTCACATAACAGGCTTGTCAGCAAAGTTGAAGTCTATTGGAATAAAAGGGACACTGGCAGCACGGATACATGGTGCGGGACCAGAGCAGAGGGACCTAGGGGTATATGTGCACAAATGGTTGAAGGCAGGACAGGCTGAGTAGGCGGTTAATAATGCATACAGGATCCTGGACTTTATAAATAGAGGCATTGGCTAGATCTTTGCTCCTGAGGCTGGTAGCTCGAGTTGGGAAATTTGCTGATTTGCAGATTTTCGCTCCAAGGAGGCAGGGGCATGATAAAGAAGGGCCTGCAGTAGGTAGACACGGGCAGGTGAGTGCCGAGGCAAGCTGACCATAATGTCTACCTCGGCTCTCTGGGACTTTGCCCTAGTTGTTTTGAAGCTGTTATTAGGCCCTATAGCCCTCAACTCTCAACCCCCCCCCCCACCATGTCAACTCATGTCCCCCAACCACTCCTATGACCACTCATACCTCCATGTCACCTTCATGCCCACTCATGCCACATGCATAGTCACTCACTTATTATCCACCATGGACAGACCTCAGAAGCAATGTGGAGGTAAAAAAAAAAAATTCGTTATCAATCTAATATATTTTTCACTTATGCACATTCGATAGTGGAAATAACTACCATTCGTGAAACCTGTTCAAAGCTTTTAAATTTCCTCAAGGGGTTGATATTTTATAAAAACAAACAAACTTCTATTCAGACCCCACATCAAAGACAGCTAATCCTTTAATAGCTTCTTTAGATTGTCAATCAAACTGAACTCCAAATCTTTTGCTGAAAGAATTTAAGATTTTGAAACTCCGCCAAGCATTCATAAGAATAGCCCTTTGGAAATGTCAACAAAGATCTCTACTGAAACTGCACAAGAAGATGGGAAAAAAAATTCTAACCTATGCCAGATGGCCTGTCAATCAAAGTAGTGCAGCAGAGCGTCTTTTTTAAACTCTCGCTGCTTCATCCTGTTTTTCTCATGTTTAAAGAGCAAGGGATTTTTAAAATAAACCTTCAAATCATGACACTTAAACAGAACTTATCAGCCCTTCTAGACAGTCTACGTCTACTCCCAAACTGTGGGCTAAAGCCCTTGGAACAGCAAAAATAGGGCCTGTTTGAATTCAGAACTATGTCCAAATGACTGTGCTAAGCTCAGGTTTCCCACCGGTGCAAATCACACCCCAACCCTTTCCTCCCGCCATCAAAAATTGGGTATGTTGGAAATGGGGCCTGGATTTCTGCATCTGGATCCCGTCCGCCAGTTTTGAAGGTCAGTGGAGTCAGCCATAGAGTGCAATGACAAAAACGTTATGGTGAACCTTTATTAAACATTAGTTCGGACTTAACTGGAGTATTGTGTCCAATTCTGAGTACCACATTTTAGGAAGGAAATGAAGGCATTGGAGTGGATGCAAAAAAGATTTATGAGAATTGTTCCAGGGATGAAAGACTTCAGTTAATTGAATAGGTTGGAGAAGCTGGGGCTGTTCTCTTTGGAGAACGTTGAATAGAGATTTGATGTGTTCAAAATCATGAGGAGTCTAGACAGAGTAGATAGGAAGAAACTGTGCCCATTGGTGGAAGGGTTGAGGACCAGAGGTTACGATTTAACATAATTGGCAAAAGATACAGCAATATGAGAAGAAGCTTTTTTATGCCGCGAGTGTTTATGCACTGTGGCTGGGGCAGATTCAGTTGTGGCTTTCAAAAGGGAATTGAATAATTATCTGAAGATAGAAAAAATTGCAGGGTTATGGGGATAAGGCTGGTGGGTGGGTGTTAGTTGGTGGGGGGTTGTGGGACTAGCTAAGTAGCTCTTACAGAGAGCCAG
The DNA here is from genome assembly GCF_964194155.1 of Cetorhinus maximus. NCBI lineage: Eukaryota > Metazoa > Chordata > Chondrichthyes > Lamniformes > Cetorhinidae > Cetorhinus > Cetorhinus maximus. The sequence continues at coordinate 83,729,850 of NC_135892.1, read as the reverse complement.
CATAAACTTGACAGGTCAAATGACCTCCTGTGCTGTAACTATTCTATGATTTAGTTATTGAGTTACGAAACCATGGAGAAGCTTAAACGCAAGAATGAGAATTTTAACCTTAAAACTTTTGGGCCCAGCAGCCATTGTAGGCCAACAAGGGCAGGGGTGATGGCGAAACTGGATTTGGTGCTCACTAGGATAGAAACAACAGTTTTGATTGATCTTTAAATTATAGGGGGTAAAGTACACTGGCCAGGAACACATTGAAGAAATTGTGCCTAGAAGTGTTAAAGTCTTGGATAAAGATTTCAGTGGCAGATGGGATGATGTAGGGATGGCTGTGGATAATGTTGTAGAGTGGGATGTATGCACTCTTTTTGATGGGAAGGATATGAGGTCAGAAGCTTAGCTCAGAATTGACCAGAATGATGAGCTTGCAAACAATCTGGTTCACTCTGATGCAGTGTGAGGGAATGGAAGGGCTAATGGAAGGATATGGATTTTTTGACAACTGCTGAAAACAGGATTGTTCAGATCTTGCCAATTCTTATCTGGGGGAAATTGTGACTCATTCACGACAGGATGTTGCTCAAGCGTTCTGACAGCGAAGAGATAAAGAGGGTTTTGAGAAAGACATAGTATAAGGGGAATGCCCATTTTCTCTGAATGAAGCTCTCTTGCCCTTCCAACGTCGAGAGCTCACCAACCATCCTTAATTGGTCTGGAAGAGTGGATTTCTGATCCATTGTTAAAAAAAATTTAAACTGTAGTTTCAGCTTTAAGAAGTTCCTGAAATTCAAGATGGCATCACTTTGTCTGAAGACAAAGGGCAGAATTTTCCGAGCCCGCTGGCGGCAGGCTTGAAAGGTGGCATACAAAGAAAATATGGCGGGACCCATTCCACGATGGCATGAAGGCAGGTGTCGATCTTCTGCTTAGCCCGCCGACGGTGGGCCACGTTTCCCCCATCGGTCAGCGGGGAGCTAATTGTAATGCATTAGCATATAATTAAAAGGCTTTTAGTACCCTGCCGTATCGTTTGTCCTTGTCGATGGGAAAGCATGTCGACGTGTTTCACAACAGTACGGAAGCGACGTGCACTTGGCCTTCACTTTGGGGGAACTGAGGTGAGTGAGCAGCAGCATTCTCCACAGCTTGCCCGTTGTTTACAGGACTCAGAGGCGCTGGGGGGCAGGGTAAACAGATGCCTGGCCTCGGAGGTGGCTGTTGAGGGGCGGGGGTGTCCGAGGCAAGTGCTGGCCTCGGAGGCGACTGCTGAGTGGGGGGTGGGGGTCAAGTGCTGCTCTGGTGTTGCATCCTGCGCACAGGTAATCGGGGTGGTGGGCAGGGTAAGCGAGGGAAATGGCCATGCATTAGGGATCCCTGATACCTGACCATGCCTCAGCAACTAAGACAGATCAGGCGCAGCCACAACAATACGATTGGGGTCAGGCTTCTAGCCTGCCCGCCCATGCAAGCAGCGTAAAGGCACCAGAGGGCCATCAAGCGCTCCATACCTTACCCCCGCCCGCCATCCAGCCCAGCATAGACTTCGAGTCCGCCACCACTTTATTGGACCACGGAGCAGTTGGACTGCACATGTTATACAATCTCCTCGCCAACGCTGGCCATGTAGCGGTCACTTCTGGAGGTGCTCACAGCCCCTTGCAATCTCAGCATCCTAGTTTGGACCAGTGTCCCCTGTGTCTCAGGTTGACAGGGCAGCCATGCAGCACACTCATCTCTGGCCATCCGAGAGGTGACCAGCACTCTCCAGGAAGCATTAAGGGGCGGTCACACAGGGCCAGGAAAGGTGCTAAGTACAGCCATGGTAACCACATCTCTCTCTCTTTCATGCTGCAGGAGGACTACATCAGGATCATGGATCCTGGTGACCTAGCTGTATGCCTGGTGGCCTACAGAGACTGTAGAAGGCAAAGGAGAGAGTGACTGAGACACCTGGCCGCGCAAAGGCAGGAGCAGCAACCTCATGAAGAAGGGGCAGCAGTGGCTCCCACACACACTGCCCAGGAGCGACAGCGAGCCGTGGCTGGTCGGCGCCTAGCAACACCCAGGGCCTATTGACCCCCACCTGCTATTCTTGCAGATGACTGAGAACCAGTGTCACCGACGACTGCGCGTGTATAGGGACCTGGTGGCTCACATCTGCCACTTACTTCAGGACTTGGCGCCATGGGGACATGGAAGGCATCCACTGCCAACGGCTGTGAAAGTGACCACGGCACTCAATTTCTATGCCAGTGGCTCCTGTCAGGGCTCCACAGGTGACCTTTGTGGGATTTCACAATCCACCACCCACAAATGCATCCATGAGGTCACGGATACCATCTTCTCCATGGCACACAACTTTGTGCATTTCGCCGGGGACTGGGACAGCCAGGATGCAAGGGCCATTGGATTCGCCCTGATCTCGGGATTTCCACAGGTGCAGGGTGCGATTGACTGCATTCATGTGGTGCTCAGGTTTCCATCGCTACGCTCAGTGGACTTCATCAGCCACAAAGGCTTCCAATCACTGAACACCAGAAACGTATCCTGCAGGTGTGCACACAGTTTCCAGGGAGTGTGCACGACGCCTACGTCCTGAGCTGCTCACAGATCCCTGCCATCTTCCAGGGTCCACAGAGGCTGCAGGGCTGGCTCCTTGGGGACAAGGGCTACCCACAGAGGCCATGGCTGATGACAGCCATGCGGCGGGCCTCAGACTGCAGCAGAATGACGCTATAATGAGGCTCATGCAGCAGCTCTCAACTTGGCGGAGCAGACCATCGGGATGCTGAAGATGCGGTTCCAGTGCCTGGACCGATCTGGTTCTGCCCTCAATACTGTCTGCAGAGGGTGTCACGCATCGTCACCCTCTGCTGCGCTCTTTACAGAGCTGGCGCTGCAACAGGGTGAGGAGCTGGCTGAGGAGGGGATGGAGGAGCTGCATGTCTCCTCCGATGAGGAGGACGTCAACAGTGATGAGGGTGAGGGGGTCCTTGGTGGTGACGATGATGGGATGAGGCTCTTGCACTGGCTAGATGAGGCAGGCACATTCAGGAGGCCCTCATAGCTGTCAGATTTGTGGAGGATGATGACAACATGCAGGGAGGTGTCCCCATAGATCCTCACGTCGCAGTTGTGAACGTTTGACTCCAGTCTGCCTTATCACAGCGCCAATACCCTCTGAGAATGCTCCTGTCATGGAGATGCAGTGGAGGCCCTAATCGTTGCTCGATCCCAGAAGTATGATGATAATATGCAGTGAGGACACTCCATAGATCTTCACATAGCCTCTGAGAATGTCTGAGTCCTGTCTGGCTGAGGGCAGCTCGCTTGTGCTCCATGATCAGGGCCACCTCAGAGACGCAGCCATGAAACTTTACACGTATCTGATGCTGTGTCCGCCTTCAGCCTTCCAGCCCTTCAGGAGCTGGTGCACAGCAGCACTGGTCGCAGATGCTGGTGTGATGGGGGCCAGCCCCACCTTAAAGGTGCTGAGAGCACACAGAGAATGTGAGAATTCTGTGACACCTGCCCACTACATTCTGGCAGCAATGACCAGCACTGCCACAGTGCAGTCATCAGTAATGTTTCCAGGGAGTGAGAGGCTGGACCATCACTGTAGTCTGAAGGCCCTGGACTGAGACACCTGCCTTTTATCTTGTGCCAAAAGGTTTCACATCTGAGTGACAAGAACACTGCTCATCAGAACAAGGAACCACAGGCAGGGTGACATTCTTAGGAGTTTATTGACAATAGTGAACAGTGTGTGCAAGTGATCAACACCCATGGCCAAGCTGTGCAACTACTTTTACCTAATTTTCCTATCGCCGCTCTGTTTTGTTGCTCCCCGAACACCTACAGCAGAGGTGGAGGCAGCCTGCTGACTGTGATGCCCTGTCTGCGATGACTTTGCCGGGCGTCTTCTGGAGGACTGAGACTTGAAGGGCCCTGGCCTGCTTTCGGGATCCTGCTGTGTGGCAGTGGCACCCTCCTTGGGCTGTGAAGCTGGATCTGCGGAGGTCGCAGGAAGAGGGGAGTCAGATGGGCCGGTCACTCCCCGGGTCACCTGGGTGGATGGCCCCAGAGCGTACACCTGCTGATCCTCCTCCCAATGGGTGCCTGGCTGACCCCGTGAAGGGGTAGCTGGAGTGAGATCGATTTGCCCAGCACCCCTCTCGAGTACACACTATTGGAGCCCAGCAATGGCATCAGCGATGGAGTTAAGCCCACGCAGCAGTACAGGAGTGACGTCCTGGACCAAGGTCTCCATGGCAGCCACCATCCTGCCAGCGTTGACCTCAGTGCGTTGCAATGCAGGCGCTATCACCTCAGCCTGAAGACGGACAGACTCCTCCATCGTGCCTTGCAATCTGAGGAGTGCAGCGGACATCCCTTCCTGTTTTCCCTAGCTTGCCTTTGCAGCTCCAGCAACCGTGATATAACCAAGTCCAGAGTCTCGTCATCTGACTCGGACTTGGCCACATTCAGGCCTCCAGCTGTCCTCCAAATGCCGGGGACCTGGGAAGTCCCTGCCTCTGCCTGCTGTGGATCAGAAAGTGTGATGTGCTCACCAGATTGTGATCCCAAGGCTACTGTAAAGCTAGGACCCACCAAGCTGTGTGTCTCTGCGCTGGTGGAGGGTGTGGGTGAGTGCTGTGATGGGACTTCAGGGAGGGTGCCTTCAGATTCCTCTTCGGAGGTTGCTTTGGAGCTTGATTGAAGGCCCTTTTAAAGATGGCGGCTGCCGTGATTCAACAGCGGGGTGATGGCGAACGGGTGAATGATAGTCCACCCGCCATGGAAAAGGCGTGTTTCACAGGAGTGAGTATATAATGAGGTGGGCTCAGAAAGATACAGCGTGAAAACCCGCCATTTTCATTGGTGGGTAAGACTCCGTTTTACCCACCTGCTACCGTACTTCGTGCAATTCTGGGAAAATTCCGCCCAAAGCGTTTACCTGCGCTTGCAGGCTTTGGCGGGTTCCTGCTAAAAAGGCGCTGAACTTTGAAAAAATTTTAAACAATGGCTGCTTGGATTGCCTAGCTGCAGATTTCTCAGTTTCAGCGCTGTGCTTTAGTGTCGCAAAAGCATCAAATCCTGGCCTTTGCCGTCCTTTAAAGCTGATTCTTTAGTCGCGATTCTTCTGAATTAATTTTTTTTCCCTTTTTGTAGCAAGCTCAGATGCCAAGTGTTCATGCGCTGACTTGAGAATCTGTTTTCTGTAATGGAGTTTTTAAATGACAATTTCTGACCACTGAACTATTTTAAAGTTTCTCAAGACTTGCTGTATTTTTGAATGTAAAAGTTTTAGCTCAGCCCTGCTAGGCCTGCTGTCTCTGCACTCTGGGAATTGAAGCTGGACTTCCTACAGTGAGGCGTTTTAACTTTCTGTCTTCAGTTTCCAAGCCTTTCTTTGGAGCTTTTCCTTGGCGATTTTCCATGTGTGGCTGCTTTTCGAGCTTTCAGGTCAGAATGCTTCATCAAAGTTTTCTTTAGTCTTGCAGGACTTTAGTTTTTCTATTTTTGTGAGGTTTTGGGTTTTTCCCTTCACTGCCGTCATGTTGTATGGTGTGGGATACCTATTGGTAGGTCTTAATGAAATCTTTGTAGTCTTAAATCTATTAATGACAAGAACTATGTACATATATACAATCAAGGGTTCAAACGAGGAAGTGTGTCCATGCTTGCTTGTGCACATGGCTCTGTCTGCACTAGATTGACCCCCTAGTTGCGGGTCATATGTTCTCTTATATCACTCCGTGGGAAGTACTGTACTCAGACCCATGTTAACCCTATATGTGCCTGACCCTTGTACTGCACTTACCTAATAAAATACTTGTAGCCTGTTACTTTATTTTAATTGATGCAATCCTGTCCATTTTCACTTCTGGTTGGTTCAACGTAATATAGCAGCAATTAATGGAACGTGACAAGCAAATATGTCACTTAAACTTTCAAGAAATGTGTATTATGTCAAATATTTTAATATGTTATTTGTGTGAATAGTTATAGCTGTTAAGCTGTACAGTTTTTAAAAGTTCTGTTCAAACAATACTGAATAGTGGACAAACTTGGATAAAATTAAAACCATCTTGTAGTGGCAAGTAAGCACGTTGGCCAACAAAACCAAAAGTGTAAAGTAAAGAGAGAATAAATATTAAAATGTGAAAGATTTTAAGTAACTGCCTAGACCTCTATTTCATTGAAATTGTTATATTACATGTTTCCTAATACATGTAATCATCATGATGTAGAATTTGACCAAATGTCAAATATTATGCATTGACTTGTGCTTCTCAAAATGGTTGAATCATTTGAAAGTACACTATGTAAATACTCAACAATTTCTTAACCTTCAAAGGTGTTTGTACTTTTCAAGTGATTATAATAAAGTGTTAGCTGAAGAAACGTGTAAAATACATCCTAGTTCATTGAGCATTTTTCGTTACTTTTACATTTTATGCAATGACCTTCTCAAGCATTAGTATAAACTTGAAAAAAGAAATAATTGTAAGAATAATTCGTCTTGCATGTGCATTGATTAAAGCACTTGGGTAGAACAAATCTACCATTTGCAGAGGAACTGTTCAGAATAGTCTGTTTACTAATAAATAACAGTAATGTGGGTAAAGTTTTGCTTTGCTTTTCTGTCTTTGGTTGGTTGGCTGGAATGTGCTGAGCCTTAGATTGTTCCACTTCAGTAAAAGTGGAATTTTCCATCAAGTGGGAGTTAGAATTTGAATTAGACTGTGACGAAACATGTTGCATAACCTTATTGAGTTAGCCTCTCAAGGACAGACTCCATCCCTCAGTAATACATGTTTTCACCTCACTTTGTGTATTTATTTTTTTTAATTAAGTTGAGCTGTTTTGCTTACGAAAAGACATGGTTTTATCTGAAGCTTAGACAGTAAAAGTGATGACTAATGTGCACTGAGCTTCTAATCATAAGATGTCTTCAAAATGTTAAAACACTTGCCCCCCACCCCCATCCCACCTTTCAAAAACATTCTTGGCTCATTGTCATCTATTATTACAAGAATCACTATCCAAATTGAGTACAGCATTGTAGGGGCAGTCATGTGTGTGGTACAGTAAGTAAACATATGCTGTAAGTAATAATTCAAAATGATTTGCTAATGTTGTCTGCAGAGAACAACGCGATGCTCTGTGTTCCCTACAAAAAATAATACTGCAAATATCCTGTGCACATCTGTGGCATTAAACGTTATCGAGAAATAATTCAACTCAGTTTCTTTCACTTGCTTTATCGTTGCAATAGAATTATAATATTCATGAAAAATCTACTTGGTTGAACCACCAATTATAGTGGTTGCTAAACTTAATAGGTATTCTTGACAGCGAGATAACAATTGTGATCTTATTTATCATGAATCATTAACTGGGCTTGATCATTTTTTTCTTTGGAAGATAGCATGGGACCTTTCTATATTGGGAGATTTCTCCCCAACTATGTGCTCAAATCTTCCTAGGTCATGAGTCCACTGTGGATGAACTGCTCCCATGCTTCAACTAATACTTTTTTCACCAGCTGTAAGGAAGTACATAAGAGTAACCTGATGGTGAGCTGTGTTTTGCGCTCAGTAGCTCTCTACAGCGATGTATCTGAAATTAGCAACTCTGTGACAGAGCATAGGCAATGCCACCGCATCATCAAGGTTCACTGGACTACAGCAACACCATTTCAGACATGTTAGATTTTGGAAGAATTTGTTCAATTGAATGGTTTCATATTTCTGTAATTAGATCATGTGTAGTAAAGTTAGCCTGTTGGCAGATCACAGAAAAATCAGCACTGTAGCCTCTCTGGTTCTTGTCTCGAAGGATGATATCGAAAACTGAAGACATCCTCCTTATTGTAATCTAAGTAACCTTATTGCACCAGTGTAGAGGCTAAAGTGATTAAAACGATTGAAATTATGCCCAATCAACAGCATGTCCCTTTGAAGGATGATTGACTCTTTCAGTGGCTACTGTTTTTAAATAAAGTACGCATACAATGCACCTTAGAAGTCTTTTTTTAAAAATAAAGTCGTTGCTTCATTCCGCTCGGTCTGTTTTCTTTGCGCAAATGGATTTTGTCTGCCTTTTGCCTAACAGGGTTGCTGATGTGCATCACTTCAAAACTGAAAGAAAATCTGTGACTAGAAAATATTAAAATTGATCTCTTTTTAGATTAAAAGTATGTCGAAAACAGCATCAGCTTTCTTTATACAGCACTTTCAGTTTGGAATACCTGAGTGCATCTTCACTAAGGAATGGTTTTTGTTTACAGACATTTCTTCAAAATACAACAGCTTTTGTTAATGAAGTAATAAATAAAGTATAATTGTTCCCGTGTTTTCTTTATCTCTGTCTCGCTCTTCTCTAACCATCACCCCCCAGCCCCTCAGCATTGCCTTGAACAACATACTAAATAAGTGTTCTGATTTCTCCAAATGCAACATACTAAATTATTCTTACGTAATGATGTATGAAATGAGTAGATCTGGCTGAAGCATTCAGGGCTCTGAATACATTTTCACCGACACCCACATGTTCTTTGTTGTTTTTGTAAAATGATATGACATGATAGAAAAATGGAATGATCCTTCAGTGAAATTTTATCAAAAAGCATGTTTTCTTGGTCCAGATGCAGAATGCCAGTATCACTTTGGACTGAGATACAGTGATGTTTCAAAACTAATGAGGTGATAGTTAAATGTTGTGTTAACCCAGTAACCCAATTCTCTGGGAGAAATAATGGCAAATCCTTATTTCATCTCAAACATTTTCTAGCAAGCCAAACTGCATTTATTATTACCAATTGCATTTTCAAAAATGTAATCTTTTTACTTGCATTGATACAGACAAAATGGGAAAGGTTCGCGTATCTCTCTATTCTCATTGGAATAATCCTGGTATTCATCCAGCTCCTCCACACTACATGTTGGAATCTGCTGAGTAAAACATTTGTTTTTTCACCTGCTTTCAATAACTGTAATAACTGGTTTTCATTTCTGTGCCCCAGGCTAAAAACCAACCTTTTAACATCAGTCAACAGGGCATCTAGTATTCTAAAACTTCGTGTCACTCAGCACTTTTGCAGTAGTGATTCAACTTGCATTATTAGAATGGGCCATACTAATGAATCCAAAAACATATTTCTTCTTGTGTATGCAATCTGCATGAGACAAAAAAAAATCAAGGATGAAAAAATTGTCATCTAAACATAACAAGTCATACCATTGAATTTTTTTAGAATGTGAAACACTTCAAAGTTAAAAATCCTGCAGGATTTTTACCTTGTCGGGCAGGTGTGGCCTGGGAGCGGACGAGAAAGCAAACGCTGCCTGCAATCGGGCCCCAATGGCGATTTCACGCTGGCTGGCCAATTAACGGCAGCCAGCATGAATCGCGCACTGTGACTCTCAGCACTGCTGGGGTGGGATGGGAGGAGGGTGAGCATGGAGGTTTACACATGCGCGTGGGTGCATGCACTGAAAGCTCCCTGTAGGGACAGAGCTGCCTTAGGGAGCTGAAGATTTATAACATTACAAATAAAGATTTTAAAAATAAGGTAAACATGTGCCCTCATGTGACTCTGTCATGTTATAAATGAAATTTAACCATTTTTATTCTATTTTTAATTAACATCAGAAACCTCATCTGGCCCATGGATGAGATTTCCTCAAAAATCCAAAGGCCTCTTGGCCTTTTTGCCTGCCCGCCAACTAAATGGTATTCCATCGCACACTTGACCTGTGCCTTGTATATAGTGGAAAGGCTTTGGGGAGTCAACTGGTGAGTTACTCATCACACGATTCCTAGCCTCTGACCTGCTTTTTTGGCTACAGGATTCATGTGGCTAGTACAGCTCAATTTCTGGTCAATAGTAACCCCCAGGATATTGATAGTGGGGGATTCAGTGATGGTAATGCCATTGATTGTTATCAGGCAATGGTTACATTCTCTCTTTTGGTGATGGTCGTTGCCTGGCACTTGTGTGGCATGAATGTTACTTGCCACTTGTTAGCCCAAGCCTGGATATTGTCCAGTTCTTGCTGCATTTGGACATGGATTGCTTCAGTATCTGAGGAGTTGTAAATAGTGCTGAACATTGTGCAATCATCAGCAAACATCCCCTCTTCTGATGTTATGATGAAAGGAAGGTCATTGGTGAAGCAGCTGAAGATGGTTGGGCCTAGGACAGTACCCTGAGGAACTCCTGCAGTGATGTCCTGGAGCTGAGATGACTGACCTCCAACAACTACAAGCATTTTACTTTGTGTTAGGTATGACTCCAACCAGTTGAGAGTTTTCCCCCTGATTCCCATTGACTCCAGTTTTCTGCCAGGGCTCCCTGATGCTGCACTCGGTCAAATTCTGCCTTGATGTCAAGGCCAGTCACACTCAACTCACCAGTTCAGCTCTGTTGTGCGTGTTTGAACCAAGGCAATAATAAGGTCAGCAGCTGAGTGTCCCTGGCAGTACCAAAATTGAGCGTCAGAAGGTTATTGCAAAGCTAGTGCCGCTTGATAGCACTGTTGATGACCCCTTCCATCACTTTATTGATGATGGAGAGTCGACTGATGGGGTGGCAATTGGCTGGGTTGGATTTGTCTTGCTTTTTGTGGACAGGACGTACCTGGGCAATTTTTCACATTGCCGGGTAGGTGCCAGTGTTGTAGCTGTATTGGAACAGCTTGGCTGGGGGTGCGGCAAGTTCTGGAGCACAAGCTTTCAGTATTATTGTTAGAATGTTGTCAGGGCCCGTAGCCTTTGCAGAGTCCAATGGTCTTCAGTTGTTTCTTGGTATTACATAGAGTGAATCGAATTGGCTGAAGACTGGCATCTATGATGCTGGGGACTCCGGAGGAGGCAAAGATGGATCATGCACTTGGCAGTTCATCCATTCCTTCATTTCAGCTCCTTGCATACCTCTTCCCATTTGAACCACAAAGTTGTCCTCCTTTCTCCCTTGCTTAGCTGTTACGCATCAAAATTATGTTCCTTTTTGTGTTTCAGTAATTCTGAGCAATTACATTGGACTTTTAAGGTTTTTGTTATTCTTTCATGGGATGTGGGGCGTCACTGGCTGTGCCAGCATTTATTGCACAACACTAATTACCCTTGAGAAGGTGGTGGTGAACTCCCTTCTTGAACTGCTGCAGTCCATGTGGTGTAGGTACACCCACAGTGCTGTTAGGGAGGGAGTTCCAGGGTTTTGACCCAGCATTAGTGAAGGAATGGCAATGTAGTTCCATGATTACACAGGGAGAGATTTCAAAGATTACAGTAGTATAGTTCGTACCTTTGTAATGTATCCAAATATAATTTTATTGAAAATTTTGAAATTAGAGCAGATTAAAATTATGATAAATTTCAGGGCAGGTTTTTAATTTTTTTTAGGTGTGCTACCTGAATCCAAGTTGGCAGATATGTAGAGAGAAACAATACTGGGTCAACTACCAGAGGGGTAGACGCTAAAATTTACTTGTACAAATGTGGAGTCTGATTATTCCAGATTTTAATTGTTGTTGGAGATTTTTTAAAAATGACTTTTTTCTTTCTATCTCTTTTTACCTCTTAATCTCACCTTTCCCTTTCTATTTTGCTAATTGTGCAGAATTTTGCATTGAACTATATAATCTAACCTACACTTCCTGGTTAGACACTGTGTGGCTCAATAAGAATCCTTGAGTCTATTTGATTGAAGAGGCACATTGTTGTTTGTCTTGTTCAGACAGGTCCCAGATTCCCTGCAGAGGATGTTGTGCTGTATCAGACTCCTATAAAACTCCTGAAAAGTCTGTGGCAGCAATGTGTACAATGAGCAGTGAGTACTGTCCATTTGCTGCTGAGTGCAAATTCCGGGCCTTTGCCTCACAATATGCTTCGTTACAAAAGAGCAGATGAATTTTACTTATGTCACATTGAAATGTCTGCAACTAAATTTCATGGACGTGCAGTGATTGTTAGGCAGGCAGACACTTCTGTTCTAGAAGGAAATCCTTCTTGTTCATGAAGGTAGTTGTTTTCGTCACAGAAAACCTGTATGTTACTCACCTTTTATGAAGATGCTGAGTTTTCCAAAATTTAACTACTGTACTTTTCATGGTCAATTATTGGTTTCCATGTAAAACGATAGTTCTTTTCCAGGGTATTATTAAATAGTAACCCTCTGATAACTTAAGCAACATTTTTTGACTTCTAACTTGAACTTTTGTCCTTTGAATTTGTGATAACAAATACAACGCTTTAATTTTGAAATAACAATTGATGATGACTCAAAGAGTTACTCACATTGTGCACTAAAATCAGCAACTTGCATCTACAGTGCAAAACGTTTTGCCTAGAATAAACTTAAGATTTTAATTCTGGACCAATTTTGTAATCATTCTAGTGTAAAAACTCCCCACTCTACCTCATTTGAGCATTACCTATCATAGATTGCTGAATGGCACACCTCTAGTGTGGCCTGTAGAGCTACATAGAGATACCAGTGCTAATAATATATTTGGGTGTGAATAGTTTGATGTCAGCTTGTTGGAATTAGGTCATTGTAAAATGAAATTAGGATAGATATGCTGTTGTGTTTGTCCCATTATGAAATTGCTTTGAAACAAACCAACTATGGTATCCAGTGCATCTCAGGAATTTGAGATTTGAGTCATCTTGCATCAGTGAAGTTTTCTTCCTGCTGACTAGTTTCAGTATTTGTTATGAACTGCAAATGTTGGGAAATAACTACTGTGTGATAACCTGAATGCAAACACCCATTGATTATTTGCTTTTATAATCCATACACCTTGTAGTGTAGTACTGTGCTGAGGATATCTGGTGGTGTTTTTGTAAGAATACAAAGGTGTTTGAATAAGCCCATGAATGAATACCAGTAGAGTGCTGATAATTCTACTCCATCCGACATTGATACCATGATGCTGTTGCAAACCATAACTGCTACAAATAAACTGCAGTAAATGCTTTATTGTAGCTTCTCAAACACTAATAAAAATGTTTCAAAAATCTCAATTGCAAGTAACTATTCCGGATGGTTTTGTGGTGTAATGGATAGCATCCTTGCCTCTGAGCCAGAAGCTCCAGGTTCAAGTTCCACTCCAGGACTTGATGACCAAGGAAGGCTTGTTCATAATGCAGCCAAACAGGTTGAGTATTAACTTGTAAATCCTTTCAACATATGCCAATGGCAGGCGGTAAGAACAGGAGAGATTCCTGGTCATCCATGTGATGGAAAGAAAATTGGACCCTCTACCATCACGATTCATAGCTAGTGATTATTCATGCATTTGAAAGTGTATTTTGTCATAGCAATTCGGACTCCTTGGTGGTGGTGGTAGGGGGTTCTGTTGGTTGGCTTGACAGACGGTGTGGATCAGATTGGCGCCAACTGCATGAAGTTCGATCCCTGTTCCAGCTGCGGTGGATTTGGGACCTACCTCCTTGGTGGAGGTCATGGCGCTGTGGGTCGGACCTGCCTTTGGGAAGAGAACTCGAAGAAGTAGTAGTAACTTTATAGTTTTACATTCTATAGAACTGTTACTTTTTGACCAGTTACTGCTGGAATGCTGGAAAGAACAAAACTTTAATCTAAATAGTACCCTTAATTTAAATAGTGCCTTTAATAATTCTCTGTTTTAATAGCTTGAGAATTATGTATTTTATGTAGACAGTGAATCCGACATGGAAGCTTGGCTTTCACCCCTACTCAGTGTGTTGTTTGTGTCTCTTCTGCTAACAATGTTGGAAGTAAAATGACGCTAAGAAATGAGGTTCAGTGAAATGTTTTATAGTGCTATTTATAGCTTATACTATTTGATTTGCTTATTTTTACATGGTATTTACAGTGCTGAAACAGGGCAAGGCTATGGGGGAACTTGAAAACAAAGATAATTTTAAATTTGTGGCCATTGTGGGAGACAAGTTTAGGGTAGGGCAGGAGATGGGAGGCCTACCAGAAGACCTTTGGTTTAGTCAAGTCTGGAGGTAACAAAGGCAGGGTTGAGGGTTTCAGCTTGAACGAGGGGCAGAATCTGACAATGTTACAAAGGTGAAAGTAGGTAGTCTTAGTGATGACATGCAGATTGTGGCCTTGTCATTCTTACTACCAAAATGTACCATCTTACCCTTAACTATATTGAAATTCATTTGCTAATTACAGACCTATTTCTACATGTATTTACCTTGTATTTTGTCACAACTTCGCTGTATTAACTACACCTCCCAATTATATGTCACCTACAAACTTTGATATTGCCAAATGTTTTGTAAATGATGAACAACAGTCAGCACCGATCCACGTCCCATCTTTTCCCAAGTAAAATGTTTTACTGACTCATGCAATTGGCGTATAAATATTACTTTGTTCTCAGACTTGTGTGTGATCTTTTCAAAGGATTAGAGGTAAAAGTTATTCCAATAGTTTTGGATGAAGGAACAGTTTGTCCCTAATGTTTTGAATAAAGCTTGTCCATTTCCTTGCAGTGTTAAGTACTTACAAAATATAATTGTTGTGAATTGCAGCTGTTGGAAATTAATTAGGCCAGGAATCATTTGGTTATTAGTTATTTACCCGCTGGTTGCTATTTATTTTCCCAACCTTCAACTATCATCAAACTAGAAGTTAATAAGCTCAACAGCTGCTGATAGTACTACTCCACACTAGACCTGGGTACCCCATAACTTTTTTTTTTACCTGTTTCATGTTTACGAACAGTGAGGTGAGCAATGTTAGATTTTCTCATTTTCAATAATGGAATAAAAAAATAGTGCGAGTCAGGAGTAAGGTTTCAATTATTTCTCAGTCTTCCTCATGTTCCCTTCAGGTTTCAACTTTCAGATTGCCTTTCTCGCGCGCTCTCTCTTCTGCTCTCTCATCTTTATTTCCCTTTTTTTTACTTTTTCTCTCCCTGATTTTGTTTATATGCATAGTTGGCTTTGGTCAGTGTGATTTTCCGATTTAACCTATGCATGTAAATTGTAGATAAAAACCTCATTCAATGTTGGTATTACACCAGTTTTATCGTTTTGTTTTCATGCTTAAGACAGCAAAGATATTTTTTCACTTGCACAGCACTCTGAATCAGCAGCAAGTGCTCCCAGATTGGGTATAATGAGGGTCAGATGCAGGGTTAACTCACTCTAAACTTCCCTAGCAATATTTCTTAATCTCAGCTTCAGAAGGGAGTGCTCTCATGCAGTCTCAAGCAAAATTAGTTTGACATTTTTGATCTCACACATCCTTATTATTCTTCTGAAAGAGGTTACCCATTTTGTACTTAAAAAAAAGAACAGTTTTTGCAAAACTAAGTTGAGTTTGACTTCAGTCTGGATGTCTTAAAACCCAAGCTCCAAAGTGGAAAATGTATGTAGCATCCTGTCTTGACCTGATTTTTAAAAAAAAGCAGATATTGGCTTATCACCTGTTGATGTGTGCAGTTTTTTAAATTATATTTAACATAAACAATTGAAAGATAAAAACATTTGTTTTATGTGCAGCTAATTAAACATGTATGATGGACAGTTATGGATACCCAAGAGTGATTACAAGGACAGCACTGAGTAACAGGAAGTGGATCACCACACAGAGCAGGGATTTAGATGTTGTGATATAAACCACAAAAGTCTTGTTTCAATTGAAACTCAAGATTGGAAAACTATCTTACAATCTTTTGATTTTACTTTGATGGCTGATTCGCTCTTGTTTTGATGGGAAAACGGAGTAGGAATTGAGGGCAATAGTTGCATATAGGTTCAGGTGAGACCACCTATGTTTATTGTGTACATCAATGATTTGGATATAGTCCTGAAATGTTTTGTGTCAAAATTTGAATGTGATATAAAAGTAGGAGATAGAGATATTTGGGAATACTAGAAGCCGACATTATGGCAGCATTTCAGATTAATATGGCAAATGTTTTCTAAAAAAAATTGGAATGATCTATTTTATCACAAGAGGAATATAATATAAAGGCCAAGAGCTAATGACAAACCTATATAAAACCTTAAGATGTCAGTCAGACTACCGTGTACAATATTGGGCTGGACAATAAAGGAAGGATATTGAGGCTTTAGAACTGGTATATGGTAGATACACTAGACTGCTGCCTGGTATGAGGAAATACAAAAAAAGGCTTAAATTATTTTGCTTTGTTGGAACAAAGCATATTATGGGACAAAATGATAGAAATGTCAAATTGATGAAAGAATTGAACAGAAGCTCATAGACACAAGTTTAAGTATACCAGCTATGACAGAGGGCAGGAAAAACTTCTTGACACAAAGTTGTAAGGCTGCAGAATTCACTTCCTGGATTGGTGGTTGAGGCAGAAACAATGTCAACATTCAAGCTTAGGTTGGATAGATGGAAGAAAAAAGAGCAAAGGGGAAACAGGGCACATGAATTTTCTTCGACCAATTTTCTTATGTGGAGGATAAATGACTACATACCCTGGTTGAGCCAAATGACCTGTTTCCATGTTGTGACTTGTATGTGTTTCTGTCTATGGATGAGAGTTGGAATAGGAAGCAGAAATTAAATATTTCAAAAGACATCCCAGAAAGTTCTCTATATTTAATCATTTTAAACTTGATGTTTAATTATTATACTACTAATGCACACTAAAGTAGCTCTGTATGACTTATGCAATCCCAGGATTGTCTGCCTTTATGACATATTTAAAAGAGTCCAAACTAGATTACAACATTCATTAGCAAAGTGGATGTGTAACTGAGGGACCATATTTGGTTGTCTCAAACTTGGCAGTGAATAGGTCTGGAGCATGTAGGGGAGAGAGAGGAGGAAGAGAAGGTTGAAGTGGTAAAAATATTAACATTCAAAATTAAACACCAAAAAATTGTTTATGTTTGTCAATCATCTAATGTTCAGTCAAGCAACAGTTATCCATGCATATATCTCACTCATAAGCTTTGTATTACGGTAAAAAGTAATCACTCGAGCATTTTGGAAAGTGCCCTCCTGCAGAGTGTTTTGGATCAAAAACATTTGGCTGCTTTCCCATTTTCCATTATTTATGACTGACTCTTTGGGAAACTGTACACCAGTAAAGGTCGCAGTGCATTTCTAGCCATTCCTGAATACGTAGCTGGTTTTTATTTTAATGCTGAACATTACAGAAGTTGTCAGTGAACAAAAATGTAACAACATTTGGAAAGAAGCGCTGGCTAAATGGAAAATATTGTGCTTGTGATATGGGATTTATCCTTAATGAACTGCATCCCCACTGTTCATCCAGCAAAAGGTGTGCCAGTGCATTGTAAATTAGCATTGGTGAACTTATTAAACCTGCATTTTTTTGTAATAGATACAGACTCAGATATGAAAGTGAATGAATAATCGACAGAATATAATTTGGGGTCACATCAACTTTTTGCTAAAAAATTTGCTGGGTTGTTTTATTATAGTTTTTAATTGACTTTTTATGTGAACATTCATGCCAATGGATGTTTAGCAGTCTTCATGCTGGGGAATGAAACAATTTTTATTATTGGGCACCCATCTCCAAGATCGTGTATAGTGTGATGGATTAGAGAATAAAGTTTTCCCTACATTGCACTAATGATATATCTCAGCTCCATGAAACCTCAGAAGATTGCATCTTATATTTCCACACCATCACCAATACATTTTTTTAAATTGGCAAATAGGTGGCTGCAATTGTTAGTATGAAAACATTTGGAGTTCTTTCTCTTCTTTCCTTCCCCTTTGCCCCATGGCATTACTATTGTATTTTACAATTTTGAACTCCTGCTGCTTGTCAATCAAACCTACTACAAAAGCAAAATCTTGCACATTCTGGAAACCTGAACTATAAACAGAAAAAGCTGGAAATACCCAGCAGGTCTGACAGCATTCCTGGGGAGTGAAAAAGAGTTAATGTTTGTTTTGACGAAAATTCATCAACCTGAAATTGTGACTCTGTTTCTCTCTCCAAAGATGTTGCCAGAACTGCTGTGCATCTCCAACATTTTCTGTGTTTACCATCAAAATCGATCTTTTTAACCTCTTCAGTAACGTCTTCAAAACTTCCTTCTGCTGATCGGCACCCCTTTGTGCATTTCATTTATTAGTTCCCTGCCCCCCAATTTGCAAAGTATATTGGGGCATTTTCTGACATTAATGAATTCAAACTATTGTTACCACAATGCTTGTTCCTCTCTCCACCTTGTCCTGAATAACTGTTTGAAAAGGTTTGCCAGTATCTAAAAAGTTAATGCTTACATGTTCTGTAAAGGAGTAAACGAATCATTCAAGATGTTTTGAAACAAAATAATTAATTGTTGAATAAATTGGAACCCTTGTTAAAAATCCCCTGCAAGTGTTTACATTTGTGCAACAAAAGAATGTTAGCTTCATACTAAAACTGTTTACTTTTTATCTTGATTTCAATTTAAGTTGATCTGTTGTACAGTTTATATCTGACAAACTGTGATTGTAACTGTAAAATTAAGTGTAGTTTAAGGCATGTACTGTACATAGTGAATAGTATGCTTCTGTGCAAAAGGACTGACGCCTTTTTCCTTTTCTCCCCATCACCACACCCTGCTGCCAGACAAAATAGCCCATCTTTCAGGAGTGGTTTATTTTAAGAGCCTGGCCAAGATCTCAAACAAAGGGAATGGTATCCTAAATAAAAACAGGAAATACTGAAAAAACTCAGCAGGTCTGGCAGCAGATGCAGAGAGAAAAACAGTTAACGTTTTGAGTCTGTATGACACTTCTTCAGAGCTGAAGAGAAGTAGAAATGTGATGGGTTTTATGCTGTTGAAGAGAGGGGGTTGAACAGGTGGAGCAAAATAGAATGTCAGGAATAGGTTGGAGCTCAGTAAAGATTAAGTGACAGAGATATCATGGACACAAGACAAAGGGAGTGGTAATGATATTTTAAAGACGAAGGCAGGTGTTAAAGATCAGATAGCAGAATGTGTTAATAACAAAACAAGGGTCATGAGAACAAGTTACAGACTGGCACTTGGGGGCAGGGGGTGAAGGGAAGAGGGAGGTAAAAAAAAATTCAAACTGGAGGATGGAGTTCATGGCCCGAAGTTGTTGAACTTAATGTTAAGTCCAGAAGGCAGTAAAGTGCCTATTCAGAAGATGAGGTGCTGTTCTACTGGTTTGTTTTGGGCCTCACTAGAACATTGTAGCAGGCCGATGTCAGAAATATGAACATGAGAGCAAGATGAAATGGCAAGTGAAAGGAAGGTTGGGCTCAACCTTGCGGACTGAGCGAAGGTGTTCCGCAAAGTGGTCACCCAGCCTGCGTTTAGTCTCCCCAATGTACAGGAGACCGCATTGTGAGCAGCGAATGCAGTAGACTAAATTGAAAGAAATGCAAGTGAATCGCTGCTTCACCTGGAAGGAGTGTTTGGGGTCTTGGACGGTAAAGGGGCAGGTGTTACACCACATGTGATTGCATGGGAAGGTGACGTGACAAGGGGATGAGGAGTTGGGGGTGATAGAGGAGTGGACCAGAGTGTCACGGAGGGAACAGTCCCTACGGAATGCTGACAGGGTAGGTGAGGGGGAAGATCTGTTTCGTGGTGGCATCATACTAGAGTTGGCGGAAATGGCGGAGGATGATCCTTTGAATAAAGAGGCTGGTGGGGTGGAAAGTGAGGACAAGGGGAACCCTTTCATGGTTCTTCAATGGTATCCAAGCCTGAGCTCCAGCTGATGATCAGATTTAAAGCATTGATTCTCTGGGCTGGAGTTTCCTGGCTATGAGTCTTCAGAATACAAATATTTTGGATGGGCTGTCGAGAGCAAATTTTCTAATTGTTCTGATATAAAAGCAGAATATGGTGGATGCTGAAAATCTGAAAGAAAAACTTTAAAACTTGCTTCGGAACTCCAAAGGAAGAGTCATATTAGACTCAAAACGTTAACTCTGTTTCTCTCTCTACAGAAGCTGCCAGATCTGCTGAGTTTTTCCAGCACTTTGCGTTTTTATTTCTAATTGTTCTGCCTTAGATCACATTAATGCTTACATTGAGTGTACAGATATATGTAATGCATCCAAAACACAAAATATGCTCATTTATGCAACACTTCAATTCAGTTCATTGCACCTAGGAAATCAATTGCTTTTTTGGATTTCATTTCAAGAATACAATTAATTAAAAGTTTTTTTGCATTTCAATTTTTCTATTTAACTTCAACTTTAGGAGTTTATAAAAAGTTCTTTGTTTTGAATAAGGCCAAAAAGCTGATAATTTTCTATTTTTTAAAGTAATGAGTGAATCATTTGAAACGTTAAATGAAATATTTAATTGCTTGAAAGCTTTTGCATTGGTAACTAAAGCTGGCTCTGTGCTGCTACAAGTTTTAAATTAACTTAAATTGAAAAGTTAATCTGTTGAACAATTCATGCTGGAAAAATCTCCATGATCGTAACATTAAAATTATATAAAATTTTAGTAATTGTGAAATTGTTGAACAGAGATCTTGGGAAGGCCATGGGGCAGGATGTCACCAAGTATTTATTTCCTGTTTTTGTGATGTTAGGAATTTTTTTTTGCACAAGGCAAACCTTAGTGTGCTCAAAAACAAACCCACACCCTTGGCTTATTTTTATAACCATATAACCAATATTTTTAAGAATCTGTTCTACATTGCTGCAAAATCAATTAACATTTCTGAGCGTGAATGAAATTGTGTATAGTGATAAGGCAGTCATATTCCCCTAATTACAGAGAGCAAATTGAAGTAAATTCCAAAGATCACTATTTTAAAAAATCTACACATCTGATGACAACAAATAAAGCAGTGGGGGGAGGGGGCGTTTATGGCAAGTTTACCAGCATTTTGTCTTTAGCGTTCAACTGTGTTTGTACCCAAATGGTCACAAGTATGCCAGACACATCTTGCAATCATCACTACTCAGCCTAAGATGAGGACTAATGCCCATACTTCTCAGTCAAGTCTATAAAACATTCTGTTTCTTGCAGGTGTGGTCACTCGCCTGTGCACCGATCCCGTGAGATGGCAGCTCGAGCCCTAGTTCCTTTTGTTGCAGTGGATCGTATACTTCCTATGGCACAGTCCTTGCTGGAAACCTTACCTGCACCTACTGACCTATATATACAACAGAACCAAATCCATGGGACGCTGCTGCAGGTAGAGACCAAACATTAAAACCCGAGAGTCTGAAAGAAGCTTTCATTTGTTGGCTAAATTTAAAAATGTGCTCTGGCGACCAAATCTCTTCAAAAGTAATTCAGCTAGTCCCACTCCCCTGCCCTTTCCCTGTACCCCTGCAATTTCTTTCCCTTCAGATGCTTATCTAATTCCTTTTTGAAAGCCACATTTGAATCTACCTCCTCCATACTCATTTCTTCAAGAAGCAGCCCAAGTATATAAATTAGAACCATAGAAAAGTTGCAGCACAGAAGGAGGCCGTTCGGCCCATCTTGTCCATGCCAGCCCGAGGACACCCAGGTGCCCTTTCTAATCCCACCTTCCTGCACCCGGCCCATAGCCCTGCAGCTTATAGCACTTAAGGTACAGATCCAGGTGCTTTTTAAAAGAGTTTAAAGTTTCTGCCTCTACCACCAACTTGGGCAGCGAATTCCAGACACCCTCTACCCTCTGCATAAAAAAAGTTCTTCCTCATGTCCCCCCTACACCTTCTGCCACTTATCTTGAATCTATGTCCCCTTCTAGAATTCTCCATCAAGGGAAACAATTTTATCCTGTCCACTCTATTTATTCCCCTCAATTTTGTACACCTCAATCAAGTCACCTCTCAGCCTTCTTGTTCCAGGGAAAATAACCCCAACTTATCCAATCTCTCCTCATAGGCTACACTTTTCTAACTCTGGCAACATTCTTGTAAACCTCCTCTGCACTCTCTCCAGGGCTATTATGTCCTTCCTGTGATGTGACCAGAACTGTACACAATACTCCAGTTGTGGCCTCACCAGTGTTTTATACAATTCCAACATTATATCCTTACTTTTATATTCTATACCTCTGCCAATGAAGGAGAGCATTCCATATGCCTTCTTTACAGCCTTGTCTACTTGAACTGCTGCCTTCATGGACCTGTGTACTTGTACGCCAAGATCTCTCACTTCATCTACCTCTCTTAGTATGTTCCCATTTATTTTGTAATCCCTGTAACTGTTCGACCTCCCTAAATGTATGACCTCACACTTCTCTATGCTAAAATCCATCTGCCACTTTACCGCCCACTCCACCAACCCATCTATATCGTTTTGGCTATCCTCTACACTATCCACTACTCGGCCAATCTTTGTGTCGTCTGCAAATTTCCCAATCGTGCCCCCCATGTTCACGTCCAAATTGTTAATGTTTACCACAAACAGCAAGGATCCCAACACCGAGCCTTGTGGAACACCACTTGAGACAACTTTCCATTCGCAAGGGCATCCATCGACCATTGCCCTTTGGTTCCTGTTACAAAGCCAACCTTTTATCCAGTTTGCCATATTACCCTGTATCCCATGGGCTTTTACTTTCCTGACCAATCTGCCATGTGGGACCTTGTCAAATGCCTTGCTAAAATCCATGTATACAACGTCCACTGCACTACCTTCATCAACCCTTCTTGTCACTTTCTCAAAGAATTCAATCAAATTTGTGAGGCAAGACCTTCCTTTAACAAATCCATGCTGACCATCCCTGACGAGTCCATGCCTTTCCACATGACAGTTAATCCTATATCTCAGGATTGATTCTACTAATTTGCTCACCACCAATGTAAGACTAACTGGCCTATAATTGTTTGGCATTTCCTTTGATCCCTTTTTAAACAATGGAACTACATTTGCATTTCTCCAGTCCTCCGGTACCTCCCCTGTATCTAGTGAAGGTTGGAAAATCATCCCCAGAGCATCTGCTATCTCCTCCCTGACTTCCTTCAGCAGCCTCGGAAACAATCCATCTGGCCCTGATGACTTATCAACCTTCAAGGATTTCAACCCTTCGAATACTTCCTCTCTCTTTATGACTATCCCGTCCAATACCTCGCAGTGTTCCTCCTGGCCTACTACATCTACATCCTCCCTTTCCTTCGTAAACAGAGACAAAATATTCATTCAAAACCCTTCCCACAGCCTCTGCATCTACACACAATTTTCCATCTTCATCTCTGATAGGTCCAACTTTTTCCTTAACTAACCTTTTAGCATGATTGTAATGGTAAAACATCTTTGGGTTATCTTTAACTTTACTTGCTAATCTTTTTTCATGCCCTCTCTTTGATTTCCTTATTTCCTTTTTTACTTTGCCCCTGCACTTCCTACATTCGTCTAGGCTATCTGCAGTGCTTAGTTCTTTGTGCCTATCGTACGCTTTCTTTTTCTGTTTGATCTTCCCCTGTATTCCTCTAGACAACCAGGGAGGTCTAGATTTGGCAGTACCACTCTTATTTTTGTCGGGGACATGTCTACTTTGTACAATTAGGATCTCGTTTTTTAGTGCTTCCCACTGGTTTTCCAGTGTTTTATCTTCCAGCAGTGCTGTCCAGTCCACCTCAGCCAAGTCCCTTCTCATTTCTGCAAAATTTGCCTTCCCCCAGTTCAAGACTTTTACTCCTGCCTTATCTCTGCCCTTTTCCATGGTAATGCTAAATCTAACTGAATTGATCACTGTCCCCGATATGGTCACCAACTGTCACTTCACCCACTTGCCTTTCTTCGTTCCCCAAAACTAGGTCTAGAATTGCATCTCCTCTCATTGGGTTTGTCACTAATTGGTTGAAAAAATTCTCCTGGACACACTGCATGAAATTTTCTCCCTCAGTGCCCCTTATATTGTTTGAATCCTAGTTGATATTAGGATAGTTGAAGTCTCCTACTATTATTGTCCTCTTGTGCTTACAAGCAGAAATTTGCCTACATATTTGTTCTTCTATCTCCCTTTCACTATTTGGGGGTCTGTAGTATACTCCCAGTAGTGTGACTGCCCCTTTTTTATTTCTAAGCTTATCCATAAAGCCTCGTTTGTTGACCCATTTAGTATATCATCCCTTCTCACAACTGGAATTGATTCTTTAACCATTAGTGCTACTCCACCTCCTTTTTAAATCTCCTACTCTATCGTGTCTGAAAACTATAACCAGGGATATTTAGCTGCCAGTTTTGTCCCTCCTTTAGCCAGGTCTCCGTTATAGCAATGACATCCTGCTGCCATGTGTCTACCTGTGCCCTTAACTCATCTACCTTGTTTGTAATACTCCTTGCATTGAAGCATAAACAGTTTAACCCCGTCAATTTCCCTTGCTGGACACTTTTTAAACTTTGCTTCCCCTGTAACTCCATGCCTATCACAACGTCCCTAGCTAATGTTCTACCTCCATTTCTCTGATCTGAATCTGACCTATCTGATCCTACTCCTGGAATCCCACCCCCTGCCACACTAGTTTAAATACTCCCCAGCAGAACTAGCAAAAGCCCCTGCAACGACACTGGTCCCAGCTCTGCCTGGGTGCAGCCCGTCCTGTTTGAACAGGTCCCACCTTCCCCAGAACCGGTCCCAGTGCCTCAAGAATCTGAATCCCTCCCGGCTACACCATCTCTCCAGCCACGTGTTCATTTGGTCTATCTTCTTATTCCTGCTCTCGCTAGTACGTGGAACTGGGAGTAATCCTGAGATTACTACATTTGAGGTCCTGCATTTTAATTTATCTCCTAACTCCCTGTACTGAGCTTGCAGGTCCTCATCCCTTAGTTTACCTATGTCGTTGGTCCCAATGTGTACCACGACCACTGGCTGCTTACCTTCCCTCCCCAGAATGTCCTGCAGCCGCTCCGTGACATCCCAGACCCTAGCACCAGGGAGGCAACATTCCATCCTTGATTCACGTTTGCGGCCACAGAAGCGCCTGCCTGTGCCCTTAACTATTGAATCCCCTATCACTATGGTCCTGCCACTTGTTTTCCTCCCGCCCCTCTGAGCAGCAGAGCCACCCACGGGGCCATGAACTTGGCTGTTGCTGCTTTCCCCTGAGAGGCCATCCCCTCCAACAGTATCCAGAGTGGTATATCTGTTAGAGAGGGGGATGACCACAGGGGACTCCTGCACTATCTTCCTGGGTCTTTTACTGTTCCTGATGGTCACCCATTCCCTTTCTGCCTGCGTAATCTTCACCTGCGGTGTGACCACCTCGCTAAACGTGCTATCCACGACTTGCTCAGCATCGCGGATGCTCCACAATGAGTCCACCCGCAGCTCCAGCTCCGAAATCCAGTTAGCTAGAAGCTGCATTTTGACACACCTTCCGCACACATGGTCAACAGGGACGTTGGAAGCGTCCCTCATTTCCCACATCCAGCAGAAGGAACATATCACGGGTCTGAGATCTCCTGCCATGACGTCCCTCTCGATAAAGCTAGTTACTCCCTCTAAAAATACGCTAGCTGGGGCCTTACTTATGTTAGTTAGGAACCTTGTTTCTTGACTAATTATACTTGTACAGTACTACTCTATACTTTTTTTTAGTTCCTACCTCAGTATTGAGCAATGAATAACTTTAATAGATTGAAAAAAAAACTCACCAGGATTTACTCACCAATCAGCTGCTTTTTTAAAAATCCACTTTCAGAAGAGTGTTCCTCACAGGTCTGGTGCACTCCTGAAGATATTGCCTCTCTTTTTTTGGTTTGAGGAGGAGAGAGGGATGGAAATACTACAGCGATGTAATGTTTGGGGCTAATCCGTTCTTTGACAATGGGTCCTCCTCGATCCCCTTCTGAGTTGCGGTGACTTCTCCGAGAATGCTTCAGTCACTTCTCACTACCGCCCTCTGTTGGATGCATGTATTTATCTAAATTAAGAAATAGAGGCAATTTGAAGCCCCTCAACCATCGAAAACTCCCCAGTTACATTGTCAATTGAATCTTTTGCTCTGTCTATAGAACTTGCTATCCGATTCATCCTTCATTGCTTTGAAATTTCAATGGAAAATAGTCCACTGTAGTTAACATGTTCAAAGTCATGAGGGGTTTGGACAAAGTAAAGAAAAATTATTCCTATTGGTGGAGGTATCGAAATACAGGACACAGAATCAAGGTGATTGGCAAAAGGATGAAAGGAGAAATGAGGAAAAGCTTTTTTATGCAGCGATCTGAAATGCACTTACTGAAAGGGTGGTGGAGGTAGATTCAGTCATGACTTTGAAAAGGGAATTAGATAAGGGAAAATAATTGCAGGGGGAATGGAAAGGACAGGGGAGTAGGACTAACTGAATTGCTTTTGAAGAGGGTCAGCGTGGGCTCTAGGCTGGTTGGCCACTTTCTGTGCTGTAACCATTCTATTATTCTACACAATGATTATAAATGAATCATAGCTTTTGCCTGTTAATGACAATGTTTTGTGGTTTATCTTTTGGGATGCCAAAAATACTTCTTGTAACTACCACAAATTTTGTCGTAGTATCATAAAAATTGAATTCTACAAAATGACAGTGGAATGCCTCCAACAAGTGGTAAAGGTGCTGCTTTGCAATTGGATAATAACTTATATCATGCTGGTCAATTCAGTCTCATAACCCAACTGGTTCTTTTGTGTGTTTTGAGTTAAATTTTGTTATATAACATAATCTAATAACATAAAGCTGGATCCGAGATTGGGTATGAATGAAGTAATCTTGACAGTTACATGCAACATAAATCTATATAGTAGTTTTATCATTTGCTTCAATGCAGTGCAGATAAGATTAGAGCAAATGTCTTTAGGACTAAATGAGTAATTTGATGTTATCCCATGTCAAGTCCTGTGAAGGCATGACCTATTTATAACTTTAAACATGTACTGCATTCAGTATATAATTTTCTGGAGCTGTCTTGTATTTACAAATATACACTAACAAGATTGCTAAGATGGCTGTCGAAGATCAGGTGAGTTTTGCAATTTCTATGCAATCTACCTCAAGTCTCCAGAAAGTTCTTCATTAAATGACCGGTTAGGGGAGAGTGGGGGGGGTGTCTCTTTGAATGGACATACCACTGGGGAGACTTACAGCTGCTATTGTTTGTGGTTTACCCACTCAAAATCTATAGACTTCTAGACCCACTGTCTCCCAGCTCAATATTTAACAGAAGAGTGCTGCAGACACCAGTTAATCATAAGTAGGTATGAATGGCAGTCATCTATGTCCCATTGTGTAGCAATGCCTTTGCACTTCAAAACCATTCTGGGTGGACAATTGCAGTTGATCATGTGACCAAAACTGGCTTCAGATCACAAATTCATTTATCCCAAGAACCAGAGAGACACTGCTCAGTATACACAGCACACCAGCTGCGGGACATCAGCAGAAAAAGGCAGGAGACCCACGACTTTTTAAACCTGGAGACTGCTGCATCTTAAAAGGCTCCCAGCCTAGTTCCTGTTCCAAGTCTACCTGTATAGAAACATGGCCTCCTAATACGAAAACCACAAGTAACCAACTTCACGATCTGCTGAAAAAGCCATCTCTTTGAGGGAATCCTGCAATAATTCTGATGAACGACTCCAGCTGGTGAAACCATCTAGACTACCGTTCAGGAGTGAAAACAGCTTCTTCAATGACTGCTTTTCCTACAATAAGCCAAACATGTGAACTATGAACTATTCTTTTGTTTAAATTGGTAAAAGTGCATTATTCACTCTAACTGAATTTTTTCTCAAGTATGTGTGTGTGTGTGTGTGTATACACATGCGCTGAATGACTGACATAGCATTAGACTTTTGGGGTGAATGTATGAATAAATAATCCTCTTTATTTAAACCAAAGAAAGCTTGCTACTTGTTATTCAAAATTGGTCATACGCTCAGGTTGAGAAACACACACACACTCCTCCAAAACCACACTGATTACGGACAGTCAGGGAACAAGGGTTTCAGTTTCTCTCTCATCTCTATCCATTACACACGAATTAGGACCATGCTGTGCTGAAATATTGTTTGCACTTATTCGACATATATATTTTTAAAGTTGAAGAAATAAATATAATCAAACAGGGAATAGTAACAAAAAAGGAACAATTTGGTGTTTTTCAGTTGGAAATGGCTAGAATAATCTTGTTTGAAGTATTCCTGTGATTTAAAAAAAAGCATTGTACATCAGGATTGGTAGTTTCTTGTACAGTTTTATATTTGTTTATTTTTTCCCAAGGAGTGCCAAAAATTGCTTTTGGATTAATAAAACTCAATGGTAACTTTGTTCTTTACTAATGTTCATTGTGATTTTATCTGGAAAAGAGTAGGAGTGTCCCAGGTTTTCCAAGTTCTTAGTTTTGTTTGTCAGCTGGAAGAACAGTACTATTGCAGCCACTGACTTGTCCATGGCTGCCATTCGTGCAGCTCCATCTTGGAACAGCATGTGATCTTAGAATGGTGAATCATCATATACCCTCCCAAAGATAAAATGGTGCTTCACCTGGTGACATGAATTGAAACATATAAGACCTGAGGGTTCTTGACAGGGTGGATGTGGTGAGGATATTTCCTTTTGTGGAAAAATGTAGAACTAGGGGGTCACTGTTTAAAAATAAGGGGTCGCTCATTTAAAGCAGAGATGATGTGCAATTTTTCACTCAGAGGATCATGAGTCTTTGGAACTCTCTCCCTGAAAAGGTGGTGGAAGCAGAGCCTTTGAATATTTTTAAGGCCGAGGTAGATAGATTCTTAATAAGCAAGGGGGTGATAGGTTACTGAGGCTAGGTGGGATGCAGATTTCAGGTTACTATCAGATCAGCCATGATCTTATTAAATGGTGAAACAGGCTCGAGGGGCTGAATGGCCTACTGCTCCTTATTCATATGAATTAAATAAATATTACTCATTCCAAAACAGTGATAAACTCTGAAAACCCACTTCCATCTTGTTGAAATATGACCACCCTACTGAATATGTCACAAAGCTACAGTGAGCCCTCAAGTCATGAAAGCTATTTGAGACACCTCGAGTTGGCAAAACGTTCATTTATATATGGAAAAAATAATACTGTGAAGAGTTGTCTGTCCAGTCTTGGAAATCCAGGTGTTGTTAAACTCTGGGTGAAATTTAATGCACTCCCACATGGTGGGCTTGGTGGCGAGGGGCACTTAATCAGGTAATTGGGTGGTGGGTGGGGACAGTGCCGCCTTCCCACCTCCACCCTGATTAAGTCCATAACAGGAAGGCCAATGGATGGCCTTTCTGTCCGGCTGCCAATTAATGCCCGCTTAAAGGCCTCATCTCACTGCCACTGGTGGCGCTGGGGGTTCGCTATGCAGAGAGCACAGCATGCAAAGCCGTGTGCAGTTGCTTGTGGCCTCCCGGGATGGGGGAATCCCCTCATTCAAAGGCACTGAATACCTGATTGAGGGTCCTGGCATCAAGACCAGTGATTGCCCACTGAAAATCACCCCCAAACCCTTGCTGGCAAATCATTTCCTATCCCCACCACCCTTGAACTCCGCCCTGCAAATCCCCATCCGCCATCACTCACCTGTGGCTTGGGATTCAGCAACAATCCTAGGCCCTAGTTGGGAATCATACCAGCAGCAGCCACCAACTCCCTGGTGATGTTACCGTTCAATAGAGCTGCCAGCTTCTGGCTGGGAACTTCAGCTCCCGGAGTCCGTGATCCCAGGGAAGGCCAGCTGATATCCAGCTAATTACCTGAGTGGCACTTAATTCAGTAGGCCGTCCCTAAAAGAGGCGAAACCATATTGTTCTAATTTCTGTCTGCCCTGAAAATTAAATACTTTTTAATGCTATCTCATGCCCATTTACAGGCCAGTTTCTATCTGCCCTTTGCTAAAACAATGGTAAAATTGGACACAATTGATATCTCCACCATCCTGGTTTTTAGTTGGCTGACCCCACTCGTTCATTGATCCTGGTGGTAGGTCACAATATTGGTGCTCAGAACAACACCAATGCAGCTATATTGAAAAACTAACAACAGCTATAATATTGTCTTTTCATAGATCTTATAATGCTATATAATAAACCATGTTATAAATTAAAGAAAGACAGAAAGAAAGCTTGTCTGTCAGTCACTTTTTCTGTCTCTGTCTGTTGTCTCTTTCTCTCTCTCTCTCTCTCTCTCTCTCTCTGTCTTTGTCTCTGTCTGTCTGTCTCTCTCTTTCTCTCTCTCTCTCACATATGCTGAAGACATCCCAAGGCACTTCAGTGTGGTCACTGTGAGAGAACACATGAATCAATTTGCTCACAGCCAGGATCTGCAAGCAGCAATTGGATAAATGCACCAATTAATCTGTTTTGTTGATGGCTGAGGGCTAAATGTTGACCAAGACAGCAAATATCTCTCCTGCTCTTTTTCAAATAACCCATGGCATCTTTTATACCCACCTGAACAGGAAGAGGGGCCTTGGTTTAACTTCTCATCCAGAAAATTACAGGGTGAATTTTTCCTATGGGAGCAGGCGCAGGCGGGCGAGGAGCTGATTGCTGCCTGCGATTGGCTGAACGCCGCCATTTTTAGAAGGGTGGGCCAATTAAGGCTCGCCTAGCATAATGCACGGCTGATAGCGCTCAGCGCTACCTGTGCGGGGGGTGGGGAAGGAGGGAGAGTCGGGGCCTGCACTCTTTAGTGCATATGCTCGAAAGAGCGCAGCAATCTCCCTGAGGCACGGAACTGCCTCAGAGATTGAATGGACTATGAAAGTTTTTAATAAAGAAAGTAAAAATTTATTTAAACATGTCCCATCATGCGACAGTGTCACATGAGCTGGGACAAGTTTGTAAAGTTTTGAAAATTTATTTAATTATTTTATAAACCCTTCAGGAAACCTCATCTCGCCTGTGAGGTTTCTTGAAAAACACAAAGGCCGTTTGGGCTCTTTGCTTGCCCACCAACCTTATGGTTGGACGGGCAGCGTTGTTAATAAGGTAAATTACTTTTTTAATGGCCTTAATAGGTCGAACAAAATATCAAAATAACTCCAGGGTGCATGCCCGACATCATCTCGCATCATTTTACACGTCGGCGTGTTGGGCCTGTCCCCGCACGCCGATGGCAATATTTGCCCTACGTCTCTGAAACTGCAGTGCTGTCTGTGGTGTCAGCCAGATTTTGGCAAGTACGTAATGGAAAAGGTGTGTGTTTTGAAAGCTGCCAAAAACTGTCCACACACAAAGAATGAAATTAAATGTTGAAGTGTAAGCAATTTCTTTTTTTAATATTCCCTCATTCGTTAAAACAAATTATGCTTGTTTTTACAATTTGTACTAAGAAGAAATGTACATTTTGACTGTACATATCGGCTAAATGAAAACTGGCCTGTGACCTGCATGGTTTGAGAAGCCTTTTAAAATGTTTACCAGTATTCTGAAAATAATTAAGCATTTAATATACACATGGTTAGAACAATTAATTTTTAAAATGTAATAAATAGAAACTGCTAATCTATCAGTGTATGTCGGAATAGTTACTTTCTATCACATGATGAAGTAAACTCAACATTGATGGTTAAATCCATTTTGCCAACTTCTTATCTAGCCAACTGCAGGTTAAAGCCACGCAGTATTCAGTTCAATTCCCTTTCTGCGGGGAATTACCCAGTCTTAACTGGCTTCTGAGAAGGGGAATGAATATCAACCCCTGATTCCTCCATGGATGGCAGTGATTCACCCAGATCTTTATTCTTCATGTCAGTGATAATCACTGTTTGATCTCGAATGCAAAACTGTTAGACACAATTTTGTGATGGCAGACATCTGTACATGTGTACTTTCTAATGAGGACCATTGTTAGGCACAATTTATATATTTTAAATTAATAAAACTATATGGCCACTATCATCATGGAGAGCCCCCCCCCCACCACCGGGCATGTTTTCAGTGGGGGTGGGGGGGGTGGTGGCAGCAGCACCTCCGACCCAGTCCCCATAATAAAGAGTTCAGAGGTGGGTGAGGCATCCACTAGCCCATCTGTCCTTAGTTTTATTAGGCCCTTAATCCCACCCCTGTGCACCCCTCCCCCTGTAAAATCTAGCCCTTGGGTTCTGATAACATGAACATTTACACACCATTCAAACTTGGACACACATTGATATTCCTTCATTATGACTGAGTCAATATTCAGGGATTTCCTGCCTAATACCATTATTGTAGAACCATTACCACAAGACAGCAGTTCAAGAAGAATGCTCACAACCATCTTCAATTAAACGTAGATTTGTTAGAGTTGCCCATATCCCGATAACACACACAAATAAACTTGGCAATACAAATTAATTTCATTAAGTTGGAGTTGTTAACACTGCCAGTGAAGAGCTTTAAACAGATATTGAGTTGAAGCAAACTAAATCCATCATTTTGGATTGTTTTTTTTTACTCATTCACGGGATGTGGGCTTCACTGGCTGGGCCAGCATTTATTGCCCATCCCTAGTTGCCCTTGAGAAGGTGGTGGTGAGCTGCCTTCTTGAACCGCTGCAGTCCATGTGGTGTAGATACACCCATATTGCTGTTAGGAAGGGAGTTCCAGGATTTTGACCCAGCGACAGTGAAGGAATGGCGATATATTTCCAAGTCAGGATGGTGAGTGACTTGGAGGGGAACTTCAAGGTGGTGGTGTTCCCATCTTTCTGCTGCCCTTGTCCTTCTAGATGGTAGTGGC
The DNA here is from genome assembly GCF_964194155.1 of Cetorhinus maximus. Taxonomy (NCBI): domain Eukaryota; kingdom Metazoa; phylum Chordata; class Chondrichthyes; order Lamniformes; family Cetorhinidae; genus Cetorhinus; species Cetorhinus maximus. The sequence goes on along the minus strand of NC_135892.1, from coordinate 83,697,230 downwards.
CATGGGTCTGGAAGGTGCTGTCGAAGGACCAATAAACCAAAATTACTTTTTAGTTTAAGGGCAAATTACTCAATATTTAGTTTGATTGTTGCATTTTTTTAATGACTGATCAGTATTGACTTTAGAGGAGCTTACACTCTTGTCACTCTCACTTATTAGGTTGCTATAGCTAGATTCTGTGAAAGTCCAAGAGTTGATAGTTTCAGCATTCCTCGGTTATCTCTGTTTGAGTGTCTGTTATATTTTATTGAGTTAACTGGCACCATTGCATTTCTACTATTTACCCTTGCTGATTTTGAATAAGTGTTCATTGAAAATATTTTTTCCCTAATGGAGACTTCATGAGTTAGTTTCTATGTATAAATTATGCAGTAGCAATTAACTTAATTTTGTTTTTTTTAGATTGCTATGTCTCTTGAAGCATATTCTACTCAAATTAAAGGTTCAACATTTTTTGCCTGCTTGGGTATAATTGCACAGAAGATAATGAAATGAAGATGTTAATTGTATGGAAGATAATAGATCTTTGATATTATGTGTCGTTTTATTTCTCAAGCCCACTATTTTTATTCTGCTTCTCTCCTGAAGGCACTTACTGTTGCTGGCATATACTTTCATGGGCACCAAGAGCCCACTGTCTGCTCCAATTAGCCCTTCTTCGTATGTTGACAGATTACATTACTGTGTAAGGCAACACAACCAGACCCTACCAGGCCATTTTCTTCCATTGCTAAAATATTCCCTTCTGCCCAACCTCTTCCACGTCACTGCTAAAGTGCTAATAGATGCCTTAATTTCCTCAAATTCTGATTCATCACATGTTCTCCTTGCTAACATCTCTGCCTCCACTTTGTACAAAATATGGCCAGGATTTTGCTCAGTGGCGGTCGTTGATTTGCTTATGGCTGCCTTTATGCACCAGGGCGTCTTTTCAACCATACAGGTTGAAGAATTCTCACTAAAACATGTAGAGTCCAAACCAGGAAGTGTAAGTTAGAATATTTCATTCATTCATTGTAAAATATACCAAAAGCAAAACAAAGTGAAGGAAAGAAAGATGAAATTAAGAGAGGGGGATAAATGAGGGAAAGAAAAAGTGAAAAGGAAATTTCAAAATACTTCAGAATGTTCAACATGAATACAGTTCTGGGGAAATGAGATTCCATATTTGTAACATTAAATTTTCAGGGCTAGAAAGGTTGTCTAGTAGTAATTAAGATTTACCACATTGTTAAAATTCACTTATACCTGAATGTACCAACCCAAACTTTTTACATGTTTAGTGGATAAGTATTGCAACCTCGTGCTCTTCATGGCCAGAATTTTCACGTCAGCGTGCAGGGGCAGGCCTGGCATGCCGACGTGTAAAGTGACGTGTAGTGATATCAGGCGTGCGTCTCGACGTCACCAGGCATCATTCAGATCTTTCGTTCGCGGGCGTGCGCCAGAGGCGGCTGCGTGCCCGTCGAACTGTCAAAGGTGTGTTAAGACCAATAAAAAACCTTAAGGTTGGCGGGCAGGCGAAGAGCCCAAGTGGCCTTCGCGTTTTTCAGGAAACCTCATCCATGGGTGGGATGAGGTTTCCTGAAGGTTTTAGTAAATAAGTAAATAATTTTTCCACATTTCATAAACATGTCCAAGCTCATGTGACACTGCCACATGAGGGTCATGTCTAAATAATTTTTAACTTTCCTTATTAAAAATTCTCCATATGTTCTTAATTTCCCTGAGGCAGTTCCGTGCCTCAGGGAGATTTCAGCGGTCTTTCGCGCACATGAGACTTCGACTCTCCTTCTCCCCCCCCGCCAGCACAGGTAGCGCTGCGCTACCGGCCATGCATCACACTTGGCGGGCCTTAATTGGCCCGCCCACATAAAATTGTGGCGCCGAGCCGATCACAGGTGGCAATCAGCTCCACGCCCGACCAGCCTGTCTGACACGGGGAAAATTCTCACCTATGTCTTTTAATGCCAAATCTATTGGTGAGATACTGGTACAGCAAAGCTGGTGGAGCAGCTTGAAAAATAAAACAGGAACTCACTGATTTCCGCATTTAATTGTGCACCTGTGGATGATAGAATGTGTCTTCTAATTTAGCACATATTAACGATGAGTGCTGATAGCCTCAATGTTATTCCTATTGCAAAATTCGAACTTCAATTTCTAAAACGTAAGGTTCACCCATCTCCCACACAAAGCACCGTTTGCTATCACACCCACCTTTGCCAAGCTTAGCCTATTAACTATAAAGTTCCGTTGGCCTGAAGTTTCCATAATGTGTTCAATTTATCCAAAATCGGTCAAACTAGCGCAAAAGATCAAAGAATTGCAAAAGCAAATTACACCCAGGGCAAATCGAGTTTCTACAATCTTTTGCACTAGTTTAATAAATATTACATTTGAAGCCAGCCCTGCCCACAAAACTGACCACATCCTGAGATCGAATTAAACACCATGCCAAGTTTCCACTTATTGTGCCTGTTTGCAGACCTTTGACAGTGCTCTTAAAATTCTTCAATAGCCATCTTATAAAAAGAAAAAGGAAGATATGCATTTATATAAAAGCAAAATACTGCGGATGCTGGAAAACAGCACAGCGAAAGCAGCACTTCACTTGCACTTCCCTCAATTTAGTCTACTGCATTCGCTGCTCCCAATGCGGTCTCCTCTACATTGGAGAGATCAAACGCAGACTGGGTGACTGCTTTGCGGAACACCTTCGGTCTGTCCGCAAGCATGACCCAGTCCTCCCTGTCGCTTGCCATTTCAACACACCACCCTGCTCTCATGCCCACATGTCCGTCTTTGGCCTGCTGTAATGTTCCAGTGAAGTTCAAGGCAAACTGGAGGAACAGCATCTCATCTTCCGACTAAGCACTCTACAGCCTTCCGGACTTAATATTGAGTTCAACAATTTCAGATCATGAACTCTCTCCTCCAACCCCACCCCCTTTCCGATCCCCCTTTTTCCAATAATTTATAATTTTTTTTTACAATTATTTTTTTCTCTTCCCTCCTATTTTTAAATTTATTTCAATCTATTGTTTCATCTCCACCTTTTAGCCCATTTCGATCCCTTCCCCCCACCCCACCCGCACTAGGGCCACCTGCTACTAGCTTGCTTCCCTTAATGTCCCCATTAGCACATCTTTTAGATAATATCACCACCATCAACACCCTTTTGTCTTTGACATCTTTGGCAGTCTCTTCTTGGCCTCCACCTATCACTGGCCCCCTATCGAGCTCTCCTGTCCCACCTCCTTCTACTAGTTTATATTTCATCTCATTTCTATTTGTCTTAGTTCTGATGAAGGGTCATACGGACTCGAAACATCAACTGTATCCCTCTCCGCAGATGCTGTAAGACCTGCTGAGTTTTTCCAGGTATTTTTGTTTTTGTTATGCATTTATATAGTGCTTTTCACAACCAGCAGCCATTTCAAAGAAGCTCAGAGCCAATGAAGTATTTTTGAAGAGTAGCCCCTGTTATGTAGGAAACACAGCAGTTAATTTGTGCTCAGAAAGCTGCAATGTGATAACCAACAGATAATCTGTTGCTTATGATTTTGTTTCGGGGTAAATATGGCTTTTTAAAAATTTACTAAGAAACACCAATGTAACAAATAAATCAATCAGTAGAGTTTTTTTTAAAGAGTAATTTTCAGTGACTTTAAAATTGGTTATTCACAGGTGGTAGACTAGAACCTCTGATTAAAAGAAGTGCTTATTTTTTGTGATAAACCCATTTTCAACTATATTAATAAAACTGCACCAGGTTACCACTGTTAAATATAGCACAGAATACTTTTTAATGCAATTCTTTTTTTAAAGTTACTTTCTAAAACACTGCTCTTTTGCATTGGTTCATGGCAGACTTTTGGTTTGGTGATGTGTAAATAAGTTTGTCGAAACTTGACCAAAAAATTTCACTTTGCAAAATCAGCACAGTTTTATGCCCATATTACTTACAGTTTGCACCCGAACGGGGAAACTTGCCTTTGTGTTTGCCCTCTTACCATGTCTCATTTCCCTGCCACACCTCCCCCCACCAAAACCCCCACTCTCCAGCCACACCACTGAAATCTCCAGTTATGCGTTCCTACTTGGATGGGCTGTTTCTCATTCTTAGCTTCTTCATTGTTACTTATTCTTTCAGTCACTTCTATTGATTGGAACTCCTTTCCAAAATTTGCCCACCTGTGACTTCTCTTCCTGCTTTCATACGTCTCAAATATGCCCTTCTTTTTGACCATGCCTACTCCTCAGTAACCATAGCTTTTCCTTCACTTGACCTGCACTAGCTCCCTGTGCTAATCTTGCTAAAGCTATTTTTTATCTCAATGACATTGTAAATCATAATAACAGAATTTTACCCACTATGCTTCTCTTTGTCCAATGGCACTTTTTATGTTTATAGTATAGCATTCTATAAATTACCCATAATGAAGTCTTAAAGTTTATTGTGCTTTGATTTTTAAAAATCTTTCTCATTTGACCTTTGTCTTATCAGTAACAATATCAAATTTGCTGATTCAATGAAGTTATTTAAAGTGGAAGAGTTAACTTCCCAAACAAAACAAACATCAGAGAGATAAGCATCAAAACAGTATCAATGAAATGAAGTTTTGAGTAAATTGAACTGCTCTCGTTACAGTGACCTCTAACATGTTTGTGATTATGTTTTTGAAAATTATAAGAATAAAGGAGATGGTTCTGGAAAGAGGATTTGTATGATATACAATTTATTCCATGGTTTATGAAAACAAAATCACATAATTAAGTCTAAAGGAGAAAAGTAATTCATTGGGAAGTTCCCATTGAACCAGAAAAATGTACTAAATCTTTTCCTTGCCTGTCATGAAGTGGTCCTGTATAACATGACTGTCTTGAAGGGGAAGATGAAATTGTAGACTAGTCAGTGCCTGATCTGCTGAGTTTTCTGGCATTTTTTGTTTTTATATTTAAAATTATAGACCTCTTGTCCCAGAGTAAAAAGAGTTCTGTCACCTACGCAAAAACAGGAAGCTAGGAAAGTCATACTGGGGATTTGGTCACTTTTCTCAAACAAACTTGACTCTGCAAAGCAGTTTATGTATGAGGCGACTTCACATCCAGAGTACCAATATGCATACACCATGTCATGGATAAAGAAGTTCAGGAGATGCTAGACCTGGGAGACATTCTTCCATCCTGGAATTTCTGTGCTTTGCCAATGATATTGATTCCTGAGAATGACAAAGCCACCTGGTTCTGTGAAAGTCATCAGAAATTAAGGGTGGGATTTTCTGCTCCCACCAGCAGCGGGAATCGTGGCAGGCAGGGGCACTAAATTTGGCATGTTGGAGAAAGTCTGTTTTCTGCTGACAGGAAATTAGTTTGGAATTTTGCTCTCCCAACTTTGGCGGGTTAAAGGCGGCTTAACTTTCCTGCTGATCTATGTCGGAAATCACATTTCCATTCATTTGCATCTCATGAATGCTCATTAGAAGGGAATTACATTTCCCCTCCAAATTAAGTCCCCCGACAGCGGATTATTAGAGTGGTCTGTATCTCAATTGTATAGGCATGCATCTAGCAAGCTTCACTTCGTCTTGAGGTACATAGAAACTGCTCTTGCCTACCTTTAAGAGTGCTGCTGTGAGATTTTGGGTGCTTGTATCACAAGCTGTGCCAAGACTGGACAGGAGAGGCAGACTTGCAGGGGAAGTGAGGAGAGTATCTTAGAAGTCAGGGTCACTGGTGTTGACAGTGGAGTCCTGGGGGGAGAACTCAGGGTACTGATGGTGGGAGGGAACAATCATAGTCAGAGGGGAAGTGGGATGCGGTAAGGTGGCAGGTCCAGGGTGAGCGTCTGGTGGGTAAAGGTCTCATCAGGTGGATCATGGAGGGGGACCAGACAGGTGGCTCGGATATTGGGCAGGGGCAGGATGGGCATGGGGTTGGTAATGGGTGTTGGCTCTGAGGGGGGGAAAGATATGTGAAGGTGGATCATGATAGGGTCCAGGGTAATGGGAGGAGGTTCAAGGATGACAGAAGGGAGAGTAATGGTGATATTCGATGGGTCTATGATGATGGGGGGAAATTGATGAGTGACGAGGGGAGGATAGAAGGTGGTGGAGCGTGTCTGAAAATTCACACACACCATTTTCTCAAGAATGTTCTTGACGACACTGTTGCTCTGAACGTGTGAACCCTTAGAATGGGTGGAGGGTCTTTTCGGGTGATTGGAGTTCAAGGTCAGCACAATTGGCCAGCTAAAGGGACACCCTAATAATTATGAGGCAACTGCATGTCAAAGATGCTCACTTGTGTTCTCCTCCCCATGATGAGGCCTGCATTGCAGCAGGTTTGTTCTCAGTTCATGGGTCTCATAACATCGAGATCCCTGCAAGATGTGGAGATGCCAGTTATTCTGTACCATTTACCATCGGCTGCAGTCAGAGGCAGGGAGGGAGGGAGAGAGGCGGAATGCCTCCAAGGGACATGGCTGGTAGAGGGCAGTCAATTCATGACATCAGACCTCCATCGTCCCAGGTGAATGGTCATGGCTGACTAAGGATCATACGGTGGGTCTTCCATGATGCCAAGGCAATGGTCTCTCTATAGAGTTTAGAGGGTGGTGGCCAAATGGATAAGTATCCACCTGAGACTTCTTGCACAAGGCTCTCATCACCCTGCTCAAAGAGCAATGTCTCCATACGCATTCATTTATAAACGGGAGGAACACCCATCTCTGGCCCTCCAGGGTGTCCTTCACCTGGAAAGGGTGGGGTGTGGATGCCATGTTTAGATGGAGGCCAGGTGAAGGGCTTAGCACTTGTCTGCTGGCTTTGAAACGGAGGGAAACTTATAAAAGACATGCTTACTTAATGTATCACTTCAGTTCATTCACACATCCATTGAGGAGTTGATGATGCAGGCTGCAGGCAACCCACCTTGGTGATAGCTCTCACCCAGATGAAGCAGGGGAGGGCTCATCACTGGTTGGCACGGGGCCATGAGGTGCAAGGGTCTGAGCAGCAAGAGCCAGCAGGGCCTCTATAAGGTCAAGAGGCTGGCGAATATGGATCACTGCAACGGCTAGCATTGGCCCAACCATGGGTGTATCATCAGCAATGCTCTTACCTAGAGATGAGCAAGAGGTAATGCCGGTGGCGCCCTTGTATCCCCCAGGCTGTGGCCGCTCACATCTGCAAGCTTTACCAGTACGAGCTGCGGCCACCAGGATTCTGGAGGAGTAATGCGGAATTCCTGGCCTACAATGACTGAATGTGTGTCTGGGTGCCCTGTAAATTTGGCGCCAGGGCCTTGGATCCCAGGCGTTAACGGCGGTGTGGGCGACTTCCACCTGCCCTGTCACAAAATTTGCTGAGTTTCTCCCCGATGCTTAATTAATGAGCTGAAAAGCAGGAGATCACTCATGTTCGCCCATCTCGCCGCCCAGCAGGAATCATGCCAACTTTCCCGCCCGCCAAATACACTTAGTCTCCAGAATGGAAAATTCCGCCCTAAATCTCTGACAGAAGCTGACATGCAGAATATGCCCCCTATGGACGAGATCAAAGCTAGGAACTCTGATGACTCTAGCTAGACCTTACAAAAGATTAATGGCAGGTGCCACTAAGTAAAAGAGCCCAGTCTCTGTATTTACAACACTATCAGAGCTGTAAGAGTTTACAGTTGTGCCTTCCAGAATGAAAAAAGCATTTATCAAATTATCACAGCTGATTGTTTCATATCTTACAAGCTAGTAATTATGCCCTGGTACATATTTTCAGCTAGAAATGGAATGAACATTTCACCCACATCACTGACATACCAACTCAGTTGAGTATAGCGGGATTGACTATAAGGCCAAAAAGTACAATATTGGTAGGAGTGAAGTATTGGACTTAGATCACCATGTTTGCCAGAGGGGGAGGAGAAGCGGGATCAAAAAAACTAGGGTGTTACTCTCAATTTCAATTGCAATTACTGTAAGGAAGTGTTTTGTGTCACCTTTACAGTTCAGTGTTTTTTACTGTTTGACAAATTAGTTAAGGACTAAGCAAAAGTCTAGCGAATAATTATTCTATCATATTCTGAAGCCCAAGAGGATCTCATGAAATAGCAGGATAGAACCAGCAGCTGAATAATTTGAAAAAAAATCTGTTTGTTACTTGGTCTTAACTATCTGTGATTGCTGGCTCCTGGTCAAGCAAGGTCTTGATTTTAAAATTCTCATCCTTGTTTTCAAATCCCTCAATGGCCTTTCCACTCCCTATCTCTGCAATCTCTTCCAACCTCACAACCCCCTGAAATATCTGCACTCCTCTGATTCTGGCATCTTGTGCATTCCCAATTATAATTGCGCCACTATCCCCATCCCTAACCGTGCCTTTAGTTGCCCAGGCCCCAAGCTCTAGAATTTTCTTCGTACAGCTCCCCCCTACCTCACTTCCCTTCTTTAAGACACTTTTTAAAACATACGTCTTTGACCAAACTTTTGTAATCTGGCGTAAATCTCCGAATGAGGCTCAGTGTCGTACTTTGTTTTATAGGCTCCTGTGAAGTGCCTTGGGCCATTTCATTACGTTAAAAATGTTAGTTGTTTGTCATGCTGAGAATATTACCAAAATATTCAGGTTGGTGAGAGCCAACTCTAGGGTTATAGGGAGTTGGGACTGTTCTTTAAGTAGTTTGAAACTGCAAAAGCCTAAAAGCAAACCAACAAAAGCATTTCACAACTGTTACACACAAGAGAGTGTTTAAAAGATAACCATGGGCAGAATCTTGTGCCTCCCCCGTGGCATGTTTAATAGCGAGAGGGACATTTAATCAGGCAAGAGGATGGCGGGTTTGCTTGTGCTTCACCCAGTCACTCAGTGCCTGATCTTGGAACCCAGCATTGGGAAGTGGGAAGCCTGCTGAGAGCCACCCCCTTGCTCTTGCTGCCAACCTCCCTCACCGCAACCCCTTTCCCGCCATCACTCACCTGTGCTTGGATCCCTCCTCGATCCAAGGCCTTGGTTGAATGTAGTAGCGGCAGCAGCCAACACCTCCTAGGTGGTGCTGTTGAGTACAGATGAGCTGCTGGCCTTTGATTGGCTGACAGCTCTCTTCGGGTGAGACTTCGCCCTTGGGATGCTTGATTCCAGGGGATAGTTGGCCGCTGGCCAGTTAAATGCCTGATTGGCACAAGGTGCGACAGGCCTTCCTGAAAAGAGGTGGTGCGGGGGTCTCAGCGGCTCTGCAGCCAGTGGCTCAGATGCATGTTACCTCCACAGAATGGGTCCCTGTGTTGCTGTGGAGCTGGAGTCTTATATAGGCCAGACTGAGCAAGAGCAGCAAGTTTCCTTCCCTAAAGGACATTAGTGAACTAGTTGAATTTTTATGACAATCTAACAGCTTCACTGTCACTTTTACTGATACCAGCTCTTTATTTCCAGTTTCTTTTGCAACTGAATTCAAATTATTAAATTGCCACGGTGGCATTTGAACTCTCCCTTTCTGTGTGATTAGTGGATTACTAGTCCAGTAATATAACCACTAAGCTACACTACTATAATTAGATGCAGTGCATCTAATGGGAATTGTAACAGTCAAGTTTCATACCTTATATTTTGAGTGTTGTCAGTGAGATATCCCAAAATCAGCTGGAAAAAGTGAATATATTGACGAGAGTGAGGAATGTTGGAAGCTGCTGGAGCTGCAACTGTAAAATGCTGAGCTGCCATTGTAACTATATATAAAATATGCTTCGGCTCAAATTGGAATGCTCTCAAAGATAAGCAACTAGCTTCGTGAATAATCAAGCTATTGTTTCTGACAGTATTCCACCTGGAGTCATTTACCAATGAAATTAAGCCAATAAGTGGTCAAAAGTAAATCTTACCAGAGCCAGAAAGCTCTTCCTGTATGAGTTCCGCAAAGAGCGCCCTAGAGATTGTGACCATGTTTTTCTTTGATTTTGCTTGTATTAGCTCATTAAGTCGCTTCTGCATCAAAGCATTACAAAGTTTTACCACACCTGTCTTTTAGCAATGGTATGCATCAATTTATCTAGCTGCTTCATCTTACTAACATCACTGATGCAAAATTGTAAACGTAAATATATTTTAACAGTGCAGAAGCTTAAAACTGAAGCAATGGAGTTATATCATGTCCAAACAATCTACAAAATAGATCCGTTTAATTAAAGGGCTCAGAAGGTGCCAACAAAACATGGAGAACTATAAACATTTATATACCACTTTACTAATCTTCCCTCTTGGGGAGAAACATTTAAATCTGGCTATATGCAGACTTGCCAAGTGTTGATCATTAGGGTTGGCAATGTTTAATTTTGATTTTAAAAAGTAGCCTATTTTGATTCCGATCACTCATTAAAGAACATGCACAATTCCAAATGTTTACCCAGGTTTGCGGTATGTCATTTTTAATGATCATAGTGCATACATGCCAACCTCAAAATCTCACATGAACTAATAATTTCAATGAAGCTGAACCATCTCCAAAAAAGCTGATAGCTTAAAAATAACCTTGATTTTTATGCCTATAACATGAGTACAGTGGACATTTTTAGCGGCAGGAATTTCAATAGAAAAGTGAGTCAACAGTTCCTCTTATTTTCTCATCTTAACAACAATAGCTTGCATTTATTTAGTGCCTTTAGTGTAGTAGAACACCCCAAGGCACTTCACAGGAGCGTAATAAGACAAAGTTGGCACCGAGCTGAAGATATTGTGATTGGTGATCAAAACTAACCGAACCATGGGTCATCCTTGGCCATTACTTGACTTATTAAGTGCCTGTTTGACATTTGAATGGCACGAATGAATACTAATGTAGATGAGTTCTGTTTGGCCTGGTTTCTGATAGTAAGGCTGACAGAATGTTGTGGAGACAAAACCCAGTGAACAAACCAAAAGTAATTAGGGAAACTTCTTGTTAAAGTTGAAATAAGCCATAATTAACAGGCAAGTTTCTAAAAGCAGAAATGATACCCTGAACTATCCAGCATCATATAAATTATTAATATTGCAATCAGCTAAGAGAGAGGGTGTCAATAAATATATAGATTGTGCAGCTTGTCAATGCAATAAAAATGGTTATATAAATAGTCATTTGATAGTACAGAACTTGAGTATTTTTGAATGAGTTGTAACTGGGTTTTTAATGACATAATAAGTGCATAATTATTGCTGAAAAACCTATGGCCCTGAATAATTAATTTTATATTTGTAGAATGTCAATTTTTTGTATTATGATAAGAAGTCCACATGTTTCTAACTGTTTTTTAAGTTCATGATATTTCAGTTTTGAACTTAATTCCATAAATATATCCCAATATGTATGTCACAATCTCTATTCTGCTCTATGTAAAATGATACTAAAAATGAAGGGGTAATCAGTGCATTTTATTTGAATCACACTGGTACTGAAATTCAAATACTACATTACTCATTTGTGTGATAGGCAGAACGTGTAAGCTTTTCGTCTTGCAATCATCAGGACACTCGCAAGAATACCAATATAAGGGGAAGACAACAATTTATACTGTATGTGAAGAGAGTGCTGATTGGTTGGCAAGTGGCATTGCCATGGATAATGCACCACTAATGGTGACTGACAGTTAACTACCGAGCATTGTTTGACATTTAAACCAGGCAGTTTGACCCTGATTGGTCAAGGCATTGCACTGAGGAATGAATCAGTGAATGGCTGTCACTTATTTTGCTTAGCAGAAACAGGTGCAATAAATGTACATGTTCTTTCTGTCTGCAAAGGACAGGGCCTTGTGTATTAATGTATGTAGCTTCCAGTACACACACATATGCCACACTGCGTGCCTGACTGACAATATTAAATTGGTTGTCAGTGCAATTCTTAGCACATCGAGGATTATTTAACAAATGTTGTCCAATCGTGGAACCACATCTAGGGCAGAATTTTGCCCTTGATGGGCAGGCCCCACTGACTTGGCAGCAGGCGGGCAGCTGATCGCCGCCTCCAAAACGAGCCCTGCCGCCATTTTAAGTGGGCAGGCCAATTAAGGCCCGCCCAACAGGAAGCATTATGCGCTTCCTGTGCAGGCAGGGGGGGATTCCCCAACTGCCAGAGTCCGCTCTTTCACGCATGCGTGCGAAAGAGCGCACATCTCCCTGAGACTAAGTGCTGCCTCAGGGAGAGCGCTGAAAGTTTTTGAAAGTTTAAAAATAGAAAAATTTAAAAATTATTAACATGTCCCCCTCACGTGACAATGTCACACGAGATGGGATATGTTAATAAATATCACAGAAACTTTATTAAAGTTCTTTAAAACCGACATGAAACCTCATCCTGCCGGTGGATGAGGTTTCATGTTTTTTCAGAAGCCCGCCGGGGCTCCTGGCCTGCCCACCAACCTTAAGGTTGGATGGGCAGGGCCTTCAATTGGTTTAACTACCCTGTCAATGGCCTCAATTGGCCATTGACAGGTTGGTGGGCAGACAGCTGATCGCGCTGTCCGCCCACCTTGCTGAATATTTAAATGGGACGGGATGACATTGGGGGTTTCCCCCGACGTCATCCCGCGTCATTTTCACATTGTCGAGCGGGCCCCGCCCCCAGCTCGCCGACGGAAAAATTCTGCCCCTAATGTTGGACACTGTGTTTTGAGTTTTGTAAGCTGGGTTCGGTCTCTACTCATTGCGAAAAGCAGTTGGGACATGCTGTTTGATACAATCTGCCAGTCCTTGGGACGTATGGCCTACATACCTAGCATCACACTGGCACTGAAATTCATATACCACATTACTTGTGATAGGCTTTTTGGCTTGATGGCATCATCCTGTTAGTGGCAAATAACACTTGTGTTGCTACTGTATGGTTGCAGTGCGAAACGGCTAACTTCACCCGTTGCTCAAATTTTTGAGATACCTTACCCTGCCAGGGTAATCTGAGGTAGACTGGGCACTTTTCAGTTTTAAAAGCTTAGACATGTCTCTTTTTGCAGCAATAAAAAATGGTTGTATTACTAATGTAACAAAGCTGGAGGCTCTCCCATGCATTGCTCACACTGGAACAGAGAATATTTTGCTTTATTGATCTTGGAGCTTATGCCAAGTAATGCTAATGTAGTAATATAATTGGACAAACCAACTTCTGTATCTATTGAAAATATCTTTTCAAACATTGTTAGGGATAAGAATAAACACTTAATAAAAGAATGTAGAAGCTCCTTTGATAAGTAGACACCGTATATCCCTTTGCCCTTTTTGAACACTTTTCTATCTAACCTTCAAAAAATTCCTGTAAATTGCTGCATTAATAATTAAATATTACAATAAGTCATAATGTTTTTAAAATCATTTTCAAGTCAGTCAGGAGATAGAATCTTTTTTTTATTCCAAGTGTAGCTGGCCTGGATTTTGTGGCCCTTGTTCGCCGCTGACCTCAAAGAAAGCTATTCACAAAGATTATCAGTCTTTGTGATGTGGATTTCCCTTTCCCAATATGAGTTTGAATTTGGCGCCAAGTCAAGAGGATCTCCGGGCATCTAGCAACCGTGGTGTAATCAAACAGAGTAAGCAGCCACTCACATTGAAGAATTTCCACAGACTGCAAATAAAATGCACTAATTATTACTAATATTATTAATACTATTATTACTATATAACAATTAATACTAATTGTTTAGTATCATTTTGCATAGAGCAGAATAAAGATTGGGACATACATATTGGGATATACATATAGGATTAAGTTCAAAACTGAAATATCATGAACTTAAAAAAGACTGTTAGAAATATGTGGACTTCTTATCATAATAGAAAAAAAAGACAGTCTACAAATATAAAATTAATTATTCAGTACCACAGGTTTTTCAGCAATAATTATGCACGTATTGTGCCATTAAAAACCCAGTTACAGCTCATTCAACAAGCTGTTACTTTCTCAAGGGTTTTTGCAGTGAGACTAATAGTAAAAGGGCAAACTCTCATCAGTTTATTGATTTCTAATTGATTGTTGTCTGGGGACACTTCAAGAGTGCACCCTTTGGAGAAGTGAGAATCACTGATAGATACTTCGGGATTTCTGTCATTACACGTGTGTGCACTCCAGAAATTGCTGTAAATTTCAAAGTAGTATAGCACTGAAAGCTAACAGTTTTACTGCCATTACTACCACAAAATCTGGGGCAACATTTGTGAAAAATAAAGGAATAATCATGGCTGACGCCTGCCTTCACCAGGCCGATCCAAGGACATGAAAGATCCTGTTGTGCCAGTTCTTACTTTTTAATAGGACAACGATTTATACCAAGCTTAACAATGTAACAGCTTAATTTGATAGTCAAAAAGTTTCTATTTGAAATTTAAGCGTCTAATTGAATTGTTAGATTTTTGTGACTGGGTAGTTTTAGATTTGTTTATTCAATTGGGTAGCATGATCTAAGTACACCAACTTCCAGATCAAGTTGCTCCAGAGTCTAAGTACTTTGGTTCTTATCACTTGGCTGGAACTTTTTGCATTGGTTCCAAAGAACAAAGCAGTATTTTTTTTACATGGGTTTTAAAAACTCTTTTGATGCTTTTTATATTTTTCTAAAGAATGAAGGACATTTGGTTAACATTTTGTGAAGTATATTTTCTGCTTACCACATTTACTAATTTACTCTTGGTTTGTAGTCAATGTTTTTCATGTTCATATCCACTTGGTTTCCAACACATTCCTTTAGTTGTTACTAACATTATCCTTAGATTTACCTTTGATGGGTGAGTACAGCTAAAAGGAGAAATATTGCTGGCAAACATTAATCTTATTTAAACTGACATATCCCATTGAATGTCTTGGGAAGATTGTTTATAAATAGCTTTACTCAGTACAAGATGAACACTGCTGAATTTCATTGTGCACGCCATTCATTTACTGTGCTTTGAGCTTCAAATAACAGCTGTCAAATTTTAACTAATGTAGGTTTAGTTTTAAAATATAACATCACTTAAAGCAGGATTTTTGCAACTATTTGGACAGTTTAGCTTTGCAAGATTTTATCTTGGTGTGCTCATTGGAACATGTAAATAAAACCTATCGAGCCAGTCCTGATTTCCCCACCTTTTGCACAACCACTGATGTTTTTTTAACATCTTGTAATTTCTGGACTACTATGTAACACATTTATCATAAGGCTCTTCATTAAAAATAATTTCATAATCATGAGGCACATGTATTGAGGAGGTGTTTTTGACTCTCTGGAATGATTTTTAAGTGGTATCTAGCTAGTGTGTTTTTTTCCATATTTGTTTTTCAAGATATAGTGTTTGTAAACAGTGCCATTTCTCAAAAATAGTACCAAAGATGTCGAATATTCTCTTTTGAAAAATATCCATAGCTAGCCTATCAATTTTTTTTGCCTTTAGTCTGTGTATCTGGAAATGCAGTATGTTATTGTAGCAAAATAAACTTTCAGTCACAACTTTGGATAGAAATCTCACAAAATATCCATTTGGTTCTCTTTTTCTTTGTGAATCTTCATAGTGCCTGAATGTTGGAGTTCGTGGAGTGATATGCTATTGTGGCTCATTGACTTTACATTAATAAGTTCACTTGCCAATTGAGAATATAGTCACGGTTGCCACTAGCATTGGAAAAGCTGCTCTTGTCACTTCAAAGAGAGGAAGTTAACATTCGGCTCCTGCTCCTCACAACAAAGGAAGCATTTAGCATGTGAACCAAGCTCTGAACAAAGGTCTGCAATCTAATGCCCGTCAAAGCCTGGCATACAGTCCTCTAAATGGTGAGAAGGGAAATCTCGCTGCCAAAAGTCACTGATAACATATTATGAATATATTATAAATTACAATGCAGTAATACAGTCTTGGGACTCAGATAACACTTATGATTCATGTTTATCAGTAGAACCCTAAAATTGGACCATTGCCTTAAATCCTGAGGGCAGCCTGCTTGTTGATACTACAGAATATTTAGAATTTTCTTCACTCCTTTTCTTAACCTTTATGATGCTATTTTTATTACAGTTGGAAGATGTCATGTGCAATCTTTCCTATAAGCCAAGAAGTAACTCAGCAGCCCAAAAGTCCCCAGGCAGACTTCATGCAAGTCAGCTCCTTTAAGTTACCGTATGTGCACAGCCACACAAAAAAAAATTAACTGAGCCATGCACTTAATAAATTGCCTGTGGAATCTAAAAAATTGAGGGAAATTTGCTCATGTGAGCCTCCTGCCAATAGCTCAACAAGTTTATCAAATTAAACCATGCATACTGGGAAGATAGCTTATACAATTTTTGACCTGTGCTAAACTAGCTGCCTTAAGCAGGGACCTCAGGAGCAGTGCTATAGTTGGTATCAGAGATTGGTTTAGAGAGGGTACAATTGACTAGTGCTTTTGCTTCCCAGTGAGTCCTGCTGGTGAAGACATTGCCAGACTTGACTTTGATTTCATATCTGCCTAGACCAAATAATCTGTGTGTTTGTTCATTAAGATAAAAGCAAAATACTGCCGATGCTGGAAATCTGAAATAAAAACAGAAAATGCTGGAAAAACTCAGCAGGTCTGACAGCATCTGTGAAGAGAGAAACGAAGTTAAAGTATCGAGTCCGTATGACTCTTCTTTGCATTAATAAATGAGTCATAGAAGAGCGTGAAATGTGCATGGCAGCGTTCAGTGCTGCTTGTATTGGGGGGGGAGGAGGGCAAGAGCGCAAGTTCGCTCATGCGCACAGGTGTGCACTGGAAAAGCTCCTTGAGGCACAGAGCTGACTCAGGGAGATGAAGAGTTTTGACAATTAAAAATAAAGATTTTTGAAATGTTAAAAACACATGTCCCCTCATGTGACTCTGTCACATGAGCAGAGACATGTTAGAAATTAGGATGGAATTTTTCTATTTTTTTTAACAACGGATCAAAACCTCATCCCGCCCATGGATGAGGTTTCGCAAAAATTGCAAAGGCCTTTCGCCTGCCTGCCAACTGTAAGGTTGGACAGGCAGCAAAAAATTTTATTCAATTACCTTTTTAATGGCCTTAAGAGGCCTTTCAGTTGTCGACAGGCGCACTGCCGATTCCTGTGCTCTTTCGCCAAACGAAATATCACGTGAGTGTGCAATGACATCGGGATGCTCGCCCGACGTCATCGCGCATCATTTTACGCTCAAGTGGGTCAGGCGCACGCCTGCCCGCTCAGCAAAAAAATCCTGCCGAAGCTGTGTGTTGAGAGCCAAGCTTAATTTGAATTTCCTGTACATCTCTGAAATACATAATTGTTTAGTGGAACATATGTTTAAAAAAGCTAATCATACTTAAATAATACAAAGTAATTGGGATGCATTTTTCAGCACAAAATGCTTCAATGTTACTGAAAGTTCTAATTGTCAATTCTGGGTAAACTGCATGCATATCCACTCCATTTTGTTTTCTGGTTCAGTGTTGCTGCAGAGCTGACTGTTCTATAAAGTAAGATTGAGGCTTTGTTTAACAAACGCATGAATGACGATTAAAGGTTGACAGCACCAAAATATTGCCTTTCCTGGAGCCTTTCTAGTTTTTAGGTATCTATAACATTGCTTTGCTCCTGACTGTTTATGGTCAGGAAGAGACCAAAATGTTTCCAAAACAATGGGCATTAAACATTTATCAATTGTGGTGACAAGTCACAAATTGCTTATCATTTGCAGTCTGTGAGGTAAGAACATTAAGGTCAGCTCATTAGCATTTTAACTACCTTTGGTCTCAGGCCCCCTCCCTTTTTATTTTTCAATAATATACAGCACTTTCAGAACACAGCATTTTAAAATAACTTCTGTAATTCAGCTTGTGGTTCTGATGAAGGCACAAATTACATGAACAAAGTAATTCATTAATTTTACTGCTTTAAACTCGCTGCCAGTTATTTGTTCCTTGTAATATATTTAGTGTACAGTTATTATTTGAAATGTTAATTTTTGACTTGCTGTGATTTGAAAGCCATAGTTGAGGTGTTGCAGGTGAATGGTAATAAAAGCTGATTGTCTGTGGTTAAGCAATGTCTCAATTTAAAAATTCTCATCCTTGTTTTTAAACACCCCTGTGGCCTCTCCTCTCCCTATCGCTTCAATCTCCTCCAGCCTTAACAGCCTCCTGAGGTCTCAACAGTATACTAATTCCAGCCTCTTGAACATTACCGATTTTAATCGCTCCACCATTGGTAGCCTTCCTTCAGCTCCAAGGCCCTGTGTTCTGGGTTTAGCAAGAATGAGGAACTTCAAAAAAATCAATATAAGTAATGGAATAGTACTAGAGAATTTAATGGGACTAAGTGACAAAAATCCTCTGCACCTGAGGACTTACATCCTTAGATTTTAAAAGAAGTAGCTACAAAGATAGTGGATGCATTGGTTTTATTGCGTAGGTTGAATTCCTTACATTCTAGAACAGTTCCAAGGATTGGAAGGTAGTAAACATAACCCTGTTTTTTACGAAAGGAGAAGGATAAAAAGCAGGAAACTGTAGGCCAGTTAGCCTAACATCAGTAGTAGACAAAGCGCTAGAATCTATTATTAGGGAGGTGTTCACAGGGTATTTCAAAGATTTGATGAGGGCAAATCATGTTTACCTAACTTGATTGAGAGTTTTTGTTGAGTGAACAGAGAGGGTTGATGAGGGTAATGTGGCTGAAGTGGTGTACATGGACTTCCTAAAGGTTTTTGATAAAATGTCACGTAACAGGCTTGTCAGCTTATCCAATTATGGGAGCCATATTTTCAGAAGGATGTGAAGCATTAGATAGGGTGCAGAAAACATTAATAAGAATGGTTAACAGAATGATGAACTTCAGATACATGGGTAGATTGGAGAAGCTGAGGCTGTACTTGGGGAAGAAAAGATTAAGAGGAGATTTCAAAATCATGGTCCGGACAGAGTAGAGAGGGAGAAACTGTTCCCATTGACATAAAGGTGAAGAAACAAAAGATAGCAATTTAAGGTGATTGGCAAAAGAAGGAATGAAGGCATGAGAAAAAACATTTTTACACAACGTGTGGTTAGGATCTTGAATGCATTGCCTGAGAGTGTGGCAGAAGCAGATTCAATCTCCCTTCTTTTGAACATCTCTATCAAATCTGGACAGAAAATAGAGTAAGAATAAATTGGACATTTTTGTGTTGGCAGGTTGTAACTAGCAGCACCACAAGATCATGATTTGGGCTTCAGCTGTTTACAATCATATTAATGGCATAGATGAGACTGAATGTAGAGTCTCTAAGTTTGCTGACGATACAAAGTTAGGTGGGAAAGTAAATGGTGAGGAGAACACAATGAGGCTGCAGCGGGATATAGACAGGTTGGGTGAGTGGGCAAGAAGATGGAATACAACAGGCAAAATAAAAGTTATCCACTCTGGTAGGAAAAATAAAAAAGCAAAATACTTTTTGAATGGCCAGACTGGGAAATGTTCACATTCAGAGGAACCTGGCTGTCCTTGTACATGAATCAAAGAAAGTTACCACGCAAATACAGCGAGCAATTAGGAAGACAATTGATATGGTAGCTTTTGTTACAAATGGGTTAGAGTACAGGGTAAAAAACTGTTACTACATTTAGATATCGGCCATTGGTGAGGCCATACCAGGAGTACTATGTGCAGTTTTAGTCTCCTTATCTAACAACGCAAGTACTTGCTGTAGACAGAGTGCAACAAAGGTTCATTAGACTGATTCCAGGGATGAGGGGATTGCCTTAGGCGACAATTTCTTTACCTAAAAGGCTCTGAACCTTTGCAATTCTGTACGCCATAGAGCTGTGGATGCTCAGCTTGTTGAGTATATTCACTTCAGAGCTTAACAGAATTTTGGGTACAGCACTAAGTGAATTTAGGAATGTGGGGACAGTGCAAGAAGGTGAGTTGAGGTAGAAGGTCAGCCATGATTATATTGAATGGCAGAACAGGCTCAAAGGGTCAAATGGCCTATCCAGCTTCTATATCTTATGTTAAATTCTTCCTCAAATCTCTTAGGCCTTGTACCTTTTTTCCTTTCTTTAAAAAGCTCCTTAAAACCCACTTCTTTGACCAAGCTTCAGGTCATCTGGCCTAATATCTCCTTATGTAATTTGGTTTAAAATTGTGTTGTTTAATGCTCCTATACAATGCCTTGGGCCATTTCATTACATTGTTATAAATGAAATTGGTTGTTGGTAAGATGTAAAGGCTGCAACATGATGTGGCTGTAGCACTTTTTGTGGAAAAAACTTGGAAAAATGTAACTGATTATGAAGGTTGACACATATTTAGTAACTAGCTTTTACCATAGGTGTCAAGGTATTATTGTTTCTCTTGAGACAAGGAGATGTTGTTTGATGGACCTATCAGTAAATCAGCAACTTTGCGTCACCTGATGATAATGTAGCAATGCTTCCTTCTCAATTTTCCTGAATACCTGGATACCATTATTGATTGAAATGTTGAAAACTATTCCCCCACCACTACCAAAGGGGGAGAAAAGTATTCTGCATGTTATTATAATGAAATAATACATCTTTCCAAACATATTTTAAGTTATCAAATATTTGCCTCAAAGTAATAGAAAAGGAAAAAATAGAAGCCTGCTGAGTCAAGTCTCCTCAACCCATAGGAACTGCATAGTCTGATTGACTTGGGATCCAATCTAAGGACACCTAACCCCATGAAACCATTCTGGTTATCTGCTTGCAAAAAAATAGCACCAAAAATTATTTTTATGGAGGTACAATTTTTCAAAATAGATTGGAATGCTTTCATAAAAGGTACTCCATACACTTTCCATTTTACCTTGAGGCTTAAATTCTGTTGCAGGGCTTTATTCATTTCATCTCATTGACCTTTAGCAAATCAACTAAAATAAACAAAAATCAGTCATGTCACTGTACTTTGCCTGTGTAGCAAGCAGTGGTACATAGTGTGCTTTTAAAAGCTGGAGTTCAGTCAGTTATTGATTTAGAAAAAAATAAACTAACGTGCTGCGGGTTTTATCAGTGGTGGTTTATTTTTATGCTGGAACTACTTTTCTTCAAAGCTTATCCACACATTTGTTAATGCAAAATACCAACATGGAGCCTCGCTTGTACCTGAAGCATTCCATTTCCATATCAAATATTTTAAACAAATGCATACAGACAGTAAACTGCTAAAGAATAAATATTTTTACTTAAATGATCATCTCTCCCTCTTCCTATCTCTCCCTCCCTTTCTCTCTCTCTCTCTCTCTCTCTCTCTCACTCACACACAACAGACTTCTGGGCAAAGTTATAGCTCATGGCATAAAAGGGGCAGTAGCAACATGGAAGCAAAGTTGGCTGAGTGACAGGAAACAAAGTTAATGAATGTTTTTCGAACTGGAGGAATGTTTGTAGTGGAGTTCCCCAGGGATCGGGTTAGGACCCCTGCTCTTTCTGATATATATTAATGTCCTAGACCTAGGTGTACAGGGCACAATTTCAAAATCTGCAAATGATATGAAACTTGGAAGCATTGTGAACCATGAGGAGGATAGTGTAGAACTTTGAAAAGACATAGGGCAGAATATTTCCGTCAGTGAGCTGGGGGCGGTGGATGAGGTTTCATGTTTTTTCAGAAGCCCGCTGGCGCTCCTGGCCAGCCCAACAGCCCAACGTCATCCCGCCCCATTTAAATATTCAGGAAGGCGGGCGGACAGTTTTTGTGATATTTAATAACATGTCCCATCTTGTGTGACATTGTCACATGAGGGGGACATGTTAATAATTTTTTTATTTTTCTATTTTTAAAGTTTCAAACACTGTCAGCGCTCTCCCTGAGGCAGCACTTAATCTCAGGGAGCTGTAAGCGCTCTCTGACAGTTGGGGAATCCCTCCCGCCCTTGCACTTAAAATGGCGGTGGGGGCTGTTTCGGCGGCAGCGATCGGCTGCCCGCCCACCAGTGGGACCCGCCCGATCATCAAGGGCAAAATTCTGCCCATAGATAGGTTGGGGTGGAATGGCTGGACAAGTGGCAGATAAAATTTAATGCAAAGAAGTATGAATTGATTCACCTTGATAGGAAGAACGTGGAGAGACAATAAAAAAATACAGGGTATAAATCTAAAGCAGAAGGACCTGTACATATATACATACGTTGCATGTCATATTTTGTTTTATAATGCCTCTGAGAAGTGAGTAGGGATTTTGATTTTATTTTAAAAGTGCTATATAAATATAAGTTGTTGTTACTGGATGTCCTGCTTCTTGCCAGGTGTGGTGGTTGTTGTGCACATTACAGCTCTGTTCTTCCATCACTGAATTCCCTTATAGTAAATATTTACTGCCTTAGCTGAGAAATCATTTCCTTAATGTTTTTATGAATAAGGCTGAAACTCATGAGAAGTAAGATTGTCTCAAACTAAGACAAGAGCAAAATACTGCAGACGCTGGAAATCTGAAATAAAAACAGAAAATATTGGAGATACTCAGCAGGCCTGGCAGCATCTGTGGAATGAGAAACTGTTAACATTTCAAGTTGATGACCTTTCATAAGATCTGGAAGAAGTTAGTGATTTAACTGTGTCAGTGCAGAAGTAAGAAAATGGGGAGTGGTTGGTAAAAGAAAGAACAAAGGAGAACACCTGTGACATAGTGGAAGGCGGGATTGATTAACTAAAGAAAGGGATAATACTGCATGGAAAAAGCCCCTTCAGAATTTTGTAAGTTGCAATGAGTTTGCCTCTCATTCTTCTAAACTCCACAGAAATTAGCCCAATTTACTCAGCCTCTCGTCATAGGACAAACCCCTCATCCCAGGGACCAATTTGGTGAACCTTCACTGTACCACTTCCAAAGCAAGTAATACCCTTTCTTAAATATGGAGACCAAAACTGCACACAGTATTCCAGATACCGTCCCACCAAACCCTGTAAACCTGTAGCAAGACTTCTTTACTCTTGTACTCCAATCCTGCTGCAATAAAGGCCAACGTGTCATTTGTCTTCCCAGTTGCTTGCTACACCTGCATGCTGACTTTCTGCGTTCTTTGTACAAGCATACCCAAGTCTCTTTGAACGTCAACACTTACAAATTTCTTAACTTAAAAAAAATGTTCTGCATTTGTATTCTATCGACCAATGTGGATAACTTCACACTTCCCTATATTATACTCCATCTGCCGTCTTGTTGCCCATTCACCTGGTCATATCACTTTGCAGCCTCTCTGTGTCCTCCCCACAGCTTACCTTTCCACCTAGCTTGGTATCATCAGCAAACTTAGCTGCATTACTCTCTATCTTTCATCAAAGTAATTAATATAGATTGTAAATAACAGAGGCCCCAGCGCTGATCCTTGTGGTACTCCTCTATTCACTGACAGAAAAAGACCTGTTTATGCCCACTCTCTCTCTTTTCTACCCGTTAACCAATCCTCTATCCGTACTAATATATTACCTCGATTCCATGAGCCCTTATTTTGTCTGTTAACCTTGTGCGTGGCATCTTATTCAAATGTCTTTTGGAAATCCAGATATACTGCATCTACTGGTTCCCCTTTACCTACCTTACTAGTTACATCCTCAAAAAAAGGCAATAAATTTGTCAAACAGGATTTCCCTTTCGTAGAACCATGTTGGCTTATTTTAATTATACTATGCTTTTCTAAGTGCATTGTTAAGACTTCCTTAATAACATATTCTAGCATTTCCCCAACAGCTGATGTTAGGCTAACTGGCCTGTAGTCCGTTGTTTTCTCCCTCCTTCCTTTCTTGAAAAGTGGTGTAACATTTGTCAACTTCCAATCTAGTGGGACTGTTCCCGAATCCAAGGAATTTTGGAAAATCACAGCTAGCACATCCAGTATCTGCAGCTAACTCTTTTAGAACCGCAACGCATAAGGAAATCCCTTTTAAAATTGTCACTGATCACTAAAACGCTTATAAAAATGTATTTCCTAGTGAGAGAAGGAGAATATTATGAACTTGGAACCTTATGCAACACCATTGTGAAGCTTGCTTGGAACCCTGTAAAATGAAACAGAAAGTTACTGCAGTGTTTTCCTTCGACTTTTATCCTCAAAAATGTCTATTCATAACTTGGAATTTTTTCCTTCAAAATCATATTTGTGAGATTCTGTTAGCCTGATTATGCACTCTTTTGTATGCAACCAGCTCAGGCCTGTGTGCCACAAACTGGTCAGAGCTGCTGGTAAATTATTTGAACTGCCATCGCACCCACCATTTTCAAAGTGTCGTGATCCTTTAATTTATTCCAAATCTTGGTTCAAAATAAGTAGATTTATTAACATGCCTACGGCTCTGTGTTTGCTTTAGTGATGTGTACACTATAAATATTCACATTCCTACGTGCTAAATTAGAACAACCCACAGTCTGTTCTACTCTGACCCTTGTAAGCATCCTGACATCACTGTAGATTGTACCTACCCCTGTGATCATTTATAGAATTCACTGAGGGGGCATAGACATTTTAAACTTGCAATAAAGCACTCCAGTGTGCAAAACGATCACATTTACAAGAATATAAAAATACACACTTTAAGCATGTTACTCTGGCAATTAAAATGATTGGTGTATGTCTTTTTAAATTGCCAGTTAACATTTATCTTCACTGTGCTGCATGTTGTAATTTACATTATAAAGTTATTCCTTTGCTTTTAACAAAACTAGGAGTCAATTTCTAGAAAGGGGGAGCAGCAGTTAGCTGTTTCAACAGACTTTAAAAGTTGCCTCCCTATAAAGGCAGCCTATTAATTCTCGAGAAATGAAAAGCTTGGAAAAATAAATGAATTGAAATTGCAATTTAAGTCAACAAAACCAATAAAAGCAGTGTTGCCCACAGTGCAATGTGTTGCTGAATGTATTTCAGCTGTAGCCCATCTGTCAAGGTGCTTGGAGCAGAGCTCATACAGTGTGTACTCAGAAAGCCATTGGCAGTTATATATGCTGAGATTTACATCAGCTTGTCAGTACTAATTCCAGAAACTCTGGGGTCACTCTTCAGTTGTATACAGAGTCCAAGTAAAATATCAGTTATTGCTAAGCTGAATCATTGGAATGCATGTGGGAAGCAAGTGGTGTATTTTTAACAGAGAGCTCACTAAAGCCTCAGCTGGAAGCATGACAGTAAAATCCAATAGCAACAGAAACTAATCCCTCTGGGTAACTTTATTTGAATTGGAGTTTTGTTTCTGCTCCCAGCCATAGTTCAGAATGGGCATGCAAGGGATGATAACCCCAGTATGTTGTATGATTAAAGGGATCTGTGGGGGAGTGCTGATGAAATACTGAGTATATGTTATTTAGGATATACATAGCAGGCATCTGCAATTATCAGTGACAGTGCTATGTAAAGGATCTGTCCTGAACTAACTTGTAAATTACAGCACATGCTTGCCCTGTCATTGTTTTAATCCAGGATACAGTGACAAGGACTGTAATTTTCCCAACATTATGAAAAAGAGTTAACCAGACAAATCAGACGTTGGAATGCAGAGCTCTTCATAATGCGTGCTAATATGCAGCATGATGTCCACTTTAATTGAAGATAAACTGCATATGCACTTTCTTCTGAAGAGCAGGTTTAGTTCCGTTTGGTAAGCAAAGATCAACTGGCTGATAAAGTCATTGGACTAGCACATGCCAATCCATGGCCTTTAGTCTGTTAAGTTACCAACAGCTCAAGTTCTCTCATTATCATACGTTGCACACTACGAATGTGACATTGCAACAAAATCAGTTATAAATAATTGAACTGCTGGACGTTAAACTTTAGAATTGGTTGTGTTTTCCTTATTCTGATCTGGGCCTGCACTTTTACACGAATGTGCGCGAAAGAGCGCAGAAATCTCCCTGAGGCACCTCTGTGCCTCAGGGAGATCAGTTTGAGGTTTTAAAATTTAAATTAAAGGAAAAAAACTTTTAAAACATGTCCCCTCATGTGACAGTTTTTGAATTGTAGAACACTTCATGAAACCTCATCCCACTCGTGGATGAGGTTTCAGGAAAAATGCGAAGGCCGACTGGGCTCTTCGCCTGCCCACCAACCTTAAGGTTGGACGAGCAACTCATTTAACTGTCTTAATTAGTTTTTAAACAGGCCTTAATAGGCCTTTGACAGTTTGGCGGGTGCGCAGCTGAGTAGGCTGTGCGCCCACCGAACTGAAAATCTAAATGACGCGCGGCGACATCAGGACGCCTGCCCGACGTCACCGTATGTCATTTTACACGTCGGCGAGCAGGCCTTGCCCCCACTCACCAACCTGAAAATTCTTCCCAATAAGTAGATTCATTAACATGCCTCCAGCTCTGTGTTTTCTTTAATTATATATACAATATAAATTTTCACATTCCTGTGTCAGACAACCCACAGTCTGTTCTACTCTGACCCTTGGAAGCATTCTGATGTCACTGTAGATTGTACCTACTCCAGTTATCATTTATAGAATTTACTGAGGAGGCATAGACGTTTTAAAGTTGCACATTGCAGAACCAGATGCACTAACAATGGCAGCGGCCAAACTCTGGAAAGTGGGGTCATCAAATCCTAATGCCTCCCTGAATGTATGCAGCAGCTCTCCAAAATACCAACAGCAACAATTTATATTTATATAACACCTTTGATATAATGAAACATTCCAAGGCACTCCAGGAGCATTATAAAACAAAGTATGACACTGAGTCATATAAAGAGATATTAGGTCAGATGACCAAAAGCTTGGTCAAAGAGCTATGTCTTAAGGAGTGTCTTAAAGGAGAAAAGGGAGGCAGAGAGGTATAGGGAGGGAATTCAAGGGCTTAGGGCCTAGGCAATTGAAGGCATGGCCACAATTGGCGGATTATAATTATAATTAGGAATGCATAAGAAGCCAGAATTAGAGGAGCCTTGATATCTCAGAGGATTGTGCAGCTGGAGGAAATTACAGATATAGGGAGGGGCAAGGCTATGGAGGGATTTGAAACCAAGGATGAGAATTTTAAAGTCAAAGCGTTGCTTGACTGAGAGGCAAGGTCAGTCAGCGAGCATAGGGTTAATAAGGGAACAATGGGACTTTCTGAGAGTTAAGACATGGGCAGCAGAGTTTTGGTGACCTTAAGTTTATGGAGAGTAGAATGTGGGAGACCAACCAGTCTCAAACACAATCTGCATTACTTCACTAACCTTGCCACAGCAGAAATAAATTAAAACTACCTCACCTGCAATTTGGTGGCTGGCTCTTTAAACAATGCTATTGGTGGTCCTCTCATCCTGCTGAATGCCTGTTCAGCTGTGATTGATTGGCACAGGAATTCAGTGCATACGCGCAGACCAAGTTGCGAAATGAGTGTCAAGTCAGCCGGGAAGGGTTGTTTGATTTCACGATAAGAACTCTTCTGACGCTTCTGGCATATGGTGCTCAAGCAAGATTCACAGCATGGTATGCTGCGAAAGTGAGTGTAACTAGCTGGCTCTGCAACCAATGCCATTTTTGACTTCCGTGGTTCAGCAGCACTACAGAGCCCAAATTTGTAGCCGATGTGACTTACTTGACTCCACTGCTGCTTATTTTTATTCCTAAGTGATCTACTTGTGATATTGGTTAATCAGAGAGCCATGGCACACTGTATATTTCCAGGATATTGAAAAGATATAATGGTTTTTGTTTAGTTTGTAGTGGAATTTTACTGTTGCTATAATGATATTGTACACACACAAAGCAGTATCCTGGCCAGAAGTCCTCTCCCTTCACAAAGCTGTCGTGGTGAAGGATTGGGCCTGTTCAAATTCCAATGATGGTGACATCTATCCCCTTAAATTTGGAGGCTAAATTGGCTGAAGCCTGGATTTTTGACTTGGATTTTAAATGGGTTACCACCAGCCTTAAGCTAACATCAATTAAAAAATCTGGACTCAATATTCATGTTTATAAAAGGGAAACTGAAATATTTGAAACATTATTGGTCCTGTTTGGTTCAGGTTTTATCTGCCAGTTGGGTTACAATTTGTATGAATCTAGTAAACAACTTTTAATATTGGCCACCATGTTGTGAAATGGTAGTAAGGAAGAACTGTTCTCTGACAAGGATTCCATTGTACTCCATCCAAGAAAACAAAGTGTCTCATGGCTGTATTATTTAACCGTAAAGGTGTGGTTCAGTGCTTCAATTTGTGTACACCTGAACTTTGGATTCCTTTTGCCAAATAGCTTTGAATTGGTTCCAGCTTGGTGGTAAGAGTGAATTTATTTTTCTCCAGGGTCCTGCATTTAAGAAAAATTCCATATACAATAATTCCTGAGTTAGGTGTTCCTTGTTCCTTTCATTTCCAAATCCATGTAATGTTAGATTCAGTAATGTTAGATTTAAACCCATGTAATCTGATATTCTGCAACATTCACTAAATTTATGCCAGCAGTGATGTGATCCTGTAGAACTAGAACGCATGAGCAAATTAACAAAGACTACCTTACAATTCTGCGTGAACTAACAAAGTATCGGTGTGCCAACAGAAACCTCATAAACCACTGTTTTTAACCTTTCCTTTGCCTAATACAGTCATCACAGGAAGGCACTGGCTTTTGCTGGGATATGGTTCGATGGGCAGCAGGACTTTGCCTCATTGGCTATGACAAAATAGAGATTTTCTGCATTTCTTTTATATGATGTCAGACAGGGTAAAGTTGATTTTAGAAATCTGCTTCAGCTGGCTGTGTCTTTGGAAAATAAAGCAGCATGGAACTTCGCATCCATCATGCAGACACTTGGCGCCTTAAAAAAAAGAAAAAACTTGCATTTGTTTGCCTTTTACAACCTCAGAACATCCCAGAGCACTTCATAGGCAATGAAGTACTTTTGAAGTATAATCAAGTATCGTAAATGTAAGCAACCAATTTGTGCACAGCTAAATTCCACAAGTATCAATGATATAATTAACCAAGATAGCTTGTTTTTAATTATGTTGGTTGAGGAAAAAATGTTGGTCACCGAGCTTCTCTGCTTTTCATTTAGTGCCACAAGATCACTCACGCTTGCCTGAGAGGACAGATAAGACTTCAGTTTAACACTTTATCTAAAAGGTGGCATCTCAGACAGTGCACGAAGTGTGCACCTAGATCATGTTAACAAGTTTGTGGAGTGGGTCTTGAAAGCAAGACCTCCTGACTCAGAGAGTGATACTACTGTGGCTAGACTAGTGAGAACGAATAAAATCTCTTATTTTGCAACAAGGGAATAGGTGAATAATGGACAACATGAACTAAGGCAAGCAATTGCAGTTCTGGTTGCTTAGGATTAGGTCTAGCAAATAGTCAAAAGTTTATGAATAATCTGGGTTTTGCATCATCCACAGACATCATTGATTTGAAAATCTGCCAATGGACAACCCTGACACTCAATCAGAAGTTCTGTCACTTATTGGACTCTACTAAATAGGTTTCAAAAAAGCTATATGAATCCCTAATGGGCTAGTTCTACTTTTGTTTTGTTTTTAAAAAGTGTAGTGTTGTTTCAAACCTGGCTGCCATTTCATTTGCCATCTATTATTTAATCAGGTAATAAATCTGATCAAGGATTTTTTAGCCTGAATACCTTTACTGATAGTGTGGTATTTTCTGACTTTCAGAAAAGCATGATGGGCATCGTCAATGAGGAATATTTTGTAACAGCTGTTAATTGTTAAATCTGTGTGTGATAATTATACCACATGTATAAGGGTACGAGTTTCACTTCATAGCAATTTTTGTCACTTCTACATTCATAAGTCTCTGGCTCCTGTAGCCTGATTCGCTTACTACCAGTGGCCAGAAGAAGCCAAACTTGGCCCATCGTTAGGCAGACAGTTTGAAAAATAATTTTTATTGAGCCAATTGAAAGCACTGTACTGGTAGCAGCACAATCTAGGCATGCCCCTTCATAACATCATTGTAAATGTTACATATCATGATGTTACTGATTGGTGGCTTCATTTTACCATTACAATGCACATGCACAATGGCTAATTTGTCATGGCTACATGCGCTTCCCTTTTGATACTGAGAGATTTGCGGTGTCATTTAAAAGTAAATTTAAAGAAACTCCCCTAAGAGCTATAATATAAAAGGTTGTTCTCTCTTATGGAAATCTCTAATTCGTGATTATGAGAAAAAAATGTTTCTTAAAGGTTGAGCTATAATACTGGCTATTCCCTATTTATGCAAGTTAGTGAGTCCCAAAGGCTCTGCTTTTTAGGGGGCTTCATAGCTAGGCTTCGTCCCATCCTAGCCTGATGTATGCACAAATGCATTTTCCATCAGGAATGACCAGGTAGAATCCTTTTCCCTATTCCTAGCCTGGGTAAAGAATTATACCGGCTCTCCTGTTGCTCAGGCTGATATTAGCACGAAACAGAGATCCAATCCAAGACCCACCAAAGAGTGTTAAACCACATTTTTTATTGTAATACTTTCTTGAACAATGGATCTTCCACTTGTCTAGAGCTTATTCACGTACTTTTAATCAAGTAATTTAATTCACAATGTCCCTATGCTTCCTTTCTCAGATTGTAACTGCTTTTGCTCACTTCTTACCTACATGATGAGGACATAGAAATGGCACAAAGAAAAATCTGTAAGCCTTTTCAGTTGATTGCCATTTTTTGTCATATATGACACAATATATATTATATTATACAAAATATAGACCAGTTAGTTTAACATCTGTCATTGGGAAATTGTTGGAATCCATTATTAAGGAAGTAGTAATGGGGCATTTAGAAAGTCAAAATGCAATCGATCAGAGTCAGCATGATTTTATAAAGAGTAAATTGTGTTTGACTAATTTGCTAGGGTTCTTTGAAGATGTGACAAGCAAAGTGGATAATGGGGATCCTGTGATGTAGTATATCCGGACTTCCAAAAGGCCTTTGATAAGGTGCACAAAAGATTAATACACAAGATAAGATCACACGGAGTTATGAGGTAATATATTAGCTTGGATAGAGGATTGGCTAACCAACAGAAAGCAGAGAGTTGGGATAAATGGGTCTTTTTCTGGTTGGCAAGCTGTAATTAGTGGGGTGCCACAGGGTTCGGTCCTTGGGCCCCAACTATTTACAATCTATATTAATGACTTGGATTCAGGGATAGAAGGTACTTTAGCTAAATTTGCAGATGACACCAAAATATGTGGAAGAGTAAGTTGCAATGAAGAAATAAGAAACTTACAAATGGATATGGACAGGTTAGGTGAATGGGCCAAAATTTGGCAGATGGAGTTTAATGTGGATAAGCGTGGGGTTATTCATTTTGGTCAGAAGAATTAAAAGGTGACTTATTTAAATGGAGAGAAACTTCAGAATGCTTCAGTGCAGAGGGATCTGGGTGTCCTGGTGCATGAATCGCTGAAAGCTAGTATGCAGGTATAGCAGGTAATAAGGAAGGCAAATGGAATTTTGGTACATTTATTGCTAAAGGAATAGAGTATAAAATAGGGAAGTGTTGTTGCAACTGTACAAAGCATTGGTGAGACCGCACCTGGAGTACTGTGCACAGTTTTGGTCCCCTTACTTGAGGAAGGATGCAGTTGCATTGGAGGCGGTTCAGAGGAGGTTCACTAGATTGATTCCAGAGATGCAGGGCTTGTCTTATGAGGAGAGCTTGAGCAGTTTAGGATTAGAATTTAGAATGATGAGAGGAGATCTAATTGAGGTATATAAGATGCTAAAGGGGATAGACAAAGTAGACGTGGAATGGATGTTTGGGACATTCTAGAACGAGAGGCCATAGTTTTAGGCTAAGAAGTGGTAGATTTAAATCAGAGATGAGGAGAAATTACTTTTCTCAAAGGGTCATGAATCTGTGGAATTCACTACCTCAGAGTACAGTGGTTGCCGGGACGCTGAATAAATTTAAGGAGGACATAGACATTTTTAACTAGTAACGGGTTGAAAGATTATGGGGAGAGGACGGGAAATCGGAGTTGAGGCCGAAATGAGATCAGCCATGATCGTATTGAATGGCGAGGCAGGCTCGAGGGGCTGAATTGCCTACTCTTGCTCCTAGTTCTTATGTTCTTCTTATGGCATGATCAAGACTCACATAGATACCAATTTCATCTTCCCATCCCTTTCTGCCCCCTATCTCTTAAATCTGTATAAAAACTCAAATATAATGCACACAGACACAAACATCTTTTGTACGATATCACATAATAAGATGAAAAGCAAACTTAGAGTGACTGAATCACTATCGTTAATACCTCTTGCAACCATTGAAAGTTATAACCCAAAGATCTGATCTTGATATTGCAATATGTTTTAGACCACTAATAGCTAACAACGCTGCAGCAGAAAATTTTATTACACTTGACCTTAAAGTGAATTGGGGACTCAATGAAACATTTAAACAAATTATTGAAGAAAATTGGAATCTAAATGCAGATGTCCATGCTATGTAAGTATAAAATTTAGAGCATGCCAGGTGCAAACTCATATCCTGTACAAGGACAGTCAGTCTAGATTAACAGAGTGCAGCATCCAGTATTTCACAGCCTTTTCAGCTGACCCTTCCTTGCTGAGAAATCTTGCGATGTAATTTAAAATGCTCCAATATATTAAAAAGAAAGACTTGCCTTTATATAGCACTTTTTAAGACCATTGGATGTCTCAAAGCATTTTACCATCAATGAAATACTTTTGGAGTGTAGTCACTGTTCACTGTTATACTGTAGGAAATTGGTGTCTCAGCAATGTTTTTGATTAATGAAAGACAGGAAATCTTTAGTGTACTCATTTTAATTTTGCCTCTAATAACAATCTGTGGTATAATTTTGGTGAACTGATGGACCATATGTCAAGGATAGAGGCCAAAGTAGCAGAGTATTATGCATGTAGGCAGTCAGGACCCCATTTTAAAATTTCATCTGAAAGATGGCAGCTCAGACAGTGCAGCACTCCCTTAGATATGCACTGGAGTACCAGGTCTTTTGAGTGAAGCTAGAGCCCATAACTTTCTGATTCAAATGTATGAATGCTACCAACAAGGTTGACATGTGTGGGACCCATGCACCATTTCAAGAAAAGTGTGGTATTTCCCGTTGTCTTGGCTAACACTTTTCCTTCAACAAGTATCACCACAGATTACCTGATTATTCCGCTCATTGTTGTTAAGCGGGAACTTGCTCAGAGTGGCTGCCTCTTTTGCCTAAATGGGAGCAATGCACTTCAAAGTTATTAATTAACTATGAAATCCTTTGTGATATTTGAGTAATGTGATAAGATGCTATATAAATGAAAGTCATATTTCTGTAATTCGTCAATGACAGTTACTTATTTTTGCCACTATTATGCCACTCTGATTAATATTTATCTACTCTGTGCTAATGTTTACAAGGATTTAGAATTGGCATGGAATGACGAGCATGGCAGAAGCCTGAATAACCCACCTTTTTGCCCTAATGCCAGCAGTCATTTAGGAGGATTAGTAAAAAGTTTAGATTATGTAGAATTTTTGTGATTCTAGATTTAGTTTTGCAACTGATCAAGATTTTGATGGATTCAAACAAAAGTTTGTTGTATTTCCATTGTACACCTATGAAGTTGATGGGTTAAACTATAATTTGTTCTTTTATTTGGATGACATATTTCAATAGATTGCGCTAGATTTTGTAGTCAGCAAGGAAATAATATCATTTGTGGCTGCCTAAGATATAACAATCTCTGTGGTGTGACTTCCTCTTTCCTGGTGTAATTCAAATCTGATGCCAAATCAAGGGGGTCTTCAGGCATCCAGCATAATGCTCTGCTACTTTGACCATGTGTCAAGGATATAAGCCAACCAGTTCACCAAAATGGCACCACAGAGTGTTATTAGAATCCAAACGAAGCTGAGTTAGCAGCCAATCACATTGAAATATTCTCGCAGACTGCAAAACAAAAAGTTAAAAGCACAGAATCCCTTTACTCTTAATTTAAATATTTAGATTGTGAAATTAATAATCAAATAATTGGATTAAGATCAAAGCTAAAATAAAGATAAATAAACTTAAAGACAAAATGATTTTTAAAATATGTGGATTTTTTTAAACAAGAAATTCCATAGATATAAATTAGATTTTCAGGGTGACTGAGGGTGATTAGCAGTAATTGTGAAGTTAGTACACTGTTTAAAAAACGGTTAAACCTCATTCAAAAAGGTATAACTTTTTCAAGGGATTTTACACTAAGATTAACGGCATAAAAGTGAAAGTTTTCGCCCATTCACTGAGTGCAGTTGGAGGATGAGTGGTGATGGTTTTACAGTGCACCCTCTGGAGGAGCGTTGAAGGATTAATGGCAATTTCTGGTTTTGTGTGTTATTCTGTGTATGTGTGAACTCCTAAAGTTGCTGTCAATTTCAGTGGCCTAATGATAGCAAACACTAGCAGTTCCACCCCCATTACCACTGTGACTAATGTCAATGTCTTATCAATTACATTGTTAAGGTTTGTTAATGTCAACTACATTGTTAAGGAAACAAGTGATGGGCATTTCAGCACATAAATGGGGGATAGCTAGGACACTGGCTGGAGGTGAGGAGTGTTGAACAAAAACAAAAATACCTGGAAAAACTCAGCAGGTCTGGCAGCATCTGCGGAGAGGAACACAGTTAACGTTTCAAGTCCGAATGACCCTTCAATAGAACTAAGTAAAAATAGAAGAGGAGTGTTGACATTGAACAAAGTCAATAAATTTTCTCAGCAAGGAAAGTCTTGACTTCACCAACTGGTGTGGGTGATGTTAACAACAATCATGTGTAATTATATTGTTATAAGCTTTGCTTCTGACCTTAATTGACTTGCAAATGAACCCTAAACATTTTCTTTTTACCTGTATAAGACTGTTGCAATTAGTACAATGTCTAAATATGATGAAATTTTATATTATGGGTAGTAACCAGAACTTAGGACAATGTACAAATCCATTGACAAAGAAACAAGTCCAAACTTTCATCACCTTGCCAAATAATTATGGATTTTATCTGAACTCTTTATTCCACATATTCCATAGATCAAGAAAATATCAGTTGAGTGATGTGACAGATAGACTGTGCACTCTGAGATTCTGTTACAGAGCTACTTCACTGTACCATTTCTCTCTATTCTCAGAAGTGTCCTGCACACTTAACACTTGTCTGTGATGCCAGTTTTGCTTTCTTTTCCTCCTCTCCATCAAATTTATTTTCTGTAGCATTTACCTGCCCAAAGATTGATAAAAGATTGGGTATGTGGCATGGGATATGATCATTTCATTATACTCTGGAGAGTATTTTAATAAAGCACGTCTTCAGCCACTTCCGGTTGCTGTGGGTTCTCTATTAGATGTAACTTGTACTTTTTTCTCAACAGGAATACTTGTTTCTGTCACTCGGAGTAGATCCGTTGAGGGGATGGGCTGGCTGGGGAACAAGGTGGAGGGAAGTTGTTGGTACTCATTCTTGAACATTGTCATTGGTCACCTATATGGGCAAAAACATCATACCTTAAATGTAGAGGGTAAAAAAAACACAGCTGTTACAAAATGATCAAAATTTATTCAGCTGGAGCTTTAAATTTAACTCTACAACCGACTAAATTGTTTAAAAAAAAAACTTTTTCATAGCAAATTCTGAAACTGCCAATTAGAATTAAAACTAAGCAGTCAACTAACCAAACTTTTTGTCAGCTTCTTCAGTGTTGTTGGAGTTTTACTCATCTAGGTAAGTGGGGTGTATTCCAGCACACCCCTGACTTGTACCTTGTAGATGGGGGACAGGTTTTGAGAAGACAGGAGATGAATTTCTTGACACAGAATTCCCAGCTTCTGACCTGCTCTTGTAGCTACAGTGTTTATGTGGCTGGCCCAGTTGGGTTTCTTGTCAATGATGGCAACCTCCCGGTCCCCCGGATGGTGATGGTGCAGGATTCAATTATGGCAATGCTGTTGAATGTCAAAGAAAGGTAGCTATCTTCTTTCTTGTAGGTGATCATTGCCTGGTGCTTGTGCGGTGTGAATGTTATGTGCCACTTATTAACCCATGCCTGGATGTTGCCCAGGTCATGCTGCATGCTGGCATCATTGGACTGCATAATTTTTAAAATTCCATCATGGGATGTGAGCATGGCAGGCAAGGCCAGCATTTGGTGCCCATCTCTAATTGCTGTTGAGGAGGTGATGGTGAGCTGCCTTCTTGATTATTGATTATTATTATTCACAACCATATTTGGCCATTTAAGTTTGCATCTTGCATAACTGGCACATTTTTTGTTCCTTTTTTTATTTATTCACGGGATGTGGGATTCACTTTAGCATTTATTGTCTATCCCTAGTTGCCCTTGAGAAGGTGGTGGTGAGCTGCCTTCTTGAACCACTGCAGTCCATCTGGTGTAGATACATGCACAGTGCTGTTAGGAAGGGAGTTCCAGGATTTTGACCCAGCAACAGTGAAGAAACGGCAGTATAGTTTCAAATAAGGATGGTGTATGGCTTGAAGGAGAACTTGCAGATGGTGGCGTTCCCATGCATCTGCTGCCCTTGTCCTTCTAGGTGGTAGAGGTTGTGGGTTTCGAAAATGCTATGGAAGGAGACTTTGCAAAATGCTGCAGTGCATTTTGTAGATGGTTCACACTGCTGCCATAATGCATTGGTGGTGGAGGGCTGAATATTTTAAGGTGGTGAAGGGAGTGCCAGTGAATCAGCTTGCTTTGTCCTGGATGGTTTCAAGCTTCTTGAGTGTTGTTGGAACTGCACTCATCCAGGCAGTTGAATCCAAGTGGAGAGTATTCCATCACACTTCTGACTTGTGCCTCATAGAAGGGGGGAGGCAGTGGCATAGTGGTATTGTCACTAGATTGGTAATCCAGAGACCCAGGGAAATGCTCTGGGGACCTATGTTCCAATCCCGCCACAGCAGATGGTGGAATTTGAATTCAATAAAAACCTGAAATTAGAAGTCTAATGATGACCATGCAACCATTGTCGATTGTTGTAAAAACCCCTCTGGTTCACAAATGTCCTTTAGGGAAGGAAATCTGCTGCCCTTACCTGGTCTGGGCTACATGTGACTCCAGATCCACACCAATATGGTCGCCTCTAAAATGCCCTCAAGGGCAATGGGATGGGCAATAAATGCTGGCCTAGCATAGCGATGCCCACATCCCAAGAACAAATAATAAAAAAGGATTCAGGAGGTGAGGTTATGTTGGCAGAACTTCCAGTCTCTGACCTGCTCATGTCGCCAAAGTATATGGCTGGTCCAGTTAAGTTTCTGGTCAGTGGTAACACCACCCCCGGGGTGTTGATGTTGAATGTCAAGGGGAGGTAGTTATATTCTCTATAGTTGTAGATGGTCATTGCCTGCATTTGGGTGGTGTGGATGTTACTTTATAAGCCTAAGCCTGAATGTTGTCCAAGTGTTGCTGCATGTGAACACAGACTACTTCAGTATCTGAGGAGTCGCGAATGGTATTGAACACTCTGTGATAATTAGCCAACATTCCCACTAATGACCTTTCTTACGATCCCCGTGGGGGAACCGTACACCAAAAAACAAATTTTATCAAACGATCCCCAAATAACAAAATCACCCAGAAGCTTTCACTTTTTGTAAATTTTACTTTAACTGAATCAGAACTAACGCAACTAATACATGAATTAACAGGCAAATGATACGTCAAATAAAAATGTAAGTTTCACTTTAAATAATCAATACAATAATGATACATCTTACACAACCACCAGCAACCCATCACTCCCCGCAGATATGTGGCACCACTGCAGTTCCAAAGTTCTCAAACTCTGTCTTTGGTACGTAGGATCTCTCACTTTCCCACTCAGTCGATTCAGTCCTCCAGTCTGGTTCACTGGCAACCATATTCCATCTGAGGTCCCGGAGATGGTCTTTACCCAAACCACATACCCCTGCAGAACCTCCTAGGCTATGTTCGCGACAACCTTGATGACGCTGATTCCCAGAGGCTCCTTTACCCCATACTTTAATAAACCTTGTTAGTAGTCTGGTCATCTTTGGCAAAACTGAAGCAACAGCAGCATAAAATTGTCCACTTCACAAACCCTGCTCTAATCCTGTCTCCAGCTTTGTGTCCTGTTTAAGTGTATTACGCGCACATAACTTATTTTAATTGAACCTTCTCTGTTCTCCTCTCTTCTGCAGCCCTCCTTTGTCTGCAGCTCTTCTTTGTGTCTGGCCACAGGGTTTTCATGTGTTAACTTCCTTCCTGTTGATACTGCTTCCAGATCAAGTGTTGCCAGGTCACATGAACCAGTATTTCTTATTATTCAAGAAATTACCACCGATCCCTTTAGAATTATCGTAAGCTCCTAAAAGTCCTTTTCAAATATTCAAATATTCTTAAAACCAATTTCATATTCCACACACCTTTTAAAGAAATTACAAATTTTCCTACTTGTGCTGCTTCTGGGTCAAAGGTCGTTACAACTTATGATGGATGTCATTGATGAAGCAACTGAAAATGTTTGGGCTTGGGGCACTACCCTGAGGAACTCCTGCAACGGTGTCCTGGGACTGAGATGATTGGATTTCAACAATTACAACCATCTTTCTTTGTGCTAGGTATGACTCCAGCCAGTGGAGCCTTTCCCTCGATTCCCATTGACTTCAGTTTTACTATACGGCCCCTTGATGCCACACTCTGTCAAATGCTGCCTTGACGTCAAGGGCGATTACTCTCACTTCTCTTGAATTCAGCTTTTTTGTCTATGTTTTGGTCTGGAGCCAAGTGGTCCCGAGGAACACAAGCTGAGCATCAGTGAGCAGGTTATTGCTGTGTAACTGCCCCTTGATAGCACTGCCGATGACACCTTCCATCACTTTGCTGATGATCAAGAGTAGACTAATGGGGCAGTCATTAGCTGGATTGGTTTTTGTGGACAGGACATACCTGGACAATTTTCCACATTGTTGTGTAGATATCAGATTGGTAGCTGTACTGGAACAGCTTGGCTCGAGATGCAGTTAGTTCTGGAGCAAAATCTTCAGTACTATTGCCAAGAAGTTAAAGGGCTCATATACTTTGCTGTATCCAGTGCCTTGCAACATTTCTTGATTTAATGTAGAGTGAATCGAATTAGCTGAAGACTGGCATCTGTGATTGGGACTTTGAGAGGAGCCAAGATAGATCATCCGCTCGACACTTCTGACTGAAGATGGTTGTAATTCCTTCAGACTTGTCTTTTGCACTTACTTGCTGGGCTCTGCCATCATCAGGGATGAGGATATTTGTGGAGCCTTCTCCTCTAATTGGTTGTTCAATTGTCCACCGCTATCCACAACAGGATGTGGCAGAACTGCAGAGCTTTGATCTTGTCTGATGTGGGATTGCCTAGCTCTTTCTATCGCATGCTGCTTCCATTGTTTAGCAGGCATGCATCCAGTGTTGTAGCTTCATGAGGTTGGCACCTCATTTTTGGGTATGCCTGGTGCGGCTGCTGGTATGCTCTCCTGTATTTGTGCCGAGCCATGAAACTGCCGATAATGGTTGAATACAATTCTGCTGATGCTGATAGCCCACAGTGCCTCATGGGTGCCATTTTGAGCTGCCAAATCTTTTTTTTTTAAATTCATTCACGAGATGTGGGCTTTGCTGGTTGGGCCAACATTTATTGCCCATCCATTGTTACCCTTGAGAAGGTGGTGGTGAGCTACCTTCTTGAACTGCTGCAGTCCATGTGGTGCAGTTACACCCACAGTGCTGTTAGGGAGGGAGCTCCAGGATTTTGGCCCAATGACAGTGAAGGAACAGCAATATGTTTCCAAGACAGGATGATGAGTGACTTGGAGGGGAACTTCCAGGTGGTGGGATTCCCATCTGTCTGCTGCCCTGTCCTTCTGGATGGTAGTGTTTGTGGGTTTGGAAGGTGCTGTCTAAGGACCCTTGGTGAATTCCTGCAGTGCATCTTGTAGATGGTGCACACTGCTACTATTGTGCGTTGGTGGTGGAGGGAATGAATGTTTGTGGATGTGGTGACAATCAAGCGGGCTGCTTTGTCCTGGATGCCGTAAAGTTTCTGGAGTGTTGTGGGAGCGGCACTCATTCCAGGCAAGTGGAGAGTATTCCACACTACTGACTTGCACCTTATAGATGGTGGACAGGCTTTGGAGAGTCAGAAGATGAGTTACTCATCATAGGGTTCCTAGCTTCTGACCTGCTCTAGTGGCTAGTCCAGTTCAATTTCTGGTCAATGGTAACCTCCCAGGATGTTGATAGCGGGGGATTCAGATGGTAATGCCATTGGACGTCAAGGGGCGATGGTTAGATTCTCTCTTGTTGGAGATAGTCATTGCCTGGCACTTGTGTGGCGCCTATGTTACTTGCCACTTTTCAGCCCAAACCTAGACATTATCCAGGTCTTACTGCATTTGGACATGGACTGCTTCAGTATCTGAGGAATCGTGAATGATGCTGAAGATTGTACAATTATCAGCGAACATCCCCACTTCTGACCTTATGATGGAAGGAAGGTCATTGATGAAGCAGCTGAAGATGGTTGGACCAAGGGCACTACCCTGAGGAACCCCTGCAGTGATGTCCTGGAGCTGAGATGACTAACCTCCAGCAACCATATCCATCTTCCTTTGTGCTAGGTATGACTCCAACCAATGGAGAGTTTTCCCCCTGATTCCCATTGACTCCAGTTTTGCAAGGGCTTCTTGATGCCACACTCGGTCAAATGCTGCCTTGATGTCAAGGCCAGTCACTCTCACCTCACCTCGGGAGTTCAGCTCTTTTGTCCATGTTTGAATCAAGGATGTAATGAGGCCAGGAGCTGAGTGGCCCTGGTGGAACCCAAACTGGGCATCAGTGAGCAGGTTATTGCTAAGCAAATGCCACTTGATAGCACTGTTGATGACCCCTTCCATTACTGACGACCAAGAGTAGACTGATGGGGCGTTAATTAGCCGGGTTGCATTTGTCCTGTTTTTGTGTACAGGACATACCTGGGCAATTTTCCACATAGCTGGGTAGATGCCAGTGTTGTAGCTGGAACAGCTTGGCTAGGGGCACAGCAAGTTCTGGAGCACAAGTCTTCAGTACTATTGCTGGAATATTGTCAGGGCCTATGGCCTTTGCACTATCCACCTTCTGCAGTTTCTTGATCACGTGGTGTAAATTAAATTGGCTGAAGACTGGCATCTGTGATGTTGGGGACCTCCGGAGGAGGCTGAGATGGATTATCCACCCGCCACTTTTGGCTGAAGATTGTAGCAAATGCTTCAGCCTTATCTTTTGCACTGATGCTCTGGGCTCCCCCATCATTGAGGATGGGGAACAAAAACAAAAATAGAAATACCTGGAAAAACTCAGCAGGTCTGGCAGCATCTGCGGAGAGGAATACAGTTAACGTTTGTAACGTTGCAGCCAGACCTGCTAAGTTTTTCCAGGTATTTTTATTTTTGTTTTTCTTTTGGATTTCCAGCATCTGCAGTTTTTTGCCTTTATCTTAGTGTTTAATTGACTGCCACTTCTCTTCAAGGAATGCCTACCTTGAAGAAGTATTGCTGTTCTCTCCGATAGGATTTCCGCCTCTCTCTTTTGCTTTGTTCATCTTCATTGCTTTACATCTTTTGGCAATCTCCACCTATCACTGGCCCTCTATCCAGCTCTACCTGTCCCACCCCGCCTTAAACCAGCTTATATTTCACCTCTCTTCTATTTTTCCTTAGTTCTGTTGAAGAGTCGTACGGACTCGAAACGTTAACAGTATTCCTCTCCACAGATGCTTCTAGACCTGCTGAGTTTTTCCAGGTATTTTTATTTTTGTTTTTGTTTTCGATTTCCAGCATCTGCAGTTTTTTGCTTTTATATTGAGGATGGGGATATTTGTGGAGCCGCCTTCTCCAGTGAGTTGTTTAGTTGTCCACCACCCTTCACGACTGGATGTGGCAGGACTGCAGAGCTTAGATCTGATCCGTTGGCTGTGGGATTGCTTAGCTATATTTATCACTTGCTGCTTATGCTGTTTTGCGTGCAAGTAGTCCAGTGTTGTAGCTTCACCAGGCTGACACCTCATTTTTAAGTATGCCTGGTGCTGCTCCTGGTGTGCTCTCCTGCACTCTTCATTGAACCAATGTTGATTCCCCTGGCTTGATGGTAATGGTAGCATGGGGGATATGCCTGGCCATGAGGTTACAGATTGTGTTTGAGTGCAATTCTGCTGCTGCTGACGGCTCACGGTGCCTCATGGATTGAGTTGCTAGATCTGTTTGAAATTTATCCCATTTAGCACGGAGATAGTGCCACACAACTTGATGGAAGGTGTCCTCAATGTGAAGGGGGGATTTCATCTCCATAACGACTGTGTGATGGTCAGTCCTACCAATGCTGTCATGGACAGATGCATATGCAGCCGACAGTTTGTGACGATGAGGTCAAGTTTGTTTTTCCCTATTGTTGGTTCCCTCACCACCTTCGCAGACCCAGTCTAGCAGCTCTGTCTTTTGGGATTCTGCCAGCTCAGTCAGTAGTGGTGCTAACGAGCTGCTCTTTGTGATGGACATTGAAGCCTGCACCTGTGCTACCCACAATGCTTCTTCCAAGTGGTGTTCAACATGGAGGAGTACTGATTTATCAGTTGAGGGAGGGCAGTAGGTGGTCATCGTCAGGAGGTTTCCTTGCCCATGTTTTACCTGATACCATGAGACTCCCAGTCTGAAGTTAATATTTTGGCCTCCCAAGGTAATTCCGACTTGTCTATACCACTCTGCCATTACCTCTGGCGGGTCTGTCCTGCTGGTGTAATGGGACAGGACGTACCCAAGCATGGTGATGGAGGTTTGGACATGGGCTGAAAAATATGATTCTGAGATCATGACTATGCAAGGCTGTTGCTTCAGTAGCCTGTGGTTCAGCTGTCCTAATTTTGGCACAAGTCTCCAGACTGTTTGCAGGGTCGACTGGATAGGGTGTACTTTTGTCATACCTGATGCCAAGGTTGATGCTGGCTGGTCCATTCAGTTTTATTTTTATTAGACTCTTTCTAGCTGTTTGATACAATTGAGTGGGGCCAGGTTATTTCACATGGAAGTTAAGAGTTCCACATTGCTGTGAGCCCTGGAGTTACATGTAGGCCAGACCAGGTAAAGATGGCAGATTTCCTTCCCTGAAGGATGTTCACATGGATATTGCTTTGGAAATTTAAAAAAATAAATGAAAGGCCATCATGATGCATTAAACCTCTATGAGGTTCATTACAAATTGTAATTACCTTTAGCTTTAGCTCACACTCTGTTGTGTGCCTTTCAAGGTAATGTCAAGCAATTGCTGAAGAGTTGTCACACATTTGTGTACTGCCATGATTGGAATTGTGTTAAATTAACCACTGGTTGTCGCTGCAGTCAATAACTTGTTGTTTTGCTTTAATTTATTCAGGCACTTCATTTACTGCGATCCTACTTTGACTCCAAACAAAGGACCAATTCAAGTCTTCACCAAGAGCTGCATGACATCATTGGCTGCACCAGAGCCAAAATATGGTTGGCAACAAGGTAAGTTTGAATTTCAGTCTAAGTCAGTACTAAATAAGGAATAGTTTAGTTTTTTTAGTGGTATATTTAGATTTTCCTGTTAAAATTTAAAGATGTTTGCTTGTGTGTTTTTGTGAATTCTTCTATATCTAAGTGTTGGCAGTTTTAATGCTACCATTTCTTTTTCCTTTCGTGGCTTTTATGCTAGTTGTCATAGTTCACACCCAAAATGGAAAGCAGTTTCTTTAGATCTTGAGCCTTGTGAAGTTCTTGGCAAAGCTGCCTGGATATTATTTCACTATTAAGGTAAAATAACCAAGTGCTCTGTCTCTGCCAATTTAGTTATAATCCTTGAGGTAATTTTAAGGATCTTGATATTTCATTTTTTTACTTCTATACCAACAACAACCTGCATTTATAAAGCACTGTGAATGTAGTAATACTTCCCAAGGTATTTCACAGGAACAATTATCAAACAAAATTTGATATTGAGTTACTTAAGGGGATATTAGGATAGGTGAGCAAAAGTTTGGTCAATCAGGTGGCTTTTAAAGGAGGAGAAGGAGGTAGAGAAACAGATTTAGGGAGGAAATGCCAGAGCTTAGGGGCTAGGCAGCAGCTGAAGGCATGGCTACCAGTGGTGGAACGATGAAAATCAAGGATGCACATGAGGCCAGAATTGAGGATCACAGATATCTCAGCACTAGGATTGTGAGAAATAGCAGGAGTAGGCCATTCAGCCTCTTGAGCCTGTTATGCCATTCAGCTAGATCACGGCTGATCTTCTACCTTAAAGCCATTTTCCTACATTACCCCCAAATCCCTTGATGTTTTTAATATCTGGAGGTCTATCAATCTCTGTCTTAAATATACCCAACAACTGAGCTTCCACAACCCTCTAGAGCAGAGAATTCCAAAGATTCACCACCCTCTGAATGAAGAATCATCGCCTCAGTCTTAAATGGCCTACCCCTTATTCTGAGACTGTGTCCCCTGGTTCTAGAAGCCCCAGCCAGGGGAAACGTCCTTCCTGCAGCTACCCTGTCAAGCCCTGTAAAAGATTTGTTCATTTCAATGAGATCATATGTTTGTGTTTAACATTTATGCTTTTGTTCGTAAAAGGACATTTTAGTTAAAAAGAAGTGAAAAAAATGACAGTAGGGTGTGCTAAGTCTCAGATGCATTTCCCTCAGATGTAGAATAAGGAATAAAAAGCGCCTTCTATGTGTGTGTGTGTGTGTGTGTCTGTCTGTGTGTTCGTTCGGTCTTCAGTGTTAAGACGTGCCACACTACCACATACCGGCCACCTACCCCTGATAATCTTTCACCTACTTGCTATCAAGAGTCTATCGATCCAATATTCAAAGACACCATGGGTGGCCCAGCTGTACAGGAGGGAAGGAAGAA
Source organism: Cetorhinus maximus (assembly GCF_964194155.1). Taxonomy (NCBI): domain Eukaryota; kingdom Metazoa; phylum Chordata; class Chondrichthyes; order Lamniformes; family Cetorhinidae; genus Cetorhinus; species Cetorhinus maximus. Next base: position 83,652,400 of record NC_135892.1, on the reverse strand, counting down.
GAGCAGAAGGTCAGTACTGATGGGGGATTTTTTAGTTAAGGGAGCAGACAGGCATTTCTGTGGCCATCAGCGTGACTGCAGAATGGCTTTTTGCCTCCCTGGTGCTAGGGTCAAGGATGTCACAGAACGGCTGCAGGACATTCTTGTGGGGGAGGGCAAACAGCCAGAGGTTGTGGTCCACATTGCTATTAATGACATAGGTGGGAAGGATGATGTAGTCCTGCAATCAGAATTTAGGGAGCTAGGTAGGAAATTAGCAAGCAGGACCTCTAAAGTAGTAATCTCCAGATTACTCACAGTGCCACCTGCAAGTGAGTACAGAAATAGGAAGATAAGACAGATGAATGTGTGGCTGGAAAGATGGTGCAGGAGGGAGGGCTTTAGATTCCTGGGACACTGGGATTGGCTGTGGGGGAGATGGTACCTGTACAAGCAAGACGGGTTGCATCTGAACAGAGCCAAGATTGAGTTCCTTGTGGATTGTTTTGCTAGTGCTGTTGGGGAGGGTTTAAACTAACTCAGCGGGGACGTGGGAACCAGGAGAGAATATTAGAAAGTAATACCAGGGTACACAGAATGTTGGAAGAGGCAGATAGCACTAAGATAGAGAATAGTAAGTTAATAGATGGAGTCGGAGTAAGGGAGCAAGTAATGAAATCTAAATCAGCGTTACACTGCATGTATGTGAATGCATGGAGTATAGTCAATAAAATTGGGGAGTTACAGGCACAGATTGCCTTGTGGTATTATGATGTTGTAGCGATAATGGAGACCTGGCTTAAGGAAGGGCAGATCTGGGTGCTAAATATTCCTGGTTACAAAGTATTCAGAAAAAAGGAGGAGGGGTGGCATTTTTGATTAAGGAGAGTATTGCTGTACTGGAGAAAGAGGATGTGTCAGAGGATTCAAGAACAGAATCGATTTAGCTAGAGCTAAGGAATAAGAAGGGTGTAATTACATTGTCTCATGTTATATACCCACCTGCTAGTGGGAAGGATATAGAGGCACAAATCTGCAAGGAAATTACAGAAAGATGTAATCATCGTAGAGTAGTTATAATGGGAGACGTTAATTATCTGTATATAGATTGGGATAGTGGTAGTATAAGGCAATGAGGGACTAGTGTTCGTAGATTGTGTTCAGGAGAATGCAATATGTGTCCAGTCCAACAAGAAAGGAGGCACTGCTTCTTGGGAATGAAGTGGGACAAGTAGATCAAGTGACAGTGGAGGAACATTTAGGGGACAGTGATCATTGTATCATAAGGTTTAGGATGACATTGGAAAAGGATATTGGTCAATCCAGAGTAAGAGTAATCAACTGGCACAGAGTGGACTTCAATGGGGCAAGAACGGAGCTGATCCAGATGGACTGGAACCAAAAACAGTAACTGAACAATGGGCTACCTTCAAAGAGGAGATGGTTTGGGCACAGTCAAGGTATGTTCCCTCAAAAGGGAAGGGTAGGACAAAGAAATCCAGAGTTCCCTGGATGACAAAGGAGATAGAAATTAAGTTAAAGAAGAAAAAGTGTGCTTATGACAAGTGTCAGGTAGCCAATACAATTGAGAACCAAGCTAAATTCAGAAGGGATGCAAATACGAGAAGCAAAGAGGGATTATGAAAGAAGACTGGCAGCTAACATAAAAGGAAATCCCAAAGTATTCTATAAGCACATCAATAGTAAAAGGGTGGTAAAAGGAGGAGTAGGGCTGAGTAGGGACCAAAAAGGGAATTTACACATAGAGACAAGAGGCATGGCTGAGGTGTTAAATGAATGCTTTGCATCTCTCTTTACCCATGAGGTAGATGCTGTCCAGGCCCTGGTGACAGAGGAGGAAACTCAGTCACTAGAAGGATTTAAAATTGATGATGAGGTGGTATTGGATAAGCTGTCGGTACTTAAAGTCGATAAGGCACCGGGACCGGATGAGATGCATTCAAGAATATTGAAGGAAGTGAGAATGGAAATTACAGAGGCACTAGCAATAATCTTTCAATGTTCCCTGGATTTGGGGGAGGTGCTGGAGGACTGGAGAATTGCAAACATTGTGCCCTTGTTCAACAAAGGTTGTAAAGATCTGCCCAGCAATTAGAGACCAGTCAGTTTAACTTCGGTGGTGGGGAAACTTCTGGAAACAATTATTCAGGATTGAATTAATAGTCACATGGAAAAATGTGGATTGATTCGGAAGAGTCAGCATAGATTTGTTAAAGGAAAATCGTGTCTAACTAACTTGCTGGAGGTTTTTGAAGAGGTACCAGAGATGGTTGATGAGGGCAAGCCTTTGATGTGGTGCATATGGACTTCCAAAAGGCGTTCGATACAGTGCCACACAACACACTTGTGAGGAAAGTTATAGCTCATGAAATAAAAGGGACAGTAGCAACATGGATACAAAATTGGCTGAGGGATAGGAAACAGAGAGTAATGTTGATGGGTATTTTTCGAGCTGGAAAAAGGTTTGTAGTGGAGTTCCCCAGGGGTCAGTATTGGGACCCTTGCTTTTTCTGATATATGCAAATGATCTAGACCTTGGTGTGCAGAGGACAATTTCAAAGTTTACGGACAACACAAAACTTGGGAGAATTGTAAATTGAGGAGGACAGTGTAGAACTTCAAAAGGACATTGACACATTGGTGGAATGGGCAGTTAGGTGGCAGATGAAGTTCAATGCAGTGAAGTGTGAAGTGATGCACTTTGGTACAAAGAACAAGGAGAGACAGTGTAAAGGGTGTGCAGTAGCAGAGAGACCTGGGTGTATATGTACATAAGTCATTAAAGGTGGCAGGACAGGTAGAGAGAGCTGTTTCTAAAGCATACAGTATTCTAGGCTTTATTAATAGGGGCATAGAGTATAAGAGCAGGGAGGTTTTGATGAACTTATGTAAGATACTGGTTAGACCTCAGCTGGAGTATTGTGTACAGGTCTGGGTGCCACACGATAGGAAGGATGTGAAAGCAATGGAGAGAGTGCAGAAGAGGAATATGAGAGTGGTTCCAGGGATATGAAACTTCAGTTGTGAGGGTAGATTGGAGAAGTTGGGACTCTTTTCCTTGGAGAGGAGAAGGCTAAAAGGAGACTTGATAGAAGTTTTCAAAGTCATGAGGGGTCTGGACAGAGTAGTTAGGGAGAAATTGTTTCCGCAAGTAAATGGATCGAGAACCAGAGAGCACAGCTCTAAAGTGTTTTGCAAAAGAAGCAAATGCAAGATGAGAAAAATCATTTTCACACGAGTAGTCAGGGTTTGGAATGCACTGCCTGGAAGTGTGGTGGGGGCAGGTTCAATTGAGGCACTCAAGAGGACAATAGATGATTATTTAAATAGAAACAATGTACAGGGTTAAGGGGAAAAGGCAGAATATTGGCACTAAGTTAAAATGCTCAGAGAGCCGCTGCAGGCATGGTGAGCCGAATAGCCTCCTCCTGCACCTTCTGCACCTCCTTCTGTAACAATTCTCTGATTCTGTGACTCTGCTTCCACCGCCCTTTGAGCAAAAGAGTTCCAAAGACCCACGACCCTCTGAGAGAAAAGAATTTCTCTTCATCTCTGCCTTAAATGGGCGATCCCTTATTTTTAAACAGATTCTAGATTCTCCCACAAGAGGAAACATCCTTTCCACATCCACCCTATCAAGCCACCTGAGGATGTTATATGTTTCAATAAAGTCGCTTCTTACTTTTTTAAGCTCCAGCAGATAAAAACCTAGCCTGTCCAACCTTTCCTCATAAGACAATCCTCCCATTCCAGGTATTACTCTGAACTGCTTCCAATGCAATTACATTCTTCCTCAAATAAGTAGACCAATACTGTACACAGTACTCCAGTGCCCTGTATAAATGAAGCATAACGTCTCTACTTTTGTATTGAATTCCCCTCGCAATAAACAATAACATTCTTTTAGCTTTCCTAATTACCTACATACTAACCTTTTGCGATTCATGCACTAGGATTCCCAGATCCCTCTGCATCTCTGAGCTCTGCAATCATTCAACATTCAGATGATATGCTTGCTCCTTATACTTCCAGCCAAAATGGACAATTTCATATTTTCCCACGATACACTCCATTTGCCAGGTCTTTGCCCACTCACTTAACCTCTTGTTCTTCTAAACTCATAGGACAATCCCACCATCTCAGGAATCAATCTGGTGAACTGTCGTTGCACTCCCTCTATGGCAAGTATATCCTTCCTTAGGTAAGGAGACCAAAACTGTACATATTATTCCAGGTACGGTCTCACCAAGGTTCTATACAATTGAAGCAAGCTATCTTTACTCCTGCACTCAAATCCTCTTTCAATAAAGGCCAACATACCATTTGCCTTCACATTTGCTTGCTGTACCTGCTTGTTAGCTTTCGGTGACTCCTGAACAAGGACACCCAGGTTCCTTTGGACAACAACACTTCCCAATCTGTGACCATTTAAGAAATACTCTGCATTTCTGTGTTTTCTACCAATGTGATTAACTTCACATTTTTCCACATTATGTTCCATCTGCCTTGTTTGTTCTTGTCCACTCACTTTTGGACGTTGACCACCAATGCATCCATTATCGCTACAGCCACCTCTTTCAACGCTCTGGGATGTATGTTATCAAGTCAAGGGGATTTACCAACTTTCAGTCCCATTAATTTCTCCAGTAATACTATTTTACTAATTTCTTTCATTTCTCATTTGGGCTAGTTCCTTGGCTCTTGAGTATTTCTGGGAGTTTTTTTGTATGTCCTTCTGTGAAGACAGACACAAAGGTCAGAATTTTCTAGCTGACGTGCGGGTGGGGGAGCCCGTACGTCAGCGCTTAAAATGTCGCGCGCACGTCCCAACGTCAGCACGCGGCATCGTGATATTTAGGTCAGCGGACGCGCTATGCAGCAGGACGCATGCCCGCCATTAATTCAAGGTCTTGTTAAGGCCCTTAACTTGCCAATCGATGAGGATTTTGAGGGGCCCGTGCGAACTTTGGCTCGGCGCACGAGCCCAACGGGCAGGCGGGTAGGTGATTTTTTATCAAAACTCATGCACTGGTGGGATATGTGGACTCAGGGGTTGTTCATGTTTTTCATGAAGTATTTAATGCAGAAAGTGTTTTAAACTTGCCTGTGTGATTGTGAGCAGTTCACATCGATTTCCAAGAGCTTTTTGTGTAGTTTGAAGCTTCAGCTCACCAGGCTGCAGACAGTAATCTTTATAGGGCCTGCAGCTTTCCGGAGGCCTCCATTTAGCCTGGGTATGGGTTCTGACATCTCCACTGGAGGCAGCTTCTCTGAGGAGGAAGGGAGGGCTAGAATGAGGAGGAGGCCAGGAGTGGACAATCAGCCTCCAGGGGAGCCACCTTTGGGAGGCCAGGCACAGGCACAAGGGGCTCAGGGTCAAGAGGTTGTCCAAGGTGGAAGGGGCCGCAGAAGACGCCACTATCCTGCTGCCAGGGTATACAGGTGGCGAAGCAGCTACCTCAATATGACTGAGGTGCAGTGCTGAAGGAGGCTCTGTCTCTCAAGGGAGACAGTTAACTATATCTGTCAGATGGTTGGCCCTGGGATCTCCCCTAACTGTGTGGGTGGACTCACCATGCCAGCGCCTCTGAAGCTCACAGTTGCCCTCCACTTCTATGCCTCTGGCTCCTTTCAGGGCTCGGTGGGTGATCTTTCCGGTGTCTCCCAATCAGCTGTCCAGACTTGTGTCAAGCAGGTTACAGACACTTTGTTCAGACGGGCATTGACCTCCATCCACTTCTGCTGTGACCAGGCAAGTCAGGCACAGCGAGCCAGAGGCTCCGTGGCCATTGCTGGCTTCCCTCGTATCCAGGGTACAATAGACTGTACACATGTGGCTATCAAGGCGCCAGCAGGTGAGCCCGGTGCCTTCGTCAACAGGAAGGGCTTCCAATCCATGAACGTGCAGATAGTGTGTGATCACAGAATGCTGATTCTGCAAGTTTGTGCAAGGTACCCAGGCAGCTGCCATGACGCCTACATCCTCAGACACTCACAGGTGCCGGGGCTCTTCAGTGCTCTGGCTCGGCTTGATGGTTGGCTGCTGGGTGACAAGGGCTATCCCCTGCAAAGGTGGCTCATGTCGCCTCTCCACCGTCCAAGAACAGAAGCTGAGGAGCGCTACAATAGGAGCCATGGCACCACAAGTGCTGTGGTGGAGAGAGCCATTGGTCTTCTCAAGATGCGGTTCCATTGCCTGGACCGCTCAGGGGGCACACTCCAGTCTCCCCCAGATCGCGATTCTCTGATAGTGGTAGCATGCTGCGCTCTGCACAATCTTGCGCTGGAAAGGGGGGATGCAGTTGACAATGAAGACCTTGACGCAGTGGATGAGGCTGCACGATGTATCCAGCAGTGGCTCAGAGGATGAGGAAGCACAGGGCGATGATGAAGGGCAGCACGCAGACCCACTACTACACCAAGGTGGCAGGGACACCCGGGACAATTTAATCCAGCGAACCTTCAGCTAGCTCCACACACATGGATCAGCAGGGCCAGCATTGCCTGGCACTTCCACACGTGGTACTTAGGTGCTACATCTTCCACCTCATCAGCTGCAACTAAGGGCTTAGTGCAGAAACATCAATGTCCACTCAAACACTCATGAGATGCCTGTGAAACATACAAATGCAGCACAAAGGAAACACCCTCAGCCATGGTCAGAAAACTGGACTTTATTCCGTCCAACATCAAAGAGAAATGTCTCTCTTACAAACGTAACTATTTGTTCCCTAATCTAAGGCCAACACAAAATCACCAGTGACATACCCGTGGAGTGCCTAACATGCCTCATGCTTTTGTTTGCAGGTGCTACATCCAGGTGCCGCCCTGTTGCTCGGAGTGGCTTGTGAGACAGCCTGCTGACTCTGCTGTCCTTTTGACCTCGATGACCTTGGCGGGCGTCCTCTGGCCCGTGGGGCCTGTGATGGCCCTGCCTAGGAGGGAGTGGCCAATTCCAGAACTGGCACCTCCCCAGTTGTCGCAGCCTCAACGGATGCACCAGTCACTGGCAGAGGGGTGGAGGAGCTGCTGCCCTGATCCGGAGCGTCCTGAAAGGAGCTCGCAGCGACGACAAGCAGCTGCAGCTCCGACGTGAGGTCACATTGGACCTCCCTGCTCACCGTAGATGCATGGGCACCGAGTGACAACACTTGATGCCCAGAACATCTCCCACATTGGGAATGACCACCCGTGGCCATTACCGCTGTGGGGGCTTGCAGGTCAAAGCATAACCCAGTCAGAAGAGTCTCAATCCGATTGAGGCCCCTCTCCATGAGAGTCGCCAATCTCTCAATGGAGGAAGCATGAAGCTCTGTCCTGAGGTTCATGCCTTCACTTACACTCTGCCTGGACTCCCCCACTGCAAAGACCAACTGAAGCACACCCTCATGCAACCCTGCCAGATGCTTCCATGAATCCTGCTGCTTGTCCTGCAGCTGCTGCATTGGTGACATCTCCAGAGGCACATCATCAGTGCCGGACTCAGCATGTGCCTCGTCCCCTGCAGCCCTCCAGCTGCTGGCGCCATTGGCACTCTCTGTCCCTGCCATCTCCTCCAGCGATTGTGAAGTGCCCTCTCCACTGTGAACCGGGACACTAGCCAACGTTACATTCCCCACCAATGTGTTTGTGGCTGCTCTGGTGCCTGGCTGGCTGAAATGATGTGCCTCAAGTTGCACGTCTTGGCCCTCAGGTGTGAAGGGGGGAGCTCCGGTCTTGTTGGCCGCGGCCATGCGGTAGTGATGCTGAAATTAACAACAAGGACAGTGCATCAGTTAGCAACACCTTTCATCCCTTTTCCCCCCCAGCCTCAAGAGTCGCTCACCCTTCAAGACCCTAAAGAGATGAACATTGGTGGGGTGGAAAAGAGTCAAGAGGAGGCCCAAACGTTAGACGCGCATGCAGACAGGCTGGTCAGATGGCCTAAGTAATGCCACATGGAATGTTGTGTGGCATTGGAGTGGGGAGAGTGCAGAGGTACTTGACCAGGATGCATGCTGGCCTGGAGTGTTGCGGCGATGAGGAAACATTGCAAACACTTGCGACATTTGCTGTGGAGCACAGGAGATTGACAGGTCACATTATTGACCTTCATACTGTTATGAGGGGCATAGAACGGGTGGGCAGAAGGCAACGTTTCCCCTTGGCACAGGGATGAGTAACATGGTGGCATTTATTTAAGTTGAGTGCCATGAGGTTGACAGGTGAGGTGCTGAGGACCTTTTGGACAGAGTAATGTTGGACGCACTGCCTGATAGGGTGGTGGAGGTACAAACCCTCCTAAGATGTAAATTGTCTTTGGCTGTGCAGCAGCGATGCCATGGCATGTTAGGCCATGGGGATAGTGGTCACAAATGGGATAAGGCGACTTTGGAAGGTGCTGGAGACGTGCATCCTCAATGGGCCGAGGGACCTTTGTGTATGACCCACGTGTCTGAGTGTATCAGTCTGTGAATGAGCAGTGTTGCAGTATTAACAATTGCAGCGACCATCAGTAGTTTGGATGGTGGGGAGACACAGTGGATGGGACTGTGGACCTCAAATACCTGGCCACTGCACCCCAGCCTCGCCGTTACCTGACGCCCTGGCCGCCTGCCTCCTCCCCAGCTCCATGGCCTGTTCCTCGTAGGTGGTGAGGCACTGGAGAATGGTGTGCGCACCACCAATCCTCTGGCGCTCCCTGAGATTATGTTCAGCTTTTGCCTGCAGAACACAGAAGAGGATTTATTGGGTCTGCTCGCTCATGTACTCTGCACGCGCACGCCACACTCCAACCACAGTGGCCCATCTGCGGCCTCCAGCAGCTCCTGTCCACACTACTGGTGATCATTCCCCAGAAGATAGTATGGCTGGTCCCAACCCCCTCCCCAAGGAGGCGCAACTAGGTGCGGCGCTGCGGCCAGCAGATGGCTCTTGGCCCCGACACCTTGAGGCTCCCCTTCTACCAGTTCATCACCATCAATATGACATGTGTTGGAATTCTGAGTATGTGTCTAGCTGCCTCCCCTGCAGGTTGCCCCCAGACTACTCAAATGCGACAAACACCAACATATGCTGCAGGGAGAACCCATCTTCTCCTCAACCACTAAGACTGGTGTAAGCATGGTCACGATCTGTTGCCCACCCAGCGTGCGTCAAATGCCCAATGCAGTAACGACAGTAAGACATGGGGTTGGGGGGGGTGCTCAAAGGCTAAGGCTACCTGCTGGGTCAAATGGCCAAGACCGACATGGTACTCACCCTTCCAGAGCGCAGCAAATCATTGAATCGTTTGCGGCACTATATGCCTGTGCGCCGCACATCGTCATGGGCACTTACTGTCTCCCCCACCTCCTGCCATGCCTGCCTGGTGACGTGGGGGGCCCTCCTCCTTCCATCCTCTGGATTCAAAATATCCTGACGGCTGGACACCTCTTCGAGGAGGACAGCAAGGCATGCATCTGAGAAGCGAGGGGCACAGTGGCCCCCCGCTGGCCTATCATGCAGCCTGCTCCTCCTCCTGCTCCTGTGTTCTGAGAGCAGCCTGTCTCTCTCTGTGAGTGGCTATGGTGCACTGCCTCAAAGAGGCTGCCTGGCCACGCTTTATACAGACTGCCGGTTCCCCATTGGAACTGGCGGTCTGAACACGCCCACTTCCGCAATGATTTTCCCGCTCTACATGGGAGTCGCTAACCCACTGGGTGGGCCTTAATTGGCCCGCCCACGCAAAATGGCAGCACGGCCTCGTTTCGGTGGCGGCAATCAGCTGCCCACCCGCCGCCGAGTTGGTCGGGCCCGCCCATCCGTCAAGGGCAAAATTCTGCCGCAAGTATTTGTTTAGCTTCTCTCCCATTTCCTTATCCCCCATTATAAATTTGACGAACTCTGCATGTAATGGGCCCACAATTTGTTTTTGTTATTTTTTTCCTTTTTACATACATGTGGAAGTATTTATGTTTCTGGCTAGTTTACTTTCATATCCTATTTCCCTTTTTCAGTCTCTTGGTCTTCCTTTGCTGAATTCAAAAATGCTCCCAATCCTCAGGCTTACTACTTTTTTTTGGAACTTTATAAGCCTCTTCCTTTGATATAATACAATCCTTAAATCTCTTGTTAGCCATGGTTGGATCACTTTTCCTGTTAGGTTTTTGTGCCTTAAACGAATATACCTTTGTTGTAAACCATGCATTATTTCTTTAAATGCTAGCCATTGCCTGTCTACCATCATACCTGTTAACGTAGCTTCCAAATCTACTACAGCCAGCTTGCCCCTCATAGCTTTGTGGTTTCCTTTGTTTAGAATTGAGACCCTAGTTTTGGATTGAACTACATCACATTCAAACTTCATGTAAAATTCTATCATATTATGGTCACTCTTTTCTAAAGGCTTCCTTACATCAAGATTATTAATTAGCCCTTTCTCAATACCAGATCTAAAATAGCCTATCCTCTAGTTTGTTCCTCAACATACTGTTCTAGAAAACCATCTTGTATACATTCCAGGAATTTGTCTCCACAACACTGGGGCTAATTAGATTTACCCAGTCTATATGTGGACTGATACCACCCCCCATGATTACTATAATACCATTGTTACATACACCTCTAATTTCCTGATTTATACCATGCCCTACGTTGCCACTACTGTTTGGTGGCCCCTAAACAACACCCACCAATGTTTGCTGCCCTTAATGTTTCTTAGTTCCACCCAACCTGATTCTACATCTTGATCTTCCAATTTAAGATCTTCTCTCGCTAATGTACTGATCTCATCCTTATGTTGTATGACTGGAGGAGATTACAGAAATAGAGAGGGGCGAAGCCATGGAGGGATTTCAAAATAAGGATGAGAATTTTAAAATTGAGGTGGGAGCCTCAATGTCGGTCAGCGAGCACGGGTGATGCATGAATGGGGCTTGGTGCGAGATAAGTTATGGGTAACAGGTTTGGACAACCTCAAATTTGTAGAAGGTGCAATGTGGGAGACTGGCCAGAAGAGCATTGGAATAGTGCCTGGAGGTTAAAAAAAAATGGACAGATGAGGGTTTCCGCCGCACATGAGCTGAGGTGGAGATGAGCAATTACTTTTAAATGTAAAAAGTGTTTAGTATTTTAATACCAAATCTAATTTTTCAATCCACCTACAGAAAAATAAACCCAAAACAAAAATATTGCTGAGAAAAACCTAGTTAAGAATGAGTTGTAAATCTGCAGAAAAAATTATTTTCTTTCTGGTGAGGCAAAAGAAGTCCACATATAGTTTGGCTAAATTGAAATTATTGCTGCCTGTTCTTGTTTGTTTTTGTGCTTAATAGCATATTTACACAGAAGTATTTTACTGATTTTCCTCAGCACTGCTATTCAATAGCAATGTTTTCATTTGCAACTATGCAGCGAGATTTGCCGGTTCTGTTTGAGGGGGATGGGGCACAGCGGGGGTTAAACTAGATTGGCAGGGGGGTGGGAACCTGAGGGCAAATTCAGAGTAGGGAACGGGAGATGGAGAATTAGTGAGTGACTCTGAAAGACAGAAGCAGCACAGGTTAAAAAGTGTACAGCACAGAAATTTGGCTGTGTTGTAAGGTATATATTGTAAATGCAAGGGGCACGTAAGTAAAGCCGATGAGCTGAGAGCACTGATACATGGCAGCATGATATCATTGTTAGAACGGAAACTTGGCTTAAGGAGGGGCAAAAATGGTTGCTCAACACCCCTGGATATAGAGTTTTCAGGCAGAATAGGGAGGGGGATAACAAAGTTGGTGGTGTAGCATTATTGGTTAAAGAATCAATTACAGCTGTGAGGAGGGATGATATACTAAATGAAGCATCAAATGAGGCCAGATGGGTTGAGCCCAGAAATTTTAAAAAAGGGGCAGCCCCACTGCTAGGAGTGCACTATAGACCCCCAAATAGTGGAAGAGAGTTAGAAGAGCAAATATGTAGACAGATTTCTGAGTGCAAAAACAATAGGGCAATAATTGTTGGGGACTTCAACTACTCTAATGTCAATTGGGTTACGAACAGTGTGAAGGGCACAGAAGGCGCATTCAAGAGAACTTTTTTAACCGGCAGGTAATGAGCCCAATGAGAGGGAATGCAATTCTAGATTTAGTCTTAGGAAATGAAGCTGGGCAAGTGGATGAAGGAGCAGTGGGGGGCCATTTTGGAGATATTGACCATAATATAGTTAGATTTAGCATCACTATTGAAAAGGACAAAGATAGAACAGGAGCAAAAGTTCTAAATCGGGGGAAGACAAACTGTACAAAGCTGAGAGGTGAACTAGCGAGAGTGGACTGGATACAGCTATTAGAAGGAAAAATTGTGTCAAATCAGTGGGAGGCATTCAAAGGTGAGATTCTACGGGCACAGTATAGACATGTCCCCACACAGAAAAAGGGTGGTACTGCTAAATCTAGAGCCCCCTAGTTATCCAGAAGCATACAGACCAAGATAAAGCAGAAAAAGAAAGCTTCTGACAGTCACAAAAGACTTATACTGTAGAAAGCCTAGAGGAGTATAGAAATACAGGGGTGAAGTCAAAATGGAAATTAGGAAAGCAAAGAGAGGATACGAAAAAATATTGGCAGCTAAAATCAAAGAAAATCCTAAGATGTTTTTCCAGTACATTAAGAGCAAGAGAATAACTAAGGAAAAGGTAGGGTCTATCAGAAATGTACATGGTAACTTGTGGGCTGATGCAGAAGATGTGGGCAGGGTTCTCAATGAGTTCTTTGTCTGTCTTCACTAAGGAGAGGGATGATTCAGACATTCTAGTTTAAGAGAAGCAGTGTGAACTATTGGATACAATAAGCATAGTGAGAGAGGAAGCGCTGGAGGGCCTGACATCCTTGAAGGTGGATATCACCAGGGCCAAATGGATTGTAACCCAGTCTGTTGAAAGAAGCTAGGGAGGAAATAGCAGATGCTCTGAGGATCATTTTCCAATCCTCACTAGATACAAGCGAGGTCCCAGAGGATTGGAAGTCTGCGAACATTGTACAATTATTTAAAAAGAGTGCGAGGGGTAGGTCAGAAAATTGTAGGCCAGTCAGGCTGACTTCGGTGGTGGGCAAATTATTAGAAACAATTCTGAGACACAAGATAAACTGTCACTTAGAAAGGCACGGATTGATCAGGGATAGCCAGCATGGTTTTATTAGATGCAGATTGCATCTTACTAACTTAATAGAATTTTTTGAAGAAGTAACAAGGAGGATTGATGAGGGTAGTGCAGTGGATGTTGTCTACATGGATTTCAGTAAGGTATTTGACAAGGTCCCACATAGCAGATTGGTCAGCAAAGTGAGATCCTATGGGTGGCGAGTTGGATCCAAAATTGGCTCAGTGACAGGGAACAAAGGGTAATGGCTGATAGATGTTTTTGCGAATGGATAACAGTTTCCAGTGGTGTTCCACAGGGCTCCGTGTTGGGGCCTTTGCTGTTTGTTGTATATATTAATGATTTAGACTTAAATGTGGGAGGCATGATTGGGAAATTTGCAGATGATACAAAGATTGGCTGTGTAGTTGATGGTGAAGAGGCTTGCTGTCGACTCCGGAATTATATCAATGGTTTGGTTGAGTGGGCAGCAAAGTGGCAAATGGAATTCAATCCGGAAAAGTGGGAAGTAATGCATTTGGGGAGGGCAAACAAAGCAAGGGAATACTCAATAAATTGGAAGCTATTGAGAGGGGTTAAGGAAGTGAGAGACCTTGGAGTGCATGTCCGCAGGTCCCTGAAGGTAGCAGGACAGGTGGATAAGGTGATAAAGAAGGCATATGGAATACTTTCCTTCATTGGGTGAGATACTGAATACTAAAGCAGGGATGTAATGATGGAACTGTATAAAACACTGGTTGGGCCACAGCTGGAATTTTGTGTACAGTTCTGGTCACCACATTACAGGAAGGACATAATTGCACTGGAGAGAGTACAAAGGAGATTTACAAGAAAGTTGCCAAGGCTTGAAAATTGCAGCTATGAGGAGAGATTGGATAGGCAAGGGTTGTTTTCCTTAGAAGAGAGGAGGCTAAGGGGGTGACCTAATTAAAATTATGAGGCGCCTATATAGGGTAGACAGGAAAGACTTGTTTCCCCTAGCTGAGGGTGTCAATTACAAGGGGGCATAGATTTAAGGTGATTGGTAGAAGGATTAGAGGGGACACAAGGAAAAACCTTTTCACCCATCTGGAATTCATTGCCTCAGTTGGTGGTTGAGGCTGAAATACCCAATTCATTTAAAAGATATCTGGATCCACACTTGAAGTGCTGTAACCTGCAAAGCTACGGAGTAGGTGCTGGAAAGTGGGATTAAAATGAGTGGCTAGTTTCTTTTTTCTCTTTTTGGCCGGCGCAGACATGATGAGCTGAAAGGCCTCTTCTTGCACTGTAACCTTCCTATGGTTCTATTGCTGGGCATGTGCCTAGATATGTGACCCCCACATACCTTTGATGATAGAATGACTGAAGTGAGCATTAATCAGATGCAAAAATGAACTTGCTGAACAAGATTCAGATCTCAAAATTATGGATAAAGAGTTCCTGTAACTTTAACAGTTGTTTCAGAATTAAAAGAAGTGTGAACCTAGGAAGGTTCTGATAATGTGACTATAAACAAAAAAATGCTCCTTAGAATGTAATAAATGTGGAATAGACTCCCATAAGTTATTACTAAGTTGACTAACCTTTTGCATGCATATGAACTAGAAAACCAGCACAAAGAGCTAACTAAAAAACAATCCTGAATACAAGGTGTTGTCCTTGTGCAATTGCAGCAGGGCACATGTCACAACTTAAATCTGCAGGTGCATCCAACGTAGGATAATTTATAAAAACAAAAAGCTAAAAGCTACTGCGGATGCTGGAATCCAAAACAAAAACAGAATTACCTGGAAAAACTCAGCAGGTCTGGCAGCATCGGTGGAGAAGAAATCAGTTAACGTTTCGAGTCTTTTGCCGAAGGGTCGTGAGGACTCGAAACGTTAACTGATTTCTTCTCCACCGATGCTGCCAGACCTGCTGAGTTTTTCCAGGTAATTCTGTTTTTGTGTAGGATAATTTATATTGCATAGGCTAATCTACAGTACAACACAGCTTATGCCAGTCATGAAATTAGAAATTACTAAAGAGATGTAAGTAATAAAAGCATGAGATTTATCGTGAGAGGACTTGGGATGTGCCCTCTCGTAAAATTTTGATTTTCCACATTTTGAACAAGTGCAGTGTCAGTAGAACAGCTTAACTGGAGTTACACCTAGTTCTGCCTGTGCTATGTCCAGAACACTTGGCCATTTCTTAATATCACGTGGAATGAATTGAGTTGGGTGAGCATGGGGACCTCTGGACGAAGCCAAGAGGGATCATGTCCTTGACAGGCACTTCTGTGTTTAATTTGGCTTGTGATCTGTTGTACTCATATTGATGATTAATGTCACTCCTCACCGTTCTTTTGGATGTTGACTGCTGCATTATGACTAGTGTGGGCTTTCTTTCCATTTGCCTCATGGTAATAAATGGAACTTCCATCACTAGCACATGGACAAACTGAAAAAAGCTTTTCAAGCCATTGAGCGTAACAGGGTGTTATAACTCACCCACACGTATGCTTTAGAAGCAGCTGGGTGAATATCCGGTTAGGATTGAGATTGCATGCAAGATAGATTCAGATAGATACAGTCAAATACCCTGTGGAACACAAGACTGGACCATGAGAAGGTCCTCTCCTGAACAAGTGAAAAATATTTATTTTAAATGTTAAGTTGATAGCCCAGAGTTTTACTTGATCGACGTTGTGAACCAGTAGTGTAGCAATTTTGGAGTGTTTTTCCTTGTGGTTGTTAATTTCCTCTGAAAAGTTAAATAAGTTTAGAGACCTTCTATGCTCTAGTAACAGTAATGGGCTTGATAGGCTGAATGGCCTTTGACATGCTATGGCTAGGAAATTAAATGTCTTGTTATGACCAGGTGAGAAGGAGTGAACTGGCTCCCCTCTATTCAACTTCCTTGGCTGGTCACAGCAAAGGTTTAAAGTTTCTTTCTCATGACGATATGAATTTTCCAAATCCAAATGTATTTAACTATTTACGAAGTGAGTAATAAGGAGCCAATCAAACAAGGTTTTCTTGAGCTAAAGAAAGAGCAAATTTATTAACCACCCACCCAGAGAAAAAAATAATAAAAACATGACATCACACACAAAGGTATCAGAAATGAGGGAAGTTAGAGCCCAATAAAAAAAGTTAAAAGAATATATGGTTAAGTGTCCTTTGATTTTCCTTGAGGCATTGATCTTAAATGTTCTGGCTGATTTTTGTTAGCTGGTTTCTTGGATGCGGTCAGATGTAGAAGATGTTGCAATTATTGTGAGATCTTGGTATGCTGGTAGGTTTCTGATAGATGACTTCTCGAACCAGGTGACACACACTTTTTGCAAAAGAGAGTGAGGGAAAGAATGCAGCTTTTCAGCCTGTTTCCTCTGCTGAAAACTTCCTTGACACTACCTCTGTCATTTGCAATCTCTCTGCAGTAGTTGTAGCCTAGCCTGTTATACTTCGCCCATTGGGCAGAATTTTATTCTTGGTGTACGGGTGCACACCCGACATGCCCGTGCGTGAAATAAAGCACGTTGATGTCAGATGAGCGTCCCGACGTCAATGCGCATTCGCGATAGTTAGGTCGGTGGGTGTGCGCTGGAGCCGGCAGAGCGCCCACCGACAATTAAAAAGCCCATTAAGGCCATTAAGTTAACAATTGTCCTGAATTTTTCACTGCCTGTTCAACCTAATGCTTGACGGGCAGATGAAAAGGCCAAGCGGCCTTTGCAATTTTTAGGAAACGTCTTCTATGGTGGGATGAGGTTTCCTAAATCAAACAAAAATAAAATAAAACTTAACACTTGAATTAAAAACATGTCCCTGCTCGTGTGACAGAGTTACATGAGGGGACATGTTTTATGACATTTTTATTTTGTGCATTAGTTTTTTTAAACAGCGCTTCATCTCCCTGAGGCAGCTCCGTGCCTCGGAGGTTGAAGCGCTCTTTCGCGCTCATGCGCGAAGTTCGCACTAGGCTCGCTTGCCCACCTCCCCCGCCCACCCGCACAGGCAGCGCTCAGCGCTGCCACTCGCGTTCCACACTGGGTGGGCCTTAATTGGCCTGCCCATGTAAAATCGCGGTGCAATGCTGATCGCGGGGGGGGGCAGTTGGCTTCCAGACCAACCCCCCCGCTCCCGCTGAGGACCCCCGCCAAGGGCAAATTTCTGCTCATTGTATATTTCCTAAAGTGGGTCTGTCTGTGGTAGCCATTGTTTCAATATCCAACACTTTGCATTTTAATGTCTGTTTCTTAGACAGTGATGAGTTTCGATAGGTCTGAACGTTTGTTTTTTCACCTTCATCTTGGAAGGTAGCCTTGCATTTTAAAGCAGCTTGCTCTGTCTCAGTTCAAATTGCAAAGTTTGAATTGTAATTCCACATTGGAACTTTCCAGACATTGGTCAACTGGCAACACCAGACATCAGGAGACTTGTGACACCCATCTTCAGTCAGTGCCTTTTCTTGTCTTTTAAAAAGTCCTTTTTAAATAGTTCAGTATATGTTTGGTGAGCTGGTGAAATTACAGATTTATCACTCACGCACAAGTCACATCAGCTTGACAGTATAAAAGCACAAAAGAAGCTTTCTAACTTAAAAGCAAAATACTGTGGATGCTGAAAATCTGAAAGAATAACAGAAAATGCTGGACAAACTCAGCAGGTCTGACAGCATCTGTGGAGAGAAAAACAGAGTTGATGTTTAGAGTCCATATGACCCTTCTTCAGAACTCTAGGGCAAAATTTTTAGCTCGGCAGGCAGGCGCGTGCCCAACCTGCTCGAGCGTGAAATGACGCGCGTTGACATCAAGCGAATTTTCTGACATCAACCCGTAGTCACACAATAGTTCGGTCGGCAGGTACGCTGCCGACTCCTGTTAAGGCCATTAAAGAATCAATTCCTACGGTTGGCGGGCAGGTGAAAAGGCCAAATGGCCTTTGTGTTTTTTGGAAACCTCATCCATGGGCAGGATGAGGTTTCCAAAAGCAAATAAAAATAAAATAAAAGTTTTAAAATTTAATTAATAACATGTCCCTGCTCACGTGACAGTACAAGAGGAGACATTTTATTACATTTTTAAAAATTTTTAAAAAACACTTCATCTCCCTGAGACAGCTCTGTGCCTTGGAGATTTTCAAGCGCTCATTCACACGCATGCGTGTAGTTCGTACTCGCCCCTCTCACCATCCTCCCCCCCACCCACACAGGCAGCGCTGAGCGCTGCCGCTCACGTTTCATGCTAGGCGGGCTTTAATTGGCCAGGCAGTGTGAAATCACCTTCCGGCCTCGACCACAGGTGGCGGTTGGCTTCCCAACCGCCCTCTCCGAGCCCGCCTGGGGCTAAATTCTACCCCTGAAGAAGGGTCATATGGACTCAAAACGTCGACTCTGTTTTTCTCTCCACAGATGCTGTCAGACCTGCTGAGTTTTTCCAGCATTTTCTGTTTTTCTCTGAGCTTTCTATCTTATTTAGCAAACTCAGATTTGGATGATCTAATTTTGAATGTTGTAAAACTGATGTGTTAAATTAGATTGCTCTTTCCTAACTTTTGTTTCCAACTATCAAGTGTATCTCCATGCATAGCAAGTCATAACATTTTTAGTTCTGTCATGTGGAACACTTTTTGAAAAAAGCAACTCCCAAACTGATGCTCATAACTGGGATCCTACTTAACTATAAAGTAGGAGTGATGTTTTGAATCCAATTGCAAGGATTATGGATATACCACTAAGATAAATTCTAATATGGCACCATATTGGGAAAGAATGTCAACCTGAGCCTTCTAAACTTCCTGTTAAAGATCAAAGCTTATTCTCATTCTGAATGTAAGTAAAAATGCATTCAGTGGAGAAGTGCCAGAGACTATTTTTGCCAGAAAGTTCAAAGTGTGACCCTGGTGCCATTGTAGCAACTATGCCGATTCAGCTTCAATTCAATGCAAGTAATTTGTTGGAAAACTGAAGGAAACATCTGTCTACTATCACTTGTATCCTTTGGCATCTTTGTGTATTATTTTTGGAAGCGTGAATTTGTGTTATCAAAGTTCATTTTATCACTGGTATGTAATTAATACAAGTGTTCTGTTCTAGCCTTTCATATCTTATCAAAAAATAAGCCCAGTGTCTTTCAGTTTTGGTTGGAGCTTGAGATTTATTCAAATGCAGATGGGACAAGCTGTGCTTTGTGTTTTTAATCTGTTGCAAATAGTGGACTGAGGATAATATGCAATTCAAGCTCATACTGCAAAAAGAAATTGGGAAAATACTCCGCACTTCCACTGGATCAAATGCACATTTGGAGAGAAAATATATCACTAAACAAGTATTTTTTTGTCCAGACAAATGAAACTCACTCCAAAGTGCAACATTTTTTAAAGTAAATTAATCACCCCGCCACCAATTCAGTGACTACGATATTTAGGCTCTAATCAGTAGCCGTTTAACTTTGGGCTGGATTTTCGCTTTTGAGGCAAGTAGCTCAAGTCCAGTTTTGCTGAGAGAGTCCTTACACCTGCCCTTATTATGGATTCTTGGCTGAGAGACCTGACTCATAAAAGGATTACCTTAACAGGGGGTTCTGTTTTGACAACTGGAGAGAACTGTTAACTTTCTTTGATTGACATTTTGAAGTTATAATAAGCTGTTGTTTCTGCACTTTTGTCAAGAACTGAATGCTATTTACACAAGATTAAGAGGTGCGCAGCGTTTGAAGCCTCTGTTATTGATACTTAATGGTCTATCTGATGAACATTTTAATAACATTTTTATAGAGTTGTAGGAACAGTAGTTTTTTTTTCTAAAGAAGGTTTGTGAATAGGTGTTTTTTTTCTCAGCAGTTTCACACATGCCATTTTAATTATATGGCCCATTGGTTCTGTAATAGTGTACACTTGGGTTTATGGTCATGGAAAGGCCATGAGTTGGCATGGGGGCAATAAGGCGTCATGGGGATAGGTGGGGGGCATAAGTTGGCACTGAGTTGGAATGAAGGGGCACGGGTAAGACCTTTTGAGTTTACCTTTCAAAATGTTCCCGAATCTAGATTATGGTTCATGACTCTTATGAGGGGCAGTATATCCATGAACCATCCAGAAGCTGGCTTGACTCCTTGAAAATTACGGGGCCTAGGAGATGGCCCCGCAATGGTGCCATCCAGGTCGGGATTATGCAGCCTTATTCCATGCTGGCAAAAGTTGGGGGCGCTCGGAATGGGGTGGGAATCCTGGAATTGGGCCCCACCTGCCATTTTTAAATGGCGCCAGAGTCATCTGACTCCATGAATATCTGGGCCATTGTCCCTAGATGTGCTTATATTGGAAAATGTAATTAGAAGAGCAAGAAAAATGTAATTTCTTCAAGGCTTTGCATGGGGATTCAATCTGGTGATGCTATCAATAGGAAGGCAGAAGTATTATTTTAAAAACAGAAGAATAGAACGAGGAAAGACCTTAGCAGCTCATTCTTTTCATGGACTCTAACCTTGTTGTTTAATCTCCTGAAGCAGTGTCCTGCATTAATATTTTCCAATTTTGAAGGTAATTGAACAAAGCTCCAGAATATTTATCCATCTACGGGTAATACCGACATCGTTCTCCAAATTTGTTGTCCTGGAGACTCTGCTGTCTTAGAACCACAGAAGTATGCAAATTGAAAGATGCCATTTTTCCCCCCACGTCTGTGCTGACTCTTTAAAATAGCAAATGGAAATTAACACTCCTGCTCATTTGCTCCCTGTGTCCTTGTATTTTCCTCTATTTAAAATGTTTCCCTTTGAAGGTGCATTGGTCTTTTTGAAAACTATATCCTGTGACAAAGCATTTAATGTTCCAACAACCCTGTAAAGAAATTTCTCCAAACCAGCCTCTTTACCCTATTGGTGAAAATTTTTAAATCAATCACCCCTATCTTTCCTTATTTATTTGTTGAAAACCTTCATAATTTAAAAAATCCTCTGTTAAATGTTTGATGAACTTCTCTTCTGTACAGAAATTACCCTAGGGCAGAATCTTCTGGTCGGCGTGTGGGGGCGGTCCCGACACGACAACGCGTAAAATGACGCGTGATGATGTCGGGCATGCATTCCGACATCATCGCGTGCCATTGCGATATTTCGTTCAGCGGTCACGCGCCGGAGTCGGCTGCGCGCCTGCCGAAATGTCAACAGCCTATTGAGGCCATTAAGAAATTAATTAAAGCAGTTAAGAACGCTGCCCATCCAACCTTAAGGCTGGCGGGCAGGATGAGGTTTCCTGAAGCTTTTATTAAATAAATAAATTGTCATAAATTTACAAACATGTCCCCACTCATGTGACACAGCCACACGAGGGGACATGTTTAAATAAATTTCTAAATCATTTCTGTCATGATTTTATTATACATTCAATCTCCCTGAGGCAGTCTCGTGCCTTAGGTAGATTGCTGCGCTCTTTCGCGCACATGCGCGAAAGAGCGCAGGCCCCAACTCTCCCTCCTCCCTTCACCCGCACTGATAGCAGTGAACGCTACTGGCCTCACATTATGCAGGGTGGTCCTTAATTGGCCTGCCTGCATAAAATGGTGGCGCAGGCGGTGATAGGCTCCACGCACACTCCCGCCCGCCATAGGAAGAATCCTGGCCCTGGTATCTCAAAGTACCTCATAACTATCGTCTAAATGCCTGGCATCATCCAGGTATATGCATGCTATAAACTTTCTGTAATGTACTTTCTATAGCAGTATCCTTATCTGCAAACAGTTTTAACTTGTGGCCTAATATTTTTCTCTGATTTGACATTACTTCTTTTGCACTAGCCTTTTTTTATGGCTTTATCCACCTGTAGTCACCATTTCAGGAATTCATGCATTGAATCTTTCGGTCACACTGTTCCTCTGCACCCTTTGGCACCTTACCATTCAGTATATACTCCCGTTTGCACTCGATTTATTCTGCAATTCCTCGGCCTTCGTACCAAATTGATACCCGGGACTGAATTTTTGTTTGGGCCGAGCAGGCAGGACTGGAGGGAGGTGTGGGGGCGAGCCCACAATTTCCCATTACCAGCCAACATGTTGCCATAGCCCTGTCTCCCGGCAATGTTCATTGAGGCTGGTTCGTGGGAAGGGCTACAGCTACCCGCTTGCCAGTGGCAGGCAGCCAATTAAATTGCCTACTGATGGCACTTCTCAGAAGGCATCTGGAAAGGTGAGCCCCCGCAGAGACCCAAGTCTGGGAGATGAATTGAGGCGTACTGGAGGGGCGGGGGGGTGCAGGGGAGGGAGGGGGTTGTGGTGTTCCAATGTGACCTTATGATAGAGATCATTAATGACGTAGTTGAGGAGGATTGGGTCAAGGACAATGTCCTGAGGAACTGCAGAATTGATATCCTAGGGCTGCAGTGATTAGCCTTTGACAACCAAGACAACAGCTGTTTTTACATGTGTCAGTTGTGATTGCAGCCACTGGAGGATCTTCTAATTAACTTCAATTTTGTTGGAGCTCCTTGGTGTCATGCACAGTCAAATGCTGCCTTGATGTGAAAGTCAATTGCTTTTCGTTGGCTTCTTGCATCTAACTTTTGTTTCCATGTCAAGGTCATGACTATTATGTGGTCAGGAGCCCAGTAGTTCTGGTGGAGCAGAAGCTGAGTTTCTGTGAGTAAGTTAGTGGACTCGAGGCTGAATTTTGATTCTCAGGCCTGATCCCACTGTTGGGAGGAAGTGTGGATCAAGAACCAGCAAATGCTGGCACCAGGTCCCAGAGGGATCTTTACAATGAGACGGCCATTTAAGTGGCTCTGGAAGCCCCATCCAATTAGGAGGCACTCCAGCACTGAGAGATCGACATCTCCACCATCAGAGGTGGGAACTGACAATGCAGGTCGGGAATGAGAAAGAACTCAAGATGGAGGTGTCCTGTGAAGAATTTTTCGGCGA
Organism: Cetorhinus maximus; assembly: GCF_964194155.1. NCBI lineage: Eukaryota > Metazoa > Chordata > Chondrichthyes > Lamniformes > Cetorhinidae > Cetorhinus > Cetorhinus maximus. Next base: position 83,629,410 of record NC_135892.1, on the reverse strand, counting down.
GGAACCCTTCTACAGGACAACCTGCAACTGCAGCTGTGTCCAGGTACAGCTGCTAGGGAGGGATTAAATTAAATGAGGCGTCATTGGAACACCACCACCCCCCATCCAAACCACAACCCCCTCCCTCCCCTGCACCCCCCCCAGTATGCCTCAATTCATCTCCCAGACTTGGGTCTCTGCGAGGGCTCACCTTTCCAGATGCCTTCTGAGAAGTGCCATCAGTAGGCAATTTAATTGGCTGCTTGCCACTGGCAAGTGGATAGCTGTAGCCCCTCCCCCGAACCAGCCTCAATGAACATTGCCGGGAGACAGGGCTATGGCGACATGTTGGCTGGTAACGGGAAATTGTAGGCTCGCCCCCACAACTCCCTCCAGTCCTGCCTGCTCGGCCCAGGTATCACTTCATAACACTATTAATAACTTCTTCCATCAACATACTGATGACTGACAGAAAGCTGACAATGTGGCAATGAGTCAGGTTAGATTTGTCCTGCTTTTTGTAGACAGGACATATCTGGGTAATATCCACATTGTCTGTGGATGCCAATATCACGAGTTTAATTCATGAAGGTACATATCAAAGATTTGTTTAATATATCTGCCATTTCCTAGTTATATTTTCTTACTTTCAACTCATACTTTAAATTATCTTTCCCATCGTTAATAAATTGTCTGCTACTTATATAACAATAAAAAGGTACCAAAGCTTTTTTTAATTCTGATGCATACATTTTTTGCAACCCAATTATTACTGCTAGTACTCCATTTATACAGCATAGAAGGAGGCCATTTGGCTCGTTGTATTCATGCCGGCTCTCTGCTTTTAGTTTCCTTAACTGGCAGTTTTAGCAACCCAGCCCTTAGGACTTCTTGTTTCCATGTAAACCTTAAACGTTTAGCATTTAGGTGAATTTAACACTCCTTATTTAGCTGTCCTGATTTAGATTTTGTTCTGTTTCCCTGTTTTCCTCATTGGAATCTTTTCCATGCTTCTTAAAAATTAACATTTAACTGCTACAGTTTAATTTCAAGTTCTGTTCCCTAGAATCTGCTCTGATTGGCTGTTTCACATGTGTTTGGAAATGGTAACTGCTTGCTGCTACTTTGATTTTCATCCTATAATTCCATTTGCTCCTGGCCTGTTCACCATACCTCTAAGGCATTGAAGTCTTTCATGATTATCATGTTCCTACTTACTGCAGCATTTTCCTCACCACCTGCAGCTTATGTATTGTTCAATTTAAACTTATCATTTATACCCTTGACCAAGATTGCATCTGCCAGCTCCCTGGTAGAAGCCCTTTTGCTTAACCAGTAAAACGTCAAAAAACTGTAGTGCCTAAAAATTGACGAGCTGTTTACTGTGCTACAAACATTTATCAGGATCACTATAGAGTTGTTTTAAAATTTCACATCTTGGAACAATAGGGAATGGAAACACTGGCCTCGATATGAATTCCCAAGGCAGGCGGGAGAGCGTTGGAAGGCTGTTATAAAAATTAAATTTATGGAACCTAACTCCAACACACCTCACATGCACCCACTGCAATTCTTATGGGGCGTATATTGGGGCATATGAGTGTCCTGCCATGGAGAGGCCACAAACCTATTAACATATTTAAATCAGGTTCCCGCAGTACAACCGCGAGCCTGATTGAAATTGACCCATACTGCTCATGTTTCCTATATGTTGGGGAAACTTGACAGTGAAACAGAGGCAGAAGCTGCCAGCTGCCCATGATAAGTGGTGCTTTCAGCAATTCATAAGGACTGGGAGTGCTGCCCCCTTGGCCCCTTCAAGGAAACCTTTGGCCTCTCCCTGCCCTGATTCTGATTGCTGATTCGAGCTTCCTTACCCGTGCTGCCGCGTCTAGTTCTGCTGGTTTCTGACCCAAATTTATATCCCAATTGATGATCTATTCCTGTTGCAAGGGATGCAATGGAGTCAGTTTCTAGCAGTGTTCATTAAACTTCATTTCATGCAGCGATCTGAATCAATTAATACTTGACCTTCCCAAGGAAAATTCAATGGCATCATTCCAACATTATATTGTGTGTGTTATTAGGAAATTATATATATTCAATCCTGACTGTGCACAACAAATGACATTCACATAGTTCCACCATGGTGTTCCAGATTATTATTCATAATTTAAATGTATACTCATTCATGTAACTTTCAACCATAAATTCACTGGTGACAGTGTATTCCAGATAAGTAACCTTCTGGGTAAACTGTGGTTCTAGTCTCACTTGAATCTTGCTAGATTTATACTACACAATTTGTTAGGATTAGCATTATGTAATTTACTTTCCATTGCCTAATTTAGGGCTCAGCGATGAACTACATACAATTGTTAAATGAACATTGACAATCACTTGACTATCCATTTCTCATTGCCTGGTTTGTGTGTACTATTAGATTCATCATTGCTCACTTTTAATAGTAATACTTTGTGTTGAACACAATTTTCCTATTTGATGTCTCAGCATTAGCACTATTTAAATACTTGAAATGATAACTGATTATACGGCTTGCAGGAAACATTTATTCTGATTCATCCAAGAGTGGATTAATTTTGTAATCAAATTGGGCCTGTTAGTTGACGGCTGCAACTGATATTTATTCAACATGAACAACCTTTTTTTTAAGCTAATTTTGTTGCTTGATTTATATTTTTTAATGAAGTACTTTCTAGGGACATAGCAGTTGAATAGATGCAGTATGCTTTTCATAGTTTGCACTGTGCCTGCCTCATTCCCAACAGGCAATATAATAATGGATGACGTATTGGTGAGATGGAGTTCAGAACCAGTTGATTGGAAGCTTGAAACAGTTCCCAGTTCAACTCTGGTCTGCTCACTGGAATTCTATCTCCAACAGAAATCATTTCTACTTATAGTATAATTCATTAAAAAAGTAATTGCAGCTAGTATTGCATAATTAAACATTTTAAGCAATATGTCAAGTCGACAATGATTCCAATTTCATGGTTAAAATGAATATAAAGGCAATTTAAATACTCCTGTCAAATAGTTTTTTAAAAAAAACAAACTTTGCAGATGCAAAGGCATTTTCTTTTATTCGATTGAACCTGCCCTTCCAATTCAATTTGTGGTATTCTATAAACAATAAGTTCTCAACTGAACATTGGAAGATGTAAACCTTTGTCTTCGGTTTTCCACCACATACTTTGTAACGTAGCTACTGATTCCTCCACTCTACTTGATACTGTCCTAGGCTGAATTAGAGTATTCACAACACTGTTGTGTCCTATTTGCCCCTGAGCTGAGCTTCTGACCTTGTATCCTCTCAATTATCAAGATCACCTACTTTCGCCTCTGTAATATCACAGGTCACTATCTCTGGTTCAGCCCACCTGCCGCTGAAATGTCCTTATCCATGTTTTTGTTCCCTCCAGATTTCAATATTCCAATGCACTCATGGCTGGCCTCCCACCTTCTATACTCCATAAACTTGAACTCATCCAAAACTCAGCTGCCCATATCCTAACTCGCACTAAGTTCCATTCACCCATCACTCCACGGCTTGCTGATTGGCCCTTGGTTCACCAGTGCCTCATATTTAAAATTCCCATCCTCTGTATTAATACCCCTCCATGCTCTCCTTTTCCCTAGCTCTGTAACCTCCTACAGCTGTACAATCCTTTAACAACTCTTCCTCTGATTTTGGCCACTTGTACATCTTTAAATTTTTTCACCTCATCATTGACATCCATGCCTTCAGCTATCTTGGTCCTAATTTTTGGAATTCCCTGAATAAACTTCTCTGCCTCCTTTCCTCCTTTAAGATGCTCTTTAAAATCTATCTCTGACCAGGTTTCTTTGTGGCTTATACTAATGTCTGCTCCTTGGCCCAGTGTCAACTTTTGTCCAATTAACTCTTGTACAGTGCAACTTGGGACATTTTACTTCGTTAAAGGTGTTATATAAATGCAAGCTGTTCTCATTTTTGATGAGCAATGGGAGGAATGGTGGCGAGGTTGTTTTCTTCAGTTACTTCTATATGGATATATTTCTTATTCTATAACAAAAAGGGTGTATCTTATCTGAAGAGAAAATGCTTATGCTCTAAAGTTAGTTTTTGTGGTATAGTTCAGTAACTTTCTCACCAAACCCATAACTTAATGATCACCAGACCATAGAAGAGCAAATATTGCACTGTAATGTTACAAAAATTGCTTTGTGGAAGCAAGTAAATCAGCTTTGTTCATAATTTCCAATTCCTTAGTGTAATTTTACTATTGCATGTGCTGAAAGCCTTGCCCCTTTCTAGTCTCTAAGTTAGCTTTTTTTAAAATTCCAGAGATCAATCCCCAACTTGAGAGGGTAGTTAACTTGTCCCAAACCCTGTTACAGGGTCCACCTGCCCTGTGATTTCAGTCTTTTTTTTGCTGCTCCACCTCTGGGGAAATGTATTTTCTCTATTATGCATATCCCTCATAGTTTTAAGTCAGTATCACACTGCACAATTCATTATTTGACCATTCTCCATGTAAAACATTTGTGAAAAGCCTTCTTTTTAATGTTAGACTTTTAAAAGTTGTGTATTCACATGAGTTATGTTTCTTAAAAGGATGACCCAGATGAAGTGAGGTTAAGATGCAAACCTGCTGCTTCCCAGAGACGAAACAATAACAATTCTTCAGCTTGTCTGGGTACTCCTAATTATTGTGTAGGAAAACTCTTTGTCCACTTGTCCACCTGTGAATTAAGGGTTAGGAAGAGAGAAATACAGGGCTGGACTCAACACTCTTCTGTTGGCAGGTCTGAAGGTGGAGGGACTCATTAACTCCAGCAGGCGGCCAGCCTGCCATCTTCCCATGCGCCCCTGCCCTGCCCCCATCACAATTATACCAGCAGCACAGGTGATGTTGGGCAAGTGGGCCAATTGAGGACTACAAGTGGGAAATTAATTCCCACTTAAGGGTGTCATCCCACCACTGCCAGGAGTTAACCAGCAGTGGGAGAATCCCACACCAAGTGCCCAGCCTGGCCGGTTTCCCTATATGAGCTGTTTGTGGGGGACTTGGGGGGGGTCCCACCCTGTCGGACTTCCTGGGCCCAATAGACGGTCCCCAAGATTTTAAACCCCCCCCGACCCCCCATTTCTGCACCCCCTACGGCCTTTTAAACCCCAACCCCTTCGCTGGGGCCTGCCATCTTGGCACCTGATGAGACCCTCAAACATAACTAAATGATCCAGCGCTGCATATCCAAAATGTTGGAGAGTTGCCGAACTCTAATTAGCTGACAACTCCCTGAGAGGGGATCTCCTGTCCCTGAGGGGCGGAAATCCCACCTCTAGTTTCTTTACGCCCAGTGGCCGTTAAATGACTGCAGAGCAGCTGGTGTCCCCTTGACGGGCTACCCCGCCCCCCAACCTTATAGCTAGAATGGTGAGAAATCTGGCGCCTGGTATATTTCAACCCACCATCACCAAAAATGCATGCTGGTTTTTGGGAATAGGGTGTGGTAAAAGGCTCTGAAAACCAGAGGAGTACAGGCCAGGAAAATTCTTGCTTGGATCGTAGGAAGGAATTCAAAGGGGCTATTCCGTTTTCATTAAGTAAGACAACCCCCTGAAGAGGTGTATTGTCATGGGTTCATTATATATATGTCATTGCACAAGATAAGTTTTACCTAATGAACTAAGAAAATCAGATCATTAACCTTGTTCTGTACATGGAGCTTACTGTGAAATAAAGCAGATTAACAATTCAGACCAAACCTTATCTCATCTAATGGGAATTTTTCCACTTTTAAGCAGCTTGAAAAAATATATGTGCAAAAGGCATATTTACTAAGTTCAGGTCACGAGCATATCATTGTTGCATCCCTTGGTGGAGTTCCACTATTGTATTAGTAAATTGAGATCATTATGTGTCAATTCTCATAAAAGCAGGACATTCAGACTATTAGAGGAGCATTGAGTCCTTATATCAGTTGGCAACTCCTTCTATTAAGAATCCCAGATACAAAGATGCACTCAACCACTCTAGTGCAGTGTGTTGATACACAAACATATGTAGAAGTGAACTTTTTTAATTTTGTCCCTTCAAGCTGTAAGTTATGCAACTGAATAATAGCACTAATACAGTGAATTTGAAATGCAGCTTGCAATATATTCCTTTTTCGTTGTTTTGATGCAAGTACAATATATAAAATTCTACTGGTTTTCTTTCCTGAATTGTTTCTAATTATTTTTCTAGTATGCTAGTTCTATTCAGCAGATCTATTCAGTGTTGTCACTTCCAATTGCCTTTTCCTATCTACTGTTGCTTTCTTTCACATGAAGCTTATGCACATAAATAGCTTACTTGGCACATTAACCAAAGTCACTCAGCATTCTGTGAGACTGCAAATGTGGTATGTTATTCTTTCACCTCATCCCAAAAAAAGTATAACTAAAGAAGAGCACAAAGATGTAAATAGCAACACTTATCTATTCATAAAGGAGGTAATTGGATATATGTATAAAGCATTAGATTCATACATACATTAGCAAAGATGTGGGAAAAATTCTACTTGTATTACACAGGGTATAATGAGAGAGAGAATAGACAGCAGAAAGGAATTTACATGTGCCAAATCACCAACAGTATTCTTAATTTTAAACACAAAATTGGCACATAACTAGAGAGTACCGTGTGCAAAAGCTGGAGCTGGAGTCCCTGAAGGAACTCACTCTGGTGGGGACATTTACCTTTGGTTGCTTTGTTAGTGAGCTCATAAATATAGTAGTGAAATTTCCCCTCTATACAGAAAGAACAAATTTGCCAATTAATCACGTTTTTCCTAAGATTAGTGGTCCCTTTTACTCAGTGTATCTTGATGGGTTTATATGGAAAACAAAAAAAAGGCATGAGTTTTAAACAGTCAATTCATTAGATAATTTGGGTGAATTTACTCTAGTTTCTCCCACTCTGCTGCTGTTACTTTGGCGGAAGCTCTGTTTATGAGTTTAAATGCCAGTGGAACAGAATAACTCTGAGGAAATTCCTGTGATGTTAGTGCAGCTAATCAGTGTTTTGTTAACTAAGATTGTTTATGGTATACTCTCAAGGTGATAGATGAAACCAGGATGAATTTCACTTAATTGTGCTTCATGTCTATGAATTGGAGAGATATAGGTGCTTGGCAATAAAACATTTTTTGCCTTTTTGAACCTATTTGACATCTCACACTGCCAGCTCATTATATCAGGTTTGGACTAAAACTCCCTCAGTGCGACCTTAACAACAGGTTTTAAGTCCAACGCTCCCACTACACCAAGATGTCCCAATCAAGCCATCCACACAGTCTCTGAATGAGTTGGTTGAATTATCCGTAGTTTTGGCTTAGCAAAAGATTAATGCTCATTGAGACGGATTGAAACTGCCATACTCATTTCACGTAGGACCTTCATAGCCATCCATGAGAGACAAGCTTTTAATCCCATCAGTCTGGGTTGAATTTTAACCTTAACTCATAAAGGTGAAAGGACAGTTTCTTGCCCATTCTGCTACCCAGTCTTTATCGGCGAGCATTCTAAATCTTTTTTTAAATTCTTGTACATTGTGCATCAGTTCAAGTCAAATGCCAATGGGTGGGACCTGTTGGTGAAAAGTATTTGGCACCTGACACATTTTTGTTAAATAATAAGATTAGACCCTACAGCCTGACTAAGACTGACTTTTACTTTAAACACAGGCTGGACGGTTCCAACTGTAAACACAAATGTTCCACTATTGATATTATTCCCACTTGCCTTCCCTCACTGTCCCCACAAATATTTCCTTGTAGATTTCATGAATTAAATTTGTTATTTTTTTCACTGGTTGCATAATATCTTGCTTTTATTGTCACCTCGTTGATGTTTTTCTGTGATGGATTTGCATCAGTAATTATTTCTGATTTATTGTTTTCTAGGCAGAACCCTTGTTTGCTGACCAGAGCAACTTTCTTCGATGTCATCAATATCCTTTGCCATTATTTAAATAAGTCAAAAACAATAGGTAAGATTTTACAGAAGCAAATTTTGCATTACTGCAAGGTGTTTTCAGTGACTCCCTAATCACAGCAATACTGACTTGTGAACATTTTCTACAAATTAAGCCACTTTAATAAATTAACTTGAGGGATCTTTAAGCGCATCCAATTTACACACTACAGCTAACATATCAGACTGGTATTTGTAGAGTTTTTTCCTGTTTGAGATTAAAAAGATGAAGAACTGTCATGACTGACATGACAGAACAAACACAATGGGCCAAATGGCCAAATCCTTTTTTTGATTTGTAGACTGCAAAGCTCAGTGAGCAGCCTCAAGCAATGCTGCTGGCTGCACCTCGCTATAGATGATGCTGAGCTCAATAATAAAACAGCATGATATAGGTGTTCAGCTTGAGTGGGTGTAGATGTCATGAGAGTCTTGGGAGTATTAGTTATCTTCAAAATTATTCAATGTAAGTTCACAAAATGCCCATTTAAAATTTAGCTTTGCACTGATCTGAACTTATACTATATGTGATGCAAAGCCTATGTGATGTGAGACTGCCTGCAAGAGATGATGGGAGAGATTTTAACCTCTTGGGTTTAGGTTGGGTGGAAAGTTAAAATGCTAAAGTCAGAATTCCAAACCCAACTCACTCACTTTCGCTTTTAATGAAGATGGAATGGGATTAGTCGGCAGCCAATTCACTCCCAGGAGACGGGTTGGGAATTTAAAAATTATAATGAGGCTGCGTGCCTAACTTTTATGCACCATTTTAAATTTAACACTGGATGGCTGGGGGTTTCCCAAGTCAGCTAGAGGGAGGCGAGGACTATTGGATCCAGGCGATATAACCCCCTTCCTCCCCCACAATTGGCGATATAACCCCCTCCCTCCCCGACAATTGGACACCCTCCTTCAACACCAACAACCAGACCTCTAACCTCCTGTCTGTGAGGCTTCCAATTTCTATCTACCTCCATAGGCCACTGTTTCTCCTCTCCCCTGTCCTTGCTCACCTACACTGGCTCCCTGTACCCTAAAAATTACAATTTAAAATTCTCATCCATATGTTTAAGTCACTCCACGATCTTTCTCTATAATCTTCAGTGCTACAGCTTCCCTCCCTCTTCCCAAAACTCTCTGTTCCTCTTACTCTGTTCTCATGAATATCTCTCCCTTGTCCCATCATTTGTGACCATGTCATTAGCCACTCAGACCCAATTCCAATCCTAAACCCATTCACTTGCCCACTTCCTGCTTTTCGTCACCCTTCCCAATATTTCCTTCTTAGGCTCAAAGTCCATGTTTTTTCTTTCACCCTTGTGATGTCCTTGGGATGTTTTTCTAAATTAAAGGGACTAATTTAATAAATGGAATTATTTTTATATAGTTATTGTAACCAGGAGTTAGAGAGCCAGTGTGCACCTAAAATACACATCAATACAAAAGTAGTAGAGGTTGCTTTAATGTTGGGTTTGCCTTAAACTATCTGAAGCAAAGCAGGCACCATTATCAGTGACCAAATGGAGCAAGCTATATCAGCCAAACTTTTACTTTGAACATCCTTTATTTTGCTCTCTCTTGTACCTTGAGTCTCTACAATGTCCTTTTCTTTAAACTATTGCTCAGATGTTTTGCTTTAACCATAAAATTACTGACCTTGTCTCCTCTAATAAACATCAATCAGCCTTTGGTTTGATTGATCTTAAACAAATTCCAGAGAACTGTTACTAGTTGCAGTGTTTTAATTTCATTGAAAGAAATAGAATATATTCAATTTTGCCCGCCATTAGGCTTAATAATAAAGTCTTACATGTTAATCATTACCTTATCGTCTTTTCACTTTCTCAGATCTGTCCAATCGCCCCTTAATTGTATAAAGAAAACCCATGTCACCAGAAAACCTTTTAATTTATTGTAATGAGTGGTATGCAACAAAACGTAACTGCAATGTTGAGCATGGCAGCAGAGAATCTTGCTATATTTCTCCAGTGCTGTCAATATTCTTAATTCAGCACCTCACATTGCTTGTCAACATTACCACCATCAGTTGCCAACCTGAAACTTATGGTGTCCTACCCTGTTAAACAATGCAAAATGCTCACTATAGGCACTTTCAGAAACTTTGTACAAAAATTGGCAATGATGTAATCTATAATTCAACTTATGTGTTTTATATGGTTGAGTTTTTTATACCAATTTTTTCACATTCTCCACTATGCTGCAATGATAATGCTGAGTGAGTTTCATTCATTCATAGGTAAATGGCAATTCCAAAATGACACAGAACCATCTCCTGGAGGGAAGGAGCTAGGGTAGTGCCATTCAGCTGCAATAGAATATATCATCTTTGGCTGATTACGCATCAAAAATTGTGCTGTTTTAAAAAGGAAAGTAGATAAATATTTGAAAAGGGGGCAATTAAATGGACATAGGTAAAGACTAGGCAAATCAATCTTTCAGAGAGCTGACACAGGCACAGTAGGGCTGAATAGCCACTTCCTTTGTTGTATGATTCTATGATTCCCTTAGTTTTAAGTTCCAAGAAAATCTTTACTGCATTTCATCTCCCTGGTATCTTAGTCAGAGAACATTGAAGGAGAAAATAACAAGGGAGGGGATTATAATAATGACACAGCAGTAAATTGACCCAATGGTCCAGAAATACAATAACTTCAAACTATGCAGTACTTATTAATTTTGCTGAAATTGTATGGTATTAAAACTTGTAGTCATACAGTTTAAATTACTGTAACTAAACAATATGCCATAGTTGTAAAATTATGTAGGAACTTTGTGTTACTCTTCTGCAGCATGTTTTTGGTCTAATCGATGTTTGTCTTACCCTAAGGGCTGGTTGCTCTGGGTAGGTCTGGTAGTTCTTGGTGTTATTTTAGAACTTTAAGCTCTTAGAGCATTTATGCTGAGTTGATAAAATCAATGAGACAAAGCAACTCCTTGAGCTAGATACATAGGTTCATTCAATTACTCAAAAAGTTCTTTGGAAATGTTTAAAGAATTCATGCAGGAAGTTTTGAGTTTTATGTTAGCCGAGGAAAAATTCAAAACTTATGGGTGACAGTATTGTAGTTGAGCTTAATTAGCCTCAAAACTAAATCTAATTAAGGAAAATGTTTATGTTCAAGGCTAATTCAGGAAAGTTCCATTTTTAAGTGCAGACTTTACTTTTTGAGAAAAGGTGCTTTTTATTACAAGAATAGATTTTCTTTAATGAGCAGTTACCCATTCAAAAAGCTGCCAGCGAGGATGTCAAGTAAAATGACTCCATTTAAAGCTGAGCAGTTGCCAAGTTTTGATGCAAAATGTAAACAAACTGTTTCCTTCACAAAGTACTTTATATATAGCATTGTGTATATAGACTGTTGAATTATCCTTGCAACTGAATTGAAGGCAAAGTAATAGAAAGTCATCAAGAGACCTCATGCATTGCTTGTTTGGCTAATCAAGAGGAATTTTGTTAGTGCAGCTGTGCTTTTGGATACACGCTGTACTGATAGACCTAGGTCACTGAAACATTTTACCCTAATTGCCTGCCTTTTTTGATTTATTTTTATAACTACGTATTGCAGAAAAACTTAAATATTTGGTTATTCTAATCTTTGAAATCATGCAGCTGTGGTTTTCCATTCCTTTTCTGCTGCAGGCTATGGTTACGCTGTGGAGTGTGATATATTCGTGGACATCTCTACAAAACTGTGAGGGAGGGGGTTTTCAGCCTATTATTCATTACAGATATTCATTTATTTGACAACCTGACTTTATCACTGTCCTCTCTGTTTGTCTTTCCTGTAGTATTCATCCACTAAAATTAAGCTTTTTCCCTAAACTGAGTTTGTTAAAAAAGCCTCAAGAGGTCAAAGATTTATTTTTCTTTCTCTGATTGCAACAGTTGAAATATTAGTGCTGTACATAAACAGAAGTGTGATGGTTCCTTGTCTGTAGCTTGGAGATCTGAATGCAGTAATTGGAATTCCAACCTTGGAATTGATGTACATGGAAAAAAACTGCTGAGGGTGACACTACATATGACAAAATGGCAGTAAGAGGAACACTTTGGCAGGTTTTCAGATTAAAAAACAAAAGGGCCATTTTATCAAAACCATAGTAACTAAAGAGATACTTCCAAACATCAGCATGGCAAACTACTGATGAGAACGTCACCACTAATTATTCAGTGGGTTTATAACTAGGAATGCAGTAGGGCTTCTGCGATTGACCTGCACAGCCCTGGGCAAGACAGTAGAAAAGTCAACCAGGTTTTCATCTCCTAATCTCTATCTAGTTGTAAATATGCTTGCATAGGTTTAGGTGAGGGTGAGAAAAGTGCTGACTTAGTCTCCATTCTTTTCAGAGAACTTTAAGACTTTCCCAATGTATAAGTACAAAACAATGGAAATACCCAATATACCTACATCTGTAAAGAATAAAGACAAGTTAATATTCAATAGTAGGTCCTTCATCAAAAAAAACGACAAAGTATGCAAGCTCTCCAGTAGGTTTAAAAAGAGGTGCAAAATCAAGAACACAAGACTAACATAGCTAATTGTTTCAGCCACTCCTATTCCAAAGACCATATTCTACTATTTTTGTCACCTACATCATGGGCAATGATCACGCACATCTCTCCCCTCCCGCTCCAGCAGCCACTCCCCCTCTTCCTCTTAATTTTCCAGTGGGACTGTTCCCCCTAGAATAATCTTGCTCATTTATTCTCTCACCACCCTCCACCTGCTATTTTGCCATGCACTCACAGCTGATGAAACAAATTTTTACCTTTTCCTCACACCACCATCCATGGCCCTAAACCATCCCTTCAGTGAAAGAGCAAAATTTTGTCTCTTTACAAATATTGACTAACTGGCCATGTATTTAGAGCATTTTCTGCTTCTATCCCATCTGCATTTTTGTCATTCACCTTCTGGGGTTCGTATTGAACAAGTATCCTGCAGAAGGGTCATGAGGACTCGAAACGTTAACTGATTTCTCCTCCACCGATGCTGCCAGACCTGCTGAGTTTTTCCAGGTAATTCTGTTTTTGTTTTGGATTTCCAGCATCCGCAGTAGCTTTTAGCTTTTTGTTTTTAAGTATCCTTTAAAGCCTGCTGAGTAACATTCAAGTAGGATATCAGAGGGTTCATTGATGCATGTGAAACTAATCCAGAGAAATTAGCAAAACAAAAGACTGAACATTTGTTTCTGTTTTTCTGAACATTTGAGCCAAGAAATCAGGGCTTGATTTTCAGTCACCTATGGGGGCGTGGTCAGGTGCAGGTGTGCTTTGAAAATAGCACTCCCAGATGGCATGTCAATGCCCAGATGCCTCTGGGACGTGCTGCTGTTCTCAAGGCAGGGATAAGAGCTGGGAACCCGCACATCTCCAATCAGTTGCCCATTAAGCTTCTTGAGAAGCTTGTTAATGGGCTGGAGACAGCAAGTTATGATCTCTGTAGAGACATATAACTTCTAAAAAGAGATTTGAACTTCCAGTTGATGGCTAAGAGAATGGCATGACAAGCTTTCACATTTTACAATTTTTGCTGTAACAAATGACTAAAGGAACTATTGACTAAACACTGTTTTCTTTTTGTGGGCAGCTTATAGTTTAAACTATATAGAGGAATGTTCTTCTTTTATACTTATCACATATCACATTCCCCGTGGAATTATAGTCCTTATGGCAAGCAGTCCATAGTTGCTCCCAGTTTCCAATGGATTCCCGTATTCCTTCTCACTCAGTAGTAATTTCAAGTGACCACCCCCAAGCAGTTTCCTCAGTTTTCAGAGAATTCCTTAAATCCACCATCAGTGGTAAAGCCTGCTCCAGTGATTCTTCATATCAGGACTAATCACCTGGAATCCTTAGATGGCTACAGGATGCGTCTCTTCAGCTGTGGTAGCTCGCAAAACCAAACAGCCTCTTCTTTCTGCTGACCACACAGTATCTTTCCAGTCTGTCGGTGATATTCATTGATTTATAGGGAAATCTGTAACCTGATCTTATTGGCTTCCTCTGTAAACTTACCAATGGCAACGTGAAACTCATTAACCTTGTGTCCAGATAGAAATGCTAATTAGCTATCCTTGATCCCAGCTCCCTTTCATTTTAGAAGTAAAAAGGCAGTTTACAGCACAACTGTTTATAACCCAGTACCTTCAACATCTTTCTGGGACTTTAAGAAACTCTGAGTCCACTCATTGAAAACCCAGAGACTGCTGCCATTGTTTTCAAGTGTAAATACCTTGCACCTTCTTCTCAGTAAAACAATCTAAACCTCCCTTTGATCTCTAACAATCAGAGCACACAGGCTCACTGTCAGGCAGACTGTAAAACAGCTCACATGACCCCCTCATTTACCGTAAATTTAAAGCTACAGCACTGAAATATAATAGTCTCATAAACCTCATAGTTGTAACAGGTCCAAAGGCGATTTTCAGATTGCAGATTGCCAAACAGTCTAGTATACAGTTGTCAGGGAACCGTCAAGTGATGTTTTCTCTGAAGAAAAATTTTTGGCAATAAAGGCTGCCGACTGCCTTTGAGGATTGTGCTCAGCAGTCGGCTCGTGCTCCTGGCAGGGCTTGGTGCTACTAATTGAGCATCGAGCTCACCACTGGCCCAATTAAGGCATCTGCATATGAAGAAAGTGCTATGTGAATGACGCAGGTGCAGCATGGACCTGTAAATGGATAGGAGAAGCTGGGATTGTTCTCCTTAGAGAAGAGAAGGTTGAGAAGAGATTGATGGATATAGGTGTTCAAAATCATGACTGGTCGAGATAGCATAGATAGAAACAGTTCCCTTTGGCTGAGGGGTCGAGAACCAAAGGACACAGATTTAAGGTGATTAGCAAGGGAACCAAAGGCGACGTGAGCAAACATTTTTTACACAGTGAGTGATTAGGATCTGAAATGGACTGCCTGAGAGAGTTGTGGAGGCAGACTCGATTGTGGTTTTTGAAGGGGAATTGGAGAAACAAATGAAGATTTAAAAAAACAGGAAAAAGTCGGGAGAATGGGACTAGATGAATTGCTCTTGCAGAGAGCCAACATGGACTCAATGGGCTGAATGGCCTCCTCCTGTGCTGTAACCATCCCATGATTTTATTATGCTGCACCCCATGAGACCAGTACCAGCAGGAACCACATGGCTATATCCTGAAGCCAATTGTACAAGTACCCATCTCTGCTCAACCATTGAAAGTAACCAACACATCACAGACCAGGAACAAAACCTTATTGTTTTTCCATTCATTCATTTTTGAAACAATACTTGCTTCAGCAAATCTGTGTTGCCTGTTTTGATTGAACCATGCATTCTTGAATGCATGCTTATTTTACTTGGATATTTGGCAAAGGTAGCCTTTAAACAAAAGCCAAGAAGCTTTCTTAAAGATTAGGGAGGGATGGTCATAGGTAAAAAAGAGTTGAAGAGTCATTTGTATGCCTCCCGTCAGTTCATTGTAGAGCAGCGCTTTCCGTCACACTACAACTCATGCCGATTGCTTTGTAATACTTCTGTCTGATTGGTTAAATTTCATATTCCTATCAGAGCAACAAATCTGTGTAATGAGAAAAACCTACCAATAAAAAGAAACTGAAAATCAGCCGGTTAAATTTTTGGTTATTTGATCCTGGGATGTGAACAGTGTCGACAATGGCGCATTTATAATCCATCCCTGGTGCCCTACGAAGGCGTTGATGGTCTTTCACCTTGAATTGCTGCAGTCCTTGCGCTGTTGGTGCTTCTACGAATGTGTTATGTAGGAAAATTCAGGAGATGGAATGATGATGAACAGCAATATATTTTCAAGTCAGGATGATCTACCACTTGAAGAGGAACTGGAGGCGGTGGTGCTCCCATGACATTGCTGCTCTGGCTTGGCTTGTTGCTTGAGGTCCCATGAAAGAAAGGTATTGTCAAAGTAATCTTTGATCATGTCTGCAGTGCATCCTGTAGATAGTACGTATTGCAACCACAGTCCACCAGTAGTAGAGGGGTGGGCATGTATTCCAATGGAAGCATCTCCAATCAAACAAACCTTTAAGGCGTGCAGTAACATGTCTTGGATTGAAATGACATTGTCTCAAAATGCCTTTAGCATTCCAGACTGTTATCCCATGTGGCAGCTTTGAACAACAACAAAGAATTTATTGTTCCATTGTAGGGATTTAAAAATATACATATTTTTCTTGACTTTTAACCTTCTTGTACTCAGCCATCTGTTATTTTCTAACTAGAATGTGAACTTTTTAATACTTTCTTTTCATTTTCTTTTTCTGTTTTCTCAGTCTGCCTTTCAAAGTTTTATTTCTTTGTTCAGTGTACCTTTTCTATTTCTGTCATCGTCATGAGATCTTGTCTCAATTTGCCTTTGTATGTTATATTTTTCTGTACTTGCCAATATGCGGATCTTGTCTTTCTCATTCACCTTCTTTTCCAGTTCAGCAATCGTGCATGCAGCCCTTGAATCAATAGCCGGAGAGCACATTGTTGACTTTAAGAATAAACATTGAAGGCAAACCACCATAACAAACTTAGGTTATATAGTGCTGTTTGAAAGAGTCTTGTTTGCTGCACCTTTGTGTTGCTAAGAGATTGAGCAAGTGTTTACATTAAGATTCCCAACTTTGAACTCTTATTACTGAAATAGAATTAGGAGCTCTGTTGCAAGGATGAGCAGAAATCTATCATTTCTGTAATATGGAGATCTGTAGACTTAAAGTGTTGTGTTTTGCAAACATCTTTGTAATAGCTATCACAAATGTATTTAGACTTCTATTTTACAACGAAAATAAATTAATCCCCCAGCAGCAACTAAACAATTGTCTGGGAGGGCAGTGACGCGTGGTGTTCCACGGGAACCTGTAGAATGTAATGTAATCTATCTAACATTGGAGAACCAGACACAGAATGGATGATCACTTTGCAGAATTCCTCCATTCATTCCGCAAGCCTAACCCTGAATTTCTGGTCGCCTGTCATTTTAATTTTCTACCATACTCCCACTCTGATCTTTTTGTCCTGAACTTCATGTTGTGCTCCAATGAAGCTTAGCCTAAGCTGAAGGAACTGCACCTCATCTTTTGATTAGGCACTTTGCAGGCTTCTGGATTCAACATTGAGCTCAATGATTTCAGGCCATAACCTCTGCCCACATTTTGTTTCCTTTTTCTTTGCAAGTTTTATTCTTATTCTTCTCTTGTTTTTGCTTTTGGAAGGCAGCTGTTCATTATTCTGCCATTCGCAACTCCTCGGGACACATCCTTTGTTTCTTTACTCCCATTACCACTCCCTTTGGCCTTGCACCGCCAACCGTTTTTGGCATTTAATCTCTCCTGTCCTCTACTTTATCACCTTTCCTTTTGTTCTTTTTCACACTCTCCCCATTTTCTGTTGCTTAATATTTCTAACTTTCCCCAATTCTGATGAAAGGTCATTGACCTGGAACATTGGCCAGGATTTTCTGGCCCCGACACCGGCAGGCATCGTTGCGGGTGGGATGGGAACATTTGGAGAGACGTTGACTTTTAATGGCTCTCCGGATTTTTCCATCCCACCCACAATGAAGCCCACCGGAAATCCGCCCATTAACTCTGTTTCTCTATCCACAGATGTTAAGTATTCCAACATTTTCTATGTTTATTTCAGATTTCCAAGATCTGCAGTATTTTGCCTACAAATGTACTTTAGCTGTTCAGCTGCAATGTACATAATAACAAAGCTCAAATCTGTCATTACTAAACATTTATGTGTGCACTTTTCTAACACAATTCACTACATATATGGCAATGATGCTAACCCTAGGTGATTTCCCCCCTCCCTGCGAAGCACTTAAGGATGTCCTGAAGTCATAAAAGTCACTTTATAAATGCAAGTTATTTGTTCCCTTTTTATGTCAACATCCTTGACCACATTCCCTTCCCTGACCTCACACATTACTCCCATAGCTCTGCCATTGCTAAAGCTGCCTCCAGAAAGCTCATTTTCTTCTTACATATGAAAACTTGATTACTGGTGCTACATCTTTGAAAAATTCCGGAACACCTCTCTTGTGCTCCTGAATATGGTGCAAGCAAAAGCTTGGTATCAGATAGTTATTCCTTCTTTTACCATTCACCCTATCCCACATGAGCATTGTCTTTCTTACTCTCCACTGATCACATATGGTTTGGATTTTGTGGTGAAAATAATGACGAGGCTATCAGCACTCACTATTCCAAAAAACTAAACCGTACTGCAATGCCCTGCAACTGTACATGTGTTGTTTAATCTGGAAATTTAAAAAATTCATTTACAGGATGTGGGCTTCGCTGGCTAGGCCAGCATTTATTTCCCATCCCTAATTGCCCTTGAGAATACGGTGGTGAGCTGCCTTCTTGAAACACTGAAGTCCATGTGGTGTATCTATACCCACAGTGCAGTTAGGGAGGGAGTTCCAGGATTTTGACCCAGCGACAGTGAAGGAACAGTGATATATTTCCAAGTCAGGATGGTGAGTGACTTGGAGGGGAACTTCCAGATGGTGGTGTGTCTGCTGCCCTTTGCCTTCTATATGGCAGCGGTCGTGGATTTGAAAGATGCTGTCGAAGGAACTTTGGTGAGCTTATGCAGTGCATCTTATTAATGTTAAACACTGCTACCACTGTGCATCGGTGGTGGAGGGAATGATGAACTAGAACTGAGATGATTGACCTCCAACAACCACAACTGTCTTCCTTTGTGCTAGGTATGACTCCAACTAGCAGAGAGTTTTCCTCCAATACCGATTGTCTCCAGTTTTGCTAGGGCTCTCTGATGCCACACTCAGTCAAATATGACCTTGATGTCAAGGCCAGTCACTCTCACCTCACCTCTGGAGTTTAGCTCTTTTGTCCATGTTTGAACCAAGGCTATAATGAGGTTAGGAGCTGAGTGAGCCTGGCAGAACTCAAATTGAGCATCAGTGAGCAGGTTATTGCTAAGCCAGTGACCATAAGACATAGGAGCAGAAATTATGCCATTCGGCCCATCGAGTCTGCTCCGCCATTCAATCATGGCTGATAAGTTTCTCAACCCCATTCTCCCACCTTCTCCCCATAACCTTTGATCCCCTTACCAATCAAGAACCTATCTATCTCGGTCTTAAATACAATCAATGACCTGGCCTCCACAGCCTTCTGTGGCAATGAATTCCATAGATTCACCACTCTCTGACTAAAGAAGTTTCTCCTCATCTCTGTTCTAAAAGGTCTTCCCTTTACTCTGAGGCTGTGCCCGCAGGTCCTAGTCTCTCCTACTAATGGAAACATCTTCTATCTATCTATCTAGTCCACTCTATCCAGGCCTTTCAGTATTCTGTAAGTTTCAATCAGATCCCCCCATATCCTTCTAAACTCCATCGAGTATAGACCCAGAGTCCTCAAACGTTCCTCATATGTTAAGCCTTTCATTCCTGGGATCGTTCTCGTGAACCTCCTCTGGACCCTCTCCAGGGCCAGAACATCCTTCCTGAGATACGGTGCCCAAAATTGCTCACAATATTCTAAATGTGGTCTGACCAGAGCCTTATAAAGCCTCAGCAGCACATCCCTGCTTTTATATTCTAGTCCTCTCGAAATAAATGCCAACATTGCATTTGCCTTCCTAACTACCGACTCAACCTGCAAGTTAACCTTAAGAGAATCCTGGACTAGGACTCCCAAGTCCTTTTGCACTCCAGATTTCTGAATTCTCTCCCCATTTAGAAAATAGTCTATGCCTCTATTCTTCCTACCAAAGTGCATGACCTCACACTTCCCCACATTGTATTCCATCTGCCACTTCTTTGCCCATTCTCCTAACCTGTCCAAATCCTTCTGCAGCCTCCCCGCCTCCTCAATACTACCTGTCCCTCCACCTATCTTTGTATCATCTGCAAACTTAGCATGGAAGCCCTCAGTTCCTTCATCTAGATCATTAATGTATAAAGTGAAAAGTTGTGGTCCCAACACTGACCCCTGCAGAACTCCACTAGTCACCGGCTGCCATCCTGAGAAGGACCTCCTTATCCCCACTCTCTGCCTCCTGCCAGACAGCCAGTCTTCTATCCATGCTAGTACCTTGCCTCTAACACCATGGGCTCTTATCTTACTGAGCAGCCTCCTGTGCGGCACCTTGTCAAAGGCCTTCTGGAAGTCCAAGTAGATAACATCCATTGGCTCTCCTTTGTCTAACCTACTCATTACCTCCTCAAAGAATTCTAACAGATTTGTCAGGCATGACCTCCCCTTGATGAAACCATGCTGACTTTGCCCTATTTTATCATGCACTTCCAAGTATTCTGAAATTTCATCCTTAATAATGGACTCTAAAATCTTACCAACAACCGAGGTCAGGCTAATTGGCCTGTAATTTCCTGTCTTTTGCCTCACTCCCTTCTTAAACAGGGGGGTTACATTAGTGATTTTCCAGTCGTCTGGGACCCTCCCTGACTCCAGTGATTCCTGAAAGATTACCAATAACACCTCCACTATCTCTTCAGCTATCTCCTTCAGAACTCTGGGGTGTAATCCATCTGGCCCAGGTGATTTATCCACCTTCAGACCTTTCAGTTTTCCTAGCATCTTCTCCTTGGTAATGGCCACCATACTCACCTCTGCCCCCCCCGACTCCCTTGAACTTTGGGGATGTTACTCGTGTCTTCCACCGTGAAGACTGATGCAAAGTACCTATTCAGTTCCTCCGCCATTTCTTTGTTCCCCACTACGACTTCTCCAGCGTCATTTTCCAGCGGCCCAATGTCCACTTTTGCCTCTCTCTTACCCTCTATATATCTAAAAAAACTTTTGCAATCTTCTTTTATATTACTGGCTAGTTTACCCTCATATTTAATCTTCTCCCTCCTTATTTATTTTTTGGTTGTCCTCTGTTGGTCTTTGTAGGCTTCCCAATCCCCTCGTTTCCCACTGCTATCAGTGCCACTTGATAGCACTGTTGATGACCCATTCCATCACTTTACTGATGATCAGGAGTAGACTGATGGGGCGGTAGTTGGCCGGGTTGGATTTGTTCTGATTTTTATGTACAGGACATACCTGGACAATTTTCCACATTGCTGGGTAGAAAGTCAGAAGGTTGCTGTATGAGTGCCCTGCTCCTCGAGAAGCAACATAATAACTAGCTTGCCAAGAAACTCAGCATTGAAATACATGGGGCAGAATATTACGGCAATTGGGCGGGCGCCGCCTGACCTGATTGGATGTGAAATCGCATGCTTGCACACGAACAGGGGAGAGACCTCAAAGTGAGTGAAACACAGCCAGAGTGAGTGTGGGTATTGGCAATTTGGTGCACATTGGGAATTCGGTGCATAGGGGAAGAGGTGCTCTGCATTTTTTCTTTGCTATCCAACTTCTTAAATCTTCAGAGAGTGGTCGTGCCCTGCTGCAGCAGTAGCGGCTACGAGGGAAAGGAGTGACTGGTAAGTAGTGGGTAAGGTCGGGTAAGTATTTACTACTTTTATTGCTTATAGTTTAAGGTTTTTTTTTGGTTTATAGTTTGTATATTCTGTGGTAACGAGGATCAGGAAAGAAGGGCCCTAGAGTAATTGATTTAAAAGGTTTAATTTAAAGGGCTAAGTCATGGCAGGAGAGCTCAAAGCCGTGGTGTGCTTCTTGTGCTCCATGTGGGAAACCAGGAACATTTCCAGTGCCGGGGCTAGCATGTGTGTAATAAGTGAGTCCAGCTGCAGCTCCTGGAAGCTCGGGTTTCAGAGCTGGAATGGTGGCCGGGGACACTGTGGAGCATCCGCGAGTCTGAGAGCATCGTGGATAGCACGTCTAGAAAGGTGGTCACACCGCAGCTGAAGGGACTTGAGGAAGGAAGGGAATGGGTGACCACCAGGCAGTCCAGGAGGAACAGGCAGGTAGATCAGGAGTCCCCTGGGGTCCTGCTTGCAAATCGGTATTCCATTTTAGAGGCTGATGAGGGCGCTGGTTCCTCCAGAGAGTGCAGACAGAGCCAAGCTTCTGGCACCACAAGCAGCCTGTCTGTACAGGAAGGGAGGAAGAGAGGAAGAGCAATAGTAATAGGGGATTCTATAGTCAGTGGAACAGATAGGCTCTACTGTGGCCGTCAACGTGACTCCAGGATGGTGTGTTGCCTCCCTGGTGCCAGGGTCCGGGATGTCACAGAACAGCTGCAGAGCATCCTGAAGGGGGAGGATGATAAGGCAGAGGTCATGGTACATGTTGGTAACAATGACATAGGTAGAAAGAGGGATGAGGTCTTGCATCAAGAATTCAGGGAGTTAGGTAGTAGACTAAAAAGCAAGACGTCTCGGGTTGTAATCGCTGGATTACTCCTAGTGCCATGTGCAAGCGAGCTCAGAAATAGAATAGCGCAGGTGAATACATGGCTTAAGAGCTGGTGCAGGAGGGGAGGGTTTTAGATTCCTGGATCACTGTGACTGTTTCTGGGAAGGTGGGACCTGTACAAGCAGGACAGTCCACATCTGAACCAGAGCGGGACTAACATCCTTGCAGGCGGGTTTGTTAGTGCTGTTTGGAGGAGTTTAAACTAATTCGGCAGGGGGAGGGGTCACAGAATGTTAGCAGAGTAGGGACACATCATAATACAGTAAAACAATCAAGTCAGAGGGAGTACAGTTGCATTAAGCTTCAAGGGAGTAAGGCAAGGCTGGATGGCCTCTACTTTAATGCCAGGAGTATTACAGGTAAAATGGATGAATTAAGGGTGAGGATTGACACGTGGAATTGTGATATAGTAGCCATCACTGAGACATGGTTGAGGGAGGGGCAGGATTGGCAGCTCACATTCCGGGATATAGAATCTTCAGGCGAGACAGGAGAGGGGGTAAATGAAGAGGAGGCATTGCATTATTAGTTAAGCAGTCAGTCACTGCAGTAAGGAGAGATGATATCTTGGAGGGCCCATCGAATGAAGCCTTGTGAGTAGAACTTAGGAATGAAAAAGGGGCAGCCACATTGTTAGGTGTTTTTTATAGACCCCCAGATAGTCAGCGGGAAATTGAGGAGCAAATATGTGCACAATTTGCAGAGGTGTGTAAAAACAATAACAATAGGGTAATTATATTAGGGGCTGAATTTTCCCCCCGTTGGGGGGGAAGTTGATGGGCGGGCACATACAGGCGTGCTTCCGATCGGCGCTCCCAATCGGAGGCACTGCGCCATTTAACGTGGGTGGGCCAATTTCGTGCATGTGCACGAAAGAGCGCACTCATCTCCCTGAGGCTAAATGCAGCCTCAGGGAGATCGTCTGTAAATGTAAAAAAGACAAAAGTAGAAAAATAAAATTTCCCTTACATGTCCCTTCATGTGAAAATGTCACATGAGTTGGGACATGTCCATAATTTTTACACAATCTTTATTAAAAAATTTTAAATCCTACATGAAACCTCATCCCGCCCGTGGATGAGGTTTCATGTTCTTTCCAGTTCCCGCCGAGGCTCCTGGCCTGCCCGCCAATCTTAAGGTTGGATGGGCAGGTCCTTTAATTGCTTAACTGACCCTGTCAATGGCCTCAATTGGCCATTAACGGGTTGGAGGGCCGGCAGCTAATTTTGCTGCAATCCCGCCTTCCTGAAAATTTAAATCGGGCATGGTAACGTCGGGCGTTCCCCCCAACGTCACCATGCGTCATTTTATGTGTCAGCAAGCGGGCCCCACCAATGCATAAAATTCTGCCCTAGGTGATTTCAACTTTCCCAACATTAATTGGGATAGACATAGTGTTGAGAGCTTGGATGGAGTGGCTTTCTTGAAATGTGTACAGGAGAACTTCTTAGGCCAGTATGTAGCGCTGGACCTAATTCTGGGGAATGAAGTCAGACAGGTGGCTGAGGTGGTGGTGGGGGAGCATTTTAGTGATAGCAACCACAACATGGTACAATTTAAGCTTGTTATGGACAAAGAAATAAGCAAGTTGCAAAAAAATGTTTTGGATTGGGGAAGAGTGGATTTTAGTAAAATAAGGCAGGTTCTGGCCAAGGTAGACTGGGAACAGCTACTTGTGGGGAAATCTACAGAGGAGCAGTGGGGGGGCGTTCAAAAAGGAAATGGGGAGGGTACAGGCTCAACATATTCCCTCTAGGGTGATAGGAAGGAGTAACAAGCCCAGAGAACCATGGATGACCAGAGATATTCAGGATTCGATGAGAAGGAAAAGTAAGGCTTTTAGCAGGTACAAGGGAAGCAAATCAGCGGAGGCATTAGTGGAGTACAGAAAGTGCAGGGTGGAGCTTAAGAAAGCAATTAGGAGAGCAAGGAGGGGACATGAGAAAGCTCTGGCTGGTAAAAGTAAAGATAATCCCAAGATATTTTATAAGTATATCAATGGGAAGAGGATAACCAGGGAAAGAGTAGGGCCCATTAGGGACCAAGGGGGCAATCTATGAGTGGAGCCAGAGGACATCGGTAGAGTGTTGAACGAATACTTCACATCCGTCTTCACCCAAGAGAATGAGGATGAAGGTATCAAACTCGGGGAGAGAGACTGTGAGGTTCTTGAGCAAATTGATATCGGGAGAGTGACAAGACATTGGAGATGTTGGCGGGCTTAAAAGTGGACAAATCTCCAGGTCCGTATGATTTGTATCCCAGACTGCTGAAGGAGGCAAGGGAGGAGATCGTAGGGGCTCTGACCCAAATTTTTAATTCCTCTCTGGTCACGGGGGAGGTGCCAGAGGACTGGAGAACAGCTAATGTGGTTCCGCTATTTAAGAAGGGTTGTGAAGATAAGCCAGGGAATTACAGGCCAGTGAGTCTCACGTCTGTGATAGAGAAACTATTGGAGAAAATTCTGAAGGAGAGAATCTGCCTCCACTTGAAGAGGCCAGGTTTGATCAGGAATAGTCAGCATGGCTTTGTCAGAGAGAGGTCATGTCTAACAAACTTGAATGAATTTTTTGAAGAGGTGACCATGTGTGTCGATGAGGGTAGTGTAGTTGATGTAGTTTATATGGATTTCAGCAAAGCCTTTGACAAGGTCCCACATGGGAGACTTATAAAGAAGGCTAATGCACATGGGATACAGGGTAATTTGATAAGGTGGATTCAAAATTGGCTTAGTTGTAGGAGACAGAGGGTGATGACAGAAGGATGCTTTAGTGACTGGAAGCCCGTATCCAGTGGCAGAGGGGCATGTTAGTGGGGTGGTGAAAAAGGCATATGGGACACTTGCCTTTATCAATCGAGGCATAGATTACAAAAGTAGGGAGATCATGTTGGAGTTGTATAGAACCTTGGTGAGGCCACAGCTGTGTTCAGTTCTGGTCGCCACATTATAGGAAGGATGCGATTGCACTGGAGGGGGTGCAGAGGGGATTCACCAGGATGATGCCTTGGATGAAACATTTAAGTTATGAAGAGAGGTTGGATAGACTTGGGTTGTTTTTGTTGGAGCAGAGAAGGCTGAGGGGCAACCTGATCTAGGTGTACAAGATTATGAGGAACATGGACAGGGTGTATAGGGAGCAGCTGTTCCCCTTCGTTGAAGAGTCAGTCACATGGGGACGTAGGTTCAAAGTGAGGGGCTGGAGGTTTAGGGGGGCTATGAGGAAAAACATTTTTACCCAGAGGGTGATGACGGCCGGAATGCGCTGCCTGGAAGGGTGGTGGAGGTGGGTTGCCTCACATCATTTAAAAAGTACCTGGATGAGCACTTGGCACGCCATAACATTCAAGGCTATGGGCCAGGTGCTGATAAATGGGATTAGGTAGGTAGGTCAGGTGTTTCTCACGTGTTGGTGCAGACTCGATGGGCCTCTTCTGCACTATAAGATTCTGTGAGATGACATCGGCCAAGCATCCCGACGTCACCCCGTGCTCGCGCAATATTTTGGTCGGGTGCGCGCAAAAGTCGAAAGCACACCTGCCAACCATTACGAGGCCAATTAAGGTTATTAAAGGTGCTATTGTCTCCGAATTTTTGTGGTCCATCCGACCTTGCAGTTGGCGAACGGGCGAATTGGCCAGGTGGACTTTGCGTTTTGCTCACCCTTGGATGAGGTTTTCATTATTAAATGAAAGAAAAGTAAAAATCTATGGACCACATTTTTATCATGAATATGTTCAGGTGACTGATTGTGATGTTTAGACATTTTTTTCCTGATTTTAAAAACATTATTTAATGCTTTTCAGGTTTTCAGCTCCCTGAGGCAGCTCTCTGCTTTCAGGGAGCTTTCTGTCAGCGCTCGCCCGCGGCTGCGCTAACATTAGCGCCCACCCTCGTCCCGCCTCCACCCCAGCAGTGCTGAGCTTCTCTGTGCATGCTTCACTCTGGCTCACTATTGGCCAGTCAGTGTGAAATCTTGGTTGGGGGCCGATCACAGTTGGCGGTCCGTTCCCCGGCTGATCCCAGACCCACTGATCGCGCCTGCCTGCCAACCTAAAAATTTTGCCCATGGAATGATGTGAAGCTACAGCACTTACCCACTAGATACTCACTGAACAGAAAATGTTAGGGCTTGTGTAAATGATTTTTAAATATCTTATTAAGTCACAATTACTGCCAAGTCACCTCTCTGGCACTGAAAATTAACTTTTATAAGTGTGGAGCTTCATTCTTTCAGGTTTTAATTATGTTGGACATAATTGAAAGTTATAATTCTTTTTAATTTTTCTTTCTGTTTCTTAGTTCTTTCTCAAATCCCATATTTATTTCCCTCTCATTTCATTTTCTGTCCATGATTTGACATTGAACTAAATATTCTAATTTACACTTCCAGTTTTGCTTCTGCATGCCTCAGTAAAGATTCCTTAATCTGATTGGTTAAGGAGACACACAGTTACTTGCCTTGTTTACATCAGTCCCAAATCCCATGTAGAGGGCACAAAGCTGTTTGAGCTCTTGAGTAATTGTAACTTACTGTGCAATAGGCCATTGAAAATCTTTGTGGCAATGCCTTTCATTTGCTGCTAACTGCAAAATCCAGGCCAGTATCTTTCTTCATACACATTCCCACAACAAATGCACAAAACCTCTTCTTACTGTGTTTCTAAGCTAGCAAACTTTCAACTTTGGAAAGTTTTGCATAAAGACAAATAAGCTTGTCAACTAATCATGCAGCTTGAATTGAAAAACATTGTGTTATGAGATTATGCTAACAAAGCTTTGATTGTCACATCAGTTGTCCCTCCTGGTGACAAATCTATTACTAGATGTAGAAGAACTTGTGTGGTGGTCTTGAAGAATATATGGTTCTTCATCACCTATTCCCATCATGGTACTATTGGCCGCTCTGATGAGCTCAAGAAACTGCCTGAAATTCCATGCTATTGAAAAACGGATTCACATATGTTGTCATGTGGAAACTCTTAGTATAATTTATTTATGCAAACAAATGGGAGTATTTTGCTCATTTGTATCTGGACTGGGGCAGAAAACTTTCGCAAGAGGATGAGTTACTTGTGCTTCTTGATTATCTAGGAACTCCAGAGTTCAGCGTTAGACCAAAGTTTCTCAGGGCTTGATACTTTAGCCCCAATTTTAACTCAGGTAGATGGGGACTGGAGCAGCTAGCAAACTATCCTAACCTCGGCAGCATAATGCTCATGTGGCATTAATCACCTTGCATGTCCCTGGTCAGTTGCCTGCCTGAAACTGATGGAAAACAGCCACTGGCCTGTAATTGGGAGTGGAATGTCAAGCTGCAGGTAGCTGCTGGAAAGACCCGAAGGAACAGTCCTGATGCTTAGTAAGTCACAGGGAGAGGATTTTGGCAGAGCCTTGTAATCAGGAAGAGACAGGAGAGACTTAAACTTTCTTTGCATGGTCCAGAAGAACACTCTTGGTTGATCTCCATTAAGGAAGAAAATCTGCCGTAATTATCCAGCCTGGCTTAAATGTCACCCTAGCCCCACATCAACGTGGTTGACTCTTAACTGCCCTAGCAAGCTACTTAATTATATCAAACCACTTCACAAGCTAACAAGCAGTTGTTCAAGCCAAAGGGCTATGATCAGCTTGTCAGGGAAACTAAGGATGGGCAATGATTGATGGCCTTGTCAGCAATATTCACATCCCAAGAATGAAATTTTAAAAATGTTTTAAAACTTGCCTCTTTAGGCCTCTTGTGAACCCAACTCTTCACCCATCAAGCTTCTCCTGACAGGCTGTAGCAACTTTCCCACTCAGTCTACTGGTTAAAATAGCAGTCAGGCTCCATTAATGCCGTTGGCCCACTATGTGTGATTTTAAAAAAAGGACCCCACTGTTTCCAGGCAAATGTCATTCTGAAGAACAGGTTAAAATTGAACATAGCTTTTGCCAGGCGGGCAGAGTTCAAAACACTGCTCTTATTTCAATCTTTAGTGCAAAATGCCTTGATTGAAGTGTCCCACATGATATTAGGAAGTGAACTTGGAAGCACAATCTTTTGACTACAAATATAGTATCTATGAAAGTTTCTTAAAATTAACCTTTCAAAGTATTATTGAAAATGTTAAGTTGATAATTCAAAAGCAAATTGCTTTCTAGTAATACAGCCCTAACTTGTAAATGCTTCATTTCAGACCCAGAGATCCTAAGCTTCTGGCAGACCACCCACCACATTATATTGGAGTCAGAACTATTTACAGATGAGCAAAAGTTTTTTCCAGTACCTGGCTTAATTCAGTGGCAAAGAAACATCACCAAACTAACATTGTCAGTGCTGGCAATATCAGTTTCTCTACAGACAATGTCATTGTCACCGGGTACCATCCATGAATTGACTTCTAGAACTGAAGTTCAATCCAGCCTGTTCCTTTCTCATCTCCTACATTCAGAATTTCTTGAAGTACGTTTGCTGACCCTGGAGACAGTGTTGTTGTGGCTGGAGGAGATGGATTCCAACCAGGTCAGGGAGACAAATGGGAATGTACTGTTCCTGTTATCACAAGTTGAGGACACTCTGAAAAAGCTAGCAGTGCAAGAAAAACACCCAGAATGTCTTGCCAAGGTGAGGGATTATCTGATATAGTAACGTGCAACATCAATGAGAAGTTCATAAGTAAATATATCAAATATGGCTTTTACTTTTGCCTAAAACCTTGCAAATAAAATGAGACAATAGCCAACTATTTTTATATATAAAAATAAAAATTATGAAAAAACTTCGTCTTTCTCAAAGCACTCACAATGTCTCTTAAAATAGATCACTTTACTAATCCAAAAAAGCTAAGAGCTCGGTCAAAAAACATTCAAGTGTCTGACATTGACATTTACCTTGAAACATAAATGCAGTCTGCGTGTACAGGTTTATAACTAACTACCAATATGTCAATTATTCTAGGTCCTGAAAATATTGTGCCATCTAAATATAGAGACACTTTTTCCCTGGACAGTGAGTACATCAGTGATGACTGAGGCCAAACTTCTCAAGTGGATCTTGTCAATAGCAGAAACCATAAAAAACAGGTACTCTTCTAATACCTAAATAGAGAGTTTAAATATGAGATTCTGAATGTGTTTAACATGGTGCACGGTTGTTAAAATTTCAGTTATTTACTTAAAGCCTGAACAGTCTGCCTTGGTTTCTGAAATCACAAGCCCGAATTTTAATGAGTGTCTTTAACATGCCCCTGTTAATGTGGCAATGTATCATCTTGTTTGTTACAGTGTTCAAGGACTAATTCAGAAATGTGAAGCATTTTTGGAAAGTAGGTGTGGCATAAAGCCTAAAAAAAATGTTATTCTCAATGGTCTTTGTTTTGCACTTGGAGAAACAGATACCATAGTAAATTTCAGACCTTGAGGTTTATCGCAAACATATTTCTGTACTGGAAACCAACTAAGGCCAGAGACAGGACTATCTGCCAATTCTACACAACTAACACATGGTTGTCACATTACATGTGTGTTGATGTTAACTTTATTAAATTCATTATTTGTCTTTTTTCATTCATCCTATTACTTAAATGAATGTAGAGTATTTGTGAAAGATTCAAGTTCCATTTTTGCAAGTCCAGATAAATCCTGGTTGTGTGCGACTATTATATAGACATGCTCATATCAGCAGTGCTACATACGCTCCCTGCACAAGGAAAATATGTCAAGCTTGCAGCTAAAAAAAATTGGATGTGCTAGCAGCTGAAGAGTTAAGAGCATAGAACAAGATCATTTAGCCCCTCAAACCCGTTTATTCGTTTAATGAGATCCTGGCTGATCTATGACCAATCTTCATGTACTCACCTTTGCCCCATATCCCTTAATACCTTTGGTTAACACAAATCTATCAATCTCAGATTTAAAATAACTATTGACCTAGCATGAACTGCTGTTTGCAGAAGAGAGTTCCAGACCTTTACCACCCTTTGTGTGCGGAACTGTTTCCTAACTTTGTTGCTGAAAGACCTGATAACTTTTAGACTATGACCCCTAGCCCTGGACGCTCCAGCCAGCGGAAACAGGGTAGATAGAGAGAAACTATCAGTTCTCCTTAAGATCTTGAAAACTTTGACTAAATTAGCCGTTAGCCTTCTAAATTCTAGGGAATACACCCTTAATTTGTGTCATCTCTCCTGATAATAATACCTGGACTCCATCAGTTAAATTATGGTAAGTCTACGCTGCACTCCTTCCTAGGTCAATATATATCCTTCCTCGGATGTGTTGCCCAGAACTAAACACAATCATTCCAGAAATAAAAACAGAACTGAAAGGTCACCGACCTGAAATGTTAACTCTATTTCTCTCTCCAGATATGCTGCCAGACCTGCTGAGTATTTCTTACATTTTCTGTTTATTTTTCAGATTTCCAGTACCCACAGTATTTTGCTTTTGTATGAGTTATTCCTGATGTGGAGCCTAACCAGGGCTTTGCATGGCTGTAGTATTACTTTTACTCCTTTGTATTATCCTTTAGATATGAAGGCCAGCGTTTCATTAGCCTTTTTAATTATTTTCTGTGCCTGTCAATGACATTTTAACGATCTATGTACATGGAAACGTCAACTCTTTTCTTCTCCCTCGATGCTGCCAGACCTGCTGAGTTTTTCCAGGTAATTCTGTTTTTGTTATGTACATGGACTCCTAATTCTCTTTAGACCTCCATTTTTTCTACCTTTTCATCATGTAGAAAGTATTTTGATTTGTCCTTTTTTTTAGCTAAAAAGTGGAAGACCTCACCGTTGGCTATACAAAAATCAATTTGTCACAGCTTTGCTCATTCATTTTATTAATATCTCTTTGTAATTGATGTCCCCATCTACACTACTTGCAGTGCCACCTGTCTTTTTGTCATTGACAAACTTGGATACGTGGCTCTTTATCTCATCATCGAAGTCATTCATAAATACTGTCTATGATCAAGGCCCCACACAGATACACGTGGGACAAATGCTAAATGCTGCAGATGCTGGCAATCTGAAATAAAAACAGAAAAGGCTGGAAATACCCAACAGGCCTGGCAGTATCTGAGGAACAGAGTTAACCTTTCAGGTCATGGACATTTCTTCAGAACTAAAGCAAGACAGAAGTGTAATAGGTTTTGTGCATATGAAAGAGGAGAGAGACAGGAAGAACAAAAGGGAAAAAAACAAAAAGCTAAAATCTACTGCGGATGCTGGAAATCCAAAACAAAAACAGAATTACCTGGAAAAACTCAGCAGGTCTGGCAGCATCGGTGGAGAAGAAATCAGTTAACGTTTCGAGCCTTCACGACCCTTCGGCAGAACTGAAGCATAGTTAGGAGAAAGGAGAAATATAAGCTGGTTTAAGGTGGGGGGGCGGGGGGAGAGAGAAGTTGAGGGTGTGGTGATTGTGGAGATAAGCAAGCAGTGATAGGAGCAGATAATCAAAAGATGTCACAGACAAAAGGATCAAAGAGCTGTTGAAGGTGGTGATATTTGTCTAAGAAAAGTGCTAATTAAGAATGGAAGACAGGACACTCAAGGTACAGCTCTAGTGGGGGTGGGGTGGAAAGACTAACAAGGTTTTAGTTTTAGATTTAAAAATAATGGAAATAGGTGGGGAAAGAAGAATCTATATAAATTATTGAAAAAAAAGGGGAGGGGGGAGAAACGGGGTGGGGATGGGGGGAGGGGGAGTTTAAGATCTAAAGTTGTTGAATTCAATATTCAGCCCAGAAGGCTGTAAAGTGCCTAGTCAGAAGATGAGGTGCTGTTCCTCCAGTTTGCGTTGGGCTTCACGGGAACAATGCAGCAAGCCAAGGACAGACATGTGGGCAAGAGAACAGGGTGGAGTGTTAAAATGGCAAGCGACAGGGAGGTTTGGGTCTTTCTTGCGGACAGACCGCAGGTGTTCTGCAAAACGGTCGCCCAGTTTGCGTTTGGTCTCTCCAATGTAGAGGAGACCGCATTGGGAGCAACGAATGCAGTAGACTAAGTTAGGGGAAATGCAAGTGAAATGCTGCTTCACTTGAAAGGAGTGTTTGGGTCCTTGGACGGTGAGGAGAGAGGAAGTGAAAGGGCAGGTGTTGCATCTTCTGCGTGGGCATGGGGAGGTGCCATAAGTGGGGGTTGAGGAGTAGGGGGTGATGGAGGAGTGGACCAGGGTGTCCCGGAGGGAACGATCCCTACGGAATGCCGTCAGGGGGGGTGAAGGGAAGATGTGTTTGGTGGTGGCATCATGCTGGAGTTGGCGGAAATGGCAGAGGATGATCCTTTGAATGCGGAGGCTGGTGGGGTGATAAGTGAGGACAAGGGGGACCCTATCATGTTTCTGGGAAGGAGGAGAAGGCGTGAGGGAGGATGCGCGGGATATAGGCCGGACACGGTTGAGGGCCCTGTCAACGACCGTGGATGGAAAACCTCGGTTAAGGAAGAAGGAGGACATGTCAGAGGAGCTGTTTTTGAAGGTAGCGTCATCAGAACAGATGCGACGGAGGCGAAGGAACTGAGAGAATGGGATGGAGTCTTTACAAGAAGCGGGGTGTGAGGAGCTGTAGTCGAGGTAGCTGTGGGAGTCGGTAGGCTTGTGATGGATATTGGTGGACAATCTATCATCAGAAATTGAGACAGAGAGGTCAAGGAAGGGAAGAGAAGTGTCAGAGATGGACCCTGTGAAAATGATAGGGAAAACAAAAGGGAAGGTGGACAGCAGGAGAGGTTATATGACAAAAGATTTCATGGTACAAAAGGCAAAGGGAGTGGTGATGGTTGTAAAGAAGCAAACAATTTGGCCAGAGTGATTGTGAATGGCAGAATATTGAAAGCTGTGTCCGAAAGCAAAAACATGAAAAACGAGATTAAGATTAGCACATAAAAAAAAAACAGAAAAAAAATGGGGACAGAGTTTACAGTCTGAAATTGTTGAACTCACTGTTGAGTCCAGAAGACTGTAGAGTGCCTAATCGAAAATTGAGGTGCTGTTCTTCAAGCTTGCATTGAGCTTCATTGGAACACTGCAATAGGCTAAGGACGGAAATGTCCACGTGAAAACAAGGCGGATAATTAAAATGGCAGACAGCCGGAATCTCAGGGTCATGCTTGTGGACTGAGTGTAGGTGTTCCTCAAAATGGTCACCCAATCTGTGTTTGGTTTCCCAATATAAAAGAGACCACATTGTGAGCAGTAAATACAATGTAATAAATTGAAAATACATGTAAATTACTGCCTCACCTGGAAGGAGTGTTTGGGGTCTTGGACAGTGAGGAGAGAGGAGGTAAAAGGGCAGGTGTTGTATCTGTGTTTGCATGGGAAAGTGCCGTGGGAAGGAAATGAGATGTTGGGGTGATTGAGGAGTGGGACAAGGTGTCATGGAGGGAACAGTCCCTTCAGAATGATGAC
Source organism: Cetorhinus maximus (assembly GCF_964194155.1). Lineage (NCBI taxonomy): Eukaryota > Metazoa > Chordata > Chondrichthyes > Lamniformes > Cetorhinidae > Cetorhinus > Cetorhinus maximus. The sequence goes on along the minus strand of NC_135892.1, from coordinate 83,595,661 downwards.
GGGGAGGAATGGGGTAGATGTGTCTGATGGTAGCATCATACTGGAGGCGGTGAGAATGGTAGAGGAAGATCCGTTTTATGGAGAGGCTGGTGGGGTGGAAGGTGAGGACAAGAGAAATCCTGTTGCGGTTCTGGAAGGGACAGGAAGGGTTGAGAGCAGAAGTGCGGGAGATGGGTCGGACATGGTTGAGGGCTCGAGGAACGACACTCCATCTTTCAATTAGGCACTCAACAGCCCTCTGGACTCAACATGGTGTACAAAAATTTCAGACTGTAAATTCTGTCCTGCCATTTTGTTTCTTTTATTTTGCATGTGCCAGTTTCAATCTTGTTCATCATGTTTTTGCTTTTGGACTCAACTGTTCATTATTCTTCATTCACACCCACTCTGGCCAAATCTTTTGTTTCTTTACTACAACTATTCTCGAACCCTTTGCCTTTTGTATCGTGAAATATTTTGTCATATAACATCTCCTGCCATCCACTCTATCACAGACCTTCACTTTTGTTCTTTCTGCCCCTCTTTCACTTGCACAAAACATCTCTAACTTCCTTCAGCTCTAAAGAAATGTCACTGACCTGAAACGTTAACTCTGTTATTCTCTCCATAGGTGCTGCCAGATGTGTGAGACACCACTAGTCACATCTTGCCAATCAGATATCTACCCATTATCCCCACTTGCTCTTTACAACTCAGCCAATTTCCTAACCAGGTCAATAATTTGTCTTCAATTCCATAAGCTGGTCACCATTAAAGCAGATTTGGCAAAACCAGCAGCTGGTTAGCGTTCAAGCATTTCTTGGAACAGTCCATGCCATAACAGCCATGCAGAAGACCCCCAGCATTTAGCTCCAGTTCATTGGTGATGCATTCAGGTGATACCCCTGCCCCCTTAGACTCAGGCTACTGATGCCTGGATGAAGATTGCGAAATAAATCAGCGCTGTTACCCATATTGCACCACGGAGCAAATGAGGCAGATAGAGAGTTATTGGAACTGGAGTAGTTCATCCTGATCAGCTTCCTGAGCCTGTTCTATCATGACAAATCTGCAACCTAACTCCATCCACTAAGCCTGGTTCCAAATTCCTTAATACCCTCTATTGATCTCAGATTTAAAACTATTACTTTATTGCTTTTTGCGGGAGAGAATTTCACATTTCTGTTACCACTCATGTACAGAAATGTTCCTTAATTTCTCACCTGATTTCACAATAAACATACCCAGCTTCATTTACATGCCTACTCTTCATCCCTAGAAAAAGTGGAACTATCTATCATGTACTATCCAAAAGATGACATCCCATTTATCTTTCCTCACAATACTCTCTTCAGCAGGAGAATATAGAGGGCACAATGGCAAAAAAGTAATACCTTGGACTTAGCAGATAAAAATTGGCTTGAAATGAGTAATCCCAGTAGAAACACCATGCTGGCTAATTTGCAAAGTTCTGGACAAATGAAGGAGATGGTCAGGGCACAAAAATTCTTTGAATGTTTAGTTAGTTGCTGTCACCACCTTAAATGTGTCTGAGGGAAGTGCAATGAATGAATGATGACTCACAAATGAAGAGGAGGGGGCAAGTAGAGATGGCAGGTGCAGAAGAAAAGTCATATCAGACATCCAATCCATCCCATAAGTCAACTGTGTGGGCAAGGTACCGGCATCCAACTGGGACTGCCTTCAAATAGGAGTTAATGTAGGAGCAGAATACACCCATCTATTAAATGACTTATGTGCTATTTGCACTGATGTGATTTCAACATCATTACAGTATCTTCATGAGAAATTTACAGAAATGCAGACTGCAATGAAACCATTCATAATATTCATGGAATCCTCAAAGTAATGAGGAAATAAGTGCTGCACAGACTTTTCAGGAAACCCATGATAAACACTGTGGAAATGTTTGAGCCCGGGCACTGTCATATTTAATAGAAAAGGCAGTGATGGTGAATACAATCAGATACCTTTGGACTGCTGTCTTGTAGATCCATGGTCATCCATTTGCACTGCCCAGGACCGGAAACATGACAGAAAAAAGACTTTATAAGTTGACTTCCTCTTAAGTTGAGCATACATCCTCCTACTCCACTAGGATACTGAAATGATTGAGGAGCTATCAGAGTGGGGATTCACAAAATTGTTGTGCTGATTTCAGTTGTTACAGGAACATGCCATGAACCTTTTTTATTCATCCACGGGATGTGGGCTTCGCTGGCTGGGCCAGCATTTATTACCCATCCCGAGTTGCTCTTGAGAAGGTAGTGGTGAGCTGCCTTCTTTAACCGTTGCAGTCCATGTGGTGTAGGTACATCCAGTGCTGTTAGGAAAGGAGTTCCAGGATTTTGATCCAGCGACAGTGAACAAACGGCGATATATTTCCAAGTTGGGATGGTGAGTGACTTGGAGGGGAATTTCCAGGTGGTGGTGTTCCCATCTATCTGCTGCCCTTGCCCTTCTAGATGGTAGTGGTTGTGGTTTGGAAGGTGCTGTCGAAGGAGCCTTGGTGAATTCCTGCAGTTCATCTTGTAGATGGTACACACTGCTGCTACTGTGCATCGGTGAAGGGAGTGAATGTTTGTGGATGTGGTGCCAATCAAGCAGGCTGCTTTGCCCTAAACGGTGTCAAGCTTCTTGAGTGTTGTGGGAGCTGCACTCATCCAGGCAAGTGGGGAGTATTCCATCACACTCCTGACTTGTGCCTTGTAGGTGGTGGACTGGCTTTGGGGAGTCAGGAGGTGAGTTACTCGTCACAGGATTCCTAGTCTCTGACCTGCTGTTCTAGCCACAGTATTTATATGGCTAGTCCAGTCCAATTCAGTTTCTGGTCAATGGTAACCCCCAAGATGTTGATCAGTGATGATAATGCCTTTAAAGGTCAAGCGGCGATGGTTAGATTCTCTCCTGTTGGAGAATGTCATTGCCTGGCACTTGTGTGGCGCGAATGTTACTTGCCACTTGTCAGCCCAAGCCTGAATATTGCCCAGGTCTTGCTGCATTTGGACATGGACTGCTTCAGTATCTGAGGAATCATGAATGGTGCTGAATATTGTGCAATTGTCAGTGAACATTCCCACTTCTGACCTTATGATGGAAGGGAGGCCATTGATGAAGCAGCTGAAGATGGTTGGGCTGAGGACACTACCCTGAGGAACTCTTACAGTGATGTCCTGGAGCTGAGTTGAGTGACCTCCAACAACCACAACCATCTTCTTTTGTGCTAGGTATGAATCCAACCAGTGGAGAGTTTTTCCCCTGATTCCCATTGACTCCAGTTTTGCTAGGGCTCCTTGCTGCCTTGATGTCAAGGGCAGTCACTTTCACCTCACCTCTGATGTTCAGCTCTTTTGTCCATATTTGAACTAAGGCTGTAATGAAGTCAGGAGCTGAGTGGCCCTGGTGGAACCCAAACTGGGTGTCAGTGAGCAGGGTTATTACAAAGCAGGTGCAGCCTGATAGCACTGCTGATGACCCCTTCCATTACTTTACTCATGGTGCAGTAATTGGCCGGGTTGGATTTGTCCTGCATTTTGTGTACCTATCTGGACAATTTTCCACATGGCCGAGTAGATGCCAGTGTTGTAGCCATACTGGAACAGCTTGGGGGCACTGCACAAGTCTTCAGTACTATTGCCGGAATATTGCAGGGCCCATAGCCTTTGCATGTGGTTCTGGAGTCACATGCAGGCTAGGCCAGACCAGGTAAGGATGGCAGATTTCCCTCCCTAAAGGGCATTATTGAACCAGATGGATCTTTCCAATAATGGTTTCCAGATTTTTATTGAGTTCAAATTCCACCATCTGCCGTGGCGGGATTCAAACCCGGGTCCCCAGAGCATTACCCTGGGTCTCCGGATTACTAGTCCAGCAACAAAGCCACCAGGCCGGTCAGTCTGACTTTGGTGTTGGGCAAACTCTTGGAGTCAATTCTAAAGCACAGGATGAACTATCACTTAGAAAGGCATGGATTGATCAGGGATAGTCGGCATGGTTTCGCTAGGGGAAGATCGTGTCTTACTAACTTAATAGAATTTCTTGAGGAAGTAACAAGGAGGATTAATGAGGGTAGTGTATTGGATGTTGTCTACATGGATTTAAGTAAGGCATCTGACAAGGTCGCACATGGCGGACTGGTTAGAAAAGTGAGTTCCCATGGGATACAGGGGAAAGTGGTGAGTTGGATCCAAAATTGGCTCAGCAACAGGGAACAAAGGGTAATGGTCAATGGATGTTTTTGCAAAGGGAAAACAATTTCCAGTAACGTTCCACAGGGATCAGTGTTGGGGCCCTGTTTGTTGCATATATTAATGATTTAGACTTAAATGTGGGAGGCATGAATTGGAAATTTGCAAATGATACAAAAATTGGCTGTGTAGTTGATAGTGAAGAGGTTAGCTATTGACTCCAGAACAATGTCAATGGTTTGGTTGAGTGAGCAGAGATGTGGCAAATGGAATTCAACCAGATAAGTGTGAGGTAATGCATTTGGGGAGGGCAAACAATGCAAGGGAATACTCAATAAACAGGAGGATATTGAGAGGGCTTGAGGAAGTGAGAGACATTGGAGTGCATGTCCACAGGTCCCTGAAGGTGGCAGGATGGGTGGATAAGGTGGTAAAGAAAGCATAAAGGATTGCTTTCCTTTATTGGACAAGGTACTGAATACCAAAGCAGGGATGTAATGCTAGAACTGTATAAAATGCTGGTTAGGCCACAGCTGGAATTGTGTGTACAGTTCTGGTCACCACATTACAGGAAGGACATAATTGTTTTGGAGAGAGTACAGAGGAGATTTATCAGAATCTTATCAGTGCTTGAAAATTGCAGCTATGAGGAGAGATTGGATTTCTTTAGAACAGTGGAGGCTGAGGGGTGACCTACTTAAGGTGTATAAAATTATGAGGGGCCTATTTAGGAACAACTTGTTTATGAGGGGCCTATTTAGGAACAACTTGTTTCCCCTAGCTGAGGGTTTAATTACCAGGGAGCATAGATTTAAGGTAATTGTTAGAAGGATTAAAGGGGGCATGGGGAAAAACTTTTTTACCCAAAGGTGGGTGCCTGAAATTCGCTGCCTAAATTGGTGGTTGAGGTTGAAATGCTCAACTCATTTAAATGGTACCAGGATCTGCTGCTGAAGTGCTGTAACCTGCAAGGCTATGGATCAGGTGCTGGAAAATAGGTTTAAAAATGTGCGACTTGTTGCTTTTTTTTCTTTTCTTTTGCCAGTGTAGACACAATGGGCTGAATGGCCTCTTTCTGTGCCATAACTTTTCTGTGGTTCTAAAAAGGGTCCCTATGAATGTCAGAATTGAAGCACTGTGGAAGTGACGTACCAGAGCCAGCAACTTGACTGATGGAGGCTCAGTGTAGAAAGGCATCATCACACTTCTCAGATGCATCCCTGGACATTATGCTGCGGCTGTAAGGACACTCAAGTCGATTCTCTGCTCCCCAGAGAGGAGGAAAATGGCAGTCTCAAAGAACCAGAGAACAAGCAGACGCAGCAGGAACCGACCGAGGAGCAGCAGAAGTGTGTTGCTCGCTCCTGGGTACAATGCCATAAGAGATCTAATGACCTGATCAGGGCGGGAAAGATGAGTGGCATGCTACATTCAGGTATAAGCATCCTCACTCTGTCTTCCCCAGCCTGCTCCACGTCACTCTTCAGACCAACGAACTTTGCAGGTGCACTCATCCCCCTCTTTCAAGACACTTCCTCACATTTCCATCTGACCAGCCACCACTGACACTAACCCTCACCTTATTTCAATGTCACACACTTCAATGTGACCTTCCATAAATGTGCTCCTTCCACCCTCTCAAAATGTTTAACTTCTAAAACTTTTCTTTCTCTCCTTGTAAGAAAAGAGAGCACAAAACATTATAGAGAGCCAAAGTACCAGAAGTGACCCTCTAGCCACTTCGACAGCAGCAGAGGAGGATAGTGATGAGCTGGGTCTCTGCATGCCTGACCGTAAAAGATGGAAAGACGGGGCGGCGGGATCTCCCAGTTACCTGGGGCAAAATCTTTTGCTCTGCTGCTGGCAGGTTTGTAGGTTAGGTGGGGTGGTGAGCGTCAAATTTCTTAGATTGATCTCCAGCTGGGTTCCCACCTGTCCCGACCTCTGCAATTTTACGCTGTGGCGGGCGAAGCCTCAGATGGTCTGCCCACCCTGCCCCAATTGAGGCCCTTAAGTGGCCAATATTGACCACTTAAGGACCGTTTCCTGCCCTCAATCTTTAGGCTGGCAAGAGGAGTTCCTGAGTATTGGAGAAGCCCAAAAATAATTGGGTTCAGTCCTTGGGCAAGGGGGTGGGTTCTTGCATCAGCAGCCCCCCTTGAACTTCTGGTGCCCCCCTCATAAGGTCCAGCAACCGCAGGACCTCCCTCTTCCCCTGACGGCCTCTCTGCCGACACCTCAATCCCCCACTGTCCACCCTTCCAGGCCTCCCCTACCCTCCCTGCTCTGAGACCCCCCCCCGCAGAACTTACCTCTTCCTGGAATCCCAGGACTTAGGCTCCGGGGAATATATGCAGCCCCACTCCTGTCCATTGGCACTGCAGGGACTAGAGAGCTGTCAGCCAGTCAGAATGGCCAGCAGCTCTCTGAGGCAGGACTTCCTCTCTAAAGTCTCTCCTCCAGCCAATTAACATTCATTGGAACGTGAAATCGCTGCGGGGCAGACAGTTTGCAGGGATGTGTTCCCCCGGTGACTCTTCAGATGGCAGGAAAGGAAACCCCGCCATCCTAAAAGTCCTGGCCCATGTGACAGATTTAAATATAACACAGCAACATAACTTACAAAACCCATTAATTTTGATTTGATGCCAGTAACCACTGCAATATGATGATCTGCACAATGATGACTTAGAATCCTCTGACTTTTTCAGTTCTAATTTGTCTTTCATATCCTACAGGCCCTTCAAGCATCACTCAGGAGGAGACTCCTCAGAGGAGATCACTCACCCTGAGGATGCACCATCACAGGATTCATGCATGCCCTCTACCAGCTAGGTACTCATTTCTTGGTGGGGCTACCGAGGCATGTAATTGGGCCGTCACCTGGTGAAGCACACGTCACAAGTGATCAGGATAAGGTGTTGGAGTCGGGGGCAGCAATGGAGAGCCCCATCACAGGGTTCAGGACCCTTCATGTTCTACTCAGGTGCACATAGGTGCTGAGCCTTGTGGATCATTAGTGAAAATTCTGAAGCATCAGTGGAAAATGTGTGAAATTCTGTCAGCCTTTCTAGAAGCACTGCAAATGATTTGAAAGAGATTGGAGGAGTCCATCTCTGGCATGAGTGCCATGATGTCTCAGGCCTTTGTGTTGATAGCTATGTCATTGGCCGCCTGCATGAAGCATCAGATGTGACTGCCCGCCAAGTACATGCTGGTTCTCACCAGTGAAAAGCACATTCAGACTCCTATCTTAATGAGGATTGTGGAAAGCCTCACGTTGGCTATTCAGCGCCTCAGTGAAGTTAGCACAGTGCTCTCCAGCTCTTGGCTAGCAGGGCAGTGCAGAAGGGTCATCAGAGGGAAGATGGAGAAAGTGTACAAGGAAGTGGGATCCAAAGTGCATCCATTTTTGTCTTCTTGCCTCTCACCCACCTTCCCCCATTGAAACCCTGCAGCTGCCTCCTGTCCTAATGGCCAAGCCTGCCCCTTCACAAGTACAGGTGGGCCAGTCTTTGGCAGGGCCTTCATATACCAGAGAATGCCTTTCAAGAGTTTCTGAGCAGTCAGAGCAGGGATACAAGCAGCCTGCCTTGAGCTCTGCTGAAGCCACATGGGTTGCATCGCGTAGCAGTAGTAGAAAAAGGAAGAGAAAGAATTTATAGTAGCACAAAGCTATTCACTTTGGTGTTTAACACTGCGTTAGATTGTCACATTTCTGTTTCATGTTTATGAATCTTAAAATTTATTTCAAAACTCCATCGTCCCATCCTCCCGGTTTTTGCCTGCCGCCTGCCTTGAGAAGAGTGATGTGACGAGTTAAACACAAGCAATGGGTGTCTGTGAGAGGAATGAATTGTTGCTTGTGGGACTGATTTGTGCTGGGGGCTAAAACTGGTTGGTAGGGAGTGTGGAGGCACAGTTGGTTCAGAATCGGTGTGCCGAGTGGCTGCATTACCTCAAAAATATGCCTGCATCAGTCCATCCTGCACCACTGGCAGTTAAGTGTATGGCTGCAGTAACCCTTGTCGCATCAGGTTCCTCCTCCTCCTCCAATGATCCAATGCCCTTATCGTCTTTAATCTCCTGGAGCTCCGTCATTGCTGCTGCAGACCAGCTGAAAATTGATGGAGGTGTAATCTATTTTACTTGATGAATTAGTCTAGCGTGCCTTGAATGCCGCATAGGTGCAGTCCATGACCCCATGGACTTGTGGGAATCCAGACAGAACAGCAAACCCATGCACCCTCTCATTCTCACATCAGTAGCGAAGTGTACGTAAGTTCCCAGCATGGGCAAACATGTCATCCATCACCCGTGAGATGCACTCGTGGGCAGCAGATTGTAAGTTTCAACAAATGTCACCGGCAGATTCCTGAAAGGAACTGGAGGCAAAGAAATTAAGGGCTGTGGTCCACTTGACTGCTGCTGGCAATGTGTGCCCACCTGGTCCACTTGGCAGGAGGCTTACTTCTAGGAAACTGCAAATGACAGCGAACACCTGATGGGAAATTTTGAACTTTTTGAGGTACGAATGCTCAGCCCAAGAAGTTTATCCTCTGCCTGTGTTGGGGGTAGTATGTCCTGGAGCTTGACCTTGGTGCTTACCCCTGTGGAGCAGCAGGTGGCTGAGGAGAAGACTCCTGCTGCACCTGCTGGAGCTGGTGTTGCTGCTCCTGCTCCTCATGTTTCTCATCTGAAGTCCAAAGCAGAGCTGCAGAACTTGTTCCCTTGCTGATCTAAAGGTTGACAGCAGGGAAGTGCAGATCAAAAATTTTTAAAAAACACCAAAGTGGCAGAAATGATCTCCAAAGTATTAGGAATCACATCCAAAGCAGTGAAAGCGCACTTAACAAGTCATGTAGGCAAAAGCCCTTCACTTAAGCAAGGAAGCATCTGTCAGATCTCAGTATTTAAAGCCTTTCTTGTCTGTCAATTTTCAGTCCTGTCAACTCCTGCTGTCTTCTTCCAGGAAGCCTGAGAAATCTGTGCGCACAGAGGTAAAGTCTGAATGCTGTGACAAAACAGCAGTTATTGAACATTAAACATATATGTAAATGGTAGACTCACAAGCCCCATGGCGGATTCCTGCATGCTGAAGAACGCATTCGGATTAAAGGTAGAAGTCACAGCATTCCTCCCGGCTTCTCGACACACTGGCAATTTCAGCTGTTCTGTTGCCCACACAGAAACTGACCCACCCTGACAGGTTAAAATGCCCCCCAACGTGTGGGAATTCATTGAAAAAGCAAATTTGAGTCAGGGAAAGACGCATCCAACAACAACAGCTTATATTTATGTTACACTTTTAATGTATTAAGACGTCTCAATTCAAGAAGAATTATAAATGAAAGTATGGCACCGAGTCACATAAGGAGATATTAGGTCAGTTGACCAAAAGCTTGATCAAAGAGGTAGGTTTTAAACTGTATCTTAAAGGTGGAAAACAAAGTAGTGAGGTGCAGAGGCTTAGGGAATGAACACTATCATGGGGCCTAGCCAACTGAAGGCATGGCCACCAGTAGTGGAGCAATTGAAATCAGGGCTGCTTAAGATGATCACTACAGTGTGGAGTTCTTAATCTCAGAACTCTGCACAAATCTCCCTGCCCGTGTATCATCTCCTTCCTTGTCATCCAGAAGCAAGCTCACTCCTCGCTGGGTGGCAAAATTATGCATCATGCAACACACAGTGATAACTTTGGGCATTTTGATAAGATTCCCCGAGTGGGATGAAAAATTGAATTGTTGCTTCAGCGTTCCTAAAGTGTGGAGAGGAGTAACATGTTTAGTGGATAGGATTTATTTTATCTGTAATTTGCTGTTGTCTAGTTTCTGTATGGGGGAGTCACAAGCCATTATTGCACATGGTAGCTCTGGTCTTCCAAAAGCCATTTGTTTATTCTCTCAGGACTATCAAATGACACTGCCTGTAGCCTTATGGTTGCTCCCTAGATTATGAACATCAATGTGCAGGATCACATTGTTGAAACCACCTGAATATTAATGGAGTGGCAGTCCTTTCTTTTTATTCATGTTTTTCATTAATATGGGGAGCCCTGGATTCCATTTTTTTTTATTCTTCATTCATGGGATGTGGACGTCGCTGGCTAGGCCATCATTTATTGCCCATCCGAATTGCCCTTGAGAAGGTGGTGGTGAGCTGCCGCCTTGAACAAAAGCAGTCCGTCTTTAAGTACACCCCCAGTGCTGTAAGGAAGGTTATTGCCAAGCAAATGCCACTTGATAGCACTGTTGATGACCCCTTCCATCAGTTTACTGATGATCGAGAGTAGACTGATGGGGCGGTAATTGGCCTAGTTGGATTGTCCTGCTTTTTGTGTACAGGACATACCTGGGTAATTTTCCACATTACCAGGTAGATGCTAGTGTTGTAGCTGTATTGGAACAGCTTGGCTAGGGGCCCGGCAAGTTCTGGAGCACAAGTCTTCAGTACTATTGCTGGAATACTGTCAGGGCCCATAGCCTTTGCAGTATCCAGTGCCTTCAGCATTTTCTTAATTGAGTGAATCGAATTGGCTGAAGACTGGCATCTGTGATGCTGGGAACCTCCAGAAGAGGCCAAGATGGATCATCCACTCTGTACTTCTGGCTGAAGATTGTTGCAAATGTTTAAGCCTTGTCTTTTGCACTGAGGTGCTGGGCTCCCCCATTGTTGTGATGGGGATATTTGTGGAGCCTCCTCCAGTGAGTTGTTTAATTGTACACCACCATTCATGACTGGATGTGGCACAACTGCAGAGCTTAGATCTGATCTGTTGGTTGTGGAATGACTTAGCTGTATCATTTGTTGCTTATGCTGTTTGGAACGTAAGTTGTCCTGTGTTGTGGCTGCACCAGATTGACACCTCACTTTTAGGTATGCCTGGTGTTGCTCCTGGCATGCCGCCTTGCACTCTTCATTGAAGCATGGTTGATCCCCTGGCTTGGTGGCAGTGGTAGAGTGGGGCATATGCCAGGCCATGAAGTTACAGATTGTGGTTGAGTACAATTCTGCTGCTTCTGATGGCCCACAGCGCCTCATGGTTGCCCAGTCTTGAATCGCTAGATCTGTTTGAAATGTATCACATTTAGCACGGCGGTAATGCCACACAAGAAGAAGGAGGGTATCCGCAATGCGAAGACGGGTCTTTGTCTCCACAACGACTGTGCAGTGGTCACTCCTCCCGATTCTGCCATGGACGGATGCATCTGCAGTAGGCAGGTTGGTGAGGAAGAGGTCATGTATGTTTCTCTCTTATTGGTTGCCTTACCATCTGCCACAGACCCAGTCTAGCAGCTATGTCCTTTAGGACCCGGCTACCTTGGTCTTGTAGTAATGCTACAAAGCCACTATTGGTGATGGACATTGAAGCCCCCCACTCAGAGTATATTCTGCACCCTTGCCACCCTCAGTGCTTCCTCCAAGTGGTGTTCAACATGGAAGAGTACTGATTCATCAACTGAGGGGGCGTGGTACATGGTAATCAGCAGGAGGTTTCCTTGCCCATGTTTGACTTGATGCCATGAGACTTCATGGTGTCCAGAGTCAATGTTGAGGCAACTCCCTCCTAACTGTAGAACACTGTGCTGCCAACTCTACTGGGCAGGGATGGTGAAGGTGGTGTCTGGGACATTATCTGTAAGGTATGATTCCATAAGTATGACTATGTTAGGCTGCTACTCGCCTAGTCTGTGAGACAGCTCTCCCAATCTTGGCACAAGCCCCCGGATGTTAATAAGGAGGACTTTGCAGGGTTGAGAGGGTTGAGTTTGCCGTTGTCATTTCCAGTGCCTAGGTTGATTCCAGGTAGCCCATCCAGTTTCATTCCTATTGACTTTTTCTAGCAATTTGATACAAATAGCTTCCTAGGCCATTTCAGAGGGCATTGCTGTGGATCTGGAGCCACATGTAGGCCAGATTTACTGCCCTAAAGGGCACTAGTGAACCAGATGGTTTTTTATGACAATGGTTTCATGGTCATCATTAGACTTTTAATTCCAGATTTTTATTGAATCCAAATTTCACCATCTGCCGTGGTGAGATTGGAACCCAGGTTCCCAGAACATTACCCTGGGTCTCTGGATTACTAGTCCAATGACTGCCTCCCCAGCTTGAATGCTTTGGACGCTTAGGCAGCCTGTCAGGTGGTTAAGAGTTCTGTGCCCTTTTTATTTGGTGCCTCCTCTCCACTGGAAAGGTGATTTTAATTTTTCCCTGGGTAAGAGTGGCATCGGTCACTTGCTTGATCCAAGTATGAACTGTGAATTGATTACCTCGCAGACATACCCATGTGGTGAATTGGAAGGATAAGAAAACAAACTTCAACGTTGCTTTCAAAATTATTCAAAAGCAGCCAACCTGAAAAAGATGTGGCTGCTGAAACAATTGGCACTCGCAAGACTGAGATTGGTAGACTTCTATTAGGTAAGGGCTCTCAAGCTAAGGTGGGTAGGATACAGACCAGGCACAACCTAATTGACTGATGGAGCAGGAGCTGAATGACCTTCCCTGGTCCTATGTTCCAACATCCGTTGAGTTGTCCTTACTCATTTTGTGTGAGTTAAGTATGTACTGGAGTTGTAGCCTCATTCACAATCATAAAAAGACAGGTGGGACATTATTTCTAAATATTTATTTACAGTAAATGAATTTTTACATGCTGCTAGCACTATTCAGTCCACCAAAATTGTACAGTAGAACACTGGGCTGCATAGCTGGGGGTCTGACTTTGCAACTTAAACCAGCATAGGTGTGGAGATGTTCACTGTACCCTTCTTCTTTCTAATCTACATTAAAATTGTAAGTTTCTCAGTCGACTAATGGCACTAAAATATGGAAATAGAGGATGCAGAAACTTATTTAGTGGGAGTTTTAGATTATCTTACTGGGAGAGCAAATGGTGATTGAAATGTAGCACTGTTAAATATAATCTACATTAGTAGAAAAAAAGTATACAAAAAAGAGCATCACTGTGTACAATGCATTGACAGAGGGAGACTCAATGGACCTGGGAATAATTATAGACTTCTTGCCTTATGGGGTAAAACAATTAAGCAAGTAGACAGCTTGAATATATAATCAGAAGACTACAGTTATCCAGAAGTTCTATCTGAGGCATTCCAGTACATTGGGCGTGTTTCGCATGAAATAATCACTGTGTTTCATTTTGGCCACCATATTCGAGTAAATGTGCATAAAAGCATTGGGGAGTTTGCATAGAAAAGAAAAATGACGAACTGTATTGAAATATAAAGAGGTTTGCACTCTTTAATCTGCAAAGAAGGGAGCCAATGGGGCAGCAGATTTCTGATCCAACAGAATCTCCCATTCAGATTCTAACACCAGTTAGAACCAGGAGCCGGTCCATATGAAATGCCTCAGCACAATCTGACAATTTAAACGCTAGTACTAATTCAGGGATCCCCATATTGAATTTCAATAGTCTTTTATACAATCTATTATAGTTAATGATATATTGTTCCTCGATAGAATGGCCATCTGTTTTTTCAATATCTATCAAAGTCTGACCATGTCTCATAGATCATTTTTGTAAATTTCAGAACTGTAATATAAGATCTAAACCTTCATTATGATCCTACTAATGGGTATCCAGCTCACAAAATAATTTACTTCTGGTCAGAAGTGACAATGCCATGACCATACCTAGTTTCCTCTTTGGGAAGGATGTAATCCATGTCAACATATCCACTTCATTACTCCATTATTCCACTCCAAGAAGGAGTGCTCCAAGTTCAGGCTCCAAGAATGTCGGAGGATAATCAGAGCCCTACCATTTGCACTTGCTTTCTGCCATTTCTTACAATGGCTACAAGGATTATAGTTTCCTAATTTTTTTTTCTTAGCTTCCAACCTTCACCCTTAGGCAACCATTCTCTGCTTCCATGATGTATTCCAGAAAGTGAAGGATAGAACTGGAGCTAATCTTTACACACTTTTATGTTAATTTCCAGAGTTACTTATTACACGCATACACCTGACCACGGTTTTAGTCTGTGTCTATTTATAGGAGGCTCAACTGCATGCCCAGTTAATCTCCATCACTGACTTACACTCACTCATTCACTTTTCCAGAACCACTTTATCCAATTCAGGGTCGCAGGGAGTCAGAGCCAATCCTGACAGGCAATGGGTGCTAGACGGGATACACCCAGGACAGGATGCCAGTCCATCACAGGGACACACTCAACCACACACACAAACACACACTAAGGGGTAATTTAATCGTAGCCAACCCACCTAACCAGCATGTCTTGGTCGGTGGAGAAACCCACACGGACAAGGGGAGAACGTGCAAACTCCACACAGACAGGCACCCTGGAGCTGTGAGGCAGCAGCACCAACCACTGCGCCACCGTGCCACCCCCACTGACATACAATTAACAGCCCACATACAAAACTGATTGCTTTACACTTTGGACAGACAAGCAGACATCACATATCATCTTTGCCACTTCCAGATGATGAAATGGACTACAAAATCAATTTTGGGAGCTATCTGTTCTTATTCCAGTTGTCTCTGGATGCACCTTATTGTGCCATCTAACACTTTACATTTTTTTCAAAAGAACATAGGCACTTGCTGCCAATTTAATGTTAGTTGTGAATCAATATATTTTGAATAGGTTTGTTATAAACGAGCCTTATTTCAACCCTTTACTTTCCTGAAAAACGTAACGTGTGCTGCGCTCTAAATTTGTTGTCTGGTGCATGAGTTGATTTAACCAACCTGATTCAAACCAAATGTGGTTTTCTGTTATAAATAGTACTCCAACTTCCTGAGATTCCTAAAGAAATATTCTAGGTTGAGGCTATACATTGCTTTTATACTTGTGCAAAACAAAATTCCCAAGGAACTATAAAACCATGCAAGTTGACTGCACATATCTGCATACTTTGTTAGAGAATCCCACTGCCCTGCTTTCTCCCCATAGTTTCAAATGTTTATCTACTTTTCATTAAAAAAAACACATTGCCCTTTGCCTTAACTATTCCCTTTGGTAAAGTATTCCAAGTTATAGCTACTGTCTGTATAGGAAATATTTGTGTACCATTTTAAAAGGGATACAGGAAGAGGGAGACCTGGCACGAACAAATTTTTGAAGGTAGCTGGACAAGTTGATAAAACTGTTCTTTTTAAAAATAGCGCAGATGAGATCCTGGACTTTATAAATGGAAGCATAGAGTACAAAAAACAAGGAAATTGTGTTAGACCTTTATGAACCACTGGTTCAGCCTCAGCTGTAATATCGTATCTAATTCTGGGCACTACACTTTAGGAAAGATGTCAAGGGCTTGGAGAAGGTGAAGAGGAAATTTATCAAAATGATATCAGCGAAGAGAAGCTTCAGTTATGTACAGAGAATAAAGAAGCTTGAATTGTTCTCCTTATGGCAGAGAAGATTAAGGGAAGATTTAATAGAGGTGTTTGAAGTCATGAAAGGATTAGATAACAGTAAATAAGGAGAAACTTTACACTGATGGGTGGGAACTATGGAGTAGATGAGAATTTTTTCACGCTGTGTGCTGTTATGTTCTGGAATTCACTACCTGGAAGGATGGTGGAAGCACGTTTGCTAGTAATTTTCAAATATGAAGTGTATGTATACTTGAAAAGGAAACATTTGCAGGGTTGTGGCAAGAGAGCAAGGGAGTGGGACAAATAAGATTGCTGTTTCAAAAAACAGGCACAGGCAAAACGGCTAAAATGGCATCCTTCTGTGCTTTTTAATTATGAAAATTCCTTTTAATTTTTCTCCTCACTTTCTTGGTAATTATTTAATATTTATGATTCCTCAACCAGAGGAAGCCATCTTTCTCTATTCATTTTATCAAAACCCTTCTAAGGAACTGAAGGTTACTACAGAAACAATATAATTCAATTGCCTGACTCACAAACAGCAGGATCTTAGCCCCAATTGGGTTACCTTTCATTGCTTTGTAGGTTATTTTTTATAACTACATATTCGGTGCTTTTTTTGTATAAGTACTTGGGCAATCAGGGTAACACTTTGGTGGCTTAAAAGAGCATGAGAAAGGGAGAGCGAGTGGAGAGACTTTGGAGGCTTAAAAGAGTGCAAGAAGCAGGAATAGAGCAGTGGACCAGTTTAAAAGAGCGCGAGAAGGGGAGAGAAAACGACGAGGTTAGGGGTGGGGGTTCAGAGTTAGGACCAACCATGTTCATAGAAAACTCAAATGTCACGGGATCAGGTAAGTGATTGGTTGCTTGTTTACCTTTCATGACCTGTGTAAATTATTAATAATTGTAAGGTTTCATCAGTAGTAAGGTTTATTGGCTTATTGGGAGTAGTAGGGTTTATTAATTATAAATTAAGTAATAAATTAATTAACGTAAAATAAAGATGGCAGGGAAGGTGATGTGTTGTGACTGCAGAATGTGAGTGCTCCTGAACACCAGTGTGATCCAGGGCAAATACATTTTTTTTTAATTCATTCATGGCATGTGGGCTTTGCTGGCTGGGCCAACATTTATTGCCCATCCCTAATTGCCCTTGAGAAAGCGGTGGTGAGCTTCTTTCTTGGACCGCTGCCGTCTGTGTGGTGTTGGTACACCCACAGTGCTGTTAGGAAGGGAGTTCCAGGATTGTCACCCAGCGACAGTGAAGGAACAATGATATATTTTCAAGTCAGGATGATGAGTGACTTGGAGGGGAACTTCCAGGAGGTGGTGTTCCCATCTGTCTGCTGTCCTTGTCCTTCTAGATGGTAGAGGTCATGGGTTTGGAAGGTGCTGTCGAAGAAGCCTTGGTGAATTCCTGCAGTGCATCTTGAGATTGGTACACACTGCTGCTACTGTGCATTGGTAGTGGAAGGAGTGAGTGTTTGTGGATGTGGTGCCAATCAAGCAGGCTACTTTGTCCTGGACTGTGGCAAGTTTCTTGAGTGTTGTGGGAGCTGCACTCATCCAGGCAAGTGGGGAGTATTCCATCACACTCCTGACTTGTGCCTTGTAGATGATAGACAGGCTTTGGGGAGTCAGGAGGTGAGTTACTCCTCACACGATTCCTAGCCTCTGACCTGCTCTTGTAGTTGACTCTTGTGGGTTGACTCTTTAAAAAAAAAATTAGGGTTGGGCAATAAATGCTGACCTAGCCAGCGAAGCCCACATCCCATGAATGAATAAAATAAAAAGCAGCTTGAAGATGGTGGGCCGAGAACACTGCCCTGAGGAACTCCTGCAGTCATGTCCTGGAGCTGAGATGATTGACCTCCAACAACCACAACCATCTTCCTTTGTGCTAGGTAGGACTCCAACCTCCGGAGAGTTTTCCCTCTGATTTCCATTGACTCCGGTTTTGCTAGGGCTCCTTGATACCACACTCTGTCAAATGCTGCCTTGATGTCAAGGGCAGTCACTCTCACCTCACCTCAGGAGCTCAGCTCTTTTGTCCCATGTTTGTCCCCAGGCTGTAATGAGGTCAGGAGCAGTAGTAAGTGTCTGTCGTTCAGGGAGTTTCAGTTCGGAGACGTTGAGCTGGAGGTTGAATTGGGGACACTGCGGTGCACCAGAGAGGGGGAAAGTTACCTGTACATTTTATTCCAGGAGGCAGTCACACCCCTTTGACTAGGCAGAAATTTAGAGTTGGTCAATGGTCAGGGACAGGAGGGTGTGTCTGCGAGTCAGGCAAATGTGCAGAATCAGCATGCAGTGATGGAGGAGCTTCGGCCCCTGACTTTGTCCAACAGGTGCTTGCTGCCTTTGTGGATGAGGAGAAGGACTGCAAGGTGGATGTGTGGACTGATCAAGGCACCATGGTGAAGGATACCATTCAAGTGGGGGGAGCAAAGTGGAATGTGGTATGACAGGAGACAGGTATAGTCAGGGGGACAGATACTGTTCTCTGCAGCCGTGACCAGGAGCTCCCAAGGTTGTGTTGCCTGCCTGGTGCCAGGGTTAAGGACATCGCCTTGTGGCTGAAAAGGAACTTGGAGTGGGAGGGGGAGGATCCAGTTGTCATGGTTGACATGGGAACCAATGAAATAGGTAGAACCAGAAATGATGTTTTGTTAAGAGAATTTGAAGTGTTAGGTCTCAAATTAAAACTTAAAATATCAAAGGTAATCATCTCTAGATTGTTAGTTGAGCCATACTCCAATTGGCATAGGGTCAAAGAGATTAGAGAATTAAATGCGTGGCTCAAAGTGTGGTGTGGGAAAAAGGGGTTTCAATTCATGGGGCACTGCCATCAGTGCTCAGAGAAGAGTGAGCTATTCCATAGGGATGGGCTCCACTCGAACGGGGCTGGGACCATTATCCTAGTCAGTCATCTAACTAGGTCAATGGACAGGGCTTTAAACTAACAGAGTTCGCGGGGAAGAGTTCGGGTGAAGGGAGATTTAAAAATCCATAGAGAAAGGCCGAGGCATCAAAACAGTATAGCGATGTGGGTAAAGACAAGCTGAGTGGGAGAGAAGGGGACAGAGAGTTTAACAAAAAGTGTACATCAGTGAATAACGTCATTGTAGGGAATAGAAGTAAAAAAAAACAAAGGATTTTTATCTGAATTCATGAAGCTTCTGCAATAAGATAGATGAGCTAGTGGTACAAATATAGGTAAATGATTTTGATCTCACCGCCGTTACAGAGACATGGGGCCTGAATCTCCACGGAGTGGCATTCATAGTCGGATTCCCTCTCCACTCCTTCTTTCTTATCTGAAATTTTTTTCAATCCTGTCTCGTCCAATCTTCCGACTCAGGCTGGGCGAGAATTGTGTAGTGCAGCACGCTTCTGAGGCCTTCAGTCAAGCGTTTCAAAGTCGATTGAAAGGAGCCACTCACACTTTTATGCAACACTAGCTGCCGTATACCGGGTAAGTTAAGGGCCCAGCCAAGTTTAAAGTTATTTTATAGGCCAGGGAGAAGGTAAGTGTCTGTCGTAAGACGGTGGGATTTTATGGATGGGTGGGTGGGATTTTGGTTGGGGGAGGGTGTTGGGTCAGGCCGGGCCTTGGATGACGGGGCTGGGCCACATGCAGGGCTGGAGTTGGATCAGGCCTTGGGATGGGGAGCGTAAGGTCAAGCTGGGCCTAGGGGCAGTGGGGTGAGGCCGGGCCTCGAGGTGAGTGCTGGGAGTCAGGTCTGGCCGGTGGGGGTGCGGGTGGCAGTGGTGCGGTAAGAGTTAGGAATTGGGCCTTTTGGGGGGGGGGGGTAAAGAATCCCCTTAGGGGGGTGGGGGGGGGAGTGGTGGGTGGCGTTGTTCCATAATGTTGAGGAAATTCCATTTGGATAGGGAGTGCCTGACGGGGAGGGGTAGTTGGAGGGATGGGGTGGGGGAGTCCCGTGGAGCGGGAGGGGTTGCCGGGGAGTGGTAGGAGTTCCCTCGGGGTAGGTGGTAAGTCCTGTGGGGCGGGCTGGTGTCGGTCTGTACAATAGTTACCTAGAGGTTAGAAGTGGTTTTAATTCTTCTAACTTTTTCTGGGTAACTATTGATGTAAGACAGCCGGAACCATCTGAAGTTTGTGATTTAAATCGCATTTTTGGATGGTTCCCAGTGCAGGAAGATTGCACTTCACGAGCAATTGCCGTGCAGTCCTTACTGGAGATGGGTGGGGTTTCCCCATTGCATCTTTGGGGTACCTCTCAGTTACACTGCTCTGGAGATCGGAGGTTAGAGTCCAAGATTACAAGGTAATCAAGGTTGGGAAATAAATATTCCAGGATACACAATATTTCGGAAAGACAGACAGAATAGCAAAGGAAGAGGAGTAGCCCTGATAGCAAAGGATAACATGTGAACATGAGTGAGAAAGGATCTGGCCACAGAAGATCATGAATCAGTATGGGTGGAAATGAGTGAAAATGGAAAAAGTAGAAGAAGTGAGTAAATCAACCAAAAATATAGAAAGAGATTGTAAGAACTTTTATAAGTACATAGAAAGGAGGAGAATAGCTAAAGTAAATGTTGGTCCCTTAGAAGCAGAGACAGGAGAAATTATCATGGGGAAAGAGGAAATAGCAGTGGCATTGAACAAATATTTTGTGTCAGTCCCCTCAGTAGAAGACACAAGTTTCATACCAGAAATACATGGGTATTTTAGTAAGGGGATAAAAAGAGTGAGGAAATTAATATCAGCAGAGAAAGAGTATTGGAGAACCTTAAGGGACTAAAGTCCGACAAATCCCCACGACCTGATGGCCTACACCCTAGGGTTCTAAAAGGGATAGCTGCAGAGATGGTGGATGTGCTAGCTATGATTTTCGAAAATTCCTTAAACTCAGGAACCGACCCATTAGGTTGGAAGCGGGCAAATATTACACCACTTTTTAAGAAAGGAGGGAGAGAAAAAGCAGTGAACTACAGTTCAGTTAGCCAAATATCAGTTGTTGGAAAAATGATGGAATCTATTACTAAGGATGTCTTAACAATGCACTTAGAAAGGCATAGAGTAAGCCAATGTGATTTTACTAAAGGGTAATCCTGTTGGACAAATTTATTAGAGTTTTTTGAGGATGTAATTAGTAGGGTAGGTAAGGGGGACGCAGTAGATCTAGTATACCTGGATTTTCAAAAGGCATTTGATAAGGTGCCACACAAAAGGTTAATAGGCAAGAAAAGGGCTCATAGAGTTGGGAGTAATATATTAGCATGGATAGAGGATTGGCTGATGGAGAGAAAGCAGAGAGCAGGCATAAATGGGACTTTTTCAAGCTGGCAAGCAGTGGATAGTGGAGTGCCACAAGGATCAGTGCTGGGGCCTCGGCTATTTACGGTCTATATTAATAACTTAAATGAAGAGACAGAGTAAGGTATCTAAGTTTGACGATGATACAAAACCCAGATGGAAAGAAAAGAGGACACAGAGAGGCGGCAAAGAGATATAGACAGGTCAAGTGAATGGGCAACAAAATGGCAGATGGAGTATAATGTAGTTATATAATGGAAGGGTGAAGTTATTCACTTTGATCATAAGAATAGAAAAGCAGAATATTTTTTGAAGGGTGTGAAACTTATAAGTTGATATTCAACGAGATTTGGGTGTGCTCATACAAGGAATGCAGAAAGTTAGCACTCAGGCTGCAAGCAATTAGAAAGGCAAATGGCATGTTGTCCTTTATTGCAAGGGGATTGGAGTACAAGAATACAGAAGTCTTGCTACAATTTTATAGGGTTTTAGTGAGACATCGTAATCTGGAATATTGTGTGCAGTTTTGGTCTCCAAATTTAAGAAAAGGTTTACCTGCGTTGGAGGTGATAGCGAAAGCCCCTGGGGTGGAGGAGATTGTCCGATGATAAGAGGTTGAGTAAATTGGGCTTATAATCTCTGGAGTTTAGAAGAATGAGAGGCAATGTCATTGAAACCTGCAAAATTTTGAAGGGCCTTGACAGGGTCAACCCTGAGAGATTGTTTCCACTAGTTGGGTATTCTAAAATATGGGGGCACAGTCTCAGGATAAGGGTCAAGTCGTTTAGGACTGAGGTGAGGAAAAATTATTTCACCCAAAGAGTTGTGAATCTTTGGAATTCTCTACCCCTGAAGTTGTGGATGAAAGACAGATTTTGGGTCTCCCAGGGAATTAAGGGATATGGGAAGTGGGCAGAAAAATGCAGCTGAAGCCCAAGATCAACCATGATCATATTGAATGGCAGAGAAGGCTTGATGGGCCAAATGGTCTACCCCTGCTCCTATTTCTTGTTCTTGTGTCACTGATGTGTTTTATCCTGGACTATTCAATTTTGATACAGTTCGCAGCATTTTAAATGACTGACTTAAAAGTCCATCATTTCAGACAATGGTAAATTTCAACAAGCCGGTCATAAGCATAACCTATGGCAGTGTGCAGTTCTTCAGAAAAAAATCTTGAATTGCTGCACTACATTTTTTCACCACAAGAGGAGCTCTATTTTTATTGCATGCTAGCTGACTAATTTGGTTGTAAAATTTAACTAATGGTCTCAATTTTTGTCACTGATAAGCAAACACAATTGAAACACAAAAAAATTAGAAATCACTAAAAATCTACATGACCCTTTTTCATAGCAAAAAGATTATGTTGACTGTATGTCTATGGTTTTGGTACTTAAGTTTAATTCCATTTTCTTTGATGCATTTTTCTTTTGCCACTTTCTTCCTTTTCTGTAATGAAAACCTCTAGATCAGCTATCAGATGGAAAAAAGCTGCTGCTGTGTCAGCAAAATAAACCACTGAGTGGTTTGGCCATTTACTTTCAATGCTATATGCACAAATTATTATAGTAGTTGTGATGGTCAGGGCTAGTTTTGATTAAATGAAGATTAGAGTTGTCTCTGAGCACTCTGCTTTAGCTCCAACCTAAGTACCGCAGTATCCACTGATGGCCATTGTTGCCCCGAAATATCAGCTGTGGATTGTTGATAGCACTTTTGCCTCTGAGTTGGAAGGATGTATAATCAAGTCTCACTCCAGAGACGTAAGCACGTGATTTAGGCTGACTCTCCTATGCAGTACAGAGATAGTGCTGCACTGCCAGAGGTGCCATCTTTCACATTAGACATTAAGCCGAGGCCTGCTCTCTTGGGTGCACATAAAGGATGCCATGGTGCAATTTTGAAGCAAAGTAGGGCACCTCTCCATGTTGTCCTGCCCAATATTTCTCATTTGCTGGCATCACAAGATCATCTGGTCATTATCACAGAAATTAGTTTGTTGTGTTTCTTACATTACATTCAAACCCGAATTTGTATGTGGAAACACACAATGTTACCTCAATAGCTGTAAAAGATTCAATTTATATAGCATAGACTACAACTCGATCTAGTTTGAAATGTACCACACAATGCTTCAAAACAGAAAATCTGCAGCATGTGCTGAAACATTCTTGATGGTGAAGCTTCTGTATGAAGTTTATCCCTGCCACTTTTTTAAAAAGTGAACAAAGGTTGTAATGTGAAGTCATTGTCAAGCCACTGTGAAATGAATAAAGCCTGGCCATTGCTCTTAAAGCAGATTTTTTTTATTTTTGCACTTGGAGATAAGGAACTACAAAATATATATCCTCCATTTAGTTCTCAGGGAATTATTTTCTCCAAATACCCCCAAACTATTAGTAGAAGTCTTGTTTAAATTGCTGAGATGATGGCACTTAGCTAAGCTCCACTAGAAATTCAATCAGTAAGTGCCTTCACTAAAATAATATTAATTGGCGAACTTTTTATTCCTGGATATTGATCCAAAACGATCAATACCAGGCAATACTGCTGTTGCTTGGACATGGTGGAGTTGGAGAACAATTGGCAGGATGTTAGGATAATATCTTGCTCAAGATTTCAGTTATTTTGTCAACAATAATGACACATGAGTACATATGGTGCATCGTCATATAAAGTGTGAGAAATGACATCCCTTCACAATGAATCTCTAAAAAGTCCCTAACAGCCCCTTGCACTGTTCTGTAAATTGTTTGGCCATATACAACCATTGTGGGTGTTTTTAAAAAATGACTGCAGATTTTGATTAAAACAATTATAACTGTCCCAAAATCTTTCAGAGGCAGTTGTGGATAGATTTAAATTCGCAAGTGCTGATGGGAAAAATATAATGTGCAATAAACTGCTAAATTGGTTAATATACTAGCCAGATTTTTAACATCCTAAAATTGTATTGCACTCTCCCCTTTTTGACGTAAACTACTCCCAAAATAGAAATTTTCACAATGCTGAGTGAAATATATCCAAATGCAGAACTTTGAATTGAAAGTCATCATCATGACTTGCATCCTTAACCTAAGACACATTTTTTGAGTCAGGGTCAGTTTATTTATATATATTCAGTATCATCAGTATGACACTATCAGACAGAATTTTGGTCAGTAAACCCATATATCATTCCTGGGAATGCTGTACTTGTATTGATACCTTAATCCAATTTTTAAAAATGAGTTAATAGCTGCACAAAAACAATTCTGAAAAATCTAATGTATTGCAGGTCTGGTAAACTCTCTGATCAGAATTTCTATATTTGTGAGCTTCCCTTTTTCACTCATATTGTCGTTCATGCCAAATTTTTCTGTTCAGATCTACTGGATGTAGGCATTGTGTTTAGCTGTTAAACCCTATGTAATCAGTTGTATTCCAGTCTCTTCTGGATGTATCTTTCACCCACACCTGAAAGTCAAAAGTTGTTCTGTAAGTAAAGACCATGGCCAGGATTTTACTTGGAGACTGATGGCTCAGCCAGACGGTGACAAATTGAGGGACCTTACCCGGATCAACAACTTTGGGGAACCTCACCTGGGGGTGGGTCATAACATATGTTAAGCGGTTCTTCACGACAGCATACATAAGGGGCACTGTTATATATACCATTACTGTTTCTAACCTGATTGGGCACCGTGTAGTCCATCGAGTGCCTCCTTCCAAGCAGCAGGGGTACCCCTCCATCTCACTGCGAGAAGACCTCCTCCATGCCCTTGCGATCACACCCCCTACTCCCCTTGCCAGAGCCTGTCAGATTGGCCCTGATGAGCTTGATCCCATTTACCTTGATGGATACTGGTCGAGGGCCTGCTACAGCTCCAGCAGTGGCAGCCACTCCTGGCCACTGACCAGAAAGTCAGAGGCAATAGACCTCAGGCAATTAATTGCCTGGAGTCATGGCTTCTGTGCCTTTGAGACAGGATGTCCTGCTTCCAAGAGCTGCTGGCTAATCAGAAGACCGGCAGCTCTTCAGTTCCAACAGTGCCACCAGGAGTGGCAGCCACTGCTGGAGCTGTAGCCCTGCTGCTTGAGAGGAGGCTCTCCATGGACTTCACGGTGCCCAATCGGGAGGTTAGAAATAGTAACGGTATATATAATAGTGCCTCTTACGTATGCTGTCGTGAAGAACCACTTAACATATGTTCCAACCCACCCCCAGGTGAGGTTCCCCAAAGTTGTTGATCCAGGTGAGGTCCCTCAATTTGTCACCGTCAGGCTGGGACACCCCCAAATTGTTATCCCCCGGGTAGGGAGGGATGAACTGGCTCCATGTGTTTATTCACCACCCCCCCACCCCCCCCAAAAAAAAAATTTAATCTAAAAAGGATCCCTTTCACAGATACCTTTTTCCCAGATCCAATCATTCAGGTTTTGAAGGAGCCAATTTGATCAGACTTTCTTGAGTTAAAGGTAAGAGTAAGTTTATTAACAACTAAAGGCAAGAAAGGATAAAATGCATGCATATACGGTCATACAGGTTAAAAGTAAGAACTTAACTTGAAGTAAATGTATCTATATATATATATGTTTTGTATATATATATTATATATATATTTATATATCTTTATATAAAAGAAGCAGTTCTTGACTCGTTGAAAGTAGGTGATTAAGCGTTGCAGCTGTTGCAATTCAAGGATTCCAGTAGAGATGACTCCGGTAGATGAATAGGCAGTTTCGAGGTTCCAGTAGTGTTGAATTCAGTAGAGAGGGAGAGAGATCGGAATACCTGCAAAATGGCGATTTGCAAGGGTACTATGTGTGGCTGTTACTTCTGAGTCAAACTTCCAGCATCAAAACACCCAACAGACAGGCATCGGGGCAGCTTTTCAGCTCACTTTTAACCCCTT
Source organism: Cetorhinus maximus (assembly GCF_964194155.1). NCBI lineage: Eukaryota > Metazoa > Chordata > Chondrichthyes > Lamniformes > Cetorhinidae > Cetorhinus > Cetorhinus maximus. The sequence continues at coordinate 83,569,909 of NC_135892.1, read as the reverse complement.
TTTATATTCCAAGTGGGAAGCAAATTCACAAATCTGCCTGGGCATTGCTCACAGGATTTCTTGATGAGATGATACTCATCTCCCATTATGTCCCATTGTCTCTATAAGAGGAAGCAATTATGTCTTTAGGAGTACCATGTCTGGCAACAGGGTGGGTTCCATTATCTCTTAGCGTGTCACCCTGCAGCATTCCAGTCAGTGGCTTGTGTGCATTTTAAAAACTCAGATCTTATATTTTTAAAGACCAATATTTCCGGATGCAATTTGGTGTTTCTTCCTTCATTATCATGATGCATAGGAACTTGATATATTACCATATGTGAGCAAAGTTTGAAATCTCAAGGAGTGAATGGAAGTATTTTATGTTATATTGTGTGTTTTTTGAGCTTACGTGAAGGCTTGGATTTACACACCAGTTACCTGGGAGAGTTCCTTAGTATGACGCTCTGGTAAGTCAGTCTACCTCACACATGGAAACTACAAGGCTGAATTTTATGGCCCCCCACCTGTGTATTTGAAGGCGTAGAAAACTCTTAAAATAAAACAGGTGGCCTTTCCGCACGCCCCGTCCTGCCTCCCGTATTACGGTGAGCGGAGAATGTTGAGTCCAGGCTTCGTGACTATTTCTTCCTCTGGGATTGGCTGTAGTCACAGTAGTGGCTATCGCTCAATCCTGATACTGCTATTTCTGCAGAGCCCCTGGCCAATCAGATTGGCCGGCAGCTCTCTAAGGCAGGACTTCATTGCAGATGGGGGCAGAACTCCCAATTAATTAGTTAAGTCAATTAAGTTGCTCCCAGCATATTCACACTGCAGGGCAGCCGGCTTTTGAGTTGGTAGGCTGATGACTGACTTTTCAGTCGGGACAGAGTTTTGGGAATACTTCCCTGTAAGATCCACCCCATAGTAACCAAAGCAAATTAAAACAATGTGTTTGAAATTATAAAAATATATTCTTGGATCGCTAAACTAATGAAAACCTCTTAGAGGCATTATTTGTATTAATAACTACTGAATAAGGTCCAGGGGCAGGATTTTGAGTTCGGCGTGTGGGCATGATCGGTGGGGCTTGGAGCAGCCAGGAAACGGGCTGCCGCCTGCAATCAGCCCCCGACTTACGATTTCACGCTAGCTGGCCAATTAATGGCCAGTCAGCATGAAAGGCGTGTTGAAATGTTCAGCGCTACCGGGGTGGGGGTGGGAGGAGAGCGAGCGCTGGAGTCAGCGTGGGCATGGGGGAGTGCTCAGAGAAAGCTCCCTGAAGGCAGAGAGCTGCCTCAGGGAGCTGAATAATTCAAAAGCCATAAATAAAGATGTTCAAATGCCGAAAAAAATGTCCATGCACCAGGATCAGTCACCTGAACATATGGCTGATGTAAATTCTGTCCAAACATTTTTATCTTTTTAATTAATGTCGGAAACCTCATCCGGCCCTTGGATGAGGTACCCTCAAAAAGGCAAAGGCCGCCTGGCCAATTCGGCTGCCCGCCAACTGTAACATTGGACGGGCAACGAAAAATCACTATTGATTACTACGTTAATGGCCTTATTAGGCCTCTTAATTGTCAGCGGGCACGATGCCGTCTCTCGCATGTGCCCGCCAACTGATCGAGTGCGCGATGACGTCAGGACATTCGCCCAACGTCATCACATGCTGTTTAATGCTCGAGCGGGTTGGGCACGTGCCTGAATGCTAAGCGAAAAATTCTGCCCAGAGAATCCAAAAAAATGCTACCGGCAACCTTCGCAATATCTTTGATTTCAAGCACATAGAAAAGCCAAAACCTAATGATTTATCATAAATCTATTTAAATAATTTACTGTATTTTAACAAAGGATTGTTTAATTTGTAAGCCGTATTCCTACAACATGATTTAAGAAATCTCAAGAAAGTATAAAAGATTGAAGACTGGAGAAGTTACATCACATAACTTTTAATTTTGCCAAAATAAGCCTTGTTTACTGTGCAGCATGATGTGAGGAGGTAGAAGTAGAAATGATTCTCAAGTATTTTTATCTCTTAAATCCAACATGGATTCCTGGCTTCTTTCAGCAAAAGTAAATGGAGTACTTGCATATTTGTTTTCCATCTAGGTGAGCAATATATTTCTCAGGAATAGAATTTTATTCCCCTGCTGAATCCAGTGGAATCATTAAGCTTTTTCTAACTGGTATAGTAGAAATCCAGTGTAATGAAAAGCCTTCCTAATATGATTTGTTTCATTGCTTGAAACACAACTTCGGGTTCAATCCAGTACTCAGAAGAGATATAAGTTTCCATTCTATTTTGAAAATTTTTGCAGATATGCATTAAATGCTTCTGGACGGTGTTAGCTAACTTTGCAGTAGTTATGAGTCTCAGATCAGAAACTTACTAATGTTGCATCAATAGCACAAGCTGAAGCAGCAACACACACCCTTCTGGATCTGGGCCTTTAGCCATAGACTTAAATAATTTCTGGTAAGCTCTTCATTTTACCTTTTTCTCACTGTACCTGTCTTAGAATGTTTAAATGTTTGATATTACTCCTGAGGATTCTCATCCTCGCCTCAGTGATAAACAACTGCATCAGCATTAAAAATGACTTGGAACCCTCAGATTTGTGGTATAATTCCAGTGTAAAGAGAATCCATGCTGGTCAATATAACACTCTGTACTCCATCGTAAGTGTTTGAAAGGGGATCGGTTATCTCAGTTGGTTGGACGGCTGGTTTGTGATGCACAGTGACACCAACAGCGTAGGTTCAATTCCCGTACCACCTGAGGTCATCCATCTGCCTTCTGAACCTTGCCCTTCGTCTGAGGTGTGGTGACTCTCAGGTTAACTCAGCACTAGTTGTCTCCCTCTCTGATGAGAGAGCAGCTTATGTTGCTCTGGGACTACGGCGATTTTCATTTCATTTTTCATTTCAATGCAAAATACATTTTGTTTAGTGGGGGGAAAAAGAAACAAACCTCAAAGTCCAAAAGGCTGTGTTGTAAATTGATCAGGCTTCTTTAATAATGATTCCTTCCTTAAGTAATACATCTTCCTCGATGCATAGTCCTGCAATTCCTGCTGTTGTGTAGTTGTGCATTTGTTCAGCTTATCAGATTTATTTAAGAAGTTAATATTTCCATTTACATAGTTCCTATCATGACTTCATGATGTTGCATTGCACTTTACAACTAATGAAATACTTTTTGAAGTGCAGTTGCTGTTACAATACAGGAAACAATGGCAGCTGATTTTTCCAAAAACAGTAATAAACTAAATTACCAGATGATGTGTTTTAGGTTTGGTTGAGGGATAAATTTTGGCCAGGATACTAGAAAAACGCCCTTGCTCTTCAAATAGTGCCATGGGACCTTGAGAGGGCCAACAGGGCCTTGGTTTAAATCCTCATCCAAAAGACACCACTTCTGACAGTTTAGCACAGCCTCAATACTCCAATGAAGTATCAGTCTTGATTTTGTGCTCAGCTGCCTGGATATGACTTAAACCCACAATCTTCTGGTTCCCAGGTGAGAGTGCTCCCTTGCTAATGGTTGACTTTATTAGGAATTGTAGTGTAAGGAGGTGAAAGTTCACCTGAACTTGACCTGAATAACTGCACGTGCAAATATAAATTGGGTTTTTAAACCGAATCGACTAGTTTCATTGTCTGTACTATTGATGACAGGCCTTTATATAACTTACTTTCCAATGATGCATCCTTTATATTCATTTATAATTTTATTAGCTTTATTTTGTGTGATTGAATAACCCACAATAGACCTAATGTTTGGGTTGACTTGTTCATTTATAGTGGCCGCCATTTAAAGAGCTGTTGATTTCATGTTCAGAGGATTAGACACTGAGGTGAATTTTTCCTATGGCGGGCGGGCTGTTCAGAAGTGGGCGTGGGGGCACGTGGAGCCGATCACCACCATTTTATGCGGGTGGGCCAATTAAGACAGTGTCACATGAGCTGGGACATGTTTGTGAAGTGTGGAAAATTTATTCAATTATTTTATAAAACCTTCAGAAAACCTCATCCCGCCTGTGGATGATGTTTCCTAGAAAACACGAAGGCCACTTGGGTTCTTCGCCTGCCCGCCAACCTTAAGGTTGGACGGGCAGCTTTGTTAACAAGCTAAATTACTTTTTTAATGGCCTTAATAGGCTGTTGACAGTTCGGTGGGCTCACAGCCACCTCCAGCGCATGCCCGCTGAACGAAATATTGAAATGATGTCGGGACGCATGCCCGACGTCATTGCGCGTCAGTTTACGCATCGGCGTGTCGGGCCTGCCCCCGCACGGCAATGGCAATATTCTACCCACTGTCATACCTTCCTGGTTTCCAAGGCTACGCTGTGGGATGACTACAATTGAATGCAGGCTTGAGTTAATATTTCCCCTTCCTCCCCCAATTAGTTGTGCATTTTGGGAACGTTGTTGAATAGAGGTGAGCTTGCTTGAAATTTGACAATGGTTCCTCTTCAGGATATACGTTAGCAACCAATTGCCATATCATTAATCTACCTCTTCAGATGGAGTTCAATGTACATAAGAGTAGCTGGCTTTACATGAAGGCAAAATGTTATGTACAGTGATAATAAACAACAGTGAAAAATTAAATTTTCAAGCATAACATTTTCTTCTAAGTTAAGGTCACATCATCCCAAGGCGGCAGTCATCTTGGTGTCCAGTTATCCAACTGCTTCAAGCATGCAGGCCAAAACCTTGAATCATGGTAGAGAGTTGGGAATAATATGTCTGTATATCCGTGAAAATATATTTTTGAGGATATTTAAAAGTATACCTTGAAAGGATAAATTTGGCAATGTCTAAATTGTTTTTTATTTCTTCTTCAACTGAATATAGATAGTAGTTGTACTTTTACTTTGAATTTAAGCTGGACATAAACATTAACTGCATTTTTCTTGTAAATTTTTAGCATTGAGATGCAAAGTGTTACACTCACATTGGCTTCAAAGCTGGTGATCCATCTAGTGCTGAAGAAGCAGGAGGTAATGGAAACTAACTACTTGCATAACGATGAATCAATATGCTACCTCTGGGAGAGGCATCTATAGCGTTCTCATATGTGGCTCTGTTCTCAACAGAAATCCTTGAATTCCATAACTCAAGATCTCAGACAGTGGGTTCATTTAGTTGCACAGAGTTGTGGAGTAGAGCAGCAGACAGAAATCCGATTGACAGCTGCAAAAGTCCTCATTGATGCTGCCCCATCTTTGCTTGCCAATAAACAACTTTATTTTGGTGAGTAAATACTTCAGGCTAAATAGAATATGTAGGCAGGAAATGTATTTGCTGCTGCTCTGTGAATCGATGCTTGGATCCAAATACATTTGCATCTGATTTGTTTATATTCTTCCCCCAGAGGTATTTGTAAATACATTGTACAGTAATCTAAGCTTACATTATACATTGCATCTTTTATAATGTAATTCATTCTTTGATAGCTTAATATTACTACAACTCATTGAACTAGCACCTCATTCAGTACAGTGCTTTTTCACATTTAATCAAAGCCTGCTTTAAGTGCACTGAGCACCCCACAAAGTTTTGTTTTGCGCATGTTAATTAATCGTATTTGAAGGCCCCACCTTATCTGGTCTGAACAGGTCTAAAATATGTCAGTTCATAAAGAGTAGTTCTGATTACTTACATTAATTTCAAATCGTGAGTAGATTTCATAGTTTGCTTGTGGAGGTTAGGTCTAATCCAAATCTTACCTACCTGTATTTGGTAGGTAAATATTCTGATCAGAAAGACATATACATATAACTTTGTGGGCTGTAGGATATTTAGATCAGGTAGCCCTGGATGCAGGAGAATGAAAATAAATGTTGCCACCAAGAGTGATTTATTAAGATAACTCTGTATTTGAACGCAGATTTTAAAAAATTGTAATGAATAATTTCTAATCAGCGAATGCAAATGTTGCAGATTAAATTGAATGTGAGCTCACTTATTAGCCTAGTAGCTAAAGGCACTACCAGGTTCAATACTACACCATACAAACAAGAATCTCTCCATTCAAATTACACTCTGCTGATTTCAGCAGGGGCAGTAAATCAGGTGCTATAATTGATGTTATCATCTCGGAATAGGAGAAATCAGCCCCGTGCCTTGCTCGTAATCAGAAGCCAGTGACTCATGCTGAAGCGTATGTTCTAGAAGTGCAGTGGCACCATGCAGCTTTTCATACTCAGACTAGGAATAAGCATGCAGTATGGTGGACAGACACATACGCTCAGTATGTGCTGGACATGTGCCACCCGCCATATTAGTAAAGGTAGAAATAGTGGCATCCAGACATGCGGGTTTGGTAGCCTATATGCTGCTAGCCTGCATTTCTGGTTCCTGACCTATGATTGAAAATCCATTTGATAGTGTTCAGGAAAACATGGTCTACATGCCACCCAACTAGCCACCCCTAAAGGTGGATCCCTAAAGGGATGGCCGGAGACACTAAAAAGATCAATTTTTAAAAAATACTTACCTGACCTTGGAGCAATTCCTGGTTTCACTGCAGTACTGAAGATCATTACAAGACCCTGCCCCGACCCTCCTCCCGCAACCCCCCAAGCCCTTCTCTATACTGATAACAGTTCATCTTCCACTCCTGATTGCTGTCCCTATCCCACTTGTGGTTTCTCCCCTTCTCTTGTCCAGTTTCCCTCACCTGAACGATGCTCATTTTCCTTTCTCGGTCGTGCCCCCTCGCCCTCTTGCTTGTTTCCCCCTAGCCCTTCGACTGGTGGCCTTATCCTTCTTGGTCACTTCTTTCTCCTCCCCTGCCCCACCACCCAATATCCCCATTTCCCAGTCATTTACACTCTTCCCACCATTTCAATCCCGATCGCCCCAAGCCTGAGGACCACTGCCTGTAATTTGGCAGCCCAGCATTGAAATCCTCTTCATTGGCAAAATGCCTGGAGGATAGTTAGGCTGATACAATGTAATTCCTAAGCCTCTGTGTTTGGACATTAGCTGAGAAAAGAATATCTTTTACAGTGAAATGGCCTGCCGACTTTTATTGCTTAATCTCACTAATTAGTTTTGATCACTTGATTGAGGTATTAGAGAGCTGCCGTACAACCAGTCAAAAATTGGCTGGGGACCCAGGAAAGAAAAACATATTGTTATAAATGCAGTCCCTAAAAATTCCCCTTTTAATATTTCTACATTCGCAACAGGATTATTTCAGATACTTGTCACTGTGTAATTATAAACCCCCATTTGCGATGCAGATCTTCTGGATACTTTAACACTGTGGAAATGTATTTTCACCCTTCTACAAGATGAAGAACAAGTGGTGAGGGACAAGGCCACAAACATTATACAGATGATTCCACCTTCTCTGGAGGCTTGTAAAGAAGATGGTATGATGCTTGTTTTTTTCCCCCTATTTCTGAAAGAGAAGCTGATTATGTAACCAAAAGAATTTTTGCACATATAAAAGTATATACATCTATGTTATAATAGTGGCTGATCAAGATTGAAGCACAAAGTACATATTTAGGACAGGGAAGATACATCTCTGTTTTGTAAGTGGATAGCTTCAAAAGTACTTATATTTTATGAAGAGATCAAATACACAGTACTCCTGTGAGGTCTTTTATGACTCAGTGCCTCTCAACATAAGGACACAATCATGTTTAATTGAAATTACATACAAAACATGGAAAACATCTGATTGGTAGGATTGAAAACATCTCTAATTCTCTAATTGATAGAATGGAAAGCATATCTGATTGGTAGAATGGAAGATGTCTCAGATAGAATGGAAGGTGTCTCAGGTGAAATGGAAAATGTCTCTGATTGGTCGAATAGAGTATGTCTCTGGTCGAATGGAAAGTGTCTCTGATTGGTCTACTGCAAAATATCTCTGGTAGAATGAAGGATGTCTCTGCAGCTCATTTTAACTTCAGGAAATAGAGCTGCTATTTATGTACAATCACTGCTATGTTAGAGAAGCAAAACCTCCTGCAGGTTAAGGCACTTTTTCCCCTTGCTTTCCCTCCATAGGGTCTTCAGTCTTGCTCTGCTGTAGTCCAACAGAGGGTAGCACATGCCCTGGTACTATCATTCTTAATATGTAAATCCAGATAGTTGATGTGAATTGGCTAGTTGACCAATGAGAGTATAGGTTCCATGCTTGGTTTCCGCATAAACTTTTGCAGTAGCCATTGCTAGATAGCAGTAAGGAACAGGCACCCTGGGGATTATTTTCTTTCCTGCTTTCCAACTTTAGGTCCATTGCAATGCCCTAGTTGATTTCCTTGTTGAAACGAGCTAATCAAGCACAGTCTGGGAATGGGGCATATATGAGGATTCATTACTATATCTGGAAGGCCCTTTATTTGCTAAACCATGAGGTTTCAAACAACATTTTTTTAAAGGCTATACCTGTTTGTGTCGTTACACTTTTAGATCTAAATAGTTTTGAATCCCAGCCTAGATAAGTCAATAGAATTCAATCCTCTTTTTGTCCTTATAAGTTAATACAAATTTCAGTTTCACCCCACATGTAACTAAGAGTTTGAGCATTTATCAAATGTTGGTGCCTACTTGTGACTATCCACTCACTGGGTATTGCATTCTAGTCACGCTACATAAGTGATTTTCCATCTTCAGTGTTGAATTTAGTTCACCAACAGATAGATACAAGCTGGAAACTATATTTGAATCAGCCTCTGTCTTCCAATGCTGACTTACCAGTTTGATAGTTTGATCATTTTCACCAGTACAACATTTCCTTTCATTGGACATAGGTGTTCAGGTATACTGTAACTGTATGTTCATTCATAACCATGCATATCAATAAAGTAATTAACTGTAGCATTTTGCTTGTATAATGGCTCTAAATTGGATTCTTCCTGTTACCAGTATGAAATGTGAAAGGTATGTTTAATTTAATAAGCTCGATGTTACAAAGAACTGCAAACTTGTTAGGTTAGTGGTGCACTGATATTTTCTAAGTTTGTCAAAGTGTTTACATGGCTATTCACTTATAAGTAAAGCTTTAAAAGAAATGAATTCAAGTTTTATCATGTATAATTCATATGTTCTCAATACCATAACAACAGTGTTATTAAGAGCAAGGCAATGTTTTTGAGTTGATGAAGGTGTGAATATAGTCTCTTATCCATTCCCCTCCTTCCAATAATTTCCTCCATTCCTTCAGCAAATTAAAAATATTTATTTTAGATGGTAGAAGACTTCATTAACCCTTGTCAGAAGCTGCTTAGTGCATATATATTGATAGTTTAACCAACTGGATTTTAAGAAATTGGGTATTTATTTTCTTTTACTAAAGTGCATTAAGTGAAATGCTGCACTGTATTCTTTCCTCCTTGTCTGTAATTCACTGTACCTCCTTAATACCTCCTTGATGCTGACACTCCCTTGTGCAGCAATGAAGAAACAAATGGTGCAGTAAGGAAATACATGGCATTGAGTCAAAACTAATAACTGATACTCAGACTGAAATTTTAAACATTAAAGAAATAGCCTTGAGTGTACTGTACCCTTACAAAACATTGATATGGAGTGTAACATAACACAATGGCACAGCTATCCTGGGATGTGAGATGCATGTTTCATGTGACAGTTCATAATGATAATGAAAGACTCTTTTCTAAAAGTTTTCAACAGCACAACTGGGAAGTTGGAGCAGACAATAAAAAATTGGTAGTGTTGTACTTGACTTTATTAAAATGCAGCATGTTGTTCCATGCTTGGAGTTGCAGCAATTGAATAGTGCCATAGCATTGGTTTGCACCCACAAATCATCTCACTGAGTGTTTCATATCAGCTTTAATATTCAAGGATGAGTGTTTCATATCAGCTTTAATATTCGAGAATGGAATCTGAGAAAGGGATGGAAGGAGACCCACCTTCATATTGTTTCTGTCCCCCGAAAAGCAACGTTGGCAGAGTCCTGGGATTAGTTGCCAGTGGGCCAGGGCAAATGGCTTGGAGAAGCCTGAAAGGGGCAAACAAGGAAGTATATCAAATAACTTTGCTCTGCCTCAAAAAAATATTTTATTACATTTCCCATTGACAAACTCAAGTCATTGGAGATTGGAATGGTAGGAAATTAAGCAGTTTGTTTTAATTTCATTTTAAGTAACTAAAATAATTCAGGAGTATCTTGCTATGCTGAATATGACAAGAAATCTAAAGATTATCAGCTTATCTGCATTTTCTTACACCAATCTTCTGTCCATTTCACATTCCATCTCCAATTCATCATTTCCCCTCTCCCCTTCTGAATCATATTGCATGCAATAGCTGATAGATAATTTCCAACAGCGAAATAAAAACTACCTGAAGCTATCACAGATCCTCTGCTGAGTAAGAATCTGTATATAATTGGTTGCAGGTCATCAGCATAGCCATCATGGAGCTGGCGATTTGGAAAATTATGTTAAAATTGGGATTGCAGAAAACTTAAGAGATTTGGAACATTTTTTCAAATAACAGAAAATGTTGACATATGTTGTCTCTTCCTTAAATAATTATTTGCAATGGTTTTAGTTATGATTTAACATTGTAAAGTTTGTTGTAAAAATATTATAGCTGTTTTACAGGTTATGCCACAGTGTGGTTAGTACACATGTTGCAGTCTTGCCAACAGTTGTGATTCTAGTAAGATAAATTGTACTATTATATTATAACATGCATCTCATACAAATATGACCATACGAACATACAAACTAGGAGCAGGAAGAGGCCACTCGGCCATAAGACCATAAGACATAGGAGCAGAAATTAGGCCATTCGGCCCATCGAGTCTGCTCCACCATTCAATCATGGCTGATACGATTTTCAACCCCATTCTCCCGCCTTCTCCCTGTAACCTTTGATCCCCTTACCAATCAAGAACCTATCTATCTCGGTCTTAAATACACTCAGTGACCTGGCCTCCACAGCCTTCTGTGGCAATGAATTCTATAGATTCACCACTCTGGCTAAAGAAGTTTCTCCTCATCTCTGTTCTAAAAGGTCTTCCCTTTACTCTGAGACTGTGCCCGCGGGTCCTAGTCTCTCCTACTAATGGAAACATCTTCCCCACGTCCACTCTATCCGGGCTTTTCAGTATTCTGTAAGTTTCAATTAGATCCCCCCCCCTCATCCTTCTAAACTCCATCGAGTATAGACCCAGAGTCCTCAAACGTACCTCATATGTTAAGCCTTTCATTCTTGGCATCGTTCTCGTGAACCTCCTCTGGACCCTCTCCAGGGCCAGAACATCCTTCCTGAGATACGGTGCCCAAAATTGCTCACAATATTCTAAATGTGGTCTGACCAGAGCCTTATAAAGCCTCAGCAGCACGTCCCTGCTTTTATATTCTAGTCCTCTCGAAATAAATGCCAACATTGCATTTGCTTTCCTAACTACCGACTCAACCTGCAAGTTAACCTTAAGAGAATCCTGGACTAGGACTCCCAAGTCCCTTTGCACTCCAGATTTCTGAATTCTCTCCCCATTTAGAAAATAGTCTATGCCTCTATTCTTCCTACCAAAGTGCATGACCTCACACTTCCCCACGTTGTATTCCATCTGCCACTTCTTTGCCCATTCTCCTAGCCTGTCCAAATCCTTCTGCAGCCTCCCCGCCTCCTCAATACTACCTGTCCCTGCACCTATCTTTGTATCATCTGCAAACTTAGCCAGAATGCCCTCAGTTCCTTCATCTAGATCATTAATGTATAAAGTGAAAAGTTGTGGTCCCAACACTGACCCCTGCGGAACTCCACTAGTCACCGGACGTCATCCTGAGAAGAACCCCTTATCCCCACTCTCTGCCTCCTGCCAGACAGCCAATCTTCTATCCATGCTAGTACCTTGCCTCTAACACCATGGGCTCTTATCTCACTGAGCAGCCTCCTGTGCGGCACCTTGTCAAAGGCCTTCTGGAAGTCCAAGTAGATAACATCCATTGGCTCTCCTTTGTCTAAACTATTCGTTACCTCCTCAAAGAATTCTAACAGATTTGTCAGGCATGACCTCCCCTTGATAAAACCATGCTGACTTTGCCCGATTTTACCATGCACTTCCAAGTATTCTGAAATCTCACCCTTAATAATGGACTCTAAAATCTTACCAACGACCGAAGTCAGGCTAATCAGCCTATAATTTCCCGTCTTTTGCCTCGGCCCTTCAAGCCTGCTCCGCCATTCAATAAGATTGTGGCTGATCTGATTGTAACCTCCCGCCTACCTCCAATAACCTTTCACCTCCTTGTTAATCAAGAATCTACCTAGCTCTGACTTTAAAACATTCAGAAACCCTGCTTCCACTGCCTTTTGAGGAAGACAGTTCCAAAGACTCACGACCCTCAGAGAAAAAAATTCTCCTCATCTCTGCCTTAAATGACTGACCCCTTATTTTTAAACTGTGACCCCTAATTCTAGATTCTCCCACAAGGAGGTGGCATTGTGGTATTGTCACTGGACTAGTATTCCACAGACCCAGGGTAATGCTCTGGGGACCAGGGTACGAATCCCATCACTGCAGATGGTGAAATCTGAATTCTATAAAAATCTGGAATTAACAGTCTGATAATGACCATGAAACCATTGCCAGTTGTCGTTAAAAACCCATCTGGTTCACTAATGTCCTTTAGGGAAGGAAATCTGCTGTCCTTACCTGGTCTGGCCCCAATGTGACCTCAAACCCACAGCAATGTGGTTGACTCTTAAATGCCCTTTGAACAATGGCAATTAGGAATGGGCAATAAATGCTGGCCTAGTCAGTGATGCCCACATCCCATGAACAAATGAAAAAAGAGCAAACATCCTCTCCACATCCAATCTTGTCAAGACCCCTCAGGGTCTTAAAGGTTTCGATTAAGTAACCCCTTACTCTTCTAAACTCCAGTGGATATTAGCCTAACCTGTCCAACCTTTCCTCATAAAACAACCCGCTGTTTCCTGGCACTAGCCTAGTAAACCTTCTCTGAACTAATTCTAACGCATTTACATCTTTTCTTAAATAAGGAGACCAATACTGTACACAGTACTCCAGATGTGGTCTCACCAGTACCTTGTACAACTGAAGCATAACCTCCCTATTTTTGTATTCAATTTCCCTCACAATAAATGATAACATTCTGTTAGCTTTCCTAATTACTTGTGAAAAGGAGCAAGCAAACACCTTTTTGTTTCTCCTTTTTATTCATTAAAAAAATTGTATGAAATCAATAAATCACTAATAAATTCAGGTTTGGCATCCCACCACTGAGTTTGTACCCTTGTTTCCCTCATGAGAACTAGGGTAATGAAGGGATTAGACTAGATCTATGATGCCTATATGTAGTCCAGGTGTAAATCACAGAGTCATTAATTTTCCTGTGCTAGTTTCTGAATACATGATTGCCTGAGAAACCTAAAGAATGTATTTCAGAATGTCTGCCTTATGCTTTGCAAACAAAAGCACACACATAAAATGTGACCTTTTCCGAGTATCTTTAAAGCTTTTTGACTGCTACTTTGAAGTTCACATTGAATATTCATCTTTACAGGAAGTCTAATGCATAGCTTGGACAGAAGACTAGATATAGGTTTACAGTTTGTATCATTGCACATGCAGTAGGAAGTAACTAATTGAGAAGAGTTGCTTTAATTTCTGCAGCAGTGTCTTAATGTCCAGCCTATAAAATTCAAAATTTCATAGGTTTTTGCTGTGTTCTGTAAATAAAAAACAGCTTGCAGAAGATTTGGCAGACCTCTTTAGGATTTGTTTTGCCACCCTGAAATGGAGTACACATTTAATAATTCAAATGTGTGTTTTTTATGAATCATAAGACTTGATGTGGTTGAACATTTTGCTGTTGGGCTGAAGCCTATGGATTTGGCTTTGGAGTCATAAATCAGGGCTTCAGACTGTAACCACTGTCACTTCCTGGCAGTTGGAAAAGTATTTGCATAAATACAAGAACAGAGCATTTACCAAAAATGCAGAGACCAGACAAAGCTCTAGTCTTGAAAATCTTCACAGGGATAATTGAGATAATATAAAGAAGTCACAGTAGGAGTGGAGAGAATTGGCAAGCATGTCATAATAACATGAACATAGAAAACTAGCAAAGGCTGGCCAACAGCTGTCACCTCAAAAGCTGTCCTGAATATGGACCTTATAACAGGTGGAGAGAAGTAATTGGTATGAAAGATCAAAGGGGCAAGGCCTGTCATGACTTAAGCTGATCATATACCAAGCATTTGTCTATTAATCTAGGCAACAACAAAAAAAATGAAAATGCAGTGAACTAGATTTTGTCACAGAGATGACTTTAAAAATTAGTGAAAGCTTTTTTGAGTGTTGAAGGTATAAGATTCACTTAATAACACTCACTCTCATGCACACAGTCTCCACACCTCTCTATCTTGCATTTTCCAGAACTATGAACTCTACTATATTTCTGCCATCAAGCAGAAATTTGCTCCTTCACTAATTACTAATACTTAGAATTTGAAAAAAGAAGCAGGGACACTTGCATTTAAAACTCGATGAGTTGAATCCCAGCAGAACTGCCGTCAACTTTGTGGTAAGCGGAGCTTCGTAACAGCCGAGGAGGCCCCATTCCCATATCAATGCACCTCAATGTGACCCAATATGCTTACAAATGCAATCTATGTCAAAAACAACAGATTCAAATGCTGAATGAGAACACAATAAGGTGTGTGAAAAGTCTTTATTCAATTTGTTCACAGCCTGCAATGACCTGACCTTGTAAAAGGCCAGGGCCTTGCATTGAAAAAGGCCAGGGCCTTGCATTGAAAAAGGCCAGGAGTTAGCTCTGGCTGATCTTCTATCTCAATGCCATTTTCCTGCACCATCCCCATATCTTGAATATACTCAACTTCTTTCATTAGGAATGTATCCCATGATATATTTTTAATTTGTGGAATTAAATATTTAATAATATCCGCCTCTGCTAACCCAACCAGCAGTCCATTCTACATTACCAAACAGATGAGTACTAAATCTGGTTTCCATAGCAGCCACGGGCAGATGGAGGATTACTTGGATTGAGTAATGGTATGCTGATTTATCTATCTTACCTATTTGAAATAAGCATTTTTTATTTAGCTTCAAGAGAGTTAAGGGTGAATCAATATAGTTGAAACATTGACGTCACACCAAAGTGTTACGGGTAAGTCATTTCCTTTGTTAAATCAATGTGTTGCACCTTCCAAACATTTACTGTTTTTTAAAACTTTAAAACACCTGAAGCTAGATTGAACGTTGAACTGGTTGTGTAGAAGTCTTCTGTCTTAACAGAAAAGTTGACTGGTTTAAAATGATTAAGTAATATCAAGAGTAATGTCTTTGATATAGGTTCTTATTTATTCTTTCACCAGGTGTGTGCGTTACTGGCTAGGCCAGCATTTATTGCCCATCCCTAATTGCTCTTGAAAAGTTGGTGGTGAGCCACCTCCTTGAACCGCTGCAGGCCGTCTGGTGTAGGTACACCTGCAGTGCTGCAAGGAAAGAATTTCCAGCATTTTGACGCAGCGACAGTGAAGGAATGGCAATATAGTTCCAAGTCAGGATGGTGTTTAGTTTGGAGGGAGACTTGCAGATGGTGGTGTTCCCATGCTTCTGCTGCCTTTGTCCTTCAAGGTGGTAGAGATCGTGGGTTTGGAAGGTACTGTCGAAGGACCTACTGAGTTGCCGCAGTGTATCTTGTAGCTGATACACAATGCTGCCACTGTGCGTCGTTGGGGGAGGGAGCGAATGTTTGTGGATGGGGTGCCAATCAAGCGGGCTGCTTTGTCCTGGGTGGTGATAAGCTTCTTGAGTGATGTTGGAGCTGCACTCATCCAGGCAAGTGGAGATTTTTCCATCACACTCCTGACTTGAACCTTGTAGATGGTGGACAGGCTTTGGGTAGTCAGGAAGTGAGTTTATCTCTAGAATTCCCAGCCCCTGACCTGCTCTTGTAGCCACAGTGTATTTATATGCCTAGGCCAGTTCAGTTTCTGGTCAATGGTAACCCCCAAGATGTTGATTGTGGGGATTCAGTGATGGTAAAGCCATTGCATGTCAAGTGAAGATGGTTAGATTCTCTGTTGTTGGAGATGGTTATTGCCTGGCACTTGTGTGGCATGACTGTTACTTGCCACTTATCAGCCCAAGCCTAAATGTTGCCTGGGTCTTGCTGCATATGGACACGGACTGTTTCAGTGTCTGAGGAGTCGCGAATGGTGCTGAACATTGAGCAATCATCAGCGAACATCCCCACTTCTGACCTTATGATGAAAGGAAGGTCATTAATGAAACAGCTGAAGATGATTGGGCCTAGGACACTACCCTGAGGAACTCCATCAGTGATGTCCCAGCACTGTCATGATTGACCTCCAACAACCACAACAATCTTCCTTTGTGCGAGATATGACTCCAACCAGTGGAGAGTTCTCCCCCTGATTCCCATTGACCCCAGTTTTCTTATGGCTCCTTGATGGCACACTAGGTCAAATGCTGCCTTGATGTCAAGGGCAGTTACTCTCATCTCATCTCTTGAGTTCAGCTCTTTTGTCCACATTTGGACCAAGACCATAATGAGGTCAGGGGCTATGTGGCCCTGGTGGAACCCAAACTGAGTGCCATTGAGCAGGTCATTGATGAATAAGTGCCACTTGATGGCATTGTCGATGTCCCCTTCCATCACTTTGCTGATGATTGAGAGTAGACTGATGGGGCAGTAATTGGTCGGTGGATTTGTCCTGTGTTTTGTGGACAAGGTGATAGTTGATGGGAATCCTCTCCCTAGCTACTGCACAATAACAAAACCACCAAGCACATAAACAAACTAGAAACGGCTTTTAAGGTTACAGAACATAACTGAATGCTGCACCTCATCCACAAACAGATCAAAAGTCTGAATCATGCATCACAGTTATATATTGTGAAATCCTAAATATGGAAATCTCATTATCATTTTTAACTTAAGAGCCATCACCATTCCCTAATTTAATCAAAACTATGACAATCTCTCTCAGTGCAATAACAGAAATGCTCAAATAATCCATTAATGTTTTTGCGTGTGAGAACATCTGCCTTTGTCTCAGAAAATCATCTGTCACCAGTCTTGAAGAAAAGGATGTGCTTTTAAAAGTTGCACATTATCATTTTCTTTGTTTTTGTAACATCTTTAGAGCTGTACACTACAAATCCACTTAAACTCTCAAAAGCTATCAGCTTATCGTTAAAGCTTTCCTCCAATCAATTTGTGTGTAGCCAGGAGTGGAAGAACATAACATTTTACTGGTTCTAGTATTCTCTGTTGTCACCCTTCAACCAATCTGTGTGGTTCCTTACGTCATCCTGTCCTGCCTTCCAGCCAATTCAAGTAGCTCTGCCTTCCAGGCTGGTTCTACAAGCTGCAGCCCTGCCCTCCAACTAATCTTATTGCTTGATGCTGACAGCCTTCAGTCCTAAGAAAAATCATCTGTGAAACACATACAAACTGACAAATGGGTTGAAATGCTGATGTCAATTTAAAGTACTGACAATTGGTATGTATTTAAAATGCATGGAGACCCACTCAATCAAATCCTTAACGAGTTCAATCAGCGAAGCTTCACAAAGGAGCATGTAGGTGACAGAATGTTGGGATATGCAGTGATGTTGGGGGGAAGCCAATGTAGCAATTGAATGAAGTAATGCAACAATAATCTGAGAATGGCACATTGTTCACTGAATGCCTACAATGATACTAGCATTGGTTTAAAATCCAGTAATTCCGTTAAAAATGCGGGTCTAATTGCCTTTATTGGCAATTACAAGGCAAAATTGCTTGAGACAAAGTGCTTAAAATCTTAATTCTTTGCAGCGGTCAGTTGCATGTCAGCATGAAACATTGGGGAGGGTGCAGTTAAGGACAACTTAATTGATACCTGAGATTTTGAGGTATTGAAGTTGGAAATGTTTATTCTAGAAAGAAGGCGGCTCATGGATGATCATACCAATAGGAGTTAAGCTATGCCATCCTTTGAGCTTGCGCTGCCATTGAATTAAATTATGGCTGATCTGTATCTCAACCCCATAACCTAACAAAAATCTATCAGTCTCATTCATGAAAGCTTCAATTGACTGAACATCCTCAGCCTTTTGAGGGAGAGTTCTAGATTTTACTGCTCTTTTTTTAAAAGTTCTTCTTGATTTCAATCCCAAGTGGTGTGGCTCTAATTTTTAAAATCTTGGGCTGGGTTTTCCTCTTTGAGATGGGAATCGGGACTCAGGCCATTTCCCAACATCACAACCCTGCCTTCTGAGTGGCTATGCCGGCCCATTATACTTCCCCTCAATCGGAAGCAAGCTGGAGCTGGGGCTGCTGCCTCCCGAGGCAGGACAGAGGCGCGAAGGGAGGTGGGCGGATGCTGAGGTGGCCAGGTTAGAAGGTCCACCTTTGTTGGCTGGGACATTGGCCCAGTTCTATAGATGAGTGTGAAGCCCCCTAACCATCACCCTCCTTCTCACCTCTCACCCCCCGCCCCCTCACTCCCCATGCTCCCTTCACCCCATATGGCCCTGATGGCTCTCCATATCATCCAATGCCCTCTCTCACCGATACATCCCCCATCTCCACTCACTCACCCCCATACCCCTTCACCCCTCCCCATGCCATTCATTCAGTATATACAGAAATAATGAGCCCTATAATAACAATGGGAAGTCTTTGAGATGCCTTTGAAACTGTCAAGATAAGCAGACACTCATTGAAAGGCCATTTCAAAAATATAATTCTCTTAAGTAGTCATAAAACTGTCAAGATGAATAAACTGACAGGCTCCTTAACAGCTGTATCAACAGCCTTTGCTCAGCTGAATCCATTAGTGGGGTTTGGAGCTCAGCCATGCTTGCAAAATGAGATTCTATTGAATGACTGTATCCAACGATCCCTGCTGAACTGAACCCATTAGTGCGTATGGTACTCAGCCAAGTATTCACAATGGGATTCCATTCCATAGCTGTGTAAACAAAGCCTCCAGAGTTGAATGCATTACAATTTTTGAAGCTATTGAAAGACCTCAGCCATCCATTTAAGTTTAAAAGCAGGGAAACAGATGTCTAAGTTGTAATTCCATTAAAAGATTAAATTATAGGGGATAACTGACACAGTCAAATTTGATGCCAATACTATTTGATGAAGAACAGCACTTTATCCATTGGATAAAGTACTCTAATGCATCAGAACACTTTTCCACTTTCACAGTGCTAGTCAATTTAATGGTCACTTACCTTTTAAGCCCTATAATTAATCACTGTTTTAACAACATATTTAATTTATCATATAGCATTACATTATGACATGTAAAGTTGTCAACACCTTTTGAACTTATCTGCCAAAAAGTTCCGGAGACTAGACTAAGATTCTCCGATGGTTCATGACACCTCTAAGTTGTCGTGAACCACATCACCTTCAGAAGCCGGCCTGACTCCATGGAAATTGTGAGGGTTCTAAAATGCCTACCCCTGCAATGGAGACACCAAGGTTGGGAGTACTGTGTGCGGGTTCACAATATTCCCCCTTTCCCAAGATGATCAAAATAGCCAGCAGTGAGAATGGGGGCAGGATCTCCATATGCTTCCATTTCTGTCCACCCAACGTGAATGTGCCCCATGTCGGTTCAGGAAAATCCGACCCCTTGTTCTTGATTTCCTCCAACACAGGCAAAAGTTTCTCCTATATATCTTGTAATATCCTTTTAACATTTTAAGCATCTCGATCATATCACCCTTTGATCTCCTGCACTTTAGTCAATACAAGCCAAGTCTATGCAACTTATCCTCAATTTAACCCTCTAAACCCCAATATCCTTCTGGTGAATCTGAACTGCACACCCTCTAAGGTCAATATTTCTTTCCTGAGGTGCAGTGCCCAAAACTGAAAGTATTCCAGGTGGGATCTTTCCAAGGATGTAATCAACTGAAGTATAATTCTCTCCTTTTTATCCCAGGCCCCTTGAGATAAAGAACAACATTCCATTAGCCTTAACCAAACACTGGGACCAGCCAAATAAACCAGTCCTGTTCACCCTTTTGTTTCTGCAAGTCCCAAATTAGTCTATTACATTGATTTTCTTTTTGGCTGTACATTCTTATGAAATATTCTCTTGTAAGTCTTTTAGCCAGGAAGCATCTATCTTGGAATTGTGCTGTTGGCTACAAATGTAGCTGTATTTTACACATTGTATTTCTAACCATGAACGACATGGCCTCAATCTCACAGGCATGTGTGGCAAAAAAGCAATATAGTAGATAATTTGTGCTGTGGTGTGGTCATTTAGACACAATACAACTACCTTGGCAGAAGCTGAGAAAATTGACAAGTGGGTCATGTTGTGGGTAACATGTTTCACCTGGCACTACAGGGCTATGGTAACATTGCAAGTATAAAGTTGTCCTTGAAAGGTAAAAGAAATGAAAATGAAGACTTGAAGCTTAGATAATTCACGAGAATTTTTTTTTGTTTGTTTTTAGTTTTTCAATTTATCTTCCCATAACCAATTTGGAGGATTGGATTGAAGGCTTTTTTATTGCAAAATTCTATAAGCAAAGGAAAATAAGAACTATCTCTCTCTGTAGATTATTGATTCAAGCTGAATTTGATACCCCTAGTTTCCAATTTCTGTTGTCTTTCTCCCCTCCCCTTGCCCCTGGAAGAACATGTTAAATAATCCTAAATAATATCACACTACACATCCAATTGTGTGCAGTGGAAACCAACATAAAACCAGGGAGAATTCAAATTGTACTGAACTCTTGAGTTTGATTCAAATCATTATATAATTGTAAGTGGTTTAAAGCCTGCAGTATGAGGTGAGCATTTTTACTGAGTAGTAACCTCGGCATAAATAAATTTGCATCATTTGCATAGTGTATTATAATATACAACAGCTGCAATTTGATACAAAAACAAACTAGCTGCTGTGTAAATTAGACATGCTGAACTTAAAGTGAACTAATGAAGGCAGTAGTTCTAAATATGTTATTGCAGCCTTCAAGCATTTTTATATATGTTTACGTGTTTGCAAATCTAGCCAAAAACGCTCATATTCTCTGCAAATTTATCACAAGGGATGTGATCCACCAGACTTAATACATTGGTGACGGTCTGCCCTTTATGTGAATCATTTCTGCACACATTTATCACACAGTACATCACCCATTAAAGCTAATAAATATATCTTTTCTGTGAATCACTTTTATGTGCATCTATCACAGAATCCATAATCCACAAAGACTATCTCATTAGTGAAGGCCTGCCCTTTATATAGCTCAGTCCAATGGTTTCTATATTGCTTCACGTTTGCTTCTCTGTTTTATGGTTCTAAAATCAAATTCCTCACCTTCACCATAATGTGCAGGAAGCTTATGGACTTCATTGTCATCAAAATTGAATCTACCAGTTCAGCTGCCTCTGCTGTTTTCTCACCTCTCTCCATGCCCAATAAAGAAAACACCCCCTAGGCTCCTCCATCTTAGCTCTGAACACATTCATGTAAGCTCTTTCCCATCTCCCCATGTCTTTATCAAGCTCAGCTCATCCATGAGGTTTGCCTCCAGCTCAATTGACCTAATTTTCACTGAATCTTAAGAAATATGTAATGGTGGTTAAATGAGTTGAAACTTTAATCTTTATATAACGAATATATGACATGACTTTGACACTTTCCTTGGTCCCTGATTTTTTTTTAATGCTGATTTGCACCAATTTTTATATTCTGTTGTATGCTAATGAGATTGGCAAGAAATTTGAGTGTAGCTTAAAATCAGATTGAGCATAATTTGGTGAAAACTCAGGGTTTTGTCCCTGTAGGAAATCAAGGGCTGGGTGTTTAAATCTTTTAATCGCCTCACCGCTCTTTATCTGTACCTCAGTGAAAGATTTTTGGCAATTTTCTAGCCTTAAAGGCGCTGTATAAATGCAAGTTGTTGTAAGTAACTTATTTTTTGCATTGTTGATTCTTAGCATTTTCCATGACTTGTCTTTGAGATTATCTTGTTTTCTTCTGCAGGCATAAATATTATTCCAACAATACAATACTAAAATAAAGAAATCATCAGGGAGTATATACTCACTATTTTTTCTGTTAATCCTATGTTATGAGAACAGTATGTACTCTTCACTGTGATGGACATGTAAAGAACTTCAACTTTCTTTCGATTATTTTGTTTGGAAAGTGTTGACTGTTAACGGGTACAAATGCAAAAATAGTAGCCCATAACGTCTGAGCTCCGGAGCGTCGTACCTCAGAGTACCCCAAAGATGTGATAGGTGGCTCTACCCCCGCGCCCCCCCAACCTCTCCCCTGATGTTCCCCATGTAAGGATTACATGGCAACTGTTCAGGAAGTTCCAATTTCAGTTGGGCAATTGCCCTGCAATGGAAAACATTCGAAACTACGATATAAATTGCAAATTTTGGATGGTTCTGACTGTCTTACAGTAGGTTAACCAGAAAAAGTTAAATTAAAACTGCTTCTAACTTCTGGGTCAGTGTAGTACTGACCAACCCTGATGCCCGCATCCCCCCCCCACCTTGGAACGTTTCCAACCCCCCACCCCCCTCCCCACATCTCCCTGATCATGGGACCCCCTGACTGTCCTCCCAACCCCCAGCTACCCCTCCCCCGAACGACCACAGGATCCCCTCAACTACCACCCCAACCCTCCATGGGCCCCCCCTGAAATATGCCCCTCGACCTGCCAAGGGACCTCCCCAGCTAACCCCCCCCCCACCAAATTAAACCCCAACTACATTCCCCAACTACCCCCAACGACTACTTCCCAACCCCAGACTACCACTCCCTTCCCCTGACTGCCCCCTCCAACACCTCCACTGACCACCGGACCCCTCCCCCCACTGACCACCAAGAGACTGATTGCCTCTCCACAGAACATTCGGGCCTATATATCAATTTTCCTTTGTAATAGCTCTGTCATTACATAACATCCACATATATGCACCACTTCCCTGTATGAGCCACCCGACAGGAACCGGGAAGGAAAACCTGGGCTTGGTGCCTCAATTCACAGCTTCATAGTGAGTTTCTAACAGTCTGAACTTGGTGTCATTTGGAGCCAAATAAAACATCCCTGAGGAAGAGAGGTAATATTGCAAGGTGAAACACCCCAGGCTGCTCTCAGAAGCAATCTTGGCAGGGCTGGCAGTTCTCTGTCTGCCGTCACTGAGTCAGTTAATTGGAAAACAACTATGCAAAGCAAATAGAACTTTTTTTAAAGATGTTTATATTACAATCCCAGGTGCGGTCCTCTAAACTATTTTCCTGCCCTGTGGTATACCTAGCCAATACCATTGAGACTGGAATTTAAACTCCATCCTCTTATTCAGGAATCCACTGCTTTAGCATTATAGGGCAGAATTTTCCCATCTCCCCTGCAGCGGGTTTCGTGGCGGGCGGGAGCGGAGGATCCAGCGGTAGGCAAAAAAAGTCGGAAATCCGCCGGCATAAAAACAGCTTGCAATTCTCCCAATGTTGGGTTTTTGACGGGTCGGTTATCCCGCCAACTAGTGGCACCAACGCCATTTGCATTCATTAACATGTTATGAGTGCTCATTAAAACAGCTGCTTGCCAAAATCTTGCCACGCCTTCCAATTGGAAGCGGGAAATCACTTCGGCCTTAAACCCATTTGAAAAGGGTACACAAGTTGGACTTCAGTTCTCTGGTAACTAAGGTGAGTGGGACATACATAGCCTACCTGCCATAGCGCTGTGCTGGTCTTGTTGCGATGAACGCCACACTGCTGAGGCTGTAGGGTTGATCTGCTCCTGCCCTATGTCTACATTATCCTAAAGAACACCATTGTGCTGTGGTACTCAAACAGGCCTCCATTTTCAGAAACCAGCACTTCAACTGGGGGCAGGCTGTGAGGCGTGGGTGGGGTTGATGAACACGAGGTGGGTAACAGGGAGGGAAGGCTGTGGAATGGCAGTGAGGGGGAAGGGCGAACACGAGTGGGCCTTTCTGGGGTCACCTTCTAACCTTCTGTTACCACAGGAGTGAACAGCAGTCTGCTTAGAAAGAAAGGAGGAAGACCTCCTTGCGATGAAAGCCAGTGGCCTCATTGGCACTGTTAAAGGGCTACTCAGAACTCAGTCGCTGCATCTCAAGAGTAACACACAGGAATGTAGAATTTGGGAATGCAGGCAACGGTGAAGGGAGCACAGCTGTATCATTTTATGGCATTCCATCATTGAAGGCCTGTCACATGTTCACCAGGTTTGACACTCGTAACAGGCTATAGGGCATCCATTCATTGATCAATCAGTTGCTCGTGACCACTGATATGCCACATCAGAGATTGGAGCACCGAGCTAGGTTGGGTCACTCATCTCAATTAACCTTTAGCATCCCACACAGGTCTCAAGATGTTCCATATTTGCGTTGCCATTTTGGTCATCTCGATGTGTGTGCTAGTGTCTCAGGGACAAGGCAGCATCAGCCACCATGCAAGCAGGGCAGGAAAAACTATGGACCCTTACAGTTTCCAAATGTGTCATCTTCTGAGCTTCAGTTTCTTGCCTCTTGAATCATTAATGTCTTCAAAGTTTCCTTTCAGAGAGAAGGAAAAAGCAGATATGGACCCTGGGCTCAATGCTGCCTTTGTCGGGGTCCTAATGCAATGGAGGAGGCGAAGGAGGGAGAGGCGACTCTGCGCGCAGCTCCAGCAGGAGGGACATGGTCAAGCAGAGCCAGAGAATGAACTGGAGGGTCAGGAGGAGAGACCCAGACAATGGGGGCCCCTCGCCAGACCTGGGGTTTATCGTAGAAGAGTCTCCTAGTTACAAATGAGTGAGAGGCAATGCTATGCACGTCTGCACTTGTCCTGAGCTCTGGTACATCACATAAGCCACATTCTTCATGAAGACTTGACGTGTGAAGTTGGCGGGTATCCCTTGTCAGTGGCTTTGAAGGTGACCACAGCGCTGAATTTCTTAGCCTCTGGTTCTTTCCAAGGATCAACAGGGGACCTGTGTGGCATCTCTCAGTCCGCAACATATCGATGCATAAAAGAGTTCACAGATGCCCTTTACAGGAAGGCCCATCGTTATGTCAGGTTTGCTTTGGACGAAGATAGTCAGGCTGCAAGATTCACTGGCTTTGCCGCCATCTAATGATGCAAATACTGCTGTGACTGAGATGTGGACATGCCTAGGGATCTCCTCCTCCCATGCATGTCTTTTCTTCTGCCACTACCACTGAGGAGACACAAGTGCTCCTAGAATATCAATGCTGATGAGCTGCCCTCACTCAATGGTGTTCTTTGAGGAAGAAGGGTTAGAAATGCTTACATTACGCATTTCCAATAAAGACTTAAATACATCTCCCTGATATCACACAAGGGTGCAGAGACTAGTTCAGCTGAAGTTGACATCACAGGAATGTGAATCTCACAGTGGGACACTATCACTGAGTGGGAGGAAGGCTAAACCTCGAAATAAGA
Source organism: Cetorhinus maximus (assembly GCF_964194155.1). Lineage (NCBI taxonomy): Eukaryota > Metazoa > Chordata > Chondrichthyes > Lamniformes > Cetorhinidae > Cetorhinus > Cetorhinus maximus. The sequence goes on along the minus strand of NC_135892.1, from coordinate 83,544,427 downwards.
GGATTCCAGAGTACAAAATCAAAACACCTTAAGTTGCCAATAACATTCACATAACCATCAAATGTATTCACAAAAGTGCAATTTATTTATATGTCTAGCACACCTGTGACCTAAAAGTGACATCAATTTTTCTCATATTTCCTAACTCTGCCACTACCCCTGGGTGCAGCCCCGACATCCGCAGCAAAGGTGGTGGCAGCCTGCTGACTGCTACGTCCTGATGTCTATGATGACCTTGGCAGATTGGCTACCTAAGAAGCTGGAGTGGATGGGGGTTTTTTTAATTCATTCACGGGATGTGGGCTTCGCTTGCAGGGCCAGCATTTATTGCTCATCCCTAGTTGCCCTTGAGAAGGTGGTGATGAGCTGCCTTCTTGAACCGCTGCAGTCCATGTGGTGTAGGTACACCCACAGTGCTGTTAGGGAGGGAGTTCCAGGATTTTGACACCACGACAGTGAAGGAACGGCAATATATTTCCAAGTCAGGGTGGTGAGTGACTTAGAGGGGAACTTCCAGATGGTGGTGTTCCCATGTATCTGCTGCCCTTGTCCTTCTAGATGGCAGTGGTTGTGGGTTTGGAAGGTATTGAGGTATTGTCGAAGGGGCTTTGATGAATTTCTACAGTGTACCTTGTAGATGGTACACACTGCTGCTACTATGCATCGGTAGTGGAGGGAGTGAATGTTTGTGGATGTGGTGCCAATCAAGCAGGCTGCTTTGTCCTTGACTATTTCAAGCTTCTTGCGGGAGCTGCACTCATCCAGGCAAGTGGGGAGTATTCCATCACACTCCTGACTTGTGCCTTATAGATGGTGGACAGGCTTTGGGGAGTCACAGGTGAGTTATTCATTGCAGATTCCTAGCCTCTGACCGGCTCTTGTAGCCACAGTATTTATATGGGTAGTCCAGTTCAGTTTCTGGTCGATGGTAACCCCTAGGATGTTGATAGTGGGGGATTCAGTGATGTTAATGTCATTGAACATCAAGGGGCAATGGTTAGATTCTTTCTTGTTGGAGATGGTCATTGCCTGACACTTAAGTGGTGCGAATGTTACCTGCCGCTTGTCAGCCCAAGCCTGGATATTGTCCAGCTCTTGCTGCATTTGGACAAGGACTGCTTCAGTGTCTGAGGATTCGTGAATGCTGCTGAACATTGCACAATCATCAGCGAACATCCCCGCTTCTGACCTTATGATGGAAGGGAGGTCATTGATGAAGCAGCTGAAGATGGACACTACCCTGGGGAACTCCAACAGTGATGTCCTGGAGCTGAGATGAGTGACCTCCAACAACCACATCCTTGTGCTAGGTATGACTCCAGCCAGTGGAGAGTTTTCCCCCTGATTCTCATTGACTCCAATTTTGACAAGGCTCCTTGATGCCACACTCGGTCAGATGCAGCCTTGATGTCGAGGGCAGTCATTCTCTGGAGTTCAGCTCTTTTGTCCACATTTGAACCAAGGCTGTAATTAGGTCAGGAGCTGAGTGGCCCTGGCGGAACTTAAACTGGGTGTCAGTGAGCAGGTTATTGCTAAGCAAATGCCACTTGATAGCACTGTTGATGACTCCTTCCATTTCTTTACTGATGATGGAGAGTAGACTGATGAGGTGGTAATTGTCCAGGTTAGGTTTGTCCTGCTTTTTGTGTACAGGACAGACCTGGGCAGTTTTCCATATAGCTGGGTAGATGCCAGTGTTGTAGCTGTACTGGAACAGTTTAGCTAGGGGCATGGCAAATTCTGGAGCACAGGTCTTCAGTACTACTGCTGAATATTACCAGGGCCCATAGCCTTTGCAGTGTCCAGTGCCGTCAGCCGTTTCTTGATATCACCTAGAGTGAATCGAATTGGCTGAAGGCTGGCATCTGTGATGTTGGGGACCTCCAGAGGAGGCTGAGATAGATCATCCACTCAGCACTTCTCGCTGAAGATTGTAGCAAATGCTTCAGCCATATCTTTTGCACTGATGTGCTGGGCTCCTCCATTATTGAGGATGAGAATATTTGTGGAGCCTCCTCCTCCAGTGAGTTGTTTAATTGTCCACCACCATTCATGACTGGATGTGGCAGAGCTGCAGAGCTTAGATCTGACCCGTTGTTTGTGGGATCACTTAGCTGCTTATGCTGTTTGGCACACAAGTAGTCCTGTGTTATAGTTTCACAAAGTTGACACCTCATTTTTAGCTATACCTGGGTCGCAGGCAGAGGGGGTTGTGAGCAGATGCACACCTTGGAGTGTGCTGCAAGAAGGCCCCCTGTGGGCGCTCGAGGACTCCGTCCTGACTCGTGCAGGAGATGGTGCACCTAGAGCAAGGTCAAAGTGCTTCATCCTCATGTCGCCTACACCTTGATGGCGCCCACCAGAGTGTGTGGCCATGGAGTGCAGGGCTGAGCACAAATCCGGCAAGACCTGCTGGACCAAGGTCTCCATGGTGGTCGCCAGCCTTCCCATGGTGACCTCGAGGCGCTCGCAACATCAGGCAGAATGCAGACGGACTCCTCCATCGTTCGCTCTACTATGCTGAGTGACTGTCAAATCTCTGTCTGATGTTCCGGCCGCCTATCGTTGCATCTCCAGCATTGAGTTGGTGGCCGCTTCCAGAGGCTCATCATCTGACTCAGGCTGAGCAGGTGGCTGGTCTCCAGCAGCCCTCCGAGTGCCAGAGACCTGGGCTGTCCCTGCCTCCAACTGTTGTGGGGATGTGTCAGTAAGATGTTCTCCAAAAAGTGAGCCTGAGCCTAATCTACAGCTGTGCTGCACTGACATGTGTCTCTCTGAGCTGGGGGCACTGTTTTAAAATTAGGGGTTGCCTTTTTAGGACAGAGATGAGAAATTTTTTCTCTCCGAGAGTTGTACGACTTTGGAACTCTGTCTCAGAAGGCGCTGGAGGTGAGGTCATTGAATATTTTTAAGGCAGATGTAGATAAATTCTTGTTAGGCAAGGGAATCAAAGGTTATCGGGGGTAAATGGGAATGCGGAAATTGAAACACAAGAAGATCAGCCATGATCTTATTGAATGGCGGAGCAAGCTCAAGGGTCCGAATGGTTTTCTCCTGTTCCTATTTCTTATGTTCTTATGGCGGAAGGTGTGTGTGAGCGCCATGAGGGTTCTTCTGGAGCTTCCTCTTCAGACGTTGTCTGGGGGCTCACACTGGTGCTCGACTGGCTTGGGGCCTTGATCTGCTGGTGCCAAGAAAATAGAGTTTCAGTTAATGAATTTGAGGTAGATAAGACTGCATGTGACTCCCACTGTGATTGTCAGGATTTGATGAGGTGATGGAGCTGTGATCCGTACTAGGTTGCTGGGCGAGGCCGATCTCCCCTTCCCCATAGGAGCGATCCCTGTCCTCCACAGCCAGCTTGGCTACAGCCTCCTTAAACTCACTGAGGGCAATGGTGTTGGCCATCCCTCCCCCGGTCTGCAATCTCTTGTGTCAGTTGTGTGCCAGCTTGGCCTGTATAAAGAAGAAAGAAAGGCATGTGATGAGACGGGATGGAGCAGAGGTTGGGTGAGATGCATGTCTCCTGTGTGTCATGAGCCCTCCCCAGAAGGGCCAGAGAATGGAGTGTGGGCAATATGTTAGATGGGATGGTGGTGATGTGGAAGTCTTGGTGAGAGAATGAATGTTGATGATTGTGTGAGATCCCTGAAGAGAGTAGCTGTTTGAGTGCATGATGCCATGATGAGAGTTTGATATTGGATGGAGTTGAAGGATGACTTATCCTGGCGGAACGGATGAGATCATTCATCCTCTTCCTGCATTGGATAGCATTTCGGGCACAATTGTCAACCAAGCTGACCTGCTCTGCAGCGGCCTCCGATGCCAGACAGGCGAGGCTGCTGCGCTTCCTGCAGCTATCCCTGGGATATAGCACTTGCCTGTGTGCCTGCACTCTCCTGATCAAGGCCTTGTGGGTGAATCAGGGTGCTGCCTTCTTCTTGAGGCTCTTGGCTGCCTTCTTCTGGCTGCAAGAAATCTCTGGCAGGTTGAAGAGAGTGAGATTATGTGTTGGAGTGACCTTTAAATATGGTGCCCGAACCTTTGACCCCATCAGCTGACAGCGAGCAGACGAATCAGCTCCTGACCTGCCAGGTGATTTGGGCCAATACGCGCATGTGAATAATTAATGACTCTCCAAGCGCGAGTTCCTGCCATTCTGGCCAGCGGGGTGGGCGCTGTCGAAACCACCTGCCACCACACTTAATGCCTCTTGCTCATTAATGGAAATTCCGCTCCATACTGTTGTCAGATTGGAAAATTATAGACCGAGTTAAATGTGCATTCTACACTATAGAAACATTGATATTCAATTTACACTTCATATTGAAGTGCAAGTTATTATATCTTTGGTTATTAGATTATAATACAGCTTCTATCATGCATTGCCATTTTAGACATCAGTGCTAAGAAGGAATAAGTATACAGCACCCAAATAAATTGTAGATCATTTCCCTGATTTAAAAAAAAATTCTCTTCTGTCTATCTGTCTGAGAAAATTAAATTGACACCTTGATAACATGTCCAACTTTCATAAGACTTGATAAAAGATTATTTTGTCATCAGACACTGATCTCCTTTTGATGTCTAATGAATTGAAAGCCTTACCTGTCGGCGTTCCCACATCAGTGAGCACAGTCTTGTGACTTCAGTAAGGTGGAGTTCATATTTTGTAACCAAGCGTGTACATGACTTCCTCTCATTATGTAAAATATCCTTAGAAAAAATACTAAGAGTACAGCATGGCATTTCAGCTTGTGGACATGAGTAGCAACTAAAGCCCTAATTGCTGAATGTCAAATGTGCCGAAATCCTAGGTGTGAAGGAAGTAAATATAGAGCAAAGTACTCAATGCTTTTTTTTTAACCTGTTAAAGTGTTTATGAAATATAATTTGCACAAGTGATGATTTGGTTTTTTTACAGCTGACTGTTAATTTAAAATGGTGTTTACACATGTACTTTCCTCTCAAGATGTTGTGACTAGAGTTTTTTAAATATTTCTGCAACTCAGCTACAATGGGTGGAATTTAATTCCCACCACCCCAACCCCAGCAATGAATTTGGAGGCAAGAGGCATTAAATTGGGCAGGAGGGCACGGGGTGGGGACCCACCACCTTCTCAACTCTGTCCAATTAAGTCCAGGGTACAAAGGCTTGTGGATGGCCTTCCTGCCAGGATTCTAATTGGCGAATGGTGGAATTGTCAAATGGGGAGCCTGAAAAGCAAAACCCTATTGGGTTTGCTTGCGGACTTTCGGGGGCGGGGGGGTTAGGAGGGGTTTTTTGTTCAAAGGCACTCAGATTGAGGGACCCAGTATTGCGAAGGGTGGGGGCCCACTGAACGCCACCCTCCCCTGTCCTTTCTGCCAACCCCCTCTCTCCCACAAACCCTTTCCCGTCCTCACTTCTGGCTGGGGTCCCTTGTTGATTCTGGGCCTTTGGTGATTATGTTACTGGCTATTGGCATCGATTTTTGTGACACTGACAGCAATGGAGAGCTTCCCTGGGCTTCTATTCCTTTAAATATATAAAATTAAGAGGTGATCTATTTGAGATGTTTAAGATGATTAAAGAATTTGATAGATTGAGAGAAACGATTTCCTTTGATAGGTGAGTCCGGAGCAACAGGATATAATCTTAAAATTAGAACTATGCTGTTCAGGGGTTATGAAAGATAGCACTTCTTCAGAAAAAGGGTAGTGGAAATCTGAAACTTTATCCCCAAAAAGATAGTCAGGCTAGGCCAGTTGAAAATTTCAAAACTGAGATTGATGGATTTTTGTGCAGCAAGATTATTAAGAGTTATGGAACTGAGGTGGGCAGATGGAGTTATAATACAGGTCACCCATGATCTAATTGATTGACAGAACTGGGGCTGAATAGTCTACTTCCATTCCTATGTATATTCATTTTAACTCTCTTTATTACTATTTATGTATGTATCTTTTTCTTTTTATCACCAAAATTTTTATGTTTTTTGTGCCTCCAGCTTCTTTTACATTGTGCTAGTAGCACTACATTCTGATGTGTGTATCTCATGCAGCCTGCTGCAACTCAAGTATTAAACTTGCTGGGATTTTCCAATACATGCAACTGTAGTTTATTTTGTCCACTTTGCTCTTGGAACTTCCAAAAATTAGCCACCTGCTTAATGAGAAAACCACATGTTATTCAAAACAATCACTGGCATAGGTACAAACAGCTTCACTAATGAAATTGAAGCAAAATAAACTACGAACTGGTAAAAACGTTTACATGTTTAGCAAAGCAGGTTATTGGGTGATGACCAGCAGCAGAACCAGGATGCATGCAGTAACCTAATAGGAAAAGTATAGGACCGAATTTTACAGGCCACCCACTGGCAGGAAAACAGGCAGGTGGGCCTATAAATTAAGGTGCCGTGCCATAAGCCACCGCCAGCCTGCCTGCTCCCGCCATGATTTTACAGACGATGGGGAGGCATCTTGTGGGCCACCCATCCATGGCCCAATTGAGATCCTTTAGTGGGCAAATTAAATGCCCAATTAAAGGCCTCATCCCACTGCCACTCTGATTTAACAGGCGGTGGGAGAGCCTGCGCCAATGTGCAACCCAGAAGGGTTAACCCTGGAGTCTGTTGGTCAGTGAAAGGAGGGGTGCCTCCATCCTGGGCCCTCTGTGCCAATTAGTGGCCCCCCCACAATTTTGCCTGCCATGTCTACCCTCCCCCCTGCCCTGCCCAATGTGCCCCTCTCACCCACCTCGCCAGGTCCTGCCAACCTGACCCTGGCCATATCCTGCACTTACCTTTTTTTTGGGGCATCCATGGTTCCTCTTCCTTCCTGGGCCTCCAGCAACACTGGCAATGACCACCAACCCTGGTGTGGCACAGAGCTGCTGGCCTTTGATTGGTCGGCATCTCTATGAGGCGGGACTTCCTCCTGCAGACGAACGGGAGTCCCGCTTCATCCTAATTAAAGGGCCATTGCCTGAAAAATTACAGCAGGGAGAGCTGACCAAGAGGAGGTGGGCTCGCCCCATGAAGTTTACGTTGGGGTGAGGGGAGCTCGCCTTCAATGTAAAATCCATCCCATAATGTTTAAGGACATGTCAAATTTGAGTTTGTTCCATGCCTTGAAAATATAATTAAAGCACAGAGCAAGTTGGGTATTGGTTAAGTATGTAACAACACAGTCCACTAATGCGTATGAAACTATTACCTCTACAGAGAATAACCTGGGAAATGTTATTTCAAACAAGTCTGTAACCCCAAAAGAAATTTGCATCAAGTAGCGCCAATTAATGACGCTTGTAATTTGGATCCACACAGTAGGTTATTGTGTGTATCCTGGCTCTGCTGCTGGTCCTTTTCTACCAGTGAGGTGTGAAGTTGCGCGGTTTGTTTTATTGCTCTTAGTGTGGGGTGCATGCAAGAAAGACTGAATTGAAGTAATGTAAATTAAAATCCTTCCTTGAAGAAAGTAATTGAATTAGTGACCCTTGGCTGTTCCAAGTCTAGACCTATTCAGGTGTCCTGGGACCTAACTAAGTTAATTTAAACAACTTTTTTAAAACTTGTAAATTAACTTTAATCAAAAAAGCATCTTTACTGGGAAAGCTGTGCATTCCTCCCGAAGATCATGGGCTACCTCACAAACTCTTTGGGAACATGCATTTCCCCATTGTGGTCTGTGTCAAGACATGTCAGCTCTCCTCAATCTCTATTTCAGGAATTTGCTTTTAGGGCTCTCGGTCTACCACAGTACAGTCCCAAACTCACATCTGTAGTTCACTTGTACGAATTAATAGAGTTTTCTCATGTTTTGTCTGAATAGAGGAGTCACATATGTTTACATGTGTATTGTGAATTATCTGTAAAGATGGGTTTGTCCAAGGTGGACTGCAGTTGAGCAAACATAAGGATATTCATGGGCAGTTGTGGACTCTTGTTCAAAATGACGTTATCACACTACATGTTACCTTAGAGAATAGAACCTAAATTTGCAACACCTTTTGGCGTATGATGGATTCCTTTTTATAATACTCAGTGTCACAAAAGTTAAGCTTTTGAGTGGCAAATTTTTAGGTGGCACAAAGCAAATGAAACATGACACTGGTCTGTAACAAATTTACTGGACACAGTGGGGCTGTATGTGACTGTGAATGGAAGCCAGAAGGAGGAAGGAATTGAAGAGGGAAATCACCCAATACTGCTATTGTGCACATTCTGGTAACAAGCTCAAAAATAACATTTACAGAGGCCTTGAAGCAATTCAGATCATTCTCAATAAAGTGCTGAAGCACAAAGGGGTGGAGAAGGAAATAGAGCCAAAAAAAACTGTTGTCAGCAGAGAACTAATGAACTCTCTAATGAACAAGAATCCTATAATTGGCCAAATCGAACACAGACTTGTCAACTGGCCAAAGCTATAATGATGCCATTTCCTCTGCAATTATTATTTGTGATTTGTAAGCAGTTTCAGCTTGACTACTGCATTCATAGTGATCCATTTCAATCTAGTATTTTATGTTTTGTTTAAGTTATGTAGGCCACAGTTGGTTAGTTATTACCAAATGGATTCATTTAAACTCACTCTCTATGGGGCTGCTTACATTCACTTGTAGTGCCTCTTCCAGCAAGAGTTGATGAAGCTATATTTGATATACAGCGCACAATTGCATAGTGCCTTTCACTTCCTTGGGATGACCCAGAGCATTTTACAACAAATAAAGAATTTTGAAGCCATTGCTGTTAGGTAGGAAAACGCAGCAGCCAATTTGTACACGGCAGGGCTCCACAAAACAGGGATGGGAGAAATCACTAATTCATTTGTTTTTGATTGTGTTGGTTAAAGATGAATATTGGTTCAGGATACCAGGAGAAACCTCGCCCCCTGATCTTCTAATAGTGCCAAGGAATATTTTATTTCCACGAACAGGCAGATGGCATCTAGGTTTAACATCTCATCTATAGGATGTCACCTTTGACATTGGAGTTTAGAACAAAGATTTATGCAGTAAAGAGCATTATTCCTCCCTGACCCATTTTTCGATAAATAGAAGTATAATTTAATGTAGATTGTTTCAAATTATCTTCAGTTTTCTACTGCATTTCATAAAGAGTAAGCTTAAAAAATCCAATCATCCTACAAGTGTGTAAGCTTGTACATACCAAGCTCCACTCAAAAGTTGAAAAACAGAGAGACATATTTCCAAGCCTGTGGCAGTCTTCAATGTTTGCACTGTGGTTTGGGCAAGAATGACAGAACTGTCAACCTTGGGAAAATATGAGGAGTGACATCCCATGGCCAGCATCAACTGCACAGTGAAGGTTTGAAGGAATTTTGGTTCTCACTTAACTGCACAATGTTTTACTTTTACATTTTAAGTTTTTGTTTTGTTTTAAAGTTGAAGGATTACTTCATGCCCTAATAACACGACCGTGGGGATGAAAGGCTACGCTCGCTGCCAAAACAAACCCTCTGGAGGGGTTTTCCCTCCACTCCAATGGCTCTACTGGCTTTGGGCCTCTTGGTTTTTGGTATTCTATTTGCTTTTGTGGGCATCTCTATTCTGAGGTACTCTCCCATTCACCTTTCTGCCTCGGCTGCAGCCATCTCTCCTGTTGGGGCTGTCGGCTGCCCACAGTCCTCTGATTGGGCCTGCAGCCTCAGGAACCCTCCTGCCATTCTTAATTGGACAGCGATACGGAGGTGGCCAATAAAGAGACTGTCTCCAGGAAGATAGCTTCGGAGGGCGCACTGCAAACCCATGGGCAGTTGGAACCTGGAAGTGCTTCTGACACCTGAAAATAATCTATCAGTAGAAGATTCCACCCATGGGTGAGTTTTTTTTCAAAGAGGTATATAAGCCGTTCTGGTGTGCGACACATGCAAACCTTAGATAAACTTAATGTAGGGTTTCATGTGACTTTGAGTTGGGAATGCACATGACTTCTAATTGGGAAAATGTTTGGAATTATTCCGAAAGATATATTTCAAGTCCTGGACTGAGCAAAGCATTGTTTTTTACAAACTCATTAACTGATGCTTATGTGACATGTTCGTAATACGGACCAGCTGTGTGCCACAGACAGACACTTTTATCCCCACCAAAACCGAATGTGTACCCTGGTCACACTTTACATGGCACTATTACCTTGTGCTGCATGACAAAATCTTTGGCACAGCATAAATAGTGCTGTGTTATGTACTAGCATGTTGATCTGAAAGCTCACTCTTTTATGGTGTGACTGGAGTATCTCTCAGTCCCAGCATTCTGCCTAATTACCTCCATCGCCATTAGCAGGAGCTGCTAATTTGTAGTAGCACTTTCGCTGAGAAGAAATTGAGTCTTGGATTCGTTTTTTTTTACCTGGAAGCTTTTTCATTTCAAGTACCAATAAAAACTCAGTGTAGTTGTCAACCAACATGTAAGTAAGCGATGTAACAATTGAAATATCTCATCTAATATATTGGTACTGAGATTATTTAAAATTTGTAGAATTTTATAGCTATCATTATAAATTCAGATAGAAATATATTTGAAAGGAAAAATATTTTTAAAAAGGAGTCCAAACTTTTTAAACTTTTCATATTAAACAAGTGCTTTTGAGACTGGTGGAATTGTTATTGTACAGATTGCATAAAAGTCACATTTCCATTATCTTTTCTTAAAAACTACTCCACAGTTTTTCAAAGAATTCTCCTTCTCTGCCTAAAGACCTATTGTTCTAATGGGTGAAAGAAGTAAACAGATCCTTCATTAGCTTAATGCTCAATCTTCTACCCTGGTCACAGGCTTCAGAAGGGAAATGTGTAGATTGCATTTTGTTGGCTGTCCATCTGCCCCTACCATTTTGCTTTCAATCATCACCCTTTAGGTGGGTTAAGAGAACAAATTGTGAATAGTGTTTCTGTAATCTCTTGGCTATAGGGTTACCTTGTCAGGTAACATTACCATTTTCTTTAAAGGACCACTTGCCCTCCTCCACATAGTTTGCTTTTGTTCTGTCTCAGACTAATTTAAGGGTTTGCAACAGGTACAACAGGTAAAAGAGTGAGATGCTATTATGGCCGAGACACAGATGTACTACTATTAAATGTGTAATAATTCTTGAGATGTAATTTACCAAAGAATGTAGAAGGCCAAATCTTCAATTTTCCTCGCTTAAGGGATATAAGGCACATAAATCAGTGCTGAAGAAAAATGCTTTTTAAGTGGAGCAGAGAATTTCCATCTTTTTAAATTCTTGAAACTTTGTACTATAAAGGTCACAAATTTGTTCCACATCTGTTCAGTTCTAGGCCCTGGGCTGCTCAACTGGAATACATTTGTGAATGCACTCATGAATTATAAATTGTATTAATAATTTGTGATACGAAATAGGCTGAAAGCACAGATGTTTTTGGTTATAGTTGCTCTGTTATTTTTAGATTATGCTGATATGTATTGTAAGCACAGTTATTTGGGAAATATCTTTAGTTTGTTTCTTTTTCTCTTTTAAACTCAGGTTTTCACATAACTCATTTCCCTCCTGAGCACTTTTAGGGACTGCAACACTGTATTAATGAATAACATATGTTTGTCTCATTTTGAAGCAGCGTTATCTGAATCTGTTAGCAATGACATTCTTATTAATGAAATATATGTATGTTAATCATTTGGGAAGGTTATTATTTATTATATATAATTTTCAGAAACATCATACAGTTCAGGGGAAACTAAAGTTCTTCTCACAGTGAAATATTTTCAAGAGGCAGAAAAACTTGTTCAGAATTATTTAAATGTTTATTCAGTTGAAGGTTTAGTAATTTTGAGATTGTTGCCGCTTTTTTTAAAGATCCTGTGAGGTCTGTGGTCATGTCACTGTGCCATGTCAGAAATCTTTACCAGATTACAAAGTTCAGACTTTTAAAAAAAAAATACAGAAAAATTCAGTTTCAGTTGTTTACTTAAGTTATTGTTTTCTGTACAAGTTTTAGATTACATACTTGTGGATGGAAAATACGTTTGCGAACTGTAAAGCAGCTTTTTACAAGGCCGAAGTGACTGCTGTTCTGCATAGGAGTCAACTTGCTATTTCTTACCAAAGCTTTTCTGCTTTACAAGTGTGTATATTTCTTAAAACACAAGAGGGCTGAAAAATGCTGTAAATATAAAATATCATTTGATACAATGTCTCCTATGTAACAATTTTAAAAGGATTTTGACAATGTTTTCATCAAGCACTGAGAAATGACGGGCGGAAGAGACTTTCTTTGTTCACTTTGTGTAGTAAATTCCTAATTACATTCTCTAAATTATATTTACAACTTTGTTGCATTTAGCACACAGATAATCTTTCTGGGGGTATGTATATTTGTTTGCTAACTTCTCTTTCAATCAATCAAGCAAAATGGCATTACCTCTTTAGTGCTAAGATTTCAGCCCTCTTTGAGATATTAAAAGAGAATGTGAGGTAAATTGGAGGTATACTCAAAGGTCAAGATGATACATTTACAGCCAACCTGTTGACCTTCTTCCCCCTCCTACCCTGAAAGGGTCAGATGAGGGCACCATAAATTAGCGATGGTACTCATCTGAGAGATCATCAGAACACATCTATGCAGAGTGTGTGGGCTTTTTCTGTTGAATAAAGTATTCTGAGAAGATAAGATTGAATATATTTGGTACGAACACCACCAGGGGTTCAAATGGGATTAGATTGATGTGCGAAATAGCAAAACAAGCCTGTGTATGAAATACTACCTTCTATTCCATGTGGTTTATCAAAAATCACTGAACAATTGGTCCAAGACATCAGCGAATAAGGTTGATATACTGCCTGTGGGACTTCAGAATTAGCCATAATCCAATTTTGGGTGTGCAGAATAAGTCCCAGATTAGAAGTGGTGATCTATTGCTCATATGATGTAAGAGCACATTAACATAATCCAGATCTATAATAATACAGTGCATACTTGGTCATCCATGTTTAGATAAGGAAGTTCGTAAAATTGCATAGAATGCACAGCACAGAAACTGGTCATTGGGCCCAACTAGTCCATGCTGGCATTTGCTGCACTCAATCCTTCTCCTTCCTCATCTAAATCTATGAGCATAACCCTCAATTCCCTTCACACTCCTGCATAACTAACCTCCCTTTAAGTGCATCTATACTATTCAACTCAACCACTCCCTGTGGTAGTGAATTCTGCCTTCTCAACCATCCTCTGGATAAAAAAGTTTCTTCTAAAGTCCCTCTTTGATTTCTTGGTGACTATCTTATAGTGACAACCTTTTGCTGTGCTCTTCCCCATAAGTGTCTATTCTCTGTGTCTACTCTTTCAAAGTCTTTCATAATTTTAAAGAGCTCTACTAGGTCACCCCTCAGCCTTCTCTTTTCAAGTGAAAAGAAAAACAGCTTGTTCATCCTTTCCTGATTGGTAAAAGCTCACAGTTCTGGTACCATCCCTGTAAACCTTTTTTGCACGCTTTCCAGGGCCTCTGTATCCTTTTTATGACATGGCGGCCAGAGCTTTGTAGAATAGATCATGTTCTCTCTTTTCTTACCCCCAACATTTTTCTCTAATCCTTCTCATTGCCTCCAGTGCCAGAAAATCGCCTTTGTGTTCTGTTGCTTAGAACTGGAAACATTAGTCAAGGTATGGTCTAAACAGATGACTGTTCAGTTTGGTCATAACTTCTTCTGATCTGTATTCTACTGTTCTGGCTACATAGTACAACTTTTGTTGGATTTTTTGATTGCTACTCTGCATTGGCTTGGACATGTTGAGCATTGAATGAAAGATTTATAAGTCTTCAGCATTATCTATGGAGTACATCTGCTGATTTTTCCTTCCAGTGCGCAATACTTGACACTTCTTTGCATTAAATTTCATCTGCCATCATTCTGCCTACATATTTTGTCCAACTCATTCTGTAATTTCCAAGCCCCTGTCTCCAGTTCCACTGTCCCTCCTAGCTTCGTATCAGATGCAAATTTTAAAAATTTGCTTTGAGTTACCAATGTAAATTAAGAAGAGTAGTGACCTCAACTCCGATCCATAAGGCACTTCTCTCCCACCCTAACTTAACTTTTCTATCAAATACTGTTACGTAAACTGAGATAGTCCAACTCAACACAGACTAGGGATTAAACCTGAGACCTTCCTAGTTTTTACAGTTTAGCCTTTAAGCAGTCAAGCCATCAGGGAGTCTAGGGCAGATCTTAAATTAGGTGATTAACAGGACTACAATTTTTTTTAAGAATGATAACTTTTTAATATTGGATTTACTTGCTATTGTTTCCAAAACAAATTGGAGTGGAGACCACTGGCCCTGATACACCAAATGGGAAAGAAGTATTTTATCATACTGACTCACTTGAGCACTGCAGGGCCACTTGGGTGAACTACTGGAAAGTTGCCAGTGCCCATGGTAATCCAGTATGAGTCAACACCATGAAATGAGAAGAAAGAAGGGAAGAAAGAAATTGGCACAAAGACTTCAAAGTAACATTGGGAGAAAAAAATGACTTTGGTGACAGAAGTTTAGGCTGGCTTGGCCTCATTGTTAGACTATCCATTACCTTTCTCCCCAGCAACTTGATTAAATGACGTTTCTTGCAAAGGAAGTGAAAACATAATTCATGGGCAGCAGCCTCTTATTGTATCAAAGAAGTTGGAAAATGTAGTAAAAAAATCAAACTTCTGCAAACCAATCAGTTAGGGTGATCTCTGATTTCAGTGGAATAGTTTCTTTTTAAGATAAAATATTATATATATTATATATATAATCACTAAATTTATTTCACATGATAGGACTCAGGAGATACATTTGCAGATATCCTCCAACAATTATTTCCATATGACAGCCAGCTAATGTTCTCAAAGAAATTATACAATTTATTGTTAGTGATCTAAAATGTTTTTTCCAATTTTTATGTCATCTAAATAGAATATTTTTAGATTGACTTTATGTTTTTACTCTGATTTTCACAGGCCTTCCCAAATATGACATAAACTCAGTCTTAGCAATGCATTTAATGTGAACATATTAAAGTACTTGTATTTACAGCCCATTAAGTGTTCTTGAAGTATAGTTACCATTTTAATTGTAGCAAAGTTGATAACCAATTTGCAACAGTAAGGTTCATAAATAAATGACCAGATAGTGTTTTAGAGGTGACAGTTAAGGAATAGGACACTGGAACAACCTCTCTACTCTTCTTTGAAACATGCTAGGGGATCTTTTATGTCCACATGATGAGGCTGAATCTGCTGAGTTGGACCTTGGTTTAAAGTTTCATCTGAAAGGCAGCACCTCAGATAATACAGCACTCTGCACTGAAGTACCATCCAAGATTATATGTTCAAAACTCTGGAATGGGGCTTGAAGCCGTACCTTCTCATTTAAGCAAGAGTGCTAACACGTAGCCAAGGCTGGCATCTAAACATGATTTGAGACAATAAACTCATGAAATCAGAGCCTATTTAAACAGAAACTTTTCTTTTGAAAATGCTGTGCCCATCAAAGTGACAGTGATATTGTTGTTTAGCTCTAGCCATAGGAGAGAACTAAATATTGCGCTGGTGTGCTGTTTCCATTTTGCAGACCAGCCACCTTTGTGTCTGCTAAGTATGATTATTGATTATTGCCAAGTTCTAATGGGTTTTGTGTTTTGAGCTGGAACTGAAATGAGATTCCCCAAACTCATTTCTCTTGAGGAGAAACTTTTACCCCATTATCTAAGCCAGATTAAAGCACTGGTTTTAGAGGTGAATGAGTAGTGTGTCAGCTCTAAGCCCCATTAGTTCCACAAGTTTTGCTTATTAATATGAGTTACACTAAATTATAAATTAAAATAATGGCAGAAACATCTACACTCTTAGATGGTAGAGTACCAGATCACAATAGTAGGTTTCTCAAATCATTTTATAAAAATGATACCCAAATTGGACTAAAACCTGAGTCATGATCTCTTCCGACTGTTTGCATTTTTTTTCTAAAGGTTCTATGGAATCTCTGAACATAACGCTGTATTGTAGCCACAGAACACAATCACATTAAAGTTTTCCAAAATTGAATCTGCTAACCAGATGATAAGATGCATTGAAGCTCCAACATGTGGCGCACTCTCATGGGATGTACATTTGTGCCCATGAGTCTCCATGTGTTGAGTGCAGCTGTGGGGTGGAGAGATGGAAGAAAGCTCTGAGCTTTCGCACAGGGAATAAACAAAATTAAATAGTAATCATGAGCGCTTCTCTAACAACAAGTGATAAGACTCAACGTTATTGGCAGAAGCCAGAGAGTTGTGTATTTGCCCACAGTCTCAGCTAGGAAAGTGCTTGTCATGATGAAATCAAAGAGGGATTAGGAGAAAATACGGTAAAAAAAGAGGAAGAGGAATCTTTCCCTCAAAATTTCTAATCTTTAACCTGTTCTGTTTCCCCTATGAAGGTCAGAAGCCTGTTTTACACTGTTCCAGTTCTGTGCTCACTTTCGGGTCCCTAAATTCTATTGATTTTACCACAAGTTAATTATTGAGGGAAACTTTTAGGAGGCGTGAAAAGTATCATACTTGATGGTATTTCTCTGCCTCTTGCAGATTAATCTGACAACAAATATTTTTAGAGTGGCATCACAAACAATCCAATAACCCTCAAAACCTTTCTTTGAAAATTTAAGCCATGGGTAAATTATTAGTATATCTTGGCCGTCAATTCTGGAGTAGTTAGTTGTAACTCTTGATTATGTTGGCCTTTTAGGCCCAGCTTGCTATGCATGATCAAAGTTATAATGAATAAAATCTGGATTCTTCTGCATGGACAGTATTTTATGCAGAAACTTGAGAGGAGAATGATCGAGACTGTTGATGGAAATAAATGTCCAGTTCTAGCAAAATGGTTATTTGGAAGTTGAAACTGTGTAAACATTTTTAATCTTAGAAGACGTAAACCACCCAGGATTTAAAGATTAGCTGCGCAATTCATAACATCCACATGCGTTGCATATTAAAAGTCAGTTTGCCAAATACATTTCGACATTACAGTTCACTATTATAATCATTTTAACTGTCTTGATCACTACTTCAAATATGGAATCTTTGTAGTACTTTTTAAAAAACATATGTACTGCAAAATAAATGGTTGAGAGCTCTGTTTAAGGTCTTATTTGACAATTAATGACTATCTTCGGCTTCACCAATACCCGACACCGGTCTTGGTTTATTTATCATTTATCCCTAGGTATCAGCAGACCTTTTCAAGTTGTGTAAAATGAGGTTCCACATTTTTAGCAGAGTGCCTATTGGGAAGGTTACATGAAATATTAACTGAACAACACTGAGATTTAATGTTTGCATGAGTATAAAATAAAATAACAATCATTTCCTGTTCTTGCATGCATTTTATTTTTCAATAAGTAGGATGGCTGAATGAAAATCCATGGGCCAGAATTTTTACCTTGATGGCCGGGTGGGCCCCACAGGCTCGGCGGCGGGCGGGGAGCCAAACTCTGCTGCCGAAACGGGGCCCGCCGCCATTTTGAGTAGGCGGGCCGCCCGCCCAGCGGCCTGCCCGACAGGAAGCGCTATGCACTTCCTGTGCGGTGGGTGGAGGGATTCTCCATCTGTCAAAGTACGCTCTTTCGCGCATATCTCTCTGAGACTAAGTGCTGTCTCAGGGAGATTACTGACAGTATAAAAATCTTTAAAAATAGAAAAATATTAAAATTATTAACATGTCCCCCTCATGTGATAATGTCACACAAGATGGGACATGTTAATAAGAAGCATATAAACTTTATTGAAGTTTCTAAAAACGGACATGAAACCTCATCCCGCCAGTGGATGATGTTTCATGTATTATCAGAAGCCCACTGGGGCTCCTGGCCTGCCTGCCACCCTTAAGGTTGGACGGGCAGGGCATTTAACAAGCTTAATTATCCTGTCAATGGCCTTATTTGGCCATTGACAGGTTGGCGGGCGGACAGCTGATTTCGCTGTCCACCCGCCTTCCTCAACATTTAAATGGACCGGGATGACGTCGGGGGTTCCTCCCACGTCATTTTCCCGTCGGCGAGTGGTCCCCGTCCCCAAATCGCCGACGGAAAAATTCTGCCCATGATCTCCAACATCAGTACCTAGTTTCATTATTAATCATTTGTTTACTTAAATCATTCTTGGGATGTGACTGATAAAAAACCAGCATATATTGACCATTTCTAGTTGCTAAAACAGTGACCTCTTCAACATTTCAGAGGGCAGTTGTGAATCAACCACCTTGGTGTGGAACTGGAGCGACATGCTGGACTCACCCACAAGGGGAAACGTCCTTTCGACGTCTGCCTTGTCAGGGCCATTCAGGATCTTGTATACTTCAATCAAATCACCCCTCACTCTTCTAAATCCCAGTGGAAACAAGCCCAGCCTGTCCAACCTTTCCTCATAAGACAACCCACTCATTCCAGGTGCCAATCTAGTAAAATTCAATAGATTCTGGAAAGGTTCCATCAGACTGGAAAGTAGTAAATATAACCCATCTATTCAAGAAGGAAGGGAGGCAGAAAACAGGAAACCAAAGGCCAGTTAGCTTGACGTCTGTCGTGGGGAAGTTATTAGAGTCGTTCATTAAGGAGGTTATAGCTGGGCAATTAGAAGAGCTCAAGGCAATTGGGAAGAGTCAGCATGATTTGCTGAAAGGAAAACCATGTTTAACCAATATATTGGAGTTTTTTGAAGGAATAACGTGCAGTGGTTAAAGGGGAGCCTGTAGACGTACTGTACTTGGATTTCCAGAAGGCATTTGATAAGGTGCCACATCAAAAACTATTATGGAAAATAAAAGCGCATGGTGTAGTGGGTAACATATTAGCATGGATAGAAGATTGGCTGGCGGGCAGAAAGCAGAGCATATGCATAAATGGGTCTTTTTCTCATTGGCAGGATGTGACAAGTGGCATCCACAGGGGTCTGTGCAGGGACCTCAAATTTTTACAGTTTATATCAATGACTTAGATGAGGGGAGTGAAGATATGGTAGCTAAATTTGCAGATGACACAAAGATAGGTAGGAGAGTATGTTGTGAAGAGGGCATGAGGAGGTCACAGATGGATATAGATAGGTTGAGTGAGTGGGCAAAGATCTGGCAAATAGAGTTTAATATGGGAAAATGTGAAGTTGTACACGTTGGCAGGAAGAACAAAAAAGCAGGGTACTATTTAAATGGAAAATGGCTGCATAATTCTGAGGTGCAGGTGGATCTAGGTGTTCTAGTACATGAGTCACAAAAGGTTAGTATGCAGGTACAGCCAGCAATTAAGAAGGCTAACGGAATGCTATCCTTTATTATGAGAGGGATTGAACATAAAAATAAGGATGTTATGATTGAGTTATACAGGGCATTGGTGAGATTGCACCTCGAATACTATGTGCAGTTTTGGCCGCCTTACTTAAGGAAAGATGTAAATGCATTGGAGGCAGTTCAAAGGAGGTTCACTAGATTGATACCTGGAATGAGTGAGTTGTCTTATGAGAAAAGGTTGGACAAGACTGGGCTTGTTTCCACTGGAGTTTAGAAGAGTGAGGGATGATTTGATTGAAGTATACAAGATCCTGAACGGCCTTGACAAGGTGGACGTCAAAAGGATGTTTCCTCTTGTGGGTGAGTCCAGAACTAGGGGGCACTCTTTGAAAATTAGGGGTCACCCTTTTAGGACAGAGATGAGGAGAAATTTCTTCTCTCAGAGGGTTATGCAACTTTGGAATTCTCTGCCTTAGAAGGTGGTGGAGGCAGGTTCATTGAATATTTTTCAGGCTGAGGTAGATAGATTCTTGTTAGGCAAAAGAATCAAAGGTTATCAGGGTTAGATGGGAATGTGGAAATCGAAACACAAGATGATCAGAAATGATCTTATTTAATGGCGGAGCAGGCTCGAGGGGCCAAATGGTCTACTTCTGTTCCTATTTCTTATGTTCTTATATTCTAATTTCTTTCTCTTGCTAAATCTTTTAGTCATTCTCTACCATTCTTTATATTCTGACCAATCATCTTTGTTTTAATTTAGAAACAGATTTCTAGAATAACCCATTAGTTGCAGGCCTGCTTTCTTATTGTATTTCAGCAGTGAAATGATGGTTCCAAACTTACTAAATGATGGATTTACCTTTGAAATAATAAATGAAGACTCGCATTTATATAGCGCTTTTCATGATCACTAGACATCCCAAAGTGCTTTAAAGTCAATGAAGCACTTTCTTTAAGTATAGCCACTGTTGTAATGTAGGAGATGGATAACTCGATGTCGATATGCTTTTTAAATCTATTTGTGTAAAGCAAGAGCAGTACAATTTGCATAAATCCCCCTAGCACCATATCTGCAACTTGCAGGTTTTGTTTAAAATAATTGTAAACAAAGCCTTTAACAGTTGTCACTCACTAGAGACTAACCAGAGTCCCTAAGACTGTTAAGCATAGCATGACATTGCCTTTTGTTGGAAGATACAGTGCAATAGGATTTATTTTTTTCCCCTCCACTTTTCCCCGCTGCCTCTTGTTGAGTTGCTAATGGATCTCTAGTACCTCACTCAAGCAAATATTTTTCGTATGTCTAGACAGTATTTACAGTATTCAACCACGAGCATATCACAGCTGAGCCCAACCCTGTTCTCACTCAGTCTGCGCACAGGTGAATGTTTCACCAGGGGCCACTAGACAACACTCAGGAGCAGAAATTTGTCTTTGCCTAGATTGGGACACTGAAGTTAATTGCAGCATCCTAGCTGTTGCTCTGGCTGAGATCAGATAATGCAGCCATACTGGAGGTCTAACCAAGTACCTTGCTGGTCTGTGTGGCATTATATGAAATGGTGCCTTTACCAAATGGGAAATGGGACCTTTGCCTCTGTTGTATTAATGGTGCATAGGACCTAAGTCTCATATAGTTAAGGCATGAATCCTGTTTAAAATAAACAGTTTAACACTTTTGTTGCAGACTGAAAAGTGTCTTGCAAACAGACTAAGCTTTAATTCACCAATATTGCATTCTTTTTTAGGCTGTAATATGTTAGCAGGCAATATGGATCTTGTTCCTTTTAATCTGCATCAAAAAATATTGATGTCGTAAATACACTACTTTGTTAGCAATTTCACACCAAGCCCACAAAGTATTATGTAAGAGAATTCTGAAAGCGTGTGTACTGTAGCTAAAACTATCTCTGGAGGTTGGGAAAGGAGGGCATGTGTGTCATCATTTCACACACAGCAAGAAATTAGAAATTCCTTTGTTAATTGTGTTTGATAAATTGAATTTCATGAGAATTGTACCAGGAAGTCTGTTTAGAGCATCAGGAGTACATTTAAAAGCACCCTATGTCATTCAGTACTTGGGAGTTTTTTTTGTTTTTTCCTTTTGATTGCAAAACATCATGAAAAGAAAACTTTGAATTTGGAATCTTGTGACTTAAGCTGCAAACCAAAGGCCAAAGCAGTCAAATAAAAACCAGATGAATGGCCTTGTGCAATTCAACAGAATCACGTCATCTTTATTCCATTTTTAAAACAGTATGCTGTCAGTCTTACCCATTTTGAGTACACATTGCTAGCAAATTTTCAAGCTGCATTAACCCATTCAAGTAACTTCTTTTGGATAATGGATAACAAAATGCCTGTAAAGGTATCTGGCGTGGCAATGTGGGACTGGGAAACTGTACCGCCCACAGTGTGATGGAAAGAGACACATGACCTGAGACTAGAGTCAGTTGTGGAGTGGACATAGACCTGTGTAGAAGCAAGCATGGAGCTGGCTTATATCTTGGGCTATCCCCTGCATAGATGTACATAGTTGTGTGTTATCAAGAAACACTTAATGTTCAACCATACAATATTCAGAATCTCTTCATGAAACCTACTGGAATACAACATACAGAAATGCCAGGCTTTTTAGAGCATTTCTTCAGAATGTCTTTGAAGTATATGTTACTTCAAATTAAGGGCATTTCCTGAATAAGTTTTTGACGTTTTTGAATTTAGCTTTGGTAGAAGTTATAATGAATTTGGGACATTGCTTTACTCGAAGCATGTGTTGGTTTGGTGGCATTTTTAGATTTAAAAGAATGCCTAAAACTGAAGCAATAGGGACCAATTATTATATGGAACATTCAACATAAGTGTTTGCACGAAGATAGCTGGGTCCATGCCCTTTTATGTGCACAGAGTTTTTGCATACACCCTTGCAATGCATGAGAAAACTGCAAAAAAAAATGTATTTTCCAAGAATTTCTTCAATGATATCTGCAGAGGTATTTATTTTGTCTTTATAACGTGATTATCAGTGCTTTACAAACACAATTTTAACAATTATGCTCCCTGCTGGTATCACTGTGGAGTGGAGGAACCAAGAGTTCCATGTTTGTGCAGTCAACACCATCAGTAAAACTTGATTGCAGTCAGAGACTGATCATGTATACCAGAGGCATTATTATCCTTCAGCTCCAATTACATTTATCAATTGAGAGGGGTATTACACTTTTTTCTAATATATATTGAAATACATGTACATTAAAATGTTTCTTTTTCTATGACTCCGTATTTTTTTTCTCAGCTTTGTGCTGTTTCACTTTTTCCAGGAATATCAGGAGACTAATTGGAATCTTAATGCAAATGCCTGTCCCTAAGAAATGCAGAAATACTGAAATAAAAATGAAATGCTGGACATGAACAGATCATTTGGAAAGGGTAAAGATAGATTAACATTTGGCGGTACCTTCCATTAGAACTCTCTGAATAATGGTTCCATTTTTCTCTTCCAAAAGTTACTGGACTGCTACAGATTTCCATTTTTTACATACTTTTAAATCTGCCACAGCATCTGGGAAAATGCAAATTGCATGTGTTTATGGGGAAACGCTCAATTTTGTCATGGGCAATTGTGCGCCATTTACTAACGGCACGCATCATATTAGGTGAGTTTTGTAAGCCTGCATCATTACGATCTTAATTTTGAAACTACAGTGTTTCCAACTGCTAAATGTTCATGTACACATATTACCAAGTACAGCTGCAGAATAAGTTGTGATTTATAAATAAGTACTTTGCCCTTACATTAAGTTGATTGGTATGCAGGCTAACTGTATATTCCTTTCGAATAAACTGAATTTTCCAACAGCAAAATTTCCCTATAACAGGGGTAAGCTGGAATTCCTGTTTTCATTGTTAATATTTTACCTAATGTAAAAAAAACCTTGTCAAAGAAAAAGCAGAGTGTTTATAATTGGAACATCTGTCAACAGGCACTTAATGCCATTAGAGGAGAAATCTATATTGGAAAGCTATTTCTGGTTGGACAGAACTTGCTTTAAAGTGAAGTAAGCACTATTCACTCATCACCCTGTGCTTGTGACCTACACTGGCTTCTGATCCAAAAACAGTTTGATATAAAATTCTCATCCTTGCTTTCAAATCCCTCCATGGCCTCGCAGCCACCTCACCCCTAAACTCATTTTTGAAACCTCTTACAGCTGTCTGAGATCTCTACTCTCTTCCAATTCTGGCTATTATAGATCCTGCAATTTTTAACGCTCCCCCAGTGGTGAACGTGCCTTCAGTTGCCTAGGCCCAAAGCTCTGGAATCCCCTCCTTTAAACTTCTGCTTCTTTACCCCACTCTCCTTTAAGACACTCCTTAAAGCCTACCTCTTTGGTCAAGTTTTTGCCCTTCCTAATATCTCCTTAAGTAGCTTGGTGTCAAATTTTGTTTGATAGCGCTCCTATGTAGTGCCTTGAGACATCTTAGTGTATTAAAAGCACTATATAAATTCAGGTTGTTGTAATCTGCATAGTCACATCAATGATGAATTATTAATTAACAAAATATATGTAGATGAAGAAAGCTGTATGACCAAATTGAAACATTTTAGCCTGGTCTTCACTTTGTTGTGGTCCCTTTAACTTAGTAAGAAGACACAAGGATTTTAAACACCAGCTGTTGACATAGTTATGCCCCCCCCCAGTCTTAACTCAATGCATATGTTGCAAAGATTTGACTCCAAAGCTTGAGGGGGGGAGCTAAGCCACATTCAAACAAATACATCCTGTGATTTACCCAAATAAGCATGTGACTGGCAATTACTTTTAAATCTATCAGTTATTAAAATTCAGGAGTTATTGGCAACTGTATTCAAGAGAATTTAAGGAACAGAAACTGTTCAAAAAGTGTAGATAATTGCATCAGTTCGAACTTTCAGAAAGAGATAGGTAAGACCAGCTTAACTGTTACAAGGACCAACCAGTTGGAGGTTCACAGTAGAGTAGCAGCTGAGGACCTGGTTTGCAATCATTTCTTTGAACAGCTGGTTTGCAGATCATCAACTAGTAAATGTGAACATCTATTCATCTTTTATTCAATAAATTCAATTGTTAAAGAAGGAAAGAAAAAAAGGAAATGCATTCCTGTAGCACCATTCATGACCTCAGGACATCTGAAAGCACTTCATATAATAGATAATAGATGTTGGTTTAGGACTAAACATTAGCTAGGACACAGGCAAAACTACCCTTTTCTTCAAATAGTGGCAAAATATCTTTTACACCACCTGAGAGGACAGACATGGCCTTAGATTAATGTTCTAATTCATAAAATGACACCTATAACAGTGCAGCACTCCAACAGGGGAGATCGTGGCGGTTTTTTAAAATTCATTCACGGGATGTGGGCTTCACTCACTGGGCCAGCATTTATTGCCCACCCCCAGTTGCCAGTGAGAAGGTGGTGGTGAGCTGCCTTCTTGAACCACTGCAGTCCAAGTAGTGTAGATACACCCACAGTCTGTTAGGAAGGGAATTCCAGGACTTTGACCCAGCGACAGTAAAGGAACGGTGATATATTTCCAAGCCAGGATGGTGAGTGACTTGGAAGGGAATTTCCAGGTGGTGGTGTTCCCATCTTTCTGCTGTCCTTGTCCTTCTAGATGGTAGTGGTCGTGGGTTTGGAAGTTGCTGTCTAAGGAGCCTTGGTGAGTTTCCGCAGTGCATCTTGTAGGTGGTACACACTGCTGCCACTGTGTGTTGGTGGTGGAGGGAGTTACTGTTTGTGGATGTGGTGCCAATCAAGTGGGCTGCTTTGTCCTGGATGGTGTCAAGCTTTTTGAGTGTTGTGGGAGCTGCACTTATCCAGGCATGTGGGGAGTATTCCATCACACTCCTGACTTGTGTCTTGTAGATGGTGGACAGGCTTTAGGGAGTCAGGAAGTGAGTTACTCATCACAGGATTCCTAGCCCCTGACCTGCTCTTGTAGCCACAGTATTTATATGGCTAGCCCAGTTCAGTTTCTAGTCAATGGTAACTCCCCCCCCCAGGATGTTGATAGTGGGGGATTCAGTGATGGTAATGCCATTGAATGTCAAGGGGCGGTGGTTAGATTCTCTCTTGTTGGAGATGGTCATTGCCTGACACTTGTGTGGCAAGAATGTTACTTGCCACTTATCAGCCCAAGCCTGCTTATTGTCCAGGTGTTGCTGCATTTGGACATGGACTGCTTCGGTATCTGAGGAGTTGCGAATGATGCTGAACATTGTGCAATCATCAGCGAACATCCCCACTTCAGATCTTATGATGGAAGGAAGGTCATTGGACAAAGCAGCTGAAGACGGTTGGGCCGAGGACACTACCCTGAGGAACTCCTGCAGTGATGTCCTGGAGTTGAGATGACTGACCTCCAACAACCACAACCATCTTCCTTTATGCTAGGTATTACTCCAACCAGCGGAGAGTTTTCCCCTGATTGCCATTGACTCCAGTTTTGCTATTGGTATTGTTGCTGGACTCGTATCCAGAGGCTCAGGCTAATGTTTTTTATATTCATTCATGGGATGTGGGCATTGCTGGCTAGGCCAGCATTTATTGCCCATCACTAATTGCCCTTGTTCAGAGAGCATTTAAGAGTCAACCACGTTGCTGTGGGCCTGGAGTCAGATAAGGACGGTAGATTTTCCTCCCTAAAGGGCCTTAGTAAACCAGATGGGTTTTTATGACAATCAGCAATGGTGTCATGGTCGTCGTCAGACTTTTAATTCCAGATTTTTTTTAAAATTCAAATTTCACCATCTGCCGTGGTGGGATTCGAACCCAGAGCATTACCCTGGGTCTCTGGAATACTAATCAGTGACAATATCACTGTGCCCTCCCCTCCGCTCCCCTGCCCACCCCCCACTGGGCACATGGGTTCAAATCCCACCATGGCAGCTGGTGGAATTTAATTAGTTCATAAATTCAGTTAATTAATAAGTCTGGAATTGGAAGCTAGCCTAAGGGTCGGTTGTTGTAAAAAGCCATCTGGTTCGCTTAAGGGCAGGAAATCTTCAGACGTTACCTGGTCTGTCCTATATGTGACTCCTGACCCCACAGCAATGTGGTTGACTCTTAACTGCTTTAGGCTAGCAAGCTACTTGGTTGTACTAAAGTGCTACAGAATGGACTGTAGCTGTTCAAGAAGTCAGCCGTCCACCATCTTCTCAAGGGCAGTTGAGGATGGGCAAGAAATGGTGGCCTTGCCAGCGACACTCGCATCCTATGAAATAATTTTTAAAAAGTACTGCACTAAAGTGTCAACCTAGCTTATGTGCTCAAGTCTGAATGTGACCTTCTGTTGTAATGTTTTACCGCTTTTCGAAGATGTGAGAAAGGTCCTGCAGAGGCATACAATGACTGAAATAATTTACAGAAATGTTCCTGTTTGGTGTTCTGGGCAATCTGTTAAATATTGCCTAGATATTATTTCCACTTAAGTTACTCTTGAGACCATTGGGAAATGAGAATGGTAAGAATATGGAACTCTCTACTGCATAGAGTAGTTGAGATAAATAGCACTGGTGCATTTAAGGGGGAGTTAGATAAAGTACATGAGGGAGAAAGAATAAAAGAATATGTTGCAAAAACAGAAAATGCAGGAAAAACTCAGCAGGTCTAATAGCATCTGCATTTGCTGCTCCCAGTCCTCTACATTGGAGAGACCAAATGCAGACTGGGTGACCGTTTTGTGGAATATCTTCAATCTGTCCGCAAGCATGACCCAGACCTACCTGTCGCTCACCATTTAAACACACCATCCTGTTCTCATGCCCACGTGTCCGTCCTTGGCCTGCTGCAATGTTCCAGTGAAGTCCAATGCAAACTAGAGGAACAGCACCTTATCTTCCAATTAGGCACTTTACAGCCTTCCGGACTTAACATTGAGTTCAACAACTTCAGACCATGAACTCTCTCCTCTATCCTCACCCCTTTTTTTATCCCTTTTTCAATATTCATTTTTATTTTTTTATTTATTATTTACTTTTTTAACCACTTATTTTCATTTTTATTTATGTTCATTTTTATTCATTTATTCATTGTTTATCCCCGCCTTTTATCCTATTTTTGATCTTTTTTCCCCACCACTGTCCCCTCCCCCCACCCTACCCCCTCAAGGGCAATCTGTCACTTGTTCATGTTGTTCTTTTCAGAGTACTTACTCTTGTCCTGTTATTATCACTTTCTGCTTTCTTACCTTAATGCCACTATCAACACCTCCTTTAGCCTTTACCACTACCATTAACGCCCCCTTTGTCCTTTTGTTCATGACATCTTTGTCAATCTCTCCTTTGCCCCCACCTATCGCTGGCCTTCTATCCAGCTTCACCTGCTCTACCCCCTTAAACAGTATAAATTTCATCACAATTTTACTTCTCTTAGTCCTGAAGAAGAGTCATACGGACTCGAAACATTAACTCTGTTTTTCTCTCCACAAATGCTGTTAGACCTGCTGAGTTTTTCCAGCATTTTCCATTTTTGGGCAGAATTTAGCCCTTGGCTGGCGGGCGGGCCCCACCGGCTCGGTGGCAGGCGGGCAGCTGAACCCCGCCGCCAAAACTGGGCCCGCCGCCATTTTGAGTGGGGGGGCCAATTAAGGCCCACCCAGCGGCCTGCCCGACAGGAAGCGCTATGCGCTTCCTGGTCCGGAGGGGGTGGGGGGGGGATTCCCCATCTGTCAAAGTGCACTCTTTCGCACATGCACGCGAAAGAGCACACTGCTCCCTGAGGCAAAGTCCTGTCTCAGGGAATTTAGTGAAAGATAAGTAAAGTCAAAAAATAGAGACATTTTAAAATTATTAACATGTCCCCCTCATGTGACAATGTCACACGAGATGGGACGTGTTGATAACCTCATAAAATTTATTAAATTTTTACAAAACGGTAATGAAACTTCATCCCGCCGGTGGATGAAATTTCATTAATAATCAACAGGCCGCTGGGGCTCCTGGCCTGCCCACCAGCCAGCCTTAAGGTTGGACAGGCAGGGCATCTTAATGAGCCTGTCAATGGCCTTAATTGGCCATTGACAGGTTGGCCGACGGACAGGTGATTTCGCTGTCTGCCCGCCTTCCTTAAGATTTAAATGGCCCGGGATGACATCGGGGATACCTCCCGACCTCATCCCGCGTCATTTTCCCCTCGGCGAGCGGGCCCTGCCCCCAAATCGCCAAGGGGAAAATCCTGGCATTTGTTTCAGATTTCCAGCATCCACAGTATTTTGCTTTTAAATAAGGATATGTTGATGGGGTGAAGTGAAGTAGGAGGAGGCTGGTATGGAACATAACACTGGCATAGACTGTTGAAACATATGGGTTGTTTTCTGTGCTTTAAATTATATGTAGTATATAAATGCAGAAACTAGGGTATATAGAAGAAGAGGGGTCGAATAGACCTTAAAAATAAGAGATAATTCAGCCTGTATTAGTTCATCAATCCAGAAAGAACCAATTCACCATCACAGCCAGGGTGACCAACCCTGCTGGATTTTCAGGGATTGTCCTGGAATTTGCCCTGCTGTCCTGCTTCCTGGGACACCATTTGTCCCAGATACCTCCAGGCAGCGGGTGAGAAGACTGCTCAGAATCTCCTCTTGCCACTGTCCAAGCATCTTTGATGTCTGCGCATGCCATAAGGACAAGTTGTTCAGCTGGTAAAAGTCGTTTTGTTTGTGTGTGTGTGTGTGTGTGTGTGTATAGGGAGGTCCAGGGGTCCAGCCAGGGTACCAGTACAGGGTGCGGCAACAGCAAGCCTGGATCAGCAGGGGAAGGGGGCAGCCAAGGTCCTGGCAGCAGGCCCGAATCAGCAGGGCCTGGCTAGCCCAAAGTGGGGTGTCAGGCATGCCGGGGTGTTGGGGAGAGGATCTCCTGATTTAGTGGGGGGAGGAGGGTTGGGGAGAGGGGGCTTCTGAGCATGTCTGTCCAGGAGGCAAGTTGCGCAGAGGTATTTATGTATTGGGGAACAGCATGGAACATCTGGGGAGCAGTGCAGAGCTTCAAGGGAATAGCATGCACTGCATTCATGCAGTCAAGGAGGCAGAATGCATGTAAAGTATTTTAAATTTGGTTTGTTGTGAGAGTATAGTTCTGTTTTTGGGCAATTTTTTTGGACCTTCTTGATCCTGTGGACACTGTGCACCTTGTTCCCCTGACCCTGCCCGGCCATTCATATTTAATAACCATTTAATGTTTCTGCCATTTCATTATCGCTGCCTCTGATTTTTATCCTGTGCATCCCTGGGTGGTCCTATCCCGATCCCAGCTTTCCTTTTTTATTGTAAAATATTTTATATTTTCTTGTAGAATATTTTATTATTTTGTTTTATGTGCTTTGATAATTTAATTTCATACTTCCTCTTTGTCTTCCTAGTTCTTTGACTTGTCTCTTAATCTCTTCATATTCTCCCCTGTCATTCTTTCTTCTGCTGACCATGTACTTAGTGTACTCCTCTTTCTTTACCGTCAGTTTTTCCCTTGTGTCTTTATTCATTTATGGTGTCTCTTTTTTTCTTAGAATATATTTTTCCTGGACTCCGTTGTGCACTGTTTAAATGTTTCCCATTGCTGTTTTACATCCTTGTTTACCAATATTGTTGTCCATCTTATTTTTTCAAGTTCTATTGTTAACCTCTTACAATTAATTTTTCTTCAATCCCTGGTCTTTGTCATGCTTATATCCCCCTCAGTTATTACCATAAAGTGTATTAGATTATGACCACTATTGCCTATTTTCCTACTTGTATTTCTCATATCTGTTCTGGTTCATCCCTCCCCCCTAATAGATCCGGTCATGAATCCTCCTTTGTTTGGTTTCTTACACATTGGGCAGGATATTGAGCTCAGTGAATGGGTGCGTGCCCGACCTGGCTGAGTGTAAAATGATGCGCGATGACATCAGACGAGTGTCCTGACGTCATCGCTTAGGCCCGTGATGTTTCGTTCGGCGGGCACGTGCCAAAGTTGGCAGCGCACCCGCCAATAACTAAAAGGCCTATTAAGGCCATTAAAAAGGTAATTTGCGCTGCCCGTCCAACCTTATGGTTAGCAGGCAGATGAAACCGCCAAGCAGCCTTTGCATTTTTTAGGAAACTTCATCCATGGGTGGGATGAGGTTTCCTAAAGCAAATAAAAATAAAATAAAAATTTCACACTTGAATTAAAAACATGTCCCTGCTCTTGTGACAGATCTCGGGACATGTTTTCTGACATTTTTATTCTCCTCATTTTTTTTTAAACAGTACTTTATCTCTCTGAGGCACGGAACTGCCTCAGAGAGATTGAAGCCCTCTTTCGCGCATATGCGCAAAATTTGCGTTAGGCCCACTCGTCCTCCTCCCCCAGCCCACACAGGCAGCGCTGCCACTCATGTTCCACGCTGGGCGGTCCTTAATTGTCCCACTCTAGTAAAATCACGACGCGCTGCTGATCACAGATGGAGCCTCCGCCAAGCACCCCCACCAAGGGCAAAAATTCTACCCATTGAGTTAGAAAGGAGTCCTGTACACATTGTAGGAACTCCATTCACTTATCCACTTTACCTACCTTTTCTGGCCAATTAATTGTGAGGTAATTGAAATCCCCCCTTCCTGCACCTAATTTTCTTTTAGAAGAATTAACTGCCTTTTTGTAGTTTGAACTTATGTCTCCTTATCTTTGTCCTGATTTAGTTTAAGTAATATTCTACCTTTCTCTTTACCATTTACTAACTATTGTATATCTAAAACACACCTTTCAGCCATCTCATTTCAAGATGAAAAGCCCAAGTTCTTCAGTCCATCCTCATAATGCGATCCCTTATGCTAGAGATCAGCCACATGGTTTCTCTCTTCACCGCCTCAATATTTGAATATCTTCTGGGTGTCTCAGTAGCCAGATTGAACATGGTGCACAATGGGGTGAATTTTCCAGCAGGGGGTGGTGGTGGTGTATTGCTGCCCCCACCTCCCACCATTCCCCCCTCCCGTCCCACCCCCCCACCGCCCAAACCCTGTGGGGAAAAAAGGGCTGCCCCACAGCGATAGTACGCTGGGGGTGGCCTTAACAAGGTGAAAGTGGGACTTCCGCCCCTCAGGGACAGGAAGTCCCAACCTCGAGTGCTGCCAACCAATCTGATTGGCTGGTATTTGAGTAGTCCCAGCAGCACCAGAACACAGTAGTGGCTACTGCTGGGACAACAAACAGTCCCGCAAAGATCCATGGATGCTGGACTTACAGGCAAGTCCGGGATTTTTAGTTGGGGAGGGGTTGGAGAGGGATTGGGAATCCTAGGAAGGGGTGTGGGGGGAGGGTTTTGGAGACCTGGGTGGTAGCACAAAGTGAGAGGGCGGGGGTACGATCTTGGGGGTGGGGTGGAGGGGAAGGTGACCCTGATGGGATACAGGGAACTCTCTCTCTCTCTCTCTCTCCCCCCGCGCCCCCCCACACAAGAGGAGGTACCCCCTTCCTCCTCTTCTACTTTTTAGTCCATGCTTCAAAAGTAGCGGGCTGGCTTCCTTCATTTTGCCTTTCCCAGCCGCATGTATTATTGCAGTGGAGGCAGAATGAGGCCCTTAACTGGCCATTAATTGGCCAGTAAAGGGCCTCAAAAGGCCTAAGGGTGGGCAGGCTGACTGACGCCTTACCATAATATAGGGGAACAGCTCAGGAGTGGGTGGGAAGGTGGCGGGTCAGCCACCCATTTCATTTTACATGTCCCCCTGCCTGCAAATACACCGGCAAGAGGTAGTAAAATTCTCCAAATGTGTAGTCTGACCAGCGGAAAATGCAGTTTCAACGTGACTTCCTTTAACTTATACCCTATTATTTTACCATTTAGTTCAGCACCATTTGCCTTGTTGATTGCTGCTCCACTGTGATTGTATATATTGAGCCTTTAATGCGCAGATTTCTTTCAATGTTATTGTTCACTAGTTTGGCACCATTCATGGAGTAGTTACCTGTGTCAAACCTATCTTCATTGCTCCACCGCTTTAGGAGTATTGACTCATTTTGTAGTAGCCTTGACTCATTTTGTAGTAGCCAAACTGTCTTCTCAAAATCAGCTGCCTTTCCTAGTTTAGTATCCTTTGTGAATTTAGTAATTTTGTATTGAGATTCTAGTTCCAAGTTATTTACCTAAATTAGAAATTGGAGATGTTTCAACATCAACCCTGGGTAACCTCACCAGGCACCTCCACCTCAAAGCAACTCCCCACTCCTTCCTATCATGCAGCATTTTTTTTTCATATATACCCAAGTTTCACCCTGAATGCCCACCAATTTAAGCTTAGGTTTTTAACGCAGAAGTTGTGACAAACGGTATTGCTTTTTTGAAATTAAGGTGCACCACTTCTTAGGGTTTTCCACAGTCCACTGAGTATGTCACAGCCTCAGGAAAAAAGAGTCAATGAGAGTTGGTTAGGCAGACCTTCCCCTACTGAATTTATGTTGACTGCTACTTACCAGGTTATTATCTTACAGGTATTCATGTAGTGACTGATTATAGTTTCAAGACCAGGAGATAAATATGGCGCCACTATATGTTAGCGTGCAATGTATAACAGCTGTAAGCTAGGTAATGCAAGGACAATGCTTCCCATTAATCACATTCATTACGTGCAATTATTGGTTTTACCCTGAATGGCAAAGTTTGAGATTTATGGTCTTGCATTCCTTTTACTTGAAAACTGTTTTACAAAGATTTAAAAGGGTACTGTTCCACTAAAGTGTTTGTCAAACCTTTTTCAAGTTCTTTATCAAGCATTCATGGAATGATATCATTCATGCTGAGACCTATCAGTGTATTATGAAAACAGTCAGCATTCACTGTCTCCTCCCATCCTGTTTAATGGTTTCTACTTTTAGGACAGGTAATTTCACCCAGTATACAGTAAGTTTGAATAAATTTAGTTTCATATAGAGTAAGAATAGTTTTCTTATGCTCAACAAAGTTATGGATGGATTGATGATGCACATAAATATAATAAGTCTTTAGAGGCCAGGATTTTCCATTCGTCAGGCAGGCTCAGTGGGAGCGGGTGCGATCAGCTCCGCACCGCGATTTCACACGCATGGGCCAATTAAGGCTCGCCCTGTGTGGATCGCGAGCGGTAGCACTGAGCGCTACCTGTGCAGGCGGGAGAAGGAGGGAGAGTCAGGTCCAGCGCGGTTCAATCTGCCTGAGGCATGGATCTGCCTTGGGGAGATTGAAGTGCTTTTTAAAAAAATAAATAAATACATTAAAAATTTAATGAAACATGTCTCCTCATGTGACTGTGTCACATGAGGTGGGACATTTTTTATTTTGCAAAGAAAGTTTTCATTTAATTTGTAAAAGCTTCAGGAAATCTCATCCCGCTCGTGGATGAGGTTTCCTAAAAACGTAAAGGCCACTTGCCCTTTTTGCCTGCCCGCCAACCGTAAGGTTGGATGGGCAGTGTAAAATTCAGGTTAATTACTTAGTTAATGGCCTTAATAGGCCTATCAATTATCGACAGGCACGCAGCCAACTCTGGCACACGCCTGCTGAATGAAACATCGCGCGACTTTGCGATGACATCGGGCGCACGCTGAATGTCATCACGCGTCATTTAACGTTCCGGCGTGTTGGGCATGCACCCGCACGCTGGATGGAAAATTCTGTCCAGAGAGTACATATGCAATCAATGTGAGGTCACTACAGTTTTTTTATACAGTGCTTACATTAGCACATTGGGTTTGTTACAACAATTGTACTTGCTCTGGGAACATTTGAAGGGTACAATCATTTAGTAATGGTTCCTGGAGTTTCACAGGAGTATGGGATATTAAAGGTGTGCCTAAACAGAACAGTAGAGTGGAATTTAATGCCCTCCCCCAAGCTTGGAGGTGAGGGGCATTTAATTGAGCACGAGAGTGCAGGTGGAGATCCGACTGCCTTTCCGCCTCTTAAGGAGGGCGGCGGCGTGGGGGTGGCGGTGAAGGTTCATGGGTGGCCAATTAATCTCCAGTTAATGGCCTCATTCTGCCACCACTGGTTTTCAACCAGCAGCGGGTGGAGCTGTAACCCAGTGAGAAGCCCGAAAAACAAAGCCTGCCTTATTTACTGGCTGGTTGCCGGGGTTGAGGGGGCGGGGGGTAAGTACTTTGTTGTCAAACACTGCCTGACCGAGGGTCCCAGTATCGGGAAGGGAGGGCCCTTTGAGAGCCAGTCCACCGTCCTTTCTTCCATTCCTCCTGAACCCCCTCATTCCCCCAGCCAGTGACCCCTCCCTTTGACTCCCATCTGACCCTCACTCACCTATGGCCTGGGTCCCTCATTGATCCCAGGCCTCTAAGGGGTGTTTATCTGGCAGCTACCAGTGCTCCCCTAGTGGCAATGATGGCATTGTTGAGTTGACAGCCTCTGATTAGCCAGGAGCTCTCACTGGGGTGGGATTTCTTCCACTGGGGTCCTTGATCCCATCGTTTTCAGCACTTAATATGGCGGGCCTTTCCCAAGGAGGCAATGTGGGGCTGTGGCCAGCTGGGTGAGACCCCTGTCACCTGGTTTAAGTTCCACCCATAGTCTTTCAAAAGTTACATTTCTAATGGGAAAATCCCAAGATGAAGCAAATGTTAGTTTCATCCAGTTGAACCCAATAACTACCTTAAATGATCCTTTCAGTCTGCACTGAAGCTGATGAGAGCCTGGCCTCCCAAATAATCAGCTCATTAGGAAAAACTACTCTGTCAAAATATTTCATCTGGTTGTCACTCACTAACCAACATCGTGCCATTGAGTAATATACGCTCAGTTTCCCATTCTGCTGATTTGAGCTGCCATATTGTTGGGAGGCTCAAAACAGAAGTTGGGTTCTTCCTCGAAAACAGATGAGAAGAGCCATTGTAGTGTTTTTACGAATTGCTGAGCCATGGAATGAACTGGAAGAGGCACATAAGCAGATTTCAATTGCAGGATTTTTAAGAATTATAAAATTGTAAGAAAATATATTGCGAGACAAGGCAGCTCGGCCTATCAATTCCACAGTTTCCATAGACCTTGCACTTGTGATTGTACCATGGACTGTCTCTCACCCATAAGAACATAAGAAATAGGAACAGGAGCATTTGGCCCCTCGAGCCTGCTCTGCCATTCAGTAAGATCATGGCTGATCATCTTGTGTTTCGATTTCCACATTCCCATCTAACCCCGGTAACCCTTGATTCCCTTGCCTAACAAGAATCTAACTACCTCTGCCTTAAAAATATTCAATGTCCCCGCCTCCACCAGCTTCTGAAGCAGAGAATTCCATAGTCGCACAACCCTCTGAGAGAAAAAATTTCTCCTCATTTCTGTCCTAAAAGGGTGACCTCTAATTTTCAAAGAATGCCCCCTAGTTCTGGACTCAGCCACAAGAGGAAACATCCTTTCGATGTCCACCTTGTAAAGCTGTTCAGGATCTTGTATACTTCAATCAAATCACCCCTCACTCTTCTAAACTCCAGTGGAAACAAGCCCAGTCTGTCCAACCTTTCCTCATGAGACAACCCACTCATTCCAGGTATCAATCTAGTGAACCCCCTTTGAACCGCCTCCAATGCATTTACATCCTTCCTTAAATAAGGAGATCAAAACCAAAACCCATTCAATCTTCTCACAAATATTCCAAATACTCATTTGTCCTCACATCTCCATTATTTAAAACTATTAATATTCGGGCATCAGGGCAGGTTAAGCTTTTGACATGCAAGATATGTCCCAAAGATTCACCTTTGTGTTTAAAATCTCCTAGGCATGTAAGAGAAGAATTTCCTCAAGGACATGTGCGAGATGCAGATCCAAGCAGTGAGGTGGATTTATGACAAAATGGGGAAATTGTTGGAGACAGAAGGCTCTAGTCTATACTGACTTGTCACTAGAGACAACCTCATTGCTTTAAATGTACCCAATCCAATCAATTTCCCAATCCCTGTCAGAGGACTCCTAACTGTCAGCTCAATAGGGATTGGGAGCTTTTCCATATGATGTAAAAAGTTTTTATCCATTCATAGGTTGTGGGGGTTGCTGGCTGGGCCAGCATTTATTGCCCATTCCTAATTGTCCTTGAGAAGGTGGTAGTGAGCTGCCTTCTTGAACAGCTGAAGTCCATGTGATGTAGGTACACCCACTGTGCTGTTAGGGAGGGAGTTCCAGGATTTTGATCCAGCAACAGTGAAGGAATAGGGATGTATTTCCAAGTCAGGATCTTGAGTGACTTGGAGGAGAACTTTCAGGTGTTGGTGTTCCCATCTATCTGCTAACCTTGTCCTTCTAGGTGGTAGTGGTGATGGGTTTGGAAGATGTTGTCTAAGAAGGCTTGGTGAGTTCCTGCAGTGCATGTTGTACATGGTAGATACTGCTGCCACTTTGTGTTAGTGGTGGAGAGAATGAATGTTTGTGGATGGGGTGCCAATCAAGCGGGTTGCTTTGCCCTGGATGGTGTCAAGCTTCTTGTGTTGTTGGAGCTGCACTCATACAGGCAAGTGGAGAGTATTCCATCACACTCCTGACTTGTGCCTGGTAGATGGTGGACAGGCTTTGGGGAGTCAGGCGGTGAGTTACTCACTGCAGGCTTCCTAGCCTCTGACCTGCTATTGTAGCCACACTATTTAAATGGCTAGTCCAGTTCAGTTTCCGGTCAATGATAACCCCCAGGATGTTGATAGCGGGGATTCAGCGATGGTAATGCCATTGAATGTCAAGGGGCGATGGTTAGATTCTCTCTTGTTGGAGATGGTCATTGCTTGGCACTTGTGTGGCACGAATGTTACTTGCCACCTATCAGACTAAG
Source organism: Cetorhinus maximus (assembly GCF_964194155.1). Classification (NCBI taxonomy): domain Eukaryota; kingdom Metazoa; phylum Chordata; class Chondrichthyes; order Lamniformes; family Cetorhinidae; genus Cetorhinus; species Cetorhinus maximus. Next base: position 83,507,352 of record NC_135892.1, on the reverse strand, counting down.
CCTGGGTATTGTCCAGGTCTTGCTGAATTTGGACATGGACTGCTTCAGTATCTGAGAAGTTGCAAATGGTGCTGAACATTGTACAGTCATCAACAAACATCCTCACTTCTGACCTTATGATGGAAGGAAGGACATTCATGAAGCAGCTGAAGGTGGTTGGGCCAAGGACACTACCCTGAGGAACTCCTACAGTGATGTCCTGGGACTGAGATGATTGACCTCCAACAACCACAACCATCTTCCTTTGTGCCTGATATGACTCCAACCAGTGGAGAGTTTTCCCCCTGATTCCCATTGACTCCAGTTTTTCTAGGGCTCCTTGATGCCACACTCGGTCAGATGCAGCCTTGATGTCAAGGGCAGTCACTCTCACCTCACCTCACCACTGGAATTCAGCTCTTTTGCCTATGTTTGAACCAAAGCTGTAATGAGGTCAGGAGCTGAGTGACCCTGGTGGACCACAAACTGCGTGTCAGTGAGCAGATTATTGCTCAGCAAGTGCTGCTTGATAGCACTGTTGATGACCCTTTCCATCATTTTACTGATGATGGAGATTAGATTCGTGGGGTGGTAATTGGCCTAGTTGGATTTGTCCTGTTTTTTGTGTAAGGACATAGCTGGGCAATCTTCCACATTGTTAGGTAGACATCAGTGTTGTAGCAGTACTAGAACAGCTTGGCTAGGGGCATGGCAAGTTCTGGAGCACAAGTCCTCAGTACTATTGGTCGAATATTGTCAAGGCCCATAGCCTTTGCAGTATCCAGTGCCTTCAGCCGTTTCTTGATATCACGTGAAGACTGGCATCTGTGATGCTGGGGATCTCTGGAAGAGGCCCTCAGGTAAATGATCAGGTCTCACAAAATCAAGCTGAAACAAAACACTAACATTAATAACACACTACCCAGCTCATGCCTGAAAGTCAAATGGAAATTCTATCTATGTGGGTTTGCATTAGTAGTGCGCTTGTGTTCCTGCCACCCCTGGTTTTCTGTTCAACCCATCTCTAGTAATAAGAGCACAGCTCAGTTAAATACAGGAACTCAACGTCTGGGAAAATTATAGGCAAGACCTTCCATCCCATCATTCCATGACATGTCATGTTGATACCACAGAAGCCTGTAAGGATGAACTTTTCAGGATTGGATATATTGCTGGACAATGTGTTACACAAAGATCTGGTAAAACAAGAAAATCACCATAACTGTACAATTTACCAAAGAGTGTAACCAACACTCACACCAAAAAGGTCATGTTGTTTAACTATTGGTGCAAATTATATTCTGATTGTTCTTTGCTTCAATACAGCCCATCATTTAACTCTGTTCAAGTACATTTTTGAAATGCTGGTCAAGAATTATGCTTTTAAAGCAATCGCCTTGTACTACACATTGGGCAGAATTTTGCTGTCGGCAAGCAGGGGGCGGGTCCCGCTCTCCGACACTTAAAATGACCCGGGATGACGTCAGGCGGAACCTCGACGTCATCCCGCCCCATTTAAATTTTCAGGAAGGCGGGTCCGCAGCAAAATCAGCTGCAGGCCCGCCGACCTGTCAGTGGCCAATTGAGGCCATTGACAGGATCAATTATACAACCTTAAGGTTGGCTGGCAGGCCAAGAGCCCCGGCTGGGAATAGAAAAAACATGAAACCTCATCCACCGGCAGGATGAGGTTTCATGTAGGATTTTAAAAAGTTTAATAAACTCATTATGTAAATTATGAACATGTCCCATCTCATGTGACATTGTCACATGAGGGGAGACATGTTAGGGATTTTTTTTTTCCATTTTTCATATTTTTAAAAGTGTAAGCTATCTACCTGAGGCAGCACTTTGCCTCAGGGAGATGTGCGCTCTTTAGTGCGCATGCGCAAAAGAGCGCACTCTCGCTTTTGGGGAATCCCCCGCCCGCACAGGAAGCACATAGCGGGGCCCGTTTCTCCAGCGGGGATTGGCTCCCCACCCGCCGGAGATTGAGTCGGGCCCGCCCGCCCGACAGGCAGAAAATTCTGCACATTGTGTATGAACCAGTAGTGTTTTTTCTCCCATCTGAACATAACATTTAAATTAATGTAGCCATTACTGTGACCTCTATTATGTTCACTAACTGCACTACCATGTGTTTCTAAATCATAATGGAGCAAGTCTTGATTGCTGAAAGAAGTAGGTTCCACCTATAATTGGGTGTTTTCCTCCTTAACTGTGATACACAATGCTGTAATTTAGTGTGTTTACTATAGAACCACTGGGAAAAGCCCAAGTAACAAGAATTTCAATAAAACATTTAAACCTCGCCCATGTTGTATTCCAATTGTATTCCAGTAATTCCAAATATAAACTAGTTTTACTTAAAGTTTTCTGCCCTGTTCTGGAATATGTTTTCTTCTGTTCACTGGCGTTGGTTTAAAAAAAAGGCCGGGGTTGCAAAGGAGAGAAACCCAATTCATACGTCAACATTTTTGTTAACACTAACGAAAAGGGAAATGTGTGGGTGCATTTTTCCTTTGTTCACTAATGTGTAGAAACAAATAAGTTGATTAGTAACACACAATTAAAGGAATAATGACAGGCTATTCCATTCTGGGCCATGCCACTGTGGTTATGCTATGTAGGATAGAGGCAGTGCCTTATGGAGTAAAGCCCCTTGGTTTGTTTTGAGCAATTTTTATTTCCTTCCCTTTTCTGTTAGTCTCACCATGCTACAAACCATTTAGGCTTGAGATCTCTGCGCTTTGCAGTTCTGGTCTCTTGTTACCCCCAATTTTAATTGCTCCATCATTTGTTGCCTTCAGCTGCCTAAGCCCTAGGCTCTGGAATTCCATTCAGCACCTCCCCACCACCAACCCCCCAGAAATCTTTCCACCTCTTCTCCTTTAAGGCATTCTGTAATACCTATTTAATACCTATCTCTATGGCCAAGCTTAAATCATCTGACTTAATATATCCTCATGTGGCTTGGCATTAAATTTTGTTTGATAGCAGAAGCCCTTTGGGATGTTTTACTACACTAAACTTGCTATATAAATGCAAGTTGTTGTCTTGAAGAGAAACACCTTAGGCTTGCCATAACATTTGGAGGAACACAACAGCAGCTTTAGGGTGACTGTTCATTCCCATGAGGAAGTACCTGATCTCTCCCCAGTATTTCCTGGTAGCCCAAATAAACCGAGAACTAAACATTTAAAGGAATTACAGGTGAGAACTTGCATCCCATCACTATATATTGATACTGCAGTAGGGAGTACCTTATCCACAGTAGCTATTTTATAAACAAAAGTCTACTTAATTGACCTGATCTGTCACTAACCTTTCCAGGCTCATTACTTTGTTAAACATCTTTTTCTCCTTAAGTATCAACTCCATGGTTAGGTGCCATTTTACTGACTGCTAATTAGCGAAGAAAAACACATTAATAGGTAGAGGGCTTTGACAGGGTAAATGCTGAGAGGCTTTTTTCCCTGGCTGTACAGCTTAGAACTAGGGATCATAGACTCAGGATAAGAGGTTGACTAGGGACGGGGTTTTCCGGCCCTGTTGCAGGCGGGATCTGTTGCGGGCGAGGTGGCCGCCCAGCCAGAAGTCCATTGACTTGCGGCGGGACTGGACGATCCCTGCAGCGGAAAATCCCGCCCCAGCTTTGAGCTGAGGAGAAATTTCTTCACTCAGAGGGTTGCAAATCTTTGGAATTCGCTACCCGAGAGGGCTATGGGTGCTCTGTCATTGAGTATATTCAAGACAAAGATCAATGGATTTTTGGACACTAAGGGAATCAATTTTGGAAAAGTTTGGTTTTACACATTCTCCCTCCTCCCCCACCAGAACATCCACACTAAGTTATCTGCTGAAACTGGGTAATTAAGATATTGTATTTCTGCTATTCAATAATGCACAACACAGACGAGAACATGTTTCCTGACTTGATTTTATTTTGACTACAGTAAATCACAATGTGCTTTCAAATGGAATTCCTGTTCACTTGGTGTTATTGTAATAAAGATACTACTCCTTGGTGTCACTTTACCCTACTTGTGCTCTCTATTCTTCTGTCAGCCTTTAGAACTTTGCTGTTCTTAGCTGAATTTTAAAATTCAGTGCATAGGTGGGGACATTGAATCTCTGGTGTGCATTCTTGATCAAGTGACAGCGATGTGACTCTTAACCCTTACTAATTTCTCATGACACTTCTCTGTCATGGAAACTTTCCAAAAAAGATACCATATCTGTGCCAATTTTGCATGTTACTTCATCATCAGACAACTGTAAAAATGTTTCCACTAAAGTTTATTTTTATCATTTTATTCCCCATCCTCACCCCACCTGTCATGTAGGTATTTTGTTTTCTGTCGTTAATCCGTCTCTGGCTATGGATCTTGGCCTTGGTGTGCTGTGCGAACTTATACAGATCTGGAACCAAACTTCCCGCGGAATTGTAACTCTAATTGAGTGGATGCTGGGAGAAGAGGATATGGAAGAAGATGAAACGAATGAAGATCTGGTATGTCTATAAGGAACATGTTCCCGAAGACTTTACAAAAGTTAGCTAAGCATGTAACCCAACTCGTTTTTTGTGAAGTTTTGTTATGAAGCTAAAACTAATAAATAAGTCATCCTATTTATCGCAGTGGGCAGGATCTTCTGGTCGGTGATTGGGGGCAGGGCCCACTCGCCGGCGCGTAAAACTCCTGACGTCACCCCGCGTCATTTCTATTTTCAGGTCGGCGGGGGCGCAGCCGAATCAGCTGTGCACCCGCCGATCTGTCAACAGCCTATTGAGGCCATTTAAAAAGTACTTAACATAATTTATGGACCTGCCCGTCCAACCTTAGGGTTGGCGGGCAGGCCGGGAGCCCTGGCGGGCTTAAGAAAAGGCATGAAACCTCATCCACGGACGGGATGAGGTTTCATGAGAGTTTTTAAATGTTTACTAAAGGTATCACTAAAAGTGATGGACATGTCCCAACTCATGTGACAGTGTCACATGAGGAGACATGTCAGGGAAATTTTGTTTTCGTCTCTTTAACATTTTTAAATTTGGAGCCGATCTCCCTGAGGCAGCACTTAGCCTCAGGGAGATCAGTGCGCTCTCGCACTCCCGGCTGAGGGATCTCCCCCCCCCGCCAGCACAGGGAGCACATGGCTGGGCAGGCCTTAATTGGCCCGCCCATGTAAAATGGCGGCGTGCCCCCGATCGGGGGAGCCAATCGGAGGCGCGCCTGCCCGCTCCCGCACGTCCCCAGTGCCAATGGGGGGAAAAAATTTTCCAGTGTTACTGTTAGTTCCCACCTATCTAAAATATTTGTTTTTTTTTTCATTTTTTCTCCCTATTCTAGAGGAGGTGATGACTCTTTTCTGTGGTGGAGTCTGTGGGCACAAATCACCTTCCCACACTTTGCCCAGCTATCTATTTGTTATTTTATAAGACACAGTAAATGTGAACAGATTATCTTCCCAGTGGGGGGGAAACGTTACAACTGAGCCCAATTCTGCCCTAACCCATAATCCATGCATGCACAATTTGCAGTGAGGGTGGTAGGGACACTGGCTAGTGATCATGCACAGGAATCATTGTTGGCTATTATTTCCTGCCTCTAGCTCAGAAGTACTGAGATTGATAGTACAATTCCTAATGCTATCCCAGCTGAACACAGCCAAATTCCTCAAGCAACGAATCAAATCTGCAACCCTGCTGGTCTGTACGTTAATTTTAACTAGCTTAATATACTTCCTCAGTCAGTCATTGAAGGAGCCTTAAATACAGTGGGCCAGGTAATAACTCAGATCTGGGAAGAGCAGAGGGGAGGGTTTGCAGATGGGAACCTCAGAGTTTCCTGCAAGTTCTACTGAATTTAATTACAGGACCTGTTTTAAATTATCTCAACAGATTTCTGAACCAGCAGCCAGGTAGCTTCACAGACTGTCTGTCTGTTGGGCTGTAGAGCAGCTGGGGAGCAAATTGCAAATAGGTCTGACATAGTGTAGGGTGGGAGGACGGTAACCAGACATCGCGCAGAGGTGGATGGTCAAAGATCGCTGTGACAGGATGGGGCCGGTCGGGGGAGCATCAAGGGAAGTTTTAAAAAGTAGCTTGGCAGATTGAGGCAGATGATGCACTCCAACCCCTCCTGGCCCAATGCAATAAAGGCACTTAGCTCATAGATTTAGACTTCTCTGTGGGAAGCCACTGACAGTAAGCTCCTCCTGTCTCCACAGTGGCAGCTGCCAGCTTATGCTTTCCCATTCCAGTTCACCTCACCACACTCCCATGACTTACCTGCAATTTGGAATCTAGTTGATGTCAAGCAAATTTTCCAACCCACAAGCTACACCTCCACACTAAATTAACATCCATAACTTGCTGCTTTTATGTAGACAAAGGCTAAGGCCCAGTTGGGGGCAAACATCTCCCTTCATCTGCCGAGTTTCCTGAATCCCAAAAGACCAGCCTACAGAAGTTAAAAAATAAAACATCAGTTATAACTTGGGCATACAGCCTCTGTAAAATATTTTACTGACCAGCCCACCTGCTAAGCGGGTTGTTCACCCACTCGTTGACCGACCACCATTAAAACCAGAAGGAAGTGGGTTGGGTCAGTTTTTTCTTTTATTTTTACCATGTCACCCCTGCTACCTGCCCAGGGGAGTTAAAATTAGCCCCATGGACTAAGAAATTGTTTTGTTGCTAGAAAACAGTGCGAAGTGTGTGTTGCACCTGAAGATGTCTGCCTGATGCCAAACAGAGCATATGCTAAAACACACTCAAGGCCCCTAATCAGCATATTTAAGGAGGCTAACGCTTGTTTTAGACAGGCGCTCAGACACTTAGAGGACACTGGCTGCCCAAAGGTGTACTGCCAGGGCACAAACTCTCTCAACCGGTAATTGATCCAACAAGTTCTTACTTTTTTTCCCATAAAACAGGTATGTAGTAGGACAAGTTTTTTCCTGTTATCGTAACTATATTCAGAACCATACAAATATAGCAAAGTTACGGCATATAAAGAGGCTATTCAGCCCATCGTGTCTGCACCGACCAATAAAGAAATATTCTAGCTGCCCATTCTAATCCAGCACCTGGCCCGTAGCCTTGCAGGTTACAGCACTTTAGGTGCAGATCCAGGTAACTTTTAAATGAGTTGAGGGTTTCTGCCTCCACCACCAAACCAGGCAGTGAATTCCAAACACCTACCACCCTCTGAGCGAAGACGTTTTTCCTCATGTCTCCTCTAATCCTTCTACCAATCACCTTAAATTTGTGCCTCCTGGCCATTGACCTCTGCACTAGAGGAAACAGGGCATCCCTGACTCTGATGAGCCTGGGGCCTAGATAATCTTGTACACCTCAATCAGGTCACTTCTCAGGTCCAAGGAAAGCAACCTCATCCTATCCAATCTTTTCTCATAGCTGCAACCTTCGAGCCTTGGCAACATTCTTGTAAATCTCTTTTGTACTATCTCCATGTCCTTCCTGTAATCTGGAGACCAGAACTGTACACACAATTCCACCTGTGGCCTAACCAGGGTTTTATACAGTTCCATCATTACAGCTCTGATTTGCATTCTACGCCTCGTCCAAGAAAGGAAAATATTCCATATGCTTTCTTTACTACCTTATCCACCTGTCCTGCCACTTTCAGGGACCTGTGGACATGCACTCCAAGGTCTCTCACTTCCCCTACCCCTCCCAATATCCTCCCATTTATTGTGTATTCCCTAGCTTTGTTTGCCCTCCCCAAATGCATTACCTCAAACTTCTATGTATTGAATTCCATCTGCCACTTTTCCACCCATTCAACCAAACCATTAATGTCATTCTTGAGCCAACCGCTATCCTTTTCTATATCAGCTACATGGCCAAATTTTGTGCCATCTGCAAATTTCCCAATCATGCCACCCATATTTAAGTCGAAATCATTAACATATACAGCAAGGGACCCAACACTGTATCCTGTGGAACGCCACTGGAAACCACTTTTCATTCGCAAAAACATCCATCAACCATTACCCTTTGTTTCCTGTCGCTGAGCCAATTTTGGATCCAACTCACCACATTCCCCTGTATCCCATGGGCTTTTACTTTTCTGACCAGTCTGCCATATGGGAGCTTCCCAAATGCCTTACTAAAATCCATAAAACATTTTAAAGATTTTTCTTCACAAGCTTTGGGTTATATTTTCAAGTTGAATTAAATGGGACATACCAATAGGAACCAAGGGCTGGATTTTATGGCTGCAAATCAGGCAGGCCACACCCCCGCACATACATAAAATACAGCTTGATGATGCGGGTCAGCAATCCAACGTCATCATGCCAGTCTCCAATATTACAGAAGGCAAGTGGGCATGGAAATTGGAAACCTGCCCGCCATTTTGAAACAGTCAATTAATAAGCAATTGAGCTTGCTAAAGAACCAATTGTATGCAATTTTTCGTTGCCTACTCCATTTTTTGGGTTTGGGATGGGAAAAAATTACACCAAGTGTGAGGAGGCAGCACAGGGTGGAAGAAAAGGCCTTCCAATGGAACCATGGCTGCATGTAGCAGCAGAGTCAGCTGGTGAAGGTGGCAGCTTTTGTATGTTTTTTAACTTCAGTTTTTCACTGTTTTCAGCCTGCCACAAGAAATAAGGGAAGGTTGAAAGGCAGGGGCCCTTAAAATTGGTGGCTTTGACCGACTTCATGTTCACAGCATAACCCATCTCCCACATGACTCGCCAGCCTAGATGTCTGATTGGGTGTGAAGCCCACTTTCGTACTGCTAATTGCCACCTTCCCACTGAGTGGCCGCTAATTGGCCATCTGGCACTTGCTTCGCTATGCTGACACAATGGGGAGGGAGCAAGAGGACTACTCACTTGATATTCCGCCTCCCTCACCCTTCTGTAAATCCATAAATCCAGCCCTAAATATCTTAAATTTAGTTTAGCTTTTCTCTTTGCTGTAGAAAAATGGGTTTGTAACATATGTTCTTTATTTTCGGCAGTCCATCTTCATTAAGTTAGCCTCACCTGACCTTGTGTGTGTGTGGTGTGTGTGTGTGATCTATATTTGAAAGAAGAGCTTAAGCACAAATAGTGATATCCTATTGACTAAATTTACCAGAAATTCAGGACCAGCAAGAACCTCCTATTCATTTATTTTTGAACTAATAATGACTACTCAAATCAAAAGTAAGATTTATCTTCCTCTGCTCTTAAGTGTAGGGACATACCCAGTATTTGGGCCCACCTATCATTGTATAAATATTCCCCAGAGAATCTAGGGACTACACAATGTCTCCTCTACGCTGGTTTAATTCTTGTAATCCAGGCCTGCTGTAAGCATAAGTAAAACTCTACATTCATTTTCAAAATGTACATTGTTGCAGGATATTTCTAACCGAGCTGATACATTAACAACACAATACTGCCAGCTCAGTTCCTTTTTTGAAAAATATAAACTTTTGTTACACTTTATTAAATGGGATCTAGTAAAACGATTTATCAGAAAGGATTTATCATCAGGGTTATAAAGATTTATCACCATTGTTGGGTCAGAATCTTGGAACTCCCTACCCTACAGCACTGTGGGAGTACCTTTGCCACATTGACTACAGTGATTCAAGAAGGTGGCTCACCAGCACCTCCTTAAGGGTAGTTAGTGATGTGGATAAATGCTGGACTTGCCTGCGACACTTACATCCCATGAATGAATAAATTAATAAATAAAAATGTGTTTTAGATTTAGCTCCATATTTCTTCTGGAGAAATTTAAGATTATGTTTCCCTTGTAGACTAAATGTATTTTCTTTATTTTAGGGGGAATATGACATGCTTTTTGATAAAGGCGAATTTAACCTTTGGGCAGAGAAGATTACTTTTGCCAATCTACTCCGGAAGCATCTCTCGGCCCTCATTTCCCAGTCACATGCAGTTGCAGACAATGAATTGGAACTCCACCGGTTAACAATGATGGCTGCCAACCAAGCCCAGCATGTAGCCTGGCTCTTAAAGGGCCTACCTCCTGCACCAGAATTTTCTAGAACAGTAGACCACACAAGGCTAAGCATTCAAAAAGTGAGGCTTTTGAATATATCCCAGCTACTGAGGCTGTTTGGATTGGGTGCTGTTATTGCAGAACATTTCTGAAATGGAATGATCTCATTATTTGACTTGGCCAGAAAATGAGGAAAAACAGATCAGCTGAAGCAAACTCATGACAAAGAGAGGCTTGTTGTGACTTGAAAAAACTGTATCCCATAAATTTGTGTATCTTACCACATGAAGATGTTTGTGCCAACAGTAATTACATGACAGCTATTTCCTCCCTTCACTGTTGAACACTGGATTATGTTGGCAGCAAAAGTGAACTTTCGTTCATCGCTTAAGTAATGGTATGTGCACACACCTGTAATCCAGAATTACAAATTATAACTAGGACAAGGGAAAAGTATGGATCATTGTTCATTCAAGTGTTCTAAGTAATATTTGAACCAAATAAAATTGAAATGTAATTTTTAATTTATACTTGGTGTTTCTTAACATTGCAAAAATTTGACAGCCATATCTAGAGAAAAACATCACAAGGGTCTAAGCTATAACTTCATAATCACTCAAAGCTAGACAAACTGTATGGATTCACCAAACAAAACCAGGATTGAAGGGTGTTTATCTGATGCTGTTCAAGTAGGGTGGCACCTGTGACTATAAACCTTCCCTCGGATAATTTTGTTGGAACGTCAGATGCTTTTGACACATCCCACATATTTTTCAGACCAAACCCAAGTTTAAAAGGAAGGCATTCTCTCGTAGTGCGATCTGTAAAATTTATGAAAGAACTGTAAAATAGTTTGTAACCAGAATTTTCCCAAAAAAGAAACAACCACAATTATATTCTATTTCCCACACAACAGGAAGTTGCAAAATCACAGGATGGGTGCATCAAGAATCTAAATATCAAATTCACATAGCTTGCCCCACTGTTTGAAAGAGGATATGGAAAATATATTTAGTTTTTTTTGTTCATGTTGTCTTTATTCCTCCAACTTTATTTTCCTTTCCAATGTGTGTTGATCACACTTGATTTATTTCACTTCTTTTAGCTCCATTCTTCTATCACTGTCCCTCTGCCTTTATTCTTCTACTTCATAATGTGCAATCCTGTGCTTAACTGAGTCAAGGACAGTGCTTGATGCACCAAAAACTGCTTTGAGAAGAGTGTGAGGGGCCAACACTGAATTACACTGCCCAGTTTTATTTCTAACAATCTAATTACAGGGAGAGCAGAGTGAACTTTATCTTATGTACACAATTCTGCTGACTGCTCAGTGTAACGTTTCTTGTTAGAAATATAAAGGTGGTTAGTGAACCAACTGAGCCCTTTTGAAGTTTAAAAATCAGAGAGTTAGCTGAACACCGATTGAGGTGTACTACAGCCAGTGCAGAACTGAAATTCTGACGTAACAAAAAATCCAAACTAACACCAGTTTGTCTGCCTAACCCACTTGTAGCAATACAAAATGTTGCTCTATAACTGCCTTCCTAATCATGCTAAATAGGCCAAGGTTCCAACAATTTTCACTCGAGATGAAGAACTTCCATATGGTCCCAGTGCCGATTCAATTCAGTTTAACTATGGACAATTTTAAAGCAATGACCAAAATGCGGATGACTCAAAGGTACTTCATTAAGATGTACCTTTATTTTTCCTTTTGAGTAGATCAGAAGCTCAGTCATCCCACACAAGTATGTAGGAAGGCAAATATGGCCAACAAGAGTCGGGGAAGGGGGCGGGTGGAAAGTTAGTAAAATACTTTAGTCTAAAAACAACCTTGAACTTTATTCTTTATTTAGTGTCTTCCTTGGTTGTGGGTGGGGGAAACATCATCTGGAAAGTCTAGAAAGAACCAGCCAGTAGGTGGTATACCAGGCAAAAGCAGTCTGTGGAGAAGACTGGGAGGGTAACAGAGTAGAGTAACAACTGTCAAGTTCAAAGGGGCATGTTTTACCAAAAAATATTGCAGAGGCTGGCCTTTAAAAAAAAATGCAAAAGGACTGAAAAAAGAACTTGTTGACACCATTGCTAGGAAGTCAATGCACTTCAGGGAAATCATCCCATCTGACATTAGCAAGGATTGCCTGTCAATGCTTTTCAGGTCAAAAACAGAATTACCTGGAAAAACTCAGCAGGTCTGGCAGCATCGGTGGAGAAGAAATCAGTTAACGTTTCGAGCCTTCATGGCCCTTCGGCAGAACTGAAGCATAGTTAGGAGAAGGGAGAAATATAAACTGGTTTAAGGTGGGCGGCGGGGGGAGAGACGTTGAGGGTGTGGTGATTGTGGAGATAAGCAGTGATAGGAGCAGATAATCAAAAGATGTCACAGACAAAAGGGTCAAAGAGGTGTTGAAGGTGGTGATATTTGTCTAAGAAAAGTGCTAATTAAGAATGGAAGACAAGATATTCAAAGTACAGCTCTAGTGGGGGTGGGGTGGACAGACTAACAAGGTTTTAGTTTTAGATTTAAAAATAATGGAAATAGGTGGGGAAAGAAGAATCTATATAAATGATTGAAAAAAAGGGGGGGGGGGTGGGGGGAGAAACGGGGTGGGGATGGGGGGAGGGGGAGTTTAAGATCTAAAGTTGTTGAATTCAATATTCAGCCCGGAAGGCTGTAAAGTGCCTAGTCAGAAGATGAGGTGCTGTTCCTCCAGTTTGCGTTGGGCTTCACTGGAACAATGCAGCAAGCCAAGGACAGACATGTGGGCAAGAGAACAGGGTGGAGTGTTAAAATGGCAAGCGACAGGGAGGTTTGGGTCTTTCTTGCGGACAGACCGCAGATGTTCCGCAAAACGGTCGCCCAGTTTGCGTTTTGTCTCTCCAATGTAGAGGAGACCGCATTGGGAGCAACGAATGCAGTAGACTAAGTTAGGGGAAATGCAAGTGAAATGCTGCTTCACTTGAAAGGAGTGTTTGGGCCCTTGGACGGTGAGGAGAGAGGAAGTGAAGGGGCAGGTGTTGCATCTTCTGCGTGGGCATGGGGAGGTGCCATAAGTGGGGGTTGAGGAGTAGGGGGTGATGGAGGAGTGGACCAGGGTGTCCTGGAGGGAACGATCCCTACGGAATGCCGTCGGGGGGGTGAAGGGAAGATGTGTTTGGTGGTGGCATCATGCTGGAGTTGGCGGAAATGGCGGAGGATGATCCTTTGAATGCGGAGGCTGGTGGGGTGATAAGTGAGGACAAGGGGGACCCTATCATGTTTCTGGGAAGGAGGAGAAGGCGTGAGGGAGGATGCGCGGGATATAGGCCGGACACGGTTGAGGGCCCTGTCAACGACCGTGGATGGAAAACCTCGGTTAAGGAAGAAGGAGGACATGTCAGAGGTGCTGTTTTTGAAGGTAGCGTCATCAGAACAGATGCGACGGAGGCGAAGGAACTGAGAGAATGGGATGGAGTCTTTACAAGAAGCGGGGTGTGAGGAGCTGTAGTCGAGGTAGCTGTGGGAGTCGGTAGGCTTGTAATGGATATTGGTGGACAGTCTATCATCAGAAATTGAGACAGAGAGGTCAAGGAAGGGAAGAGAAGTGTCAGAGATGGACCATATGAAAATGATGGAGGGGTGGAGATTGGAAGCAAAATTAATAAATTTTTCCAGGTCCAGACGAGAGCATGAAGCAGCACCGAAGTAATCATCGATGTACCGGAGAAAGAGTTGCGGGAGGGGGCCGGAGTAGGACTGGAACAAGGAATGTTCCACATACCCCATAAAGAGACAGGCATAGCTGGGGCCCATGCGGGTACCCATAGCCACACCTTTTATTTGGAGGAAGTGAGAGGAGTTAAAGGAGAAATTGTTCAGTGTGAGAACAAGTTCAGCCAGACGGAGGAGAGTAGTGGTGGATGGGGATTGTTGGGGCCTCTGTTCAAGGAAGAAGCTAAGGGCCCTCAGACCATCCTGGTGGGGGATGGAGGTGTAGAGGGATTGGACATCCATGGTGAAGAGGAAGCGGTTGGGGCCAGGGAACTAGAAATTGTTGATGTGACGTAAGGTGTCAGAGGAATCATGGATGTAGGTGGGAAGGGACTGGACAAGGGGAGAGAGAAGGGAGTCAAGATAACGAGAAATGAGTTCCGTGGGGCAGGAACAGGCTGACACGATCGGTCTGCCAGGACTAACCTTGTTAGTCTGTCCACCCCACCCCCACTAGAGCTGTACTTTGAATATCCTGTCTTCCATTCTTAATTAGCACTTTTCTTAGACAAATATCACCACCTTCAACACCTCTTTGACCCTTTTGTCTGTGACATCTTTTGATTATCTGCTCCTATCACTGCTTATCTCCACAATCACCACACCCTCAACGTCTCTCCCCCCGCCGCCCACCTTAAACCAGTTTATATTTCTCCCTTCTCCTAACTATGCTTCAGTTCTGCCGAAGGGCCATGAAGGCTCGAAACGTTAACTGATTTCTTCTCCACCGATGCTGCCAGACCTGCTGAGTTTTTCCAGGTAATTCTGTCTTTGTTTTGGATTTCCAGCATCCGCAGTAGCTTTTAGCTTTTTGTTTTTATTAATGCTTTTCAGGTGCCACTTGAATAAGACACTGGGCCTGACAAAGATAGCGTCAATATATTTTTCTTGTAAATGTCAATACAGATAACTTATCTGGGCTTAAGACCTCACTATTCCAAGCACTCTGCCTTAAAAACACCTTTGTTAAAAAGGAATAACTTGCTTAGGATAACTGGCTTTTGAAATCACCTACTACCCTGTATATTAGAACTCTGTTTTACTGTTTTGAGAAAATATGGTTAATTGCCTCACTTTCAAAAATATTAATAGACTTAAATTAAAATGGTGGGTTTGTGCAATTTGGCTAAAGATGAGTTTGTGTGCTGTAAATTAATGAAATGGTCTAGAAGAGATTGTGTTGTCAGTTTAGAGAGAATTTCAGCAAGATGCACTTGCCAATCAGAGAAACTCAATAGTTCTTGTGACTAAAAAGTTATATAGCTGTTTAATACTTCAAATCTACAACAATAAATGTCATGAATTTATTAATGATTAGTACTGTTGGCATCTTTTGAGATGATAATGAGTGATAGATTACGTCAGTAAGATTAAATCCTGCAAGATGTTCAGAAACTAATCTTTGCCTGCAGACTGATGACGATCAGGGATCTCACCTCGCAGGGTTGGAGCATGTTGGGGATGGATTAAATTTTTAGCCAATGGAGATGTGCCGCAGTCAGGGTGGGAGGATCTGAAGATTTCTGCCCAAATGAAAATTTTGCATGCTGACTGTTACACCTTACTATATCCTGATGATAAAATTCACTCCTCTTCCCTATCCAAATAGACATACGTCATCTTTGAGGAGAAATTCAAAATTAGCAGGATATCCAAAGATGGAAAAACATCTAAAGGTCTTATTAAGTCGGGGACATGGGGACAAAAGTATTTTTGTTAAACATTTTTTGCTTGACTGGTACACCACATTAAAATGGTTACTTCTACATTTATGAACCAGGTATTAGGTACCAGAGCAGATGAATCTGAGGTTGACATTTTCAATTATTTTCCAGTTAGTGTAACTAGTTTTTGCAAGTCGAGCTTCGTTGGCAGGACCACGGGTTTATGATGACTTTATGCTGCACCAGTCACTATGGGCTGGAGTTTTACTCCCAAGGCGGGTAGCTCAAGTCAGGAAATTTCCCGGCTCGGCGCACCTGCCTTGGGAAAAAATGCCGCCAAGGGCATTTCACTCCAGGGTGGGGTGGGTGGGGGAAGGGGGTGCAGAATGGAGTTAGGCCCACCACCCCGAACGCAGATTGGATGCAGCCACATGGGCTCCTGAGTGCCAAGGCAGGCTGTTTAAAAGGCTCGCCTCAGTTCTCTGGGACTTCACCCATCACCCCCCCACCCACTCCCTATCCCCATCAATGCCAACTAATGCCCCACCACTGACACCCATGGCCATTTATAGCCTCAGTACCAACTCATGCCCCACACACAAATTCCAAGGGCAGAATTTTACAGCAGCGGGATTTTACGTTCCTGCTGAAGTCAATGGGGATTATAACGGCTCACTGCATTTTACGGCCCCGTCCCCGCCGAAACAGGGCCGTAAAATTCTGCCCCATGGCTCCTTCTAGCCTCCATGCCAAATTATGCTTCCCATCCACCAGCCTTTCGCCATATATTGACCCAGTATCCACCATGGGCAGACCTCAGAAGCCATGTTGAGATAAAATAAAATAACGATCTAAATATCTATTACAGCATTTACAATAATAAAAAAATCACTCCCAATCATGAAAGTCCATTCAAAACTTTAAAATCCCTTCAAGTACTTAATCCCTTATCAAAACTGATTTGTATTCATAACCCACATCAAAAACAACTAATCTTTTAATAACTTCTGAGTTGTCAATCAAACTGAACTTACAAACCACTTCCCCCAAACCCACCCCACCCCCGAACCATTGTTGGGATTTTTGTAGGTTGTGGAAAGCAGCCAATCATTAATAATGAAATAATGATAGCCCTTAGGGGTAATGTCAACAAACGGTTATTGTATCTGCCAGAACAATGTTTTTTCAACTATCACTGACACAGACAGACTTTTTATTCAAATATTTAAATGGGTGGTGATTTAAATACCTTGACAGCTTGAACTTTTTCAACTCTCACTGACTCTGACAGGTTGGTTATTTATTTTTTAAAGGTTGGGATTTAAATAATTTGGCAGTTCTACATATCTTATTCGCCCTTCATGAACATTTATGTTTCCTCCATAAATTCATGACTCTCACGCTGCGGGATAAAGCCCTTGCTACAGTGAAAATAGGGCGTGCTTGAACTCACCACCGAATTCAAATGACCCAGCTGAGTTTGGGTTTCCTGTCTGTTTCCCCTTTCCCCTTCTGGCGAAAATTGGATCTCTCGGAAATGGAGACAGGACTTCTGAATCCAAGTCCCATCCACCATTTTTAAACATCCATGGAATTTCCACAACTCTGTGAAAATCTGGCCCTATATGACCAATTTCATTTTCACAAAAAGGTGAGTTGTCAAGTAGCTTTAAATTGTCACATTGCTGGGGGGAGCATACGATGGAGTTCTGCAACAGTGCACTCAATATACCTTCCTGGAGAACTGCTTACAGACCTCTCTTGTTCCTTTCCTGTTAGTGAGCTATGCCACCTTTCATTTCTCCCCACCTCATGTAGTTTTCCAGCTCCCACCCACCAACCCATATCCCAACCCATCACTACCTCCTTTGTGTTCCCACTCTGCCATGCCAGGCTTCAATCCTCCCCGAATAATTACCCCACTCAGTTGACAGACTGCTTTTGTTGGCCCTTTCTATATCCGCTACTTTGGCTTGGTGTCCAGTTTTACCAATGACTCTTTGAGGTGCCATAGGTCATTTTTTTTACACTAAAGATGCTTAAAATTGCAAATTATTGTTGATTAAGAAAAACTGAAAAAAACAATCCTTTCAATGGTTTAAAAATGTGCCAGATTTTCCAGAGTGTTCTTTCCTTCTCTATCAATGTGGCATCTGTTCTAAATAACATGACTGAGATTAGGAAGTTACTTTGCATGAAATCACATTGGTTCACTTGAATTATATCACATAATCCATTAAATCTTCAGCACCAAATAGTCTTCAATATCTATGGATGCATTAGGCTAAAAACCAAAGAGGCTAAATATTCTACAAAAGAACCAGCAATTTGTTATAATGATCTATTTAACTCATGTTGGGCCCTACTAATTTGATTTTATTTTTTAAGAACATGATGACTCATTTGTAATATATTCTTTATTTCAATCACTGAATAATATTTTGTACCTAATTGCAGTTTAAATGTTAAAATAGCGTTAAATTGTGTAATAGCTGTGCTGACTGATATATTCCAGCTCACAATAAAGATTTCAGTTTCCTTTCTTATCAACACTTCTGATGATTAAATATTTGTGTCTAAACGAGTGGTTTTCAAAATGACAATTTTAATGAGTTTTCATTAATAGACCTTATATTGCTAGCTGTTTAACAATGTGAGTGAATCAGATCTTGAGTTGTGCTCTTACCCTTTGATTCTTGACAAACGTCATTCTCAAAGGGAAGAGAAAATCTGCACATTTTAACTCAATGATCCTATAGAAGATTTAAAAAAATACATTATGAATAAGTCATCATGTTCTTTGAGAAAAGGATCAGATTAGCAGAACACAACATCAACGAGCCAAAATATTACAATTGATCAATGATACTTTAGATTAATCATCCTCATATTTTGGTCAGGTAACAGGACAATAACAGGTTTGATTAAAAAATCAGTTTGATCAAAAAAATATAATTTGCTGGGCAAAAATCTAAAAACTAATCCCAAAATGAAGAATCTTTAGGACTGCTGTTTTATTTTTGAGGAAGTTGGTTGAATCAAGCTTTATTTTTAAATCTTGTAATTTGACTCTTTTATCAAAGATACATAAGGAAAGGAGGGATTCTCATCTTCAATTATTGTAGCCATACATTTGTAATGATACAGCAGTCAAACTTCATTTAAATTTGGTCCAAACACCTCGTCGATGATGGCCTTTTAAGAGAGTTGGCTGCCAAGGTATGGGAAGTGCTCAACATATTCCAGAGTCTCTCCTTCAACATACATGGGAGGTGGAATATTTGACTGACCAGGTATAGGTTGATACTTGAATTTTGTTTTGGCAAAATTCAAGGACTGGCTGAGTCTCTTATGTGCAGAATTGAAGAGATTAGGTATAGCTTGCAAATCTGTAGCAGAGCGGGCAATGACACTGCAGTCACCCGCAAACTGTAGATCATATATGTCTCTGGTGGTCAGTTTAGTTTTGGAATGGAAGCGACTGAGGCTAAAGAGTTTTCCACCTATGCAGTATTTAATACTGACACCAGAAGGCAGTTGATCTTTGAGGGGAATAGTCATAGTAAATAATATGGGGGCTATCGCACAGCCTTGCTTGACCCCGGTCTGGATTTTGAAGGCGTCTACTTTAGATCTCCTAGACGGTTGCAGTAAGATAAAAAGCTGAGTTTTGGTAATGGCAGTGATAACTGATATATTCCAGCTCATAATAAAGATTTCACTTTCCTTTCTTATCAGCATTTCTGATGATTAAATATTTGTGTCTAAATGAGCGGTTTTCAAAATGACAATTTTAATGAGTTTTTATTAAGAATAGAGCTTATATCCCTAGCTGTTTAACAATGTGAATGACGCAGTTGTAGGATTGTGATGAAGTTTCTTGGACATCCAAATCTCTGGAGCACAAACCACAGAGCCTCATGATTTACTGAGTCAAATGCTTTCATCAGGTCGATGAATGCAATGATGAGCTCTGGTGTTGTTCTCAACATTTTCATTGGATTTGTCTGGCAACAAAGATTATGTCAGAGGTTCCTCTGGAAAATCTAAAGCCACACTGTGTCTCGGAGGATTTCCTCAGCCACTGGAAGTAGGCGATTCAGGAGAATGCATTTCAGTTTCGTCCCAGCTTATGGACAAGAGGGAAATACCTCAATACTTCCCACAGCATGACTTATCTCCCTTCTTGAAGCCAGTTATGACTGTCGCATTCCTGAAGTCAGGGTCTTCTGAAATCCGTAGAATGAGTGCATGCACTCTTGATGTGAGCAAAAAGCTCACCAGCTTTGAAGACCTCAGCTGGACTACCATCGGGGCTGCAAGCTTAGTTATTTTTCTTCCATTTGATTGCTTGTTGCAGCTCTCCCATCAATAGTGGTTCACCCAAGGATTCTACCATAGGGTGTTGGGGGACAGCCTGGAGAGTATCAGCTGTCACTAAGAATTCATGGTTGAAGGGTTGTTGAAAATGTTCTTTCCAGCATTGACGGATCACATTGTCATCCTTAAGAAGAGAAACACCATCTTATGAGCAAAGGGGATTTTGTCCATTTGACCTTGGTCTAGACATGGCCCTGGTGGCTTCAAAAAAGCTTCACATGTCATGATGATCAGCATATTGTTGGATCTCTCAGGTTTTCTCTTCCCACCACACATCCTTTATTTTCCAGATTTGTCTTTGGGTGTTAGCTTTGAGCCGTTGGAATGTTGATTTGTGACATTGGGCTGTTTTGCCAGGCAATGCAGACTGCTCACTTTTGTTTCATGAGTGAACATGGTTAAGCATTATTTTTGTCGAACCAGCCTTTGGGACAACGATGTTTGAACTCAATGGTGTGGACACAGGAGTCTAGTAGAGTTGACTTTATTTGATCCCACTGTTCTGAAATTGAGTTGGATGAGTGAAGATTTTCCAGATTGGTCATAAGCTGCACTTGGAACTCCACTCTTCAGTTGGGCTACTTTGCGGCTGAGACATTGATCTTCTTCCTCTTCAACATTTGGGTCTTGCTGGGTGGATGTTCATCGCCGATTGAACAAGTCAATGATCCTTCTAGCAGGCATCAGTACCCCAAACATCACTTAGATATTTGACTCCAACAATGATATAATCCAAGAAGTGTCAGTTCTTTCATCTAGGATCCCTCCATGAGGTTTTGTAATTTTCCTTCTGGCAGAAGAGGGTATTTGTTATAATGAAGCCATGCTGAGCACACTTTATGAGCAGGAAGACACTATTTGTATTGGCTTTTCTCACCCCATTTTTCCCATTATTTCCACTCCAGACATCAGAGTCACAGCTAACCCTGAAATCCCCCAGAAGTACAATCTTTTCCTCTTTTGGGATGGCAGTGAGGACTCCATCAATGTCAGAATAGAACTTTAACATCTTCAACGGAGTCCATGGTTGACGGTGGCATATTGGTTACAGCTCAGTTGTAGGTGAAGTATCATGAGTCTTACGTTTATACAATTGGGGAGTTCTGGTAGTGCATCCAAGATCATATTCCGGATGGCAAAACCAACTCTGTGGGGAGGAGGGTCTGTTGTGATGTGGCAGATAATGTGTGCCAGGTGGACCAAATCTACAAGGGAAACTTGGCCACGGTATCACCACGGTTTTGCAATTTGTATTTATTACGAGAAGATCTGTGCACTGAATTCAGAAGTAATGAGTCCATCAGGTCCCTAGCCATGTGAGACTCTGGGTGTCGCTAGGTGCCGACCAGCCATGGCTTGCTGTTACTCCTGGGCAGTGTGTGCGGGAGCCCCTGCTGCCCTTTCTTCATGAGGTTGCTGTTCCTGCCTTTGCGCGGCCAGGTGCCTCAGTCACTCTCTCCTCCATCTTCTACAGTCTTTGTAGGCCATCAGGCATACAGCTAGGTCACCAGGATCCATGATCCTGACGTGGTCCTCCTGCAGCATCAAAAAGAGAGAGAGAGAGACGTGGTTATCATGAGCACCTCCAGCAGTGACTACTACATAGCCAGCGTTGATGAGGAGATTGTACAATGTGTGCAGTCCAACTGCTCTGTGGTTCAATAAAGTGGTGGTGGACTCGAAGTCTGTGACGGGAGGGTGGGGGTTTGGGGTGGGGTAAAGTATGGAGCGCTTGGTGGCTCTTTGGTGCCTCCACATTGCTTGCATGGGCGGGCAGGCTAAGAGCCTGACCCCAATCGTATCACTGTGGCTGTGCCTGATCTGTCTTAGTTGCAGAGGCATGGTCAGTTTATACAGATGTCCCTAATGCGTGGCCAATTCCCTCGCTTACCCCACCCCCTATCTTGATTGACCGTGCACAGGATACAATGAGCATTCACCCCTGAGGCTGGCTGGCACTTGCGCCCCCAGCCACCCCTCCACCCCTCAGCAGTCGCCTCCGAGGATGGCCAGCACTTGCCCCCAGACACCCCCACCCCTCAGCGGTCGTCTGCGGGGCCGGGCATCAGTTTGCCCCGCTCCCCCGGCACCCCTGAGGCCTGTAAACAACGGGTGAGCTGTGGTGAACGCTGCTGCTCAATCACCTCAGTTCTCCCAATGTGACGGCCGCCAAGTGCACGTCGCCTGCGTGCTGTTGTGAAACACATTGGCGTGCTTTCCCGCCGACGTGAACGGACAATATGGTGGGGTTCCAAGAGCCTGGTGGGTTGGCCTTTTAATTATATGTTAACGTATTACAATGAGTCCCCCGCCGAACAATGGAGGGAAATGCGGCTTGCCATCGGCAGGCTGAGCAGGAGATCCTGACCTGCCTTCATGCCATCATGAAGTGGGTCCTGCCATATTTTTCGCGCACACCACCTATCACGCCCACCACCAGCAGGCTCGGAAAATTCCGCCCTCAGTCTTAGCCAAGTTCACCACCAAATTAGCTTCTTGCAGTCGATCGAACAGTTGTTTCAGATGTTGTAAATGCTCTTCTCACATTTGACTGAAAACTATCAAGTCGCAAATATAAACAGCACAATTGCTCAGCCCTGCAATTACTTTGTTTGTCAATCTTTGAAATGTTGCTGGTGAATTTTTTGTACCAAACGGTATAACTTTAAATTGATATAGTCCATCTGGTGTCACAACAGCTGATATCTCCTTTATCCTCTCCGATAACTGTACTTGTCAATATCCTCTCAGCAAGTCAATCTTTGTGATAAACTTTGATTGATTGTCCCATTTTCTCAACGCAGTCTTCCAACCAGTAGGATATGAATCCGCTTTTTTCACTGCATTCACCTTTTGATAATCCTTTCAATAATTGTGTTGCATCTGGTTTCGGTACCATCACAATTGGCAAACTCCAGTTACTGCACCTAGACTCAATTATGCCATTTTGAAGCATGAATTCGATTTCTTTCTGTACTTGTGATCATTTTGCTGGATTTAATCTATAAGGATGCTGCCTTATTGAAACGGAATCACCCACATTTATATCATGTGTAGCTAAATTTGTCCTCCCTATCTTATTCCTACACGTAGCTTTGTGTGACTGCAATAGCTTCTCCAAATCACTTTGACACTTGTCAAAGTAACTCAATATTATATTAAAATTTTTAAGTACCCCCTCATTATCCAATTTGACTAGAGGAAAATCAATTTCAGAATCTTTCATTTCTATCTCTTTCTCCTTATCTACCCCCACTAATACCTCCTTTTGGTCACCTTCCCTGTCAAAGTATTTTTTAAGCATATTTACATGACATACCCTTTGCTTCTTCTATCTGAAGTATTTATTAAATAATTTATTTCACTCAGTTACTTTTTCAACCCTGTAAGGCCAACTAAACCTTGCCTTTAATGGCTCACCCGATACTGATAATAAAACTAACACACTACCCCCAGCAACAAAATTACGAGCTGTGGCTCTCTTAACTGCTTTCATCTTCATTGCTCACTATGATATCTTTAAATGTTCCTTAGCTAACTCACATACTCTGTTCAATTTTTCTCTGAAGTTTGTCACAAAATCTGAATTTTGATCCACTAATTTCTGCTGAATCAACTTTAGTGGTCCCCTTACCTCATGACCATAGACTAATTCAAAAGGACTAAATCCAGTTGGTACATTAGGAGCATCCCTAATAGCAAATAACAAGAATGGAATTCCCCATCCCAATCCTGTGGGTAGTCTTGACTATAAGCCCTTATGATTTTTAAAGTTTGATGGCATCTCTCTAAAGCACCTTGTGATTCAGGATGGTAAGCGGTTGACTTAAGCTGCTTTATCCCCAAGCTGTTCATTACTTCCTTAAACAGCTGTGACTTGAAATTTGAACCCTGATCCGATTGTATTTCTTCTGGCAATCCATATCTTGTAAATCATTTAGTCAACTCTTTCACAATTTGCTGCAATATTTCACAACGGTATTGTTCCGGAAACCTTGTAGACACATCCACTATTGTCAGCAAGTATTGATTTCCACTTTTAGTCTTAGGGAGGGGCCCTACACAATTAAACAGGATTCTAATAAAAGGTTCCTCAAATGCTAGAATCGGAATTAAAGTTGCTGGTTGAATCACTGCTTGAGGTTTCCCTGTCACTTGACATGTGTGATGTGTTCTACAGAATGTGACAACATCCTTATGCAATCCAGGTCAATAGAAATGTTTTTGTATTTTCATCTGAGTCTTCCTAATTCCTAAATGTCCCCCTATTTGGAATGTCATGAGCTACTGTCAATATCTCATTTCTGTATCCAGATGGTATAACTATCTGATGCGCTACCATCCATTTTTCATCTGCTGAAACATGAGATGGTCTCCATTTCCTCATTAGCACATTACCTTTAAGGTAATAACATTCTGAATACATTCTGCCTCTGTTTCTGAGTAAGCTGTCTGATATAACTGCTTTATTCAAGGATCCTTCTGCTGTAACTCTACCAATTTCCTTGAGCTAAACACTTCATCTTCATTCCTCCATTCTCTCTCCCTGAACAATCTTATCAAAGATAGTATCAGCTAATTGAATATCAGCAGCTTTTCCCTGCCTTTTAAATTCGTCCTCTTCCTGATTTAAACTCTGAGTTTACGATCTTGTTACGACACAATCTGGAAACAATCCAGCATGTTCTTTCTGCCACACCTCTGTTGAATACACCTATACAGGCTGCTCAACCACAGTAGGCATCACCAACATCTGTGACCCAGCTGTGTCATTACCTAAAATAAATTGAATGCCTGCAATGGGAATTTTTTCCACTTCTCGAACAATCACCTCACCTGTTTTGCATTTACTCTTTAAATTTACCTTCCACAATGGAATAGGTTTAGCATCTCCATAAATCCCACATATTATCATTTTTTCCTGCAATACTCCCTCTGAACAACACACATCACCAACCCATAACATTAAGGATTGACTAGCCTCTGTATCCCCTTAAAGCTTTAATATATTTGCATGCTCTGCCCTGTGCACATGGAAAGACTTTCCCTTCACATACAAAATCTTTAAACATTTCTGAAACCTGCCCTTCAGAAATCCCTTGGGTAAATTGTGAACACATTCCCACTTCTTTACCTATCACTGATTCTTCCTGCTTCACCTGTACACAAACCACTGTTTTTTTCCTGTGTCTGGATCTCAGAACCTACAGTACTTTTATTTCCAGAACTTTTCTGCATTCCCACTACTGTAACAGATTTTCCCTGTAACCAGCAACATATTGACCTTGTGTGCCCACCTCATTACAATGAAAACACCTTAGTTTTCCGGTGTCACTTCTACCCTTAGCACCTTCCTTTTTGGTCTGAGAAATACTTCGTGAGAATTTCCAATTGCTCCTTCTCTTCCCTAACTACCTACCTTCCTTTCATCTTCCCATTAACTATCCTTCTCGGATTTAAAAGGGTGACAACAAAAAGGTTTAGATATATGAACTAACACAATCATCAGCTTTCTCTGCTGCTTGCCTTGCCATTTTAACCCTCTGTTCTTCCACATGAGTTCTCACTACTGAAGGAATTGAATCTTTACATTCTTCCAAAAGAATGATTTCTCTAAGAGCTGCACATGTTGTCTCTACCTTTGACCTCTACTGGTCAAAATTACTTTGTTTTACTCTCTCAAACTCAATATAAGTTTGACCAGGCTGTTTCCTTATATTCCTAAATTTCTGCCTGTACACCTCAGGAATCAACTCACATGCACTCAAAATAGCCTTTTTTACTGCATCACAATCCAGCGATACTTCTTCCAAAAGTAAAACATAAACCCCATGAGCTCTACCTACCAACCTCTCCCCCTCTCCTCCTCTCTTTCCTCCCTTGCTATTTTCTCCAGTGCCAATTCCCTTTCCTGTTTTCTTTCTCTCTCCTGCCTTTCCGCTTGCTCCCTTTGAAATGCCCTTTCTCTTTCCCTTTCCTTTGTCTCTAATTCCAGTTTTTTTTTTTCATTTCCATTGCTTGTTTATGTTCAATCTTCTTCATTTGTAACCGAAGTCTCACCACCTCCAGCTGTGACTCACTAGTTTCATGTATCCCTTTCAATTTCAAATGCAGTGCTATGACTCCAATTATGTCTGCTTTCTTTGCCCCTACAGTTAACCTCAACCGCAACATATCTGCCAATTCTGCTAACTTACCCTTAGATACTTTTTGTAAACCAATCAGAGTTATATCTTCTGCTCTGGGAAAAGTTTTAGCTGTGGGTAAAACCATTTTTGCAGTCTCACCATGTTAAAATCCTTCACACCAATTCCTGAGTTCAATGTTCTTCTAGTACTCGTAGCCTTAAGATTCACCAACTCCAAACCAATCAAGGAATTTCAAATATCCCGCAAAGAGCACCCAGTTTTGTTATGACGTTGCAGATGATGTGTGTCAGGTGAACCAAATCCACAAGGGAAACTTGGTCACGTTATCACTATGGTTTTGCAATTTGTATTTATTACAAGAAGACCTGCGCACTGAATTCAGAAGTAATGACTCCACTAACACCTTTAGAGATTCTAAAAACCAAATTAAAACATTTATTAACAAAAGAAAAGATTTCAAGCACATGCATAAGATTACAGTTACTCAATACTGTTACAAATCCCAAAATTCCTAATTAACCTGACTCTCAAGTACACCACCCCACCCCACCCCACCCCGCCCCACCCCCTCCTTAGAGGCAACAGTCCAAAATAGATTTTAAATGTTTCAAAAAACAAGCCAGCAAGTTTACCACAGCATCCACTTGACAGTGGAATTCCCAAGGCTTTCCTCCACCTTTGGTTACTGGACACAATGGACTTCTGCTAAAATGGCTGGAGGCTTCCCCAAGGCTGTTTTAAATGGTCCTCTTAGATCTTACAAGGCCCCCAACATGGCCTTCCATTCCTCTTTATATATGTTTCTCTCTCTTTAATCTGTAAATTCCACTGTTCTAAAGGTCTTTGGAAATTTATTTTTCCCATAATATCAAAATCTTTCATATTGCCAATATGGTCAGTACCTTTGGAAAAAATAAACACACTGCTTGACTTTACTAATCTTGTTAGTTGCAAATATCCTATCATCCCTTTGAAACACAAACAACCCCCTCACATCTAAAAATGCAAATTTCTTTCACACCCTACATGCTTGGACCTTATTTATGTTTACTCAGTATTTCAAATGACTTTCATATAACTTATTTTGATAATTTCAAGCCTGCACTCTATCTGACTCTAATTCAATTAAATCATACAGGCAGACCCATCCACACCTGCACCCATAAACCTACTTTACAATAAACCACAATAATATAATGAAAAAATGTTAGTTTCATGACAAGTCACTGCTGGCAGTGTTAGCTTTCCAGTAGAAGGTGTATCACCCTTCTTGTTACTTCAGCTGCCCCTCCCCAGGAAGGCGGGTCTCACTGAGGGTAGTGATGTCAATTTGGAGTCTTGGTGGCTCATGTGATACGATTGCAGTTCTTCTTTCTGGATGGTCACTCTTGAGATTATCCATGAGAGTTCTAACATTCCAAGTTGCAAAATTTAAAGTTTTCTTTCTTTGACCACGAAGGTGGTGATCACTCAGGGTGTGGTACCTCAGCCAGAAGAAAGTGGGGCAGCCTATTTTTAAGGCACCTTTTCTCTCTCCTTATTTGGAGTGAGCAGAGGGTATCCTAAAGAGGACTGCTCAGTCAGAAAGGCTGCTACCCAAAGACACCTCTGACCCAAGACAGGTGACCAATGACCTTCAAGCATTAGTTGCCTGTGTGCAGGTCTTGACTAGAGACTCCCAGGTTCACAGCCCTCTCCCTGTCGCCAATTCTCCATCGCCACAGGACTTGACAAATGGACCCTGGTAGAAGCCAGCACGTGACTGTGTTTGATGTGGGGACCTTGATGCACTGTCTTTATCCACAGGGTCTTGATAGGTTGCTGGTCATGTTTCAGTGACATGTCAAACCATGGGGCAGAATATTGCCGTTGGCGAGCAGGGGCGGGCTCAACACATCGACGCGTAAAATGATGCGCGATGACGTCGGGCGTGCATCCTGACTTCATCGCGCGTCATTTTGACATTTTGTTCGGTGGGCGTGCCCCAGAGGCGGCTACACGTCCGCCGGACCGTCAACAGCTTATTGTGGCCATTTAAAAAGTAGTTAAACTAGCTTAGAATGCTGCCCGTCCAACCCTAAGCGGCCTTTACGTTTTTCAGGGAACTTCATCCACGGGTGGGATGAGGTTTCCTGAAGGTTTTATGAAATAAATAAATAAATAAATTTTCCACACTTCACATACTTTCCAGCTCATGTGACACTGTCACACGAGGGGACATGTTTAAATATATTTTTACTTTATTTATTGAAAAGTTCTAGAATCCATTCAATCTCCCTGAGGCAGAGAGAGCGCAGGCCCCGGCTCTCCCTCCTCCCCCCGCCCGCACAGGTAGCGCTGAGCGTTACTGGCCGGCTTAATTGGCCCACCCGCGTAAAATGGCAGCGTGCAGCCGATTGTGGGCAGTGATCGGCTCCATGCCTGCCCGACGGGGAGAAAATTCTCTCCCCTGGTAATTTATCTGTGAGACCTGACTTTCTGCAAGTTGGATGCTACATATCCCTACATATAACAGTGACTACACTTCAAAAATACTTCATTGGCTGTGAAATGTTTTGAGATGTCCAGTGGTCATGAAAAGCGCTATATAAATGAAAGCCTTTTTTTTAAACCATCTGTCATCTTTCTTGCATCTTGTGTAGTATCACTGTTGTTTCTTGTCATGTTCTTATTATACAACTTTTGATTCCTTACACCCTGGA
This sequence comes from Cetorhinus maximus, assembly GCF_964194155.1. Classification (NCBI taxonomy): domain Eukaryota; kingdom Metazoa; phylum Chordata; class Chondrichthyes; order Lamniformes; family Cetorhinidae; genus Cetorhinus; species Cetorhinus maximus. The sequence continues at coordinate 83,478,739 of NC_135892.1, read as the reverse complement.
TACTCCTAGTATTCGTCTCAATCATCCATCTCTGCTGTTAATATCTTTCGCTTGTCAATTTTCCTCATGCTCCTGCACTCAGAGCCATATAATAATATAGAAATAACTATCACCTCATAATCTCTTCATTTTTATCAAAACTGTTTCAGCCTTCCACATCCTGTTTAATCCTTCAAAAGTGGCAGAAGCAAATCCAATCCTTCTTTTAACATCTCACGACTCCGATTCTCTGACGCTAACCCACCAAGATATACAGACCTGTTCAGCACCCCCTCCAACTATACTGCGTACAACTTCCAGATATTTCCCAAACAACGTGATCTTTTATGTGATCTGTAATCCAAATTTTCTAATCTCCATGTACACCTCATCAATTAGTCTCTGCAGATCTGTTTTAGATGTTGCTATAAGGTCAGTGTTATCAGCAAATCTGCATTTGTTTAAAATTTTGCCACGTAAGGAAGCTCCTCCAATATCATCTTTTAATGCATGATCCATTCTTGCTTCTAGTACTAGATTAAATAAATTAGGGGATGGTGTGTATTTGTGTCTCACCCAGTTGTTGATTGAAACCATCCTATCAGTTTGCTATTCACCCTAACTGCACTCAGGGATTTATAGATGTTTTCCATCAGTCTGACACATTTTTTTGGGAATACCATACATCCGCAAGACAAGGCATGGCATATCTCTCTTATCATACACCATCAAAGGCTAGCTTAAAATCCAGATGTGGAAACTTGTTGTGGGGTCTCTCCTGCCAGCTGGAGAGCCAGTGAGAGACCCGCGGTGGTACTTTTCAGGAAGGCCCGCCGAATCACACATCAATCAGGCAGTGATGAAGCCAACAGGAGGCCTTCCCCTGGAATCAAGACCCAGGGCGCAAGTCCTGCCTATTGAGAGCTGCCGGCCAATCAGAGGCTGGCAGAACTTGTGCTCAGCAGCGCCACAGGGGAGGTGGTGGCTGCTGCTGGAAGGACAGCTCCCCAAAGTCCCAGGATTGCTGAGGACCCAGGTAAGTAATATGGGGTTAGGGGTGGTTTCACAGGGGGAGGGGTCACATGGAGAGGGGGACATGGGGTTCTGGAAGCAAGGGCAGGGAGGTGGCTGTCAGTGGGCCCCCCTTCCCAATATCCAGTCCCTTGATCAGGCACTGATTGCCTTTGATCGAGGGCCCCCCCAGGTGACAAGCAGCCTACACAGGTTCACCTGTCGTGTACACCATATGGTGACAGGCCAGCTTGCGGCTAGGTTAATCACAACAGCGGTGGGATGAGGCCCTTAAGTGGTCATTAATTGGCCACTTAAGGGCCTCAATAGGCAGCAGGGTGGGAAGGTCAACCATGTGCCTTCTTGCCCAGAACTCAATTTTGGTGGAGGCTGTAAGGTGGCAGGTTTCAGGTATGCCACCACCCTGCCTAAGTAAATGCCCGTCCCACCTCCAAGTTCACCACCAGCAAGAGCAGAAGATTCCAGCCTATGAAGTTGTGTCCCATAAATTACTCCAAAATCTGTCTTATTGCAGACAATTGATCCATCATTCTTCATCCTGATCTAAAACCAGCTTGTTCTTCATGCAGCAATACCCGCATATCTTCTCATTCTCCTCTGCAGTGTCATAATAGATACTTCTCCAGGTATACTCTGTAAGCTGATGCCTCTGTGATTGCTGTATTCACTTTTCTTTTTCGAAGATTGTTATTATAATTTTCTCCTCAGTCTCCAGGTACTTGGGCTTCTTCCCAAATGTTGTTAAATAACCCTTGCATCGCTTCCACTGTAAGTTCCCCACACGGTGGCAACAACTCTATAGTTACACTTTAGATACCAGGAGCTGCCTTCTTTTCCAAACTATTGATGAAAATCTTTCCTTGATCTTCCATGAAATCTGGCAATGACCGCCTTACATTCGAACAGGGGGGATTCTCCGGAACCGATTTATCCACCATGCTCTGTACATTGTGTAGAACTTAAAAATATTCTTTCCACTGCTTGCATAATACAAGAGGAAATATAGAAATGTAGATAAAAAGTTGCTTAATAGACAGCAAGCAAAGAGTTGGAGTACACGCTCCAAATGACCATGGTTTGATGCAGTGTACCCCAGGGTCAGTCCTGAGTCCATTTTTCTTCTCAATGTAGACAATTTGGACTTCAGCATAGGGGACATAACCTTGAAGTTTGCTGCTGAGCAAGAGTAGGAAATTTGGCAAACAGTGGGGTGGACTGTCAAAGACTTAAGGAAAGACTTAAGGGCAGATCAGTGGCAGATGCAATTTAATGTGGATCATCTGAGCTGACACACTTCGGAAGCAAAAAAGGAATGGGATCATAGGCATAACTGGAAGATACTGAAACATGTGGATGAACAGAAACAGAGCTTGAGAAGCAAGCATGGTAGTTAAAGCTATTAAAAAGGTCAATGAAATTAATTATAAATTTATTTAAAGAAAGCACTGGTTAGGCCAGTACTGTATGAGTACTGTATGTAGTTTTGGTCATCCCATTAATGGGGAGGTGGTGGAGGAGGTTTTGGTCACTGGACTAGTATTCCAGAGACCCAGGGCAATGCTTTGGGGACACAGGTTCGAATCCCACCATGGCAGCTGGTGGAATTTGAATTCAATAAAAATCTGGAAGTAAAAGTCTAATGATGACCATGAAACCATTGCCGATTGTTGTAAAAACCCAGTTGGCTCGAGAAGGAAATCTGCTGTCCTTACCTGACCTGGTCTGGCGACTCCAGACTCACAACAATGTGGTTGACTCTTAAATGCCCTCTGAACAAGGGCAATTAGGTTTGGTCAATAAGTGCTGGCCTAGCCAGTGATGCCCATATGAACGAATTTTTTTAAAAACCATAGCGTGGGTCTAAAGCAGATTCACCAGAATGATGCCTGTGTTGAAAGACATCTGATTTCCACTGGGAGAGCTGAAGGCTAAGATGAGAAATATTGAGATTTTTATTGAGCCATAAAGTATTTTGATAAAATAAAACCACTTCCTCTGTTGGGGAGTTGATGAAATTAATTTCAAAAGATCACTAAAGAAGTGTAGCGAGACTAGGAGTGGTTGAAACAGAGATCATTGCATTGTTTAAGGAATAACTTAATAGATTGTTGAAGAAGAAAAAGGTTACAAGGTTATGAGGAGAGATTCTGAGAACAGGACATTAGGTTTCAATTTCTTTAGCAAACAACCAGCACAGACAGCATGAAACCACAGGTCTCTCTATGGTTTTATATTGGACTCTGTATTCTATTTAACCTTCTGCTTCTGACCTATGTTTATTCAGTAAATGGACACAAAGTGGTGAGTACTTCCCATTTATTATAACACAAAGGGTATTGCCACACTCAACGGCACTCAACTTAAGAGAAAACAAATATCATAAGGAAACTGTGCCCAATTTTTGTTCTAAATTAATTTTCGCTAGTGAGTACCGGGTACAAATAGCCGTCTCATGTAATGTTGCATGATGCATGCATGAGATGCAAAGCAAAGGCCAATTACTTCTGGGCGGCCTGGCTAAAATCAGAGAGCAGGCAGCTCCAGATCACAACCGTACAGACTGAGAATGGTTAGAAACAGGCTGCCTGCTTTCTCTGCATTCAGGGAGTAGTGAGTAGCGCCAGAGAGATGAGTCTAAGACACTTTATGTTGTATGGGATGTGTGAAAATGTAAATTCTACTTTGTGCAATGATAGAAACCTGGTTTAGTGTGTGTGTGCACAAGGGGTATAAGATTTGCAGTGAAGAACATAAATGAATGTGCATGACCCTTCCTGAATGTTCTAAACATCTAAGTCTCAACACAACTCAGTCAGGATATATTAGCCAATGTGAAGCAGATAAAAATAGCATGGAATCAGATGTACATTTTGGATAAATGTGAATAATTATGTAAATATTAAAAGTATATGTTCAAATTCCCAAAGTAAGCTTTAGGGAATTTCAACTATTCAGTTACATCTTGGAATTTGGAACACTTCTAACTGTGTAGGGGGTATTCCTATTTATTGTGGTTTGAAGGTGGTTCCTTTTTAACTCACAATAAAATTATTGTATTAGTTGATTGTCGCTCATTTGTTAGAGAAATCATAGGTACAAGCACTCAATGGTGAAAAGGGAATTATAAATACGTGATTTTATTTTTAAAAAGTCCTTGATGTAATACCAGTATCTCTCCAGATGGTGGCACTCTGTCTACATGTCAAAAGTAAACTCTGCAATGTATTAAGCTTGGTCATAATTTGCAGGGATGGATTACTGAATGTACATCCTGAATGAGTCACATTTATTGATTTTAGAGCAACTACAAGTTTTAAAGCTACAATTCTTCATATGATGTTTGTACTTTCTTGGCAGATCAGATTCAAGCAATGAATTGTTATTGATGCTCACACAAAAGTGTCAGTATGAAGAAATCGGGAGTCCACATTTGTAGTAGCCCTTGTACTGACTTGTTTGGTGCCTTGATGCACTAGACTAGAAAAGTTGGAGGAATGAGTTCCATCTGACAGAATAACAATCAATCTCTAACATGCCAGTCCTCAGAAAGAGAGCCAACTCATGTCATTCCCAGTGGATATGGATGCAGGACGGTGACAGGGGTTTAAGGAATAGGGGACTAGCTCATTTTTTGGTTATTAATGAAATTTAAAGATTCCAGGGACAACATTAAAACTATATATGTTTACTTCCCCCTTAGCATATTTGATAAATGCATTTTCCACTTTGGTGCTGACTCCTAGAATTCATAACGACTTTGATCCCTGGTCAGTACTGAGTTAACTAATCTCATTTGGGGTGACAGTGGACACACTATAGTTTTGTCATTGGGCAATGGAAGGGGGGAGATCAGTCAGACTTGCTGCTCCTGATTCAGTGGTTCCTGATTTCAGATTAGGGTAAGGCTGAACTCTTTCCCCATCCCCGTCCCTCAAGACGCCCACCCCCACCCTCCCCAACTCCATCTTCATGGTAGGTGCAGGAAGGCATGTGAAAGTAGACCTCCCTCAGCAAGAGTCAGCACCTTCAGAAAGAGAGAAGAACATTTTGGAGCAGAAGAAAATAATTAGTTTTTATGGAAATGATTGGACATCTTAGCATACTTATCATTTTAGTTATAGTCACACTGATCACAAATCATGTAATTTTTTAATATAAAAGCACAATATTGCAGATGCTGGAAATCTGAAATAAAAACGAAGTGCTGGAAATACTCAGCAGGTCTGGCAGCATCTGTGGGGAGAGAAACAGAATTAACATTTCAAGTTGAATGGGATTCTTCATCAGAACACACTTCTTCTGTTCTGATGAAGAGTTATATTCAACTTGAAATGTTAATTCTCTTTCTCTCGTCCCAGGTGCTGCCAGACCTGCTGAGTATTTCCAGCACTTTCTGTTTTATGTGTAAAATTTTTATGACTCTCAAACTTTTCTATAGATTACAAAGTGTTTTGGAACTTTTTATCATGCTGGTGACCAAGCAAACTAATTGCTTCACTTCTGACAAAATGACTTCTTGTTTTTTTTAAAGACCCCTACATGTAACAGAAAAGTCAGATTAGGCTTCCTGAGCTTCAGTCTATATTGCTCCAATTCACCAGAAGCCTACTTATACACCTTACACCCTTTTCCTTATAAGCTTTCCGCTTATTTCCCATCTCATTGATTTCAAATTCCTCGTTCTTTTTTTACAAACCTCTCCATGGGGTAACTCCACCCTTTGTATACTTTTCTAACCTCAGGCCTCCTTCTTCTGCTCTGTTTTTCTGACTCAGGTGTGTCTTTTTTTTTTGTCCACTGGGTATCTTTCAGTGCCTCACTCTAGGTCTGCCATTATTCTTAAGTGAGCCTTGAAGCTGAGCACTAGCAGGCTATTTGACCACAGGGACATCAAATCAAGTCACACACTTGGACTTCCATGAGGAGCTGTTGCACAGCAATCAGGAGTCACAATCCTGGCTGACTTCCCAATTCTCTCATCCAGAGACATTGAGCACAATTGTAGCGCCCCTACCTCTGCCTGCTAAGATTAGTTAACTCACCATGGATCATCAAATCCATTCTACTCAGTTATTTGCTCAATAAACAGAAAGTCATTGGATCAAAGCATACTGTGCATACTTTTAAATTATTTTCTGGGCTACATTAAAAGTTGAGTGCAGTAACCCAGGAGGAGGATGGGTGGCAGTCTTGAGTCATCATCCAGAAGTAAACCTAAATTACTCGATAACTTAGAACTGTCTTAAGCATGTTTTAAATTACATTTATTATTGATTTCCCATGTGTCTCCAAGATAACTGCAAACAGAGTTAAGCTACTAATACTTTGGATTACATATTTTCTGTTTTTGCAATCCAAATTATATATATATTAACATCACGGTTACTTGCCTGATGCTAAAGTATGCCATAGATTTTTATAAATTCCACTTGTATCCAAAGATATCAGGAAGGGTAATGCTAAATTTGTATAATTCATAGGCAAGTTAAATTACAACTTGTGTGCTGATGGCAGCAGATATTTTTCTCAATAATAAAGGCCAGATGTGAATTTTTTTTCTGATGCTGAACCCTGAATAATTTTCAATGTTGCAAAAAAAACTGCATAGACAAAGGAAGTCAAATTATAAAGCCTAATCTGAGTTTTTTTTTATATTTAGCAAACTATAATAAGTGAAAAAGCAATACATAATTGGGACTGGTTAAAATGCATTAGGGAGCTACACAGTATAATACACATTTTCAAGTTAAGTTTACATATGCAGTGTACCTAAAATTGAGCCTAAAGACCCAAAACCAATGTAGGGTTATATGCGTTTTGCAAAAGTTTGATTTATTTCACATGTTTATAATGTGGAAATACAAATGCATAATCAATCATGAGCAGAAAGACTTTGTTTATAAAGAGGCCCTGTGACACAATACAAACCCAAATAACACAACTGTGATGTATTTAAGATTTTATGGATATATATATATTACATTTTATTCCTGAACATTTTAAAAGGGCTTGCATTATGTCCAAGTTAAATGGACTGCATAGTAGGCAGGTGGTCTCCAGTTAAATACAATTTACAAGCAACACTTCTCATACCAAGTGTGGGACTTCTAATATGTTTCCATCAAAATACAAGTGGAGATTGGGGAAAGATAGACCAAAGATTACTTGCATGGCAATGTTCATGTGTTAAAGAAGCATAACAATGCAAATGTAAGGGAAGAATTGGAAAAGGTTAATCTATCATCACCATCGAAATCAGAAAAATACATATATTGCCTTGTCACATCCTTTCAAACATTTCCAAGCATTCAGATACTGTGAATTAGTTTGAAGTACAGTTGCTGATAGATAGATACCTCATTAAATAACCCCTATGCCAGTATGTTGATAAGTTTTCTGATCCTCCAGTCTCCCCAAAACTCTAAACTTACCATTTCCATAGAGACAGTGTCCAATCAAATACAGATACCATTTAACATTCTAATTCTTGAAGCAGTGATCAGTTGACACCATTTCGTGTTAGGCTGTCTTGAGATATTCTTGGTTAAACATGCAGCGTTCAGCCAGTCAGCAAGCTGCATTTTCAAACATTGTATTGGATTTCTTGCCTCACTGAAATGTACTGTGTAATGTTCCCGAATTCCTAGTCCTTAGCGTTTATACTATCTCTTTGAGAGATTTTTTTAAAAGAGAGGATTTCCAGCCCTATTCTGGTAATTATCACTATGGTTCTTATCCCTTAAGGTCACGACATACCATGCTCCAATAGAAAAGCTGAATCTCAGCCAAACCATTAGGACAACCCCATTGTCATAGCATGGTCAAAATGTTCATATAAAAATTGAAGAGTGAATTGTTTTATGTCAGGTTTAGTCGCTCCTGCAGCCTGATTGCTAGACAAAACCTTACAAGTCACCATTTTCCTCAACCACTGCTAATCACAATAAGAGTATCACTGTGCCAATGATAGAGCTCTGGGGAGACTGCATTTTATTACAGTCAGACACTAAAAATATCTGGTGACTAAATATTGCCACTCATTTGGGGCTCTGTGTGAAATAATTAACTGCCAGACAGTGTAATGTCCATTAATTCTGCAACAGTGGCACGTTTATACCCACCACGCACAAATAATTCCTTAAGAAGGCACTAATCACACTAAAATGTTGTTCACTTGAGAAATGTGACATCTGGCATGAACACAAGTTGCTTGTAAACTGGATACAAGAGTCTGATTAAGACTTATTTTGCTTTTAGCAATGAATGCCCATTCGGATATTGTTACTGACTAGGCGAGCCAGAATACATACAACCAAGGCGGGGCTACTTTAATAAGTTTTAAAAATGGTTAACATGACCATTTGTATTTTCTGCGTTGTGCCAGTGCAGTGAGGGGGTTAATGACCTTTGTGGCGTCTTTGGGCTTCACTGCCATATTTGAGATGTTGCACACGAGGGCGCTCCGTGCTGCTCGGGGGAACCTGGTGTTTAATTATATTTGCAGCTCCACCAGTCAAATCCAAAGTCCAAAAACGTTATTCTTATTGAGGGGGGGGGGGGGGGGTTTAGGAGAGAAAAACTGCTTGTGGAAAGTCAGCTATGTCCGTGTTTAAATTCGATCCTACCCGTGGGGAAGGACTGGCATCTTCTTACTGATGGTTGCTTTTTTGTTTGAGGAGGGGAGGAGGGGAATCCAACGTGGCATTTAAACAACCTCATGGGAAAAGTCGAAATACTGCTCAGGAAAACGTGGCAGAAACGGTGTAAAGTGAACGGAGTTTGACTCCCAGTTAAATGTATAACTTCCACATCCACAAATGATTTTTATACATGGTCTGGATGGGATGATTTGGGTGGGTGGGTGGGTGGGTGGGGGTGAAAAGCAAGTTGGTATATTTAAGTATTTAAACCCCTTCTGACTGACATGGGTGAGAAACCTTTAAAATCCCGACTTGTCTGGTAAAATGTTAATAGCTGGGGGGCGTGGGGAGTGTCCCAGGGAGAAGGGGGTTATTCTTTGAAGCTTCTCGATCTTCCTTTCAGTTCAAAAAAGAGTTTTTCCAAAATAGGAGACTTAAAATTTACGTCATTCAATGCAACGAAAAAAAAATAATAATAATCGGCGATCGCCTCGACGACAGTCGTTAAAGAAAGAGAGAGAGAGAGAGAGAGGTGGAGGGGAAGCACGTTCAAGCGATGAAGGAGTTGGAGAAGGTGGGGCACCGCCTTTAATGCGCCCAATTGTAGCCAGTTTGTCAGGAGCGGCTGTGGCCCTGGTCACATCAGCTCGAAACGTGCGGCCAGCACTGGGCTCAAGTTCCCTTTGCGGGAGCGCTTATTTCAACTTTAATTCAAGCAGCTCCCGACCGGGGGCGGGCGGGGGTTTAGGATCCACGTGTAATTAGCATTTGAAATAGTTGAAAAGTCATCGAGATGTTGCAAAAAAAAATTCAAAAGACTTCTCGGCATTTTTTTTTTCAATTCTCACTTCCTGTCAATGTCGTATCCACCCATGAGACTCCCGGAGAGCGGGCGGGGGATGGGCGCTTGGAAGAAACACGCAGTTGTAATTAGTTGAGCTGCACACTAGTTGCGTGTCATTTCCCCCCCTGGATTTTTGTCCTTTCTCTTGGGAATTAAACGTACATTTCTGCAATTATCTCGTACCGAGGTTCCCAGCTACCCGCAGCAATTGCCCGAATTTACTGAACTCAAGATATATATATATATATTTAAAATCCGCACTTCACAGCAACGTCCTCTTCCTCCACCCCCGTTTGAAGGGCTTACCAGAAAACTGACACTTTGCAATGACAAATATATTCTCGTTGTACATTAAATAAGTAGAACGCCTTCGTTCTCGCCTATCGAGGTAGCAGACGATGCATTAGATTAAGGCTCATGCAATACTTCCTTTCATTCCTTGGTATGAACGTTAAGGAAAGATTAACGCTCAGTCCTCCCAAGTTTTAATGTTATACATAAAACAGCTACCTCGTATGTGAAGTGGATTTTTCAGTGTGACAATCGCAAGCTGGTAAAAGTTCTGTGTCTTGTGATCGTTATCAGCTGTGTCTTTTTTTTTAAAAAAAATGAAAAGCCAGTTTATCCCACACCACACTTGCACACCCTATCTTACAGCAAAAAGGGGGAGAGGGGGGAGGAGAATCTGTGAAGCAAACCCCATATTCCAACAAGAACCCATTTAGCCCGGAGTAAGTGGGGATTGAAATCCCGCCAGTTTGCTAAATGCGGAGTCCCGGCTTCAATAGTGGAAGTAACACCAGCTGTGTCTCTTTGTAACAGCGGTGACGCATTCCCTCTCATGTATCGGTATTTCAGCAAAGGCCAGCACATAGAAAACCCAGGCAAACCGTTCAAAAAGTTGCAAAAGCCTGTTGCGCCGGTTTAGTTTAATACGGGTATCTAGTATAATTAGAGAGGTTTTTTTTCCCCCCCCCCCTCTCTCTCTCTCTCTGACAAAGTAATATTGACTTTCCCAGCTCGAGTTTTTTTTTTGCACTTTAGCCTATGCTAACGATTTAAGGACCGCCTGTCAATCAAACGCTTGTTGTCCTGACGACTCTGGGCCAGGGTTCGAAAGCAGGCTGGTTAAATCCCTCCCACTGCCGAGCGCTCAATATTTATAACAAGGCAGACACAGCGAGGAGTTCTAGCAGTTCAACTTCGCCACCACCAAAAAAAGACTTTTTTTTTTATTTTTTTTTCCTTTTTCTCTTTATACATTCGGACCTCACATCTCTTCGCTGGGGAAAAGCAGTTGTGACTCCAGCCTTCACCGAGAGCAGGATCTCAGTTGTAGAAATTACTGCCTGAAGATGTCTGCAACTCTTCTATCTGCTTTCTACGATATCAACGATTTCTTGTGCAACAAGGTAAAATGGGAAGGGAGACGGATTTTTCTGCAAGTTTGGAGAGGGGGGGGAGAAAAAGTTTTCCAAAAGTTTGATTTTTTTGGGTGGTGGGGTGGTGCTGTCAGGGCTCTAACTGTGCAAACGTGCTCCCTGAATGCATTCAGAAACTAGCTGTTTGGATGGTTTTTTTATGAATGTTTCGAGATTCTAATTTTTTTTTTCTGTTTGCATTTTATTTTCCTTTTCCCTTTTAATAGAACGAAAAATCTCTGAACAACTACAATAACTTTAACAGTATGCTGGATAAAAAGGCAGTGGGGAGCCCTGTAACAAGTTTTGCGCCGGGATTTCTGAGACGGCACTCGACCAGCAACTTGCAGGCGTTGGCCAACAACTCGTCCGCCAAGTATCCCAGTTCTTCTTTCCCCAACATCAAGGAGTCGAACAACACGGCCATGCTGAACAAAGAGAACAAATTTCGCGACCGCTCGTTCAGCGAGAGCGCCGAGCGGCAGCAGCAGCAGCCGCCGCTCAGCCCATTGCACCTGGTCCAGCAGCAGCAGCAGCAACAGCAGAAAGCAGCGGCCGGCAGCGGTCAGGTCAACTCCACCCGCTACAAGACCGAGCTGTGCCGGCCTTTCGAGGAGAGCGGCACCTGCAAGTACGGTGACAAGTGTCAGTTCGCCCACGGCATGCACGAGTTGCGGAGCCTGACCCGCCACCCCAAGTACAAGACGGAATTGTGCCGCACATTCCACACCATCGGCTTCTGCCCTTACGGACCCCGCTGCCACTTCATCCACAACGCCGAGGAGAGGAGGCAGGCGCCCTGCAACAACAATGCCATCAACTCTTTCCAACAGCAGCACAGCGGCGGCGGCCACCAGCACCAGCCCCGACCCAAGCTCCACCACAGCCTCAGCTTCTCCGGCTTCCCCAGCGGCTCCAGCGGACTCGAGTCCCCGCTGCTGGAGAGCCCGACCTCCCGCACGCCGCCGCCGCCTTGCTCCTCCTCCTCCTCGTCGTCCGGCTCCAACATGTTCTGCGAGGACTTGCTGTCGCCCACACTGCCAGCCTGCGCCAACAACGCCTTCACCTTCTCCAGCCAGGAGCTGAGCAACCTGCTCACCCCGCTGGCCATCCAGACCCAGCAGCTCGGGGGAGGGGGATACAGCCAGCAGCAGCAGCCCGCTAATGTCTGCCCTCCGTCCCCTCCCTACATCCTGAGCCAGATGCAGTCGTGCCTGCGGCGGCTGGCCGAGTCTCCGGTCTTCGATGCCCCGCCGAGCCCCCCGGATTCCCTCTCGGACCGGGAGAGTTACTTGAGCGGCTCGCTGAGCTCGGGGAGCCTGAGTGGCTCCGAGTCCCCTAGCATGGACCCGGGCAGGCGCCTCCCTATATTCAGCAGGCTTTCCATTTCCGAAGATTAAAAAGACAAAACAGTTTATATATTAAAAAAAAACTCCACTTTTTTTTTCTATTTAACAACTTTATTTACGAATTGCAAACATTATAAACAACAACAACAAAAATCCTGCCAAGAAAATGCCTTCGTTAAGGAAACAAATATTACAGGACTTGCTTTTTTTGCCTTGTTTTAAAGAGAAAAAAAACTTTCATTCCAAACTTTGTTGCAAGTTAATCTATTTTCCATTGCCACCTAGTGGCCCGTTTGCCTTTATAGAGAAGAGAACCGTGTTGCAGATCTTTTTTTGTCGAGCACTCGTTCGTTGAGTTAGTTGTAATTGTTGAAATAACTGCTGATTGTTAAATTTTTTTTAGCTGTTGAGTTGTTGTGATAGCACATCGCAGCACAACTCGCTATAAAACTATTTAACTTATTTATTATCTCGAGAAAGTATACATTGGTAATTTGTTCATACTGTATTTATCGCGTATGATGAAAACAATAGATATATATTCTTTTATTATGTTTAAATTATGATTGCCATTATTAATCTGCAGAATGTGGAGTGTGTTCTTTTCACAGTAATATATGCCGTTTTGTTTTGTAACTTCACTTGGTTATTTTATTGTAAATGATAAAATCTTAATTTAAGAGATTGTATGTAATATTTATTTCATTAATTTTTTTCCTTGTTTACGAAATGAGCAATTGCATGGTTTCTACGTTCTAGAAATCAGTTCTTGATGCTGTGGAAGTAGTTAGGATTGGAGATGGTAGGCATTTTTTTAAGAATGTAAAGTAACTGGGGATGTTAGACCGTCCAAAGTCAGTGGTTAAAACTTCAAGTATCAGACTTTCATGTGGCATTCTTAAGTCAAAGTGGCATCATAAGTTTTTTTTTGTTGTATAAATGACACTGTGATTTTTTTTTTCCTTTTTAAAAAACACAATAAAGAGCCAAAATATGTAGCACCCTGGACCCAGTATTATATTGACAGTGCCTTCAGGGTCCAGTTACAGAGACAGTTCTTATTTTTCTTAACCAAAATAACGAGCTCAAGTTTCAGAACAAATGTGCATTCCCTTTAAAAGTATTTTTTTATAATTGGGGGATGTCAGTTCTCTGAATGTAATAGTTTTGGAAGTGAACTTAACATTGTTTAAAAGCAGCCTATCTGCCCAGGAAAAGGGGGGATGGGAGCGAGAGACATTGCCACCACTTTGATTAGTGAGGGGCCACCTCTAGGTCTGAGCAGTTTTTTTTTGCAGTAAATCTGAAATGTCTGGAGAATGGAACTCTGCTTTTGGGTTTTTTGTTTTTGTTTTTTCTGGGATTTACTATTAAAACAAAAAAGAAGGAAAAAAAAAACTTCACATTTTCCAAGACAGTGGGTGAATGATAGTAGGTTTAGTTTGTACATAGTAGGTACAGATTATGAGCACTATGTACTCTCTTTTGACTACTTTAACAGAAGTATCCTTTGAATGTAACAAAAGGAAAAAAAAACTTGTGAAAAAATACTTGGGGTGTCAGTTCACTACAGATTAAGTGAGACTGTAAAATTTGTACTGTAAATTTTTTGTAGTTCTCCCAATAAAATCATTTTTGAAGAAAGATAAGCTTTGTAATGTCCTCTGGATGTTGGTGTGTGAGGCAAAAAGTTTTGAGTTTTGTTTCATAATGTTTATGTTCATTACATTATTTAAACATTCTACCTCTGTTGGTGTGATGCCTTGGATTTATGTGGGGCAAAGTTGGGGGTGCTGGAAGTGGGGAACTAGCCTCCAACCAGATTATTGCAATAGGCAGTTTGAGTGCATTTTACATAAACTCCCAAGACCAGTTTCTAAAAGCATTAACTCATTAACTCCTTTACTGCAAAGGGGAATAAATTCATTCAAGCCTCCATATTATGTTTCATTTTCATTTCCCTTATATGGTTTTAAGTTATTACAAATAAAGTGAGTTAGGTGGTTGTGAACCTAAAGCAAATAACATGATTAAACTGCTACAAACACTGACAAGCAAATCAAGCTACATGTTATCTAAAGACGGCCTTAAAATTTATATTTAAATAATTTTTCGATGTGCAGTTGCAACCACAACTTTTGATACTTGATCTGTAAATGTCTTAAGGTATTACATTCTGTGAAGCTGCACTGTGGGTAAAAAGGGCAACTTACAATAGTATTGAGTCTCAGTTGTGAATAAACATGAGCTTCTATATTTTGTCTGTCCAAAAACTTAAGAGCTGTGCATAAGACTTATCATTCCAACCTACTGTGTTTTGTGTTTTCCAAGTCTTAAGATTAGTTATCAACTCTCCTTTTCTCTTGGGAGTGAGATTAATTTGAGTACTGTGTAATTGAGCATCAGTCAAAGTGGTTAGATAGCACTTACTTTCCTTTTAAATCAGAATTATCTTGAATAAGTGGATTTAAGTGATCTGTCACAACCACTACTTGCAACCAAAGTAACTTAGTATAAAAGTAAAAACTTTACAGTAAACTCACTCATTTTCCCTGGATTCCTTTTTCTCTCTGCATTATGCATTACTAGAAATGTGAAAAGTGCTTCAATTTACATGTGTTTTTATTGTGTGGCGTTTGGTGTTTCAGTGAGGAGGCTTCAAAGCCAATATTTACTTTGTACCCAGTCTGTGTAAAAGCTGAAGTTTCTTGATTTCAAGTGGGCCTGTAATGCAGTCTTTACACTGAACTGCAAAAGTCTAAATGAAGTAGAAATACACATATTGGTTCCCTTGGTAACTCTATTTCTTACAAACGTAACCTATGGTGAGCTCTAGAATACCATCACTAAACCTCCTGGCTTTTTCCTCCTTAAATCCTACCTTTATGGTCTGGCCTAATATATCGCTATGTGCTCAGTGCTAAATTTTATCTGATAATTCTGTGAAGCACCTTGGGACATTATGTTGCTATATAAATACAAGTTGTTGCAGCTGATTACAAGTCCAGCCCTATGATGTATTGAGTTGCATGTGGCTCCTTGCACCCTCTTAAATGAGGTTCAGGGTTTAGTTGGGTGAGATTAGATTCATCGCTGAAGACAAGCTAATTACAAGTTGATTTTTTTTTAATTGACTCAAGTTAATGCGTATGAAAGTGTAGATAGTAGTGCTTTCCCAGGAGCAACAACTATTTAGTTTGAGAACATAACTGCGAGATGTATTCCATCAAGAATTGGTGGAGTGACCTGGTCAGCCCAAACTTGCTGCTTTGATCAATCCCCAATCAAAAGCATATTGAGTTGGTTGGTGCCAAAAAGATTCTGATTTGCTTCTGAGTAAGATGGAAGTGAAATCCCGAGGTTCATGCCTTGGTGTAGCCTCTGGCATCTGATTATAAGGTCCATTGGCAGCAGACTGGTAGTGAACAATTTGCTCTCATGCAGATGAATAAGTTGAAAATACAAAAAGAATGGCACTTAGCTGAAAACCTCAACTAAAATTTAAAGTGGGGGGGGGGGGGATTTCCTTGATTTCTCTTGGCATAGTGCAACTATCCAGATATAGACTTGTTTTTGTGGTTGATAATTTGGTAATTGGCATCATGTTTTTGTAAATTAGATCTCTGTGTAATGAACAGTGAGAAAAATGATGCTGCACATCACATTGGTGACTACTATAGTGCTGCACTGTGTGAAAGACTTGGATAATTTGAAAATCATTTCCTATGAAAGTATCCCAACCATTCCATCACAATGTGTAGTACCTGTGTTGATGTTTCAGAGGATTCTAAAGTACAGAACTAGCTAATATTTTCACATTTTGTACCCTCTTTGATTTTAAGATGTTTTTATAATTTTCACAGTAATAACTCAGGCCTATATATTTCCATGTACAACATTTTTACGTGTATTTTATTTTCATGCACATGTGAAATGTTTTATTTTTGAATATCTGTAACATTGCTTCTTGTTTTCACACGTTCGGTTATGCCTACCATATCATGTCTCATTTTCACATGCATATAATATCATCCTTAGTTTCCATCACTAACTAATATTGCCCTTTCCCTGAAGATATTGCTGAGTTTGGGTATGAGAATGAAAAGCATCCAATTTAATCAGGAGCTGAAATACCTGATGTCTTTTCTGTTAGCCCTCTTAAGTATTGAGTGTCCATTGAAGCTTTACAAACTTAGTCCTTTTGTTTACTTTCTAATATTTGAAATGATAATCTGTACACTTCTGATACTAAATGCTAATCAGAAATGATTGAAGGAACTACAAAATATTTACTGTGGCCCTATTGGAGGTTGAATCCAAAGCTCTGCTGCTGTTATCCTAATTGACACCAAGTTCTGTTCATCCATTATTGACCTGCATTGGCTCCCGGTCTGTTAAGGCCTCCGTTTTAAAATTCTCATCCTTTTTTTCCGAATACCTACATGGCCTTGCCCTTCACAATCCTTGGATAGCCTTGCAACCCTCTAATTGCACTCCTTCAATTCTGGCCTCTTGCGTATCCCCCATTTGAATCATTTCGCCATTAGTGACCTCTCCATCTCTCCCTTTAAAATATTCCTTAAAACCTGCCTCGATCGGCTCTGTGTCAAACTCCTGTGAAGCATCGTGAGGACATCTTACTAGGTTAAAGGTACAATATAAATGCAAGTTGTGGAGAGGAAGTGTACTATGGTAAATACTTCTCTTCCTTAGAGAACTAGCAAGTTCTTGTGAAGATTGTGAAGACCTATTTTTGATAAGATTTAAAAACCTGCAGCACAATTAATGTACCCTGTGAAACTCTTTAAAAGCTCATCAAAATGGTAGTAGAGTTGAATTTCTGGTGATAAAACAAAAGTACTTAGTTTGTGGAGTTATGGCTCAGTAGGCAAATTTACAGCTTAATGTGGTACTGTGCCATAGGGATCATGAAGATCCCAGTCAGGCTTCAGTGCTCTTGGATTAGAAATGAAAAAAAAGTGTTGGCATTCCTTAATAGCATTCCAGTAACCTCTCCTGGAAGTGCATGTGCAAGCCAGGTGAGCAAGGAACAGCCTGCAAACACTCCAAATCCAGACTCTCACGTGTAAAATGGGCAATGTATCAGAGAGTTATTGTTGTACTAGATTTATACCCACAGCATGAATCATCACATTATGGAGAGGAAGGTAACTGGATGAGGGGAAAAAAAACCTTTATGTTGTATGCCAAATATTTTCTCAGGCTGCAAGGTCTGCATATGTCTTTAATTCAATTCTGTTTGAATTAAGTATCTCCCTCCATAAGCAAAGAGAGCTACATAAATCCCAAGAGGGGTCTCTCAAGTGGGTTCAAATCATGCCATAAGTCAAGAATTGTATATTGCATTGCTAGCTGTTCTAGTTACGACTTTGTAATGTACTTTTAACTAAAATGGGTGATTCTTCTAGGCATGGAATGCTGGAACTTTTTCATATTTATTTCGCTATTTCTTCATATAATTTCTAAATAACTGCATTTATGTTAAATATGATTAATTCACGGGGTTAAAAATTGATCTCAGTCCTCGGGTGGGTTCGCATATTTGTTAACCGTTTTGTTAATTGCTTCTGTTTCTCCTCTGCAGCCAGTTACAACTCCATGCGAATGAGTGGAAAGAACTGTATTCGTAACAAATTTCAAGTTTAAATATTTATGTAATTTATGCAGATTCATTAATTCTGCAAAAATTGCACCTTAATTTTAAGTGAAAATTATTAAATAAAGCATCACATGATTTTTTGCTAATCTCCTGCCAAAATTACTGTAAATCTCCCCCTTACCATCAAGCTCATATAACAAGATGGCCACTCTCTGGTAGATGGATGGCGTTTGTGGAAATGTAAATCAGTGAGTCAATGCCCTGAGGAGAGGAGGGAGAGGAAGTTGGAAAAATAAATAGTGTTTGTCAGCTCATCTGTTGACACCCTCATTCATGCCTTTGTTATCACTAGACTTGACTATTGCAACGCTGTCCTGGCCAGCCTTCCATTTTCCACCCTCCAGAAACTTGAGCTCATCAAAACTCTGCTGCCCAATCCTAACGCACTTCAAATCCGATTCACCAATCAATCCTGTGCTTGCTGGCCTGCATTGACTCCTGGGACAGCAATGCCTTGTTTTTAACATTCCTCCACAGCCTCACCCCACTCTATCTCTAATCACCTCGAGCCCTACAAGCCTTCACGATCTCTGCATTCCCCCAATTCTGGCTTGCCTCTTGCACATCCCCGATTTTAATCTCCCCACCTATGGTGTCTGCACCTTCAGTTGCCTAAACTCTAGGCTCTGGAATTCCCTCCCTGCCCCTCTCAGGCTCCTTTACTTATCTCTCCTCCTTTAAGATGCTCCTTGACAACGCTTTCAGTAACCTGTCCTTGGATCTCCTAATATGGCGATCTTCGGATATGGCTTGGTGTCAAATTTTATTTGATGAGAATCCTATGAAGTGCTGTGAGATGTTTTAATATGTTAAAGTTACTATAATAAATGTAAGTTTTTGTAATTTTACTTTATAGTTACGATATGTTACTGAGAGCTATTCAGAGTTTCAGCTAAGAGGCAAGACATTGGATGCTTGCTATTTTTTGGTCCATATAAGTGATTTAGCCACGATTAGATGTTTGGAGAATAAACTTTGAATAGACTTTGGTATCTACATTAATATCTGTAATTAGCAGGTTTGAAAGGACAATATAGGGGCTATAAAAAAAGTGTAGGAATGCGGTTATAAGAAGGAATCTCATAGCCAGGAGGACAGACGCTCGTACTGTATGTTACCTCCATTGTGCCTGTGTAAAGGCCATCACTGAGAGGGTGCAGAACATTCTGCAGGGGGAGGAAGAAGAGCCAGGAGTTGTGGTCCATGTCAGAACCAATAATATAAGATTGTGGTCCTGCAGTCAGTGTTTAAGGAGCTTGGGAGGAAGTTAAAAAGCAGGACCTCAAAGGTAGTCATCTCTGCATTATTCCCAGTGCCACACACTAGTGAGTATAAAAATAAATAGAAAAGACAGGTTAATGTGTTAGCCAGAAACATGGTTCAGGAGGGAGAACTTCAAATCCCTAGGACATTTGGACCAGTTCTATGTCAGGAGGGACCTAGACAAGATTGAAGAGAGCTGGGACCAATATCAATTGGAAGGTTTTAACTGAATTCAGCAGGGGATTGGACACCAAGATGTATAATTAGAAAGTAGAAACAGGGTGCAGGGAGTACTGAGAAGCAGAGTTAGAAATAATGCAGAATTAGGTGGGATCATGGTAAATACAGAGAATTATAAGTTAGGCTTGGAGTCTACATGTGTGAACGAATGAAGTGTGGTTAATAAAGTTGGTGAGTTGCAGATGTAAATAGCCATGTAGAAGTACAATGTAGTGGCGGTAACCAGGCTCAAAAAAGGGAGGATTGCGTGCTCAATATTCCTAGGTACAAGATAGGGAAGAAGTCAGGAAAGATAGGGAAGGAAAATAAAGAGGAGAGATAGCAATTTTGATTAAGGAAAATATTACAGTGCAAGGAAGAGAGATGTCCTTGAGGAATCTAAAACAGAATCTATTGGTTGGAATTGTGAAACAATAAAGAAGCTATTATGTTAATGGCATATTTTATAGTCCACCAAATAGTGGGGAGGAGGAAATTTGCAAAGGAATTACTCAGAGGTGCAAGGGCTATACAGGAAAGATAATGGGAGACTTTAACTACCCCAAGATTGAATGGGACAATCATTGTGTTAAGGGCAGAAAAAAAGAAGAATTTCTGAAGTGTGGTTCATGAAAATTTTCTTGATCTGTATATTCCCTGACCATGGTATTGCTGGAACTAGTCCAGGAGAATGAAATGGAGGATGTCACAGTGGTGGCACATCTCTGGAATAGTGATCATAGCATCGTCAGGTTTAGATTAATTATAGAGAAGGTCAAGGGGTAATCTAGGATAAAAGTACCTAACTGGGGGAGGGATAATTCCAAGGAATTGAGGAGGGATGTGGCCTGAGTAACTTGAAGCCAATGACTGGCAAGCAGAAATGTAATGGAAGAACTGGCAGCCTATTAAGGTGGCTCGGGTACAGTTTTGGTACATTTCTAAAATGAGGAATGGGAAGGCAACCAAAAAGCTTCCTGGATGAAAAAGGAATTAGAGAGTAGGATGAAGCAGACAAAAGGGGCATATAACACACGTCAGCTTAATAATACAAGGGAGAATCCAACTGAATATAGAAAGTACAAAGGAGGATTGAAAAAGTAAGTAAGGAGACAAAGGGATAGTATGACAGTAGATTGGTGGCTAACATAAAAGGCAATCCAAGGGCCTTCTGTAAGCATTTTAACAGTAAAGGGGTTGTCAAAGAAAGGCAGAGCTGATTCGGGACCAAAATGGAGATCTATTCGTGCAGACATGCATCATAGCTGGGATACTAAATGTTAACTTTGAGTTGGAAGAGGACCTTACCAGAGCCATGGTAAACAAGATGGTTGCTGGGATACTGGATGAGATAAAAATGGATAAAGAGGCGGTACTGGAAAGGCTAATGGTACTTAAAATGGATATGTCACCCAGCCTGGAATAGATGCACCCTAGGATATCGAGGCAACTTGGGGTAGAAGCTGTGGAGGTGCTAGATGATGCTCGAGACATGGAGAAATTATTTGACTCAAAGGATTGTGAATCTTTGGTATTCCTTGCCCTAGAGGGATGTGGATGCTCCATCGTTGAATATATTTAAGGCCTTGGATAGGCAGATTTTTGGTGTTTTAGGAAATGAAGGGAATGGAGAGCAGGTGGAAAAATGGCCCAAAATCAACCATAATCCTATTGAATGGTAGGGCAGGCTTGATGGGCCATATGGTCTACTCCTGTTCCTATTTCATGTGTTTATGTATGCTGACCACAATCTTCCAAACCTTTTAAGAGGTTTGGTGCCAAAGGGGTGAGAGCAAGGTATAGAAAAAAAATGGCAGGCCAGTGGAAGCTAGGGGTAATCCTTGCATACTGAATGGAACTGTTCCACAAAGCCATCACCTAACCTATGTTTGGTCTCCCCAATGTGGAGGAGACCAATATCAATTGCACTGGCCCTATCAGACCCTCTCTGCTACCTCTTCAAAGAAACTCAGTCAAGTTAGTGAATCACAATTAGCCCTTAACAAATCTTTGCTGACAACTTTATTAGCCCATGCTGGTTCCAGTGGTTGTTAATTTTCTCCCAAATTATTACTTCTAAAAACTTCCTCACCACTAAATGTTAAACTGATTGGCTAGGTTTATCCTTCTTCCCATTTTTACACAAGGGTGTAATATTTGCAATTCTCCTTGGTCTCACCGTCTGAGGTCCCAACCATTCCTTCCGAGCGCTTTACTTGTATTTCTTCCAATTTAGTACACTGTTCACAATGTTGTCTCCCCTACGTTGAGGAGTCCGAATGCAGATTAGGTGACCGCTTTATGAAACGCCTCCATTCAGTCCTTAATCATGACCCCAAGCTTCCAATGGCCTGACAGTTTAATTCTCAAACTGACATCTCTGTCTTCAGCATGCTACAGTGTTCCAGTGAAGCTCTGTACAAGCTTGAGGAACAGCACCTCATCTTTTGATTGGCCCCGGACTCAACATTGAGTTCAATAATTTCAGCCTGTAATCTTTACCTCCCTCCCCACCCCCTCCTTTTGTCTCCTTTTCTTCACTTGTTTCGATCTTAATGTTTTTTTGTTTTTGCTTTTAGACAGCAACTGTTCATTCTTCTGCCATTCACACCTCCTCTGGACCAATCTTTTGTTTCTTTCCTTGTCCATTAATACTCTCTTTAGCTCCCTCCCCCAACCAACTTTTTTTGTCATTTATGTCTCCCATCTTCGACCTATCACAAACCTTTTTGTATTTTTTACCCTCCCCCATTTTACCTCCTTGAAAGCTTTAAACATTTCTAACTTTTCCCAGCCCTGATGGCAGCTCACAACCTGAAACATTAACTCTGGTTTTCTCTCTACAGGTGCTGCCAGACCTGCAGAATGTTTCCAGCATTTTCTGTTTTCTTTCACATCTCTAGCATCTGCAGTATTTTGGTTTTGGATAGAAACATGAGTTGAGGTGAGTGGCTGTTTTTCAGAGGGAGGTATTCAGCATTAGGACTACTGCTGTTTTTGGTATACATGAGTGAATTGGGTTTGTGGAATAAAGGGCACAATTTTGAAACTTGCCGATGACACACAACTTGGACTGTGAAGAAGATAGCACAACAACGTAGCAGGGGAATGGGATTGTAGGAATGCAGATTGGTTTTTCCAATTTCTGGAATGCTTCCTAGGATGATATTTAAAATAAGGGGATGAGTTTTTCTGTATAATAACATTGTAAGTCCATTCATTAGTTATCTTTTTTTTTCCATTCTCAAAATGTGGGTGTCCCTGGCAAGGCCAGTATTTATTCCAAATCCCTAGTTACCTTGAGAAAGTGGTGGTGGACCTTTCCTTGAGCTGCTGCAGTTTTCATGATAAAAGCGCTCCAATAATGTTCTTAGCGATTCCAGCATTAGACCCAGCAACGATGAAGGATTGGGCATGTATCTCCAAGTTAGGATAGTGTATGACTTAGAGGGGAACTTGGAGGTGATGGTGTACCCTTGTGCCTGCTGCCCTTGTCTTCAGGTGGTGGTGATCACAAGCCTGAGAGGGACTGCCAGGCTGCTGTAGAATTCTTACTCCTAAAGTGCACACTGGAGCTGACGGTGGAGGGGGTGGATGTTCAGGCATCCTGGATGGATGAGGTGCTGATCACGCGGACCGCTTTGTCCCACATTTGTAGAGTGTCAATGCAGATATATGCAAGCAAGTGGGGAGTATTCCATCATGCTCTTGTTAGTGGTGGAGAGACACTGGAGAGTCAGGAAGTGAGGCATTCCAAACAATACACAGCTCCGGCTCTGCTCTAGTAGTCTCAGCATTTATGGGCTGGTCCAGTTGAGTTTCTGGTATATAGTGGCCATGAGGATATTGATGGCAGTGGATTTGCCAATGATAATGCATTCAATATGAAGGGGAGGCCGTTAGGGTATCTAATGTTGAAGATATCCTTGCCTGGCACTTGCATGGTACAAATGTTTTTTGCCACTTACCAGCCCACTCATCACACTCTTACGCAGGTCTCGCTGCATTATCCGAGGAACTGCAAAAAGGACTGAAAAACTTAATTGTCAATGAACAGACCTACTTTTAATCTTACAATGGAGGGAACAACGCTGATGAAGGAGCTGAAGATTGTTGGACCTAGAACATGGTGCACAGAAAATATTCCCTGTGGCTCATTCATCTTTGGGGTCTGTTAGATCTCTGTTTTTCACATAGTTCGTTATCGGCAGGATTTAAAGACAGAACTTTATTTAGAAAGCACTAAACTGTTTCCGTCTGCATTGCAAAACCCAGGCATTCCACAAATGAGTTATGGCCTTCTGATGTCTAAAGGATGGATGCAGCAATCATTCTTCACATGCTTACAGCAACATGAACTTCCTGGGTACATTATGAATTCTCTTCCAATTTTTATCTATTGGATTCTGTCACTTTGTGCACAGTGACCATTTCTGGCTTTTTAAATATTCATAGTTATATCAGCAGACTCTTTGGAGCCAGTGAGACTGAAAATACGGTTGCTTTATCTTGTGGGTGCACCACATGTTTCTGTTTCTTTTGCATTTGTTGCTCTTGCATTTTATGGGAGAGATTTTTTTTTGTATAGTTTATTGGAAGATCCGCCGCAAACATCTCAACTCAGCTTGAAAAGAAACTATAGCTTATTAGTTGTGGTTTGCTTTGATTTCTTGGCATTCTTGCAAAGAAAATTGTTTGAGTAGCAAAGCTGAATGAAAAGCCAGCTCTTCCTTTTGCCCTTCCTTCTGCCCCCATCTGAGACAATTCTATCATAAATTCAACAGGGATTTAGAGGGACTTTTGTGAACCGGGAAGAGAAAATAAATTCTTGCCTGGCTCTTGTTAAATGACTGTGAAAGCAAAGTGGATGGAACAGCCTTTCCCGTACCTACCTACCTTACTGTAATTCTGAAAAACCTTTTAAATGTTGTGTTAGAAGTTTCATGTGGTAAGGGGGTTTTCTCCCCTTGCTATTGACATGACTTTCGATGTGTTTTTAAATTGGCCGCCCCTACTGGTTCTGTGGATAAAGATAGATGATGATATGATCCACAGCTGTATGAACTGGGAAGATTCCAGCTTCAATTCCTGGTCTCTGGTGAATTAGCTCATTTCAGCTGGGCAGTGATAGAGACATGACAGCTTGCCTCATGGTGCCCAGATTCAGAAAACCAGCATATCTGCCCTTGGTCCCTTTTCATTGTAAGGACAACATTGGACTCAACTGCCATGACACCCAATAGCCTATTGACACTCACTGCCTAGGCTCTGACATGACCCTACATGAGGCATTGGGGGGGAGGTGAAAACATACATCAGATCAAGTCACCACATTCGGGAAAAAAAGGGTAGAAAAAGAACTGAACAAAACAAATGGAAAAACCTTACTTAACCCCTGCTCTCTCTCTCTCTCAAGTCGGTCTCGCTGTCACACTGACCTATACTAACTAAAGTCCAGTGGGTGACATCCTAATACAGAGCAAAGGTATCTTAACAATGCTATTCCTCTATTGAGTCAAAAAGAGTTTGGCATTAGCAATGTGAGAAGGAATCCTGGTTTGGCTAATTCATCTTTCTCTTCTTTGCTTCCATCAAAGGCAGGGGTGCCAAACTCATTTTATATGATGGCCTGGTTCAATATCCTATCACTTGACATGACCTACTTTCAACAAATATCATTAAAATAGAAATAGATAAAGATAAATCATAATGCTATTCATTTACATTTAGATAATTTTTAGAAACATTTCCATAATACCTGTAGGTTTTTAAGTGGTTTTCTTCAGTTTAATTTTCTTATTCTGATGATTATTTGGAATTGATCCCAACACAGTAATATATGGAAATCATGCTCATGGCTGATAAAGACAGTTAAAGCTGCTAAATCAGGAATATTCACTAAATGTAAATACTTACCATTATGGTACTTGATTGGTAGTTGCTTTGTTTTATTCACATGTGCATAGGTATTGATATGTAACCTTCACATTTCTCTACTGCTAGAGAAATCCTTCAAGCAATATACTTAAGATAGAAAAAAAGATTTTGGCACTTTACTGAATGCTTAGGTCCAGGTATTGATAAAAGTTGGAATTAAATTTGTAAGGCATGAGCTTCAATGTAACAGGAGCGGTGCTTGCCTTGTGAGAAGTCCTATGTTTTTATTAGACTGAATGGAAACATTGGTCTGAACTGTTGTGACAGTGCTTTGGCCTGTTTCTGAGATCACGTTGGACCAATGACAGATAGCCTGAAGTACATGTCATTGCCAGGCTTTGAGAAGTCGGTCCACACTTTCCTATTTGTTTAGGCCAGATCCTGTGGTCAGTCTGAAGGGGCCAAAGACCCGGTTATTGCAGCAGTTCTGTCTCCTGTATTGCAGATGGGCCCAGTTGCTGTCTCTTTCCATGGCTCTATCTTAATGACTGCCTGATTTTGGGCTCAAAGCTTGGTACTGGGCTCAGCATGGGTGAGTTGGCACAATCTAGCTGTTTTGTGTTTCTCACGCAGCATGATTGGCAATTGGTCAGGCACTGTAACACTCTGCTGCTTTATAATTGATTGGTTTGATTGTTAGTCACAAACGTCCAGTCACCAGGTTAGGATACAGCATCAGTGCTCCCACATCTTAGTTAGAATGAAGCTTCTCAGCCCTATTTAGGACCCTGACTTTAATGGAAATAAAAATGGGGAGAGATGCAAACGAGTTGCTGTTTCACTATCATCTGTTTTAGACTATCACACAGTCAAAATCAACACCACTGTGCCAACATTAAGCATTTTTCGGCGCAATAAAATTCCACTCTACCTATAGGCAACAATGTGCTTTATCCCTACCTCTAAAACAAAACCTCTAAAATTGCTATTGGTGTTCATCATTATTAAAATGTAAATTGGATGGAAACTTCAGATGACTGGACATGCACAGTTAAACACTGAAATCAGGAAGTTGCTCCATGAGTTGTCCCGCCCCTCCAGAAGTTTCACTATATGGGTATCTCACCCAGATTCAGCATTGAAACACATGGGAGTACATGAAGTTGCAATACCTGAATGATAGATGCACAGTAAATGGACCAGAATACTTAGGGCTTGTATGTTTCAGTGTAATTAGATTTTTAATGGTGGGATACATCTTAATTACTGATAAAACAACCTCTCTGGCACTCATAATTAGCTTAGTGTGGAGTCTCATTCCTTCACATTTTACTTACTGTTGGAGATTTTTAAAAATTATTTTTTTAACGTTTTCTTTCTGTCTCTTTTACCTCCCCTAATCCCATCTTTATTCTCCTCTCTTTATTTCATTTAAAAAAAACATTCATTCACGGGATGTGGACTTTGCTGGCTGGGCCAGCATTTCTGGCCCATCCCTAGTTGCCCTTGAGAAGGTGATGGTGAGCTGCCTTCTTGAACTGCTGCAGCCCATGTGGTGTAGGTACGCCTACAGTTGTGTTTGGAAGGGAGTTCCAGGATATTAACCCAGCGACAGCGAAGGAACAGTGATGTATTCCCAAATCAGGATGCTGAGTAACTTGGAGGGGAACTTCCAGGTGGCGGTGTTCCATCTATCTGCTGTCTTTGTCCTTCTAGATGGTAGTGGTCATGGGATTGGAAGGTGCTGTCTAAGGAGCCTTGGTGAATTCTTGCAGTGCACCTTGTAGATAGTACATACTGCTGCTACTGTGCATTAGTGGTGGAGTGAGTGAATGTTTGAGGTTGTGGTGCCAATCAAGCAGGCTGCATTGTCCTGGGTGGTGTCAAGCTTCTTGGGTGTTGTGTTTCTGTAAATGATTTGCCATTGAATGAATCATTCTAACTTACACTTCCTGGTCCAGATTCTGTGTGCCTCATTAAGAATTCTTCAATCTGTTTGGTTAAGGAGATACACAGTTGCTTGACCTGTTCTCACAGATACCAGACCCGTGTAGAGAGCATTATGCTGTGTTAAAATGGATTTCTACTCTGCAAGTTCCAGTGCTAGAGTACATAGAAATTTTGTGGGTGAGTGTAAGTATAATGAATGACTAGTGCCATTGATTTGTTGCTGACTGAAAATCCAGGCCACTATCCAATACTGGCCACAGTATTGCCCTGCTGACTAAAATTGCCAGGTAGTGCTGAGTTAGGGATGGCTTTGCACTTTGGTCATACCTACAGAAACTAGGCTGAGTCTACACAACCAATAGGTAGAGAAGACTTTCATCCAATCACTAAGAAAGATAAAAGATCACTGAGTCAGTTTTCCCCCAGTAAGAATGAGGTTTCTCAATCTGAGAGTGACGTGCATTGGAGTTGTAACTGATTCTCCCAGACATGAGCTATTGGGATTGACAGTTCACTCAATGAGTGAGAACATCATGTAGTACTTTCTCCTAAGTGCAATAAACTCTGTGTTCTGCTTTGAATGTACAAAATAAGTTGTAGGAATTGTGTAGCAATAATTTCCTCCCG
Source organism: Cetorhinus maximus (assembly GCF_964194155.1). NCBI lineage: Eukaryota > Metazoa > Chordata > Chondrichthyes > Lamniformes > Cetorhinidae > Cetorhinus > Cetorhinus maximus. The sequence goes on along the minus strand of NC_135892.1, from coordinate 83,450,858 downwards.
GGAGCTATTATTAAGATGTTATGCAGAGAAAAGTGCTTTAACTCTCTCCATAGCATCATGCGATGGCAGCCCAGTGGCCAGATGGTGCCTCTGCGGAGTTCTGGCTGTGTCCAGCCATCAGGAATGAGAAGGGAAGTGAGGGAGTCCCAGGTTAGATAAAGAATGAACAGCTTGCATCCTGTTTATAATTCAAATCCAGTCAGCTGACAATCTCAAACCAACATACTGGAGTATATAATTGAATAGGGACAAATACAACCTAATGGAGCTCCACTGTACTCTACCAAAGAATCAAAGCACATAGACTCCTGCCTGTGACTCATTATCCAGAGATTTCATCAGTGGAGCAAAGAAAAGAGAAAATTATCATGGGCTTTTCTTACATACTTTCTAGCAGTCAAGTTATACAGTGCTGTTGGCTGAGAACTGAGAACAGGCCTTCTGCCTAACCTCTTGAGCAGAAGTATTATGTAGTCCTGCAAGAAGCATTAAAGATGCCCCAGGGTAAGCTATGAGGATACAGATACAATGGTTAAAATAACCTTTACCCATGCTCTTATGAAAAATTCTACAATAGTATGAATGGCGGTTTGCAATTTTGTTTGGAGGGGAAAAAGAGACTGTGTTGTGATTAATTAGAGTTTCCAAGATTACAAAAAGGAAATTGGCTTTGTTAATCTGGGAAAATTATTCCTTATGATAAAATGTTCAAATACCAGAGAGTATAAATTAAAAATTGGGAAGTTAGGGGATACAAGGAAATTAGGTAGAACTTTTTCATGCAAAGATTAACAGAGATGTAGAATGTTGCCCTGGAGGCCAGTGGATCAGACAGTCCAAACAGGTTCAGGGAAGACAAACGCAAAATACTGCGGATGCTGGAAATCTGAAACAAAAACAAAAATAGCTGGAAAAACTCAGCAGGTCTGACAGCATTTGGAGAGAGGAACACAGTTAACGTTTCGAGTCCGTATGACTCTTCAGAACTAAGGAAAAATAGAAAAGAGGTGAAATATAAGCTGGTGGAGGGGGGTGGGACAGGTAGAGCTGGATAGAGGGCCAGTGATAGGTAGAGGCAAAGAAGAGATTGCCAAAGGGTCATAGACAAAAGGACAAAAGGGTGTTGACGGTGGTAATATTAGCTAAGGAATGTGCTAATGGTGACATTAAGGGTAGAAAGCAGGACGAGCAAGATATAGATTTGTTTCTGGAAATAGAAAAGCTCAAGGTGGTAAGCTTTGAAAAGGGCTGGTTTTATTGGGGTCTGTTGGCTTTCCCAGTTCCTAAACTTTCTTCCTACATAAAAAAAGAGACATAGGGCGGAATCTTGTGAGCCCTTTGGAGATGTGTTTAGCAGTGGGACTGGAAGGAAATAAGTAAAAGTCGACCCAATGGTGTTCCCGCTTTTGGCCAATCTTGCTGGAGGTGGGTGAGTAACAGAAGGGAATATCCACCTGGCAATGGAAGGTGGCCAATAATCACTAATCATGAGGGTAATTTAGGAGGACAGGGAGGACTCCACTGTAAACTTCCTGATTTGTGGCCTTTCCCTGATTACACAAACAACATTGGGAACTTGACTTGTGGCGAATCATAGGTTTAAGCTTACGCACAATCAATCTTTGAGTGAATGCTTCTGCACTTCAAATATGTCATCTAAGAATTGAATTAAAATGTTATTAAATATTCCCAGCAAGAAAACAAAACTTGTTCTGTGTTTATACATTGTGGAAATCCAGCAACTATTAAAATACATGACGTAAAATGGGTTACTGCTGATGTTAAAATAACATTGACCGGATCATGTAAGTTGTGGAGTAGATCCATAAATAAAAGTGATCTCTTTTTAAAAAATTGTTTTGATGATTTTTTTTTCTTCTGTTTATCAACACAAAAGATGTTGATGCTGGAGGAAGCAAAAGATCAGCTTGCCAAGCATCCCTTTTAGGATCGGCTGCAGTTAAATAAAGAGTAAAATTCGTTCTGCACTGCTCCAACTTTAAGTGAGCACCACATATACTTTACAAACATTTTTCCATTTCCTGTAATAAAAATCATATGCCCTACCTAAATTGACTATCAGGAGTAAGTTAAGGACAGTTAGGTCCATTCCAATTATTTTGAGCCAAACTCATATTGCATATAGTACACTTACTTATAGAGTCATCCTTCACTCCATCAGGCTGGACTGGATTTGAAGGGAGCTTCCAAGAATGAAAGGTCATTGTACTGACATACTGCACCACTTAATATCCCTGCCTGTCTCATCTTATTGTGCAAGTAAAATGTTTGCACTTTGTATCTTAACAAAAATCAATGTGCCCTGGAATATGTCACATTTCATGGTGACATTTCAAAGAGGATTTTATGAAGGCCAAGATGAACTGTTTAGCTTTTTTGGGGGTTGTTGTTGATTCAAGTAATTGAATGTCTGGCAATATGGGTGATTATGTTTGAATATAAACTGACAAAAATGCAAATTGTTTTATACTTCCCATGTGGCCTATCATGAAAGAAAGGGCTTAAATGGCATGTATCGTGCTGTAATCTAATATTTCAGAAATGTTTCTCTGATCACAGGAAGGAGCTCAGCATGGGTGACTGAGGTTAGCTTTTTCAAGAATGCTGTATTCATTGAAGTAGAGATCGGCTCAACTTGGCATGAATCTGCAGCAAGCCAGGATAAAACATTAAGTGCTAAAAATTGGTCTGCACCCATTTTTGAGTGCAAGTGGCGAGCTGTCCGTGCCCACTCCCATTGGGGCAGGCAGCACACAAACTTGGCACTGCCTCCTCTTTGACTTGACTGATATCACATGGTGCAGTCAGTTTGCTCCTCTTAAGGAAAATTTGTCCCTCTTAAAGGGGAGCTGCACTCATTGGAAGAAAGCTGCGGCAAGGAGCTGCACAAATGGGGCACCAGGTAAGAGAGAGGGCTCCTAGGTTCATGGATGCTGCACTGGAGGCATTAGTGGTGGAGGCTGACAGGAGGAGAGGGGCATTGTTTCCAAGGGGGTGGGGAGGGGGTGGAGCAAGAGGCCTCAAGGATTACCTTCTGAAAGGAAAGGGAGCAGATGGCGAGGCAGGCCAATGCCCAGAGTCTGGCCCCAGGGGTCGGTGCTGCAAGAAGTTTCCTCACTTCACGGGTGGTCAAGATGGTGAATGCACCTTTAAAGGACGCCTCCTACTCACCGCACCACCAACCTCTCATGCTGTTCAGTGCACCACACCCTCATCATTCAGCCATCAGCAATCCCTATAGAAGTCAGGACTCAGGCCTAACATCCAGATATTCCACCTTACCCTCACACATCTTCCAATGATGCCAGTCTCACAATCAGCTCCCACTCCTCCTGCTATTCAAACTGTGGCAGGCATATCACACAAATCACCACGTCAATCACTGACATTCTTCCCTCACTCTTGTAGGATAAGTGTTTTTTAAATTCATTTTATGGATGTGGGCGTTGCCAGCTAGACCAACATTTATTGTCTATCTCTAACTTCCCTTGAGAAGGTGGTGGTGAGCTGCCTTCTTGAATCGCTGCAGTCCATGTGGTGTAGGTACACCCACAGTGCTGTTAGGGAGGGAGTTCCAGGATTTTGACCCAGCGACAGTGAAGGAACCGCGATATATTTCCAAGCCAGGATGGTGAGTGGCTTGGAGGGGAACTTCCAGGTGGTGGTGTTCCCATCTATCTGCTGCCCTTGTCCTTCTAGATGGTAGTGGTCATGGGTTTGGAAAGTGCTGCCTAAGGAGCCTTGGTGAGTTTCTGCAGAGCATCTTGTAGATGGCACACACTGCTGGCACTGTTCATCGGTGGTGGAGGGAGCAAATGTTTGTGGATGTGATGCCAATCAAGTGGGCTGCTTTGTCCTGGATGGTGTCAAGCTTCTTGAGTGTTGTTGGAGCTGCACTCATCCAGGCAAGTGGAGAGTATTCCATCATACTCCTGACTTGTGCCTTGTCGATGGTGGACAGGTTTTAGGGAGTCAGGAGGTGAGTTACTCGCCGCAGGATTCTCAAACTCTGACCTGCTCCTGTAGCCACAGTATTTACATGGCTAGTCCAGCCCAGTTTCTGGTCAATGGTAACCCCCAGGATGTTGATAGTGGGGGATTCACTGATAGTAATGGCATTGAACGTCAAGGAGCGATGGTTAGATTCTCTCTTGTTGGAGATGGTTGTTGCCTGGCACTTGTGTGGCGCAAATGTTACTTGCCACTTGTCAGCCCAAGCCTGGATATTGTCCAGGTCTTGCTCTATTTGAATATGAACTGCTTCAGCACCTGAGGGTGGGGCATGCAGCATTAAAGCTTCCAACACTGTGAATTAGGCTCCCTAAAGGAAGCATGAGAATGTGAAATTGTCACTTTGATGTCTGGCCTGCATCTTAGAAATTTCTGCACAGTCTGGTCCAAAATGGAACAAACAGCATCTTTAAATGGGGGGTAGGAGGAGCAAGAGAGAAACAACATGTCAAATCGCTACGGAGACCATTAATTGCTACACACCTTGATTTAGTTGTGAATAGAATACCTTGTCCACCTCACGCACTTAATTGCTTATTACTCCACACATCTGTTGGCTCACTTCAATGAAAGCAATGAAATTTAGCTGCTGGCTGACACCTCTTAATAACCTGTAAATGAAACAGATGCAGCTCAATAAAAAAAGTAACAACATTTCAAAGCAATTATCAGTTAAACAACCACAAGAAGTGGAAGGGCTTTGGAATATAAACTTGCTGAACCAGTTAAAGGGGCATCTGGCAAAATGCCTTTTCGTATATGTCAGGTCTGCAAACTAGAAAAAATGCATTGTAAAGGCGCATGTAAACACTGGACAACAGGGCCTTTAACTTCTTCCAGGTGTAACTGCAAACATGGTTACGTATATAGAACCCAGTATACTTAATGGCCTAAATTTTGTGGTCAGTGGCAAAATGACAGCACTTGCTGTTGAACTTGAAGAAAGCTGCCCATAAAGATCTAACAATCTCTGTGGCGTGAATTTCATTTTTCCCATGTTCATTTCCTATGTTCATTCTAGTGTCAACTGAAGGTGATTTCCAACATCCACAAACAATTATGTCAGCAGACTAAGCAGCCAATCTCATTGAAGAATTCTCACAGATAGCAAACCAGGAAATAAAAACCACTGACCATCTTTCACTTATTAATCATTTTACAGTGATCCAAGTAAAGATTGGTGTATATACACATGGAATTAAGGTAGAAGCTGAATTGCTATAAATGATTTTTTTATTATTTTAAAAATCTATGGGTTTTTTAATCATAATGGAGTAATTTGACATTCCATGGATATAAAGTTAGTCTTTTCAGGGCTAGAGAGGTTGTTCAGCAATAATTATGAACTTAGCAGTTAAACCTCAATCAACAAGCCATAGCTTTTTCAAGGATTTTTACATTAAGCCTAATAGTGCAATTGTGGAAGTTCATGTTAAATCAAATAATTTCTAAAGATTTCCATCTGCAGGGACTTCAAAAGCACACCCTTTGGAAGAGCAAGGAAGCACTGACAGCAACTTCTGGGTTTCCATGTTTCACTGTACATGTGTAGGCATCAGAGGTTGCTGTCAGTTTCACAGTTGTCATAATGATGAACGTTTTGCCATCATTATGACCACAAAATCTCGGCTAATAATAACCCATACAAGTTAGCTATTACAGCAACACTATACATTCTGCCCTCATTGCCACAGAAACTTCCTGGCTTTACTGCATATATTCAAATTTTTTTTCCCATTCCACTCCACCTACCCTTAGTCCCTAGAAGCATTACAACAGGGTGCTATAATTACATCATCACAAATTGACTGCAGATGCCTAATAATAATCAACTAATATTTTCACTTGTATTCCATTGGGGATGTCCATACAATGGCATACGAGCTATATTCACTATATAAATCATGGCAATCTAGCATACAAGGCCCACTTACACCTGTTCTAATTTTGCTTAGGCTTTTTTTCTACAGAAGGAAAGGATAATTGGCAAATATGTCCCACCCAAACCAAAGTTCAGCCATTCCTAGCAGCTCACACCACGCCCTATGTAACGCTGTGAGTAGAAGCTGCCTGTAATATCCATTTGAGGGGGACTGATGAGCCACATTTCCTGCTTCTGTTCCTGCTCAGGGCCTATCGGCCTCCAGCCAATCCTCGGCACAGCAAATCAAGGAAATTTGAGTAGGGTGGATGGCATTCCTGAGAAGGAAGCTATCTAATCCAATAGATCCAGGTGCAGACGCAGAACAATCTGCCTCAGTGTGTGCTGAGGGGACCTAAGAAAGTTAAGTAATATTATTGCAAAGTTTGGAGAGGATGGAAGTAGAGTGAGTTAGCATTGCCCTCCCACCTCAGGGTGCAGACCATAAATCCAGTCCAGGCTGATGGGATGATTGTCTGCTCTGTTTGTTGGTACTGTATTCTCAGTTCTGTCCCTAAGTCTCCAGTACCAAAAACTGTTCCAAAACAAAAAAATAACAATAACAATAACCTAACTAAAAATAAGGAAAAAAACATCATTAAGATTTATTTCTAGATGCTGTGCAAACTTGCTCCAGGGGCCAATGTAGCAGACTCATTGTTGGCAGAGGTTTAGAAGTAGCTTGGCAGCCTCTTTTTCCAGTTAGTGATAGACCTGTGGCATAGGGATAAGGGTGGGAAGGGTGGAACCTTAAAGCTTAAGAGAAATTATAAGAGCACTGGAAAGGATAAACACAAGTTCAAGTCTCACTCCATTCAGAGTCCAGCCTCACTGGATCCAAGCAGTAATGATAGCCAGCAACAATGACTGAATATTGACATATATCTAAATTGAGATAGGGGTGTGACTTGGAAATAACGATGATTGCCCTTTATTGTTGCTTTTGTCTTTCTAGTAAAGGTTGCAGGGAGGGAAGTGTGTCAAAGTACCTTGTCTAGCTGCTGCAATGCATCCTAAAGATCATACGTAGGGCAGCCACTGTGTGCTGGTGATAGAGGGGGTGTGTATTGAGTTCAGCCCAAGGTCTTGACCAAATAAATGTCTCTTTCCTAGATAGTGTCACGCTATTGTGTTTGCACCCATCCAAGCAAGTGGTGTATATTCCATTACACTTCTGTCTTGAGCCTTGTAGTTAAGGGAAGAGGTTATGAGGGGTTAGGGGCTGAGCGAGTCATTGCACGGTATCCAGTCTTTACCCTGTTTTTGTAGCCATGGACCAGGATTTTACAGTCAGTGTGTGGGGGTGGGCCTGACATGCCGCCACGTAAAGTGATGTGCAATGATGTCGGACGTGCGTCCCAATGTCACCGCGCTGTCTCGCGATGTTTCGTTCGATGGGTGAGCGCCGGAGGCGATAATTAAAAGGCCTATTAAGGCCATTAAAGAACTAATTAAGTTCAAATTTCCACCCCCCCCCCCCCCCCCCCACCAACCCCCCACCCCCCCAACCCCCCGGCCCCTTAAACCAGCTTATATTTCACCTCTCTTCTATTTTTACTTAGTTCTGTTGAAGAGTCATATGGACTCGAAACGTTAACTGTGTTCCTCTCCACAGATGCTGCCGGACCTGCTGAGTTTTTCCAGGTATTTTTGTTTTTGTTTCAAATTTACACTACCCGTCCAACCTAACGGTTAGCGGGCAGACGAAAAGGCCACACGGCCTTTATAAGTAGGATGAGGTTTTCTAAAGCTTATACAAATAGAATAAAAACTTGTTTTGAAAAATAAAATGTTTCATTACATTTAATTTTTTTTTTCAAAAGCGCTTCAATCTCCCTGAGGCAGCTCCGTGCGCATGCATATTACGCTGAGCGGGCCTTGATTGGCTTGCCCGTGTAAAATGGCGGCGTGGAGCTGATCGTGGGCTGTGGTCGGCTTCCTGATCGCCCCTGCTTGCTCCTGCCGAGCCCGCCCGATGCAGGAAAAATTCAGGCCATAGTGTTAATTTAGCTGGTTTAGTGAAGCTCAGGGTATTGGTGACCTCCCAAGATACTGATGGTAGAAACTTGACCACGGTGATGCCCTTGAAGGTTGGGGAAAATGGTTTCGTTTTCTATTGTTCGAGATAGTTATCTTAACCGTTGTGATGATAATGGGTGGAATCATCCCAGATTTGCACTAAGTGTAGTAGCGGGTGGGAAAAAGGATGTTTTACCCGCCGGCCGCAATGGCAGCTCTTCACGCCACATCGTCCCAATCCCACCTCATTAATCATGCATTCCCAGGAGACATGCCATTTTGATGGCGGGTGGGCTCTCATTCACCCGCTATGCCATCACCTCGCCGCTTCATCATGCCAGGCGCCATGCGAATACCTCTCAGTGCTTGCAGCCCAGGACCGCTGCAAAGAAGACATGGCCCCAAATGTAAGAAGGCTTCAGCCCTCAGGTTTAATGACGTGCCCTTCGAGGGCCCTTTGGATGCAGTGGATGCCCACCGTGATGTCCTCTACCCTCGCTCTGGCTACAGGGCAGCAACATCACTAATCCAGCATGGGAGACAGTGGCATCAGTGGTCAGCGCCAGTGCCCTGCAAAAGAGGACAGCCACCCAGTGTCACAAGAGGATGAATGATCCCCTTTGTTCCGCCAGGGCAAGTCACTCTTCTCATCACTCACAACTCATACACTCGCAAACCCATCACACATCCATAGGGATCTCACTCACTGCCAGTTCAAGGGACATCACCATTCACTTTCTCACACACACCTTCATTGTCCTCACCCCGTCCATGGGACCACTTACTCTGCACATGCCAGGCATACTTATCATCTGGCCCAGTAGGCGTCCTCCTTACACTCTCTCCATCTGTATACATGCAGGACAAGGTGGCACATAACAAAAGGGAGAGGTCGCAGACTGGAGGAGGAATGCCTGAAATCAAGGTCCTCATGGACTTTGAAAATAGAACCATCCAGCTTGCTGGCGAGGATCTGAACTGTTCCTGTGCTGACGGTGAGGTTGGCAGTGCTCTTTATTTTTATTTTTATTTTTTTCACTAGCCCATTCCTTCCCCTCCTGCTGAAGATTGTGAATCTCTGGCAATGTATTAAACACCTTCCAGGACCTTGCCACAAGTGGCTATTGATCATGGGTGTGCTGGAAATTCCAAATGTGGAGGACATCGCAGCCAAACACATCACTTGGCCTCACTTGGAAACTAGTCATGCCTCTGATTAGGAGCAGAAGCTTTGGCCAATATTTCTTTGCTTAACCCAGAGGCATTGTAATCAATTGTTGTGCACACTACTGCTGCCATGGCTGAGGTTAGCTAACAGCACACATCCTGGGAATTTCCAGGTATGTATGATTTGGAAACAGTGGTTGGAATTTTCTGTGCCCGCTGGCATCGGGCGTCATGGTGGGCATGAGCAGACAATATGGGGGAAAGGCCAAAAATTGGTTTCGCGTCATTGTGAAAACAGTTTGCAATTGCCTGCTCCGCCCGTTAATGGCGGGCTGCGTTTACTTCATTGTAATACATTTTAGTATAAGCCCAGTTCACTGGACCCACCCCCCACGGTGGATCATCTGAGCAGGTCGATGTGTTTCACAACTGCACATAAGCAATGTGCACTTGGCGAGCTGCAGTTCGCTCGGGACTTCGATGTTTGTTTGCCTACCTTGCTTCGGGCATCGCGGTCATCAGTGCCAGGCTTCACAGGCAGTACCACATCGCTTTCAGGGTGGCTCACAGGCAGGTCTCTACCTACCAGACCAGCCATAATGCGGGCGTGGCTTTTCAGTGGCTGCAGGGCTGGAGATTGCTTGGGGTAAGGGGTGAAGAGGCCTCAGGCAAGAGAAGAGGCTGCAGGGCGAGGACTATACTGGAGAAAGGGGGTATCCCAGGGTGTGTGTGGGGGCACATGTTGATTTATGCAAGTGACGGGAAGCACTGAGAGGTGTGTTTGCGGCTGCACTGTACATATGACGCCCAGCGTGAGGAAGCACTGAGGTGACGGCATGGCAGGCGAATTGGAAGGCGCCAGCCTGTGAAACGGCGTGATTCCCGGGAATACACGATTAAGGAGGCAGGATTGGGATGATATGGCGGGAAAAGCAGGTAAAACGTTCTTTTTCCTGCCACTGCCGCACTTAGTGCAAATCTGGGACGATTCCACCCAGTGACTTTAGAACTGGGCTCACCTGCCAGTAAGAGAGCACACTTTATTTACATGTCCCTCCTCTTGAGTGTGAACTCCTGACAAGTGTTCAGTGGAAAACCAGTCACATGTCAACAAGCGTATGCTGTATCATAAAGTGCAATCTAAGTTGCACCTAAGCTCCTCATGCATCTGGTGACTAAATTATCGATGGCAGTTTGAGGATAAAAAGAGTTGCAGCTTCTGCCAAATGGTAGACCTGAAATATCAACCTCTGATCAATTGCTGGCTTTAAAAGAGAATTTATTCACTTACATGTTGCAATTAAACAAAAGTCCCAGGTGTCAGGTGAAAGCCATCATACTTAGCTGCCAATTTGATTACAATGTTTTACAACAGAATGCTCAATATTGATGGATACAGTCTAAGACTTAAGGCTGCATCAACCAGTTTGTCACTATTGCATACCAGTGGCAATGAGCAATTTATTGATATAGTTTGAGCTTGAGACAGTGTTTCTCAAACATGCCAAAGAACCAAAAAAGTACAGTGACTCAACCAATAGCAGAAGCTGTAATTGAACAGTGAGTGTAAATAAAAAAAGGTTTGCATTGACATAGAACCTTATGCCCTCCAGATGTCCCAAAGCACCTTATAACCAAGAATTATTTCTGAAGTGTCATCACTGTTGTTAAATGGGCAAACACAATAATGAATTTGCGCACAGTGAGGTCTCACAAACAGCAAGTGATTGGATCTATTTTTGGTGCTGTGTGCTGAGGGGGGAATGTTGGCTAGGATACCAGGACAATTCCAGATCTTCTTCAAACAGCACCATGGCATCTTTTATATCCAGAGCAAGTAGACTGGGCCCTATTTGAATGACAACACTTGCAACAATGCAGCACCTCCTCAGTCCAGCCCTGAAATGTCAATGCAATGTCCTGAAGTATCTTCTTCTATTAAAACTTGCACAGAGCAGTTTGAACCTCAGCAGAGTGATTACTATCAACTGGGCTAAACTAACACATGGCAGGGATTTACGATAGAAGGCAATTGAACGGTTTGTCCTTACAGTCAACCTGATTGATAATTTTAAAGGGATAGTTGGGGGCATGACTTAAAGGCGGAAATTTTAAACACCTACCTCCATCCGCCAGGTATTGGGCAGGACAATGCCTGCCCAATACTATTACTGTGAGACCCAAAACTTCTTTCAGCTTTAGGCTTCACTTGCATTGGGTCAGAAAACTGCTGGATTTTGCTGGTGTAGGCACGATGGGCTGAATGGCCCCCTTCTATGCTGTAACAGTTCTGTGATTCTGTGATTTTCAATGAGTGCTGAAGGACAATTTGCCAATCTCAGCGGTGGAAAATCTCAGGGCTCTGTTGTGGACTCAAGCCAGAAGTAGACTATAAAAAACAGGGTCCGGGAGGCACTCTAGATGGGCCCAATGAGTGGCCAACAGAGGCTGATTAAATCTGTGGGGCTAGAAGAAGTGCTTTAATAAAAATTTCAAATACTGGACACCTCATTTTCTCGTGTAAACAGGGTGGGCAGTAGTTGATAAAGTTTTCACACAATGTTCCTAATTATGGGATCCACCCAGAAAGGGCGATTGGGTAATGTGGTCAGTTAGCACACTGACTCTTTGCTTCTGGGAACATGGGGTAGGTGCCCGGTCTTGACAATAGGATGAAATATGATGGTTGTAAGGATCCCACAAGGAATTAATTTGGCCTCCTTAATGGGAACGAGCCCACAAAATTCCGAGGGCCTCAGGATGAGCTAAGAGGTACTTTGCTGAACCTAGCGAATCAATGGGGCAGAAATAGGCAAGTGTTCCAATTTCTAACACTAACATCTCGATTCTTCGTATGCTGGACACCTGCGCTACTCTTGGGCATCCCTGATTTTAAATACTCCACCATTGGCAGCTGTGCCTTTAGTTGCCTAAGCCCTGAGCTCTGAAATTCTTTCCCTAAGCCTCTCTGCCTCTCTGCCTTTCTACCTCACTTTCCTTTAAGATGATCCTAAAAACCTACCTCTTTGACCAAGTGATCATCTGCTTGAATATTGTCTTATGTGGTTTGGTGTCAAATTTTACTTTATAGCACTTCTATCAAGTACCTTTGGCATTTTATTAAATTAAAGATGCTATATAAAAACAAGTTGTTGTCACAAAATTCATTAAAAAGAATAATAAAAAAGACACCCTCAATTGTTTTCTAATGAACTTATTGTATAGTGTCTGGCCTTCCCTTCCATGCCACTCTGAACTGCAGGAGGTAAATGGCTTGGCAAAAGTTTGGCATTTGTGAGTAAACTGAGGAAACTTACCATTCCCAAATAAATAAATGTTCAGTAGTTGCGGTAAAGCAACTTAGTAATGAAATGAATATGACACAGGAGTGACCTCAGTGAGCAGCTGAGAAACATTCACAAACGGACTGAGGAACTCTGTTTCCAACCATCATTGTCCCATGTGTAAAAGAGAAGTGGTACTCAATTTCAAATTATTTACTATGCAATCCCCCCAAAACATTCCCTGACCATGTTGTGCAGCTGTGGTGGCAACACCACATATGGCTGGGGTTAGAGATAATTACATTTTTAAATTTAAATGTCCTGTATTAATGGGTTCATTTACTAACCTGTTACAATCACACAGTTAGTCCAGGAGCATAGAGGTCAATTGTGGTGACCCTATTGCTGTAAATCCACTAACTTAGCACAGACCAGCAGTCAAACTTGGGACTTTCCCAGTCTGTATGGTTCAGTGCAGTACTTGTGCACCACGTTTCCCCAGTAAATCATTGAGGGGGCTGATGGTGCATAAGCTAAATTTCTCCCTATTTCCGTGTGTACATAATGGTCATATGAAATAAAGAACGAGGGAAAGATATACTGAGATATCTGCTGCAGGAAGCAAAGAAGGCTCTATTTAAAAAGACACTATAGACGTTGAGCAATAACTTTTCTAACTGACTTTAACTGCAAGGCCTCATATGCATCCAGCCAGTCAGCTTCGTGGCCATTGCCATCGAAAAGAGGCCATTTTTGGCTGGTGGGAGAGGCTGAAAGCTTGAAAGGCTGATAGCAAGGTATGTCTGTGGAATGTGGAGGGGTGCAGGGGTGCAGGGTCGGTGGGGGGGGGGGGGGTGGGGGCGGGGTTGCATTCCAAGGATCTTATGGTTGCTAGCCCTGCTCAGGAGTTAAAATACCTTTAGGGCCCCAAATATTTCATGGAACCCATATTTTCATTTATTAATGAGACTCCTGTCAGAGAACAGTGGGCACCTAATCAGCCACCAAAACTAGTAGCGTTTAAATTGGGGATTGAGGGGAATGGAGCAGGAAACAGAATGCTGCTGCTACCTCTATTCCCTCAGAGCAGGCAGGTAAGTCTAGCTAACTGATCCTGACAGTGGCACTGCACAGAGTGACAAGGGAATTCACACCCCATGTGCTGGATTTTTTTCACACTTCTTTCAATTCTCTTCAAAATACCTGTATTTAACATAACAACACACATGTCCCAGAGCTGGGTCTGTTTTATCTCTTGGGTAAATAAGTTCATTGGCCAACCGAACGCTAATGGCATGCCTTCCTATGTTCTCATCAATTGCTGCTTGCAATTAATAACGGGGAGAGACTGATGTAAGAATAAACAGTGATGGTTTATTGAGACATAGGGCAGAGCAGCAGATCATATGAGCTCACTCAGAAACCTTTAGAACTAGACTTCCAGTTCCCAGTTGCTGGCCCTGTACAGAGATTCGTCAGTGCTGTCACGTGATCAGTACACTTGCAATCTCTTAAAGGGACAGGGTACCTCACTTTACCACACCCCTCCCACTTTACTTAAAAGTACAGCTAACAAGCTTAAGACACATGAACTATTTACAGGTCAAGTCTCTCAGGTGGCCTTCTTTTACGGGTTAAGCGTTGTAGCCCAACGACCTCAGCTGGTGTTTCCAAGGCCTCCTTTTCAGGGGCATTTGCCACTATATCCCTCAGTGGATGATTTCACCATCTTCCAGGTGCAGACACGTTCACTCCTGCTGCCCCTTCCCTCAAAGCTGAAACAGATAAAGGCAACAAGCACAAAGAAATACAGCGATGAGCTACATGATGTGTGTGGAGAGAGAGGAAAAGGAAAAAAAAATTTTTTGTTTTTCTTTCTAAGGACTGTCAATAATTTCTCTTTTCCTTCCTGCATGTCCTTTCCTTGGTAGCACTGATCTGTATCTCTGTCTTCTCTTTAATTTCGCTGTTGGCTGGACTAGACTTGGGCGAGAGCTGAACGTGAATGAGCTCAGTCATTGGGTTTTCTGACAGCTCTTCTGAGAATTCAGGGCCTTCTAGCTTTAAAACTTCAGGGCTTTTACACAGCTGCTGCTTCAGCTCTTCCAATTCTTTCCTATTCTCATTAATAGTTCCCTGGAGAATCGCATATCGTTGCCCCTTCTCAGCTAATTCGTTCCTTAACTCGGACAGAGACAAGCTTAACTCTTCCTTTTCTTCTTCATGTCTTCTTCGTGGCACAAATTGGGAGCTGATTGAATTTTTTAACGCACAAAAGTCCTTTAATAGATTTTCCATTTCCTTTCGAAGGATGCTGACCTCAGCTTGAACTCTGTCCTGGTGTAACACTTCCAAGGGCTTCTCCCGTTGGGTCTTTGCGTACTCATTTTTTCTTGCAGCAACACTTCTGGTTTCGAATTGGGAACTTAGCGGGCCCTCAAGATTTATCTCTCCCAGCCAGTTCCTTCTGAGGAGACTTGGTCCCCTGCCTGACATTACAAATGGGGGTAATTTTGCAGACTGTTCCTCGTACTGCACCTTGACTTGACATACCCCTTTCACATTTACTTCTTCGTGTCTGAAACTTATAGCTTCAAAAGATGGGTTCCTTTACTCAGATATCTAAATGTACGCTCTCAATGAGAGACATCAATGCTCCTGTATCAACTTCTATCTTAATGGGTTGTCTGTTGGTCATTATGGCTACTTGGATTGGCTCGGTTCTACCCACTTTGAGGCTATATAATAAATGGATGCCTGATTTTATTTCTTCTGGCTTTTCCATAAGCCATGTTTCACGATTTTTCCTTCTGCCTTTATAGTGTTGTTTTAGCCTTTCTCTGCAGTGTCGCCTTATGTGGCCATAGCGGTGGTAGAAAAAGCACTCAGCTTGTTTGAGTTGTCGTTTGCTCACTGGAGGCCTGGATGTATTTCTCCCATTCATTTTGTGGGTTTTCACTGCAGTACCGTTGTTTTTCAATGGTCCGAAGCTAGAGAAAGTTTCCCGCCTTTCCGTGGAGTCCGAAGTTTCCGTGCCTTTTGTTGCCAGATTGTCCCGCTCGACCAGATGGACAGTGCCATTTTGCATGTCTCTTATAACTTCTGAGTTTTTGACAGCACTTTCCATAGCTGTAACTACTTTTAATGCCTTATTGAAGTCTAGGCTGGCTTGGCTAGCAAATGCCTTTGGATAGTATCATCTCCAATCCCGCATATCAGCCGGTTTCTCATCATTTCACTAATGGACGTTCTGAATTCACAATGCTTAGTTAATGCCTTTAAAATGACCACATAGTCAGCTACTGTCTCCTCTGGAAACCTGTTCCTTGAATTGAACTTGAAGCGCTGCATAGTAACTGAGGGCTTTGGTCTCAGGTGGCTCTGTATAATTTTTAACTCATCGAAGGTCTTTGAGTCTGAGGCATTTGGTAACATAAGGCTGCGAATCAGCCCGTACATTTTGCTCCCACATGAAGACAAAAGAATTGCCCTCTTCTTCTCCTCCCCCGCGATATCATTAGTGGTAAAAAAAGAATGATAGGCGTTCGATGTACTGAGACCAGTCATCTGCAATGGGGTCGAATATATCGACACGCCTGAACTGTGGCATCATGAATGACTGCAAGGTGACTGCACTTCCGATAGGCTTTCCAGGTAATGATGAATTTAGGTGTTTGGCTTACTGCTGAGTTGTGCTTTCTCTGGGATCTGTTATAATTTTCTGTCTATAGCCATTTTTCACATATTTACCCTTATAAATGTAATGCCACTTTAAGAGCAGTCACCTTTTTTTCTGTCTCTGCAGCTGTGGTTTTGCGCTCTTTTTGAGTTTTGGCGGGATCCCCTTGATCCCGATTCTACAGGGTCCTTTCTTAATTCTAAACTGCTGCACTGCTTTCTTCTCCAATTGGCGGCTGTCGCCTATTTTATAAGATAAGTACAGATGTTCTTTCCAATGCTTTGCTCACCCGTCTTGTGGACTCACACTCAGCGATCATGCAATAGGTTTTTATCCTTGTCACCACTTTTATGTCTTGGGTAAATGAATTAGTTGGCCAACCGAATTTTAGCTGCACGCCTTCCTATGTTCTCACCAATTGCTGCTCGCAATCAATTATGTGGAGAGACTGATGTAAGAATAAACAGTGATGGTTTATTGAGACATAGGGCAGAGCACCAGGTCATACGTGCTCACTCAGAACTCCAGAATATGACTTCCAGTTCTCAGTTGCTCGCCCTGTAAAGTGATTTGTCAGTGCTGTCATGTGATTAGTACACTTGCAATCTCTTAAAGGAACAGGGTGCCTCACTTTACCAAACTCTGTTTTAACATGACAACACACATGTCCCACAGCTGGCTCTGCTTTCACACCCACAGAATAACTGGAACTGCAGGATTGCTGAGTTCACAGGTCACGGAGAGCTCGGTTGCAAGTAATTCCTAGGATATATATATATATTATGAGTACCACAAAGATTGTCTCCCCACATTATCCCTTTTTAATTTAACTTTTTAATACTTTTTTTTTATTGAAGTCTTACATTGCTCATTTTGTTGTGGAACATATCAATAAGCAGATGCTATGGTAAAATAATATAAGATGCAGATGTAACAGAGTGAGACAGGGATAATATGTGAACTTCAGTTTGTGATACCTCTGTTTTCGCAATTGGGATATGCCATTAAGAAATCTTTACAGGGAATTAAGGAACAACTCCTAGCCTGGAAGGGTAAAAGACAGGAAAATAGTTTTGATGGGGGGTGACTAGAAAGGATAGAGCTAAGAAAGAGAATGTGTGTTGCTCTTGTTTGGATTATCTCTGCACTTGAAGGCATAACTGCCAAGGGTAAATAAATCTCAATTGTTTTGAACATTAAGCTCGCCTGAGTGTCTAATTGACACTGGGTCCTACTTCAGCATTCTACACAGACTATATAACCACTGGTGTTATTTTGCTACTCGTGTCAGATTTACTTCCTTTTCAAAAAGTCGCACTTCCCATTACACTTGTTTACCTCACCCAAGTTCACAATTTCAAATTCTTATAGGCCCTGCACTAACATGCGATTGCTACAAGAATGACTCTTCCCTGCTAGATGTATGGAAGAAAGAACTGTACTTTATGTAGTGTCGTATCACATCCTCAGGATGTCCCAATGCACTTCATATCCAATTAATTACTTCTGAATGCAATATTATGTCAGCAAACACTGCAGCAGAATTGCACAGAGCAATGTTTCACAAATAAGATGAATCATCGTTAAACCACTAACTTGTCTGGGACAATTAGGGATGGGCAACAAATGCTAGCTTTGCAAATTATGCTAGCATCCCATGAAACAACTAAAAAATACCATTTTTGCTGGTGTTGGTTGGGGGACGAATGCTAATCAGGACAATGGGGAAACTCTTTGTCTTTACCAAAACAATGCTATGAGATGTCTTTTTATGTCCACTTAAATAAGCACACTTTGGCTTAATGTCTCATCTGAATGCACTAAGAGAGTCTTTATTTTTGCTTTTCATTTGAGAGTTTCGTTAGTGCGTTTTAACTGCCCTGCTTGGTGGTGATGTTTGTCATGTCAGATGTTCATAAAACTTTTACAACTGGTTCTCTTGATGACTCACTAAGCAGAAGCACTTTGTGGTGTGGCACTGAGCGGGACAGAACATGTCTTGCTAGTTTTGTTCTCTGGTCTTTTAACCTACCGGTATGACTAAGGTATTTCTATAATCAGCTTCAATTTCCTTATGCAATACTTGGGAAAAATCATTCTGGGTTCCCACTGATGATTGGTGTGGTAAAGTAGAATACTATGTACCTTTAAGAGAATGCAAGTGGACTAACCATATGACAGTACTGATTAATCACTGGACAGCATGGGCTACTGGTTAATTGTAAGTCTAGAGCTGGAAGTGGTTCTGGGAGCATGCAAGGATTTGCATTCTGTTACCTTCTGTTACAATAAACAATCACAGTTAGTTCTTATGTCGGTCTCTCTCCATTATTGACCGTGAGCATCAACTAACAAGTGTATATGAATGCTTTCAATTTGAGTTTACTTGACTAGTGAACTCATAGGGCAGAATTTAGCCCTTGTTGGGCGGGCTCGGTGGGGGCGGTTGTGAAGCTGACCGCCGCCCACGATCGGGGCCGGACTGCGATTTCATGCTGGCGAGCCAATTAAGGCCCGCCCAGCGTGAAACGCGAGTGGCAGCGCTCAGTGCTGCCTGTGCGGGTGGGGGGTGGGATGGGGTGCGAGCACGAACTTTGCGCGCAAATCTCCCTGAGGCTCAGAGCTGCCTCAGGGAGAGGAAGAGTTTTCAGAAAAATAAATAAAGGCTCATAAAATGTTATAAAACATGCCCCCTCATGTGACTCTGAGGACATGTTATTAATTAAATTTAAGCATTTTCATTTTATTTTTATTTGATTTTGGAAATCTTATCCCCCCACCCCCCCCCAACCGTGGATGAGGTTTCCTAAAAAGTGCAAAGGCCACTTGACCTTTACGCCTGCTCGCCAACCGGGCAGTGAAAAATGTAAGTTAATTAAGACTTTAATGGCCTTGCCAGGCCTTTTAGTTGCCGGCGGGCGTGCTGCCGATTCCTGCGCTGGCCCGCCGAATGAAATATCACCCAACTGCGCGTTGACGTCGGGATGCTTGCCCGACATCAATGCGTGTCACTTTACACTTGAACATGTCAAGCGAGTGCGCGCCTGCCAAGGTAAAAGTTTTGTTCATAGTCTCAAGACATAAACGTTGGGATCACTGTTGATGAAAGGACAGAATCAAGTCTGGCTTTGATGACTGTTAGTTGAATGGACTGGTGACACTCACTGTCTTGGTCCATACATGTTCAATGGCTCCATGGTACAAGATGGATGCTGTCATCAAACATGGGTCAGTGTCTTTAGGAAAGGCATTGGGAATGGAACGAAAAGATTTTTGTGGCTGACATAGCTGTATTAACACTCCATTTCTGTGTACTCGTACCTCGTTGAGTTGAAATACTGGCTAGCAAGAATAATTATAAAGCAGCCTTTTAACATATAAATGACTGTTCCATACCGGTGACAAGAACTGGTTTCAAATCCCTGTTGACGGTGCATCATTGAGCAGAATTATGGCTAAAGGGAGGAAGGGGAAAGCAGCAAAGATGGGCTGGGGGGTTGATCCATTCAAGTCACATTTCACTGCTCCTAACTGTGAAGTATAGCCACTCCAGAGCAGTGCATTTTGAACTTGCAACCATAATTCACTGTATACAATATGAGTTTTTGATCTCAGTTGGTTGGCGGGTGTAGGCTCTTTGCCAAAGATCAAATCAAGCTGTGCCATTCTCATACATGGAGTAAGTAGGATTTTGCATGACCTGGAAAAGATGCAGAGCTTTTTGTTGTCATCCTGAACAGGACTCTGTGCTCTAAAGGCTGTTCTGAGGGACACACTTTGAGAGAAACATCAACTACTGTGGGAGGACCATCCACTCAGTGAAAGATGCTCTTTGATCCGCCCAAAACCTTTTGGTCTTCCATTGCAAAGAGCTGTTGACGACCGAGTGTCTCAGGCCAGCACAGTCCAAGGCCCAGGACTTCAAGCTGAGGGATGCACTAAAGCCTGGGGCTGCTCCCGCAAAGGCTCAATGGGAAAAGGCCACAGTCTAAGGCCCTCCTACCATAGTACACTGAGGGGCTGGAAGCCATGTAAAACCCCTCGGGCTGTATGTTTGACATGAAATTAATGTTGTAAATATTGTAATTGTAAACGTAGTGAGGCACCTCAGACACAGGCTGTATTGAAAGAAACTGATCTGTTTTGTATTTAATGTAACGTCAATGTAAAATTATTATGTAATGTACTTTAATAATTCTTTTGAATAAAGCATACTTTTTGAAAAAAATATGTAAATTGAATTTGTGATAGAGTGGCATTGGCAGAGATGGTCAATATCTTATCCACTTACTTGGAGATGGAGGCATGAAAGGAAATGAGAACCTACAGAGAGACAAACTTATCTGAGCTATGAAGAAGGGTCATACGGACTCAAAACATCGACTGTGTTTCTCTCTCCACAGATGCTGCTAGACCTGCTGAGTTTTTTGAGCATTTCCAGTTTTTATTTCTTGAATTGTATCCATTTGCTGACAAAAAAGCACTACAGGATACCCAACACTGTTTGATGGCCAGAGATTTCTCAGAATGCTGTAGAGCTTTCTTCATCCATTGTAGGACGGTGAAACTTGGACACTTGCAAAATGGCGCAATCAGGTGCCTCCATGGCAGCTAGTGATGCAATGGTATAATACTTCATACCTTCAAGAGGAAATATGTTATGCAGGAGCATGATGTAAATTGTACCGGAGAGATTAAGTGATGTCCAATTTACCAAGTAGAAACATACAGCGTAAATTGATACTAAAGTGTTAAACAATGCACAGTTTAGGTAGTGATACAAACATACCAACTGCTGCAGGAAACGAAGGGGTTGGGGTGTGGGGAGAATGTGAGGGAAGTGGCAAAAGTGCCAGGAATGAACCAGTTGTCTCAATGCTACCTCTTGTGAGTCTATTGATTTAGATTCTGTTTGAAGTATGCATAATCCAGTTGTTTGCTGGTCTACAATTTTGCAACCACCATAATAGAGCTGGATTTACTAATGTAAATGCAGGGAGCTAGCTCGCGAATAATGAACTAAATAAGCAGCTGAGAAAATGTGGCTTTACATGTCAATTCCGAAGCAGTGAGCCATGTCACTGCTTTCTAACTGGTATCGACTCTTCAAAGAAGCTATGTAGATATTCTACCTAACAATGTGCGATGTACATAGAACATTACAAGCGTACATGTTATTTAAATGTGCAAGTGACATCTTCAACCCGAGAAACCATGAAACCAGACAGAAGCAAATCAATTGACCAAACCTGTTTCTTTCAAAGCCAGTGTACACTCTAAATAGTGTAGTCTACACCCATATTCCCTCTAACCTCTGTTTGCTGTGCTTGGCTGGCTTGTTGCCTGCGCATTCCTTTTACCATTAACGTGCGGTCGCACATGTGCTCATCTTGATGGGAACATTTGTTTGTTCCCAGTGTGCACATTTCTGATTGTTGCCTGGCTGTGCACCCGTGCAGCTTAGAGTGAACATTGGCACTATTTAGACTCCAGTGAACTTCCTGCCTGTGAAACTGAAACAAAACTCCAGAATATCTGCCTTACTTTACATGTCACAATATACACCTCTCACCATCTACCTTCCTGGTGTGACACTTTCAAGAACCCATTCAGAAAGCAAGTTTTGCATCACATTCTTTATTCTTGCTGTGAATGCTACATTATTCCCCCTCTTTCCAATAAACACATGCTCACATGGTCTCCCTATTTAGTTTGTTTGCAGTAATACTTCCATCACAAACACTCTGCTTTCTTCTCACTCAGGAAGGGGGGAATACCAACTCCTTTGAATAATTATAACAGCTGACTAAGTTCTGAGTCATTTTTGATTTGGGATTCCCAGATTCTAAGCAATTTGTGTTTAACATCCGAAACATTCCTGTAAGCTAATTCCCATCACTAATGACTTTTTCTCATTGTGTTTAAACTGGATTTTGTCAGCGAGATCTAATGTTTCTGTTGGCTGATCCCAAAATTCATTTTTAATCACCTTTAGCCCATTTTTGTTCCTTCTTTGAGTATAGTGTCACATCTTCAATGTTAGCATGCTGTTCACCAGCTGGAACAGGTACAGTTTGTTTAGTTATTGCCACCACAGGTATTACTGCTGTTGAAAAAAAGATTGAAGTCACAATGTTATGTGGATATTCCTATTATTATGATTTTGCACAGGTACATCATTGCAAGTGTGCACAGGGGATGTGCCACTGCTATAACATAAAGGAAACATGGAATCATTAAGATGTTTTACAATACTATCATAATTTCATATAAGATGCAATCAGAACAATTATTTTGAAATTAACTGATGGTCTTTCCCTATTGCTCAGGGAAGGGGGCAATTAAAGTGTTACATAAAATATTATATTTAGGTGATAACGTGTATGTATATGTGGTGGGGATCTTGCAGATGGTAATGTTCATTTGGCCATTCACCTCATTCGTTGTGGGATCTTGTGAGACTGACTGCAGCATTTCCCTCCATGGCAGCAATGACTGCACTTCAAGGAGGAGCTCATTGGCTATAGAGTGCTTTGAGACATCCTGAGAATGTAATAAGGTGTTATGTTAAAGTGCTTTCTTAAGTTTGACCTAAAAGCATTGACAAAATAACACCTCCCGTAGCCTTCCCCCGCTTGCAATCTTTACATCTCTGTTAACATCGTGGTTGGACTATAAAAGTAGGTAACCTCAAACCACCTTAATCAAAAGAAAGCTGATGTAAATAAAAATGACAAAACTGTTTTGGAGTTGAGGTACATTTCAGGCACAGACCTCTTTGGTGATGTGGAAAATACAGTGGAAGTGAGGAAATTTAGATTCCTCTTTTTACAGTGATATTCAGAAATAACTTTTTCTGCAATGTAATACAGTAAACTTCCTCTTTTCATGGTTGTGCAATTCATGAACTGTTATAACTTCCTTTTTGAATATGAGGCGTGTTTTACATATTGTTTTTGTTCTCAAATAGTTATTCAAGAGCATCTTTCCTCCCTGGCCACCTGTCAATGAGATCTTGTATGTTTTAGTTTAAAACCTGAGCATCGATTTACAGGTTCAGCACAATGACACTTAGGTACCTATCTTGCAAACCACATAATAACACTTTGTTTGTCTTCTTGGCTTCTTGTTATGGGAAAATTGCATTTTAATTTTTTATAAATCTATAAACATGTTTGTGAACATTCAGCGTTATAATGAATAAGACCCAAGGGATGGAACTTTCAGCTTGACCGGTGTCAAACAGGCAGTAGTGGATCAGCCGCCTGTTATACATCTTGCTCAAAGCCAATGGGAAGAAAAATCTGGCAGGATGTACAAAAACCTTTTGGTTATGGCTCACTTTAATTATAAGTTCCACCAAATGATGTTTACAAAATGATAATCAAGGAGGAATATGTGCTTATTTCTTATTGAAACTTATTGAAACTTTGCTCACTTTTTTGTATGTATTCTAACTTTCTCCCTTTCTTTCCTGAAGATACCACATTGGTGACAGGTATTCATGTTTTCAGTTTCTCTCTAAGCAGCTGTTCTTTGTATGTGAGCCTGGATACTGAATGTCAGCACAATAGCATCACAGCTGAGCTGGATCCTGTCCTCACCTACCAATGACATGCACACTTTCCAGTGGGACTACTCACTGGTTAGTGATCAGGAGCCAGAGTTCTGGCTGCTTTCTCTTGGGTGGCAATGATTGTGGCGTCTCGATTACTGTCCAGGTGGAAAAAGAGAATGTTAAACAAGATCATATTTATTTCACATGAACTAATGAAACATTGTACCTGTCTCTTGTGTAAGCCCTGGCCCACAGTCAGCAGACCAAATTTATTTTGTTATTCTTGAAAACATATATCATCCTATTTATGTGGGCATAATTAATTGTTGATTTGAATAAAAGCTCTTTTTTTTTCTCAATTTATGTTCTACTCAACCTGGGACCCAGATCTTTGAACATCAGCATTCCTCCATTGTGACAATCAGTTAGTTCAAATGGTTAACTCACTGGCTTGTGGTGAAGAATGATGCCAATGGTGTGAGTTCAATCGCCATACTTGCTGTGGTAGTTCATGGACGGGCTGCCTACTTGCCTTGCCCCATGCTTGAAGTGGAGTGATGGCCCCCAAGCAATAAAACTACTTCTCTCTCTAATAGGAAGAGATGCCTTGGGCCCTTGCAGACTATGGCTAATTACTTGTACTTCCAGTAATTCATCCAAGTTGCCATTCTTCGCACATAAGGCTTTTAAAGCATTCAGTTTTGAGATGTGGGAAACATGGGAAAGGCCACATTTATTGCCCATCACTAGTTGCTTGAGAAGGTGGTCGTGCCCCCCTCCCACCTCCTTAAACAGCTGCAGCTCTTCTGGAGATGGTGCATACACAATAGCATTAGATGGAGATTTCAAGGATTCTGACCCAGCAATATTGAAGAAAAGGTGATGAATGTGCAATTCATGATTATAAGGGACTTGGATGGCAATAACATTCCTGCTTTAATTAACACAAATGAAGGTGGTTTTGGTTGTTGGAAGCTAATCATCTCATCCCCAGGACGGCTTCAAGAATTCCTCAGAGCAATGTCCCAGGCCCAACCATCTTCAGCGAGCTTCCCTCTATCGTAACCTCAGAACAGAGATGTTCTCTGATGAATGCACAGCGTTTGGTACCATCCTTTGCTCATGGGTAGCACTCTAAGTTCTGGGTTCAAGTCCTACTCTGGGGCTTGAGCATAAAAATAAAGGCTGATAGTCCAATGCATTGATAGAGGTGCTGTCTTTTGGATGATACATTAAATTGAGGTCCTACCAGCCTGCTCAAGTGGATGTAAAAGATCCCATGATACTATTTTGAAGAAAAGCACAGGAGTTATCCCCGTTGTCCTGGCCAATATTTATCCCTCAATCAACATCACAAAACAGACCCATAATCTTGTCATTATCACATTGTTGTTTGTGGGAGTTTGCTGCGTGCATATTGACTGCTGTGTTTCCTACATTACAACAGTGACTACACTTCAAAAAGTACTTCATTGGTTGTAAAATGCTTTGAGACATTTAGTGGTCATGAAAAGCGCTATATTAATTTAAGGCTTTCTTTTTCCCTCAGATACTGAAGCAGTCCATGTTCATGTTTAGCAACACTTGGACAATATTCAGGCTGGGGCTGATAAGTGGCAAGTAACATGTGTGCCACACAAGTGCCAGGCAATGACCATCTCCAACAAGAGAGAATTTAACCTTGATATTTAAAGGTATTACCATCACTGACTCCACAACAATCAACATCCTTGGGGTTACTATTGGTCCAGAAACTTAACTGGACCAGCCATATAAATACTGTGGCTGCATAAGCAGGTCAGAGGCTGGGAATTCTACAGCAAATAACTCACCTGGTGTTATTGGCCCACC
Organism: Cetorhinus maximus; assembly: GCF_964194155.1. Taxonomy (NCBI): domain Eukaryota; kingdom Metazoa; phylum Chordata; class Chondrichthyes; order Lamniformes; family Cetorhinidae; genus Cetorhinus; species Cetorhinus maximus. The sequence goes on along the minus strand of NC_135892.1, from coordinate 83,425,347 downwards.
TTTCTGCACTCTGCAATGAACCAGGGGTTCCTGGCTTGCTGATTAGCATAGAATGGTTACAGCACAGAAGGAGGCCATTCGACCTGTTGTGTCTGTGCTGACCCTCTGAAGGAGCAATTTACCTAGTGCCACTCCTCTGCCTTTTCTCCATTGTCCTCCAAATTCTTCCTTTTCAGATAATGATTCAATTTCCTTTTGAAAGCTTAGATCGACCCTGTTTTCACTGTCGGGCAGTGCATTCCAGATCCTAACCATTTGCTGCATGAAAAGGTTCTTCTTCATGTCACTATTGCTTCTTTTGCCCTCTGGTTCTCAATCCTTCTACCAATGGGAACAGTTTCCCCTTATCTACTCTGCCCAGGCCCCTCATGATTTTTAATACCTCCATCAAATCCCCTCGCGACCTTCTCTTCCCCAAGGAGAACAGTCCCACCTCCAATCTTTCTATGTCATGAAAATTCCTCATCCCTGGAAGCATTCTTGCGAATCTTTTCCGCACTCTCTCCAACGCCTTCACGTCCTTTCTAACGTGTGGTGCCCTAAACTGGACACAAAATTCCATTTGATGCTGAACCAGTGTTTTATACAGCTTTAACATAACTTCCTTGCTTTTGTATTCTATGCCCCTTTTGATAACACCCAAGATGCTGTATGCTTTATTAACTGCTACCTCAACCTGTCCTGTCACCTTCAATGATTTATGCACATACACATCCTGGTCCCTCTACTCCTGCATCCCCTTCAGTAATCTTTATTTTTTCTTGCCTCTACATGCTTCCTAACAAAATGAATCACTTCACACTTCTCTGAATTAAAAACTTCGCCTGCCACTTGTCCATCTATGTCCTTTTGAAGTTCTACACTATTCTCCTCATAGCTCACAATACTTTCAAGCCCTGAACACTAAGGTCTAGGTCGTTAATATTTATCGGAAAGAGCAGCGGTCTGAGCACCAGTCTGTGGGGAACTTCACTATAAACCTTCTTGCAGTCAGAAAAACAACTGTTCACCACTACTCTCTGTTTCTTGTCACTCACACTATTTCGTATCCATGTTGCTATTGTCCCTTTTATTCCATGAGCTCTAACTTTGTTCACCAGTCTATTGTGCGGCACTTTATCAAATGCCTTTTGGAAGTCCACCATGTACACCACATCAACAGCATTAGCGTCATCAACACTCTCTGGTGCCTCATCTAAAAAACTAGACAGGATTTGCCCTTAACAAATCCATGCTGGCTTTCCTTAATTAACCAGCATTTGCCTAAATAACTATTAACTTTGTTCCAAATTAATGTCTCTAAACTCTCTTGTTTGCTTGCTCAGTTGTGCCCGACTGAGGGAGCCGACATCGGTAAGGGGGATGCTCACTTAAAGCCACACCCCTGCCCTTTCTTCTGATCCCCTGTTCCGCCTAGTTAGCAACCCCCTCCCTGCAACCTCCAATCTGCCTTCATTCACCTGTGGCTTGGGTCCCTTACTGATCCTGGAACTCTGGTGGGTCCACTGCTTGCAGTTTCCACCACACAGCAGTGGCACTGACAGCAATGGTGAGCTGCCAGCCTCTGGTTGGCAGCTCTTAGAGGCGGGTCTTCAGCCCCCCCGGGATCCTTCATCCGAGGGAAGGCTGGCCCCAGCCACTTAAGTGCCTGAATGGCATTTAATATGTCGGGCCTTCCCCATAAGGAGGCGGGGCGGGGTCCTCCCCAGCTCTCCAGTCAGCAGGCGAGACCCCTATCGCCTGCATTAAAGTCAACACCAGGAGCAGGATTTTATGCCTCACGGACGGACGTGCGCCTGACCCGAACGGACATGAAATAGCGCAAGATGACGTCGGGTGAGCGTCCTGACGTCATCCTGCACGCGAGCAATCTTCAGCTTGGTGGGCGCGCGTGGGTGTCAGAGCTGCGCACGCCCTCAATTAAAAGGCTACTTAAGGCCATTAAAAAGGCAATGGTTCATGATTTTACGTTGCCCGTGAGATTTCGCGCTTGTGGCACAGGCAAAATGGGCAGGCGGGCAGCCCACATTTTACAAAACCTCATCCAAAGGCAGAATAAAAAGAATCAGCAGCATTGCCAGTGTAAGTAGTGAGGAGTTTAGGGGGTAGTTTGCTGCTGGTTGCTTATTGGAATTTGACAGCGTCATCTCTGTTCTGAGTTTCATTCTTAGCATTTCCAGGCTTCATTCCAGGACTCAGTGGTGTCTGCAAGGCACCCAGAGAATTTTGACCATGTGGACCCTTCCAGCTATCAGACAGCCTTCTGTGACCCTGGTAATGGGGATTGTGGTCTCTGCTGGTAGCACCTCCTCTGAGGAGGGAGAGAGGGGCAGAAGGGAGGGGAGGCCAGGTGTCCCTATGCAGCTTCCAGGGGAGCGACCTGTAGGAGGAGAGGTGCAGGTACAAGGGGTGCAGGGCCAGCAGGTAGTCCAAGGCGTAAGGGGCCGCAGAAGACGCCACTATCCTGCTGCCAGGGTTAACAGTCATCGATGCAGCTATCTCAATAAGTCCAAGGTGCAGTGCTGAAGGAGGCTCCTCATCTGCAGGGAGACCGTGACCTCCATTTGTCAGATGATTGGGCCTGAGATCACCTCCAACTGTGTGGGTGGACACCCCATGCCAGTGGCTCTGAAGGCCATAGTGGCCCTCAACTTCTATGCCTCCGGCTCTTTCCAGGAGTGTCCCAATCAGTTGTCCGCAGTTGCGTCAAGCTGATGACAGAAGCTCTGTTCAGGTGGGTAATGACATTTATTCATTTCCATATGGACGAGGCCAGCCAGGCTGAGTGAGCCAGAGGGTTTGCAGCGATTGCTGGGTTTCCCTGCATCCAGGGTGCAATCGACTGCACACATATGGCCATCAGGTTGCCAGTGGGTCAGTGGGCGCCTTTGGCAATAGGAAGGAATTCCACTCGATGAACGTCCAGATAGTTTGTGACCTTAAGACACATATTCTGCAAGTCTGTGCAAGGCACCCTGGCAGCTCCCATGACGCTTATATCCTGAGACACTCCCAGGTGCTGAGGCAATTTAGTGCTCCAGCCTGACTGGATGGATGGCTGCTGGGTGACAAGGGGTATCCATTGAAAAAGTGGCTTAAACACCTCTGCGCCACCCAAGAACAGAGGCAGAACAATGATACAATAGGAGCCATGCCTCCACAAGGGCAGTGGTAGAGAGAAGCATAGGCCTTCTGAAGATGCACTTCTGATGCCTGGACCATTCAGGGGTAGCACTATAATACCCCCCAGAACGGGTGTGACTGATCGTGGTTGCATGCTGCACTCTTCACAATCTGGCACTGGCAATGGTGGACCTACTGGAGAAAGAGGATCTTGAGGCAGCTCCACAGACCACAGATGATGAATCCAGTAGTGAGTCAGAAGAGGAGCATGGTGAGGAGAACGCTGAGGGTGTGGAGGCAGACCTCTGTAACCTTCAGTGAGGCAGGGACACCAGGGATGCCTTGATCTAATGCTCCTTCAGTTAGGCTGCCAAAGATCTGCTTCCACCTCACGCCAGGGCTGCCACCTCCTCCCCGAATGTCTGGAATGACCCTTTCATTTGAACCCAAAGCCCACTCAATGCCTGTGCAATTAAGTTTAGAGCCACTCACGTTCAGCATTAGCTCCTGGTGTGCCCTGCACCAACAAAAAATTGAAGCATACTCAGGCCCTTAAGACAACTGCAAAATTTATATCACTTTGACACTCACAACAAATGAACATAACTGTACCTGGTGCTAATGCCCACACCAGTAAACATCTTAACAAAACATGGCAGAACAGAAGATCATCCGTGAACAGTCCGTCTTGTGCTCATGGTGCCTTAAACTTATGTTTATGAGTGCTTCCTCTTGTTGCCCTCCTGCCCTCGCTGGCAGCAGCATTGGAGACAGCCTGCCGATTATGCTGTCTTGTTGGCCTTGATGACATTGGCGGGCGTCCTCTGGCCAGTGGAGTCTGTGCTGGCCCCACCTAGGAGGGAGCGGCCAGTACCATGGCTGACATCTCCCCGGTCATCGCAGCCTCAGTCAGATGCCATGGTTATTGGCAGAGGGACGGAGCAGCTGCTGCCACCACCCAGAGCGCCCTGAGAGGAGCCCGCAGAGACGACAGGCAGGTCATGCGCCAACGTGACGTTGTTCTGGACTACCTTGCTCATCATTGATGGACAGGCACCTAGCTGGGACTCTGTATGCTTCATCCATCTCCAACATTGGCACTGAGCACCTGAGGTCATTGCCTGTGTGAGGGGTTGCAGGTCCGAGCGCAACCCCAGGAACCCCTGATTCTGTCCCTTGAGCTGCCTCTCTATGAAAGTTGCCACTCTCTCAATGGAGGATGCAGTGCGCTCAGCAATAAGGGTCAACTCAGTGCACATGCTCCGCACAGATTCCTCCACAACAGAGACCATGGCACGCATACCCTCATGGATCTCTGCCAGATCCTCCCACACATCCTGCATCTGCCGCCTAATGGACGACTCCAGAGACTCATCATCTGCCTTTGACTCAGCATCATCCTGGTCTCCAGCAGTCCTCTGACTGCCGGCCCCCTGGGCACTCTCTGCCTCCGCCTGCTCCTCAAGTGAGTGTGCAGTGCCCTCACCTCTGTGCACCGACATTGTGGCCAACAATCTAATGCCCACCGGGGTGTTAGTATCTGCGCTGATGCCTGGTTCAGAGAGAGGATGTGATGCAGGTTCATCAGAAGCCTGGTGGTCCTCTGGCGCCAAGGGTGGGTTGTCAGGGTCCTGCAAACAAGTGTCTGCTGGTGAATCTAAGGTAGAACAATGACATGTCATTAGTTTAAGTCATCACACTGTCACTGTGCATGCAGATGCCGTGGTGAGACAATGGGGATCTGCATCGTGGTGCCATCATCTTTCAATGATCAATGGGGACTTCAGGTTTGAGGTTTCCATTAATGATGAGACTACACAAGAACGTTTGCACAATCTGACGCTCTCACCTCTGAGCACTGCACTCTTACCTTTGTCAGAGACCCCTGTGTCGCCATGACCGGCTGAATGAGGTGGATGGTGGCTCTCCAACCCCAAAGCATCCATTTCAAACCTCAAATGAGTAAGTGGTTTGGGGGGATTCCACCTGTCCTTGACTTCTTGATGTTGTTATAGCTCCCCTTCTCCTGAAAGGACAGAGGAGCATTGATCTCTACCTGCAACGCCATTGCAGTCTGGCCAACCCCACCTGAGGATCACCTTGCAGGGCACATCTGAGTCATGGCCATCATAGTCACGGCAAGGCACTCAGTCCAAGCAGCCCCCTTGGCCAGCTCCCGTGTCATTGACAGTTGGCATTCAGACTCTAACACCCCTGAACTCCATGGGGGAATAGCCAGCCCTTAACACTTCACCACACTGATCCATGCCAACATGGTATTCACCCTTGCCGAGCGCAGCAGGTCGTTGCACCTTTTGTGGCACTGCACCATATACGCCTCACAACGTTATGGCTGCTGACCTCGGCTGCCACTTCCTCCCAAGCATTTTTGGTCTGGCGCGGTGGCCTCCTCCTGCCATCCCTGGGAATGAGGGTGTCCCGCCTGACACCCACCTCCTCCATAAGGCACTGATCTGAGAAACGGGGTGCCAAGTGACCACACAACCTGCCCTCCCGCCTGATGTTTCCTGACACTAGTGAGGCCATTGTTCCAGTCTCTGGACCGAATAAAGATTCTTCCCTGGCAGCCTTCAAGGAGCTGCCTTTGCCGATTTTAAGGTGCTCACCGGGTTGCAATTGGACCCGGTGCCTGAAAGGCCCCCGCCCCCACCCGGCCCTTCCCGACCATTTGGAAGACGCATTTCACGCTGTGCAGGCCTTAATTGGCCAGCCTGCGTGAAATTGCAATTGGAGGCTAATCATGGTCGGGGGCTCATTTCCCGTCTGTTCCCCAGCCCACCGGTCGTGCGTGCTGGACGAGGAAAAATTCAGGCTCAGGTGGGGTATCAGAGTTGGCTTTGCCTCTGTCTTGTTGAGGAACACGCAAGTCAATATAATTATCCAGAATTTGCTGGCAAAGTAATGGTGAGTTTAATGTGCATGCTATTTTTAGTGTGTAAGTAACCTGGCAGTTTGTGGGATAGGTGAGGTTTTCCCATGAGTTATGAATCACCAGAATTTGCTGGATGACTTGAGTCACTCCACTGTAAGCCTAGCAGGCATCACAACTCACTCCCAACCTCTTAGTCAGAGGAAATGACTGAATTTGCATTTTAATTGCTAAGTAAATTTGCTGCAGAAAGTTAGAGCTAGTACTTAACAGCACAAGTACCTTCTTCATGATAAGATTTGTGTACCTGAAATGCCCCTGAATCTCACCATCTGAGAAAGGGAGCAACTTAAATTCTGCAGTCTCATTCCTGCAGGTAGTTAATTGTTCTTAGAGATTTTTAAAATTGAAAATATAATTTTTTCCTTTCTTACCTATTCTGTCTTTTTTTTATTCTTTCTCCCTGAATCGAATTTTACTTTTCTTCTCTTTACTTGTGTCTCTGTATCTGAGTTCCCCTTAATTCACACTCTTTCTGGTCATTCATGTTTTTTTTCTCAATCCTTAAATTTATTTGGTTAAGGAAAGAGACTGTTATCCCATCATTCACTTAGTTTCCACATAACTCTTTGACCTCACATCGCTGCTATCAGCTCACACTTCCTGCAATTTGTGACGCCAACATTTTTCATTTGATGGGCAAGGGGAAATTGTCTATCTAGTGGGCCATGCCACGAGATGCTCCAGTGAAATCTGGGTCATTATTTCCATCGCAGACTTGGCTGGAATCAGCTAGCAGCTCAGGGATCAATCTAAAGCTTTGTCTGGTTTATGTGAATCTTCATCACACCATGCCATACATTCAGTCACTGAGTCACTGGATCCTTGTGATCATCTAAAAATGAATTTTGCTGAACAAGTTACTTTCAGCACACACCTACAAGAAAAAAATTCATAATAGATTTGTTTATTGCAAAATATTAAATTAGGTCTACCAAGCTCACTTTCCTCCCTAGACTTATCCATATCTACATGAACGTGTGTGTATGTGTATATATGCATAGACAAATGTTCGTGTCAATATGTATATTTGATGAGGTGTAACTGATATAGTACAACAATAGATTAATCAGATCAAAGAAAGTATATTTTTTAACTTAATAACTATTGTCAAATCTTCATTTCAGAGAGGCAGGAAATTAAAAAAGGAATACTATTTCAGATTAGAACAACTCACATCTAGCTGTGAGTTTTGATGAAAGGACATGACCTGAAACTTGTTTCCCTCTCCACAGATGTTGCTTAAACCTGTTTGAGTGATTCTGGCATTTTCCATTTTTATTTCAAACGTAGATGAACTGCACTCTGGTCATACAACACTATTTCTGGGATTGACAATTCTATCTCAAACAGTGACAGAAGGCGGCTGCTTGTAATATTGTATGTTTCGTATCTAGCACAAAAACCTATACACACTGCCTGATTGGTTATATTACATCATCAGGACAAAGAGAAGTCAGCATCTAACTCAATGTGTGATTTTATCAGTTTTGCCACATTCTTATACCTTGTAATTGGAATTAGAACGCAAATTGTTTTTATTAGCTAATTTGATCTTAACTATTTATCGAATTTATGCATATTTGTATATCTATCCTGTGTTTGTATGTTGTAGCATCAAGTGTAGAACTGGGTGTGTCCAGCGGGGAAGATAAAGGAGTGGAGACAGCAACAAGAGCAAGAACAGAGTGAGTCCAGCGGGGAACATAAAAGAGTCGCAGCAGCAGTGAGAGTGAGAACAGAGTGAGTCCAGTGGGGGAGATAATAGAGAGTCAAGTGAGTGGGTTCATAGCTCACAGACCATGGCCAGGTTTTTCTGGTCCCTCCCGGCCGGTGGGATGTTACAGTCCCACCGAATTGAAAGGAGATTTAAATGGCTCGCTGCAATGCACCGGGGGCAGACACACCACGATGGGGCCGTAAAATCCTGTCCCATGTTAAAAAAAATCTTAGTGTGATGTCAGAGAGAAGTAGGTAAGTGATTGGTTCATGAGTACTTTTCCTCTTCTCTCTCTAAACTCCAAGCTGAAAAATTAAAAATTTTAATTGGGTGACTATAACAGGAAGTATATAAATAAAAGTATAAGAACAAAGCAGGTCCAGAGGCATTAATTTACTGGGGCAGTAGGTTTATCTGATACGGAGGGTGGGGGGATATAAATACAATATTACATTTGTAGTTTAACTAGTTACAATACTTAATGTAACTACAATTACTTGTTGATTAATATTTCTAAATTTGAAACCTAATTAGTTAAATAAAACACAACAAAGAGGGCATGGCAGGTGATGTGTTGCAGCTGTAGCACGTGGGAGCTGGTGGATACCAGTGTGATCCACAGCAACAACATCTGCTGTTAAGTGTCTGCAACTCGAGAAACTTCTGTTCTGTGTTGATGAGCTGGAGTCCAAGCTTCGAAAAATGCGGTGCATCAGGGAAGGGTGGGGGGGGAATTACCTGAGCACTTTGTTCCAGGAGGCAGCCACACCCCTTTGGCTAGGTGCTCATAGAAAGCAGTGTGTGACTGCAAATGAGGCAGGTATGGGGACCCAGAAGGTAGCAATGGAGGAATCTCATCCCCTGTAATTGTCCAACAGGTTTGAGCTTCTTGCAGCTGACTGAACGAGAGCAGGAACTGCAGGTAGGATGAGAAAACTGACCATGGCACTGTGGTGCAGGGAGCCATTCAAGTGGTGGGAACAAAAAGCATTGCAAATGTAGGAGAGGGCAGTATATTAGAGGGAATAGATACCGTTCTCTGCAGTTGAGAGAGTGAGTCCCGAAGGCTGTGTTGGCTCCTCGATGCCAGGGTTAAGGACATCACCTCCAGGCAGGAGAGGAACTTGGAGTGGGAAGGGAAAGATCCAGTTGTTATGATCCACATGGATCTCAATGACATAGGTGGGACTAAGAAAAAAGTTCTGCCGAGGGAGTATGGGGTTAAACCACAAAGGTCATAGTCTCTGGATTACTACCTGAGCTGCAAGTAAATTGGCACAGGGCAAATGATATCAGAGAGTTGAATGCACGGCTCAATGATTGGTGTGGGAGAAATGGAGGTAGAGATGTTCAAAATTATGAGGGGCTGGACAGAGTAGATAGGAAGAAGCTGTTCCTACTTGTCAAAGGATCAAGAACGAGAGGGCACAGATTTAAAGTGATTTGCAAATGAAGCAAGTGTGACGCGAGAAAAAAACTTCTTCATGCATCGAGTGGTTCGGGTCTGGAATGCACTGCCTGGAAGTGTGGTGGAGGCAGGTTCAATCGAGGCATTCAAGAAGGCATTAGATGATTATTTGAATAGAAACAATGTACAAGGTTACGGGGAAAAAGCAGGGCAATGGCACTAGGTCATAATGCTCATTTGGACAGTCGGTGTAGACACAATGGGCTGAATGGACCTCTTCTGTGCTGTTAAAATTCTGTGATTTTGCGATTCTGTGAAATAGGTTTCAATTCATGGGGCACTGGCACAGTACTAGAAAAAGTGGAATCTGTACTACTGGGATGATCTTCACTGCAACTGCACTGGAAACAGTGTACTGGTGAGTCATACAACTAGGGCTTAGAGAGGTCTTTAAACTAAATAGTGGGTTGTGGGGGTTCATGTGAGTGGAGATTTGGAAGATAAAGGATAAGGCAATAATGCAGGATAGCAATATGGCTAATGGTAACCAAAGTGGAAAGGACGGAATGTACAAACGTAAGAGCGCACTAGCAAATATGATCAGAGTAAGGAAAATGGCGTTAAATTAACAGAGGCAAAGAAAGGTTCAAGTGAAGGGAGATTTTGAAATTATGAGGTAAAAGTTGAGGCAATAGTAAAGTATAATGATGTAGGTAAAGAAAAGCTGAGCGGGACAGGAAGGGACAGAGAGTTTAACGGTAATAATTTGCATCAGAGAGTAAGGTCATAAGGGAATAGTGGTAAAAAAGTAAAACTGAAATCACTGTATCTGAATGTGTGGAGCATCCACAATAAGATGGATGAACTAGTGGCACAAATAGAGATAAATGGTTTTGATTTCATCACCATTACAGAGCCATTGTTTCAAGGTGACCAGGGTTGGGAAATAAATATTCCAAGGAATACATTTCAAAAAGATAGGCAGACGGGAAAAGAAAGAGGGGTATCGCTGATAATAAAGGAAGATATGAGGACATCAGTGAGAAAGGATCGTCACTCAGAAAATCAGAAAGTAGAATCATTGTGGGTGGAGATTAGGAATATCAAGAGTCAAGAAATGCTGGTGGGAATAGTTTATAGGCTCTTTAACAGTAGTTATACCATTGGACTGAGCATTAAACAAGAAATTATTGGAGCTTGTAACAAAGCAATGTAATAATTATGGGGGACTTTAATCTTCATATAGACTGGACCAATCGAATTGGCAAAGGTGTTCTTGAAGATGAATTTGTAGAATGCTTTCATGGCAGTTTCCTGGAGCAATATGTTGCAATAGCGAGAAAGCTATTTTAGATATAGTATTGGTAATGTCATGGTAAAAAATCCACTGGAAAATAGTGATTATATACAATTGAATTCCACATTAAGTTTGAAATTGACATATTCTGATCACAAACTAGAATATTAAACATGAATGATACCAGTTACATAGGTATGAGGGGAGAGCTGGCGAAGGCTATTTGTTAAATAGACTAACTTGTATGGTGGTAAATAAACATTGGAAAACATTTAAAGAAACAATTCAAAATGTTCAACAAAAATCCATTCCATTGAAAAACAAAATCTCAGGAAGAAAGATCCATCTGTGGCTTACTATGAAGGTTAAGGATGGTATTAGATTAAAAGAATAGGTTTATAATGTTGTAAGACTGAGGATTATGAGTGTTTGAGAAACTAGCAAATGGCTGCCAAAAAGCTTTTACAAGTATGTCAAAAAGGAGAGTAGCTAAAGTAAACATTGTTCCCTAAGAAGCTGAGACAGGAGAAATTATGGCGAACGAGGATATGGCAGAGATAGTGAATGAATAATTTGTGTTTGTCTTCACATTAGAAGACATAAGTTACATACCAGAAATAGAGGGTAGTCTGTGGGCTAATAAGAGTAAGGAAGTTAAGGTAATTAATATCAGCAGAGAAAAACTACTGGAGGAAGACAAGGGGCTAAAATCTGACAAATCCCCAAGACCTGATAGCGTACGTTCCACAGTTCTAAAAGAGTTGGCTGCAGAGATAATAGATGCACTGCCTATAATTTTCCAAAGTTCCCTAGATTCTGGAATGAACCCAGCAGATTAGAAGTTAGAAAATGTAACACCGCTATTCGCAAAAGGAAAAAGAGAGAAAACAGGGAGGTACAGGTCAGTTAGCCTGACATCAGTCATCAGGAAAGTGCTGGAATCTATTCTTAAGGAAGTCTTAACAATACACTCAGAAAAGCATAGATTGACTAGAAACCATCAAATGGTTTTTAAAAAGGGAAGTTTTGTTCAACAAATTTCTTAGTGTTTTCTGCAGGTGTAACTAGTAGGGTAGACAAAGGGGAACCAGTAGTATACTTGGATTTCCAAAAGGCATTTGATAAGGTGCCACACAAAATGTTAATATACAAGATAAAGGCTCATGGAGTTGGGGTGACATATTAGCATGGATATTAGCATGGATGGTTAATGGACAGAAAGCAGAAAGTAGGGATACACAAGGCATTTTAAAATTGGCAGGCTGTAACCAGAGGAGTGCCGCAAGGATCAGTGCTGGGGCCTCAGCTTTTTATAACCTATATTAATACCTTAGATGAAGAGACAGAGAGTAATGCATCTATGTTTGCTGACGATACATAACTATATGGGAATGCAAGCTGTGAGGAGGATACAAAGAGGATGCAACGAGCTATAGTTAGGCTAAATGAGTGGGTAACAAGGTGGCAGATGGGATGTAATGTCAGGATGTGTGAGGTTATTCACTTAGGCTGTAAGAATAGAAAAACAGGATATTTTTTAAAAGCATGAAACTTGTAAATGCTGATGTTCAGAGAGATTTGGGTGTACTTGTACAAAGAACACAAAAAGTTACCATACAGGTACAGCAAACAATTAAGAAAGCAAATGGAATGTTGGCCTTTATTGCAAGGGATTGGAGTTTAAGAATAAGGAATGCTTGTTAACAATTGTACAGGGCTTTGGTGAGACCACACCAGAATACTGTGTGCAATTTTGGTCTCTTTATTTATGAAAAGGTATGCTTGCATTGGAGACAGCGCAGCCAAGGCTCACTAGGTTGGTTCCTGGGATGGGAGGGTTGCCCTATGATGAGGGGCTGAATAAATTGGGTCTATATTCTCTGGAGTTCAGCAGAATGAGAAGTGATCTCATTAAAACATTCAAGATTGTGAAGGTGCTTGAAAGGTGGATACTGACAGGTTGTTTCTCTTGGCTGGGGAATCTAGAAAAAGGGTGCAGAGTTTCAGGATAAGGGGCCGATAATTTAGGGATGAGGCGTTCACTCAAATAGTTGTGAATCTTTGGGATTTTCTACCCCAGAGTGTTGTGGATGTGCCATCCACATTGGATACATTTAAGCTGAGATGGACAGATTATTAGTCTCTCAGGGAATCAAGGTATATGGGAGCAAACAGGAAAGTGGAGTTGATGCATGAGATCAGCCATGATCATATTGAATGGCAGAGCAGACTCGATAGGCTGTATGGCCTTCCCCTGCTCCTATCCCTTATGTTCTTATGTTGTTATGTTTTAACACTTTAACCATTCAAACTGCAGACTCACAGACCACTACCCTTTGATCTAATCACGATGTACTTAGGTCTGTCTGCCAATAGCAGCAGAGAGAGCTAAGACGGCAATTCATATAAGAAATGCCAGTGATATTGGATGAGATTCCCAGTCCTGCCTGCCGCCGGGATTGTCCGGTCCCGCTGAAAGTCAATGGACTTTTGACTGGCCCGCCGCATGCTCTATGGTGGGTGGGCTGGAAAATCCCGGCCATAGGGCAGAATTTTCTGGGCCCACTGGTGATGGGCGTGAAAGTTGGCATGTGCAGAAAATATGGTGGGACCCACTTCACGATGGCGTGAAAGCAGGTCGCGATCTTCTGTCCAGCCTGCCAACGGCAGGCCCTGTTTCCTGCCATCGGTCGGTGGGGAGCTAATTGTAATATATTAACATATAATTAAAAGGCCATCCTGCCAGGCTCTTGGAACCCCCCCGTATCATCCGTCCACGTTGGTGGGAAAGCACATCGATGTGTCTCACAACAGCACGCAGGTGATGTGCACTTGGTGGCCTTCACTTTGGGGGAACTGAGGTGAGTGAGCAACAGTGTTCTCCACAGCTCACCCATTGATTACAGGCCTTAGGGCCACCGGGGATGGGGGGGAATTGATGCCTGGCTCCGCAGGCGACTGCTGAGGGGTGGGGGTGTGTGGGGGCGAGTACTGGCCAGCCTCGGAGGTGTCTGCTGAGGGGGGTTGGAGGGGTCAAGTGTTGCCCTGGTGCTGCATCCTGTGCACAGGCAATCGAGGTGGGGGGCAGGGTAAGCGAGGGAAGTGGCCACGCATTAGGGACATCTGTATAAACTGACTATGCCTCTGACTAAGACAGATCAGGCGCAACAACAGTGATATGATTGGGGTCAGGCTCCTAGCCTGCCTGCCCATGCAAGCATTGTGAAGGCACCAAAGGGCCACCAAGCACTCCATACCTTACCCCTCCCCGCCACACCCCCCACTACACTCCCGGCACAGACTTCGAGTCCGCCACCACTTTATTGGACGGCAGAGCAATTGGACTGCACATGTTGTACAATCTCCTCACCAACGCTGGCCATGTAGCAGTCACTGCTGGAGGTGCTCACAGCCCCTGGCGATCTCAGCATTCAGGTTTGGACCAGTGTCCCCCATGTCACAGGTTGACAGGGCAGCCATGCAGCGCTTCCAAGGTGTGATCAGCACTTTCCGGGAAGCATTAAGGGGCGGTCACGCAGGGCCAGGAAAGGTGCTAAGTACACCCATGATAACCACGTCTCTCTCTCTCTTTCATGCTGCAGGAGGACTGCGTCAGGATCATGGATCCTGGTGACCTAGCTGTGTGCCTGATGGTCTACAGAGACCGTAGAAGACGGAGGAGGGAGTGACTGAGACACCTGGCTACGCAAAGGCAGGAGCAACAACCTCATGAAGAAGGGGCAGCAGGGGCTACCACACATGCTGCCCAGGAGCGACAGTGAGCCGTGGCTGGTTGGCGCCTAGTGACACCCAGGGCCTATAGACATCGCCTGTGTTGCTAACAACTACGCATGTCTAGGGACCTAGTGGCTCACATCTGCCACTTACTGCAGGACTTGGCGCCAAGGGGACATGGAGGGCATCCACTGCCAGTGGCTGTGAAAGTGACCACGGTGCTCAATTTCTATGCCAGTGGCTCCTTTCAGGGTTCCACAGGCGACCTCTGTGGGATATCACAAGCCACCACCCACAAATGCATCCATGAAGTCACAGATGCCATCTTCTCCATGGCACACAACTTTGTGCATTTTGCCTGGGACCGGGACAGCCAGGATGCAAGGGCCATTGGATTCGCCCTGATCTTGGGGTTTCCACAGGTGCAGGGTGTGATTGACTGCACTCATGTGGCGCTCAGGTCTCCATCGCTACACTCAGTGGACTTCATCAATCACAAGGGCTTCCACTCACTGAACGTGCAGCTGGTATGTGACCACCAGAAACGCATCCTGCGGGTAGGCACAAGGTTTCCAGGGATTGTGCACGACACCTACATCCTGAGTCGCTCGCAGATCCCAGCCATCTTCCAGGATCCACAGAGTTGGCTCCTTGGGGACAAGGGCTACCCGCAGAGGCTGTGGCTGATGACGCTTGTGCGGCGGCCTCAGAATGCAGCAGAGCGATGCTATAATGAGGCTCATGCAGCAGCTCACAACTTGATGGAGCAGACCAACGGGCTGCTGAAGATGCAGTTTCGGTGCCTGGACCGGTCTTGTGGAGCCCTGCAATACAGTCCGCAGAGGGTATCACGCATCATCGTCGCCTACTACACCCTTTACAACCTGGGTAAACAGGGTGCAATGCGGTGAGGAGCTGGCTGAGGAGGTGATGGAGGAGCTGCACGTCTCCTCCAATGAGGAGAACACTGACGGGGATGAGGGTGAAGGGGTCCTTGGTGGTGACAATGACAGGGATGAGGCTCTCGCACTGGCTAGATGAGGCAGGCCCTTGGGAGGCCCTCATGGCTGCCAGATTTGTGGAGGATGATGACAACATGCAGTGAGGTGTCCCCATATATCCTCACATTGCAGTTGTGAACGTTTGACTCCAGTTTGGATTATGGCAGCGCCAATACCCTCTGTGAGAATGCCCCTGTCATGGATATGCAGTGGAGGCCCTAATAGTCGCTCGGACACAGGAGGATGATGACAACATGCAGTGAGGGCACTCTATAGATCTTCACATGGTCCCTGAGAATGTCTGACTCCTGTCTGGCCGAGGGCAGCTCGCTTGCGCTCCATGATCAGAGCCATTTCAGAGATGCAGCCATGAAACTTTAGATGCATCTGATGCTGTGCCCGCCTTCAGCACCTCAGCCCTTCAGGAGCTGGTGCACAGCATCAGTGGTCACAGGTGCTGGTGTGATGGGGCCCAGCCCCACCTTAAAGGTGCTGAGAGCACACAGAGAGAATGAGAGAACTCTGTGGCGCCTGCCCACTACATTCTGGGAAGGTGCCGTGGGCACCCTGGTCTGCTCCTCCATCACCCCCTACGCCTCAACTCCCTCCCACGGCACCTTCCCATGCAACCGCAGAAGGTGCAACACCTGCCCCTTTACTTCCCTCCTCCTCACTGTCCAAGGGCCCAAACACTCCTTTCAAGTGAAGCAGCATTTCACTTGCACTTCCCTCAATTCAGTCTATTGCATTCGCTGCTCCCAATGCGGTTTCCACTACATTGGAGAGACCAAACGCAGACTGGATGACCGCTTTGAGGAACACCTTCGGTCTGTCCGCAAGCATGATCCAGACCTCCCTGTCGCTTGCCATTTCAACACTCCACCCTACTCTCATGCCCACATGTCCGTCCTTGGCCTGCTGCATTGTTCCAGTGAAGCTCAACGCAAACTGGAGGAACAGCACCTCATCTTCTGACTAGGCACTTTACAGCCTTCCGGACTGAATATTGAGTTCAATAATTTTAGATCATGAACTCTCTCCTCCATCCCCACCCCCTTTCTGGTCCCCCTTTTTTCCAATAATTTATATAGATTTTTCTTTTCCCACCTATTTCCATTATTTTTAAATGTATTTCCATCCATTGTTTTATCTCTACCTCTTAGCCTATTTCGATCCCTTCCCCCCCCCATCCCCACTAGGGCTCATCCTGCTTTCTACCCTAATGTCACCTATTAGCACATTCCTTAGATAATATCACCACCTTCAACATCTCTTTGTCCTTTTGTCTATGACATCTTTTGGTTATCTCCACCTATCACTGGCCCTCTGTCTAGCTCTACCTGTCCCAACCCTCCTTAAACCAGCTTATATTTCACCTCTTTTCTATTTTTCCTTAGTTCTGTTGAAGAGTCATACGGACTCGAAATGTTAACTGTGTTCCTCTCCGCAGATGCTGTCAGACCTGCTGAGTTTTTCCAGGTATTTTTGTTAATGTTTAGGACTCCATTTTACCCGTCTGTTTTGCGCACTTAGTGCAATTCTGGGAAAATTCAGCACATAATGTTTTATACAGAAACCTTATGGTAGCAATGATAATGGGGGTGAAATTGGTCTACAGCAGTAGTGCAAAACAGCCGGTGGTGATTGGCAGTCCATTTTACACTCCCATCTCTTTCTCTTTTCCATTGATGTCATTAGAATATGCAGGCCCGTCCTTATCACCTGTTTTGCGCCTAATTTCAACCTATCAAAAATCTATCAATCTGAATTCTGGCTGAATTTGCATGGCTTTGTTACTTTAAATGAGACACCAATACCCATCTTTCTTTCCGAGCACTGTGAACGTTTCTTCTTTTCTAGCAAAGCAAAACCAGCACTTGATGGAGTCCACTGAATAAACAAAGGCTTTGAGAAGAAAACTCGGGGATTTTTCAGGTTATGAATGCTGCCTGCACCATTGGTATTGGCCTTCTGAAGATGCGTGTTCTTATTGCTGGCTATTTTTATTTTTGTTTTGCGGAGGTTTAGGCTACGGCTGGTGTTACCAAGGAGACCTCGAGGTCTTGCTGTTCATATAACTTCCGCTGTTGACCTTTGTTCTGACTGTACAAGTGACCATAAATACGGGTTTCATTTGGTGAGGAAAGAGAAAGGGGAAGGACAGGACATGTAGATCAACTGCAGTATATTTAGTGCATACAGACGGCTTTCCAATTTGTAAGATTAAGAATACAGACATTCTGTCATGTCTACATAATTGCAGAACACTTCCTGCTTTAATTATGACACGCAACTGATAATGCATAGAAATAAAAACTTACATTTAAATGGGACAGTTTCACATACTTCAGAAAATGCTTCTTCACACACAGTGAATAACTTTGAAGTGCAGTCATTGTATTTTGTAGGCAAATGCAGTAGTCAATGCAACAAATGACCAGTTAATTTCTTTTTAGCCGAGGAAAGGAAGTTATCCAATACACCAAATGCACCCCCAACACCCACCTGAAAAGACAGTTGGCCCCGCAGTTTAATGCATCATCTGAAGGCCAGCTATCACAGGGCAGTACTGCACTGTAGTCTTATCTGAGATCTTGTGGTCAAGTCTTGTATTGGAGCTTCAACCCACTGGGTGGTTTCATATTATGCTCTATTGCTGAAGTTCTGAATTCCATGCCTTATACAGCCAACTGTAAGTCGATGATTCTACTTAGCTTGCAGTTGGCTGTGCAAGACACATAATTTTGGGAACCTAGAGGTACTAATATGGGTCTCGTATAATCCAAGGCATCTTTTTGTGTCCATAGTCAAGTCCCGATATGACTGGAATGGAACAGCGCTAGATCTTTTTGGAGGCCATTTCACACTGCTTTGGGTTTGGTGTTCTCTGGAATCTAATTCCAATTGATGCTAACCTGGGATTTACAAGTAATTGACATGTTCAAACATTAAAAGTTAACCATGCACAAGCTAATCTCTTTGCATGTAAACAGTGGAAGCATGAGTTGCAGCCTGGAGCCAAGACTTGGGTGCAATGACAAAGTCATGAGTTGCCATCTTTGGACCATTCCTATATGTGAGCCTGGACATTGACAATGGCCTAAATCATCCAGTCCAGGTCGATGCTGAGCACATTGACACTGCCTGTGAAGATTTCTGTGACCCGACCCTTTTACGATTTTTCAGCCGTATCTTCCGATCCCAGCTGAAGCGCCAAAGGATCGGCACAGCCTGTCCAGGGAAAGACCGTCGGGTGCAGGAAGAGACAGAAGAATGGAGGGCACACCCCACTTTTCATGACCATAGTTGTCATATTCAGGTAGGCTTTTAAAGGTGAGTGGGTGAATGGGTGAGTGGGTGAGTGGGTGAAAGGGTGAGTGGGTGAGTGGGTGAAAGGGTGAGTGGGTGACTGTGTGAATGGGTGAGTGAGTGAATGGTGAGTGAGCGAATGAATAAATGGTGAGTGGGTGAGTGTGTGAATGGGTGAGTGGGTGAATGGGTGCATGGGAGTGAGTGGGTGAATGGTGAGTGGCTGAATGGTGAGTGAGTGAATGGGTGAGTGGGTGAGTGAGTGAATGGGAGAGTGGGTGAATGCATGATTGGGCGAGTGAGTGAATGGGTGAGTGGTGAATGGGTAAGTGAGTGAGTGAGTGAATGGGTGAGTGAGTGAATGGTGAGTGAGCGAATGAATAAATGGTGAGTGGGTGAGTGTGTGAATGGGTGAGTGGGTGAATGGGTGCATGGGAGTGAGTGGGTGAATGGTGAGTGGCTGAATGGTGAGTGAGTGAATGGGTGAGTGGGTGAGTGAGTGAATGGGAGAGTGGGTGAATGCATGATTGGGCGAGTGAGTGAATGGGTGAGTGGTGAATGGGTAAGTGAGTGAGTGAGTGAATGGGTGAGTGAGTGAATGGATGTGTGAGTGAATGGATGAGTGAGTGGGTAGATGGTTGAGGTGGATGAGGTGGGTTAGGTGGGTGAGGTGGGAAGGTGAGTGAGTTGGTGAGGTGTGTAGGTGATTGAGGTGGGTAGATGGGTAGGTGGATGAGGTGGGTTAGGTGGGTTTGGTGGGTGAGTTGGGTAAGTGAATGAGTGGGTAGATGAGTGCGGTGAGTAGGTGGGTCGGAGGGATAGTTTGGTCCGGGAGATAGCCGGGCGGGTAGTTGGGTCTGGTCAAAGGGGTAGTCGGGTCTGGTCGGGGGGTTCAGAGGTGGTCGGGGTATGATGGGGATGGTTGGTTGTGCTGCTCAGTTGAGTTGCATTGGCTAATCACAGAGGAAACAGTAATGGTCCAGGTCATGGTAAAGCTCCAGGTCCTAGACATGCTCCACGTCGAGGTTGTGGTAGATCTAAAGCTAGTTCAGGAGTTTGGAAATCCTTGAATGCGCATATGATAGATATGGAAGCAGAAGTTGATGTTATCGAGCAGGAAGATCAAGAGTTGTACGCAGTCAGAGAGCAAGAAAAACAGCACATGGAAGGTGAGAGTAATAGGGCTGAAGATAAAATTCCAGTTCTAGCAGTAAAAATGAAAGTTGAAGATTCACAATAACAGTGTTCCAGTGTTAGGTGAAGCTATTGTTCGAGTGGAATACGATGATACATCCTATTACTTGCCATTGGTAGTAGTAGGAGGGAACAAAGTCTCCATGATAGGGAGGAATTGGCTTAAGAAAATCGGTTTAAACTTGGCCGAGTTTTTACAGTCGGGATCAGTAAGAGCATGTCTGTCATTGAGAAAGTGCTAAGAGAGCACTAAGTGGGCTTTGAGCAAGGGTGACCAAATGATAAAATTAGCCATCAGTATGATATTAAATATCCTAAAGGGTGTGAATGATAAGAAATTGAGGGAGTATTTCACACAAAGAAAAGAGCTGAGTGTAGATCAAGGCTGTCTCCTAAGGAGTTTAAGAGTCATTATTCTGCCAAGGTGTAGAGAGAGATTGTTGGACGAACTTCATCAAGAGCACACAGGAATAGTCCATATGAAAATAATATCCAAAGGTAGATAGAAACATTGAAGAGTTGTTGAAAAGTTGTAAAGTGTGTCTCAGAATGAGAAATGATCCAACCAAAGTTTCTTCGATTACACGGTCAAACACAAGAAAGCAATGGGAAAAACACATGTTGATTTCTTTGAATTGGCAAGGAAAAAGTATTTTGTTTCAGTCAATAGCTATAGCAAATGGAAGAATATTGAGTCTATGCCCAATACCACAAGTGCCAAAACTATTGAAGTTTTGAGAAGTTGGTTTGCAATTTATGGGTTGCCAGAGGTGTAGGTGTCAGATAATGGTCCACAGTTTATGTCAGAAGAGTTTGAAATATTCCTGAGTAAGACTGGAGTCAAACACGCTTTAATACCACCATAACCTCCAACATTGAATGGTGCTGTAGAAAGAAGTGTACAGATTGTGAAGAGGTCTTTGCAGAGGTCTTTGCTAGGTGACAAGCTAGGCAGTAATTCCCATATTTATGTTCGACACAGACCAGACAATGTTCTGTTCTCTTACAGAATAACCCCACAATCTACAACAGGTTGCCCACTTTCTGAATTAGTCTTTAAACACAGTATTAGGACAATGTTTAGTTTGCTTAAACCTGACGTCAATGGCAAAGAAAGAGAAAAGCAAGACAAAGATGAGTCATGGTGCACCAGGCATGAAACAGAGAGTTTAGTACTGGTCAGAAGGTCATGGTGGAAAACCACAGAGGTGATAAGGAGAAGTATGTGATGGGAGTTGTTGTAAAGAGGTCAGGTACATTCATATATCTAGTGAAAATTGGAGAGAGACTCCGTCAGTGTCATGTAGATCATTTGCTTGAAAGAGGAAATCAGATAAAAAGAAAGCACGATAACCATCCTATAGTCCAAATTCCTCCTACAGTCCAAAGTGAAGGTCAGAAAGAAAGTGAAAGTCACTAAGAAACTGAAAGTTTGCTGGTATCACAGAATCCACCATTAGAGCAAAATGGGGCCTTTGATCAAGTCAGATCAATCAATGTCACAGTTCCACCCATTAATTGGAGTTGGGAGTTAAAGTCAAAGTTCGGGGTTGACACAGTCAGAGATGCTGAGAGAGCAGGGTCAAGTTAATGGAAATGGAAGGAGAGGCTGAGACAAAAAGAAAGAAGCCAGATAGGCTAATTGAAAATATGTAGGAAGGAAGCTGCTCTTTTCATTATTTCTTGTCAAATTATATTTTTGTTAAATACATATTGGTGTTAAGGAAAAACAATTTTTTTACTTGCAAATTACTCTGGGAGTATTGGCCATATATATTTTGGTTGTGGTTACAGTAGAAACGAATATACAACCCAACCTATTAAATTTTCAGGTAATGTTGAAGTTGGTTTAGTCATGTTGTGTCCTGGTAAATTATGTACATGTGCCATTCTGCATTTTGATGTAAAAGTTGTTTTTTTGAGTGGGGAGAGAGGTGTAGTATATTGCAATATCTGAGCATTTTGTTATATTGCTCTCTCTGCAGGGGACAAGTGAATAAAGCTAGTTCAATAATGGCTGCCCGCAGCTGAGGATGGGTTAGCCTTGCTCAGTGCAAAACATAACATATATGTAGCATTTCTATTGTCATAACAAAACAAAGTATCTAACCTGGAATTTTCCTTTTCTGAATCCTGCAGTACCACATCCTACAACATTTCGCTACTGAGCCATCTGAGTAGCCTTGGCTGCTTTTTAAAAAATTTTTTTAACAAAAAACAGTTAACTGAAGCGGTTGTGTGTGTGCATTAAAAGTTAGCCACTCTCTCAATCGTTCAGTTTGTTAAGGTAATGAGAAGCTAAGGCAGGGTCAGTTCCTGCAATTTTCCTAATCTCAGCAGGGATGGCGGTATACTTGTTGTCAGCAATCTTGTTGTAAGGAGAACAAAGAATAGCCAGGATTCTTGCTCATAATCAATGACCTGTCCCCTGAACACTGCATGTGAGGATATCAGGATAGGACAGGCTGAAATAACATAAGGAAATGCTGGAAATACTCGGCAGGTCAGGTAGCATCTGTGGCAGACGTGCCTTCAGCTGACTTGGCATTCGAATTCCCCCCCTCAAACTCCGTACCTTTCTCTCCTTAGAAATGCTCTTTAAAACCTATCCCTTTGACCAGTGAAGCTTTTGGTCATCTGTCTTAGTATCTTCACTGATGGCTCAGTATCAGATTTTTGTATGATAATGCTCTTGTTCAGCACTTATGAACATTTTGCTGTGTTAAAGGTGCAAAACAAATGCAAGTTATTTTTGCTGTTTATAGGTCCTTAAATCAAATTAGAACAAAATGTGCCAAAAACCAAGTTTTAAAATGAGAGAAATGAAGAAACGCAGGTACTAAACTGAAGGAGGAACAAAGTAGAAAGACTGCCACAAATATTTTTGCAAACAGAAGGGTTAAGAAAGAAAACCTACAAGCTATTTCCCCATTTATAAAGGGAATTTCCCTCCTACACCTCAGTTATCAAGGTCTCGTGGCAACTTCAAGCTGTTGTACAAAATATTTTATTTCCTCTGCAAACGTCCCATTTGGCAGTTTGACAGACAAATCTCAAATTGAAGTCTGCTCGGAGGCCATTAAAACAAAGATCTGCCGCCCATCATGATCTTATTACTCCATCTAGCATTCACCTAGAGGGTATCCTCTGACTTATAACATGAATCACTGAGTAATAATGTAAGCATTCTTTGTACTAAGTGCACAATGTATGTGTCGCTTAATGTTGCTGCTAACTGAAGATTAGTGTAATGTGACTTTTACCTCATAAATAGTGAAATGCATTTTTTTTTTGTAGCTGTATTATCTGAAGCGTGATTAAAGGTTCAAGGAGGACTGAGACTAAATGAATAATGTGTAAGTGAACATTTAACAGGCTTTTTAACTTAAAGCCAAAGGTTTGAAGGAACCTGCTAGCACTGACAGGAAACAGATATTTAACCTTGTAAGGTGAAAGGTGAAAGGACTAAAATCCTCTTTGGTAAAAACAGCAGCCATCAGCAGAAGGAAATGTTTATGCTATAGTTGAGAATGTAATTCATATTTTATAAACACAGCCAATATTGATACAATCTCAGCTGGTGTGAGGAAATGAATGTTTGTGCACCTAATGCATTTTTACCAGACCAACATAAACAGCGACGGCAAGTTGCACTGACAGGATATTAGTGGTTAAATATATAAAAAGCTGTTATGTCAAGCTCCCAAGATATTGCTGCTAGAGCCAGAGAGAATAATATCTGCCTGCGACTGTATAAACAGCACTGTAACGCAGATGATGAGGTTTTTACTGGATGTTAATGTATTGGACCGAACCCTGAAACTCTGTTAGAGCTTTTGATTTTATATAATCAAACTAATTTCCTATATACCTGAGTGAAATTCAAATCTAAAGCTCCCCATGGCTTAGTTGGTGAATGTAGTGTTTGGTCAGGAACTGAACCATAAAGGCCAGGAAGCTCCCGGGTGTCCTTGGTTTGTGCTGAGTTGGCTGATCTGAGCTGTGGGACTGCAATTGATCTTTATGATTGAAATACGGCCTTGGCCATATTTGAATAAGAACTGGGAATTATTCAGCCAACATTCAGCACTCAACCAAAACAGATTAACTGATCATTTATCTCAATTATTGTTTGTGCGGCCTTAATGTGCAACAACTGGCATTTCATGGGTTGCCTTGAGGAAAATGGCAGTCAAGATTGCTGCTCCTGATTGCTAAAGATTGACTCCTATAAAGTCAGGATTGGAAGTCAGTTGCCCTGCCTCTCTTGATTGTGCAAGTTACTAACGCTGATTGTCTGGATTCAGGCATTAAGGATGACCACATTGATGGAGGTAGTAGAATGACACGTGCCCATGGCATGATGCTGCACCTTCAGAAAGGGCCTCTAGGATTGAAGGGGTAAAATATTAAGTCACATGTTTTATGAGTCACATGGTACAAAAGCACTGAAATATGAGTGACAATGTACAGTGTGTAACAATGTGGAGGTTGCTGCTCAACTTTGTTACCAATTTTTGTCAAACAGTAAATTCACCTGTGTTTGTTTTATAAAGAATAACAACACCCTCAAGCCATATTATGGACACAAGCCGATAATGTGGGCTGACACTTCAGTGCAGTGCAGAAGGAGTGTTCATTTTCAGTGAATCAGATGTTAAAATGGGGCCATGTCTGCTTCCTTAGGTGAATGTAGAAAATGCCTTGGCCGTATTGGAAGAAGTGTCGCAAATTCCCCTGGTATCCCAGCCAATGTTCATCACTGAACTGAAACAGATTAACTGATCATATACCACACTGGTTGTCTGTGGGGATGTAATGTGTGACATATTGGCAGCCATGTTTTCCTGTGTAACAATGCTGCAATGCACTTTGAAAATAGCTTATTTACTGTGAAGCGCTTTGGGACGTCCTGAGGACATGATGAGGAGCTATGATATTTCAAGCTTTTTCTTTGCTTATGAGAGCACATGAAAAGATAGTGACACACAATGGCGTCACATGATGCCAATGAACCACTCAAGTTTTGCTTAAAATGTTTGACATGCTACTCTTTTGTTTCATTTCCAGCTCTGTGTTATCCCAAATGTAAAACAGTACGTAAGCAGTTATTTTATAAGACTAGTGAATAGAAACTTCTGCTTTTAACCTTTCGAGGTCATTCATTTCTCCTACTGTCCTCAAGAATCAATCAACTCCCCAGTATTACACCCCCCGGAAGTTTATTCTTTAGATTGACTTGTCATTGAAGAAGAAATGACAGTAAATCACCAGGATATTTGATACTCAAACTTCTTGTTGCTGCAATATTAGAATTACCAGACACTAAAATTAAAATTAAATAACTCTTGATGGAGATAAAAGGAAAATTGAAATAGGAACTGGCATTAAGCTCCCATAGATGAACACTAGACCCCCTAAACCGATGGCTCATAATTTAATATTACACCCTGGGTAGACGGTCTGGTCTGCCTGCCCTTTCATTGGACAGACTTTGCGTGCTGCTAGTTCTGCTGGGGACAACAGGATGCTGGAGTGAAGCACATTAAAGAAAATGGGGAACTATGGTTACTAACAGTTTCTCATCAGTATCACGAGTTTTTGCTGGTGAAATCTGATATCCTACTTGATACAGAAGTGATGAACTGACACACACGCCCAGAAATGACCATTGATCACATTGGTATGCAAACACTAAATGGATTTGTGAGGCCTTCCTCTTGGGATAGAGTATGATTGGGAGAATGAACAGAGGCTATATAGAGCAGGACAAGCTGCTAGAAGCTGGAAGAAGAGGGTGGAGGAAGAAAGATTCTCAATGGGAGGCCATACCTGCGCAGGGTGTTCAGGGAGCAATACTCCTACTGAGCTTCAGCGAGGAGCAGAGTGCAACAGGTCTACGCAAGGATGTCCTCATTGAAATCTGCCACCTTCTGCAGCCACAAGTATTGCCAGTGTGAAGGTGGCCATGGCAATGAACTTTAAGGTGGCAGTCTCCTCCCAGGAGGAGATATTTACAACATCTGGCTGTTTGCTGTATACTGTTACTTAATGGAGGCCACCAAGGCCCTCTATTCAAGACTGTCTACTTTTCATTGTCACTTGCCAGAGGACAGCAGATAGAGCAACCATACGGCTTTATGAGGTTTACAGGCTTCCCCATAGTTCAGGGTACCACTGAATGTGGGAACTGCCCATCAACTCTAAGATGTACCACAACTGAAAACAATACCATGCCCTCAACATCCAGCTGATGTGTGATACACAACACATTGTACAGGTCAATACTCGGTATCCTGGCAGTAGTCATGATGCTTCATTCTGTGGCAGTCCGTTGTGTTAGCTGCATTTGAGCTACCACAGCAAACCAAAGGGTGGATACTAGGCTGCAAGGGCTATAACTGATAACATGCTGATGAGTCCGGTGTGCGACCCACATGTGCGCACATAGGCGGCATGCGTGCAATGAAAGCCACATGACATGTGATAGAACAGACCATTAGGATAATGAAACAATGCATCCACTGCCTGGACTGCTCTGGAGGAGCCCTGCAGCACATGGCAGAGCAGGTGTCAAAATTTGTGGCAGTCTGCTCGGCATCCTGAGGGGCTAGGCCTCAGTGACCAGCTGAGGAGCAGGAGGAAGAGGAGGAGAAAGGGGAAAGGAGGTGGCAACATGACAACCCATTTCTGGTCAGACTGCCCCTGAAAAACTCACCCAACTGTGATGCAAGAAAATGCAACCCCAATTCCCCGCTCACCAATAACCCCGCACCTTACTTCTCTCTGTCACTGGCCATCACAGTGTCTGGTTGGCCAAAATGCAAAAATAAAAGCCAATACAAAATAAACATGCCAAAACAAATTTATAAATCAAAGCATATTGCATACAGACATAAACTAATCACTCTTGTGCGTTTCCTTCGTTTCTTTTAATCTTTCATTGGATCTGG
The DNA here is from genome assembly GCF_964194155.1 of Cetorhinus maximus. Taxonomy (NCBI): domain Eukaryota; kingdom Metazoa; phylum Chordata; class Chondrichthyes; order Lamniformes; family Cetorhinidae; genus Cetorhinus; species Cetorhinus maximus. The sequence goes on along the minus strand of NC_135892.1, from coordinate 83,398,657 downwards.
ACATTGCTGGACACCAGTGAACAAGATGGGTTTATACAATTGATGGTAATTCAATGGTACCATTAACGAGACTATCTTTTTTAAGTCCAGATTTGTCTTCCCACCACTGCCAGTCCCCAGTGGCCATGTCACTGAACCAGTAATACAGAAGTCTAGGCTAATTAATTAAATTTAAATTCCACCAACTGCCATGGTGGGATTTGAACCCTTGTCCCTAGGCCATTAGTCTAGGCTAATATAAAAACAAAAAAATAGAAAACTCATCAGGTTTGGCAGCATTTGTAGAGAGAGAAAAACAGAGTTAACTTTTTAAGTCCAATGTGACTCCTTCAGAGCCATAGAAGAGTTTTATTCGGCTTGAAACATTAACGCTGTTTCTCTCTCCATAGATGCTGCCAGGCCTGCTGAGTTTTTCCAGGACTTTGGGTTCTTATTTAAAATCTCCAGCAACTGCTGTATTTTACTTTTATTTTGCTTTTACATTAGCCCAGACTTCTGTTTTCCCGGTTCAGTGACATGGCCACTAGGCCACATCCACCCCTAGTGCAAGGCTTCCATGTGCCTTTGCCTGTCCTGGTGCTCCAATAAAGTGCTATCCTAGTGGTTGCAGCATTGCTGGTGGAAGGCTGCTGACTTTTATTGGAGGAGAGTGCAGGTGACCTTGGAGGGCAATCTCGCGCGGCTCTGGGCCAAGGAAGCATGGCTGCAGAGTGCACCAGCTTAGACTGGGCAGCAACAGTCTGAGCTGGCTGGCTGACATGCAACAGCAAGGGCACCTGGGGACTGACAGTGGTGAGAAGATGAGTCGTGTAAGAGAACGGTTTGAGTTCCCATACGGACCCAGTGCCATTTGCTGCGGGGCAGTGCCTCAGCAGTTCTAGTGATTTGTTGGAGCACAGATTGCTGCATGGCTGGAACACCCTGCAAACACCTGGGAACACTGGTATCTACAGCTATGATGGCAACAATCTAAGCTTTCATGAGAGCATCTGAGCTTCCACTGCAGAACCAAGACATTGTGTGGCTTCTGCTTTTGCTGCAACAGATATTGAGATGTTAGCCACCAGACACTGCATCATGGTTGGGTCCACAAGTGTGCCAATAAAGTTGGTCATCACTTCTATGCTGCATAGGATGGGCTCCAAGCTCTCTGCAAAGTCCTGTGCAAAGTTAGTGCTGGACACTCCCTTGCTCCTTAATATTGCACACAAGCTTTCTGCCAATTCATCAGACATTTCACTGTACATCCTTGTCAACCTTCTTGTATAACCCACACTACTAATGAGCTCATCTGAGTCCTCTGTAGCAGAGTTCATGCACATTCTTGCCTGTGGAACAACCCTTCCCTGGCTGCAGGCCACTTGTGCCCATTGCCTCACTGTGTTCAAATCCCGCCCCTACCCTCACGTGGTGTGAGTACCTGAGCTGGTGGCAGTGAGTGTGAAATCGAGTGACAGTGTTTCTTCATCATCAGTTTCTTGTTACTCTTCCACCACTGTCTGCCTAGGTGGCAGTCCTTGGGTATCTAAAAGAACAGAAGCATGAAAGTTAAGGTTGTGGTGAGGAGACACACGAGGTGCACGCTTACACCATCTGCAGCTTGTAAATCAGAAGGCATTGTGGATGGGGGGGTGGGGGTTGAGATTGGGGAAGGAGGGTTTGATAAGTGGATAACAACGTCTTTGGTGTTTTCAGCCCTGCTAATGGCCATGGTTTTAACAATGGCTGCTCCAATGATGGCGAGCACCCTCTTCTCCGTACAAGCGCATCTGCCTCCTGTCGGTTAGCTGCTGCTGCCTTTGGTTATTTGCAACCATGTCATGCAAGAGAGAGGGGAGTGTGTCAGTGAGTGCAGTGCAATGTGTCTGGGTAATGTGTCATGGTTGAATAGCTGGCAGTGTGCACAAGTTGTGAGATGTGAGATTTGCAGCACTGCTAAATGTGTAAGGGTGAGGTGAAGCTATGAGTGTTAGTTAAAAGTCCGGGTTGATACGGGAATGATGGGGGCTGGTACATTGAGCAGTGTGCAAGGCTAATGGTACAGTTGGTAGGGTATGGACTTGATGGTGAATTCACTGACCTTGACTACTCATGTGTCATCATTGAACCTTTTGCTGCACTTCATCCAGGGCCTTGGAGCTTGACACCTGACATTAACTGCCATGGTTACCTGGCCCCACTGTCTTCTGAGAGTTTGTCTGGAGTTCCCCACTGATCCCTATGGGTAGAGCAGTCCTCTCCTGCTTTGCATCTCCTCCACCAAGGCCTCCAGTGCAATGTCTGAGAATCTGGGAGACTGCTCTCTCCCATATTGTGCCATTATTCAGTCTTCTTGCATGTCAGAGGGACTTGTGAAAGGACTTCCACAGCCGGTTCCAGCCACAACGTGCCTCCTCTTAAAGAGGCGCAGGCTTTAAATAATGCAGGCCAGCTTTAGCTCATGCTAACCTCTCACAATTTTGGGCTCTGGTGTGCAGCCACTCAGAAGAGGCTGTCCAATTTAGTCCCTAATGCCTTTTTTGGAGTCAAAATTGGAAAATAGTTTACACAGAACTCTGGTATTTAGATTTTGTTAAAGAGATCAAAGCAAAGCTGAGCTGTGAGCTTTGCATAACTCTTTAAAATATACTTAAATAGAAGTATGAAGTGATATGTTTAAACAAGGTGGTGCTGATTTTCTAAATAATTTTGTGCCATAAAAATCTTGATCCTCATCACTCTGACCTAGCAAATAGTCATAAGTACTTAATGTTATAGATTACAAGATACAGCACTGCAATGTGATCCCTCAAATAACTAAAGGGTCAGTTTTAACAGTGATCAGGATCTGTGATTGTTTGGGTGCATGTGTGCGTGTGCATGTCTGTGTGTGGGGTTGGGGGTTGTGTGGAGATTGATGGGTGGTCAGAGAGTAGGTGATACATATTCTTGGTATTTTTAGGTTAATACAAAATACTTAATGAGTCTCCAGAAGTAAATTTAACTGGACCTTTATTGGAACACAGCTTACTGCTCTGGCTTATGTCTTCTGCGAAGCTGTACAAGAGACAAATCATTTGATATTTCATCACTTCCTGCGATGATGTATACAGTTGTCATGTCCCTAAGACATGAAAGGGATCATAAACTGTTTAAAATCAAGCCTTACTTAAACTGGACTCTGCTGAACCAAAAGATGGCTGCTACATGTCATATGAATAATATAAATATATTAAGGGCAAGAGAATAACCAGGGAAAGAGTAAGACCCAATAGGGACCAAAGTGGCAATCAGTGCGTGGAGCCGGAGGACGTGTGTGAGGTTTTGAATGATTACTTTTCAACTGTGTTCACTATGGAGAAGGACGATGTAGGTGTAGAAATCAGGAAGAGGAATGTGATATACTTGAACAAATTAGCATTGAAAGGGAGGAGGTATTAGCAGGTTTAGCGGGCTTAAAAGTGGATAAATCCTCAGGCCCAAATGAGATGTATCCCAGGCTGCTATGTGAGATGAGGCAGGAGTTTGCAGGGGCTCTGACACTAATTTTTAAATCATCTTTGGCCACAGGGGAGATGCCAGAGGACTGGAGGACAGCGAATGTGATACCATTATTCAAGGAGGGTAGTAGGGATAAACCAGGTAATTACAGGCCAGTGAGTCTAACATCAGTGGTAGGGAAACTATTGGAAAAAATTCTAAGGGACAGGATTAATTTCCACGTGGAGAGATAGGGGTTAATCAGGGATAGTCAGCATGGCTTTGTCAGAGGATGATCATGTGCAACAAATTTGATTGAATTTTTTGAGGAGGTGACTGGTTGTGTAGATGAGGGTAGTGCAGTTGATACAGTCTACATGGACTTCAGTAAGGCTTTTGGCAAGTCCCACATGGGAGAATGGTCAAGAAGGCAAGAGACCATTGGATCCAGGGCAATTTAGCAAATTGGATACAAAATTGGCTTAGTGGCAGGAAGCAGAGGGTGATGGTCGAAGGTTGTTTTTGTGATTGAAAGCCTGTGATGAGTGATGTATCGCAGGGATCAGTGCTGGGACCGTTGCTGTTTGTAGTGTACATTAATGGTTTAGATGTGAATATAGGAGGTATGATCAGTAAGTTTGCAGATGACATGAAAATTGGTGGTGTCGTCAATAGTGAGGAGGAAAGCCTTAGATTGCAGGATGACATAGTTGGGCTGGTAAGATGGGCAGAGCAGTGGCAAATGGAACTTAATCCTGAGAAGCGTGAGGCGATGCATTTTGGGAGGGCTAACATGGCAAGGGAATACACAGTGAATGGTAGGACCCTAGAAAGTACAGAGGATCAAAAGGACCTTGGTGTATATGTCCATAGATCCCTGAAGGCAGCAGCACAGGTAGATAAGGTGGTTAAGAAGGCATATGGGATGCTTGCTTTTATTAGCTAAGACATAGAATATAAGAGCAGGGAGGTTATGTTGGAGCTGTATAAAATGCTAGTTAGGTCACAGCTGGAGTACCATGTGCAGTTCTGGTCAGCACACTATAGGAAGGATGTGATTACACTGGAGTGGGTGCAGGGGAGGTTCACCAGGATGTTGCCTGGGCTGGAGTGTTTCAGCTATGAAGAGAGACTGGATAGGCTAGGGTTGTTTTCCTTAGAGCAGAGAAGGCTGAGGGGGGGACCTGATAGAGATGTACAGAATTATGAGGGGCATAGATAGGGTAGATAGGAAGAAACTTTTTCCCTTAGGGAGGTGTCAATATATAGGGGGAATAGATTTAAGGTAAGGGGCAGGAGGTTTAGAGGGGATTTGAGGAAAATTTCTTTCACCCAGAGGACTGGTCTGGGAAGAGTGCCCCCTGCAGTCACCATCACTGGGAAGCAGTCTGGGAGGAATGTCCCCTGCAGTCACTGTCGCCAGGAAGCAGTCTGGGAGGAGTATCCCCTGCAGTCACTGTCGCTGTGAAGCAGTCTGGGAAGAGCGTCCTCTGTAGTCACCATCGCTGAGTGAAAAAAAAACAGGGTGACATCAAAGGAAAACCGTAAGTTCATTGGTTGGTAAGTAACTGCTAGTTTGAACTATCTCTTCTAAATTGATTTCAGATTAAAGGGGGCCCAGGGTCGGAGGCCGAACACTTCAGTTTCAACTCAGCAGAGAGAGCGAGTTCCAGTTGATTTTAAAAAGTGTATTTTGAATCTCTATTCTAACTTGCTTTCAGGTTAAAGGTAAATAGGAGAAATATTTTACAGATTGATAAATTAAAGACCAGTAGGAAATTTAAAAACAAATTGAAAAACGAATTAAACAAAATAGAGATACAGGGCCAGGCGATGTGTTGTAGCTGCACGATGTGGGAGCTGGTAGATCCCATTGTGGTTCCTAGTGACCACATCTGTAGCAAATGTTGGCTGCTCGAGGAACTCCGGCTCAGAGTTGATGAGCTGGAGTCTGAGCTTCGGACACTGTGGCACATCAGGGAGGGGAAGAGTTACCTGGACACTGTGTTTCAGGAGCCAGTCACACCCCTTAGATTAACTACCTTAAATTTGGCCAGTGGTCAGGGACAGGAGGGTGTGACTATGAGTGAGGTAGGTAGAGGGATCCAGGAAGTAGCACTGCAGGAGCCTCAGCCCTTGACCTTATCCAACTGAGATCCTTGCTCCCTGTGTGGATGAGAGCGGGGACTGTAGGGAGGGTGAGCAAACTGACCATAGCACCAAGGTACAGGGAGCCATTCAAGTTGGGGGAGAAAAGAGAAATGTAGTTGTAATCAGGGATAGTATGGTTAGCAGAATAGATACTGTTCTCTGTAGCCAGGATCGAAAGTCTCGAAGGCTGTGTTTGCCTACCTGGTGCCAGGGCTAAGGATATCTCATCTGGGCTTCAGAGGAACTTGGAGATGGAGGGGAAAGATCCAGTGGAAAGGTCCATGTAGGTACCAATGATATAGGTAGAACAAGGAAAGAGGTTCTGCTGAGGGAATATGAGCAGCTAGGGGCTAAATTAAAAAGCAGAACCAAAAAGGTAATAATCTCCGGATTACTACCTGAGCCACGAGCTAATTGGCACAGAGTCAATGAGATTAAAGAGGTGAATGCGTGGCTCAAAGGTTGTTTTGGGAGAAGTAGGTTTGAATTCCTGGGACATTGGCACACTGGCGAATCGCATAACTAGAGTCATAGATAGGGCTTTAAACTAATTAGTGGGGGGGAGGGTTCAGTTGCATGGAAATATAAAAAATCAAAGTTTAAGGAGAGGGTAAGAGTGCAGGTTAGTGACGAGGCTGATTGCTATCAAAAAATGAAAGGAAGGGCCAGTGTGTGTGAGCGCCATATTGTGCCAAAGAATCATATAAGAGTAGTGAAAATTGACAATAGAGCAAACTTAAAGGCTTTGTATCTGAATGCGCGTAGCATTCGGAATAAAACTAATAAGTTAACAGCGCAAATAGATAAATAGGTATGATTTGATGGTGATTACTGAGACTTGGTTACAGGGAAAACAGGTTTGGGAGTTGAATATCCGAGGGTACTCAGTGTTTCGGAAGGATAGGCAGGAAGGAAAAGGAGGTGGTGCAGCTTTGTTAGTAAAGGAAGAGATCAGTGCTATAGTGAAGAATGATATAGGTGCTGGAAAGCAAGATGTAGAGTCAGTCTGGGTAGAAATAAGAAATAGCAAGGGAAAGAAGTCCCTGGTGGGTATAATCTATAGGTCCCCAAACAGTAGTTTAGCAGTAGGGCACAGTATAAACCAGTAAATACTGGGAGCATTTAAGAAAGGCACGGCAATAATCATGGGTGATTTTAATATGCATACAGACTGGACTAATCAAATTGGCAAGGGTAGCCTCGAGGGAGAGTTCATAGAGTGTATTAGAGATTGTTTCTTGGAGCAATATGTTGTGGAACCAAACAGAGAGCGGGCTATTCTGGATTTGGTTTTGTGTAATGAGATGGGATTAATTAATGATCTCATAGTAAAGGATCTTCTAGGGAAGAGTGATCATAGCATGATGGAATTTCAAGTTCAGTTTGAGAGCGAGAAACATGAGTCCCACACTAGTGTTCTGGAGTTAAGCAAAGATAACTACATATGTATAAGGGCAGATTTGGCCCTAGTGGACTGGGCAGGAAGACGACAAGTAGGACAGTTGATTAACAGTGGCAGATATTTAAGGAGATATTCAATTCCTCCCAAGTAAAATATATTCCAAAGAGGAAGAAAGATGGTAAAAGGGGGAAAAACATCCATGGCTAAGTAAGGAAGTTAAAGATAACATAAAGGCAAAAACTAAGGCGTACCAAATTGCAAAGGTCAGTGGCAGGCTGGAAGATTGGGAAACTTCTAAAGATCAACAAAGGGTTGCTAAAAAAATAATAAAAAGAGCAAAGGTAAATTATGAAAGAAAACTAGCGCAAAATGTAAAAACTGATAGCAAAAGCTTCTACAACTATATGAAAGGAAATAGGGTAGCTAAAGTGAATGTTGGTCCCTTGGAGGACAAGACTGGGGAGTTAATAGTGGGGAATGCAGAAATGGCAGAGATGCTTAATCAATATTTTGCCTCAGTTTTCACAGTGGAGGGCACTAGTACCACCCAATAGTAACAAATAGTACAGAGGGTATAGAGAAGGAGGAACTTAGAACAATCACTAGAGAAAAAGTACTGAGAAAACTATTGGGATTAAAGGGTGACAAGTCCCCAGGACCTGATGGCCTACATCCCAGGGTCTTAAAGGAAGTGGCAGCAGAGATAGTGGATGCATTGGCTATAATATTCCAAATTTCCCTGGATTCTGGAAAGGTTCCAGTGGATTGGAAAAGTGCTAATATAACACCCTTATTCAGAAAGGGGGGGAGGCAGAAAGTCGGAAACTATAGACCAGTTAGTTTAATGTCTGTCATTGGGAAATTGTTGGAATCCATTATTAAGAGAGTAGTAATGGGGCATTTGGAAAGTCAAAATGCAATCCATCAGAGTCAGCACGGTTTTATGAAGAGTACATCGTGTTTGACTAATTTGCTAGAGTTCTTTGAAGATGTGACAAGCAAAGTGGATAATGGGGATCCTGTGATATAGTACATCTGGACTTCCAGAAGGCCTTTGATAAGGTGCCACACAAAAGACTAATGCACAAGATAAGATCACATGGAGTTAGGGGTAATATATTAGCTTGGATAGAGGGTTGGCTAACCAACAGAAAGCAGAGAGTTGGGATAAATGGGTCTTTTTCTGGATGGCAAGCTGTAACTAGTGGGATGCCACAGGGTTCGGTCCTTGGGCCCCAAATATTTACAATCTATATTAATGACTTGGATTCAGGGATTGAAGGTATTATAGCTAAATTTGCAGATGACACCAAAATATGTGGGAAAGTAAGTTGCAATGAAGAAATAAGAAATTTACAAATGGATATGGACAGGTTAGGTGAATGGGCCAAAATTTGGCAGATGGAGTTTAACGTGGATAAGTGTGAGGTTATCCATATTGGTCGGAAGAATAAAAAGGCGACTTATTATTTAAATGGAGAGAAACTTCAGAATGCTTCAGTGCAGAGGGATCTGGACGTCCTGGTGCATGAATCGCTGAAAGCTAGTAAGCAGGTACAGCAGGTAATAAGGAAGGCAAATGGAATTTTGGCATTTATTGCTAAGGGAATAGAGTATGAAAATAGGGAAGTGTTGCTGCAACTGTACAAGGCATTGGTGAGACCGCACCTGGAGTACTGTGCACAGTTTTGGTCCCCTTACTTGAGGAAGGATGCAGTTGCACTGGAAGGGGTTCAGAGGAGGTTCACTAGATTGATTCCAGAAATGTGGGGCTTGTCTTATGAGGAGAGTTTGAGCAGTTTAGGCCTATACTCGCTGGAGTTTAGAAGGATGAGAGAAGATCTAATTGAGGTATATAAGATGTTAAAGGGGATAGACAAAGTAGATGTGGAGCGGATGTTTTCCCTTGTGGGGCATTATAGAATGAGAGGCCATAGTTTTAGGCTAAGGGGGATAGATTTAAATCAGAGATGAGGAGGAATTGCTTTTCTCAAAGGGTTGTGAATCTGTGGTATTCACTACCTCAGAGTGCAGTGGATGCTGGGATGCTGAATAAATTTAGGGAGGAGATAGACAGATTTTTAATTAGTAACGGGTTGAAAGGTTATGGAGAGAGGGCAGGAAATTGAAGTTGAGGCCGAAATGAGATCAGCCGTGGTCATATTGAATGGCGGGGCAAGCTCGAGGGGCTGAATTGCCTCCTCCTGCTCCTAGTTCTTAAGTTCTTATGTTATGTAGGATGGTTGGAATCTGGAACACACTGCCTGAGGGGGTGATCGAGGCAAGAACCCTCACAACATTTAAGAAGTATTTAGATGAGCACTTGTAACACCATAGCATACAGGGCTTTAGGCCAAGAGCTGGGAAATGGGATTAGAACAGATAGGTGCTTGATGGCTGGCACAGACACGATGGGCCGAAGGGCCTGACTCCATGACTCACAAGGTTGGCCACAGCTTTTGGAAATTTCCACGCAGCCGTTACAAGGCAAAAACGCAACCCTCATCAGTGTTAAATCTCATAACTCTCTTTGTGAGGACATTACAATAAATGAAACAAAGGGAGCAGCAGACGGTCGGTCTCTGCAGCCTAAACTATAGCAAAGAGAAAGTCATCGAAACTCGTTATCCCTGCAGAGACGCTAAGAGCCACCATTTATCTCATAAGGCAGACAATGGATTTGACCAGAGGCACAGAAAACACTTGTTAACCTGCAATTGCCTCATGAATGGATCACATCCCATGACCTTCTGGTCTTTGGAACACTTTTAATATTATACTTCGAGACTCGTGAGTCAGTTTGCTGATGTACCTCGAACCTGCAAAATTCAACAGCGGGACTCCAGGTTGACAAAGCAACCTGCAATAATTCTTAGCCCCTCAAAGCCTGTTTAACTGGAAGTCTCTGATCATCACCTACCAAGCAGACTAAGTGTTTGTACAGCAATCTCATCTCGCTGCATAGCCATCCATTTTAAAGAAACTCTATGCTGCTGTCTTCAGCTAGGAACTCACTGGAATTGGAACTTCTCCGAGAAGGATTTCCCCCGCTTCCAGACTTTGACTTTCTGGACTCTGGAAATCACGTGAACTGACATCCATTTCTGTGTTTCTTTTACTGTTAAGTTAGTCATAGTTGTAAAACTCCACTTTCAATCCCCCTTACTGTATATATTTGTGTGTGTGTGTGTGTGGGAGTGTGTGTCTGTGTGTGAAGTTGCAATCACTCCCCAAACCCCCCAGGTTTGAATGTGTGCATAAACTAACCTTATGGTTTAATCATTAAAAAAAGAGTTTGCTGCGAGTAACTTTTAAAATTGTGCCTCACAAATAGACAGTTTGAGATAAAATGCCACTGCCCATTCGAAAACAATTAAAAAACATCTCTGCTTACGAAAAGATGGTAAGAAGATAACTGAGTTCTATTTGCCTCTCTCTCCTGCCCGTAACGAGTGTACAATTAGCATATTAAATTATTAGAATTAACCCATTAACAACCTAATATCCAATATAGCAGATTACATTACAGATGGGGCCAGTGGTTAGTCCACATGCCAATGCTGTGAGAGGCCCAGGGAGGTCTGAGTTCCCTAGTTCATTTTCATCATGAAAGTTATGCACCTGCCTGCCTTGGCAGGAATCACTATTTGGCCGATGAATAGGAGCAAGATTTTGAGCAGCAGGAGGTCAGCAGCAGGAACTTGACAGAATGCTCTGCCTTATTTATTGGGCATTGTAGCGGGGTGGGGGGGGGCATGGGTCAGATGTGGAAAGCATGGGGCATGGGAGGCCCAAAGTTTACTTGTTGGGGCTGGAGGTGCGCTCATTAATAAACGAAACTTAATTTGGCCTCCCTGGCCATACCTCCTGTTCCAGTTGGGCTTGGCTGGGTGGGAAAACTATGAGGATTCTCTCATGCAAACCTAGGCTTAATATGTAGTCGAGCTCTGATTATGTCATTGGAATGCAGATTTAAAGAAGGGTCCCACTGCCTTTAGACAAGTGTCCCTCTCAGAAATGCCTGCAAAAAAGAGTGGGTTGTTTTTCTGGTTCATGGGAAGGCAGCAGGATTGAGGGAGTAAGCTACATGGGACATTTTAGTAGCCCACCTGCTCAGTTTACACTGGAGGAGTCGTTAAACTTTCCCTCAACAAGTCCGGCAAACAAGACACTATTTTATGCTCGTTTGGGTTGAATGCGCACTCGCCTGACAAGCAGAAAATTCTGCCCCTGAAATTTCCACAGGTAATATCTGGATCTGCTGTCGTAAACTTGAATGGATGATTTTCTGAAACTTTGGAGAACTTGCTGTTTCTGTTGATCTTATGCTGAAGTAACACTGGGGTATCTGGAGAAGCCTAAACAAATTCTACCCTCTAGCTTTACGTGGTACTACACGAACTGCACAATTGGATAACCTGATTGTTTTTGATGGTGGCCTCAGGAAAATGAGGTAGAGATCAAATTAAGTGAAAGCTTAGTTTTTATATAAGAACAATTACCCTTAAAATAAAAATAAAACCAAACAGTGAGATATGCCAGACAGGGTCTGGTTGTCAAATATGTGATTTTAGTTATGATGCATTGCTCCATTAAAGAGTATTTTGTGATCCTGAACCTGTCACTTACTGCACTGCTTAGCGTTTCTCATCAGGAATTCATCTTTTCACCAATAACAGCTCATACTGCTCTAATACCTTGAATAAGAAAGTAAGAATAAAAGACACTGATAAGGAATTCAGAATTAGGGGAGGTTGGCTTTATGAGGGATTTTGCAGGACGATATAGCTGTAGGTTTAAGGAGAGAATTCCAGAAAGTAGGCTGCTGATGACTGAAAATAAGTATATGTCCATTTTGAAAGCCAAAAACGTCTTTAGGTTGGAAATGAGTACCTTCACCATATGGACTGCAGCAGCAGAAGAAAAAGGCTCACTACCACCTTCTCAGCACAATTAGTGATGTTTCATAAATGCTGGCCTTGGCTGTGATGCTTACATCCCAAGTACGAATTTTTTAAAAACCCTGGGGGTTAGGCATGATGGGATATGTGTTGGCTATATGAGGTCCTAAATGAACTGAATTTGGACAATTTTAGCTAGTGGGTGCAGGTTAACAACACAAATTTCCCAAAACAGAGGACTCCTCCATCAGGTTGCTATGTGTTAGCAACATTGTAAACTTAACAAGGCAATTTGGAGAAGAAATCTTGGTGCTCTCATGCAAGCCACAGGCAGACTGTGAAAGGGAATGGAGGTATCACACTGGGGGAGAATGGAAGAATTTTGCTGAGGTGACGCATAGGGAGATTTACCCTGTACTTGACCTTGAAATGCTTTTCAATGACACTGGGGGTCATTTTAACCTAACCCACATGGCAGCAAAATGACAGGAGCGGATTGGCAGTCCGTCGTTTACCTTGCCGGACTTTTACTTTCCACTAAGTCCAGAGTGTCAAAAATTTGACTTATGTGTTCAATGTTAAACCAAGTTGGCGGGGCGGGGGCGGAATCATTTTTTTTAAATGAAGGATCAGTCATGGAATGATAAAGATGCTTAAAAAATTCCAAGAGGATGTTATCTCAGAACCACAAAAACACAAAGTAATCTGACTGGATAACCAGGCACTAATTGCTAGTTGCCTAATTAGCAAATTCATTAGCTGACCCAGCTGCTAGTTCTTGGCATCATATTCACTCAATACAGTCATCTGCTGCTCTGCCTGAAGAGCCCCTGAGTACAAACATTCTGTGACTAATGCTTGGACTGCCCTGTTGATCACGGGCCTCCACACAGAAGTTCATTTCATGCCATGGAGACCATAGAAAAAAATATTCCGACATCTTTGTTTCTCTTCACATTGACAACCATTCATATGCTAACACCATTTACACGCTGACAATGCAGATATCACAGAAACAACATATTTAGCTGAAAAAACACTCCTGGAAATCATTCATTTAAATGGCATAACAGAGTTGAAGCAATGGCTGGAGAGGCTACATCAGATGTGCTTACTGCTAGGTAGGTCAAATGACTGATATGCTTCTTTAAGAGTTCTGTGAAACAGCACAGTGGCCTATTTGTATAGGACTGATCCGACGGTCATGGTGATGTTAATAGCTGTAGTGTTCTTTCTATTCAGACTCCTAATATTGTCCTTGAGAACTTGCACATCAAAGATGCACAAAAGCTTCTTTCACTGTCTTCAAATCTCATAATGAAGTTCAACATGCAGTACCGGCAAAAAGCAAAACTGCAGCTGATATATAATCTGAAATAAAACAGCAAATGCTGAAAATATACAACCGGTTGATAAGCATCTGAAAGAGAATGAACAATTAATATTTCGGGAAGAAGCCACAATCAGAAATGGCACAGTTGGACTGGAGAAGCTCCTTCTGTAGAAATACAAGGGAGCACTGAAGCTTTCATTATGCATGAGGCCCTTCACAACATTTCCCCACTTTACTATACCAAAACAATTCTTTACGCTTTCTGTGGAATGTTTAACAAAAGCACTTTTATATTGCAGTGTGTCTGCACTTCCAACAGCAACAGGTCTCAGCTTTTTATGCATCTTGAGAATAGAGACCGGAGATGTGGAAGACAAGTGTCGCTTTTTATTGGCCTTCTAACAGGGACAAGCAACACTCAGATGTAGTAAAACACAAGGGACTTGCTCAGAGCTCACAGGTTTTTCACTTGAATGCCGCTTTCCCAAGCCCACATACCAAACAGAGAGCACCAGCTGGTGTGAAAAGTTTCGCTTTTGCATTGAGAGAGGTCCAAAAGCTATTATACTCCCATTTTTGGGAAGCATGTCTTTAGGACTTCTCTTGACAGGGCTGCAATTTGTGGTATCCGTGCATTCTCCAGCATGAATATGTGATGTGATCTTTTCTCTCTCTCATTCTCTTTTTCTTTCTCTTTCTCACACACGCTCACACTCACACACCGGAGCTTTCATCAATCAGCAGAACAGAAAGATAGTGCGTTGGTTTATGATGCTTATTTTTCAGCACTGTTCTGTTTTATGAAGATCATATGACATATAATCTCCTGTTAGTTGTGCACTAAAAAACTAAGAACACTAATGGTAACGTGGAGTTTGCTGCAGTGCAGGGCCCCTCACCCGAAACACTATGTGGCCACCAATGTCAAACACTACAGACTCTGACCTTTTCTTTCCTTTTTTAATTTTTTCCTTCTTCTCCCGAAGGCAGAGTCAGTTGCTCTGACTCTGGCCCCACTATCTTAACCAGGTGGTCTTTTTTCACTCGTGCTGTTCAACCCCAGGGAAGGGGCATCACAATCTGACCCAAAGTTGACAAACACGTACATGCACGCACACTCACTCGCTCACATGTATGCACACGCATGTGCACGCACACACATTCAGGCACATTTTTGTATGTGTTGCTGCAGAGCAAACAGGATAAGAACTCTGACTAAGGCCAATTTAAGCAACTCTGTTGTGAACAGCTAGTTCAATCCAGGAATCAATCTATATATAGGAATACATTGTATCTGTAACACTTCAGGTGTCACAGTGTCATACTTGAAAATAGTATTAAAAATCCAGTATGACCTCGACTTTACCTAAGCAGTTGTTCATAACAATCAGTCCTTGAGGAGCATCCCTCTAATTGTCTCCAGTGGTCACATTAAAATTTTAAAAATGTATATAAAAAATAAATCTAACCTCAAGCCTTTAATTGATTTGAGTAAATCACAATAATTGCATATTTTGTCCTTAAAGGGACACACTTCAGCAGCAGAGTAATATTTTATGTGTTACATGATATAATGTTCATGTTGGGGTTGTCAGCTCTGGTTGGACGTATTCTTGAAGATTTGATTATATGATATTTAACCTTGTGATATTTGATCATGTGCTTCAATCACATGACAATGATCACATGACATTGGATCATGTGACATTTGCCCATTGTTTTCCAATCTTGTTGCATTTACCTTAATTGAATGTCTCAGTAAAACATGAGCTATTTTGATGGCAGCAGTGGCCAGGAGAGCATCCTGCAACTCGGGGGAATATAGCAAATCCTCCACATAACGTACGCAGCGCCTTGGGAGGTCTGTCAGTTTTATTTCTTCTTTTTTGCTTCCCCTGATATGAAAACCAGCTGGAGACCTGTGGGCTGGCTTTGCCATTGCTTTACAGCAGCATTTCCAATGAAACACACGGTGGTGCATGCCACATGTCGGTTGGATCTCTATGGATCTGGTGTGTACACTTTTTCATCACTGCCATTTTATTGGCAATGTTGCTTCATTCAACAAGGAGGTAATTTATTATAAATTATGTGAAGTTTTAGCACCCGCCCTCCCTACCCCCACATCCTGCAAGATAGATCACCTTGTGCATCCATTTAAGCACCCGGCAAGACTTAACCACTTTGAATAGGGGAGATTACATATCAGCAAAGACAGGCTTGAGCTGGGAGCTGTGTAAGAAAGGTATTATTTTGAATGGAGTTATAGTGGTGGCCAAGATTTTATTTCCTCACTTGGTGGTAAATGGGATCATATGTGGGCCGTTGATTTTCCTTTCCATTAATTCCACTGGCTGCAAAGGGTCGACATAAAGATAGTTTGAGTAACCTCAACTTAGTTCTTAGTGGGTACAAGCACTCACCTCCTGCTACCTATAAGTTGTTACACTGGCCACTGAATTGACAGTTCTGATGGCTGGGAAAAATAGCAAATTTCACAGCACTGCAGTAGAGGTTGCACTTCAGAGGCTGGTTTTGAAGGTCATTATTTGGGGCAGAGTAAAAGTTGTTTTTATATTGGTCCCTCTTTAGTTTGGATTCTGGGACTCAAGAGCTCTATCCACTTCCACTAGCAAACCTGTCCCTCTTTTCCCAGCAGCAGACTCATAGGTCTGGATTTTGACTTACCATCTGACTGGGAGTGGAGTGGTCAGTAAAGTGTGGGGAATCCAGAAGTCAGGATGCACGTGCATGCTATTGAGTTTTAACCAATCAGTTCCCCCCTCAAGCCTGATTGAAAAGCTTGGCTTCCAGTCAGCTGGAGAGCGAATAGGGGAAAGCCACAGGACAAAATTGGTCGGCCCACAGCAGGATAGGGGGTGGGTTAGGAGGGCAATCTCGGTTAGGAGGGTGGAAGGATAGGAAGGAAGGTGAACCTGGTGGAGGGCAGGATGTCGATCAAGAAAAGAGAAGGGGTGGTGGATCCCAGAGGAGAGAGTGAGGGGTGTGGTGGGTCAGCTGGAAGGGCTGTCAATCCCTGGGTCCCAGGAGAGTTGGAAGCCATAGTGGAGGAAAGTTGGGGGTGGCGCAGGGGAGTTGGGGGGGAGCAGTGGGGGGTGGTGCGTTCGGGAGCTGGAATCTGAGACCTTGGGAATGGGATTGAGGCCTGGGGGGTGGGATTTGAAGCCTAAGGAGATAATTGTATACTTGTGGTGGCGGGATTGAGGTCAGGTCCTCGGAATGTGTTGGGGGGCTTGGTTCAGAGTCTTTGGAACGGGGGGAAGGTGCGGGGAGATCAGAGGTCTCGTGGGGAAGACTGGGGATGATGGGCGGGTGGATTCTGAAAGTTAAACAGACAGGCACACCTGGATCCAGCAGGTAGGCGTAAGGACACTCACTCCCGGATCTGGCAATCCTCGCCTGGATGTATCTGCTGGGAAGAGGCTTGGGAAATGGAAAATATTTCATTCCTCAGTGCAATTAGCACACACCTAAAAAAAACATTATTTTTCTTTCAAAATGGCGTGGGATTATCCCCAGCACTTCTGGAGCATTTACAATATACATTAAATTAGGAGACTAGATCATACAACAATCATATGATAAATATGTTACATAAGTACTTTACATATCATAGGAATTTTAAAATATTTAATTTGCATTAAATATGAGGTGACTGGCATGCTAGACTCTTGTTTTGCATTATCTATGAATTTTTCAGTCACTCTTTAGTCCTAAGTTTATTCAACACAGTTGCAGACACAGAGGTAGATAAACAACGCTGCTCGAGATGGCTTGACAGTGAATTTTTTCAGAGCAACAACCATGAATAGAACAGAAAGTAAATGTGGAGAAATTGCACTGGAATGCTGGAGCTATTCTTTCTGTGTCCTTGATTAAACATTTAATGGGATTATACTGGAAGCTGTTACAGCCAGCCAATTGGAGCCAGTAAGTAAACCCGACTTGCCTTGCTGTAGGATGCACACCAGCACTACATTTACATTGTCCTGCTGCCTCCAGAGAGGTGAGCCTCATCCTACAAGACATGTTTCCCAGAGGCTCCTGGGGAATGGCGCCATATGCAGGCAAACTTAAATGGGCACCTCCTGCTGACTAGGATGCTGCAGACTCAGTGTTTTTCTCAAAGGGAAACTTAAAAGTGAAGAAAAGAGCTCTGGAGCATTTGTGTCCATCCTTTCAGCATTGCAAATGTTTGTTCTGAATCCATCCCACAATGACAGCATTCAAATTAGCAGCACCCCGAACCTCGTCGCTTTGTGTGGACGGAGTTCTCAAATGCAAGTTGCTTCCACTTTGGCCTGAGAGACAGGCTTGTGCCATCAGACATACGGGTCTTGTGCAGCCAGCAACGACCCCAGAGTAAATTTAATGTCTTCACTACCAAAGAAGGCTCCCTTTTGAGGACTGTCAAAAAACTGCTGTGAATAGGCCTCAAGTCTGGAATAGACTCACTTCAGCAAAAATGTCTTTTTAACCTTATGTCATATTTGCGCTATCTGTGGTTTTCAGTGTAATTAATAAATTGCTGTAATTACCCCAGCACCACTAATTAATGGCAGCGTGAATCTTATTGTTTCAAGATGTCTCCAAGGTCTTGCTCCCCCTCCCCCATCCTGCTCAGATTGCCTCAGGCTGCAGAATGCCACTCACAATGAGTTTGCTTTTCAAATCTGTAGTGGCGGATTCCTGCAGAACCTCCATGCCTGGAAGTGCTGTCAGGGAAACTTGACGTCCCAGCACATTCCCATCCTGTAGATTGGTGCTGCTTGGAGCAAATGCCTCTTTCAACCTTATGTTTGATCTCTAGTGAGGGTGTGGGCAGGAAAGAGTTTTATTCAGAGCCTATCCAGCCTGTTGCTTTAGATCAGATGGGTGCAGTCACCTCAGCACAAGTAAAGACTGTTGATGTTCCTGGGGCAGATTTTTAAAAAATAATCCTATGGTTTTAGCCACACTCAAGTGAGGGAGAGGAAGGGTACTGCAAACAAATTCTGCAGCCTTGAGTGAGGGGATTTTAATCCAATGTTTCTGCTTCAGATTGCTATTTAACCCCCATGCATATAGATATAGGGGAGAATTTTTTGCTGAGGGGGCAGACACGTGCCGGGTCTGCTCGAGCATAAAATAGCGCGTGATGACGTTGGGCGAGCGTCCTGACATCATCATGCACTCGCGCGATATTTTGGTCAGCGGGCATGTGTGGGAGTCAGAGCCACGCCTGCCATCAATTACGAGGCCAGTTAAGGCCAATAAAAAGCCAATGAAACTAGATTTTAAGTTGCCCGTACGATTTCGTGGTTGTCACACGGGCAAAATGGGCAGGCGGCCAGCCGACAATGTGCTAAACCTCATCCAAGGGCAGGAAAAAAAAGGTCAGCAGCATTGCCAGTGTGAGTAGTGAAGAGTTTTGAGAAGGTTATGGTGAGCCGCCTTCTTGAACCGCTGCAGTCCATGTGGTGTAGGTACACCCACAGTGCTGTTAGGAAGGGAGTTCCAGGATTTTGACCCAGCGATAGTGAAGGAACCGTGATATATTTCCAAGTCAGGATGGTGAGTGGCTTGGAGGGGAACTTCCAGGTGGCGATGTTCCCATTTATCTGCTGCCCTTGCCCCTCTAGGTGGTAGCTGTCGTGGGTTTGGAAGATGCTGTCGAAGGAGGTTTGGTGAACTCCTGCAGTGCATCTTGTAGATGATACACACTGCTGCCACTGTGCGTCGGTGGTGGAGGGAGTGATTGTTTGTGAATGTGATGCTAATCAAATGGACTGCTTTGTCCTGGACGGTGTCAAGCTCCTTGAGTGTTGTGGGAGCTGCACTCATCCAGGCAAGTGGGGAGCATTCCATCACATTCCTGTTTTGTGCCTTGTAGATGGTGGACAGGCTTTGAGGAGTCAGGAGGTGAGTTACTCATCGCACAATTCCTAACATCTGACCTGCTCTTGTAGCCACAGTATTTATATGGCTAGTCCAGCTCAGTTTCTGGTCAATGGCAGCGCCCAGGATGTTGATAGTGGAGGATTCAGTGATGGTAATG
Organism: Cetorhinus maximus; assembly: GCF_964194155.1. Classification (NCBI taxonomy): domain Eukaryota; kingdom Metazoa; phylum Chordata; class Chondrichthyes; order Lamniformes; family Cetorhinidae; genus Cetorhinus; species Cetorhinus maximus. The sequence goes on along the minus strand of NC_135892.1, from coordinate 83,379,353 downwards.
CCATTGAACATCAAGGGGCAATGCTTGGATTCTGTCTTGTTGGAGATGGTCATTGCCTGACACATGTGTGGCGTGACTGTTACTTGCCACTTATCAGCCCAAGCCTGGATATTGTCCAGGTCTTGCTGCATTTGTTCATGGACAGTTCAGTATCTGAGGAGTTGCGAATGGTGCTGAACATTGTGCAATCATCAGCGAACATCCCCACTTCTGATCTTATGATGGAAGGAAGGTCATTGAGGAAGCAGCTGAAGATGGTTGGGCCTAGGACACTATCCTGAGGAACTCCAGCAGTGATATCCAGGAACTGAGATGACTGACCTCCAACAACCACAGCCATCTTCTTTTGTGCTCGGTATGATTCCAACCAGTGGAGAGTTTTCCCCCTGATCTCCATTGACTCCAGTTTTGCTAGGACTCCTTGATGCCACACTCGGTCAAATGTTGCCTTGATGTCAAGGGCAGTCACTCTCACCCCAACCTCGGGAGTTCAGCTCTTTAGTCCATGTTTGAACCAAGGCTGTAATGAGGTCAGGAGCTGAGTGGCCCTGGCGGAACCCAAACTGGACATCAGTGAGCAGGTTATTGCTAAGCAAGTGCCACTTGATAGCACTGTTGATGACCCCTTCCATTATTTTACCGATGATGGAGAGTAGACTGATGGCGCGGTAATTCGCCGGGTTGGATTTGTCCTGCTTTTTGTGGACAGGACATACCTGGGCAATTTTCCACATAGCCGGGTAGATGCCAATGTTGTAGCTGTACTGGAACAGCTTGGCGAGGGACGCGGCAAGTTCTGGAGCACAAGTCTTCAGTACTACTGCTGAAATACTGTCAGGGCCCATAACCTTTGCAGTATCCAGTGCCTTCAGCGGTTTCTTCATATCATGTGGAGTGAATCGAATTGGCTGAAGACTGGCATCTGTGATGTTGGGGACCTCTGGAGGAGGCCGAGATGGACCATCCACTCGGCACTTCCGGTTGAAGATTGTTGCGAATGCTTCAACCTTATCTTTTGCACTGCTGTGCTGGGCTGCTCCATCATTGAGGATGGGGATATTTGTGGGGCCTCCTACTCCAATGAGTTGTTTAATTGTCCACCACCATTCACGACAAGATTCGGCAGGACTGCAGAGCTTAGATCTGATCTGTTGGTTGTGGGGTCGCTTAGCTCTGTCTATCACTTGCTGCTTATGCTGTTTGGCACGCAAGTAGTCCTGTTTTATAGCTTCACCAGGTTGACGCCTCATTTTTAGGTTTGCCTGGTGCTGCTCCTGGCATGCCCTCCTGCACTCTTCATTGAACCAGAGTTGATCCCCTGGCTTGATGGTCATGGTAGAGTGGGGGATATGCCGGGCCATGAGGTTACAGATTGTATTTGAGTACAATTCTGCTGCTGTTGATGGCCCGCAGTGCCTCATGGGTGCCCAGTCTTGAGTTGCTAGATCTGTTCGAAACTTATCCCATTTAGCACGGTGTTAGTGCCACACAACACGATGGAGGGTATCCTCAATGTGAAGGTGGGACTTCACCTCCACAACAACTGTGCGGTGGTCACTCCTACCAATGCTGTCCTGGACAGATGCATCTGCGGTAGGCAGGTTGGTGAGGATGAGCTCAAGTATGTTTTTCCCTCTTGTTGGTTCCCTCACCACCTGCCGCAGACCCAGTCTAGCAGCTATGTCATTCAGGACTCGGCCAGCTCGGTCAGTAGTGGTGCTACCGAGCCACTCTTGGTGATGAACATTGAAGTCCCCCACCCAGAGTACATTCTGTTCCCTGGCCACCCTCAGTGCTTCCTCCAAGTGATGTTCAACATGGAGGATCACTGATTCGTCACACAAGATGGGACATGTTAATAAATATCACAAAAACTTTATTAAACTTTTTTAAAACAGACATGAAACCTCATCTTGCCAGTGGATGAGGTTTCATGTTTTTCAGAAGCCCGCTGGGGCTCCTGGCCTGCCCACCAGCCTTAAGGTTGGATAAGCAGGGCCTTTAATTAGTTTAACTACCCTGTCAATGGCTTCAATTGGCCATTGACAGGTCGGCGGGTGGACAGCTGATTGCGCTGTCCGCCCGCCTTCCTGAATATTTAAATGGGAACCCCCGACGCCATCCCCCGCCACTGTCATTTTCGCGTTGGCGAGTGGGCCCCGCCCACTTCTCGCCGACGGAAAAATTCTGCCCTAGGTCTCTGGATTACTAGTCCAGCAACAATACCACTACACCATCGCCTCCCCCTGGTTGTTTATTGGTACTTGGCAACTTCATCTCTCTTTGGGGCTTCATTGTTAACATTTCCAGACTTCATTTCAGGACTTATTGGTGTCTCCAAGGCCCCCTGAGGATTCAGACAGTGTGGACCATTCCAGGTATCAGACAGCCTTCTGTTACCCTGGTAATGGAGATTGTGGTCTCTGCTGGTGGCACCTTCTCCTCTAAGGAAGAAAGGGGCAGAAAGGAGGGGAGGCCAGGTGTCCCAATGCAGCTTCCAGGGGAGCAACCTGCGGGAGGAGAGGTACAAGCACAAGGGGCGCAGGGCCAGCAGGTAGTCCAAGGCGGAAGGAGCCTCAGAAGATGCCACTATCCTGCTCCCAGGGTTTACGGTGATGCAGCTACCTCAATAGGTAGGGAAACCGTGACCTCCATTTGTCAGACGATTGGGCCTGAGATCAGCTCTGACTGTGTGGGTGGACACCCCGTGCAAGTGGCTCTGAAGGTCACAGTGGTCCTCAACTTCTATGCACCAGCTCTTTCCAGGGGTCAGTGAGGGATCTTTGTGGAGTCTCCCAATCAGCTGTCCACAGTTGCATTAAGCTGATGACAGAAGCTCTGCTCAGGCAGATGCTGACATTTATTCTTTACCGTACAGATCAGGCCAGCCAGGCTGAATGAGCCAGAGGGTTTGCAGCGATTGCTGGGTTTCCCTGCATCTAGGGTTCGATTGACAGCACACGTAGCCATCAAAGCACCAGCAGGTCAGCCACAAGCCTCCGTCAACAGGAAGGGATTCCACTCCATGAACGACAGTGTGTGACCACAGGATGCATATTCTGCAAGTCTGTGCAAGGTACCCTGACAGCTCCCGGTTACATCCTGAGACACTCCCAGGTGCCGAGGCTCTTCAGTGCTCCAGCCCAACTGGACGGATAGCTGCTGGGTGACAAGGGCTATCTGTTGAAATGGTGGTTTATGATGCTTCTCTGCCACCCAAGAACAGAGGCAGAGAAGTGTTACAATATGAGTTATACCTCCACAAGGGCAGTGGTAGACAGAAACATAGTCTTCTCAAGATGCTCTTCTGATGCCTGGATCATTCAGGGGGAAGCACTACAATACCCACCAGAGGGGGTGTCACTGATAGCGGTTGCATGCTGCACTCTCCACAATCTGGCACTGGCAAGGGGGGGAGCCACTGGAGGAAGAGGATCTTGACGCAGCTGCACAGGCCACAGATGATGAATCCAGTAGTGAGTCCGAAGAGGAGCACGGTGAAGAGAATGCTGAGGGCGTGGAGGCAAGCATCGGTAAGCTCCAGGGAGGAAGGGACACCAGAGACACTTCGATCCAACAATCCTTCAGCTAGGCTACCAGAGATCTGCTTCCACCTCATGCCAGGGCTGCCGCCTCCATCCCGGATGTCTGAAATGACCCTCTCATGTGCACCCAATGTCCACTCAGTGCCTGTGCAATAAAGTATCGAGCCACTCACATCTAGCATTTCATACTGGTGCACCCTGCACCAGAAAGAAAAAAGGTGAAGCATACTCAGGCCATCAGAACCAAAGCAAGTTTAATATTATTGTCACATTGAATGCATAATGACATTACCATTACTGGTGTTGATGTCCACACCAGCAGACATATAAACCAAACATAATCGAACAGAAAATCACCCATGAACTGTCCCTCTTGTGCTCGTGGTGCCTTTAACTTACATTTCTGAGTGCTACACCTTGGTGCCCCCCCTTGCTGGCACTGGCATTGGAGACAGCTGCTGGCTCTGCTGTCTTGTTGGCCTTGATGACCTTGATGGTCGTCGTATGGCCAGTGGAGCCTGTGCTGACCCCACTTGGCAGGGAGTGGCCAGTGCCACGGCTGGCATCTCCCCAGTTATTGCAGCTTCATCAGATGCAAGGGTCACTGGCAGAGGGGCGGAGGATCTGCTACTGTCATCCAGAGCACCCTGAGAGGAGCCCACAGAGACGACAGGCAACTTGTGCACCAACATGAGGTCACTCTGGACTTCCCTGCTCACCATTGATGGACGGGCATCTAGCTGGGATACTGGGTGCCTCATCCATCTCCCACACTGGTACTGACCACCTGAGGTCATTGCCTGCGTGAAGGCTTGCAGTGCAGTGGGCAACCCCAGGAACCCCTGATTCTGTCCCTGGAGCTACCTCTCCATGAGAGTCGCCACTCTCTCAATGGAGGAGGCAGTGCCCTCAGCCATAAGGGTCAACGCAGTGCTCATGCTCCGCATGAACTCCTCAGCAACGGAGACCATGGCACACAGACCCTCATGGATCTCTGCCAGATCCTCCCGTACATCCCGCTGGACATCCAGCGTCTGCCACCACCTAATGGACATCTCTAGAGGCTCATCATCTCACATCGCCTGGGCATCATCCCGGTCCCCAGTGCCCTCTGACTGCAGGCGCCCTGGGCACTCTCTGCCTCTGCCTGCACCTCAAGTGAGTGTGAAGTGCCCTCACAGATGTGCACCGACATTATAGCTACCAATCTAATGCCCACCAAGGTGCTGGTATCTGTGCTGGTGCCTGGTTCAGAGAGTGGGTGTGACGCAGATGCAAATGAAGCCCAGCGGTCCTCCAGCGTCAGGGGTGGCCCTTTCTGGTCCAGAGAGCGTGTGCGTGCTGGTGAATCTAAGGGAGAACAAGGACGTGTCATTAGTTAAAGTCATCACACTGTCACTGTGCATGCCAGGCACCCTGGTGAGACAATGAAGATCTGCATCATCGTGCCATCATCTTTCAATGGTCAATGGGGTCTCCAGGTTCGAGGCTCCCAAAAATGAAGAGACTACAGTAGAATGGTTGCACAATCTAAGACTCTCACCTCTGTGCCCTGCACTCTTACCTTCGTCTGGCACCCCTGCCTCTCCACGCCTTGCTGCACATGGAGCGTGCCGGCTCTCCAGCTCAAGGGCGTTCTGCTCGAATCTGGTGAGTAGCAGCGGGTTGGGCAGGTCTCCACCTGTACGGGACCTCTCTGATTGGTTTTGGCTCGTCTTCTCCTGAAAGGACAGAGAAGCATTGATTATTCCACTCTCTACCTGCAGCGCCATTGCAGCCTGGCCAACCCCAGCTAAGGATCACCTTGCAGGGCACATCCGAGTTGTGGCCCTCGAGTTGTGGCACTCAGTCCAAGCAGCCAGGGCTCACCCCTTTGACCAGCTTCAGCGTCATTGACAGTTGGCACTCAGACTTTAGCACCCCTGAGGTCCCTGCAGGACGGCCACACCTTAACACTTCTGCACACTGACCCTTGCCAACACGATACTCACCCTTCCTGAATGCAGCAGGTCATTGAACCTCTTCCGGCACTGCACCCATGTGAGCTGCACCACGTCATGGCTACTAACCAGCGCTGCAACCTCCTCCCAGGTCCTCTTTGTGAGGTGTGGTGGCCTCCTCCTCCCATCTCCGCGGACAAGGGTGCCCCTCCTGTCTGCCACCTCCTCCAAAAGGACCGCTAGGCACTCATCCGAAAAGCGGGGGGCTGAGTGCCCACCTGACCTGCCCTCCTGCCTCCATGTCCAGCCGCACTCGACTCCATAACTTGAATGTTGAAACCGTGGAAGAGACGTTCTTCTATGGCAGCCTTCAAACGGCTGCCTGTGCCACTTTTAAACCAGCTGCTGGGTCATCATTTAACCTGGCGGCCGACAGGCACCCGCCCCCGCTCGCCCCTTCCGGAACAGTCATTCGCCCCCCGGGCCCGTCGATCGTGCCCGCCCTCTGACCTGAAAATTCTGCCCGTAGAATGCGGCCACAATCGGGCATGGCTGTGATGATCCCATACCCCTCCTGTGACCAAAGCATGATGCCTGGGATCACACATGAAGAGTAGTCACTTTCCGAAGGTAGTGGAGTTGCCCAGTGCCCTTTAGAGCCTTACTGTGCCAAATGGCGAGGAGAAAACTGGATGAAAAAAGGAGGCTAAACATTAAAAATACAATTTTTAAAAAATTATTCTTTCATGGAATGTGGGCATCATTGGCAAGGCCAGCATTTGATGCTCATCCCGAATTACCCTTGAATTATAGTGGCTTAACTAGGGCAGTTTCAAGTCTGTGGGTCTGGAGTCCCATGTAGGCCAGACCAGGTGCTGGAGATGTCATGTTTTGGATGAGACATTAAATCGAGGCCCCATCTCCCTTTTTGGGTGGATGCAAGAGATCCCATGGCACTATTTTGAAGAAAAGCAGGGGAGTTATTCCTAGTGTCCTGGCCGGTATTTATTCCTCAGTCAACATCACAAAAACATCATAATTATCACATTGCTTTTTGTGGGATCTTGCTTTGTGCAAATTGGCAAACTGGCTGTCATGCTTGCTATATTACAATAGTGACTACACATTAAAAATGCTTCATTGGTTGTGCCCTGCTTTGAGACGTATATCCTCGCTGTATCGATTTGCAGGGGCCAATGCAATAATTAAATTGCGTTATGAAAAGACTTAAAAGTTTGCATAATCCAACAAAAGATTTAAAAATTGAAAGGTTTATACCTTGCTAAGTATATTAAAACAATAGTGCTATATTATGCACATGGCTTTTCAGAGCAAAGTTGAGACGTCTGCTTCATAAAACGCAATTGCCATGTGACTATTCCCCTAATGTAGATTATGGGTTGTGTTCTGAGCATGTTTGCAATGCAGTTCCTGGCTTTGTAAACAATATGTTTTTAAAAAAGCAGGATAATTAGTGGCTAGTAAATATTTTTATCCGGTGATAAAGCCAGTGGATAATAAACTTGACATGCTACAATAAACAACCCCCTTAGCCTCACACAACATCAATCCTGGAGGAAAAGCAAGACAAGTATATTTAATGTTACAGCCCACAGATTGACGTAATCTGAGATTACAGACAATGTACTGATCTAATCAGTATTTCATCAGTGATTATCCAAAGCCGCTGAACAGCAATAGTTGTTAATTAATGTCTGAGATAAATATGTTGGGGGATTAAACAGCTTTTGGTAAATGGGAAAGTACTAAAGATCCAGTCTGTTTCTTTAATCCCTATTTATCATACCAAATAAATGTTGTATTTATATTCTAGTTCTGCCAAGTTTGACATTCATTTGAACACTGTGAATTCTACCAAGATATTGAATTAGCCTTGTTTTACTTCACATCCTGGACTTTGAGCTTGCTGATTTTGGGATCCCATTTACGGAACAAGAAGCGAAACCTGAATTTTATGGGGAATCAGGGGTGGGGGGAGATGGTGACATAGCGGTAATGTTACTGGACCAGTAATCCAGAGACCCAGGTTAATGTCTGTGGATACAGATTCAAATCCCAGCATGGCAGCTGGTGCAATTTAAATTCAATTAATAGAATCTGCAACTGACCATGAAACTATTCTACCTGGTTCATGAATGCCCTTTAGGGCAGGCTGGGCGGGCGTCCACCGGTATGGGACCTCTCTGATTGGTTTTGGCTCGTCTTCTCCTGAAAGGACAGAGGAGCATTGATTATTCCAGTCTCTACCTGCAGCGCCATTGCAGCCTGGCCAACCCCAGCGTGAGGTGCGGTGGCCTCCTCCTCCCATCTCCGTGGACAAGGGTGCCCCTCCTAGCAGCCGCCTCCTCCAAAAGGACCGCTAGGCACTCATCCGAAAAGCAGGGGGCCGAGTGCCCACCCGACCTGCCCTCCTGCCTCCATGTCCAGCCGCACTCGACTCCATAACTTGAATGTTGAAACCGCGGAAGAGACGTTCTTCTGTGGCAGCCTTCAAATGGCTGCCTGTGCCGCTTTTAAACCAGCTGCCGGGTCGTCATTTGACCTGGCGGCCGACAGGCACTCGCCCCTTCCCAACCAGTGGGGAACCACGTTTCATGCCGAGCAGGCCTTAATTGGCCCACCAGCGTGAAATCGCGGTCGTGGGCTGATTGCAAGCAGTGGCCCGTTTCTCATTCGCCCCCCCGGGCCCGTTGATCATGCCCGCCCTCCGACCTGAAAATTCTGCCCATAGAATGCGGCCACAATCGGGCTTGGCTGTGATGACCCCATACCTATCCTGTGACTATACCTAGTCTGGCCTACGTGTAACTCCAGATCCACAGTAATGTGGTTGACTCTTAATTGCCCTCTGAAATGGCCTAGCCAGCTCCTCACTTCAAGGACAATTAGGGATGGGCAACAAATTCTGGCTTGCCAATGATGCCCACATCCCATGAAAAAATAAATAAAATAAAATCACAGTAATGTGTAGAAATAGGGACAACATTTTCCCCTTAACTGCAAGTTTCAAAAAGTGACCCTAAAATAAATGGAATGTTATTTCAATTTGTAGAAATATGGGTACACAGATTATACCAAATGTGATGCCTGATCACAAACAATTAACATAACATGAATGTCAAGTGTGGCTTTAAATCCTATTCTTGACTGATGTCGGAACCTAGTTACCTCAGTTTTGACAGACCATTTTTTTTTTGCCTTTGTATATCATATCTTGTCCTTTCAACCAAAAATGTATTTGTTTTAGGGAAAGACAACAAGGAGAAGAGAGAAAGCGTAAGTTAAAAAAGGAACCTCACCCTCACCAAATAGAAGACAATTGAACAATTAGGCATGGTCCAAATGAACACAGTGCCTTTGAGAGTGTTGTTTCCATCATTGCAGCTGACACTAACCTCAGGTAAATGTTTTACAAGACGTTTTACCAAATTTCTCTGTCTCCATTGCATCTGTTCTGATGATGCTACCTTCCACCAGCGATTCTGACATGTCTTCCTTTTTTCTGAACTGAGGATTCCCCCCCACCCCTTTCATTGTGGTTGACAGGGCTGTCAGCCATGTCCGACCCATTTCCTGCACTTTTGCCCTCATCCCTTCTATACCCTCGCAGAAATACAGTAGGGTTCCTCTTGTCCTCACTTTCCACCTCACCAGCATTTGTATTCAAAAGATCATCCTCTGTCATTTCTACCACCTCCAGCATGATGCCACCACCAAACAGATCTTCCCCTCCCCTGTCAGCATTTGTGACACCCTGGTCCACTCCTCTATTACCCCAACATCTCATCCCCCTCTCATGGCATCTTCCCACGCAACCTCACAAGGTTTAACACCTGCCCCTTTACCTCCTCTCTCTCCACTGTCCAAGACCCTAAACACTCCTTCCAGGTGAAGCAGTGATTTACTTGTACTCCTTTCAATTTGGTCTACTGCATTTGCTGCTCACAATGCAGTCTCCTCTACATTGGGGAGACCAAACACAGACTGGGTGACCGCTTTTCGGAAAACTCAGCCCACAAGCATGACACCGACCTTCCGGTTGCTTGCCATTTCAATTCACCATCTTGCTCTCATGCTCACATTGCTGTCCTCAGCTTGCTGCAGTGTTTCAGTGAAGCTCAATGCAAGCTGGAGGAACAGTACCTCATCTTCCCATTAGGCACTTGACAGACTTCCAGATTCAACATTGAGTTCAACAACTTCAGACGATGAGCTCTGTCCTCCATTTTGATTTTTTTCCTCCCAAGTGCCAGTTTGTATCTTGTTTTCATGTTTTTGTTTTCAGAGCTGACCTTTATTCTGCTATTGACACCTAGTCTGGACCAATGCTTTGCTTCTTTCTATTACCACCATTACCATTCCCTTTGCCTTTTGTCCATGACATTTTTTAGTATTAATCTCCCCCACCCTCTAAATATCCCTGACCTTCTCATTTGTTTGACCTGATCCCCTTTTCCAACAGCATGACATCACATTTCTAGCTCCCTTCAGTTCTGAAGAAGGGTCATATTGGGCTTGAAATGTTAACTCTGTTTCTGTCTCCAGATACTGCCAGACCAGCTGGGCCTTTCCAGCACTTTCTGTTTTTATTTCATGGCATCCACAGTATTTTGCCTTTATTTTATCAAATTATGCTAAGTCTTTAAAACCCTGACATTCCCTCAGGAAAATTTATGACAGTGGTTATCTTAATAGCTGCTTAAAAACTAAACAAGGTGGAAGCAAAATGTTCATATGCAAAATGACGCAGCTGGGAGAAGAGTCCTTTCATTCCTGGTACAAATGAACTTTTAATTTTTACAATGGGATTACAGATGCAATGCTTTAACATCTCTACAGCCTGCTACAAAACATATTACTTTAACGGATATCTGTGTTATGCTTATGAGGTGCTTTGAAATGCTGATTCCGGTACTTAATTACTGAGCTTTGGGTGATCTGGAGTCTTTGGGTGACATCTGTTAAACACAAACTGTCATCTGTCTGTTTAAGATATGTCGAGGGGATGGATATCAGAACGGCCCTGTCAGAGTCCAGAGAGTTGACATGCGTGGAAATGTCTCATGTGTGTGGACTGCATATCAAGGGTTTGTTTGAGATTGATTGTTTCTGAAAGCAGCACTTTTTGACTCTTAAGATCATGTAACAGTTCATATAAAATCCTCACATCCATACCAGTGACTGTAGAGCATGTCTTTGAAAAAAATTCTACCGTCTCCCCTGACGCCAGTGCTCTGATTCAACAGTGCCGACAGCTCATGGTACCTCAGTCTGAGCCTCAACAGTGACTATCAACAGGCTGCGTTGTCAGTAGGGGTTATCATAACTGTGTCTGGTCTTGTCCTCACCTGACATTCACATGTGCACTATCACTAGATGGTATTCAGCAATGAGCAATGAGATCCCTGGGTGGGTTTTTTTGTGTTCTCTTCTGCAGTACAATGGGCATTGAGGCCAATTGGAGGACCCTTCCAGGATTTGAAGCTATAGCTTTCCAGGTCTGTACAGTTCAGTTTCATACCCGACAGGGCATAATGTAAATTGCCCTCCCTCCCGGCATATCTTTAATGCCAGTTACATTTATTTCATCTTTCCTACAAATTCCTCTTTTGAAGGCTTTGTTCATTTCTCATTGTTCATTTTAGCTGCCCCTCCATTCTCACGGCAGCCAGTCCACCACCTCACCGAGTTTACCCGATGTATGTGACCTCAGCATAATACATAAGCATGAAGCTTTCCCATGGTAGTCTTCATGGAATAAAATCATTTTGCTACTTCAGTCTTCAAACAAATAACACAATGGGGTTTGGCGAACTGCAGAACAAACTAAATTACTATTTACTCAGGGCTACATAGCACAATGAATGGAATTATCACACGGGTTGTCATTTTGCGAGTAGCTCACTGGACCAACTTGGATTTTCTACTCAGCTTGGTCCAAGGCTCATTAACAATTGTTGCTTCAAAAGCTCATTGACTGGCGCATCAGGTGGATCCAATTGATCTCTGCAGGCTATTGGGCAGAGGATATTATAGCTCTTTGCCTACTATAAGAGGTGGATTCCTGATGAAGCATTCCTTATTGGTGCAACCTTGAATCACAATTTCACCTGATAGTGTCATGAGCTGAAGACACTCTGCATTTCTCAAAACTCATAGATTGTATATCATTTATTAACACTGTCACTGTACAGTGGCTGATGTGTTGAGGATAAGGAAAAGGAGCTGTTTTGTTGATGTTGTTGCTTTGTCTTGTAAAGAATTTTTAAATATGTGGTTTCAGATGATGCCAGTAAATTATGTGTGACAGCTTCATTTTTAGAAAAAAAATCCATCTTCCTATTTTTTTCTCTTTCTCTTTCAGCTCTGCCTTTCTATTCACCACATATCATGAACCAGACTGAAACGGCATGTCAGGACCAATACTGTCTTTACGATACAGAATGAGTCAGGCAGACATGCACTGTTAACATCAGGGAATCTCCAAAGAGAAGATCCAATACCTGGAACAGGCATGTAAGTGAGTTGACATCAGCAAAACACATCCACTCATTTCTTTATTGAGATGGATGTCTTAATGATGCTATGAAGCTTTTTAACTATGGAATTCATGGGTAAAAAAGAAAATATCCATCATTACAATGTCCCCTTTCCAACAGAAACCAATCCTCCTAGTACAAGCAGGAGGTAAATCCTGACGTAGTTAAAAACAAGGTGGAAAATATTACAATAAGTGAAAGGAATATATTAGTGAAGTTATCCAAGCTAAAGGAGCACAAACTGCCAGGACCTGAGAGGATACATCTGCAGATCCCAATGGAAATGGGAAAGAAATAGTAGAGGCCTGAAAAATTATGGGCAGCTTTTTCCGGTCGGCGAGCAGGGGCGGGTCCCACTTGCCGACGCGGGATGATGTCGGGCGTGCGCCCTGATATCTCCCCGCGTCACTTAGATTTTCCGCGCGCCCGCTGACCTGTCAACGGCCTATTGAGGCCATTAAAAAAGTAATTGAAATGATTAATGGACCTGCCCGTCCAACCTTAAGGTTGGCTGGCAGGTGAAAAGCCCAGGCGGCCTTCCGAAAAAGCATGAAACCTCATCCATGGGCGGGATGGAGTTTCATGAGGGAGTTAAAATTTTTGGAATATTTTAAAATAAAAGTAATGGACATGTCCCAGCTCATGTGACAGTGTCACATGAGGGGACATGTCAGGAAAATTTTTTCTAACCTTTAAAATTTTTTTTATAACTTCAACCAATCTCCCTGAGGCGGCGCTTCCACACAAGGAGTGCTCAGCGCTTCCGAGTGGACATCACGCTGGGTAGGCCTTAATTGGCCCCCCTACATAAAATGGTGGCGCGCCCCCGACTGCCCGCATTCGCTCCCACACAACCCACCCCGACAGGGAGATCTTTGAAAATGAATATGTGCTGGAGGACTGTAGAGTGACTAATTGTCATTTTCAAAAAAGGAGACAGAACTAACCTGGATAATTGCAGGACAGTTCAGTTATTGTCTGTGATAGAGAAAATTTTGGGACCTTCAATTAAAGATAAAATTAATAAATGTCTATGTGCAGTGGTGTAGTGGCAAATTTTGAGGTGCAGGAGCGCTAAGAAAATGCGTTGGCCATATCATTTCTAATTCTACTATTACGTTGCTTTCCTATGTATTAGTCATTTGAGTCATCAAATGTCAATAAAACTATGCTTTTTAAGTAAAAAGTATGAGTGCGCTTAGGCATTTTATTTCGAACCATGTGGTATTTTGAATCATTTGTCTTTAGCATGGCTTGAAATTCATTATCCAATAGTTTAGCTAGTTAATTCGAGCCTATTAAAAACATGAATTACAGAAAGCTTTACTTATTTCTGACTGGTGGATGGCATATAGAGGGACCACTGCTTTTCTAGATTTAAATTGATAACCTAGACCTGGGTGTATAGGGCACAATTTCAAAATTTGAAGATGATACAAGACTTGGAAGTATTGTGACCGATGAGGAGGATAGTGATAGACTTTAAGAGGATGTAGGCTGGCTGGTGGAATGCGCAGACATGTGGCAGATGAAATTTAATGTAGAGATGTGTGAAGTGTGACATTTTGGTCAGAAGAACGAGGGGAGGTGACATAAAATAAAGGGTACAATTCTAAAGAAAATGCAGGAGCAGAGGGACCTGGGCGTATATGTGCATAAATTATTGAAGGTGGCAAGGTAGGTTGAGAAAGCAGTAAATAAATTATGCTGAATCCTGGGTTTTATAATTAGGGGCACAGAGTACAAAAGCATGTGTAAATTAGGAGCTGCTTTCATTAGAACAAAAGAGATTATGGGAATGATTTGATAAAGATGGGATAGATTAGGTAGAAAGAAATTGTTTCTAATGATTGAGAGGTCTCAAACAAGAGGATTTGGATATAAGATTAAATGAAAGCAATTTAAGACAGAGAGCAGGAGAAACTTTATTTATACAGAAGGTTGTGAGGTCGTGGAATGTTAGTAATTAAAGCAAAGACCCTGTCAATGTTTAAGAGTAAGTTGATAGATGGCTGAAAGTAAAGGAAGTAAAAAGATATGAGAACAGGCAGGCACATGGAATTAGGAATACTACTTGCAGGAGAATATAGAGTTTATAGAGCAAGACATAAGAACAGAAGAAGTAGGAGCAAGAGTAGACCATATGGCCCCTGAAGCCTACTCTGCCATTCAATATGATGCTTTAACTCCACTTTCTCATCTGCATGGGCTGGATGAGTCAAATAGCCTTCCGATATCATAATTTCAATGTAAAAATATTCTATAAAATCTATTGTGTGCTTCAATCATTTTCCATCTGTCTTTGACACTGAAAGCACAAATAGAGCAACAACCAGGGAGCAACACTGAATCTGTTTTTAAACTAGTGCTTGTTTAAGTTGCATTCTTCCAGACAGATAGCTCTGTGTCAGCTCCCATAATTTACATGATTAAATCTGGCACCTTTAACATGCATAATTTTAGGTCTTTTTTTTTGGGCCTGTGATTCCACTGCTGGGATAAGGGAGACGGATTTAGTCAGCTGCTGGGTCACAGATGTCAGTCTTCAAGAATCCAACCAGTACAAAAATATCTTCAGAGCTAGTATCACCCACCTGGCAGCTGAAGAGCTATCAGCCATTAATTTGAAATGTGTACACGTTTAATGTTTCCCACACTCCCTCCCCACCACTTCTGAAGGTGTTGGCTCCTTGCCATGCTTTGAATCCATGAATGCTGGTCATCTTCCTGACACCTTGTCTGCGTAACCGTAGTTTAATGTGCAAACCAGTGAATGAACCCTGGGTGACTTTTCCCTCTCTAATGAAGGGGCGCTGATGCTAATTGCAGCATCCATAAAACTAGTGCGCCGGTTAACTCAGCAAAGGAGCTGGGACCTTCCTTGTATCCATGACTCAGTAATTTACTGCCATGAAAAGTTGAGCCATCTGGGCAACACACATTTACTGTTGAACAAAGTTCTATTTCTGTGGTTTAAGAAAAAAATCCCCTTTGTCTGCTAATTTGCTAGGCTATATGTGGTACTGTGTTTGGGAAGCCAAAGGGGTAATGTGGAATTCTCCAGAATCTCCACTAGTTTCACCCTGTGCTCAGCGGGGGAGCATTTGAAGAAGACAACTTGGAATTTCTGTTGGTGTGTTACGATCTTTAGTCTGCTAGGTACATTGCTTTTGCTCAGTGATGCACCTGGAGATCCAAGGCAGATCTGTGGCCTGCTGTATGTGTGAACCTACAACATAAATATCACTAGGATGGTGATTTAAGCTCTTGCAGTTTGGCCTATTGATTCATGACACATAAAAACCTTTCACCTAATGCATGCCATTATTCCAAGAAAAAAACAGAAGTTGCACTGAGGGTGACAGTAGCTCTTTCGACTTATTTAGTCTTCTTCCCCTTTCCTAAGTGATGCTGCACATGAACCATCCCCTTGCTCTGTGAATGTTGTTCGTTTAGCTCTGAATGCTGAAGAGTAACCTTCAATTTTCCTTTCTCCCTATGAGAAAGCAAGAATCTCTAGTGCCTCTTGTTAACAATGAAGTTTAATGAATTACCCTTTACTTTAATGCTCTTTGAGGAGAGAGAGAATATGCTTTTCTTAACGTTTTTTTATTGAATATTTGGTTTGACAAATAAACATAGTGACATAATCAGGGGAACGGTCTGGTAGAGGCTAATGCAAATGGGGAGAGGGAGCTGAAGAGACCATCCATAATATAACAAGAAGTATCTACTTAGATTAATAAATCCAGCAGTTGGCAAGTCAGTACCTACCTCTTAGTCATCAAGGCTTAACAGTTATATAAAAATACACTGAAGAAAACAGTTTCCTCATGGCCATCTGGGCAAAAGCCCTAATGGTGAACCCTATTGCACCTTAGCACCCAGGATATTTCAGTTTTTCTAAAAACAAAGAAAAACTGCAAATTCTGGAAACCTGAACTAAAATAGAAAACGCGGGAAATAATTTTTATCCCTGGTCTGTGCCAGTGTATCTAATTCCAGTTGGGATGACAATCATACCACAATTAGTTTCAGTATTCCAGGCTAGGGAGAGGAAAGTAGTCCAGAGCTCCTACTTGTAATAATTTTCTGGCTGAGAATTGCATGTGAGTGGATGTCAGGCAATTAATTCCCTCAGAAACTTGGGTGTGATCCCACTTGTGGTGCGATAAGAAATTGGGTTGGACCTTGATAGGATGGGTCTCTGCCCTGAATGGGTTATCCCACTGAGGGCTAGAGTATGTGCAAGTTCTGTCTAATAGATAGCTTGATGTTGAGTAGGAATCTGAGGTGATGGCATGTCATCACTAACTGCAACCATCTCCGAGGCACCCAGCGGTCTGGATGCTGCATAAGCTACTGGAACCCAGGTCAACAGAGGGCATGTCCAAGGCTTGTATTTGGCCCACAACATCCCAGAAAAATGTAATGATCACACAGTGAAATGGGTCTTCTAATGAAGGAGGCTGTTTCCACCAAGATTTAAAGCTTCCACCTGTAGTACCAACCTGCGCTGTGAGCGGTTGTGAAGTGTTGCATATTGTGCCCCTACTAGTGTGCGACCAAGATGCTGTCATACTGACGTGATGCCCGCTAAGTTATTGGTATTAGGTTACCCACCCGGACCCTGGACATTGCAATGGGGTCAGGAGTGCTCGCTAATGTTGGATTGTGATTCCTGCTCTGCTGCCATTGTACTACCAGAGCGGCATTGGAGATTTATGACTTCTCAATGTTTAAGCTCATGCACGAAGAATGGCACGCAGGTGATGAACCAGGGGGTTAACAGCAAACCTGGAACTGTACCCCCAAAAAAGTTAGTGCAGGATAGGAGGAAGTGAAGGTAGAAAGCTATCTAGACTGGAGGAAGGAGACAGAAAGAAATGATCTGGGATAATTATAATTTGTTGAATGACCTATTTTTAAATAGGATGTGACACTGAGAGTGTGACTTGCTCTTTAAGTATTCAGATCCTCAATACACCTGAAGGATAAAACAGCAAAGTTGATACAGCTTGTGAAAACATTCTGTGCTGTTTTTTCCCTTACATTGCCACACCTTTGCTTTAAGCTGTAGTTCACTCCCTAACACTCAGACTGGTGTGATGTGTAATCTTGTTGCAACACTAAATTATAACAGTAATGCAAGATGTAATTTAGGCATATCAAGCCATTGTCAGCTGTTGAAAATTGTCTTGAGCAACCCTTCATCTACGTCACAGATGGGTTAAAGGCTAGGAAACTATTAATTAATTTGTTTTACAAAACGCCAGTTGTTAAGATTGTCAGGCCACTCAGCAAGCTTTAACCCTTTCGTTGGTGCAATTCAAACAAGACACACCCATGAACAGATATTTAGAGGAAACATGTCAGGACTCTGCGCACATCACAGCTGAGCCAAATCCTGTTCTCACCTGTCGTCCACATGCCCTCCATCAAGGCTGCAAGATAGCAACTGTGGCTGAATTTCCTCTTCCTGAATCCTGGGGCACTGAACTCACTTGTCAAGCCCCTACCACTGAAATCAGCTCTCTCAGCACTGATCAGGGAACAAACCTGAATAAAACTCTAGCTCTGTTCCACACCAGGCATTGTATCTGTCCATTGGCCTATGTGAAAATTTGTACGTGAGGATAATTTGGATGAGATCACAAAGAAGAAGAGCAGAATTTACCTTCAATGATGAGATTTAATCTAAAAAGCAGCCATGATTGAGTGATACAAAGAGCAGTTGTATCTATAAGGGTCTGTTATAACTCATGATGGGTAAGAGCCTGTAAGAAAAGGAAAGATGAGAGATGATTTGGGGAAGATAATTATAGGAGATGTTTTAGAACAACTAATTGATGTAACATGAATGGAGATTGGAAACTCAAATAGTTTATTGAGCAGCTTTGGCGATAGGAAGAGGAAAGAGAGCAAGTGTGGTTAACAAAGGGTTAAAATAATGAACTTCAGTTAGCTAGAAATAAATTAGAAAATGTATAGGATTTTTGAAGGTTTAGATAATATGCTGAGCAATAAATTATTTAACAAATGTGAATGATAAGACTCATAGGTAGATAATTTGGAGGGGATTGAATAGCAACTATACCCACTTAATGTTAAAACAAAGAGCAGTAAGAGCTGACAGGATAGTGGACATTATCTTTTATTAACAAACCACCTTTCATTACATTTTTGGCCCTTATCTACGCGCAATCCAGAGCCCAACGATCAGGGAAGGCAACTGCCAACGATCTCCTTCTATCAAGCCAACTCCTTATCCTACACCACACACCCACAGCTGACTGAAACCACAGCCTCTGTTTCATCTGCACAAGTAGGGCTCATGAACTATAACCTTTCAACTCAATCCACGGCACCATGAAATAGCAAATTCAACCGACAATGCAGCTTGCACAAAACTCCTACAATGCCACCAAATGTAACAATGGGATTGCACGCCCACTAATCAGCACATGACAAACACAATTCTTCCACCAATGCCACCTTTAATTTTAAAAATCTTAAAATCATTCAAGATCAGCATTTTCCATTGTATCTGCAGCCCATTCTTCTCACCCTTTATCACCAACAATAACTTAAAGCCTGTTCTTCAGTCATGGCCTAGGATGCAGCTACTGGGTTTTTCTCAGCTGTGTGGTGAGGGTAAAAAAACACAGGCTAGATTTTATAGGCCTAAGTACTGATGATAACCGTACTGCAGAGACATGTGGCCTTAAGTCAGTGGTAGGGAAATTATTGGAGAAGATTCTTCGTGACAGGATTTACGACCATTTGGAAGCAAATGGGCATATTAGTGAGAGGCAGCATGGATTTGTGAAGGGGAGGTCGTGTCTCACTAACTTGATCGAGTTTTTCAAGGAAGTGACAAAGATGATCGACGATGGAAGGGCAGTGGATGTTATATACATGGATTTCAGTAAGGCCTTTGACAAGGTCCCTCATGGCAGACTGGTACAGAAGGTAAAGTCGCACGGGATCAGAGGTGAGCTGGCAAGATGGATACAGAATTGGCTTGGTCATAGAAGACAGAGGGTAGCAGTGGAAGGGTGCTTTTCTGAATGGAGAGCTGTGACTAGTAGAGTTCCGCAGGGATCAGTGCTGGGACCTTTGCTGTTTGTAGTATACATAAATGATTTGGAGGAAAATGTAGCTGGGCTAATTAGTAAGTTTGCAGACGACACTAAGGTTGGAGGAGTTGCAGATAGTGAAGAGGATTGTCAAAGGATACAACGGGATATAGATCGGTTGGAGACTTGGGCGGAGAAATGGCAGATGGAGTTTAATCCGGACAAATGCGAGGTAATGCATTGTGGATGGTCTAATACAGGCAGGAATTATACAGTAAATGGCAGAACCCTTAAGTGTATTGACGGACAGTGGGATCTGGGTGTACAGGTCCACAGATCACTGAAAGTGGCAACGCAGGTGGATAAGGTAGTCAGGAAGGCATATGGCATGCTTGTCTTCATTGGCAGGGGTATTGAGTATAAAAGCTGGGAAGTCATGCTGCAGCTGTATAGAACCTTGGTTGGGCCACACTTGGAATATTGCGTGCAATTCTGGTCGCCACATTACCAGAAGGATAAGGAGGCGTTGGAAAGGGTGCAGAGGAGGTTTACCAGGATGCTGCCTAGTCTGGAGGTTATTAGCTATGAGGAGAGGTTGGAGAAACTCGGATTGTTCTCACTGGAGCGACGGAGATTGAGGGGCGACTTGATAGAAGTTTACAAAATTATGAGTGGCATGGACAGAGTAGATAGTCAGAAGCTTTTTCCCAGGGCGGAAGAGTCAATTACTAGGGGACATAGATTTAAAATGAGAGGAGAAAACTATAGAGGGGATGTGCGGGGCAAGTTTTTTACACAGAGGGTAGTGAGTGTCTGGAATTCACTGCCAGAGGAGGCGGTGGAAGCAGGTACGATAGTGGTGTTTAAGAGGCAGCTTGACAAATACATGAATAGGATGGGAATAGAGGGATACGGACCCCGGAAGTGTAAAATGTTTTAGTTGACGGGCAATATGATCGGCGCAGGTTTGGAGGGCCGAAGGGCCTGTTCCTGTGCAGTACTTTTCTTTGTTCTTTGTTCTTTGAAAATGGACCCAGGAGGACTCAAAACATCATAAATATATGTAAGTATGTTTAAGCATGACAGCATGATGGAGATGGTGGCTGGGATTTAATAGAGCCCGCCAGAGCGGGCTAATTGGCGGATTGGTCCGCATAATCATGAGGTCGTGCGGCTCATGCTCGCTGTCAGGAAAACTGACCTCCACCCCTTCCAGCAGCCCCCCCACTCCCCCCCTGTTTTAGTCAGCGGCGGGAATGGACCGAAACGGGTCATCCACCCGCTGGCTAATTAGACACATTATGGAACTACTTAAAAGCCATTATCTCTAAGCCCACCGGATTTAATGGTGACTCAGGGATTCTCCCAAACTATGTGGGTCTCGCATGCCTCCTGAAGATCACCTAGCAAGCCCTGTCAGCCTCATGGGCTGGGGTGTCCCCTTTCAAAGGCACTTAGTGCTCAATTGAGAAACCCTGCATCAGGAAGGAGGGCTCCTGGTGAGAGCCATCCCCCTGCCTTGCATCCGACAGCCCCTCCTACCCCTCATGGGTGACCCCCCCCCCACTCCCTGCGACCCTCAACCCACCCATACTCACCCGTCTCCAGGCCAGTGATGATAGCTGGTGAAGGTTCACTGAATTATAGGCAGTTACCTGGGATGTAGAGCTGTCGGCCTCTGATTGACTGACAGCACCCGGTGGCAGGCTTTCTGACCTACTGGGGATTTAATTCCATGGGAGGTCCAGCGCTGCCCACTTAAGTGCCTGATTGCACTTAAATAGCATCAGGTGCCCCTTGGAGAGATGACACCAGTCCTCCCATGTATGTACTGAACTTGCATCACCTACACTAAATTCTGCCTGATGTGTCATTAAAGTGTTACAGGAAGTAGGAGTGATGCTAAAAGCGAGCGTGGTGATTTAGATTTGTATCTTAAAGTTGCTAGGATATG
Organism: Cetorhinus maximus; assembly: GCF_964194155.1. Classification (NCBI taxonomy): domain Eukaryota; kingdom Metazoa; phylum Chordata; class Chondrichthyes; order Lamniformes; family Cetorhinidae; genus Cetorhinus; species Cetorhinus maximus. The sequence continues at coordinate 83,358,275 of NC_135892.1, read as the reverse complement.
TTTTAATTAGATATTTATTTAGATGGGGCTCTGTTTGTTACATGCATGGCAGGGTGCCTACTTGAGTGATTATTTGCAAAATGATCAAATAGAAACATACCAGGCCATACTCTGCTCCTGATGGCTCATTTGGTAAAGGTACCATTTTGGCAACACATAAATAATAGATGCCGCAGGCTCAAAAAAGGGCTTGAGTGGCTACTAAACATTCCTAGATACAAGGGCCGGAATTTAATTTTCCTCCCAGATTTGGGCTGGGAGGTGGGTTGGGCTGCATAATGGGCTAGGAAGGTGTGGGGTAGAGAAGCTCATTGTCTTCTTGTCTGCCGCCCTGAATAAGCCCAGGGCGAGAAGGTGGAGGGTGGTCTTCCTGTTCAGAGGCCAACTGAGGCCCGTAAGTGGCCCTGCTATTTAACCAGTGGCAGGTGGGGGCCATGCCATGTGAGCAAACTGCCAGGTATACCCTGAGGGGCTTCCCTCCTTCTCAGACATCCTGAGCCCAACATGATATTATTAGAAACAGAGGGACTCTCGTAAACCACCTCCTGCCCTTGACAACAAGACCTCTTCCTTTCCCTTTTGCAGGGGCCTCCCTGACTGGCCCGGCAATCCAGCCCCACTCACCTTGGTCCAGGAGTTCCAGCGACACTCCTTCTACCAGGCTCCACTGCAGTACCAACAGCGGCCACCTGACTCGGTGGCGCTGCTGGTTGCCGGCAGTTGCCGGCCTCTGATTGGCTGGTTGCCTCTCAGAGGTGAGACATCTGCCGCGCACCGGGAAGTCTGGCTGGAAATTGCCCCTGGTGGAGCTGGGAACCCCAACAGCAGCTAACAGGCTGCCTAATTGTGATTTAATCCCACCAAGGATCTTAGAAGTGGGGTTGCCACTGGTTCTCTAGCCATGGGCAGGCACACTGCCAGGCCCATCGAGTTCTGCCCAGGGAAGGAAAGAAAGGAGGAGGGGGGCAGTATTGATTAAGGAGAATATTACATTGCTGTGGAGAAGATATCCTGGAGGGGTCAAGGACAGAATCTATTTGGTTAGAGCTATGAAACAATATGAAACAATACTTCTGTAGGTCACCAACTAGTAGGAAAGGTGTAGAGGTGCAAATTTGCAGGGAATTACAGAGAGGTGCAAGAACTATAGAGTAGTGATAATGGAGGATTTCAATTATCCTAATATAGACTGGGATAGTGGTTGTGTAAAGAGCAGAGATGGGGAAGAGTTTTGCCAGTGTATTCAGGAGAATTTTCTTGATCAGTATGTTTCCAGCCTAACGAGGAAGGTGGCATTGCTAGATTTGGTTCTGCAGAATGAGATGCGGCAAGTGGATCAATCGTCAATGAGGGAAATAGTATCATAAAGTTTAGATTAGCTATGGAAAAGGACAAGGAGCAATCCAAAGTAAAAACAGCTAATTGGAGGAGGGCCAATTTTAATGGCATAAGTACGGATCTATCCCAGGTAAATTGGAATCACAGATGGGCAGGCAAAACTGTTACAAAATGGACTGCCTTTAAGGCGGAGATGGTTTGAGAACATACAAGGTACATTCCCACAAGGGGGGAAAAGTAGTGCAACCAAAGTCAGAGCTCCCTGGATGAAAAGAGATAGAAGGCAAGATGAAGCAGAAAAAGAGTGCATATGACTGATACAAGTGAGAGCCAGGCTGAATATAGAAAGTTCAGAGGGCAAGTGAAAAAGGAAATACAAGAGTCAAAGAGAGTGTATGAGAAGAGACTGGCAGTTAACATGTTAACATGAAAAGAACAGTAAGAGGAGGGATGGAGTGATTTGGGACCAAGAAGGAGACCTCTGCATGAAAGCAGGGAGAATGGCTGAGGTACTAAATAAGTTCTTAATGAAACATATAAGCTTCTGAGGGTGCTTGATAGGGTAGATGCTGACAGGATCTTTCCCCTCGTGGGGGAATCTAGAACCGGCGGCGGGGGTGGCGGTGGGGGGGGCACAGTTTAAAAATAAGGTGTCTCCTGTTTAAGACCAAGATAATTAGGAATTTCTTTTCTCAGGGGGTTGTTAGTCTTTGGAATTCTCTTCCACAGAGAGCAGTGAAGGCTGGTTCACTGAATATATTTAAGGCTGAATTGGACAGATTTTTGATTGACCAGGGTTATGGAGGGGCAGACAGGAAAATGGAGTTAAGGCCACAATCAGATCAGCTATGATCTTATTGAATGGCAGAGCAGGCTCAATGGGCTGAGTGGCCTACTCCTGCTCCTATTTTTTATGACCTTACGATCTAATTTGCATCTGTCTTAACCAAGGAAGAAGATGCTGCCAAATTCATAGTGAATTAGGAGATGGTTGAGATAGTGGATGGACTAAACATAGATGAAGGGGAGGTATTAGAAAGGCTGCTGCTACTTAAAGTTGATAAGTCACCAGGACTAGTTCGGAAGCATCTGAGATATTGAGGGAAGTGAGGGTGGAAACTGCGGAGGTACGGGCCATAATCTTCCGATCCTCCTTCATTACCGGGATGATGCCAGAGGACTGGAAAACTGCAAATTTTATACCCTTGTTTAACAATGGTGTAAGGATGAACTCAGCAACCACAGGACATTCAGTTTAACCTTGGTTGTGGGAAATCTTTTACAAATGATAACCTGGGACAAATTTAACAATAATTTGGACAAGCGTAGATTAATTAAGGAAAGCCAGCATCTATGTTTTAGAAGAGTATTGAGCTTAACTGCGTTGTTTGAGGTTTTTTGGTGAGGTGACAGGGAGGGTTGATGAGAGTAACACAACTGATGTGATGGGCTTCAAAAAGGTGTTTGATAAAATGCTACATATTAGGTTTGCCAGCAAAATTGAAACCCATGCAATAAAAGGGACAGCAGCAGCATGGATGTGAAGTTGGCTGAGTGTCAGGAAGCAGAGAATAGTGGTGAATGGTTGTTTTTTGGACTGGAGGAAGATATACAGTGGTGTTCTCTATGGGTCCATACTGGAACGACTGTTTTTCTCGATACATATCAATGACTTAAACTTGGGTATACAGGGCACAATTTCAAAATTTGCAGGTGACACAAAACTTGGAAGCATTGTGAATTGTGAGGAGGATAGTGATAAACAGAAGGACAGAGGCAGGCCAGTGGAATGGGCAGACATGTGGCAGATGAAATTTATTGCAGAGAAGTGTTAAGTGATACATTTGGTAGCAAAAACAAGGAGAGGCAATATAAACTAAAGAGTCCAATTCAAAAGGGGATACAGGAACTGAGAGACCTTGGCTGGGATTTTCCGGCCCTGTCGCGGGTAAGACTCATCGCGGTGAGGCAGCATCCCAGCCAGAAGTCCGTTGACTTGTGGTGGGACCGGAAGATCCAGGCGGCGGGCAGGTGCAGAAAATCCCACCCCTTGGGTATATGTATACAAATAGTGGAAGATGGAAAGGCAGGTTGAGAAAGTGGCCAAAATGCATATGCATATGGGATCCTGGGCTTCATAAATTGAATACAAAAGCAAGGAAATTATGGAGTATTGTGTGCAATTCTGGGCACCGTATTTTAGGAAGGAGGTGAAGGATTTATAAAGGGTGCAGAAAAGATTTATGAGAATGGTTCCAGAAATGAGGGACTTCAGTTATGTGGATAGATTGGAGAAGCTGGGGTTGTTCTCCTTAGAGAAGAGAAGGTTGAGAGGAGATTTGATAGAGGGGTTCAGAATAATGAGGGGTCAGGACAGGATAGATAGAGAGAAACTGTTCCCACTGGCAGAAGGGTTGAGAACCAAAGGACACAGATTTAAGGTGATTGACAAAAGGACCAAAGCGGCTTGTGAAAAAACTTTTACGCACTGAGTGGTTATGATTTGGAATGCACTACCTGAAAGGGAGATGGAGGCCAATTCAATCATGGCTTTCAAAAAGGAATTGTATAAACACCTGAAGAGAAAATATTTGCAGGGCTATAGGGAAAGGACCAGGCAGTGGGACTAGTTAAGTAGCACTCGCAGAAAGCTGGCATGGACTCGATGGGCTGAATGGCCTCCTCCTGTGTTGTACTCATTCTAAAATTCTATGGTTGTCTATTATGAGTTGCCTAGACATAAATTCTTATACTTATATCTATTATACTAAGGAAGTGAGGTGAGAGTGACTGACCTTGGTATCAAGGTAGCACTTGACCGAGTATGGCAACAAGGAGCCCCAGCAAAACTGGAGTCAATGACAATCAGGGGATAAACTTTTAGCTAGATGGAGTTATACCTAGCATGAAGAAAGATGGTTGTGGCTGTTGGAGGTCAATCATCTCAGTTCCAGGACCTTACTGCAGAAGTTCCTCAGCGTAGTGTCCTAGGCCTAACCATCTTCAGCTGCTTAATCAATGATCTTCCTTCCATCATAAGGTGAGAAGTGGGGATGTTCACTGATAATTGCGCAATATTCAGCACCATTTACGACTCCTCAGATACTGAAGCATGTCCAAATGCAGCAAGAATTGGACAATTTCAGGCTTGAGCTGACAGGTGGCAAGTAACATTTATGCCACATAAGTGCCAGGCAATGACCACCTCCAACAAGAGAGAATCTAATTATCACCCCATGACATTCAATGGCATTACCATTGCTGAATTCTCCTCACTATCAACATCCTGGGGGTTACCAATTACCAGAAACTGAACTGGAATGGCCATATAAATATTGTGGCTACAAAAGCAAGTCAGAGGCTAGGAATCCTGTAGTGAATAACTCATCTCCTGACTCCCCAAAGCCTGTCCACCATCTACAAGGCACAAGTCAGGAGTGTGAAGGAATACTCCCCATTTGCCTGGATGAGTGCAGTTCCAACACACTCAAGAAGCTTGACACCATCCAGGACAAAGCAGCCCACTTGATTGGCACCACATCCACAAACATTCACTCCCTCCACCACCGACGCACAGTAGCAGCAGTGTGTACCATCCACAAGATGCACTGCAGGAACTCACCAAGCCTCATTATACAACACCTTCCAAACCCACGACTGCTACCATCTTGAAGGACAAGGGCGGCAGACACATGGGAACACCACCACCTGGAAGTTCCCCTCCAAGCCACTCACCATCCTAACTTGGAAACATCGCTGTTCCTTCACTGTTGCTGGGTGAAAATCTTGGAACTCCATCCCTTACAGCACTGTGGATGTAACTACACCACACGGATTGCAGCGGTTCAAGAAGGCAGACACCACCACCTTCTCAAGGGTAATTAGGGATGGGCAATCAATGCTGGCCTAGCCAGTGACACCCACATCCATTGATGAATTTTAAAAAAAATCTCTAGCTAAGTTAATAGTAGAGATACTAGAAATCACCTCGTTCCCCATGGAGCCTGGGATAAAGCCAGTGTACTCTTGTTCACTATCCAGTAATTCCTGCAGAGAAATACGTACGTGTGAACATTAGCTGGGAAGAGGAGGGTGCGCAGCTTTGAAGCATCTGCATGGCTGAAGATGAAAAGTTGCCATTTGGGTAAGATCCCAGAGAGCTGCCAGTACCTGTGGAAGCTTTGCCTAAAATTCCTGTGCCATTGGAAAGATGGGCGTAGGGGGATAGGGGAAAAGGCTTTGAAGTTGTTTTCCCTACCTCCAGGTTGGAAAATTGATAGTGATGCGGCGCCAAGGACTGTAGTCAGCTCCTGTAAATTTGTTGAAGTTGCGTTGTATGGGAGTGCTTGATTTAAAAGGCCTGCAAGTTAGATGGAGGGTGAATGCAATTAACTAGTGTGACTACACTCCACAAGTTCTTCATTGTCATTGGGACATTCTGAGGTCTTGAAAGGTGTTATGAAATGCAGGGCTTTCTTTTTATTGCTAAGCTCCATTCTTGTTGAAATTTCAGACTTGTAACTTGGAGTTTTGCTTTAAACAGATGATCAAGAGTTAACTTCTGACTTTTCCAGATGCTCAGACCACATCTGTCAAAAGTAGCAGATGTTGGCAGGAAATAGAAAAATGCCAACTGCTATGTCAGTGTTTGAAATGCTCAATGATTTTCTTAAAAGTTTCATTCATTTTTGTTTTGTAACACTGGGTGGGTCAAGGATTGATACACAGTGTTCCAGTGAGGCAGATAGGTGCAATAAAGTTGAACAGTGTTATTTCTCAAGCAGACTGTCTCCATCTCCTTGCTGTTGCTGTTTTTCCCTCCCCACCCCCACCCCCCTTCCCCCCAACCCCCCAAACCTGGAGGCAAAGTACCGCTTTGAGCAAGTTCAAATTGCAGCACACACCAGCTGTTTATCCTTGGGAACACCTGTGAACCACTTGTAGCCCATGGGCAGACAGCCTAATATTAACTGTCCATCCAAGTGAACAAGACTCCCCTTGTGTGTCAGACACATTCATGTCAGATTAGATGCAGGCTGCGCAGCTTTACGCTGGGTTTTAGTTTCCCCTCAGTTGGCCAGATTTGTCCAGAAAAACCTTCCACTTTGCCTTTTTCTGTAAAAAAAGAATGCACTTCCACTGGGAAAACCTAGGTTTAGCTTTGATCAGGTTGCACTGGGCATTAACTTTGGTATCTTTTGGCAAGTTTCATTTTTTTTTTTTCGTTTTTGCTGTTTATTTAAAAGAATGTACCAGTGGCAAAAGGAAATATTGATCCAAAAGTGAGAGTGCCCATGATACAGAGGCACTGCGAAATTTTCTGTAGCTGCTGCAATGTGGATTCTTTTTAACGCTTTGAGATTATAAAAACAGGCATGGGGTGGAATCTTGTGCTCTGGCTGGTGGCGAGCTTGGAGGCGGGAAGAGCATGCACTTAGGCAGGATGGTGGCGTACTGGAAACCCGCTGTCTTCCTGCCTCCACCTGGTTGACCCTCCACCACGCCACCAATTGAGGCCCTGAAGTGGCCAATTAATGCCCACCTAAGGGCCTCATCCTGCCATTGCTAGGACTAATCTAGCTGCAGGCGGGCCTATCACCATGCAGTGTGCACGACAGCTGCTGACCTGTGGGCAATTTGTCACCTCTGGGGGGTGGGGGCATGGAGATGGTGGGGCGCCTCAATCAAACGCACTCAGTGCCTGATCAGGGGACTGAACATCAGGAAGTGGGTGGAGGGTGGGCCATCTGGGAGCATTTCCCTGTCCTTGCTTCTGAACCCCTGCCCCTCCCTCCCCACGACCCCCACCCTGTGAAACCAAACCCCTCCCCCACATCACTTACCTTTGTCCTGGGTCACTCCATGATCATGGGACTCATGGGGGTATTCTTCTGGCAGTAGCCACAACCTCCCCAGTGACACTGCTGAATGCAAGAGCTGCTGGCCTCTGATTGGCTGGCAGCTCTCGCTAAACCAGACTTACACCCCTGGGGTCTTGATTCCAGGGGAAGGCCAGCTGCTGGCCTCACCACTGCCTGTTTGGCTTGTGGTTCAGTGGGTCTTCTAGAAAAGAGGCAGCGTGGGTCCCAGTGAGACCCCTGACAAGATTACGCCCATGGTCTTTTGCAGGCAAAGATGGGAGGGGATGTGATGTTCTCGGATGGTCACCCGATTGAAGGAGTTGTAAGTTATGTAAAGGTGGGGGAAAGTGAGTTATAGGAAGGATGACAAAGATAGATTGTATTCAACAGATCAGCAGGGCAGGATTTTCCATAGGGTTTGGGACCCTCAACATTGGGACCAAATGGGGATCCCGAGCCCACACTTGGCAGCAGTGAGGCCGGCATCATTATTTTCCTGCAGGCAGCCTCCTAATTGGCTGCCTCTGCTCTTGCTGTCCTATTAAGGATGGTAAGTGGGGTCCTGATGCTGCTGACAGAATCAGATGGCTGACAGCTCTGAAGCCTCGGCAGCCCCACCAGGAGAGGTAGGCGCTACTGAAGCAGCTTGGACAACATGAAGGCACCTCAACATCAAGGTATTGTTGGAATAGTAGATTTAAATGAAAAGTTCAGAGGGTCCAAGTGAGCAGATCTCTAAGAGCAGAGTGGAACCCCTTTGGCAGAACCATTTGGATCCTGAGTGCAGTCTTTCCTTTTTGGGAGATGGTGCCACTGGTTCCAATGGACCCCCCAGCCTGCTGCACTGAGGCCATCTCCATGGAGCCTCCGGATGGTGGGCAGCCAAGCTGCATCCCAGCCCACTCCTGGGAAAGTTCCCTGGTGGCAGGAATGCATTGGGGAGCCAATCTGATGCGGCTCCCCCCATTTTCCTGGCTCCCTTGCCTATAAGACTGCCACCACGGAGCTGGGAAAATTCAGTCCTAAGACGTCATTGATAAATTGAGTTCAGATATCCCTTACAGTTGTCAGAGAGGAGTCCACTATTTTACAATTATCCTGATGCTCCACTCCATACATTATTACCTTCAAGGCAGCTCAGAAAGCCTCCATGTTTCGGGCTTTTGGATGGCAAAGTTGCAAAGCAAGCTACAGCTAAGTGAGATTCATACTTTGGAGTATATTATGGAGCCTGATCTATCTAGGCAAAGTAATACCACTTTAAGGCCCTTATGTTTTTCTTTATGGAACTCAGGCATGTGCCTTGTTACGTTGTTCTTTAGCTGCACTTTTTGCAACTCTCAAGAGGGCTATTGTCTATGGTAACAAGAGATATGTCCTGTCAGCCACAAGCTATTTTTTCAACCAGCTACCCTTGAACAGCACGAGGGCAGAATTCTAGGTAACTTCTAGAGAATCTGGCACTGACATATAGAATTCTCTACGCCTGGTTGCACATAGGGTGGAATTTAATACCCTCCCCAAGACGGGTTTGGTAGTGGGGGAGCATTTAATTGGATAGGAGGGTGGTGGATGGGAACCCTACCGCCTTCCCGCCTCTGCCCTGATTAAATTCAAGCTGCGAAGGCTTCGTGGATGGTTTTCCCACCGTGATAACAATTGAGGTCCTTAAGTGGGTGGTTAATATGCACTTAAGGGCCTCTTCCTGTTGCTAATGGTCTTCACCCAGTAGTGGGCAGGGGAGTTTCCATGTAGAAAGCCTGACAAGCAAACATTGTTGGGATTAGTTGTGGGCTCTCGGGGGAGGGGTCACTCATTCAAAGGCACTCAGTGCCTAATCGAGGGACCAGCATCAGGAAGGGGGTTGGAGGGAACCGCTGAGAATCACTCTTGCCCTTGCTGCCGACTCCGCTCCTCTCTCCCCAACCCCCACCCAGTGTCCCCCATCCCACCTATGGCCTGGGCCCCTTAGTAATGCTGGGCTTCAGGTGGGAGCATTGCTGGCAGCAACCATTACTCCCCTGGTGGCACTGCCTGCAATGACAGATGGTGGACTCGGATTGACCGGCAGCTCTCAGGGAGTGGAATTTCTGCTCCCGAGGGCCCTTGATCCTGGGGAAGACCTGCCACTGCCTGAGAGGTACTTAATGTGGTGGGCCTTCCCTAAAAGAGGCAAAGTGGAGCTCTTGCCAGCTTTCCACCGAGCAGGCGAGAATTTTGTTGTCTCCGTTAAATACCACCCATAATATAGAGACAAAGAGAAAGATATAAGGGAAATGAAGGGTGCGGGAGGCAGAAGGGCCAATTTTAACTCTCACTGGGAATTGGTGTCCAGGATCCTTGCTGACCTTAGTCAGGCAAATTGTTAAAAAGCACATGCATCTCGATGACATCTGCCATTTAAATTAGGCCCTCACTCCTCTAGAGAAGGAAACCTTTTGTGGCTGAATTCCTACAATTCCTACTAGTAAAAGAGATGGAGGTCAGGGAGTTGCAAGTGCATTGGGAACATTGCTGTAATCCCCAGCCATCTAACCCTCCATCTATACCAATTGCTTTACTTCTTGCGATTACTGTTCGATGGCCTCAGCGACAAATCATTGCGCTGTGACCATATCTGGCGTTCAAAGGGACTTCTGGGCAATTTCTTTTCTCTGAATTACCCAGGTCACAGGTAAACAATGACAGGATGGGGGCACTGGGTGGGGGTTGGGGAGAGAAGAGGGTGGTCGGCCTCAAGGGCAAGGGTGGTTCTCAGCGGTGAGATCTTACTGCTTTGCATTACTGTTTTAAAATTATCTTCTGGTTAAAAAATCACGCCTCAGAAGCATTTCAGGATTTTTATTTGTACATTATTGGCCTCTGCATCATTCATCCAGGTGCAGGCTTCCCTGTTTCCTCCCCATACCCAAGATGCTTTGGCTCCTTTAAGCTGCCGGAGATCACTAAGGCCTCCATTTCCCATGTCCTCATGCATGACCCCAATAGGGATATCTTAATGCCTGCCTCCATCATGCAAATCAACCTCGAGATTAACAGGGAACTGATGAGAGGCACATCATTATACCAGTGCACTGTCCATGCACAACAATCTGTTTGATTGGGCCGTGGGTAACGTGACCCTTCAACAATCTATTTGATGAGGGAGAAACAGGATGGTCAAATCTACTCAGGATATTAACATAGGCAGGAGTCCACTAGATGGCCATATGAAATGATAAAGTAGGTTTACTTTTCCCTACTGTGGTTCAAGGGTCCTGAGTTTAACTGGAGCACCACCATTGCTGCCCATCTGAGATCAGCTAATTCAGCAAAAACAGAGGAGGGTTATTCCAAAATCTTATAGTCTATTTGGCCAATGATGCACATACCAACTGAACCATTGAGTGGAAATTCTTATACTTTTCTACAAGGCTGAACAGTTGCTCTCTGCTGGCTTACCTCCCACCCTCTACCCCAAATGACCATTTCTGCCTCAAATGATCATATTTTTGTCTGTTTATTATAAAAAGCAGTCAGGAGCTGTGTTACAAAGAAAAGGACAAGTCCCAATTGCTTCATAATAAAACCCACCCATACTGTCACTGGGTATTGAACTCGCTGCATGAGGCCACCCTCTCTCTCACCTGATGTCAACTTGTCTCTTTGATTGAACTATCCATATTCTGATCTCTCAAGAGAAGCCATTCCAACTAAGGCCCTCTATTCAGAAATAAAGAATGCTTATAAGAAAACAATGAAAAACAAACAAATGGATAAAGACTTTAAATTGAAAGTACCTCGTCCTACAGTTGACTTCCCCCTTAAATAAATAATGAGCTGTACCGGACAAGGACTGTAACAGTAAACATTGCTGTATTGGTACAAGGCCCCAGAAATAATAGAAGACTTGAAAGATGGTGTGTCCTAACATTATTTAAAGAGAGCATGCATCCTGCATTTGTTTTCTTTTCTTTGATGTCTTGAAGGGAAATGAGCCATAGAAATGATGAAAACAGTCAGCCATTGTTTATATGGAAGCTTAGCCTTGATGGTCTCCATCCTGTTCTCTCTTTCTACGTTTGGATCCTCTCCTCTTTAAGAGTAAAATAAAATATTTGCCAGCTGGAGCAAGTATCAACCATCAACATAAGGATTCTGGAATGATTGTTGGCAATCTGTGTTAACTCCTTTCTGGAGGATAATGGCAGATGTCTGGGGAAAGAAGTCTTTTAGACAGCACCACTCATTGCAGATTACAAATGAATAGGTCAAACCCCTGGGGGGCACGACCTTTAACTTCTGGGTCAATTTTGCCTCATCTTTTGCCTATTATCTTAAGTAAGACTGAATGTCCGAGGATTAACTAGCTGACTTGTGCCAGGGTTTCTTGACAGCTACAACAAGGGAGTTGCTTAATCAACATTTTATTTTTAAAGACCATTGGGAATCACCAAAAATAGGTGCCTGAAAAGTTTAATAATGCTAGCTATTTTTCAGTGTGGAAGGATTTTTGACATAGTTGCACTATATGAGCTGATCTGAGACTTCTCTGAGCGATGAGGCACTGGTAAAGTTATATTGCTATCTCTGGATCATTTTTAACGCCATGGAGTTTTAATCAGCAGCTAGTTAAATTTTAACATCACCCAAACAGTTGATCCAAGTCAGGTCTCCGCTAACCGCAAAAAGATAAAAAATGAAATTTGGCAACTTTTTAAACGTTGCTGTATACCAGTTGCAGTTAGTTACATTGCAGTGATCATGAAGCTGAAACAGTGTGAGGCTATCATCTGGATATATTCTCAGAGCAATAGCCTAACTATGCTTCTGATATGTTCAAACCACAGTTAAAACATACAGCTTCACTTTGATAAAAACTGTATGGCATAAATGTTAACGACTTTAACTTCCTTTCATTCTTTTACTGCTTTTTCCATTACCTCTCCTCTTCCCTTCCTCTCCCCTTCAGGTTTTAATCCTTTGGATCCATATTCTTCTCTTCAGTCAGCATGTCACCCAGCACGGTCTATGGATTTCCACAGATTTTAGTTAACATCACTCTTCAATTAACCATCAGGAGGCACTCTTGACCGATGCTACTTGGTTTCCATGTTTCCCTATCAGCTAATTTTCCTTAATTTACCTCCCTAGGGGGAGGTAAATGAATACCTCACTAGGGGAGGTAAATTATGGGAGAAAATAATGCAAACTATTCTCACAGGATGGCCTGTGTCTAGGATATTCCTGTCTACATTGGGAATTAAAAGGGTCTCAATGAGTTAGAAGTCTATCGCTCTATGTATCTAACTTCCAGTGCACTCTTCATGTTTATCCATGACTAAAACTAGTTCTCTTGATACTTTCTTTATATTTTACTGACCAGTTAAAAAATTTCCACATGGTTATCCCAGAAGTGTTCTCCTTGCAGCTTTCCATTTGTTTTAGCAGATTGCAGAACTGAGTTTTCGCTTCCTTACCAGACAACTAAAGACCCCAACTGTTCTAAAATAGTTAAAAGAGCAGTGCTTTGAGTTTTGTGGAAATAGAAAAGCCAGAACAAGACATGTCACACTGAAGTGACAGCGACTTGTTTGCAATGCATTGATGTGTTTCATTGTAAACTGTGTCACATCATTACAGTGCATGGCAAACGCAGAAAAGAGTTGCTAAACATTTTTCAACAAAAATGGTGCCTCTTTAAACCTATGTTCATTCTGAAGGTATAAATATCAACCAGCAGCTTCTAGGCATCTGATTCACATTATAGATAGCACCATATGGTCACTGATCAATGTGTTAACCATATGTTTTTTCTTAGTCAGTTATACATAACACGCTATTAAAAAAAACAGTGCATTCAGGGTGGGGAAATGGCATGACAATTGCTTAGTGTGGGCTTTGCACGGTGAGCATTGCTTCCATTGTTATGCCAAAGCACTGACACAAACAATGACCCTGAGGGGTGGATGATGTCCTTCCAGGATTTCCTGATAATTTTTTAACCAAAGGGACAGATGTTGTCACGAGACATAAAACAAATTCAAGCTGACTGTGTTATAAGCAGGGCACTGGCTTGAGAAGTGCAACGAGAAGTAACAAACCTGCTTCAAAGAAACAAAATTTTTATTATCTGCATTGTCGGCATTTTCCTAATTATAACTATTTATAACAGGCACTCTCTAACATCACTGCACAAGATTTAAAGGTAGCTGCTGACACCGTGGGCGGAATTTAATGCTTCCCCAGGAGCCGACTGGGAGGTGGGGGGGGCGGGTGGGGGCATATAATGGGGCACAAAAACTCAGGGCAGAGAGCCTATCATCCTCCCAATTCTCCCCAACTAAGTCTGGGACAGGATAGGTCGAGAAGGGCCTTCCTGCTCGAAGCCTTTAAGTGGCCACTTAAAGGCCTCATCCAGCCAGCAGCTGGCATGGGCCATGTCCAGTAAACCAGCTGCCAGGTATACCCTGGCAGGCCTGCCTGTGCCCTGGAGGGTGGGGGTCCCTCCTTCTTGGGCACCCTGTACCCATAAGAGGGACTGGTGGTAAAGTAGGGGCCTACGGGAAGACACCCCCCCTGCATTTTACACTGAACCCCCCTCTCCTTGAGCTCCTGGAAATGGTTGCGATGGGGTTGCCACTGACTCTCCAACCAGTGGACAGGCCCACCGTCAGGACCATTAAGTTCTGCCCTGTGTGTGAATTTATAATAAGTAACATGGAAAACAGAAACAGTTGAAGACTGATGGAAACACTTTCAATATTAACTGCATTTCTCTCATTCAACTTTATGGCTGTAAATAAAATCAAAGTTAATTGTTTACCAACTTTCCTATCCCTGACTGCAAAAGATAGGATTTTTTTCCATTGCCATCTCTGTTGTGGTTTATCAAAGAGTGCATTGTATCCTTTAGAGGTATTGGCATGATCTATTGGTTCAAATTCTCTTACATAAACTTTCTAAATATCATGATTTAAGACATCCGTATCCCATGACTATCGAACAAGAATATAACTTCTTTGTCATTTGTGTCATTATCCTCTTTCTTATAGGGTAGGAAGGCAGGCTACTTTAGAGGGACAGAAATAAATTTGCCCACTGTCTATATTTGATATGGAAATGTTCACTTGCATGCACAATCTGTAATAAACTATTATGGCTATGAAAATCAGTCACAGCTCCATGGGAATTGCTGATGCTCTGCGGTACAACTACACAGGGGCTGGCCAACACTGCTACTTTTGCACCAGTACCTACTCTTCATTTGTGTGCCTGTACAGTGCATATTAGAATTCAGTCACTGGGGGAGAAGGTGAGAGGGGGTTAGGTCAGGCATTCACATTCTTCAGCAATGAGAAATTGGATCATGATTAGATTGGAAACCTTGCTTGATTTTTCAATCTCGGAGCATTGAAGCCAATTGCTCTCAAACCATCCAACCAAGATTAGCCTGATCCCTGTCAATATGTGTGGCTTGGTTCCACACTGTCTCAGTTAGTGGCACTCTCACACTTGTGGCCGAGGTTGTGAATTCAAGTCCCATCTAGGACTTGAGCACAAAAGTCAAAGCTGACACTCCAGTGCAGTACAAAGACAACCACTGCACTCTCAGCGGCGCTGTCTTTCAGGTGAGAGGCCTTCCCTCTCAGGTGGACATAAAAGATCCCATGGCACTATTTTGAAAAAGAGCAAGGGAATTATCATGATGTTGGGGCCGATATTTATCTCTCAACGAACACGACAAAAACTGATGGTCACATTGCTATTTGTGGGAGTTTGCTGTGCGCAAATTGGCTGCTATATTTCCTTCATGGCGATAATGACGACACTTTGCTTCATTGACTGTGAAGTATTTTGGGGAGTTCTGTGGTAATGGAAGGCTGAATACAAAAACAAACCTTTTGTTTTTTATCTTTTACTGGCTAGCCTGTCTAGGATCTGCTCATAATTATGACGATGATCATGCTTTGGAAGGAATTCAGTAGCAATATGCAGTGAGGCTTTCCAGGGATGGGGTGGTGATGGACATTAACAGAATCATGGAGATGTAATGAATGTGGGATGGATAGACAGATGTAGCTTATAATATCCTAGCATTTAATCAGAGAATATTTAGCTGGTTTTTGTGATGTGCTTTGGGATCTAGGTTCTCGAAGTATCTCAGTTCATGAATCCAAAACTCAGTACGATTTGCTTATTAGACCTAAGATTAATGTATCCCAATTACTATTCCTGCCCATTTAAATATTTGGCTGCAGCATAATAGGAAAACTCTCCTCAAGTTTCATTTATTCTTTCATTTCTGTGTTCAGGCAAAGCATTCCACATTGAGATGCAGTGCTTTGACTAGTTGCAACGGATTGCCATTGTCACTGCTTGCACCCTTTCATTCCTGGGGCCACTGACTTTTTATTAAGTGCCACTCCCGGCCGCTTAATTTGATGTTTTGGTGAAGCAGACAGTTGAATTAAAAGCGGAATATTAATTGGTTTATCAAAAGATTTGAGTGAGCACTTACTGTTGCTGATACAGGGCGAGAAAGATAAAACTGCTGTCGCCAACTGCCAGGAGGACAGGCTGAAGCTGGCCAGCTGCTGGGTCTCTTTCAGGAATCTGATAAGGGCCTTCATCTCTTTGCCTGGTTGTTTTCATTCTACAATATACCTATCGGACACTGGCTTGATTGTTGATAATGTATCACTGTGGTCTTGATGAGCTCTTATTTGCTTAACCTTAAATCACTTGTAAAAGCAAAGTAAACTCTTTGAACTTTTTTTTGCTTAATGACCATTTTGCAGCGGTTACAATTTACTGTGCTTAAACAAGTGCTGCTAAAATCTGTTCTCAAACATTCAAGCAGATATTGAGCAATTTCAATGAGATGAGATCAAAGTGATATTAAATGACCTAGAGCTGTCCTGACGTACCTTTACGGAATTAGTAATACATTACTTGGAAATTCTCTCGTACTCCTTTAAAACTTTCTTGATTGCCTATGGTCTTATTTACAATTTAGTGTGATAGGTTTTATTACCGGGAATCCACTGCCATTGTGTTAATTCTTGCACGTACTCAATGATGTCCTTGTGATTGTTGGTGATGCAATTTGTGTGCTTGATTTTAGCTTGGAGCCTCGGACTGATCAAAGAGTTGCACATCCCTCACAGTTGGGCGATATAGGGTTTTTAAACAACAGAACAGATTTCTGCATGGAATATTTGAATTTTAAGGAATAGCTTTCCATTATATTTCTAAAACATTGATCTCTTTTTCTCTAACACATGCTGCTTTCTCTTCTCTCTGAATGGCAGATGAATGGGTCACTCAAAACTATCCCTATATGGCCTTTCGATGCACTGCTGATGAAACGAAAGGTCAAATAGCTACTTAGTGTTGCCTTGACACAGAACAGTTTTATACTGTCATGCACAAACTTCAGCCACCCAGTTGCTCTCCATAGGCTGTGATCTTTAACTCTTGACTTTAAAATGTTGCTTCTTAAGTAATGCCTGTTCTGTATAAGCTCCACTGCATCACACATTCACATGCAACTGGCGATAGGAACAGCCTTGAGGGTTCGAGCAGTGTTATTCTCCAAATCCAGCTGTTGAAGGGAGGTGGGAAACAGTTGCGATCATTGATTTGAGTTCTTGCGCATCTCCAATTTTCATCACCCCATCATTGGCAGCTGTGCCTTAAGTTACCTAGGCCTCAGCTCTAGGATCCTCTCCCTAAACCTCACTGCCTCTCTATCTTTTTGTCCTCCTTTAAGTCATTCCTTAAAACCTACCTCTTTGACAGAGCTTTTGGTCGCTAATATATCTTTATGCGACTTGCTGTCAGATTTTGTCTGATTATGTATCTGTGAAGCACCTTGGAACATTTTTACTATGTTAAAAGTGCTGTGTAAAGGCAAGATTTTATTGCTGAGTTGAACCCATTTTCCAAATTTTCTCCAGAAAGTCCCACTTTCACCCCTCTTCCTATGGATCCAGCTCCCACAGATCGGAGGGAGTAGAAAGGTAACCCTGCAGGAGAGCTGAGGAGGGTCAGGCATCAAGTGATTTGAATTTTGAATCCAAGAGTATTCTCACTCTCACCTTACAAAATTCCTTTTAAAGGCTTTTGTGTTACAGTTTTTTGAAGAAACTACAGCATCCCTTGAGGACCACTGGTTAGGCTGCCTATGGCAAGTATCAGTGGGCAGTTCATGCATGGCACACATTCCCTGGGGCTCAGGGCTTATGCATAACATCCAGATACTCTACCACCATACCCTTATAAATCCTGCCAGCTTCACACCCACCTTTCGCTGCCTCCACATACCTCCAGCTATTCAGCTATGGCAGGCACATCACCCAAATCCAGCGCCACTCAATCACTGACATTCTGCCTGTGCTCTTGCAGGATAAGGTGGCACATAATAGAAAGGAGCAAAGCAGTTCAGGCGGGGGACAAGGATGTTACCGGAGACTGATGGAGGAGATGGTTATCAGCATCTTGTGGCCGGCTACAACAGATCCCATGGTATCCAGCGTCACTGAGAACATTGAAGATGATTGCTGAAAAGAAAGGCATGTTTTCATCTGCACTCATCAGGACAAATGCAAGAATGCCGAATTTTAGACGCTCACAACAATTTATACTACTGGAGAAAAGGTTGCTGATTAGCGGCAAGTCAACTCTGATTGGCTGAGGTGTAGTCAGTTTCAATTTTGAATTACCCGGGGGCTTGGGAACCTACAGTTCCCTATTGTTTTCTCCATGGCAACATCTTGGCCAATCAGAGTCGGCTTGCCAACCAATCAGCACACTTTTCTCTTGTAGAATAAATTGTTATGATCTGAAATTTGGCATTCTTGCATTTGTCCTGATGAGTGGAAAACGAAAAGCTTTGGCAATATGTCTCCCTTTTCAGCAATACTGTGGATGATGGCTGTCTCTAATGCTGGTGCCAGCGAGGGGGGAGCACCTAGACTTTAGCACCCACAAATGTAAATGTAAAGCATCTTAAGCACAAGACAGCCTTATCATGGTTGATATTTTGTTCCCCCATTTTGCTTTACATTTTTTCATGTGTGATTAAAAACACTGGTTAATGTTTATTTCAGCTATGCTTCACATTCACAATGAAATGAGATGTTATTTTGTGCTATTGGCCTCTGGATGCTTCATTCGTTCTGTAGGTGCAGGGCAGGCCATTATGTAACGATGGACGTGTGTCTCCTGAAACTTTATTGCACAGGCACAGAGTGTATGTTGCTGGCCAAGGAAATGGTCCTGTCAGGGATCGAGTATGGAGTCTGCAGCCCTGGCATGTGGTGGTGGTTCTTATTTGGTAGGCTAGCTGAAGGAGCATTGGATTAAAGCATCCCAGGTGTCCCTGCCTCCCTGGAGGTTACCCAGGTCAACGTCTATGCCCTCTGCGTTCTCCTCACCGTGCTCATCCTCGGACTCACTGCTGGACTCATCATCTGTTGCCTGTGCAGCTGCATCAAGATTTTCTTCCTCCACTGGGTCCCCTCTTGCCAGTGCCAGATTGTGGAGAGAGCAGCATGCAACCTCTATCAGTGACACATACTCTGGGGAGTATTGTAGTGCTACCCCCTGAACAGTCCAGACATTGGAAGCGCATCTTGAGCGGACCTATGGTTCTCTCTACCAATGCCCTTGTAACCCTTGTAGAGGCATGGCTCCTGTTGTACCACAGCTCAGCCTCTGTTCTTGGGTGGCGGAGAGGGCATGAGCCACCTTTTGAGGGGATAGCCCTTGTCACCCAGCAGCCATCCATCCAGCCGGGCTGGAGCACTGAAGAGCCCCGGCACCTGGGAGTGCCTCAGGATGTAGGCGTCGTGGAAGCTGCCAGGCTAACTTGCACAGACCTGTAGAATCAGCATCCTGTGATCACACACTATCTGCACGTTCATGGAGTGGAAGCCCTTCCTGTTGACAAAGGCTCACCTGCTGGCGCCTTGATGGCCACATGTGTGCAGTCAATGGCACCCTGGACGCAGGGGAACTCTTTGATTGGTGATCTGGTTCGTCTGTATGGTAATGAATGAAAGTTAATGCACGCCTGAACAGAGCTTCTGTCACCAGTTTGATGCAACTGCGGACAGCTGATTGTGAGATTCCACAAAATCCCCCACCGAGCCCTGGAAAGAGCTGGAGGCATAGAAGTTGAGGACCACTGTGACCTTCAGAGCCACTGGCATGGGATGTCCACCCATACAGTCGGAGCTGTGCCCGATCCTCTGACAGATGAAGGTCACTGTCTCCCTTGAGAGACAGAACCTCCTTTGGCATTGCACCTCCGACATATTGAGGTAGCTGCATCGCTGCCTGTAAACCCTGGCAACAGGATAGTGGCATCTCCTGTCCTCCTTGTGCCTGCTCCTCTCCTCCCACAGGTCCCACCCCTGGAAGCTGCATTGGGACATCTGGCGTCCTTTCCCTTCCGCCCCTCTTTTCCTCATCAGAGGAGGCGCCTCCAGCGAAGACCATAATCCCCATTGCCAGGGTTACGAAAGGCTGTCTGATACCTGGAAGGGCCCACATGGTCTGAATCCTCCGGGGGCCTGGAATACACCAATGAGTCCTGAAACGAAGTCTAGAAATGTTCAGAATGCAGCTCTGTAGTGAAATGAAGCTGTCCAGTTCACAGAAGCAACTAGCAGCAAGTTATGTCCAAAACTCCTCACTACCCACATTGACAATGACTGATCCTCCTTATCCTGCCCATGGATTGTGGCCTGTCCGCCTGCCTGTGCGACAGGCACAGGCTGTGTAAACTC
The DNA here is from genome assembly GCF_964194155.1 of Cetorhinus maximus. Classification (NCBI taxonomy): domain Eukaryota; kingdom Metazoa; phylum Chordata; class Chondrichthyes; order Lamniformes; family Cetorhinidae; genus Cetorhinus; species Cetorhinus maximus. The sequence goes on along the minus strand of NC_135892.1, from coordinate 83,338,300 downwards.
AGAAAGAATTGGTGTGTCAAGGGCCTTAACTGGCCTCGTAATTAATGTTCGGTGCGCCTCCGTCTCCATCGCGCGATCACTTAGCGAAATATCGCGAGAGTGTGCGCTGACGTCGGCACGCTTGGCCAACATCATCGAGTGTTATCTCACACTCCAGTGGGTTGGACGCGCGCCCACCCACCGAGTGAAAAATTCTGCCCAATGTCTCTAAGGTGGGTTTGTGGCCATGACCTTTTGACTTGGAGGTCAGAGTGTTACTACTGAGCCAAGGCTGACACAGTTGGACAATTGTGCTCAAATTGTAGTCAAATGAGGGACTAATCCTCTTCCATATGTAGCCTTGAAAAGGTATGTTTGCAGGTGTTCAAGGGCAGAGTTAAGGCTCAGCCCTTCTCAATGGCTGTCCAATATTCTATTCAAGTAAATTATCATGACCACCAGTTTACTAGGCTGAAACTAATCTGACCAGAATTTAATGCCCTCCCCTGTGGAAGTTTGGTGGTAGGTGCATTTAATTGGGCAGTAAGGTGGCAGGTGGGAACTCTGCTGCCTCCCTGCCTCTGCCCTGATTAAGTCCATGGCTGGGAAGATTGTTGATGGGCCTCTAGCCCCACCACTGATTGAGGCCCTTATGTGGGCAGTTAATGGCCACTTAAGGGCCTCATCCTGCTGCCAGCCTGGTAAGTGGGACACTCATCAGACAGGAGGCCTGAAAAGCAAACCCTGTCGGGGTGCCTGCAGTTTTTGGGGTGGGGGTGAAGTCATTCATTCAAAGGCGCTCAGCGCCTGATCGAGGGACTCAGCATTGGGAAGGGGGAGCCCGCTGAGAGCCGTCACTGCCCTTGCAGCTGACTGGCCTTCCCCCCGCCATGTGACCCCCCCACTTCACGATCCCCCACCTGCCATCACTCACCTATGACCTGGATCTCTCGGCAATCCTGGGCCTTGGGAGTGTTCATTACCGGCAGTAGCCACTGCCTCCTCGGTGGTACCATCGACCAATGAAGAGCTGCTGTCCTCTGATTGGCCGGCCTCTCTTAGTCAGAAGGACTTCTTCCCTAGGGTCCTTGGTCCAAGGGAAGGCCCGCTGCTGCCCAGTTAAGTGCCTGATTGGCACTTAATTTACAGACCTTCCCAAAAGGAAGTGACACGGGCTCTTGCTGTCTCTCCAGCCGACGGGAAAGACCCCCATCACCTACATTAAATTCCACCCATTATTTTAACCCTGAGGACATTATGTTTTCAATTTTTCCTCTCTTGTTTTATTTAGTCTCCCTATAGGGTTGTTTTTTTTGCAAAGAGCAAAACCAAACAGGAGACAGAATTATGGCACAACAACTTATGGTGCCTCTAACATAATAAAACATCCCAAGTCACTTCGTAGGAGCATTAGAAAACAAAACATGACACTGAACCACCTAAAGAAATATCAGGCCAGGTTTTCAATGTGGGGCTGAAAATGCACAACCAGATGAATTCCAGGTCCCAATCTTGTGCCGAGCTGCATCACTCTTGTGATGCACATTTCAAATGCAAATGGCGAAATTGGCTAGGCGGCAAGCTTTGCACCCAATTAGAGGTCTTGAGCAGCTCCACGAAGAGAGAGCTGCCTGCCTGGCACCATTGGCAAAGGCAGTCGACAGCCATATTGGGGCCTGCCACCACATTGCCGATTAGAGCAAGCAGCTCCTTCAGGTGGAATGTGACAGAAAGCGGCCATGGACAAGATGGGTAAGATCAGCATTTGTGCCGAAACTTGTTAGACACACAGACTAAATTTAAAAATAACTATAAAGCAATTTACCAGGACCCCGCGGTGGACCTGACCACAAATGTGCACAATTGTTCGACCTCACCAGAAAAATCATTTAAAAATTCCAATCTCGAACTGACAGGCCCTTTAATGAGTTCTTTAACGAGCTTAAGGGGCCATTAAGAGCCGGTTACCACATTTCCTGTTTCCTCCCTCCCCGGCCATCTCAAAATTCAAAATTGTTTTGGAGGCTTTCAAAACCCAAGTCAATCTCCAGGACAGCGATTTTTAATTCCCGTCTGCAATGGATCCTGACCCTTTTAAAATCTGTTCCACTAGGTTAGATGACCAAATTGTTGGTGAAAGGGGTAGGTTTTAAGGAGGGTCTTAAAGGAGGAAAGCGAGGTAGAGAGGCAGAGAGGTGTAGGGGGGAAATTCCAGAACTTTGGGCCTAGACAACTGAAAGCACATCCAGCAATGGTGGAGAGATTAAAATTGGGGATGCTCAAGAGGCCAGGATTAGAGGAACACAGATATTTTGGAACATTGTGGAGCTGGAGGAGAATACAGGGATAGGGAAGGACAAGGCCTTGGAGGGATTTGAGAACAAGGCTGAGGATTTTAAAAGAAAGATCTTGCTTGACCGGAAGCCAATGTAGGTCAGTGAGCTCAGGGGTGATAGGTAATCGGGGCTTGGTGTAAATTAAGACACAGGCAGTAGAGTTTTTGGATGTTTATGGAGGGTAGAACGTGGAAGGCCAGTAAGGAGTGGGATGGCATAGTCAAGTCTAGAGATAATGAAGGCAAGAATGAGGGTTTCAGCAGCAGATAAGCCAAGATAGGTGATTATACCGAGGTGGAAATAGGCAGTTTTAGTGATGGTGTGCATATGTGATTGGAAGTTCATCTTGGGGTCAAATATGACAACAAAGTGGCAAACCTGGTTTAGAGTCAGTCAGTTGCCAGGGAGAGGGATAAAGTCAATAATTAAGGAATGGAGTTTGGAGCAGGGACTGAAAACAATGGGCAGAAATTTTCAGATGGTGAAGTTCACTGGCACGCCACTGAAAATGTTGGTAGGGAATGCATATACACCCACTCCTGATGCTCTGTGGAGCATTAATTGGCTGGAAGTGGGCCTTCTGCCCTCCATCTGGAGAAGAAGTCCTGCTTCAGAGAGCTGCCAGTCAATCAGATTGGTCAGCAGCTCTCTAGTCTCAGTCGTGCCACCAGGAGTCATACTCAAGGCGGAGTTAGACAGATTTTTGATTGAGAAGGGAGTCGAGGGTTATGTTGGTCAGGCAGGAAGGTGGAGTTAAGATCTTATCCATGATCTTACTAAATGGTGGAGTGGGATCTATGAGCTAAATAGTTTGATTCTGCTCCTATTCCTTATTACCTTATGATTATACAGAGCCTCATGGAACAAAGTGTCAAGAGCCCAGTATTGAGGTATGCCCAAAGGTCTCTCAGTGGGGCCAGGAGAGGAGGCCCTGGACAGGGGACAAAGACCAAAGTGGGAGGGGCCATCTGGAGGGGCAGACCTTGGGAGGGGAGCGGCCTGTGATTGGGAAAGGGGGCCCAATTGAGCCCCCCACTTCCTGCCTGAGGCCCGAGCTGGCTAACCCGCTGGGTTTCGCCACTCTGTCGCTAACCTACCCCGTCCACCTGAAAAGTTGCGGTCGAGCAGAAAGCAGCCCTTAAGTGGTCATTAATTGGCCAATTAAGGACCTCAATTGGGGGCGAGGGTTGGTGGGCCACCCTAGGCCTTGCCTGTCCCCTGTAAAATTGCTGCCAGGTCCAGGCAGGCAGGTGGGCACTGGGAAGGATTCCTTCAGAATTTTACAAGCCCCCTACAAACCTGCTGGTGGGGGAACCACAAAATTCAGCCAAACAGCTTCAGTCTTCACAACATTTAATGGAGGAAATCTCTGTTCATCCAGTACTGGGTGTCAGGTAAGCAGTCTAATAAATTAGCAACAGATGGAGACAAGAACGATGGTGGTGGAGAGCAGCTGAGTATTGTCAGCCTACCTGTGAAAGCTAACACTGTGCCTTCAAATGATGTCACCAAAGGGCAGCATGTGGATTAGAAATAAGAGGGAGGGTCAAAGGATAGAGTCATAATGGCACAGAAGGAGGCCATTCAGCCCATCAAGCACATGTTAGCTCCCCGCAGTGCAATCTAGTCAGTTCCCATTCCCCTGCTCAATCCTCAATAGTCTTGCAAGTTTATTCCCTTCAAGTGTCCATCCAATCTCCTTTTGAATTAATTGATTATTCCAATGAGAAGAGGAGCAAGAAGAGAAGCCATTACAAATGATATTCTTGTTTTGATTAGATAGATAGAAATGGAACTAGGCAAGAGTAGTCCCATCCAGCTGGATGCCAGTCGAAAGGCCTTGGAGGAGGATTGTGCGGTCAACCATATCAAAGGCTGCAAACAGGTCAAGAAGGATGAGGAGGGATAATTTACTTTTATCACAGTCACATAGGATGTCATTTGTGCCTTTGATAAGAGCTGTTTCAATACTGAGGTAGGGGCAGAAACCTGATTGGAGGGATTCAAACATGGAGTTCCGTGAAAGATGAGCACGGATTTGGGAAATGACAACACATTCAAGGGCATTGGAAAGGATAAGGAGATTGGAGATGGGGCAATAATGTCCAGCTCTTCATGTGTAGTTTTCATGGATACATCATTCAAAAGCTGATCCACTTGTTTCAAAACCTGACCATTTAGTACTCGGTGTCTAACTGCACTTCTGTGCAACCAACCACTCGGAGAAGAGCATGATGACTCACCCTTAGGTTTCTTTCTCTACCTGCGTGAAAATAATTTGCCTCTGCTTGGCATTGTGCCCTCGGCATGAAGCTAGGAAGTTACTATGTCAAGGAATTGCAGGCAGGGTCCCATGCTTTCCAGCAGTATTTTCAAAGCCAACTTAGTCTCAGGGTATAATCGAAATAAAATGAGTAATTCTGATACAGGGATGTGACATTAAAATTTGCCAGCACAAGCCTTGTTAAGTTTTCAAAGTTTTGGATGCAGTTCCTGGCTCTGTCTGAGATTCCATCATACAACTTAAATTCTAACCTCAGAATAATATCCACAGGTGCAAACAGAAATTGTAATTTCATGCAAAATTTATTTTGTGCCTAAGATTGTTGCACTTATTTTTCTAATTAATTTTTTTAATGTTTAGGAAATGATGTCCATTGCAATATAAATTACACAGATAGGAATTATGATGTCTGTAATACTGTAAAATAACAGTTATTATTACTTGACTTAACACATATTATTACATGGTGAAAGCAGAACATACTCCATTCTGAGTTTCAACTTATTGGATGCTTATCGCTATATATGCACACAGATAATCATAGTACTGCATGAAGGCTGTTGAATGCTCCAATAGATATATGCTGGTGTGGTATTACCTAGAACTGGAATTAAACAAAGGTGGAGCCCACTGCAACATCCTACCACAGAAGCTTCAGGAGATTGTTATGTGGAAATGCAATACTTTATTTTCTTAAGAGCGCACTATCTTTCTGAATAAATATTGGTGGAGCAATTATTATGTTTGCCGCCCACAGATACAGTGATATATATCATGCCCCACTGATCCATAAAAATATCAGCACATTTTTTATGCGTGATTTCTTTGATGATACATAGCTGTCTCTATGTTTTCCCTTCCCAGGTGTAAAGACACTGGAAGGCTAATTAGATAGCCCCTGAAAATGGGTGCAGGCTTCACAACGCATAATTACCTCCCCCAATCCCACACTCCCCACACCCCCACCACCCTGCCCCCCTCAACCAGTCCTTTCAATGCAATGCAGGCAGCATGTCATCCTCCTATTGCCTGCTAATTTTAATGATAATTGAATGCATGCATCGGCGGGGGTTCGATATTAGTTTTGCTTAAAGCTAGTTTGCACTACTAAAAACTAGCCTTCACCTCTTAAAGGGAATCTGCATTCTGGCTGCTGGAGGTGCTGATATCATCAGAAACATGCTAAGCAATGGAGAACAATGGTTGACCACGGGAGCGCACCAACATTTTCCAATGTTGCACCATGGGTCTTGGTGGGAGGAAGTGGACGGCCTACTAGTGCACCCATGTCTGGGAGAAACTGGTTTGTACAGAAGGCTTTAAGTCAGCAAAAAGTATTTCACCTGCCGCACCACTCCCTGCAGACTTTTGAAACAACTATGGAAACCACCAACAACTTGTAGAATTGAAACTACAGCCGTAAGAAATCAACCAGCAACTAACCTGCAAGTAGTTAATGATCTCTTGAAATAGTGCTAGTGGGGGTATGCTTAGTGCTGCTAAATGCATATTCAGGTGTGCAGGGTTAACAGAATACGTCTGTGGAGTTTCAGTATGACATGCTGGTTGATGTTATGATCTACCTCCTCTGCATACATCTGGCTGTCGTTAGGTGTGTGATCATTAACTCCATCAGAAGTATGTGCATGTGATGTGGACATCATTTTGGAATGCTGAAGGCATTCAGTACCCAGAAAATGGGCACCACCAAGTCCAATTTTGCTCTCAGAGCCTCTTGAAGTAAGGGTGTTAAATCTAACCTTGTGTACATTTAACGGAATAGAATGAGTCCTTTCTTTCGACATAGCCTTAGAAGTTGAGTCAAGGTTTTACTTAAGGCCAGTCTTGTTTCTGTTGTTGCAGTAGGCTTATCACAAGCTATTAAATCTCATTTTTGTAGTATAGGTTTTATCTGAAGACTGTCAATAGGCTATCACAGACTATTTCTAACTTTGGGAATGAAATTGGGTTTAACTCTGGGAATCTGATTTGGCTGGCAGGCACTTGTGATTTGTTTCCATTCGAGTTCTCAGAGTATACAAATCTGGGTGACAAATGTGTGCTAAAGGTAAAATATATGACAGTCATGTCAATATTCACTGTACTTCAGAAGTGACACATTGGGATGGATTTTACTAGGCCTCTAGGCCTGGGTTGGGAAACAGGGGCCCCATAAAAGGGCAAGGGAAGGCAGAGGGTGGAGTGGCTGTCAACTACCCACCACCATGCCATTTTGTCAGTGGTGGGGAAGGTGGAGTACAACTCTCCTGCCCAGAGGCCAATTGAGCCACAAGGGGTACATTAAGGGCCACTTCCCATTGTTGCTGGCATCTTACCAGCAGCGGGTGGGCTGTCCACTTTGTAGGGTAATCACCAGGTGAACCCTGGTGGCCTCGCAGCAGGCCTAGAGTTGTGTCCTTGTGTCAGGCACTCTTTGGAAGAGGATCCCCCCCATCCCCGCTCCGAAACCCCCCGCTCTCCCCACTGTCACGGTTGCAATGGCTGCCCCTACAGCAACAGCTTTGCCTACCTTCACCAAGCGCTCCTCCCTCCACCAACCCCTCACTAGGGCCTGCCTGACTGTCCCAGGCCCCACTTACAATGACTGGATCGTGGCATCCTTTCATGGCATCCTCTTCTTCCAGCTGCAGTCCCAGCAGCAGCCACCGCTCCTAGTGGCACAGCTGAGACTGCTGGGCTGCCAACCCTCTGGTTGGCTGACAGCTTCTGGAGGCAGGCAGCCATCCTTAATAGGGAGGGCAGCCTCGACGACAATCAATTAGTTGCCTGACCGACACCCTTCCCCATCCCCTAGTAAAATTTGGCTTTGGGTCCTGCAAACAGCCGAAGCGAGGTCACACCCAAATTCTGGACCTACTGTCTGGACTCCCGCCGTGAGAATAAAACTCTGGCCAGTGTGTGCAGTATTTTGAAATATCTGACATGATATGGTGCAAGTATTAATGATTATTTTATTTACTTTTTAACCTTGTTGCTGCTTAGGGAAAAAATCCTTGAGCACACAGGCCACATTCTCCCATGAAAGCATGATCATAGATAATGCATGAACCTTTGCCCAAAGAAGCACTGTTTCTCTGTGATGTAACAGTTGTTGGCTATTTGGACAGTTCAAACCTATGTCTTAATCTTGGACAAACATTACAAATTACTTATTTGTAGAGCATAACTCAAATAAGCACTTATTTGATGGCTGGAGGGAACATTCCCACAAGATTGTGCATGGTCAGCTTTAGAAAAAGATATATCCCCCTGGATTCTCATACACCATCCCATACCAGGTAAGGATAATTCTGTAAGACTGCTTTACTGTGGAGGGTGGACAAATATTTGTTCAGTATTAACGCTTCGCTGGTTAATTGGACCCATTGTCTAAATAGGCAAAACAATGTTTTTAATGATGAACCACTCCACAGTTTCACTAATGTTGCAATTTTTTTGTTTTACCAATATTTGATGGCACTTTGATATATTAAAAATTCTTTTGGCACATGACATGCCATAACGTGAACTGTAAAATACACATTACAATTTATATTTGCGCAGTGTAAAATATGCTAATGCTTATGAAAATGTTATTGTATCTGATCTTCCTGGACATTTGGTTACAGTTGCTGCAACTGGATTACAAGACAAGATGCTAATCCAGCTCCTGTTGGACCTTCAGGTCTGCCCACCTGTTAAGACTTTGCTGTTGACAGTGGTAATTTATTTTAACTGGATTTCACGAATACTGTATCTTCTATGTTTATATACTGTTGAATGCTGCAGAAGTTCACAGATCCTTTTGCCAGATATACATGAGTCTGGATGAGATTGAAGCTTGAACCACCTTTAGCCACTAAGGTGTTTGGCCATAAGACCTCTCAATATTACAGTGATCTGAGATCTGGACATCATGTCCCCATCATGTCCATGAGTACATCCAAGTACTAACCAGTGCATCCCATGTGAAGAGGCACTTGATCTGTTCAAAGTTATTAGAATTTTCAAAACTGGCATTTGGGATTTCTTGGCAGTTGGGGTTATTTGCATTGGCCATGCCTGTGTAATGTTCTTCAAAATCCTATGGACCCATGGAATTTTTCTTGGCTCTGGACTATAAGGGGTATCATGTTATCCTCTCATTTCTAAATTACTTCCTTCCACGTTAACCCCCTCGTTTCCCTTTCATTTATCTACTCTTTTTCCCCCTCCTCTAGTTTGACTCCAACTCCCTGCCACTTTCACTTCTCTGGAGACGTTGGTGACTTCTGCTGTCATTCTGGACTGGAACACTGGTAGTTCTTGCCTTACAAAGAGGGTATTGGTTGTGGTGGAATTTTATAGTCAGACATGGCCATGGCAACCGTAAGAGAGCAATAAAATTCTTCCCAACAACGACAATTGCTGATTGTTTATCACAAAGATATCACTGCACTTTACTCTCCTTATAAACTAATCAAATTAAGATAAATGCATATCTTGCTAAACACACAATTCCAAATGACCAACTTCCTAATCACTTCCATCATTCCTGATTGAGGCATGATGCTTAAATACAAGTTCTTGTTCCATGCATTATAGGTCAATTGTTAAGGGGAAACATAATGAAATAAGATAAAAGCAAAATACTGCGGGTGCTGGAAATCTGAAACAAAAACAAAAATTGCTGGAAAATCTCAGCGGGTCTGACAGCATCTGTGGAGAGAAAGACAGAGTTAACGTTTCAAGTCCAGATTACTCTTCTTCAGAACTAAAGAGAAGTAGGAATGTGGTGAAATATATACTGTTTAAGTGGAGTGGGACAGGTGAAGCTCGATAGAAGGCCAGTGATACGTGGAGGCAAAGGAGAGATTGCAAAAGATGTCATAAACAAAGGTCAAAAGGGGTGTTGATGGTGGTGATACTGGTCAAAAGAGGTGCTAATGGTGACGTTAAAAGTAGAAAGTATGTGGAACATTCCTTGTTTCAGTCCTACTCAGTCCCCCTCCCACAACTCTTTCTCCGGTACATCGATGACTGCTTCGGTGCCGCTTCATGCTCTCGTCCGGACCTGGAAAAGTTTATTAATTTTGCTTCCAATTTCCACCCCTCCATCACTTTCACATGATCCATCACTGACACTTCCCTTCACTTCCTTGACATCGCTGCCTCCATTTTTGGTAATAGACTGTCCACCAATATTCATTACAAGCCTACCGACTCCCACAGCTACCTCGACTACAACTCCTCACACCCCGCTTCCTGTAAGGACTCCATCCCATTCTCTCAGTTCCTTCGCCTCCGTCGCATTTGTTCTGATGATGCCACTTTCCAAAACAGTGCTTCTGACATGTCTTCCTTCTTCCTTAACTGAGCCACACACGGTGGTTGACAGGGCCCTCAACCATGTCCGACCTATCTCCCGCACCTCTGCCTTCACACCTTCCTCTCCCTCCCAGAACCATGACAGGGTCCCCCTTGTCCTCATTTTTCACCCCACCAGCCTCCGCATTTAAAAGATCATCCTCTGCCATTTCCACCAACTCCAGTATGATGCCACCACTAAACACATCTTCCCTTCAACCCCCTGTCAGCATTCCATAGGGACCATTCCTTCCGGGACACCCTGGTCCACTCTTCCATCACCCCCAACACCTCAACCACCTCCCATGGCACCTTCCCATGCAATCGCAGAAGATGCAACACCTGCCCCTTTACTTCCCTCCTCCTCACTGTCCAAGGGCCCAAACACTCCTTTCAAGTGAAGCAGCGTTTCACTTGCACTTCCCTCAATTCAGTCTACTGCATTCGCTGCTCCCAATGCGGTCTCCTCTATATTGGAGAGACGAAACGCAGACTGGGTGACCGCTTTGCGGAACACCTTCAGTCTGTCCGCAAGCATCACCCAGACCTTCCTGTCGCTTGCTATTTCAACACTCCACCCTGCTCTCATGCCCACATGTCTGTCCTTGGCTTGCTGCAATGATCCAGTGAAGCTCAAAGCAAACTGGAGGAACAACACCTCATCTTCCGATTAGGCACTTTACAGCCTTCCAGACTTAACATTGAGTTCAACAACTTCTGATCATGAACTCGCTCCTCCATCCCCACCCCCTTTTTGATCCCCTTTTTTCAAATATTTGTTTTTAAATTTTTATATATACATATTTTTTCCCACCTATTTCTATTATTATTTTTAAAATTTATTTCCATTCATTGTTTTATCCCCATCTTTTAGCCTATTTTGATCTTTTTCCCCCACCCCACCCCCACTAGGGCCATCTGTCACTTGCTCATCCTGTTTTCTACTTTTAATGTCACCATTAGCACTTCCTTTAGCTAATATCACCACTGTCAACATCCCTTCAACCTTTTGTTTATGACATCTTTTGCAATCTCTCCTTTGCCTCCACGTATCACTGGCCTTCTATCCAGCTTCACCTGTCCCACCCCACCTTAAACAGTATATATTTCACCACATTCCTACTTCTCTTTAGTTCTGAAGAAGAGTCATATGGATTCGAAATGTTAGTTCTGTCTTTCTCTCCACAGATGCTGTCAGACCTGCTGAGTTTTTCTAGCAATATCAACAGGCGACCTGTGTGGCATCTTTCAGTCCGCAACACATCGATGCATAAAGGAGGACACAGATGTCCTTTACTGGAAGGCCCATCATTATGTCAAGTTTGCTCTGGACAAAGATAGCCAGGCTGCGAGATTCACTGGCTTTGCTGCCATCTCAGGCTTCCCAAGAGTGCAGGTTGCAATAAACTGCACCCATGTGGCTATATGGGCTCCATGGCAGCAGGCCCTAATGTTTATAAACCACAAGGGCTATCATTCCATCAATGTACAACTGGTGTGTGATCACTGAAAGCACATACTGCATGTTTGTGCACGGTACCTTGCAAGTTGCCATGACTCCTACATCCTGAACCACTCTCAGGTGCCTGAGATTTTCGAGGGGCCATTACATCTGCAGGAATGGCTGCTTGGGGATAAGGGGTACCCACTGAAATGCTGGCTGATGATACCAGTGTGTTGTCCTCAGAGTCATTCCAAGGAGAGGTACAACGCTGCTCATAGTTCCACATGCTCTCTTATAGAGCAGACCATAGGGCTTCTGAAGATGGGATTCAGAAGCTTGGACCCACCCAGGTGGCTCACTACAATACACTCCCGACAGGGTTTCCTGCATCATCGCAGTGTGTTGCACCTTCACAATCTGGCAATGCAAAGAGGTGAACCCCTGCCAGAGGATGAACTGGAGGAGGATGAGAGCTTATTGGAGGATGAAGATCCGGAGGCCTAGGAACCTTAGGAGGCTGCTGAGGGTCAGTATGAGCACGATCACTACATGGATGAAGGAAGATGTGGGAGGCGTGCCTGTGATACATTAATTGCTGACAGGTTCCAGGAAAAGTGAAGTCAAATGAGGGAATATGGCCACATCTCTCCGAGCCCTCAATGCCATTTTCTTTCAACCCAGGGGATGTCCACCCACTTGCAGCGAGAACGAGTCCTGCATTCACACTTGCGCATTCTGGCCTCATGAATTGCTAGGCCGTGGTCTTTGCTTTGGTCCGTGGGGCCCTGTGAGTGAGCTCACTCTGGGAACTGAGAGTCCACTTGGAACAAGAGTAAAGCGAGAGAAGACTTGAAGTCTTCGCCGCCATCTAATGATGCAGACAGTGCTGCGACTGAGATGTGGACATGCCTAGGGATCTCCTCCTCCTGTGCATGTCTTTTCTTCTGCCAGTACCACTGAAGAGACACAAATGCTGCTAGAATATCAATGCTGATGAGCTGCCCTCACTTAATGATGTTCCTTGAGGAAGAAAGGTTAGAAATGCTTACATCACGCATTTCCAATAAAGATTTAAACAAATCTTCCCAATATCACACAAGGGTGCAGGGACTAGTTCAACTGAGGTTGAGATCACAGGAATGTGAATCTCACAGTGGGACACTATCACTGAGTGGGAGGAAGGCTAAACTTCACAATGAGAGGATTCCAAAGTACAAAATCACAACACCTTCATTTGACAGAAGCTCTCACGTAACCATCAAATGTATTTACAGAAGTGCAATTTCTTTACATGTCCAGCACATCCGTGACCCAAAAGTGACATCAATTTTTCTTAACTTCCCTAACTCTACTGTTATGCCTAGATGCGGCCCTGACATCTGCAGCAGAGGTGGAGGCAGCCTGCTGACTGTTACGCCCTGACGTCTGTGATGACCTTGGCGGATGTCCTCTTGTGGCTTGAGGCCTGGAGGGCACCGGCCTGGTAAGGGTTACCTGCTCAAGGGCAGAAGCGCCTTCGTTGGCCTGAGAAGCTGGAGTGGTGGGGTCACAGGCAGAGGGGGCTGTGAGCGGCTACACACCCTTGGAGTGTCTGGCTGAAGCACATCCTCCCTGTGAGTGCCCAAGGGCCCCACCCTGATTTCTGCAGGAGATAGTGCACTTGGAGGGAGGTTAAGATGCCTCGTCCTCATGTCGCCTGCATCTTGATGGTGCCCACCAAGGTGTGTGGGCATGGATTGCAGGGCCAAATGCAAATCTGGCAAGACCTGCCGGACCAAGGTCTCCATGGTGGTCGCCAGCCTTCCCATGGTGACTTCGAGGCGCTCGCATGTCAGAGTCACGACATCAGTTAGAACACGGATGGACTCCTCCATTGAGTGACTGTCGAATCTCTGCCTGATGTTCTGCTGCTTGTCGTTGTATCTCCAGCATTGAGCTGGCAGCCGCTTCCAGAGGCTCATCATCTGACTCGGACTGAGTGTGTGGCTGGTCTCTAGCAGCCCTCCGAGTGCTGGAGACCTGGGCTGTCCCTGCCTCCGACTGCTGCGGGTGAGTGAAGTGTTCCCCAGAAAGTGAGGCTGAGCCTAATCTACAGCTGTGCCCCACCAACGTGTGTGTCTCTGAGCTGGTGGAGGGTGTGTGTGTGAGCGCCATGTCGGTTCTTCCAGAGCTTCCTCACCGGATGTGGTCTAGGGGCTCGCACTGGTGCTGGACTGGCTTGGGGACCTCGATCAGCTGATGCCTAGAAAATAGAAAATAGAGTTTCGGTTAATGAGCATGGGCTAGATAAAGACTGCATGTGACGAACTGTGATTGTCAGGATTTGATGAAGTGATGGAGCTGTGACCTGTACTAGGTTGGTGGGACAGTCCAATCTCCCCTTCCCCACAGGCTCGATCTGTGTCCTCCCCCGCCAACTCGGCTGCCGCCTCCTCAAACTCACTGAGGGCGATGATGTCGGCTGGGACTCCCCTGGTCTGTGATCTCTCGTGCCTGTTGTGCACCAGCTTGGCCTGTATGAAAAATAAAGAAAGGCATGTGATGAGAAGGGATGGAGCAGAGGCTGGGTGAGGTGCATGTCCCCTGTGTGTGGTGAGCTCTCCCCAGAAGGGCCAAAGGATGGAGTGTGAGCAACATGATGGATGGGATGGTGGTGATTTGAAAGTCTTGGTGAGAGAATGAGTGTTGACATCTGTTCCCCGCTAATGGTGGTGTAAGATCCCTGAAGAGAGTAGCCATTTGAGTGCATGATGCCACGATGAGAGTTTGAAATTGGAAGGAATTACAGGATGACTTACCCTGGCGGGGTGGGTATCCACTTCCTGCACTGGGTGGCATTCCGGGCGTGGGTCCCAGCCGTGCTGACCTGCTCCACGATGGCCTCCCAGGCCGGAGAGATGAGACTGCCGTGCTTCTTGCAGCCATCTACCCCTCTATCCCTGGGATAGAGCACCTGCACCCCTCTTATCAAGGCTTGGGGGCCCGGTGGGTGAAGCGGGGTGCTGCCTTCTTCTTGAGGCTCTCGGCCTTCCTTTTCTGGCTGCCAGACATCGCTTGGTGGGCTGGAGAGACTGAGATTGTGTGTTGGGACTGGCCTTTAAAAATGGTGCCTGCACCTTTGAACCCACCAACTGACAATGGCCACACATGAATCAAATCATCAGGCGCTTTGGACTGATATGTGCCTTTGCATAATTAACGAGGCTCCGAGCACAGAATCAGGTGCGAGTTCCCGCCATTCTGGCCAATGGGGCGGGCGCTGTCGAAATTGCCCGCCATCCCACTTAGTCTCATTAATGGACCCCGATGGGTGGAATTTTATGCCGGCGGGATTTTAGAATCCTGCCAAAGTCAATGGGCATTTGAACGGCTTGCTGCATTTTATGGCCCCACCCCCACCATGATGGGGCTGTAAAATTCTGCCCACAGACCATATGCTCTGGATAGCATGGCCTAGATTTTCAATTGCAACCTTAAATAGGCATACGGGGCCTGGGGAGCAACATGCATACACCTGTTTCAGTTGTGTCGGACAGCAAATAATATTTTATAGTTCTGATTTTCATTGCTTCACCTCTGTTGCCAACGCTATTCATTGGCTGCACCCCTGTTTGTGGGGAGTGGGTTGGATATTGGGCCTCTTGGCACCACTTATAGGCAGCCAACGCCTCTGACTGGTGAATGAAGGAAAAAACTCAGAAGGAACCAACCAGCAGCAGCGAACACCGATAGCAGCAAACTTCTTTGCAGGTCCTGGTGCAGGTAGTGGTCAGGAGGAGGGAGATTCTCTTCCCCTCAGGGGGTGGAAAGCCCTCCCAGCAACAGCTCTGTTGCCAGTAGCAAGCAGTATCAAAGGAAAGGAATTCCAGGAGCTTAAGTGCTGGATGCACTGGGAAGCCTGCCAATGAGCTTGCACACAGTATTGCAGATCATGGAAGTGCCTGTTCCAATTTGTGTCAAGGCTTCACAGAGAGTGCGGACCTCCATGACATGCTGCCTGTGGTCGCAAGTCAGCTGCATGTTGAGGGACTGGGATCCCTTATGATTGGTAGAGATGTCAGGCTGGTGATGGGGAACATGCAAGGCAAGGTGGGTGCAGTCTATGGCACCTCAAAACCTGGGTAAGACTGCCATGTGGAGGAAGCCTAATAGTTTCTCACCATGCTTTGTCCTGTTTATATGGAAGGAAATGTGGATGTTCTTCTTTATATAGAGAGCCTTGGTGACTTCCCTGATACAGCAGTGGACTGAGAATTGGTCACCTGCTGCAGCCTGAGAGAAGTCTGTGGCATAAAAGTTAAAATACACAGTGTTCATACCCTGGTGTGAGGCACGAGTTGTGACCGCAGAAAGAGACCTACCTCGGTGACAGCCTCCTTTGTGAAGTGGAGATACCTCGTTCATTGCTCCTCAGTGAAATTAATGTAGACGAATTCCTGTCTGAACATCTGTTGTGGGCATAGCCTCCTGTACAGTGTCCCTCGTCCTCCTCACTCTTGTTGCAGCTGTTCCTGCTCTCTGTTGACCTCTTTGCTGTTTCCCCTCTTTCTCCAGCCCTGAAGGTAGCACTAGGAGACATTCACAACCGCAGTGAAAATATTTCTAAGGCAGCCAACAGCTGTGCAACAACACCAAACTCTTCTTCCCAGCAGTCAAACCAAACATCAAAAAATGCACAGAAATTGACCGGCAACGTGAAATGACAAATCAGCATCTAAACTGGAAGTATTGCAGAGTCCCTTTAAATAACGCTGGTGAAGGGATCTGTCAGCCAGTGAGCCCATGAGTTGCTAGGCGAAGTCCACACCTGACAAGTCAGGTGCTGGAGTGTACTCCGAAAATGGTCCTGTAAGAAGCGCAAGGGCCTAATTTATTAATTTATTCAGCACTTCCCATAGTTCTTCCGAAGTCCACGGGGAAGTCCAGTTCAATGTGGTGGGCAATGCACATTCAGATGGAAATGTACACTTGCTTTCTGCCTGTTTTGTTAGAGGCTTGGATGCCAGTTTAGCACCCAAAAGTGGATGCAACACCATCAGATGTTTAGGCCTAGATCTTTCAAATCTGTTTATATTTTTAGGAGAGTTTTGAAAAGATTAAAGCTTTATAACATCTTAATCTGTCTACAACTAATGTCAAGAGCAGTGATTAAATGTTTAATAATTCAAATTAGATGGATAATAATGAGGTTGTTGATCATATCAGCCTTCTGCTGTCCTAACTGGATCATGAATTAGTTTTTAAATGATGCTGTTGAGTTGTATCTCAGCATTTTCTGACATAAGCAGAAGACATACAAATTATGACGATTTTCTTTCACCCAGTTTTTGCACATCCTTCCTAAGAATTCTCTTCAGTCTATCAAGCAGGATTTACTTGATCATCATTTACATGTTTCTACATTATATTAATGCAGTGCTTGTTGAATTAGTAGCTTATTTATTGTTGCTAAATGGCTTCCAGCTATTTGCCAAGAAGCAAAGGCCTTCAATATCTTTATCGTGAGCTTCTGGGTTATATCTGGGTTATCCTTAAGCTCTTGTTGTAGGAGTTACTAAATTAACCTCAACCTTCGAGTTAAAGGTTCAATGAATTTCTCACAAGTTTCTTATACAAGATGGGCACCTTATGACCAGGACAGATTGAATTACCCTAACACTCCTAAATGAAAGATTGGCCAATTTATTTTTGGGCTTCTTTCCCTACATTTGCGTCCATGGCAGCACCTCAAAAGTCATTGGTTGTGATGCTGTCATGAGGAAGTGAAGGGTGATATAAAAATGCAAGCTATGTTTTTCTTTAGATCTCAATTTCAGCCGGGCTTATTGTCTGTTGTTCTTCCTGACATAGGACTGACCGAGTTACTTGAAACGTCAAGGAATGTTTGAGTTACCTTCAGGCCCCTGACCCAGTAGTGAATGAATGACTGTCAAACTTGGGCTGAAAACCTGTTAGTCTACAGTAATGACCCAAGATTGCTAGTGTTCAATGCAACTCATGGTTTAAATTCCATTTATAAAGATGCTTTCATTTGTTTTTCTGATTTACTATTGTCCTTCGTTCCTTTGAACTCTTTACATTTAGGAAGCGTTCTTACGCACATGGAAAGTTTAATTCAATAATTGTAACTTCCTTTCCTCTGCTGTATTCAAGGAACATAAGCAGGAAGTGAAGCAAATTTCTTTCAAAACAGGAATGACAAAGATCAACAGTTTCGCTGGTGAAAGTTATGCTGAAGCATGAAATGTGAGCAAAACAGTTGAGTTTGCAAAGTAAAAATAGAAGGAGTTGAACAAATATGTTACACGTTAAACCTGACATTACTGACATCCAATTTACCCTTCCAAAGATTACAGTGTCTGACTAACGGGGTGATAAGTTGCTTTTAGACTACTGGCCAAGGAGCATTAAAGATGTCCTCAAGCTTCAGCCATACTTGGAGGGCTGTTGGAACTTAATACTGATATGGGTTTATATAACATTCTGTCATATTTAGGTTGACTTATTTTCACAAGGCTAGTAATTTTAAAGTTTGTAAGACGATTGTCATGTTTGAAACTGGCTATGGTTTACATCATTGATGACGATGCCATGTCAACTCTTTGAATATTGCAGTGTTCTTGTCATTTGTCAGCTGCTACAATAATTATCATGGCCCACATTCCTGAAACTAGTGTCAAAAGAAAGATTCCATTCACCTCATGATTTTAGAACTACATTGATAATCGTTTTATTCACAACTAAGGTAGGCCACGATTCTATGAAAGCATAAAGAATTGGAGGCAATCTATTGACTTGGGCAGGAAATTGGTTAAGAGGTAGGAGACAGACATGAGAGATAGTGGATGTGCCCTCCAATTGGCAGGATATAACAAGAGATGTCCACCAGGGATTTGTACTGGGACCTCAGCTTTTCACTGTATTTCTGTTCACATCATTGATCAAAATGTGAGAAGACATTCCACAACTGATGTATAGAGGAGCAGACAGTGACACCAAAGGCATGCCTTTATTCACTGTTCCACCTATTCTAAGCTAATAAACTATAATAAAAGCTTGTATTGCAGCACAAATATTCTGACAACAATTTTCTGCTTGTGGCTTCAGAATAGCATGTTCACCAATGTCCTAATGGCTCTTTGTCCAATAATAGCATCTCTTTAATGCCAAGGTTCATTACATTCTGGACGGTGTTTTGGTTTTTAAAAAATGTACATATATGCTCGAGTAATCTGAACACTGCCTTGCATGAGTAACCAGTTTCTATCAGCTCATGACTATGTTAAGGGAGGGGAAACTTGTTAGAGTGAGATAACATGTCATGACAGTTATTATTCTTTCAAAACCTAGCATAAATAACCTGTTGTATAATTAATGTGTTACTATTGCAAAACGCCAGTAAATTTTCTTTCGTTTCTTCACCCATCCTCTTTTGATCTCTTGGTTTATCTCCCCTCCATACAGTACCCCCTGTTCCTGGGACATTGCCAAAGTTAATTCCCTCAGGAATACTCAGCATTTTATTTTTGTTGCTCCTTTCCTTTGGCAGTGAAGCAGCTAGTTTCTACTTAGCTGCCAATCTGGAATTGGTGTAGGGGAGAAAGGATGGGGTGGGGTGGTGGTGAGTGAATCCAGGAAATGGTCGCTTACTGTAGCATTCTCATTTTGTGCTCTGACACACTCTGCATCACCAAAAATTAAGGTGGCTCAGAAAGAATAAAACTATTGCTTTAATGGATATCTCAATCCATCTTTTATGATTTTTGCCAAACAGAAGTACTCTATTCCATTTGCCTCTTGGCTTTTGAAAAAAAAGTGCAGCACAAAGGGATAATGCACTCTTGAATGACTTGCCAAGGTAACCTGATATAGAGTAGTTAAAAGACAATGCCACTGACTATTTAGTCTAGCTGAGGGCATAATTACCTCAGCTGATAATGTGCAATTGACACCAAAGCATTATTGAATTATACTATTAATTTACATATTAATTTACACATTTAAAAAACTGGAAGCAAGGTGCGAAATTGTAATCAACGTTTAAAATAACCAGTCATTGTAAATGATTAATGTAAACCCTATATACAAAGTTTTGGTTTTCATCAGTTCGGTACAGAATGCAAAGTAATTGGATATTATAATCTGTTACATCATGTCTGCCCACTTATGTCCTGGAGGGTTAATGGAGCTACTCGGTATAGTATTATTTGGTTCTGAGTATTTCTCTTCTCTCCTGAAGGTTCTGCCTCGTGCTGGATGTGGTTCCATGAATACTGGTTGCCTTCTTGCAGCTGGTCCAGGTCAGTTCAAACAGAATTATTGAGGAGTACAACCTTGCATGAATAAACCAAATCAAATTCGCTTACTACTATTTTAAACATTATTTCAGTTTAGTTGATCTCTTCTCAATTTAAACAGGGTGGGCTGATGTAGGGGAGTGGAGGAGGCTTGAAAGAATTATTTAGTGAGAAGTGAATTAGTATCAGCAGAGACTTGGCCATTAACCTAAAATGCTTTGCAATTATATCATTTGGACTTTGTGTTTTAATTCAGATAGTATTTTTCCAAGAAAGTCATTAATATCCTCAAAACAAACAAAGCAGCTCCGTCTGAGGCACTAGTTTCCATTCCCTACACAAAAATAAGATGAGGGAGGCCATTTGGTAAATCTTCCTGAATCCTTCATCACAAAATCCATTCATCTTTAGAATGATCCCAAGGTTGGCATTTCCCTGGACAACATGCTTCTTGAGTGTTTCTCTAGTGCTCCAGTGACCTGGTTTTTAAGTTGTGGCCTCACCAAAGCACAACGCAGCCTCAATGTAGCTGCCTTAGAGTTACCTGATCGCTGTCAATTTTTATCTAATAACACTAATGTGAGAAGCTTCGGAATCTATGCTAAAGGTGCACATGAATGCAAGCTATTGATTTGCTTTGTTCATAACGTAAACAATAATGAAAAAAAACCAAAAATAATGTCCTGCTGATTGTGCTATGGATAGAGTTCAAATTCAGATTTCCAGGTGTTTTGAACTTTTATTTGAAGCAAGCAGTCTACTTTACCTCTTTTCTGACAAACAACCTGAAGGCAAAAAAATTATGATGAATCTGTGAAGTATTACCTAATGTTACAGCCAGTATTGTATAGCCTAGAAATCAGTGATGATATTAATAAATAAATACTTAAATATATATGAATGTTTCTTTACTCATATCACCAACAATAATGACTAGGTTTATATTGCTTATATTCCATTTTCTCTACAAGGCAACATTTACTCTTAAGCGGAATGGAAGAACAAAGTGTAGCTGGGAACCCAGGAGTTTGACATTAGTGGCTAATGGAGCATATACAGGCTTGACAAAATCTCTTAGGATGTGAATGGCCAAGTGACAGTTTAACTACAAGTCCAGTGTGTGCTGAAACAACCCTTATTTAACAAGTGATAATTTTGTGTCTAAGTTTCTTTGCGCAATATCTTTCCATATACTATATTATCTGCAAGAGAAAATTGCAGGCAGGAGCAAGCTATGTGTGCGGCTTTGCTGTTGGTATTCTGTATAGACTTTCTGGATTGAGACAGAATGTTGAGGTGCGGTTGCAACCACAGCTTGTGTTCCTGGCAGAAGCGTGGCAGTCTGGAATAGGTGCTAACTCCTTCTGGGCAGGCATCCATTGTAAACCACCTTTCAAGTTTAAATGGGCCTATCTGTTTAAATATCTTGGTTGATTAATTCAGTTAAACAGACAAATAAATAAGTATGTACTGAGTCCCATTGATTTTGATCAGTTCTAATGCCATGACAATTTGAGATGTTGACTACACCAAAACCCAAGGCAGTTTATCATATTCTGGTTCAAAGTGTGACAGTTATTACCTAACCACTGTGTTAACCCAGTGGCGTCATCTAGAAACCAAATAAATTAATGACTCCCCTTTTAAAAATGGCTCAACTAATAAGAGAACTTAAGCAAAAAGCAAAAAGGAAACTTAGCAAATTAAATGACAAAGACCCTGCAGTGACCACCAGCCACAGAGGGCCACAAATTTCAAGGCGGGCATCACATGCTCCTTCTCCAGGACTACCTGGACACAGGCATGACCGTGGAAGAGAGGCAGGCAGCTAGATCGACATGCCCCTCTCCCGGCCTAATTTGCCATGTCCAACCTAAATCTATAAATCTCATCTAGACTCAGGAGCAGAAAAGAGCCAGGTGACTTGTCGGCCCCTTCTTTGCACCAGGCCATCAAAGATCAGGAATGTGGGACCTAAGTGGAGCTGGAAGTTTTAGAGCAGATATACTTTTGGTGTTGAAGGACTCTGAACGCTTCCCCTCTTTCTCTTCCCTCTCTCCTTACCCATTAGAAGTAACATCATTTATACTTCTGTTTTTCTCACTGGTGTTGTGTTGTTTCTTGTTAGGCTGTGTTGGCATCATCAGTGAGATGGAAGAGGCATGGAAGAGTTAATAAGCTGATGGAATGAGGAATGAACTAATGTTGGCAGAGACATGGCTGCTAATTCAAGGAGATCACATCGTTTGGATCTTGTGTGTTACTTTAGCATTCTGCTGTCCAAGAGACTAACTCTTTAAGTTTTCAAATTATACATTATTCCCACACTCAGTCTGAGAGGGAGAGCTTCCAGTTATGTCAACAGGCAAACAGTAACTTGGAAATAGTGAAAAAATAACTCCCTGGTTTTGCAAAGTTTTCTACTTAAAGATCTGGATAGGAAATGTAGATATTAGATTTGAACATGAATTGAAGCTGCAACTTGAGTTTAGGGCCTTTAATTGAGCTACAGGAATAATTTTTGCCTTCATGGTGCTAAATGATTCAATTAGCTATTCTGCAAAAGCCCGTACCCATATTTTCATAATATTGACCATTTGTGCTGAGAAGTGATAAATAAACCGCTCCTGGGCCATTTCAGCAGGGTATAAAAAGACAGGAGTTTGCCTTCTTGCATCATTAGCTTAAGCTGTGGTACAATTAATTATCTGCTACGTTATTAGTACCATAGCTTAAGCTGCATAAACAAAAGTCTCAGTTTTAGTCCATTTCTGACAGACATTTAACAATAATTTTTCCTGCATATCAATGGGGACTTTGAAAATGTAACAGAAGTGTACAAAGTATTTGTACAGATGTGGATTTTGGCAGGGGGAAGGGGTGATAAGTACAGTCAGGTACGGAGCAACCTGCATTGAATAACGATTATAAGTGAGATTACCGTGGTGCAGACACCTGTCGTTTAACTGAAGGAATGCCCTTACCAGGCCTCGAAACCCAGCTTCGTTTCTCTTTTGTTTTGGTTCTTTAGCTGGTGTACTGATTACACTGAGGGCACAGGGGAACAGCCGTTTATGTGCTTTGTGGTCAGTACTCTGGGGATTATCTCCAAGTCAGTGTTTACAGACTGCCGCAGCTAACGCTGCCCAGATGCTCTATCTGTGGGAAACCCAGAAACCACACTGCACTAGGCTTGTGGTGTTGTCAGGGATAAATACTCTTTCCTATTCAGGCTGTTTGTATATACACAAGGTTTTCACAATGACTGAGTGCAGTGGCAGTTAAGGCAGATGCTGACATGGTCTTACTGGTGAAATGCCTTACAGATGTTTGAGGTTACCAGGTCTTCAGGTTATTAGAATTCAGAAAGGGGGATGGAAGCTGTGAAGGGAGGTGTATTTTTGCCCATGTTATTTGTTTTAATGTGGGTTAACAGAACGCAGTGGAGGTGTAGGGAATTATTTCAACCACAGAAGGCAAAGTTTCACACTGAAGCCTAGACCACAAGAGGATCTGGAAAAAGAGGCCAGTCAGTCTCATTCTTTGCACACAAAAAAACATCTAACTGTTTACTTCCTTTTCAAGGAACTATAATTAAAATCACCAAAGCTTCAGTGATGGCATCCAGACCCTGCCTGCACACTGCTTTTCTTTAAATTTGTAGTAGCTTTAGCATTGTAGCAAAAGATCATGTGACCTTTCTCGAGATTTTAGAGTTAGCAACCCTCCAGACGTCTCCAGGAATTAAAGACTAATCTCCAAGATTCTGTTGTGAGTAATCCTGGAGCAAAATCAGAGGGTCAGTAAAATATTAGCCTAAATCTTCCAATATGGGGAGCTGCAAATGACTCAACTTAAGTCACTGATGTGCTTTGGGACCCTGAGGAATTTCCGACGTGTGCACATGTGCGGTACTTATGTAGGAAGTTTAAATTTCCAATTGCCTGTTTTACCCTGCCCTGATTCTCTACTACAGAGGGATCAAATGGCCAGAACTAGGAAAACCTGGGCTCCTTGCCCTAAACTGACTCTGGTTTTTACACAGATTTACTTAGAACTTTTCCTAACAGGTGTAAAGCCCACTGAGGAGCACGGCTTGAAGTAAATCAGCTGGAGTGTCAAAGCTACAGCACCTACAGCAACCCCCTGACTATGTTCACCTCTCTCCTATGCTCAGGCTCATCCCCTGACAATGCTCCCACCCCTCCCAACAATGTTCACCTCCCACCCGACAATTCTCATCTCCGTCCTGACAATGCTCAAACCCCCTCCCGGCAATATTCACCCCCTCTCCCGAATCACCTTGACTCACCTTCTGGAATCCCTGGATGCTGTCCGGCCAACGTCAGAAGAGTCACCATTGTCTCATTGCGGGGAGGGGGAATGAGCATTTGGGGGGAAGGGTGAGGCGGGAGGGCACTTGTGGGTGTAAGCATTGACGGGGGTTGGGGAGGCAGTGATCATTGTCCGGGGTGAGGAGGGTGGGCAATGTGGGGAGGGAGAGTTAGCATTATCGGAGGAGGGGGTATGAGCATTGTCAGGGGCGAGGGAAGGAGAATGAGCATTGTCGGGGCTGAGGGAGGGAGAGTGAGCATTGTCGGGGGTGAGGGTGGGAGTGTGAGCATTGTCGGGGATGAGGGAGGGAGAGTGAGCATTGTCGGGGGTGAAGGAGGGAGAGTGAGCATTGTCGGGGGTGAGGGAGGGAGAGTGAGCATTGTCGGGGGTGAGGGAGGGAGAGTTAGCATTGTCGGGGGTGAGGGAGGGAGAGTTAGCATTGTCGGGGGTGAGGGTGGGAGAGTGAGCATTGTCGGGGCTGAGGGAGGGAGAGTGAGCATTGTCGGGGGTGAGGGAGGGAGAGTGAGCATTGTCGGGGGTGAGGGAGGGAGAGTGAGCATTGTCGGGGGTGAGGGAGGGAGAGTGAGCATTGTCGGGGGTGAGGGAGGGAGAGTGAGCATTGTCGGGGATGAAGGAGGGAGAGTTAGCATTGTCAGGGGTGAGGGAGGGAGAGTTAGCATTGTCAGGGGTGAGGGAGGGAGAGTGAGCATTGTCGGGGGTGAGGGAGGGAGAGTTAGCATTGTCGGGGGTGAGGGAGGGAGAGTTAGCATTGTCGGGGGTGAGGGGGGGAGAGTGAGCATTGTCGGGGGTGAGGGAGGGAGAGTTAGCATTGTCGGGGGTGAGGGGGGGAGAGTGAGCATTGTCGGGGGTGAGGGTAGGAGAGTGAGCATTGTCAGGGGTGGGGGAGGGAGAGTGAGCATTGTCGGGGATGAGGGAGGGAGAGTGAGCATTGTCGGGGGGGGGGAGGGAGAGTGAGCATTGTCGGGGGTGAGGGTGGGAGAGTGAGCATTGTCGGGGGTGAGGGAGGGAGAGTGAGCATTGTCGGGGGTGAGGGTGGGAGAGTGAGCATTGTCGGGGGTGAGGGAGGGAGAGTGAGCATTGTCGGGGGTGAGGGAGGGAGAGTGAGCATTGTCGGGGTGAGGGAGGGAGAGTGAGCATTGTCGGGGGTGAGGGAGGGAGAGTGAGCATTGTCGGGGGTGAGGGAGAGAGAGTGAGCACTGTCGGGGGTGAGGGTGGGAGAGTGAGCATTGTCGGGGGTGAGGGAGAGAGAGTGAGCATTGTCGGGGGTGAGGGAGGGAGAGTGAGCATTGTCGGTGGTGAGGGTGGGAGTGTGAGCATTGTCGGGGGTGAGGGAGGGTGAGTTAGCATTGTCAGGGGTGAGGGTGGGAGTGTGAGCATTGTCGGGGGTGAGGGAGGGGGTGTGAACATTGTCGGGGGTGAGGGAGGGAGAGTTAGCATTGTCGGGGGTGAGGGAGGGAGAGTGAGCATTGTCGGGGGTGAGGGTGGGAGTGTGAGCATTGTCGGGGGTGAGGGAGGGAGAGTGAGCATTGTCGGGGGTGAGGGTGGGAGTGTGAGCATTGTCGGGGATGAGGGAGGGAGAGTGAGCATTGTCGGGGGTGAAGGAGGGAGAGTGAGCATTGTCGGGGGTGAGGGAGGGAGAGTGAGCATTGTCGGGGGTGAGGGAGGGAGAGTGAGCATTGTCGTGGGTGAGGGAGGGAGAGTGAGCATTGTCGGGGGTGAGGGAGGGAGAGTTAGCATTGTCGGGGGTGAGGGTGGGAGAGTGAGCATTGTCAGGGGTGGGGGAGGGAGAGTGAGCATTGTCGGGGGTGAGGGAGGGAGAGTGAGCATTGTCGGGGGTGAGGGAGGGAGAGTTAGCATTGTCAGGGGTGGGGGAGGGAGAGTGAGCATTGTCGGGGATGAGGGAGGGAGAGTGAGCATTGTCGGGGGTGAGGGAGGGAGAGTTAGCATTGTCGGGGGTGAGGGAGGGAGAGTTAGCATTGTCGGGGGTGAGGGAGGGAGAGTGAGCATTGTCGGGGGTGAGGGAGGGAGAGTGAGCATTGTCGGGGGTGAGGGAGGGAGAGTGAGCATTGTCGGGGGTGAGGGAGGGAGAGTTAGCATTGTCGGGGGTGAGGGAGGGAGAGTGAGCATTGTCGGGGGTGAGGGAGGGAGAGTTAGCATTGTCGGGGGTGAGGGAGGGAGAGTGAGCATTGTCGGGGATGAGGGAGGGAGAGTGAGCATTGTCGGGGGTGAGGGAGGGAGAGTGAGCATTGTCGGGGGTGAGGGAGGGAGAGTGAGCATTGTCGGGGGTGAGGGAGGGAGAGTGAGCATTGTCGGGGGTGAGGGAGGGAGAGTGAGCATTGTCGGGGGTGAGGGAGGGAGAGTGAGCATTGTCGGGGATGAGGGAGGGAGAGTGAGCATTGTCGGGGGTGAGGGAGGGAGAGTGAGCATTGTCGGGGGTGAGGGAGGGAGAGTTAGCATTGTCGGGGATGAGGGAGGGAGAGTGAGCATTGTCGGGGGTGAGGGAGGGAGAGTTAGCATTGTCGGGGGTGAGGGAGGGAGAGTTAGCATTGTCGGGGGTGAGGGAGGGAGAGTGAGCATTGTCGGGGGTGAGGGAGGGAGAGTGAGCATTGTCGGGGGTGAGGGAGGGAGAGTGAGCATTGTCGGGGGTGAGGGAGGGAGAGTGAGCATTGTCGGGGGTGAGGGAGGGAGAGTGAGCATTGTCGGGGGTGAGGGAGGGAGAGTGAGCATTGTCGGGGGTGAGGGAGGGAGAGTGAGCATTGTCGGGGGTGAGGGAGGGAGAGTTAGCATTGTCGGGGGTGAGGGAGGGAGAGTGAGCATTGTCGGGGGTGAGGGAGGGAGAGTGAGCATTGTCGGGGGTGAGGGAGGGAGAGTTAGCATTGTCGGGGGTGAGGGAGGGAGAGTTAGCATTGTCGGGGGTGAGGGAGGGAGAGTGAGCATTGTCGGGGGTGAGGGAGGGAGAGTGAGCATTGTCGGGGGTGAGGGAGGGAGAGTGAGCATTGTCGGGGGTGAGGGAGGGAGAGTGAGCATTGCCAGGAGGTGAGGGGAGAGGTTGTGCATTGTTGGGGGAGGGAGAAGCGAGTATTGTTGGGGGGCAGAAGGGCGGTGAACATTGTTGGGGTGGGGGGGGTGGCAGGATTATGCAGTGTTGAGGGTGACAGCTCCATTTTAAAACAATGTAAGTCAATGAGCTGATGACACACTTTAAGGGGCCTGTCTTCAGTTCATGATGAAAAAGAGGGCATGGCTTCACTAGAATGACACTCACCCCTTGGTCTCCTGACTCTGTTCATCGCTAGATTCAAACTGGAACCAGAACGGGGAAGTTCAAAAGCTCCATCATAACATGGTGAGTGGGCAATTTAAATCACAGTCAGTGCACAACACCTGCGCTGCTGACCGGAAGACCTAGGTCATTGTTTTTTATTTCTATTTCCCTTGAATTCTTTTATTAGTTATAAAAATATTGGACATGGGAATAAAGAAAAAAAAATTCAGTCAATTCACTTTGCAGTGGGCACTGGGAGTTGGGGAAATAACAATAACATATCCCAGAAAGAAAAAAACTGTTCGGACCAGTACTCTTATTTTACAATTTTTACTGGTGTTCCATTTTAAGGTATACAAGACCAGTTCTGACCAGTATTCTTATTTCCCAGTTTTTACTGTTTTTTTCCTTCTGGGGATAGCTATTTTAACATCATATAACATCCCAAGGTGCTTCACAGGAGCATTATACACAAAATATCACCCCAAGGCACCTAAGGAGATATTAGGCCAAATGACCAAAAGCTTGGTCAAAGTGGTAGGTACAGCAGAGTGACCTGCTGTCCTGGATTTTCTGGGAGGGGCTGTCCCATAATTTGGGCTTTCATCCCATTCTCCAGGTCAGACCTTTCTGAGATGTGTTTTGTCCCTGATTTCCTTTTTTGCAGGGAACTCTGTTTCTGTGCATGCATGGAGCCCGGCACATGTTCAATGGTTTAATGGATCTGTGTTTGATTATATTAATCTATGACTGATCAATATTCACAGTGCTTGATTGATTAAGCCTGAGTGGAGCCTCTGAGAGTGAAAGTAAATAGAAGGTTCCAGAAAGACCTAAGAAACCCAAGAGGTGAACGTGTGTGTAGAAATCTTTGCAATTGCTGAGATACTTTAAAGCACTGTAAATAAACCTGTTGTAGACTTAGAACTAGTATTATTTCTGCATTTCTCTGAGGTAAATCAGGCATATAAAATATACAATAAACCAGAGAATACACCACAATAGGTTTTGAGGAATGTCTTAAAGGAGGAAAGCGAGGTAGAGAGGCGGAGAAGTGTAGGGAGGGAATTCCAGGGCTTAAGGCCATGCAACTGATAGCACGACCACCAATGGCAGAGTGATTAAAATTGGAAAGGCCAGAATTGGATGGGTGCAGATGTCTTGGGGGGTGTGAGGCTGGAGATTACAGAGAATGAGGGGGGTGGTGGTGGTGGTGGTGGTGGAGGGGGTGGGGGGGGCGGTGCTGGTGGCGGTAGGTCATGGAGGGATTTGAAACCAAGATGCTACTTAACCAGAAGCCAATGTAGGTCATTGAACACAGGGTGATGGGGAACAATACTTGATGAGAGCTAGGACACGGGTCGCAGAGTTTTGGATAACCTCAAGTTTACGGAGAGGAGATTGTGGGACACCAGCCAGGAGTGTGTTGGAATAATTGGGTCTAGAGATAAAAAAGGCATGAATGAGGGTTTCCGCAGCAGATGAGCTGAGGCAGGAGTGAAGTCAGGTGCGAGGTGGAAATTGGTGACCTTACTGAAGCCATGAATAGTTAGTCTGAAGCTCATCTCAAATATGACACCAAAGTTACAAAAAATCTGGTTTAGTGTCAGGCAGTTGTCAGCGAGAGGAATGGAGTCAGTAGCTAGGGAACGAATTTTGGTGCGAGGGCTGGAAACAACGGCTTCAGTTTTCCCAATATTTTATTGGAGGAATTTTCTGCTTATCCAGTTCTGATAATTTAGCAACAGTGGAGAAGTTGAGAGAGGTAGTGGTGGGGTTAGGTGTTGTCAATATACATGTGCTTTCAGAGCATGTCACTGAGGGGCAGCATGTAGAGAAGAAATAGGAGGAGGACAGGATAAATCTTTGGGGGATGTATTGACGCGGGAGCAGGAATTCTTTGGTTATGATTAGATAGATAGGATGGAGCTACAAGGATGAATGTGCCAGGTGACTAGTGGTGGAATTGTTGGGGTGAGGTGGCTAGAATTAGGAGGTCATATGAATAAACCTTGAGGAATAGGTTCAACCAGAGTTACAACTGTACTGGAGTGCCAGTGTTGCCAGGTAGCTGGGCTGTCCAAACATGCACTTAGTTTAGCGCTGCAATAATCTGTGACCTGGATGTCTGCCAGTTGGCTGCACAGAGACGGGAGAATTCTCAGCACCGTGAGCCCAACCTTTAATAACGGCTGCCCGAACATCCTCTTTTTGGTCGGGGGTGGGGCTAGATTAGAAGTCGGGGCTGGTGACCCCCCAGAAGTAGTGAGGGGTTGGAGACAGGCCTGATGCAGGTTGGGTGATTTGGGTGCAAAAAGCGGACCCACAGAAAGCCCATTTGAGAAGTTGGTCATCAATGGTAAACTTCCTGAGCTGGGAGGAGCCAGCGTTGCTGTGTCAGCTGAGTGTCCAAGCTGTAAACATTGTCCAACTATTAGCTGACCCTGGAATGGATGGCCCATTATGGGATTTCCCTATAGGAGAATTGTCACTGTTGCTGCCTAATCAAAACGTACTCTACTGAAAACATGGAATGGGTTCTCAAGACACAGCCATGGAGATAGCCTTGTCTTGCCAACACTACCTGGTACAGATATTATGCAGTCATGCAGTTAGCTGCCAAGTCTCAGTGGGTGGATGAATGGTGAACAGTGCCATGCTTATTATCCCATCCACTTACCCTCTTGCCACCCATCGATCAGGATGCGGTTGCTGGAATGGACAGCTGTGCTGCTGCTGACTGGGGCATACCAGACAGGTCCCCTGATGAACCTTGAAAAGATCCTGAGGCATAGAAGCTGACACCAACGATTACCTTTTCAGCCACTGGCAGTGCATGGGTGTTGATGTATTGTGGCTCGAGTTGTTGCTGGGCCATGCAACATATCTCTGCCACCACCTCATGGTTTAGCCTCAGTTGCCTTTGACACTTGTTTTCTGTCATATTTAAGTAGAATGTCCTAGGTCTGTACACGCTTCCCACAGGGTAGTCCCTGGTTGCTCTAATTTGCCTCTTCCTCTTCTGGTGTGCAGGTAGCAGCCTCTCCCTCCTGACCTTCTGCCCTCTCCCTGGCATCCAGCTGCTCATGGTGACTGGCTTCAATGGCCTGTATGTATGAGGGTGCCATGTCCATCTTCTATCTTCCTTCCATTGAAGCACTATGTGCCCTTCTCCAGCACAAAGTTCTTCCTGGCACCTGGATGCACTGGTCAGCAGAGGCAAAAAAAATTGCCCTGCAAGATGAGGAGTCCCACCCTACTACTCCCTTAGGTTAAGGGAAGACAATTAGAATTGATTTTGTGTCACTTCTGGGTCAGTGAATAAAATTGTAAGGCAAATTCTACAGGGATACCCTATCTCTCCAAAGCTGTCCAAATAAATACACCATGGCCAGGATTTTATGGCCCCTCCTGCCTGGCGGGATATTACGGACCCGCCAAATGGAATGGAGATTTAAATGGCTCGCAGCATCCGTCAGACGGAGTCACGTCGTGGCAGTAAAATCCTGGCCCAGGTCTACTCTGCAAACTTTGGCTCCACACTCCTAGGCTACCAAAATCAGGCTTGAGTGGAGGCAGCTAATGATTTAATTGGCCAGCTGTATTCATAAAACATGCATGCGTGAGACACACCCCACCTCCATTCCTGCCCCCGTGAAAATGTGAAGTGCTATGTTTGGAGATGGCTCGCAATTTTTGGCCACTTCCGCCATTTTCACCACAATGGAGAGGCTCTCCGTTATGGCAAAAATCCGGGCCTTATATGTTTATTTTAATAATAATTTAAAAGTTGATGAAAATCGTTAAGGTAAACATTCTAGGGACTTAACCAGTTAAAATGTCTGCTCGTCACATTTATGGATATAATGCTACTCTAAAGGGGAATCACTGCTTGTAAAATATTTTGCAATGATTTTTTTTGTAAGCAACTTGAATGCTGTATCCTGTAGCTTTTAAAGTTTGATATGCCAGATGTTTACATTTTTGCAGCAGGGGTCAGTTTCTGGAAGGTTGAGTATATGTATCTCGGTTTACCACCATTCTTCAGTTTGAGTCCAGAACAGAGGTCATTATGTACAAACAGGTCTTTCTACATTACTGCGAGCGAATCCTGCCTCCTGCATTCCTTTCTCTGACTGGTGGGCTGGCTCCAATCATCTGCCAATGATTTTCTTGGTACAACTTCCAGGTGTGCTGCAGAAAAATCTTACCTCTGGTTTCGCTGTCTTCTTGTGGGGAATTAATTCCCTTTGTAAAGACACAATAGAGGGAGTTCACTGTGTGGAAACCAAATCATGATGGTTTTATGACCACTTTTGCCAAAAATCAATCATGTTCATCCCTACAACAAATCATCTAGAACAATGATTGGAAAACTTGTTCAGCTCCAGACAACTCACCATTGTCCTGACCACCAAGGACCTACTCAGGCATTTGATAAAACAACTGGGATCTTCTACCCAAGCAAGACCATTAGCATCAGTCATCCTGGCTTTTTATAAAGTTGTATTCATTTTGTCAACTACAATCTCAGCACAGATGTCACAGTTTGTGCCCCAAGGACAGCTTCTCAGTATGACTTCTTGTAGATCTAAATATTCTTGCAGCTCCATCACCATGTAAATATCAACAAAGTTGAAATGATCAAAATGGTTAAATAAGCAGAAGTTTCAACTTGAACATAAGTAGTTAATGTGAAAAGCTGGCTCAGTTATCATTGTGCAAATTTGCTGCAATCCATTTTTTTTTGCAATTTCTGTCTAATCAGCAGTAATTCTACAAATCTTACAAGCTGTAAATTATTCCTACTCAGTTAAAATCTAGAATCTAACTACATGAAACAGAACAAGGGAATTTCTTGTCATTCTACAGCAGATAAGTTGGAACCTCTACCCAATGGAACCTCAACTCTTCTTAAACTATGCATTTTATAATAGTTTCAATATTATCAAACACACGGCAGAATTTTTCACTGAGCGGGCGGGCACACACCTGACCCTCTCAAGCGCGTGATGATGTTGGGTGAATGTCCCGACGTCATCGCGCACTTGCGTGATATTTCGGTCATCAGGTGCACGCGGGAGTCGGAGACGCGCCCGCCATCACTTAAGAGGCCAGTTAAGGCAATTAAAAAGGCAATTAAGCTGTATTTTACATTGCCCATGCAATTTTGCGCTCATCACACGGGAAAAACGGGCAGGCGGGAAGCCGACAATTTGACAAAGCGCATCCAAGGGCATGAGAAAAAGGTCAGCAGCATTGCCAGTGTGAGTTGTGAGGAGTTTTGGAGATAGTTTGCTGCTGGTTGCTTATTGGTACTTGGCAGCTTCATCTCTGTTCAGGGCTTCATTGTTAGCATTTCCAGGCTTCATTTCAGGACTCATTGGTGTTTCCAAGGTCCCCGGAGGATTCAGACAGTGTGGACCTTTCCAGGTATCAGGCAGCCTTCTGTTACCCTGATAATGAGGATTGTAGTCTTCACTGGTGGCACCTCCTCTGAGGAGGAAGAGAGGGGCAGAAGGGAGAGGAGGTCAGGTGTCCCAATGCAGCTTCCAGGGGAGGGATCTGTGGGCCATTGGCTCTGAAGATCACAGTGGCCCTCAACATTTATGCCTCCGGCTCTTTCCAGGGGTCAGTGGGGGAATCTGTGTGGACCCAATCAGCTGTTCATAGTTGTGTCAAGCTTGTGATAGAAGCTCTGTTCAGGCAGGTACTGACCTTTATTCTTTACCGTAGGATGAGGTCAGCCAGGCTGAGCCAGCCAGAGGCTTTGCAGCGATTGCTGGGTTCCCCCGTGTTCAGGGTGCCATCAACTGCACGCATGTGGCCATCAAGGCGCCAGCGGGTCATCCGAATGCCTTCGTCAACAGGAAGGGCTTCCACTCCATGAACGTGCAGATAGTGTGTGACCACAGGATGCATATTCTGCAAGTCTATGCAAGGTACCCTGTCAGCTCCCATGAGCCTTACATCCTGAGACACTCCCAGGTACCGAGGCTCTTCAATGCTCCAGCCCGACTGTATGGATGGCTGTTGGGTGACAAAGGCTATCTGTTGAAAAGGTGGCTTATGACACATCTCCGTCATCCAAGAACAGAGGCAGAGCAGTGTTAAAATAGGAGTCATACCCCCACAAGGGCATGGTAGAGTGGACCATTGTCTTTCTCAAGATGTGCTTCTGATGCCTGGACCATTCAGGGGGAAGCACTACAATACCCCCCAGAGCAGGTGTCAGTGATAGTGGTTGCATGCTGCACTCTCCACAATCTGGCACTGGCTGTGGTGGACCAACTGGAGGAAGAGGATCTTGACGCAGCTACACAGGCCACAGATGATGAATTCAGTAGTGAGTCCGAAGAGGATCATGGTGAGGAGAAAGCTGAGGGCATGGAGGAAGACCTCGGTAGCCTCCAGGGAGGCAGGGACACCAGGGAAGCCTTGATCCAATGCTCCTTCAACTAGGCTCCCAAAAATCTGCTTCCGCCTCAGGGTTGTCGCCTCCATCCCGGATGTCTGAAATGATCCTTTCTTTTGCACCCAAAGTCCACTCAGTGCCTGTACAATAAAGTATCGAGCTACTCACGTCCAGCATTACATACTCGCGTACCCTGCACCAGAAAGAAAAAAGTTGAAGCATACCCAGACGATCAGAACCAAAGCAAATTTAATGTTATTGTCACATTGAAAGCACAATGACATTACCATTACTGGTGTTGATTTCCACACCATCAGAATATAAACCAAACATTAATGAACAGAAAATCACTGGTGAACTGCCCCTCTTGTGCTCATGGTACTTTCAACTTAGGTTTCCAAATGCTATGTCTTGGTGCCCCCCCACTCAGTGGCATCGGCATTGGAGACAGCCTACTGACTCTGCTGTCTTGCTGCTCTTGATGACCTTGGCGGTTGTCCTCTGGCCAGTGGAACCTGTGCTGGATCCACGTGGGAGGGAGCAGCCAGTGCCACGGCTGGCATCTCCCCAGTTGCCGCAGCGTCATCAGATGCGACGGTCACTGGTGGAGGGGTGGAGGGGCGAAGGGGCTGCTGTCGTCATCCAGAGCGCCCTGAGAGGAGCCTGCAGAGATGACAAGCAGCTCGTGTGCCAACGTGAGGTCACTCTGGACCTCCCTGCTCACCCTTGATGGACGGGCACCTAGCTGAGATACTGGGCGCCTCATCCATCTCCCACACTGGCACTGACCACCTGAGGTCATTGCCCGTGTGAGGGCTTGCAGGCCCGGATGCAACGCCAGGAGCCCCTCATTCTGTTCCTAGAGCTGCCTCTCCATGATAGTCACCACTCTCCCAATGGAGGAGGCAGTGCACTTGGCCATGAGGGTCAACACAGTGCTCATGCTCCGCATGGACTCCTCCACAACGGAGACTATGGCACGGTGACCCTCATGGATCTCCGGCAGATCCTCCCGCACATCCCGCTGGACATCCAGCATCTGCCACCACCTAATGGACGAATCCAGAGACTCATCATCTGCCTTCGACTCAGCATCGCCCTGGTGCCCAGCAGCCCTCTGACTGCCGGAACGCTGGGCGCTCCCTGCCTCTGCCTGCACCTCAAGCGAGAGCAAAGTGCCCTCACTAATGTGCACCAACATTCTAGCCACTGATATAATGCCCACCGAGGTGCTGGTATCTGCGCTGGTGCCTGGTTCAGAGAGCGGGTGTGACGCAGATGCAAATGTAGCCCAGTGGTCCTCCAGCATCAGGGTTGGCCGTTCAGGGTCCAGAGAGCGTGTGCGTGCCGGCGAATCTAAAAGGGAGAACAAGGACTTGTCATTAGTTAAAGTCATCACACTGTCACTGTGCATGCCAGGCACTCTGGTGAGACAATGGAGATCTGCATCACCGTGCCATTGTCTTTCAATGGTCAATGGGGTCTCCAGGTTTGAGGCTCCCATCAATGAAGAGACTACAGTAGAATGGTTGCAAAATCCAAAACTGTCACCTCTGTGCACTGCACTCTTACCTTCGTCTGGCACCCCTGCCTCTCCATGCCTTGCTGCACATGAAGCGTGCCAGCTCTCCAGCTCAAGGGTGTCCTGCTCGAACCTGGTGAGCAGCAGCGGGTTGGGCGGGTCTCCGCCTGTACATGACCTCTCTGATTGGTTATGGCTTGTCTTCTCCTGAAAGGACAGAGGAGCATTGATTAGTCCACTCTCTACCTGCAGCGCCATTGCAGCCTGGCCAACCCCAGCTGAGGAGCACCACACAGGGCTCATCCGAGCTGTGTCCCTCGAGCTGCAAGGCTCTCAGTCCAAGCAGCCAGGGCTCACCCCCTTGACTAGCTCCGGTGTCATTGACAGTTGACACTCAGACTTTAGCACCCCTGAGGTCCACAGGGGAACGGCCACACCTCATCAGTTCTGCACACTGACCCATGCCAGCACAGTATTCACCCTTTCTGAATGCAGCAGGTCATTGATCCTCTTCCGGCACTGCACCCATGTGCGCCACACCACGTCATGGCTGCTCACCAGCGATGCCACCTCCTGCCATGCCCTTTTTTTGAGGCGCGGTGGCCTCCTCCTCCCATCTCTGGGGTCAAGGGTGTCCTGCCTGACAGCCACCTCCTCCAGGAGGACCGCGAGGCACTCATCCGAAAAGCAGGGGGCCAAGTGCCCACGTGACCTGCTCTCCCATCTGGCGTCTCAAGCCACAGTCGACTCCATCACTTTGCTAATGCAGATCAGGCATTCTTCTGTTGCAGCCTTCCAGGGGCTACCTGGGCCATTTTTAAACCGGCCTTCGGGTCTCATAGGCTCAGATGTCCACAGCACAGAAGGAGGCCATTCGGCCCATTGTGTCTGTGCCAGTCAACAAAGATCTGACTGCACTAATCCCATTTACCACTGCTTGGCCCACAGCCCTGGAGGCTATGGCAACGCAAATGAATATCTAAATACTTCATAGATATTACGAGACTTTCTGACTCAACCACCCTTTCAGGCAGTGAATTCCAGACTCCCACCACCCTCTGGGTGAAAAAATTTCTCCTCAACTCCCCTCTTAACCTTCTACCTCTTACCTTAAATCTATATCCCCTGGTTATTGACCCCTCTACGAATGGAAAAAGTGCCTTCCTATCCACCTTACATCCCTCACAATCTTATACACCTCTCTCAGGTCCCCTCTCAATCTTTGCTGCTCCAAGGAAAACAATCCCAGCCTATCCAATCTTTCACCATAGCTCAGACCCTCCAGCCCAGGCAACATCCTGGTAAATCTCCTCTGCACCCTCTCCAGTCGCCATTGGACCTGGCGGCTGACAGCCCCCGCCCCAACTTGGCCCTTGCTGACCAGTGGGGTGCTGCGTTTCATGCCCCGCCAACGTGAAATCGCGGTCAGGGGCCGATAGCGGGTGGTGGCCCATTTCCCGGTCGCTCCTGGGCCTACCGACCGTGCCCACCCGCCGAACTCAAAATTCTGCCCATGGGACTGATGATTCTCTTCTGTTTTGTACTTGAGACGGAGGAGAAAGCAGCAACAACAGCAACTTGCACATTTAACATGTGTGATTCACGGAGGCTTAGAGGGTAATTGCAGACCATAGGGCTTAGATGTCTGAAGGTATACCAAACTGGAGGCTGGTTTCTGAGTGTTTGGAGGATGGTGCCGGGGTGGCAGGTGTAGTGTTGGTGGAGGTTACAGACAGAAAAAGGGACAAGGCTATGAAGGATTTATACATGAGGATGATAACTTTGAATTAGAGATGCTGAGGGAAGAGGAGCCAATAAGGTCTGCGAGGGCACGAAATGGCTCAACCGGTTACCGAATTACCAAGCTAGCAATGGGGTAAAAATCAGCCAGGACCCTGATCATTATGTGGTGACCCCTTTTGGAAAGTGCTTGTGTATGGATGTCAGATTAATACAGCATTTAGCTTAATCATGATATGACTCCACAGTCGGATGGCCCACCACCATTCACAGTCTAGGATTACAGATAAATTGTGGCCAGTTGGATAAAGTGCTAGAGAGCTTTTAGCCTGTAGAGCCGTAACCAGAATGAGTGAGTTCCACTAGGAGCGT
Organism: Cetorhinus maximus; assembly: GCF_964194155.1. NCBI lineage: Eukaryota > Metazoa > Chordata > Chondrichthyes > Lamniformes > Cetorhinidae > Cetorhinus > Cetorhinus maximus. The sequence goes on along the minus strand of NC_135892.1, from coordinate 83,300,944 downwards.
AAGAGAGAAGGACGGGTTGAAAATTGGGAAGAGAAAAGTTACTCTTCCAGCAAATAAAATGAGACAGATGTACCAAAGTAACCCAAGTGGCTTTGAAGATTTAACAAGCAACATGGTGCAATGTGACCTTCGCTGCTTTCCACCAGCAAAAAATTTAAAGTTGAAATTCTATTTGACCCAAAACAGCAGGTAAATCCTCAAAGAAAAACAGCAATGATTTTAAAAGCTGCAGCACAATAACAATAAACTGGGCAAAGGCTGCACACAAAAAAGAACTCCTGCTCACCAATAAATTCCTCGCAATTTATTCAATGTGTGGGAGCAATTTATTGGCTTTCAAACCCAGGGCATGCTTGGTTATCACTTCAACTTTCTTGGTAAACATCCAAAATATGCATGTTAGCTGTGGCACCGCTTCTCTAGAAAAGGATAATGATGAAGAATAGCACTTAGATTCTGGCGAGTGCAAGAAATTATGATTTTTAAATTATTATCGAATGGTTTCTCAATTACTTTTTAACTCAAATATTTTCATGCATGTTTTTAAAAAAAATCCAGCAACACTTTTTTTTTTTACCTCAGCCATGCTCTCAACCTGTGATGAATCATTCCAGTTCTTACAAATCACTTTGGTATGCAACTCTTGTCAGTAATAAATTGAATCATCTTTTATTAAATGAATCATCATTCTCTATCAATGCGATTTATGCTGTTGTTAATTATATTGAACCACATTCTCTGTATCGTTATGGAAATTTCACACGTTCACAGAATAATTCACAATATTCTTCAAATAATCTGATATTTAAGTTTGAAGGTAGGAATGTAACTGAAGGGTGGAATGTAACTGAAGGGTGTTTGGATATGGACTTGCCAGACCAAACAAAACCACGTCAAAAGATCTGTTTTTCAAATAAGAATTCCACAATAAGGCTCAAATATTTTTACTTGCATTAATCTAACAATTCAGATCAAGCCAATTGGAAAGGAAAAACACTCTTGCTGAGCAAAATCTCAAAAGCACAAAGTCTAAGTGCTGGCTGTGTGTTACCAGACTACCAGTAACTTGCCTACCGCTCAATGCAATGTTTAGGAGTGCAACCGCAACTAATCAGTTTTCACTGGTTGAATTGGAAGAACATCCATTGGTTCCCTGTCCTATCAAAGGATTTAAGCCACGTTCCTTCGAAAAAAGAAGTGGCCTAATAAAAAAAACATTAAAAAATCCAGGGGAAGTTTGAACACTGAACTCTTCACTTCTACTGTAGTGCAGTGGGGAGGTTAGGCTAAATGAAATGGCCTCATTTTACCATGTCAGCATTGGCATTATTACTCTAAATACTATGTTAATCAATAGTGACTGCACCAGTGTACTGTACAATAAACAGTAAAACCTACATTAGTTACATATATTGTCTTAACTGGTGTAATGAGTGAGAAGAGAGAGCTTGCATTATATAGTGCAATCATTATTATGCAGGCAAATTCAGCAGCCACATGTTTCACGTAGCAAGATCCCACAAACAACAATGAAATGAATGTAATTTTTTCTGTTTTTGGTGGTGTTTGAGAGAGAATAGATAGCCAGGATACCGAGAGAGCTCCTTGTAGTTCTTCATATGCTTAAACATTGTCGGAAGGTTCATTGACCATCACGGTTCAGCCTGATCTTCCCTTCAGCCCTATGTTCATAAATGCACTTTCCAGCGGGGATCACAGGATGCTGATCAGGAACAGAAATCTTCATTGATCTCTGCTCTCTAGCCCAAGCGTGTGGAGCATCTCAAATGCTGAGATGGCTAACTCAGTATAGACTGGGAATGGGACTTTCTGGTTTGTATGGCTTCTAACTTTACAATCTGAGCCATCAAGGGAATAACTTCTGAGTATCGTCAAAGAAATGCCATAGGCACATTATTGGAACATGAGAAAGCATGAAACAAAAAAAGCCATTTGACTCACCAAGCCAATTCTATACATAGCTCAGGTACAATCCACTCTATAAAAGACCCATTTAGAACTAGGATAATGGATTAACAATTCAGGAACTTTATGAACCTTTTTTCAGGAACTTTACTGTTAGATATAGCACCTGGATATTAACTTTTAGTGCTGTGATTCAGCCCAGATAATACTCAATAAAAAAACATTGTGTCATGGATGGCTGCAGATTATGCTGATTGATACTTTTGTGGACTCTGGCAGGCATATAAAGTGTTAATACGATTTGTTTTTTGGTTGCACCAAGTGCTATTCCTGCTGTCTCATAGCTCTGCACACATGTCACTGCTGATACTAAAACCGCACACTGACACACCACGTCTCTTTGAGTAGGACTGTTATCGAGCGCCAGTGACTCATGGTCACATGAGCAGCTGTTGTCAATAGCAGCCTTGGGCTCTGTGATTGAGTGTCTCAGAAATGGCACTTCCTGCAGCAACACTGCACAAATTATTTTGGTGGCTATTTTATTCACAAAAATATCCCCCTTTGAGATGAACGGGTAACCTGAAAAAGTGACAAAGGAACTATTTCATTACACTGATACATTGCAAAAATTGATTACCAGCAAGTAAAGTAACATAAAATAGCTGCAGCCTTTGATTTGTATCAATCCTTTAATGACACGTGCCAATGTCACACTGCATACGTCTGATACTTCTCTCTTGCTTCTTTCATTTCGGTTATGAGGTAGAAAGGATGTGATTAGTGCTTGTTTCTTAGGATTGGATGTCAGTTCCAGCAATGGAAAATTGACTTTTTCACAACATGTCAGCATCAAACTGTGCTTGAGGAGAATAGCATAAATGCCTTTAAGGGGAAACTGGATAAGTACGAGGGGAAAAGGAACAGGTTATGCAGGCAGGGTTAGATGGGGTGGGGCAGGAGACTTGTTTGGGGCATAAACACAATATAGACCAATTGGATTGAATGGTTTTTAAATTCTCTGTATACTTACCTTCCCTGAATAAAGTTCCGATTTAGGCCAATTGGAGTAAATTTTTTATGACACCCCCTACCTACCAGTGTAATCCCCTCAAAGGCATTTAATTTACATATGTTAGAGAGTGGAGGCTATCTAACGTCAGGAGAATGTCTGGGGATATTAATCTGATGGCTCGACTCAAAACCAGGTTCCAGAAATGAAGGATCAGTGCTCTAATCCACTGGAGTGCTCAGAACCATTGTCTTTTTTTAAAGGAAATAACCATTTTGTTCTCTATTTTTTATATTTCTTTGTTTTTCCCAATTCTTTCACTTTTAATTCTGATGGTACAGACTTTCTTTTTATTCATTCATGGGATGTGAGCATCGCTGGCTAGGGCAGCATTTATTGCCCATCCTTAATTGCCCTTAAAAAGGTGGTGGTGAGCTGCCTTCTTGAACTGTTGCAGTCCATGTGGTGTAGGTACACCCACAGTGCTGTTAGGAAGGGAGTTCCAGGATTTTGACTGAGTGACAGTGAAGGAACGGTGATATATTTCCAAGTCAGGATGGTGAGTGACTTGGAGGGGAGCTTGCAGGTAGTGGTGTTCTCATGCACTTTCTGCCCTTGTCCTTCTAGATGGTAGTGGTCGTGGGTTTGGAAGGTGCTGTCTAAGGAGGCTTGATAAGTTCCTGCAGTGCATCTTGTAGATGGTACACACTGCTGCCACTGTGTGTGGATGAATTGCCAATCAAGCCGGCTGCTTTGTCCTGGATGCTGTCAAGCTTCTCAAGTGTTTTTGGAGCTGCTCTCATCTAGGCAAGTGGAGGGTTCTCCATCATGCTGCTAAGCTTGTGCCTTGTAGATGGTGGCCAGGCTTTGGGGAGTCAGCAGGTGAGTTACTCGTCACACGATTCGTAGCCTCTGATCTGCTCTTGTAGCCACAGTATTTATATGGCTATTTCAGTTCTGTTTCTGGTCAAAGGTAACCTCCAGGATGTTGTTATTGGAAGATTCAGCGATGGTAATGTCATTGAATGTCAAGGAGAGATGGTTAAATGGTCATTGCCTAGCACTTGTGTGGTGTGAATGTTACTTGCCAATTGCCAGCCCAAGCCTGAATATTGTCCAGGTCTTGCTGCATTTGGACATGGGCTGCTTCAGTATTTAAGGAGTTGCGAATGGTGCTGAACATTGTGCAGTAATTAGTGAACATCCCCACTTCCGACCTTATGATGGAAGGAAGGTCATTGATGAAGCGGCTGAAAATGGTTGTTCTGAAGGCACTGCCTCGAGGAACTCCTGCAGTAATGTCCTGGAACTGAGATGATTAATTTCCAATGACCACAACCATCTTCCTTTGTGCTAGGTATGATTCCAACCAGCGGAGAGTTTTCCCCCTGATTCCCATTGACTCCAATTTTGCTAGGGCTCTTTGATGCCATACTTGGTCAAATGCTGCCTTGATGTCAAGGGCAGTCACTCTCACCTCACCTCTGGAGTTCTGTTCTTTTGTCCAGGTTTGAACAAAGGCTCTAATGAGGTCAGGAGCTGAGTGGCCCTGGCAGAATCCAAACTGAGCGTCAGTGAGCAGGTTATTGCTAAGCAAGTGCCGCTTGATAGCACTGTTGATGACCCTTTCCATTACTTTACTGATGATGGAGGGTAGACTGATGGGGTGGTAATTGGCCAGGTTGGATTTGTCCAGCTTTTTGTGTGCAGGACCTACCTGGGCAATTTTCCACATAGCCAGTGATGTAGCTATACTGAAACAGTTTGGCTAGGGGTGTGGCAAGTTCTGGAGCACAAATCTTTATTAATATTGCCGGAATATTGTCAGGGCCCATAGCCTTGGCTGCACCCAGTGCCTTCAGCCATTTCTTGATATCATGTAGAGTGAATTGAATTGGATGAAGATTTGCATCTATGATGCTGGTGACCCCCGGAGGAGGCCAAGATGGATCACCCACTCGGCACTTCTGGCTGAAGATTGTTGCAAATGCTTCAACCTTATCTTTTTCACTGATATGCTGGGCTCCCCCATCATTGGGGATATTTGTGAACTCTTTCTACTATATAAGTTCCATGATGTGAGAGGCCCCCTGTTATTTTGCCTGAGTGACAATTTCTCATGTGTGATTCTTGACAGTGAGTTTATGTGGGCTATACATCCATGGAGGCATTACAACCCATCCCAGTGCTGATTTTGAAGGAACTCTGCTCAACTGCATAAAAGCAAAAAACTATGGATGCTGGAAATCCAAAACAAAAATAAAAATACCTGGAAAAACTCAGCAGGTCTGGCAGCATCTGCGGAGAGGAACACAGTTAACGTTTCGAGTCCGTATGACTCTTCAACTGCAGTTGAGGTTACTCAATAGTGAGTTGAATGATTTTCCCCCTCTAGAGGCACTGAGCTGTATTTAGTATTCCTACAACAGCCCAGAAAAAAATAAAGACTGACTACCTTTCTGATCAGGGTGTGATTCAGTTCCATACTATAATATCCACTTAACTATTGAGTCATAACTAGGTTTAACAAATTGATTTCTGATTTTTCCAATTATTTTGTATTGAATAAGAAAATAAAAGAACACCAGTTTGCAGCACCGAAGGGCACCTTTTGGCTTTTTGCTAGAGCAATTTAAAGCTAATCTTACTGCTCCCCATTGGCTTTGTATCTTCTTCTGTTTCAAATATGAGTCCAATTTATCCATCACTTAACCAGATTTTTTGGTTCTTCTTTGTGTCACCTGCTTTGTGCAAATTAACTGCCGCAATTCTCTAAAGCGGTGACTACACTTCAAAAGCACTTAATTGTTTGTTAACAGCTTTTGGGCATCCTGAGGTTGTGGAAGGCGCTACATAGATGCAAGCCTTTCTTCCTTTCAACCTTTTCTTCAAAAAGCCTACAAAAGCTCTTCATCTTAATCCAGCTCTGTGGCAAAGTTTCCATGTTCTAATGGTCACTTGTGAAAATAAATTTTCCTAAAAGATCCCTGGCGTCAGTCTGGTGAATCTGTGTTGCATTCTCTATGCTTTTCATGCTCTTTCCATAATGGGATGCCTAAAACTGCACTCAGTCCTCAAACTATGACCTATCCTATATTTGTACAAATTCAGCATTTCTAGCTCTTATACCTCAAACCCCTATTTGTATAAGAAACAAGATTCTTGTACTCTGAACAGCATAGTGACAAGTCCCAGAGAGAGTGGTTTCAGAATTGCGTTGCCGTATGGATGGGGTGGAGGGTGGGATGGAAGGGCTAAAGTTCTTTTATGGGGCTCAGAGGAACTTTTAAAAATGATCTGTTTGCTCCTTTTCTAGCCCTAGCTCCTCTTCCGCTATTCTTGCCTGGCAAGAAAGCCACAACAGCTTCTCACTCAGGCTGGCAGTTCAACTTGCCACTGAGCCCTGATGTTACCATTGGCTCACAATCTGTTTATTTTAAGATGGATCCCCTCTACTTCAGGCAGTTATCTTTGTTGCCTGCTCAGAAGACCTGTTTAAAATAGAAGGCAATAGGAATGGGGCCGGAGGTTGTCGGATAATTCTTCAAGTCCAGTTTTATTCACCTATTTGCCTGCTTGCCACTGGTTTCTTAGGGTTAAATCACCATTTTTGTTTCCTGTTTATAAACCAATTTTCTATCCATGCTGCTACTCTTTATCTTATGCCATAGCCCTGCTTTTTCAGAGAGGTGGGAAGGACAAGTCGCTGGGGGTGGGGGGCTGCAGGGAAGGCAAGACAAGTCCAATGACTCCAGAGGCACGAATCTTCTGTCGAATTTGATGACAGGACCTCATTATAATTTTTATTACCATTTCCCACCTGGCAGCCAGACAAATTGATGAAGTAGCCTGTTGCTGAGTGGGAAAACTAGCAGAGGAGGACCGTAATTGGGGATTCCTGGGGATGCTCCCTGGCAATTGTGACGTGGGGTGGGGGGCGGGCAGCTGCAGGTCAGGCCTCGGGGAGGGGGAGAACAGTTGACACTCATGTCAAGCGAGAGAGAGGTCACAGTCAGGAAAAGGGGGGTCAAAGACTCCCAGGGGCTTCATCTCCTTGGACCACAAGGAGTGCTATAAAAAGCACTTACCTTTTGAAGCCAGTAGCTACCACCCCCATTTCACTGTGGGATGCTCTGAGGCCTGGGAAGCCCGGCTGGTAGCAGTTAAATTTAAATCAGGCCCCCAACTGCACTGTGGGAGCCTAATTTAAATATGTTAATGGAGTGCCCACCTCTCCAGGATAGGACACTCGTACGCTTTGCTGCATGCTGCATACTAATGACAACAGGCATGGTGGGATATGGATTTGTTCCTTCATTTTTATGGTTCAACCCTTTCCCAGTCCACCTCCTGCTCATGTGGAGAGGAGGGATAATATTGAGGCACATATTCCTGAATTTCCGAACAAGTCTCTTGTGAAACACCTTTTCAAATGTTTTCTGACACTTTATGTACAGGATTCCCCAATCAGTCACCTCTTCTAAATTTATTGAACGCAACTTACCTTTAACAAAGTGTAAATGAATGTTAAAAAAGCTACTGTTGCTTGTTATTGTTCCTTTTGTGGTGCTATTACTTTATATGTTTGGGTTTCTAGACGGCACGGTAACCTTGAATTAGATACATTTTTTTATCAATCCTATATTCTGTGGAACTCAAATCTAAGTCAGGACTTAAGTGCAGGTCCCTACTGCCCATGATACTACATGGAGCACTTCCTCTCTGCACTGCCATGACAACAAACTTCATCACACACAAAACAATGATTTGCCACACCACTAAAACATTGCAGAAATTCTTCTGTTCTTGTCCAACATCACCCCAACAACGCGAACATAACCTGAACTTAAAATTATAGCCAAATATTTGCAGAAGAAAACCAATAAACCACAATATCCACAGAAAACAAGTCCGAAACCTATTGCATATGATGTTTACCATGCTAATGTTATAGTGCACATGTGACCATACTGCTCTTGTGTTGTTCATTCAGGCTCCCACAGTGCATAATTACGACAGACCACACCAATGGTTCTGAGAAGTATCCCTGCAGAAACTGTTAAAACTCAGCACAATTTGGGTGAATGTGGGTCAAATCTCTTTGAGTATTCAAATGGAAACTTCAAATGGATTCTGCTTTCTAAATAATGCAACCAGTTTGCAGGAAAGCTTCAGGATAGAATCTTTTACTATACTAGCCACTCATTTTACATGGAACAAATGGATTTTCCATTGTATTGTTCATGGATGGTCTCTTGACTGAAGCATACTTAGGACACTTCATCGCTGCTTTGGTCTGTGCCTTTAAATCCACAATTCTAAGCAGACAAATTCAGGTAGCTATTTTTAGTTGCTAATTCAATCTGAGAGTGGATGTGACCAATGGTAAATTTCAGGTTCCAGGTCAATAACTGGCTTCCTTTCCGTTTTGTGTGATATCCGGGGCAGAATTTTCAGGCCCCACTAATGTTGAGAACAGAGGTGGACGTAGGCCAAAAATACAGGCATTGGCTGGCATTCCAATTTCCTGACCCTGTTCCCATGGCGGCCATTTTAGGGGAGGCAAGTTGGGGTCCCAGAGCACATGAGGCGGGCAGCCAGTTATTCTCACTAAGAGCCTTGAGGGCAGTTAAAGGAGGCCAACTGGGATTTTCTAGTCAGCCCTCCAATTTCCTGACATGATGCGGGGGTAGTTTAACTGCCTGGAGGCAGGCACCAAGTGGCAGGTTGGTGTGCCAGTGCTCCAAGCAGCCCTAGAGGCCCTCAATACCTGCCTGGGTATGGACACAGCCAAAGGCCACTTTGGAGAAGGATTCCCCCACCCACAGTTGTGGCCTGGCTGATTTTTCTATTTTCTATTTGAATTCTATTTTTAAATTGCTGAACGGGTACCTCCATGTTGAAGTGTCCTCTCAGTTACAGACCCTTTACTGCAGTCTGCTGATCCTCTCAAGTTGGAAGATCTCTGGTTGGCCTTCCAGCTTTGAGGCCTTGGCAGTTGCCATTAATTGAACAGGAAACCTGCTTCCATGCCAAATGGAGGCCACCTGCTCAGAATCCCAAAGAGTAACTGTTTCCCCCTGTCCCTCCCAGGGATGGGCTAGGGTCTTGGAAACAGTCCCAACTCCTGTTTCCCACCGTTGAAGCGAAAATTCAACCCCTGGTGTGTGATGTTTGGTGTGACAGATGTATGTTGGATGAGAGTCTTTTATCGGAACCATCTAAACCATCAGATCTGCATGGTGTAGCCGCATGTAAATCAGACGAGGACAAAAGTGTTATATGATGTAATGCACAATGTATTATTCTGCTGCTAAAGTGGAGCCGTGCCTTTCGAGTCACAAAGTCTAATTGTTATTTAATGGACAAAGGCTCAGGTAATTGAGATTCATTATCGATTGAGGAGAAAACATTTCAAATTGAAATTTTTTTGAAATATGCTTCTCAGTGTCAGGCTTCAGCTCTGAAGCTCCCTGCTTGTTTTTATATCTGTAACAATGCATGTTATCTTGAGAATCAGATCAGGAGTACAACATTGGGAGTGTTACATCAACACGATTTAGGCATACTGATACGCCATGTTGGAACAGATTCTGTGCTGCAGGCAATTTCAGCAAGAGTATATGTTGCTTTCAATAAAACCATGTTACTGCTTTAGTCTTTGTCAATAAAAGTGGCAGAGGTGAGCAGCCTCCCCATCAGCCACACTAATGGCTGGTTATTTCAATCATTGGAGTTTATTCTTAAACTAACTCTCTTGATTAATAAAATGTTTTGTGGGGATGCAAACAAAGTGTGAGCAATGTCATCATACTACAGCAACTCTGTATGTTAAAAATTAGAATCCCTCTTTCCTGCACCTAGAAATAAACATTAAGAAAGTTGATACTTCAGTTTCTGCTGAAGCAGGACACTACAGTGTGGTCAGCATGCAGGACACTACAGTGTGGTCAGCATGCAGGACACTACAGTGTGGTCAGCATGCAGGACACTACAGTGTGGTCAGCATGCAGGACTTTGGGCTAACAGTTCCAGGCAGCCTGTTTCAGGAACCTTGCCAAATGCTAGTTATCTGGCATCCCAGATTCATTTTGTTCATTACAATTTTTTTACTGTCTCTTCCGTTATTGAAGGTGACTCCCTCGCTAGTTATCGTTTCCACACTGGGATATGATCCTCTCACTCGCATTTGGTTCTCTCTCTGGGGTATGATTCTCTCACTGGTCTTTGGTTCTCTCACTGGGGTATGGTTCTCTCTCTGAGATATAGTTTTCTCACTGGGGTATGCTTCTCTCACTGGGACATGGTTCTCTCCCTGGGGTATGATTCTCTCCCTGGGGTATGATTCTCTCACTGGGGTATGGTTCTCCCACTGAGATAAGGTTCTCTAACTGGGGTATGGTTCTCTCCCTGAGATATGGTTCCCTCACTGGGGTATGATCCTTTCACTGGGGTATGATTCTCTCACTGGGATATGGTTCTCTCACTGGGCTATAATTCTCTCACTGGGATATGGTTCTCTCTCTTGGGTATGGTTCTCTCACTCGGAAATGATTCTCTCACTGGGATATGGTTCTCTCTCTTGGGTATGGTTCTCTCTCTGAGATATGGTTCTCTCACTGGGGTATGGTTCTCTCACTCGGAAATGATTCTCTCACTGAGATATGATTCTCTCACTAGGGTATGATTCTTTCACTGGGATAGGGCTCTCTCACTGGGGTATGATTCTCTCACTGAGGTATGATTCTCTCACTGAGGTATGGTTCTCTCACTGGCGTATGGTTCTCTCTCTGAGATATGGTTCGCTCACTGAGGTGTGATTCTCTCACTGGGGTATGATTCTCTTACTGGGATATGGTTCTCTCACTGGGGTAGGGCTCTCTCACTGGGGTATGATTCTTTCACTGAGGTATGGTTCTCTCACTGGCGTATGGTTCTCTGAGATATGGTTCGCTCACTGGAGTATAGTTCTCTCTCTGAGATAGTTCTCTCACTGGGGTGTGATTCTCTCACTGGGGTATGATTCTCTTACTGGGGTATGATTCTCTTACTGGGGTATGGTTCTCTCTCTGAGATATGGTTCTCTCACTGGGGTGTGATTCTCTCACTGGGGTATGATTCTCTTACTGGGATATGGTTCTCTCACTGGGGTATGGTTCTCTCTCTGAGATATGGTTCTCTCACTGGGGTGTGATTCTCTCACTGGGGTATGATTCTCTTACTGGGATATGGTTCTCTCACTGGGGTATGGTTCTCTCTCTGAGATATGGTTCTCTCATTGGGGTATGGTTCTTTCACTGGGTATGGTTCTCTCTCCAAGATATGGTTCTCTCACTAGGGTATGGTTCTCTCACGAGGATATGGTTCTCTCACTAGGGTATGGTTCTGTCACGAGGATATGGTTCTTTCACTGGGGTATGGTTCAGTCTCTGGGATATGGTTCTCTCACTGGGATATGGTTCTCTCACTAGGGTATGGTTCTCTCATGAGGATATGGTTCTTTCACTGGGGTATGGTTCAGTCTCTGGGATATGGTTCTCTCACTGGGGTATGGTTCTCTCACTAGGGTATGGTTCTGTCACGAGGATATGGTTCTTTCATTGGGGTATGGTTCAGTCTCTGGGATATGGTTCTCTCACTGGGGTATGGTTCAGTCTCTGGGATATGGTTCTCTCACTGGGATATGGTTCTCTCACTGGGGTATGGTTCTGTCACGAGGATATGGTTCTTTCACTGGGGTATGGTTCAGTCTCTGGGATATGGTTCTCTCACTGGGGTATGGTTCTCTCACTGGGTTACGGTTCCTCATTGGGTATGATCTCACTGGGGTGTGTTTTCCTTAATGGGTACATTTCCCTGATTTCCTACAATACAACAGTGACTAGACTTGAAAAGAACCTCGATGGCCATAAAGTTCATTGGGATGCCCTGTGTTTGTGAAAGGCCGGTATAAATTCTGTCCACAAATCCCAAATAGTATTCATGAAATCTTCTCTTCTAGAACCTTGAGGTTCTGTAGCCATTTCTAATTCCTTTGCCATAGATGTTGTTGAGATCAGGTGACTCAGTACGGACTGGGTTTTGGGCCTGGGATCTTGCCTGTTGGCTCTGAGATTACTTTACCTCATCAGGCTGAATTATCATCAGGCTGAATCTTTGCAACTTTTGAAACAAATAGTTTCTATATGGGATACACATGGGCAAGTGATTGGCTAAATGCGGTTCTTAGAAAATCTCTGTTTTAATAAACAACAGTTAATGTAATTGATCCATTGTATGTTGTACTAAATTCATTTAAAACACTACTACATTCATTCTAATTACTAAAAGTAGATTTAAAAAAACAGCAGAAGTGCCTTTGTATCAAGTGAAATAATGTGGATTGCACCGGTCTCACTGGTGATGGTCTGATATCTTCTACTGGGTAATAAGGGCCTTACCCACTATCAACGATTTTAAGCATATTAGATACAGCAATGGGGAGAGTAATAGCTGTAAGTTACATTGCAGTGGGGGTAATTTCCACCTTCATTAAGACAGCAACCTGTGGAATAGGCTGCCCGATTTTTATTTCAATTAATGAGTGAGCTTCTTTTCTAGATTTCCATCCAGGTGCTGATGGTGAAAATTACCCCCATAGCTACACTTTCCAGCAGGGCTCAATGGGTAGCACTAACGGCAAGAAATCTGTCTGAATTTTCTTTCTGTATCAAATGGATTCTGAAGCTAATTGTAGCATCACAAATGCCACCCTGGGTGGGATCAGCTAACTCAGCATTAACAGGGGTTCAAAGCTGTGACCTTCTGATCTGTATTGTTCAGTTACGAACTGCTTTTACCAAATCAGCCACGAAGGGAGCTCGAAACATAAAATCAGCTTGGCTGAAAAGATACTGGCCTTGATATTAACCCTCTCATCCCCCACAACAGGTTGGATGGGGTTGGGGGTTAAACTGTCAAATGTGCGAAGTGCAACTCTAACTCATTAAGCAGATGCCCATTGCTGTTTTTACAGTGGCAGGTATTGGGGTGCCCTATATCCCACTGTGGGGAGGTGGGTTCTTCACTGACATGTTTAAATTGGGCTCCTATGGTACAATTGGAAGCCAGATTCCACTCCATGGGGCAGTGGGGATGAATACAGGTATCCACCTCTGAGGAGGCGAGATCCCCAACACAGGGCCTATAGGTGGAGGATCAGCTCTCTTGACATGTAGCTCAGGAGGCTCAGGTTTTCACAGCAGGTCGTTGTTGACATCGGCAACCTCGCGGAACAAGACCTCCTTCCCAGTGGGCCGGGTTAGCATGCAATTCTTGTAACTGTCAAGGTGGCTGTCACTGGAGAGACTCTCCATCTCTCTGCCAGGTCTCTGCCTCTCTCCAAGGTTGTGTGCTCTGTTCTCCTCCAAGGAGAGGAAGCAGAGTTACCAGAGTTACTAATGGCTCATTTGGACGACTGTCAGGCATGGGTGCGAGAAGGCATTAGGATGAGCTTGAGTGTGAGTGCTGGCTATTCAGATGAGGATGTGAGATGCTTGGAGAAAGGGGAATGGTAAATGCATTTGTGTTTTTTCTCCCTTAATTGGATTTATCCTTCGTACATAAGGAGACAATGCTCACTCTTTTCCTGCTGCCTTCTTTTCTCAAGGCACCATGCAAGGCTTGCCTAAGTACAGTTTCAGAGGTGTACAATAGCTTGTTGGTATCTTGTCCAGGTAATCATTCTTCATGTGTGAACTTAGAAAGTGAAATTTTGCTGGCAATTCAAGTATGGTGATCATCCTAACTGAGCCAAACATTATGATCAGCCATTATTCACACGCATGCAGTTTCAAGGACAGGCTCCTTGGATAGCAATCAAATGCAGAAAACCTGAGTCACTCTTCTTCTCCCCTAGTCATGGGGGGAGCCCCAGCTGAGATCACCTAACTCTATACAGGCTGGGAATTGAGCATCGATCTTTTAGCTGCGTTGCTTCATGCTACAACAGAAAGTACCTTTATTCACTAGACCTGGCGGACATCATGCTGGGTGGGCCTTAATTGGCCCACCCATGTAAAATGATGGTGCGCCCCCGTCTGGGGGAGCCAATTGGAGGACCGCCTGCCTGTGCCCACTCCCGCACTTCCCCGCCGATGGGAGGAAAATGTTGGCCCTAGAAACTGTGAATGCAATTCCACTTGAATTGAGCTTGAAGATAGGGTTTCAAATGGTGATCATGCAAACTCTAGCTAAATTGAATTATTACTGTCAAGACATCTCAAATAACAATTGTCCCAGATTTGCATTAAATGCGGTAGTTGGCGCGATAAAGGCTATTTTACTCGCTGGCCGCAATGGCGGTTTTTCACGCTGTATCATCCCAATCCCACCTCATTAATCATGCATTCCCAGGAAACACGCTGTTTCGCTAGCAGGTGGCCCCCGAATTGCCCATCACGCCGTCATCTCACCAGGCGCCATATTTAAAATGCAGCCACGTGCACACCTCTCAATGCTTCCAGCCCAGGACTGCTGCACAGAAGACATGGCCCTGAAAGGCAAGACGACTGCAGCCCCGATTCAGTGACACATCCTTGGAATAAATTTTGGATGCTATTGGAGCCTGCCTTGATGTCCTCTACCCCAGCCCTGGCCGCAGATGGGACAACAACATCTCCAATCTGGCTTGGGAGGCATGGCAGCGGTGGTCAGTGCCAATGCTGCACACAAGAGGTTGGCCATCCAGTGCAAGAAGAGGATGAACGATCTCATCCGTGCAGCCAGGGTAAGTGTCAACCATCACATCATTCTAAACTCACACACTCACAAACTCATCACACATTCACTGGCATCTCACTCGCTGCCAGCCCAAGGGACATCACCACTCACTCTCTCACACACACCTTCCATTTGGTCTCATCGCCTCTGGAGGCTGCCTCCTCAGCCCTCACTATCTTGAGGCTACTTGCACAGATCAACATGTGCACCCACACACACACTGGGATACCCCCCCTTCCCCAGTACTGCCTTCGTCCTGCAGCCTCTTCCCTTGCCCGAGGCCACTCCTCCCCCTTCTCTAAGCAAGCCCTAGCCCTGCAGCCATTGAAAAGCCACCCCCACCTTACGGCTAGTCTGGTAGGTAGAGACTTGCCCTTGAGCTCCCCTAAAAATGATGTGGTGCTGCCTGTGAAGCCTGGCGCTGATGACTGCGAGTGCTGCCTGAAGCCAGGTAGGCAAACAAACCTCGAAGTCCCAAGCGAAGTGCAGCTCACCAGGCGCACGTCATTTATGTACGGTTGTGAAACACGTGGGTGTGTGATACAGGGTGGGGGGGATGATTCCAGCAATCAGGGCTTACAATGAGATGCTAAAGCATTGAAATTAGGTTCCCGATGTGTGGCTGTGGGAAATGCGGCCTGCCATTGACGGGTGGAGAGGGCGATCGCAACAGAGTAAAACCAATTTTTGGCCTTTTTACCATATTGCTCCCTCACACCGCCAAACACGCCAGCCACCAATGGGAGCTGAAAATTACGCCCTCTATGTTTCCAGTCTGTTAACCAGTTCTCCATCCATGCTAATATATTAGCAATAACTCCATGAACCATAACTTGCGAACTAACCTTTTGTGGGACAACTTAGCAAATGCCTTTTGAAAACCCAAGTATACTATATATACTGGCTACCCTTTATCTACCCTACTAGTTACATCCTCAAAATACTCTAATAAATTTGTCAAACATAATTTTCCTTTTCTAAAACCATATTGGCTCTGTCTGATAATGTTATGATTTTCGAAGTGTATTGTTAAGGCTGCCTTACCCATGAAAACCCTCATGATACTTTCCTTGCATTTTGTACATAGCCATATTTTATCAGAGTGCATATTCAAGCTGAAGTTTTCAATTGAAATCCTTGCCACCCCTATATTTTCTGATTTTCCTCGCCCATTTTAACCCAAGTGTTCAACTTGATCCCATCTTTTGCCCCATGTATTATGTACCACCTTGTTGTGCAAGCAGGGTAATTGTCTTGACATGTTGGGAACAAACATCCATGATCGTATGCTGCTGCCATAATAATGGCAGACTGGGATTCACAATCCACCGATGGCTTGTCCTTTAAGTCAATGGAAAATAATATTGGGTGAGGTGTGCTTTCCATCTAATGCCATGGGATTCCTGTCTTGAGAATTAGGTTAAAATCACCTCCATAATGCCTGTCTTAACATTCTTTTGGGTAGGTAGCATTTTTTTTTCCGCTGGTGCCCTTCGTATTGAACCACTAGAATTGGATACTTATTAACTCTTCACCTCCAGGTACCAGAAACTGTTTTGTAGGTGTTCATTACTACTTTTGTATGTCAAACCTTTTGTGGGAAATAAAATTGACTTCTCTGTGTGTCTTATCATGTCAACTATCAGTGTTTTGAAAATATGCTCGTATTTTGACTTTTAGATTGTTTGCCAATATCTGGTGGAAAAATCAGCTTTCATTCAAGAATAAATTCTGAACACGTCATGAGACTATCTTGTACTTACCCAATGGTTGTTAGAGGGTTGTGATGAGTAATGCTGAAAATGTACTTTATTCAGAAACATTGACCGTAAATGTGTGGGTAAGTAGATGTGACTGGATGGGATATTTCACTGTAAAAGGCATGTTTGTTTTCTCGTTCATTGCAGTGACGTCCACATTATGTGGGAAACTTTCAGAGGGACTCATAGCGTTAACGCAAAGAGGTTCTATGGAGCTCACCTCTTTGGTAGTTTTAATACGCACAATGCTTATAATTTGCTTGGCCTTACCAGGTTCAGAACCCTCTCTCTTTTTAATCTATCTTTCAGAGCTTATTTCAGTGAAGCAAATATGATAGAAACATTTAAAAAATATATATTAATGACAATGCCTGTGCAACCTTGAACTTCTTTGGTTTCCTTCTTCAGCAAGCTAAATTGCTGATGACCCAGTGACCATTTATGATGTTGTTTTGCAGGAAGTACCTCAGAGGGTCAAATATGTTCCCCGACTTAATTCACTCCCCTGCTCACCTGTCCACCAACCCTCCACCCAACCTCTACAAATAAGGCTTTCCTTCTGGGTATTCAGATTAAATTTGTCCCACAAATATAAATTAAGTTTAACATTGGATTCATAGCCAGCAACTTCTAAATAGCTTAGACTACACTGACTGAATTACTGAGGCAACCCTAGATCTGCCTACTAATGAAAGAGCTATAAACAATTCAGACCATACTAGTAGTTTTGCTATAAATAACCCACATGGAAAAGGTGGATCATTGACTGAGACATGCGGTGATGTATAACCTCCAGTCAGATATTCAAAAAGGCGGGGTTAGGTATAAATGTATACCAAAAACTACTATATTGAAATCTCCATGATCAGATGCCTCTTGTCACCTCACCAACATTTTTAGCCACAGGTTAATCTGACCTGAGGTCACTGCTGTCACTGTGATCAGTTGACAGTCGGTGCCCTTCTTAGACAGGGAACAGGAATTAGACTAATTACAGCTCAGAATAATTTGTCAACCATCAGTGGATTAATAAATTCATTGCCCACATGACATACATTACACTGAATGTGTAGCATAATTCGTATGTATTATGTGAAAATGTGCTAGGAGAACTCCAGACTCTTTTTATATTTTAAAATGAAAGGCACAAAATTTAAAAAAAAAGTTCATCTAATGTCAAATCCTCTTGATAAGAAAGGAATTTGCTTGGCTACTGGATATCAACTATACCGAACAGCACGCCAAATATATATATAAACTCTACCACCAGCGCTGTACAAGTGATGCACATTTATGATCTAAAACAGACTGAGACAAATGAGTGTTAAGTAAACTCACTGACAGCCTTGCTAACATCAGCATTCCATGCAGCTGCACTCTTAAGTCTTTATGACAGTGTGCAGCTGGGAGACTTTAGCCTTATTATCCTAGCAGGGAATAGTGATGGCTAAATTTAAGAGGAGGTTTTTCATTAAAACTCACCAACAATCTTCAGGTTCTCTTCTCTTATGGCCACATTCTGAAATACATAGGGCAGAATCTCCTGTCCACTCTAGTGGCCTCTCCTCTCCTGTCCTCTCTTTAATTGGGTGGGAGGGTGCGGATGGGCACCTCACCGTCTTGCTGCCTCCACCCCAATTAAGTCCGGGGTGGTAAGGCCAGTAGTTGGCCTTCCAGCCCTGCTACCAATTAATGACCACTTTAGGGCCTCATACTGTGTGTATTAACCCAGATGTGGGTGGGCATACCGCCTTACAGGAAGCTCGTGATGTCCTTTGGGGGGTGGCTGGGGCGAGGGACCGATTGCATCGTTCAAAGACACTCGATCAAGGGATGTGGCATCAGGAAGGGTGGTGCCCACTCAGAGTCACCCTTGCTGCCGGTGTGCCTGCACCCCCCCTATACCCTCCCATCCTGTGACCCCCCACTTCGCAAAACCCCTCCCACCATTACTTACCTGTGACCAAGGTTGCTCTGCGATCTCTGGTGGCTGACATTCTGGCAGCAGCCATCATCTACCCGGTGATACTGTTGTGCAAAAGAGCTGTGGGCTCTCAGCAGACGGGACCGCTACCCCTGGAGTCCTGATCCCAGGGAAAGGCCTGCTGCAATGCGGGTCTCGTGCTGGCTGTCCAGCTGGCAGGTGAGACCTCCATTGCCTCCATAAGATTCCGCCTCGAGTTCCTCATCCTTTCATTATTTACTTCTCTCATTTCTCTCTTCCCCCTCTGAAGGCATTGACTCCATCCTGAAGGAGGGTTCCAAGGACACCAGTTAACCTTCAATACCTTGTCCAAGTGACCATTCTTCATGTGTGAAACCAGATAGCAAGTGCCCTCTGATTTTCACCCCATCTATGAGGAGCAGTTGGCCTTTATTGGTGCTTTCACCCAATGGCACGGACATGATTGCAAACATTTCCTACCATGAAAGCACCAATGCATTGCTCCATTATACTGCCAATTGCTCAGATTCCTATTATGGAAGAGGCAGTTCAGCTTCTTGTTTTCAGAAAATACAATTTGAGGGTTAGGGTAGTTACTGACTTCACACTGGTGGGGCCTGGGTTCAAATCTAGCCCAGATCGGTAGGAAGAAGGTTCTTCTCTTTGCCTACCTTAAGGGCACTACATGAAATGACATTTGGACTGTCTCACAGTCATACAGTTAATGACATTTACTAGCATAATGTAAAATGGGGTTGTCATTTTGTGTCTCAAAAACAGAACAACAAAATGAATACCAAATGGTATCAGTTATGGATCATAATGTTGGTCAGGACAACATGCTGTTAGTGCCAAGGGATCGCCAACATCCACTTAAAGCGGATAGGTGGAGATTTACATCTCATCCAAAGGATAGCATCTAACATCTCGGTGCAACATCTACATGTCAGCCCAAATTGTCTATTTAAATCCTGGAAGGAGATTTAAACCTACATCTTCCCATCAGCCAAGGGTGCTATCAACTGGGCTAAATCAACAAGGTGAAGGCAAGATTGAGTTTTACTGTGATGCCACCCAGTGCGGAATAACCTATTGACATTCACTGTCTAGGCTCACTGATGAAAAATGGTCACTAAGGTGGTTCCCAAGGGAATGTCATCCCCAGTAAAGATCAATGGCTAGGAGAACATTTAAAAAAAAAATTAAAAGTACAAAAATCCTTTTCCTTCTGGTAAATGAGTGCTGCAATTTTAGAACCTGTTTTTTTTTTAGGAAGTTCAATGTGAAAATTATCTAACGGGATGGTGCTACACACCATCTTGAATTGATACAAATTTAGATATGGCTTGTAGAACTCAACTCTAGAAAGTCCACGTTGAAACCTTGTACAAATATCATCAGTGAAAAGGGAGAGCGGGATGCCTATTAACTTCTCCATAATGAGAAAATTCATGTATTTAAACCCAATCAGGTCAGATAATCCTTTTGCAATGATTTCTGGAATGTCAGACATTGCTAGATCAAGATTTATCTTGGTTCTGTGTTAAGTATACCCAAGGGAGGGATTCTACTAGACTTTAATAGACCATTATTAAAAGAAATTGCATTACACACTGCAATCATTTTAAAACAGCAACTTGCAGATGTTAAGATTATCAGAACCAAACCTGAGTCTTTCTTGATTATGCTTCATTGTGTCATTGATAAAGCTACCAGGAATAAAAGTTAGCAGCTGTAGGTTCAGTTAAGAAATCCAGAATAGAGAACTATATGATTGTGACTTTTATACCGTAAGCAAGTAGAAGCTGAACTTGGATTGTGTGAACATGGGAACATTAGAACAGGAGTAGGATATTTAGCCCCTTGAGCTTGTTCTTCCATTCAATGAGGTCATGGCTGACCTGTGACCTAGCTCCATCAACTTACTTTTTTCTCATATCCCTTAAAACCTTTGGATAACAAAAATCTATCAATCCCTAATTTAAAACGTACAACTGACTTTGCGTCAATTTCCATTTGTGGAAGAGAGTTCCAAATTTGCTACCTGTGTGTTTATTAGTGTTTCTTAATTTTGATCCTGAAAGGTATGGCTTTAATTTTTTGACCATGCCCCCTCGTCCAAGGCTCCCCCATCACTGGAAATAGCTTATCTCTATCTACCCTATCTGTTCCCCTTAATATCTTGCAAACTTTGATCAAAGCGTTCCTTAATCTTCTAAATGTTATTTTATTCTAATCTAAATTAATATGGACTTTTGTTTTTCTCTGTGATTTTTATTTTCATATGCCTACTCAAGAATGTTTGCAAAACAAGGGGAGGAGTAATAGAAAAATGACTGTAAGATGGAAATTTGCAAAAACTTGAAACCTGTCACCAAGTTCCACAACACCCATGTTATAAACTGAATAACAAGGAACAGAAAAGCTGCTTATTCCATTAATGTGAACTGGTCTCCCCAACTGAGGCAAAACAGGCCTTCCTGGCCTATATGACTCAGCTACTCCATCTTAACCACTTGAACCATTAGGGGACGGTTTCTATTTCTTTTCTGCTTCAACAATATCACGGCGGATACATTTAGAAAAATCTCATTCAGTCCCCATTTTCACAAGGGCTATAATGCTCTGAACTTGGTCTGTGTATAATTTGCATATACTCATAAGGTGGAAAGTATGTTTGTATCTTTATGTGAACTATTCAAGCAGTATACCATGTTAACCATATTATTGTTTGTACCCATGGTAGGGAAATTTGGGGACATTTTCTAAACTACTATCTTGCAACCACATATGCCCACTGCTAACAATACTGGCAACGTCTTGAAAGGAAATTCTAAGGGATTTCATTGTGAATAGTATGTTTGTATGAAGAACGAAACCAGCTTCTACATAGTTGGGAACTCTGATTTTAAATGCAAACAATTGGCCAACACTGTAATCCTTCTGAAGCTATTATGCTTGTCTATCATTGGCACAATATCAATTACAGTTCTTTAGTGAGAAATATTTGATGTAAAATCTGCTCTTGCAAAACACAGGGCAGTGAGGAACAACAGCCCTTTGAACACGCTTTAATTTGCAGTTCCTTGTATTGGGTTTATAGTAGCAATAGTACCTGGGCTAATATCTAAAGGCTTGAATTTTACTGCTAATTTGCTAGTGCAACTGCAGTAGCAATGACAAAATAAGAGCATTTGATTTTATTTTGCTTTTAATGCTACTTAGAGAAGGGAGAACTAAAACTGCTAACTGCTTAAGACTTTGCTTAGCTCACTTTATACAACCTTTCAATGGAATAATAAATGGAGAAGTTCCATTGCACACTGAGCAGTAATGGGATTGTGTGAACTGAATAAACAAGAAAGCACAACACAAGGTGTTCATTCATGTACTGGAGAGGATTGATTTTTTTCCTTTTATTGGCTTGAACTTGTTTTTATTTAATGTATCTTACTTTCTCTGCTCCTCTCTGAGTGATGGTGATAATGTTGGGGTGATGGCAACAGAAGGAGTCTCACCCAAGACACCCTTTCCAAAAGTGAGTGATGATAGCCCAGCCAACTGGAGAACCTGATTCTGTCTTCATCTGATGTCCATACTTGTGCATTTTTCAGTAAAGATCACTGGATAGAAAATATGAACAGGAACCATGTTGATTTTTCTCCCACCTCCCTAGCCCAGGAACACTAAGAGCAGGAGTGGGGTACAGATAAATGTGAGGGAGTACATTTTGGAAGAAGGAGTAGGGAAGTCACTTATTACTTGGAAGGTGCAAGTCTAGGTGGGTTAGAGGAACAAAGGGATCTCAGAACACAAATACATCAATCATTAAAAGTTGCACCACAGTTTACTAAGGCCAATAAAAAGCAAAACCACTGCTAGTCTTTAATTCTGGAGGGATACAATTGAAAAGTAGGAAATTTATGCTAAACCTGTTCTATACCTTGGTTAAACCACACTTAGAGTACTGCGTGCAGTTCTGGTCACCATATTATCAAAAGGATATAGAAGCACTGGAGAGGGTGCGGAGAGGATTTACAAGGATGATACCAGAAATGCGTGAGCATACATAGCAGGAAAGGATAGACAGGCTGGGTCTCTTTTCTCTCGAAAAAAGGCTAAGGGATAGAGGTCTTTAAAATTATGAAAGGTTTTGATAGAGTGGATACAGAGAGGATGTTTCCTCTTGTGGGGAAAAGCATGACTAGAGGCATCAAAATAAGATAGTTACCAAGAAATCGAAAAGGGAATTCAGAAGAAACTTTATGCAAAGAGTGTTGAGAATGTGAAACTCACTACCACAGTGGTAGGTGAAATGAATAGTATAGATGCATTTAAGAGGAAGTTAGACAAGCATATAAGGGAGAAGGGAATAGAGAGTTACAGTGATAAATTTAGATGAGCAAAGACGGGAGGAGGCTCAAGTGAAGCATAAACACCGACATGGACTGATTAGGCTGCATGACCTTTTCTGTGTCATTTATCCTATGTAATTCTATATAATTCTAGGTAAGAGCTGAAGCTGTTTGGATCAGCAAGAGGAAAGACAGTAGCTCTGCACGTCCTGATCTCAATAGATCATATACCAGAGCAGAGGGTGTATTTAGCTACTGAGCCCTTGCAGAAGCAAATGTATTTTTCATTAGTTGTTTTTTGGAGACTGTGTCATTGAAAAGTGCCCCATCTGCCTTCAATTCAGAATGGACAATTACATACAATACACCCACAACATGTCGACAAGTGCTGGTGATGGAAGAATATCTCGCCTGTGGGTATGGGCTCAGGCTGGAACTTAATGCCCTCCCCCGTGGTGAGTTTGGTAGTGTGGAGGCATTTAATTGGGTGAGAGGGTGGCAGGTGGGGACTCTGCCTCCTTCCCACCTCTGCCCAATTAAGCCTGTGGCAAGAAGGCTTTTGGGCGGCCTTCCCACTCAACTGTCAATGAGGCTCTTAAGTGGGCAAATAATGCCCACTTAAGGGCTTCATCACAGCACCACTGGTATTCACCCAATGGCAGGTGGGGGACTCGCTATGTGGGAAGCTCGAAAAGTAAACACTGTTGGGTTGCTTGCAGATTTCTGTCGAGGGATCTGGCATTGGGAAGTAGGGGGGTGGGGGGCACTGAGAGCCAACCTCCTGATCTTGCTGCGAACACCCCCTCTTCCCCTTCCCTACTACTGTACTCTCATCCCCCCTGTGATCCCCCTCCCACCATTACTCACCTGTGGCCTGGGTCCTTTGGCAATCCTGGGCCTCGAGTTGGTGCATTACTGGCAGCAATTACCACTTCCATGGTAGCACTGCCAAACAATGAAGAACTGCTGGCTTCTGATTGGCTGGCAGCACTTGGTGCTACTTCCACTCCTGGGGTCCTTGATCCCGGGGAAGGCCCGCTACTGAACTGGAGGCAACAAGAGGTCCCCTTTAAAGTTTGAAGATTTTAAAAATTGTCTTTTGCCCACAGGGACAAAATGAAGCAGAGTGAAGAGGTTATCCATTATCTTTCTGTTTAGCAATTCTGGGATGTTTATTAGGCTCATGGTGGGCCTTATGCAAGCTATCGACTTTTGTGTTTTCCATCACGGGCCTAAGGAAAGAGTAATGCCATATCCGCAGATACCACAGGAATGCCCAAAACAGTCTTTGGAGGGAAGAGTTCCCTCACTCATCAACCCCACTGGAATTTGGACCAGATTTGAGTTCCTCACAAATTCAGACACCCTCTGGAGGTGATCTGCCCCACTTTTGACATCACACTGTTTCAGAACCACCTGTGTAAAGCCATATTAACCAATCAGCCAAGAAGGAATGCAATAATTGCCCTAAAGATTCCCTTGGCAAATGCTCCTGTGCTTGACTGACATGATTCATGTTCCTAATTGCTATCCAATAATTCCTGTTCTGGGTACATTTATATGGTGAGAACAGGTATGGACCAGGTTGCGATGCCCTGTGTGGTTAAATATCATGTTTCCAAAAGGCATTCGATAAGGTACCGCACATAAGGCTACTTAATAAGATAAGAGCCCATGGTGTTGGGGTAGTATATTAGCATGGATAGAGGATTGGCTAACTAATAGAAGACAGAGAGTTGGGTTAAGGGGAGCATTTTCGGGATGGCAACCTGTAACTAGTGGAGCTACACAAGGATCGGTGCTGGGGCCTCAAATTATTTACAATATATATTAATGACTTAGATGAGGGAAGTGAATGTACTTTCACCAAATTTGTGAATGACACAAAAATAGGTGGGAAGGCAAGTGGTGAGGATGACACAAAGAGTCCACAGATGGATATAGACAGGTTAAATGAGTGGGCAAAACCTTGGCAGATGGAATATAATGTGGGAAAATGTAAGGTTATGCACTTTGGCAAGAAGAATAGAAGAGCTGAATATTATTTAAATGGAGAAAGACTGCAGAAAGCTGCAGCACAGAGGGATTTGGGAGTCCATGTGCATGAATTCCAAAAAACCAACATACAAGTTCAGCAGGTAACAGGGAAGGCAAATGGAATGTTGGCCTTTATTTCAAAGGGAATGGAGTATAAAAAAGTGAAGTCTTTCTAAAACTATGCAAGGCACCAATTAGATCACACCTAGAATGCTGTGAACAGTTTTGGTCCCCTTATCTAAGGAAAGATATACTGGCATTAGAGGCAGCCCAGAGAAGGTTCACTAGGTTGATCCCGAGTATGGATGGATTTTCTTATGAGGAGAGGTTGAGTAGGTTGGGCCTGTACTCATTGGAATTTAGAAGAATGAGAGGCAACCTTATTGAAACATATTCTTAGGGGACTTGACAGGATAGATGCTGAGAGGTTGTTTCCCCTTGTGGGAGTGCCTAGGACCAGAGGGCATAATCTCAGAGTAATGGGGTGCACATTTAAAACAGAGATGAGGAGGAATTTCTTCTCTCAGAGGGTAGTCAATCTGTGGAATTTTACCACAGAGAGCTGTAGAGGCTTGGTCGTTAAGTATATTCAAGGCTGAGGTAGACAGATTTTTATCAGTAAGGGGTTCAAGGGTTATGGGGAAAAGGCAGGAAAGTGGAGTTGAGGATTATCATATCAGCCTTGATCTCATTAAATGGTGGAGCAGGCTCACTGGGCCGAATGGCCTACTTCTGCACCTACGTCTGATGGTCTTATGGTAACACTCCAGATTTTGATGTACTTGAAGGCTGGCCCTCTGGGCAAAGTGCTGGAGGCCTCCTGTGCATCTGTAACTCAGTATGGGTCACTAATTTGAGAAGGGAAAGGTCAAGGAAGAAAATTAAAATATTTCTGCCATCATTAAATTCCTAGTAAATGGAAGAAGCTGGCATTTCTC
The DNA here is from genome assembly GCF_964194155.1 of Cetorhinus maximus. Lineage (NCBI taxonomy): Eukaryota > Metazoa > Chordata > Chondrichthyes > Lamniformes > Cetorhinidae > Cetorhinus > Cetorhinus maximus. Next base: position 83,275,211 of record NC_135892.1, on the reverse strand, counting down.
TGCTTGCCCATTTGATACAGACGTGTTTCATTAGAACACAGGGGATTACAGCAATTAGTTTTGTCCTCGAATCCAATCTGAAGGTATGCTGTAATGGTAGGTCACACAGTTCCAGCTGTTTTATTGGCTTCATACAGTCATTTCTGTCAGAAAACAGGCTTAGCTGTTCAGAATGAGACACTTTCTCATTAAGCAAGTCCAAGACAGTTGCGATTTTGCAGGAAATGCAAGTCAGATGTGTTATGGTATTTCAGCGATTAAAGCTGGGAAAGCTTGAGGTCAGAACTGCTGGAAAACCTGGATAAAATGTTACGGAAACAGATGAAAGAAAGAGAGTGTGTGAAAACAGAACAAAGGGTGTGAGTAGCGACTCTGGATGAAGAGTTCAGAGGACATAAACCATAAGAAAAGAGTGTATGGCTATATTTAATTAATTCAATTTTATTCATTTTTAATACATTGTTAGAAATAATGTAACTAGGTGGAAAATCCAATTCTCCCCTTTGGCTCAACATACATTGTTGATGCTAAGAACCATACTATTCAGTGACCCACCTTCCTCCTCTTTTAGGCTATATATGTTGTACTAACTCCAAGAACCCCATTATTCAATGGTTTCCTGCCTCATTGCCAGTGGCCACTGGAATACAAGCAAAAACACAGGTATATAAAACAAACTGAACATAGAAAATTTTTAAAAAGCACAGCCCTCATCAGGCTGAAATACTCTCCAATGAAAGATCAAAATGTTTCCTTTCCACAATCGCTCTCTAACTGAGTCGTCTATTAAACAATCATAATTTTCAAGATGCAGTTGGTAAGATTTTGACTTTGTGTGTTAGTGTAGCAATTCAACACCCCGTTTTACATCTTTCCCAATGTTCATTTTTATTGAAGTCAAATGGAAATATTTTAGGATATATATTATAGTTCTCACAATAGTATTTTAAAATATTAACTTTATTAATGTTAATACTGTATCATTATCATGATATAATCTGCGATAGATTAATCTGAAGTTTTATGACCTATTTAATATGTATATATCTATATAAAATGATGAAAATTGTCAGCATTGGTTCTTCCGATGGTTCGGTCAGTATGTTTGGAGATGCCAGTTTTGATTTAAAATCTGTGCACAGTTAACTAAGCTTTACCAGAGCAAGGGAATCCAATCCATCTCGGTGCCTGTAGGCTAGGAAAGGTGGGAGGAGCATTAGCCATGGTTTCCATGACCACTACTATCTAGAAGGACAAGGGCAGCAGATAGATGGGAACACCACCACCTGGAAGTTCCTCTCCAAGTTGCTTACCATGCTGACTTGGAAATATATTGCCCTTCCTTCAATGTCGCTGGGTCAAAACCCTGGAACTCCCTCCCTAACAGCACTGTGGGTGTACCTACACCACCTGGACTGCAGCAGTTCAAGAAGGCAGCTCACCACCACCTTCTCAAGAGAAATTAGGGATGGACAATAAATGCTGGCCCAGCCAGCAAAGCCCACATCCTGTGAATGATGGAAAAAAATCCCATTCCTGAATACTTATGCAGGAAAGTTTTCATATGTAGAGGCCAACCAGGGGAAAATATGATCAGTTCAACTCTGTTGTCCCTTGTGTTTCAATGACAGCAACAACATATGTGGCACCATCAATGTGGTCAAGCATCCCAAAGTGCTTCACGGGAGAGTTATCAAACAAAATTTGATGCCAGGTTATGAAAGGAGATATTAGAACAGATGACCAAAAGCTTACTAAAGGAGATAGGAAGGAGGTGGGAACACCTTGAAGAGAATTAGAGAGGCAAAGTGTTGGAGAGGTTTAGAGTGGGGGGGTGGAAATTTCAGAACATAAGGCCTAGGCAGATGAATGCATGGCCACCAATGGTACAGCGATTAAAATTGTGGATTCTCAAAAGGCCAGAAATGGATTAACAGGAATATGGATAGGCCTTGTGTTCTGGAATTGGAGGTTGTAGGGCTGGAGGAGATTAGATCCTTGGGGCACACCAGTGATATAAACTGATAACACTCACTGAGCACTGAGGTTATTTGTGAAAAACTGATGAGATACCAAATGACTGCAGTAACCCTGGAATTTCACCCCAGCATGTGTTGGTTCCTTCAGTAGAAGAGTAGAGAAAATTGGAGGAGGGAGGAGTTATGTACAGGCACAGGCATGAATAGGTAACACTTCATCCGTAGGCAATGTGTAATGAAGCTGTAAACATGTTTATGAAGAACATTTTGCACAATTGTTGCACATCTGTCAAGAGTAAATTTTACAAGGCCCCATACCACCATCAGGATCTTCATTGAAGCCAGAACATACAGAGAAGGTAGAAGGCAAGTTGTCCGTCACTTGATGGCAATTGATTCAATGGTTGGAAATGTGCTAATATTCTAATCTCTGGAATTATCTTCCTAATCTTCTCCACCTCTCTACCTTGCTTTCTTCCTTTAAGATGCTCCTTAAAACCTACCTCTTTGACTGAGCTTTTAGCCATTTTCCATAATAACACCTTTTGTGGCTCAGTGTCTAATTTTGCAATATAAAACTCCTTTGAAATGCCTTAGGACATTTTATTTCATTAAAGGTGCTATATAAATATTACTTGTTATCTTGTTGTTACTGCTGCATGTGAGACCTTGACTGGCAATGCAGGGCTCTCACAAAGTTTACCCAGTTGTATGTGGAGAAAACCTTCCCACTATGCTAAGCTTGGACTTGATATTAATTCGGATAGAACTGTTTAAATGCAAGTCCACTCCGGGCTATCACTCGGTGGATTGGCCAGGTGCAGTCTTGTGAAACACAAGAAATCAGTGAACCAACAGCTGCTTGAAAGGCCTGCACAGGGTGCAATTGATATTACATGCGAATAATGACTAATTCTTCAGCGAGCAGAATTATCTTGCCTCAGTGACTTGTTTTGACTTGAAATGCCTGTCCATCGGAGTATCCATCTGGTTCATTTGTTGCTTTCAGCGGAGATTTTCCCTTGATTAGCAGTTATATTGGAATGTGACTATAAATATGCATCAGACGTCTGTCAAAGAAAGCGGAGGAAAAGGAAGCAGAGTGGAGTGGGAAAATGGTGGCGAGCAACTCTGTATGTGTCACTTTAGCATTATAAAGGAGGTTAACTGTAAATGTTAGTGGTGGTTTACTGTAAGCTGCCTACATGATTGAGTACCTGCTTTAATTGATCAATTTATGTCAAGCAGTAGAACGGTGTGGTTTATGAGCCAGTGTAATGTAAGACTGTTCCAGATGGTACTTATTGTGTCATTGTGTATATTTAAAAAAAAATGTTTGAATGTTCAATCCTGTTCATCTGGCAAAGAAGTTTTTTTGAAAGTACCACATGTTTAACTGTTTATGTGCTCAGGGCTTCTAGCCTCTCAGTTTGTGGCTTAAAGATTGAGGGTTACTTGAAGGACCCCAACTTTTTCTTTTGCTCAATATCAAAATATCACCAAGAATGTAACATTAACTCTGCTATTCGTTTTCTGTGCTTCTGTTAATTAACAATGAGTTTCAATAACTGGCTGGGCTGAAATACTAACTTCAAGAGCGTGAGAGATAAGAATTACATTACCTGATTGAGAACACATGATTGATGAAGCCCCTTTTATTTAATGTCGTCTCTAGACTGATGTTAATTCATTTCTAGATCCCTTAGATGGTAAGCAAACTCCTGCTGGCCTGTTCCCTTAAATTTGTTAGTAGGTTTTGAACTGGTTTTCACTGACCCCCAGTCCCCCACCCCCACCACCCTCCCAACCCCAACAAAACTCCCCAAGACTCTTAAAGTTAATAGAAATTCTTTAGTTCTGGGTGGGAGGATCAAAAACCAGGGGGCACTGATTTAAGGTAATTGGTAATAGAAGCAAAAGTGACATGAGAATGAACTGCGGATGCTGGAAATCCAAAACAAAAACAGAAATACCTGGAAAAACTCAGCAGGTCTGACAGCATCTGCGGAGAGGAACACAGCCAATGCCTCGAGTCCATATGACTCTTCAACAGAATGAACTTCTTCACGCAGTGAGTGGTTAGGGTTTGGAATGTGTTGCCTGAGAGTGTGGTGGAGGCAGGTTCAATCGAGGCAATCAAGGGGGAATTAGATGATTATTTTAAAAGAAGCCGTGTACAGGGTTACAGGGAGAAAGCAGGAGAATGGCACTCAGTGAACTGCTCATTCAGAGAGCCAGTGCAAACGCAATGGGCTGAATGGCCTCCTTCTGTGCTGCAACAATTCTGTGATTCTGTATTTACAGGAGAGTTTTTAGAGTTCTCTTCAAGACACACAAATACACCACTGGTATTTGAAGAACTGTAGCAATTATGTCACAAATAAAAGGAACAATAAACAAGGTTTTATTTAAGTAAGAATATTTTGAACAGAAACAGGGGATGGAAGTTTTTAATTCTATTTACCAGCATTCTGCATGATGACAGAATAGCATCACTTTTGCTGATGTTATCTAATGGAGAACAACAATTTCTTGATTGAAAACACTTCAAGACGTAATGGGTGTAAAATCTTGAAGGACTTGACATCATATGCAAAGCAGAGGACGGAGAAACAATATTAAACAAGGCAGCACGTAAAAGCAGAATATAACGTCTGCAGCCCGGCAGCCTACATTGAAATGAAATAAAAAGCAAAATAAAGAGCACAGGAAGGAAAGTACTCTTTGTACCTGTGTCTTACTTTGGCAATGACTAAATGGCACTTTCAAGTCAGAGTTAGATGTAAGATAAAAAGGTCAGGCCTATGCAATATTGTACACGGTGTTATGCAAAATGCTTTCCTTCAGGTTAGATTTGAAAATGTTATCTTTTTCCCCTTTTCTCACATTATTTGATATGACATGTGCACTGAAAAAAGTTGGCGATTCATCTCTGGTAATATTCACAAATAGCCACTCTGTTCATACTATGTCCCCCAGCCTGTTACTTTAGCAAAGGATGTAATCTGTTTGAAATGAACTCATTAAGATAATATTGCCAATAATATTGTCATTTAAAGTTTCCCTGCCAGTTGTTGCTGAATTCTGATTAGCTTTATACTGTTGGCCAACAGTATTTTCTTTCAATTATGCTTTTGTCTGTTAACATTTTCTATTACTCATCACCTAAAGGCATTGACCCCTGAATGGGTATGGTTTACACATGCCCTCAGATACCTTAACCAAATAGATATCCTCTATGTGTGACCTGAGATAGTGAGGTTGGCCAGCTATTCTATAACAACAGGATCACAGCTGAAGTCAATCCTGTCCTTACCCACTGCCCACACAGTGCATTTCTCAGTAGGGTTATTGTAGAGCAGTCAGCTGAGAGAATTCAGGCTAATTTTCTTCTGCCGAACCCAGAACACTGAAAACAATTGTGACATAGCTATTCCAGTCCCAAACATGATCAGATAATGGAGCTCAGGCCAGAAATTGATCCTGGGGCTTTCTGGTTGACATAACACAATTACAAACCTATTTTTAAAACTTAACTGAGCCATGAGGTAAGTTCCATAAATTGGATTTAAGAAAATAAGAATGGGAGTTAGCCATTCAGCCCCACAAGCCTGTTCGGGGCTGATCTGTACCTCAACTCCATTTCCCACCTTTGACCCACATCCCTTGAGGCGGTTACCTAATAGAAATCTGTTGACCTCAGCCTTGAAAATGTTGAATTAGCCTAGCAAAAACAGCATGGTAAAATGAGGTGACCTGTCCCTTTAAGAGAATGCAAGTGTACTGATCATGTGACAGCACTGATGAATCATTGTACAGCGCAGGCAACTGGGAACTGGGAGTCTAGTTCTGGAGCTACCTGAGTGAGCACGTTTGATCTGCTGCTCTGACCTATGTCTCAATAAACCATCACTGATTATTCTTACATCAGTATCTCCCCGTTATTGATTGCAAGCAACAATTGATGAGAACATAGGAAGGTGTGCAGTTAGCGTTCGGTTGGCCAACACAGCCTTTTGGGAAAAGGAATTCCAGATTTGTGGGAAAAAGTTATTCCTGATTTCACTCTTAAATTGCCCAGCTCTAATTTTAAGATTATGCACTCTGGATTCTTCTTCCAGAGTAAATAGTTTTTCTGTACCTACCCTATTGAACATCTTATCAATAATATGATCAATAATTAAATCCTCCCTCAGTCTTCAAAACTCAAGCAAATACAAGGCAAGTTGATGGAAATGGTTCTCGTAATTAAACCCTTTAAGCCCAGGTGTCATGTTTGCTCATCTCTCACTTAAGACGCTACTCTGCTCCCTGGCAGTTGGTGTGACTGCAAATCAGAGCATTCAATATGGTTAATCAGTGTTGGAGCGCGGAATGCTTTTCCACATTTGCTACTCCATGTACAGGTCAAGTATTCCCAGGCACGGGCAAGAGCTTTCTCTACTCTCTCCATCTTAAACCCAACCTCAAACTTAACATCACTTACTGCAAAGGTCCAAAATGTTCTACTTCCCAAGCTAGCCATTTTGAGATCTCTCTGCATGATGCTGAACTATAGGTAAATTTGAAGTGTGGGATGTGGACATTGCTGATTGCCCATCCCTAACTGAGATGATGGCGCCAAGTTACCTTCTTAAACCGCTGCAATCTGTATGGTGAAGATACATCCACAGTGCGATTAGGGAAAGAGTTCCAGAATTTTGATCTAATGACAATGAAGGAATGGTTATATACTTCCAGATCAGAATGGTGAGTGAGTTGGACGGAAACTTGCTGGTGATGGTGTTTCCATGTGCCTGCTGCCCTTGTCCTTCTAGGATTTAGGAGATGCTCTTGAAGAAGCCTTGGTGAGTTACTAGAGTACATCTAGTTGATGGTTCACACTATTGCCACTATGAGCCAGTGTTGGAAGAAGTGAATGTTTAAGGTGGTTGGTGGGGTGTCAATCAAGCAAAGTGCGTTGTCTTTGATGGTATAAAACTTCTTGGGGCTGCACTCATCCAGGCAAGTGGACTTGTTCCTTGTGAATGGTGGACAGGCTTTGGGAAGACAGGAAGTGAGTCCTCATAGCAAAATACTCAGCCTCTTACCTGTTCTTGTGGCTACAGTATTTATATGGCTGGTCCAGTTAAGTTTTTGGTCAATGTTAACCCCCAGGATGTTGATGGTGGGGAATTAGGTGATGTTGAATGTCAAAGGGAGATGGTTAGATTCTCTCTTGTTGGATATGGCTGTGGCCTGGCATTTGTGTGGCTTGAATATTACCTGCCACTTATCAGCCTAAGTCTGAATGTTGTCCAGGTCTTGCTGCATATTGGCATGGACAGCTTCAGTATCTGAGGAGTTGCAAATGGAACAAAACGCTGTGTAATGATCAGTGAACATCGCCATTTCTGACCTTATGGAGGGAAGGTCATTGATGAAGCAGCTGAAGATGGTTGAGCCGAGAACACTACTCTGAGGAACTACTGCAGCGATGTCCTGGGGCTGTAAAAATTGGTCCAACAGCCACAGCCATCTTCCTTTGTGCAGGTATGACTCAAATGAGTGGAGAGTTTTCCCGTGATTCTCACTGAATTCAATTTTACTAGTTGCAGTAATTATAGTTTTGGGAAATGTAGGACTGTAGCTTTAAGAATAATCCTGTGTTGTAAGATCACATGATCTGTGTAAACCAATGTGTTAACAGCGCAGGGAACCTCTACAGGAGAGTACTTCTTTAGTTATCGAGTTTGATTCACACGTGTAGTTGTTGCTGCTGACTAGTAAATAAAGTTAAATGTTTCCACTAAGAAAAGTTGTCTGGAAGATCAACTCTATAACACTAGTGCTCCTTAATGCTGCACTTATGTCAAATGCTGTATTGATGTCAAGGGAAGTCATTCTTACTTTACCTATGGAATTTCGTTCTTCTGTTCATGTTTCGACCAAGGCTGTAATGAAGTTTGGAGCCCAGTAGCTCTGGTGGAACCCAAACTAAGCATCGGTGAGCAGGTTACTGGTGACTAAGTGCTGCTTATAGTGCTGTTGTGACATCTTCCACTTTACTGATGATTGAGAATAGAGTGATGGGGAGGTAATATGGCTGGTTTGGATTTGTTCTGCTTTTGGGAACAGGACAAATATGAACAATTTTTTACTTTGTTGGGTGGATGCCAGTGGTGTAGTTACGCAGAAACAGCTTGGCTGGTGTGGGGACACGGCTAGTTCTGGAAAACAAGTCTTCATCACTAGAGCCTGGATCTTGTCGGGACACATAGACTTTATTGTATTCATTGCACTCAGCCATTTCTTGATATCCTGTGGAGTAAATCAAATTGGATGAAAATTGGCGGCTGTGACTTTGTGGATCTTAGGACGAGGTTGAGATGAGTTATTCACTCAGCCCTGCTGGCTTTTGCACTCATGTGCTGGGCTCTGCTATCATTGAGGATGGTGATGTTCATGGAGACTCCTCTCATCAGTTGTTTAATTGTCCAGCAGCATTCATAACTGGATATAACAAGACTGCAGAGCTTTGATTGGATCTGTTGGTTGTATGATTGATCAACTTAGTCTATAGCATGCTGCCTCTTCTGTTTATCATTCTAATGACAGTTCTTTACGTGTGACCATGGACCAGCTAATGGTATTGAAGGGCATCACAATCAAGTCAATCCTGTCCTCACTCAATACCAACAAAGGGGCAACTTTGAGCAGTGATTATTGGTCAGCAATCAGGAGACCCTTCCTTATCTTGGCTACTGACGATCACCATCGCATCTCGATCACTGCAACAGTTGAGGCCAATCATCTTAGTATAGAATGAGGATTGAATTAAGAACCTTACTGGTCTGTGCCCCGCACAACTAAAGTAACTGGAGAAACTTTGTTTACTATTTTATGAATTTTTCCAAACTTGTATTTCCTGCAGCTACTGTGTATGTGATAACAATGATGAGGAAAGCAGTTAGAATGAGCTATTTGAACAACTGTTTTTAACTCCAAATCAAGTTGTCTGTCATTCTATACCCATCTCATCTAAATATTTTAATCAGATTCAAAGAGCAGAAGTCTGTATTTTTAAATTTATTTCTTTATTTGGTTTCTTTTTGTTTTCTCAGTAATTTTATTCATTTGGATTCAGACTTAAAAACAATAACTGGTGTTAAAACATTTCATGATAAAATGGAGACAACTCCATCTGAGGAAACTAGGCCTGTGCACGCTATATACTTCCCACCAAATGTCATGCATATGCAAAGTTTACCCAGGGAATTATAAAGTTTTTACCAAAATTAATAACTCTTCTGAGAAGGTTTCAATGTACAGAAAGGTTTTTTGACACGTAATGGTGAGTGAACTGATCAATCATTGTATTTGCTTTACCACGCATGTGGTCTGATGAGCTGTGGTTTACATGCAGTGGGGTGTGACTCCTGTCAGTCATGTGGTTTTCAGGAACCTGATACATGTGAAATGGCCTCTGTGTTGATACGGTACTGAGATGCTCTTTGCAACACTGGTTCTCTGCACTCTGCAAGGCTGCATAATATGTGCAGGCCGAACAACTCTGTGGAAATTATAGCAGCTAGCTAGCACATCATTGTAAGAATGCACTGAGAAAGCTGATTTAAGAATTTTAAGCCTGTGCTCCAAAACTCATTAGATACAGTTAATGTGCAGTTAATACACAGATCTTGAATAGTTTTCTGTCGCTTTAAATTTAAACTCGATTTGAAATCCATAGTTGGAAGTTGAAATGGTTTTAAATACAAGGGTGCTGGAATTTCTGTGGGTGTGGATGCAAAGTGGCTGGGTTGTTGAGGAGCTGGAAATTGGGGAAGAACCTGGAGCTATTGGGTTTTATGCGCCGCACAACATGCAACACATGGGGGCAGGGGTTTGCGGGTGGGGGTGGGAGGGTGGAATTGGGACATTGACCGGATCCACACGTCTTTGAGAGACATTGAGGGCAAGCCTGGGAGTGTCCTTGGTCTATCCAGGAGCTTTGCATGCTACATCCAAATTAGGCCTGGCAGAAGTCACACGCCTCCAGAAAGAATTGTGATAGATCCTTGAACGAATTGCTGATCTAATGTTACCAATGTTTTCTGTGATTTCTCAGGCTGCGAAGGGGCTGGTCTCCTGAAATCAGAGTGGCACCACTTCTTTGGGCAGGGACTCCTGCAGTGTCTCCAGGGCAGATGTGGGCCATCAGCCCTGCTCATGCAAATAATTCTGTCCCAGGAATCTGCGACAGGGTCAACATCAACAACAACAACAACAGCAGCAGTAGCTTGCATTCGTCAAATATCTTTGAAATGTGAAACATTCCAGGGTGATTCATAGGAGCACAATATCCTCTGCTGCAACTTTGCTGCATTGTCGGTGGTAGAGTTGGGACTTCAGAAATTCAGGGATAAATTGAATGAGGGAAGCAGGGCCACACTAAGTGCAACAACTGTAAAATGCTGGACTGTAGCAATGCTGATTCAAATGTCACTCCACTGAATTCCTGATCTCCTTCACTGCCGCAGTATGGAAAATACTGATGATATGTGGAAAAAGGAAAAGGAGGATGTGATTGTCACCTTTCTGAAATGCACTGACTACTGCACATCTGGAAAATATCCCATTACCCTCATCTGTATCTTATTTATATCTGACTTCATATTGTCCCAGACTTTGCAGGAGCAGGTGACATGCCTAGTTAGTTAGCTTTCCCTCACCCTTTGGCTCTAAGTTCTTTTGTGCTGCAATTGTTCCCTTTTTTGGGTTGAGTAACATCGCAGGAACATAAATCTCACCATTAAGAAGATGCTAATTCTGTTAAGTATGAGCCCTAACTTCCTGTGGTGAGTTTAATTGACAATTAATGCGCAAATGCAATAATTTCTTGAAACTCACTGGGATATTGAGTGTGAGCTGTCGTTTCTGCAAGGTCATCGGCCGAGTGGTGCAAACCATCTAATAACTTGTGGTGATTCACAATTCACAGGATGTGTCTTCTTTGCCATGAGCTGCTGGACGATTTACACATTAACAATAGTATGTGAATTAAAATCACCTTAACTTTGGCATCAAAATCTGATCCATTGTTGTGTCGCAGTCCAAAGCAGAATTAAAATAGCATCTTGCAAATTGGGGATCATTGCGCATGACCTGATGTCTAGTTAATACTTACGTGAATTACAGTAAAAACTAAATTGCTTTATTTCATTTTTCAACCTTAATAATTTGATATCTGAAACTGCAAACACAAACCCTTTATGCGATTACGAATAGGAATATTGTGTGAACAGTTATCGGTCACATCTTGCAGTTTCATTATTAGTTCTGTCACGCATAAGAGCCCATTGAGAATTTATGCAAACAAATTCTTCTGTAGCATGTGTACACTGTGAAGTAGTAAAAGTCATAGTTTAACAAGATTGAAATCCATGTGAATGTAGCCATCCCCTCCTCCAGCATTGTAATTAGTCATCTAGATCTTCCACCCGAACTAACCCTTAATCCTGCTACCAAGAAGCTGCTGAGCTTCATGCTTTTTCTGCATGCCAGTGTCTACCTCACTGTGGAGTGAAAGTAAGATTGCAGCAGGGAGCATATGGATGAAATATCCCAGGATGTAGTCATCACTGATAAGATCATATATAGATATAGACTCAACCTGGTCAAATTCTTTTATATTTGACAGATGTTCACCACAAATTGAATCCTTATATATCTGCAGTCTTACTATGAATTTGTTGATTTAAAAGTATATCTTCTGATATTTAGACCACTTTTTCCCTTTTTTTATTCTCAACCTCTCTTTCCTCCCTACCTGTTTCACTGGTATTCATTTCAACTCCTTATCTGACTCTTGTTCTCCCCAGTCTTATCTCTCATGTTTCATTCTGATTATGTTTCGTTCTGTCTCTCTTTGTACTATTTTTTCATCCCCTGTTTTCTTTTCTCTCAGACTATCAGATTGTCACACTGCTTGTCCAACATCCAGTTCTGGGTGATCTGAAATTTTCTCCAACTAAATATTGGAAAGAACAAAGGTATTAGCTGGAATCTTTGCTCTCGTTTGCGGTGGGTGTGTTTGGCAGCGTAAGTGGAAAATATCGCGAGATGGCCCTAGTCGCGTTTCCTGGCGACGTATATCCTCGACAATGGTGGGCAGCGTTTCCCGCCGTCCAACATCGGGAACTTAAATTTAATGCATTTGCATCTCATTATTGTGCTCGCATGCTGGAATCAACCCCCCCCCCCCGCCCCACCGCATGTCAAATTTTAAGTCCCACATTGGCATGGCTTCAAAAGGCGAGCTGAGCTTCGAGGGGAAATCAGAGGTGAGTGCACACAATCTTGCGCAGTGCTCCTGAGGATTGCCCGTAGGACATTAAGGAAGAGGTGTCACACATTCGGGGATGGGGGCACAGGCAAGTTGCTTTTTCCCTGGCTTTCAGTGTGGTGCTGAGGCAAGGGCTTCAGTGTGGGTGGGGGCCAGTTGGGGGCAAGGCAGCACAGACTGATGGAAGTACACAAGCACATGTTGGGGGATGGGTGGTGAGGGGTGGGGGTGTGCAAAAAGGGTGAGGGAAGCGGTCACGCACTTGGAGAAACTTGTCAAAAAAAGTAAACATTCTTCCACAGCCGAGACTGTTCAGCTGCAGCTCCATTGACATGCTTGAAGTTGGGCCTCGAAAGCATTTCTGTCCACTCAAGCAGTGCAAAAGCATGAAAGTGCCACCAAATGCTCCAGAACTTTTCACCCCTTGGGTGCAGACTGCAAATTAATGTGCATTTTAGGGGGCAGCAGAACAATTGGCCGACTGGGCAAGTTGTAGAATCCCCTTGGCCATGGCGCAGTCACTGGTGGAGGTGCTCAGAGCCCCTTGCAATGTCTTTATTAAGATTTGGACCAGTATCCATCATGGTTCAAGCTAACAGCGCAGCCATGCAGTGCGGGTTAGGAGAATTCCTGGGCCTGAACTGAGAGCAGAGCATGCAGTCTATTGCTTGAAGCTGTCACCAATTGGTCAGGTGGAGTGGGGCGTAGGTGGGTGGGGTTTTGGACAGCCATTAAGTGCACTACACACTGGCTATCCAAGTAGTGGCCAACACTCTCCGGCATGCGTGAAGCGGCCTTGAAACACAGCTGGACCAGAGACTTAAGCAAGACAGGTCCTTAGGAGACATATGCTAACCCTTGTGTCTCTCTCTTTGATACTGCAAGAGGAGAATATCAGGCAGACAGTAGATTCTGCATGCATGAAAGGCCTTTGGACCGAACCAAGAGAAGTTCTTAGTACATGTATGCTAACCCATGCATCTCTCTGTCTGAGGAGAACATCAGGATCATGGAGCATGGTGATCTAGCTCTCTGCCTCATGATTTATAGGGAGCAGAGGAGAGGAAGATTGTGATGGAGGTGCCTGGCTCAGCAAAGGGAGGAGCACCACCCTCAAGATGAAGGGGCAGCAGGTCCTCCTCTGGGTGCAGCTGAAGATCCACAGTGAGCCGTCACTCGTAGGCGCCTCACTAGAGCCAGGGTCTATAGATGGTTCTTGTCATTCCTGCAGATAAGCGTGAACCAGTGTCACCGAAGACTGCGCATGTTGAGGGAACTGGTCACTCACATATGCCACCTTCTGCAAAATTTGACGCCACAGGGACTTACAGGGAATCCACTGCCAGTGGCAGTGAAAGTGACTGCGGCGCTCAATTTTTACACCACTGGCTCCTTCCAGGGCTCCACAGGTGACCTGTGCGGGATCTCGCAAACCTCCGCCCATAAGTGCATCCAGGAAGTCACAGACACCATCCTTGAGAAGGCACAGAACTTTGTACATTTTGACCGGGGGAAAAGCCAGGAAGCAAGAGCGCTGGGATTTGCGCAGATCTCTGGTTTTCCACAGGTGCGGGGTGCCATCGACTGCACTCATGAGGCGCTTAGATCTCCGTGTCAACAACCAGTCCAGTATGTGAACCGCAAGGGCTTCCACTCGCTGAATGTTCAGCTGGTGTGCGACCACGACAAACACATCATGCAGGTCTGCGCACAATACTCTGGGAGTGTGCATGACTCCTAAATCCTCAGCAGGTCTCAGATCTCTGACATCTTCCAGAATCCATAGAGGCGGCAGGGATGGCTCCTCGGGGTCAAGGGCTAGCCACAGAGGGCGTGGCTGATGACGCCCGTGCAGACGATTCTGCCCCTAAGCAAGATTACACATGTTGCTGCGTGTCTGTTGTTGGTTATGTTGCGGAATCAACTTGAAGCATAAACAGATCAGGATGCACAACACTGGGAGTTCCAGTAAATCATTGAGCTACTTCAAGGTGAAATGGAAGAGGAGGAAAATAAAATGGGCAATACTAAGATACGTCAATCGATCACAGTGACGTTTTATTGCAGGACTCCTGTCTTAACTTTTTTTGTTTCAGTATGAACCTTCTTTCTATAATTTCTAGCATTTTGAGTAAGAAAGCTACAGCTGACTGGAAATAATAAATTTTGACATATAATGAACTTTGAAACAGAAATATTGGTGACCTTTTTTATGCTCTTTTTCTGACTAAGATTGTGAGGAGGGAGTGTATTCCAGCCCATGAAAGGAAGCAGTGTGTGACAATAGCGAGCTGCAGCCAGGTTCTTGCTCACTCTTAGTTCAAGGTGGAAACAATGTGTGTATTTTGTTTTGGTTCTACTGACACAATGATGTCATTTATTTAAGCCAACTATTAACCTTGTGCCAGGAAAGAAGTTAACTATGTATTCCATTCTTACCTCAGCTCTTTTTACAACACTTTACATAGTCATCCCTAGATCTGAAGTCATTTGAGGCTTTGATGTCAAATTACAAAGTCACATTTTTATGGGACGCCATTCAGCCTAAGTTAGCTCATGCAATCCAGCATAAAAAATAGTTACGGTCTCTCCATCGAGTCATCTAACTGTATCTTGAATGAACCTATTGTTATCACCTACAATACTCTTCTTTAATATCTATTTCCTCCTTGTCCTAGAATACTGACACACCTTAATGTAGTGTTCCAAGTTAACATAGCTTGTTGCAGCACAGAAACAAGCCAATATGACCCATCAAATCTGTGCCTGCTTTTCTCCTCATAAACCATCTAATCTAATTCCACTCTTCCACTCACTTCCTATAAACGTTAATATTCCTCTTTTGCAAACAACTATCTGATTGGCTTTTGAAAGAATTTATGGACACTGCTTCAGTGATTTCTGACAGAGAATTCCACATTCTAACCAGTGGAAGGGTTTTTTTTACATGCTCCTTTTAATTCATTTTGTACTTTAAATTTGTGTCACTGGATCACCAATCAGGGAAAACAACCTGCTATTATTTACCTTATTATAGCTCTTCAGAATCATAGAAATTTACATCACAGAAGGCGGCCATTCGGCCCACTGTGTCTATACCAGCTGACAAGCCTAATCTTGGCCAGCCTCATCTTGGAACCTCTGTCAGGTAACCCCTCAACCTTCTAAGCTACAGTAAAAAAAAGGCTCAGCTTCTCAAGTATCTTTTGTAACAATGGGGGAGATTTTCATCTGGCTATTGCCATGTTCCTGGTGGAAAATGGAGCGTTACCCAGCCAAAAATCTACAACAAACATTACTGCTGATCAGCAACCTGAGGCCTGCAGGTCTAAAAAGGGATGACTAGCCATCCTGCTGAAACAGGTGAGAGCCTTTATTTATATATCATCCCAATGCACTTTCAAATATCATTGAGCCGAATGTGCCCTACATACACTCTCTGCTCAGTGGCAGCGACTGTAGGGGAAGTTTAAAGGAGAAGTTGTTCAATGTGAGAATAGGTTCAACCAGGTGGAGGAGGATGGTAGTGGAAGGTGACTAATTGAGCCCCCATTCCAGGAAGCAGTGGAGAGTCCTCCAACTGCCCTGGTGGAGTTGGAGTACTTGTAAAAGGATTGGACGTCCATGGGGAAAAGAAGATAGCAAGGTCCAGGAAACTGCAAACTGTTAAAGTGGCGGAGGGCATCTGAAGAGTTGCGGATGTAGATTCGAAGAGACTGGACAAAGAGAAACAAAACAAGTCAAGATAGGGAGAAATCAGTTCAGTGGGGCAACAACAGGCTGAAACAATGGGTCTACCAGGGTGGTTCTGTTTGTGGAAGACAAGTTTGTGGCTGACCCATTGAGCAGAATTGTCCCAGAATTGCACTAAATGCGGTAGCAGGTGTGAAAAATTGCGTTCTACCCACTGGCCGCAATGGTGGGTTTTTGTGCCATATCGTCCTATTCCCGGCATGTCCCACTTCATTAATAATGCATTCATGGGCAACACTCCAGATCACTGGTGGGGCAGCCTCTGTTTTGTCCATCCCTCTGTCACCTCAGGCCTTTAGTAGTCTGGGCACAATATTTAAAGGGAATCCCTGCACAGAGTGAGCACTCTCAAAGGGATCGGAAGATGCTGCAAAGCCATGGCTGCCAAAGGGAGGAAACATGCTGCCCCCAGATTTAGCGACGCCTCCCTCGGGCACCTACTGGATGCAGTGGAGGCCCGATGTCCTGCAGAAGAGGACAACCACCCAGTGCCAAAAGAGGATGAATGATCTTCTCCATTCCGCTAGGGTAAGTCACTCTTCTCATCACTCTCAACTCACACACTCACAAATCAAGGAGGGGGTCAGGGGTGGGTGGGGGTGGGGGGGGTGGGGGGGTGGTAGGATGCCATTTTTCATGCCCGCTACTGCATTCAGTGCAATTCTGGGACAATTCTGCCCAATGGGTCTACCACAAACCTGTCTTCCACAAATCAATTACACAACCACAGGAATCACACTCACTGCCAGTTCAAGGAAGTTTACCATTCACTCTCTCACACACACACCTTCATCTGCCCTGTGGACTGTGTCCTCATCCAATCCATGACACCACTCACCACCCACACATGTCAGGCATCCTTCTCATCTGGCCTGGGGAGGTAGTGCCATTGGGGTATTGTCACTGGACTAGTATTCCAGAGACCCAGGGTGTTGCTCCGAGGACCCGGGTTTGATTCCAACCACAGCAGATGGTGAAACTTGAGTTCATTAATAGTCTGATGAGGACCACAAAACCATTGCTGGTTGTCTTAAAAACCCATCTGGTTCACTAATGTCTTTTAGGGAAGGAAATCTGCCGTCCTTGGTCTAGCCTACATGTGACTCCAGACCCACAGCAATGTGGTTGACTCTTAGATGCCCTCTGAACAAGGGCAATTATGAATGGGCAATAAATGTTGGCCTAGCCAGCAATGCCCGCATCCCATGAACAAATAAAAAAAACCCTCTCCATCTCTATTCATACACACAATAAAATGGAGAGTCACAGGCTGGTAGAGGAATGCCCGACATCAAGGTCCTCACAGACTTTGAGAATAGAGTCATCCAGCTGGCCCATGATGATCTGGATCATTCTGATGGTTCAACCAAGTGAGGATCCAGCAGTGCAACATCCATCAGGTGACCGTGCTGTGAGTCAGCTCCCCTTTTCCGCAGTTCTTTGCCGTGCACTAATTAGCGGGCGATTGAGGGGGTCGTCTGGCCTGACTGTCTGCCCCTCTTCCATGGCTATGGTTACAGCCAGGTGTCCCTGGAGAGCGAACATGTGGTGTCCGCTGGCACCGTTGAGGCCTTCCGTGCTCGATGGGCTCCATGGAGACTGGGGTGTTTCATCGACCCCTTTAATCACATTCTGTTTTAATGTTGGTAAGTTTCCTTTAAATTTTGTCTTTGCAGTTTCACTTTAAGGAACTGCCTTTCAATCTGTCCCCTGATTTGTTTAATTTAGTTTACTTGGTTTAGACTCGAAAGAGTTACACCCTCCACCAGCGTAGAGGCACAGACCTCGGTGGGACCTAGTTTTGGAGTAACCTTGGGGTCACAATCTGGTGAGCACATCACACTTTCTGACCCACGATGGGCAGAGGCAGGGATTTCCCAGATTTCTGGCAATTGGAGGACTGCTGGAGGCCAGAAATCTGCTGAGTCCGAGTCAGATGAGGAGCCTTTGGACTCGGTCATCTTCCGACTAGGCACTTTACAGCCTTCCGCGCTGAATATTGAATTCAACATTTTTAGATCTTAAACTCCCCCTCCCCCCATCCCCACCCCGTTTCTTCCCCCTCCCCTTTTTTTTCAATAATTTATATAGATTCTTCTTTTCCCACCTATTTCCATTATTTTTAAATCTACAACTAATACTTTGTTAGTCTTTCCACCCCACCCCCACTAGAGCTGTACCTTGGTTGTCCTGCCATCCATTCTTAATTAGCACTTTTCTTAGATAATATCACCACCTTCAACACCTCTTTGATCCTTTTGTCTGTGACATCTTTTGATTATCTGCTCCTATCACTGCTTGCTTATCCCTACAACCACCCCACCCTCAACTTCTCTCTCCCCCCTCCCCCCACCTTAGACCAGCTTATATTTCACCTCTCTCCTAACTATACTTCAGTTCTGCCGAAGGGTCATAAGGACTCGAAATGTCAACTGATTTCTTCTCCACCGATGCTGCCAGACCTGCTGAGTTTTTCCAGGTAATCCTGTTTTTGTATTGGTAGGATGGCAGCTGCCATGGAGACCTTGGACCAGGACTTCAGTCCTGCACTGCTGCATGGCTGAAATCCATCATGGATGCCATAGATGGACTCCAACAGTGTCTAAGCGAGAGGGGTGCGGGGCAGCTCGATCTCACTCCAGTTTCCCCTTCTCCTCAAGGAGTCAGCCCGGGGTCCTCGGGCACCCGTAGAGAGGAGGATCAGTAAGTTCTCATTGGGGCCATCCACTCAAGTGTCTCTGGGAGTGTTCAGCCCATCCAAATCCGCTCTTCCTGTGTGACCCCAGCAGCTCCAACTCAACAGGCCGAGGAGAGTACCGCTGCCACACAGCAGGACCCTGAAAGCAGGCAGGGGCCCTCCAGGTCTTGGCCCTCCAGAGGACACATATCAAGGTCATCACAGACAGGGCATAGCAGTCAGCAAGCTCCAAGATGCAGTGGCAGGATTAGGAAAGTTAAGAAGATGTAGTTGCACAGACGCTGCACGTGTGTTAGTCACTTGTACATAATGTTCACTATTGCAAATAAACTCCCAAGAATGCCTGGTTGCCTGTGGCTCCTTGTTCTGATGAACACTGTTCGTGTCACTCAGATGTGAAACCTTGGTTCCTGCACAAGACAAAGGCAGGTGTCTCAGTCCAGGGCCTCTTCCCTGTGCAGTGTGTAACCTCCAGAGTAAAGTGATGGTCCGGCTTCACAATCACTGGACACATCAGTGATGCCTGCACCTCGATGGTGCTTGTCATTGCTGCCAGAATGTTGTGGGCAGGCGTCACAGAGTTCCATCATTCTCTCTGTGTGCTCTCAGCACCTTTGAGGTGGGGGTGACCCCCCATCTCTTCAGCATCTGCAACTAGTGATGCTGTGCTCCTGAAGGCGCTGAAGTCTGACAAAGGATCAGGTGTATTTAAAGTTTCACATCTGCGTCTCTATGATATAACGCTGATCACAGAGCGCAAGTGAGCTGCCCTCAGCCAGACAGGAGTCAGACATTCTCAGAGGCTATGTGAAGATCTATGGAGTATCCTCACTGCATATAGTCATCATCCTCCACGAATCCTGCGGCTATGAGGGCCTCACCAGTGCTCCTGCCTTGTCTGGCCAATGCTATGGCCTCATTGCTGGCACCCTCACTTTCGAGGACCTCATCACCTTCGACGTCCTCCTCATTGGAGAATACGTGCAGCTCTTCCATCTCCTTCTTAGCCAGGTCCTCCTCCTATTGCAGCGCCAGGTTGTGGAGCGAGCAGCAAGCTACGATGGTATGTGACACCCTCTGGGGATTGTATTGCAGTGTCCTCCGGACCTGTCCAGGCACCGGAACCTCATTTTCAAAATGCCTATCATTTGCTCCACCGAAGTCCGGGTTGCAGCATGAGCCTCATTATTCCATTTCTCTGCTTCAGTCTGAGGCTGTCGCACGGGCGTCATCAGCCACGTCCTCTGTGGGTAGCCCTTGTTCCCAAGGAGCCAACCCTGTGGCCTCTCTGGACCCTGGAATATGTTAGGGATTTGAGACCTGCTAAGAATGTAGGAGTCCCTGGGAATCATTTGCAGACCTGTAGGATGTGTTTGTGGTGGTCGCACACCAGCTGAACATTCAGTGAGTGGAAGCCCTTGCAGTTACGTAGTTGACTGTTGCCATGGAGATCTAAGCGCCATGTGAGTGCAGTCAATGGCACCCTGCACCTATGGAAAACTAGAAATCGCCGCAAATTCCAGCGCTCTTGATTCCTGGCTTTCCTGATCCCGGGCGAAATACACAAAGTTCTGTGCTTTTGTGAAGATAACGTCCGTGACCTCCTGGATACACTTGTGCGGGGAGGCTTGCGAGATCCTGCACAGGTCACCTGTGGAGCCCTGGAAGGAGCCACTGACGTAAAAATTGAGCGCCGCAGTCACTTTCATGGCCACTGGCATTAGATGCCCTCCATGTCCCTGTGGCACCAAATCATGCAGCAGCTGGCATATGTGACCAACCAGTTATCTAGACATGTGCAATTTTTGGCCACACTGGTTCTCAGTCATCCGCAGGAATGATAAGTGCCGTCTATGGACCCTGGGTCGAGAGAGGCACCTACAAGCAGTGGCTCTCTGTGGATCTTCAGCTGCATACGCAGCAGGCCCTGTCACCCCTTCATTTGGAGTTGCTCCTCCCTTTGCTGAGCCAGGTGCCTCCGCCTCCTCCTCTTCCTCTTCCTCTTCTTCTCTGCTCCTTGTAAGCCATGAGGCATACCATGAAATCACCAGGCTCCATGATCCTGATGTTCTCCTCCTGCAGGATCAAAGAGAGAGACACGTGGGTTAGCATGGGTGTACTAAGAACCTCCCTTGGTTCTGTCCGAAGGCCCCTTCACACATGCCAGAGAGTGCCGGCCACCACATGGATGGCCAATGTGTAGTGCTATTCATGGCTGTCCAAAACTCCACTCACCTCCACTCCACTCCACCTGACTAACTGGTGACAGCTTCGGCCATTGGACTGCACGCTGTGCTCTCAGCTCAGGAGCAAGCGCTCTCCTAACCCCCACTGCAAGCCTGCGCTGTTAGCTTGAACCATGAGGGTTACTTGTCCAGATCTTAGTAAAGACATTGCAAGGGGCTGTGACCGTCTCCACCAGTGACTGTGCCATGGCCTCCTTTCGCCAGGGGATTCTACAACTTGCCCAGTTGGCCAATTGTTCTGCTGCCCCCTGAAACGCACATTAATTTGCAGTCTGCGCCCGAGGGGTGAAAAGTTTTGAAACATTTGGTGGCACGTCCATGCTTTTGCACTGCTTGCCTGGGCAGAAAAGCTTCGGAGGACCAATTCCAAGCCTGTCAATGGAGCTGCAGCTGAACAGTCTCATCTGTGGAAGAACGTTCACTTTTGACAAGTTTTCCAAGTGCCTGGCCGCTTCCCTCAGCATACCCCCCTCGCCTCCCCACCCCCCCCAACCCCCCGGCATGTGCTTGTGTACACACTTCAGTCTGCGCTGCCTTGCCACCCTGCCCCGGCCTGACCCACACTGGAGCCCTTGGCACAGCACCACACTGTGCCAGCTGGGGAAAAGCAACTTGCCTGGGGGCACCCCCGAGAATGCGCGGCACCTCTCCCCTTGATGTCCTGCGGGCAATGCTCGCGAGCGCTGCGCAAGGTTGTGTGCACTCGCCTCCGAATTCCCCTGGAAGTTCAGGTCGCCACATGCATGTCGGCTATGTACAGTTGTGAAACACCTCAGTGTGCAATCACGGCGACGGGTATGGAAGACCCAGCTGGTGATTCTGGCCAACAGGGCAGGAAACGCAGCGCAACGTTGACGGGTGGAACGGACGATCGCAAACTGGTTTCACGACGGCGTGAAGCTGATTTTTGGCCTTCCCGCCATATTGTTCCCCCACCCACCCGCCCGCCGCCAATGGGACTGGATGCTTCCATCTGTCATTTCAGCCTGTCAAATTTTGTTTAATAATTGCTCCTGTGAAGCATCCTTAGATGTTTTGCTACGTTAAAGGTGCTATATAAATGCAAATGGTTGTTGTTTTGTTCAATAGCTTCCTCTGCGGCCTAAACATCTTTAACATGGTTGGCTCATAATGTTACAAAGTTTTCTTTAACGCACAGATAACCTCACTGTAATCTTAACAACGTATCAACATAATCTGTAAAAGAGGCTGAGGTAAGGTTTCCACAAGATTATATTGTTTATTCTGTTGAAAGTGGGAAAGGGTTGATGCTGCAAATAATTCTTAAATATCTTCTTTCAAACTGTCTTGTTGCCATTTTGAGACCAAGTATTTTTCAGGGTGTGATTTTTTTTTTGGTTTTACATTTTTATATTTTTTTGTGGTTCTATGGGGAAGTGGGGGTGGCATGGGGAATGTTAAGACTTCAGTATTCCATTATTCCATGTTTGTTTTTAAATCCAGTCTCTGGAAAGTCGGGGACTGGACGTATGCCCCAAGATGGCCCTCTGCAGTCCCAACGCCATGACTCTGTGGGAATTGCCTGGGCAGTTTGAACTTTTGATGGTAAATTCCCCTGTTCTCTGGGACCCTCTGAAAAGGTCTCCGACTTCAGACAGTTCCAACTTTCTTACTTGGGTAGTTACCCAGGAAAAGTTAGACAGGTTAAAACCTAGTCTAACACGTGGGTAACTACAGAACTGACATCCCAATCACTCATACTGACCACACTCCCCCGATTTCTCACTCAACCTCTGACACCTCCAGAGCCCCTAGCTCCCCCCAACCCTCTGACTACACGCCTGACTCACCCCCCCGCCAACCTGATCTGACTAGCCCCATCACTCAACTAAACAACCAGCCCCTTGACTCCTCTGACTCAACTGACCACCCACAACCTGACCTGACCAGCTCCCACCACCAAACTCCCCACACCACTCCCTGACTCCCCCTGATCTAACCTCAGTTGCTCCCACCACATGACTAGCCCCCCAACCTCCGACTTCCCCGACGTGCCTGACTACTCCCTCAAGTCCTCCATGGACCCCCTGACTCCCACTGACCCTCTGACTACCCCCCTGATCTGACCTGACTAGCCCCCACAACTCGACTACCCCGGACCCTCTAACTTGATCAGTCTGATCAGGGTTGGAATTAGAGGTTCTGATCCTGAATGGAAGATTCGGGCCATCGTATTATTCTTTTGATCACAAAAACATCAAATTTGATCTTTCAAAGTAGCCATTGAAAGTGCAGGCAGGGCTCCATTGTACCTTGTACCTTGGGTATTGCTAAAGCAAGGCTGGAGCTTAACTAAATAAAAACTGAACCTGATTGAGAACTGGAAGCTTGGCAGACTTTGAGGCCTGGGTTTTCACTGAGTTGGGCCAACTACGGAGCCCTTTAAAAATGGCAGCTGGTACCCAAATCCTTGATTCCTGCTCCCACTCCCATTTCTGGCAATCTTTCTCAGTGTGGGATGAGGGTATGTGTACCCCGCTCTCCTGCCCTTGACAGCTCCATTGCAGGAATGGGCAGATTCAATACTCTCGCCTGAAATTTTTCAGGGGTCAGGGCCCCTTCTGTAAGCATGCATGGTTCACAGCACCCCAGAGGAGCTGTCAATCATGAGGGACCCCTGTCCCAAGCGGGGAACCAAAAGAAAAGGGCTAGAGGGCCTAACAACTTTTTATACAACTGTGCGAAAGCCTCAAAGAACCAAGGCAGGCCTTCCAACCACCGTGGCATTTGCATGTTTCTGTGGCTGCCTCTGAACTGCCTCTGGAGACGGAGAGTCTGACAGGATCACACCCAGCCCCCATGAGCGAAAATTGTGCATGCATAGGTCATTTCTATGGAGACGGGTCTGCCAAGTTGGGAGACTTGCCAACTTGCATTTTCTGCCTCAATAGTGAAAATCCAGCCCCAAGTGCCATGATCGGAAGTAATTTAAATCCCCAGACCTTAAAGTTTGAAAGAAAAAAATCTGCAGCTTTCACTTAGGGCAGGATCTTGCGGTCGGCGAGCGGAGGGCAGAGCCTGCTCGCCGACATGTAAAATGACGCGGGATGACATCAGGTGGAACTCCCGACTTCACCGCGCGTCATTTCCATTTTCAGGTCGGTGGGGGCACAGCTGAGTCAGCTGCACGCCCGCCGACCTGTCAACGGCCTATTGAGGCCATTGAAAAATTAATTGAAGTCATTAATGGGGCTGCCCGTCCAACCTTAAGGTTTACACCTTTACCAACTTTCTGTATCCACCTTACCTCCAACCTCATTGTATTCCACAGATCCTACAATCTGAACACTTAGGGCTGGATTTTCTTCGAAGAGGCAGGAAGGTTGAGTCAGGAAACTTCCCGACCCAGCAGACCTGTCTCCTTTAAGAGGGCCCCACCTGCCATACTTTTGCTCTGGGGAGCCAGGGTGGGGTGGAGTCGGGCCTGACACCTCTGGAGGCAGACCTGAGGTGGCAACAGAGGCTGGCAGATGCTGAGGCTGGACTAACATAGATGTTTGTTTGCTTTTACAGCAGGTTGACGACTTGAAGGGATTGAAATTTTTTTGAATGACTTTTTTGAAGGAGAGTCTTTTTCGGTATGAAATTTGTTTCAATGACAGCTCTATTTGACTGTTAGAAATGTAATGTTTTTTAATGTCCATGACTCCTGAGGTCTGCCCATATTGGATACCTGGTGAGTGGTTATGGAGGGTACATGGTGGGTATGGAAGAGGCATGGGAATGTGAGGGGGAATTGAGGAGACATGGTGGATAGGTGGAGGCATGGAGGGGGCATAAAGGATATGAGGGGGGAGGAGGATATGAGGGGTCACAGGAGGAGGGTGTGTAATGGGGTGAGCGTTTGAGGACCCGAGGCTCATCATTAAAATTGGGCCGATGTCCCAGTGAATGGAGGCAGTCATTCCAGCCTGCCAGCCTCAACATCTGCCAGCCTCTGTTGCCACCTCAGGTCTGCCTCCAGAGGCGTCGGGCCTGACTCCATCCCACCCTGGCTCCCCGGAGCAAAAGTATGGCAGGTGGGGCCCTCTTAAAGGAGACAGGTCTGCTGGGTCGGGAAGTTTCCTGAATCAACCTTCCTGCTTCATCGAAGGAAATCCAGCCCTAAGTGTTCAGATTGTAGGATCTGTGGAATACGATGAGGTTGGAGGTAAGGTGGAAACAGAAAGTTGGTAAAGGTGTAAATAATGTCAGATTCAAGGGGAATGCCCTTGTGCTCACCTGCTATTTTTCCAAGGTCAAAGGTCAAGGTATGCACAGCTAAACAAGCTCTTCCATGTTTCACATCACGAGGGGCAGTGTTGAAGAAAATGTCAGGTTAATTGACGACCTCCTAGGCCCTTTCAGAACCTCAGGTGCCGATACTTCTAGATCCACAATTCTCACCACTTCATCATCAACTGCATCATGGCACTTTACCTACGCAAACACCAGCTTTGAGACACCCACTCTAGGATTACCAAACTGTTTGGACCTATTCCTTGAGATTTCATCCCATGACCTCCTGCATTCAAATGCCTCATCCCACACTCTTGCCGCTGATTGCCTGACATATACATTCTCACAGTGCACCAGCTTCCCCGGCCAATCAGAAAGTTAATTGACACTTAATTTCCAGATTGGATAATTCCTGACTCTCAGGCCAACAGCCTGTTTAAACCATGTCCAATATTTTTATGACTAATAAACAATAATATCCAAAGACAACTTTTTTAAACACAAATTTTATTGCTCCTGTGCTTCTTCTCCTGGAAGAAGCTCACCGCAGTATCCTAGAGATTAGGCATTAATTCCTGGAAAAAACTAGGACAATCCTAGAGCATTGGCAATCCGACATCCATTTAGGAGGCAGTCATGAGTGAGTCAAAAGGGTACTCACTGGAGGAAGCACATTACCTTACTGAGAATGAGGAAGTGGGTGTGACAGAGGCAGGGTGCTATCCTCCTGCTGGAAGTGGCCTGCAGGTCTTCAGTCGGCAGTTGGCATATCTCCCCCGTCAGGAGACAGAAAATATTCCCAGGTCCAGGTGAGAAATGGGAATATGGTATCACAGGGATTCTGTTACGGGACTAGCAATCAGATAATTGGGCCAGAACTTTATCCAGCCCGGGGTGCTATCGCAGGTGGGGCGTGTAAAATTGGGCACTATGGCAGTGGTGCCATGCCCGCTGCCTACCCACCTGCTCACCTGTGGACTAACTGTGGTCCTTAATAGCGAGTTAAAGGCCTTCTCCCACTGCTGCTGGGATTTTACCCGCGGCAGGGGAGGCTAACGTCATGCCTGCGCCTGGCAGAATGGCAGCTGAGCAAGGGTGCGGTGCTTCCTTTTCATGCGCCCTCTGTCCTTTGGAGCTCCCCCACTCTCTCCCCCACCACAACCCCCTCCCCCCCCCCCCCCGCCCCCCAACCCCCACCACCCCCGCAGATAATAATTTCTCCCCACCCTCTCTCCCCAGTTTCCTCTCCCCCAGTGCCCTGATAATCCCGGACCCCCTCTTCACGTCGCTGGGGCCTGCCAGCCTGGCCCTGGCAAGACCCTGGACTTACCTTTAAGTCCAGGCTCCATCAGCATCTTATCACCATCATCTGCTCTCAGTGATGCTGCTGGGGCAAGAGAGCAATGCGGTTGACTCTTAACTACCTTTTGGAATGGCCTAGCAAGAAAATAAGATGTATCAAAATCGTTACGATAGACTGCAGCCGTCCAAGATGTTGGCTCACCACCACGTTCTCAAGGGCAGCTAAGGATGGGCAATAAATGTTGCCCTTGCCGGCAATGTCCATGTCTTGTGAATGAATACATTTTGAAAAAAAAAAAGTCATTGAAAATACACCATCTCAGCCTTTCAGCAAAAAGGTGACATGGTACAGATTAGTCAAATGGGTCCAACTTGTTCTGAATCAATCCACGCTTGCTCTCCTGTCTGCACAAGCTGTGCATTTCCTTGCCAGTCCAGATATCTTTGTTTTGTTGTAAACTCCTAATCTGAGCTGGTGACTTTAGAAATGAGTCACATTTCCACATTTCTCAAAGGGACCTCATTACCCACTGATGAAAAGCGACAGTGCTGAATGTAGATCAGGACAGCTGAAACAGAGGTGCCAGGAGACTTTCACATGAGTATTGATCTTCAGACTCTCAAACAGGAGACAGAGAGAGAGGCGTAAATGGGGGTAATTTCCTTGAATTGTTTCAGGGGAAAATCTGGGCCATTATCATTAATTCCCAGTGAAAGAAATTAATGTGATTGTATCGCTGAGTGGGTGTGAATTCACACTCAACTCACTTAGAGATTACTAGCCTCATTCTTATCTCCTGACTGAATTGATAATTGCCCATTTTGATAGAGAACTGAGTCAAACATATCTTAAATGTCCCAACTTTATTCTCTGTCATCAACATGCCCCCAAATCGCTCCCTCCCAGCTGCACCAGCCCGGTTAGTTAGCTTATCTCAGCTGCAGTGCCAGTGAGCCTGTAATAATTGCTATGACATCTTTGGGCCAATGGGCAGAAAAAATCAACCAGCGTTCCCATTTTTGATTTCCTGTCTATGTTCTTTTGAAGTTCTGTACTACCCTCCTGACAGTTCACAATACTTCCAGGATTTGTATCATCTGCAGCTTTTGAATTTGTGCCGTGTTCAAGGTCTAGGTCATTAATACATATCAGGGTGAGCAGGGGTCCTAACACTGATCCCTGGAGAACCCAACTATACATATTCCTCTGGTCCATAAAGCAACCGTTAACCATTACTCTCTGGAAAAATTGTCCCCCCGTTGGGGGGGAAGTGCGGGAGTGGGTGCGGGTAGGCGTACCTCCGATCAGGGGTGTGCCGCCATTTTACGTGGGTGGGCCAATTAAGGCCTGCCCAGCGTGACGTCTGCTAGGAAGCGCTATGAGTTCCCTGTGCGGGCGGGGGTGGATTCCCTCAGCCGGGAGTGCGCTCTTTCGCGCATACGTGTGAAAGAGCACACTGATCTCCCTGAGGCTAAGTGCTGCCTCAGGGAGATCGGCTCCAAATTTAAAAATGTTAAAGAGGCAAAATTCCCCTGACATGTCTCCTCATGTGACAGTGTCACATGAGTTGGGACATGTCCATCACTTTTAGTGAAACCTTCATTAAATATTTAAAAACCCTCATGAAACCTCATCACCCTCCCCCCCCACCGTGGATGAGGTTTCATGCTTTTTCTTAAGCCCGCCAGGGCTCCCGGCCTGCCCGCCAACCCTAAGGCTGGACGGGCAGGTTCATTAATTATGTTAAGTGCTTTTTAAATGGCCTCAATGGGCCGTTGACAGGTTGGCGGGTGCACAGCTGATTCAGCTGCGCCCCTGCTGACTTGAAAATCGAAATGACGCGGGGTGACGTTGGGAGTTCCGCCCAACATCATCCCGCATCATTTTACACGTTGGAGAGTGGGCCCCGCTCCCGCTCGCCAACCGGATGATCCTGCCCTCTGTTTCCTGTCACTCAACCAATTTTGTTACCATGTTGCTACTGTCCCTTTTATTCCTTGAGCTCTAACTTTGCCCAACAGTTTATTGTACTGCACTTTATCAAATTACTTTTGGAAGTCCACGCACAGCATATCAACAGCATTACCCTTATCTGCCCTATCTGTCACCTCATCCAAAAACTCAATCAAGTTAGTTATCAAAATCATCTGGTTTGAATATTGCCCTTAACAAATCCATGCTGGCTTTCCTTGATTAACCCACTTTTGCCCAACTCACTATTAACTTTGTCCCGATTTATGGTTTCTAAAATCTTCCCCACCGCCGAGATTAAACTGACTGGCCTGTAGCCGCTGAGCTTACCTTTACACTCTTTTTTGGACAGGAGTGTAAAATTTGCAATTCTCCGGTCCTCTGGCACAACCCCTGAGTCTAAGGAGGATTGGAAAATTATGGCCAGTGTCTCCACAATTTCCATTCTTGCTTCCCTTAGCATCCTTGGATGGAACTTACCCGGTCCTGGTGCCTTATCAATTTTGAATGCAGACAGCCTATCCAATACTGCCCCCGCCCTTTATCAATTGTAAACCCTTCAAAAGTCTGAATGACCTCCTCTTTCACCGTGACCTGCGCAGCATCATCTTCCTTGGTAAAGACAGATGCAAAGTATTCATTTAATACCACAGCCATGCCCCCTGCCTCCAGGCTTAAATCCCCTTTTGGTCCCTAAGTGACTCCACTCCTCCTTTTACCACTATTTTACTATTTATATGCCTATTGAAAACTTTTGGATTCCCATTTATGTTAGCTGCCAGTCTCTTCTCATACTTTGCTTCTCTTATCTGCTTTTTGAATTCCCCTCTGAATCTTCTATATTCAGCCTGGTTCTCAGTTGTATCATCCACCTGACATCTGTCATAAGCACATGTTTTCTTCTTCACCTTAATCTCTATCTCTTTTACCATCTAGGAAGCTCTGGGTTTGTTTGTCCTGCCTTTCCCTTTGATTTCCTTTCCTGTTTTGTTTAGAATTTGTTCTTCCCCTTTATTTCTGTATTTTTGATGATGTGATCATTTGTGTAGAGTGCAGTTTACTTATTCCCAAGGGTGCAGCATTGCTGACACATTTTAATAGTTTATTGTAAATACTGTTGTGTATCAGCAGCATGCAGTGCCCTAGCTGGCATCTGAGGTCTGAAATGGCAGTTCCTAACAAGCAAAAACAGAAGAAAGCCACCTCACACAAAGCTGGAACATTGCTATGAGTAATAATTGATACCAAGGAGTGGTTGCAAAGCTGCAATCTAATCTCAGGATTCTGGTGACAGTTGCATACCAGTGAACTTTGCCCTTGTGAAAGTGACATCATCTGCACAAATAACTTAGCTTAAATTGTGGTAAATGCTCTCAACTTTTTACAGCGTTTTACACACACACACACTCTTCTGCCTTGTTGTGATAAAAATCCCAAAGTGCAACAGACACAGAGCCGAAAAAGGAATTTTACCAAAGGTGATGAAAAGCTTAGTGAAAGAGGTTGGGCTTAAGAACTAAACAAGGATAACGGTGGGGAGGTGAAAGAGTTTGGGAAGGAAATCTGGAGCTTGGGTCTGAGGCAGCCGAAGGCAGGTGGGATGAAGGAAGTGGGGATACATAAAGGCCAGAGGAATAGAGAGTTCAGGCTGGGGTTATTGGGCTGTGAGGAGGCCACAGCTGGCCTAGGGAGGGATGAGGCAATGAGGGATTTAAACACGAGGATGAGAGTTTTGAATTTTAGCCATTGTGTGGACTGGGAGCCACATTAAGTCAGCAAGGATGGGGTCATTGGGAAAGCAGGACTTGGAGCGGGATAGGATCTGGGCAGCTGCATTTTGGGTCAGCTGAAGTTTATAGAGGGTGGATGATGGAATGCCACGCAGGAACATTAAATAGCTGCAAATTTCAGCTCATAGCATCTGTAGTTTTAGTACTACAGTTGCCATTTTGGTCCCAAGATGGCGTCCTCAACCTGCATGCACACTTTTGGCGGGGCTCGTACCAAACAACATTTTGGAGAAGTTAGTAGCATGGGAATCAGGAGCGCGCACCAGAAATATGCAGAGTAGATAGATTGTGACTTTAGTTAGGGTGCATCGCTGATTTTTTGCCAGCACTGCCATTTTTGACCGCTCTGCTCCAGCTGATGCCCTCCCTTAAACATGCACTGCTGGCCATGCATTCAGCTGCAGGAACCCACACCAGTGTCCTTTAATGTGATAATCGATCAACAACAAAACAACTTGTATTAATATAGCTCCTTTAACATAATGAAACCTCCCAAGGCACATCACAGAACTATTATAAAACAAAATATGACACAAAGCCACTTAAGGAGATATTAGAGAAAAAGCTTGGTCAAAAAGGTAGGTTTTAAGGAGTGCCTTAAAGGAGGAAAGCAAGTTAGAGAAGTGGAGAGATGCAGGGAGGGAATTCCAGAGCTTATGGCCTTAGCAGCTGAAGGCATGACCACCAATAGTGGAGCAATCAAAATTGGGGATACTCAAAAGGCCAGAATTAGGGGCGCACAGATATCTCAGAGGGCTGTGGGGCTTCAGGAGATTACAGAGACAGTGAGGGATGAGACCATGGAGAGAATCGAAAAAAACGATATGAATTTAAAAATGAGATGTTGTTTAACCTGGAGCCAGCGTAGGTTAATGAAAACAAGACTGATCAGTAAACAAGGTTTGGTGTCAGTTAGGACATGGGGAACAGAGTTTTGGATGACCTCAAGTTTATTGGAGATAGAATATGGAAGGCTAGCCAGGAGTGCATTAGAATAGTCAAGTCTTGAGGAAACAAAGGCACGGATGAGGGTTTCAGCAGCAGATGAGCTGAGACTGGGGTGGAGTTGGGCGATGTTTCAGCAGTAGAAATAGACGGTCTCACTGATGGCACAAATATATAGCTGAAGGCTCATCTTGGGGTCAAGTATGTCACCAAGATTGCAAACAGTGTGGTTCAGCTGCAGACGTTGCCCTGTTAGTTGCTGACTGATTTCTATATAGGACCGGATTTTAATGGTGTGTAAATGAATAGGTTTTGACTGAGTTAAAATTAGGCCCTTTTCTGAGTTTATAGAAGTGCTATTTAAAGAACAAAGACCGAAGAACAAAGAAAGGTACAGCACAGGAACAGGTCCTTCGGCCTTCCAAGCCTGCGCCGATCATATTGCCCGTCAACTAAAACATTTTACACTTCCGGGGTCCGTGTCCCTCTATTCCCATCCTATTCATGTATTTGTCAAGCTGCCTCTTAAACACCACTATCGTACCTGCTTCCACCACCTCCTCTGGCAGCGAATTCCAGACACTCATTACGCTCTGCGTAAAAAACTTGCCCCGCACATCTCCTCTATAGTTTTCTCCTCTCACCTTAAATCTATGTCCCCTAGTAATTGACTCTTCCACCCTGGGAAAAAGCTTCTGACTATCTACTCTGTCCATGCCACTCATAATTTTGTAAACTTCTACCAAGTCGCCCCTCAATCTCCGTCGCTCTAGTGAGAACAATCCAAGTTTCTCCAACCTCTCCTCATAGCTAATAACCTCCAGACCAGGCAGCATCCTGATAAACCTCCTCTGCACCCTCTCCAATGCCTCCATATCCTTCTTGTAATGTGGCGACCAGAATTGCACACAATATTCCAAGTGTGGCCTAACCAAGGTTCTATACAGCTGCAGCATGACTTCCCAGCTTTTATACTCAGTACCCCTGCCGAAGAAGGCAAGCATGCCATATGCCTGCCTGACTACATTATCCACCTGCGTTGCCACTTTCAGTGACCTGTGGACCTGTACACCCAGATCCCTCTGCCCGTCAATGCACTTAAGGGTTCTGCCATTTACTGTATAATTCCTGCCTGTATTAGACCTTCCAAA
The DNA here is from genome assembly GCF_964194155.1 of Cetorhinus maximus. Taxonomy (NCBI): domain Eukaryota; kingdom Metazoa; phylum Chordata; class Chondrichthyes; order Lamniformes; family Cetorhinidae; genus Cetorhinus; species Cetorhinus maximus. The sequence goes on along the minus strand of NC_135892.1, from coordinate 83,242,812 downwards.
ATGCATTACCTCGCATTTGTCCGGATTAAACTCCATCTGCCATTTCTCCGCCCAAGTCTCCAACCGATCTATATCCCGTATCCTTTGATAATCCTCTTCACTATCTGCAACTCCTCCAACCTTAGTGTCGTCTGCAAACTTACTAATTAGCCCAGTTACATTTTCCTCCAAATCATTTATGTATGCTACAAACAGCAAAGGTCCGAGAACTGATCCCTGCGGAACTCCACTAGTCACAGCTCTCCATTCAGAAAAGCACCCTTCCACTGCTACCCTCTGTCTTCTATGACCAAGCCAATTCTGTATCCATCTTGCCAGCTCACCTCTGATCCCATGCGACTTTATCTTCTGTACCAGTCTGCCATGAGGGACCTTGTCAAAGGCCTTACTGAAATCCATGTATATAACATCCACTGCCCTTCCATCGTCGATCATCTTTGTCACTTCCTCGAAAAACTCGATCAAGTTAGTGAGACACGACCTCCCCTTCACAAAACCATGCTGCCTCTCACTAATATGCCCATTTGCTTCCAAATGGTGGTAAATCCTGTCAAGAAGAATCTTCTCCAATAATTTCCCTACCACTGACGTAAGGCTCACCGGCCTGTAATTTCCTGGATTATCCCTGCTACCCTTCTTAAACAATGGAACAACATTGGCCATTCTCCAGTCCTCTGGGACCTCACCCGTAGCCAGTGAAGATACAAAGATTTCTGTCAAGGCCCCAGCAATCTCCTCCATTGCCTCCCTCAGTACTCTGAGGTAGATCCCATCTGGCCCTGGGGACTTATCCACCTTAATATTCTTCAAGACGCCTAACACCTCCTCATTTTTAATCTCAACATGATCCAGGCTATCTACACACTCTTCCCTAGATAAATCGACCGCTAAATCCTTCTCTTTGGTGAATACTGATGAGAAGTATTCATTTAGTATCTCTCCCATTTCTTCTGGCTCCACACACAGATTCCCACCTCTGTCCCTGAGTGGGCCTACCCTTTCCCTGGCTACCCGCTTGCTTTTTACATATGTATAAAAGGCCTTGGGATTTTCCTTAATCCTGGTTGCCAGTGACTTTTCATGACCCCTTTTAGCCCTCCTGACTCCTTGCTTAAGTTTCTTCCTACTTTCTTTATATTCTCCATGGGCTTCATCTGTTCCCAGCCTTCTAGCCCTTACGAATGCTTCCCTTTTCTTCTTGACTAATCTCACAATATCCTTCGTTATCCAAGGTTCCTGAAACTTGCCATGCTTATCCTTCATCCTAGCAGGAACATGCTGGTCCTGAATTCCTATCAACTGACGTTTGAAAGCCCCCCACATGTCAGTTGTTGATTTTCCCTCAAACATCCACTTCCAGTCTAGATTCCTCAGTTCCTGCCTAATATTGTTATAATTAGCCTTCCCCCGATTAAGCACCTTAACCCGAGGACTCCTGTTATCCTTATCCACCAGTACCTTGAAACTTATTGAATTATGGTCACTTTTCCCGAAATGCTCCCCTACTGAAACTTTGACCACCTGGCCGGGTTCATTCCCTAATACCAGGTCCAGTATTGCCCCTTCCCTAGTTGGACTATCTACATATTGTCTCAGGAAGCCCTCCTGGATGCACCTTACAAATTCTGCACCATCCAAACCCCTAGCACTAAGTGATTCCCAGTCAATATAGGGAAAGTTAAAATCACCCACCACAACAACCCTATTGCTTTTACATCTTTCCAAAATCTGCCTACATAACTGTTCTTCAATCTCCCGCCGGCTATTGGGAGGCCTATAGTAAACCCCCAACTTTGTGACTGCACCCTTCCTATTCCGGAGCTCTATCCATATTGCCTCGCTGCATGAGCCCACCGAGGTGTCCTCCTGTCGTACAGCTGTGATATTCCCCTTAACCAGCAGTGCAACTCCCCCACCTCTTCTACATCCCTCTCTATCCTGCCTGAAATATCTAAATCCTGGAACGTTTATCTGCCAATCCTGTCCATCCTTCAACCAAGTCTCTGTAATAGCAATAACATCATAGTCCCAAGTACTAATCCAAGCTCTAAACTCATCTGCCTTGCCTGTTATACTTCTCGCATTGAAACAAATGCATTTCAGACCCCCAGTCCCACTGTGTTCAGTAATTTCTCCCTGCCTGCCCTTCCTCTTAGTCCTACTGGCCATATTCACTGGTTCCCAGTCATTTATTTCACCTGCTGACCTATTGCTCTGGTTCCCACCCCCCCTGCCATACTAGTTTAAACCCTCCTGAGTGACACTAGCAAACCTCGCAGCCAGGATATTGGTGCTCCTCCAGTTTAGATGCAACCTGTCCTTCTTGTACAGGTCCCACCTGCCCCGGAAGAGATCCCACTGATCCAGATATTGGAAACCCTCCCTCCTACACCATCTCTTCAGCCATGTGTTCAGCTGCACTATCTTCCTATTTCTAGCCTCACTGGCATGTGGCACAGGGAGTAATCCTGAGATTACAACCCTAGAGGTCCTGTTTTTTAACTTTCTGCCTAACTCCCTGAATTCCCACTGCAGGACCTCATCACTCTTCCTGCCTATGTCGTTAGTACCAATGTGTACCACGACCTCTGGCTGTTCTCCCTCCCCCTTCAGAATGCCCCGTACCCGATCAGAGACATCCTGGGCCCTGGCACCAGGGAGGCAACATACCATCCTGGTGTCTCTTTCACGACCACAGAAGCACCTATCTGAGCCCCTGACTATAGAGTCCCCTGTGACAATTGCTCTTCTGTGCTTTGACCCCCCCTGCTGAACAACAGAGCCAGCCGTGGTGCCACTGCTCTGGCTACTGCTGCTGTTTTCCCCTGATAGGTCATCCCCCACAACAGTATCCAAAATGGTATACCTGTTAGAGAGGGGGACAGCCACAGGGGATTTCTGCACTGACTGCCTGCCCCTTCTAGCGGTCACCCATCTATCTGTCTGTAGCTTGGGTGTGACCATGTCTCCAAAACTCCTGTCAATGCGCTTTCCGCCACCTGAATGCTCCTAAGTGCATCCAACTGCTGCTCCAACCGATCCATGTGGTCTGTGAGGAGCTGCAATTGGGTACACCTCCTGCAGATGTAGCTGTCCGGGACGCTTGAAGCATCACAGATTTCCCACATCCCACAGGTGAAGCACTTCACCCCTGCAACTGCCATTTCTAGAACTATTTAATAAATTAATTTAAATCTAATAACTGCTTATTGACTCCTTATTAACTATACGTTCCCTAGGGCTAGATTTCTACCATAAATGCTAAATTCTAAGAACAGTAATCTCCTGATTCAGGTCTAGATACCCGTTACTTATTATTTAAGTGATTAATTTATTTGGTTTAATTAGTTTAACAATGTTTTAGTTTCAAATTCAGTGTAGATTCTCTACCAGCCAATCAGGTCACAGATTTACCGTGACACCACTTTTAATTTTTTTTAAGACCCAAGGTCCACGAATCCCCGTGGTAAGGTTTTTATATTCAACTCTCTGGAACTCCGCCCTCTGACTCTGCTCCCTGGAACTCTCCTTGCGCTCTTTTATCCTGTGTCTCCGCCGCTCTCCTCGCCCTCTTTTAGTCGGTGAAGTCGACAGGAAGTGGTGCTGCATGTGGGGAAGGCCTTGGCTTTGACTTCAAGGGTTCTAGTCCTTGCTCTCAGTCATGGATGCTGTAGTTACCATCCCCCTTGGCCTGCAGCATGGCAGGGAGATGGAACAGAGAATGCACAGTCGGGGACAAGGTACTTGGAGAGAGAGGAATAGGGGGAGGGGGAGGGGGAGGAGGCCTTATCCACTCAAGGTCTTCCAGGAGTATTTCTCTTACCTCAACCCAATCCTAGAACAGTATGTAGGTACACTCTGTTTTACGAAGGAGCTGCTCACTGAAATCTGCCACCTCCTGGAAGCAGACCTGCAGCCTCAGAGCAGGCAAGGATGGTACTGCCTGTGGCTGCAAAGGTGACCATGGCCCTGAATTTCTTTATGTCGGCATCCTTCCAGTAGGTGGCATCTCTAATATCCCCCAGTTTGCCACCCAATGTTGCATAAGTGGGGGTGACAGGCGCTCTTTATGCCAGGTCAGGGGAGTTCATTGTGTTCTCTCTAACCAAAGGGAAGCAGGAGAAGCATGCACAGAGCTTTGCTAGGATAGTGGGGACCCTCATGTTACAGAGAGTCATCAAGCGCAACATGTGGGAGGCGTCACATCTAAATGAAGAGATGAGCTGCAACCACAAAGTATTCCACTCGCTGAATGCACAGTTGGAGTGTGACCATGCTCAGTACATCCTGCCGATAAATGCCTGGTATCCTGGCAACAGTCAAGATGCATTTATTTTCCATCAGTCCGCTGTTCCCTCACTATTTGGGCCAACATGTCAAACCAGAGAGTGGCTGCTGGGTGACAAGGGCTATCAACTTAATTCCACTCCTCAAGCCAACCCCATGTGCCCAGCCGGCAATAGGTGCTCAAGCAACAGTTCCAATCCCTCAGCCACTCTGTTGGAGCCCTCTAGTATTTGGCTGTGCATGTCTCCAGATTTGTCATGGTCTGCTGTGTCCTGCAGAACCTCACCATCATGAGTGCACAGCCCTTACCGCCAGAGAGGCAGTGAGCAGCTGAGGAATAGGAGGGCCAATTGGAGGAGGAGGAGGAGGAAGAGAAGGAACAGGAGGAAAGGAGAAGGCCTCCTCTTTCCAGTTGGAGTGTCTATGATCGTCTCACCTGACTATGGTTTCAGTGAGCACAACCTGAAATGCCCATGCTACAACATTCGCACAATTTCCTTTCCCTCTGTCACTGAGCATCACAACATCCTCTTGACCACAATTCTGAAATAAAAGCCATCACAAAATAACCATTCCAAACCAACTTGATCCAACAAACCATTCAATGTTCCATATAAAAGTCAACGAATCACTCTTGGACATTCCCTTTCTTCCTTTTTTGCGGGTGCCTTTGCCTGTTCTGCTGCTTCTCCGCTGTGCTACTCCAATGGTTGCAGCATGGCTGGTGGGAGGCTGCTGCCTTTCAGTAGGGGAGACTGCAGGTTGTCTTGCAGGATACCTCCAGCAGCTTTGGGCCTAGAACACTTGGCTTCGGAGTGGACACCTTGACATGGTCTGGATGGCTGACAGGCAGCAGTAAGGACACTGGTGGAATGGTTGGGGTGGGAGGATCCGGAGAGAGGACAGCAGCTTCATGCATTGTGAAGCCAATGTCACTCCCCCTAGGCAGCTCCTCAGCAATCTTAGTAATCTGAGGACAGATTAGGTGTGAGGTCCTGCATGCCTCTTTGAGCACTAGTAGTCAAAGCCATGATGGCAGCAGCCTCAGCCTGTATTGGCAACAAGTTAAGATTTCATGACCTCAATCTGAGTTTCCAGCTGCAACATTCAGACATTGGGTGGCTTCTGCTTGTGCTACAATGAAAGCTGAGACATCAGCCACCAAACTCTGCATCACAGTCGGCTCTACAAGTCATGAGGTTGGCCACCACTGGACAGGAGGGACTTCCAGTGCTGCACAGTGTCTTGTGCCAAATTGTGCTAATGCACCAAACATTTCCTTGTGCATATCTTTATTTGTATACTTCCCCACTGAAGTCCTCATCTGAGTCCCCTGCATCAGAACACATGTGTGACCTCACCCTTCAGGGAGCTGGCACCTGTACTATCCTATGCCCTGCCTTGACTTCAGACCAATCTTGCCTAGTGACTCACCATGTGCAGATCCTGCCTCTATGCTGCCCTCTAACTTTGCGCAGTACCAGATTCTGAGCTCATGGCTGTGAGTGTGCAAGTGAGAAGTGATGGTGTCTCTTCATCATCAGCGTCCTGTTCCTCTTGGATTTCACGCTCCTGCGCCAGTGCTTGACAAGGTGGCAGTTCTTGAGTATCTGAAAAGAGAAAGGCACAAGGGTAGGTTTGGGTGATGAAAGGAGAGGAAAGCAAGAGGCGCAATAGTTGCACTGTCTGAAGCTTGTAAATCAGAAGGCATAGAGAGATGAGGGGGAAATAGGATGTGAAATAGTGGATTAGTTGGGAACATATCATCATCCTCTATGGTTTCAGCCCCATTGCTGGCTATGGGCTCAGTCTGTCTGCACTAATGATTGTCAGCACCATCTCCTCCGTGCAGGCGAGAGCATGCAGCCATGCCTGACCTCTGCCTGCTATGTGCTGCTGCCTGCCACCTTGTCCTGCAAGAGGGAGGAAAGTACATCAGTGAGTGTATTTGATTGATATGCCAGTCATAGCTGAGTAACTGGCAGTGTGTCCAAGATGAGAGATATGGTGTGAGGTTTGCAACAGTGTTAAACGTGTGAGGGTGAGGTGACGCTATGAAAAATAGTATGAGTCATGCTATACGAACATACGAACAAGGGGCAGGAGTAGGCCATTCAGCCCCTCGAGCCTGCTCCACTATTTAATAAGATCATGGCGGATCTGATAGTAACCTGAAATCTGCATCCCATCTATCGCTGATAACCTATCATCCCTTGCTTACCAAGAATGTACCCACCTCTGCCTTAAAAATATTCAGACTTTGCTTTCACCGCCTTCTTAGGAAGAGAGCTCCAAAGACTCACGACCCTCTGAGTGAAAAAAAATCAGCTCACCTCTGTTTTAAATGGCTGAGCTTTATTTTTAAACAGTGACCCCTAGTTCTAGATTCTCCCACAAGAGGAAACATCCTCTCCACATACACCCTGTCAATGGATAATTGTTGGTGCCTTAGTGAAGTTGGTGTGGTGAATGGAGCACTCTGGGAGGCTAGTGGTTCATATGGAAGGATATGGAATTTGAATTCACTGATCTTGACTACTAGCTTGAGGTCATTGAGCTTCTTTCAGCATTGCATCCGGGTCCTCAGACTGCTGGCATTGGCAGTGATGGCTATCTGCTCCCATCGCCTTCTCAGAGTTTGTCTGGAGCTCCTCCTAGCCCATTGTGGGTAAAGGACTTTTCTCCTCTTGTCTATCTCCTGCATCGAAGAACCTTGGAGCATTCTCTTTGCCCTGTTGGGCCATATGTACTATTCTTGCAGGTCAGATACCCTTCCTGAACCCTCCAATACCTGCTGCAATCAGAAAGCACCTCCTCCCATTTAAGAAGTGCAGGCCAACTTCCTCGCATGAACTTGGGCCCCTTGCTGAGGCTTCAGCCATTTAGCAGCACATTTACCTCTGGGTAACATGATGCTATCATTTAAATTAGCAAGCAGCACAGAGTTTGCAGCAAAAACAAATGGGTGTATGTAAATTGTCTTGTGACCCCTGCTCCTATTATTGGGCCTTATCCAGCATTTCCCCTGTAGAGTTTACATTGTGCTATATGTCTACAGTCTTAAGTGTTGAAATTGATGATCCTAAGCAGCACACTATGCACTCTGCAACTAGATAAATGGCAACAGAAACTGCCACTTTATGGAATGATATTCCATTGCACAGCATCGATATACTGGTTTTAATGCCATTTCTTTCTTGTCTCTAGGCAGCAAAAAGGCAATGGAGAAATGGAACATTCTCTTTTCTCTATTTTGTCATGATCATGAGAATTTTTTGCTTGTGCACAAGATGACCTAAGGGACTGTTACACATACGTGCATGTCAGCCTACCCACAGGACTAACCTCAGAAGTGCCTGCAGTTAATAACAGTTTCTAAGCTACATAAACCTGCCTTCCATATGTTTCACAATCCCACCCGTGCAGGCCAAGCATGGATATTCCATGGAGTTGTGGCAGGGTGGCTGATCTATTTTGGTTTCCTACTCGGATGATTTGTCAAACATAAAACGTTTCAGCCTTTTTAAACCGCAATTTCCTGGATGAGGTGTAACGGCTATTACAGATTCAAGAAGGAAACCGTTGCTACCTAAAAAGGGAGGAATTGTATGAAAGTTGCGATGGCAACAACAAATATCGAATATATCATAACATATATTGCATAATATATTGTAAGATATAGTTATAATATGCACTGTATGGCATATATTAGAAACACAATGGGCAGCATATTGTTGTGTATAATGTATTGTGTATTGGAGCTTAAAGGGATCAAAGAGTTGTCCCTTTGCACAAATTCTCTGACTTGTCTGGATAAAAGAGATAAGACCACTTGGAAAATTTACTTGTACTATGGGTTATCCCTCTTGACATGCTTGGCAGCATCAAGATCCAGTCCAAATAAGCACTGTGTGGCTGGAGCACTGGTGGATTTCACTTCACCTGCATTACTGGACAGCACCTAATGAATTGCATGCAGAATTATGTGCTGGCTTCCAGCTTGCTGCCTGCTGAAATCACTCCATTGCAAGATTTCCTTTTAAAATTGGACATTCTTCCCATTTGGTCCACCATTGCCCGGGTCCCTGATGCCAATACCCCCTTGCTTGGTGACCCCATTCTTTGATTTCCTCCTCCCATCACTTGGAAAGTACATTGGGGTGCACTCAATGAGCTGAATTTTCCCAGGCCCTTGGAAGCGGGTATGGAAGAGGGGGTGGAGGGGTAGCGGCAGGGGTGTGTTGGGGGGGAGCAAGCAAATTCCGGAAATAATAGCTTCAGGCCAGTTTGCTGATGAGTCCATGCCTCTGGCATATTTTCAAGGTTGGGAAAATTCAGCCCAACACCTGATGTACATTGTGGGCCTTAGGCTATCAGACCGGTATTGCAATTTATACTCTGTACTGCATAGCATTTATGATGGATTGCAATTTAAAATATATAAACATAGACATTCCAGGAGATCTTTTTTCTCATTCTTTCATGGGACGTGAACATTATTGACAGGTCTAGCATTTGTTGCTCATGCATAATTGCCCTTGAGAAGGTGGTGGAGAGCTGCCTTCTTGCATGACTGCCGCCCATGTGGTGCTGTTAGGGAGGGAGTTCCAGGATTTTGACCCAGCTACAGTGAATGAACGGCGATATAGTTCCAAGTCAGGAGGTGTGTGGTTTGGAGGGGAACTTACAGGTGGTGTTCCCATGCATCAGCTGCCCTAGTCCTATTTCCTATTCGATGAGGCAGAATTCTGCGGGCCCATCATGGTGGGGGCAGGGCCGTAAAATGCGGTGAGCCACTCAAAAGCCCATTGACTTTGTTGGGGCAGTAAAATCCCATCCCATGTCTTATTTCCATAGTTATGGCAGGAGATGGGAAGACTCATAGGGCTGAATCTTCCGGTAGGCGTGCGGGGGCGGGCCTGACACACCGAAGCGTAAAATGACGCGCGATGACGTCGGGCGTGCGTCCCAAAATCATCGCGCGTCATCTCGATATTTCGCTCGGCGGGCGTGCGCCGGAGGCGACTGCGCGCCCGCCGAAATGTCAATGGCCTATTAAGACCATTAAGGAAGTAATTAAAGTAGTTAAGAACGCTGCCCGTCCAACCTTAAGGTTGGCGGGCAGCCGGAATGTCCAAGCGGCCTTCGCTTTTTTCAGGAAACCTCATCCACGGGCGGGATGAGGTTTCTTGAACCTTTTATAAACGCAATAAATTATTTTTCCCACCTTTACAAACATGTCCCAACTCATGTGTCATATGAGGGGACGTGTTAAAATAAATTTTAACATCATTTATTAAAGTATATTACTGTCTATTCAATCTCCCTGAGGCAGCTCCATGCCTCAGGGAGATTGCTGTGCTCTTTAGTGCGCATGTGCGAAAGAGTGCAGGTCCCGACTCTCCCTGCTCCCCCCGCCCGCACAGGTAGCGCTGAGCGCTACAGGCCTTGCGTCACACTGGACAGGCCTTAATTGGCCTGCCCGTGTAAAATGGCGGCGCGCAGCCGATCGCGGGCAGTGATCAGCACTGAGCCCACCCCCGCCTGTTCCCGCCTGCTCCTGCCCACCATAGGAAAAATTCGGGCCGTAGACTTGGATATTAAAGCTCCTGCCCACAATGACCAGAAGAGAATTGAGAATGGAGTAGGGGCGTGTGCTTAAAAAGTGAAATACAGGGGCCTGACATCAATCAACCAAACAAGCATTCACTAAGCTATTTAAAGTGGCAAATATCAGGAGGCTTATTAATATATTTAAATTGGGCTCCTGTAAAGGAATTGGGAGGCCAGGTTGAAAGTAAGTGCTGCTGCATGGGTTTTCCAGGCGTCGGACCATGGCAATGAAACAGGTGGGAGCAGCCTGCCTTCCCAGTGTGGCTTTTTCAGCACTCCTTGAGCCAAAAGGAACAGGGGAGATCTCCTCAGGTCCCTAATAGCAGTCTGGATCTACCTATATTCACAGGCTGCTGTGATTCAAGAAGGTGGCTCCCCACCACCTTCTCAAGGGCAATTATGGATGAGCAACAAATGCTAGACCTGTCAATAATGCTCACATCCCATGAAAGAATGAGACAAAAGATCCCCTGGAATTTTTAGGTCCATATATTACATATGGCTATCAATTATAAATGCGCAGGCCCCTCAAGGAAACCTTTGGCGTCCCCTACCCTCAATCACTAGCCTCCCACTTGGCTCCTTTGCACAGCATCAACAAGCAGCCTCTCGCCGCCATGCCCTGGTCTCCAGACTCAGCCAGACTCCTCTCGATCACAAGCCCCTTCCCAATCGCTGACTTCCGTCTTTCCCAATTACCGCCCTCTCTGTAAATATCAGGCCCATAGTGTTGTATATTATGTATGAGAGTCAATAATGCCCCTTCAGCATGGGAGCTCTTTGCTCTCAGAAGTCGAAGACCTACTGAAGGTGAAAGTGGTCAATGCCTGGTGAGAAAAATGATAGTGAATTGACAGCCTTTTTTAGCCCACATCAGCCTTTGTTTCCTTTGACATGGTGTAAAATGTGATGTGTAAAATGGGCTACTGATTCGGTATTGGTTCATCTTGCATGACTGGGGCACCACTAATCATTGATTACTGATCATTGGGGCACCTCCAATGTGATAAGTGCTTGAAAATAAAAGCATGAAACTCCTAGCATCTTTGGAGTCTATCCAAGGCCTGTCGAGGTTCATGTATCATGCAAATTAATAGCCGTACCTATAACTCTACTGGGGAGCCTCAGTAGTACTTGGTTGTTCCAGTGAGTGTTTCAGGGGTTACCCACTATGCCTAACTGGTTTTTCCTTTAATAAAGGCTTCTCTTCACTTCTCCCTCCAATTGTTAATTCTTCATAAGGAAATTTTGTACCCCTCAGCTTTGCAGCTGGATTTTACACTCCCTCCCTTGCCCCCCACTGCCTCCCCAACTGGCGGGTGTGTTTTCAGTGTGGGGAGGTATGTAAAATATGAAGGGTCCAGTGGACAAAGCCCACTGTCTTCCCGCCAACCTGACCCAGTCCCCATAATACAGGGAGTGGGTAAGGCTTGCCCACCTGCCCTTAGGCCTATTGAGGCCCCTAAAATGGCCGCTTAAGGACCTTAATCTGCCTCCACTGCCATAATACACTGCGCAGTGGATGGCAGACGAGAGTGTGAAGCCTGTTTTTCACCAATGTTGGTGAAAGGGTGAGGATGAAGGGGGGTACATCCTTTGGGGGGGAGGGTGACCTGTGCGCATGGTGGGGGCACCCCCCCCCCCCCCCCCCCCCCACCTTAAGATCACACCCCACCTTTATGCCTCCCTGCGAGGCCTCCAAACCCACTCCCCTCCAACCCCTCTCGCCCCTATCTCTAGGATGCCGGATCCCTCCCCTCCACCCCCTACTGAATTCTGGTGCTGCTGGGACTGCAAGAGCTGTGGGATTTCTTCCACTGAGGGGCTGAGGTCCCACTCTCAGCTTGTTAAGGCCACCAGCATTTTGCTGTGGGGCAGCCTTCTTTTAGTGTCAGTCGGTTTGCAACCGACTCTTCTAATTGCGGACGAAAGTAATGTGCCCCCTTATAAAATTCAACCCTTCAAATAAAACAAAATTGGCAATACTTCAAAGTAGCCAGAAATCCTCCAGCGCCCTCCACAAGTGAAACTTCAAACACGTGCTAAGTGCAACAGCTATATTTATATCAAATTAACTTGCATTATTGTGCAAGGTCAGCTCAATGGGGTAGATGAGCTCAAATGGGTGCACATTACTTGCTCCATTGTATGTTACATGTTGTTCATAGTTATACATAACCTATTACAGCTTATAATGTGGATTAACCTGACATGCAAGGTTTCCTTGGGTAAACCTGGATTTTGGACACAGACAAGTTTATGCCTGAGCTAAAACAAAAACAAAAAGTGCTGGAAAAACTCAGCAGCTCTGACAGCATCTGTGGAGAGAAAGACAGGGTTAACATTTTGAGTCCGTATGACTCTTCTTCAGATAACTCTGGGAAGAATTTTTTCCCCGTCGGGAGGGGGGGGTTGGGCGGGAATGGGTGCAGGCAGCCGATTGCTGCCCGTGATCGGCTGGGCGCTGCCATTTTACGTGGTGATCAAGGCCCACCCAGCGTGACGTGCGGCCGGAAGCGCTGAGCGCTCCCTGTGCGGGCGGGGAGGGTTGCCTGAGTCTGGGCCTGTGCTCTTTTGTGCATGTGTGCGAAAGAGCGCCGAAATCTCCCTGAGGCACAGAGCTGCCTCAGGGAGATTAGTTTAAGTTCGGAAAAATTTAATAAAGGAAAACAAAAATTTTTAAGACATGTCCCCTCATATAAAACTGTCATATGAGCTGGGACATGTCTATTAATTTCATTAAAAATCTTTACAAGATTTTAAAAACCTTCATGAAGCCTCATCCCGCCCGTGGATGAAGTTCCATGAAAAATGTGAAGGCCGCCTGGGCTCTTCGCCTGCCCGCCAACCTTAAGGTTGGACGGGCAGCTCGGTTTATTGCTTTAATTGATAGTTAACTGGCCTTAATAGGCCTTTAACAGTTCGGTGGGCGTGCAGCCGAATTGGGTGCATGCCCGCCAAACTGAAAATCTGAATGACGCACGGTGACCTCGGGACGCATGCCTGACATCACCATGTGTCATTTTACGCCTCATTGAGCGGGCCCCACCCCTGCTCGCCAAGACGAAGATTCTGCCCTCTGTCTTTCCCTCCACAGATGCTGTCAGACCTACTGAGTTTTTCCAGCACTTTTTGTTTTTGTTTCAGATTTCCAGCATCCGCAGTATTTTGCCTTAATTTTATGCCTGTGCTACTTTGCCCGCATTGTACTGGTTTGAACCCGGCAAGCTTCGTCAGGACACCTATTTGGCATGGGTTCTATTTAAATTGAGGCTGAGGTATTGAAGTGAACACAGCCTCTTTGCTCCCAGACAGAGTTCCACTGGTTGGTCACCCGAAATTTAAAATCTATACCTTTTGGCCTTTCCTGCTGTACTCCATGATTTGGATGAGGATGGCAAGTTCAGATGCAGTAACCTCTTGGATGTTAATGCTTGCCCTTGTCACTACACCAGCATCCACATTTACAGGCCCTGACAGACGCCTTACCTAGGTGTTACTGAGGTGATCTGTTTTTGTTGTCCCTGATTCACAAGAGAGGTTGTGATTGAGCAATGGCAACTGCTCCAAGTTAACCTGCAGATAACCTCTTGAAATAGAGATATACTTTATAAAGCTGCAGAGGTTACAGCAGCCTTACCTACTGAATCAGTCAAGTATGCAGACCAGAAATGTAAATGACAGATACTACTTTTAATTGGGGTCAATGCATTCATCATTTCCCTTTGGAATAGAAGCACAAAGCTGGATAGGGCTGGATTTTTCTCTGGGTGACATGATTCCCTAGACTTCAAAATAGAAATACCCATGTGGGCAATGGAACTTCATGTCAACCCCATTGCCAACTTAAACAGAGAGATTTTAGTTTTACTGATATCTGGACGATGTCTATAGATACCTAGGATGATTCATTGTCCATTATCTAAGAAACAACCATGATGCCTTTATTATATGGTGCATGGGGCTTACATTCAAATAGATTAGGTTGCTTGGAGACCAGTTTATCTTTAGCAGCCTTGGTTGACGTCATTACTGAGCTAGTAATTAACGTGAACTGCCTATTGCACCACTTTATAAGCTGAGAAAGAGCCATGATGCAGCAGTATGAAGAGGGCAGTGCTCGATGGAACAAGCAGTAGCACAGGGGAAGGAGGATGAGGGGAAAATGGAGGAAGCAGAATTGCAACCAGGAAGTTTGGTGCGGTATTAATTTCTAGATCCAGGTTCTGCAAACAATGCAATACGACTGAGACTTCCTAAGGTCATGAAAGGCACAATATAAATGCAAGTTCTTTCATTCTTTGCATCCACAGTGTCTCCAGAATGAGCATGCTGTAGAATTATATCTTTTGTAGGTTAATTGACATTTGCATTCTCCAACTATCAGTTGGTCCATTTGAACCATGCAGCTTGTAATTCACTTTTGGTGGAAGATGGCCTTTCTTTCCTTCTTTGCTGCATTAGTATCGTCCATGGCTTGTCTTTAAGATAAGAATGTAAGAACATTACAAATAGGAGCAGGAATAGGCCATTTGGCCCCTCAAGCCTACTCAGCCATTCAATAAGATCATGGCTGATCTGATTGTGGCCTCAACTCCACTTTACTGTCTGTCCCCCATAACCCTTGAGTCTCTTGTAGATCAAAAATCTGCCTAACTCAGCCTTGGATATATTCAATGATTCAGCCTCCATTGCTTGCTGGGCAAAGAATTCCAAAGGTTACTGACCCTCTGAGGAAAGAAATTCCTCCTCATCTCCATTTTAAATGGGAGGTCCCTTAGTCTGAAACTGTGCTCCCTAGTTTTACACTCCCCCATGAGGCAAAACATCCTCTCAGCATCTATCCTGTCAGTCCCCTCAGAATCTTATAAAAGGGTCAATTCTCCCCATATTTTCCTCAGCTCCATTGCGGCTTCCACCAAATGTTCTTTTCTAAACGTTGGAAGAGGAAATATCATGCTGGCAAATATCAGGCATCTAATCGGGCCTTACATCCTTCTGCAACATACTGAATGCCAAAGAACTCATAAGCAATGCAGAACTTTGAGCAGACAGGAAGGATACTCCTTCAGACCTTCTTACCTTAGACATTGCTGATCTTATCTCTCACATGGAACCATATCACTGATGTTGCATCAGAACCTGCAAGATGTATTTTGCAGTATAATTGATCCTAAAATAAAATGATTTATGAACTGAAATTATAAAGGTTACACTAAAATATTTGGTGTGTTTTAATTTTGGTGCTATCAAATGTCCTAAAGCCAAATTGAAAAGTAAGAGTTTTATACTTTGGTCATAGTCCATCCCTTGTATCATTACCTAGTTAATTGTAAACTGATTGACAGTCTCTATCCTATACTCTTGAACTAGATATGAACTCACACCTCCAGCAATTAAAGAGTACTGACTTACAGTACCATGTGGAGCCTCCAAATGTAAATCAAATATCCCAAGGCTAGCTTGGTCACATCATAATCTGGCTTCAATCAACTATAGACAGCAACCGCTGTACAAGAACCTGACATACGTTTAGTGGCAGCAGAAAGAGGCATGACAAACAGAGCAGGAAGGCTTCTTTCACCCTTGCTGGGGCAGAGAGCACTATATACAGGCACCAATAACCACAGGCTCATTTTTGGTTTATGCTATCTACCACTGTGACGTCAATCAGATCAAATCTTGCAATCTCACAGATAAAGGAGGAAGAGCTTCAAGCTGTAATGGTGATTGAAACCTGGTGATATCACCTTCCCCTGATTAAAAGTGCAAAAACTAGAGGCCGGTAAAAGTAGTAATTGCAAATCTATATTCCTTTTTGGATTTTAAAATGACTAATAGAATGTAATTCTTTACTTTCAGATCTCCTTTCGATACAGTTGTATTCTGGCTCCAGGAAACAAGTAGGTTTCAGGCCCAGGTTATTTTATCTCTCAAGCCTCATCTCTATGCTGCCAGTTTACTACCTGTCTGGAACAAGTAGCCACAGAGCGGGGAAAACAAGGGTCAAATGCAGCCTTCCACTAAGTGTCAGTCCCAGTCCTCCATGCCCCTCAGAGAAAATTTCTCATCTGCCTGGAGGATCTCTTCATCCTTCACATTTGCTTCAGCTTGGCAGAAAAGCTACATAAACTCAGAGGGTTGTGGATGCTCCATTGCTGAATATATGTAAGGCTGGGATAGACAGATTTTTGAGCTCTCAGGGAATCATAGGATATGGGGAGCAGAAAGAAAAGTGGAGTTGAAGCCCAAGATCAGCCATGATTGTATTGAATGGTGGAACAGGCTTGATGGGCCATACTCCCACTCCTACTTCTGGTGTTCTTGTGTTTTAGTAGCTTCTGTGCTCAGGCCCCAGTTAAAATATTCTTGGGGAGTTCAATTGATATCACAGACCCCCAATTAGAATTAATGCATTAGTCGTTTGGTAGTATAGAATTTGAGTATTGCTGAAAAAGAGACATGTCGAAGCTTTTTGTCTTGCACTCATCAGGACTCTTTGCAAGAATACCAATATAAGGGGAAGACAACAACTTACACTGTATGTGAAGAGAGTGCTGATTGGTTGGCAAGTGGACTCTGATTGGTAGAGGCGTTGCCAATGAGAATGCACTGGTGATGGTGACTGACAGTTAACTTGCAAACATTTCTTGAAATTTAATCCAGGCAGCTTGACCCTGATTGGCCAAGACATTGGCCTGAGGAATGAGTCAGTGAATGGCTGTCACTTATTTTGTTTAGCTGAAACAGGTGCAATGTGTGTACATGTTCTTTCTAGCAAAGAACAGGGCCCTATGTATTAATATATGTAGCTTCCAGCCCAGTAGCTTCAGAGTCCACTTGCCAAGCAATCCGCACTCGCAATCCGCACGCTCTTCACATACAGTATAAATTGTTGTTTTCCCCTTATATTGGTATTCTTGAGAAGTGTTGAGTGCAAAATGAAAAGCTTCAACATGTCCCTTTTTTCAGCAATATTAATGCATTAGGCTGCGCTGTGGTCCACTGGAGTCCTCGCCCTTTGTCAAAAGCCAATGGTATTAAAATCAGAGAATGATGGGGATAGATTAGGAAATGTAGCCACTCCATTTTAACCGCGAGCCCACTCTATTCCCACCTGGCAGAGAGAGGTGAAATACCCGCCATGTGACCATTTGGCCTCTGCAGTATAATGCAATGGCTTACATGAGCAAAAAGGATTCTGCTCCATCAATGTAAGGCTGATGTGTTAGATCAGCACTCCTTCATAAAAGTGAACATCAGTTTATGACAGTTCCCACAGGCTTTTGTTTTGTGTCAATTATCTGTGTGAGTTTTTTTTTAAGTTGAGGTGAAACTAGAAATGTGGTTCCTGAGATATCAAAGATATTTTCTTCATCCTTAATTCCACATGTGCAGCCATTCACAGAAGCTGAAAATCAATACAATGGAGCCCAAATGACTAAGTGCATGATTATTGAATGTACACTTGAGAACTGGAAGCATCGCCTCATGTGTCTGGACATATTGGGGGCACAGGAGATCTCCAAGATCATCATTGTTTGTTGCATGCTCTGTAACTTTGCTGTACAAAAAACCCTTATCATTGAAGAAGAGGAGAAAGACAATGCAGAAACAATTCCAGACTGAAAGTGACCATTAAGATGTAAACTCTAAAATACTAGCACTGCTAGGAAGACCGGTGCACCAAACACTCAAACAAGATATATTTAACTGAGTGCCTGAGCTGGCCATTTAAGGAATTCTTCTGTTCAAATGTGTGAAATAAAATGGCCAAAATTCTTTAGTAATACTGCCCTCTGCATTTCTTCAACTACCATCAATACCCATGTTTTTTCTCTGCTGCTACCTTATTCTGAAAGCCAAAGACTGTTAGCCACCGGACCAGACCTCTTCATGCCCATCTTGCATGTATGCTAGTGCTGGCTGCTGTGAGGTGCAGTTTAATTATGAACCCGTAGTGATTATAAGTAAAACCTTTCATACTGTTTTGAGGATCATGGGCAGAATTTTGCCCTTGGTGGGCGTGCGGGCCCCACCGCCTCGGCGATGGGCGGACAGCCGACCCCCGCCACCGAAACTGGGCCCGCCGCCATTTTGAGTGGGCAGGCCAATTAAGGCCCACCCAGCGGCCTGCCCGACAGGAGGCACTATGCGCTTCCTGTGCGGGGGTGGGGAGGGAATCCCCAGCTGTCGAAGTGTGAGCACACTGCTCCCTGAGGCAAAGTCCTGTCTCAGGTAGATTACTGACAGTGCAAAAAACTTTAAAAATAGCCAAATTAAAAAATTATTAACATGTCCCCCTCATGTCACATGAGATGGGACATGTTAATAAAAAGGACATAAACTTTATTACACTTTATAAAAACAGACATGAAACTTCATCCCGCCAGGTTTCATGCATTATCAGGAGCCCGCTGGGGCTCTTGGCCTGCCCGCCAGCCTTAAGCTTAGACGGGCAGGTCTTTAAATATCTTAATTACCCTGTAAATGGCCTCAATTGGCCATTGACAGGTCGGCGGGCGGACAGCTGATTTCGCTGTCCGCCCACCTTCCTAAAAATTTAAAGGGACCGGGATGACGTCGGGGGTTCCTCCTGACATCATCCCGCGTCATTTTCCCGTTGGTGAGCCGGCCCTGCCCCCAAATCGCCGACGGGAAAATTCAGGCCCATGTGACTGTACAGACGAATCAGCTGTCAGCGCGGGTAATCATGGGGCCGGAGCTTTCTAGTCATGGTCTTGGTTCAAGCATGTAGCTTCATCAGGAGCTTTGTAAACATAGTTTACTGTTTCTAGCAAGAAACCTGTCTGCTACACCAAGTTTATTACAATTGGCGACGAGGATAAATAGCGCCGACACTGAACCTCGCTTCCTGAAGGTGAGTATTTCACTTTTTAAGGGAAGAAAGAAAAGAATCACCAGTCATGCCACACTTCAGCAGAATCGACTTGTATGACTCATCTGTGGAAGTCTGGAGTCGGTATGTAGAGCACTTAGGTTTCTACTTTGTGCTGAACGAAATAACAGCAGAGGAGAAACAGAAAGTGATTCTTCTAAGTATCTGCGGGAGCAAGACATGTAACATCACTCGTAGTCTGATGGCCCCGAATGCGTCAACTTCCAGATCTTTTAATGAGCTAGTAGACCTCAGGAAGGCACATTTTCAGCCTAAGCCATTGGTGATCATGTAAAGATTCAAGTTCAGGTCTAGAGTAAGGGCCGCCAGTGAGTCAATTGCAACATATATCGCGAAGTTAAAACAATTAATGGAGCACTACGACTTCGGAGGTACTCTAAACGACCTGTTGCGAGATTATTTGGCTTGTGGCATAGACGACGACGCCATTCAGCGCCTGAAATACGCTATGGAGATAGTGCTAGCAATGGAAAGTGCTGAGAGGGATTCGCAGACTTTGCAAAGTGCGCAACATGGCACCGTTCTTAAGTTGGGGTGGGAATCTGCCGCCAGGCGTGGCACAAAAAACCAGAGAGCCAGCCGTGAGGCGGGAAACAGGCCCTACTGCTTGAAAAACAGAAAGAAATACCGGAAGCATCTCACCGACGATTCAGAAATTACGGGGAGAATTTTTAGCTCGGTGGGCGGGCGAGCACCTGACCCGACCGAGCGTAAAATGACGCACGATGACGTTGGGCGAGCATCCTGACGTCATCGTGTATTCGCGCAATATTTTGGTCGGCGGGCGCGCACCGGAGGCAGCAGTGCACCTGATAACAATTAAGAGGCCTATTAAGGCCATTAAAAAGTTAATTGAGAGAAATTTTTCGCTGCCCGTCCAACCTTATGGCTGGTGAGCAGGCAAAAAGATTAAACAGCCTTTGCATTGTTTAGGAAACCTCATCCAAGGGCGGGATGAGGTTTCCAACAGCAAATAAAAATAAAATCAAAATTTTAAAATTTAATTAATAACATGTCCCTGCTCATGTGACAGAGTCGCATGAGCAGGGACATGTTTCACAGCATTTTTAAACTCTTTATTTTTTATTTTGAAAAATGTTCATGGCCCTGTGGCAGTTCTGTGCCTCAGAGAGATTTTCAAACGTGCGCTCATGCGCTTGCGTGAAGTTTCTGCTTGCCCTCCCCCCCCCTCCCCCCCACCGCCACCAACACAAGCGCTGAGCACTGCCGCTCGCATTTCACACTGGGAGGGCATTAATTGGCCTGCCAGCATAAAATCGCCGTGCAGCCCTGACCCTGCCGAGCCCGCCCGACGAGGGAAAAGTCCTAAATTGTTACCGATGAGGGGGTAACCATGTACCGGAAACCTGCAAATTTAAAGAGGCAGAATGCCACGACTGTCACAAAAAAGGGCATGTTGGGAAGCAATGCAGGGCAAGATCAAGACAGCCATTCAGACAGCAGACCAAGAAGATTGAAGTGCACAATAGAGATCAACCAGAAGCTGCTGATACTGATATCTATTCCCTATATAACCTCAAGGCAAGGAAAACTGATCCCATCACCGTCACCCTTCAAATGAATGGGAAGCCTCTAGTCATGGAGGTTGACTTAGGTGCATCGACCACAATGGTGGAAGAACACATCTTTAAGTACCTAAGTGAAGGTACCCAGCCACTGAATCTGGAGAAAACCACAGATCAGCCGAAGACATACACTGGAGAGGCAATACAGGTGAAAGGCATCACCTCTGTACCTGTATCCAACAGGCAACAGACAGCCTACTGCCAGTGATTGTTGTAACAGGTGAAGGACCATGATTGGTTGAAAGAAATCAAGCTCAACAGGTCAGAAATTTTCAAGTTAGAACAGGATGAATTCCTGAGCTGTTAAAAAAGTATGACAGCGTATTCCGAGATGAGTTGGGAAAAATAAAAGGCCCACAAGCAAAAATATACGTAGATTTGGAGACGACACTCTGGTTCTTTAAGGCCAGCTCTGTGTCTTATGCCCTAAAGGATAAGGTGGATTGCAGAATTGTGTCACTTAGAGAAATTAGGAATAATCCAGCTGTCCAATTTTCAGAATAGGCAGCACCCATAGCCCCTGTGAGGAAACCAGATCAAACCATTCATATTTGCAGAGACTATAAATTAACTGTGAACAAGGCTGCTAAATTAGAGAAATATCCAATCCCAAGGCTTGAAGATCTGTACGCTAAGCTTGCAGGAGGGAAATCCTATACCAAACTGGTCATGAGCCATGCATAACAACAGCTAGAGCTGGACAGAATGTCTAGAGGGTATGTAACAATCAACACGCACAAGGGCCTGTACCAATATACACGCCTACCCTTTGGTGTATCATCAGCCTGTGTGATATTCCAAAGAACCTTGGAAAGCCTACTACAAGGACTTCCCTGAGTTATAGTGTACCTAGATAACGTCCTGATCACAGGGTCAACAGAAGCTGAATATCTGGCTGAACTAGAAGAGATTTTGAGGAGATTTTTGGAGGTTGGTGTATGATTTAAAAAAGAGAAGTGTACTTTCCAACCGACCGAAGTCACTTATTTGGGTCATCTAGTGGATGCCAAAGGGTTACATCCAGTAGAGGAGAAAGTCAGGGCAATCAAGGAAGTGCCCTGGCCTACCAGTGTCACTGAACTCAAGTCTTTTTTGGGCATGATAAATTATTATAGTCGCTTCTTGCCTAATTTGTCTACAGTGTTAGCCCCTTTACACTTATTATTGAAGAAGAACCATAGATGGTCTTGCAAGGCACAACAAGAAGAAGCCTTCATAAAAATCAAGAAGCTATTACACTCACCATGTCTGCTAGTACATTATGACCCATCAAAGGAATTAATATTAACCTGTGATGCAACTCCCTACAGCGTGGAAGCTGTGTTGTCACACAAGATAGAAGATGGTTCCAAAAGGCCGATAGGCTATGTCTCCAGGACCGTCTCTGTAGCCGAGAAGGGTTACTCACAACTTGAAAAAGAAGGCTTATCTGTAATATTTGGAGTAAAGAAATTCCATCAATATTTGCACGGTCGACATTTCACCATAGTGTCAGGTCACAAGCCACTAATGGATGTTTTAGTGAAGATAAAGCAATTCCGCCGATAGCCTCTGCTAGAATTTAAAGATGGTTTTGATTTTGTCAGCATACGAGTATGCTTTAATGTAGATTTAGCAAATGCAGGCGCCCTCAGTCATCTTCCTTTGCCAGGTAGCATTACACATGCTCCAGTGCCTCAAGAAGTTGTACTTGTGTTGAATTTCCTGGACTCCTCACCGGTCTGTGCGAATCAGATAAAGAATTGGTCAAATCGGGATCCAATTTCATCAAGAGTCCGAGAACAGGAATTGCAAGGATGGTCAAATGCACAAGTCTCTGAAGAGTTAAAACCATTCTATGCCCGTAAATTAAATTGTCAAGATGGCATCTTGTTGTGGGGAGCAAGAGTCGTCGTCCCTTTGCAAAGAAGAGAACCCCTCTTGACGGCTTCACATGCGCATCCAGGCATTTTGAAAATGAAGATGCTTGTGCAAAGCTATATCTGGTGGCCAGGTATAGACAGTGATATAGGAAGAAAGGTTTAACACTGCCTCCAGAGTCAGCAACAGAAGAAGTTGCCTGTTTCAACTCCATGGGAGTGGCCCGGTTGACCCTGGGTTAGACTACACATAGACTATGTAGGTCTATTTTTAGTACCGTGTTTTTAGTGATCACTGACAAGCATTCTAGGTGGGTGGATGTGTATGAAGTTAGATCACCTACATCGTGTGCAACTATTGAAAAGCTGTGCCAATGTTTTAGTTACATGGCCTACCAGAATCATTGTTTCGGATAGTGGCACTGGCTTTCACTAGTACAGAATTCCAGAGATTCATGAACCTAAATGGGATTAAACATGTCAAAACAGCACCATATCATCCATCATCCAATGGGTTAGCAGAAACAGAAGTACAAACTTTTAAAACAGGAATGAAGAAGTTATCCGAATTTCTGATTTGTCACAAATTTAGAAACACAAATTTCAAGATTTCTTCTTAAATATCGCACGACTCCTCATGTAACTTTGGGTTCAACACTGTCAGAATTACTAATGAAACGCTGCCTTCGTACAAGATTGAGTCAGGTACTCCCTAACTTAGAGGGGAAAGTAGAGAAGAACCAGAGTAGCCAGAAAGTGAATCATGATATTGACAGTAAAGATCAAAAATTTACTGTGGGAGAGACAGTCTGTGCAAAATTTTGGAACTGGACCTAGATGGGTTCCTGGTATCATTGTCTCTGAAACATACACCAAGTGGATGTGGAAAACAGGATTGTTAGGAAACATGTGGATCATCTAAGAAGTAGAGAGACACTCCAACAGTTACTCTGCCTGAAATTGAAGTTGAACTTTTGATCCCTGAGGTGCCAGATCGACATAGAATAGACAAACCTGATGTCTCTGTTGAAGTAAATAATTCTGAACTGCCATTGTCTAAGGATGCTGCAGTTCCTGGTCAAGTTGATCCAGTGGTAGAATCTCAAGCCGTAGAGCTATGTCGCTCTACCAGAATCAGAAAACCACCTCAAAGACTTAATCTATAATTGCATGAACTGAATATATTTGTATGTTATGGATTAAGATATATTTGTAAATAAGGGATTTAAAACAAAGTTAAAGGGGGAGGAATGTAGTGATTGTAAGTAAAACCTTTCATACTGTTTTATAAGACCATAACCATAAGACCATAAGACATAGGAGCAGAAATTAGGCCATTCGTCCCATCAAGTCTGCTCCACCATTCAATCATGGCTGATAAGTTTCTCAACCCCATTCTCCCGCCTTCTCCCCGTAACCTTTGGGGATCACATGACTGTACAGTTGAATCAGTCCTATGCATAGGTAATCTAGGGGGTAGAGCTTTCTAGTCATGGTCTTGGTTCAAGCATGTGGCTTCATCAGGAGCTCTGTAAATAAAGTTTACTGTTTCTAACAAGAAACCTGTCTGGTACACCATAGGCTGAATTTTCCGGCTGGCGTGTGGGTGGTGGAGCCTGCAGGTCAGCGCTTAAAATGTCACGCGCTGACGTCGTGCGAGCATCCCGGTGTCAGCGCGCGGCATAGCGATGTTTAAATTGGCGGGCGCGCTATGCAGCGAGACACGCACCCGCCATTAATTAAAGGCCTCGTTAAGGCCATTAAGTCAGCAATTGACGACGATTTTGAGGGGCCCGTGCGAACTTCAGCTCGGCGCACGGGCCCAAAGGGCAGGCGGGTAAGTGATTTTTTAACAAACCTCATCCACTGGCGGGATGAAGTTTGAGTTCGGATTTTGAAAAGTTTAATAAAGTTTTTGTGTACTTTATTAACATGTCCCATCTCGTGTGACATTTTCACATGAGGGGGACATGTTATTGATTTTTAATTTTTCTATTTTTCAACTTTCACAACCTTTCAGCGATCTCCCTGAGGCAGCACTTAGCCTCAGGGAGATGTGCGCTCTTTCGTGCGCATGTGCGAAAGAGCGCACTCTGGCATTTGGGGAATCCCCCCCGCCCGCACAGGAAGTGCATAGCGTTCCCACCAGGCATCACGCTGGGTGGGCCTTAATTGGCCCGCCCACGTAAAATGGCGGCAGGGCCCATTTCGGTGGCGACGATCGGCTGCCCGCCCGCTGCCAAGTCGGTTGGGCCCGCCCGCCCATCAAGGGCAAAATTCAGCCCCATGTTTGTTACGAAATCTTAGCTGTGCATCAATCTGTTCTTTCAGGTCAACAAAAACTGGGGAGAACAACTGCAACAAAATGCTACCTCAAAAAAGCATCTTCAAATAGTGATTGTGCTGCAATATACTGCAGGAGGGGAGTCACATGGCAGGATGTTATTGAAATGGAAAGATGCCTGGCTATCAACATGATAGTATGATATGAGCCTTGAATTTCACGGAGGCATTTAGCTTCACTGTCCTGTACTCTCATGAAATTCCTGCCCAGTGATGTCTAGGGTGGCCTCTTAAAATGGTGTCAAGGGTATATAGTTCCTGGGACCTCCTTCTGGTTGGCTCTCTGCTATGTGCCACCTTATCTGCAAGCAGCTAAGTCATCTTGAGGTGTTGCTAGGTTAGGTAGGGCAGACATTTAGTTGAAGGGTCATGAGGACTCGAAACGTCAACTCTTTTCTTCTCCGCCGATGCTGCCAGACCTGCTGAGCTTTTCCAGGTAATTCTGTTTTTGATTTATACACAACTGTCCGTTCTCTAGCTCATTTTGTCCAAATGATCGAATAAATAGGCATTGTTGGTTGGCACACAAGAATTTCCTGTGTGAAATTTAAGATTTTTGGGTGTGCATAGTCTGATTTATACAGTTGCTGTTTGGCTATGGGAAGCCTCTGGTGGCCTGTTTCTTTGTGGCAACACCTCGAAGATAAACCTCTATCAATGACTCTGATGATACAGCACAAAATGATTTACACTTTGTTGCATGGTGACGTGGAGCAGGTGTTCCACATTCTAAACTGTACTTGAGATTTACCCTAGCTGCTTTCTTGAGGTCAGCCATCTGTTTCCTCATATCACTCAAGGTTCACTTTGTTCTGCAGACTGTGTTCACTGTGCTATTTTTTTTCCAATCCTACTTGGATAAATGCTCCTGGGGATGGTGCCCTCCAGCAGACTGTCCTCCTGTTTCTTACATCTTGTTGAATCAGATTTCCTGTGTTTGTTCTTTATAATAACTCTTTCCAACCTTGGATGCCTGGATTTTACAGAAGTGTCACTAAGTAAATATCAGGCGTCCTCATCCCTGAGCAAACACTGAATTTAAATGCCTGTCTGCAAGTTGATCAGTCTTGTCATTACTTCTGCCATTCCATTGGTCAACCCATTGTACTTGTGTTGTAGCATGTGATAAATACCAGTGATATTGGGATTATTAAACAGGCACAAATTCACCTAGAAACTTTAAGCAATTTACAGTTAACCCCTGAATAGAGTTAACATCAATTTTTAGACCCTACTCTCTGCATCTGATGCACTGCAGGACTCATATAGCTAACACCTAGAATTTACAAGCCCAAGTATTGGTTATAGTCAGAGAGTCATATAGGTCTACAGCACAGAAAAAGACCCTGTGGCCCATCGAATCTGTGCTAGTCAAACAAGTACCTAACTATTCTAATCCCATTTTCCAGCACTAATAACACTAATAGAGCTCAGGTCATTGTCACCTGAGATAATTCTTCATATATTGTAACAGTCTTTAATTTGTATCTTGATTTAATCACATTGAATGATTTTCAATTAATTCCTGGAATGAATTATGATTAAAATGTAATGCAGTGTATATGTAATAAGACCTATAATAGACCAACATTTCAACAGATTGCCACTGGGACAAAAATTAGACAACTGTCATGACTGTCCAAGATTAAGGTACCATCCCCCACTCCACCTGTCACTCAAAACCAAAGACAGAAGGACAATGTTACAGCTACAGGCTTCCATGTATGTCTTTGCACTGTAAGTTTTGAATTCTCCAATGTTTGCTGATAATGGTTGTCCATTGTTGTCAATGATGATAGCCTATGATTACCCTTCAGGTTACTAGAGGTTGAGTTCATGAATGGAACACATGTCCATCCTACATAAAAGTAACAGGAAGCTATCTGTCATCTACTGTTCTGTTCAATTCATGATATAAAATGGCATGTCTGCAGAAACAGTGAGTTATAATTAATGTGTTGTGAAACCTTGCTTTATATATAAAAAACGGGGCCTCCCAGCCTGGCCCCATTGAGAACCCCTCAACTTACCTCCCCGTCCAGCTTCAGCAATGGTTTTCATTGGGACTGGACGCAGTCCCGGCAGTGGCTACTGATCCTGGTGGTGCTGCTATGACCAGAAGGCTCTGGCCCTTTGATTGTTTGCCAGCTCTTGGAGGCAGGATTTCTTCCCTAGTTGGGGCGGAAGTCTTGCCCTGAGCTACTTAACACTCCTCCGAGTGCTAAATGGCTGCAGGGCAGCCTACTGGAGGGGGGAGGGGGGGGTCAGATTCTCCCTCAATGCTTTCAGCAGGGTGGCAGGACCCTGGTGATCCATAAAATGCTGCCCTAGGATTTAAACTACTACTGTCATAAGTTAAAAGTTCTGTAAGAGTAAAAAAAATTAAAAAGCAATTTAAAATAATGCCATTAATATTAAATACTACCTAGTTCGAAAGTGTTTGTCTTTCACCAAGTAATTCACACAATTTATCTTAACATAACCACCAACTACCAATACCACAACAACAGGGGAACCTCAAATCCAGTCCAAGCATTGGGCCCATTTTCTGTCACAGCTTGTCCGATATCCTGACAGCCTAAGGGTCACACACAACTGACAATATGACAACCAAATCACAGCATACAAATCCAATTTCAATCAATTTTGCAAACGTTTAAATCTTTTTCTGAAACCATAAAATCAATTTGTGTAACCACGCTACTAGACCATTGCTGGTGCCATGCAATGATTTTCCTTCTGAAAATAGAAAAGAATTGATGAAATATTTAAACAACTTGTAGACCCAACTAATTGTAACAAATTTGTGAATCTGCTGCTCATTTTAGGTCATTGGGTCTTTGTAAGGTCTGGAAAATAAATTGCACTAGTAATGGCAACCCTTTTCTCTTGATGCTTCTCTAAAAAAGGTTCCAAACAAAAATTCTGTAGCTTCAAGTGAATCAGTTTAAGTGGAAAGTGTCTGAGACATAAAAAGCTCCCACATCTTTCAGCACTGATATTGTCAAAAAATTTAGATTGACCATTATTTTAAGCTACTGGCATGCCAGAAAATATTGTAAAACATGTGTAACTGTTTTCTTCTTCTTCTTAGGCAGTCCCTCAGGATTGAGGATGACTTGCTTCCACACTGGTTCGATGAGTCCTGGGATGGCTGGTGAGTCCAATGCGCGATCTGCAAACTCTGCCACATACAGGGCAGGTGGTGCTTTGGGGGGGGTTGGAGATGGGTTGTTTGGAGGTTTGTGTGCCTCCTCATGCACCTTGACTTCACCTCTACACGTTCCCGACGAAGTCTCTCCAGGTGTTTGATACCTTCCCAAATGAGCCTTCTCCATTTTGCTCGGTCATAAGCCAGGGTCTTCCATGAGTCAGCGGGGATGTTTGACCTCTTCAGGGATGCTTTGAGGACATCCCTAAAGTTTTTCCACTGTCCTCCTGTGAGTCTCCTGCTGCAACTATGTATGTGTAACTATACAAATTATGTGGTCAGTTGATGTAATTTCACAATGGCTCATTTACAAATTTAATTTAAATGCAAGAACCCAGGGATATTTACCTTCCACTTTAATACTTTTACAGTCTCTAACCTCCACCAGAGTCAAGCACTCCAGTAAATTTATTTTTGACATGGAACTCATTTAAATATTTCTTTGCACTCTCAAAAATTCACACAACAATTAAGGAACTGGGACGAATTTGGTGACAGGTTTTTCAACTGTACTATTTAGGGACTTGAACTTGTCTGTAATTTCTAACTTCAGTCTCTGCTTTGGGAATTTCCAATATGGCTACCAAGGAAAATACTGCTTCATTAGAATTCACACAGCACGAGTATGTGGAAAGGAAATAATGGCCGAAATCCAATCTCAGAGGTAATGACCGAATGGAATATTGTCCAGATTGATATGCAGGGACCAGTTAATTGCTGAAACCACAGGAACACAGTGGAAAATGACTGTCAGCATTAAATGTGTGAAGCATACAATGGTGCCAAATTAAAGGAAGAGGAAATTGCCATTCCTGCAGAGATTAGCTGACAAGCACTGAGAGCAATCAAAGTGCAGAAAAGCTGTATTAATCCCGACTTGTTTCAGTCAATGCCTCAAAAGGGTTAAACCGTATCCATGGACACCTGCTAAAGTTTGTCTCAGTGTTGTGGGTTACCATGGGTTTGCTGCAGGGAGTGCAATCCTGTGGAGGAAAAACAATTGGAAGGGTCATGGAGAATTCACAAGGTTTGGAAAGAGAGCATGGAGAGGAGATTTGCAGAGAAATATATTGTCTATATATATATATATATATATATACATGTATATATATAGTACATATATATAGTACATATATAGTACGTATATATTGTACATATATAATACATATATATATATTGTACATGTATGTGGCACCATTAAAGAAGAAAAATACTGCAGGCTTCCTTCTTGCTTGTATGTGGCCAGGACACGAGGGACTGAATTTTCACCTGGGTTTAGGAAAACCCGAATTGCACACTTCCACAGCTGGCAAAATGCACACCTGACCCATTTGTGACTTCAGAAGGGATTTTAGCTTTTCAACACAGGGGTCAGATTTGCAGTGCATTTTGTGAGCCGCAATGGAGTGTGTGAGTATTGTAGATATGGACAATTAGATGTCATGCCTCGGTTCACCAACATAGCAGCCCAGCTCCCAACATCGTTTAAAGGCCCCCTAAACATCACACCTCACCCATCTCACCTCTCACCCACCCTAAACCACCCCATGGCACCTTACATCCCACAATGCCACCCCATGCCCCCTCAGATTACCCCATGCCACCTCACATTCCCACATGTCACCCGATATCTCCTCATGTTTCCCATCCCACCGTGCATGCTCACATTCCCCATGTTATTCCATGCTACCTCCATGCCCCCCCATGTATCCTCCATAGCCACTCACCCACTATGCCCTATGTACAGTTATCAGGAGCCATGTAAAAGCAATGGGGAATATTTTGACATTATTGGAAAGCCATTAATCCTCTAAAAATCTAAATAAAAACCCTAAATTCAAACTCATCATTATGTATACTGGACCAAAAAACCCAAGGAAGAAAGTTGTAACCCTTTAAGTGCCTATTAGGTTTTGTAAATAAACAAATAACCACATCAAAGAAATAATCTGTTATTATAAGCTTATAAAAATTTCAATAGTCCTCGGATCAATAAGACCACCTGGTGAGCTGAAGCTTTTGAAACCCAGCCAAGCATTCAGAATGGAACAGCTGTCATAATGAAAGCTTCCAGCTCTACTGCCAGAACACATACCATTTCCATTTCAATGCAGAGTGCCTGGGGACACAGTTGCAGAGCATTTTTTCTAAAGTCAGAAGCAGAGATTTTTTTTAAACAACCAGATCGGCCAGTCCAATTAAATCAGAGCGCAAGAACATGACAGTAGAGGACATTTTTTTTTGCATTTTTAATACATTATGGTGCTTTCTCCATTAGAAAAGTACTGTAATGCATGTGAACAAATACACAATGTTGATCAATGTGAGGGTCAACTTTTGCAGGACAGATCCCTATGATGAATCACTGTATTACAAACACATCTATCTACATAATGATATAGCACCTAATAGTGAGATTTGAAGGTATCAAAACATTTTACATTTACTTTTCAGTAGGCTTTCCATTTTCTTCACATATCTCAAACCTGGTGTGCTTTGAATGGGCTTCCAAAATCTTGCATCCCTAGATGAAAATGGTGTGCAGAGGAAATCAAATTTTCGTCCCTCATTTAAAATTAGGAATCCAACCTCAGCAGGGTGGGGGGTGGCATTTTGCACTCTAGGCATTCCTGACCTGAAAAAAAAAGGCCAGAGGAAAATGGCTCAGCATTGGAAATGTGGAGGAAAATCAGACTTCCTCCAGAAAAAATCAAAGTGTGGTCATTCATGTACCGAAACAGACCAGACCACTGACTAGATGTGGGTAGCCAGTTGAACCAACTAAAAGGTTTATCCAGGGCCACCTTTCTGGGCTGTTGATATTTTGCTGGTGGTCAGGTGGGGGGCCCTCACTATATGGGGAGGCTGCCAGTTGCATGGACGCAGCCTCATAGCAGCTTCCAGCAGGAGGCCCGTTGCATCCAGAGGCTCTATGGTCCAAGGAGGGGGCAGCAAATCGCAAAGGCTGCCCCTGTGGCCCCAAAGCCACCACTGGAGAGGTTCCCCTCTGACCTCTAGGCCTGCTTGCTTGTCCCCAGTGCAGGAGCAAATGTTTTACTTCCCGTGCAGGGGTGTCTCAAAATGGAGATGGCCTCTCATCCTTCTTGCAGAGTCATCAGTGACTATCCCTCCTGTGGCACTGCTGAAGCTGCAGAGCTGCCAGTCCTCTGTTTTGGCCTGCAGCATAGCGAGCTAACCTGCCGGCTTTAATTGGACTGTGTGCCCAACACTGGCCTCTTAATTGGCTGCTGCTGGGAAGATTGCCGCTGCTGTCCTGCTGGTGCAGGCACAGGACACACATTCAATCCTTGTTGTTGTGGCTTATTTTGTGCCGGGAAAACCTCGGCTAATATCCTCTCCATCACAAAAACTGGCCTACCTCCACCTCCATATCAGCACCCACCTATATCCTAGTTCAACCCATTGACCACTGAGATGACCATTCACACCTTTATCATTAGCAGATTTGATTGCTGCAATACTCTGCTTGCTGGTCAAGTCTTTCCATCTCTGTATTTTCCTGTATTATTATAAACCCATGCCCCCCCTGCCTCAAGACTCTGGCCTTCTGCATTCTCCTGTCATTCCTCCCCCTCCCCCCACCCTTTCCCACATCCCATTGCTCACCTGTGGTGCCTTCAGCCACCTAGGTCCAACCCTGTGGAATTCCTGCTCTAAACCTCACTGCCTCTCCATCCTTTTAAGACTCTTCTTCAAGCCCATGCCTTTGACAAAGCTTTTAATCATGCCCCCTAATCTCTCCTTCTTTGGATCAACAGCTGTGAAGCTGGATGTTTTTCTACAATGAAGGTGTGATATAAATGCAAGTTGTTGTTACTATGGACATGCTATCCGTTGCAATTGAATTTGCAACCGATGCTGATTTATCAGCAGCACATGAGAGAATTTCTGTGCTGATTCTCCTGATTGCCGAAAATTTGGTGAAGAACCACAGAAACACTGGAAGCACAGCGCAAATGTTACCATTTCCCCACAGATTGTATGGATTATTTGCTGATCGTAGATGAGCTGGAGAAGACCTTACAAAAACTCATCCTTGAGGTTTACTTGAGGAGTGGTTCCTAACAGGACGTTCTTTGCATGATTAGAAAAAAGTTTCCTGTAAAAAAATACATTTTATATTAATAGTCGTTTGGTAGTACAGAATTTGAGTATTGCTGAAAAAAGAGACATGCTGTCAAAGCTTTTCATCTTGCACTCATCAGGACAGATTCACAAGAATACAAAATGTAAAGGGAACAACAATTTATACTGCATGAGTGCTGATTGATTGGCAAGTGGACTCTGATTGGCCGAGGCATTGCCATGGGGAATGAACCAGGGAATTGCTGTCCCCCAAGTCTCTGTTTAGGTGAAAAAGATGCAATGCATGGACATGTTCCTTTTGTCTGCAAAGGATAGGGCCCTGTGTGTGAATATACATATCTTCAAGCACACGCAAGTGAGCCACATTGCAAGCCTGTCTATTAAGATTAAATTGGTTGTCAATGTAATTCTTAGCACAATCAGGATTGTTTAGCAAGTGCTGTCCAATCACAGAATCACACCTAATGTTGGACACTATGTTTTGAGTTTTGCAAGCGTGCGCTGGTTGGGTACTGTCAGTAATTTGCCTGTTGCAAACAGCCAAAGGGACGTGCTGTTTGATACAATCTGCCAGTTGTTCAGACATACAGCCCACATACCTGGAATCACACCGGCAGTGAAATTCATATACCAGATTACTCAATTGTGTAATAGGCAGAACGTCTTTTTGGCTTGACTGCAGCATCCAGTTTGTGGACAATACCACTTGTGTTGCAGCATGAAACGGCTACCTTCACCTGTTGCTCAAGTTTTTAAGACACCTTAACCTTCCAGGGTAATCTGAGGTAGAGTGGGCACTTTTCAGGACAGAAAGTGGCGGCCTTAGGCCCATTCACGAGTTTGTGCAATATCCAGTAAGCAATGAGCTGATCAGGGTAGCCATCCTACAGGATGGCTTTGATGCACTTTATTTCAGCATCAAGATTGCACTGTGAGCAACTGGCTCGGGCTCTATTTATGATGTTGCCAATAAGGACAATCTTATAGTGCACGGAATTGTAGGAATCTCAATGCGTATATTGACGAGTGAGGGTAGGCTTGCGATAGACAGTAGTAGAGAACCCATTGGCAGATTTCTCAAACTAGCAAATCGAGGAAAGGGTGCCACCTTCTCCATGGCACACAACTTTGTGCATTTTGCCTGGGACCGGGACAGCCAGGATGCAAGGGCCATTGGATTCGCCCTGATCTCGGGGTTCCCACAGGTGCAGGATGCGATTGACTGCATTCATGTGGCACTCAGGTCTCCATCGCTACACTTGGTGGACTTCATCAATCGCAAGGACTTCCACTCACTGAACGTGCAGCTGGTATGCGACCACCAGAAACGCATCCTGCAGGTAGGCGCAAGGTTTCCAGGGAGTGTGCACGACACCTACATCCTGAGTCGCTCGCAGATCCCTGCCATCTTCCAGGGTCCACAGGGTTGGCTCCTTCGGGACAAGGGCTACCCACAGAGGCTGTGGCTGATGACGCTTGTGCGGCGGCCTCAGACTGCAGCAGAGCGATGCTATAATGAGGCTCATGCAGCAGCTCACAACTTGGTGGAGCAGACCATCGGGCTGCTGAAGATGCAGTTTTGGTGCCTGGACCGGTCTGGTGGAGCCCTGCAATACAGCCCGCAGAGGGTATCACGCATTGTCGTCGCCTACTGCACCCTTTACAATTTGGGTAAACAGGGTGCAACAGGGTGAGGAGCTGGCTGAGGAGGAGATGGAGGAGCTGCACGTCTCCTCCAATGAGGAGAACGCTGACGGGGATGAAGGTGAAGGGGTCCTTGGTGGTGACAATGACAGGGATGAGGCTCTTGCACTGGCTAGATGAGGCAGGCCCTTGGGAGCCAGATTTGTGGAGGATGATGACGACATGCAGTGAGGTGTCCCCATATATCCTCACATCGCAGTTGTGAACGTTTGACTCTAGTCTGGATTATGGCAACGCCAATACCCTCTGTGAGAATGCCCCTGTCATGGATATGCAGTGGAGGCCCTAATAGTCCCTCGGTTGCAGGAGGATGATGACAACATGCAGTGAGGACACTCTATAGATCTTCACATAGCCTCTGAGAATGTCTGACTCCTGTCTGGCCGAGGGCAGCTCGCTTGCGCTCCATGATCAGGGCCATTTCAGAGACACAGCCATGAAACTTTAGAGGCATCTGATGCTGTGCCCGCTTTCAGCACCTCAGCCCTTCAGGAGCCGGTGCACAGCATCAGTGGTCACAGGTGCTGGTGTGATGGGGCCCAGCCCCACCTTAAAGGTGCTGAAAGCACACAGAGAGAATGAGAGAACTCTGTGGCACCTGCCCACTACATTCTGGGAAGGTGCCGTGGGCACCCTGGTCCGCTCCTCCATCACCCCCTACACCTCAACCACCTCCCACAGCACCTTCTCATGCAACCGCAGAAGGTGTAACACCTGCCCCTTTACTTCCCCTCTCCTCACCGTCCAAGGGCCCAAACATTCCTTTCAAGTGAAGCAGCACTTCACTTGCACTTCCCTCAATTTAGTCTGCTGCATTCGCTGCTCCCAATGCGGTTTCCTCTACATTGGAGAGACCAAGCACAGACTGGGTGACCGCTTTGCGGAACACCTTCCGTCTCTCCGCAAGCATGACCCAGACCTCCCTGTCACTTGACATTTCAACACTCCACCCTGCTCTCATGCCCACATGTCCGTCCTTGGCCTGCTGCATTGTTCCAGTGAAGCTCAATGCAAACTGGAGGAACAGCACCTCATCTTCCGACTAGGCACTTTACAGCCTTCCAGACTGAATATTGAGTTCAACAATTTTAGATCATGAACTTTCTTCTCCATCCCCACCCCCTTTCCGATCCCCCTTTTTTCCAATAATTTATATAGATTTTTCTTTTCCCACCTATTTCCATTATTTTTAAATGTATTTCCATCCATTGTTTTATCTCTACCTTTTAACCTATTTCGATCCCTTCCCCCCACCCCACCCCCACTAGGGCTATCTGTACCTTGCTCATCCTGCTTTCTACCCTTAATTAGCACATTCCTTAGATAATATCACTACCTTCAACACCTCTTTGTCCTTTTGTCTATGACATCTTTTGGTTATCTCCACCTATCACTGGCCCTCTATCCAGCTCTACTTGTCCCACCCCACCCCCCCCCACCCTTAAACCAGCTTATATTTCACCTCTTTTCTATTTTTACTTAGCTCTGTTGAAGAGTCATTCGGACTCGAAACGTTAACTGTGTTCCTCTCCGCAGATGCTGTCAGACCTGCTGAGTTTTTCCAGGTATTTTTATTTTTGTTTTGGATTTCCAGCATCCGCAGTTTTTTGCTTCTATATTGGAGCTGATTAAGGTGTGTAAGGAAATTCTTACATGCAGCTGCAGATTCAAATATTGCAAACGTATGCAAAAGCTTTAACATCATGTCTCGTTTTTCATTGATACACGTTATATTGATAAAACATTGTAAGATCACAGGGTGTAGTTTACTGCAATGGTGAAAAAAACAAAATTATATTTCTTATTCATTTCAGCTGGAAGAAATTCCAACTGCAGCTCTCAATCTCTGATGTTTCGGGTGCAAAATGGGTGTTTTGTTTTCAAAAGCTCCCTGATTGTATTTGTGTTAAGGCTACATTTTGTGCATGTGCATATGTGCCGGAAAATCCCTGGTCCAGAACATATTAAGTTCACTGTGTCCAAGCAAGGGTGCGTGTGGAGTAGCAGCGAGCGACTGGCTTCACTGTTGAGTTGAACTGGTAGTTATTCAACCAAAGCAATTTGTTTTTATTTAAGCTTTCAAATCAGGGTGTGCTGCTCTCTTTGTGAATGTCCTGTATTAAACCATTAACATTTTCACGTGTTCTTTCATATGTATTATAGTGACATCATATTGCCAAGGCAGAATACAGTAATGTAGAATTAAGGAAATAAAATGCTGGAAAGCTGAAACAAAAGCAGAATTCATAGTGCGCCAAGCAGCGCCTGCAACAAAAAGAGATGTTTGAATTGAGAGTCCCACTGACAATTTCAAACTGTCAGGATTCTACATGGCCTTGACTTTCCGGCCTCCTTTTAATTGGGCTGCATCTATGGCTGCGTGCAAGTTCTGCCTGCCGCAGATATGCACCCCTGGCACTGCTGAAGTTTCAGCCTTGGAAACATTTAAACACAGAAGCTGGCTCCCTTGCCTCTGTCGGGTGTCTTGCCAAAATGGGAATGGAGTGTTTCAGTGGCGGGCATTAAATATATTTTAGCAGCATCAGCAGGGTGAAAGAACATTTTTAAAATCAGTGTGGCTCTTTGTCCCTGCAGCTTGTGCAAAGCATTGCCTTGACAGTGATTGCATGTGCCTCGTAATGAAGAAGGTTTTTGGGTTTTCCCCTTCACTAACCTTTGGGACAGTTACATCATGAAACCATAAGGCGTAGGAGCAGAAGTAAGTCATTCGGCCCATCGAGTCTGCTACACCATTCAATGAGACCATGGCTGATCTGATAATCCTCAACTCCACTTTCCTGCCTTTTCCCCATAACCTTTGATTCCTTTACTGATGAAAAATCTGTCTATCTCAGCCTTGAATATACTTAACAACCCAGCCTCTATAGCCTTCTGCGGTAAAGAATTCCACAGATTCACTAACCTCTGAGAGAAGAAATTCCTCCTCATCTCTGTCTTAAATGGGCGACCCCTTACTTTGAGATTATGCCCTCTGGTCCTAGACTCTCCCACAAGAGGAAACAATCTCTCAGCATCTACCCCGTCAAGCCCCCTAAGAATCTTATATGTTTCAATAAGGTTGCCTCTCATTCTTCTAAAATCCAATGAGTAAAGGCCCAACCTACTCAACCTCTCCTCATAAGTAAATCCCTCCATACCTGGGATCAACCTAGTGAACCTTCTCTGGACTTTGCACTCAACATTTAAATAATGCAAGTGCAATAAATTAGGCTGGAGGAAGCATGTCCCTCATTTGCATGTTCTTTCCATCCACTCAGTAGCATACCAGCAGGCTCATTCTGTGTCGCCAGGCCTGAGCTTTGCTAAATGACGATGTACTGGTAAAAGGTGCCAGGTGTATGTCAGTTCTTTCTCACATGGCGATCCGATGGGAAAGTTACCAGCTTGTGGTTAATCACCACTCAGGAGCAACTTATAGGGATGTATTGGCAAAAGAACCAGAGAATAAATGAACAGAGTTTTTCTTATGTAGCATGCTGTTGTGATCTGGAATGCACTGCCTGAAAGGATGGAGGAAGCAGATTGAATGGTAACTTTCAAAAGGACTTTGGATATATATTTGAAAGGTTAAAAATCTGCAGCTCTATGTGAAAAGAATAGTGGAATGGAACTAATTGAATGGCTCTTTCAAAGAGCTGTTGAAGAGGGTCAAATAGCCTTCTTCTATGCCATATGGTGCTTTGATTTGCCAATAGGTTACTTGGCTATCTTTTTGATCGGGAATAGTATGTTCCATGCGGAGGCCACAGAAAACATAGACATGCTTTTAGCACCGCCTCACTTCTCCCACTTCACACACCATGAATTAATTTGAAGTGCAATGATTATCATGAAGGAAAAGGAAAAGAAAGACAAAACAAATAATTGATGTGCATGCATTAAGCAACAATGGTAAGAGCAGCTCCTTCAATGACTCAGTGGCTAAATGCATCTTCCACTATGGCTCTGAGCCATACAGTTTAAAAAGGACCCACCCTTGATCCCTGTCTCTTCTGAGTTAGCTGACCTAGCCATGAAAATAGAGGCTGTGTGATGATGTGTTTCAGTACTTCTGGGCAAGCGTGTGAAAAATCAGTCAGGCTCCTTGCTCCCGATCCCTATCTTCTGACTGCTGCTGGAAAGAGTACATGTGCAGCTTATCTCATCTTGGTTTATTCCTTCTTTGTACCAAGTGGGTCACAGTTAAACACAGAGAACCATTCTGATTCAATTAACCAATACAATTCACAGTCATTTTTGCTGAAGCACATTACTAGAATCTAGGTTCTGTGTAAGTTATGGCTGTTACTGTCATATTAAAAGTTCAATGGTAAAGCACATTTTACTTTCATACTTAATCTTAATTCTCTTAGGACACCAGCTGGGTCTGTCACATTTCTTATCTGGAATCATTACCCAAATTTGACCACAGTGACCTATTTCACACAGGATAAAGATATTGCACATATTCACAAAAGATGCAAAAACCAAAAGTGGCTACTTCTTTGGAAAAGGTTTTAAATTAATGTAAGAGCACATGGCTGTGAAATCCAATGAAGGCATTTTGATTAAATGAGGAACTATGAGCCACCTAAGTGTTGGGAGTTGGGGAACAATTTTAGATAATAATCTATTATTTAATGCAATAAATATTTTTGTTATATTTTTGAAAGCAATTTCCTGGATCTGTGGCCAGGCGCACTTGTCTGCCTGGCTGTAGCAGCTATCAGGAAATCGCTCAGGTCAGAGCGTACCCCTATAAAGGAGTCCACCTGATTTCTCTCCAATTAATTTAATTCTGTGGTCAAATTTGGCTAGGCTCCTTTACAGGTTTATATTCTGATTTTATTTTCTGTTCTCCACTGGCAGTTCATTGCCTGGTTGCAGACTCAACAAAATCTGTCACCACTATTACAAGTTTTTTTGTATTCAAAACAGCAATGGAATTGGGAGAGAGTTTTAAGAAAGTCTCTCCATAGAGCTACTCAGTGACCAGAGCCTACAACTACATCATGATGACTGATGGCAAAGTGACACGCGAAATGTTGACATAGCAAATAACAATGGGAATTGTTGAGCAATAGGTCTAGCCAAAAGTTGTGACAATGAAAAATAAGACTTGCGTGGGAATTCTGTGCCCTAGACAATATTTTCAATAATATATTTCCTGAAACATCGCACATGGTGTAAAGCCTAAGCATAGTATTCAGGTAAAGCAGAGTTGGAGAGGTGTTATATAGATAAGGATGATAAAAATCGCAGCTAAGCAAGTAAGGTTTGTGCGCAATAATTATTCACCCTGTGCAAGGTCCTTAATATAGACTAGTAAGGAAGCTGAGTGGCAAGCTGGGGAACTTGATTCAAAGATAATTTTACTGACCATTTTTCACCATCTTTGTGCGAGGTGCGATGATACCTGGTTATTGAGTTTATTTATATTACATGCATAGGGTAAACCACAGACTCACTCACGCATGCATGTTTGTATTACAGGCCAAATAAATGTTGAAATTTTGTAAATCATTTGCTGGGCCACAGCTCTTATCTGGACTCCTGTCTCTACAGAGATGAGACACTGTCAAAATAGCAGAATAATTTAAAATGCGAGTGTGCTTATAATTAGATGAAATGGAAAATTTTATTCTGCCCTTCTCCCTCATACTTGGTGGCTTAAGAGCAGCATTGCACATTGTGCAGAGGCTGCACTGTTGTTATAATTGGACTTAATGTCCTGGGTAAGGGAAGAGGGGAAATCAGCCAAGGCTCCCACTCAGAGTAGGCATCCAGTATTCTTCTTGTATTCATTAAGGGCTGTGGGTGTCACTGGCAAGCTCATAATTTATTGTTCATCCCTAAATGCAATTGAGAAGGTGCTGGTTGGCCAGTTTCTGAACTACAGCGGTTTGTGTAGTAGAGGTAGATCAATCGTGTTGTTAAGTTAGAAGTTTCAGAATTTTGATCCAGTGACGATGCAATCTATTTGCAAGCCAGGACAATGTGTGACTTGGAGGGGAACTTGCAGGTGGTGGTGTTCCTAGAC
Source organism: Cetorhinus maximus (assembly GCF_964194155.1). Taxonomy (NCBI): domain Eukaryota; kingdom Metazoa; phylum Chordata; class Chondrichthyes; order Lamniformes; family Cetorhinidae; genus Cetorhinus; species Cetorhinus maximus. Next base: position 83,203,142 of record NC_135892.1, on the reverse strand, counting down.
AGCAGTTGCCCTTGTCCTTTTAGGTGGTAGAGGTCATGAGTTTGGGAGGTGCTGTTGAAAAAGCTTTGGCAAGATGCTGCAGCGCAGCTTGTAGATAGCACACACACGCCTCAAAGGCTTTGAGGAGTCAGGGGATGAGTCTTTTGATGCAGAATATCTAGTCTCTCACCTGCTCTTGTTGCTGTAGATATTTGTGTGACTGGTTCATTCAGGTGAAAGAATTCAATGGTGACAACTAGGTGTTAATGGTGGAGGATTTGGTGTTAGTGAAGCCATTGAATGTCAAGCAGAGGTGGTCAGACTGTCTCTTGTTGGAGATGGTCATTGCCAGGTGTTTGTGTGGTGCCAGTTATCAGCCCAAGCCTATATGATATCCAGGACTTGCTGCAAGCAGGCCTAGACTGCGTCATTAGCTGAGGAGTTGTGAATGAAGTTAAACACAGTGAACATTTTTAAAAATGTATTCACAGGATATGGGCTTTGCTGGCTGGGCCAACTTTTATTGCCCATCCCCAGTTGCCCTTGAGAAGGTGGTGGTGAGCTGCCTTCTTGAACTGCTACAGTCCATGTGGTGTAGGTACACCCACAGTGCTGTTAGGATGGGAGTTCTAGGATTTTGACCCAATGGCAGTGAAAGAATGGCGATATATTTCCAAGTCAGTGATTTGGAGGGGAATTTCCAGGTGGTGGTGTTCCCATGTCCTTCTATATGGTAATGGTTGTGCTGTCCTTGTCCTTCTATACGGTAATGGTTGGGGGTTTGGAAGGTGCTGACGAAGGAGCCTTGGTGAATTCCTGCAGTGCCAATCAAGCGGGCTGCTTTGTCCTGGATGATGTCGAGCTTCTTGAGTGTTGTGGGAGCTGCACTCATCCAGGCGGTTGGGGAGTATTCCATCACACTTCTGACTTGTGCCTTCTAGATGGTGGGCAGGCTTTGGGGAGTCAGGAGATGAGTTACTCATCACAGGATTCTTGGCCTCTAACCTGCTCTTATAGCCATAGTATTTATATCAGTTTCCGGTCAATGGTAACCCCTAGGAGGTTGATAGTGGGGGATTCAGTGATGGTAATGTCATTGAACATCAAGGGGTGCTGGTAGGATTCTCTCTTGTTGGAGATGGTCATTGCCTGACACTTGTGTGGCATGAATGTTACTTGTCACTTGTCAGCCCAAGACTGGATATTGTCCAGGCCTTGCTGCATTTGGACATGGACTGCTTCAGTATCTGAGGAGTCGCGAATGGTGCTGAACGTTTTGCAATCATCAGCGAGCATCCCCACTTCTGACCTTATGATGGAAGGAAGGTCATTGATGGAGCAGCTGAAGATGGTTGGGCCTAGGACACTACCCTGAGGAACTCCTGCAGTGATGTCCTGGAGCTGAGATGACTGACCTGCAACAACCACAACCATTTTCCTTTGTGGTAGATATGACTCCAACCAGTGGAGAGTTTTCCCCCTGATTCCCATTGACTCCAGTTTTGCTGGAGCTCCTTGATGCCACACTCAGTCAAATGCTGCCTTGATGTCAAGGGCAGTCACTCTCACCCCACCTTGGGAGTTCAGCTCTTTTGTCCATATTTGAACCAAGGCTGTAATGAGGTCAGGAGCTGAGTGGCCCTGGCGGAACCCAAACTGGGTGTCAGTGAGCAGGTTATTGCTAAGCAAGTGCCACTTGATAGCACTGTTGATGACCCCTTCCATTAGTTTACTGATGATCGAGAGTAGACTGATGGGGCAGTAATTGGCTGGGTTTGATTTGTCCTGCTTTTTGTGTACAAGACATACTTAGACAATTTTACACATAGCTGGGTGGATGCCAGTGTTGTAGCTGTACTGGAACAGCTTGGCTAGGGGCGCAGCAAGTTCTGGAGCACAAGTGTTCGGTACTATTGCTGGAATATTGTCAGGGACCATAGCCTTTGCAGTATCCAGTGCCATCTGTCGTTTCTTGATTTCATGTGGAGTGAATCGAATTGGCTGAAGGCTGGCATCTGTGATGCTGGGGGCCTCTGGAGGAGGCCGAGATGGATCATTCACTCAGCACTTCTGGCTGAAGATTGTAGCAAATGCTTCAGTCTCATCTTTTGCACTGATGCGCAGGGCTCCTCCATCATTGAGGATGGGGATTTTTGTGGAGCTTCCTTCTCTAGCGAGTGGTTTACCACCATTCCCGACTGGATGTGGCAGGACTGCAGAGCTTAGATCTGATCCATTGGTTGTGGGGTTGCTTACCTCTGTCTATCACTTGCTGCTTATGTTGTTTGCCACGCAAGTCGTCCTGTGTTATAGCTTCACCAGGTTGACGCCTCATTTTTAGGTATGCCTGGCGCTGCCCCTGGCATGCCCTCCTGGACTCTGCATTGAAGCAGGGTTGATCCCCTGACTTGATGGTAATGGTAGAGTGGGGGATAGGCCGGGCAACGAGGTTACAAATTGTGTTCAAATACAATCCTGCTGCTGTTGATGGCCCACAGTGCTGCCATATGGATGTCCAGTCTTGAGTTGCTAGATCTGTTCAAAACCTATCCCATTTAGCACAGTGGTGGTGCCACACAACATGATGGAGGTGATCCTCAATGTGACTTCGTCTCCACGACTGTGCGGTGGTCAATCCTATCGATACTGTCATGGACAGATGCATCTGCGGCAGGCAGGGTGATGAGATCAAGTATATTTTCCCCTCTTGTTGGTTCCCTCACCACCTGCTGCAGACCCAGTCTAGCAGCTATGTCATTTAGGATTTGGCCAGCTCGCTCAGTAGTGGTGCTACCGAGCTACACTTGGTGATGGACATTGAAGTCCTCCACCCAGAGTACATTCTGCACCCTTGCCACCCTCAGTGCTTTCTCCAAGTGGTGTTCAACATGGAGGAGCACTGATTCATCAGCTGAGGGAGGGCGGCACGTGGTAATCAGCAGGGGGTTTCCTTGCCCATGTTTGACCTGATGCCATGAGAATTCATGGGGTCCGGAGTCAATGTTGGGGACTCCCTCCCAACCGCATACCACTGTGCTGCCACCTCTACTGGGTCTGTCCTGCTGGTGGGACAGGACATACCCAAGGATGGTGATGGTGGTGTCTGGGACATTAGCTGTAAGATATGATTTCATGTCAGGCTGTTGCTTGAATAGTCTGTGACTAGTCTCCCAATTTTGGCACTAGCCCCCAGATGTTAGCAAGGAGAACTTTGCCGGGTCGACAGGGCTGAGATTGCCATTGTCGTTTCCGGTGCCTAGGTCGATGCTGGGTAGTCCGTCCGGTTTCATTTCATTTTTGTGACTTTGTAGTGGTTTGTTACAACTGAGTGGCTTGCCAGGCCATTTCAGAGTCAACCACATTGCTGTGGGTCTGGAGTCACATGTAGGCCAGACCAGGTATGGATGACAGATTTCCTTCCCTAAAGGACATTAGTGAACCAGATGGGTTTTCGCAACCATCGACAATGTTTTCATGGTCATCATTAGACTTTTCATTCCAGATTTTTATTGAATTCAAATTCCACCATCTGCCGAGGCGGGGTTCAAATCTGAGCATTAACCTGGGACTCTGGATTTCTAGTCCAACGACAATACCACTATGCCATCGCCTCCCCCCAATCAGCAAACATCCCCACTTCTGACTTTAAGATGGAGAGAAGGTCATTGATGAAGCAGCTATAAATGTTTAGGCCTAGGTCATTGCCCTGAGGAGCTCTTTGTGATGTTCTGGGGATGAGATTATTGGCCTCCAACAACTATAACCAAATCTCTCTTTAAGCCAGTTATGACTCCAGCCAATGGAGGTTTTTCCCCCTGCTTCACATTGACTTTACTAGAGCACCTTGATGCCACACTTGGTCAAATGCTGCCTTGATATCAAGGCCAGTCACTCTCACCTCACTGCTGGGATTCAGTTCTTTTTTCCATGTTTGGACTAAGGCTGTAATGGGTTCTGGAGCTGAGTGGCCCTGGTAGAACCCAAACTGAGTGTTGGTAAGAAGGTTACTGATGAATAAGTGCTGCTTGACAGCACTGTTAATGGCAACTTGCACTACTTTGTTAATAATTGAGGCGTGGATTGCATTTGTCCTGTTTTTTGTGGACAGAACATACCTTGGTAATTTTCAACTTTGTTGAATAGATGCCAGTTTTGTAGCTGTACTGGAACAGCCTGTCTAGGCTGTCTAGAGGTGTGGCTAGTTCTGGGGTACAAAAGCTTAACACTACAGCTGGGATGTTGTCAGGGTGCATAGCCTTTGATGTATCCAGTGCGCTCAGTATTCCTTGATAACACACACACTGAATAAAATTGATTGAAGACTGACATCTGTGATGCTGGGGACCTCAGGAGGAGACCGAGATGGATAATCCGCTCAGTACTTCTGTTTGAAAGTGGTTGCAAGTGTTTCAGCCTTGTCTTTTGCACTGACCTACTGGGTTCTTCCATCATTGAGGATGGGCTGCTCATGGAACCTCCTCTTCCATTGGTTGTTTAATTGTTCACCACCATTCATGACTGGATGTGGCTGGACAGCAGAGCTTTGACCTGATATGTTGGTTGTGGGAACACATAGCTCTGTTTTTGGCAAGCCGCTCCGCTGTTAATTACACATGCTGCTTCATCAGGTTGCATCTCACTTTTTGGTATGCCTGGTGCTATTCCTGCCATGGTCTTCTGTACTTTTCATTGAACAAGCCCTCTACATTGGGGAGGTCAAATGCAGATTGGGCGACCACTTTGCAGAGCACCTCCTCCAAGTCTGCAAATGTGACCTTGAGCTTTCAGTCATCTGTCATTTTAATTTCCCTTCCTCCCACTCTGACTTTTCTGCCCTCAGTCTCCAGTAGTGGTCCAAAGAAACTCAACAAAAGCTAGAGGAACAGCATGTCATCTTGCAACTGGGCACTTTACAGACTTCAAACTCAACATTGAGTTCAACAATTTTAGATTGTAACCTCTGCCCCCATCTTGTTTCCCCTTTCTTTGCTGGTTTTCATTTTTCTCTCTTTCCTATTTATTGCTTTCGTATTCTATTCCTATTTATTTTGTTCATGACTCTGCCATTCACACCTCCTCTAGTTAAATCTTTTATTTCTTTTCTCATTCCATTATCATTCCTTTTGGCCTTGCACCATGGACCCTTTTGTTATTTAATCTCTTCTGCCTTCCACTTTATCACAGAGCTTCCTGTTTGTCCTTTTCTCCCCCATTTCCCCTTTGCTTAAAACCTATTGCATTTTGTGCTTTTCCCACTTCTGACGAAAGGTCATCAGCCTGAAATGTTATCTCTGTTTCCTTTTCCACAGAGGCTGCCAGACCTGCTGAGCATTTCCAGCATTTCCTGTTTTTATTTCAGTTATCCAGCATCCACAGCATTTTGTTTTTATAATAATCTTGGAGTTCATTCAAATGCTTATTCTGGCTTGGAATTTGAAACTGAATGGAAGGAAATGTCCGAAAGAAGTTCTTTACTCAGAGGTTGATTGGGTGGTGGATTCTTTGCCAGAAACCATTGTTGATGTCGAGTCTACGGGCAGGATTTTACGTCCTGCAGGCGGGCACACGCCCGACCTGATTGGGCGTAAAATTGCGCCCAATATTTAGCTTGGCGGATGCCATTAATTAAGTGTCCACTTAAGGCCCTTAATAGTCAAATTGACGGTGACCTTTCTGTGCCCATGCGATTTTCTGCTCGTCACACAGGCAAAACGGGCAGGTGGCCAGCCAACATTTTTACAAGCCTCATCCACGGGCGGGATGAAAAAGGGTCAGCAGCATTGCCAGTATGAGTTGTGAGGAGTTTTGGAGATAGTTTGCAGCTGGTTGCTTACTGGTACTTGACAGCTTCATCTCTGTTCGGGGCTTCATTGTTAGCATTTCCTGGCTTCATTTCAGGACTCATTGCTGTCTGCAGGGCACCCGGAGGATTCAGACCGTGTAGGCCCTTCCAGGTATCAGACAGCCTCCCCTTACTCTGGTACCCTGGGGATTGTGCTGGAGGCACCTCCTCTGAGGAAGAAAAGGGGGGCAGAAGGGAAAGGAGGCAAGGTGTCCCTATGCAGCTTCCAGGGTAGGGACCTGTGGGAGGACAGACGCAGGCACAAGGGGTGCAGGGTCAGCAGGTAGTGTAAGGCAGAAGGGGCACTATCCTGCTGCCAGGGTTTACAGGTGGCGATGCAGCAACCTCAACATGTCCGAGGTACAATGCAGAAGGAGGCTCCACCTCTCAAGGGAGAGCGTGTCCTCCATTTGCCAGGTGATTGGGCCTGAGATCAGCTCCAACTGTGTGGGTGGACTCCCGATACCAGTGGCTCTGAAGATCACAGTGGCCCTCAATATTTACGCCTCCGGCTCTTTTCAGGGTTCAGTGGGGGATCTGTGTGGAGTCTCGCAGTCAGCTGTCTGTCCACAGTTGTGTCAAGCTGGTGATAGAAGCTCTGTTCAGGCATTGACCTTTATTCTATACTGTATGGAGGAGCCCAGCCAGAATGAGCGAGCCAGAGGCTTTGCAGCGATTGCTGGCTTCCCCCGCATCCAGGGTGCAATAGACTGCACACATGTGGCCATCAAGGCGCCAGTGGGTGAGCCCGGTGCCTTCATCAACAGGAAGGGCTTCCACTCCATGAACGTGCAGATAGTGTGTGATTACAGGATGCAGATTCTACAAGTCTGTGCAAGGTACCCAGGCAGCTCCCAGGACACGTGCATCCTGAGACACTCCCAGGTGCCAAGGCTCTTCAGTGCTCCAACCTGACTGGATGGATGGCTGCTGGGTGAAAAGGGCTCAAAACGCCTCTCCAACACCCAAGAACAGAGGCAGAGCAGTGTTACAATAGGACCCATGCCTCCACAAGGGCGGTGGTAGAGAGGACCATAGGTCTTCCCAAGATATGATTTCGATTCCTGGACCATTCATGAGAAGCACTATAATACCCCCTAGAGTGGTTGTCACTGATCGTGGTTGTATGCTGCACTCTCCAGAATCTGGCATTGGCAAGGGGGGAGCCACTGGAGGAAGAGGATCTTGAGGCAGCTCCACAGGCCACAGATAATGAATCTAGTAGTGAGTCCAAAGAGGAACACATTGAGGAGAACACTGAAGGGCGTGGAGCCAGGCCCTGGTAACCTGCAGGGAGGGAGGGATACCAGGGACACCTTGATCCAACGCTCCTTCAGCTAGGCTATCAAAGATCAGCTTCAAACACATGCCAGGGCTCCTGCCTCCATCCTGGATGTCTGAATGGATGCTTTCATTTGAACCCAAAGAACACTCAGTGGTGCAATAAAGGTCAGGGCCACCTACGTCTAGCATTACATACTGGTGTTCCTCACACCAATGAAATTAAGTGGTGAAGCATACTCAGGCCATGATGACAAAAGCACAATTTATGTCATTCTGATAGTTCAATAATCTTAACAGAAATGATCCTAGTATTCAACATCAGACCACTATACATAAACAAAAATGAACATAAAATTGCTCGTGACCTGTCCCTCTTGTGCTCATGGTGCCTTTAACTTATGCTTGTGAGTGCTATGTCTAGGTGCTCCCCCCTCACTGCACTGTCATTGGAGACAGCCTGCTGATCCTGCTGTCTTGTTGGCCTTGATGACCTTGGCATTCATCCTCTGGCCAGTGGAGCCTGTGCTGGCCCCATTTGGGAGGGAGCAGCCATGGCTGGCGTCTCCCCAGTTGCTGCAGCCTCATCAGATGCCATGGTCACTGGCGGAGGAGTGGAGGAGCTGCTGCCCTCATCCAGAGCGCCCTGAGAGGAGCCCGCAGGGATGACAGGCAGCTCGTGTGCCAACATGAGGACGCTCTGGACCTCCCTGCTCACCATTGATTGATGGGCACCTAGTTGGGATACTGGGTGCCTTATGCATCTCCCACACTGACAGTGACCACCTGAGGTCATTGCCTGTGTGAGGGCTTGCAGGTCCGAGCGCAACGCCAGGAATCCCTGATTCTGTCCCTGGAGATGCCTCTCCATGAGAGTCGCTGCTCTCTCAATGGAGGAGGCAGTGTGCTCGGCCATGAGGGTCAACGCAGTACTCATGTTCTGTATGGGCTCCTCCATCACAGAGACCATGGCAGACAGATCCTCATGGATCTCCGCCAGATCCTTCCGCACGTCTTGTTGGACATCCAGCATCTGCAGCCTAATGGACGACTCCAGAGGCTCATCACCAGCCTTCAGCTGAGCATTGTCCCGGTGTCCAGCAGTTCTCTGACTGCTGGTGCTCTGGGCACTCTTTGCCTCCACCTGCACCTCAAGCGATATGAAGTACCCTCACCAATGTGCATCGAGATACAAGCCGCCGCTCTAATGCCCACCAAGATGCTGGTATCTGTGCTGGTGCCTGCTTCAGACAGCGGGTCTGTTGCAAGTGCAAATGATGCCCGGTGGTCCTCTGGTGTCAGGGGGGGCGCCTTCAGGGTCCAGAAATCAAACACCTGCTGGTGAAACTAAAAGGGAGAAGAAGGACGTGTCATTAGTTAAAGTCATCACATTGTCACTGTGCATGCCAGGCACCCTGGTGAGACAACAGAGATCTGCATCATGCTGCCCTTGTCTTCCATTGATCAATGGAGACTCCAGGTTCGAGGCTCACATCAATGAAGAGACTACACTAGAATAGTTGCACAAGCTGAAATTCTCACTTCTTCTGGCACCCCGGCCTCTCCATGCCCGGTTGCATGCCGGGCGTGCTGGCTCTTGAGCTCCTGGGCATCTTGCTCAGATCTCGAGAGGATTAGGAGGATAGCAGGGCCTCCGCCAGTCCCCGACCTTTCCATGATGTTGTGAGCATCAGAGCAGCATTGATTAGTCCACTCTGTACATGCAGCGCCATTGCAGCCTGACCAACCCCAACTGAGGAGCACCTGGCAAAGTATATCCAAGTGTCAGTTCAGGGAACATCCTCCGTGGCAGTCTTCCAGAGGCTGCCTGGACCGCTTTTAAACTGGCAGCAGGGTCGCCATAGGACCCGGCGGCTGACAGGCCCACGCCCCCGCTCAGCCCTTCCCGTCCAGTGCAGACCCGCGTTTCATGCTCGGGTGGGCCTTAATTGGCCCGCCAGTGTGAAATCGCGGTCGGGGCCCGATCGCAGGTGGTGGTCCGTTTCGCAGCCCTTCCTGGACCCGCCTGCCATGCCCGCCCAATGGCCAGAAAGTCCTGCCCTATGTGTTATTTTAAAAAGCAATTAGATAGTTGCTTTAAAAAGAGGAATATTAATAGGAACAAGCAATGAGCAGCAGAGTATCTAATTTCCCTGTAGTCCTGCAAAGCTTTTATCTTCAGGTGCGTGTACAATTCCCTTTTGAAAGTCACAATCTGCCTCCATCACACTCTCAGGCAGTGCAATCCAGATCCTACCACTTACTTTGCAAACAAATTCTTCCTCATCCCACCATTGCTCCTTTTGTCAATCACCTTAAATTGGTGTCCTCTGGTTCTTGGCCCTTTCACAAATGGGGACATTTTCTTCCTACCTGCTTTGTCTGGGCCCCTGAAAATTCCCTTTAATTTTTAGTCAGTCGATAATGTAACTGCATGAAAAGTAAAATTGGGCTAATCAACTTCAAGGCAAGTTAACTGATCTGCTTGAGATTGATTCCAGCTTTGTGTTTACCAGTTTAAAAACTTTAATGAAGTACTGTCTATGGAAATGGTAGAACAAGGATTGTAGGAAGAGCTGCGAAGTGACAATAGATGGAAAAGGATTACATTTTAGTGCAATCCCTGATGACTAAGGTGTAGCACGAACAACAAAGAGCACATATGTGTGAAAAGTGTGATTCTTTGCAAAGTGTCAATATTTGAACTCTTCACTATGTTTATCACTTTACATCCAGTGGCAGTACTCTGGACAAATATGAATCAACTTGGGGAAGAGCTAGCAGATGCACTATTGCACACAATTAGCTGAATGTTGTTGGTAGAAAAGATAATGAAATCCTTATTCAAAGATGGGAAAACATCTAGAAACTGAAAATGTAACAAAGTTTCATCAGAACAGGTTTCTAAAGGGAAGGCCATGCTTGACCAGCCTTATTGAATTCTTTGAAGAATCAATAGAGAGGACAAATAAGGGTAATGTAGTAGATGTAGTAGATCCATAAATACATTTCCAAAAGGCTTTTGATAAAGTACCACATAGTATACTCATAACTAACTTCAGAATATATGCGGCTGATGCGGGCGCGTACTTGACACGCATGAGTGTGACATATCACGCGATAATGTCTGGCAAGCATCCCGACAGCATTGCGCACGTGTGATATTTTGGTCAGCAGGCGCGTGCGTGGGTCGGTAGCATGCCCACCAACAATTAAAAGGGCTGTTAAGCCCATTAATTAAATGGAATTTTTCCCTGCCTGTCCAACCTTATAGATGGCAGGCGGGCAAAAAGGCCAAGCGGCCTTTGGATTTTTGAGGAAACCTCATCCACGGGCGGGATGAGGTTTCCAATATTAATTAAAAATAAAATAAAAATGTTTAAATCGCATTTCTAACATGTCCTCACTCATGTGACACATAAGGGGACATGTTTTCCTTAATTTTACCATCTTTATTTGTAAAGTTAAAAATCTTCAGCCCCCTGAGGCAGCTCTGTGCCTTCAGGGAGCTTTCTGTGAGCACACCCGCTTGCCCCCACCCAGGTAGCGCTGAGCGTTTCAGCGCACGATTCACTCTGGCTGGTCAATCATCGGTCGGGATCCGATCGCGGGTGGTGGACCATTGCATGGCTACTCCTGGGCCTGCCCGACAAGGGGAAAATCCTCCCCATGGAGTCGGGCACAAGTAGTAGGATGGATAGTAATCTGGCTACAAAACAGAAACCAGAGTGTAAGGGTTAAAGATAATTACTTGGATTGACAAATGGTGCAAAGTGGTACTCCACAAGGAATGGTGCACCACCATTTACATGAATGATTTGTACTTGTGAATTGGAATTACAATTTCAATATGTGCAGATGACACCAAATTGGGCAGTGTAGTGAATACAGAGGACTATGGCAAAATAGAGGAAAACATTAATAAGCTTGCATGTAATTGGCAAATGAACCTCAGTATAAATCAGTGTAAGAAACTGCTGGTAGATTCCTCATTGTTCGAGTATGTAAGTGATTTCATCATCTTCCGTGGGTCCCTTCATGGCTGAAGAATCTAATGCAGGGTCAACCTGGACGTCCACAGAATTGGCCGTTCATTTTGTTGATGGTGGTGAGGGGACCTTCAGCAGATGCATCACCTCGGGCCTTCCTCTGGGCATGTTGGATGTTGCAAGCTTGGTGCAGATGGCTCTCGAAAGATGCTGAACCAAATTTCAATGCTGGCATCCAAATGGGCCAGCCAGCTGTAGTGTTTTCCCAAGAGAGGCAGTCTGCAATGCAGAAGTTTGTATGGCTATTTTTTAGAGTGTCCTTGATGTTGTTTGTCCTGCAGTTCCCAATAGAAGAGCTGCTTGGGGATTCTGTAGACATCCATGCAGGATTACATTTTAGGAGAAGGCCTCCCCATCTAAGTTGAATTTTCTGGAGGGTGGTCTCTATGCTGCTGAGCCCAGCACAATGGAGGGCCTCATTGTGTGTGATTTTGTTCTGCCATTGAACCCTCATGGTGGACCTCAGGGGTCTTTGTTGGAAGCATTCCAGAGCTTTGATATGGTGACTATAACAGACCCAGGATTCTGTGCCATACAGCAGGACTTAAAAAAATTCTTTCACAGGATTGGACACCACTTGTAAGACCAGCATCTGTTGCCCATCCCTAATTGCTCTTGAGAAGGTGATGGTGAGCCACATCCTTGAACTGCTGCAGTTCATATGGTGTAGGTACTCCCAGAGTGCTGCTAGGGAAGGAGTTCCAGGATTGAGAAGGTTATGGTGAGCCACATCCTTGAACTGCAGCAGTTCATATGGTGTAGGTACTCCCAGAGTGCCGCTAGGGAAGGAGTTCCAGGATTTTGACTCAGCGGCAGTGAAGTGACAGAGACATATTTCCAAGTCAGAGTCGGGAGTGGCTTGGAGGGGAACTTCCAGTTGGCAGTGTTCCCATGCATCTGCTGCCCTTGTCCTTCTAGTGGTAGTGGTCACAGGTTTGGAAGGAGCCTTGGTGAGTTGCTGTAGTGCATCTTGTAGATGGTACACACTGCTGCCTCTGTGCATCGGTGATGGATGGTGTGCCAGGAGGTCTTGTGGTGCTGTGAGTAGCGATCCTACCTATGGGCCAGAAGCTCTGGGTTTGAGTCCCACCCCGGGACCTGATAATGACCGTGAAAGGTGCATTTGTTGTGTGGCCAAGCAGGTTGATTTTCAACCTGTAAACCCTTCTGATATGCCTACTGAAGATGTTAAGAGTGGGAGAGTTTCTTACGAACATACAGACATACGAAATAGGAGCAGAAGCAGGCCATTTGGCCCCTCGAGCCTGCTCTGCCATTCAATAAGATCATGGCTGATCTGTTTGTGTTTTGAGTTCCACATTCCCATATACTCCTGACAACCTTTTATTCCCTCGCCTAACAAGAATCTATCTACCTCTGCCTTAAAAATATTCAGTGACCCCGCCTCCACCACCTTCTGAGGCAGAGAGTTCTAAAATTTTGCAATCCTCTGAGGAAAAAAAATTTCCACGTCTCTGTCCTAAAAGGGTGACCCCTAATTTTAAAACTGTGCCCCCTAGTTTTGGACTCGCTTACAAGAGGAAACATCCTTTCCACAATCACCTTGTCAAGGCCATCCAGGATCTGATATACTTCAACCAACTCCTCACTCTTCTAAATTCCAGTGGAAACAAGCCCAGTCTGTCTAATCTTTCCTCATGAGACAATCCGTTCATTCCAAGTATCAATCTAGTAAACCTCCTCTGAACCACCTCCAATGCATTTACCTCCTTCCTTAAATAAGGAGACCAAAACTGCACACAGTATTCAAGATGCAGTCTCACCAGTGCTGAATAACTGAAGCACATCCTTACTTATATGTTCAATTCCTCTCGTAATAAAGGATAGCATTCCATTAGCCTTCTTGATTACATGCTGTACCTGCATACTAACGTTTTGTGACTCGTGCACGAGAACACCTAGATACCTCTGCACCTCGGTCACCTTGGTCAGCCAGAACCATGTGGTAGCTGAAGTGGAAAGGCCTCCCCATGTCAAAAGACTCCATGTGAAAGCTCTTGCCAGAGGATCTGTGGCAAGCGTCCTCCTCCTCGCTTCGAAGGACAGCTAGAGAGAGAGAGAGGATGGGGCGCCAATCAAGCTGGCTGCTATGTCTTGGATGGTGTCGAGCTTCTGGAGTGTGGTTGGAGCTGCACTCACCCAGGTAAGCGGAGAGTATTCCAGCACATTCCTGACTTGTGCCTTGTAGATGGTGGACAGGCTTTGGGGGAGTCTGGAGGCATCTCAATTCCCAGCCGTTGACCTGCTCTTGTAGCTATAGTGTTTATATGGCTGATCCAGTTCAATTTCTGGTCAACGGTAACCCCCAGGATGTTGACAGTGGGAGATTCAGCAATGATAATGCCATTGAACATCAAGGGTCGATGGTTAGATTCTCTCTTGTTGGAGATGGTCATTGCCTGGCACTTGTGTTGCGCGAATGTTACTTGCCACTTATCAGCTCAAGCCTGGATATTGTTCAAGTCTTGCTGCATTTGGACATGGACTGCTTCAGTATCTGAAGAGTTGCGAATGGTGCTGAACATCGTGCAATCATCAGTGAACATCCCCACTTCTGACCTTATGATGGAAGGAAGGTCATTGATGAAGCAGCTGAAGATGGCTGGGCTGAGGATGCTACCCTGAGGAACTCCTGCAGTGATGTCCTGGAACTGAAATTATTGACCTTCAATAACCACAACCATCTTCTTTCGTGCTAGGTATGACTCCAATTTTCCTCCTGATTCCCATTGACTTCAGTTCCTTGATGCCACACTCAGCCAAATGATGCCTTGATGTCAAGGGCAGTCACTCTCACCTCACCTCTGGAGTTCAGTTTTGAGCTGCTAGATCTGTTCGCAATCTGGTATCCTCAATGTGAAGTTGGGATTTCGTCTCCACAAGGACTGTTCAGTGGTCACTCCTACAGATGCATCCAGGTGCATCTGCGACAGGTAGGTTGGTGAGGGCAATGTCAAGTAGGTTTTTCCCTCTTGTTGGTTCTCTCACCACCTGCCACAGGCCCAAACTAGCAGCAATGTCCTTGAAGACTTGGCCAGCTCAGTCTGTAATGATGCTACCTGGCCACTCTTGGTGATGGACATTGAATTCTTCCACCCAGAGTATATTCTGTGCCCTGCCACCCTCGGTGCTTCTTCCAATTGGTGTTCAACATGGAGGCATACTGATTCATCAGCACATGAAGGGCAGTGGGTGGTAATCAGCAGGAGATTTCCTTGCCCATGTTTGACCTGAGGAGAATTCATGGGGTCCAGAGTCGATGTTGAGAGCTCCCAGGGCAACTCCCTCCTGACTGTATACCATTGACTGTCTCCTCTGGTGGGTCTGTAATAACAGTGGGAGAGGACATACCCAGGGATGGTGATGGTGATGCTGGTGTCTGGAACATTGTCTGTAAGGTATAATTCGGTGAGTATGGCTATGCCAGACTGTTGCTTGATTAGTCTATGGGACAACATTCCCAATTCTGGCACAAGCCCCCAGATGTAAGTAAGAAGGACTTTGCAAGGTCGACAGGGCTGGGTGTGCTGTTGTTATTTCCAGTGCCGAGGTCGATGTTAGGTCTGGTTTAATTCCTTTTTGACCTTGTTGGAGTTTGATATAACTGTATAGCTTGCTAGGCCATTTGAGAAGGCATTTAAGAGTCAAGCACGTTGCTGTGGGTCTGCAGTCACATGTAGGCCAGAACAGGTAAGGACAGCAGATTTCCTTCCCTAAAAGACATTAGTGAACCAGATGGACTTTTACAAAAATCGACAATGGCTTTTTGGTCACCATTACAGAGACTAACTTTTTGATTCCAGATCTATTAATTGAATTTAAATTTCACCAGCTGCCGTGGCCCCATAGCATTAACCTGGGCCTCTTGGTTACTGGTCAGTGACATTACCACTACGCCACCAGTTTCCCCTGAAGGACAATGGCAATGAACAATGGACAATAGTGAAGACAATGACCTGGTAAAGTTTGATTTTAGTCAGCTTAACGTGATGTTCCATCAAAGCACAATTATGGAGTTGGCCATAGGCAGAGCTTGCTTTCCGGATGTGTGTGCAGATATCTTCATTAATGGTGGCATCTCTGGACAATTTTTCTACAACCTAGAGGCTGGTGCATTAATCGTTACATCTGATGCTTCATAGTGTGCACCTGGCACCAGCTGAAACATAACCTTGGCCTTGGAGACACTGATTTGGAGATGAAAGCTTTTGGCAGCGCTCGAGAATTTTCCATAGTCTGGATGTCTTTCTCATTATGGGCAGCTAGGGTAGAAGCACATTCATCTGCACACTGAAGCTCTTTGATTACAACCTTTCTGACTGTGGTGGAGGAATGCTGTCAGGAGACATTGAAGAGCTTCTCTGAATGGAACCTAATGCTAATGCCTGGAGGCATGTCACCAGTGTGAGGGTGGTACATTTTGGTAGGAAAGGTAAGGAGGCCATATAGTCCTTGGAAAATAAGTGTGGGGTAGAGGAACAGGTGTATCTGGGGATACATATACACAAATCACTAGAAGTGGCATCACAGGTTAACAAAGTCATAAAAATAACAAAGTACAGGGATTCATTTCCAGAGGGATACGTTTGAAAAACAGAGGTTGGGGTAAATTTTTGCTACCGAGGTGAGTAGCAAAATTTCCTGACTTGGCAGATCTGTCCCGGTATAAAGTGCCCCTTTACAAGCTACTTTTGCTCTGGGGAGGCGGGGGTACAATAGAGTTGGGGCTGCTTCACCCAGAAGCATATCAGAGGTGGCCAAAGGGGCTGCTGAGTGCTGAGGCAGGCTGGTTAAAAGACCCGCCTTGGCTCTCTAGGACTTCGTCCCAGTTCTCTGGTTACATTTTAAGTACTCTAGCCTTCACCCCTCAAACCCCATCATGCCCCAGCCACTCCCCATGACACCTGTATGACCCCATGCCAATGCATGCCCACATCCGCTCCCATAGCTACTTATAGCTCCCTTCCTAACTCAATGCCAACCCATGCTCCCTGCCCACTCTAATAGCCTCTCATACCCTCCATACCAACTCAAAGCCCATTCACACAGTGTCCGCTATGTACAGGACCAAAGGCCCCTATAGCAACAATGGCTTAGAAACTGCTTAGAAAAAAACACCCATTCATAATTTTTTGAAAAGAATTGGTATTCCTACAAACCTATAAAAGTGCCAATCGACCAAACCATGAAAGCATCAATAACAGCAGCTTTAAGATCTTGATACTCTTAATCTTCTGCAATTAAACTTCGAGATGATGATGAAAAAGATCATAGAAAAAATAACATTGTAACCCCATAGAGATGTCAATCAAGCAAATTCAAAACGTCTCTGTGCCTGTGTAAACAAACTCACTCAAATAATCCTTTTATAAGAGTTCGGGCTCTCAGTTGCTCATGGAGGGCCCATGAGTAAGATTTTTTGAAGTTACCTTTCAAAAGGTTTCCAAATCCAGGCTATGATTCAGGACTCCTCTGAAGGGTTGTGAACCTGAATCATGGAGAAGCTGGTCCAACTGCATGAAAGTTGTGGGGAGTTAGGAGATGCTTACCCCTCCAATGGAGCCGGCCAGGTTGGGAGTGCAGTGTGCAGGCTCACTAACCCTTAACCTGCCGTACCATTGTTTTATAAAAGTTCATTTTAACTTCCTTTCTTCTGTCCTCTATGCCCCTATTCATTAAGCCCAGGATCCCATATGCTTTATTAACTGCCTTTCTCAACCTGCCCCACCACCTTCAATGATTTGTGCACATATATACTCACAGGTCCCTTTGATGAAGCTAATATTTTCCCCTCACTGCATTCATTGCATTTTTGGTATGGTGGACAACAATTGTGTCATAAATGTACAGGGTCAGCAACGTTACGCATACCAGCATGCTGGTATGCATAATGTTGCTGACCCTGTGCATATAATTATGTGAAAATTATATTTGAGGAACATAGATTAAAAAAAAGATCATCGTATAGTTTATATACAAGTGAAAATGTATCCAAACATCTGTCCCTCATCTGCTCCTGGATTGAAGTATTGACCTTAGTCAGGGTACATGTAGTTATGGGTAGTCCAAATCGCACTGAGTTAGGGAGGGAAAGAATCAGCTAGCTTCAGCTCTTTATTCAGCTGCCTTTTCCAGAAAGTGACTGTTGCAGACATCAGATGTAGACAGGATGAGACTTGGCTACAATACCCTCCACCATCAAATAACCCTTCTAAAACACACTATCTTTGTTTGAAGCAACACTATGTGTGAAAAGTATCGGGGGTGGGTGGTGGTTTCCAATGTCAAAGGAATCAGCCATTCAAGAAGAGAAGGCAGGGGGTTACAGGGAGAAACAGTTTATAACAGGAAGATTCAGTTGTTGCTTATGCTCATTTAGCAAGCCTCTTTATACTTACTCGTTCTAGTCTTGGTATGAGGTGTAATTGTCTACTTTTGTTTTTGTCTTTTCTTTCAAATTAGGGAAACTACCCAGTGTATATAGGGTGCACTAATAGTGAGGCAAAAGTCAATGACATTCTAACACTGGCAATGACAGGGGCCCTTCATTACAACTATCATTATAACTTATGAAATTAGCCTCATAATACAAAGCTATTGTCCGCAGCAGATTATACTGCTATGTTGGTAAGTAATTCAGAAGCTGAGCTTTTCCCCCTCAAAGCGGACCAGTTAGCGAATCGTTCGAGCCAGTTTCTTTCTGTTAATCTGAGTGTGTGCCATTACGA
Source organism: Cetorhinus maximus (assembly GCF_964194155.1). Lineage (NCBI taxonomy): Eukaryota > Metazoa > Chordata > Chondrichthyes > Lamniformes > Cetorhinidae > Cetorhinus > Cetorhinus maximus. The sequence goes on along the minus strand of NC_135892.1, from coordinate 83,185,242 downwards.
ACATATTTCCCCTCATGAGCACTTTTCAGATGTTTTGGAAGATTTTGCATTTTTCAGCTTGCTCGATCGTATCAGGCTCGCCTTCAGCTTATTCTGTGCACCTTCGACCCACAACAAAGTTTGCTCGCTGCGATAAGAAACAGCTGACGATATGCATCGGTGGGAAAGTAGGCAGGCTTTTTTTTCTAGAATTTGAGGCAAGAGGTTGGTAGGTGACGCAGGTTGAGTGCTGAAAGTATTGACTGTAGGGTTGGTGGGTACCGCCATGGTTGGCTTGTGGCTCAATGTTCCATCAGACACCTCTTGTGAGGATGCAGTGATAAAACCTGCTAAAGCAAATGTTCCATTCGAAATTGAGAGCAGTGCAATCAGTGAGGTTTTATTATAATATTCCACTTCATCTTTTCTTTACACTCACCTGAGGCAACTTGTAAAACAGAAAGCACTTTGTGCAGGTGGACGACAATAATGCTGAGAGCCGTTTTATTACATTTTAGAAATAAGAAAAGTTTAAATGCAGGAAATTTTGAAATTTAAGAAAAGAGTCTGCATCTAAAAGAAGGAGATAGATTATTGTTTTGATGGGGGAAACTTTGGACAGAATCGGCTGCCAACTTGGATTGCATGTCCCCGCTGAGTGAATAGTTAATTAGATTATTATTTGCACTGTGCATCCTGACATACGAAGTTTAAGCAATGTAACATTAAGTGAATTTCATGATCTTTACACCAAACCTATGATAGGGGCAGGAGTTTCCAGCCCCTCCCACTCGTGGGATCGTCCAGTCCCGCTGAAACTCGATGGGCTTTTGGCTGGGCCGCCCCATCCCTGGCATCGGGTCCTACCACAACGGGGCGGGAAAATCCCAGCCAATGATTCTACCCTATTTGATATAGATTCAAATTTTGGAATCTGCAATATGACACACTTTCGGATTCCAAGGTTAATATTTAGGTGGCAAACATGGGCCTGAGTTTTTCCCTCGTCAGGCGTGTGTGATTGACGGGCTTGGAAGCGGACGCGAAGTGCGCTTCCGACTGAGATCGGCCCCCAACCGCGACTTAACACTGGCTGGCCAGCCAGCATGAAACACGTCCGGAGAAAGGCTCAGCACTGTTGTTGGTGGGGGAGGGGAGCCAACATCACCCCGTGTGCTGGTGAGCGCTTCCAGTGAGCTCCCTGAAGGCAGACAGCTGCCTCAGGGAGCTGCAGACCTCCAAATAATAAAAGAAAGCACAAAAATGAGCATGCAGCACAATCAGGCACTTGAAAGCAGGCCTCATAAAAAAAATAGTCCCCCAGATATTTCTTTTTATTTTACATCCTAATCGAAATTTCACCCCGCCCTTGGATGAGGTTTCATAAAATGTGTAAAATCCACCTGGCCGATTGGGCCACCCGCCCAACCATAAGGTTGGATGGGCCACGAAAAATCTTTGACAGTTGGGCCGTTAATGGCCTTAATTGTCTGCTTAATTATCGGCAGGCAATCTTCTGACTTCTGCGCGCGCCCGCTGAGCGAAACATCGTGCGAGGGCACAACGACGTCAGGGCCCTCACCCGACGTCATCTTACGTGATTTCATGCATGTTCGGGTCGGGGGAGTGCCCGGCCGCGGGACGTAAAATTCTGGCTTGTTTGTCGTGTGATCTGAAATTGATCTTACGGTTGCTGAATGCAGTACAGCTACTTTGAATGTAAGCTGTCCTGCTTCAACATCAAGTCGGTGTTCTTTCATTTTGTTTTACATTCTCTTCTTCACAAACATATTTTGCTTGACAAAATAAAATGTGATTTTGTATGAAAAAAGATTTTTATGAAAAAATATTCATATTTAAGTATTTTTTCATTATATGCACAGGATGTATGAGGTACCTGTTGGAAATGTTGCTTATCTCACATATCTGATGCAGTGGAACGTGACACTGTGGCATTAGAGAGGTAATGTGGCAAGTGTCGCTGAATGAGCTAAATTCTGCAACACTAGGTGCAAATCAAATAACATTGTAATAGGATGCAGCAGAGATGGGGACAAGTAGAGCACCATAACCAACAACATTTTGAGTGAAACTGAACTGGGAAAGTTCAGTTCAATTGAAGAAACCGCTCATAGTTCTGCACAAACACACATTATGAAGTACCTAATGAAATCCCAGGTAGGGATTGCATTTAAAACAAATGCAAATAGCTTTGCAATTTGGAGGTGCCATTGCAGGTGATTCAAGCGCACAGCCTGGTTTCGTAAAGGAAAAAATGATCTGCATTCATATACTTTTCATGACCTCAGGGTGCCCCAGGGTGACTTACAGACAATGAAGTACTTTCAAAGTACAATCGCTGCCTTAATGTAGGGAACATGGCAGCCAAATCTCATGCAGTCACGTCCCAGAAACACAAATAAAGACCAGGACAATGAACCATACTTTGCTGTCACTATTTTGTTTCCTTTGCTCCCAATCTAACAGAGTGGACTCAATATTAAAAACTAAAAGCACTTGTTACCAAATTAACTTAGAAATCAAAGATGCTTAAGAAACACATTTAATTTCAATGTATAGAACACCTGGATGGTAGATTTTCATCTTCACCACCTGGGTGGCATCTGGCATAGTGGATCATCACTGATTATAGGATCCACAGGTTTTCATCTTATTGACTGAGTGAGGTCTGTAATGGACTGGTGGGCAAACTGTTCTGCCTATGCAAAGAATTCAGAAAATTTGGCCCCTTCATTACAACTCACTGAGTTTGTTACTGCTTCTGAGTCTCTTTGCTGTGAGTTTCATTTTACTGCATGTTTGAGTTATCATTTTGAGTTATCATTTTGAGTTTCTTTTAATTTTATTTTTTTTCCAATTCTCTCCTTCAAGAGCTGGTTCCCACTGGGTTAAATTTCAACAAGTGTTTATCAGCTGGTTCTTCACTCAAATGACCATTCCCTGCGTGTGTGTGTGTGTGTGTGTGAGAGTGTGTCTAGATTCTGAAAGGCAAGAGATTATCTGAACATGGAGGATATCAGAGGCATGGTCAGTCCATCCCTGCACAGGTATTTTCCAATGGTAATCACTGAAGGACAAAGCAGAAATCCAGGCTGATAGTTTCCCCTTCCAGACACCAGGATACTGAGGTCAACTGGAGCACCTTAACTATTGCTCTGGTGAGATCAACTAGTTCAATACTCAACAGACCAGGGATTGGACCTGGAACCCTCTGGTCTTACAGCAAGGTATTACACCCTGAGGCATATTTACTCACTAAGTAATTAGGAGATCTTTAAATTAATCAGCGTGAGAAAAATTAGTCTTCTATTGGAAGAACAAAGCTACTAATCAAGACTCCATGATTGGAGTGATTGCGTTGTATATTGGTAGGGTTGCCAACTGTGATTAAATATATTCCTGGAGGTTTCATCACATGACTTTCCCACACGCTTCAGCCATTAGTTAGCCAACATATCCATCCTTTTGACACACTGTCTTCCTACGTCAATTGGAAACCAAAAAGACTCATTATCCAATTGGGTGATTCTTGATTGCCAGCCAAACAGCTTTTCTTCCCCCATTTTCAATATTTTTATATCTGGTAAAGAGAAATAGTCAAAGAAAATGACAAAAAAATTCCTTCTTTAATGTCCCGATGATTTTTCTCCAGGATTGCACACAGCAGTGTCCTGGAAATTCAACTTCAATTCCTGGAGACTCCAGGTGAGGTTGACAATCCTATATATTGACTGGAATATAAAGTCATAATCTACTTTTGTTCCCTGTTAAATATCTGTCTGAAGGTAACTGAACAGTTGATACACATGACATTACTCCAATCATGTGTTACTAATTCTTATTTGTGGCTTGTGATTACATCATCCCGTGTGATTTATATTTATGGCTAAATTTTGTTAAGGTTCACTGGTTTACAGAGGGATAGTACAAGTCATGCTGACCCAGAGGTAAAAATAAAGTGCTGTACTGTTCCAATGACACTTTTTAACAAATGCTGGAAATAAATGAGATGGCTCCTCTGCAGTCATTTGGCAAATGCTCTGCCTGGTATAAAACTAAGCCGTACAGACCAAGGCAGTACCAGGATAAATCTCTAATCTGTGCTGAATTAGCAGATATGATGTGAAGTTGTATGGATTTACAATTGTTCTCGCTTGTGGTCTGCACATAACGTCCTCAAGTTCTTGCGGGAAAAGGAGATGGTGGATCCTGTTGGATGGTTCCTTGAGCAGACTGTCAAAGTCATTTGGCGGAATGCCTTGTTGCCAGAACTTTCAAACAAGCACCAAGACATAGCTTGGCTTGTGATAAGAAGGGCCCTCCCTACCAGATGTTTACTGCAAGCCCGGTATCTCAGCGCCACCACATGCTGCCCTCAAAGCGGCTGCAGCGAGGAAGAGATCATTGCCCGCTTTCTTCTGGAATGCGCCTTTGCAAAGAAGGCCCAGAAAGAAATACAGAATTTTTCTGTTGAGCTTCATCCCGAGCAGCTCCATAACCTAGGCCTCTGTACTCCATGGCAGTTCTCAGGGATGCACACCAAGACAAATATTAACTGCTGCTGGAGGACCATCGACCTGGTGAAAGATGCTATTTTGTCCTCCAGAAACTTGGTCTTCCAGTGCAAAGTGCTGTCGACGACTGAGTATTGCAGGGCGACACATTCCCAGGTCCGGGACAAGGGATGCACTAAAGCTTGGGGCAGTTGCCACAAAGGCTCAATGGGGAAAGGCCACTGTACACTGAGGCCATAGTACACTGAGGGGCTGGACACCGTGTAAAACCCCTTGGACTGTATATGTGACATGAAATGAATATTGTAAATATAACTTCTAATTGTAAGTGTGGTGAGGCGCCTTAGAGTACCACATACTGACTGGTTTTGCACTTATATAATGTGAACTTTGAACTGTGATGCAATTTACTTTTATAAATTTTATGAATAAACTATATTTCATTAAAAAAAAATCCAGGTTAAGGTGATGGAGGTGGTGGGAAGGTGGGGGGGTGGGGGGGGCACGAGGGCTTGGTGGTGGCAGAGAACAAATTAGCCAGTCTTCCGCTCTTTGCCATTCCAATTAGAAAGTGTGAGTTTTTAATACCTTCATAGTCAAACAATCTGCAGACATTCACTGTCTAGGCCAACATATGAAGAACGGCCACTTGTACCAAGGTATCAGAGGGTGGCCATTGCCCATGGAATCATTTCTCTTTATGACTCAGGGAAAAGGAAGGGGAAAACTGTAAGATTAAAAAAAATGAATGGTATTTTTAAATCCTTTTTAAACTGGTGCATTAAAAGTTATTAAATATGGTTGGCTGGCTGGAAAAGTCACATGAGCTGTCATGAGGACAGGGAGTAGCTGCAGTCTTTAGCCATACCAGTTGTGCTGGGTTCTGAATCTGAGTGCCTATTGGTCACAAGACGGCAAAATTGATGGTGTGAACTTGATTCTGCAGATCCTGAATTTCTCAGCAGCTGGCTGTCTCAGGGCCTGAGGACCAGTGGTCCAAGCTTCCATGTTGGATAATCTGCCTGATATGGAGACCGGTATGTAAACAGGAAAGGTTGAGAAGTGTTCTTGATGATGCCACCGATTCCAAGCAATGTTGACTTCTGTTGAACCCTCAAACATTAGCACTGAGGATGATTTTGGATTTTGCTGTGATCACTATCATCAGTCTCAGCTCCTTTGAGATAATCATCAGAGGTTCCAAGTAAGCGTGATGCATATGCAGCAACCCATCATTTTAGAAGAGCACCCCTAAGACCTGAATCCACAGGCCCTAGAAGCAGAGCTGAATTCTACAGCCTTCCTGCTGTCAGATTCCATTTTCACCTCTAACACTCCATGGGTTGTGTCTCACCCAGTGCTCATCAGAAATAATTACATTCACTGAATAACTTTCCCTGGGCTGGTAAATGAGAAAGAAAGGGTGATGACAGCATAGCTGGGGATGTGGTTTGTTGAACAAAGGGAAAAGGTTGTTCACCTTATTTTTTTCTCCTCCTCGTTCATATTGGCATCTTGCATTGGGTTAGCTATAATGTCATGTGGCTGCGTAACAGTTCCTCTGAAGATGCCAGATCATCGACCAGGAGACAGGAGGGTGATGTGGATCAGAGTCAATGAAAATATGGGAGAGTCTGAAATTATTCCACTTTAAGGAGCACTAGGTACTGGTCATTGGGAGTGAGGAAGGTTGAATTGTTGCTCAGTGGGAGAAAGGGGTTTATTGGACTCAAAATGGTCCTCAATGGCAGGCAGTCCCAAATTGTTGGTCTGTGGGGACAAGGGGAGCAAAATCCTGCTCAAGGGTGGGTTGAATGGCAATTGGCTGTTTGTGTGGGTGGGCAAGGGATAACTGAATATTTATGCAGATGAGCAGGTAGCCAAGCAATCTGCAATGCCATGGGTCACTGCATTAGATGATTGGTGGATGACTTCAACAATGTCAACCACAATGGGATCAAGTGAGCAAGGGCAGTGATTGGGTGCACAGTCTTGGCTTTTCTGGGTGATTGCAGGAGCAGGGGCTAGGGAAGGAGCAACCCTGAAATAGAATGTTGTGATGCACTTTGTAATTTAAATTACAGATATGTGTGGATTTTAAACATTTTCTTTAATTTGAGAAAGAATGGGAGAAAAATTGCTCTTGTCACCAAACCTAACATTGTCAATGCATTGAAAAATAAATTGTTTGTCAGGTTATTGCCGTTGGCAACTAAACTTTTCCCTCACTATGATCTGAAAGTAAATTTATGAAAGGCATAATGATTAATATATTGTGCATGGATCCTGTCTTCATTTCCCTGTTATTGATCAGATCTCCTTCAGGAATGTACCTGGGATGAAATCCACTTCTGAGTGAATCTAACAATGTGTGCTGCTATAATGTGGCAGTATAAGCACAGAGCTAGCCTGACACTGGAGGGAGCCTTCGATTTCCTCCCCATATCTCCAGACAGCCCTGACTGGTGTGATGATTTAAAGTTGCATTGCTGCTGACTTCTTTTGCTCGAATAGCAAGATTTCTGTGATTTTCAGTACAATTGATTGTAAACTGATTGTAACCATGCCATATAGCCTCTCTGGGTGCCAATATAAATTCACTTCTGCTGTAGACCAAGATTAGATCTGACCTTATGTTATGTGCCCTTAGCTGATTGCTGAAGAGTTTGTAACTTGCAGCTTTAAATTCTCACAGCAGCATCATGCATCATTTATACTGTACAGTTTACCAGATCACAAAAATTAAAGGACTGAAAATTGGTTCTTCAGCTGTTTTACCTTTTGATCCTATTATCGTCATTAAGATACAAATTACTATTTTCCTCTTCACCTCTCCAATCTGGGTCAGAGACAGGGCTACAATACTATGACCCCAATTTTTTGCCATGTGCTTCAACCTAGAAAGGCTTCACACAGGTAGCAAAAGTTGCATTCTTTGCCTTAATTTATGTGTAGCAGCTCATGATTGGGTCTGTGATAGCCACAAACCACCGGATAAGAATAACCACTGAGACAGGTCACTGCCATGAAGCAGCAAATTCAAGAATACGTACATACTGTTCATTAGATTTCTGAACCTCTGAAGACTGTAGCACTACGAACTGGCATTCTGCCATAAAACATGCCTGCGATGTGTATCGAGTTTTGTAGATAGCACTGAAACTGAAAAGAAATGGAAAACAAACCCGATTCAACAACTGTATGCATGAGTCTAGAGCCTAGAATGTGTCACATTTTGTTGCCAATACAAAAAAATCTTTACATTAAAAAAATTAATCATTTTAAGCTGGGGTTTTCCTATTTTAAATCAGAAGTTTACAAACAGCTACAATTGTCTAAAAATTGAGTTCAGGAGTACAAGATTGTGTCGGAAATGTTGCAGTTTTTCAGCTACATACACATTTACTTCACCCTTTCATATATATTATCAGCAAACTTACCAGATTATGATTTGGGCCTGTAAATTAATAGAACATTTAAGTGCTGATAATTTATGTCACCAGAAATAGTCGGGCAAATTAGAGATTCCACCATCATCAAGTGTTTAATTGCTATGGAGACACAGTTCAACCAATCACTTAAAGCTAAACCATATTAATGCTATGGTAGTATATTGAATATTCAAGAGAGCATGTTCACAGTGTAGACAGCTTCGACATCAAATAAAATGCCAGCGATGGCTTGGAGACTGAAAAGATCAGCACCTGATGGTGCTGTGAGATGGCATATACAGCCCTGTCTAATGGAGTGGTAAGAAGGTGTCCACATCTGTAACTCGCTTATCGTAATTTCTGGATTACAGGCCGCTAAGAGCAAAGTGAATGGGGAGGAGGGGGAGGACGGAAAATGCTCCGGAAGAGGCTGTTGACTGGCCTTCTCAGTTAGGGAGCGGCTTGTGTCATGCAGGAGAATCTGAAGAAGGTAAAAATAACAAAAGCGTGAGAGGGGATGACTTCCAAAAAGTACTAGCGTGTAATAAAATCATTATATTCGGGCCTGAGGATAAGCAATAAACACAATACTTGCCAATTTATATTACTGCTGTTTTGTGGAGAACAGATGTTCTGCAAGGCAATTGGATATCAGTGATTCAAGTTTGTACCTGTGAGGTGGTTTCAGTTCATTTCAGCCAGACCTGCTGAGTATTTCCAGCACTTTCTATTTTTATTTCAGGCTTCCAGCAGTATTTTCCATTTCTATCAGTTCATTTCACCCAAGCTAGGAACTCTCCTGCCAAAAGTCCAGTTAAAATTCCTAATTTACTGGATTATCCAATTGAGTCCTCCCGCCTAAGGTGATTTCTCTTCTCTTCCCTACCATTTTGGCTAAAATTCATTGAATGATCACAAGGAAGATAATATTTGCTATTCCAGGTTGCCTTTTCCAGTGCACAAATGTGTTGTCTTCATTCACAATCTGTACATTATTTAATCTTCTGGTCCCAATTTTAAAGTTTAAATATCCCCCCCTCTACTCCTATGCCACTCCTAAAAGTTATTTTGACAACTCACAGGGATGAGAGCACTGACATGGGTGATGTTGCCTCAGATTTTCTTTCCCCTAGAGGGCCTTCACTCTGGACATACTTAGGATTGAACAGCCAGCTGGAAACTCATCACATGGAGGGTCACAGCCTCAATTCTGTTGTGTTGCAGCAGCGCACTTGGAGCTGCAATGTGCTGTGCCTCTGCACACTCCCTCACACTGTTTCCATCTAACTCGTGAGGCCTTTCAATATCCGAAAAGGTGAATGGAAATGGAGCAGAGGAGGCACTTCTACCATCATGTGGCATGAAAAAAATGCATTTACTGTATGGGACAGAGCACAACCTATCCAATGACCAAGATAGAGCATTTCCTCTCAGAGCATCACGATAGCACTGTTTATTAGAACAGTTGTAGGAAGTGGAAACTATGGTCAAAATGTGACCGAGACAAATTAGTTAATCTTGCAAATGTGAAAGTCCCATTTTATAAACGCCCACCTATTCAACAGAGGAATAAAGGTCACAGGTTGCTTTCAGCCACAAGTTTATCCTGTCCTTATCAAGTTTTCACTTTTCTTTCACTGTAACTTGTTGTCTAAGTGTCAATTTAACTCCAGCATCACGTGGACTCAAATTCCTTTAGTGCCTTTTTTGTTTTATTCTGAAGAACATTTTTTTTATAGAGAATTTAAGGTAGACAAATGTTTAATTTTCTTTCACCAAATTCCTCTCTCAACTAAAGAAGAGTGTTAGCCCAACAGGACTTACGCTCTCATATTGAAAGAATTGTGGAACGAAACATCACTTTCTTCTTAGGATTTACATTCTCTTTGACAAATGACAATAACTGTCTGAGTCTGCAGGGCCCACTTTATCCACACCCACAATGTACAATAGGGGAATAATGAAGGGCCTTATTGGGCCTCATGCAGCACCATATATTGGAAATTTGGGTACTCAAGATCTACCTTCCATGGTTGGAAAATTGGGCATCGTGGAAGTCCAAATTTCCGAAATACAGCAAGGCCTCCTGACAGGAACATGAAGGTGGAAAATTAGTTCTGGCTAGTTCTACCAATGTGTGCCATTACTGTCTCACATAATAATAACTTATATTTATATAACATGTTTAATGTAATAAAAGATCTTGAAGCACTTCACAAGTTATCAAACAAGATTTGTCACTGAACTACATAAGGGGGTATTAGTACAGATGACCAAAGGCATGGGAAAGAAGTAGGTTTTAGAAAGCACCTTAAAGGAGGAGAGAGAAATAGAGAGGCAGAGAGGCTTAGGGAGGGAAGTACCTATCTTAGATCCTAAGCAGTTGAAGGCAAGGTGGAGTGATTGAAATCTGGGATGTGCAAGAGGCCAGAATTGGAGGAAGTCAAAGATCTCACAAGATTAACCAATATGGTAATTCTTTTGTATTTAACTTGTTTCCAATCTTATTTTACAATATTTCAGTGTCATAAAGCCTTTTTTCTTTTTCTATTTAAATGTTGTATTCCTTAAGTGGGAGTATGTTTACACTGATGGAAGGAACACTTCCCCATTTTGTGAACCCAGCAATAGCAATAACACCAGGTCAGGTAAAGCTTCCTCAGCCTAAGTTCAGACATGCACCTCTATTACCACAGCACCAAAGACTATTTTTTCCCCCCTTCTTCCACATCAACCACCCTGTGGAGTGAGGCTTCCAATTTCACACCAAATTAGGGATAGATTTGGGAGATGTTCACTAGGAACTGCAGAAACCCTGTTTCACATTGGAACAGAGGAGTCTTTAGCTATTCTTATACCAATGCTGTTTAATTTCCGTTTCCAGGAGGCCAGTGGCCATGTGTTGGCTCCCAGTGTTCGTATTTTTTCCACTGAATTCAGCATTCTCCTATGTTGGCAGTGGCCTCATAGACCCAGATTTCCTGGATCTTCCTTCCAGATAAGGGTGTCAGATTTAGCAATTCAAATGCTGGGATTATGTTTCTCATTGCTGACCTCCTGAAACATGAACAATAATGGGCCAGCTTTTGCTGGTTATTAGTTCCTGCATCCTTCAGCTCAAGTTATTTTGCCCTACATGTTTTTGGGCATGCGAGCTGATAACAGTGTGATGAGGGTAACAGGGCATCTGGGACCTTGGTGAATGAATGGGACAACAGCGTATCTCCTTAATCAATCAGATTTATAGGTTTAAAAAATAGGCAGAAAGGACAGTGAGTCAGGGTGAATTAGAATGGATAATCCCAATGTCAAATCAGGTACAGTCAGAGAAATAGAGGGAGAAAAGAGACAGAATATAAAAGTAAGAGAAAAAAATCAAAATGTATTTTTTTTAACTCTAAAACAACATTTCACAGTGAAGGTTGAGAGGGGACCTGATAGAGGTGTATAAGATAATGAGGGGCATAGATAGGGTGAATAGGAAGGCACTTTTTCCATTAGTAGAGAGGTCAATAACCAAGGGGCATAGATTTAAGGTAAGAATTGGAAGACTAAGAGGGGAATTGAGGAGAAATTTTTTCACCCAGGGGGTGGTGGGAGTCTGGAACTCACTGCCTGAAAGGGTGGTTGAGTCAGAAACTCTCGCAACATTTAAGAAGTATTTAGCTATTCACTTGCATTGCCATAGCCTCCAGGGCTATGGGCCAAGCGCTGGAAAATGGGATTAGTGTAGTCAGATCTTTGTTGACTGGCATGGACACGATGGGCTGAATTGCCTCCTTCTGTGCTGTAGTTGTGTGAGTCTATGAGCCTACCTGAAGAAATGAGACTTCACACTTTTAATTGTTCACTTTCACAGCCATAGAGGTTGGTTGGCAGTCATTAACAATTATCACATTGTTAAAAGTGTACTATGCTATTAATTATAGTGCCATAGAACCTTTTCCATCCACCCAAGTAGGCAGATGGGGCTTTGGTTTAATATCTCATCCGAAAGGCAAACACAGACAACTGGGGCACAATCGTTGATGACTGTGACCTCTGGAGGATGACTGTTTCGAGGGGCATTGGATGAGGTGAGCAGAAACAGGAAGCTCAATTGGCTGAGAAAAAGGCCCAGTGAAAACAAATGTTGGCGAATCATGCACTTTCTCAGTCCACTGTCTTCCTCTGCAGCGAATGTGGCAGAGACTGCCATGTCGTGGTAGAGCTCCTGAGCCACACCAGGCAATATTTAACACAGAACTGACAACCATGACGCAAACCATCGTCTCATGAGACGGAAGGCTGCCAAAATGAATTACTAGACAGCTTTTTGTGATGAGTTTAAGCAACTTCATCAATCTCACAGGGAGGTTATGAGTGAGCTGCCATTTACCAATGGTGGAGTGGTGAAAATCGTCCGCACCTGTATTGTGGCAACTTGAAATTCACACACACCTCTTTTTTACCACAAGTTGCAGGCTGATTTACACATTAATAATAACAGACATGGACCATTCAGACATCATTACTTTTTCAGCAAATTCCTGCAAAGCAGCGCCAGGGTAAATGTTCAGCTTGGTTCAGTAGTGACAGCCCTACTTCTAAATATACTCTAGGTCTTGAATATATATAATTTATAATATATAATATATAATTTAAAATATATATGTAATTTAAACCTACACATTTACATAATATCTTTAAATATCTAGAACATTGAATTAATCCTTTCTATTTCACCATCAGCTGGATAAATTTGGTATGTAGTAATAAGCCGAGAAATAAATAAATACTGGTACTGTATTTAGACAGGAATCAAATCTGGCAAAGTTCTTAAGTGTATATGATAACTTTCTCCATTTGCACATTTCTTCTCATGTTTTAACTTCTTTATAATAAAGTGCTTTATGACATTATCCGCTATGTGAGGGGTGCTACAAAATTCGCACCTTGCTCTTTCGTATCTCTCGGTGAAGGTGGTGGTTAAGTGGTAAGCAGTTTCAAATATTTTACCTGTCTTAATTATTTATTGGCCCTGATGGCTTCATGCTAACACACAAAAATGTATGCCTATACATATACACATAGATAAAGACATCCAAACTTAGATATACAGCTATATATCATGAGAAAACTTACATGTATTCTTATATGCTTGCAAGCACATCTATGCATACAGATGCATTGGGGTAAAATTCAAATTAAAGCCAATGGAAAGGGGAATTAAGTGTGGTGTTTAATAGGTGGCTGATTTGCTACTGCTTATTTTCTCCCCTGCTGTAGCTAAATTTTACCTTCGTTATATACACAGACCTCAAACTCCATGGGGTGAATTTTACCGCCCCTCGCTGGTGTATCTGAAGGCAGGTTGGGGGCACATAAAATAAAATGAGTAGCCAGACCACCCCCAGCCTGTCCCTCATATTATGGGGGACAGTTAAAGTGTCAGACAACCCGCCTGCCCTTAAGCCTATTCAGGCCCTTAAGTGGATAATTAACTGCCAGTTAAAAGCCTCACTCCACCCCCACCGCAATTTTTTTACCTGCAAAGGAGGGTGAGAGGAAGGCGAGCAGCCCAGCAGCTATGACATTCCAGGTTGCTGTCGAGCATAAAAGGAGGTACCTCCATTGGGGGGGGGGGGGGGGGGGGGGTCAACTGTGCCAACTGGGGGCAGCCCCTCAAGATGGTACCTCCCCTTTATGCCCCCCCCGCCACTGCCCTCTGTAATATGACACCCACCCCACTCACTGTGGTTTTGCAGCCATGCCCGCCCAAAATCCCTGGAACTACCTTAAGTCTGGTATCCATCTTCACTCCTTCTTTGGGACTACCTGTAGCCCTAGCTGTGGCCAATACTCTCTTCTGGCACTGCTGGGACTACAGAGCTTCTGGCCAATCTGATTGGCCGGCAGCTCCCTAGGGCAGGACATCCTGTCCCTGAGTGGCGGAGGACCCACTCTTAAATAATTAAGGCCACCCCCAGGTTAGTATCGCTCTGGCCAGCTGGATTTAAAGTCGGGGAATTTAAAATAACCAATGAGGTTAAAATAAGTTTTTCATTCTTTGAACTGCTTCTTTCAATGTCTATGTTTATCTGGGCAAGATTAAGAAGTGTGAAGTGAGGTAAAGTTTCTGTATTTGATACCATAATGGCTCCGTGTGATTGACACTTCTATAGGGTTGTAGGAGCAGCAGTTTTATTCAAAGGAGATTTTTGAATGGGTGTTTTTTTTAAGTGCATTTCAAGACTTGCCATATGGCTTATTGGTACTATGGTGTATACAGGGTGAGTGGGCATGGAGGATGCAGGGGGACATGGAAGGGGCATTGGGGAGTGTTTGGGAAGGTGAGCAGGTGTAAGGGGTGGGGGGTCTAGAACCTAACTGCTTTTAATACAACTGGGACGATGTCCCATAGGATCAAGGAGGGCATTCTAACCACCTCCATTTCTCCTGTTTTCCACCATACAGTTGCATCCTTTCTCTTCTCAAGTATTTGCTTGAGAAGATGCTGTGACTGGTGTGGCTTCAACAGCCATATGCTCATAGTCCTTTTATCCTTTCATGGGATGAGGGCAATGCTGGCAAGGCCAGCATTTGCTGCCCATCCTGAATTGTCTTGAGCCGAGTGGCTTGTTAGGCCATTTCAAAGGGTACATTACTGTGGATATGTAGGCCAGACTCAGTACAGATGGCAGATTTCCTCAAGAGCCAGATGGATTTTCACAACAATTGATAATAGTTTTGTGGTGATTATTACTGAGAGTAGCTTCAATTTCAGGTTTATTAATTGAATTGAATTGGCCAGTTGCCATGGCAGGATTTGAACCCATGTCCCACAGTATTAGCCTGGGTCTCTGGATTACTAGCCCAGCAACATTACCACTACATCACTATCTCTCAGTGTTGGATAAAAATATTTCCAACCTCTCTCTTTGTGTACATGTGTACATTTATTTGCATGTTAGATGTGCATACTGGAGAATATCAGTGTCAACTGGGTACTTAAGCAATTCAAATTTTGGGATTAAGGGATTCTGAATTGGCCTGCTGGCAAGTCTTGGCCCCATTATAATTAATGGCGTTCCTATGAACACACTTTGCTTTATTATTGGAGCAATGCGAAGGGGGGCAGAGATGCAAAATGCCAGCCTCCTTGAGATTACTAATATCAAAGATACTTAAACAAGACAATATAAAGGATTATAAATCCATCTTTTCAGGAGACAGTTTGGGGGACTAATTTAAACTGAATGTATTCCTCTCACACCTTCCTCCCCCTCAGGCAGTGAAGCATTCGACATGAAAGCCAGAGAGCAGTGGCTTTATAGAAAAACCTAATGAGTCTTTGATGACATGTTTTATGAGCAGCCTCAATGGGGAACAAATATTAAGCAGCCTAGGTACCCTTAATGAAGCACAAAATCCATATAATTAATATCAGTTTCAATTTATTAACAAAACATCTTTAATTTCATTATTAAATTTCACATATTACTAGTTAAACAAAACCGGAAAATCTTCCTGCATAATACACTTGTTAGTGCTGAGCACTAATATTTTGCAGTATTTATATATACTTGTCTATATTTCAGATGGCTCTCCTCATTGTAAATATGAAAAAAATGTGGATTGGAGTAAAGGATCATTTTTATTGCTGGGTTTTCACCTTAATCCTGTGATTAAATAACCGCTAATTACCTGTAATTATCCACAACCACAGACACTTTTGTTTCTCATTTTCGCCATTTGCATTGTCCAGATATACCACAGATACCTTACCAGAAGCAGCTGAAGTTTACACATAGCATTACCGCAATTTCAGAGTAGATACTCCAACTGCTTAGTTCTGATTTCAGGATGACTGCCATTTAAAGGACTAGTAGTTTTAAAAAATTGCCCTTGGTGGGCGCAGCGCCTTGGTTGTGCTGAGTCAGTTGATTGTAAACAGTAGCCCCGGGCTGAAAAGGGAGGAATCAGTCTCTGGTTACTGACCAGAGACTGTGTCGGAAAGTGTACGTATTAACCACCTATATTTATATAGTGCCTTTTATGTGATAAAGATGCCCCAAAACAAATCACAGGAACAATATAAACAAAACACCTTTAATTTTTTGAACCTCTCATTATTAAATTTCACATATTACTCGTTAAACAAGCCTGGAAAATCTCCCTGCATAATACACTTGTGAGTGCTGAGCGCTGATATTTTGCAGTATCCATAAGGAGGTATTAGGTCAGATGATCAAAAGCTTGGTTAAAAAGCAAGTTTTTAAGGAACACCTTAAAAGAGGAAAGTGAGGTAGAGAGGCAGAAAAGTGTAGGGAGGGACTTCCTGGGGAGAGATTGGCACCTAGGACGCTGAAGACATGGCCACCAATGGTGGAGTGATTAACATTAGGGACACTCAAGAGGCCAGAATTAGATGAGTACAGATATAATCAGAAGGTTTTGGGGCTGGAGGAGATGATGGAGATAGGGAGAGGTAAGGCCATTTCGGGATTTGAAAACGAGGATGAACATTTTAAAAACAAGACATTGGGCGCAATCATCCCAGATTTGCACAAAATGAGGTAGCTGGCAGGAAAAAAGGATGTTTTACCTGCCAGCCATCATGGCGGATTTTCGCGCTCTATCATCCCATTCCTGAAGCATCCCACCTCATTAATAATGCATACCCGGGAAATACACTGGGTCACTGGCAGGGCAGACTCTGATTTGCCTGCCTCGCTGTCACCTCAGGTCTTCAATAATCCGGGCGCCATATTTAAAGGGTGCCCCTGTACAGAGCTAGCTCTCTCTAAGGTGCTGGAAAGTCACGGCTGCCAAAGTGGGGAAACATGCTGCCCCCAAATTTAGCAACACCTCCCTTGGATGCCTACTGGACATTGTGGACTGAAGTCCTGCCGTGAAGTCCTCTATCCCCACTCTGGGCGAAGATCAATAAGCAAGGTTACCAATACAGCATGGGAGACGGTGACAGCGGTGGTCAGTGCCAACATCCTGCAAAAGAGGACAGCCACCCAATGTTGAAAGAGGATCAATGATCTCCTCCATTCCACCAGGGTCAGTCAATCTTCTCATCACTCTCAACTCACACACTCACAAGCCCATCACACATCCACAGGGACCTCACTCACTGCCAGTTCAAAGGGCATCACCATTCACCATCTCACACACACCTTCACCTGACCTCGGGGCATGTCCTCATCCCATCCATGGCACCACTCACCACACACCAGGCATACTTCTCATCTGGCCTGGCAGGTGTCCAGCTTGTACTCTCTCCATCTGTATTCATGCAGGACAAGTTGGCACACAACAAAAGGGAGAGGTCGTAGGCTGGTGGAGGAATGCCTCACATCAAGGTCCTCACAGACTTCGAAAATAGAGTCATCCAGCTGGCTGGCGACGATCTGGACCATTCCTGTGCTGACGGTGAGGTCGGGACTGCACAATCAAGTGAGGATGCAGCAGTGCAACATCCATCAGGCAACTGTGCTGTGAATGAGTGTCCCTGTTCTGCAGTCCCCTGCCGTGCACTAATTACCCCTCCTTGTTTTTGCAGGCACATCTGGGAACCAGCTGAGGGGGTCCACGGCCCAGTCCCTCAACTCAAGCCTAAAGGCGCCTTGGAAGAAGAACCAGAAGGCATCCTTATTGAAGACCCATCACAGTGCTCACCCACACCCTCCACCAGTGCAGAGACACACACATCGGTGGGACCTAGTTCTAGAGTAGCCTCAGGGTCACAATCTGGTGAGCACATCGCACTGTCTGACCCACAGCGGGCGGCAGCAGGGACTTCCCAGGTTTCCAACACTCGGAGGATTACTGGAGGCCAGGAGTTTGCTGAGTCCGAGTCAGATGAGGAGGTTCTGGACTCGGTCATACCTCAGTTGTTGGAGCTGCAAAGACAAGCTCAGGAACATCAGGAGGGGATGTCCGTTGCACTCCTCAGATTGCAAGGGATGATGGAGGAGTCCGTCACCTTCACTCTGAGGTGACAGCACCGGTATTATGCAAATGCACTGAGGTCAACATTGGTAGGATGGCGGCCATCATGGAAACCTTGGTCCAGGACATTGCTCCTGCACTATCATGCCGGCTGAACTCCATCACTGATGCCATAGTTGGCCTCCAAAAGTATAAATGAGAGAAGGGTATGGGGAAGCTTGATCTCACTCCAGCTTCCCCTTCTCTTCAAGGAGTCAGCCAGGGGCCCTTGGGCACCCATAGGGAGGAGGATCAGCAGGTGCACACCCCAGGACCGTCCACCCAGGTGACTTCAAGAGTGTCCATGTGGTATATGTGACCAACCAATTCCCTATTTATGCACAAGTCTTCGGTGATACTGACTCTTAGTCATCTGCAGGAATGACATGCGCCGTCTATCGACCCTGGGTCCAGCAAGGTGCCTACGAGCAACAGTTCGCTGTGGATCTTCAGCTGCATGTGCAGCCGGCCTAGTCATCCTTCATCTTGAGGGAGGTGCTCCTCCCTTTGTCAAGCCAGGGCCCTCTGCTGCTCTCTTCTTCATCTTCTCTGGTTTCCATAAGCCATGATGCATATCACCAAACCACCAGGTTCTACGATCCTGATGGACTCCTCCTGCAGGATCAAAGAGAGAGATGAGTGGGTTAGCAGGGTATATGAAGAACATCTCTTGGTCTGAAGGTCCTTTCACGCATGCAGGAGTGCGCTGGCCACCACTTGGATGGCCAGTGTGTTGTGGGCTCATTGGCTGTCCAAAACCCAACCCGCCTTTGCCCCATTCTAAATGGCCAATTGTCGTCAGCTTCGGCCATTGGACTGCATGCTTTGCTCTCAGCTCAGGCATTCTCCTAACCCACACTGCAAAGCTGTGCTGTTATCTTGAAGGATGAGGGACACTGGTCCACACCTTAATAAAGACATTGCAAGGGACTATGAGCGTCTCCACCAGTAACTGCACCATGGCCACCTTTCACAAGGGGATTATACAACTTGCTCAGTCGGCCAATTGTTCTGTTGCCCCCTAAAATGCACATTAATTTGCAGTCTGTGTCCGAGGGGTGAAAAGTTCTGGAGCATTTGGTGGCACATTCATGCTTTCGTGTTGCTTGAGTGGGCAAAAGAACTTCAGAGGCCCGACTCCAAGCCTGTCAATGGAGCTGCTGCTGAACGGTCTCAGCTGTGGAAGAATGCTCACTTTTGACAAGCTTTTCCAAGTGTGTGGCCTCTTCCCTCACCCTCCCCCCCCAAACCCCAGCATATACTTGAGTACTTCCTTCAGTCTGTGCTGCCTTGCCCCCCCACCCCCAACTGTGAAATGTTTCCTTTGGCCTCCCTGTGAACAAGCTCCCTGTTATAGCTCTGAGTACAGCACCTTTGGGCAGTCTCGGGTCGGCCATTCTGATGCCATGCTCTGTCCATCTCGGCTGATGTGAGATTATCACAGCCTCTATACTTGGCGCACCTGTGTCTTGGAAGATGCTCATGTTTCTCTTTTTGTCCTCTCATTTAATTCACAAGATCCTTCTAAGACAGTGTTGATGATGTTGTTCTAGGGCCTTAACATGGTGCCTATAAGTTGTCCAGGTTTCAGCACTGTAGACAATTGTAGGGAGAACCACTGCCCAAAACACTTCAAGTTTAGTGTCAAGGCTTGATGTCACGATTATTGAAAACCCGAGAACATGATTTACCATAGGCTGAGTAGCACACTGGATTCAATGATATACCTCTTCATCATGTCAGCTTTCGGGATAGACAGATTCAAAGATATGGGACGTGAGGGACATTTCTCAATATTTCACCATGAGTCTCAATTGAAGTGATTGGATTTGATACATTTGGTGTGAGTTGATAGAGGACTTTGGCCTTCCTGGTGTTCAGAGCAAGTCCCATATTCCCATAGGCTTTGGTAAATACATCAACTATCTTTTGTAGTTTTTCTTCGGAGTAAGCACTGATGCGTGCATCGTCAGCATACTATAGTCCTATTACAGGAGTGGTTGTGACCTTCAGCCGTTTGATGTTGAAGAGTTTGCCATTGCTGCAATAAGTTAATACCACACCTGAGGGGAGCCTGTCAGTACTAAGCTGCCACATTGCTGCAAGAAAGATTAAGGATACTGTTGGTGCAATTGCACACCGCTATTAAACACACTGGGTTGAATCTTGCCTATGTCGGGCTGGCTGGGCGGGAGTGAGCACAGAGCCGATCGCCACCCGCGATCGGCTGCGCGCCGCCATTTTGTGTGGGCGGGCCAATTAAGGCTCACCCAGTGTAATACGCAGCCGGTGGCACTATCTGTGTGGGTGGGGGGAGGAGGGAATGTTGGGGCCTGCGCACTTTTGCGCATGCGCAGGAAAAAGCGCAGCAATCTCCCTGAGGCAGCTTCGTGTCACATGAGCTGGGACATGTTTGTGCACTTTGCAAAATTTATTTAATTATTTTATTAAACCTTCAGGAAACCTCATCCCGCCCTTGGATGAGGTTTTCTGAAAAATGCGAAGGCCGCTTGGGCTCTTCGCCTGCCCACCAACCTTAAGGTTGGACGGGCAGCACTGTTAACAACATCAATTACTTTTTTAATGACCTTAATAGGCCTCCGGCGTGCACCCACCGAACGCAATATCGAAATGACGCGTGATGATGTCGGGATGCACGCCCGACGTCATCGCGTGTCATTTTACGCGTTGGCGTGTTGGGACTGCCCCCATATGCCGACGGTAATATTCTGGCCACTGTCTATTGTGACAGTGAAAGGCGCTGTGGTGGAGCTATTGCATAGTATTGTTATTTGCATATTGTCATGTAGGAGACAGATGACGATTGTGAACTCAGCTGGACATCTATGTCATTGTAGCTCCTTCCATTCAATTCACTGAGTCAAAAGCTTTTATGAGATTATGCAGTTTGGAAGCCACACTGGAACTATGGAGGAACCTCCTCTGCGATTGGTGAGAAGTGATTAAGGAGTAACCGAGCTAGGATTTTGTCAGAGTTGAGAGCAATGCTATTCTCCTGTAGTTACTAGAGTTTGATTATCCCCCTTTCTTGAAGATTGGGATCATCATGACATCTCTAAGGTCGTTTGGAATTCCTTCATTCTACCAGGGCTTCATAAATAGGGCATGTACCTGAGAGATCAGTATGTCTCCTTCATATTTCAGTACTTCTGTGGGGCTACTGTCAGCACCAAAATCATTGTTGGTTTTTATCTGGCTGGCAGCAGTTGGATCATTCGCCAAGCATTGGATCATTGTCTAGTTCACTTCTGATCATATGTTGTGGGAGGTTCTCTAGCAGTTGCATGTCCACCATGGCGTTCTGATTGAATAGTTCTACAAAGTGCTCTTTCCAGCAGGTGTTGAGACTGCCTGTGTCCTTGAGGAGAGTCTTATTATCTTTGGATCTTACCGGTGTTGGTTCATGTGTTGAGGGTTCATAGACCTCTTTTTTGCCTTGAAAAAGACACACGTGTCATGCATGACAGTGAGAAGTTGAATTTCCTCAGCTTTCTTTGTCCATCATTTGTTCTTCAAATTGAGGGTTCTTCTTTGAACTTCAGTTGGCTGTTCGGTTGGCTGTTGGATGGGCTTCTTTTCTGTGGCGTTTGGATCCTGTTCCCAGACTTGGAATGCTGACCTCAAGGTTATGGAGGGTAGAATGCAAGAGATCAGCCAGGGCTGAATTGGAATAGTCAAGTCTAGAGGTAACAAAGGAATGAATGTTTCAGCAGCAGATGACCTGAGACAAAAGTTGAGACCAAAGTTGGGCGATGTTTTAGAGGTGGAAATAGGCCGTCTTAGTGATGACACGATATGTTGTTGGAAGTTCATCTCCGGGTAAAATATGACACCAAGGTTGAAAACCTGTCTTGGGTTGTTATCAGAGAGAGCGATGGAGTCAGTAGCTAGGGAATGGTGTTTGGAGTGGAGACTGAAAACAATGGCTTCAGTCTCCTCACTATTTAATTGGAGGAAGTTTCTGCTCATCCAATATCTGTCAGATAAGCAGTCTGATAATTTAGCAACAGTGGAGGAGTTGAGAGAGAGGCAGTAGTGAGGTAGAGCTGGGTGCCATCAGTATATACATGAAAACTAACGGTGTCCCTTCAGATGATGTCACTGAGGGACAGTTATGTAGGTGAGAAATAGGAGGGGCCAAGGATAGATATCAGGGAGGACAGGAGGCTTAGACTGTAACACCCCTAAAAGTTAAATAACATGCAAGCACTGGCAAGACTGACACACAAATAATAATTAATTTGATAAGGTACCAGAAGGGGGTAGTGCCAAGGTAGAAAGACCTATTCGGATAAAAAGGGGAGAAACAAAAAAGGAGGAGAAAACAATTTTGGAAATCCTCTTATTGTAGGGGAAAGATGAAGAACTGAGAAGAACCCCAACTTATTTCCTCTTGATATTATTGGCCCAGATTTTGCAGTCAGTGAAGTTAAATCCATTGGGTAAAGCGATAGGCAGGCTCGATCTTTTTTTCTTGCCTTGCCTTTATTTTGGTGCAATAAGTGAATACAGTCAAGCCTAGGCTCAAACTCTTCAGGCAGTAACATATCTTTATCAAATCATCCCTTTCTTACATTCAAATCTCCCGCTTATTTCACTTAACGCCATGATTGGTTATAAGTTTATGCATTGCCTTATATGGTTTATTCTCTTTGTGTATCCTCAGCAGTCTCGGCTGCTCCCTTCGGCCTGTGGCGAATTTCAAGCTGTTAATTTAAACTATTGCTGAGGTGATCAGAGTCATTACCTTCTGCTAATTTAATCACTCACACATTATTGTATGTCCCAACTGTCCTTTCTGCTCATTTCCAACTTAACTCCTTTTTTGCCTTTTTTCAACCAGTCAGTGGCTATCGAATGGAGCTCACTGTTCAGTAGACTCACAGCTGCCCACAGGCTTTTTATGGGCTTTTGTATGGCTACTCACTGTCATTGAGCGAGGCGCCCTCTAGAGGGGTTCTAGAATCTCTACGAAGAGGGCAACACCGTGTGTCCTCAGCCAATCATTCATGGATTGGTTATATAATGCATAAATAATGCATGCTTACTGGGGCAGGCAGAGTCTGAACTGGGGAGAGTAAATTAGAATATTTAATTCAATGTAAAATGATGTACCGAGAGCAAAACAAAGACAATGAATTTTAAAGTGATTTAAGTATCATGTTTCTGAATGAATGAATAAAATCAAACATTTCTAATCACGAGGTCTGCTCCCCTTTAGTAATTTTTTAAAAATTCTAAACTTACACTGCTTTTTTTTCTGTAACAGTACTGAGATATTGAAAACAGACAGCTTAGCGATGTGATGTAAATCAGGCTGAATAATTCAGCATGATTTGTCACCTCTTTCTTTTGGCTAAACGTAAACAATTTGAAATAGTACTGTCTGTACAGAGACAAATAAGTTTTAAAATAATTTAACATGCTGACTTCCAAGTTCCTTGGGCAAATAATTTGATATTGGCTTCATTCCGCACTGGTTCTGGGTCAGCTTGTTTCAGTCTCAGCTTTTAAAAAAAGTTTGAGCTTTCTGTCTGATCATTGGTAACTTTCAACAGCCTACAGTTTCCCTAGTTTTGGGAACTGCTTCTCAACTCAAGATGTTTATGTTGTTGTTAAATTGACTCATTCATATCAATGTTGTAATACTCCTGAACAGTTATTCACTCATGGAAAATATTATGCAGCCTGCCAACACAACGACTGTAGGCAGACCTGTAGCTGTGAAACACTCTGAGATCTATTTTCAATGCCTAGAAGGTAAGTAAAAATAGCCACATTCATTTTCTTGACAAAAATGGTAATACTCGAAGAAATTCAGCTCATCATGCCCAAGTTCATACAAGGATAAAGTTTTTAATTATGCTTTATGGACGAGGTAAGGGAAAAGTTAAAGGCAGCTGTATATGCAGCCAATCATGAATACTCAGCCATGGTCTGTGACTCACAGGGTTATATATGTACATGCACTCATTCTCCCACTTCCCTTTTCTCCTGAAAGATCTCAGAGTCTTCTACCCTCATATTGCCAATTGTGCAGTCAAACAGTGCCTTTAGAATTAAAGGAAAACGTCAAGGGTATTATAGCCGTACTATAAAGAAATAAACATTAAACAGTGATCTATGCCACACATGTACAAGTAAAATAAGAATAAAATCTTTAGGGAGAGTCAGATGTGTAACCCACTTTCTATTTGAAGTAACAAATATTCTAGTTTTCAAGCAAGCCAAACTTTACATTATTGAAAATTATTTAATAAATGTCAATGTCCCTCTAAAAAGATTCCTTATGCTTCTTTCATTACTCTTTACCAGCCTGTAGGAGCATTGCTTTGTTATGTGAAAAGGCGGGGGAGTGTGCTTGTAGATGTAGAAGATTCTTTGGGCAGAATATCGCCGTCGGCGAGCGGGGGTAGGCCCAACACGGTGATGCATAAAATGACATGCGATGACGTTGGGCATGCGTCCTGATGTCATCACGTGTCATTTCGATATTTCGTTTGGCGGGTGCGCGCTGGAGTCGACTGTACGCCCGCCAAACCGTCAACGGCCTATTAAGGCCATTGAAAAAGTAATTAAAGTTGTTAACAACGCTGCCCATCCAATCTTAATGTTGGCGGGCAGGCGGAGAGCCCAAGCGGCCTTCACGTTTTTCAGGAAACCTCATCCATGGGTTGGGATGAGGTTTCCTGAAAGTTTTATTAAATAATGAAGTATATTTTGCAAAATTCACAAACATGTCCCAGCTCATGTGACACTATCACATGAGGGGACATGTTTAAATAATTTTTTACTTTATTTATTAAAAAGTTTTATTATCAACTCAATCTCCCTGAGGCTCTTTTGCATGTATGCATGAAAGAACGCAAGCCCCGACTCTCCCTCCTCTCCCCTGCCCGCACAGGTAGTGCTGAGCGCTACTGGCCGCGCGTTATGCTGGGCGGGCCTTAATTGGCCTGCCTGCATAAAATGGCGGCGCGCAGCTGATCGTGGGTGGTGATCGGCTCCACACCCGCTTCCGCCCAGCCTGCCCGCCGTAGGAAAAATTTTCCCCTTTAGCTATTCAGAGGCAGCATTATGGGCTGAGCAGAAAAAAAAACGTAAGAAATTGAAATTGCAGCTATTTACTCATTTTTATTTATCACTTACAAAAGAAAGAATTTCCACTGGGCTTTTCAGGACCTCGAGGCAGCCCAAACTGCTTTACAGCGAATTAAGAACTTCTGAAATGGAAACATTGACCTTGATATTAAATCAATGGGTGTGAGAGGATAAGGTTAAAAAATTTTTAAATGGAGCACGTACCCCTAACTTGAAGTCTACGGCTGGTTGCCATTTTTACAGTGGCAGATTTCAAGGCTTCCAAGTGTCTTGCCATGAAGGGGTAGGATATTTTATTAACATATTTAAATTGGGCTCACACAGTACAGTTAGGAGTCCGATTAAAATTTTACAGATGCCGCACAGGTTTCCCAAGGGAGATGTGCCAGTGAACTGGATGCTGGATTTGCCAATTCTATTGCAGCACTCCTTGTGGACCATGAAACGCGAAGCAGGAGTGACACCCTGACTCCTCAAGGAAGCTTTTTTCCTCCCCTCTGCTGATCACGGCCTCTCTCTTCCCCAGAGCTGATGGCTTCTCTTTCCATCGAGCTAATCTCACCCACCCCAAGCCCAACTTTCTAACCTTTCCTCTGCTCTCCAGAAACCCAAACGTTGACCTTCCTTTCCGGGAATTGTCTCCTAAGGTTGTGGCCTCCTGCTGCCTGATTTCCTGCCTGACAGGTTAATTTGACCGGCTGCCAGGTGGGAACCGGAAGAGAAAGGTCATTATGAGGTCCTACTGTAGAATTTGGCAAGAATCGCTGCATTCCAGGTCTTGCTGGGTTTTCCCCAATGCTACATCAGCATTCCCTCACGTCCTTCCCACTTCCCATTAATATTGGGGCTGCTGTTGACATATGGGAAAGCACAGCAAGATCCCAGAAGCATCTTTTTAATTCTGATGAAAGCTCAATGGCCTAAAACATCAACTGTGTTTCTTTCTCCATAGATGCTGCTTGACCTGCTGAGAGGCTCCAGCATTTTCAGTTCTAATTTATTAAATTTTCAGAAACTGTTTTAGTGACACTGGTGGAAGGATAAATGTAAGCCAGGTCACAGAAGAGAACTCACTTACACTTCTTCAAAAAAATTCCATGGGAGCTTTTACATCCACCAGACAGAACAGATGAGGCCTCAGATTAATGTCTCACATGATATTCCAATAATATTGCACTGCCAGCTTGGCTGATATGCTTGTTTCTGGAGTGGGGTTTGAACCCATGACCTCCTGACTCAGCTTCATTTT
The DNA here is from genome assembly GCF_964194155.1 of Cetorhinus maximus. NCBI lineage: Eukaryota > Metazoa > Chordata > Chondrichthyes > Lamniformes > Cetorhinidae > Cetorhinus > Cetorhinus maximus. Next base: position 83,158,945 of record NC_135892.1, on the reverse strand, counting down.
AAATGGGATAGCAAGTTTCAGTTCACAAATCAGCATTGCGTATCTCAGTTAGATTTTGATAGGAGGAACTGAACTTTTTATTGTATCCAAGGCTGTAGAAATATCTTCACTTTTATTTTTAAAACATCTACTAATCTTCCAGGGTACCTTTGCTTTGGCTTGAAAGGCAGAATTGTGGTCAGGTCAAACGCTGAAATGCACACCAATTACAGTGCGAAAGATCAAAATTGTCCAGGGGAAATACAAGAGACCATCACTAGGAAATTAATCTCATAATCTCACCCTTCGAAAGTTTCAGATATTTACACGGCTCCACTTTTGTGCTCCTTCTACAATAAAATTGAACGTTTGATATATCTGTCGCTTTAGTTATAACAAGCCCATTTCCAGTTACATTTTCAGTCTAATGGCCCTCCCATACCATAACATCGTAGTTTGGAGCTACTTTGATGCTGGCCCTTTTTTTTCTGAGCTGCATCAGCTTCATGAAGCCATCAGTCAGCTTTTGTTAGGGTGTGTCGTCCTAAGAACCTTTGAGATCACTGTTCTTCTCCAATTCTGATCTCTTAATGCATCACCGATTTCCAGCACTCCACCACTGGTAGTATTGCCTTCAGCTGCCTAGGTCTTCAATACTTGAATTCCCTCCCTAAACTCTTACGCTTCTCTCCTCCTATCAGATGCTCTTTGAAATCTACCCCTTTGAACAAACTTTTGGTCACCTGTCCCAATATCTTCTTATGTTGCTCGGTGTCAAATTTTGTTTGATAATGCTCCTGTGAAGCACCTTGGTATGCTTTACTACGTTAAAGACACTATGGGCGGAACCGTCCCAGGTTTGCACTAAATGCGCAACCGTGCAGGAAAAAGAGCGTTTATCCTGCAGGCTGCAATGGCTGCTTATCATGCCGTATCTTCCCAATCCAGCCTCATTAATCACGCATTCCTGGGAAACATGCCATTTTGATGGCGGGCAGGCTATCATTCACCAGCCATGCCACCACCTCGTCACCTACTCACACTGGGCGCCATATTTAAAGTGCAGCCGCGTGCACACCTCTCAGTGCTTCGAGCCCAGGACTGCTGCATGGAAGACATGGCCCGGAAAGGCAAGCAAACTGCAGCCCCAGGCCCTGCCCTGGTTTAGTAAGGCATCCCTCAATTGCTTTTGGTCTCTGTGGAGGCCCGCCATGATGATCTCTACCCCAGCTCTGGCCGCAGGAGGGGCAGCAACATCACTAATCCGGATTGGGAGGTGGTGGCAGTGGTGGTCAGAGCCAATGCCCTGCAAATGAGGACAGCCGCCCAATGCCGCAAGAGCATGCATGATCTCCTCTGTCTTACCAGGGTAACTCACTCTTCTCATCACTCTCAACTCATGCGCTCACAAACCCATCACACATCCACAGGGATCTCACTCAATACCAGTTCAAGAGACATCACCATTCACTCTCTCACACACACCGTCATTGTCCTCATGCCACCCATGGGACCACTCACCACCCACACATGTCAGGCATACTTATTACCTGGCATGCAGGCATCCTGCTTACACTCTCCCCATCTTCATATTCATGCAGGACAAACTGGCTCACAGCAAGAGGGAGAGGTCGCAGACTGGTGGAGGAATGGCTGAAATCAAGGTCCTCGTGGACTTTGAAAATCAAGTCATCCAGCTGGCCGAGTGAGGATCTGGACCATTCCTGCACTGACGTTGAGGTCGGCGGTGCTCAGCCGAGTGAGGGTCCAGCAGTGCAACATCCATCAGACAACCATGCTGTGAGTGATGTGTCCTGTTTCACAGGCCACTGCCATGCACTAATTATCTCTCCTTGCTTTTGCAGGCACATCTGCCAAACAACTGACAGAGTCTATGACCCAGGGCCTCCAATCAAGCCCCAAAGACATCTTGGAGAAAAAATCTGAAGGCACCCTCATTGAAGACCTGTCACACCACTCACCCACACCTTGCAACAGTGCACACACCTCGGTGGGTCCAAGTTCTAGAGTAGCCTTGCGATCACAATCTGGTGGGCACATTGCATCATCTGATCCACAGCAGGTGGATGCAGGGACTTCCCAGGTTTCTGGCACTCAGAGGACTGCTGGAGGCCAGAAATCTGCTGAGCCCGAGTTAGATGACAAGCCTCTGGACTCGGTCATACTTCAATTGCTGTAGCTGCAAAGGCAAGCTCGGGAACATCAGGAAGGGATGTCCGCTGCGCTCCTCAGGTTGCAAAGCATAATGGAGGAGTCTGTCTGCCTTCAGCCTGAGATGAGAGCGCCAGCATGCCGAGATACTGAGGTCAACACTGGCAGGATGGTGGCTGCCAGGGAGATCTTGGTTCCGGACATCAGTCCTGCACTGATGCACGAGCTGAACTCCATCGTTAATGCCATAATTAGCCTCCAGCAGTGTTAATGTGAGAGGGGTGAGGGGCAGCTCGATCTCACTCCAGCTCCCCCTTCTCCTCAAGAAGTCAGCGAGGGGCCTGCGGGCACCCATATGGAGGAGGATCAGCAGGTGCACACCCCAGGGCCAACCACCCAGGTGACTCTGGGAGTGTCCGGCCCATCCGAATCCCCTGTTCCTGTGACCCCAGCAGTTCCAGCTCCACAGGCTGAGGAGGGTGCCACTGCCACACAGCAGGATCCCAAAAGCAGGCCGGGGCCCTCCAGGTCTTGGCCTTCCTGAGGGTGCCCATCAAGGTCATCACAGACAGGGTGTAGCAGTCAGCAGGCTGCCTCCACCTCTGTAGTAGATGTCGGGAGAGCACCAAAACGCAGCGGCAGGGTTAAGAAGGTTAAGAAGACATAGTTGCACAGCCTGGGCACGGGTATTAATCACTTATACATAGCATTCACTATTTTAAATAAACTCCCTAGAATGTCTCCCTGCCTATAGCTCCTTGTTATGATGAACAGTGTTCGTGTCACTCAGATCTGAAACCTTGGTTCCTGCACAAGATAAAGGCAGGTGTCTCAGTCCAGGGCCTCTTCCCTGTGCACTGTGTAACCTTCAGACCAAAGTGATGGTCCGGTCTCACACTCCCTGGAAACATTAGTGATGCCTGCACCTCGATGGTGCTTGTCATTGCTGCCAGAATGCCATGGGCAGGCGTCACAGAGTTCCGTCATTCTCTCTGTGTGAGCTCAGCACCTTTGAGATGGGGCTGCCCCCCCACTCCCAATCTCTTCAGCATCTATGACCAGTGACGCTGTGCTCCTGAAGGGGTCAGGTGCTGAAGGCTGACAAAGGATCAGGTGCATTTAAAGTTTCACGGCTGCGTCTCCATGTTATGACCCTGATCACAGAGCGCAAGCGAGCTGCCCTCAGCCAGATAGGAGTCAGACATTCACATAGGCTATGAGAAGATCTATGGAGTGTCCTCGCTGCATGTCGTCATCATCCTCCTGCAATTGAGTGACTATTAGGGCTGCCGCTGTGCCCCCATGACAGGAGCATTATCACAGAGAGTATGTGCACTGCCATAAGTCAGACTGGAGACAAACATTCACGGATGCAACATGAAGATTTATTGTATCTCCTCACTGCATGTCATCATCATCCTCCACAAATACTGCAGCTATGAGGGCCTCCCGGGCATGCCTGCCTCGTCTGGCCAGAGCGATGACCTCACTGCCATCATCCTCGCCTTCATGGACCTCCTCACCCTCATTCCCATCGAAGTCTACCTCAATGGAGGAGACCTCCGGCTCCTCCATTTCCTCCTCAGCCAGCTCCCCTCCCTGTTGCAGTGCCAGAGTGTAAAGGGCACAGCAGGCGACGACGATGCGAGACACCCTTTGTGGACTGTGTTGCAGGGCTCCGCCAGACCGGTCCAGGCACCGGAACATCATTTTCAGCATCCCGATGGTTTGCTCCACCAAGGTGCGAGTTGCAGCATGAGCCCCATTGTACCTTCTCCCTGCTGCAGTCTGAGGCTGCCACATGGGTGTCATCAGCCATGTCCTCTTTGGGCAGCCCTTGTCTCCAAGGAGCCATCCCTGCAGCCTCTGTGGACCCTGGAAGGTGTCAGGGAGCTGAGGCTGACTGAGAATCTAGGAGTCGTGAACACTCTCTGGAAACCATGTGCAGACCTGCAGGATGCATTTGTGGTTGTTGCATACTAGCTGCACATTCAGTGAATGGAAGCCCTTGCGGTTGACATAGCTGACCCCTTGTTGCCAGAGATCTGAGTGCCATGTGACCGCAGTCTCCTGGACCCAGGCAAAATGCACAAAATTGTGTGCCTTCAGTAAGATGGCAACTGTGACCTCATGGATGCATCTGTGAATGGAGGCTTGCGATATCCCACAGATGTCACCTGCGGAGCGCTGAAAGGAGCCCTGGCACCAGCGGGCATGGAAAATTCTGCCCTATATAAAAGGCTACATTAAAGACAAGCTTGTTGTTTTAGGTCAGCTGCTGCTGCTAATAGTAACCTCAACTTTGGCAACAGCAGTACAATCTCAACAGCAGGTTGGTTCTTCCCTACACTGTCCCACTGGTGACAAACAAATATGGCCAACCTTGTGAGGTAAGCTGCCACAAGTCACCTTTCCCTCGGGGGCGATGGCACCAGCTCCACACTGCTGGTTTAACTCTTTTTTGGAGTCAACCAATTAAACAAAATTAACAAAATGAGGGACAAAATAAACACAGCCCCTAAATTAGGGAACTGCAAAACCAAAGACAAATTTAAAGGAAACTTACAAACATCAAATCAAAATGTGATTAAGGGCGTCAATAAAACACCCCAGTCCCCGCGGTGCCCACTGAACACGGAAGGCCTTGACGATGCCAGCAGACACTGCGTGGTCCCTCTCCAGGGACATCCGGCCACGAATGTAGCCACGGAAGACGGGCAGACAGTCGGGTCGGACGACCCCATCAATCGCCCGCTGTCTGGACCTGTCAATGGCTAACTTGGCCAGGGTGTGTCTGGGCTGCGGGCGAGGGCAAGGAAATGAAGGGTGTGCAGCAGCAACCTGTACAGGAAACCCCTCCGCGCTGTGCTAAAGGACAAGGAGGGCATTTCCATGCGGCAACTCAGGTTGCGGGGCATCGGGTCCCAAGGGAGGGTTCAGGGTTTGGGGCCAATGCGGAATTCCGTCCAACAGGGGTACGCTCCATCTCGAGTATGACATCCGGGCTGAGAACGACCGTCCTAAGGTCTTGAATGGCATTGGCCGTGAGCTAGACGTCCACGGACGCGCGACGCGCCAGCTCCTGAGGAAGCATCCAGCCCACTCCTCTGCCACCCAGCACGACCCCGATCCTGGTCACCCCGGCAGCCACAGCCCTCCTCTCCGCCAGCCACTGAAAAGGACAGAGGGGCGGATTCCTGAGCAGCTAATGATAGCTGCTACTCCTGACAGGGGAGAGCTGCGTCACGAGGCAATCATGTTCCAGACTTTGATCAGGTCCTGGTAAAAGACGGGCAACGCCTGCAAGGAGCCACGAAGGCCCCTGAGGTCTATAAACAGGGGCTGCATGTCATGATTCAGGCTGTGCACCTGGCGGAAGAAATAGGTCGCCAGGACACACCATCCCGGAGGGGACTCAACATAAAGGTATCGCTGCAAGGCCTGAAGGCGGAAAGTCGCCACCTGGGTGCGTAGGCACACCAGCGCCTGACCGCCTTCCCTAAGCAGGAGACTCAGAACCTCAGCAGCAACCCAGTGCAGCCTTTTGTCCTAGAATAAGTCTACAAGCGTTCTCTGGATTTTTGTGACAAAGTCTAGGGGCAGGGTCAAAGTGACCAGCCAGTACCACAACATGGGGGCAATCAGCTGGTTTATGATCAGAACTCAACCCCGGTAAGACAGCACTCAGAGCAGTCCTGTCCAACACCATAGGCAAGCGGTAACTTTGGTCTCCAGCTCCTGCCAGTTCACCAGCCAGGATTCCTCAGCAGGGAAGAGATGGACCCCCAGGTAGAGGAGGCTGGTCCTGCTCCAGGTGAAAGGCCTGAGCTCCTCGGGTAGGGGGTCCACCTGCCACGGACCGACCAGGAGTCCAGAATATTTGCCCCAGTTGATCCTGGCAGAAGGACATGATTGAACCAGGTGGGTTTTGCACGACAATCGACAATGGTTTCATGTTGGCAAATTCCACCATCTGCCATGGCAGGATTCGAACCACAGGTCCCCAGAGCATTCCCCTTGGTCTCTAGATTACCAATCTAGTGACAATACCACTGCGCCACCGCCTCACTACTGGTTTTACATTCAGCAATCTCCAGACAGAAAATTAAAGTGGGCTTGGCTTGAGTTGAGGATTATCAGATCAGCCATGATCTAATTGAATGGTGGTGTGGACTCGATGGGCCGAATGGCCTACTTCTGCTCCTACATCTTATGGTCTTATGGGCTGCTGCTTTCTTGCAGCTACTTTAGTAACGTAACATTCATAATTTCTATCCGTAAAGAAACAGACCAGGTTTCAGAACCAGATTAAAAACCCCATTACATTGCAGAATAATTTCTACTAGAATCAGTTCTCCAATAGAAATAGACCAAAAATATATAAATACTGAACAAGAAGTGCAACAAAATCCGTTGCCCATGCCCAAAATAACGGTGAGAAGACAAGGAAGCTCAGCCGCTTTGAGGAGATTTTAGTTGTGCTGATGATTGTAATCTTGTTCTAATTTTTATTCTGGTGAGCAAATGATGTTCCACCTGGCTCCAGATAAACACGTACCTGATCCAAGAATAACTCTGATCCAAGCATGGAATTTCAGGGAGCCAAACCACTTTCCGTTCACTCCTATTGTGTAAATTTCCTGATCCAAGTATAACATTAAACACAAAATCCTGTTGCAGGCAGAAAATCTTCCTCTGTCCTCTGGGTTCTGTCGGTCAATCCACATTTCAGCCCTGCCAGGTGTTAACAGCAGAATTTAGTAATCGCTTTGTGTGAGATGTTGGTTTTTGTTCAGTATTTTACAATGACTTTTTGAATGAGTGACAAAAAGAATGTAATGGCGATTTCCGAAGTGACTATTTGCACATTCAGTTTGTGGAATTCTACATTTAATGTGATTTCTCAATTTATGAAATGATTCTGTGGTTAAATTGAGCCACATGGAACAGAAAGACCCCAAATTTCTTGACCCATATACCAACAATGATGAGAAAGAGGAGAGCAAATTGGAAAAAAAATGTAAAGCCTGTTGATAAATGAGATAGAGTCTGTTAGCATTCATCAGCATGGTTTTGTTATTAGCTCTTTTAAAGGTCAAAGATCTGCAATGACTTATGTTGGTTTTATGCTCATCTTTCTTATTTAAAAGAAATATATTTTTGTTTGCGTAAGTGAGTTCTGAAGAACTGATTTGGGGAACTACTAAACCCAGTGAAGATGAATTAACTTACACACAATCCAAATAGGAAAATTAGCATGGCACCTTGGGTTAATTATCAATTTGTTAATTTGGATCCCTTGCACCAACCGAGGCAGAAACGTTCTCTCGGTATTGTCGCCACAGTACAGTGCTTAAACTGAAAAATTAATTATTATTCCACATAACATAATTTTATCTTCTTCTGATTCATGTACACATGAAAATAAGAGTTGGCATGAAAAGAGAACAATGGATTTTCAGGCCTATTACTTTGAGATGAGCCTTCCTTTCCTTCCCCGACTTTCTCACCTCTTCACCAGGGGGCATAGACTCCCACATGGGGTGCACTTGTAAAGGCGATAGACGCCTTCTGATACTTTACCCAAGTAGCTATTATTCATGAATGAGTCTTGGGAGCGAATGCGTGCACCAACTGTGGATGACATTGTTATGAAGGTGAGTAATGTGCTCACTCAGTGTTTCAGTTTGGATGGCTTGGTAGCAATCAGGAGTGGAAATCTTTCAGAGTGAGGTCAACTATAGCACTGGCTAAGATCAACTAATTCAGCACAGTCTAAGAATTGAACTTTGGACCTTGATCCTAGCCCATAAAGCTTAGAGACAAAGGCCGTAACAGTAACACTTGCATGGGTTTTGTATGGGTCGGTAACTAGATAAATTTAAAACTCACTTGCTGCAGCTAAGAACAGGGCCTAGAGTATTTTAACTCCAGATCTTCAGTATAATGTGACTGGTGGATTTCCACTGACTTGATGAGAAGTCCATCCACTTCCTGGTGCAATACCTGAAAGGTCAGGCAGAAACCTATTTAAAGTGGATATGCACCTCTTAAAACAAGAATGCATTCCCATGTGGTTTGTTTTGTTTGCAAGTTGGTGGTAGAAGAACCTTCTGAGAAATGAATAGAAAGCAGACACCAAAGACTTCTGAAGCCTCCCTGGAGGTGCTCATGAAAGAGATGAGGACAAAGAGGGAACTCCTATTCCCTGCAATGTCAGAGAGATGGCTACCAAATAGTGTTCACCAAACTTGGAGAGAGAATGCAATAGCTATCAGTTTCAGGAGTGTCAGCCTGGATACAGTGCAGTGCAGTGCTTCAATGAGTTCACTGGAGTAACAAAGGTGAGTATTGCTCTTTATATATCCTTCACTGTCTAGAACATGTACGGCACCCTCAACAATTCCCTTCCCTCCATCACCTTCTTCACCATAATGCACAAGGGTCCATAAACCATATTTCATTTTCATTCCAAAGACACATTCATCTCTTCCTTGCTCTTTTGCCACCAGCCATTCTCTTCTCACTTGGTAGCCTTTTCAGTATCTGCAGCTTCTCAAGACTTTTTTGCTCACATCAAACACCATACATTTTCTTTCCATTCAACACCTCATCATCCTGTTTACATCATACTCCTCCTCCCTTCTATAGATAACCAACCATCTTCATCTGTTTCATCAATGACTTTCCCTCCATTATGAGGTCAAACATGGGGGTGTTCACTGATGATTACACAATGTTCAATACAATTTGCAACTGCCCAGATATGGAAGCAGTCTGCAGCCCGTGCCCACATTCAGGAAGAACTGGACAACATTCAAGCTTGGGCTGAGAAGTGGCAAGTAACATTTGTGCCACAAAAATGCCAAGCAATGACCATCTCCATCAAGAGAGAATATAACCATCGCCCCTTGACATTCAGTGGCATTACCATCGCTAAACCCCCCACTATCAATACCCTGGGAGGTTACATTGCTCAGAAATGTAACTGGACTAGCCATATAAATATTGTGGCTACAAGAACAGGTCAAAGGCTGGGAATTCTGCAGTGAGTGACTCACCTCCTGACTCCCCAAAGCCTGTCCACCATCTACAAATCACAAGTCGGGAATATGAGGGAATACTCTGCATTTGCCTGGATGAGTGCAGCTTCAACGGCACTCAAGAAGCTTAACACTATCCAGGACAAAGCAGCCCGCTTGACCTGCACCACCTTGAACATTCACCCTCCTTCCACCACTGACACACAGTATCAGCAGTGTGTACCATCTACAAAATGCACTGAAGCAACTCATCAAGGTTCCTTTGACAGCACCTTCCAAACCCGTGACCTCTACCGCCCAGAAGAACAAGGGCAGTGGATGCAGGGGAACATTACCACCTGCAACCGCCCAGAAGAACAAGGGCAGTGGATGCAGGGGAACATTACCACCTGCAAGATCCCCTCCAAATCACACATCATCCTGACTTGGAACTACATTGCTGTTCCTTCATTGTCACTGGGTCAAAATCCTGGAATTCCCTCCCTAATATCACTGTCAGTGTACCTACACTACATGGGCTGTAGTAGTTCAAGAAAGCAGCTCACCACCACCCTCTCAAGGGCAGTAAGGGATTGGTAATATATGCTGGCCGAGCCAGTGATGCTCACATTTCATGAGTGAATAAAAGGAAATCCCCACATATTTGCAATCTCCTTTTCAGTAGCCACTCACTAACTCTTGTCCTTCATTTTTGCAAGACAAATTGGAACACAATAATTGTGAGAGGAGCAGAGCTGGGGAAGGACCACCTAGCCGTAGGAATCTAAGTGAACTGGAGCAGCAAGCGAAGAAACCTGTGGATGCTCAGTTGATCAGGATCTCAGTTAATTACTTATACCTCTTCATTAAACACTGGAAAAACACAGCCAGCTTCACCATATCAAATTATATTTTGATACATGCCTTCTGCAATTATGCAGCCTCCCAATAGTATCCTAACTATTATGCCTTTTGTCTCTCCTCTGAGACCTACACAGCAGTTAGATCATCTCAAAGACACCACAGAGAAGTAAAATCTTTCTGAGGAGGCACAGTCATACACTCCATTACTCCCAAACGTCAATACAGAGATTGGTACTGCAACTGGGTTAGATGCAGAGTAGGTGAGTAGCTATTGCAAAGGGATTGCCACATGGTTATACACCATAGCACACAGAAGCAAGGAGTGTTGGTAGGAAAATCCCCCTGTCCTAGCCTCGAACTTGCATCTTTCTCTATTTTCTCTCCTCTCTTCCCTCATTCCCTCTTCAAGTTCAACTCTTCCATGAAACCCACTTCCTGTTCTCTCAACCCTACTTGCACTAAACTGCTGACTACCCAACTCTCTTTCCTTGTCCCCATGTTAACTGCCATTGTAATAAATTCCTTTTCAAGTGCTATTACCATCCTTTCAAATCAGCTATCATTCTCATCCTCAAAAAACTATCCCTGATATTTTGTTTAATTGTTTGATGTTTGATTGTGTTTGTCTGTTGACTGCTTACTTGGTTGTATGCTGTCCATCAAGCCTGTGTGTGTGGTTAGAGAAACTGAAACCAAACAGTAAGCATGAAGCAGCAGACATATTGTGAAGCATTGTAATAAAGCTCCTGTTTACACATTTGTACCTTATGAGTGTCATCTCTGCATATCCCTGAGGTGCAAAACACAACACTTGACCTCTCTGTTCTTGTAAAGGTACTGCTTCAAAATTCCTTTCCTTTCCAAAGTCTTTGAAAATGTTGTCACTGTGCCTATATTTCATCCAATTCCATCTTTGAACCTCTCCAATCTGGTCCCTGCCCCTGTCACAGCAATGGAATGATCTTAATAAAAGTAGCAAATGACGTGGGACTGTGACCATGATGGAAACACTCAGCAGGTGAATCAGCAGCTGTGGAGAGAACAGGTAAGTTAACACTGCTGGCCTGGACCCTTCAATTGACCTGCAGAGTGTTTATAGTATTTTCTTAATAGTGGGAGAAAATTCCAAATACACCATGGTCAGATCCATCAGCAGTCCTATTCTCATTGATGTAATAGGTGATAAATTGATGTAGATAGGTACAGCTTGATGTAAGTGGGTAAATGGAGTCAAGATACAGATCAGTTATGATCTAATCGAATGACAGAATCAGGTTGAGGTGCTGAATGGCTTGTTCCAATGAATTTAAATGTGATCAAAGTAAGTGCAATCCATCTTTGCGTCCATGCTGGATATTCCTAGGGACTTCGGAGTCCTAGTCCAGGATTCTCTTAAGGTTAACTTGCAGGTTGAGTCGGTAGTTAGGAAGGCAAATGCAATGTTGGCATTTATTTCGAGAGGACTAGAATATAAAAGCAGGGATGTGCTGCCGAGGCTTTATAAGGCTCTGGTCAGACCACATTTAGAATATTGTGAGCAATTTTGGGCCCCGTATCTCAGGAAGGATGTTCTGGCCCTGGAGAGGGTCCAGAGGAGGTTCACGAGAACGATCCCAGGAATGAAAGGCTTAATGTATGAGGAATGTTTGAGGGACTCTGGGTCTATACTCGATGGAGTTTAGAAGGATGAGGGGGGATCTGATTGAAACTTACAGAATACTGAAAGGCCTGGATAGAGTGGACGTAGGGAAGATGCTTCCATTAGTAGGAGAGACTAGGATCCGAGGGCACAGCCTCAGAGTAAAGGGAAGGTCTTTTAGAACAGAGATGAGGAGAAACTTCTTTAGCCAGAGAGTGGTGAATCTATGGAATTCATTGCCACAGAAGGCTGTGGAGGCCAGGTCATTGAGTGTATTTAAGACTGAGATAGATAGGTTCTTGATTGGTAAAGGGATCAAAGGTTACGGGGAGAAGACGGGAGAATGGGGTTGAGAAACTTATCAGCCATGATTGAATGGTGGAGCAGACTTGATGGGCCGAATGGCCTAATTTCTGCTCCTATGTCTTATGGTCTTAAGTCCACAGCATTACTTTTTTTCAGATCACTTAGATTGTTTTGAAGTTTTACATTATTGTGGAATTGTTTCAATTTGATTATCCGGTTATTACGTAATTATCACAAGTACTTGCTGTGGCAATACATCATTTGCAGTAGAATGGGCTCAGTGACATGGACATTCATGTGTGAATTGACCACGTTGTTGCGGGGGAGGTGGGGGGTGTGGTGGTGAGGTGGTGCGAAGCAGAGTAACTGGTCACTGGGAAGCTAAGAAGGTAAGGTAGTTACAACATTCAGTAATTGGAATGTATCTACACAAATTCACTTTCATCTTACCACCAGATTTAACAACTCTTCCAAGACAGCTTCCTGGTACTTCAACAAAATATTGCAAAAAAAACATAAGGCAAGGCAAGAGGGCAAAATCAAAATCAAGATTATAAATCAAGGATAAAAATCTTTGCAACTTTTTGTTTAAAGTTCAGCTATTGATGTCAAGAGGAGGTCAGATGAATTTTAGGAAAGGGAAATATGTATTGAGAAGATGGATAAATGGACTTGTATTTTAAAGAAAAAGAGAGAAGCCTGTTGTGCTTAATTATCTTTTTTCAGAATTTTTATTGTTATAAGGCTATGCACCTTTACTTTTGAAAATATGATTTTTCAACTTTCAACTGACTGGAACTTTTGCAATTTGAACTGAGACAGAGCAAACTGCTTAAAATTGCAAGGCCACAATCCAAGGTGTAGGTGAGAAATCAACAAATCACCCTCAGGGGAGTGTAAAGAGAGAGACACAGCCTATGATCCAGAGACCTATCAAAACTTGTAAATGTCTCAGGAAGACACATTAAAAATGTAAAATGCTGGATACCGATACAATGGCTGCCACAGACAAACCCACCCTAAACCTCTTGGAAATGCACAATGGGTTAAGTATTTCAAGGCAAGGCTGCCAGCCACTGGAGAGAGATTACAAATGACACAGGCGGTGTCCAGAAAGTCTTCAGCACAGGGAACAAGCTGAGGGCTCCCTCTCCTCTCTCTTTTAGAATTAGCGTGTTGCCCGGTTCAAGAAGCCAACTCTACCAGAAAACTACCAGCGAACCAAGATCTCATAATAATTGCAACATCTTCTACATCTGACTGCATCCAAGGAACCACTAACCTAAATCGGCCGCAATTTTAAAATATACACTTCAAGGACAATCAAAGGATACTTAACCGTATATTCTTTTAAATTGGACTCTAATTCCCCTTATTTTTGATACATGTATGTGTGTGTGTATGTGCCTTAATGACTGCATGAGGGCAGAATGCTATTGACGTTGCGTTTTTATTATTTTTCTTGGGTTTAGAGGTGAATAAATTTACTCTTTCTTTGACTCAAGAAAACATGGGTTGATTGGCTCCTTACTGATCACAGCTTAAATAATTAAATCATTTCTGATTTGAAAAAGGCATATCCTCATAAAAAAGAAACTCAAACCTTTGTGCACAACCAAGGAGGTTGAATAGAGGCGAGGCAGTTCTCCCCTTCTCACCTGGTCGTAACATTATTTATTGAACATTTAATAGAGTCAACATCATCTCTAATATAGCAAACGTTGCAATGTGATATGGTGTGAAGATTTTGGGAGTATTTAGCTGTTAGCTTCAAGTCCCACGAAGTGAGTCACCTCGCTGCTTTTGGGGCCTGCAGATTGTCTGCCGTACTTTCATACATTACAACAGTGACTACACTTCAAAGAGGCTGCAAAAAGCTTTGGGGTGTCCTGATATCATGAAAGGTGCAACAAGTTCTTTCTTTCTTTGCTGCAGTATCAATATCATTGAAAAATGACCAAGCTTGTGGTTTGATCAACTGTTGCCCACTGCTCTCGCTCTTGATTTTATTGGAAAAACACTTGCAATAGTTTTTTTTAATAACTACATGAAACGTATTTGTAGAATGTCAATGACTTGTGACAAGCACTGGTGTCTTTCACACTGAGCAGGAAGTACCATAGAATAGGTGATGTGAGATGAGCATGTTGCTTTTCTCTTGGTGGTTTCACAGCTTTAATACAGTGGGTTTTCTTTGTGTAAATTGCAGTTGCAAGTGCTTGCTAGCAGCAAGACAAAAACACAAATGTAAAAGAGTTTTTAAACTCTTTCTTCATCTCTAGTAGTTTGGCTGCTTCATTTTCTTTTCGTTCAATCATGTAGCCAAAACCTACAAGCAACCATAGGACGGGAGAGTCCCTTTATAACAGTCATTGCCATTCAACATAATGTAACAATGATGCTTCATGCAACATGCATGATCATTGGAAAAGGGTAATATAAATTCAACAAATCGGTAATACAATTAGCGTCATATAGCATTAGTTATTCTTAAATTTGTTCTCGCTACATGCTGTTCTCCTGACCTGAATGGCCGTGATGATTAGCATTATCCTTCGTACTCCTGTCCTTTTCTTCACATTGTTGCATTGCTGTTATGTTTCTGTACTGTTCTCATGTTGCTTCGTGCTGCTGTACTTTTATCATATCCCAATGTTGTTTTGCATGTTGTAGCTTCTTTTGGTATTTCACAAATTGCTGCGCTGTTCCTGAGAATGCTCCAGTGCTCTGGTGTATTGGTTGCATTGTTGCTAGGGTTGCCAACCCTCCAGGATTGGCCTGGAGCCTCCAGGAATTGAAGTTCAATCTCCAAACAATGTGCAAAAATTATCATGACATTAAAAAAGATTCTTTTTGTCATTTTCATAACATTTCTCTTTACCAGATATAAAAATATTGAAAACGGGGGTGGGTGGGCGGCGGGGGGAGACAAAGGCTGTTTGGCTGACAATCAAGCATCATCCAATTGGGCAATGAATCTTTTTGCTTCTAACTGGCATAGGAAGGCAGTGCATTACAAGGACGGATGTGTTGGCTGACTAATGGCTAAGCATGATGAAATCTCCAGATATACATTTAATCACATTTGGCAACCCTAACTGTTGCATTTCTGATCATATTGTGTTCTTTATGATACTGTCCTTATACTGTTGCACTTCATACTGCTGCTTCAGCTGCCCAGCTAGTGGGAATGAGAGCTCCCAACATAAAGGAGTTCCAGCATCTCCTAATCCTCAGAAGGACCCAGCACATTGTCAGCAATGCATGGTAGGCCTAGGTGGGTCAAAAGCTGGAAGTAAGCCTTGCCTGAAAACCAGGAGGGGATATTTGCTTGGACCCCTGAAGAAAGAAATGTGGAAAACCCTAGGAACTCATTCAGCTAATGCTAGAGAGGATGGAAACATGGTCAGGCCTGCACCCATAGATAGTTTGGATTGTGTTGATGAGGAAATAAATTATTTTTCCTTTTTAAAGGCTCATACTCTGAGGAGGCTCTTACATGCTTCTAACAAGAAGGAGCGAGTGGATAGCAGGCATATCATTACATTTCTCATTCTTCTTATATCTACAGAAGTTGGAAGCTAAGAATGGTGCTGTGGAGAAAGAGAAGGGCCAATATTAGAATGGTTAATACCTCACACTGCTGCCTATTCAGTGAGCCTTGTGCTACCCTGCCCAGATAGATTCACGTGGGATGATAAGAAAATCTGGATGAGGGATTAACATAGGGTGATTCACAACTCCCAAGGAAGCTAGTGGATGAGGTATTGGAGGCAGCTCACCGCCACCTTCTCAAGGGCAACTATGGATGGGCAATAAATGCTGGCCCAGCCAGCGAAGCTGTGAATGAATTTAAAAACGGTGGAGCTTGATGTACTTGGCTGGGTGCTTAGGACATGTCAGATTGTGGCTGTTGAATATTCAGACAATGATCGTAGAGGTCTTGTCAGGAAGAGATCAAACACTTGTGGAGCATCAGAACCATATGTAGTCACTGCAGACTGTCTGAAGGTGTGTGACAGATTTCAAAGATGATGGCAGATTTCAATGCCATCTTTTGTGGCTATGCCAGAGATCCTTCTATCCTGAAGCAAGAGGTAACTCAAGAAACATCTGCAAATGCCCACACAATACAAAGGCCTTGTAATAGATAACTCCATGGAAATATTGAGGAATGATTAGAGATACACATGCAGGAGGCTAGTTATCAGCAGGAAGGTCTGAGTCTCCTGCGGTATTGTCTTATAAATCTGAATTCCTGAGTTGCCTGCTGTTCATCTTCATTGTCCCCAGCAAATGAATAAATAGAAAAGATGGAAATCCCTATTGGGAAGTAAGATTTTAAAGCCTTCCCCTCATTTTACAGAAGATAGTGTGAAAAGGAGAAATCTAAAGAGCCTTCAAAATAAAGAACAATACAAAAACTTAGGGGACTATTCAAAAGTTAGTTATAACCTTATTGGCACTATGAAATGCAACAATTCACCGTTGATATCTCAGCAATATACATTCTAGGTTGCTAGTCTAAGATACCCCTGCTTTACTGTTGTCAATGTTGGAATTCAGGGCTCACCCTGTTATTCTGGTCTAAACCCATCATTTGCATTCTTGAACCTTGGCTATAGTGCAAATGGATCTTACACCCTCCTTTGTTTCTAGTCATATTTAGGGGTGGCGTGGTTGTGGGGGGTGGTGGGGCGGGTGGGGGGGTGTAGTTCTTCAGGTTGGCGTAAAACCAACATATCCTGAATCTCAAACTTCAATCTAGTTTTGAGCCACGTTGCTTGCCAGAAAAAAAACTGTTAAGTGATTGGACTCAAGTTGGCTTAATGTATGCCAAGCCTGCTGATCCCAGTGTACTGGCTCAGGGACAGTGTCCACAGATCCCAGTGTACTGGGTTTGGGAGAGTGTCCACAGATCCCAGTGTACTGGGTTTGGGAGAGTGTCCACAGATCCCAGTGTACTGGGTCAGGGGGAATGTCTACAGATCCCTGTGTACTGGGTTTGGGAGAGTGTCCACAGATCCCAATGTACTGGGTTAGGGAGAATGTCCACAAGTCCCAGTGTACTGGGTCAGGGAGAATGTCCACAGATCCCTGTGTACTGGGTTTGGGAGAGTGTCCACAGGTCCCAGTGTACTGGGTTAGGGAGAGTGTCCACAGATCCCTGTGTACTGGGTCAGGGAGAATGTCCACAGATCCCAGTGTACTGGGTTTGGGAGAGTGTCCACAGATCCCAGTGTACTGGGTCAGGGAGAATGTCCACAGATCCCTGTGTACTGGGTTTGGGAGAGTGTCCACAGGTCCCAGTGTACTGAGTCAGGGGGAATGTCTACAGATCCCTGTGTACTGGGTTTGGGAGAGTGTCCACAGATCCCAATGTACTGGGTTAGGGAGAATGTCCACAGATCCCAGTGTACTGGATTAGGGGGAGAGTATCAGCTGATTTCTGTGTACTAGTTATTTTTTGCAAGAGAATAGAATGTAAATAACTACTGGTCCACTTGATGGTACAGCTACAGTGTCTCAAAATTGGCAGCCTCGGGACCGAGCATGTGCCGGATTTCAGAATTTGCCAGATTTCGGGTTGGGCGGTTCGGGTCAAGCAGTTCCGGTGGGGTCAAGGGCTGCTTGGAGTGCGGGAGTAGATCAGCATGCAAGCGGCGAGGGAGACAACTACTCTGGCATCACACCTCGCCAATGCAGTGCCTAGCTGAATTTTCCAGGCGAGTTTTTTTATTTTACTCAATTAAAATTGATGAATGGCACCTTCTAAGAATGTGTGGTTTTTGGATAGTTGGATTTGAGACACTGGTCGGAATTTTCTGTTCTGGAGTCTAAGTTTGGTGGTGGGCCCGGAAATGGGAATGATCCCTGCTGTGGGGTGGGATGTCTGACCATGTGCAATCTTGTGCTGCTCAGCTCATTATGCATGCACCCACAAGAATCTCGCTGATTCTCATGACGGTGGTGGGCAGGAAGTCGCCATCCTTGCTGTTATCTCATGAGGTCAAAGGTGCGGGCACCATATTTAAAGGGCACCCAGGCAGTTTGTACTATTCCTTTCACCTTTGCCTGGCTACTGCTCCACCCTTCCCCACTAACTCTTCCCCCTTTCCTTGGTCATCATCCATGCAACTTGCACTGCTACCACCCGGTCTCAAGCACAGGCTGGCATTTACAGGCCCTCTCCAAAGAGGAAAATGTAGCAGTAAGTCGACCTCACGAGGTGCACGCCACCTATCTGCAGCCTTGAATGTGAACGTTCCAATTTCTCGCTGGTGGGACACTTACCTTGGAGGGGGAGCTGAATTCTGGTGAGGTGGTCTTTTAACGAGCATACATGACTGACTAACGCATGCAAAAGGGCTTCCCAAAATTGTTCGTCGGGAAGCTCGACCTACCTTTAACCTGCCTTTGGAGTCCCAAGAACAGAATTCCTAAAATTCATCCCGGCGTTGGGAAACTGATTTTGGTCTCCTGCTAAATTAAGTTCCCCTGCCCGCCAAGCTTCCCACTGCTGGTGGGACTGGGAAGATTCCACCCACTCCACTGTATTGAAGTGCACTTTACTCATGATGCATTGCTGCTTCACCACGGCCACCCATTAAAACCCTGGTTACACTGATCAGCAGCCATAATCACTTTGTTGAAATGTATGTTAGAATTATAAAAATAAAGCCTTTTCGGATTCCCATGCAACTGTGCTATCAATAGGAGTTGGGACTGTCACATAATAACTACAAACAAAATTAAATCCATTTCCAAAAGTAATATTGAGCTTGGCAGTACTAGCAGTTCTCCAGGTTGTGTATTTGGATGAGGTTAGATTACCTAACTTTCAAGCGGGATGGCCAAGCGACAAATAGAAAGCAGTGGAAAACTCCTGCCTCAAAACACTTTGGCTATCTTTAAAGAAGGAAAGTGGTGTTTTCCTACCATTTGAGCTCTACTGCTAGTACCTGTGCAAAATGTTTAAATACCAGTTGAAATCTGATATTCTTGTGTATACCTGCAAGTATACACAAGCAGCTTGTAATCCCCAGAAGTTAGATTAAATAGGCAGTAAATGATCATTAGCCCAAGGACACCATTAACAGAAAACATATAGCAATTTACTTCAGTTTCAGCAGCCATGTTTAAGTCAGAAACAAAATTGGGAAAGCGATTAGAAGATAGGAGAAAGAAACAAAATAGCTTCGGAAATAAAGCAAAGAATACACTAATGAAAACTAAATGGAGTGAAAAAAACAACAATGTCTTCTGATATGGTCCACGCAGAGCCCGTTTATCATGTTTTAATGGACCGGCTTAGCCCCCAACATGGTGAGCAGAAAGTGTGCACACATTTCCTTATTGTGGCAGGTATAGTGTGGTTAGGGAGTAGGGTTTTATTTATTTATCGACACATCTACCTACCTTGGCAGCCCCCATTTAACGAAGGCTGAGCACTTAGACTTACAGAGTCCTAGCAGGCCTCATGCAATCAACAGCTCAGCCCCCAAGGCTCAGACTGTACAGCAGCAGGGTGCTAATTTCCTGTTTGGGTCTGTCACAGGCGAGTTAGCAGCTGATGGCATTTACGCCACCATAAAAACAAGGTTGACAGGGAGATTATGAGAGTTCAATTGGGCCCTCCTCACAGTTCCTCTCATTGCTGTGGCAGCAATCAGCATTACTTAACATCTGCGCAGCTGTGCCCACCAATTGCATTCGAGCTGCACACCACAGGCCATAGACACAGATTTGTGGGTTAAAAGACTCCTTCAGCATTACCAGCTCACTAATTGCTTAAACTCAAAAGGTTCATTTGCGCATGGGATTACATCAAAGGGTTTGCTGTTGCTGCTTGATAGCTTTGAACAACATTTCTTGGAAGAGTTCTGTCGGTGGGCCTTGAGTGCACACAGAACAGTGATTTTACAAAGGATGTAGAGTTTATAAATAATTGGGGCCTGCTTCCTCTTGAATTGTTACAGCCATGCTATAAAGTTAGCAGGCATGCAGGGAGATGAGTGGGGCTTTTTTTTAAGAGCCATTTCTAACCCAGTACAAACTTACCTGCAGCAAAAAATACTCTCGCTGAAAAGAAAAGGATGAAGATCATGACAAGGAACCAGGTGCCATAATTTTTCATTGTTGGTGGTGCAATCACAGGAATTATAGGCCCTGGGTTGACTAACAGGAATGAAGCAGCTTCAGGTAGTGCCACACTTGCCAATGTCTGGCCCATCATGATTTTTCAACAGGGCAGAAACTATGTGGGAACCTATTCGAAGATAAAAAATCAGGGTCAGTTGTAGGACCTTGAATCAACTGTGACGTGTAATTATTTGGAGGGTAACCTCCATAAATTGGTACAGGAGCTGGGTGGGTGTGGGGAGGGGTGTTGACACCCTGACCCTCAAAGTAACTACTGCAAGCCATTCAGGAAACACATAAATCTTTGTTTTGTTTTTAAAAGATTTTTGCATAGCCGGGAAGGGTATGAATATTATGGGGGAAGAATCTGGCTCCGAAATCAATAACGCACAGTAACATACGCCTAATCTAAGAGACCCAAACCAAATTGTGCCATAGGTCTCATTTCAATCATTTGGATGAACTGCAGGGCAGTCCTCAATGAAGGGCCGGGACAGGGGAGGAGTACTCTTGCTCCTGCACAAGGCTCCACATGAATTTTAAAATAAATATCGAGTTACCTTTTTGATGGTGGCCACCGTCTTGGCCCATACCTGGAAAACTTGAGGAGAGCAGACCTAATTATACTATTAGGGTTGAAAGGGTTTGTTGTAGGGTAGCCAAGTTGTGCTATGAATGATAGAGTTGATCTGCAGACATTTCTTGACTGGAAATATTAAGTTTATTTACAATATGCTCAGCAGCAACTACATGTATGCTTTCAATTCCAACTCTATCTCTACACTGGTTGCTAAGGTAGCCTGCACTACTCTCCTATTGGTTACTACAGATCATGTGATTTTCCTAACAAGTATTATTCTTAAAGGTACATTAAATAAAACCATAACTACTACAGGGTTAACGTGTCGGACTGTGTAAATAGCACTTCCCATAATGTGGATTTAAGATTAACCAAGAGTCGACAGGGAGAATGTTCCTGGCTTCAACAGAGTAACACTTAGTCATGTATATCTGTATACTGTTCAGTTATATCTAATAAACTAGTTATTGTTTTGACATACCAATGTCTCAGCAATTATTCCTCAGTCAGTCCAATCAACATACAACACTAATCAAAGGGGAGGCAATGGCGTAGTGGTATTGTTGCTGGTCTCATAATCCAGAAACCCAGAGTAATGCTCTGATAGACCTGGGTTCAAATCCTGCCACAGCAAATGCTTAAATTTGAATTCAATAAAAATCTGGAATTAAAAGTCTAATGATGACCATTGTTGACTTTTGTAAAAACCCATCTGGTTCATTAATGTCTTTTATGGAAGGAAATCTGAAGTCCTTACCTGGTCTGGCCTACATGTGACTCCAGACCCACAGCAATGTGATTGACTCTTAAATACCCTCTGAACAAGGGATGGGCAATAAATGCTTGCCTAGACAACGATGCCCACATCCCATGAACGAATAATAAAAAAACAAATTTCCCTGAGGGGTCTTAAAACAAGAGGTAGGTCCCTATGCAAGGGGCCTAATAGCTATATTAGGTGTCCATCCCAGGTGCCTGTTAAATGGCTCATTTTTTGAATCAGGCATTTTTGAGGTGCAGGGTGTTAGTACATGCAACTAAACCTTGCTGCACCTGTTTTATGCTAGTAAAATGGAATATATCTTTATCTCTCAAGAAGAAGAATTTTTTTTTATCAGTTCTGTACTTCTGCTATAGCAGCATAAGGGAAAAACCAAGGAGATGATCACCACTCACATCTCAGTAGCACAATCACATCCCAGAAGGACCAAAGGGATCGAAAAAGGCAGAAATGTAAAGGGATTTTATATCATCAGAATAATATTTAAACATAGAAGGAAACCCAGTTGAAAGTTCTGCTGGTTTTAGCTGGTCTAAACTGGGGGTAACAGGCCTCTAACCTCTTCCTTTCATCCATTCGTACTAAGGTGCTTTCGCATTGGCCAGATATCTGTCAATGATGAAAATGAGAACTCAGTGGAAGCAGGGAAGATTGATCCTTTATCTCACTATCTGGTGCCATGCAGTTCTTTGGAGTTCCAGCTTCCTGCAAGATCAGACCAGCTTCTTTTCACTGAATGACTTCAGTTTTGCCTCGCCTGAGAGGCTAGGCAGGAGAATTGCTCCTGGGTCTTGATTTTTGGTGCTTGCTCAAGCAATTTCTAAGAGTTAGACAGAAACCACCCCTTAGACAATTGTCCCATCCCCCATGTGGGGAAGTATTTAACCAACATGGTGTGAACATGGTGCAATTGCCTCACTGGCAATTGTGGGATGTAGGAATTGTTTTCTTTTGTGAGAAATAAGAGCCAAGGAAGACCAATTTCCAGCCATGATCTCATTCATCAACTACCAATTTGGCAGCCACTGACATCCAAATATCTGGTGCCACCCCACCCCCGCTAAGCTATTAGGGAATTAGGCCCCTTAAATATGGTAATTTGAGCCAAACGCCTGTTTTAGGACCCTGCTGCTGAAGGCAGCATAAACTGGATGAAGCATATGTTGCGCATGTTTCGCTCAGTTTTTCCATGTCTACAGTAGCCTAACCAGTGGTCCTGACAGGGATCAATGGAGGCCGCCAAGAGAACGTTGAGAAGTGCAATTTTTTTCTGCTTGTATTAACATCTTCTTCTTCTTGGGCAATCCCAATGAGGAGCTTGAATGAGAAGGGGTTCTCCTCCTGACAGCACAGGAATACTGTGGGCCACCTCCAACCCAGGCTTGTTCCCACCTCCCCTGAATTTGCCAGGGCTTGATTAGCACCCACATGTTTTATGTAAATAAGACCTGAAGCCCCATTTGGATTGAGCCATGGACTCATGTCTTTGGACACACGTGCCAAGCACACTACCTGCTTCGAAAACCACATAAAACCAAATTCTCAGCCTATCAGTTACAGCCTGTGTCCCATGAACATACAACATCAAGTATTTCTACACTGTAGCACCCGACCCTTGTTCTTTTTTTCTCATTCGTTCATGGGATGTGGGCTTCGCTGGCTGGGCCAGCATTTATTGCCCATCCCTAGTTGCCCTTGAGAAGGTAGTGGTGAGCTGCCTTCTTAAACTGCTGCAGTCTATGTGGTGTAGGTACACCCACAGTGCTGTTAGGGAGGGAGTTCCAGGAGTTTGACCCAGCGACAGTGAAGGAACAGCAATATATTTCCAAGTCAGGATGGTGATTGACTTGGAGGGGAACTTCCAGGTGGTGGTGTTCCCATCTATCTGCTGCCCTTGTCCTTCTAGATGGAAGTGGTCGTGGGTTTGGAAGGTGCTGTCTAAGGAGCCTTGGTGAATTCCTGCAGTGTATCACTGCAGGAATTCACCAAGTAGATGGTACACACTGCTGCCACTGTGTGTCAGTGATGGAGGGGGTGAGTATTTTTAGGTGTGGTGCCATTCAAGCGGGCTGTTTTGTCCTGGACAGTGTCAAGCCTCTTGAGTGTTGTGGGAGCTGCACTCATCCAGGCAAGTGGAGAGTATTCCATCACACACTTGGCTTGTGCCTTGTAGATGGTGGAGAGGCTTTAGGGAGTCAGGAGGTGAGTTACATGTTGTAGGATCCCAGTCTCTGACCTGCTCTTGTAGACACTATATTTATATGGCTAGTCCAGTTCAGTTTCTGGTCAATGGTAACTCCCAGGATGTTGATAGTGGGGGATTCAGTGATGGTAATGCCATTGAACATCAAAGGGCAATGGTTGGATTCTCTCTTGTTAGAGATGGTCATTGCCTGGCACAAATCTTACTTGCCACGAATCTTACCTGCCACTTGTCAAGCCAAACCTGAATATTGTCCAGGTCTTGCTGAATTTGGACAGGGACTGTTTTAATATGAGGAGTCACGAATGGTGCTGAACATTGTGCAATCATCAGCGAACATTCCCACTTTTGACCTTATGATGGAAGGAAGATCATTGATGAAGCAGCTGAAGATGGTTGGGCCGAGGGCACTACCCTGAGGAACTCATGCAGTGATGTCCCGGAGCTGAGATGACTGACCTCCAACAACGACAATCATCTTCCTTTGCGCTAGGTATGACTCCAACCAGTGGAGAGTTTTCCCCCACTTCCATTGACTCCAGGTTTGTTAGGGCTCCTTGATGCCACATTAGGTCAAATGCGGCCATGATGTCAAGGGCAGTCACTCTCACCTCACCTCGGGAGTTCAGCTCTTTTGTCCAAGTTTGAACCAAGGCTATAATGAGGTAAGGAGTTGAGTGGCCCTGGCGGAACCCAAACTGGGCATCAGCGAGCAGGTTATTGCTAAGCAAGTGCCGCGTGATAGCACTGTTGACGACCCCTTCCATCGCTTTACTGATGATCAAGAGTAGACTGGTGAGGCAGTAATGCATTGGGTTTGATTTGTCCTGCTTTTTGTGGGCAGTTATTCCACATAGCTGGGTAGACGCCAGTTTTGTAACTGCACTGGAACAGCTTGGCTAGGGGCATGACAAGTTCTGGAGCATAAAGTCTTCAGTACTATTGTCAGGACCCATAGCCTTTGCAGTGCCTCTTGATATCATGTGAAGTGTATCAAATGGGCTGAAGACTGGCATTTGTGATGCTGGGGACCTCAGGAGGAGGCCAAGGTGGATCACCCACTCGGCACTTCTGGCTGAAGGTTGTTGCAAATGCTTTATCTTTAGCACCGATATGATTGAGGATGGGATATTCGTGGAGCCTCCTCCAGTGAGTTGTTTAGTTGTCCACTACGATTCACAACTGGATGTGGCAGGATTGCAGAGCTTAGATCTATCCGTTGATTGTGGAATCATTTAGCTCTGTCTATTACTTGCTGCTTGGCATGCAAGTAGCCCTGTGTTATAGCTTCACCAGGTTGGCACCTCATTTTAAGGTATGCCTGGTGCTGCTCCTGGCAGCCTCTTCATTGAGCCAGGGTTGATCCCTGGCAATGGTAGAGTGGGGGATACGCCAGGCCATGGCAGATTATATTCGAGTTCAATTCTGCTGCTGGCCCACAGCAGCCCAGTCTTGGGTCATTAGATCTGTTTGAAATCTCATTTAGCACAGTGGCAGTGCCACACAACATGATGGAGGATATCCTGAAGTGAGGACACAACTTTGTCTCCTACCGATACCATCACGGACAAATGCGGCAGGGCAGATTGAGGATGAGGTCAAGTATGTTTTTCACTCTTGTTGGTTCCCTCACCACCTGCTGAAGGCCAACAATGGTTTCATGGTCATCATCAGACTTTTAATTCCATGTTTTTATTAGATTCAAACTCCACTATCCAATGTGACAGGATTTGAACCCAGGTTACCAGAGGATTACCCTGGGTCTCTGGATTGTGAGTCCAGCAACAATACCACTACACCATCACCTCCCCTTACAAAAGTATTGTAAAATTGTCAGTGATTCTGTCAGTGGTATCATTGCATGAATGCACTCACAGTAAATCCTTCTCTCTACTAACTTCATGGTGGTATTAGCATATTCAAATTTGATTCAAAGTCACGAAGTATTCATATAGCATTGGCGAGAATAATTTCTGCTCCCTAGTGGCTGTCCTGTGGTGTTGCTCTCGCTGAGTTTGAGAATAATCTGGAGTCTCTCGAAGTGCTGCCGGCAAAATCCCTCATGGATACAGCTGAACCTTGTCCTAATAATGTGCTCCGTCTCCTGCTTTTTTCAATACTCAACAGGCACTCTCTCTCTCTTTGGCCCCCCTTGCCACCAACAGGGTCTCAATATCTTTCTCCTTCAATTGACGGCAAAATATAACATTCTCCCTGGTGATGAGTGTAATAAACCTGGAATGCATGACTGGTTTCTTGTAAGATACAGTAAACTTTATTTAAAAACTCCTGGTGAGGCTACATGCTCGTTCCATGACCAAGGCTAAAAAGCTCTGACCCTAAGATTCCCCACACTTAAGGCTGATTCGCTTGTTTGGTCACATGCTCCCTATAACAGTAAGAAATTGTTTAACTTATAATTACTAGTGAGTTTGGAGGCAGGGGGCATTTAATGAGACAGGAGGGTGGCAGTTGTACACCCCACTGCCTTCTCGCCTCTGTCCTGATTTAGTCCATGGTGGGAAGGCCTGTGGATGGCCTTCTATGGGGTATCTCTGGTTCAAGGGTATTCAGTGCCTGATTGAGGGATCTGCCATTTGGAAGGGGAGGGCCCTCTGAGATCCACCCACACCTTTGCTGTCAACATCTCTACCCCATGACCCCCACCACACGATCCCCCTTCTGCCAACACTGACCTGTGGCCTGGGTCCCTTGGCGATACTTGGCGTCGGGTGGGTGCATTACCGGCAGCAACCACCATCTCCCCAGCGGCAGTGCTGAGCAATGAAGGGCTGCCTGCCTCTGATTGGCCAGGTCCTGGCTCTTGTGCTCAAGCAATTTGTAAGAATTAGACGAAAACCACTCCTTGGACAATTGTCCCATACCCCGTGTGCTGCAGCCCAGTTAAATTCCTGATTGACACTTACTGCAGCAGGCCTTCCAGAAAAGAGGTGATGTGGGGCTTTCGCCAATTCTCCAGCTGGCGGGCTAGACCCCTTTTGCCGACAGTAAATTCCACCTCATTCTCATCTCTGTCACCTCACTTAAGCCGCTTTGCTTTTCACCTTTAAAATTGTGCCTCTTCCCGAAAAGAGAGACTATCTCCCATCTTTCAGAACAGAGCTTGTTTCTTCTTGGCCGGAGAATTGCTAGAATAAATGAAGCCGAGAATTTGTTTAGGCTTCTTTTGTTTGTTTCTTTCACCACCTGATTCAGCTTGAAAATAAATAAAGCTGAGCTGAACAAACTGCTGACTTAGTGTACTTTCCTGTGCTGCAAGCAATGGTGCAGAATAAAAGTAAGACTGTAGCCTCAGTCCACATTTGAGACTGGAGCACGTCTTATATCTGAACTTCTGGGTGTTGTTCTTTATCTTAAAACGTGTTCTGAGTGTCTGGGTTCCTGAGTATCTTTCATTCGCATGTGTCAATGCATATCAAGGAGGACACAATACTAACAAAAACAGCAGAGAATTGATTAAATTAAACAAGTACAATTTGTATTTATATACCTCCTTTAAGGCAGTAGAACACCACAAGGTTCTTCACGGAAGTAGTTATCAAACAAAAAATGCCGAGCCACACAAGGAAATATCAGAGCAGGTGATCAAAAGCTTGATTAAAGAAATTAAAAGCAAAATACTGCAGACGCTGGAAATCTGAAATAAAAACGGAAAATGCTGGAAAAACTCAGCAGGCCAGGCAGCATCTGTGGACAGAAAAACAGAGTAAATGTTTTGAGTCCGTATAACTCTTCTAAAGGAGAAGAGTCATATGGACTCAAAACGTTAACTCCAATTCTCTCCCCACAGATGCTGCCAGACCTACTTGAATAAAAAGAGGTAGGTTTTAGGGAGTGTCTGAAAGGAGAAAAAAGGGGCTGAAGGTTTAGCTTTGGGCCCAATCATTTTTCAAGCACTCTTTTTTTCTATTCTTTCACAGGATGCAAGTGTCACCTGCTAGGCCAATAATTGTGCCCATCCCGAATTTCCCTTCAGAAGGTGGCTGGTGAGCTGCCTTCACGAACCGCACCAGTCCAAGTGGTGTAGGACATGTAAGCTGAGAAAATGAGATGACACTTGTCATGGCGGTGTACAGTAATGTGTTCTTGTACCCTTCCACAGCTGAGATAGCTAACTCACCACAAACTGGAGACCTGCTGTGTACGGCTCAGTAACACAGTGGACAGTGATTCGGTCAATTGAATCATAAAGGACCTAGTCTGTGGGGGAGTTGGGGTGAGAGGAGTTCTCCTGAAACGAGAAGATCAGAAGAACTGGCATGTCTTATAGTCACCCCATAGCACATCTGCCCAGTCAAATCTGTCCTGATATGGTGTCTCCTCGTCAAATTAAATCCTTTGTTTCAAAAAATAAAGTTACCCTAAACTTAAGTCTATCCCCAACCCCAAATTTTAAACTTTAACCATAAGTCAGGGTAAATATAAAGAATATAGAAATGTTGCAAATGGAGATCATAAAGGCTAAAAGGGGGCATAACAGAAAATTAGCCAAAAGCATTAAGGCAAGCATATTAGTAGCAAGAGGGTAGTTGAGGAGGGGATGGGATACTAAGAGATCAAAGAGGTCAGGTGTAGTATAGATCGATCAATTTGCAGTGATGCTAAATAAGTACCTTGCCTCAGTTTTCACCATAATTTGGGATAAAATCTAAGCATTTAGAAATGTGTGGGCTACTCAGTGACACAATAATTTAAAGGCAAGTCATGTTTGACAAATCTATTAATAGTTTTTGAAGAAGTGACCCATTGGCTAGCTAATTGTAAGTGTTAGCTGTGGCTCAGTGGGAGGACTGTTCCTTCTGAGTCAGAAGGTTATGGTTTCAAGTCCTGCACCACCTATTTGAGGGTGTAACCTAGGCTGATAGTTTTGTGCAGTACTGAGAAGAGTGGACAATATTGATTCCTAAACCAACATCATTAAAACAGTTTAGCTGCCTATTATCATGTTACTGTTTGTTGGACCTGTTTGCATTATTGCACTAAGTCAACAACTGCCCCGTTCGCTAGGCCACTGCTAAGGTTGTGTGTGTCCCCATTGTAGAAAGGGCATGAAAACATTAGAGAGCATTCAGTGTAGATTGACCAGGATGGAGCCAGGGCTAGGAAAGTGTAGTTATGAGGAGGGAGATGACACACGCAGACTATATCCACTGGAGCTGAGAAGGCTGAGAGGACATTTAAATAGAACCTTTAAAAATTGTTTAGGTTACTTCTTCAGCCTCTGTCTGGGACATCAGTGACAAGGGATCACAAGCTTAAAATGTTCACCAAGAGAAAGTGGAGATAGGTTAGAAATTCTTTACACTGTGGCTGGTCAGAGAATGGAATATTTTACCCCAGTGAATGTCTAAGCCAAAGACCATTATATCTTTCAAAGGAAAATGAGATAAATAATTGTTATAGAGGAAGTTACAGGATAGCAGGTGAATAGGATTAGTTATGGGTTGTTCTAGCAAAAAAGCCATCACAGGCACAGTGGGCTGAAGAGCCTGTGCTGTAAATCTCTATGCTCCTATTGTTCTTGTGAGCAGGAAGGTTCCTGTTCTGTACTGAACTAGCTGAACTCAGCTGAGATAGCAGCTGTAGTAGTGTGATTGATAGTGGGTCTTGGATGGTGGGAGGCTGGAGTGGAGGAAATGGTGGGGTGGTGGGGAGAGGGATGCAATGGTGGTTGGAATTATATGCTTCTGCTCCTGATCATTACTGAGTGATTTCCATTGGAAACATGCTGCCATGGATATAATAATAACAACAGCAACTTGTGCTTATGTAGTGTCGTTAACACAGTAAAATGTCCCAAGGTGCTTCACACGAGCATTATAAAACAAAATTTGACTTTGAGCCACTAAAGGACATAGTAGGGCAGATAACTAAATGTTTGGTCAAATAATTAGGTCTTAAAAAGTGTCTTAAAGGTGTAAGAGAGATAGAGAGGCCAAGAGATTTAGGGAAGAAATTCCAGATGCTAAGGCATTGGCAGCTGAAGACACAGCCACCAATCCTGAAGTAATTAAAAACAGGATGCTCAAGAGACCAGATTACAGAGATATGGAGGGTTGAGACCATGGAGGGATTTGAAAGCAAGGATGAGAATTTTAAAATCAAGGCATTGCTTAACTGGGAGCCAGTGTAGGACTTGGTGCGACTTAGGACATGGGCAGCAGAATTTTAAATGATCTCAAGTTTAGGGAGGGTTGAACTTGGAAGGCTGGTCAGGAAAATGCATTGGAATAGTTGAGTCTAGAGGTAACAAAAGAATGGATGAGGGTTTCAGCAGCAGATGAGCTGAGGCAGGGACGGAGTCAGGCGATGTTATGGAGATGGAAATAGGCGGTCTTAGTGATGGAAGCTCATCTTGGGGTCAATTATGTGACACCAAGGTTGCGAACAGTCTGGTTCAGTCTCAGTTTCCAGGGAGAGGAATGGAGTCAATGGCAAGGGAACAGAATTTGTGGTCAGGACTGAAAACAGTGGCTTTGGTCTTCCTAACAACTTAGACATTGGAGGGATCTAGAGAGGTAGTGGCGAGATAGAGTTGGGTGTCATCAGTGTATATGTGGAAACAGAAGTGTGTCTTTGGATAATGTCAACAAAGGGTAGCATGTCGGTGAGAAATAGGAGAGGACCAAGGATAGATCCTTTGGGGTCACCAGAGATAATAGTGTAGGGGTGGGATGAGAAATTGAACAACAGTGGGGAAGCATTGGAGGAGGATAGTGTGGTCAACTGTGCCAAAGGCTGTAGACAGATCAAGAGGAAGAGAAGGGCTAATTTACCTTTGTCACATTCACATAGGATAACATTTGTGACTTTGTTAAAGAGCTATTTTTGGTACTGTAGCAGGGCTGGAAATCTGTTGGAGGGATTCAGACATGAAGTTCTGGGAAAGGAGAACAGGATTTGGGAGCAAAAATATGTTCGAAGACATTGAAGAGGAAAGGGAGATTGGAGATGGACGTTAGTTTACAAGGTTGATGGAGTCAAAGGTTGGTTTTTCAGGAGAGGTAGATTTAAAGGAGATTGGGAAATGTACCTGATGGGAGAGAATTGTTAACAATATCAGCTAACACTGGGACCAGGAGGCAAGTTGGGTGGTCAACAGTTTAGTAGGAATAGGGCTGAGAAAGCAGGAGATGGGTCTCATGAACAAGATGAGCTCGGAAAGGAGAACCTAGCAACTGGGAATGAAGGTCTACACAGGCTGAACCCATCAGGATTAACAGAAGAGCTAAAGAGTCCCCAAAACTTGGGACTTGGCAGATGGAATATAATGTGGGAAAATGTGAGGTTATGAAGAATAGAGGAGCTGAATATTATTTAAATGGAGAAAGACTGCAGAAAGCTCAGCACAGAGGGATTTGGGGGTTCTCGTGCATGAATCATAAACAGCTAGCATACATTTCAGCAGTAATAGGGAAGGCAAATGGAATGTTGGCCTTTATTTCAAAGGGGATGGAGTATAAAAATAGGGAAGTCTTGCTAAAACTATCTAAGGCACTAGTTAGCCCATACCTAGAATACTGTGAACAGTTTTGGTCCCCTTATCTAAGGAAAGATGCACTGGCATTGGAAGCAGTCCAGAGAAGGTTCACTAGGTTGATCCAAGGTATGGAGGGGTTTTCTTATGAGGAGAGGTTGAACCTGTACTCATTAGAGTTTAGAAGAATGAGAGCTGACCTTATTGAAACATATAAGATTCTTAGGGGGCTTGGCAGGATAGATGCTGAGAGGCTGTTTCCCCTTCTGGGAGAGTCTAGGACCAGAGGGCATAATCTCAGAGTAAGGGGTCATCCATTTAAGAGAGAGATGAGGAGGAATTTCTCCTCTCAGAAGGCAGTGAATCTGTGGACAGAGGGCTGTAGAGGCTGAGTCGTTAATTATATTCAAGGCTGAGATAGACAGATTTTTAATCAGTAAGGGAATCAAAGGTTACGGGGAAAAGGCAGGAAAGTGGAGTTGAGGATTATCAGATCATCCATGATTTCATTGAATGGTGGAGCAGACTCGATGGGCTGAATGGCCCTACTTCTGCTCCTACGTTTTATGGCCTTAAAAGATATGGACTACATTGGAAGACCAATTCAGAATCAGGTTAAACTTCCATATTCATTGACTAGAGTTCATGTCATTCCAACAACAGCCTATGCAATCCACCGACCACTTCAAAAGCAGGTGCAGAGGAAAGGGTACGTACTTTGATTTTTCAAACACAGAGCTGGCAGACAGAATTTTTGAGTTGGTGATTGGATCCACTCCTATGGAAGAATTCCAGAACAATTTGCTGGACAAACCCAAAACATATGGAATCGAAGGGCTACTGAAGGATGGTATTAAATATGAAGTGATTCTCGTAGGTCGATAAAGTCCTAAGTACAACCCCAACTGTTGACATATTCACTAGAACACCCAAACCTAGCAAGACGTATGGAAGGTGTGGTCTTCTGCATGCACCAAAGAAAATGCCCAGATTTCCATCAATTCTGCAAGGCAAGTGGCAGAAAGGGCTATTGGCAGTGGCAGTGCACTAGAGCAAAGGTTGATGTAGCTACAAAGAGCTGTTCACTGACCCAAACACACCGTACATAATGGGTACCTTCAAGCAAGAAGAATGACCATCCGGTATCTCGTTAGAAACATATACATGAGGTAAATGACAAGCCACCACCTTCTCAAGGGCAACTAGGGATGGGCAATAAATGCTGTCCAAGCCAGTGAAGGCCACATCCTGCAAATGAATAAAAAAACAGAAAATGGTGATGATATTTACGATGAAACAAAGAGCAGCGAACACATGTTCCACACTGTCAATCTTGTGGAAAATCTTAGTGTTTGCCAAGATTTGAATGATCTGTCTTAAGAAATTTTATAACTATTCGTCATTGGCCAAGATTGACACAGGGGCAAATATCAGCATGCCACCTCTTTGAATTCTAAAAGACATGTGTCCACAGACAGCAAAGGCCATGGCAAAGCCTACTAATGTGAAGCTTTCAGCATACAAAAGTTCACTAATTCCATGTGCAGGGTCCATAGTCCTGGAGTGCAAGTACAATTAATCCTCCTGGCTGTCACAGATGTTCTACATCGTGGAAACTAAAGGCCCAGTGATTGCAAGTCTACAAGCATATCGTGACCTCACACTAGTCACAATCCATGGAATCAGTCAGACATTACAAGGCAGATCAACATCAGAAACTACTCCTATCACCTCAGTTCACAACCTAACATCGAGACATACATAATGTTTCAACAAAATTGGCAGTTTCAAGGGAGCTGCAATGTTACACTTGCAGGAGAATGCAAGTCTGTCAATTGATGCACCACACAAGTGCAGCATCCACAAACAATACAAATTTAAGATTACACCTGACAAAATGGAGAAAGGTGGTGTTATTAGAAAAGTGCAAGAGCACACCAGAGCAGTGCAACTCAATAACCTGTGTCATCAAGAAGCACAAATCATTGAGAGTATGCCTCGATCCACGATGTACAAATTCAGATTTGAAATGTTGTCCTTACAAAATACCCACTTTATAAGGCTTAGATCCAAGAGTTACAGGCGCAAACTCCTTCTCAAAGCTTGATGCCAAGCATGGTTACTGGTCAGTACATCTCACAGAGAAGTCCCAAGGTCTTTTATATTTCGTACCTCACTCAGATGATACTGGTTACAGCAATTTCCTTTCAGGCCAACTGTTAGCCAGGTTATCTTTCAAGCTCAAATGGACGGCATTACATGCACTGTAATGGGATGCATCTGTATCATAGATGACATAGCTGTTGTGGGAAGAACAAAACAAGAACATGACCATAATCTAGAGATGACTAGCAAAGGATGCTATGACAGGGAAGAACTGTCGTAAAATGCCTTTAAGGGAGATCAGCATGACATCACTACAGGGGAAATGTGTCACGTGACCATAACCTGCATTTATTGATGCAAGTGGCACATAATAAAGGATTGGTGTTCAACAATCTGAAATGCAACATCAAAATGCAGCAGATCAATTTCTTCTCTTCTATTTATTCCAGTGTGGGCATATGGTCCAATCCAAGTGAAGTAGAGGATATTAAGGCCATGCCACTCCTTAAGATAAGGACAATCTTCCTTATGAGCGATTGGTGCCTTGCGTCTTGTGCAGTAAATATGCCCAAGGATTAGATCATTATAATAATGCGACAGCTATGGCAGGGGAGAACCCTGATGGAAGTTTTGCCTGGTGGGCTAGGAAGGTGGGGGGGAGGGGCGAGTGGCAGAGGCAGCTCATCAGATGATCTCCACCTTGGTGATAAAGAAATCCATGAGATCCTTGCACTTGTTGGTGGAGTTAAAGACGGAAAGTCTGGCGGGAGGGATTTATGAAAGCACTATGCAGTGCAGTAAAGAAGCTGGGATTTATCTTTGCTTTCTGGGATGATTCTGGAATAGTGAGCTGTCTTAGCAGACAGGGACTGATATTGCTTGTCGTGGTCCAACCAGATTTGCTGGTGAATGGCTAAACCAATTGTTCTATCCAGGATAGATTCAAATTCAGCTTTGATGCTTCCCAGCACCAAATGGGTTGCTGCTGCTCATTATCATGACTCACAAATAACATTGAAAGTACCAGCAGTTGAATAGCCACCCCAACAAGAGAAGAGGAGAGAAACTGCCAATGGGAAAAAAAGGATGTTTTGAATTCTTCATGTAATCTTAAATACTGCTGCCTGACTGACTTATTTCAAACACATACAGTGACAATTACAGAAAAAGACAGGATTAGTTACTTAAATTTTGGGCAGGGTGTAACAGAGCATTTAATGTGAAAATTACTGTCTAGTAATATTGCAGAAACATACACACGTGTATATGCTGTCATAAACTGTAATTAGACCTACCAACTGAAAGATGAGTTCTTCAGCCCTTCTCTTCAATTGACTATCCATGCCTTAGTACTCTAGCATGGCATACTACTAGTCAGGTGCCATAGAACCATCACTTCAGGATGTTTAAAAAAGTATTTGATAAACTCCCATTATGGTATGCATAAAATACTCTGAGTTTACTTCACATTATAACTATTCAATGCATGAACTGAGAATTGGGTGGAAAGTGATGTAAAAGTTCAACTGATTTTATTGAATGATGAAGCTGGCTCTAGGAATTCCATGGCCTACATCTGCTCCCATTTCTTATGTTTTTATGAGCCTCGTGTCTATAGGAATGCCCTTAATTTGCAATGATTCACTTAGCTACATCTGTAGATTGTCAATTATATTGAGGCAGCATGCTCGTTATATCTAGATACCCTCAGTGATATCCAGGTGCCCTGAAAGACCGGAATCACATAATCACTCGTAGTATGTCTGAGTGACATCATCATTTCTGAATATTCACTCATAGCACCTTTGATGTGCCAAGATTTTGAATTGCCAATCCCAACACAACCACTGTTAGAGGCATGACATGTCATGACAGAAAGAAAGGGGAGAACCAAAGCATAAATTCATAGAATCATAAAATAATAGAATGGCTAGAGTACAGAAGGGGGGGGCATTATCTCATTGTGCCTGTGCTGACTCTCTGAAGGAGCAATCTACATAGTGCCACTCCCCCGCCTTTTCCCCATAGCCCTGCATACTCTTCCTTTTCAGGTAACAATCCAACTCTCTTTTGAAAGCCTCGATTGACCCTGCCTCCACCACAATCTCAGGCAGTGCATTACAGATCCTAATCACTTGTTGCATAAAAAAGTTTTTCAAGTTGTCATTGCTTCTTTTACCAATCACCTTAAATCTGTGTCATCACTTTGACCCTTCCACCAACAGGAGCAGTTTCTCCCTATCAACTCTGCCCTGACCCATGATTTTGAATAACTCTGTCAAATCTCTTCTCAACCTTCTCTTCTCCAAGGAGAACAGTCCCAACTTCTCCAATCTGCCTACATTACTGAAGTTCCTCATCCCTAGATTTATTCTTGTGAAATTTTTCTGCACTCTCTCTAACATCTTCACATCCTTGTTAAAGTATGTGCCCAGAACTGGATGCAATACTCTAGTTGAGGCTGAACCTGTGTTTTGTGCAGGTTCAACATAACTTTCTTGCTTTTGTAGTCTATGCTCCTTTTTATAAAGCCCAGGATGCCTAAGCTTTATTAACCTTTCTCTCCACCTGTTCTGCCACCTTCAATGATTTATTCACATGTACACCGTGGTCCCTCTGCTCCTGTACCCAATTTAGAATTGTAGCCTTTATTTTATATTGTCTGTCTGTGTTCTTCCCTGCATTAAATTTCATCTTCCAGTTGTCTGCCCCTTCCATCAACTTGTCTATGCCTTTTGAAGTTCTAAACTATCCTCACAGTTCACTATATTTCCAAGTTTTGTATCATCCGCAGATTTTGAAATTGTGTCCTGTACAGCATACCAAGCCCTGGTCACTCATATATATTAGGAAGAGCAGGGGTCTGAACACCAACCCTGGGGAACTCCACTATAAACCTCCCTCCAGTCCAAAACCATTACCATTATTCTGTTCCTATCACTCAGCTAATTTTGTATCCATGTTCTTACTGTTCCTTTTATTCCATGAGCTCTAACTTTGCTCACAAGTCTGTTGTGAGACATTTTATCAAATGTCTTTTGGAAGTCCATGTACACCACATCAACAGCATTACCCTCATCAACCCTCTCTGTTACTGCATCAAAAAACTCCGATCTAGTTAGTTATACACAATTTGCCCTTAACAAATACATCCTGGCTTTTCTTAATTAACCCTCATTTGCCCAATCGACTATCAATTTTGTCCCAAATTATCATTTCTAAAAGCTTCCCCACCACTGAGGTTAAACTGACTGGCTTGTAGTTGCTGTACTTATCCTTACACCTTTTTTTGAACAAGGGTGAACGCTTTTCGGACACTTTTGTTATGTAACATTTGCAATCCCCCAGTCCTCCGGCAGCACCCTGACTCTCAGGAAGATTAGAAAATGATGGCCTGTGACTCAGCAATTTCTACTATTGGTTCCCTTAGAATCCTTGGATGCATCTCATCCAGCCCTGGTACCTTATCAATTTTCAATACAAACGGCCTATCCAATAACACCTCCTCATCAACTTTAAACTCTTCAAGAGTCTGAACTACCTCCTCTTTCACTATGATCTGGCCAGCAAATTGATCTAGTTCATCTCAGGAGAACCAAGTTTAAACCCTGATGTTTGCTGAGTGTTGCATTTGAAAATGAGAAAGCTAATATAAGAGCAACATTTGGGACAACTAGGAACAAGTGCCAGCCAGTTAGAGAAGTGGATTTCAAGCAATTATTTATTATGCAGATGGAGGAAGATTATATAGTTGCTGCATACCTGTTTTGTGTCCAAGAGATATTGACAAAGAATTCTTTTCCTCAAGAATACACATAGGGTTTGTGGCCAGTTTTGGTACCGATGAAAGACAGTTCTTTTAGCTTTTTTCATTCTGTTTGTTTTTGTGTGCTTGCACTCCAGGACATGTGGGTTCCTGTTACATTCCCACTTAAGTACTTGTAGTGGGAGAAACTGCACATACCTGCAAGGTTGTTTGGATTGTTCTAACTCTGTTAATAATCTTGACAAAATGTTTACTCCAGTGTTTCATCATTTAGCCTGCTTTCCACTTCATGAAAAGACAAAATGATATTTGCATTCACCCTTGTAGGACTGGTTTCTTTCCGATGTATATTTGGGAAATTATATGGCGTTTATATATATGTAGTGTTTTATTACACCTCTCAGAGGTGAGCTTACAGTAAGATATCCTGGGAAGGTATAATAATATTTCTCAATCAGTCCTTCAAAAATTCTTGATTCACTCAAGAGGCAGCTAGACAACATGTGCAGTCAATTACTTTGAAATGTAGTGACTGTTTTATATATAGGCATGTGCAGTCACCATTTAATGTACAACAAAATTGTGCATATTCCAGAAGTAAATATAGATGAAGGAGGCCACTTGGCTCACCTAATTCATTGTTACACAAAAATCCACAATTACCCCATTTTCTAAATGCCTCTAGAGTGAATCGAGCATTTTGAAGCCCTGGATATCTAATGAGTATTAATCTGTGAACATCAATAGGCCCTGCCTCAGTGGTAGCACTCTCAAATTTGAGTCAGAAGACTCCAGAGACTTTAGCACATTGGCCAGGCTGACACTTCTGTGCAATACAGAGCAGGTGCTGCATTGTTGGAGGTGCCATTTTCTGGAGGAGATGTTACATTAAGGCCCAGTCTGCCCTGTTAAATGGATATAAAAGATTCCATGACATAATCGAAAAGGGACAAATACTTTTAGCTAATACTTACCCCTCAGCAATTGTCTAATTGTTGTTTTAGGACCTTGCTCTGTGCAAATTTACTTCCATGTTTTTCAACATTGCAACAGACTACACTTCAAAAATACTTTATTGGCTCGAAAGCGCTTAGGAATGTCCTGAGATCATGAAAGGTAGTATCTAAAAGCAAGTTTTCTTTTTTAAAAACGGATTACCTATTTGGAGTGTTACTTCTTTCAGGAAGGCGAGGGTTAAAGATGAATAACGAATGCCTACTTTGTTCATTTTGGTCTTTTGCAAACTGTTCTGATGAACAACAGTGAGGGTATGTTCACAGCTGTATAACATTACGCTATTCAGTTACAGCATTAGGCTTTTTCAATGCTTAGAAGTGATTGAAGTGATCAAGACAAAGTTCTGCATCTTGAGCAAGGTCCTTGTTTACATATTGTTGGTCTTTCATGTGGATGCATTAAATGTCTATTTATTGTGAAACCTATTTTGCCAATTGAAAATATATCCCTATTCTATTCAAAAACATACAATAGGCTAATGTATATTTGGGATGTGAATTTGTCATACATCCTGTCTCTTTAAGTAATGCTTGTACACATGGTGAAAACAGTGTGCTAACTGTAATATGGGATTACTTATAAAGCATTACATCCAAAAAAAAGTCACATATAAACAAGTATATAGAATAGATAGCACAGAAACAGGCATGTATTGGTGTTTATACTCCACAGTAGTCACTTTGCAAATGGATCTATGGATACAGGTGAACCAAGCATTAAAAAATAGCTTCACAGGTCAACAAAGCAATTAACAATGCTAGCAAAGCACTGTATTTTATTGCTAGGGGTCTAGAATTCAAGTTAAGTTAACTTTATGTAAAACACTTGTCATGCTGCACTTACAGTATTGTGTACAGTTCTAACCCCCATGTGATAAAAAGAATATAGAAACACTAGATAAATTGAAAACAAAACATTTACAAGGATGATACCAGAACTGATTAAATAGCTTAGAGCATTTTTCTTTAGAAAAGATAAGACCTAAAGGTGACTTAATACAGCTCTTCAAAATTAAGAATTGGGTTAGACAATGTAGGTGTGGAGACAATCCACTTGTGGGAGAGTCAAAAACTAGTGGCCATGAACACATGATAGTTACTAATAAATCCAATAGTGAGATAATGAGAATTTTTTTTACTCATAGTTAGAATATGGAACTCACTATAAAAGAAATGGTTGTGGCAAACAGCTTAGATGCTTTCAAAAGGAATGTAGATGAGCACATGAGAGAGAAGGGAATAGAAAGACATGTTGAAAGGCTGGGATGAGATAGATGGAACGGAAGGTGACTTGTGTGGAGTATCATTATCCAGTTGGATCATAAAAGCTCAAGCCAAGGTGAGGTGAAGCTCCTAGATGCTGCCACACGGTGGAAAGGTTCAGAGAACATATGGGCTGGAATTTTATTACCCCATCTTGGCAGGGGCGGGGCCATAAAATTCAGCAAGCTATTCTAAACTCCTTTAACTTTGGCAGGACCACAAAATCCCGCGGTCGTAAAATTCCACCCATGATTTTCTGCTGAGTCATTGTCAGGCAGAGTTGCCAACTCTGGTTGGATGAATTCCTGAAGGTTTCATTACGTGGCCTCCTGCATCCATCTGTCTCACCCAGTCAAACAGCCTGTTTTTCACCATCTCCAACATTTTTATATTCAGTTAGCAAAAGTCTACCAAAGAAAGGAACACATTAGTAACATTTCATTTAAAAATTGCACAAAGATATAGGCCAGAATTTTTCTGTCGGCGAGTTGGGGGCGGGGCCCGCTCGCCAACGCGAAAATGATGTGGGATGACATTGGGAGGAACACCCCATCCCGTCCCATTTAAATATTCAGGAAGGCGGGCGGACAGCGAAATCAGCTGTCCGCCCGCCGACCTGTCAATGGCCAATTGAGGTCATTGACAGGATAATTAACCCAATTAAAGGCCCTGTCCGTCCAACCTTAAGGTTGGCGGGCAGGCCAGGAGCCCCGGCGGGCAGTAGAAAAAGCATGAAACCTCATCCACTGGCCGGATGAGGTTTCATGTCCGTTTTAAAAACCTTTAATAAACTTTATGTCATATTTATTAACATGCCCCATCTCGTGTGACATTGTCACATGATGGGGACATGTTAATAATTTTTTTATTTCTCTATTTTTGAGGTTTTTTAAACTGTCACCAATCTCCCTGAGGCAGCACTTATCTCAGGGAGATGTGTGCTCTTCCGCGTGCATGTGCGAAAGAACGCACTTTGACAGTTGGGGATTTCCTCCCTCCCCCCCAGCACAGGAAGTGCATAGCGCTTCCTGTCGGGCAGGCCGCTGGGTGGGCCTTAATTGGCCTGCCCACTCAAAATGGTGGCGGGGCCCGTTTCGGCGGCGGAGTTTGGCTGCCCACCCGCTGCCGAGCCGGTGAGGCCCGCTCGCCCATCGAGGGCTAAATTCTTCCCATAGGCTAGGATTTTCCGGTCCCACCGGTGGCGGGCATTGTCGTGGGTGGGACGGCAAAATTTGGAGAGCAGCTAAAAGTTGACTTTTGATTTTTGTCAATTGACTTTTGGCAGCTCTCCAAATTTTCCCATCCTGCCCGTAATGATGCCCACTGCTGGCGGGACCAGAAAATCCCACCCAAATAAATGCATCTCTTGTGATAGCGTGATGGACTCCAATACTGAAGACGCAGTTATCGATTGGTGCGTTTAGCTAGGGACGGAGAAATGATAGTAAGAGTACCCTTTACTCCCTGATCTGCATTGGCTCCCATTCTGCAATATATTAACCTTAGCATTCTCATCTTTGCTGTGAAACCCATTAACGACCTTACCCCTCCATGCTGCAACCCTCTAACATCTTTGTGCTCCTGCAATTTTGGTCTCTTGGGCATCCCCAATTCTCATCACTCTACCATTTCCAGCTATGCCTTCAGCTGCCTATTCCCTAAGCTCTGGAATTGTCTCCTTAAAACTCACTGCCTCTCTACTTTAACCTCCTTCTTTACGATGCTCCTTAAAACCTCCCTCTTCATCAAGTTTTTATCACCTGTCTTAATACCTCCTTAACTGGCTCGATGTCAAATTTTGTTTACCATGTTAATAAGACAACATATAATAAAGACACATTTTATGACGCTGAATTAGATTGTCTGATAGATTCAAAATAGAGGATAGAAAAGTAAAATTTCTTATATCAGAGGTCAAAAGCCACATACAAGAGTTTCAATAAAATTCAATGTTTTTTCCCCTGGGGTATTTTCTGTTTAGGCATTGATAAACTCTACAATATGTATAAATAGTGAGGTGTGAGGCAGTAAATTGCCATAACTGGTTGTTACACACATACCATCAGCTAACTTGGCCCCAAGCTCTGGAATTCCCTCTGTAAACCTTTCTGTCTCTATACATTTCTTCTTCGACCAAGCTTTTGGTCACCTTCCCTAAACATCTCCTTTTTCAACTTGGTGTCAAATTTTGTTTGATAATGCTCCTGTGAAGTGCTTTGGGGTGTTTCACCACCTAATAGTCATGAATAGCACTGATGATGGAGAAAGCCATGGAGAAGTTTGTTGTTCTGACTATTCTGAAAAATATCAGAGGGAAGAACATAAAGTGAGGGTGGGTTAGATGTCATAGAGAGAGAGATGACGCTACTAACAAGGAGATCCAAAGACTCATGCAAGACTCAAAGACACCCAAGTGTCTGGAATGTGAATATCCCCCAAAGGTCAGGCCATATGCACGTGCAGCCTTTCAGTCAGGCCATTCAGCTTTTGGGTCCTGGACTAATGATGTTACATTTTAAGCTCTTAGTATTACTTTAGCTGAGATTGACTAAAAATCCAAGGATGAAAAGCTTCTTGGCCTCTGCAACTTGACATCAAACTTGGAAACTCAGGGTGATGCAAATTATGCAAGAGGAGTGCTTTCCCAATGGATGCTATTGGTTTTGTACTTTATCTTTTAAGAAAGAATGGAGAGGAGCTCTCCTGATTGCAGAACTCTGAGATTCAGAGGGATCTGGGGGTCCTAGTGCATGAATCACAAAAGGTTAGTAGGCAGGTACAGCAGGTAATTAGGAAAGCTAATAGGATGTTATCATTTATTGTGAGGGGAATTGATTACAAAAATAGGGAGGTTATGCTTCAGTTGTACAGGGCATTGGTGAGACCACATCTGGAGTATTGTGTACAGTGCTGGCCTCCTTATTTAAAGAAAGATGTAAATGCGTTAGAAGCAGTTCAGAGAAGGTTTACTAGATTAATATCAGGAATGGGCGGGTTGTTGTATGAGGAAAGGCTGAAAAGGTTAGGATTGTATCTACTGGAATTTAGAAGAGTAAGATGCAACTTAATTGAAACCT
The DNA here is from genome assembly GCF_964194155.1 of Cetorhinus maximus. Classification (NCBI taxonomy): domain Eukaryota; kingdom Metazoa; phylum Chordata; class Chondrichthyes; order Lamniformes; family Cetorhinidae; genus Cetorhinus; species Cetorhinus maximus. Next base: position 83,116,531 of record NC_135892.1, on the reverse strand, counting down.
TTAAGATCTTGAGGGGTCTTAACAAGGTGGATATGGAGAGGATGTTTCCTCTTATGGGAGAATCTAGAACTATGGGCCACTGTTTAAAAATAAGGGGTCGCTCATTTAAGACAGGGATGAGGAGAAATTTTTTCTCTCAGGGGGTTGTGAGTCTTTGGAACTCTCTTCCTCAAAAGGCAGTGGAAGCAGAGTCTTTGGACATTTTTAAGGCAGAGGTGGATAGATTTCTGATTAAGAAGGGGTGAAAGTTATCGGGGGTAGACAGGAATATGGGATTCAGGTTACATTCAGATCAGCCATGATCTTATTTAATGGTGGAGCAGGCTTGAGAGGCTGAGTGGCCTACTCCTGCTCCTAATTTATATGTTCATATGACAGATGACAGACCAGCCTAGAAGCCATAGTAATGACCATAGATTACCAGTACTATGAAGGATCAATAACTACTTTGTTTTTTAAACCTGAGGAAGTCACTTTGACATAAAGCCTGATAGCTATCTCAGAAACAGTGAGGAGGTGCTCAGGGTTAAGCGCTCATAGCTCATGGGACTCGCCCAATCATTTCTTGAGGAATATAAAAAATTATAGCAACTGCACTGGTATTACAGCAGCTCCATCATGATATCATTATTCAATTGAATCTCCTGCACTATTTCATATAGTTAAAAATAAATATAAATTTAAAAGCAACTTAACTGCTTTTTATATTTGACAAAGCTAAATATATATTTGTAGTAAATTTAAAACCAGCCCGCATTTAAATTATTCCTCGTAGTGAATGAAAGTATTTGCACAAAATCTGCAGATAAAATTGATATCCCAGTTGGTAAGCTGACAGAAGTGGATATTTTCTTCATGTTAACAGATCTCAAAGCTGGCGACAAATTTTGAACGTCCTGGCAGCTGTTGTGCACATAAAGGTAGAAAATCTCTTGGAAAACAACTATTGCAGGTGAGATTTGTTTCCAGGTCCTGTTAGCACCATATGAACAGGAGCAGCCTGTAGAGAATTGTTTTTTTTCAATCATTTGCTTGACCATTTAGGAGCAGATGAATCAGCATTTGGTATCACGTTGTTATGTTTGTTAAAATTGTTTGCAATGCACTTGGAAAGCTTCGGGAAAGGATTAGTTCCAAGGAAAGCTCAATTTTTCATCTCATCCTGCCAACTAGACAGGTTTAAACTATTTGACAAGGTTACGGTCATGTCAACTAAGATGGGCGGATTGGGTGAGGGATATGGTGTGGGGAACAAATTTGTTCTTTTTGACATGTTTATAATCTCACTAGGAATAATAGCAAGAGGAAATCCTCTGAATACATTTACAATGCTGCCACACATAAGGACCAGGACAATTCTTAGACAAATATAATTTTAATTTCAATATTTCACAAACCTAGGCCAGAATTTTCTGGCTGATGTGCGGGTGGCGGAGCCCACATGTCAGCGCTTAAAATGTCGTGCGAGCGTGCCAACCTTAGCACGCGGCATTGCAACATTTCGGTCGGCGGGCGCGCTCAGCAGTGGGGCGTTCGCCCGCCATTAATTGAAGGCCTCGTTAAGGCCCTTAACTTACCAATTGTCCTGGATTTTGAGGGGCCTGTGTAAACTTCGGGTCGGAGCACGGGCCCAACGGGCAGGCGGGTAGGAGCTTTTTTAATAAAACTCATGCAATGTTGGGATATGTGGACTCAGAGGGGTCGTTCATGTTTTCCACAAAGTTTTAATTGCTGAAAATGTTTAAAAGTTGCCTGTGTGATTGTTAGCAGTTCTCATTGATTTCCAAGAGCTTCTTGTGTACTTTGAAACCAGCCTACAGACAGTCATCTTTCTCAGGCCTGCAGCTTTCCTGAGGCCTCCATTTAGCCTGGTGGTATGGGTTCTGACCTCTCCACTGGAGGCAGCTCCCCTGAGGAGGAAGGGAGGGATAGAATAAGGAGGATGCCAGGACTGGACAATCAGCCTCCAGGGGAGCCACCTTTGGGTGGCCAGGTGCAGGCACAAGGGGCGCAGGGCCAAAAGGTTGTCCAAGGTGAAAGGGGCAGCAGAATGTGCCACTATCCTGCTGCCAGGGTTTACAGGCGGCGAAGCAGCTACCTCAATATGTCTGAGGTGCAGTGCCGAAGGAGGCTCTGACTCTCAAGGGAGACAGTCAACTATATCTGTCAGATGATTGGCCCTGAGATCTCCCTTAACTGTGTGGGTGGACACCCCATGCCAGCAGCTCTGAAGCTCATAGTTGCCCTCCACTTATATGCCTCTGGCTCCTTCCAGGGCTCAATGGGTGATCTTTGCGGTGTCTCCCAATCAGCTGTCCACACTTTGTGTCAAGCAGGTTACAGATGCTCTGTTCAGACGGGCATTGACCTTCATCCACTTCCGTTGTGACCAGGCAAGTCAGGCACAGTGAGCCAGAGGCTTCGCAGCCATTGCTGGCTTCCCCTGCGTCCAGGGTGCAATAGACTGCACACATGTGGCCATCAAGGCGCCAGCAGATGAGCCCAGTGCCTTCGTCAACAGGAAGGGCTTCCACTCCATGAACGTGCAGATAGTGTGTGATCACAGGATGCTGATTCTACAAGTCTGTGCAAGGTACCCAGGCAGCTCCCACGATGCCTACATCCTCAGACACTCCCAGGTGCCAGGGCTCTTCAGTGCTCTAGCCCGGCTGGATGGTTGGCTGCTGGGTAACAAGGGCTATCCCCTGCGAAGGTGGCTCATGATGCCTCTCCGCCGTCCAAGAACAGAAGCTGAGCAGCGGTACAATAGGAGCCAGAGATCCACAAGGGCTGTGGTGGAGAGAGCCATCGGTCTTCTCAAGATGCGCTTCCATTGCCTGGACCGCTCAGGGGGCGCATTCCAGTAACCCCCAGATTGCGTCTCTCTGATAGTGGTAGTCTGCTGCGCCCTGCACAATCTTGCGCTGGAAAGGGGGGGACGCAGTTGACGATGAAGGCCTTGACGCCCTGGATGAGGCTGCACATGATGAATCCAGTAGTGCCTCAGAGGATGAGGAAGCACAGGGCGATGATGAAGGGCAGAACGATGACCTGCAATTACACCAAGGAGGCAGGGACACCCGGGACAATTTAATCCAAAGAACCTTCAGCTAGCTCCACACACATGGATCAGCAGGAACAGCATTGCCTGGAACTTCCACACGTGGTACTTAGGTGCTACATCTTCCACCTGTTCAGCTGCAACTAAGGGCTTAGTACAGAAACATCAATGTCCACTCAAACACTCATGATAAATATGTGAAAAAGAAAAATGCACCACAAACAAAAGACCCTCAGCCATGGTAACAAAGGTGGACTTTAGTCTGTCCAAAAGAAAAGCAAACAGCACTCCATTGCAATAAGAAAAATTTGGGTCCCTATTCTAAGGGCAACACAAACTCACCAGTGACATAACCGGGGAGTGCATAAGGTGCCTTATGCTTACGCTTACGGGTGTTATGTCTAGGTGCTGCCCCATCGCTCGGAGTGACTTGTGAGACAGCCTGCTGACTCTGCTGTCCTATTGGCCTCGATGACCTTGGTGGGTGTCCTCTGGCCCGTGGAGCCTGTGATGGCTCCGCCTGGGAGGGAGTGGCCTGTTCCTGAAATGGCACCTCCCCATTTGTCACAGCCTCAACGGAAGAAACATTGACTGGCAGAGGGGCGGAGGAGCTGCTGCCCTCACCCGGAGCGCCCTGAGAGGAGCTCGCAGCGATGACAGGCAGCTGCTGCGCCAACGTGAAGCCCCTTTTGACCTCCCTGCTCACTGCAGGTACATGGGCACCGAGAGCCGACGCTTGGTGCCCACAACATCTCCCACATTGGGAATGACCACCCATGGCCAGTACCCCTGTGAGGGCTTGCAGGTCAGAGCGTATCCCAAGTTTAAAATGTTCCATTCGATTGAAGACCCTCTCTATGAGAGTCGCCAATCTCTCATTGGAGGAAGCCTGAAGCTCTGCCCTGAGGGCCAAACATTCACGTGCACTCTGCCTGGACTCCTCCGTCGCAGAGAGCAACTGAACCATTCCCTCATGCAACCCTCCCAGATGCAAACGCACTTCCTGCCGCCTTTCCTGCAGCTGCTGCAATGGGGACAACTCCAGAGGCACATCATCAGTGCCGGACTCAGCATGTGCCTCGCCCCCTGCAGCCCTCCGACTGCTGGTACCATCGGCACTCTCTGCTCCTACCATCTCCTCCAGCGATTGTGATGTGCCCTCTCTACTGTGACCCGGGACACTAGCCAATGGTAAAGTCCCCACCAAGGTGTGTGTGTCTGCACTGGTGCCTGGCTGGCTGAAATGATGTGCCGCAAGTTGCACTTGTTGGCCCTCAGGTGTGGAGGGGGGGCCACGGGGTCGAGGTGTGGGTCACTCTGGTGGTGATGCTGAAATTAACAACAAGGACAGTGCATCAGTTAGCGTACATTCAGTTCAACCTCTCATCCCTTTCCCTCCCAGCCTCATAAGTCGCTCACCCTTCAAGACCCCAAGGAGACGAACATTAGTGAGGTGGAAAAGAGTCAAGAGGAGCCCCAACCATTAAACGCACATGCAGACAGGCTGATCAGATGGCCTCAGGACTGCCACATGGCATGTTATGTACCATAGGAGTGGGGAGAGTGCAGAGGTACCTGACCTGGATGCATTGTGGCCTGGATAGTTGCGGGACTGAGGAAACATCGCAAACACTTGCGACATTTGCCGTGGATCACAGGAGATTGAGGGTCATATTATTGGCCTTCATTCTGTTAGGAGGGGCATAGACCAGGTGTGCAGAAGGCAACATTTCCCCTTGGCGCAGGGATGAGTTACGTGGTGGCATTCATCTAAGTTGAGTGCCTTGATGTTCACAGCTGAGGTGCTGAGGACCTTTTGGACAAAGTAATGTGGGGCGCACTGGCTGAAAGGGTGCTGGAGGTCCCAAACCCCCTCAGATGCAATAAGTCTTTGGCTGTGCAGCGGCGATCCAATGGCACGTTAGACCATGGTGATAGTGATCACAAATGGGATAAGGTGACTTTGGAAGGTGGTGGAGATGCAAATCCTCAAGGGGACGAGGGTCCCTTCTGTATGACCCACACGTCAGAATGTCTCAGTCTGTGAATGAGCAGTGTTTCAGCATTAACGATTGCAGCAACCATCAGTGGTTTGGATGGTGGGCAGACAGAGTGTTTGGGACTGTGGACCTCAAATACCTGCCCGCCGGACCCCAGCCTCACTGCCCCCGGCCGCCCTGGCTTCCTGCCTCGTGCCCAGCTCCATGGCCTGTTTTTCAAAGGTTCTGAGGCGCTGCAGGAGGGCGTGCCCACCTCCAGTCCTCTGGCGCTCCAGGGCATTGTGGTGAGTTTTTGCTTGCAAAACAAAGAAGAGGATTTATTGGGGCTGATCGCTCATGTACTCTGCACGCGCACGCTGTACCCCAACCGCAGTGGCCCATCTAAGGCCTCCAGTGGCTCCTGTCCACGCTACTGGTGATCAGTCCCCAGAAGATAGTACGGCTGCTCCCAACCCCCTCCCCCAGCAGCCACTTAGGAAACATTCGGCGTCCATCACTTTGAATATCACACGGGTCCTAGCGCCCATGGCAAGAAGGTGCAACTAGGTGTGGCGCCGATGCCAGTAGATGCCACTTGGCTAAAACACCTTGAGGCACCCCTTGCACCATCGCATTACCATCAATATGATATGTGTTGGAGTTCTGAGTATGTGTCCTGCGGCCTCCCCTGCAGGTTGCCTACAGACTACTCAAATGCCACAAAGACCAATATATGCTGCGGGGAGAACCCATCTTCTCCTCAACCACTTAGGCTGGTGTAACCATGGTCAGTACCCATTTGCCCACCCAGCGTGTGCCAGATGCCCTATGCAGTAATGACAGCAAGATGTGGGGGAGGCTCAAAGGCTAAGGCTACCTTCTGGGTCAAATGGCCAAGAGAGACATGGTACTCACCCGTCCAGAGCGCCACACATCATTGAATCTTTTTCTGCACTGGGTGTCAGTGCGCCGCACATCATTATGGGCACTGACAGCGTCACCCACCTCCTCCCATGCCAGGCTGGTGACATGGAGGGCACTCCTCCTCCCATCCTCCGGTTACAGAAGGTGCAGACGGATGCCCGCCTCTTGGAGGAGGACAGCAAGGCATGCATCTGAAAATCGGGGGGGCACATTGGCCCCCTGCTGGCCTCTCTTGCAGCCTCCCCCCCCTCCTCCTGCTCATGCTGCTCTGCACTCGAACCTCCCTCCCTCTCTCCACAAGTGGCCATGGTGCACTGCCTCAAGTAGGCTGCCTGCTCCCCATTGGAACCGGCAGTCTAAGGGCGTCCGCCCCCGAGACTATTTTCCCGTTCTCGGGAGTCGCTTACCCGTGGGGCGGGACTTAATTGGCCCACCTGCAGAAAATGGTGGCACAGCCCGTTTCGCCAGCGGCAATCGCCCGCCCGCCCGCCCGCCAAACGGAAAATTCTGCCCCTTGTAAAATGACTTATGAACCATTTTACGAGGATTACAAAATCTTATGAAAATAAATGCTGGTATCTTTTTTTTTAAAGCAGGTAAATCCAAGTTAGTAGACTCACATAATTTCAATATAGTAAGATATTTACAGATGAGGAAGGCCAGTCACCCATCTGAATGCATACATCCAGTGGAAACCGTGGCATCAAACTTTTTCTTATATGATTTCAGTGCTTTCGCCCTCGCTATTTTGCCTGGAAGTTCATTCTGTTGATCAGCTTATTCACAAAGGGAATAACTTCCTGATATCAGCTTTTAAATTTGTCTTTTATTTGTTGAAATCTTATCCTGCCTTGCAGTTCAATTTAAAATAATATTCTGGATTAATTGTTTTCATGCTATTTACTATGCTACTTACTCCTTTAAAATGACCTCTGAGATGTCTTCTTTCCAGGCTGTAAGGGCTGAAGTGTCCTCAGTCCTTCATCATAATGTAGATCCCGATCCTGGGAATGGTCCAATCTTTCCTTTATGCACTGCCACCAATCTTTGAATGTCTCCCTTGTTTCTCATGACCAGAATTGAGCACAGTACACAATGTACAGTCTGACCAGAGCATTTTACAATTCGACCATGGCTTCTTCTGACTTATGCAATCTTTTCCTTTAATTTCCTTCACCTGCAACCAAGGTCAGTGATGCACTGCCAACTTTCATGTTTCCCGTATGCCCCTGCAACCAAGGCCAAAAACTACCCAGAAATGACAGTTCCCTTCACTAAATGTCAGCGCTAAGATCTATTTCTTTTCTTTCCCCTCCAAGTGACCATGTAGGAATTCCCCTAATAATTCAGTTATCCTGGCAAAACATAAAATCACTGAGCATGGAAGACAAGTCTGAATTGCGAATGTTACATGCTTTTTCAAAAAGGGGTGCAAGGATAATGCTGGCAAGTTTGACTTTCAGTGGTAGGGAAACTTCTGGAAACTATTTTTGGGACAAAATCAATAGTCACTTAGATAGGTGCAGGATAATTAAGGAAAGTCAGCATGGATTCATTAGGGGAAAATCATGTTTAATTAACTTGTTGGAGTTTTTTGAGGAGGTAACAGAGAAGGTCGATAAGGGAAACGCTGTTGATGTGGTGTGTATGGATTTTCAAAAGGCATTTGATACAGTGCCACACAACGGACTTATGAGAAAAATTCTATCTCATGGAATGAAAGGGAAAATAGGCACTTGGATAAGAAAATGGCTGAGTGACAGAAAACAGAATAGTGATAAAAGGCTGTTTTTCAGGTTGGAGGAAGGTTTGTAGTGGAGTTCCCCAGGGGTCAGTGCTGGGCTTACTCCTCTTGATATGTGTAAATGAGCCAGACTGTAGTGTGCAGGGCATGATTTCTAAATTTGCGGATGATACGACTATTGGAAGCATTGTCAACTGTGTTGAGGATAGTCTTGAACTTCAAAGGGACATAGACATATTGGTGTATTGGGCAGGCAAATGGCAGATGAAGTTCAATGCAGAGAAGTATGAGATGATTCATTTTGGCCGGAAGAATATGGTGAGACAGTATAAATTAAAGGGAGAAACTCTAAAGAAGGTGCAGCAGCAAAGGGACCTCGGTGTATGTGTACATTAGTCACTGAAGGTGGCAGGGCATGTTGATAGAACAGCTAATAAAGCATATTTATTAATGGGGGCATTGAGTACAAGAGGAAGGAGGTCATGTTGAACCTGTATAAGACACTAGTTCGGCTTCATCTGGAGTACTGCGATCAGTCCTGGGCACCATACTTGAGGAAGGATGTGAAGGCATTGGAGAGAGTATAGAGGAGATTCACAAGAATGATTCCAGGGATAAAGAACTGTAGCTATTAGGGTAGATTGGACAGGTTGGGTCTGTTGTCCTTGGAGAAAAGAAGCCTGAGAGGTGACTCGATAGAGACATTCAAGATCCTGAGAGGTATGGACAGGGTAAATAGTGAGAAACTGTTCCCACTCAAGAGTACATCAAGAACAAGAGGGCACAGATTCAAAATAATGGGCAAAAGGAGTAGGAATGATGTGAGGAAAAATGTTTTCACTCAGATGATGGTTGGAGTCTGGAACGAACTTCCAGGAAGGATGGTGGAGGCAGGATCGATTGAGGTATTCAAAAGGGAAGTGGGATTAGGTAGAATGCTCTTTCAGGGAGCCAGGGCAGACTTGATGGGCCGAATGGCCTCCTTCTGCACTGTAAAATTTCTGTGAAAATTACTGTGAGCAATGTTACAGATTTTTCATGTAGGTTGTAAAAAATTTTAATAAATTTTTTGTTAAAATTATGGACATGTCCGAACTCATGTGACAGTGTCACATGATGGGTCATGTTAGGAATTTTTTTTTTCTATTTTTAATTTCTGTCACAGAACAGCCGATCTCCCTGAGGCAGCACTTAGCCTCAGGGAGATGAGTGCACTCTTTCGTGTGCATGCGCGAAAGAGCACACTCCCGATTTTGGGATTCCCCCCTCCGCCCGCATAGGGACCGCATAGCGCTTCCGTGCGGACATCGCGCTGGGCGGGCCTTAATTGGCCCAGCTTGCCACAACAGGAGGGAGAGATCACAGACGGGAGGAGGGACGGCTGACATCCAGGAGCTCACCCGATTCGAGGAGGATGCCACTGAGTTGGCAGCTGAGGACAGGGATCGCTTCAGTGGTGATGGAGAGATCAGCCTCCTCCAGCAAGCCAGTACGGATGACCCCTCTGTGAGTTATTCATACCCTGACATTCATGGAGCATGATATGTAATATTGTATTCTGGCTGCTCATGAACTAAGTCGTTCCTCTGGGCAGAATTTTCCGTTTGTCGGGTGGGCAGCCAGCCGATGGCCACTGGCGAAATGGGCTGTGCCGCCATTTTCTGTGGGCAGGCCAATTAAGTCCCGCCCCGTGGGTAAGCGACTCCTGTGGAGAACAGGAAAATAGTCTCGGGGCTGGCAGCCTCAGACTGCCGGTTCCAATGGGGAGCCGACAGCCTTCTTGAGGCAGTACACCATGGCCACTCGTGGAGAGAGGGAGGGAGGTCCGAGTGCAGAGCAGCATGAGCAGGAGGAGAGGGGCAGGCTGCAGGAGAGGCCAGCGGGGGGGCCATGTATCCGGAGGATGGGAGGAGGAGGGCCCCCCATGCCACCAGCCTGGCATGGGAGGAGGTGGGTGACGCTGTCAGTGCCCATGATGATGTGCGGCGCACAGGCACAGTTCAGGAAACGATTAAATGATTTGCTGCACTCTGGACGGGTGAGTACCATGTTTGTCTTGGCCATTTGACCCAGAAGGTAGCCTTAGCCTTTGACCTCCCCCACCATATCTTGCTGTTGTTACTGCATAGGGCATCTGTCGCATGCTGGGTGAGAAAATGGGTACTGACCATGCTTACACATGGTGGAGGAGAAGATGGGTTCTCCCTGCAGCATATGTTGATCTTTGTGGCATTTGAGTAGTCTGGGGGCAACCTGCAGGGGAGGCCGCACGACACATACTCAGAACTCCAACACATATCATATTGATGGTAATGAGATGGTGCAAGGGGTGCCTCAAGGTGTTCTGGGCAAGTGCCATCTGCTGACATTGGCGCCGCACCTAGTTGCACCTCCTTGCCATGGGCGCTAAGAACCGTGTAATATTCAAAGTGATGGACGCCGAATGCGTCCAAGGTGGCTGTTGGGGGAGGGGGTTGGGACCAGCCGTACTATCTTCTGGTGACTGATTACCAGTAGTGTGGACAGGAGCCGCTGGAGGCCTCAGATGGGCCACTGTGGTTGGGGTGCAGCGTGCGTGTGCAGAGTACATGAGCGAGCTGTCCCAATAAATCCTCTTCTTTGTTTTGCAGGCAAAAAGTCACCACAATGCCTGGGAGCGCCAGAGGACTGGAGGTGGGCACGCCCTCCTGCAGCGCCTCAGAACCTTTGAAGAGCAGACCATGGAGCTGGGCAGCAGTCAGGAGGCCAGGGCGGCCGGGGGTGGCGAGGCTGGGGTCCGGCGGGCAGGTATTTGAGGTCCACAGTCCCAAACACTCTGTTTGCCCACCATCCAAACCACTGATGGCTGCTGCAATCGTTAATGCTGAAACACTGCTCATTCACAGACTGAGACATTCTGACGTGTGGGTCATACAGAAAGGACCCTCGTCCCCTTGAGGATTCGCATCTCCACCACCTTCCAAAGTCACCTATCCCATTTGTGACCACTATCACCATGGTCTAACGTGCCATTGGATCGCTGCTGCACAGCCAAAGACTTATTGCATCTGAGGGGGTTTGGGACCTCCAGCACCCTTTCAGCCAGTGCGCCCCACATTACTTTGTCCAAAAGGTCCTCAGCACCTCAGCTGTGAACATCATAGCACTCAACTTAGATGAATGCCACCACATTACTCATCCCTGCGCCAAGGGGAAATGTTGCCTTCTGCCCACCCGGTCTATGCCCCTCCTAACGGTATGAAGGTCAATAATATGACCTCTCAATCTCCTGTGATCGACAGCAAATGTCGCAAGTGTTTGCGATGTTTCCTCAGTCCCGCAACTATCCAGGCCACAATGCAACCACATCAGGTACCTCTGCACTCTCCCCACTCCTATGGTTCATAACATGCCATGTGGCATTCCTGAGGCCATCTGACCAGCCTGTCTGCATGTGCGTTTAGTGTTTGTGTCTCGTCTTGACTCTTTTTCAACTCACCAATGTTCTTCTCCTTAGGGTCTTGAAGGGTGAGTGACTTATGAGGCTGGGGGGGAAAGGGATGAGAGGTTGAACTGAATGTACGCTAACTGATGCACTGTCCTTGTTGTTAATTTCAGCATCACCACCAGAGCGACCCACACCTCGACCCTGCGGCCCCCGCTCCACACCTGAGGGCCAACAAGTGCAACTTGCAGCACATCATTTCAGCCAGCCAGGCACCAGCGCAGACATACACACCTCGGTGGGGACTTTACTGTCGGCTAGTGTTCTGGGTCACAGTAGAAAGGGCACATCACAATCACTGGAGGAGATGGTAGGGGCAGAGAGTGCCGATGGCTCCAGCAGCTGGAAGGCTGCAGGGGACGAGGCACATGCTGAGTCCGGCACTGATGACGTGCCTCTGGAGTTGTCCCCATTGCAGCAGCTGCAGGACAGGCGGCAGGAAGTGCGTTTGCATCTGGGAGGGTTGCATGAGGGAATGGTTCAGTTGCTCTCTGCGACGGAGGAGTCTAGGCAGAGTGCATGTGAAGATTCCGCCCTCAGGGCAGAGCATCAGGATTCCTTCAATGAGAGATTGGCAACTCTCAGAGAGGGGCTTCCACCAAATGGATCAAAATATGATTGGGTTACGCTCTGACCTGCAAGCCCTCACAGCGGTTCTGGCCACAGGTGGTGTTTTCCATTGTGGGAGATGTTGTAGACACCAAGTGCTGGCACTCAGTGCCCATGCATCTGCGGTGAGCAGGGAGGTAGGTTTGGTCCTCACGTCAGCGTAGCGGCTGCCTGTCGTCGCTGCGAGCTCCTCTCAGGGCGCTCCAGATGAGGGCAGCAGCTCCTCCACCCCTCTGCCAGTCAACGTTCCTTCCGTTGAGGCTGCGACAACTGGGGAGGTGCCAGTTCTGGAACTGGCCACTCCCTCCCAGGCGGGGCCATCACAGGCTCCACGGGCCCCAGGACGCCCGCCAAGGTCATCGAGGCCAATAGGACACCAGAGTCAGCAGGCTGTCTCTCAAGCCACTCCGAGTGATGGGGCGGCACCAAGATGTAGCACCCGAAAACACAAGCATAAAGGCACCTGAGGCACTCCCCGGGTTTGCCACTGGTGATTTTGTGTTGGCCTTAGAATAGGGACCCATATTTTTGTGATCGTTAACAAGTGGTGTGTGTTTTTGTTTTGGACAAAATAAAGTCCACCTTTGTTACCATGGCTGAGGGTCATTTGTTTGTGGTACATTTTTCTTTTTCACATATTTATCATGAGTGTTTGAGTGGACATTGATGTTTCTGTACTAAGCCCTTAGTTGCAGCTGATAAGGTGGAAGATGTGGCACCTAAGTGCCATGTGTGGAAGTGCCAGGCAATGCTGTTCCTGCTGATCCATGTGTGTGGAGCTAGCTGAAGGTTCTTTGGATTAAATTGTCCCGGGTGTCCCTGCCTCCTTGGTGTAAATGCGGGTCATCGTTCTGCCCCTCATCATCGCCCTGTGCTTCCTCATCCTCTGACGCACTGCTGGAGTCATCATGTGCAGCCTCATCCACTGTGTCAAGTCAACTTGATCCGTCAACTGCATCCCCCCTTTCCAGCGCAAGATTGTGCAGGACGCAGCAGACTACCACTATCAGAGAGACGCGGTCTGGGGGGTACTGGAGTGCGCCCCCTGAGCGGTCCAGGCAATGAAAGCGCATCTTGAGAAGACCGATGGCTCTCTCCACCACAGCCCTTGTGGTGCCCTGGCTCCTATTGCTCAGCCTCTGTTCTTGGACGGCGTAGTGGTGTCATGAGCCACCTTCGCAGGGGATAGCCCTTGTCACCCAGCAGCCAACCATCCAGCCGAGCTGGAGCACTGAAGAGCCCTGGCACCTGGGAGTGTCTGAGGATGTAGGCATCGTGGGAGCTGCCTGGGTACCTCGAACAGACTTGTAGAATCAGCATCCTGTGATCACACACTATCTGCACGTTCATGGAATGGAAGCCCTTCCTGTTGACGAAGGCACCGGGCTCACCTGCTGGTGCCTTGATGGCCACATGTGTGCAGTCTACTGCACCCTGGACATGGGGGAAGCCAGCAATGGCTGTGAAGCCTCTGGCTCGCTGTGTCTGGCTTGCCTGGTCGCATCGGAAGTGGATGAAGGTCAATGCCCGTCTGAACAGAGCATCTGTAACCTGCTTGACACAAGTGTGGACAGCTGATTGGGAGACACCGCAAAGATCATCCACTGAGCCCTGGAAGGAGCCAGAGGCATAGAAGTTGAGCGCAACTGTGAGCTTCAGAGTCGCTGGCATGGGGTGTCCACCCACACAGTTAGTGGCGATCTCAGGGCCAATCATCTGACAGATACAGTTGACTGTCTCTCTCGAGAGTCGGAGCCTCCTTCGGCACTGCACCTCAGTCATATTGAGGTAGCTGCTTCGCTGCCTGTATACCCTGGCAGCAGGATAGTGCCATCTTCGGCGGCCCCTTGCACCTTGGACAACATCTTGGACCTGTGCCTGCGCCTGGCCTCCCAAAGGTGGCTCCCCTGGAGACTGATTGTCCAGTCCTGGACTCCTCCTTATTCTATCCCTCCTTTCCTCCTCAGGGGAGCTGCCTCCAATGGAGAGGTCAGAACCCATACCCCCAGGCTAAATGGAGGCCTCCAGAAAGCTGCAGGCCCGAGAAAGGTTACTGTCTGCAGACTGGTTTCAAAGTACACAAGAAGCTCTTGTAAATCGATGAGAACTGCTAACAATCACACAGGCAACTTTTAAACGCTTTCATCAATTATAACTTCGTCAAAAACATGAACAACCCCTAAGTCCACATATCCCAACATTGCAAAAGTTTTATTAAATCACCTCCTACCCGCCTTCCCATTGGGCCCGTGCGCCGACCCGAAGTTCGCACTGGCCCCTCAAAATCGTACACAATTGGCAAGTTAAGGGGCTTAACGAGCCCTTCAATAAATGGCGGGCAAACTGAACGCGCCCGCCCACCGAAATATCGTGATGGCGCGCGCTGATGTCGGCACGATCGCGCGAAGTCAGCGCGCGTCATTTTACGCGGTGACGTGCGGGCTACGCCTTCTGCATGTCAGCCAGAAAATTCTGGTCTCTGTCTCTTACAGGCACCAGCAGGCCCAGACAGAGATCGAGACAGGCCATAAGCACCAGCCCCCAGTGCACCTCAGAGGAGGAAGCTGAGGATGCTTCTGATGAAGACCCATCACTGCATTCACTTGCACCCTCCACCAGCACAGAGTCACACACCATAAGGCCATAAGACGTAGGAACAGAAGAAGGCCATTCAGCCCATCGAGTCTGTTCCGTCATTCAATGAGATTATGCCTGATCTGATAATCCTCAATTCCACTTTCCTGCCTTTTCCCCATAACCATTGATTCCCTTACTGATTAAAAATCTGTCTATCTCAGCCTTGAGTATACATAATGATCCAGCCTCTACAGCCCTCTGTGGTAAAGAATTCCACAGTTTCACTACCCTCTGAGAGAAGAAATTCCTCCTCATTTCTGTCTTAAATAGGCGATCCCTTACTCTGAGATTATGTCCTCTGGTCCTAGACTCTCCCATAGGACATAATTTCAGAGGGTCATATCTCACACCTCAGTGGGTCATAGATTGAGATTAGGCTCGGGATCACATTCTGGAGAACACCTCAGAGTCACGGTTCCACAACAATTGGAGGCAGTAGCAGATCTGAGCAGATCTCTGGCACTCAGAGGACTGCTGGAGAACAGGCACCTACTGAGTCAAAGCCTGGTGATGAGCCTTTGGAAATGGCCATCGCTAACATCCTGGAGATGCAACAACAGGCGGTGGAACATCAGGCAGAGTTGTGAGAGGCAGTCAACAGACTAGATCGAAGGATGGAGGAATCCGTCCGCATTCTGCCTGATGTCATGGCTCTGACATGCGAGCGCCTCGAGGTCACCAGGGCAAGGGTGGCGGCCACCTTGGAGACCTTGGTCCAGCAGGCTCTGTCGGATTTTTTACGCAGACCTTCACTCCGCCGCTATAGGCATTGGTAGGATCCATTAGTGGCGAGGCGAGAGGGAATTCGCTCCAGGTGCACCTTCTCCTCAAGGAGTCAGGCAGGGACCCTCGGCTCCCAAAGAGAGGAGGGTCATCAGCTGGACACCTCGGGGCCATCCACCCATTTGACTCCAAGAGTGTCCAGCCGATCCCAATCCCCTCTGCCTATGACCCCATTGGCTCCATTTCCACTGGCCAAGGAGGGTGCACCTACCTCACAGCAGGTGACCCAAAGCAGGCTGGGGCCCTCCAGGCCTCGGTCCTCTAGAGGATACCGCCAAGATCATCACAGACAATAGAGCATAGCAGTCAGCAGGCTGCCTCCATCTCTGCAATGGATGTCGGGGATGCACCGAGGTATCGTGACAGGGTTAGAAAGACTAAGAAGTTCTGAGATCACTATGGTGACATGGGTGTTCGCTTACTCTAGACATAATGCACCTTTTAATAAATATTTCCTGCTCATGATAATGGTCTCATCGTTTGAATGTTTTGTGCATGTGCATCTACATGCCCTCTTATTGAGAGGGCTACCCAAGCTCCCACTCCATGGTTGCCTCCCTTTGTAAGCCTCAGATCCACGTGATGTTTAGCTCACGTTATGTTAATCACTCGGCCCTTGTGTAATGTAAGGGAGATGTGTCAAGCTCTTTCCTGAAAGTGACTGTACATTGAGGTTTGAACCTTTAAGCCTTCCAACAAACCATAGAATTATGTGTGCTCATGTGCTTTGGAGCATTAAAAGTTATGTTGTTTCATCAACACTGAGGTGTTTTCATTGTGAGTGTGAAAGACCTGCACCCATTATGGTCTCAACAACCATGTGTGAATCTCTGTGGCTGCACAAAGTGTTTTCTTCAGGTGAATGACTGCACAATGTGCAGTTGACGCAGGCTTTGCGCTGGTGAGCTGCTTTTCGCTTCCCACAGCAGCTACATACAGCTTTGGCTGCTGACCTTTCCAAAAATCAGAGCTTCATGATCCTTGAGGTTTGCAGATCCAAGGCCAAATGCTGACCTTTCTTGTGATATCAATGCTTGTCAAGGCACCCAAATACTGTCTGATTAGGATTAGAGATTACCCTGCCTTGCACTTTGGGAATGACTAGATACCTAGTGGCCTTTGACCCTTGTAAATTGGACAATGCACTTTACAGGGTTTCGTAGAGCATCTTGCAGGTGACCAGCATCTGAGCTCCCTTAATGGCTGGCTGCCTCTTCCCTTCTCACATTCCTCTGAGGTTTAAATGCTCAATGAGACCACCTTTAACGTGACCCCAATGACTATTGCAGTCTCACGTAAAAGCGCACCATTAGTTTGTGGTTCCAATTATAACTTCTCAGTAAAGTGTTCATGAATTCCATCAGCTGAGCCTTCCCCTCCATGTTGAGAATCTAGCAAGTATGAGTGTGTTCCCTGAAAGAGCCCGGGAGCCCAGCCATGGACTCCTCCCATGCTGCCTCAGACCCCTCCCATGGAGATTTTATTCCAGTTTCATTTTTAAACTGCATCATTGATTTGGGATCTCAAGATGGTGGTGCTGCACTTCTACTTCCAGACCAGCTTCAGCCCTCCCCCATTACCGTTCATGTACATCTGATCAACCTGGAACCCCACAATGTGCAGGTAGACTTCCCTCTGGTAATTCTCCAACCTCCTCCAGTAACCCTGGAACCCATAGCAATTGTTGTGGAAATTCCTGCCCTCCCCCCTGAACCCATCACTGTGGATGTCCCCATGCCCCATGTGGATCTCACCCTTCCCATCTTGAGGCTGTGCACATGGTCACATACAGAGGTGTCCTGCCACCGCCTGCTCCCCCCCTCCAACAAGAGCTTTGAGTATCCCCCACTTTATTATGTTTTCCCATTTACAAGCTGCAGTTGCCTCCCTTAACCATGACAAACCTAATATCAAGTCAGCCACCCCCAGGACCACCAGATGTGAGGCACTGACCACGCCCTGAACACCGAGCTGTGCACAGCCCCGATTGAGCATACAGGCCGTGCCCATCCCTGGACTGGGACCATGACATGCGTGCCATGCATAACCGTGTAGCATGGTCCACAAAGCCCCAGGACTGCCTTTAATCTCTCAATCTGACAACGTGTCCACAAAGCCCCAGGACTGCCTTTAATCTCTCAACGTGACCTTTTAGCCTCAGTCCCAGGACTATGACTGTCTGTCACTCAGCCGCCGGTTTCCTTCAGGACTGAACACACCACCCTTTCCCCCCTGCCACCCCCCCCGACCCACCCCAACCCCACCACCCCATCATCAAACTCTGTGTAACTCTTCCCTCTTGTGCAAGCCTCACAGCCCCCCTTCAAGTCATGAGTCTGTGTGTATTGCTTCTCTCCTATGCTACACCAGCAGCTCCACCTTTCCCTAGTTTTGAATCTGTGTGCACCCCACACCCCCATGTTATATGAGGCCCACCCAGTCCCCTCCTGAGTCTGTGTGCACTCCTTCCACCTCAGGCTCCAGATCACCCACCTCCAATTATCCCTCTGCCTGTGATCTTCCCGCCCCGTCCACCAACACAACCGTCCCCTCATGTCTCTGTCAACCAGCCCCCCATCTCCCCACCCCCCCATGCTGGTCTCTGTTGGTAGAGTTCAGCCCTGCCTGCAAAGCACAGTTGCCACTGCAAAAGGTCCTGCCTGAGACCCACAGCACCCACTGTGAGCAGCCCTACCTGAAACCCACAGCACCCACTGTGAGCAGCCTTGTCTGAGACCCACAGCACTCACTGTGAGCAGCCCTACCTGAGACCAACAGCACCCACTGTGAGCAGCCCTGCCTGAGACCCACAGCACTCACTGTGAGCAGCCCTACGTGAGATCTACAGCACCCACTGTGAGCAGCCCTACCTGAGATCCACAGCACTCACTGTGAGCAGCCCTACCTGAGATCCACAGCACTCACTGTGAGCTGCCCTACCTGAGATCCACAGCACTCACTGTGAGAAGCCTTGTCTGAGACCCACAGCACCCACTGTGAGCAGCCCTACCTGAGATCCACAGCACTCACTGTGAGCAGCCCTACCTGAGACCCACAGCAATCACTGTGAGCAGCCCTACCTGAGACCCACAGCACTCACTGTGAGCAGCCCTACCTGAGATCCACAGCACTCACTGTGAGCAGCCCTACCTGAGATCCACAGCACTCACTGTGAGAAGCCCTACCTGAGATCCACAGCACCCACTGTGAGCAGCCCTACCTGAGATCCACAGCACTCACTGTGAGTAGCCCTACCTGAGACCCACAGCACTCACTGTGGGTAGCCCTACCTGAGATCCACAGCACCCACTGTGAGCAGCCCTGTCTGAGATCCACAGCACCCACTGTGAGCAGCCCTGCCTGAGATCCACAGCACTCACCGTGAGCAGCCCTACCTGAGACCCACAGCACCCACTGTGAGCAGCCCTACCTGAGACCCACAGCACCCACTGTGAGCAGCCCTACCTGAGACCCACAGCACTCACTGTGAGTAGCCCTGCCTGAGATCCACAGCACCCACTGTGAGCAGCCCTACCTGAGATCCACAGCACTCACTGTGAGCAGCCCTGACTGAGACGCACAGCACTCACTGTGAGCAGCCCTACCTGAGACCAACAGCACTCACTGTGAGCAGCCCTACCTGAGACCCACAGCACTCACTGTGAGCAGCCCTGTCTGAGACCCACAGCACTCACTGTGAGCAGCCCTACCTGAGATCCACAGCACTCACTGTGAGCAGCCCTACCTGAGATCCACAGCACTCACTGTGAGCAGCCCTACCTGAGACCCACAGCACTCACTGTGAGCAGCCCTGTCTGAGACCCACAGCACTCACTGTGAGCAGCCCTGTCTGAGACCCACAACACTCACTGTGAGCAGCCCTACCTGAGATCCACAGCACTCACTGTGAGCAGCCCTACCTGACACCCACAGCACCCACTGTGAGCAGCCCTACCTGAGACCCACAGCATCCACTGTGAGCAGCCCTGTCTGAGACCCACAGCACTCACTGTGAGAAGCCTTGTCTGAGACCCACAGCACCCACTGTGAGCAGCCCTGTCTGAGACCCACAGCACTCACTGTGAGCAGCCCTACCTGAGATCCACAGCACCCA
This sequence comes from Cetorhinus maximus, assembly GCF_964194155.1. NCBI lineage: Eukaryota > Metazoa > Chordata > Chondrichthyes > Lamniformes > Cetorhinidae > Cetorhinus > Cetorhinus maximus. The sequence continues at coordinate 83,097,196 of NC_135892.1, read as the reverse complement.
CTGTGAGCAGCCCTGCTTGAGACCCACAGCACCCACTGTGAGCAGCCCTACCTGAGACCCACAGCACTCACTGTGAGCAGCCCTACCTGAGATCCACAGCACCCACTGTGAGCAGCCCTACCTGAGACCCACAGCACTCACTGTGAGCAGCCCTACCTGAGACCCACAGCACCCACTGTGAGCAGCCCTACCTGAGACCCACAGCACCCACTGTGAGCAGCCCTGTCTGAGATCCACAGCACCCACTGTGAGCAGCCCTACCTGAGACCCACAGCACCCACTGTGAGCAGCCCTGTCTGAGATCCACAGCACCCACTGTGAGCAGCCCTGTCTGAGATCCATAGCACCCACTGTGAGCAGCCCTACCTGAGACCCACAGCACTCACTGTGAGCAGCCCTACCTGAGATCCACAGCACCCACTGTGAGAAGCCTTGTCTGAGACCTGCAGCACCTATTGCAAACGGCCCTACCTAAGACCCACACCTCATCTTACACAGCTGCTTTGGCATTGGTGATGACTTGGGGCAGCGCTGTTATGGGTAGGCTTTGAGTGTTTCACTCACCTGGTAGTCACAAGTGAAATGAGGGTTGGCAGGCGTATGCCACTTATATCCATTTGTGAATCAGACCAGTCTAATATCCTGCTGCCGTGGCATGTAATTAGGAGGGAGAATGTGATTCCTGTGTTTTGTGTTTTTAACGAGTATTCATTACATGTTAATACATTCAAATAGGGCTCCCGACATGGATCAGCAAGAAAGTCGGTCTGCCATTAGGCCATCTTGAGAGGGCCGAGGGGAAAATTCTGATGTGTTTACCTGCTGGCGGAAATCCGACTTTTGACCTCACTCCAAATTTTCCACTCCTGTCCGCCACAATTCCCGTTGCTGGTGGGACCAGAAAATTCTGCCCTTAGACCTTTATTTTACTTCTTCTCACCATGGCTCCTGAGGTCTGCCCATGGTTGACACTGGGTGAGTTGGCATAGGAGCTATAAAGAGCATGGGGGGGTGAGTGGGGGCATGGGTTAGCATGGAGGTTATGCAGGGCCATTGGGGGGGTGGGTGGGGGCATGATGTGGCATGGGGATTGTGTATGGGGGCTGAGGCAGTGTAAGGGTGAACGGGCTAGAGAGCTGTTTTTTATTTAATTGTTTTTATTGTCGTTGGGATGAAGTCCCAGAGCACCAAGGCGGGTTTCTTAATCAGCTTGCCTCAGCACCCGGCAGCCCTTGTGGCTGCCTCCAAACTCCTTCCAGGGTTGGCAGGCCTGACTCCAGTTAGCACCCGTTCCCCCACCCCTCCCCGGGACAAAAATCAGACCATTCGGGCACTTTCTCCCCAGTCAGGTTTCAGATTTGGAATTTTCCCATTTCAAGGCTTGACAAGGAGAGTATGAGGGGTTGTGGAAAGGGGTGAGGGATGGATCAGGCATGAGGAGTGTGTGGGGGCCTGAGGGGGTGTGAGGGGTGAGAGCTAATGGGCTGTTTTTTGTTTGACTATTTTTATTGTAACTGGAATGAGGTCCCAGAGGACCGAAGTGGGCCTCTTAAACAACTTGCCTTGGCACCCAGCAGCTCCTGTGGCTGCCTCTGCACTCTTTCTGGGGTCAACGGGCCTGACTTCAGTTAGCACCTGCACCAACCCCCCGCGCCCCCACCACCCCACCAAAACAAACCATGCGGGACCCTTTCTCCGAATTGGGTTTGCGAAGTCTGGAATTTTCTCAACTTTGCGCTCCCAACTCAGGAGCGAAAATTCATCCCGAGGCATTTCTAGGTATTGCTAGAGGCTGGACAAGGTATGGTCCCATCTGCTAATGTGTTTACATCTGCAGGATATATACTGACTTATTTCCCACAGTGAGAGTATCTCTGCTGCAAGTAAACATATAAGTGCTCCATGTCATGCTTTCCTATTGCCAGTCGATATGGAGCAAAAGATTTACAGCAATGTGTGCATATACCTAAACACTTCGATGGAGTGGAACATTTTTATTTACTTAGTCTGTTCTGTGAATCTGACTGTTTCCTTTGACCGCACCGCCTGCTAAAGAATTGACACTGAAATGCTTCTAAGATTGGCTTTTAAATGATTTATTACAGTTCCCTCCCTGAAACTTTAATTTCTACAATTGTTTTCCTTCTTAACCTTTATTTTATTTAATCAGTACAGCCTTTTCCCCTTCATCCTGTTGCCTCCAAGATCTACACTATCTTAGGCCTATTTCCTGTCTGAGCCACATAAAGGGCTTCCTACTGCATGAGCAATAGGAAACATGATTTTTATATGTATACCAATTTAAAGAGCACATTTTTGTTCGACAGCTTTAAGGGTATTTAATGTGATTTCTGTATTACCAAAGATGGCAGGAAAAATCCATAAACAAGCTACCATGGATGCTGGAAATATGCAATGAAAAGAGAAAATCTTGGAAATACTCAGCAGGTCTGGCAGCATCTATGGTGAGAGAAGCAGAGTTAGGGAGATGGATTTTAATTAGAAGGCAAAAGGTTCTGCTGCTGGAGCTGAACGTGGTGGGGTGAGCCTACTTTGGCCGGTGGTGGGACCCAGGGGGCGGCAAATTGCCGGCAACATCCACCATCCCAAGTAAGGAAGGCGGCGCGCCACCAAGAGCCAAAACAGAGGGCCGACAGCCTAGCAGCCTCAGCAGCACCACCACCGGAGGTGGCCAGCGCTGAGGCTGCAGCTGCAGAGAGAGGGCGCCTCAGTGGCCTGGTGCCATCAAATGACAGGTAAGTGGGGTTAGGAAATGCTGGGGCCAGGCGGGGAGTCGGGGGATGGGAGGGTGGGGAGGGTGTCATTAAGTGCCAGCAGTTGCCGGTCATTGCTGCTGGTGGTGGCGGGGAGTGGGGAGGGGATCTCACCCTGAACCATGGAGTTCCCAAAAATGAGGCCCCGGTCCCCTGCAGCCTGTTGGGAGGCCGCAAGGTTTCACTGCGTGTTCTCCACATGTGGCAACAGGGTCTCTCGACGTGGGCAAAATGCCTGCAGTGGCAGGAAATAGCCTTCAATTGGCCACTTAAGCGGCTCAACTGTCTGTGCACAGGAGGCTGATCTGCCCCCTTTCTCACTGCTGGAAAAATGACATGGCAACTACCCACCCACCACCCCTCCACCCCCCGATGCCTTCCAAAGCCATTTTGCCAGTCTTCCTACTTCCCAGCCCATCACCAAAGGGCTGGTAAAACTCCTGCCTACATTTTGGGTTCATGAATTTTAGCTATGCACTAAGTAAATTCATGTTTATTCTAAATCTCACTGCAACGGTGTTCTTATATATCATTCCTCTGTACATTATTTTACTCCAAATGTTAACCTATTTGTATTAAATGCCTCCACCAAAGCAGTTGGCAGGAGAAATGTGATATTAATGAGCTGAGTTTTAAAGAGTATCAAGAAAATAATTTCGAGGCTATGATATTCAGGCTGTGAAGACACTGGACCCAAACGTCCACATTCCAGGGTGGTGCCCACCAGGGCTGGCCCCACCAGAATAGACAGGGTCAGGCAAAGTACATTTAATTAGCATTGGGTCAGTGGATGTTGGCTACCTGTACCACGGTGGGAGCATCTTGGACAATCTCCAGCCAGAAGTTGCTGTGAAATTTCCTGTCTACTGCCAGGTCCAGGGTGGAGAGATTGTCAGAGCTTCCCTGGAATTAATCGGCCCCGAGAACCTCGGTAAGGAAGCAACTTGAACAACACCAAAAAAAAATCTTAAGAAATCGAGGCCTTTCCCTTGGCTTGGAACCCAACTCTGCCCCACTTCCAGCCTTAGCATACTGGTCTCCTAAGCTAGGCCAGGTCCCTGTGAAGCCAAAAACACAGACACAGTGTAAGGAGTGCCTGCTCCCACCACCCCTGAGATGGGCCCCATAGTTAAGGCCAGGCAGAGGTCCCACCCCTTACAAGGTCTAGCATACATTGACAGTGGGAGAGTACAGCAGAAGAGCTATGGAATTTTACAATCCAGTACTTATAACACTTTCCAAAAATATGATTTTGTCGCATTGAAGATAATGGACGCCCTCCATTTTGGACACTTCAATTAACTTTCCCTTATCTACAAATCTTCCTGAAACACAAAAGTACTTCTTTTAGCTCAGATTCTTTCTGTTGTTGGTAAGGCTCACCCCAGATGTAGTCCTGAAACATGTTCTTAAATGATTTATTCGCAATCTTTCACTGAAACTTTCATTTCCAAAAGCATTTTTCTTCCTAATTTTCCTTTCATTGGTCTCAAAGTTGTGGTTGCCTAAATGAGCATTGCATTAGACCCTACTTTCACTCAGTTGTGTTTCTCTTAGCCTGGTCACCTTTGTTGTTGAGGGGCGGGTACTTGGCCTGTTGTAGCCAGTTGGTAGTGGATTTGGCCTACAAGTAAATTGTACTAAATCAGGTCTTTCAAATTACCCATAATTGACAGTTGCCACCCAGGTTCCTTAAGATGCTTGCATAGATGTCATCATCAGCCATGATCTAGAACCTGTGTTTGCTGACCTCAGCCAGAGGACTCCAGTGCTCCTGAGGTGGGGAGGGGGAAATCAACCAGAGTTCCCAATGTAGTATAAAGGGTTAACAGAATGGATATGCTAATCTATGGGACATGATGATGTGACACTGATTTCAGGCAGTTGAGTGCCGGGCAATGTAGAGAGCAGACAGGCAGTCCAGAGGGGTGATGAGCCTTCCAGATAACTCATTATGTACATACTGTAAATAGTGTAAATAAATGAGTTCTTAAGTAAACACCCTGATAAGCCTGTGGCTCTTCCTTGTGACAACCCTGGCCTAGCACCTTCTAAAACACCCACTGTTGTTCATTAGTCAGTTTTCTATGCTGTAAACTGTGTGTTGTTTGAGCATTACCTGTTAAACTGAGAAGGCAAGTGTGTAAGGTAAGTGGGTATGATGGGTCAGGGTTGGGGGGCAGGGGGGAGGGTTGGGGTTAGGATGGGGTGGCTGGGGGTAAAATGGGGGGGGTAAGGATGGGGGATGGTCCATGGGGGTTGAAAGGTACAGGCAGAGGGTGGGTACAATACGGGGGTTGGATGGTCAGAGGGGTTGTCAGGTGGTCAGTGGGGAGGGTTCAGGTGGTCAGTGGGGGAGGAGTGATCAGTGGAAGGGTGGTGGGTGTGGGTAATCGGGGGGGTGGGGAGATTGTTAGGAGGTGTCAGAAAGGCATTTGCGGGGGGTCAGCGGGCAGATGGGGGTGTGGGGTAGTCAAGAGGTCGGTGGGGTAGTCAGGGATGTAGGAAGGTAGTTGGGGACAGGTGGGGGTTAGTCGGTGGTTCAGAAGGGTAGTCGGGGGGTTGGGAGAATACTTAGGGGGATGGGGGTGTAGTCAGGAGGGTAGTTGGGGGGTGGGGGCGTTGTCGGGAGGTTGGGGGGTAGTCGGGTGGGGGAGGGGGTAGTGGGTTGTCGGGAGCCCCCATGTGGGTCGGTCAGGGGGTTCAGTACTATAGTTATCCAGGAGCTAGAAGTGATTTTAATTCTTTTAACTTTCCCTGGGTAACTATTTCTGTAAGACAGTCGGAACTACCTGAAGGCTGTGATTTAAACCTGAGTATCGGATGGTTCCCAGGGCAGGGCAATTGCCCAGTGGAAGTTTTAACTTCCTGTGCAATCCTTATGTGGGGACTTCTGGCAGGTGAGGCGGGGGGGGGGGGCTCCCTACGCATCCGGATATGACGCCCCGGAGATTGGAAGTAATGGGCCAATATGAATAAAAAGGGATGAACATTAATTTATGCTCAAATTTCTTTTTGTTAATATTAATAAGCTGAGGACAATGCACCTCTGCAGGAAGATAAAATTAATCTTGTTTGCAAAGCCCTCTGCACTCTAGTTGCCTGCCAAAAGACAACTGTCTGGACTCATTCTTGAAGAATTGCCACTTGCAGATAGAAGAGCCTCTAGTGCCCACAGACTTCTACCCACTCATACCTTGAGAAGAAGAAAACAGATCATGGTGGGGTGAAGGTGTGTGGGGAGATTTTATAAACAATAAGACTGAAGTAAAATTAGACACTGTAAAATTCATCACACCCATTTAATCACTGATTTAGAAATTCAATTCCAACAAAAACAACAGGAAATAGTGAGCAGGAATGTACATTTTAAACAAAAGTGATTAAACTTCTAAAGTACCCAGAACAGAAATTCTATAACATGGGAGTGAATGGGATATGGCTGAGTACATTGAGTACATTTACACTGCAGCTGACTATATAGTAAAGATTATTCTATACATCTATATCACATTGCATGCTATTTTTCATTAAATGGAGACAAAAAGCTGAATACAACAATGGCTCAATGTAAAATGTTTTTGCACTAAAACTAAATCACTTCCATGGGATGAACTGTAATGCAGTAAAAGTGACTTGACCCCTTTTTAAATAAAGCTTAACACATGCACGGGAATCTTTTTCCCACACTCAGTAACATTGATGCTGGTGGTTCAATGTTCCCTGCACCGCTCTCCCCCTCCATTTTCCCTTGTCTAATCTTCTGTCCTCAAAGTAACAGCTGTCATTTACTGTTCACAAGTCACTGTCTTTGGGAGTAGGAAACAAATTTTGGAAATATAAAATATATCCATTTGGAAGATTTTTACCTCTTCCGCGCTCCTCCTGGTGCTGTCTCTTGCTGGGATACAGTTCCATGGGCACCTATTGCCCCACAGCATCCTGCCTATTCACTATTCATGTTTGAGCTGGTGAACCTGATCCCATTCTCACCTGATGTCCGCACATGACATCCAGTGGAGGTCAATGGATAGTCATCAGGAGCAGGAACTCTGGAGGTTCTCCCTCATCCTACATGGGGAATGCTGAGTATCCCTACCAACACCCTGGTCAAGATTAGCTAACTCAGCACAGAACAGAGATGGTCTCTCGAAATTTCTTGGCCTATTGCTGAGGTAACAGACAGCCATTTCAGGAATGATTATTTGTGAGGAAAGGATATTCCTCAATGTAGATAAAGAAGGGGTTTCATTCTAAAATGCTTGTATTCCCTGGTTTGATGCTAATCTTAGGATTGCACAATTTGGTCAAAGGGAACTGCGTTTAATGCACTGTTGGCCTTTAGCAAGCAACAGGTTTTGTTCTGTACTGTACGTGCTAAAAGGTCTGTATGATCCACAAAACAGACATTGGCAATCATTTTAAGCTTTTCAGGCATTTCTAGTAGATGAAGAAAAAAACTACCATCTCCAAATTTTAAAATACCATATACCCATGGAAATACTTCTATTTCAATGCTCATGACAAAGATTTGAGTGTTGTGTCAGAAACCTGCTGGTGGAACAAACTGCCAGGTGAGCTTTTGGCTGTGGCTGTTTTCAAAAAAAGGGAGGCTTTCATTTATATCACACTTTTCATGACCACTGGACATCTCAGAGTGCTTTACAGCTAATGAACTGTCACTGTTGTAATGTAGGAAACACGGTAGCCAATTTATGCACAGTAATCTCCCACATAAACAGCAATGCGATAATAACCAGGTTTAGCCATGTCGATTGAGGGATAAACATTGGCCAGTACATCGGGGTAATACCCCTTCTTTGAAATAGTTCCATGAGATCTTTTACAGGCAGCTGGGGCCTCATTTTAAGACAGCTCAGCACTTGATTGTGCAGCACTCCCTCAGCACTGTACTGGAGTGTCGGCTTTGATTTTTGTGCACAAGTCCTGGATTGGGACTTTCACAATATACAAAAGATAGTTGAGCTATTGGGTGATGTGTCTTATGGTCACTGTGGTCTCCTGGTACCCATTTGGGCATCTGAGAGAAATTTGCTGGACTTTTTTTCTTTAAGCTGTCCCAAATTTAAAAAAATCCTCTTTTGCTTCTCTTAGGAAATTACTTAATTGGGATTTGGGGTGGGGGGTTGAGGGGGGGCGGTGGGACAACAACAGCAACATCGAAGATTATGGGCAGAATTTAGCCCTTGGTTGGCGGGCGGGCCTCACCAGCTCAGTGGTGGGCAGGCAACCGAACCCCGCCGCCGAAACAGGGCCTGCCGCCATTTTGAGTGGGCGGGCCAATTAAGACCCACCCAGGGGCCTGCCCGACAGGCTATGCGCTTCCTGTTCCGGGGGGGGGGGGTGGGGGGGGGGTTGGAGAGCGCACAAGAGTGCATGTCGGGGATTCCTCCCGACCTCATCCCACGTCATTTTCCCCTCGGCGAGCGGGCCCCACCCCCAAATTGCTGAGGGGAAAATCCTGGCCTATGATGCTCAAATGCACTCTAACTCAAAGTGCATTCTTAGTGGGCCAACTGGCCTTTTTCAACTGTCACTTGCATATGTTTGCAGGATCAGTATGTTTTTGTAGTGATTATTATCCTTCCATCTAGGATCATTCTTGCAGCCCTCCTCTGAACCCTTTTCAAGGCCACCAGACCACTTACCATATTCGAGGGGGCCAACACTAATCTATTGCCACTTTTCATTGACCTGTGGATGGTGTCCCTAAAATTTCATAAATGTCTCCCCCATCAATATCCCATTCTTTATCCTCATCATTGACACCTTCCACCTTAGAGGAGAGACGTGTGACTTCAACCATTATTCCACTTAAAGTGATACATGTGGAGAAACTACTTGCTCAGATGTCTAGGAGGTAGTTTTCAAACTTGCTGCTTGGGCCATAACTTAGTCAAGCGAATCACCCATCCATGATAGAGACTGGCTGATTTTGCCAATAGATTTTAACGGAAGAACATTTGGCCATTCTACAACAGGCAGGCAATACATTCCACTAGGTTACAGCCCAATGACAAAGTTGAAACTTACCCCATAGTTTTGAAAAAATCATAACTTTCGGAGAAGAGAATAGAAGAGGATGTTCCTCTTTGTTGCACCTGTTAAATGCTCAGATATCTATTCCATCGAGGCCATTACCCCCACAGTGTAGACCCCAGATGGCCTGCAGTCATCCAAAATAATGCTATTGGGTCGACACCTGCTGTAAGTTCAGATCTAATGTGAAAATGTTCATGGGGCGGTAAAGGGCATTCCTAGCTCTGCCTCAGATACCTTCTAATTTTTTCAATGACACCCAACAAATTGGGCCCAAAATCACAAGGGGCTGAGTATTCCCCCTGTTGGGGGGGTTGTGTGGGGGTGGGTGGGAGCGAGCGTGAACCCGATCGGGTGTGCGCTGCCATTTTACATGGGCGTGAAGCACACCTGGAAGCGCTGTGCGCTCCCTGTGTGGGTGGGGTGGGATTCCTGAGTCAGGGCCTGCGTTCTTTCGCGCGCATGCGTGAGAAAGAGTGCAGAAATCTCCCTGAGGCACGGAGGTGCCTAAGGGAGATTCGTTTAAGTTATGAAAAATTTAATTAAAGAGAAAAAAAATTTAAGGCCATGTCCCCTCATGTGAAACTGTCACATGAGCTGGGACATGTCCATTAATTTATTCAAATTTTTTTATTTAATTAATAAACCCTTCATGAAAGCTCATCCCACCCGTGGGTGAGGTTTCATGAAAAATGTGAAGGCCGCCTGGGCTCTTTGCCTGCCCGTCCAACCTTAACGGCCTTAATAGGCCTTTGACAGTTCGGCTGCGCGCCTGCCGAACTGACAATCTAAATGATGTGTGGTGACGTCAGGACGCCCACCGGACATCACCGCGCATCATTTTATGCGTCGGCGAGTGGGCCCCGCCCCCACTCACCGACCAGAAAATTCTTCCCAGGAAGCTTTATAATCTAACAGACTTAGAAAATAGCTTTTACTATTGAAAGTCATAGAATGGTAACCAGAGAAAACATGTATGTTTTCATATAATTAATATTGCGTAATTATACAACCTATTTGATCAAACATATAGAAAGTTACATAATATTGATCCGTGTGTGGTGAAAATGCTACGGTGATGTAAAAATATTACTTTACAGAGCCAGAAGTGTCATTAGATCATTGGTCTTTCCCTATCATCAGTTATCTTTTCCTAAGATAAAAGCAAAAAACTGCGGATGCTGGAAATCCAAAACAAAAACAAAAATACCTGGAAAAACTCAGCAGGTCTGGCAGCATCTGTGGAGAGGAATATAGTTAACATTTCGAGTCCGTATGACTCTTCAACAGAACTAAGGAAAAATAGAAAAGGGGTGAAATATAAGCTGGTTTAAGTGGGGCGGGGGGTGTTGGACAAGAAGAGCTGGATAGAGGGCCAGTGATAGTTGGAGATAACCAAAAGATGTCACAGACAAAAGGACAAAGAGGTGTTGAAGGTGGTGATATTATCTAAAGGAATGTGCTAATTAAGGGTAGAAAGCAGGACGAGCAAGGTACAGATAGCCCTGTGGGGGTGGGGTGGGGTGAAGGAATCGAAAAAGGCTAAAAGGTAGAGATAAAATAATGGATGGAAATACATTTAAAAATAATGGAAATAGGTGGGAAAAGAAAAATCTATATAAATTATTGGAAAAAACAAAAAGGACGGGGAAAATCGGAAAGGGGGTGGGAATGGAGGAGAGAGTTCATAATCTAAAATTGTTGAACTCAATATTCAGTCCGGAAGGCTGTAAAGTGCCTAGTTGGAAGATGAGGTGCTGTTCCTCCAGTTTGCGTTGAGCTTCACTGGAGCAATGCAGCAAGCCTCCCAGAAACATGATAGGGTCCCTCTTGTCCTCACTTATTACCCCACCAGCCTCTGCATTCAAAGGATCATCCTCCGCCATTTCCGCCAACTCCAGCATGATGCCACCACCAAACACATCTTCCCTTCACCCCCCCCCGGTGGCATTCCGTAGGGATCGTTCCCTCCATGACACCCTGGTCCACTCCTCCATCACCCCCTACACCTCAACCCCCTCCCACGGCACCTTCCCATGCAACCGCAGAAGATGCAACACCTGCCCCTTTACTTCCCCTCTCCTCACCGTCCAAGGGCCTAAACACTCATTTCAAGTGAAGCAGCATTTCACTTGCACTTCTCTCAACTTAGTCTACTGCATTCGTTGCTCCCAATGCGGTTTCCTCTACATTGGAGAGACCAAACGCAGACTGGGTGACCGCTTTGCAGAACACCTTCGGTCTGTCCGCAAGCATCACCCAGACCTCCCCATCGCTTGCTTTCAACACTTTTTCCCACCTATTTCCATTATTTTTAAATGTATTTCCATCCATTGTTTTATCTCTACCTTTTAGCCTTTTTCGATTCCTTCACCCCACCCCACCCCCACAGGGCTATCTGTACCTTGCTCGTCCTGCTTTCTACCCTTAATTAGCACATTCCTTTAGATAATATCACCACCTTCAACACCTCTTTGTCCTTTTGTCTGTGACATCTTTTGGTTATCTCCACCTATCACTGGCCTTCTATCCAACTCTTCTTGTCACCACCCCCCCACCCCACCTCTTAAACCAGCTTATATTTCACCCCTTTTCTATTTTTCCTTAGTTCTGTTGAAGAGTCATACGGACTCGAAACGTTAACTGTGCTCCTATCCACAGATGCTGCCAGACCTGCTGAGTTTTTCCAGGTATTTTTGTTTTTATCTTTTCCTAACCTTTGTTAGTTTTTTCTTTGATGGCATACTTGCAGGCAGTCTCCTCAATCTGGATTACTTTTATCCAATGCAATTTTGCAAAATCTCCTTGCTATTTTTACATGGCTATCAATTTTTGAGGCGAGAATTACCCATTCTGTTCAACATCCAACAGAAGTTGGCACTGTCCTGCTTGAGTCAAGGGTAGTCTTCTTTCTTTAGATGCATATTCTCGTTAATATATGCAGCTTATACTCACCAAAGCAGCATTCAATTTTCTTGTGGCTTTGGTTATAGTTATTGTTATTACCAAAGGTACTGTTAATTAGACTCAAACAAAAAGGTTAAGTGGCTCATTTCCTGTTCTTAGAGCACTACATGAAAATTATTTCAACTATTTTACTACTGGATAGTTTATTGTATCACTGGCGGTAAATGAACATGCAGTGCTGTGGAAATTATAACATTGACTTTGTGCCAGAATGCCTTAACACGTCATGGCAGGATATAGACTAGCTAGTTATTTAAAGATGTGTTTTGATGTAAGTGGTTTCTCAGACATTGAGATCACAATTTGAATGATGTGAAAGCTTATTTTGCAATGGCTTTTAACCCCTGTCTTTGCATAAACAAAAGTTGATAAACCTCTGATTTGTTTTAACTTTAGCGAATATTCCATTTTACTTCCAGCAGGCTGGAATAACAGCTCACAAGACATAAAACGAAAAATGCTGGAGAAACTCAGCAGGTCAGGCAGCATCTATGAAGAGAGAAATGGCTGGAATTTTATCGGCATGCTGTGGGTCCCACCATTGGGACATAATGTGGGTCCCAAGCCCGCGTGGCAACATTAATGGCGATGGCCAATTGAGAGGCTGCCACCGGCACCCTGCCTCTTAGAGTATCCGGGTCAATAGCGATGGCCACTGCTGAGGTTACAAGAAGAAGGGGAGGATGCCTCCATATTGAGACACCCTCGCAGGTAAGTGGAAATTTTGCTTTAATGTGCCTGACTCTGGCATTCGGAGGGGTGAACCCTCCACCAGTGGCGTTGGGTCGCATGGGAGGCCATTGCTGTCTGTTAGCCCCTCTTTGGGCCATGGAGCCGCTGTAAAGGAAGGACCCCTCTCCCCGGGAGCCTGCTGGGAAGTCACCTTGTTGTAGCTGCCAGACTCACTACACAGCGGGACGCTGTTACGAGGCTTGTAAAATCCTGGAGGCCTGGTGAAATGACCTTAATTGGTCGTCTGCCTCCGATCGGCAGACGGTTGAGCTGCTGCCATTCCTGCTGCTGATCATATCCCATATTGGCAGCAACACATTGGACTTCCTTCCCAATGCTTTCCACCACCATTTTACCACTCCGCCCATCTCCAACCTGAGCTCCAAAGGGCTGGTAAAATTCAGCCCAACGTATCAGGCCTGCAACCTGTTCTGATGAAAGGTCATTGACTTGGAACATTGGCCAGAATTTTCAGCTCGGAGACCGGGGTCAGGGCCCACTCGCCTTGGCGTAAAATGACACGGGGTGACGTTGGGCATGCGTCCCGATGTCACCGCGCATCATTTAGATTTTCAGTTCGGTGGGCACGCAGCTGAGTCGGCTGCGCGCCTGCCAAACTGTCAAAGGCCTATTAAGGCCATTTAGAAACTAATTAAACCAATAAACTGAGCTGCCCGTCCAACCTCAAGGTAGGTGGGCAGGCGAAGAGCCCAGGCAGCCTTCGCATTTATCATGAAACCTCATCCACGGGCGGGATGAGGTTTTATGAAGGGCTTATAAATTGAATTAAAAAATGTTTTAAAAACTCATTGACATGTCCCAGCTCATGTGGCACTGTCACATGAGGGGACATGTCTTAGATTTTTTTCTTTTCTTTTTAAAATTTAAACTAATCTCCCTGAGGCACCTCTGTGCCTCAGGGAGATTTCTGCGCTCTTTTGCGCGCCTTAATTGGTCCACCCACATAAAATGGCGGCGCGGACCCGATTGGGTTCATGCCCGCCCCCGCACAACCCCCCCCAACAGGTGGATAATTCTCCCCATTAACTCTGTTTCTCCGCAGATTCTGTCTGTCCTGCTACGAATTTCCGGAATAGGCTGTTTTTAATTCAGATTTCCAGCATCTGCAGTATTTTGCTTTTGTAGTAGAGCTTACAAGAATTTCGTACAGTTTGTCACTAAAGATTGTGCTTTAGCCTTTGATTTATTCTGGATTCAGAAAGGAAATGACAGGCTCATAAATTATGCCTAGATTAAAGTACTTGTTTTTTTCATTGTCAAATTTTTAATTGTGGTTCTCACTTGGTTCTCCCATTGAATCAATTATTCTATTCTTCTCAGAAGAATCAAGAAAGGATTCTCATCTCAGAAATTTGTTTAGAAAGAAAACCACATACATGTTTTAAGCCACAATTATCACACGTAGATTTGATCCCATGTTGTTGCTATAAATCACAGTTGTATCATTTTTTTGTGGCTCACCATGATTCAGAAACTTGCCAGGGTCTGCAATAATATATTTCCCAGTGTTTCTTAAAACCAGATATTAATTGTAAATTAAATTTTCTTTTATGATTTGAAGACTATTAACATCTTGCATCTTTGGATCTTCAACATGTGACACCGCATGACCATTGCTCTCCACAAGTGATGTGCTGCTACCCATTAATCTGGATGTGCCTCCACGTAGTTTTACAAATGAAAGAAATTTAAAAATGTACACCTTATGTCTTATGCAAAATCAAGGATGGCCAGGGAATTTATTACAAGTGGGATAATGGATACTGGATTTGAAGTATGTGAAAAAAAAGAAAAAATTTATTTATATAGCACCTATTCACAGTCTTAAGTTGTTCCAAAGCACCATACAGCCAATGAAGCCAGTGAGATAGGAATACAGTGCATAGAGTGGAGAAAGGTTTCCATAACAGATGCAGAATGTGTGCCAGTATCTTTCTGATGTGGAACTTTCGATGAGTAAGTTGAGATCAAATAGATACTTAGGCAATGCTGACGGAATAGTGTGCTGTCAAAGGTGCTAACTTTCAGATGAGAAGTTAAACTGATGCCTCATCTGCCCTCTCAAGTGGATGTATAAGATCCCATGGCACTAATTGAAGAAGAGCAGGGGATTTCTCCCAGTGTCCTGAACAACATTTATCCCTCAAGAAACACCAACTAAAACAAATTGTCCTGTCATATATATGTTTGTGGGACCTTGCAGTGCTCAAACTGGCTGCAGCATTTGCCTACATTACAACAGTTGAAAGGTACGGTATGGGCTGTGAAGTATTTTGGGATGCTTGAGGCTGTAAAGAGCACCTTAAGAATATAGATTCTTTCTTCAGTTTTTCACCTGTCCACCCATGACTCTCTATATAGCACACAACTTTGCCTCTCATTGACTTGAGAATTCAATTTTTGGGGAATGGCAGATGGAATAAATATTGGGGGAAGAAAACCTCTTACAATTTCATTTGTTCAATCCTCAGACTATTTTGCCTTTGAGTCTTTAGATTTCATTTTTCTTGAGGGAAAATTGCAGCTTGTCTTATCAAAGGAGTGCAGTATGATAGTCGTTTGAAAAATAAACAAATAACAGCTCCTGGGAAACAGCCTGTGATTTATTTTTACGGCTATGATCAGATGCATCTGTTTTCCAGTTCTGTGGTGCTGCAAGTAGCTTTTAGCTAAAGTTATTTTTGCTGTCAGGCATCTTAATACCCCAGACTTCAGACCCTATAACGTGCAGAGCTTGTTTGGAAAGCAGAAAAAAAAGTAGACTTCTATCTCATCTAAACCTCCATGGAATGTTTATGGCAACTAATGCAATGCAAAAGGGTTAAAGCATGACCCAGGGTAAGTCCTTCAACTGTAATTACCTCTGTAATATAAGATAGGTTGACTGCATAACAGTCATTAGAGCTATTCTAGACATTGCTGCTTCACCAAGCCCTGACATGCTCTTCTCCTGGGTACATCTCGCATTTCACCAGGATCATGTTCGCTGTTAAGAAATATCTTCAGCATGTCTGCTGACAAACAGGATATGGTGTCCATTATTCACAGAGATGTTTATGTACTACTCTGAGAGACAGCAGAGAAATGAACAACAGTTTTTGGGGGGCATTTTCTTCATTCTTTTCCTTGTGGACAGTTGTATGAAGTGAATTTTTACTCCTCTAAAAAGGTATTGTTTCTCACGTCAGCATTTTGTGATGCAAAATATTTTCTGCTATAACATGCATTATTTTTGGCTAACTCACTAATGGGCAAATTACAGTCATGACCCTTGTGATAGCATGATTAAAATCTATATTTGTAACTTTAATTTTCTGGAAATGGACCTTCTATAATGATGAGGAAAGCCTGTACAGACCAAACAATGTGAAAAAACAAATGCATTGCTAGCCTGATTGGGCAGGTTGTCCGTTCAGCCTCAGAATGGCAGCTTATAGTTGTTTCCACTAAGGCTTGCCCTTAGAAACAAACTGTACACGATAGGTCATTGTGACTTTGGAGATAGCTGTGTCAACGTATTTGTGTTACAGTAATACTTTTGAATAACAATAACAATTTGCATTTACATAGCACCCAAATGTTCCAACATGCTTCACGGGAGCTTAACAAGACAAGAATTGAGACCGAGCCAAGGAAGGAGATATAATGACAGTTAAATGAAAGCTTGGTCAAAAAGGTAAGTTAAGGAGTCACTAAAGGAGGTTAGAGAAGTGGAAAAACAGAAAAGTTTAGGGAGGAATTCTAGAGCTTACAGCCTAGATGGCTGAGTGCCAAGCCACTAATAGTCAGGCAAGAGAAGCCGAGATATACAAAAGTCCAGAGTTGGAGAAATGCAGCACTCTTTGAGTATTGTAGGGCTGGAAGAGGCTACATTATTAAGGAGGGGTGCAGCAAGGGAGGGATTGGAACTCAAGGATCAGTTGCGGGAAAGATGAGTACAGATTTGAGAAGCCACGCATCTCCTTTAAGGACTTTGGAGAGGAAAGAGGGGTTGGGGATGGGATGGTAGTTTACAAAGACAGAGAGATCAAGGGTGAAGTTTTTGATGAGGGAGCGATGACACATTTGAAAAGGACAGTGATAGCACCTGAGGAGAGGGAACCATTTACAATATCAGCTAGCATGGGATTCGGGAAGGGAAGTTAGGTTATTCACATTTTAATGGGAATAGGGACATGGGTGCTGGAGGTGGGTCCCATGGACAAGATGAGCTCAGAGAAGGGAGATAGCATAAAAATTAGAGGTAGATGCAAGTTTAGGAAAAAGGCAAGAGAGAACCTTGGCACAGAGGGGAGATGTATGGCAGAGGCAGCTCAATGGACAGTCTCAACCTTAGTGACAAAGATGTCCATGAGCTCCTTATTCTTGTTGCCAGAGGTGAGGAATGGATGGGGCAGAAGAGTGAGGTTTAAGGAGGCGATTTGTGGTAGATAAAAGAATGCAGACTTATCTATACATTCAGTGATGATCCTGGAGTAGTAAGCAGTTCTGACATAGTAGAGCAAGGCCTGATAGTATTTGTGAAGGCCTAGCTAGATATGGTGATGAAGACGACATCAGTTGTGTGCCATTTACATTCAAGTCTGCACCTAGCCATTGGGCATAATGGAGCAAAGATAGAGGGTTGTACCAGGTGGAATGACCAGAACGACAGAGATTAAAGCTTTTGCTGGGGACATGGGCAGCAAACATGGAGGCGAAAGTGTGATTGAAAAGTTCAATAGCTACAGTAGGATTGTGGCAAAAAGAGGTCCAAAGGCTAGATAATTGGGCGTTCAAAAAAATTTAGGGGAGAGCATTTTTCTGAAATGGATGTAGAGGGATGTGGGGTTGGAAGAGGTATGTGAGTAGTCAGGGATATAAGGAAGTGATCCGAGATGGTCTTTTCTTTGATTGAGATGATGAGAATAGAGAGGCCACATGAGATGTCAAGGTTAAGAGATGAATATGAATTTGAGTAAGAGACTTCTGTGGAGGGAGAGGTTAATGGGTGACACAAGGGCAAAGAATTTAGAGAATCGAGGGCAAAGTTAGTGAAGATGGAGGTTGAAATGACCAAGGATGTGAAATTCCCCCAGAGCAGAGGCTGAGAGAGGAAATAAGCAAGGATATCTTGGTGAAAAGCTTGGGATAGACAGTAGACAATAAGGATTTCAAAGGAGAGGTAAGAGGGCTGGGTTAAGGTGAAGTGCTCAAAGGAGGAGAAAGAACCAGAGGACTGGAGGACACATCAAGGGGGCATATAGTGATAATGGCCAAACCACCACCGTGGTGGTTTGGGTACAACAGATGATGGAGGGTATGGCCAGGCAAGGAAGCTTCAATATGGGATAAGGTATCATCACCCCTGAGCCATGTTTCCTTCAAGGCCATGATGCCAATGCAATCATTCACAATAAGGTCATGGGTGACGAGGACACTATTTGCAAGTTAACTGATATTCTGTAAGGAGATATGGAGAGGGGCGGTGATCATTGATCCACTGGCAGAATCCACAGGGTCAGCAGCAGAATAGGTGAATGGGCCAAGAAAGATGTTGGAAGGATTAACCCCAGTGAGCTTGCTGAGTGGGAAGCATGACGAGAGAGGTGGGAAGTTGGGGGTGCAATGCTTAAGGAGGCATCAACAAGAGGCTGGAAGCATTACCGTGGACTGAATTTTTGCTCCTGGGTCAGGAGTGCAGAGTTGGGACATTTCCCAGCTCCACAAACCTGATCCAAGACAGAGTGCCTGGGAATTGAGATTTTCATTCTCGGGTGGCAGGGTTCTCTGGCAGTCGGGCTGGGCGACCCCAGAACAAGTGCTGGGGCTGCTGGATGAGGAGGCAGGCTGGGCAGAAGGCCTGCCTTGGTGCACCGGCACTTTGTCAAAGATTTTTTAAGGTATCTTTTTTAAAAAGCCCTTACCCTTTACACCCCCTCATCTGCCCACACATTCCCTGCCCCCCATCCATGCCAACCCATGCCTCCCTACCTACCCTCATAACCCATCATGCCCAGCATCCTTTGCCCTTACACCTACCATGCCAACTCAACCAATATCCACCATGGCCAGACCTCAGGAGCCATGCTGACATAAAATAAAATACAATTCTAAGTGTCCATTGCAGACTTTATATTTTTCTTTAAAAAAGCACTGTCATGCATAAAATTTATTACATTTATATTCCTTCAACTACATGACCCCTTAAAAAAACTAACATTTCAATCAAGTGCTTAACCCCCTATAAAACAAGTATTGGAATTCATAGTCCCACTTCAAAGAGCCTATGACCACTTGGAGCTGTCAATCAAACAATGAACTGGAAGGCACCCCACTGTGATAATGGAAGGTTGTAAAATCAGTCTTGCAGTGCAAATCCAGTAATGCCAACCCTCAGGCTTATGTCATCAGAATGAAATAGCAAGCAATCATTTTTTTCACATGCCACAGCTTTTTCAAATATTTAAAAAAACAGGAGTTTGAAATGTTTGACAGCTTGACAATTGCTTTTGACACTTTTGACAGTTCCTTTTGAGAGTTGCTTTTCACAGTTACTTTTGACGCTTTTGACAGTTCCTCTTGACAGTTGTCTAGACAGTTCCAATGGGTTTATGCACCTTTTACACACATTCATGTCCGCTTTTAGAAATTCCAAAGGGTACCTTACCTCTCCCAAAGATGTCTCAGGGCCATATGCAAAGGGTTACACTACCTCTTCAAAGCATTCAGCAAAGTTTAGACCTGTTACTACCAAGTCAAATCTGTGCACATCATGTTTCACACGCCTAGGTCACCAAACTCAAACATAAGTACAGACAGCTGCTGATTTATATGGGAAGCTGCCTCCCCCGTGCATGCGTAAATCCCGACCTGGCCCCATTCCCCACCAAAATGGTAGGTGCTGTGCTCAGGGGTGGGACTTCTGGATTTTGGACTCTTCCACCGTTTGCAAAAATCCAGGCCTGTCTTTTGGAAGTCCAGGATAGCCCTAAACTTAGAGAAAGAACATTGCATTACTGAATAAATGTGTTGGGAAGTCATTAGAGTATCTAGCCCAAAGACCCTACTACTGGACTGCCACGGTAGCCATCAGGGTGTTTCCTTTGCAGCCATTCATAATTATTTCATTGTAGTACCCTTAAAATTGGCTCAGATGGGCCACATGGCTGATTTCTGTTCTGTAACCATGAATTATTTGTTTGCAGCTTTTAAAGTTTATGAATTTTTCATTAAATCTTCAACCTTAAATTGTCAATCCACTACTTATCTGCCTTGAATGGTTTTAAGATTAAATAAAACAGTACATAATGGCTGTGAACCACTGAAGCTGAGGCTGTTATATGTAATTTAGATAATTTCAGGGTAAAAAATTAATGATTCTCCAATAGTGCTTTAACATTTTGGGTGCAACTTTATATAATGCTAGCATAGTAACAAATTGATAATCAGTCCTTGGAGTGAAGCAGAATGTTATTGCTGCCCAATATATGTATATATCCCATATGTCAATAAGCAATATAAGAAATTATAAAAGACTATTTGAGTGGTTATTTTCTATATATTTGTTTACTGTTTTACAAGAAGTTGTTTATGGCCTATGTTAAAGTTTTTTTTTTACAATTTTAATACATTCTTAATCTCAGTTCAATAATCCTTTGCTTGATAGCTAAACGCATTGTGGAGGTGTCACATCAGAGCAAGAACACAAAACAACTACTTTTGGAGTTTCCAGTCATGGCAAAGCTAAATTTGTAGCAGCTAAATTAAGACTCTTTCTTGAAGTGGTGAACCAGTCAACTAAACATTCTTGCTATTGTGCTTTGCTAATATATTATATTGTTCTTTAAACAATAGTGAGCTTGTTGAAGTTTTGGTCTGCCCTAAGCATTAAGTCTTAAGTGGCCAGGTGTCAATGCAGCTCTTGCTGCGAGGTATACCACCCAGTTCCTTAGCACTTAACACTAAAACTGATCAGAAGTTTAATCCCTGAAAGCAACAAAAGCTAAATTGAAGCAAAAAGGCAATTTTATTTTGTTTATTCCAAAAACTCCGTACTTCATTCTATTCTTCACATCATTGAGCTGTATTTTGAGTTAAATATTGGATTAGCTGTGCATTTCTAGCATCTTTGACTTTCTATCTAATTTTATATTGTCTAAAGCAATCAGATTGTGGAAACTGCCTAAAATATATTTGAGCTCTTTACATGGATGTGTTTATGACAACTAATTAATTAGCTGGATTGTCTTGTTTGCATAAAAGATGAAAATAGATGAAAATAAAAAATGAAATTTGTACATGGCTAGGCCATTTGCACATTTTGATTAGCTTATAGAATAAGGCTGTAATTTGTCTCTACCCCACTCATAATCAATGGAGGAAAAATCCCTATATATAAATTTAAGTCTATAATATGCTTGAAGACTCGTCCTGACCTGAATGCCTAATTTGACATCATTATTTAGTGTACACATGAAGCACCATGTTATAGCAGGCAGAATGTTCCCCCCGACCTCCAATGGGTTTTGTGTTGGGCGGGACTGGGAAATTTGGGAAGAAGCTAAAAATCGGATTCCCACCAGTGGGAAATCTGTTTGTAATATTCCCCTCACCACTGTCATGGTGGGTTGGGTTTCCACTGATCCATGGCGGGGATCCCATTTGCATGCATTACCATGTCATGAATGCTCATTAAAAGCGATACTTGCCAGAATCACATAGCCCCTCCTAATCTGATGCCAAGTCAGGAGGAAACTAGGCCAGTCTGAAACACTTTTGGAAATGAGTGGGATGCAGCTGTCCGCCCTCACTTTGCTCCTTAGGTGAGTGCTGCATTCAAAGCCCACCTGCAGCAGCACTGCTCTGGGTTCTCATCAATGACTGTGAGGCGCGACACTGGTGGGGATGTAGGGTCGGTCTGCTCACTGGCTTCCTTTGTTCTCTGGGGAGATGTCTTCTGTGGGGCTCAGGCAGGGATGCACCATGAGACAGAGACCAGCAGAGACAGACTAGTTGGGAGGTGGGGGTGAAGGACGACAGAGACATGCTTGACAATGGGCAACGGTGGGGTTGGATTGGGCAGGGAAGGAGGAAGGAGACATGGGGGACAATGAACAATGTTGGGCTTGGAGTGGTGGGTGGGGGGAGACAATGGCAGGCAGAGGGGAGACCAAGGGTGGGAAGCTGAAGCTCGACATGGAAGGCTAGAATACAGACACAGAAGGGGGTGGTTAGAAATTGAACTGTATGAATGGGAGGGGATGCACGCAGACTCCAGAATACAAGGTGGTGGGGGGAGAGTTGTGTTAGCGTGGCACAAAGGGGACTGGTTGCACAGAGACTCATAGAGGGGCTGGGGGAGGGAGACTGTGTTGTCATCAGTAAAGAAGGAATGGGAGAGCTCATTGAAAAACAGTTATAGTCCCTGGTCTGGGGCTAAGAGATCAGAGTGAGAGATTAAAGGTAGTCCTGGGACTCTGTGGACCTCACAGTCAGGGTGAAATTAAAGGCAGTCCTGGGGCTTTGTGCACCTCATAGACAGGGTGAGAGATTAAAGGCAGCCCTGGGGCTTTGTGCACCTCATAGACAGGGTGAGAGATTAAAGGCAGCCCTGGGGCTTTGTGCACCTCATAGACAGGGTGAGAGATTAAAGGCAGCCCTGAGGCTTTGCAGGCCATGCTCAGGGCTATGGATGGCATGCATGTCCTAGTCCTACCCCAGGGAGGGGCAAGGACTGTATGTTCAATTGGGAGGACAGCTTGGTGTGCAGGGTGTGGTCTTGGCCTTACTGTCACTAGTCATGGGTTTGTCTGGCTTGGTACTGGGCTGCAGGTGGGATGGTCAGGGTTAAGGGAGGCAACTGCAGCACGTAAATGGGGAGTACATAATAAAGAGGAGTGTATTTGAAGCTCCCCAGGGGGCCTCCTCTGCGCGTGACTGTGCACACAGCCTTGAGATGGGGAGGGGTGAGGCCTACATGGGCATGGGGATATCAACAGTGATGGTTTCAGGGGACGACTGGAATACCCACCACAATTACAATGGGATCCACAATTACTGGGAGAGGCTGGAGAATAACCAAAGGGAGCTCTACCTGCACATCATGGAGTTCCAGGAAAATTGGAGAGTCCTGAACAATCATAGGGGGAGGAATTGATTACAAAAGTAGGGAAGTTACACTTCAGTTATACAGGGCATTGGTGAGACCACATCTGGAGTATTGTGTACAATACAGGTCTCATTATTTAAGGAAAGATGTAAATGCGTTAGAAGCAGTTCAGAGAAGGTTTACTCGACTAATACCAGGAATGGGCCAGTAGTCTTATGAGGAAAGGCTGGATAGATTAGGTTTGTATCCATTGGAATTTAGAAGAGTAAGAGGCAACTTAATTGAAACCGTTAAGATCCTGAGGGATCTTGACAGAGTGGATGTGGAGAGGATGTTTCCTCTTGTAGGAGAATCTAGAACTAGGGGCCACTGTTTAAAAATTAGGGGTCAATCATTTAAGACAGAGATGAGGAGAATTTTTTTCTTTCAGAGAGTTGTGAGTCTTTGGAACTCTCTTCCTCAAAAGTCAGTGGAAGCAGAGTCTTTGAATATTTTTAAGGCAGAGCTAGATAGATTCTTGATTAACAAGGGGGTGAAAGGTTATTGGGGGTAGGCAGGAATGTGGGGTTGAGGTTACATTCAGATCAGCCATGATCTTATTTAATGGTGTTATGGCACAGCAGATGGTAAATGCTGAGTGCTTGAATTCCAGAGGGAAACTTGAAACAGCTGCCACAACTGTTTTGCAATTTGTGGTTTTATTTCAAGACACATGCCTTGAATTGAGTAGTAATAAGTCCACCGAATCTTAAGGGTTTTTTACAAAACTACATGAAATATTTATTAACAGAAGAAAAGATTTTAAGCACATGCATAGGTCTACAAATGACTACTACAATAACTCCTAACTCCCCTAATTCATCTAGCTCCAGTTACACCTTTGTTAAGGCAACAGTAAAACAAAATAGATTTCAACAGACCCAGACAAAGCACACAATACCCCAGACAGTGATATTCACAATGAGTTTTCTTAGCATTGGTTCTTACAGACAGCAACTTGATACATAGAGGCTGGAGGCTTTTCACACTTGTTAGGTCTTAGAATTCCTTCTCCTTACACATAACCTCATCTCCTTTATCATCTGCACACATGATTGGCCAAATGGCCTCCTTCTGTGCTGTTAAGATTCTGTGATTCTGTGATTTTTAAAAATTCATTCATGGGATGTGGGCTTCGCTGGCTGGGCCAGCATTTATTTCCTATCCCTTGTTGCCCTTGAGAAGGTGGTGGTGAGCTGCCTTCTTGAACTGCTGCAGTCCATGTGGTGTGGGTACACCCACAGTGCTGTTAGGAAGGGAGTTCCAGGATTTTGACCCAGCAACAGTGAAGGAATGGCGATATATTTCCAAGTCAGGATGGTGAGTGACTTGGAGGGAAACCTCTAGGTGGTTTTCCCATCTATCTGCTGCTCTTGTCCTTCTAGATGGTAGTGGTTGTGGGTTTGGAAGGTGCTGTTGAAGGAATCTTGATGAATTCCTGCAGTGCATCTTGTATATGGTACATACTACTGCTACTGTGCGTCAGTAGTGGAGGGAATGAAGGTTTGTGGATGTGGTGCCAATCAAGCGGACTGCTTTGTCCTGGTGTCAAGCTTCTTGAGTGTTGTAGGAGCTGCACTTATCCAAGCAAGTGGGGAGTATTCCATCACACTCCTGACTTGTGCATTGTAGATGGTGGACAGGCTTTGGGGAGTCAGGAAGTGAGTTACTCGCTGCACGATTCCTAGCCTCTGACCAGCTCTTGTAGCCATAGTATTCATATTGCTTGTCCAGTTCAGTTTTTGGTCAATGGTAATTCCCAGGATGTTGATAGTGGGGGATTCAGTGATGGTAATGCCATTGAACGTCAAGGCGCAATGGGTGGGTTCTCTTTTGTTGGAGATGGTCATTGCCTGACACTTGTGTGGTGCGAACGTTACTTGCCAATTGTCAGCCCAAGCCTGGATATTGTCCAGGTCTTGCTGTTTCTCCCCTTTTAATGAAAATTCCATTGGTCATATATGTCTTTGCAACTTTACTTTTTCCATAATATAAATCTTTCTTAGTACTCATATTATCGCCAAACATACTGTTTGGCTTAACTTCTTATGGCTAAATGTAACACCTTACCATCTCTTTGAAATTCAAACTACTCTGGTTTGTCTAAATTGCAAATGTTCCTCACAGCTCACATTCTAAAACTTCAGCCATGTTTACGTATTTAGCATTTCAAACCTATCTTCTCTTTTGATAACTTAAAAGCTCCAAACTAGCTGTCTGCAATTCAATTAAAACCCACACACACACATACAGAAACTAATCCAAACCCCACTATTAACCTACCTTTAAAATAAATCACAATAATATTATGAGAATTATTACATTTTCATGACACCCCCCTCCTTACAGGAAATTAAACCACCATAATTTAAAAAGATGGCTTCATTTTCTTAACCCATCTTACATTACCTCCTGTACTTATCGATAGCTCACACTATTACATTACCAGATGCTTGCATATATATATATATATATATATACACAAAACCTTCATATCAACAGAAATCATTCCACTCCAGTGTCCAGGTTTTTAAATGTCCAATTTTCCCTTTGCTGCTTCAAACTCTTGACAATGCATTTGCAATTAGATTTTCTTATCCAGCCACCTGTATAATCTGTGGATTAAATGGTTGCAATAATAAACTCCATCTGAATAGCCTTGCACTTCTGTCTCAAAATTTGTCCAGAAACTTTAAAGGATTGTGGTCTGTATAAACAATTGTTTCTGATGAATTGTTTGCAATGTAAATCTCAAAATGCTGCAATGCTAACACCATAGTCTCCTTTTCGATCATTGAATACCTTCTCTGTTGTACATTTAACTTCCGTGAAAAATACCCTATCAGTTTCTCAATTCCAGTGTCATCTTCTTGTAACAATAAGCCCCGATGCCTATATCACTTGTGTCAGCGGCCAACTTAAATTGCTTGGCATAATTGGGTACTGCCAAAACTGGTGTCGTAGTCAATACAGTTTTCAAACTGTCAAATGCCTTCTGACACTCCTGCGTCCATTGAAACTTCTTGTCCTTTTTTAATAGTTCAGTCAATGGAGCAACCACACTGCTAAAATTTGGTACAAATTTCTAGTAAAACCCACTCATCCCCAAAACTTCTCGTATTGTTGTAGGTATGGGGAAATCCATGATAGCCTTGACTTTCCCATCTCTCGGAGCCATTTTACCATGTCCAATGCTATGGCCTAGATATGTAACTTGCACTTTTGCAAATTCACTCTTACCAAGTTCATCACCAAATTAGCTATGTATAATCGACAAAACAAATCTTCCAGATGTTGTAAAAGCTCCTCCTACGTTTGACTGAAAAATATTAAGTCATCAACATAAACAGCACAATTGCTTAGTCCTGCAATTACTTTGATCGTCGGTCTTTGAAATGTTGCAGGTGCATTTTTCATACCAAATGGCATGACTTTAAACTGATTTGGGCCATCTGGTATCACAAATGGTAGAGCAGGCTGGAGGGGCCAAGTGGCCTAATCCTTCTCCTAATTCGCATGTTTATATGTTCAAAGCTGGTCGCAAAGTAAAATCGCATCACCACCATCTGGAAAGCCCAAAGTTGTGACAAAGTTTGATATTGGAACTGGAAAAGAATCTGCACAGGAGGGGTCTGAGGAGTACAGGGCTGCACTCAGGGACCCTTTCAGGGGGCACCCTCAAACAGCTTGGAGTCTCAACATTGAAATGGAGTCAGAGCTGAAAGAAAAGAGGATGACTTCCTTGAGAAAATGCAATTGGAGCCATTGCCTTTTGTTGCGCTTTAACAAGAGACTGCAGGAGTCATTGTCTTCATAATACAGTCACTCCATTTGAGCTTTAACAGAGAGCTATGTGAGAATAGAAAATGCAGGCAACTGTAAAGGAAGCACAGCTGCTGCATATCTGCCAGATCATCAATGAAAGCCTCGAATGCGCTTTCTCCAATTGGCATGGGTAACGGGCCAAAGGGCATCCAGCCATTGCTGAAGTGTAAGTTGAACTTAATCAGCAAATCAGGTCATAGATTGCGGGAGGACCTTTGGTAAGGTGGCATATTTCATGAATGTACCCAAACCTCTTCTAACCTACTTGAGATGTCAAGTATCAGGGTTGGCATCGTGGTCACCTAGATCTGTGAGTGTGCATCTCAGCTGCAAGGAAGTATCAGCGAAAGGTTAGTAGCACAGATGCAGTTCTAGGGCAGGATAGTGGCTTTCTGGATGTGGGAGGGAGGTCTACTATATTTGCCCAGTGTTCATTAATTTCATGCATCTATCAGTCCTCAGGGAGAAGGAGAATTGAATGATGTAGCCTGTGCTCAACGCTGTTTTCTTGATGGCAGTGATCCGATTAAGGAGGAGGAGGAGAAGAGCCCAGTGCCGCCTAGCACAGCTTCAAGAGGAGGCCCAGCCTCAGGGCCATGGTCCAGGGAAGCCCCAGCAACACCCAGAGGATGAGGATGTTAGACCCATCCTACAGAGGCGACTTGCACAACCAAGGGTCTACCAGAGAAGACTTTTCTACCTGGAGATGAGCAAAAGACAATGCAGCCTCTGCTCAAATGTTTAGCTGTTTTTTAATCAATAGATAAATGGAAAAAATGTGCTGAAATCCATCATCATTTTTTCTAACTGATTTACAAAGGAGTGCTGATGGTAATATACATAGAATATAAAAGGCATAACTGAGTTTATACTAATATGAAATGGTAAATGTATTCGAAGGGAATTCCCTTAATACCTCACTGGCTCCACCTCTCTCTTTTCCTCTAATACGCTCCTTAAAAGCTCCCTTTGACCTCTTTATGTTGCTTGGTAACAAATTTTGTCTGGTAACACCTCTGTGAAGTACTTTGGGACATATGACATTAAAGATGCAGCCGTTGTTGTAGTACTATTTTAGATAGGATTGCATAGAATGTACATAAAAGCAGACCATTCAGCCCAACTCTGTGCTGGTCCTTATGCTTCAACAAATCTCCTCCCATTCCATCTGCCTCATCCGTCTTTCTATTTCCTTTTCTCTCATATACTCGCCTAGTTGAAGATTTTTATGGCTTGAAAAGTAGATGTGCTAATCCAATTTGTGTTTTTTTTAGCTGTTTACTTTTGACTGGATTTGAAAGACTCTTGACAATTTCTGTTCACCCCGCAGTACTGTGACCTCACTAGGTTCCAGAAGTAATATGGTGTCATTGAGTTAAATGTGAGAACGCCTCATTTATATGGGAAGATGCTATAAAGCATCTTATAGGAGGCTTTACCTTGATAGCGTCAAAATGAATGTAAGGCAGCTCGATTACCAAATCATTACAAAGAATATATGTAATTTTATTAAAATTGTATGATAACATGACAGCTGTCACAAAAGAAAAGTACCGCAGATTCTGGAAATCTGAAATAAAAAGAGAAAATGCTGGAAATACTAAGGAGGTGAGACATCTGTGGGGAGAAGCAGAATTAATGGGCTCAATATTACAGTGTGCTGTGATCCCGGCCGTCCCCCTCCCTGGGTAAAAAGTCAGTGGGGAGCCTGTCCGTAATCCTGACAGCTGCCCTGCAGCAATTTAACGTTGGGAGCAGTGTTAACTGCTTTAAGTCGAGGCTTCCTTTCTTGGGAGGAAGTTCAGCCTGAGAGAGCAGCCGGCCAATCGGGAGTGCTGGCAACTCTTGGGACTACAGGCAGTCCCACCATGCCAAGGGACCCAGGTAACTCCAGGATCGGGGGTCTCAGTGAGGGAGGTGTTGGGGGTGGAGTGTGTTGAGGGTGAGCAAGGTGGGGGAAGGTCAGGTTCAAGGGGCCAGGCAGAAGGGTTAAAGGGGGTATGTCCTTTGCGGGGGCAGGGAGGTGGGTGCCTCCGATGGACCCAGGGAGCTCATGAAGGAGGTGCTCCCGCCTTCACTGACACCAGCCCGTGTAGCTAAAGCTGCCTGCTTCCCACATGGTGTGGGCCTTCTCCTACCATGGGTTAAATACTGATGGCCAGGGAATGAGACCCTGAAGTGGCCATTAATTGGAAACTTACCAGCCTCAATGGGCCCAAGGGTGGGAGGTCTGCCCACACCTCCCCCACCCACTGTAAACTTTCAGACAGGTTGGGGGTGGGCGGATAGGCAGCGGGAAGGTCTCCCACTGGATTTTATGTCACCCTCACCTTCAAACCACTAACAGGGGAGTGTAAAATCTAGCCCAGTGTTTCAGATTGTGATGGCCTTTCATTTGTTCTGATGAAGGGTCATCACAATCTGAAATGCTGGCCGGGATTTCCTGATCCCGCCAGCTGCAGGCATCGTCCTGGGCAGGATGGTAAAATTTGGAGACTTATCCGGTCCTGCCCATGATGATGCCCGTTGCTGGTGGAACCAGAAAGTCCTGCCCTTTAACTCTGTCTCCATTGATGCTGTCTGACCTGCTGAGGATTTCCAGCATTCACTGTAATTATTGAACCTGTCATTGCTTCACTGCTACTTTGCGTGTAATGCAAGTATAAGTTTTGCCCTTTCTAATTGTTGCACATGCTTCTAAAGGTTTTTGTCCTAAGAGTTTTGTTCATGTAATGCAAAATTTGTCTTGGAACTTCTCAATCTATAAGTTTCACTGTTAGTCAATCATGCAGCCTACAGGTCTACATTCACAGTTCTGCTGGCATTAGCTTCAGCACAGATTTTTGCTCTTCATTGTTTTATTTTGTTTGAAAGCCTGTTGTAAAATATTTAAGGGAAAGCTCCTTCAACAATGTGATGCTGAGCAATACACAAGCAACGCACAGCAGAAAGTTACAAGCTGTATTCCTTCATGTATTTGCTAGGTAAGTCGATCTCATATAAACAGCAGCAGAGGCATCAAAATTGGCCTCAACATCCATGGGCTCAGACGATAAAAAATAATCATCCAGTGTTCCTACTCCTAATCCCTACCCTGTGACCAACATGGGAAAGTGCGTATCTGACAGCGAGTCACAACATCCGCTGGGCATAGCTGTAGTGGCCTCCATGGTCAACTGGCCTGCTGACAGTCATGGGTCAAATTCCTCTGTGCATCTGAGCTGACACATTGGGCTGGATTTTACTTGCCCTCGCCGGGCATGTTTTTGGTAGTGGGGGGGCACGTAAGATAGGGCTGGTGCCCAGACAACCACCTTCCCACCCACCCCCAAGCTCACCCCCATAACACGGCAGGTGGGCAGGTGCCAAAATCGCCATATGGAAATAAATAATTAAGGGTCAATTGGGCTTGTTAACAAGCCAATTGATCCTAATAATATGCTGCCCATGCCATAATATGATTGGCGTGAGATTGTTTGCAGTCCGGCAGTGCCCACGACTGAGCTCTTGGCACTGCCGGGACTGCTGAAGCTGTGGACAATCAAATTGGCTGGTAGCTCCTGAGGGCAGCACTTCCTCCTCAGTGAGGGGCAGAAGTCCCATTGTGAGCCAATTTAGCCCACCTGCAGTGTATTATGGCTGCAGGCCTGGATTGCCCAGACTGAGTCAGCTTCCAGCCAACTTTCCTTTTGGGGGAGGTGTGAGCCATTAGCCTCTGCTTGTAAAATGCAGCCCATTAAGTGTGCATTAATATATAGTCATTTTGTTCATTAACATTGGCAGAGCTTTGAGTAATTTTTCCCACACTCCTAAAATTCTTCTCTGAACCAAACTGGCTTAGCTTTCCCATTAATGCACTTTCCCAGCACTAAGGATCTTTTAAAACACAAATGGGGCTTGTTAAACACAAATTAAATGTCAGATTTACTTGTGCTTGCCATCTAGCCTACATCATGCTAATGATGTTTAATATAAAAGGTGACATTAAGAAAGTCAAGGTAACAGAGAGCAGAGGAGGAGGCATTGAGAGGAACAATTTCACTGCTTTGGTGCACAAGAGCAGCAATAATACACCAGTAATTCTGGTTATGGCGGAGATGTTAGATAAGAAGTAGAAAGAGCTGGAAAACAAGCCCCTGGGAGAAAGCCTGCCAAAGTGCACTACTACTCAAGGTGATGTGTCAATAGTAAGCAGAGTTCATTGAAGAGCCAATACCCCAGGAACCTATAGTGACAAAAACAGTGTATCACTCTGCCTTCAAATTGAACATTTCTGTGTTTTATCTTATACTATTTTGGAACAACTAGAGTTAAAACAGAAGCTGTCTTTCCTTACTAAACTTCAAAGTGGAGACTGCAGTCAGGCCAGCTACAGGAATACAGGGCACATTGATTGATCTGGTAATTAAGCAGCTAAGGAGAGCTTTGTTCCACAAGAAGCTCAAAATCTATGTTGTTTAAGGGCTTGGCAAGAGTGAGACCCAGATGATATTACTAAATTCACTTTAGTACACCATGCAATAATCCTTCATAATGTGCTCTCGGTTGTGGTTAATGTAGCATGTCTTTGGAGAGCCAGAAATTGTATAAGAACTGTGGATTTTCCTGGAATTTTTAGCTCAGTTCAATTTCTGGAATTGACACTGGTATTTTGTAGATCAACATAGAAATTATGTTGTACACACAGAGAATTGCATCATTGATAGCCTACAAAACCTCTTTCATCCAAAACCTTTATCCTGTAAGGCTGTGTGTAATAAACACATTTTGAATATGGACATTTAACCGCTTATGGCCAAATTCTGTATATTATGATTGTGCTACTAGACTCTTGCTGTGTCTTTCTGTTTCTGTGGTGACACTTGACGTTTTTTTTTAACCACATGCTCCTTCTAAGTCATGGCAGGAATGGATTGTGTGAATGATTACATTCAGTTGTCGGTCTTTCACAGCTGCACGAGTGTAGATGAACTCTTTTGGTCTGTTGCACTATTTTCAACCATCTTTACTAGTTACCTTTGTGTTGTAGCCCCACCAATTACTGGATTAATTTTAGAAAGAATGTCAAAGCCTTGCAGAGGGTTCACAGGAAATTGACCAGAGTGGTGCAAGGGTGAGGGACTTCAGTTAATGGAGACAAGAGAAGCTGCGAATTGTTATCTTTAGAGCAGAGAAGTTAGGTGAAGGGAGATTTAATAGAGGTGTTCATCATTATGAAGGGATTTGCGTAAACAGAGTAACTGTTTCCTCCAGTATGAGGGCCAGTAACCAAAGGATGCAGGCTGAAAATAAAAAGAACCATATCAAAGATGAGAATTTTTCTTAGGCAATGCGTTTTTATGATCTGGAATGCATGGTCTGAAAAGGTGGTGGAAGCAGATCTAATAATAACTTTAAAAAAGGAATTTGATAATTATTTGAAGTGGAGAAATTTGCTGAACTATGTGGAAAAAGCAGGGCAGCGGGGTAAATTGGATAACTCTACTAAAGGGCCGAATGGCCTCCTTCTGTACTCTATGATTCTATAATTCGGTTTAAGGTACGCAAGCAAACTTATGTGACACATCAATGACTGTCGATATATATGGAAGGCTATCTGTTTTCACAGTCATTTTAATTTCTTGCTTTGGCTTTTTAATTTAAGTTAAACACCTTCTTCCAATTATGACACTGCTCACGTGAACTTGCACTTATGGGCAGGCCGATGGCCTCTGAAGCCTGTTGTACTATTTGGCTATTCGTGGGTTTTCACCTCTGTATTGTACAAAAGAGTTGTTGTTTCCCTCGTGTGACTGACTAATTTACAGATGTTTGTAAAGCATGCTTTCTACCGTGTGGCAAGGCCTCTGTTTCCCCCAGAAATTGCACAGTCCATGAATACATTAGCTCACAAGCTGCTATTTATATCTGTTAAGGCAATGCTTGGCTTAATGTTTCGCATTCTTACAGGTATTTTTGGGATTGGCTACAGTTGTATATTATTTTTAGCACACCCTGATATATCTAGGCTCCTAAAAAACATAGGAGTGAAGGGATGGATTTTTACAAGCACAGTTAAAAAAACCCATCAAAGTCCTGTTTGGAAATTGAGAGGAATTTTACTCCTGAATTAGCCTTGCTTAAAATAAATCCCTCAAAACTCTCTTCTCTCTACCAGCTAGGCATTATCTCTGTGGTGAGATGTAATTTTGCAGGTTTAAATTGATATTCCGGGCTGGATTTTCAATCCGGGATGGGGAACCCATTGCCCCTTCCCCCGTGCCCCATCGCCAGGTCATTTCCGTATCCCCATCACACGTTGTGTCAGAGTCAGTAACGTGACTCAATTTTCAAATGCAAAACAAGCTCGGCACTCAGCAATGCCAGGAGTGGCCTGGAGGTGAGATCCAGTAACCGAGGGACCACTGAAAAGGTGAATGGAAGCTATGACTGACCTTGCCATTTGTTGAGGAGGTGATGCAGCTTGGTGCTCAGGGCACCAGCATGTGCATGGGCAGATGTCCATGGGTGGCACCAAGGTTTTCCAATGCCCAACTTGAAGCGAAAGATATTATTCCTAGTGTCTGGCAGAAGTTGTCCACCCAGAGGCACCAAAAGGGACTGGATGGAGGTTGCAATGGTGGCTAGAGGTAGAGCAGTGACCAGGCGGTCCAGTGTTGTAAAAGATTCAATGACCTGATAAGATCTGTGGTCAGCCTCCCTCAAAGGATAGAGGACAGATGCAGCCAGATGGCAGAAATATTGGGCTTCAGGTCATACACAGGAAGGGTGTTCTTGGAGTACCAGAGGAAGGTGAGTTCCAGAAATTCGATGATGCTTGACGCATTGCAGAACCATGGGCAAACACTGGAGCAGTCCATGCAGCTCATGTGCTCAGTTATGACTCAGGATTTTGAGCTCATCAAATCCTCCATTGAGAGTGTGGCTAACCTCTTGGAGAGCCATTGCTGACTCAGCAAGGCCCTTGCAGCCATGTCACCCTGCCAATCGAAGTGAGGCCTGGGACAGCCTCAGTAGTCTTCCTCCAACGCGTGGGCACCAGGCACCTCTGCAGCAGCCCCTTTGTCCTCCTCTTCTTCTTCCTCTTCCCTGTGATCCCTGAGGAACAGTGGCATTCCAGTCTCTTTATATAGTCATGTTGTGCAGCATGCAGCAAAGGACCATAATACGAAACACCCTAACTGGCTCATACTGGAAGGTATCACCCAACCAGTCATGCAATGGAAGCAGATCTTCAAGATACCAATGGACTGTTCAATGCGGCTTTGTGTTAGAGGATGGCTCCAGTTACAGTGCCTCTCTGCATCTTGCCTGGGTACGAGGTTGGCACCAGGAACCACCTCCTCAGAAGATAACCCTTATCCCCCAGCAGCTACTCATGGAGTCTGGATGTCGGCCTGAAGAGATAGGGTATCTGGGACTCTCTGAGGATGAAGGAATCATGACAGCTGCCCAGGAACTGAGCTCAACTCTAAGATGGGCTTCCTGTAGTCACAGACCAGCTGGAGATTCAGAAATCGAAAGCCTTTTCTGTTCAGGAATCTGGCTGGGTGGAATGTTGGTGCCTTGATGGCTAAGTGGGTACAATCAATGACCCCTGGACCTGAGGGAATCCATCGATGGCAGCAAACTTCACACCCTCTGTGCTTGCATTGGCCCATCTGTCTCAAAATGGATATATCCTCCTGCCCTTTGGAATAGAATATCCATGACCTGCCTGATGGCTTAGTGAGCTCCTGACTGCCAGATGCCACCCAGATCTGCAGCTAATCCCTGGAACAATCCAGAAATGTAAAAGTTCACTGCCACAGAGACCTTGCTGGCTGCAGGGGGGTGAATGCCATGGGGTCCATGAGGCCTCAGGTCATTATGGACAGGAGCACAGCTGTATGGATGGGTGCATTCACCTCCATCAGTGATGCTCTGTCATTTTAAGTTATATGACTCTTTGGCGGTAAACCCTATGTCTTGGGTAGCATCATCTTCTCCTTGAAGCCCCTCACTGTGATCCTCTGGCCTCCACCTGACCAGGAGGATGCATCTGCTGAAGATCCTTCTCACTACTCTGTCCAATGTCAGAGTAGCCTGCTCCCATTCTAACTTCCTTAGCAGTTGGTCATTCTTTCACCAGGGCTTCCACTGCCAACCTCTGATGCCAGCAGCCTCACATCCCTCTTAGAACCCAACCACTCACTCTTCACAAATACAAGACTCTCAGCACCAGTGATGGAAACTCTGTTCCATTTGTTGAGCAGCTGAACATTATTCTCCTTTTTCTTAAGTATGTTGACCAGTGTAACTATTATCATCCTCATGGCTTCCTGCTTGTGTTCATGACAACTGCTCTTCCTAGTGTCCCAGACACTGCATATTCCTCATGCCTCCCGATTGAAAATTTGCTCCTCAGGTCTATTAATGAGCTCAACAACCAGTAAATTGGAGGCGTGTAGGTTCCCAGCTCCCCTCATCCCATCCTCCCATTTAAAAGTGTATTGCATTGTAGAGGCGTCAGGATCCAGGGAATGCAATGTTCAGTGTATGCCCACACACATTCTTGCCCCAGCTGGCATTTGAAAACCAGGCCCTTATATCTTGCCCAAGACGAAATTACCCACGTGTGAACCTTGGCAATGAAACTTGGAAGCATATTCAACCACAGGACAGATATTACAGCTGAGGCAGATCTTGTCCTAACCTGCCATCTACAGCCCTTGGATAGTATCCTGGAGCAGGAAACCTGGTTAATTTTTCCCCTGTCTAATCTGTGGGCACAAAGAGCACCCTTATTGCTTCACTGGCTGAGAACAGCTCACTCAGGACAGCCTAATATTAAACTGGGGATCTGCAGAATCATTGGAGGATCTTTGACATTAACTTGACTAGCATTTGAATGGGAATGAAGGAGAAAACAAGAAGGTGTAAAAGAATTTATGATGAACATATTTAGTGACTCGAAGATTTCTATGGCATTGCACATACCTGAGTTCCAATGCTAATAAAGTGCAGTGGAAATATTTTGTCAGAGGGCAGTGTCCCTTTGAGAAGTTTTTTTCAAATTCAATATAATTTGTCCATACAATCTCTGTGCTGTCTGTAATAAATCAAATCATAAGAGAGAAAGAGAGCTCGCTGGGTGGGGAGAAAGGGTTACAATCTAGCTTTAAACTTGGATTGATGCAAATCCAAAGATGTAACTAAATACACGCACATTCATGAAAATAAATAGGATTATTGTTCTCTGCGCCGAAAGGTGAAGTCGCCTTTGAAGGGCAGGATGTATGACCAAGCAGCATGAAATGTGCAGATGATAAAGCGCTAGAGGGATGGATAGTTGATAAAAGTAGACATATTCTGATGTTCTCCGCTATGAGGGCCATTCTCAGGTTTTTATTTTTCTTGAGGAAACTAATGCTTATTTTGTAAACTTGGGGGAAGTTGGGGGGCAGGGTGTGAAATTGTTGGGCACTAAGTTTGGCATTTTGGGCCCAAAATAGCAACTGATTCACACACTTAGGCCTGAATCTTGCATTCCGAGGTTGGGCGTGTGCCTGACCCGATTGCACATAAAATTGCGTGAAAAGACATTGGGCATGCGTCCCGAGGTCATTGCGTGCTATATTGAGGTCAGCGGGCACTCGCGGGAGTCAGAGCAGCACCCGCCGACAATTAAAGGGCCAATTAAGGTCATTAAAAAGCCCATTGATTTTTCGTTGCCCGTGCGTTTTGTTTTTTGCTCGTCACATGGGCAAAACGGGTGGGCGGAATTCATGTTTTAATCATTCCCTCATCCACGGGTAGGATAAAAGACCCCAGAACAGCAGCACTTTCTTTGTCATTGCCAGTTCGTTGCTGTGTGAGTACAGAGTTGTCCCAGAGTTTCTTTGCATCTTATTTGATTGTCAAGCCTGCTTTTCAGCATCTCAGGTCCTCATCTTTCCTGGAAGGTTCCCCTGAGTATTGCAGCACAGCACTCCTTCATTTTCAAGGCACTGCTCCTTTGCATCCCATCTAATCGCTATCCCGCGCATTCTGCTGGTGGAACCTCCTCTGAAGAGGAAGAGAGGGGCAGAAGGGAGAGGAGGCCAGGTCAGCACAGGCAGCATCCCGGGGACAGGCCTTTAAGAGGAGAGGCATGGGCTTAGTTGGTGCAGGGCCAGCAGGGAGTCCAAAGTAGGAGGGCACGCCAAAGATGCCACTACCCAGCGGCCAGAGTGTTCAGGCTGCGCTCCAACTACCTCCAGATGTCCAAGGTCCAGTGCTGCAGGAGGCGCCGACTCTCCAGGGACACAGTGACAGCAATATGTCACATGATAGGTCCGGAAATTGCCTCCACCTGTGTGGGTGGACACCCCATGTCGGTGGCTTTGAAGGTCACAGTGGCCCTCAACTTCTATGCCTCTGGTTCTTTTCAGGGCTCAGTGGGGGATCTGTGTGGCGTTTCTCAATCAGCTGCACACCGTTGTATCAAGCTCATGACTGATGCTATCCTTAGACGTATCCGAACTTTCAACCAGACAGATGAGGTGAGCCAGGTGGAGAGAGCAAGAAGCTTTGCTGCGATGGCTGGGTTTCCCCACATCTAGGGTGTAATAGATTGCACTCATGTGGCCAACAAGGAGCCAGCAGGTGAGTCTGGAGCTTTTGTAAACAAAGGTGTTCCAATCATTGAATGGTCAGATCGTCTGTGTCCAGAAGACCATAAGACATAGGAGCAGAAGTAGGCCATTCGGCCCATTGAGTCTGTTCCTCCATTCAATGAGATCATGGCTGACCTGATGATCCTCAACTCCACTTTCCTGCCTTTTCTCCATAGCCCTCGATTCCCTTACTGATTAAAAAATCTGTCTATCTCAGCTTTGAATATACTAACGACCCAGCCTCTACAGCCCTCTGCGGAAAAGAATTCCACAGATTTACTACCTTCTGAGTGAAGAAATTCCTCCTCATCTCTGTCTTAAATGGGCAACCCCTTAATCTGATCTCATAGGCCCTCTGGTCCTAGAATCCCCCACAAGGGAAAGCAGCCTCTCAGCATCTACCCTGTCAAGCCCCCTAAAAACCTTTAATGTTTCAATAAGGTCACTTCTCATTCTTCTAAACTCCAATGAGTACAGGCTCAACCTACTCAACCTCTCCTCATAAGAAAATTCCTCCATATCCGGGATCAACCTAGTGAGCCTTCTTTGGACTGCCTCCGATGCCAGCATAGGACACAGATTCTCCAAGTTTGTGCCCATTGCCCTGGGAGCTCACATGATGCTTACATCTTGGGGCATTCCCAGGTACCAAAGCTGTTCGTGGCTTCTGCATTAGTGGATGGATGGCTCCTGGGTGACAGGGCTATCCCTTGAAGAGGTGGTTGATGACTGCACTCCGTCACCTAAGAACTGAGGCCGAGGAGAGATATAACAAGAGTCATCCACAAGGGCGGTGGTGGAGAGGACCATCGGGCTACCGAAGATGCACTTCAAATGCCTGGACCGGTCAAGGGGAGCATTGCAGCATCCTACAGACCATGTCTCCCTCATAGTCATCACATGCTGCGCCCTGTACAACTTGGCTCTGGCAACAGGGGACCCACTGGAGGCTGAGGAAAGTGAGGCAGCTCCACAAGCCACAGAGGCTGACTCAAGTGATGGCTCCGAGGAAGAGCCTGGGGAGGTGCAGGGCGAGGACCTCAAGGCAGGGGACAGGAACCTTCATGGAGGCAGGGACACCAGGGATGCTTTGATCCAGCAAATCTTCTGCTAGGCATCCAAGGCATCAATGCTTCGTCAAGCCAATGGCACTGTCTCCTTTCCTAACAATCAATAAATGAGAACCCAACCCAGTATGCCAGTGCCACACAACACCACTTTTACACAACACAACTTTTACAAGCCTGTGCTGCACCTGGCACCTATCTAGCCAGCTCAGCCCATTTAAGTCAAATCAATGTTTGTGTTACTTCACATGAACAAACTAAGTGTCCATCCCTAATACAAGTGTCAAAATAATTAACCTAAAAATGTCACCCCTGTTGTGCTCAAGGTGCCTTCAACTTACCTTTGCAGGTGCTGCATCTTGGTGCCCTCACTGTCAGTGGCTTTGCCTGGGAGGGTGCATCCAGCCCCATAGCTGGGCACTCCTCAGTCGTCCTGGTATCATCAGATGCAGCAGCCACTGGTAGAGGGGTGGAGAAGCTAATGCCCTCACCCAGAGCTCCCTGAGAGAAGCCCACAGAGACGACAGGCAGCTCATCAGCCAGCATGAGGTGCGTTTGCACCTCCCTGCTCACCATTGATGGATGGGGACCCAGTAGAGAGGCCAGGTGCCTAACCCCTCCCACCCCTCACACTGGCAGTGACCTCCTGAGGTTATTGCCTGAGTGAGGGCTTGCAGGTCCGAGTGCAACCCCAGGAGTCTGTTCCTGAAGCTGCCTCTTGATGAGAGTTGCCACTCTCTCCATGGAGGAGACTGTGCACTTGGTGTTACGGGTCAATGCAGAACTCATGCTCCGCATGGACTCCTCCATGACGGAGACCATGGCACTCAGACTCTCATGGGTCTCTGCCCGTTCTTCCTGCGCATCCCACTGGACATCCAGGATTTGCTGCCTGATGGACAGCTCCAGAGGCTCATCATCTGCCTTGGATGTAGCATGGTCCTGGTCATCAGCTGTGCTCCCACTGTTGGCTCCCTGGGACCTCTCTGCCTCTGGCAGCTCCTCATGTGAGTGTGATGTGCCCTCACTACTGTGCATTACCTGTGGAGCCAAATAACTAATGCCCACTGACTTGTGAGTATCTGCACTGGTGCCTGGTTCGCAGGTGTGATGTCTTCCTCTGAGCTCAATGGGGGGTCCTTGGTGTCGTCGGCGGCTCCTGCAGATGGTGCGCCTGTGGGAGGAAAGCAAAAGATCAGTACATTCAATCATCATAGTCACTATGCATGCTAGGCAGGCTGAAAGAGATAGTGGAGAGCTGCTACATGGTGCCCTCTGCATTGGAGCATCAATGGGTTCTCCGGCTATGACAGTTAAGTTCCTAGTGAGAGGAGCCCGTTATGTTTCCAATACCCACCGCACACGCATCTGTCACCTGCACTCTTATCTTCATCCGAGACCCACGCCTCACCACGACCAGAGGAGAAAGCTGGCGTTATGATTGCTCTTCTCTTGACAGGAATAATTGGCCTCAATATAGCTCCTTCTCCTTGATGGCCCTTTCCTGGTTCCCACCAGCCCTCCCACCCAAACATTAGGTGGGCCATGTCTCTGTGCCACATCTCACCCTGCAACGCACTGAGGCCAGTCGTGCTGACATCCCAGCCTTGGCAGGGCAGGCTTCAGTGCCAGTTGGCCTACGCACTCTC
Organism: Cetorhinus maximus; assembly: GCF_964194155.1. NCBI lineage: Eukaryota > Metazoa > Chordata > Chondrichthyes > Lamniformes > Cetorhinidae > Cetorhinus > Cetorhinus maximus. Next base: position 83,057,335 of record NC_135892.1, on the reverse strand, counting down.
AGACCCCTAAACGTTTTGAGCATCCCGACGAAAGTTGTCCGCACAGGTCCATGCTATCTCTGCACTTACCCTTGCTGACCGCAGCAGATCATTGAACCTTTTGTGGCACTGAAGCCACGTGTGGCACACCATATCGTGCCCACTGACCTGGGCAGCGACATCTGTCCAGGCCTTCTTGGTCAGTTGGGGTGGCCTTCTCTTGCCATCCCTGGGCATTAAGATATGCTGCCTGGCACTGACCTCCTCCACCAGCACTCCCAGGTACTCATCTGAGAAACAGGGGGCAGAGTGTCCACCCGACGCCCTCCCATCTTCCCTGACCACCAGATGCTGAGGCCATGACTGCACACCAGGACATTTGTTGGATTGCTTCCAAACAGCACCCTCAGCCTCCCCCACAACTCCTGGCAGCCTTCAGGGAGCTGCCTCTTCCATTTTTGAACACCCCGCTGGGTCCCCATTGGACCGTGCTCCGGACGTGTTCCCACCCCCGCGCACAGAAAACACATCCAGCAGTCCCGTTTCACTATGGGCGGGTCTTAATTGGCCACCCAGCGTAAGATCATGTTCACAGTGCAAACTCAGCCGGAAGTGGGTTTTACATCCGCTTCCGGCCACGCTGACTTTGCCTCTCCACGAGGGTAGAATTCAGGCCCTACACAACTGTTGGTGCATTGCACCGGACGCCATCTTGGTAAACGACAAACAACAGGCGTGCTTTACTCTCGTATGAGGCAAATGTTAGGCTATTTGCATATGTAAATAAAGGGGCCGAACGCCTGCTTCTGGTTCCTGCTCCAGCTTTGGTTTGCATTGATTCAGCCAATGCCACGCAGTGCAGATTGCCTCTAAAGAAACCAACACTAAACTACACAGAAGTTAAGAGGTAAATACTTGTCATAATTATGGTCACTTCTACGTTAAGTCCCTCAAATGGTCTTGAGATCCCTAAGGTCATTCCTGACTCCAACCTCTGTATCCCTGCCCTGATCTCCCTCCGGACCTGGAAATTCTAGCCCCTGCCAACAGCAGTCTCAACACCCTCCCCAAACCCCTTCCACCCCGCCCCCCCACCCAACAAAAGGTACTCCCAAAGCCTGCCATCTTTCTTTCTGAACTCCAACCAAACTCCAATCATATGTAATCCAAGGCTGTTCCTACTCCAGACACCTACGATCTAGACCAATCACTTTGCAGGAATTTGGAACACTAACCTGGGAGGGCTTCTATTGCAGCGACATCCACTTTATGATGAGCTCCAAGGCCCAATTCATGGGTTCTCCGGGGCTCCTCATTTGACAGCAGGCTTTTAATACTGTCCAGGTATGTTGCCTGTAAATAAATGTGCCAGAAGTCCAAAGCATAAATGTTTCTAAAATTGCTAATCAAATGTGATACCAAGAAAGAAAATAATTGATTCATTTACATATTGACCAATCTTCTGCATTGTACATCATAAACTATCTGAATGTGGAAATTAAAAACTGGGATAACTGAATGCGACCTTTGTTCAAGTTGCTTCAATGAAAACCAACCCAAAACCACTGGATTCAGAGCCAGAATTTGCTGAGTCATTGTCAGTGGTCAGTGTTTTAAAGAATTCAACTCAAGCCTTGCTGTTTCATCAGAATGAGTTCATGATTCTTACAGAATGGGTAGTTGTTCCACTATGCAAAAACTCTGAAACCACAAAGGAATACAACAAAATATTATGTGTCGTCGCCATTACCTATAGAGTGAAATTCTTTACTTGATGATCAAATATGGCTCTATAGCATGAAATTACAATCCACACCGATGAACTCAAGAAACAAAAACACAACTGAGGCTTATCCTGTAGTAAAATTAATGTAAAAAAACTGTCGGATGAACATGTTCTGCTCGACTGCTGTTCTCCCTTGGTCTTCGTTCAACCCGACCATTGCCAATATCTCTGCACTTTTCTCTAAGCTCAAGTGGCAGACAAGTAGGTACCAGACAGATATTTCTGAGGCATTGTGGGGGGGTGTGGGTGAGGCTGAAAACAGCTGAAGAACCTGGAAAGACCTGTCAATTTTTTTTTTTTTTTTAATTGACAGGAAATCATTAACACCTAATAGTGCCATGTCTCACCTGGCAGCCAGCCAACTGGACAGCCTGGCCAGGGGGACAGCAGTGACCACTAACAGCAGGAGGCTGTGGCTGGGAGCTCTTGAGGACTATCCTCGGCAATTGGGAAGGGTCGAAGATCGGCAAAGGGGATTCTTGGCAATAGGGAAGTTGGGGGAGGCTGCCTATTGGGGCTAGGGAAGGCCAAAGGTTTCCTTTAATGGTCTGGAGGGAGCATTTCTGCTTAACCTGGCCCACAAGGAATACTGAAACTTTCCTCAGAGATCCGTCAGCTCCCATCTCCGTTTCACTGCCAAGCTTCCTGGGGTTGATTAACTTTAAACCGGGCTCTCAGTTGCACTGTAGGAACCTAATTTAAATATGCTGATAAGCATCCTCCTTCTCCATGGGCATTCTGATATCTGCCCCATAAAAAAGGTGGAGGGGTGTGTGAGAGGTGGGTTAGGGATGTGTTCTGTATATTTCGCTTTTTTAGACTCACAGAATCTCTTCCATTCGTCCTATGGGGTTCATTTTGATGCTGTTTAATAGGGTAAATTAAGGAGAACCAGCAGCTCCCAGTAACTGTGACTTGTTGAAGTTTGTAACACAATTAATTGTGTAGCTTGGAGACATTCATATATTTAGCACACACCCAATCATTTATCGCTTACCTAATGCAATGCTCAAACTTCTAAAAAGCAATGGAGCTATTTCAAGTTGACTTACTGGAATAAAGCATTGACAAAAATGTTTCTTTTTGTCTCTAGCTTATGGGTTTTCCCTCCACTGTGTTTCTTAGCTTAAAAACAGATTCTTTCAAGAAAGTAACCAATTTACAATGGCTTCTGCAGCCGCAAGCTGGGATATTGGCTTCTTTTTTGGCTTTACATAAAGCAGGATAAAAATAAATCTGTCAAGCCACTGTTGCTAATAGAGGAATACAGCTGGGAATATAATTATCAATTGCCTTTAAGTGATAGAGCAATTAATGTATATCATTGAGCTATTACAATATGTCAAAACCACCCTGTTTTGTTTGAGATAACTAGCACTTGTCAGATACCACAGAGAGACATTGGCATACACTTGTATACATAGAATGTCCAAACAACATTTTCTGTGGCCATGTGACATTATCCCTCCTGTTCCTCCTCGAGGGTCCTCGAACCATTAATATGGTCAACCATCTTCTTTCAGTTCTTTTCCAGCTCTAAGGAACTATCTTGCTTAGTTTTTACTTACCTGATTAAGCAGAGTTTCTCCAGCAAGGGCTGTTTTTTCCCACCTTACACTGCCACCTATGGAGACCCTGAGGATTCAACCTTGGTTCTGTCATCTTCCTCATCTCAAGTGCTGCTCCTTAGTACCATTATCCAATAGAGTCAGCTTCCTCATATGCACCTATGATATTCTGCTCTATCTCACCATAACTGAATCAAATCTCTGCCATCCATATCCTTTCCTGCACCACTCCCATTTCCCTTTCTCATGGAGTCTTGCTAACCTACATTGGCTCCTTTATTGTCCAATAACCCTGCCCCAAATTCTCCGTTCTTCTGATTTCAGCGTCTTATAGACTCACCTTTCACTTGTCCGGACATTGGCAGCTGTGCCCTCAACTGAACAGATCTCATTTTGGAATTGCCCCCACAAAAACCATTTTGCCTCTCCTTCCCCTCATTAAGAACTTCTGCCTCTCCACCCCTCTACCTTTATTTAAGACCTGCCATAAAACCAACATCTTCGACCAGTGAAAAGCAGAATACTGCGGATGCTGGAATTCTGACATAAAAATGGAAAATGCTGGAAAATACTCAGGAGGTCTGGCAGCATCTACGTAGAGAGAGAGAGAAACAAAGTTAACGCTTCAGGTCTCTGAACTTTCATCAGAACTGGGAAAAGTTAGAGCTGTAATAGGTTTTGAATGAGGGGTGGATGTGACGAGGACAATAGGAAGCTCTGTGATAGGCTGGAAGACAGGAGAAACTGAATGACAGAAAAGATTGTCCTCCGGGGCCAAAGAGAATGGCAATGGAGCAAGAAAAGAAACAATGGGTGAAATCGTCCCAGATTTGCACAGTGCGGTACCGGGCGGGAAAAAGGAAGTTTTACCCCGTCGGCCACAATGGCGGGTTTTCACACCATATCATCCCCTTCCCAGTGTGTCCCACCTCATTGATAACGCATTCCCAGGAAACACACTGGATCGCTGGTGGGGTGGCCTCTGATTCACCGCCATCACCTCAGGCCTTCAGTAATCAGGGTGCCCCTGCACTGAGCTAGTATTCTCTAAGGGATTGGAAGCTGCTGCAAAGTCATGGCTGCCAAAGGGAGGAAACATGCTGCCCCCAAATTTAGCAACTACTCCCTCAGGCACCTACTGGATGTATTGGTGGCCCGCCGTGAAGTCCTCTACCCCCGCTCTGGACGAATACCAGAAAGCAAGGCCACCAATCCAGCATGGGAGGCGGTGGTCAGCATCAATGCCTTGCAAAAGAGAACAGCCACCCAGTGCTGAAAAAGGATGAATGACCTCCTGTGTTCTGTCAGGGTAAGTCATTCTTCTCATCACTCTCAACTCTCACACACTCAAACCCATCACACATACACAAGAATCTCACTTGCTGCCAGTTCAAGGGACATCACCATTCACTCTCTCACACATATCTTCACTTGCCCTGCGGACCACGTCCTCATCCCATCCATGGGACCATTCACCACCCACACATGTCAGGCATCATTCTCATCTGGCCTGGCAGGCATCCTGCTTACACTCTCTCTCCATCTATCTTCAGGCAGGACAAGCTGGCACACAACAAAAGGGAGAGGTCACAAGACTGGTGGAGAAATGTCTGACATCAAGGTCCTCAAACTTTGAAAATAGAGTCATCCAGCTAGCTGGTGACAATCTGGACCATTCCTGTGCTGATGGTGAAGTCAGTGGTGCTCAACCAAGTGAGGATCAAGCAGTGTAACATTCATCAGACAAACCTGCTGTGAGTCAGTTCCCCTGTTCTGCAGTCCCCTGCCATGCACTAATTATCTCTCCCTGCTTTTGGGAAGCAGCCAAAGGGGTCCACAACCCAGGTCCTTGACTCAAGGCCCAAAGACACAGTGGAAGAAGAATCTGATGACACCCTAATTGAAGACCCACAATAGCGCTCACCCACACCCTCCACCAGCGCAGAATCACACACCTCGGTGGGACCTGGTTCTAGAGTAGCCTCGGGGTCACAACCTGTTGAGTACATTGCACTGTCTGATCTACAGCAGGCGGCAGCAGGGACTTCCCAGGTTCCTGGCTTTTGGAGAATTGCTGGAGGCCAGAAATCTACTGAGTCCGAGTCAGATGAGGAGCCTCAGGGCTCGGTCATACCTCAGTTGCTGGAGCTGCAAAGGCAAGCTCGGGAACACTAGGAAGGGATGTCCGCTGCACTCTGCAGATTGCAAGGCATGATGGAGTCTTTCAGTTTCACTCTGAGGTGATAGCACTGGCATGCCAACGCACCGATTCAACACTGGCAGGTTGGCGGCTGCCATAGAGACCTTAGTTCAGGATATTGATTCTGCACTGCTGTGTGGGCTGAACTCCATCGCTGACGACATAGTTGGCCTCCAACAGTATCAATGCGAGAGGGGTGTGGGGCAGCTCGATCTCACTCCAGCTTCCCCTTCTCCTAAGGAGTCAGCCAGGGGCCCTCAGGCACCCATAGGGAGGAGGATCAGCAGGCGCACACCCTGTGGGCCACCCATCCAGGTGACTCTGGGAACGTTCGGCCAATGCGAATCTCCACTTCCGGTGACGTCAGTAGCTCTGCCACACAGCAGGACCCTGAAAGCAGGCCACTGCCCTCCAGGTCTCAGCCCTACTGAGGACGCCTGCCAAGGTCATCACAGACTGGTTCCATCTCTGGTGTGGATGTCCGGGGGGGGGCAACAAGACGTGGCGGCAGGGATAGGATGGTTAAGAAGCTGTAATTACAAAGCCTGGGCACGGATGTTAATCACTTGTACTTAATGTTCACTATTGTAAATAGCTCCCAAGAATGTCTCCTTGCTCTGATGAGCAGTGTTCATGTCACTCAGATGTGAAACCTTGTTTCCTGCAAAAGAGAAAGGCAGGTGTCTTAGTCCAGGGCCTCTTCCCTGTGCAGTGTATAATGTTCAGAGTAAAGTGATGGTCCAGCTTCACACTCACTGGATACATTACTGATTCCTGCACCTCGATGGTGCTTGTCATTGCTGCCAGAATGCCGTGGGCAGGCGTCAGAGTTCCATCAATCTCTCTGTGTGAGCTCAGCACCTTTGAGGCGGGGGAACCCCCCATCTCTTCAGCATCTGTGATCAATGATGCTGTGCTCCTGAAGGTACAAGTGCTGAAGGCTGAAAAAGGATCAGGTTCATGTAAAGTTTCACAGCTGTGTCTCCATGATATGACCCTGATCACAGAGCGCAAACGAGCTGCCCCAGCCAGACAGGAGTCAGACATTCACAGAGGCTATATGAAGATCTATAGCATATCCTCACTGCATGTTGTCATCATCCTCTCAGAATCATGCGACTATTAAAGCCTCTGCTGCATCTCCATGACATAAGCCCAAGCACTGAGGGTATGTGCGCTGCCATCAGCCACACAGGTGTCAAATGTTCACAGATTCAAGGTGAGGATGTCAGGACTGTCCTCATTGCATCTTGTATTCACCCTCCACGAGCCTTGTGGCTCTGAAGGCCTCATGAGTGTGCCTGCTTTATCTGGCCAGTACGATGGCCTCAGTGCTGGCATCCTCTCCTTCGAAGACCTCATGATTGTCATCCCCTTCGTTCTCCTCATCAGAGGATATGTGCAGCTCCTTTATCTTCTCCTCAGTCAGGTCCTCTCCCCATTGCAGCGCCAGGTTGTGTAGGGCACAGCAAGCGACAATGATGCGCAACACCCTGGGTGGACTGTATTGAAGTGCTCCACTGGACCTATTGAGGCACTGGAACCTCATTTTCAAATTGCCTATCGTTTGCTCGACTGAAGTCCGGGTCGCAGCATGAGCCTTGTCATACCGTCGCTCTGCTGCAGTCTGAGGCCACTGCATGGCTATCATCAGCCATGTCCTCTGTGGGTAGCCCTTGTCCCCGAGGAGCCAACCCTGCAGCCTCTCTGGACCCTGGAAGATGTCAGGGATCTGAGACCTGCTAAGAGTGTAAGAGTTGTGGATGCTCCCTGGGAATTGCGTGCAGACCTGCAGGATGTGTTTGTGGCGGCTGCACACCAGCTGAACATTCAGCGAATGGAAGCCCTTGCAATTGCTGTAGTTGACTGCTTGTTGCCCTGGAGATCTAAGCGCCACGTGAGTGTAGTTGATGGCACCCTGCACCTGTGGGAAATCTGAAATCTGGGCAAATCCCAGCGCTCTTGCTTCCTGGCTTTCCTGATCCTGGGCGAAATGCACAAAGTTCTGTGCCTTTGTGAAGATGGCATTCATGACTTCCTGGATACACTTGTGCATGTAGGCTTGCGAGATCCTGCACAGGTCACCTGTGGAACCCTGGAAGGAGCCACTGGTGTAAATAGATGCCCTCCATGTCCCCGTGGTGCCAAATCCTGCAGCAGGTGGCATATATGACCGATCAGTTCCCTAGACATGCACAGTCTTTGGTGACATTGGTTCTCAGTCATCTGCAGGAATGAATATAGAGCTGGATCTAACGAGGCGCTTATGAGCGACGACACTCTGTGGATCTTCAGCTGCATGCGCAGCAGGCCCTGCCGCCTCTTCATCTTGAGGGAGGTGCTCCTCCCTTTGCCAAGCTAGGTTCCTCTGCCGCTCTCTTCTTCTTCCCTTCTCTCTGTAAGCTATGAGGCATACCGCTAAATCACCAGGCTCCTTGATCCTGATGTTGTCCTCCTGCAGGATCAAAGAGAGAGGCATGCGGGTTAGCATGGCTGTACTAAGAACCTATCTTAGTTAAGTCTGAAAGCCACTACATGCATGCCGACCACCACTTGCATGGCCAGTGTGTATTGCGTTCATTAGCTGTCCGAAACCCCATCTGCCTCTGGCCTACTCTTCTTGACTGATTGGTGGCAGGTTTGCCCATTGGACTGCATGCTGTGCTCTCAGCTCAGGCACGGGTATTCTCCTAACCCACACTGCAAGGCTTTGCTGTTAACTTGAACCATAGTGGATGCTGGTCCAAACTTTAATAAAGAGATTGCAAGGGGCTGTGAGTGCCTCCGCCAGTGACTGTGTACCATGGCTACCTTTCACAAGGGGATTGTACAACTTGCCCAGTTGGCTGATTGTTCTGCTGCCCCCTAGAACGTACAATAATTTGCAGTCTGTGCCCAAGGCGTGAAAAGGAGCATTTGGTGGCATTTTCACGTTTTTGCGTTGCCTGAGTGGGCAGAAAAGCTCCAGAGTCTCGACTCCAAACATGTCAATGGAGCTGCAGTCGAACAGCCTCAGCTGGGGAAGAGTGCTTTCTTTGACAAGCTTTTCCAAGCGCGTGGCCGCTCCCCTCACCCCACCTCTTTTCCCTCTCCCCCCCCCCACCACCTACCCCACCCCACCCCAGCGTGTGCTTGAGTATTTCCTTCAGTCTGTCTGCGCTGCCTTGCCTTGCCCCCGCACTGCCTGGTCTGACCCTCACTGGCGCCCTTGCCCCGGCACCACACTGAAAGCCAGCTGGAAAAAAGCCACCTGCCTGTGAACCCCATGAGTGCGCAGTACTTCATCCTTGGTGTGCTATAGGCGATACTCTCAAGTGCTGCACAAGTTTGTGTGCACTCACCTCCAAGTTCCCCTTGAGGTTCAGGTTGCCAGGTGTTCGCCTTCTAAGGGCAATCGTGAAGCACGCTGTCCTGAAGGCACACCGATGTGGGCGGTAAATTCGACGTGGTGTGATGATTCCAGCGAGCAAGTCTTACAATTATATGCAAATGTATTAAAATGATGTTCCTGACCTGCGGCGGTGGGAAACGCAGCCCGCTATTGATGTGTACAGCGGGCGATGGTAAACTGGTTTCACAATGGCGTAAAACCGATTTTTGGTTTTCTCGCCATATTGTCCCGCACCCCTGCCCGTCATGACACTGGATGCCAATGGGGCCGTAAAACTTTGGCCGAAGAAACAACAGATGAGTTCAGAGCAGATGTACTGCTAACTGAAAGAAAAGAAAAACGAAACAAGAAAGGAAAAAGAAACAAAATGGGGGACAGAGTTTACAGTCTGAAATTGTTGAGCTGAATGTTGAGTCCAGAGGCTGGAAAGCGCCTAATTGAAAGATGAGGTGTTGTTCCTGGAAGCTTACGCTGAACCTCACTGGAACAGTGCAGCAGGCCAAGGACAGGGATGTCAGGGTGACAGCAAATGCAGAATTAAAATGACAAGCCACCAGAAGCTCAGGACCATGCTTGTGAACAGAGTGGAGGTGTTCTGCAAAGTGGTCACCTCTGTGTTTGATCTTTCTTCCCAGTATAGTACAGACCACATTGTGAGCAGCGAATACAGTAGACTAGATTGAAAGAAGTACACATAAGTTGGTCCTCTCGGAATTCTAAAAGAGGAGGAGGGGAGAGGGGAAGCTGTATTTGGTGGTGGCCTCATGGTGAATGTGGTGGAAATGGTAGAAAATAATCCAATGAATACAAAGGCTGGTGGAATAGAAGGTGAGGACAAGGGGAATCCTATCGTGGATCTGAGAGGGAGGGGAAGGCATGAGGGCAGAAACGCAGGAAATGTGGTAGATGAGGGCCTTGTCAACCACAGTGGGGGGAATCCTCGGTTGAGGAAAAGAGACATCTCAGAAGCAGTGTTGTGGAAGATTGCATTATCAAAACAGATGTGCCAGAGATGGAGGAACTGAGAGAATGGAATGGAGTTCTTACAGGGTGTAGGGTGTGAGGAAGTGTGGTCAAGGTAGCTGGGAGCCAGTGGGCTTATAATGAATTTTAGTTGATAGCCTATCGCCAGAAATGGAGACAGAGACGTCAAGGAAGGGAAAGGAAGAGTCAGAGATGGATCATGTGAAACTGAGAGGATGGAAATTGGAAGCAACATTGATGAAGTTTTCCAATTCAGGGTGAGAGCAGCACAAGGCACCAACAGAGTCGTCAATGTACCGGAAAAAGAGTTGAGGGAAGTGGCCCGAGCAGGGCTGGAACACAAAATGTTTGACATAGCCTACAAAAAGATAGGTGCAACTAGGACCCTTACAGGTATCCATCGCAACACCTTTTATTTGGAGGAAGAGAGTGGAGTTGAAGGAGATGTCGCTCAGAGTGAGAACAAGCTCAACCAGGCAGAGGAAGGTGTTGGTGAATGGGGACTGTTTGGGCCTCCATTTGAAGAAATGGACAGCATTCAGACCAATCTGGTGGAGGATGGAGGTGTAGAGAGATTGGACTCCCGTGGAGGGGAGATGGTTAAGGCCAGGAAATTGGAAGCTATCTTTGACTAGCATTTTGGTCACATGGTTCCTCCTTTTGATTTGGTGTCATTATTTTTGATCTCTTGTGAGAATGCTTGGAGCATTCTTCTTCATTTAGAACTGGCTTGTCTATTTAAACTTCTCATGAACAAGTCCAAAGCTGCTGTATTATTTGGACTGGCTTCAACTATTGGTTGCTGCATCTCACTGCTTGAAATAATTCTATTAGTGAAGAAATCTGCTGGGTGATTTAGTGTATCATCCTATTAATTTTGATCTCCTTCCTTTTCCCTTGTCACCTGTCATCCCTGTACTCACTGACCTACATTGAGTCCCAGTCCATCAATTCTTCAATTTTAAAATTCTCATCCTAGTATACAAACCCCTTCATAGCCTCGTTCCTCCCTATCTCTTTAACCTCCTCCAGGCTTAAAACTTTTTGAGATTTCAGCACTCCCAAATTCCGGCCTCAGGCACATTCCTGCTTTTCATAGCACCTAGGCAGATGCCAATCATGGAGCAAAGAGTCCGTAACCTCTTTACCTCACTCTCCCCTCCCTTAAAATACTTCTTGTAGCTTACCTCTGTGACTAAATTTCTAGTCACCCATCCTAATATTCCCTTGCGCAGCTTTTGTCAGATAACATTCTTGTGAAGCACCTTGAGATGTTTTACTAGGTTAAAGATGCTATATTCATACAAATTTTTGCTGTGACTGACATGAATTATCATCTAGAGACATTAAATGGGTCTTTTGATTTGCTTCAGGCTTGCTCTCCAGTTTACTGTGCATACAAGACCTTGCTTTGGCTTACAAGCTTAACAAGGCACTGAGTTTGACTGGGTTATATAAAACCTATCTGGAGAAGCATGAAAGCGAATGCATGTCTTTATTCTAATGGGAGAGGGAAAGAGTTAGGAATAGCTCTGTGGTGAGAAATAGCATGAAATAGAAAACAGGAAACGAACTTGCATTTATGTGATGCTTTTTTTGCATCTTCCGAATATCTCAGAACACTTTAGGAGAAGAGAATCTGCTATATTAGCAATGACTTTCAGCCACCAATTTGTGCACAGAAAGCCCCCACAAACAATAATTAAGATAAGTAAATAACGGATAGTGTTTGTGGAGCTCTTTTAGAACAATGCTTTTGCATTCATGGCATCTAGCATTGTCCAACTCCTTCTCCAGGATTTAACGGCCCCCCCACTCCACCCCCCCCACCCTCACCCACACAGACACCACACACAGACACTACACAGACACTACACAGACACTACACAGACACCACACAGACACCACGCACACCCAACCGGGATATTATGGTCCCGTCGAGCTGAATGGAGATTTAAATGGCTCGCCGCATCTGCCTGGGGAGACACGCCATGGTGGGGGCTGTAAAACCCTGGCCCTTGGCCCCGATAGTAGTGCAGTGGTGAAATCTGAGCAGGGAGCACAGCAGTGAGGGGCAGGGTGGCAATAGCAGGTGAGAAACCTAAAACATCCTGGGATATGTGGCAATATCTGCTTTCAACATGGATTTTACTTCTGATTTTCACGTCTCCAATATGTGTGAGCAGGCATGACGTGTAACTGCAAGGTGCAGTTTTACTTTGACTATTTAAAGATCCACAGAATGATGGAACTTGGAGGAATTAGGAGCATTGAGGGGCAGGGGGGGGGGAGGGTGGAGGCATGCTGCAATTAGCTCAATTGGATAAAGAGTTAGCATGTGGTTCAGAATATTGCCAACAGTGCATGGTTTGCTCCCCATTTCAGCTGAGGTAGACTTGCAGCCTGCCTCCTCACCCTGCCCTGTGGCAAAATCATGGCATAAGCTGTGGTTTGGTGACCCTTGAATAATCAAGGATGCTACCCGGAGAAGAAGAAAAAGCTTTTTAAGAGCGAGGATCAAAATTCACAGATGGAGTCAGGACAGTCAAAGTCTGCACCCTGTTTCCGTAAGGACATATCACTGGGTGCAAAAAGGCCCAGGAAGGAGGGACTCTTCCCAAGGAATAGTAAGAGGAAACCTGCTGCTGGGATCAAGAAGGCATGGTTAGACATAGCTGAGGAGGTCAGCAGCAGGAGTATAGTCCTTGGATCCCACGCAGGAAGTGTTTTAATGATCTGACCAGGCTTCTCACTCTGTCTTGTCAAGAGTACTCCGTTACATTACTTCTCACACCCACTCACATTTAAGCCAATGTCCCCTTTCTCCATCCACCACTGCCACCAAAACAATGTGCACGCCATCTGACCCCATCTCCGACAATTCATCCAATCCTCGACACATCCTCAAATGTCTGCCAGAGGTACTCCTGAAACACCTACCTGATAGTCACCCTGACCGAATGCACTGCATCCATCAGGTGCACACATGCCTTACATGCACTCTCCTGCTGACCACAATGGCAGTGTTGATATTCCCCTCCAGCCATCCTATCTCATGTTACACTGTCTTAATTACAATTTCTACTTTTGCCACTACAGTATTTGAACCCATCTGTAACCCAGCAATCTGTAGCCAAGTCCAGGTGTAAAGCAAAGGTCGCCATATTCAGCCCCAACAATTTATTTTAACATAATCTTTAATACATTAACCTCTACTATAGTGGTAAAGTGTTTCCATTGCCCATACTAACATAACTTTTGACCTCTCTCTGAGAGACTGCCTGATTTCCTTAGCCTGCCTTTCTGTTTAGTAATCGAAAACTCAGTTATTCTGAACATATTCTTGACTTGGAAAAGGTTTTGGGAAATGGAAATCCATTGTAGTTACAAGCAACTTTACATTAACTTCAGTACAAGAAGTGTGAGGAAAGGAGTACAGGGAATTGAGGAGGAGGTTACAAATTCATGCAAAGAAGCAAAAGTCAGGGATAGGGTTGTTATTCAAAGGGCACCATGATGACTTTCAAACATACTAGTGTCAGAACTAAACCGTTCTAGTGATTTATGTACTGTGTCACCACTTGTCTGTGCGTGCTCTTGATGCTATTAACAGCAGAGTTTGGAATTCAAAAAGATTTCAGACAGGCCCTTCATATTACCATTCACATATTGGCACTATAAATCTAGTATGTGCTCTTATATCAGAGCCACAATTCTAACTGGGTTTCTCCAAAATAGAATGCAAAAATATTATTCGTTTACCATCAACTCAGGGGTTATGTTGATTCCCATCAATACCCAAGGACCGATCTTTACAGGCCCTGCTAAGCCTACCTGAAAATGTCAGAGGAGATCTGTCTTCATAAACCCTGTTCTGGCGCAGACACAGAGGTATGCCACGGTATGCAGGCTAACTTACTGACAATCTGCAGCAACTGATGCAGCTTTTTCCATAAATATGAAGGTCATAGTGGCATGAGGCTTCTCTGTTACAGGATCCTTCCAGGTTACCGCGGTGAACATCTGCCAGTCTGATGTTTGTACCTGAATAAGTCAAGCAACCTGAAAGAAGCACGTTCACCAGAGTAAATACTGCTATCATATTCCCAGTGGAAAGAAGATACTAACTGGAGAAAGGTACAGAATATTTACCACCTGGCCAAGTTCACCGAGCATTGTAGATGGAGTTCATGGCTATTTGAGCATCATGTGCCAACCGAAATGCATTTGTGAACAGGAAGAGGTACCACAGGAAAAAGTGCCTCTCCATTAATGTGCAGCTGGTTTCAGCCAATCGAGATTTGAACTCCATTTTCTAGCGAATAGCCACAATGCTTTTAATCGGCATCAATCCTGGATGCCTGCTATAGTTGAAAGTCTTAGGAAAATGAGTGAATGGTTTTTGGAGACCAAAACTATCCTTTGTTAGTCCAGTGAACCCAATCAGAATCCCTTACAGAGCATCAGAAACCAGATACAATGAATCCCCAGCCATTAAAAATGCTGTTAAACACACTATGTGCTGAATTTTACAAGAGATATGGAGGCAGAGATAGGTTTGGACGCTGATGTGCTGGTAATTTTACACAGGACTGTAGTGTGTGGGTTGCATGACATTTTGTCGCCTCCATGCAATTTTTCTGGAAACAGTATCGGGGGATGATGGAAGTGGCAGTCAGTTAAATTCACTCAGCAGTGAATTAAGGCTTATTTTGTCACAGATATGCAATTTTGTCAAAGGCACAAGGGCCCCCTGCTGTGACAAGAGTCCGAAAATGGGTCAGAGTTAGCTTCGCAGGGGGAGGTCCAAGCTGCGAATCATTTCAGGGCATAGATTTATCTGGTGGCAGTAATTCACAAAGGGGATCAATCTCCAGGCAGCAGGCATGCCCTTGCAGCCACTTCATGGAAACTGATGTCTCCACTCATGCTTCATGCCCTGCTTCAATGGCAGCCACTTCCCTCCCACTGAATGTGCCTCCATGGTGCTGCTGTTGCTCCTGCTGATGGCCTGACATCACCACACTGTGAAGATAGATGGCGGTCCTACCCACAAGCTGTGATGTTTGCACCCCCCCACCCCAGTTCTCAAAGCCTGGCCACTGTCCCTAAATGCATGGAGAACCTTGGGTCAGCTTCTTAGTTGGCCGGCTTCAGGAAATCGCGTCCATCATCCCATCTCAACCACTACTGGGTTCCTGACCCGGAATTCATCCCGATGTCGGGATCGTGACCCACCCGGGAAAATTCAGTCTCATGTGGGCTGCCAGCCCCTCAGAAATCATCACTATCTGCTGTACGTTGTGTGATTTTGCCATCTAAGGAGGAATGAACATGCCATAAAACGTGAAGGAGACCAATACAGGCAACAGGAAGAGACTGAGGAAGAGGAGGACAACATGAATGAGATAATATACATGCAGGGTAATTGGGGCTATACTGTGTGATTGAGAACCATTTCCAGTAATGGACATATTGTGTCACTGACCAATTTTGTTTTTCTCAATTAAATCCTGTAAATCGGAGGCTCCAAGACCATGTCAGGTGATTCAAATTAACTGCCATTTTGAACTTCTTCCCAATATTCTAATTATTTTCGAAGGCCATATCGAACAAACACTACACATAGGATAAATTAAAAGATCAACATTCATTTTGTGCATTGCATTGCAAATGTGCTCTTAGCTCTATGCCATATTCTTTCATTGACATATATCATACAGTATGTTTGTCTATTCTGCAACCTAGGACTGTGTCAGTGTTCCCTGAGTGGGAGAAACAACTGTGGTGTCAGGTTGCTGTTGGGTGGTGCTGTCCTCTGGGCAGTCCTGGCATTAAAGCTTTGTATGCAGGATAATGTGATGTCTCTGAACAGCTGGAGCCACATCCAACAATGGTTGTCAGCACTTGTTTGCTCCCTGGCACTTCGTCAAATCTTTCCTACTGGAAATGGAAGATGGAAGGGATACGAAAGCCCCCACCCCCACCTGCAGACTTTCCTGTCTAAATAGAAGCTGGTTTACCTTTCAAAAATATCAGTTGTCCTGGTATTCCATGTAATTTTAAACACTGATCAATTGACAATATTTCTGTGGAAACTGTTACAATGAATAAGCAATAACAACTTGTATTTAAATAGAGGAAAATGTTTCAAAGCATGTTCCAGGAGTGTAATCAGACAAAATTGACACCCATCCAAAGAATGGGATGTTAGAAGCGGTGACGAACTAAAAGCTTATTCAAAGAGGCACTTTTTAAGGAGGAGAGAGAGATGGTAAGGCAAAGAGATTTTAGGGAGGCAACTTCTGAGCTGATGGCTTAGATTTCTTAAATCACAGCTGAGAATGGTGGAGTGTTGGAGTGGGGAATGCATAATAGTTCAGAGTTAGAGGAACATTGGCCTGAATCTTCTAATCGGCGTGGGGGAGGGTGGGCCGGTGGGCCTCACTCACCGACGCGTAAAATGACTTGCGGTGACATTGACCGTGTATCCCGACGTCACTCTGACCATATGTCATTCTGATCCTCAGTTCGGCAGGCGCACAGCGGAGTTGGCTGTGCGCCCACCAAACTGCCAAAAGCCTATTAAGGCCATTAATTAACTAATTTAACTGATTCTCAGGGCTGCCTGTCCAATCTTAAGGTTGGCGGGCAGGCGAAGAGCCCAGGCGGCCTTCGCATTTATCATGAAACCTCATCCACGGCCGGGCTGAGGTTTCATGAAGTGCTTATTAATACAATAAAATTTTTTATTACAATTCAGTGACATGTCCCAGCTCATGTGACACTGTCATGTTAGGGGAAATGTCTGAATAACTTTTTCTACTTTTTTTTTAAGTTGTTTCCCACCTGAAATGGTTGGACAGCTGACTGGGTTACAACTGAGGGGCAGACAAGTTAAAATCTGCCAGGCCTCCGAATCCCACTCCAATGTAAGACTGCTGTCCATTTCTGCCATATAATGATGATTGGATTTCAATAGCCCTGGAGGGAAAATGTTTAAACACCATTATGTATGAATCTTTAAATTATATTGTTTATTTAATGGGAAAATCAGGACAGGACACTAAGGGTATCCAAACCTTTCTTTGGCATAAATGTGCTTTTTTGAGAGGAGGGCAGCAAAATCTATGATTTCCACTGCCAACATCAAGCATTTCCATGTTGGAAATTTCTTGAGCTAGATGCACGTTAAAATTCTTCTAATGTAGGAGGGTTGAGGTCCTGCAATCAGAGTTTAAGGCACTAGGAATGAAATTAAAAGCAGCCACCACAAAGGTAGCAAAATCTGGATTAATCCCAGTGTCATAACATAGTGAGAGTACAAATTAGAAAAGGCTAATGTGTGGCTAGACATGGTGTGGGGGTGTGCGGGTATGGGGGCGGGGGTGGGGGTGGGGGTGGGGGTGGGCCGGGGGGGGTGCGGAGGGGAGGGGAGGAGCTTCAGATTCCTGGGTCATCGCGATCAGTCTTTGGCAGGAGGGAACTGTTCAAGATAGACGGCTGCACCTGAACAAAGCTGGGACCAATATCGTTGCTGGCAAGTTAACCCGTGTTGTGGAGGAGGGTTTAAGTTAATTAGGTAGCTGGACGGGCACCAGAATGTAGTATTAAAAAGTAGAAACCAGGCAAGTAGAAGACCAGCAGAGATAGTTAGAGTCAGAAATAACACAGAATTAAGTGGGATCATAGAAAATATAAATAGGAGTAGGCATGGAATGCATGCATGCAAATGCATGATGTGTGGTTAATAAAGTTGATGAGTTGCAGGTACAAATAGCTATGTAGAAATACGATGTAGAGATGATAACCTGGCTCAAAAAAGGGAGGATTGCATGCCTGATGTTCCTGGGTTCAAGATATTCAGGAAAGATAGGGAAGGAAACAAAGGAGGAGGGGTAGCAATTTTGATTAAGGGAAATATTACCGTGCGAGAAAGAGAGACATCCTTGAAGAATCTAAAACAGAATCTATTGTTTGGAATTGTGAAACAATAAAGAAACTATTATGTTAATGGTATATTTTATTGGCCACCAAATAGTGGGGAGGGGATAGAGGAGGGAATTTGCAACAAAATTACTTAGAGGTACAAGGACTATTGCGTGGTGATAATGGGAGACTTTAACTACCTCAGGATTGAATGGGACAACGATTGTGCTGAGGGCAGAGCAAAAGAGGGATTTCTGAAGTGTGTTCAGGAAAATTTCTTGATCAATATATTTCCTACTCAATGAGGAAGGACACATTGCTAGATCTATTCCTGGAGGATAAAATAGGTTGAGTGGAGAATGTCACAGTTGGTGAAGGGCCGGATTTTCGCTGAGTTGGGTCGACTCGGAAGACGTTTAAAAATGGTGGGTGGCACCCAATTCTGAGATTCCCATACCTATTCAGTTCAGTCTGCTTTTGTTGATACAGTTGCCAGATGGCCTCACCATGACTGTTTGGCTGAGCTCCAAGCATGGCTAATGCACCTAGCTCTTTCCCTTCCTAACAGCAGTGTGGTGTTCCTACAACACTTGGGGCAGAATTTTGCCCTTGGCGGGTGGGTGGGCCCCACCGGCTCAGCAGCAGGCAGGCAGCCGACCCCCACCGCCGAAATGAGGCCCTTTGCCATTTTGATTGGGCGGCCCAGTGGCCTGCCCAATGGGAAGCGCTATGCATTTCTTGTGCGGTGGTGGGAGGGAATCCCCAAGTGTCAAAATACTTGCAAAAGAGCGCACTGCTCCCTGATACTATTAGTGACAGGTTAAAAAGCTCTAAAAATAGAAAAATAAAAACATTATTAACATGTCCCCCTCATGTGACAATGTCACATGAGATGGAACATCTTAATAAGAAGCACTGAAACTTTATTAAAGTTTCTAAACACGAACATGAAACCTCATCCCGCCAGTGGATGAGGTTTCATGTTTTTTCAGAAGCCCGCTGGGGCTCCTGGCCTGCCCGCCAGCCTTAAGGTTGGACGGGCAGGGTCTTTAATGATCTTAATTATCCTGTCAATGGCCTCAATTGGCCATCGACAGGTCGGTGGGTGGACAGCTGATTTCACTGTCCGCCCACCTTCCTAAAAATGTACATGGACCGGGATAGCTGGAAGTGTGTCCAAGCTGTGAGATATGGGTGTGAGCTTACAGCAATGATGCATATGTGAGGGTGAGGTGAAGATATGAATATGAAGTATGAGTCGTGGTTGATGGGGATTGTTTGTAGGGGAGTGAATGTTGGTGGGATGGGGAGTGAATGGGGCCGCGTATGAGGCTGGTGGTTCAATTGTAAGGTTATGGCATTTGAAGATGCTCCCACTGACCTTGACCACTCATGTGAGGTCATTAAAGATCTTTTGGCACTAAATCAAGATCCTCGGGGCTTAACGTCTGGCATTGATCTACACAATTATCTGCTCTCACTGCCTTTTCAGTGTCTGTGGAGGGCCTCCTAGCCTTCCCTGGGTACTAGCGGTGCTAGCCTCGGACAAACTTAAGCCCCCTCCTGAAGGAGCACTACTATGTTTACATGCTGCCTGCATCACAACCAATGAGTGAGGGTAAATCATGCATTATGATTCCTGTGCCTCATTTCAGACCTTATCCGATCTTTCCCCCATAGAGTATAAAAGCCAGGAAGTTGTGCTAACCTTTATAAAACACTAGTTTAATCCCAGCTGGAATATTGTGCCGAATTCTGCACCCAATTCTTTAGGTAGGGCAGGAAGATTTTGGAGAGGGTAAGAAGAGATTTACTAAAATGGTTCCAATGACAAAGAGTCACAGTTTCATCAATAGATTGGAGAAGTTGAAGTTGTTGTTCTTAGAACAGAAAAGGCTAAGAGCAGATCTGACAAGAGTGATTGAAATTATGAAGGATTAGATAGAGTCAATAAACAGACACTGTTTCCAATGGCTAAGGACTCTAATGAAAAAGCATGGTTTTAATGCGATTGACAAAAGGACTAGCGGTAACATGAGGAAAAACTTTTTTCTACAAGAGTGGTTATGATTTGGAATCCCCTGCCTGATAGGATGGTGGATATAGATTCAATAGTAACTTTCTAAAGGATTTTGGATAAATACTTAAAGAAGAAAAGTTTGCTGGGATTTAGGGAAGGGAAGTGAGTCTAACTAGATTGCTCTTTGAAAGAGTTGGCATAGATTTGACAGTGAATGGTGTGCCCCTATACTATACTATTCTATAACATATTAGTGCATGTCCATAACACTCCATGCATCCATCTCACTTTGAAGCATTACATTTCATTACAGACTCAAAACAAGGTTAAAAAGTAGAAGAAAGCCAGTTAAATAATGATGGGTTCTTTTGGCCTAGTGTTAGAAATTTATAGTTACAATTAACTGCTAAGGGACCAAAGGAGTTCACCAGGAAGCATTTATTTTTGGCCAATTGAGACCCACCTTGCTGCAGGGTGGCCTTAAAGGAATGGTGGTATGTTACAGATCACTCATGGGGCGGAATTTTACGCCCCGTCGTGGCAAGGGAGGAGCCATAAAATGTGGTGAGCCATTCAAAAGCCCATTGACTTCGGCAGGACTGGAAAATCCCGCCAACGGGAGGGGCCATAACATTCATGGAGCCTGAGTTGCTGTGGAAACATGCTTGTTACTTACATGTTGTAATCTGGATCTTTTGGGTAGTAATGGTAGAGGCTCCAACTTTCATTCTATCACTTGGCTGATCAGGAATCTCTCCCACTCTTACCACCTGCAATTGGCATGTGTTAGAAAGAGTTACAGGTCCATAATCAACCCATTTGGTCACATCATTAAGAATGCACCTTCCTTGGCCAACAAGTTCTGGGGTGGAACTTGAACGCAGGATTTCTGGACCAGAGGCAGGGACGCTACCCACTGCGCCACAAGACTGCCCTCAAAGGGATGGGATAGATTAAATACAACTCTATCTTAGCAGCTAAACATCACAACTGTGTTTCAGAATCTGGACTCTCATGAACAATCGATCAACTAGTTTATTTGTTGTTTGTGTTCCCTTTCAATTTTTAAAAATCTCTTATCCCCCTTTTTGTTCTTTAAATTATGTCACCAAGTTTATTACTCTTCTGGTATGGCTTAAGTAAATAACTTCAAATTTCGTTTAAAGTGGGGTTAATTCAGCATGAACCATAGTTGGGGGGATGGGTTTACATGCTGGAGTGATTTTAGAGGCAGGATGCTTTGTCTGTTAATCTTTGCTTCCTTGTTCAATCATTCCATTTATAAACTAGACTTTTTGAATCTTAATTCTTTATCATCCCCACTATATCCCATCAGCCGCAAATGGTCACCTCCACTTTATAATTTACAGTGAGATACAAACACAAGATGGCACAAAGAGTGAAATATGGTGTCCTGCTTGTATCTTCTCACATTTCACAGAGCGAGGAGACAAACACATTGACCTGTTGCCATGGAAAGTTTTCTTTTGAGATCAACACTTGGATTGAGGAAGCAACAGGTTTTTTTTGCGCGGTGTGATATCCACAAGCCAGCAAGAACATTCTGTGCAAAGCTTATAAAAGAAGCCAGTCGGCTTAGAGAATTAATACTGCAGGATGCATTATTTGCCTGATGAAACCTAAATTGCTAGCAGCCATTACCTGTGTTTAGTACTGTGACTGAGGTCTATTTGTTTCCCTTGCTCTCTTTAATTTACTCCAAGATATTTCGAGTTGTTTGTACAAATTTCTCTTATGAATGTCCTTCCAACTAATTCATGGATAATGAGATAAATATGCTCACTCATTTGGTGTAACATAAATGATAAGTTGTGAGTGTAGAATGACCTTTCCCCCTTCATAATCCAATTTCGGCTCAGAGTTACTTCAAATCCTCTGAGGGCTGGAGTTTGTTCATTCTCCCACAGAGCTGAGGTTCCCTTCAGCACAGCTGGCAGGAGTTATTAGTTATAACAATATCTCAGGAGGAAGGGTTTGAGCCTTGAAAGAACCCATTGTCTGGGCTTATATGAAGGCAGATTCATTATGCTTTGCAGAACACAGTTTAAAGCCCAGAATTAGGAGCCCTCCTTGTGATTAAAGAAAAGAGCAGACACTGGAACTGAAATACTCCTCATTTAAATCAGAGGAGAAGCCTTGGTAAAGCCTGAAAGCAAGAATGAAAAAAAAACACCAATTGAGAAGTTTTAAATAGTTGTAAGTTAGTAACCTTGACTATTATCATTTACAAACTGATTTCAGGAAAACTTTTTTCACATAGGCCTTTCACAGGTGGCCATTCTCCTCATCCAAATCAGTGCTTGTACTTTTGCTTAAAAGAATAATTATTAATTCACAGTACAGAACAATAGACATAGAACCACATGTGAGGAGGCCCACTGTGTTTCAGAACATTTATCACCACGTTTAATGTAAGGAACATATTAAGTCACATTCCCCTTATTTTGTTAATTTGAAACATGTAGCAAGCATCAGCCTTGGGAACTGTGATATAGTCAGAGGATTTGCTTGACGAGGATTAACACTGAAGTTTTCTTTAATACTATTTTCAACATTTTTCTCTCTAGAATTCCCACTCCAGTCTCTGCAGTGCCACTATTAATTAGAACAATATCTCAGGAGAAAGGGTTTCCCAAACGAAGATCACAGGCAAACAACCACTGACAATAACACTCGGTAGGAGGTGTACGTGACTGCTCTGGACTGACTCACTTTCTGTTTTCCCACTCACTTTACGAATGTTTCTCTTCCATTTAACACCTCTGCTGACAGCCACTGCCAAAATTGGAGACACACAATACTGTGAGTTGGGGGGCTGGAGACTCTGTCCGAACACTCCATGCTGTAGCTTGTCGGTGCAATTATGTGTCATACCACAAGAGATGCTATAGTTAAGCTTCTAATCAATGCGGATACACAAGACGTGATACAATGTGTCATCAATTTAACAGCTTTAATATTTCACTTCACATATTCTCTAAGGAATATCTTGCCTCTTTTATTTGATATGATATTTGTATTTTTATCGGATCTAACTATTCCAGGTTTTTGCAAGGCTTTCAATCATGTACCACATGCAAAGCTATTGGACAAACTAGATCATTATGGAGTCCGGGGAAATACTAAGCTATGGATAAGAACATTTTTTAACAAATCAAACAAAGCCAGTGAAGCCTCAAACTGAAAACCAGTCTTGAGAAGCGTGCCCCAAAGTACATCAAGGGCCCACACTTGTTTCTTTTTATGAATGACACCGAAGATGGAATATCAAGCCAGATCAGACTTCTTGTAGATGACTGCCTAATCTATACAGCTATTGCTGAAGCAGCAGATGAGGCAAACACCCAGGAAAATCTAAATAATCTCATCAAATAACCAATTTATGGGGGATGAAATTCAATGCAGAGAAATGCAATATCATGCAAGTCGCAATACCTGATGTTCATCAGTACCCAACTGCACAATGCATGATTCAACCCTTTGAAGTTACTAAAGAATGCCATTACTTAGGAATCTACACCCAAAATAATTTAAAGTGGAATGTACAAAGTCAACAAGAAGCTTCCAAGGCATCCTAGGTGCTTGGGTTCGTGAAATGGAACTTTCATCACTCTTCAGCTAATGCTGGACCAAACACTAGTCAGGTCACAACTTGAGTATGGCACAGCCATTTGGGACACATACACTGCTGAAAACATTACCCTCCTTGAGAAAGTTCAACACCAGGCAGCTTGCTTTGTTACAAACAATTACTCGTGAGATACCAGTGTCTCCCAGTTGGTCACATCACAAGGCTGGCACAATCTCCAAAACTGAAAAAAGCCCCACAGGTTGAGATGCCTCTGCAAAATTTTAAATGGATAATTAAACATTCCTACGCAGCACATCAAGCCCAAAAGTGACCGGGCTTGAAGAGTTCATAACCAACAGTTCCAACTGTATACACCTTTGCTAACTCCTTTTTCCTAAAAACAATTAAGAATTGGAACAAGAACCTCCCACAAACCTTAATCTCCATGCCCTCTAACGATTTATTCAAGGAAAATCTGTTAAACTTTTTAAATTAATGTGACCATCAACTGCTCTCATTTTGCACCTCCTGTGACAATCCCCTGGTGGAAGACTACGGAGAGAAATCTTGCCAAGTACTAAGTACCAAGTAATAGTTTATAATTGAATTTCACTGTACAGAGAGATCACACAATTTAATGACATGTGAATCTAGAAAAATAGAGTTGCATTTATATAGCACCTTTCACTATCTCTTAAAATGCTTTACATTTGATTTACTTTTAAAGTGTAATTACTGTTATAATGTAGGAAATGAGGCAGCCAATTTGCATACAGCAAGCTCCCACAAACAGCAATGTGATAATGACTACATAATCTGTTTGTAGTGATGTTGATTGAAAGATAAATATTGTCCAGGACATTGAGACAACTCCCTTGTTAACCCTCAAAGTAGTGCCATGGGATCCTTTATGTTCACCTAAGGAAGTAGATGGGGCCTTGGTTTAAGGTCATTTTTAAACAACAGCACTTACAACAGTTCAGCGCTTCCTCAGCTGCACTGGAGTGTTAGCCTAGATTGAGCGCATAATGATCCGTGGGACAGGGATGCACATTGACATTGTCTCCACATTAACTGATCCAATGTCCTTATTCTTCCTTTCAGCACCAGCAGAGCAGGGCCAGGAGGAGGAGGCACAGGGGCCCCCTCACACACCTGAGGGCCCTGAAGCCATGGACTCAGCAGCGTCACGCCATCTCTGCCAGGCAGGCACCAGCGCAGATACTAGCACCTCGGTGGGAATTAGATCATCGGCTAGTGTCCCGGGGCACAGTGGTGAGGGCATTTCACAGTTGCTGGAGGAGCTGGTGGAGACAGAGTGCCCATGGCACCAGTAGTCGGAGGACTGCAGGGGACCAGGCACATGCTCAGTCGGTGGCTGATGATGTACCTCTGGAGTCATCTGCGATGCAACAGACGCAGGAAATGTGGCTGGGTGTGTGGGAGCATCTGGTGGAGATACATGAGGCAATGCTTGGCTTGGTGTCTGTGGTGGAGGGGTCTATGCAGACCATCGCCGATGCAATGAGCCTCATGGCCAAGTACCATGCGCCCTCCATGGAGAGAGTGGCGACTCTCGTGAAGAGGCTCCTCCAGGAGACCAATCAGGTCTTCATGGGGATGTGTTCGGACCAGCAAGCCCTCACATCAGCATTGACCTCAGCTGGTCAATGCCAGTGTGGGAGATGGTCTGGGCACCAAGTTTCCCAGCTTGGTGCCCATCCACTCACGGGCGAGCAGGGAGGTCCGAACCGACCTCACGTCGGCGCAGCAACTGCCTGTTGTCTCTGTGGGCTCCTCTCAGGGCGCTCCAGATGAGGGTGGCAGCTCCTCCGCCCCTCTGCTAGTGACCGTTGCATCTGATGAGGCTGTGACGACTGGGGGATGCCAGCTGTGGAACTGGCCACTCCCTCCCAGGCGGGTCCAGCACATGCTCCACGGGCCAGAGGACGGCCGCCAAGGTCATCGAGGCCAACAGGACAGCAGAGCCAGAAGGCTGTCTCAGATGCCACTCCTAGCGAAGGGACAGCACCAAGACATAGCACCCGAAAACATAAACATAAGGCACCTTAGGCACACCACGGGTTTATCACTGGTGCTTTTGTGTTTGCCCGCAATGAGGTCTTTGAGTTGGTGTGATTTTTAACACCTTTGTCATTTTGTTCTTTTAAGTTCCTTTTATTATACCATTAAGTTCAGACATGTCACCATGGCTGAGGGTGCCTCTTTTCTTCTGCAGGTGGATGGTTACCTATAATGTTATGAGTGATCTGTGGGACATTCAGCTTTATTGACAAGGCCCTTAGTTAATGTTCCTATCCAGGCAGATTTTGCACTTAGGTATCGAGTATGGAGCCTGTAGCCCAGGCTTGTCCTGGAGGTCCATATGTGGTGTGCTAGCTGGATTAAAGCCTCCCAGATGTCCCTGCCTCCCTGCAGTATTCCCGGGTCAGCGCCTACCCCTCAGCATTTCCCTGTGCATCCTCATCCTCGGACTCACTGCTGGACTCATCGTGTGCAGCCGCAGCCACTGCGTCTACATCTTCTTCATTCACAGCATCCCCCCTTTCCAGCGCAAGATTGTGGAGAGCGCAGCATGTAACCACTATCAGCGACACACGGTCTGGGGGGTCCTGGAGTGCGCCCCCTGAGCAGTCCAGGCATCGGAAGCGCATTTTGAGAAGCCCAATGGATCTTTCCACCACAGCCCTTGTGGAGGCGTGGCTCCTATTGTACCACTGCTCAGCCTCTGTTCTTGGATGGCGGAGAGGTGTCATAAGTCACCTTCTGAGGGGATAGCCCTTGTGACCCAGCAGCCATCCATCCAGCCGGGCTGGAGCACTGAAGAGCCTCGGCACCTGGGAGCATCTGAGGATGTAGGCGTCATTGGAGCTGCCTGGGCACCTTGCACAGACTTGTAGAATCAGCATCCTGTGATCACACACTATCTGCACGTTCATGGAGTGGAAGCCCTTCCTGTTGATGAAGGCACCGGGCTCACCTGCTGGTACCTTGATGGCCACATGTGTACAGTCTATTGCACCCTGGATGTAGGGGAAGCCAGCAATGGCCGCGAAGCCTCTGGCTCGATGTGTCTGGCTTGCCTGGTCCCAATGGTAGTGGATGAAGGTCAATGCACACCTGAACAGAGCATCTGTAACCTGCTTGACACAAGTGTGGACAGCTGATTGGGAGACACTGCAAAGATCACCCACCAACCCCTGGAAGGAGCCAGAGGCATAGAAGTTGAGAGCAGCTGTGACCTTCAGAGCCACTGGCATGGGGAGTCCACCCACAAAGTTAGCAGAGATCTCAGGCCCAATCATCTGACAGACATAGTTGACTGCCTCCCTTGAGAGATGGAGCCTCCTTCGGCACTGCACCTCAGACATATTGAAGTAGCTGCTTCGCTATCTGTATACCCTGGCAGCAGGATAGTGGCGTCTTCTGTGGCCCCTTCTGCCTTGGACTACCTCTTGGCCCTGCACCCATTGTGGCTGCGCCTCTCCTCCCAAAGGTGGCTCTCTTGGAGGCTGGTTGTGCACTCCTGGCCTCCTCCCACTTCTAGCCCTCCCTTCCTCCTAAGAGGTGGTGCCTTCAGTGGAAAGTTCAACTCCAATTCCCAGGCTAAGGGAAGGCTTCCACTGCAGAGTGCTGACCTGCAGGTTGTGAGTCCAGTCCAAGCAGCTGGTATGCATTTTGAAGTATTGCAGCTCACACAGGCAAGTTTGAGTAACTTTGCAAATTAAATATTTGACAGAGCACACTTGTGACCCCACTTATCCTGCCTGTGGATGAGGTTTATACAAATGTGTCCTACCCACCTGCCCATTGCGCCCGTGCAACGACCCGAAGATTGCACAGGCGCTGAAAAATTACCGTCGTTGCAGCCTCAAGGGCCTTAAGTGGCCGGTTAATTAATGGCGGGCACGCATTGGATATCATTGCGCGCCCGCCCAACGAACTATTGCGATGGCGTGCAGTGACATTGGGACACTCGCCCGACGTCACCGCGCGTCATTTTGCGCGTCGGCGTGCGGGTCCCGCCCCTGCATGCCAACAGGAAAATTCTGCCCTTGGAGTGGAACTTTACTTCCTCACATGCAACATTATGTATATTTATATCAGTGCATATATACACCCTATTCCCACATACACTGCCTCATCCCCACTACTGCAGAAAAGCTTATCCATAGGCAGAATTTTGTCTCTCGGTGTGCAGTCGTGTGCCCGACACGCTCAAGTGTGAAATAATGCATGATGGCATCGGGCGAGCGTCCCAACGTCATCGCGCACTCATACAATATTCTGGTCAGCGGACGTGCGTGACAGTCAGCAGCGCGCCTGCCGACAATTAAGAGGGCTATTAAGCACAGTGAACTGGGATTTTTCACTGCCCTTCCAATATTACAGTTAGTAGGCGGGCGAATCAGCCAGGCGGCCTTCACATTTTTCAAGAAACCTCATCCAAGGGCGGAATGAGGTTTCTGTTATTAAATTTTTAAAAAACCTATGCACAGAATTTTTATAATGGTTATGCTCAGGTGACTGCTTGTGTTGTGTGGACACTTTTTTTTTCTGGATTTAAAAATCTTCATTTGATACTTTTGAATTCTTCAACTCCCTGAGGCAGCTCTCTGCCTTCAGGGAGCTTTCTGTGAGGGCTCCCCCTCGCCCGTGCTGACTTCATTGCTCGCCCTTCTCCCACTCCCAACCCAGGCAGTGGTGATCATATCAGCGTGCGCTTCACGCTGGCTGGCTGTTAATTGGCCAGTTAGCGTGAAATCAGGGTCGAGGGCGCATTTCCCAGCCACTCCTGGGCCTGCCGACTGTGCCCACACGTCAAACTCAAAATCCTGCCCCGTGTTTTTTTTTAACTTCCAGACTTCATTTCTTCAAAAACCGCACACTGTCCTCTCCGTTACCACTGTACATTGACTCCAAACTGTCCAGAACACGACCGCCTGCATTCCATCTTGCTAAAAGTTCCTTCAACTCCTGTCATCACTGGCCTCCATTGGACTCCTGCTCTTTAATATATTGAATTCAAAACCTTCACCTTTGTTTCCTTCCCTACCTCTGTAATCTCCTCCAGCCTACATATACCCTTATAACTTACAATTCTGGCCTTGTGCCTCATGCTCTCCTTTCACTTCACCATTGATGGGGAAGCTTTTAGCCATCTTAATTTTATTCCTTTGCATACACGGCATTATTTCTCTCAGGCTATGCTGAGGCTGTTGAAAGCAATCTTTTTGGAGACTTCTAATTCTTTCATTACTGTGCAGCCTCTGCTCTATGGAATGCTTTGGAATATTTCACTACTTAAAAAAGTGTTGGGTTGTTGTAAGTATATGGCTGCCTTCGAGGCCTAGAAATTGGATCATGCAGTACACGTTTTTCACTTCTAAAACAGGTGACAAAGGATCTGATGTGGTGAGCCAGCATGTGAATAGTACATTGGGTAGGGTGTGCTGTGGTCATCCTGAGGGCGTGTTTAAAACACGTATTAGGCTCACTGCCTATGCATATTGGATCTAATATCTGTTTCAGGCTCTTTCATGAAATTTGTTTGTGAATCACCATAGCATATGCCGTATGTTCAATTTTCTCAGGTAACCAGTAGCTAGAGCAACCGTCTATAAAGGGGTTACTGGAGACTGCCAGCAAAAAGGTAACAAAAAGATGTTTGGTTTACTTACCTGATTGCAGAGCCAGCTAGACCTCCTCTTGGTTCCACACCTAACCTCCTTCCTTCCTTCCACCATGGACTTACCATAAGTCTGAGCTCGAGTCCCCACAGGCTGATCTTTGTCTTCTTCAGTACTGGCTCACTCTGTCCTGTGGCGAGGATGACTTCCTGAGTCACTGTGGTCACGTGGATAGATTGGAGAAGCTGGGTCTGTTCTCCATAGAGAAGAGAAGCTTGAGAGGAGATTCGATAGAGGCGTTCAAATTATGAGGGGTCTGGAGCAGAGTAGATGGAGCAAAACTGTTCACATTGGTGGAAGGGTTGAGAACCAAAGGGCACAGATTTAAGGTGAATGACAAAAGAACTAGGGATGACATGAGGAAAAATGTTTTGCGCAGTGAATGGTTAGCATCTGGAATGCATTCCCTGATAGTGTGGTGGAGGCAGATTCAATTGTAGCTGTCAAAGGGGTACAGGTATCGGATAATTACCTGAAAAGAAAAAAAATTGCAGGGCTATGGGAAAAAGGTGGGAGAGTGGGGCCAGGTGAGTTGCTCTTGCAGAGAGCCAGCATAGACATGATGGGCTGAATGGCATCCTTCTATGCTTGCGTTTTCCCATTTCTTCCACCACAGCCCCTTTCTCCTCTTGAAGGTGCTGACTGTGCTGCTATATGGTGCCACAAGTACAGAATGCCTTACAGTACCTTGCTCAAGTGGTCATTCTACATGTGGGAGCCTAAAAAATGAACATAGGCATGTCTAATTAACTTAGGCAAGCATCCATTTCATGCCTGAGCTCACACCTATGGCAGGATCACCTGAGAAGAAATCAGGAATTAGAATGTAGGCTGCTTTTTCCCTGCCTAACCCAGGAGGATCACTCCCACACCCCCACTATGTACCCAACTGCTAGCCAGGTAAAATCAGCTCACTCAGTAAAAACCAGAGATTGAGTCAGGTTGTTCTTTGAATAAAAAAAATACTGCTGCCTTTTGTTTTCAGTAAATTATCTTTCCCACATGAAACATAAACCAGGAGCTTATATTGCCTTCACAGGAAAAGTGCATAATTTGCTAAAATCTAGATCATTTGCTGTTCCCATTCTAGGCATTGACTAAGTAATCTGACTAAGGCGAGAATGAACTCCATACTTTACTTGAACTAATCCCTCTATGGATTAAATGTATTTATTTCCCCCACCCCCACCACCCTACCACCCCACCACATGGATATTTATCAGCATGGGTGTATGTTTCAAGTCCTGAGGGAAATCTCATAACTGAAGTAATTGAATCTGCCTTTGTTTCTTTAAGAAGTGATTTCCCTCTGTTGAAAAGCATACAGTAAAATCACTCGCCCATGATTTACTGATCAAACTCATATTTGCACCTTAGAATCACAAGATTAAAATAGTTTTTGGTTTCTGTTGGCTAGTTTTTTGAATGATTATTAACAGCAGTTTCGATCATTAAAGAATGGACTGGTAAGGGGGCCATAACAGATTATCCTGTCAATGATTTGTTACACAAATCACCATCATGACATTAATCAAAAGCCCGCTATTTGTACTTGTTTCCCTCACCTCTTTCTCTGCATTATCTTAAGGTGGAATTGCTTTGCTTACGGACAGAAAGATAATGCTCAGAAATTACTCCAGGCAGTATACCTACACACCACCACAGAGCAAATCGGAATAAACATGGGCTCAGGAATGAAACCGTTAGAAGAACAGAAGTTTGTAGAGAGTATAGACAGGAAACAGTAAGTATAAACATGCAGCAATGAATAAGTTTTGTGTGGTACTATTGTAATTGATTACAGCCCATATCATATTTCAGCACATATTCCTTTGGGGGGGGAAAATTCACTCTGGTTTTCTTCTTTGTTTATTCCTAATGACTATTGCTGGAAAGTGCATGCATGTGGATATCAAGTGAGGACAACATCAGAGTTAGTTATGCTGCCTTTTATGGGTTGAATAGTCTCCTTCACTGAAGAATGGGCACTTTGGAAAGTTACTGTAGGGCTTCAAATGTAAGTGGAATTGCAATGCAGCAAAACCCGGCGCCTTTGGGAAGGCACAAAACAAAAGACAGTTTGAAGCAGTTATATAAATATATCACCAGGCCTGCCGAAGCACTGCAAGGCCAATCTGCAAACATCCCGATTCTCAATGTTAACTTCACTTATGGGTGCAAACCCAGCTGACAGCAGGGTTGTAAGTTGCTCCAAAAGAATAATACACAACATTTAATATGAAACATATTAGTCAAACAGTTTTTTTAGAAAACTGTCTTAAATTACAGCAAAGTGGAGATGCAAGTGACCCCTAACTCAAGGGTCAGACTCTCATTATACTGACAAAAACCTTTTGAACATCTTTGTAACCACAAAAACCTACAGCTTTTATTTCTGAAAGTGTCATGTGGATTGAGTTTGAACAGTAAGTATATACAGCACAAATCCATATATATAATGCAGCACAAATTGGCAATCTTACACAGAGGCTACAAGGATGACTGTTGTGCTTAATTAAAGCATTGACAACTGGTGCAATGAAAGGTATTTTGCTAATGTTGGGGTTAAGGTACAGTTGAAAGATCAGTATGTTGCATCCATCCGTGGTAAATCTGACTTGTTTGACGGTGAAAACCCAAACCAAAAATTAGCACTGTTCAATTCCTCAGCACTAAACTTCTTTTCTTGATGAGGGGGGAAAAAAAGCTCAAAAAAAGAGGGGCAAGTCTCATCTTGGATAATCCTGTGGAACCTAGAAAAACAACAAATGTAGCTGCCTCAGAATGTCCTGAAGACTATTTCCAGGAATTCATTTCCTTGATATGGATCTCTGAAATCACAGCACCTGTTTTGTTTTAAGGTGCAGGGAGGAAGGAGATGGTTGGCTGCGGAGAGATAGTATAACCGATAAGTTCCTGACAGAAAGTAGACATCTGAGGCTCCCAAAAGATTTTTGACTGACGAGTGATAAATGAAAAACTAGTGATAAATGTGTGTTTCAGTATTCAGCTTCTCTTTGTTCTACATCAGAACTTCAGTATGATACATAGACGCCAGCACAAACTATGGCCCTGAAATTCATGGGGGTCTGCTTTCTGCAGGTGCAAGTGCGACAGGTTGGAACCCCTGCTTCCCGAACTCCCACATGACTGTAGCCAGGGAAACCAACCCTGAGGCCAGATCATTTGTATGGCTGGTGCGGGATCGTGTGCATGTGCAAGGCTGTTGCCTTGATGTTGAAGGATGTTAGAATGTGGAAGTGGCACTTCACTGCTTCTGCAACGTAGACTTTGAAGAAACTCAAATGGGGAGCAAGTGGGGCCTCTTGTGGAAGATAATCGTGCCCCTCCAAGACCAATTATATTTCACTGGAGCCTCTCGAGGTCCACAGGAGGAGTCGAGGCAATTTTCAGCTGGCATGAATACTGTGTAAACCTTTAAAGAACAGATTTCCTGAATAGTCTGGCAACCCATCCTAGAAAGCCCTCCATGATGTAGGGGTGAACAGAGGGTTGTCTTATGGCATCCTTCGCTGGAATTTAAAGTTCAGCAGAAATAGAATAGAACCTTGGGGTTGGAGCTGGGGTTGAGAGGGGTGGTGGGCGAGTGGTGGCCCAGTTGAGTTGTTACTTTTATGGAGGCAGAATAGAAGGGGCTTTATTCATCAAAGCTATATTTCATGTGGGAATTCTGGCATATCCCAAGGGTCACCATTAATCATAAAATCAAGTGGATCAGCCGCATAAATACTTTGGTGACAAGCACAGGTCAGAGGCTGGGTATGATCCAGCGTGTAACACTCACTCCCCAAAGGATCTCCACCATCTACAAGGCACAAGCCAGGAGTGTGATGGAATACTCTCTACTTGTCTGGATGAGTGCAGCTCCAGCAATACTCATGAAGCTCAACACCATCCAGGAAAAAGCAGCCACTTCATCAGTACCTCATCCACCACCTTAAATATTCCTCCCTCCAGCACCTCATCCAAAAAAATGAAGAAAGTCTCATCTTAGATAATCCTGCAGAAAACCAGTAACTCAACAGATCAGTACAGTACTGTACAGGCGCACGGTATCTACAGTGTGTACCATCTACAAGATGCACAGCAGAAACTTGCAAAGGCTACTTTTATAGCACCCACCAAATTCCTGATCTCTGCCACCTAGAAGGTTCAAGGGTAGCTGATGAATGGGAACAACACCAATTCCATGTTTCTCTTCAAGTCACACACCACCCTGACTTGGAAATGGATTCCTTCATCGTTGCTGGGTCAAAATCTTGGAATTCACCACCTCATGGCACTATGGGTGCACCTTCACCATATGGGCTGTAGCAGTTTAAGAAGGCAGCTCACCAACAAGTTCTCAAGGCAATTAGGGATGGGCAGTAAATGCTGACCTTGGCAGCAACAACCACAACCCAGGAATGAATGTTAAAAACAGTATCCAAAATGAAGAAGATTCCAATTCTCCATCGCTGGCGTTTCTCACTTTGGTTTCACATCATGCCAACAGTTTTAAGGTGCCTCAAAAGCAAATCTGAGCCGGAACCTATCATCACATGTGCTTTTCCAGCATGAGGAACTACTGACGTTTCTCTTGTTGTGAAACCATACTTTATAATAAAAAGTTGATCTTTGAATTTACTGACTGGAAACCCTAATTGATTTTTTTTTAGAAAAGACTGAAACCACTTTTTAGTGACTTGGGATCACAGTCAAATATGGCTGTACATTTGCATCACTATATCTTCAACATTCTAAAAACAATTAAAATGGAGATAACTTGCCTGAAAAGGAATACCAGGAATCTTGAAAGAGGATGAGTGGGGGCTATCTCTATCCTATTAGCCAAGCATCCAGACAATCACCTAGGTACTCAACTGGGTGAAGAGAAACCAGTAGACATTATCACTTGGACAATGGGAGCCTGGCTGAGCAAGGAATTGCTAGCCATGATCTAATCAAGTTACAATTGGAATGCACTAGTTATGATCTTATTTGGATCACTGGATAGTTGCAGAGCAGTCATGTGACAAGCCAACTCTTTTGTGTGTTTTAAATACCTGCTTACCCTACAGAACTGGACAGCTGAGATGCTGAATGAACAAGACCCTGAGTGGGTTCATTTTCTCTCTCTGTCTCTCTCCCTCTCTCCATCCAGCTTGTAAAATTTTGAACCCTATCTCTTGATTTTGACTATCCATGTGCCGCAGACAGAGATGCTAAAAAGAACTCAGCCCAGTGCTGTTGTCTCCAGAAAAACAGATAAATCATTTGTCTACATCTTCAAACCACCTCGTGCCAAAAGCACCAGGACCGCTGAATTCAGCCTGAAGCCAGCCAAGTAACTAAACTTCAAGGCCGTATACCCCTTTAATTTTACTGTACTTTAAATTGCTTAATCTATCCTTCCACTCTGTAATCTATTTGTCTTTGTGTGAACTTTGATTGTGTGCGTGTTTGTGTGTGCGCAAGTTGGAGCAGTTTTTTTATTATATTACATAGACAAGGTTAAGAAAAACTATCTTTTCTTTTTAAAAACTCAAGAAAGCCTGCCTGACTTTTTTATGGTCACAGCATGTAAACAGTTAAACATTCACTGAATTGGCAAGTATATCCTTTTTAAACAAAATAACTGTTATGGTCAAACAAGGAGAGGGAAAAGAGGGGAACCATTTGACCCTTCCTCACATGATCGTAACACTCCTCTATATTCCAGAGATGGACTAACTCAACACATATCAGAAGAGGACAAACAGGGCCTCAGTTTAACATCTGATCTGAAAGACAGAACCTTCTTGCAGTGCAATACTCCCTCAGGACGACAGCCCAGCTTTTTTTGTTCAAGTCTCTAGAGTGGGGTTTAAACTCACAACTTTTTAACTCAGGAGCAAGAGTGCCACTCTTCAGCCACATCTAACACAACAGGAATTGGGGATTGACTGGACAACCTCCCTGTTCTGTGTTGTTCGGCTATTCATTGTCTATGTCCGCCTTCGTTGAAAGGAGGCTTCCAAGATATGGAAAATGGTTCACATTTTCCAGGATCCCGCCATTGATCTTAATCGATGGGGGAAGATATTGTGCTGTGGGACTTGATTGGAAGAGGACCTTAGTTTTCTGGCTTTTTAATGAAAGGCCCATTTTCTCTTATGCTTCGGAGAAGGAGTCGGCAACATGAGTTCACACACAAGCCATCATCTACAAACTGAAGCTGAATGGGGTTGGACTGATTTAGGTTTTTGATTGAAGACAGTGTAGGTGTGTCAGCTCAACCTGCTACCAACTGAGGAAAAGAGTATTTCAGGGCCAGGATTTCAAACCCCAGACTAAGATCATGGTTACTCAGCAGCAGCGATTTTCCCCCTGCTCCTATGTGCTTCAGAGACAACCTACAGTCGGCACCTCAGGTCACTGGTCAAGTACCATCAAATGCAAAAATGTGTTTGGAATTGAGGAAGATTTTCAAATAAATCTATAAACTAATGCAAATATAAGGCATGGCTACTTTCCTTTTGAAAACTTCAACCAAACAGACAAGCTGCAAGACAGAGATTCATCACTTTTCCGTCTTACTTTTTACAAAATATGCTTTTAATCATTTGCTGGAAATGGATTACCTTGAGCAATCTGAAAAATTACCCATTTGGACTTCTGTTTATATTACGAGAGATTTTGACAGGATCTGCCGTCATAAAGAGAACTAAACAAAATTGCGCCAGAAAGTGACATTTGACCCACTTAGTAAACAAAGGAATAGAGCACAATTATACTGTTAGATTGTGTAATTCAGTTAACAAGCGTAGATAAAAGTCATATATATTTCCCCTTGACTGGTGCTATCTCCCCACCTTCCCTTCACTGCTGAATTATAATCAAGAATATTTTTGAAGAGTGTGATATTTTACAGGGATGATAAGAGTTTTCTACTGAAAAACTGCTATCCTCCGTTACTGGGTTATAACACTTCCAAATATATTTGATGACACCATGCCAAAGATCAGCTCATCACGTCACTGAAAATAAATTGCAATGAGCTCACATGAAGTCTCAATAGGTTGGTCAGTGTTGCGTGGTACTGAGTTATACACACTAGGGCGCTTCCAGGCTCAAAGCTGGTTCAATGCTGAGTTGCTTACTTTACATTAAATTATCCAAGTATCCCTGGCCTAGAGAAGGAAATAATCCTCCAGGGTTCCCAATCATGAGGTGATGGGGAGGTGTTTGGGCTGGAGATTTGATTCATAACTAAATCCAACTATATAAATCTCTTGTCAGACCCCATCTGGAGTACTATGTTCAATTCTGGGCACCACAGGCTGAATTGTTGTTCTGAAGTCGGAACCCTGATGTCAAGTAAATTTCCAAGTACTGACCGCACATTGGGTCAGTGCCTGATGTCTGGTGTGATTTTCTTTTTGATGAGGATGCCAATTAATGGCCTGGGTGCATGCTCGCTGTACAATAAGAGGCCTTCCAACACTGACAAATCGGCAGGCCACCATCAGAAGTGGAAGCTGCTAACGTGGATGAAAGATAGAGAGAGAGAGAGAGAAGTCAGGGGTGGGGGTCACCTCACGATGGAAGCGCACTCTAAAGAAATTTTTTAAAAATGTTAACATTAAAAAGGCCACAAGCTGCCAGGCAACCCTCAATTGGATGATCAGTAGGGTCACAGCTGTGGGCCACAGCTGTGTGGATGAGGGAGGGTGAGTTCCTATAGCTGGATGGAAAACACTGGTCCCTCTGCTAGTCTGCCACATGGGAGGTTGCCTCAATCCCTCTGTTGTGTTTTGGCCTAAGTTCAGGGGCCCTTACGCAAACGTGAAAAATTCCATTCAGCGTGTGGAGATTGGCTTTAGTAGGCCTTTTAATTAGCCTAATAGGTTACCCGGTAATTGTGGGTGACAATCGTCACATACCCACAATCCCCCGGAACAAAAATTGACCCAGAGGCAGGAGCATGGTGGAAGACTGGCACGCCAACCAGTGGTTAACTTGCAGGTTGAGTCGGTAGTTAGGAAGGCAAATGCAGTGTTGGCATTTATTTCGAGAGAATATAAAAGCAGGGACGTGCTGCTGAGGCTTTATAAGGCTCTGGTCAGACCACATTTAGAATATTGTGAGCAATTTTGGGCCCTGTATCTCAGGAAGGATGTTCTGGCCCTGGAGAGGGTCCAGAGGAGGTTCACGAGAACGATCCCAGGAATGAAAGGCTTAACGTATGAGGAACGTTTGAGGACTCTGGGTCTATACTCGATGGAGTTTAGAAGGATGAGGGGGGATCTGATTGAAACTTACAGAATACTGAAAGGCCTGGATAGAGTGGACGTGGGGAAGATGTTTCTATTAGTAGGAGAGATTAGGACCCGAGAGCACAGCCTCAGAGTAAAGGGAAGACCTTTTAGAACAGAGATGAGGAGAAACTTCTTTAGCCAGAGAGTGGTGAATCTATGGAATTCATTGCCACAGAAGGCTGTGGAGGCCAGGTCATTGAGTGTATTTAAGACCGAGATAGATAGGTTCTTGATTGGTAAGGGGATCAAAGGTTACGGGGAGAAGGAGGGAGAATGGGGTTGAGAAACTTATCAGCCATGATTGAATGGCGGAGCAGACTCGATGGGCCGAATGGCCTAATTTCTGCTCCTATGTCTTACGGTCTTATGGAAATTGCGGACTTGCCCACCTCTGGTTTCACTTGAAAATTTGTCCCCATGCCTGAGGAAGTTTTTATATTGGTCATGGAGAGGATACATCACAGATTTACCTGGAATAATACTGGAACTAGAAAGATTAAATTATGAGGAAAGGTTGCATAGGCCAGGTTCATATTCCCTTGAGTATAGAACGTTAAGGGGTGATCTAATTGAGGTATTTAAAGAGTTTGATAGGAAAACAGACATTATTCTCTGCTTGAGAGTCAAGAACCCATCCCATTCTCACTGGTTGATCTAAGTTAAAACTGAGGCTCTTCCTAACACTACAGCATACAGTGACAGATTTGACAACTATCATTAAATGGGATTGTATTTACTTGTTAGGTTAAAACAGTGACTTGTTAACTCTGAAAAGTAAGTGCAAGTATGATAAATATATTAAATGCGTTTGGACTGTGAACATAAGTATCACCCGAAGTGATATGTGTGACCCCATGATTTCCGAGTCTCTGCTGAGTTAGCTGAACTCAGCCAAAGTAGCAGTTGGAGCTGCGACCAGCCTCGGTGCAGTGAGGTTAGGAGGGTGAGCCAGGGTTTCTTCTGATAGTTATCTAGTGAGCCCTGTCTGTTATATGCAGGTATTGGCTGAGAATGGGATCAAGGTTAACTGCTCTGCCTTCCCAGGGTCAAAAAACCCACTGACACACAACGTCTGGGCTCCCACTTGTCGGAGGCAGGAGTTGCTGCCAAGCTCTGTGGAATTGTAACCTGCAAACTGTAAAGAAGAAAACTGGTGGAGGGAAGGAGGAAGGGGGTGGGGGAGGGTGGAAACAAAACTGAATAGCCTTGTTGTTTGCACTCTCGTCCCTATTCACTTGCTGATCACAACTCAAACTGCTAACTTTTCATCAATTATGGCAGCTTGCATTGTTTGAATCATTGGGTAAATGAATAAGAAAATTACTTTGTTACTCAGTACGCAAAGAAACATTAAATAGACTATTTGTTGTGGAATATCTGATTCTTACCAATATAAGAACTGCTTTGAAAGACGTAGATTTCATTTAGGGAGGGGCGGGGGTGATGTTGCCATTTGCTATGTATTGCTGCAAATGTTGGTTTTAGTGTCAACACCACCATGTTTTATTATGTGTCCTAATGAGTTAGAATAGTTTCTGTTTTAAAAAAACCAGCATTAACAATTGAAAAAAGAACTTGCAAGTAAGAATCCAGTGTGAGTGTCAGAACAACTACACTGCAGATCGGTACAAATAAGAGGGAAATCTGACAGTTTTTTTTTTGCTGATTCATACTCACAATTTGGAAATACTTTTAAAATCGCTTAACGAAGGAAAACGGTTAGTGTGAAACTGTCCACTTCTTATTCTAACCAAATGTTTTTGATAGTCGGTTGTTACATAACACCTTTTGTGGCCAACAACGGCCATAAAGACACAAAAGCACAGCAAGTAACACTATTCATTGAGCTGCTTTTTTTTATCTGAGCCAACCGAAGCGGCATGAAACAGAAGGGCCTATCTTTAAATTGCACCAACAAGGCCTGTTTTTCATCACTGATTAATAATCGAGGAGCCCCATCATCCTCCTGTGCAGAAACCAGCTTCCCACAGGCCCTTTTAACGCTGGAATTAAGGCTCACTCTAATTCAATATCACGACAGTGTTTAAAATGCTTTGAATGCCTTTTCACTAGCTGAGTGCAGGAAGAAGTACGTGTGACCTCTTGACCTCCCAAGACGTAGGCAACTTCAGCCGAGGCGGTTGAGAAACCTTTTCAGAAACTTCTCTGAGAACATTGCTGTCCTTTGCAAAAAAACAAGCTTTAAATAAAAGCCTTCCAAATATTTTTGAAGCGCAATTTACTTTAAAGCAATTATTAGTCCAATCATTTAATGTTAAGGAAGTGTGCATCAGAACTAAGGAATGCTACTTGAATATTTCCAGCTGAATAGATTGGAAAATTCACATCTTTGTAACCTATTCCATTAACAAGTTCAATGCGTGGAGATGCTAAAAGATTTTTTATTGGAAGAAGCGATAGAAGCTACAATTTGTGTGGCAGCACACCACAGTGCAGTCCGTGTGCCAACATCCAAATCAATTTATCCTGGCAAAAATGATCACATCTTGGAAAAATCACTGAGCAAATCCCTAAATCAACACCAGCTGCTACAATTCTGTATTCATGAAATGATCCATCAGAAAAAGATGGCAGCTTTCAGGGGTAGGTTTTTTTTTAACAACATAATCAGCAAGAAGTGGACAATGGGCGAGATTTTCCAGCCCCGCCCGCTGCCGGGATTGTCGGATCCCGCCGAAAGTCAATGGATTTTTGGCTGGGCTGCCGAATGTCCTGCGGCGGGCCCCACTACAACGGGCCGGCAAATCCCGGCCAATAAGGCACTGAGCTGGTATGCAAATTAGTTTAATGAATCACTTGTTAAAATATCTCGAACTTCGGCAAATCTGCTCATCCACGAAACCTGTCTTTGGCAATAAATATTTAATCAAATGTCATAAAATAGATATTTTTTCCAACATTTTCTCTGGTTAGAATTTCTCCCCCCCCCCACTCCCAGACTTTAAGCTTTGTTTCATAAATAATGTGTAAATATTTGTGAGGTTTCTGAACCTGATTGTTTTAGTTGTTTTCTTTTGCATCAAATGTAAATGCTGTTTACACACGTGTTCACACGCACACATACATGCACACAGATACATGTATGTGTGCAAACTTGTGTATTTTACAAATGTACGCATTGGCCTAGCAATTCTGGTGCTCCCATTTTGAAGATGATGTGTTGTATAGGTGGTTTCCTTGCGCTTGATGGTGAGAGGTGTCCCCGGTAATTGTCCTCAGGCTGTGTTTCCATTCAGCAGGCAAGTTTCACAGAGCTTCCAGCAAAGCATAATTAAAAAGCTGTTACAGTCCTCAGGTAAGTGTGGGGGTGTGGGTGGGGGAGCACTGGGGACTGTGTTGAGATGGAGTTGCGGCTGGGGGAAGGCCGGGTGTGATCCGAGGCCAGGAGGGGCGATTGTGGTTGGGGTTCCTTTTCATATCCAGGTGGGAGGGAGCATTTGCTGGTGCCAGAGGGGTTGGGGATTTGCGGATGGGGTTGGGGGAAAAGAGCAATGGCCAGTGACGGGGTTGGGGGGGTGTGGGGTGGTGCAGGTGGTACGAATGTGCATTTGGTGGCCTCGAGGAAGGGGTCAGTGGTGATGAGGGGTGAGGGGAGCAGCCCTTAATCTTTTAATGTAGGGGAGGAAGCAGCACTGCACCCCACCCCAGCTCCATGTGCAGGTGAGCATCGATTAAAAACTAACCTTGTTGTATGTCTTTTTTTTCTGGCATTTCAGTCTTGTAGCAGGCATCAGGTCCCCTATTTTCATATTCAATGTATAGGCTCTCATGGCATTGGAAGGGACAGTCTACCTGGGGCAAGTTGACATTCATGATGTGGACTTTTCATCAAAAGCACAACACTGGGAGGAGTCTAACCGCATTGGACCTGATTTTGTCGTCTTCTTGCATCTGATGGATCCATCATATTTTATCTGCAGTTTCAGTTTTAATTTCAGGTCAACTCATTTGCAACATTTTCTCTCTTCCTATTTTTCCTCATGTTCTCATATTTTCATTGGTGCAGGCCTTTCCCGTGTCTTTTCAGATTCCACTCGCACATTCTTTTGTCTCTGCATGAACCTATCGCCTAAGTCTTCTTATTAAGCAGCTGGCAGACCTTTTAACCAATTGACACCGGTCGGAATTTTCCAGCCCCTCGCGCCGGTAGCATCTTCTAGCCCCGCTGATGTGAACGGAGATTTAAATGGCTAGCTGGCCCCACTGCGGGGGAACCCGACACAGGGGAGACTGGAAAATTCTGGCCACCCTCTCTGTGACTCGTGCAGCTGTACCTTTTTTTAATCATCGCCCACCTTTTTTTTTAAGCTTTTCCCAGCTCCACAAAAATTTGCCATCCAGTCTTCAGTTCTGATGAAAAGCAAACATCTGGCACATCGTGACCTGCCTTCACAGCTGCTGACTGGTCCACTGTGTGTTGTCAGCAGTGTCAGTTTTCATCGCACGTGCTTTGTCCCTGAAATCCATGGCGGTCCTATTGATTTCCCTCCATGAGTTCAGTCAAACCCTCATAAAATTTTCAGACCCTTCATTGGCAATGTGGGCACAAAGTGAACTGCATTATAATGGCAGGAATGCAGATTTTGGAGGAAAACCAGCCCCGTGTATTTGGGAAGCGCGTGAGCAGTTGCCAGAATGGGGTGCGTTCTTCCATATGTGATTCTCCACAAGCTTATAATTAAGTGTTATCACTGTGTGCTGGAAATCAACATTGTAAAATGAAACAGTAGTTACCTTGGCAATAATCCTAAGACCAGCAAACTTCTTCCTCACTTGCAGTCTGCAGCAGGAATGTATTATTGGCCCATAAGTATAGCAGTTATCCTAACATCACAGTGCATGTAATGTTGCAGGTATACTAATTTTGCAGGTTAAAAGTAAAAATAGAAAAGGACAATGAAAATCTGACGGATTGCGAACTGGAAAAGAGGCAAATGGCGCTGTGAAGTCAAAGGGGGAAGATCACCATCCACGGCCTTTCAGCCATAGTGCACTGAGGGGCTGGAAACTTTGTAGTACCCCTCAGCTGCATGCTAAACATTGAGTGTATATAGTAAATATACATGGATCGCAATTGTGTTGAGGCACCACAGAATGCAACATGCTCTATGGAGGAAAATTGAATATTATCACACTTTACGTAATGACCATTTTGAAATGTTTTGAAATGTTCTTTTAGCTATTTTATGAATAAAGTATATTTTTGGGGAAAAAGAAAGCTCATTGAAATCAAAGAGAACCTAGCTCAAGCCTGCTCTTTCCATCACTAACAGTGGCCCCTGTCACACACATACATATTTGCTCATCATATGGGGCTGGACTGGGCTTGGATTGGGTACATCTAATTTGTCAACACTCGGGTAATGGCCATTTAGGCAAGTAATGCTAGGGCAGCGAGTGCTGATGGACTCTACTCCAACAAAGGGTTAATACCCTCAGATGATGAGGGGGAGGCAGAAAATTGGTGAGGAAGGAAAAGGAAAAAATGTTACATATAATCCTCAGCTCATGACGTAGAATTTACAGCACAAAAATTGTGATTTAGGAAATAACCACTGGATATTTTAGGAAGTGTTCAGAATCTTCTCCTAGATCTGAAATTATCTTTTGGGAAGTTCAGCAGACACTAAATAGAACCAGCTATCTGGAGGTGCTGGAGTAGGTCGTGGCTTACATAAGAACTGCAGTGGAAGAAAGATTTACGGTATTCATATTTATTACGCATGCCAATCAGGGGAGGGAGATAAAAGCAGTTGCCATGACAACACCAAGTTTCATTTGTTCCTTTCATTTCAGATCGTAGACCGTGAAAGAAAGTATTTGTCCTCACGGTCGACCTGTCTTTCACTGAATTCTCTGTATGTGTTGTGTTGAAAACACAGCAGAATGTCCCTTCCCAGTGGGGGAAAGGGTTGTTGGAGGAAGCCAGCAAAACAGAGTTAAGCTCGTTTTTAAAAAGGTTGATGGAGGAAAATTTCAAGCAACCATAAACCAGTATGTTGTGGCTTTTTGAGCTGCAGAAGTTTTTGTTAATTCTCTTGAGCTTTTATACATATTCTACATGTCAGCAGTGGATAAGTTCACTTATCTTGGCAGCACACCCTCTCGAGCCGTCTATAGTGACGACGAGACACATGCAAGGGTTGCCAAAGCAAGTGTAGCCTTCACTAGACTCCGACACCAGTCTGGGAAAAAAACAGGAGTAAATCTGTCTACTAGAATCTATAGAGCAATAGCCCTGCCCACTCTACTCTATGCATGTGTGACTTGGACTGAATACCAGTGTCACACCAAGGAGTTCGACCACTCTCACCTGAGCTGAAGATCAGATGGTAGGGCAAAAAACCAGACACTGTGGTGCTCACCCAATCCAATGTGCCAAGAATCCACACCATGTTGAGGCAGTCACAACTGAGTTGGGCTGATCATGTAGCCAGAATGTCTGACGCTCACATACCAAAGTGAATTTTCTATGGAGAGCTTGAGTCTGGAGTGCGCTCTTAGAGCAGTCAAAGGAAGCACCTCAAGGGCACTCTAAAGGCTTCACTTGGTGTGATATCTACTTCGGGTCCTGAGAGAAGCTCGCCCAGGATCTCTGCACCTGTCGCAACCAAGTAAAAAGTGCTGCAGCCTCCTTTGAAAGCGAGCGCATGTTAGAAGCAGGGAGAAAACGCAAGCAGAGGAAATCCCGAGCCAGCAACTTGTCCAAAGCTCAATTGCCTATGGTATCCTGTCCTATTTGCAGTAGAACCTTCCGAGCGCAGATCGGTCTTAGCAGTCACCTTCGTACCCACTGGAACCCTACCAAACTGCAGCTGATGAACATGGTCACCTTCACCTTGAAGGACGAACAACACATGTTTTTGGACACTTTTACACTGTCTGGTTTTGCTATTCCTGCCTGGGAAGAGAGGGAAC
The DNA here is from genome assembly GCF_964194155.1 of Cetorhinus maximus. NCBI lineage: Eukaryota > Metazoa > Chordata > Chondrichthyes > Lamniformes > Cetorhinidae > Cetorhinus > Cetorhinus maximus. The sequence goes on along the minus strand of NC_135892.1, from coordinate 83,012,936 downwards.
AAGACACTTCCATGTGTTTCTGCTCTCTTTTACAATTGTGCATCAGTTGCCAAGCTGGTACACCTGGCCAGAGAAACCAGAACCTCATGCTTACCTTCCTCAAACCAGCTCCCTTAATCCAACAGCCAACTTATATAGGCTTTTTTACACAGTTCCCCAGGAGGAGGGCATTTATATCACAAAGTGCAGATGATGGAGAGATTGTTGTGTGCCTCCCATTGGCTGTACCACTCTAATAACACAAAAATGCCTTTAGTGATTCATAACAATATTAAATTGTTAGCCATTCCTTACTATACACTGCCTGCAGATTATAGCATCTGCCTGCTATGACCATCCTCAGTTAGGGATATAAATGTGGCAAATGCAGAAGTCAAAGATTGCAAAGGAGTCAAACCAGTTGATATAATAAAACACAGAGTTGGGGACAGACAGACACAGACAGATAATTCTATGAGGTTCTGTAGGCAGCTCAGTGCCTCACTAGCTGTGAGTGCAGGTTGGAGACTGCACAACCACACTGTACCCTGGTTCTCCGGCCTGCGTTCACACCTAGAGTGGTTCTAAGAGGCAGTGAAGCTTGGAAATATATCTCTGGAAATTATTAATAAACAAGTAGCAAGAGGGAATGAAAACTACCAATCAAGAAATACCAAGGAGGCAGCAGAACTGCTCTGATTGTGCTCTGCTCCCTAGATCCCACCTTGCAAACTATAATTCTTCCAAAGGATTGCTTTGGGCCTTGCTTCCATTTCTACCACCTGTTTACCATATGAATCCCACCTCTCATTCCTGTAGCCTCTGGGCTACATTAGACCCAGCTCTCCTTGGGCTGGATTTTTGGCAGTGGGTGCACGTGAGATATGAAGGGTGGCAAGCCCATCACCTTCCTACCCACCCTGACCACATAATATGAAATTGATAGTCCATCCGCCATTTTAGAAAAATAATTAATGGGCAATTGAGCTTGTTACCAAGCCAATCGGCCCATAGTTCATGCTGCGTACACCAGAAAACAGTTGGAGTGGGCAGGTGGGTGGGAACCGGGAGCCCACTTTTGAAAAAAATGTTTGGAAAGGCGAGTAGGAAAGGGGGGAGGCCACAGCATTTGGGGTGTGCCCTTTGCACACCGGGGGCACCCCTCCTTTGCTCCTCTGCACCTGGCCTCCGACACCCACCCTGCCATCTCCCTTGCGCCCACCCCCACCCCTGCCCTGGTTGCTCTATCCCTCCCTGCCTTAAAAGCCCCAAACTTGCCTGGCTCCAGGATCCATTGAGGCTCTTCACAGGGCTGCTTCCAGTCCCAAGTACTCGGTTCAGGTGCTGCTGGGACTGCTAGGGCTGCCGACCAATTAGATTGGCCAGCAGCTCTCAAGGGCAGGACGTCGTCCCACTGAGGGGCAGAAGTCCCGCTGTCAGCCTGCTTAGCCTGCTGCCATCACATTATTGCTGCAGGGCGAGCTATTTTTAGGCCTGTCATTTGCCACCTGACTTTGGAACAGAGTGATGAGGGGATGAGAAATTTGCCCCCCACCCCAGTGTGAAATTCAGCCCCTTATTTTTTTTACTGCCTCGGCATTGCTATAGGCTCCTTCTGCCATGCTGTCTTACCTCTGCACTTCTTTAGGCTCCATTGACTCTTCTTCCTTCCTTGTGCCCTACCCACAATTCTACCCTGTAGTGGTTTAGGCCTCATTTCTCTCTCCAACATGCTGCTCCACTCTCTGCCAACCCTTTCCATTTTTTTTAAATAAAAGCAAAACACTGTGGATGCTGGAAATCTGAAATAAGAACAGAAAATGCTGGAAAAACTCAGCACTTCTGGCAGCATCTATGGAGAGAAAAACAGAGTTAACGTTTCAAGCCTGCATGACTTTCTTCAGAGCTCTTTTTTGCCACTTTTCTAACATTGGGAAACACGCAGTTTGTTTTTTAAAGTAGTGATGTAAATAGAACATAGCATTATACTCTAATTACAGCATTACAAGGCTCTTAGGAAATAAATTGGCAGCTTCTCAGTTCTGGGCAATTGGTGAAGAAGGAGCAGCTCATTGGGGAAAAGCGAGGGAAAAGTAATGAGACATAAGCCTTTGGCATCAAGCTGTTGGATAAAGGGAGTGTAATGAAGTGAAGGGAATGGGGATGAAGGGCTGTGGGCTCATGGAATACAATTGCAGGCAAGGGTGCAGCGCTCAGGGGCAACCAATCAGGCGTCGCAATGGTAGTTAAGAGGGAGCCAATGGGCAGGGATACCATACAGATGGATGAACTTGGCGCTATGTGAGTTCAAGGTGCAGATTGCAGGAGAGATGCCAGCAGATGGTGGAAGAGGGGATGAGGATGAAGTCTGATCAGATGATGGGATTTCATAGGGAATGTGAAGGAACGGGCTGAGGTCTTCAAACTGCTTTTTCCAACATCTACCACTACAAAAATGAGAACCGAAGGCCTCAGCAACCCCACACTCTGGAAAGACACACAGCATCTCTCATATTAAACAAGCAAAGCAAAAAGAAGCAGAAGAGCACAGGGGGTAAATCAAGAAAGGAAAGAGGAACAATGCAAGAGATAAACTGAATTAGGAGAGGATCAACACAGAGAAAACGAATATAGATATGTAAGAGAGGAACTGTTCATTCCAACTTACCATAAACACACCATGGGAAATCTATTTGTGTATATATGAATCTCCAGAATAGAATAGACCTGCCACATTTCTAAGATGCAACAAGACAAAGGGCAGGGAAATGGAATTAGAGCTGATAGTTCTGAATGAAGAGCTAATACCAGAATAAGGACAATGGGAAAATGACATGCTCTCTGATATAGTTTATTTGTTTCTAAAAGACGTTACATAGAGATAGAAGATAATATTGGATGGTTTATTACTAGCCACATCATGCACAAAGCACAAGTCTGTATTTTGCAATGTATCATTATGTTCCATTGTGTATCTTGTTTGTACCATATATTGACTGAATTCTTTTCAGAATTCTTTTGGCATCTACCTTGGCAAAAGGTTGCTGTGCTGGCCTGTGATCTGCTTTTAGAATTAGAAAATAGTTTTTAACTCTGACAACAGTAATTTTCAACAGATGAAGGATTACAAGTGACTCAAAAACATGCACAAAGTTAAGGACACTATCACTCCTGGGTGGTAAACCAAACAAGACTTGTGCCATTTGGGGTAAAGTGACTTGTTATCATGGAAACAGTGGCATGATCCATGCCAAGTTCAGCAAAAACCTGCTCACTAAGATTATTGTGCACAGGATTCATGTGCTCCTGTGCCGATCAAGGATTAAAATCACTCCTATATGCCAATTATCAATTTTTTAAAAATAAGTGAGATGAAATAGTTTACAAACTCCCTCTGCCAGACATATACTTCACCTAATTGAAACAGTCCCAAAGCAATTCACTTCAAATTAGCCACTTGTTTTGCATAAAATCAAATAAGCAGCACTTCAAAAAAAGAATAGAGCAGCAACTCTTCGAATTGAGATGCAGACTGGGTATCATCACAATATGTATGTATTCTACCCAATACCTGAGTATGATATTGCTAACAGGTAAATTATAGATCAAGAAGAGGAGAATTCTACAGCCTCAGGAAGGCTGGGACAGAAGCTGAGCTCCTGTCTTCAAATGCCTGCTGGTTATTGTGACACCAAACCATTCAGGGTGAGTTAACTTCAGCCAGGTTAGTGCTGGGATGTTGGGGTGCTGAGGTTTAGAGAGAGAGGGAAAGAGGAGGGAAGTTCAGTCAGGATCACCAGACAGCAACATCTTGCTTAAGCTTTGAATGAAGATCAGGTTCACCTGTGATGTAATCTAAAGTTGAATAGCCTGCCCATGCTCATGAAGAGCAGATGCTTGAGTGAGGAACTGCAAGGTACCAAGTTTGTACCCGAGAAACAGTGAGCTCCTTCAGGAGAACATTGTACTTTTGGAAAGCTCCTCAAAGTGCTGGAGGCTGCACTAATTACAGGGAGTTCTTGTTGAGCAAGAGAATCGTTTAACTGAAAGGAATGGAACAGACCAAACTGAGCAGGTAATTATGAACAAGATTTCAAGATGAAACTTCTCTATTCAGGAAAAATGGGAAATTGCCTGCTTTCTCCATAATTAACGACTCACTAACAATCTCGTTTGCAGAAATTGTGTTTCAGTATTACTTGTCCCTGCAATTTTTGGATCACGGTTTACTGAGTCATTAATTATGAACGAAAACAGGCATTCTCCTGCTGAAAGAGGAATTTAATAATATTCAGAGCCACCACCAGTCTTTACGATTGATGGCAGAAATCATTAAGAGAAAAAAAACTCTGCATGGAGTACAGTACCTTCTGAATTCGTGGCAATAAGTTGCTGAAGGTCATAAAAGCTGCCATTGTGTTTCTGCAATCAGTCTGGTTGGCAACTCTGCTGACCCACTGCAAGGACACAATGCTGAAGCATGATGTGATTTTAAGTTACTGTTATTTTTTATTTCATCTCCTGTTAGTATAACATTGAGTAGGTATTCATTTCTTCTTATAGCACTGAATGCCCTATTCTTTTCCTTTTTTATTCAACCTGGCATTCCACGAAGGTAGCAGGAACAGCAAGCAGCATTCCAGAATATGTTGACACAGAGTTTGTGGAAGGGTATAATGGCACATCTGGAGTGGAATAGAGGGGAACTCATCTTCATGAATCATAGACAGCAGTCTGGCAACATGGCACAGCAACCTAGAGACAGGCAGTTGAGCAGCACACAGATGTGGGAACTGTAAGGGAACCAGCAAACTTCTTCACCTTCATTTCAACTGGGTTTTAAAAGTTTCAGCAAGTGCATAATAGTGAGATTAAAGAGGCTTCCCTTTGCACTTTAACATGTGGTAATGTCACTAAGGGCTACACTGGATTCACTGAGTCTGAAGCTAAGCTAGAAGCGCATCACCTTCAGTGTAGGCTGCTTCAGTAGGACAAAACTGGGCAAAAGGCCATCCCTATTTCATAATCAAAAATAACTCAATGGTTATTTATTTTTAAATATTTTTAAACTGTGGGTAACTTAGCAACATCTGATAATGGTCACCACAGGAGTTCATTTGATTTCTCTAGCCTAGCCTGGACACGCTGCAAGATCAACTAGTAACCCTCATAGTTAAGAAGATTATTTCTTTCACTTTGCTTTCCTGTTTGCATTGTTAAATAGAAAGGAATAACTCTCAGATCAATCACTTGGCAAGCTCATTGTCTAATGTATAACAGAGGCAAGTGGACAGGAATGGTCCCAGATATAAGCTGTGATCTGTGCTATGTGAGTTGTTCTAAGCCAGGGCAGCACTTGGGGCACTACAATAGGCCTCAGCATCTCTAGGTTATCAGCCAGAGATCCTGCTGCCCAATATCTTGTCCTTGAGGGAAGTGAGAGTTGAAATTGCGGAGGCACTGGCCGTAATTTTTCAGTCTGCTTTAGACTCAAGGGTAGTGCCAGAGGACTGGAGAATTGCAAATGTTACACCCTTGTTCAAAAAGGGTGTTAATAAGCCCAGCAACTACGGGTCAGTTAGGTTAACTTCAGTGGTGGTGAAACTTCTAGAAACAATAATTCAGTACAAAATTAATAGTCACATGGACAAATGTGGGTTAATTAAAGAAAGCCAGCATGGATTACCTAAGGGAAAATCACGTTTAACTAACTTGGAGTTTTTTGAAGAGTAACAGAGAGGGTTACTGAGGGTTATACTGTTGATGTGGTGTAAATGGACTTCCAAAAGGTGTTTGATACGGTACCACACAACAGATTTGTGAGTAAAGTTATAGCTCACAAAATAAAAGGGACAGTAGCAGCATGCATACGGAATTGGTTGAGTGTAGTGGTTAATGGATTTTTTTGGGCTGGAAGAAGGTTTGTAGTGGAGTTTCCCAGGAGTCAGTGTGGAACCCTTGCTTTTCCTGGTATATATTAATGACCTAGACTTTGTCTAGGTGTACAGGGCACAATTTCAAATTTTGCAGATAATACGAAACTTGGAAACATTGTGATCTGTGGGGAGGATAGCGTAGAACTTCAAAAGGACATAGACAAGTTGGTGGAATGGGCAGACAAATGGCAGGTGAAGTTTAATGTGGAAAAATGTGAAGTGATTCATTTTGGTAAGAGTAACATGGAGAGACAATATAAAGTAAACAGTACAATTCTAAAGTGGGTACAGGAGCAGAGGGACGTGGAATATATGTGCATTAGTCATTGAAGGTGGCAGGACAGGTTGAGAGTGGTTCACAAAGGATACAGCATCCTGGGCTTTATTAATAGGGGCAGAGAGTACAAGAGCAAGGAGGTTAAGTTGAACTTGTTTAGGACACTAATTCAGCCTCAGCTGGAGTATTGTGTCAAGCGCTGGGTGCTGCACTTTAGGAAAGATGTGAAGGCATTGGAGAGAGTGCAGAAAAGATTCACATGAATGGTTCCAGGGATGAGGAACTTCAGTTATCAAGGTAGATTGGAAAAGTTAGGACTGTTTTCCTTGGAGAAAAGAAGGCTGAGTGGAGATTTGATAGAGGTATTCAAAATCATCAGGGGCTTGGGCAGAGCAGATAGGGAGAAACTGTTCCCACGCATGAAAGGATCGTGAATAAGAGGGTGCAGGTTTAAAGTAATTGGTAAAATAAACAAAAGCAACATGAGGAAAGACTTTTTCATGTCGCGGGTGGTTAAAATCTGGAATGCACTGCCTGAGAGTGTGGTGGAGGCAGGTTCAATTGAAGCATTCAAAAGGGAATTAGACAAGTATCTAAAAAGGAAGAATTTGCTGGGCTATGGGGAGAAGGCGGGAGGATGGTATGAAGTGAATTGCTCATTCAGAGAGCTGGTGCAGATACGATGGGCTGAATGGCCTCCTGTGCTGTAACATTTCTGTGAAGGGCATTTGTGTGGATGTAGGGTGACAACTGGATCAAAGTCAACTATGGTGCCACCTATGATTGAATAACCTACTGGCATTTGCTGTCTAGGGTCTCAAATGAAGGCCAACAATATAAGCAAAGCATTAGAGGGCTCATGGCACCAAATGGAACCAGTGCTTTCATGACAGAAGGGGAGAGCAGGGCAGTGTGTTCTTTGCCAGAATGGTAATGTCCCAGTTGGTTAAGACATTGTAAACAGGAATATACCAATAAACTACAGAAGAGATGTGTTCCCATCCTCTAGCAAGCAAGGAAAATAGAAGAATTTATTTTCTTTAACTCTTGGATCTCCACTGAGAAACCTCCAACTGATTATCCCCTCATTGACTCAGAAACTCTGAGGCAGACCTATTAGTTTTCATTTATTTTGAGGTTCACTCTGTTCTGGTATAGCTTGTTTTGATGTATTTCAGAAATAAACCTCACTCCCCTGTTTAAGTGGACCCAAGTTCTGTCTTCCACTTTTTCATCCTAAATCTCAATTCTAACATTTTCCTAATGTTGACAGTTCTGACTGACGCCAGCTACAGTCCATACCCATTGTGGCAATATTACTTACCTTTATCTAGTATTATAGGTGAGCTGCCAACAGTCCTTTAGGTCTTAAGCTGCCTTCTAAAAAGGGTACATAATAGACCCAAGGTTCCTCACCCTCTTGTTTTTCCTCTTCTTCTCTGTTGAAGTATCTGGTTTCCAGATGGGACCAACAATCAAGTTCAGGCCCAGTGGGTGAAAAATGACTGACACATCCCTACATCTGCTGACTCCCAGAGCATTCTCCCTATAATCTAAGACCAGAACACATTTTTGACACAACTCCTGAAGAAGACGTAGCAGAGTGGGCTGAGACATTCACTGCATTTAAACTGCCATAAAGGCTTCATGTTTAACTATTTAACTATCTTGTCCAACGAGAATAAAAGGTTTTCAACGAAACCTGGACCAGTGCTTTGATTTTCTAAAAATGGTGTGTAAAGAAATGTGCATCCATAAAGAGTTGGAAATGACAGCAAACTAAAGTAGATTTTCATAGATGTTTTGGATCTATATTTCAAAAAGTCTATATTCTCAATGCCTGTAACAATAGTAAAGAAATTCCAAGGATTCTAGATACATATTAATATGTTTGTTGCCTTATTTTTGTTACATTTTTCCTAATTGGTTTACCTAACATTTTTTTCTTTTTCAGGTCCACTGACATCACAAATCTTTCATTGGTTAAGCTAGAGGAGTTGACACAACTTCTGATTTTCTGTTCATCCCTTGTGATATAAGTTTGGACTACCATCACCAAACGAACATACATGAACAATCACAAACACACATCGATTCTCACAGATGACATGAGAACAACATTAGTTTGCATTTAGATAGAACCTCTACTGTAGAAAATTGCCCCATAGTGCCTCACAGAGATTTAGTAAGGAATGAAAACGGAGCCAAAGGAGATAATTGGTAATAGGAGGGTTTTAAGAAGGACAGGGTAATGGAGAGGTGGAGGGTTTACAGAGGAAATTCCAGAGTGTGGACCCATGGTGGTTGACAGCATGACTGCCAGCGTTGGGAGAAAATAAGAGCGACGACCTACATAAGTGCTGGAGTCACAGAAGCGGAAAGTTCAGGAAGGGGGATATAGAGCTGGGGAAGGTTGAAGGGATAGGTTGCAGCAAGAGTTTGGGGAACTAAAGGTGAGAATTTTAAATTTAATGTGGGCTGGGAGCCAGTGAAGGTCAATGTGGATGGGGTTGATGTGTGAATAACCCAGCCTGCCGGTGGGTTTAAGTTGGTGGAGAGGTGTTTGCATTGCAATACCACCCCCAAACATTTGAGCTAGCCTGGACTTAGTAATGGAAAGGCCACCAACTGCACAGTAGCAAGGACCTGATTTCAAAGAGAAAGTCATGTCCTGATGGCGCCATCATGCACCCCATTTTAACCATCGGCTTGATTAAGGCCCACACAATCTCAAACCTACCAGCAAAAACAGGTAGCAAGCAAGATCCTGGGCACAGGAGATCCAAGTAAGCTGATTTTAAGTTTTATTTCACAGGCTCATTATGGGCTAGAAGAAGATGAATGTTCTGATTCCCCCTCCTCCTAACTCTTCACTTACCTTGCTAGGGGCTTTTGCTCTTTTTCATGGAGGTGGCCTGACCCACCATGAATTTTGGTTCCTGATTGTGACATCTTTCCAACCAGTTTTGGGCATGAATCAGTTAAAACCTCCTGGGCCTTATGCTCCAGGGTTGCAGGGGGAGGGGGGAAGGGTGCAGTTGGAGGGTTCACAGGCTGCTTCATACCCCACGACCCAACTCCCACCCTAGTTAAAATCAGTGCTAAAATAGTGTGGGACTGGAAATAAGTAGCAGAGAATTGGACAAGGTGGAACTTATGATGGGATGAGGATGGGAGGCCAGCCAAGAGCCCTTGGAGTGGTTGAATAAGGGAGTGACAAAGGCATGCAATAAAGGCCTTAATGGAGGAGGGGCTATGCGTGGGATGTGGCAGGAATTGGCAATGTTCTGGATGTAGGAGTAAGCGGTCCTGGTAATGGATCAGCTCAAGGGTAAACAGGAAGTCAAAGTTCTGAACAATATGATTCAGCCTGAGAGAATTGCCAGGGAAGGAGATGGAATCATTGATGAGGCAAGGGAATTGATGATGGGGCTGAAGACAATGGCTTTTGTCTTATGGGGCAGAATTTTCAGGTCAGTGGGCGGGCATGATCGGGGGACCCAGGATCGGCTGGGAAACGGGCCGCCACCTGTGATTGGCCCACGACCGCGATTTCACACTGGTGGGCCAGTTAAGGCCCACCCAGCATGAAAAGTGGCTCCTCAATGGTCAGGAAGGGGCGGGCGGGGGCCTGTCAGCCGCCAGGTCCAATGGCGCCCGGTGGCCAGTTTAGAAGCGGTACAGGCAGCCCCTTGAAAGCTGCCACAGAAGAACGTATCTTCTGTGTTTTCAACAGTAAAGTTATGGAATCAAGTGCAGCTGGAGACGCCAGGCGAGAGGGCAGGTCGGGTGGGCACTTGGCCCTCCGCGTTTCAGACGAGTACCTCGCTGTGCTCTTGGAGGAAGTGGCTGCCAGGAGGGACACCTTTGTGCCAGAGATGGGAAGAGGAGGCCACCACACCTCATGAAGAAAGCATGGGAGGAGGTGGCAGCACAGGTCAACAGCCATGATGTGCTGCGGCTCACATAGGTGCAGTGCTGCAAGAGGTTCAATGACCTGCTGCACTCAGGAAGGGTGAGTACTGTGTTGGCACGGGTCAGTGTGCAGGAGTGTTAAGGGCTGGCCGTCCCCCTTGGAGCTCAGGGGCGTTAGAGTCTGAGTGCCAACTGTCAATGACGCTGGAGTTGGCCAAGGGGGTGAGCCCTGGCTGCTTGGAATGAGTGCCTTGAGACTCAAGGGCCGTGACTTGGATGTGCCCTGTGAGGTCTTCCTCAGGTGGGGTTGGCCAGGCTGCAATGACGCTGCAGGTAGAGAGCGGACTAATCCATGTTCCTCTGTCCTTTCAAGAGAAGATGAGCCATAACCAATTGGCGAGGTCACGGACAGGTGGAGGTCCACCCAGCCTGCTGCTGCTGGCTAAGTTTGAGCAGGACGCCCTTGATCTGGAGAGCCGGCACACTCTCCATGCAACTGGTCGTGGAGAGGCTGGGGTGTTAGACGAAGGTAAGAATGCAGTGCACAGAGGTGAGAGTTTCAGATTGTGCATCCGTTCTAGTGCAGTCTCTTAATTGATGGGAGCCTCAAACCTGGAGTCCCCATTGACCATTGAAAGATGATGACACTGTGGTGCAGATTCCCATTGTCTCTCCAGGGTGCCTAACATGCACAGTGATAGTGTGAAGACTTTAACTAATGACATATCCTTGCTCTCCCTTAGATTCGCCAGCACGCACACTTTCTCTGGACCCCAAAGGACCACCCCTGACCTGGAGAAAAGCAGGGCTTCACCTGCACCTGTGACACACCCACACTCTGAACCAGGCACCAGAGCAGATACCAGCACCTCAGTGGGTGTTAGATCATTGGGTACATTGTGGGTGCACATTGGTGAGGGCACTTCACATTCGCTTGATGTGCAGGCAGAGGCAGAGAGTGCCCAGGGCGCCAGCAGTCGGAGGACTGCTGGGCACCAGGACGATGCTCAGTCGAAGGCAGATGATGAGCCTCTGGAGTTATCCATTAGGCGGCAGATATTGGACATCCAGCGGGATGTGCGGGATGATCTGGCAGAGATCCATGAGGGTCCGTATGCCATGGTCTCCCATATGGAGAAGTCCATGCGTTGACCCTCATGTCCGAGCGCACTGCCTCCTCCATTGAGAAAGTGGCAACTCTCATAGAGAGGCAGCTTCAGGGAAAGAATCAGGGGCTCCTAGGGTTGCCTACTGCACTGCAAGCCCTCACACAGGTAATGACCTCAGGTGGTCAGTGCCAGTGTGGGAGATGGCTGAGGCACCCAGTATCCCAGCTAGGTGCCTATCCATCAATGGCGAGCAGGGAGGTCCAGAGCAACCTCATGTTGGTGCATGAGCTGCTTGTCAACTCTGCAGGCTCCTCTTAGGGCACTCCAGATGACGGCAGCACCCCTCTGCCAGTGACCATGGTATCTGATAAGGTTGCGATGACTGGGGAGATGCCAGGAGGGGCCTGCACGGGCTCCACCAGCCAGAGGATGACTGCCAAGGTCATCAAGGCCAACAAGACAGCAGAGTTAGCAGGCTCCCTCCAATGCTACTGCCAGCGAGGTGGGGGCACCAAGACATAGCACTTGAAAACATAAGTTTAAGGCACCTTGAGCACAAGAGGGACTGTTCGTGGGTGATCTTCTGTTCAGTTATGTTTGGTTTATATATCTACTCATGTCACCATCAACACCAATAATGGTCATATCAATGTGATTTCAATGTGACAATAACATTAAATTTGCTTTTCTTGTGATGGCCTGAGTATGCTTCACCTTTTATTTTTGGTGCAGGGTACACCAGAATGTAATGAGTGGCTGAAACTTAATTGCACAGGCACTGAATGGACTTTGGGTTCACATGAGCATTTGGGCATTTCGGATATCATGGATGGTGGTGGCAGCCCTGACATGAGGTGGGAGCAGTTATTTGTTAGCCAAGCTGAAGGAGCATTAGGTCAAAGCATCCCTGATGTCCCTGCCTCCCTGGAGGTTACAGAGGGCTGCCTTCACACCCTCAGTGTTCTCCTCACCATGCTCCTTTTCTCACTCACTCCTGGATTCATTCTCTGTGGCCTGTGCAGCTGTGTCAAGATTCTCTTCCTCCAGTAGGTCCCCCCTTACTAGTGCCAGATTGTGGAAAGTGCAGCATGCAACCACGATCAGTGACATCGGCATTGGGGAGCATTGTAGTGCTTCCCCTGAACGGTCCAGGCATCGGATGTGCATCTTCAGAAGACCTATGTTTCTCTCTATCACTACCCTTGTGGAGGCATGATTCCTATTATAACGCTGCTCTGCCTCTGTTCTTGGGTGACGGAGAGGGGTCATAAGCCACCTTTTCAACGGATAGCACTTGTCACCCAGCAGCCATCCATCCAGCCAGACTGGAGCACTGAAGAGCCTTGGCACCTGTGAGTGTCGGAGGATGTAATTATCATGGGAGCTGCCAGAGTACCTTGCACAGACTTGCAGAATATGCATCCTATGGTCACACACTATCTGCACATTCATGGAGTGGAAGCCCTTCCTGTTGACAAAGGCACCGGGCTCACCTGCTGGCGCCTTGATGGCCACATGTGTGCAGTCGATTGCACCCTGGATGCAGGGGAAGCCATAAATCACTGCAAATCCTCTGGCTTGCTCAGCCTGGCTCGCCTCGTCTGTACAGAAGTGAATGAAAGTCAATACTCACCTGAACATAGCTTCTGTCACCAGCTTGATGCAACAGCTGATTGGGAGACTCCACACAGATCACCCACTGACCCCTGGAAAGAGCCGGAAGCATAGAAGTTGAGGGCCACTGTGACCTTCTGAGCCACTGGCATGGGATGTCCACCCACACAGTCGGAACTGATCTCAGGCCCAATCATCTGACAAATGGAGGACACTGTCTCCCTTGAGAGGCGGAGCCTCCTTCAGCATTGCACCTCAGACATATTGAGGTAGTTGCATCGCCGCCTGTAAATCCTGGCAGCAGGATAGTGTCATCTTCTGCGGCCCCAATGCCTTGGACTACCTGCTGGCCCTGCGCCTCTTGTGCCTGCGCCTCTCTTCCCACAGGTTGCTCCTCTGGAAGCTGCATTGGGACACCTGGCCTCCTCTCCCTTCTGTCCCTCTCTTCCTCCTCAGAAGAGGTATCACCAGCAGAGACCACAATCCCTATTACCAGGATCATAGGAGGCTGTCTGATACCTGGAAGGGACCACATGGTCAAAATCCTTTGGGGGCCTTGGAAATGCCAATGAGTCCTGAAATGAAGCTTAGAAATGCTAACAATGAAGCCCCGAACAGAGATGAAGCTGCCAAGTACCAATAAGCAACAAGCTGCAAACTATCTCCAAAACGCCTCGCTACTCACACTGGCAATGCTGCTGACCCTTTTTATCCCACCCTTGGATGAGGTTTAGCAAATTGTCAGCTGCCCGCCTGCTCGTTTTGTCCGTGCAATGAGCACAAAATTGCACAGGCAACATGAAATCTTGGTCGATTGCCTTTTTAATTGTCTTAACTGGCCTCTTAACTGATGGCGGGCGCAGCTCTGACACCCGCGCACGGCTGCCAACCGAAATATCATGCAAACACAGGATGATGTCAGGATGTTCGCCTGAGGTCCTCTTGCGCGATTTCGCATCCGATCAGGTCAGGCACGCGCCTGCCCGATCAGCGTAAAATTCTGCCCATGGATATTAAGCTGGCGAAAGATGAAAGATTCATCCAAGGTTTGATAGCAGAAGGACAATCTCATAGCACAGATCTATTCAGTCAAGGTAGGGAAGCAACAGTGCCATTACATTATGTATCTATGCTATTCAATATCTGAATATGTTACCAAGGAGAAACCTATAGATCAAGAAAAGGAGAGGACTGAATCAATATCCTTGAGCTCCTCTGGAGATGACAATGTGGCAAATAAATGGAGGACATTGCTGAAGATGCACTGGTTGGATTTGGATAAGGAAGTGTTTCAGGAGAAATAATTAATAAAGCTTATGTTTAATTTTGTTGATTATTTTTCCCATAGGCTTCCAAATATGGAAGGGCTTTCAATTCTCACATGACAAAGGGATATATGTGAAGTTTGTAAGCTTTAGTATATTTAATATTTAAAGTTTCTCGACACTCTTTTTGCTGGCATCCCTAAGAGCCAGTGTATGAATTGTTGGAGAGCACATTCACGGTCAAGAGCATCAAGGGAATAATTGACTTATTTCATCTTTCCCTTCAGATGGCAATCTTACAATATTTACAGTTCTCATGCATTTTCCATGGCTTTTCTCTCAATAACAAAGATTTAACTAGGGCGGATTGTAACAATTTGTTTGTGGGATTGCAACAATGTATAGATAAAAGAATTGGAGGGATGGTTGTGCAGAGAGGGCTGGAGGGGAAGTGAAGGGGGAAAACGACATGAGACATTATTTGGGTTAGAAGAACTTTTTGAAAAAAAACATGATGTACTCATCCACAGCTGTTACTGGCTGAGTAATCCCCCTCCTGGTTTAACTTAGTGATCAAAAGGCCAACTTCCACTGCCTGTGCCTACACTGCCTAGAAAAGAATTGGTCATGTCTGAAAAAAAGTCACATGAAGCGTGCATAAAAATGGGAAAGGGAATTTTGCAAAACAAAATTTATTCTTTGTTGATTTGTTCTTTTAAAAATTTTACCTTCCATTCTTACCAGCTCAGTCAGAATGTGACATACTATCTAGAGTAAAATAAATGTGAAAACTATTGAATGAATCAGAGTCGCTTCAATATTGCTGCTGGAGCTTTGAATGCATAATATAAAGAAGGTGAATTCAGAGCACTGTTAGATTTTTACAATTCCACAATATAATTGAGATATTATTCAGTATTTTTAATTAAACATGCACATAGCTCATCTCAATTCAGCGTGACACTGAGACACAGTATGATAGATTTTCAGATTTAACTTATTGGGCACAAAACTTACATGACAGATTAACCACCAGTTATGGAAAAGAAAGAAACAAAAAAGATACTGAAAAGGTCTGACGTTCTTTTCAATTGACACAAGGGAAATAAAAATCGGCTGGTTTCTACAATGTGCAGCCAATCCACAGGACCAGAGTTCCTCCCAGCAGTGAGTTGAAGATCTACCTCAGTGTATCATTGTCAGTCTCAGTCTCAGTCTCAGCCAATAACAATTCTCACATTTTTCCCAAATTGGTGATTTGTAGATCTTTCTGATCCAGTAGCGACAGTGAGTGCACATATTCTATGAATGGTGGGGTCCAAGACCTCCACCCCAGATTACACTTCAGTTGTCCATTATTATTTAGAGATCGCAACAAAATCTTGGCTGCTTAGTTAGCTAAGGGTATGTAGGCCAGAAAATGGGTGGGAAAAATTTTGCCCTTTTAAAAGATTAAATTCCTCATTTTTTTTTGTAGTATTCTAGTTTCATCCTATTCCAATGTACCTGGGCTAATGGGCCAAGATGAAATTTTAGCACCAATTCTCTCCAGTCTGTCTCATAGCTCAGCCTGGAACTCCCTCCCTAACAGCACTGTGGGTGTACCGACACCACATGGACTGCAGCAGTTCAAGAAGGCAGCTCACCACCGCCTTCTCAAGGGCAATTAGGGATGGGCAATAAATGCTGGCCTAGCCAGTGATGCCCACATCCCGTGAAAGAATAAAAACAAAGCCCTTTGACAGTAAGAATTGCCATCAAACTTTTTCTTTCAATGTCTCTAGAGCTTTTACGTCACCCTATTGTCCCAGCAGCGAGAATTGGATGCAATACTCTAACAGTGTGCATACCCGTGAAGAGACTGCAGAAGCTGGGGTTGTTCTCCTTAGAGCAGAGAAGGCTCAGAGGAGGTTTGAAAGACGTTCAAAATCATGAATGGTTTTAATAGATTAAATAGGGAGAAGCGGCAGGAGGGCCAGTAATGAGAGATCACAGATTTAAAATGATTAGCAAAAGAACCAGAGGTAGAGGAAACATTGGCCGGGATTTTCCGGTCCCGCCCACGATGATGCCTGCTGATGGCAGGACCGGAAAATCCCAGCCATTCTTCTCTACAGCGAATGGTTATGATCTTGAATGCAATGCATGAAAGGGTGGTGGAGGCAAATTCAATGGGAACTGTCAAAAGGCAATTGGACAAGTTGAATACAGGGTTATGGAGAGAAAGCAAAGGAGTGGAACTAATTGGATAACTCCACCAAAGATCTGCCATAGGCCCCATTAACCAAACGGCCACCATCTGTGCACTACGATTCTATGATTACATGAGTTTGGTTACAACTTCCTCTGGCTTGTATTCTAAAGTTAAGGCTATTTTACTCAGAATGCTCTTCACTTTAGTTGGTTACTGCTCTGCCTTGATTGGAAATGTTAAGTGCTGACTTTGCTAAGCCTCGGAGGCCCCTTTCAGCTTTGTCCTTGGCTATTTTAATACCATTCATTGAACAAATGTGCCACCTATTTTTCCTTCCTCCACGTCACACTTAACACTTGCTGGCATTAAATTTCATCTACTATTGTTCTGCCTTATGTACGTTACCGAGCTCATCCTGTGATTTTGAGCTTTCATCTTCAAAGCCATTGCCTGCCTTGGTTTGTTATGTCATGGCTGAACTCAGTGACTCATGGTGCAGAGAATCAGGAATCTGAATCAACATTACATCGCTCTGCTGCACACCATACATCTTGCAATATCATGTTGCCTTGTATATCAATATAACTGCAAACGCTGACAGCAAAACTTTTTCTTCCTTTTCTGTTTTCTCTCACAAATAACTGTGAACTTGTATCACATTTAACATTAAATTGATTAACAGGGGCACTGTGACAGGTAAAGCCCTTGTTTTACTGGCAATGAATAACTTGCAAGTAAAATAATAAAAGAAAAACACAGTGGGCATGTTAATTCCATGTGCAGTGACATCACCATTCACTCATTAGATAGGCCAGAATAGTAGAGTATAAGCTCCAAGATGCCATCAGGACTTCTTAAGATTGATCTTATTGAAGAAACATGAGAAAGAGTACTGTATAAAAATATCACCAATCCTGGTTTAACTATGCTCTGTTAAATAACAGTGAGCTAATTGAGAACGAAATCTCAGATTCCTTATGTTCTGTAGCATTTTTCTAACCCTTACATGGCTATGATTGTGGTGCATACGTCTCAATCCATCTGCAGCCGATGCCTATTTCCTTCTCGTACATTGCTCGACTTTGCCCCAACTCAGTTCATTTGCTGCTGAAATCCTCATTCATGCCTTTGTTACGTCTAGACTTGACTATTCCAATGTGCCCTTGGATGTCTCCCACATTCAGCTCTCCATAAACTTGAGGTCATCCAAAACTCTGGTCCTTGCCTCTCCCTATCTCTGTAACCTTCTCCAGCCCCACATCCCTCTGAGATGCCTACGCTTATTTACTTCTGGCCTCTTGAGCATCCTTGATTTTAATCGCTCCACCATTGGTGGGTGTGCCACTGGTTGCCGAGGCCCTAAGCTCTGGAATCCCCCCCATACCTCTTCACCTGTCTAAACTAATTTCCTCCTTTCAGGCACTCCTTAAAACATATCGCTTTGACTAAGCTTTTGGTCCTCTGGCTTAATATCTCCTTATGTGGCTCAGTGTCATATTTTGTTCCATATTGCTCCTGTGAAGTGCCTGATGATGTTTAATTATGTTAAAGGCATTATATAAATATAAATTGTTGTTGTTGGTCAAGGCTTTGACATGGCTGACCACACCATCATCCTCCAATGCCCGCTTTTCTTTATTTAATAATGGGATGTGAGCACCGTTGGCAAGGCATTTGTTTCCCATCCCTAAATATCCTTGAGAAGGTGGTGGTGAGTTGCCTTTTTGAACCACTGCAGTCCATGTTGTGTAGGTACACCCATGGAACTGTTGAGGAAAGAGTTCTAGGATTTTTACTCAGTATCAGTAAAGGAGTGGCGATATATTTCCAAATCAGGATGGTGTGTGACTTGGAGTGGAATTTGTGGTTGGTGGTGTTCCCATGCATTTTCAGGCGGTAGAGGCCGTGGGTTTGGAAGGGTGCTGTCAAAGGAACCTTGGTGAGTTGCTGCAGTGCATCTTGTAAATGGTACACACCGCCGCCACTGTGCGTCGTGGAGAGAGTGAATATTTAAGGTGGTGGATGGGATGCCCTTAAAATTGACTGCTTTGCCCTGCACTTGCCCTGTCAAGTGCCTTGAGTGCTGTTGGAGTTGCACACATCCAGCCAAGCGAAGAGTATTCCTTACTTGTGCCTTGTAAATGGCAGAAAAGCTTTGGGGAGTCAGGAGAATTTCCAACCTCTGACCTGTTCTTGTAGACACTGTATGGTTGGTCCAGTTAAGTTTCTAGTCAATGATAACACCCAAGATGTTGATGGTAGGGTTTCACTGATGGTAATACTGTTGAACATCAAGAAAGATGGTTAGATTCTCTGTGGATGATGCCGAGCACTTGCATGGTGTGAATGTTACTTGCCATTTATCAGCCCAAGACTGAATGTTGTTCAGATCTTCCTGCATACAGACACAGATGGTATCTGAGGTGTTGCAGGTACTGAACACTGCACTCATCAGTGAACATCCTCATTTCTGACCTTATGTTGGAGGGAAGGTCATTGACGAAGTAGCTGAAGATGGTTGGGCCTAGGACACAGCCCTTAGGAACTTTCAGCACTGTCCTGGAACTGAGATAGCCTCCAATGACTACAGATGCCTCTGTGCCAGGTGTTACTCCAACAGTGAAGAGTTTTCCCCGATTCCCATTGACTTCAGTTTTCCTCAGGTCCTTGTTGCCACACTCGGTCAAATGCTGCCTTAATGTCAAGGGCAGTGACTCTCATTGCTTCAGTTAAGCTCTTTTGTCCATGCTTTGACCAAGGCTATAATGAGGTATAAGCGGGAAGACTTGCCTAATTCCATCCTTATCTATCCAATTTTAGACAGAGAATCTCCTGCTATAGCTTCCCTTCCCTCTCCTATTTCTTTATATCTGGAGATCCCCAAGGATCTATTCTTGGCACCTTTTTATATTTTCCATCTACATACTGCCCCTCAGTTGCGTCACCTGAAAACACATCATCTGAAGGCACAGCGTTAGTTTTCACATGTACACTGATGACATTCTGCTCTACCTCACCATCACCTCCCTTGATTCCTCCACTGCTGCTAAATTATCAGACTGCTTATCCAACGTCCAGTACTGGATGAGCATAATTTTCCTCCAATTAAGTATTGGAAAGACTGAAGCCCCCACTCTAAACTCCTTCCCTACTGACTCTATTCCTCCCCTAACAACAGTCTGAGATTAAGCCAACCTGTTCAGGACCCTGGTGTCACATTTAATCCTGAGATGAACTCCTGGCCTCATATTTGTGCCAGCACTAAGACGGCCAGTTTCCATCTCTGTAACATCACCTGACTTCACCGCATCTCAGCTCATCTGCTGCTGAAACCTTCATTTATGCTGGTGTTACTTCCAGACTCAATGATTCCAATACACTCTTGGCTGGTCTTCCACATTCTACCCTCCGTAAATTTGAGGTCTTCCAAAACTCTGCTGCCCATGCCTTAACTCGCAACGGGCTCCATTCCCCACTGAGTTCGCTGACTAACATTGGTTCTCGATCAAGCAATGTCTTGATTTTAAAATTCACTTCCTTGTTTTCAAATTCCTCTCTGGCTTTGGTCCTCCTTTTTTCTGTAATTTCCTCCAGCCCCACAGCACTCGGAGGTAATTGTGCTCCTCTAATTCTGGTCTTTTTTGCACCCCCAATTTTAATCACTCCACCGTTGGTGGCCATGCCTTCAGTTGCCTCCGCCCCAAGCTCTGGAATCCCCTCCCTACACCTCTCCACCTCGCTTTTGTCCTTTAAGATGCTCCTTAACACTTACATTTTTAACCAAGCTTTTGATCATCTGACCTAATATCTCCTTATGTGACTTGGTGTCATAATTTGCTTGATAATGCTCTTGTGAAGCGCCTTGGAATGTTTCATTACTTTAAAGGTGCTATATAAATATAAGTTGTTGCTGTTGTTGTTGAAGTTGTTGTTTGTGTAAACTTCTGTTCCACCCCCATCCACCCCAAGGTCTCTGATATCACAGAAACAGGAAGAAAAGCCTCTTTAGGGCTGCGATTAGTTTAGTCTAATTGGATGCTTTTACTATTCCTGTGATTAGTTCTTTGCCACAGTTCAGGGACAAATATAACCATTATGCACTGTAGTCTTGCTTAAACCTGATATGATGCAGCTGACAACTGATCAATGGATGTTCCAAAACCACAGAAAACAAAGCTTGCTGTGGTGCCAAGTTACAGTGAGTCCTGACTGCTAATTCAATGTAGTCATGTCATTCATTCCTGCTGTCTAGTCACGCTGGGTCATCCAGTATTGCTAAACAAATATATAAAGTGTTTTGTGGCCATCAATGCAACAAACTATCTGTGCAAGCGAGGCCGGGGAGACACTTAACATATTTTTGCTGCTGGCTACAACATAGCATTATGATTCTGCTCCTAAACCTCAATTTTATCCTCATCTGCATTGATTGACTTGTGCTAGGATTCAGCTTCACACACGCTCATGATCATCTCACCCAAGTGGCCTTTCTTCATATGTTCACCAATACAGTGAATGTTGACAGACTATTTGACTGCACAGAGCATGGTGTAAGGGCTGCTTTCACCCAGTCCACATGTGCACTTTCTAGCAGGAAATAATTGCATTGTAACTATATGTAGGCACTCTACTGGACTCCTCATGAGATCAGCTGCCTCAGAACAGACTAGCAATTGAATATGGGAGTTTCTGCCCTGTATGTCTTAAAGCACACCGTACTTAATCTGTAACGGAAGCTGGGCACTCTTAATTTTTATCTCTTGCCATGTGCTTTTAGCTGAAAAAAAAATTGCAGTGGATAATTCTGAAGTTTTTTTGGAAAGCCAGCTTTGTCATTTTTATTTGACATCAAATCTTGAGGTAAAATGATTTTAAGACATATCTTGACATCTCTCCACATGAGGACATGTCATAGTGAGTAGCATGATGTGGTAAACAACTTCATAAGAGAGGCGAACCAAATGGGTCATGGTAGGTCTGATATTTATACCATTAATGTTGGCCATAAGGCATCCTTAATTTCTAACATTTCAGCATAGTCTTCAGCTGGGAAAGGAAATAACTTTACTGAGTATTTTTTGTAGCCTGTGTCTGCAGCATCACATTTTCCCTGTTGTTTCTGACATACAATGTTTAAACCAAGAGGATACTGGATCTCTTTCATTACTGCAATACAATCGAGGATTCAGATGATGTTACAAACTGCCAGAGAAAAGCCAGTATTCTTTACCTTCATTGTCTATACATCCAGACGCAGACTACTCGAGCCTTTAAAGGGGTGCTGTCTTAGTGAAAAAATATTTGGCTGCCATTCATTCATCTGTTTTAAAACACACGGTATGACAAGGTAAATCATGTCAGCTTCATTATGATGGAATTTGCATCTATTATCGATAAGAAAAATGACACAAATATATAAAAAGGTTGCTAGATAATTTTTTCCATATTATGCATCTTTGCTACAATTAGCTCAGCAAAGAGAACAATTGCTAGTGGCTTAAGGGAAAAATGTCCATTTCCAGCTTCTGATCATGATTCATAAGACCATAAGACCATAAGACATAGGAGCAGAAATTAGGCCATTCAATCATGGCTGATAAGTTTCTGAACCCCATTCTCCCGCCTTCTCCCCATAACCTTTAATCTCCTTACCAATCAAGAACCTATCTATCTCTGTCTTAAATACACTCAATGACCTGGCCTCCACAGCCTTCTGTGGCAATGAATTCCATAGGTTCACCACTTTCTGGCTAAAGAAGTTTCTCCTCATCTCTGTTCTAAAAGGTCTTCCCTTTACTCTGAGGCTGTGCCCTCGGGTCCTAGTCTCTCCTACTAATGGAAACATCTTCCCCTCGTCCACTCTATCCAGGCCTTTCAGTATTCTGTAAGTTTCAATCAGATCCCCCCTCATCCTTCTAAACTCCATCGAGTCCTCAAACGTTCCTCATATGTTAAGCCTTTCATTCCTGGGATCATTCTCGTGAACCTCCTCTGGACCCTCTCCAGGGCCAGAACATCCTTCCTGAGATATGGGGCCCAAAATTGCTCACAATATTCTAAATGTGGTCTGACCAGAGCCTTATAAAGCCTCAGCAGCACATCCCTGCTTTTATATTCTAGTCCTCTCGAAATAAATGCCAACATTGCATTTGTCTTCCTAACTACCGACTCAACCTGCAAGTTAACCTTAAGAGAATCCTGGACTAGGACTCCCAAGTCCCTTTGCACTCCAGATTTCTGAATTCTCTCCCCAGTTAGAAAGTAGTCTATGCCTCTATTCTTCCTACCAAAGTGCATGACCTCACACTTCCCCATGTTGTATTCCAATAATGCTGCTGGAAATGTGGATGTTGGAGAAGGATAGAACTGGGTCTGGCTGTGGCCAAATGACATAGATAGCCATTTGGATGAGGAACCCGAGAGTGATCAAAACCATGGAACTAAGTCCCTGGGAGCAGTGAATGTCTTCAGGAAAGGACAAGAGACAGCATCAAATGAACAGAAAAGGAGACAATGACCTTTTAACTCACTGGGCCCTTAAATCTTTCATCTGATGTTGTTTTCTTGTTAGTTAATTACATTAAATTACATAGCACAGAAACAGGCTATGTAGCCAAACTGGTCCATGTCAGTGTTTATGTTCCTCAGAAGCCTTCTTCTATCCCTCTGCATCCAATCCCATTCTTTCTACTTTATGTATGTAGCTTCCTCTTAAATACAAAATGGCAAATAGTTTCAATATTACCATTTTTTGTTTCTTTGGTTATGATGAATAACTTTAAGGAACAGAAGTTTTATAAAGTGATCACCCTGTATGCATCGATTGTATCATAGCACAATGTTAAAGAAACTAATTTCTGCTACATTTAATCTCTCCGTAAAAATACCACCATTTATTTCACTGCTGTCATTAGAACTGTATGTATTATGTGCAAAATAGCTACAATGGGCTGGATTTTTGGGTGTGGGTTGGCAGGTAGAAGGCACATAAAATGCCACATGCGCCTTGCTCACGCCTACCCTCCCACCCTGACTTTCCACAATTTTACCAATGATGGGGAGCCCTCAGGAAGTCTGCTTGCCTGTGGGCAAGTGAGGCTCTTAAGTGGCCAATTAATGAAAGGGTGGTGGCTAACTCCAGGACAGCACTTGCAGACCCCACCCATGATGAAGTCACTGTCGCAGCTTCCATTTTGCAGCACAGGGGGAAGCTACCCAACATCTCAGTGCTGCAGCAGAAGCTCAGATGGAGGTCATGAGACCCATGCTTGGTGCCATCATAACTGCAGGCCTCAGTGCTGAAAGAGGCTTACAGGCATTCATGGCAGTCCAGCAACCTGTCTTTCAGGATTACTGACATTAGGCTTGCTGAAGTGCTGCCTCATGGGAGTGGCGGTGGAACAATGGAGCACAAACCTGCAATCCTCTGACTGTATTCGTGCTCTTGCCACTGCCACTTGGCCAGGGCTGTTGCCCGTCAGCCAGCCAGACCAGACTGCTGCCGCCTATGCCGGGATGGTGTAATCAGAAGCTAGGCCCTTAAGGCCCAGAGTTGTTTGGGGGTGCCCTCCAAGTCCATCAGCAGTCTCCCCCAGTGAAAATCAGTAGCCCTCCACCAGCCATACTGCAGCCACTAGTAAACTCTGATTCCTCTGAGTTAGGATGGCAGGATTGTCATATGAGAAGAGATTGGAGTGACTTGGCCTGTATTCACTGGAGTTTAGAAGAATGAGAGGGGATCTTATTGAAACAAATAAAATTCTGACAGGACGGGACAGACTGGATGCAGGGGTGAGGTTTCCTCTGACTGGGGGTGGGGATCTAGAACAAGGGGTCACAGTCTAAGGTTACAGAGTAGGCCATTTAGGACTGAGATAAGGAGAAATTTCTTCACTCAGAGGGTGGTGAACCTGTGGAATTCTTTACCACAGAGGGCTCTGGAGACCATGTCACTGAATGTATTTAAGAAGGAAATAGATAGATTTCTACGCTCTAAAGGCGTCAAGAGGTATGGGGAGAGAGTGTGAGTATGGTGTTGAGATAGAGGATCAGCCATGATCATATTGAATGGCAGAGCAGGCTTGAAGGGTGGAATGACCTACTCCTGCTTCAATTTTCTATGTTTTCTACATTTAAAAGCATGAGGACAGGCAAAGGCACAATCAAAATAGGCACTAAGGGAATGCTGCACAAGGGTTAATATTTCCTATTAATTCCTGTTTGCATAATTGAATGTTGCCTAAAGACGTTAATGAGAATGTTTTGGTGAGTGGTGTTTATTATAGGATGGCAGCCAAGGGATGCAGGGCATCTCAGGTGGATGTGGCGGTGGGAAATGGTGAGTGCATGGTGGCCAGCAAAAGTAGTTTCACTGAAAATAGAGTTTGATAATGTGGCCTCTGTTAGTCTGTCTGGTTAGAAGGGGTCCAGGGTATTTCCTCTCTTCCTCCTCTAGTTCTTCTTCCTTCTGTACCTCCTCATCATCTTCATTTTTTAAAATGGGTGGAACCTGTACGTATTGATGTTCAAAGAGACTTGGGTGTGCTCCTACAAGGAACACAGAAAGTTAGCATACAGGTACAGCAAACAATTGGGAAGGCAAATGGCATTTTGGCCTTTATTGCAAGGGGATTGAATGACAAGAATAAAAAAGTCTTGCTACAATTTTATGGGGCTTTGGTGATGCCACACTTGAAATACTTTGTGCAGTTTTGGTCTCCATATTTAAGGAAGGATATTGGTACAGTGAAGGTTCACTAAATTGGTCGCTGGGATGAGGGGGTTGACCTATGCTGAGAGGCTGCGTAAATTGGGTCTATATTCTCTGGAGTTTAGAAAAACGAGGGGCTCTCTGATTGAAACATGCAAGATCCTGAAGGGGATTGACAGGGCAGATATAGAGAAATTGTTGACCCTGGCTGAGGAATCTAAACATAGAGGCAGAGTATCAAGCTAAGGGAATCGATCATTTAGGACTGAGATGAGGGGACATTTCTTCACTCAAAGGATTATGAATCTTTGGAATTTTTTATACCAGAGGGCTGTGGATGCCCCATCGTTGAATATATTTAAGGCTGAGATGGACAGATTTTTGGTCTCTCAGTGAATCAAGCGATATGGGGAGCTAGCAGGAAAGTTAAGTTGAAGGTGAAGATCAACCATGATCGTATTGAATGACAGAGCAGGCTCAATGGACCATGTGGTCTACTCCTGCTTCTATTTCTTATGTTTTTATGTTCTTATGTTTGTTCATTATGTACCTCCTCATCCTCTTCCCTGTCTTTCTCCCCCTCCTCCTGATTCTAGATTCCTTAATGCAATCATAATAGCGACATTGTGGAAGGTGAGCAGTCCACCACAAGCTTCGGAAGCTGCTTGGGCATGTACTATAGTACTCCCCTCAAGCGGTTAAAGCAGCAGGACCATTGTTTCAGCAAGTCACTTGCCTGCTCAATGGTGTTTCATGCCACTCCATTGTTTTCATTGCAGTACCCTCTTCTCATGCTGTGAAGTTGCAGAGGGGAGTCATTATCCACATGCAATGGGCGTAGTCTTTGCCTCACGCAACCGGCCTCTGGTTTCTAGGGGGCCTGAAGACAGTGGATAGGGCTGACAGATGTAACTGCATGGACTGCAGCGGTTTAAGAAGCTGGCTCACCACCACCTTCTGAAGGGCAATTAAGGATGGGCAATAAATGCTGGCCTAGCCAGCGGCACCCACATCCTGTGAAAGAATTTTTTAAATGTTGGCGATGTCTCCTGCTCTCGCCTGGTAGGAACCAATACAAAAATATTTAAGGTGACTGTGATGTTGACAGCCACTGGCAGGCCTGTCCTCAACCTGACGTGAAGCTCCAGGTCAAGTTTAGGAGGTGGCACAGTTCAGTGACCACCTCCATCTTGAACCTGAGTCACCTCAGGCACTTCTGGGTCAGGTCTTTGTAGGAGAAATTCTCCTGAAAACCCTTGGTGGTAGGGCCTTCTATGTTTCCTCCAACTATTAAGTCAAAGTGCTCTTTAAAAGTAAGGGTGGAATATATGACTTTGAAATTGGGACTGCATTATGTCCATGCGTCCTGGGCCAATTATCCCCTGCACTCAAACCCTGCTTCACTTGAACATTATACTTGGTCTTGACTTCCCATATGCAATGCCACAGGCTGATTGACTCGTGTGTATGTGTTAATGTATAGCTTTCTTAACAGCAGTATCATGGGTCCACAACACTTCAGCAACACATACATCATACTTTTACACATGCAAAAAGAATCTTTAGAGAAAAAGAAAGAAAGCCAGTCATTGACCTGGAGCCACAACTTACAAGCACTTTCCAATCTGCAAAATGCCATGACTAAGCCCTAATTAAACTCTGATTGGCATGCACACACATCTATTTAACAGCAATTAGATTTTGTGACATTAAAGGGACATGGATCCAACTTAGCAGCAGAAAATTACAAGCCTAGAAATTGGGTAGAGTATATTAGGTTGTTGCTTGAGTAATCTGTGGGACAGCTCTCCCAACTTTGGCACCGATCTTCAGATGCTAGTGAGAAGCTTAGACAACTTATGGATACCATACCATGGCCAAGAACAACATCATCAATGCTTCTTAGAAGGATCTTCCGAATCAAATCGGAGAACAAAGGAACAAACATGAGCATCCTCCAAGACACAGATGTGCCAAACATAGAGGCCCTGATAATCTCACACCACCTGAGATGGACTGGGACATGGCTTCAGAGCACTCAACTCAAGACTGCCACAACAGGTTCACTACTCAGAGCTACGCTAGGGAGCCTGTTCAAAGAAAATGTTTCAAAAACAATCGCAAAGCCTTCACAAAAATCTGTTCTATTAATATCATCACATGGGAAGCAGGTCCCAATTGCGACCAAAATGGTGATTCATCATCAAAAATGGTGTCCAGAGTTTCCAGTTGACAAGAGTGGCCTCTGAGAACGGTGAGAGAGATGGAAAGAGAGGGCCACTACTCGACCCAACAATCTCCACCAGCAGCAACAGCCGACAGCTCACGTCTTCACTGTGGGAGAGGCGTAAGAGTAAGATAGGGCTCATAATCCATCTTTGAGCCTACAGCCACCACTGACATATCACTTCCAACTTGTTATCCACAAGGAAGAAGCATCATTGATGAAGGATTGCCGAAAGGGTAAGAAGGACTTTGCAGGGATTTCTGGGCTGGGTTTGCCTTTGTCACTATCTGATTCGATGCCTAGGTCGCAACCAAGTGGCTTGTTCAGTTTGATTCTTGCAGGGCCACTTCAGACAGCCTTTTGCAGACAACCAAATTGATGTGAGACTGGAGTCATATATGGGCCAGACCATATAAGGATGGAAGATGCTTTCCTAAAGGACTTTGGTGAAGCAGTTTGTTTAATCCATGAAATCAAACACTTGTGTAAACAACTTCCCATCAATAATTTCTCTTGCGAGATCCACACCAAAGGATTCTACCTCCTCAGGATGATTAGATGTGGTAGCAAACTAAATAAAGTTAATTCAGTATGGTGGAAGAAAAGACAGTCAGGTTTCACAAGTGTGTGAATATATAAGTCTTCAGTGGCCATGTATTTATCAAAATTAATATCAGCCATAACTAAGTAAGTTCAAGCCAGAAGCTGCCTTTGTGAAATATAGCATCAAGTGGTGGTAAGTGTATTGCATGCAAGCCAAAAGTGAATCCATGTGAGCTGTAAGTGATATGAAAGATTAACTGAACAGTTCCACAGAAGTTTGCACAACGAATCATCCAGCATATTATGGATTTCCCACAAAATCCCATTTGTTATCTCTTTCCCATCTGATCCTGTAAAAATACTTTCTCTTTACGCAATTCTGAGCTAGAAATTGTTCACTTCCTTCTTGGATGTAAGTCAGTAACACTTCATCTGGAGTGTCAAACTGGAGACAAAGAGCAAAGAGTTCTCCGCTATGGCACTGGAGGAATGGAAAATGTCTTAAAGCAAATTTCTCATATTTCCATTTCAAATTGTGCCAGGATTAGTTGACTGTACACATTGAAATTAACAATGTGATGTCAGCTTTTTTAGATGCATTCAATCTGTTCAATTTTCTGCTCCAAAAGAATCATAGAATCCTAGAATGGTTACAGCACAGCAGGAGGCCATTCGACCCGTCATGTCTGTGCTGGCTGTCAACAAGGACAGTTCACCTAGTGCCACTCTCCTGTCTCTTTCCTTGTAACCCTGCAATTTGTTTCCTTTTCTTTTAAAGATCCAATTCTCTTTTGAATGCCATGGTTGAATCTGCCTCTACCACACTCTCAGGCAGTGCATTTCAGATCCTAATCACTCGCTGTGTAAAAAAGTTTTTCCTCATGTCACCAATGCTTCTTTCGCCAATAACCTTAAATCGGTGCCCCCTGGTTTTTGATTCTGCCACCAACAGGAACAGTTTCTCCCTATCTACTCTGTCCAGGCCCCTCAAGATTTTAAATACCTCTATCAATTCGCCTCTCAACCTTCTCTTCTCCAAGGAGAACAGTTCCAGCTTCTCTAAGCTATCTACGTAACTGAAGTTCCTTATCCATGAAACCGTTCTTGTAAATCTTTTCTGCACGTTCTCCAATGTCTTCACATGTTGGGGAGGTGGTAGCATATTGATATTGTCACTGAGCTAGTTTTCCAGTGACCCAAGGTAATGCTCTGGGTACCAGGGTTTGAATCCCACCATGGCAGATGGTGAAATTTGAATTCAATAAAAATCTGGAATTAAAAGTCTGGTGATGACTGCAAAACCATTACCTATTGTCGTAAGAACCCACTTGGTTCACTAGTGCCCTTTAGGGAAGGAAATCTGCTGTCCTTACCTAGTCTGCCCTACATGTGACTCCAGACCCCAGACCCACAGCAATGTGGCTGACTCTTAATTGCTCTCTGAACAACGGCAATTAGGGATGGGCAATAAATGCTGGCCTAGCCAGCGATGCCGGCACCCCATGAACGAATAAAAAAAAACATCCTTCCTGAAGTGTGCTGCCCAGAGCTGGATGCAGTGAAATACATAAATGTTACCTAATAATTGTGAGGAGGGTAAGAAGTGTTGAGCAGGGGTGGGTGGAGGCAGAAAAGTTGAAGAGTTGTTGAGCAGGGGAAGTGGTTGTTAAGCAGGGGAAGTTGTTGTTGAGCAGGAAGAGTGGGTGTTGAGCAGGAGCCACAACTGCTTTGGAGACTCTGTTGGGTTCTCGGAGCTAAGAATCATGAGCACGTGTGTACGATGAGTCTCGGCACAAATCCCACGACCATCCCACCAGACAGTCCCCAGAGCTGGCTCAGAGCTTGTGAACCCAAATAGTTGGGGTCATGACCTGCGGTTTGGGAACTCCTGCTGTAGAGAAATACCTGGATCTGCTAAATAAGCTATGCTAAATAAGTGGGGACCTGCATATTTGTGAACCCCAAACTCAGCAGTTACACTGGTATAACACCCAGCTATTGCTCTGATACAGGACCAGTCTAATTTTCACAGGCCAGTGGATGCACATGTCACTGGAAGATCATTTCCCATGCCTGTCTGCCCTGTGCAACCAGCAAAGCTGCTGTCTGGCCATATTTTGGGAAATTTCCCAAGTCAGTTGATACATCTTGGAAATCATTCTACATGATACCCTACCATCCCTCCGCCCCACCTTGGCCTATGTATAAGGGAGTCAATATAAATTTTTAATTTTTAAATTGCCCTGCCCTTATGGGTCTAGGCTGCTCCTCTAGTGTGGGCCTCTCTGATGGAACCTGCTTTCACCCATCTGGAGGTTGGTGTGCTGCATCTTTCTTTGCATACTGCCCGCCAGTTCTACTCTGAATCCCAGTTAAACAGGAAATGCAGTGAACTTCCCTCTCCCTGTGTTCTGCAGGTAGCCAGTGCAATAGGGTTCTTACCATTTTCCAGTGGGCCTTGTCAGATTTCCACTGGAATTGCACTCAGAGTCCAGTGGAACACCCAAGGAACTTCAAGCTCCAGCTCCTCAGTGCCAATATAAAAACTGACCTCTCGGCCAGGGAATCAGTCTACTTGTTTATTTTTTTAATTGGGAATGCACAAGGCGTTCATTCCGTCAAACTATTGCAATTTCTGTTAATTTTGTTCAGCACATTATGGGTGGAATTTTATGGCCCCTCCCACCGGCAGGATCGTCTGGTCCCGCCAAAGTCACTGGAGTTTTGGACAGCTTGCCGTGTTTTCCGGTTCCGTGCCCACCATGATGGGGCCGTAAAATTCCGGCCTACATTTTGTACCTCTAAGCATCCAGGAAGCGTGGAAATCATTTTAAGACAGATTATTTAATACCTAGGCCTTTTGATTTGTTGGGGATTGACAATTTTGCAGGAAACTTTTGATTTTGGTATTGTGATCAGTGAAATGAAATTAGTCTAGTAGCAATTAAAGTTGATCTTAGACTGCATTTGACTGACTGACTCCAGTGCCTCAGTGAAGATGAAGGGAAAAAGAAAAAGAGAGACGGGCCATAAAGGAAGGAAGAATAATCACAAATTTTGAAATTGTACTCGAAAGTCAAAATGCTGAAAGCTGCCCCACCCCCTGCTTTTCCCCCCACCCCCACCCTCCGCTACATGAAAATGCACCATAAGTGACACAGATCCCTATCTCAGAAGAGGATCCCAACTAGAACCGCATGAAGTTTTTAATTCTTTACACCAACAATTCTTATTACGTCTTTGAATTTGTAGCTTACTGTCAATTTGTTTTAAATTTGTGCTTTGGACTTCCAGTAACTAAAAACTGGATCGAGATCCTTACTGTAAACGAGGGGAAACTTTCATCCCAGGCTGGTTTTAATTTGAACCCAGGTGCTGATAGTTAAAGGACAATATACGGTTCCACTGCAGCAGCCAGTTTCAAGCCTGGGGCCGGGATTTTCCAGCCCCGTCATGGTCGGACCCGTCGAGGGGGATTCGGCGGCCCAGCCAAAAGTCCATTGAGTTTTGGTGGGACTGGGCGACAGGCGGGGCTGGAAAATCCCACCCTGGGTCACAGCCAACAGAAACTCATCTCAATTGTCTAGAAAATAACATTTGGCTCATTTTAATCATTCCAAAGGTTTAGTTAAGAAGTAGAAAAGAGCTTTCAATAGACTGTAAAACCTTCCTGCCTCTGTGGTGGTATTTACTATATTTTCCAAAACAGAAAACAATATTTCCCAGAAACTTGCCCACACTTCCCAAACGTGACAATAAGTGGATTTCTCATTAAATATAGCTTAAATTTTGTGCAGTCGCTCGCCTTCAGTAGCCTCGCCTTTACATGAGTGTTAACTGAAAGTAGAAAAGCTGTAGAAAAGTTTCTTTTTGCCAAAAAGGACACAAGAAAGATTAAACACTCAAAGTGCAAAATTGGACTTAGTCGCCCCATTATTTGGCTGCACTTAGGAGTTTTCATATCAACTTTGAGTCCTGGGAGAAACTCGCCCACAATCATTGCAACCGGCACAACCAAACAAAAAATGATGCGACCTCTTTCAAAAGTAAGCGCATATTAGGGGCAGAGAGAAAACACAAGTAGAGGAAACCCCAAGCCAGCAACTCATCCACAACTCAATCGTCTGCAGTATCCTGTCTATTTGCAGCAGAGCCTCCAGGTTTAGATTGGATTTAGCAGTCACCTATGTACCCACTGGAGCCCTACCAAAGCATCCCAGATGATGAACATAGTCATCTTCACCTTGAAGGATGAACAAGGAAGGTTTAGCCACTACCGGTGCTGTTCAGGGACCAAGTGAGGTGCACAACCACACATCTGCCATCAAATTGCACCAGACATCATCTCGGTAAGCGCATTAGTGCATGTGCAGCCAATGTCTAGCAGAGCAGAGCAGGCCAATCTTGACATCAATTAGCGTGCAGCACTGATTTGAGCCAGTACTACCATTTTGAAGCTTAGCGCTCCAGCCAAAGCCATCTCTGAACTTTGCACAGATGAACACGCATTCGAGGAAGAGGAAGGGAGGGGGCAACTTCAACAGCACCTTTCTGCCCAGGCTCTCCACAAAGAATTCATCTGAACACAAAACCAGCAACCAAAACCCTAATTCCCCATTCACAAACAATCCCACTCCTTACCTACCCTTAGTCACTGACCATCACAATGTCTGCTTGGCCACAATGCAAAGTTAAAAGCCACCACAAAATAAACATTCCAAACCAAATTCATAAATGAAATCCTCATATTTCATACAAACACAAGAGAATGCCTTCCATGTGCCTTTGCCTGGTCTAGTGCTCCGCCGTAGTGCAACTACAGCATTTTTCTTTATTCGTTCATGGGATCTGAGTGTTGCTGGCTAGGCCAGCATTTATTGCCCTTCCCTAATTGCCCTCATTCAGAGGGCATTTAAGAATCAGCCACATTTCTGTGGGTCTGGAGTCACATGTAGGCCAGACCCGGTGAGGATGGCAGATTTCCTTCTCTAAAGGACATTAGTGAACCAGATAGGTTTTTACAACAACTAGTAATGGTTTTGTGGTCATCATCAGACTCTTAATTCCAGATGTTTATTAAATTCAAATTTCACCATCTGCTTGGTAGGATTCGAACCCAGGCCTCAAGAGCATTAGCCTGGGTCTCTGGAATAGAATTCCCACGCAGAAGATGCAACACCTGCCCCTTCACTTCCTCTCTCCTCACCGTCCAAGGGCCCAAACACTCCTTTCAAGTGAAGCAGCATTTCACTTGCATTTCCCCTAACTTAGTCTACTGCATTTGTTGCTCCCAATGCGGTCTCCTCTACACTGGAGAGACCAAACGTAAACTGGGCAACCGCTTTGCAGAACACCTGCGGTCTGTCCGCAAGAAAGACCTGTCGCTTGCCATTTTAACACTCCACCCTGCTCTCTTGCCCACATGTCTGTCCTTGGCTTGCTGCATTGTTCCAGTGAAGCCCATCGCAAACTGGAGGAACAGCACCTCATCTTCCGACTAGGCACTTTACAGCCTTCCGGACTGAATATTGAATTCAACAACTTTAGATCTTGAACTCCCTCATCCATCCCCACCCCCTTTCCGTTTCTTCCCCCTCCCTTTTGTTTTTTCCAATAATTTATATAGATTTTTCTTTTCCCACCTATTTCCATTATTTTTTAAATCTATACCTTTAATGCCCTGTTAGTCTTTCCACCCCACCCCCACTAGAGCTGTACCTTGAGTGTCCTGCCATCCATTCTTAATTAGCACATTCTCTAGATAATATCACCACCTTCAACACCTCTTTGTTCCTTTATCTGTGACATCTTTTGATTATCTGCTCCTATCACTGCTTGCTTATCCCTACAACCACCACCCCCCCCACCCCCAACTTCTCTCTCCCCCCTCCCCCACCTTAAACCAGCTTATATTTCACCCCTCTCCTATTTTTACTTAGTTCTGTTGAAGGGTCATGAGGACTCGAAACGTCAACTCTTTTCTTCTCTGCCGATGCTGCCAGACCTGCTGAGTTTTTCCAGGTAATTTTGTTTTTGTCTCTGGAATACCAGTCCAGTGACAATGCCACTATGCCACCACCTCGTCCAACATGGCTGGTGGGTGGCTGCTGGCTTTCAGTGGGAGAAACTGAAAATGGACTTGAGGGACCCCCTCAAGTAGCTCTGGCCCTTGATGAACTACATCACCTTGGTATGGGTGGCAACAAGCTGGGCCGGTTGGCTGATAGGCAACATCAAGTGCTCAAGCGACATGGCAGAGGTGGGAGGATGACTAGTGTCATCCCGAGATGATTGCAGCTTTGTGCACCATGGAGCCACTGCCAATCCCTGGGGCAGTGCCTCAGCGATCCAAGTAATCCATTGGAGAACAGATTGTGGACTGTTAGGACACCCACCTTTGCACACTACATTCCACAGGCATGATGGCAGCAGTTTGACCTTGCATGGCTGCAGTCTGAACTTGCACTGCAATGCTCAGACATGGGGTGGCTGCAGTTTGTGCTGCAATGGAAACTGTGATATTGACCATCTAATGTAGTATCATGGTTGGGTCAAAAAAAATGCAAATAGATTTGGCCCACCGCTTCCATACTGGAAAGGATGGGCTCAAGTTCTGTGCAAAGCCATGTGCCAAGTTAGTGTTGGACTCCTTGTTCTTTGACATTGATTGCAGGCTTTCTGGAAGGCTCCCCAATGCATCAAGCATTTTGTTATGTATACCCATTAGTATTCTGTTGTATGCTGCTCCATCAAAAGGCTTATCTGAGATATCTGCTGGAAACTGTGCTATGCTTACCCACTGTCCTGGCTGCTATGCACTCATGCTTTGTCTCTTATCAGGCGGAATTTAATTTGATCTGGCTCACAGAAGCAAGCTGGGAGAGGGGGGTGGGGTGGGGGGGGGGGGGTGGGGGTGGTGGGTGGGGGGCGCGGAAGGGGGGGCATAGAATTGGCATTGAAGGCGGGAGGCGTAGTGCCCATCAGCTTCCCGACTCCCTGAGATTCAGTCAGGAGTGGGGAAGATTGAGGGCGGTTTCCTGCCCAGGGACCAATTGAGGGTGTTAAGTGGCGAATTAAGGGGAGGCCACATGGTGAGGCTACCCAGTAAAAGCTGGCTGCCCCCTTGCAGGCTTGGGGGCAGGCCCTCCTGATAGGGCTGACCTCGCCAATGTTCTGAGCTGGCTGCAATACCAGCAGTGGCCATAATGCCCGGTGGTGCTACTGGGACTGAAAAATTGCCAGGCCTTTCATTGGCCAGCAGATCTTGGAGGTGGAATTTCCACCTTTAAAGGGATGGAAGCCCTGATGCCAGGCAGTTAATTACATGATGGGCATAGAATTGGGCCAGGCCTCCCAGAAATGGCCACAGCAGAGTTGCCCCTGGCTTTCCGACACACCTTCGGGACCACCGCTGTTGCCATTTAATTCAGCCCATTAAGTGCACAGCCCAAGTTTAATCTATCCTGGAGCATACGTTGGGTGTCAGTATCTGAGCTGGTGGCTGTGAGTGTGAAATCATATTACAGTGTTGTATCTTCATCGTCATTCTCTTCTTGGTGTTTCTCTACTGGTTGGCTAGGTTGCACCTCCTGCGGACCAGAAAGGAAAAGGTACAAGGATGAGATTGTGGTGAGGAAATGGGTGGAAAGTGAGAGGTGCATGCTTACACCATCTGCAGCTTGTAAATGAGAAAAAGTGTGGGAAAAGAGGGAAGGGGAAGTGAGAAGAAGGATTAGGTATGAGGATAACGTCATCTCTGATGGTTTGAGCCTCACTTCAGCCATGGCTGTTCCAATAATGTGGATGAACCTGTTCCCCAATGACAAACAACAACAACAACAACTTGGATTTACATAGCCCTTTCAATGTTGTAAAACATCTCAAGATGTTTCACAGGGGCCTATAAAACAAAATTTGATACCAAGTCAAATAAAGTGATATTAAAGCAGATGACAACAGCTTGAGCAAGGTATCATAAAGAGGAAAGATAAAAAGAGAGGTGGAGAGGCTTAGGGAGAGAATTCCAGGACTTAGGGTCTTGTCAGCTGCAGGTACGGCCACCAATGGCGCAGCATTCATAATCAGGGTTGCTCAAGACTGCAACATTAGAGGAGTCTAGGTATCTCAGAGGGTTGTAGGGCAGAATAAGATTACAGTGATAGAGAGGAGTGAAGCCATGGAGGAATTTAAAAACAAGGATGAAAATTTTAAATTGAGGTGTTATTTAATCAGGAGCCAATGTAGGCCAATGAACACAGGGGTGATGGGTGAATGGAGCTTGGCACGAGTTAGAGCATGGGCAGCAGAGTTTTGGTTACCTCAAGCTTAAGGAGGAGGTGGAAATAGTGGGCATTAGTGATGGCATGGATATGTGGTCAGAAGTTCATCTTTGGGTCAAATATGATATTAAAGTTCAAACAGTCTGGTTCAGCCTTAGACCGTTGCCAGGGAGACAGATAAACCTGTGGCTAGGGAGCCACATGTGGAGTGGGGACTGAAAACTATGGCTTCGGTTTTCCCACTGTTTAAATGGAGAAAATTTCTGCTCTTGGGATGCTGGATGTCGGAGATGCAGTCTGATAACTTAGTAACAGTGAAGGAGTCAACAGAGGTGATGGGGAGGTAGAACTGGATGTTGCCAGTGGACATGTGAAAACTGACATTGTGCTTTCAGATAAGTTCGCTAAGGGACAGAATGTAGATGAGAACTTGGGTGGGGGCAAGGGTAGATCCATGGGGAATATTAGAGGTAACTGTATGGTACCAGGGAGAAAAGCTAATGTAAGTGATTCTCCGGCTACAATTGATAGATGTTGTGTGTGTTATAATGATATAAAGGCACTAGTCACTCATAAGGGATTGTAAACACACTGTGGGTTATTTTATTAAATCTATGCACATGTGCATAGATATACATGGACAGAAAGCTTTAAGACATCAGCAGCAAGGATGTGTGTCTGTGTTTTGCTTTAGGCCAAAGTAAAACTGAGACTGCATCAAATGACATACTTCCCTTAAAGTGATGGCATGCTGCTATCCCTTAGAGGCATATTACACCAATAGATAAGGATGGAACCAGTCCCACCCAGCTGGAGGATAGTAGAGAGGCACTGGAGGAGGATAATATAGGCAACCATGCCAACAGCTGCAATCCTCTGATTCACTCCTGCATCAACTTGTCCTGCAAGAAAGAGGGCCATGTGTCATGCAACTGGTTTGGGTGATGTGACTGTCGTGATTGAATAGTTGGCAGTGTATGCCAGCTGTGAGAAGTGGGTCTGAGGTTGAGGTAAAGCATATGAATGTTATATATGAGTCCTGATTGATAGAGATTCTTGGTAGGCGAGTAATTGGGGGCAGCTGAGGGCAGAGACTTGAACAGTGGCAGGCTAGTGGCGTACTGTAAGGAAAGGGTTAATGGACTGGCTGCAAGCTCAGAGCAGTGTTTGTTCTGTGAAAACAGGATGGATGCAATAATGCGATGCTTGCTAATTACATTGATACTTGTTAATTGCAGTGATACTGCTGGATTGAATAGAACAATTTGAATTTAATATAACTGTTAATTGCAGCAAACTGGTTGAAATCAGTGAAGGCTGATTGAAATCAGACAGGTAATCACAGCGGAACAGGAAGAAACCCTTACGTGGCTAAGCCAATGGAAGATAACTTGAGAATATGCTAACCAATCAACAGCTGACCATGCACCCTAGGAACCAATCTAAGAAGGCTAAGAATGACCGTACATGAGGATGGTTGCACAGCAGCTAAAGTATAAAGTGAAACTGAAGGGTTTCCTGAACAAGATGTAGTTGGAAGCAAGACCACCGAGAAGAAGCATCCCACTGGAAACAGATTGATTCTAGTCAGAACATGCAATCATGTCCGTCTGACTAACTAGGGAGTAACTGTACGTTTTTATTGGAATAGGCATAAATTGTTAGCGCAGTTTGGTTAAAGTGTTTTTAAACCTTTCTCTTTAATCAAAGTTGTTTGATTTATGGTGAATTGTGTCAAATGTAATTCTCAATCTCGGAAACCTTACATGAAGTTGTTAGGATGTGCCATTTGAAGTTGCATTCACTGATCTTGACCACTCGTTTGAGGTCATTCAACTTCTTACAGCAGTTATTTGCTCCCACTGTCTTCTGACCATGTGTCTAGAGAGTCTACTGCCCCCCTCTCTGAATAGAAGACATTTCTCCTCCACCAAGACCTCGAGGGCAGCATCTAAAAACCTTGGAATCCACTCTCTCCCATATTGTACTATTCCTCACTGTTTACCAGGACAGAATTACCTCCTGCATGGCTCTCAACACCAACTCCCAGCCATACTGTAACTTCCCTTTAAGAGATATGGGCTGGCTTTAAGCAGTTCAGGCTAGATGTAAGTGATGCTAGCAAGTGAACAGTGCAGTTCTGGCCACATGCAGAAATCATTCTAATGAGCAGGCAACACTAAATTGGCTGCTGCCTGCATTTCAATCAACTGGCACAGCTTAATCGCACATCACAATCCCTGTGCCCATTTTTGAAGCCTGTCCAATTTCATTCTCTTATGCTTTGAGAAACATGTGGCTAATATCCAGGAGGTTATTCTGTGTGAATCTCAAAGCAATATTTCAATGTTTGTAATACTTTCACACTTCTTGGATTAGATTTTTCCTGCAGGCTTCTGAACCCTGCCCTCAGCCTCCAATATTGCTCAAAAGGCCGTACTCTGTAGGCAGTCACTCAATGTGATTTTTTTTTCCCCGGAGCAGCCAATTAATGGCCAATGGGTGGGCTTGCCTTCCAATTAGGGATGGTAGGCGGGCTCTCGAAGCTGGAGGACCAATCAGCGCCTTCCAGCTTGCAAGGAATAGCAGGCTGAAATGGCCGGTAAGTAAGGGAGTGGACTCTTCAAAGTGGGCCACCCTCTCTCCAACTTTTAAAAAATGCCTTTTGTAGCTAAGCCACCACTGTGGGAGAGGGGGCAGGAATTCCTTTTACAGGGCACTCTGCAGCTGCTGCTGCTGCAATCAAGCAGGGAGGGTCTCTGGGCCCCCAGTCTGCACCAGGAGGCTGCCGCCAGCAGCTAAGCTCCCACCTGTGAGAACCTGGAGGCTGACTGGAAAATCCAGTTGGCCTTCTTTAATTGGCCTTAATTACTTGCCAACTCTCAAAATGCCCCGGGGGTGGGATGGAGCTGGGCAGCAGGCACGCACCCGCCTCCAAGCTAGCCCCTCATCTTTCACAGGTTAAACCAGAATAAAAAACAAATTCCTGTTTTGATAACTGACTCTGGTTCTTATTATTAATAGATCGACCATTTCCACATAACAGTACTGCTGCAGCACTTTCTCTTCCTCTGATCAGATTAACTCCATGTTGCATGCCTGTTGCACAATGTCATGAACTGGTCTATAGCTGATCTATACAATTATTTTTGCTCTTGGAATTTTGACAACATTGCTAAAGCAGTAGGGATTTCCCAGTCCGAGTCCACCCTGTAGTGTGCGACTGGAGTCAAACGTAGACCAGAATAGGTGCCAGTGATAGGGTAAAGTGTAGAGGAATGCACAAGAAGCCAAGAAAGTGTAAATTCTAAGGTCCACTATGGCAGTTTGAGAATTTGAAAAAAAATATGGAAATACAAACCTGGTACCAGTAAAAGTGAGCATGAAGTTTCAGATTCTTGTAAAAAAAATATAACTGGTTCATTGAAGTCCTATAGAACAGGCTGTCCTTACCTGGTCTGATTTATATGTGACCTCAATACCACACCAAAGTGATTGACTGTTAACTGCCCTCTAAAGTGGCCTAGCGATTCAGTTACATCATAGGATTGGGAATAAATACTAGCCATCCAGAAATGCGAATGGATAAAACAAATATATTTTTAATTACAAGAATCGTCAAATGCTTTCTTGGGGAAATAGTCTCAACAATTCAACTGTTTCATATGAGGCAATTCACCCAGAATCTTCTAGGTTCAAATTATTTTAACAATATATATTTGGCCGCATCTCTTTTTGCGTTTGTCCTACTATATTCCTGTTCTGCATATTCTATTGGCAAATGTGGAATTTATAGAAAGGTCCATATTTGCTAAGTGCAATTTTGCCAGCAACTTGTTTACAAGGGGCCAGGTTTTCATTTCCCAATTGAGTTGTGAAATGCTAAACTTAGTTCTTTTTTTTGCTGGAGAAACAATTTTCCTCTGCCTTCCTTACCTCACGCCGTTTTTGTGCGACCTTTTCGGTGGTTGGGAAAGTCTTGGGTGAAAAACGTACATGCACTTATTTTGAGGTTGGGGACCCCATTGCGAGAGCCACAGGAAAGTTGTATTTCCTCCCGTTCACAATTTTCATCAGCTGGTATGGGTTTTGGAAGCGCTAAAAAAAGTGCCTCCTTGGAGATTTTGTGACCATTGAGGAATCAGGAACATTCTGAGAGGAAAGTGTAAATGTTTTGACACCTTCAAGTGTCACTGTTAGATGCTGTATTGTAATGTAGTTGTGTTTTTAATGAGGTATTTCATCATAGGAATCTGTCCCTTACATTGTCTCTTACATTGACCAACAATTTGTAAGTGTTGTCATATATTACAATACTTTTTCCATTGGAGAAAGTTGCAAAATGCATTAAAAGTTTCTTCTAAAACAAGTCCTGTCAACCCCTGCTGTCATGTTTTGTGCTGTGATTTAAATTGACTGAGTTTTTTTGTTAAGAAACCCTGCTTTTTAAAGTTGAAAGAAATCTCTATGCCTACTCCCCTCCATTGATTGACAGGCACTTTCCTTTGAAATGGAAATGGGACACCACTCTGTTCTGTCAATTTCAGGCAATATAGCTGGAAGCTTTTGTTATGACAGTTGTAGCCATTATGAATGTTTGGCTGGGTTTCAAAATCTATTAATGTCTTTGGTCCTGCAGGTGGCCTATTGATCCAAGAACAATTGTAGCCTTTAAGAGCTGTAATGACAGTATATGCTTTTGATGTGGTTTCTTGTTTGTTTACAAATGTAATAGGCACTTAAATGATTACAATTTCTAATATCAATGATAGACTGTGTTTGAATTCAATGTTTTATTAGATTTTTAGAGGGTTTTTCCCAATTATTTTAAAATAATTCCCATTGTTATTGCATGACTCTTGAGGATTGTACATAGTACATAGTGGATGAGAGGAAATGGAGGATACATGTGGGCATGGAGGTACTTGGCATGGGAGATCTGGGGGGCATAGAGGGTTGGTGGGAATTGAGGAGACATGGAGTGAGGGGGCATGGAGTGATATGGTTGTAGGTGAGGGGGTGAGGGGGCATGGAGGTGGCATCGTGATTTGAGGTGGGATGGGGTGACAAGAGTGACCTGAGGGATGTGGGGTGGCATGGGGTTGGGTAGGGTGGTGAGAGGGTGAGGG
The DNA here is from genome assembly GCF_964194155.1 of Cetorhinus maximus. NCBI lineage: Eukaryota > Metazoa > Chordata > Chondrichthyes > Lamniformes > Cetorhinidae > Cetorhinus > Cetorhinus maximus. Next base: position 82,971,759 of record NC_135892.1, on the reverse strand, counting down.
GTTGAGTGATGAGGTTTAAGGGGATTTAAATGATATTGGAGCTGGTCTGTTGCTTTGGAGGAGCGAGGCAAGCCGTCTAACTAGCCCTTCTCTGCATCTACACTCCTCACAAACTCCATCTTGGCTCGCAAAATGCATTGCGAACCCAACTCCAAAAATCCCAGGCAATGTCATGCATGGGTCAGGTGTGCATTTTGGAAGATGCAAAAGTGTGCAGGCTGGGTTTTCTCAAGCCCACAGGAAAATCTGACTCCAGGACTCAATTCAGAGATTTAAGTTAATCTGGAAATTGTAATAAGTAGAATTGCCATAAAGTGCACACTTTTTCTAACTTGCTTCTGACAGTGTGTTGTCATCTGGTGTTAATGTGGTTTTTCAAGAGATAAATAAGTCTCAGACTTTTTATAACCTGATATTTTAAAGATAATAATTAAGAGTAAGTATTGTGAATGCCAAGCACATACAACTAGACATGTGTTTCTGTGAAGAATACTCCATTTGCTGACTAAAAAAGTAGGAGTAATTTTATTGTAACCCATTCGATGGGAGGCTAACTGGAATAGATTGACTGCCTCATTTGATTTTACTTTAATTGACTTTAACAAAAAGTGAAATAGGACAGCGAAAGTATAGTTGGACACCGTGTAAAATAGGTGGCCAATCCAATCCTCTCAGATTACCACCAAGCCAGTTAGATTAACCTGATCTACAGTGAATCAAACAGCTCAGTTTAGTTGGTAAAGGAAGCATCCTGCTGTTGATGTTGAACCATCCAGACTAATAACAATAATTTGCAGTTATGAAGTACTTTAACATGGTAAAGTAACACATCCCCAGGGCACTTCATGTGAGCATTATCGGACAAAGTTTGACACCCATCCGTATAAGGAGATATTGGGACAGACTGTCAAAAGTTTGGTCAAAGAAGTAGGTTTTAAGGAAGATCTTGAAGGAGGCAGAGAGGTTTAGGGAGGGAATTCTAAAGCGGATGGGCTAGGCAGCGAATACATGGCTGACAATGGTGGAGTGATGAAAATCAGGGATCAGCAAGTGGCCAGAATTGGGAGGTCCATGCACTGTGCTGGATTCACTGATGTCAGCTAGGGTGGTGGTGGAGTGCTACAACTGTCTTCACAATCCTAGGCTTAGGAAGACACAAATTAGCTGCATTCTTGGTGCTGATTGACTCCTGCTAGATAGTATGTGAGAGGTCAGGTAAGAAGAGAAAAGGACTTGGTTGTGATTTCTTACATGGTTAAACTGCTTAGCACATTTATCTCAACTCATACATGCATAATCCTTTTGCCATGTATATTAAAACTGTGTCCTCTGGTTACTCCTTCTGCCAGTGGAAACAGTTTCTCCTCATTTACTTTATCAAAACCCTTCAAATTGAGGACTGCTGATAATCCCATCTTGAGACAAAGCTTTTAGAGTAGAAGTGGAGGAATGGAATGGGGGAGAGAAATTGTGGATACATAAAAACATGTCAAATTCTCTCTTAGCTTGAGATTCAAGGCACAGCTTTATTAGAGGTTACCAGATGTGAGAATGTTGACTAGTTTTCCTTTTTCCAAGGCAGGAGCAGCCCCGCCAGTCACCTGGAGGAACCTGGAGGCTGACTGGAGAATCCCAATTGGCCTCTTTTAATTACCCTTAGGTGTCCCTTAATTATCTGTACTGAGGTCAACTAATTGAAACAGACTGATGATCAAACCTGGAATCTTCCTGCTCTGTATGTCTTAACTATTAAGTAAAAAAAGTTTGCTGAGTAAATGAAATAGCCTAGAATTAGGTGGCAAAATGAATTTAAGTGGTCTGAACTGTAGTATAAGTATGTTCAGCATAGCAAGGTTTAATGTGGGACTGGAGAACAGTACCGCCCATTGTATGATGTAGACAGACACGTAACAGTAGACCAGAGATAGAGTTGTAAGGAGAGAGTCAAGGAGAATTCAGTATGAAGTTAGCTTTTAGTTTGGGCTACACTTTGGACATATTTAAATAGTTATCTGTTACCAATAAACACTTCTGTTCAACCTTACAAGCCTCTGAACCTCTTTGTGAGAGCTATTGAGCAAACCTTTACCTGTGGTGGCAGTTCATGAATGAACCCAGAACCAGAGAAGCCGGTGAAGGACACCAGTGTCTGAAAAGCTATGGGAACAGCATTCTGACCTGACTGAAGTGCATCTGAACCAAAGGCACAACCGGACATTGCCTAAAAAGAAGCTCCATTGCACATGTGGGTGCTGAAGTGCAGAAGAAAAATTTACTATGCAGCTAACTGACTCCACCAGAGTACATGGAGGTCCATTGTGAATCCCCATCGATTGCAAAGTCAAAGGACCTAGCAAGGGTGAGCAAAAATTCAGTTCTAAGGCTGAACTAGCCTTTAAAAGTTTTCCGGCTAATAATCAGTCAGGGCAGCCCATTTCATTAATTGCCATGGTCAGCCAGAGTTCAGATACTGTGTCTTACTATGTAGGGGGCCGAGCGCCGTTGAAAAAAAAACAAAAGTCAGAATTTTTTGGGGAGTGGGCGGACATGTGCCCGACCAGCTCGAGTGTAAAATAGTGCGTGATGACGTGGGGTGAACGTCCCAATGTCATCACGCACTCACGCGATATTTCAGTTGGCAGGTGCGTGTTGAACTCGGAAGCGCACCCGCCAACAATTAAGTGGTGCAATTAACTAGGATTTTTTGCTGCCCATCCAATGTTACAGTTGGTGAGCAGGCAAATCGACCAGGCGGCCTTTGCATTTTTCAGGAAACCTCATCCAAAGGCGGGATGAGGTTTCTGTTATTAAATTTAAAAAAATAAAAATCTATGCACAGAATTTTTATAATGTCAATGCTTGTGTTGCATGGACATATTTTTCTGGATTTAAGAATCTTTATTTGATACTTTTGAAGTCTTCAGCTCCCTGAGGCAGCTCTCTGCCTTCAGGGAGCTTTCTGTGAGCTAGGTCCTTTGACTTTGCAATCGATGGGGATTCACAATGGACCTCCACGTGCCCTGGTGGAGTCAGTTAGCTGCACAGTAGATTTTTCTTCTGCACTTCAGCCTCCACATGTGCAATGGAGCTTCTTTTTAGGCAATGTCTGGTTGTGTCTTTGGTTCAGGTGCACTTCAGTCAGGTCAGAATGCTGTACCCATAGCCCTCCTCCTGCCCCCAACCCAGGCAGCGCTGATTATATCAGCGCGCACTTCATGCTGACTGGCCGTTAATTGGCCAGCCAACGTGAAATCGTGGTCGGGGGCCGATCGCGGGTGGCGGTCTGTTCCCTGGCCGCTCCCAGGCCCGCCAATCATGCCCTCATGCCGACCTAAAAATCCTGCCCAAAGTTTTTAAAAACTCAGCCAAAGCCGATAATCGCCTTTAATCGCCCTAAAACACTCTAAAAATGTTCTAAAGGGCCTAAACCTTTAAATTAAAGACTTGCTGCAAGAAATCGATCCCTAAGAAATCAGGCCTGCGATCACCGCAGGAGCCCACCAAAACCCGATGAGCACTGGAAAAAGAAGTGGCAAAGTGGTTACTACTGCGCCATCATTAAAAGTGAAATAGCATTTAAAGCTACACTCCCCTGAGCTGAAAAGCAACCATGGACAAAAAATCGACCTTACCAGAACAATTTGGGCTGATACAAGGGCCAGACAAGGCACAGAATTGGGAGCTTTGGTGAAAAGGATTTTCTAGCTACATGGTAGCTTCAGGATTCTATAAGAAGACAGAGGCTGAATAAATGAATACAATATTGTAGTCAGTAGGTCCGATAGCCAATGACAGCATTGTGAGTCAAGGAATAAATAAATCTTCAGATAAGTTTGAAGATGTTCTGAAATCCTTTGATACCTATTTTAATTTAAGAAGTTATAAAGTTTTAGAGCGAGCTAAGTTCAGGAAGTGACTCCAATAGCCTGGGTAGCCCATTGACTCTTTTATATATGAATTATACAGATTGGCTGAAGGTTGTGACCACAGTGACCTTAAGTCAGAGCTCATACAAGACCGAGTAATGGTTGGAGGGGCTGATGATGCCCTTTCGGACATACTACAGGCAAATGGAGATATGACTCTAGAAAAGGACATTCAAATAGTCAGACAGTCTGAAATTCGCCAACAACACCAGTCTATTTTATGTGGTGAGGTTAAGCCATGGTATAGAGCAATCCCAGCTGTCCAGCTCATAAAGCAACAAAAGGGCAGGGACACTCCAGGCCAAGGAAGACAATACTCAAACAGATGGTGGGAGACCAGGTCAACACTGTGGAGCCAAAAGACTTCGCAGGCAAAAGGAACGTCCAGCAATCTCTATGCAGTATTTCAACTGCAACTGGCTGGAACACTTTGGAAAGCTGTGCAAGTCTAACGGCGGGATTTTTCAGCCCAGCCCGCCGCTGTGATCATCCAGTCCCGCAGAAAGTCACTGGACTTTTGGCTGGGTCGTCGAACCTCCCGCGGTAGGTCCTGTCACAATGAGGTCAGAAAATCCCAGCCTAAGACATGTGGAAGATCCCAAAACAGTCTACGAGATTGAGGTACCACACCAAAAGAAATTCAACCATGCCTCTTGGGTGAGATAAAGGATTTTTATTTTGGAATGCTTATTGGAATTTTATTTGGAACATCTCCATAAACAATCACCTCACTAGTTTCAAATTAGACACGGGAGTCAGTGTTATGTCCTCTTGGATAAGGAACCATGGCTGAAAGACCTCTGGCCACAAACTAGGGGTCGCTCATTTAAGACAGAGATGAGGGGAAATTTTTTCTCTCAGAGGGTTGTGAGTCTTTGGAACTCTCTTTCTCAAAAGGCGGTCTTTGAATATTTTTAAGACAGAACTAGAAAGATTCTTGATTGACAAGGTGGTGAAAGGTTATCGAGGGTAGGCAGGAATGTGGGGCTGAGTGTTACATTCTAATCAGCCATGATCGTATTGAACAGCGGAGCAGGCTCGAGGGGCCGAGTGACCTACTCCTGCTCATAATTCATATGTTCGTGTGTTTGTAAACGACAGACACACCATTCAATAACCCTGGAAGAATCTGACTTCTGGTTATAGGGATGATCCTAGAACCACTCTGGTATGCCAACGAGCAAATATTCAAAATTTTGTACATCATCTGAAGCCAATCCTTTTCTCTCTTAAGCAGGGATGCCTGTGTTAGCCCTAACCTTCTCAAAATGGCAGAAGACATCAAAACAACTTCTGTCATCAACTACATGGAACTGCAAGTTCCCGAGAGGTCCACCAGTGAAGAGAGCCTCGACTGGGACTTCAGCTCTGAATTGTCTTCATTCTTTGCAGAGCCAGTTTGTCCAACTCCCCTAAAGGTAGCAGAAGCTCCTCTTTGGTGAGACCAGTCAAACCTTCAGATAAGTACTACCATACTTGAAGTGGAAGACACACATGAGAATGACCAGCATCAGAATGATAAGCCCCAATCGGGGAACACCGTGGCAACGGAACTGCAATTTCCAGCGGAAGTGCACAGCCGCAAGGTGATTCTGGAGCAGGGGAGTAGCGACCATCAACTCATCAGAGCTCTCCTCTGAGGTACAAGGGCACAGAAGAGAACACAGTGTGGCGATGAAAGCCAAACTGCAGGTTGAGCTCATTGAAGAGGAACATTCAAACAGAATGGAAAAACACCGTCAACTCCCAGATAGGTCATGGCAGATCCCATGGAAAAAGAAAACCCATGTTCATACTATGAAGGAACAAAGTAAACATCCTCTCCAGAAGGAATGGGACAGGCCAATGTTGTCCAAACAAAGCAGATGGGTTTAAGATAAGGAAAAGTTCAACTCCAAGGAGAGCAAAAAGCAAATCAGATGGAGACAACCAAGTGCTGGAAACAGAACGCTACGATTTCAACTCCAAGCCCACAAAGCTTGCCCAAGGTAACTGAGCCTACCACTCCTCCAAATGTGACCAGAACGAGACCTGGAAGAATTGTCAAGCCTCCAAACCATCTGAATTTATAAAGTCAGAGACTTGAGGAGGTGGGGTGGGGGGAGAAGGGGTAGCATGTAAAGAAAGATTGTACTGTAAATATGTTGGGTAAAGACTTGGGGGAGGCGTAGTATAATGGTGTTCGGCATAGCAAGGGTTGATGTCGGACCGGAGAACAGCACCACCCACAGTATGATGTAGAGTGATACATGACAGCAGACAGGAGACAGAGTTGTATGGAGAGAGTCAAGGAGAAGTCAGCATGAAGTTAGTTCCCAGTTTGGGCTATATTTTGTACATATGTAAACAGTTATGTGTTACCAATAAACACTATTGTACAACCTTAAAAGCCTCTGAACTTCTTCATGAGACCTACTGAACAAACCCTTACAACACGAACATAATTCCTGGTGGGCTTGTGTGCTTAGCTGAAAACTACCCTAAACAAACATTTTGACTCAGTGATACTCTGAGGTTAGGTGTTATAGGAAGTAAGAAGGTCACACATGTGCAGAAAGGGTTGGTCTTTGAGGTTTGAATTACAACATATTGTTCAGTTACAGCATAGGACACTTCGCTCTGCTGGTAACCCATACAATACCTGCAGGTAGAAATTTGGGAGAAGCTTACCCTATACACAAATGGACCAGTCTGAGATCTCGGGCCTCAGGCTTAATTGCCATAGAGAGTGCTAGAGCTTCAAACAGGTAAGTGAACAGGTAACTCATAAAATACCTCTTCTTGTGCTTGATTTTGACAATGTGTGCTGAAAAAGAGAGCGTCACATTTCGCTGTGCTGATATCACTCACTTCAAATAATACTAAAATTCACCAATTTGTTTAAAATAATTAAACATATTTGCAGTTGATAACCTAGATAACCTACATTGTCATGAAACATATTGCAGTCAGTAAATCTAATCTGGTTTACCAGACTTGAATGGGTTACAATCTGACCTTTATAGCTATTTGCACACGCAGCCATGTCGTCAATGTTAGATCTTGGAAAGAAAATCTAAATGTCATGGGGAAAGATTAAAACCTCGCTAGCAACAAACTACAGAAAGTCCTTGCGTTGGTGGTCCAACACGTGATGATGTCCTTACTTTCAATGGAAATAATGTTGCTGTGGGCGTGCACCAGATCATGCAATTACCAAATTTGCCAAGGACATGCGCATTATTTTATCAAGTAAGAATTTATCCTATCAGGGTACTGAAGGAGACCAAATGGAGATTAAAAATTGTGTGGAATGTAAGAATAAGACTTATTTCAGAGGGCAGCCTTGGCCAATGTTAGGACAAACTGAGTACAGTCGGCTCTGAAAAAGCTACTTCTTTTTGCTAATGTTCTCCTCTCCGCAATTCCTAGATGGCGATGTCTCATACCAATTCTTCATGGGGGCTGGTACTTGCATGCCCTATACCAACCTCTAAGGCAGTGAGTACTGTCACGTTGATATTTCTCATGACACTACGCAAAGAAATGTTCACTCAACAGCAAACATTGAGGTATGAGTGGAAGTTTAGAATTATTTAAGTTTTAGAGAAGGAGGAGGCAACTACACCCAACCTGCTAGTGCTGGTTCCACATGGAAACTATCTACTTTAGACTAATTTCTCTGCTTTATCCCCAACCCTTTGATGTTTCACTTCTGCGAGTGCTTTCAAATATTGTGATTGACTTAGCTTCAGTAGCCTCTTGTGGTAATATATTCCATATTCTAATAACCTCTTGTATGAAAAGATTATTTTCCAACCTCCTTTGTGCTCTTAGTGCTATCCTTGAATCTTGTTATCTATTCATGAACCAACAGAAATAATCTTTATCATTTATCCTTTCAAAAGTTTGAACTGTCTGTTAGATCCTCCCTGAGCCTTCTTTGCTCTAATGGATACAGCCCTCATTTATTGTCTCTGGTCATGGTATCATCCAAGAAAAACAGCAGTGCACGGCTCCAATGTGTATTCTGTGCTATATCGCTGCTGCAATGCAAAGCTTTGCAATAGTAGTTTAACCCAATATTTATCAAAATAATACTTGATTAAGCTCAGGAAGTAAATACACTACATGCTATGCCACCAGGCCATAAAAAGCAGGAAGGTGCCAGGCTTGGCACCTGACCTACGTTGAATTAGCTGTCTTAGGGCGGATTGAGTTGGGGAGGTTGGGGGTCACTGTAATTGGCCTCCATGCTTTTGGGCCAGGAAGGGGATGAATCAACCAGAGTTCACTCTTCAGATGGCTATCTTGTCACCCTTGCTGGAAACTCATCTACTGCTGAATCCCTCATTCATGGCTTTGTTACTGCTAGACTTGATTATTCCAATGCCCTCTGGTCAGACTTCCATCTTCCACCCTACATAAATTTGTGCTTATCCAAAACACTGCTACAACATCCATTTCATCCATCACTCCTATGCTCACTTTTGTACATTGGCTCCCAGTTGAGCAGAACGCTGATTTTAAAATTTGCATCCCAAATTTGCACTCAGTGTGGTCGGGGGTGGGAAAAACGATGTTTTACCCACTGGTTGCAATGGCGGCTTCTCACACCGTATCATCCCAGTCCTGCCAGATTAATTATGCATTCCCGGGAAACACGCAGTTTTGATGGCGGCCAGGCTCTCATTCGCCTGCCACGTCATCACATCGCTGCTTCCTCATGCTGGGCACCATATTTAAAGTGCATCCACGCACACACCTCTCAGTGCTTCCAGCCCAGGACTGCTGCATGGAAGACATAGCCCTGAAAGGCAAGAAGACTGCAGCCCCTCGGTTTAATGATGCGTCACTCAAGCGCCTTTTGGATGCAGTGGAGGCTCGTCGTGATGTCCTCTACCTCCACTCTGGCTGCAGGATGGGCAGCAATATCAGTAATACAGCTTGGGAGGTGGTGGCAGCAGTGGTCAGCGCCAATGCCCTGCAAAAGAGGACAGACACCCAGTGCTGAAAACGGATGAATTATCTCCTCCGTTCCACCAGGGGAAGTCACTCATGTCATTATTCTCAACTCACAAACCCATCACAGGCAAAGGGACCTCACTTACTGCCAGTTCAAGGGACATCACCTTTCACTCTCTCATACACACTTTCATTGTCCTCATCCCATCCGTGGGACCACTTCACCATCCACACATGCCAGGCATACTTAGCATCTGGCCTGGCAGGTGTCCTGCTTACACTCTTTCCATCTCTATTCATGCAGGACAAGCTGGCACACAACAGGAGGGAGAGGTCACAGACCGGTGGAGAATGCCTGAAATCAAGGTCCTCACAGACTTTGAAAACAGAGTCATCCAGCTGGCCAGCGAAGATCTGGACTAGTCCTATGCTGACAGTGAGGTTGGCGGTGCTCTACCAAGTGAGGATCCAGCAGTGCAACATCCATTAGGCAACCATGCTGTGAGTGATGTGTCCTTTTTCACTGGTCACTGCCATGCACTAATTATTTCTCCTTACTTTCACAGGTACATCTGCCAAACAGCCAAGGGAGTCCACGACCCAGGTCCTCAACTCAAGCCCTGAAGAAACCTCTGAAGAGGAATCTGAAGGCACCTTCATTGAAGACCCATCACAGTGCTCACCCACACCCTCCATAAGCGCAGAGACACACATCTCGGTGGGGCTTAGATTTAGAGTACCCTCGAGTCACAATCTGGTAAGCACATCACACTGTGTGATCCACAGCATCTGACAGCAGACACTTCCCAGATCTCCGGCCCTTGGAGGGCCGCTGGAGGCCAGAAATTTACTGAGTCCGAGTCAGATGAGGAACCTCTGGACTCGGCCATGTCACAGTTGCTGGAGCTGCAAAGGCAAGCTTGGGAACATCAGGAAGGGACGTCCGCTGCACTCCTCAGATTGCAAGGCATGATGGAGGAGTCTAGCCGTCTTCAGGCTGAGGTGATAGTGTGGGCATGCCAATACATCAAGGCCAACACTGGAAAGATGACAGCCGCCATGGAGATCTCTGTCCCAGATGTTGCTCTTGCACTGCTGTGCGGGCTGAACTCCATCATTAATGCCATAGTTGGCCTCCAACAGTGTCAATGTGAGAGGTGTGGGGGCAGCTCGATCTCACTCCAGCTACCCCTTCTCCAGTCAGGGGCCCTTGGGCACCCACAGGGAGGGAGAGCAGCAGGTGCATACCCAGGGCCATCCACCCAATGACTCCAGGAGTGCCCAGCCCATCCAAACCCCCTCTTCTGGTGATTGCAGCAGCTGTAGCTCCACAGGTCGAGGGGGGTACCACTGTCACACAGCAAGACCCTGAAAGCAGGCTGAGGCCCTCCAAGTCTCAGACCTCCAGAGGACACCCACCAAAGACATCATAGACAAGGTGTAACAGTCAGAAGGCTGCCTCTACCTCCGCTGTGGATGTCCGGGGAGCACCAAGGTGTAGTGATAGGGTTAGGAAGGTGAAGAAGATGTAACTCTTTCGAGTACATTCACAGTTCTTGACTTTTTTTTTTTCCGGCAGTGGGACATGAACCCACAACCTTCTGACTCAAAGGTGAGAGTGCTATGAACTGAGCCACAGCTGACACCTCGTGAAGAAGATGTAACTCTTTCGAGTTATCAACAGTCACAGATTGTAACTCTTTCGAGTACAATCACAGTTCTTGGTTTCCGGGAGTGGGACATGAACCCACAACCCTCTGATTCAAAGGCGAGGGTGCTATGAACTGAGCCACAGCTGACACCTCGTGAAGAAGATGTAACTCTTTTGAGTCAAAACAATAAACTAAATGAGCAAAAACAAGGGAGAAATCAAGCGCAGCCCCTAAGTCAGGTCAGCTGTAAAATCAAGGAAAAACTTTAAAGGAACCTTACAAACATCAAACTAAGATGTGATTAAAGGGGTCAACAAAACACCCCAGACCCCGCGGTGCCCACCGAGCACGGAAGGCCTCGATGGTGCCGGCAGACACCGCGTGCTCCCTTTCCAGGGACATCCGGCCGCGAACGTAGCCGCGGAAGAGGGACAAACAATCGGGCGGGACTCCCCCGTCGATCGCCCGCTGCCTGGACCTGTTGATGGCCAACTTGGCCAGACCCAGGAGCAGGTTCACGAGGAGGTCCTCCTCCTTCCCGACCCCCTTCCGCACCGGGTGTCCGTAGATCAGGAGCGTGGGACTGAAGTGCAACCAAAACAGTAACAAAAGATTTTTTAAATAACTAAAAAGGGAGTGCAGCCTAAGACACCCTATATACACGTGGTCCACGGACTCCACAAGACCGCAAAAAGGGCAGGTGTCTTGGGAGTCCGTGAACCTACACATTTTACGATTATAGGGGACTGCTGCATGCAACACCCTCCAACCCAGGTCCCCGATAGAAAGAGGGAGAACACCTCCGTAGAGGGCCTCCCATCGGGGGCCTCTGCCGCCGGACGGCAACAAGGCACGCCAGGGCGTGTCCGGGCGGCGGACCAGGGCGAGAAAATGGAAGGTGTGCAGCAGCAGTCCGTACAGAAAACCCCTCCGCGCCGTGCCAAATGGCACGGAGGGCATGTCCCCGAGGCGGCTCATATTATTGCGGGGCACCGGCACCCGAGGGAGGGTTCGGGGCTTGGGGAATATTTAGACTTGTAACTCTTTCGAGTTATCAACAGTCACAGATTGTAACTCTTTCGAGTACATTCACAGTTCTTGGTTTCCGGGAGTGGGACATGAACCCACAATCTTCTGATTCAAAGGCGAGGGTGCTATGAACTGAGCCACAGCTGACACCTCGTGAAGAAGATGTAGTTGCACAGCTTGGACACGGGTGCTAATCACTTGTACATACTGTTCATTATTGTAAATAAACAAGAATGTCTCCCTGCCTATGACTCCTTGTTCTGATAAGCAGTGTTCATGTCACTCAAATGTGAAACCTTGGTTCCTGCACAAGATAAGGGCAGGAGTCTCAGACCAGGGCCTCTTCCTGTGCTTTATGCAGCCTTCAGACCAAAGTGATGGTCCGGCCTCACACTCACTGGACACATTACTGATGCCTGCACCTCAATGGTGCTTGTCATTGCTGCCAGAATGTCATAGGCAGGTGTCACAGAGTTCCGTCATTCTCTCTGTGTGAGCTCAGCACATTTAAGATGGGGCTGGCCCCCATCTTGTCAGCATCTATGACCAGTGATGCTGTGCTCCTGAAGGGGTCAGGTGCTGAAGGCTGACAAAGGATCAAGTGCATTTAAAGTTTCACGGCTGCGTCTCCATGATATGACCCTGATCACAGAGTGCAAGTGAGCTGCCCTCAGCCGGAAAGGAGTCAGACATTCACAGAGCCTATGTGAAGATCTTTAGAGTATCCTCACTGCATACAGTCATCATCCTCCTGGAATCTTGTGACTATTAGGACCTCCGCTGTGTCTCCATGACAGGAGGAGGAGGCAGCAGTGGAAAAGCAGCAGGGGGAGTGGCGGACGGTGAAGAACAAGAAAAGTAAGAGGGAGCGAAGAAGAAGCAAAGGCGTTTCCCAGAGAAGCGGCAAGAGGCGTCTCCCATCCGACACGGATGACAAGGGCAGCAGCTCTTCGGATGATGAAGTGCCAGAGCGGCACCGACAGAAGAGGCGGCAAAGCTCCAGGGCGTTGGAGGACGAGACACCCGAGCTCCAGAAAATTGGAGACAACAAGGAGACCAGCGCACCCCAACTTTGCCTGCAACCTGAGGAGGCCAGTGCACCACAGCCCCTGGAATCTGGGAGCAGTGAGGCAATCATCGCACCCCAGCTCCAGGAAGCCGGGAACAGCAACACCCCAGAGGGGGTGAGTTTTGGAGAAGCTTCTCCAGCAAAGGTCATCTCAAAACCCGCTCTCTACGTGAACCTCCAGATGCCACTGGAGCAGAACACGGCCAAGGAGATCTACCTCAGCCCATCCAAAGTGAAGGAATTTGAGCTCACTACGGGTATGAAGGAGCAGACTAAAGGTCTGGGACTCTCAGAGACAGTGGGTTTGGTAGGAGAATAAATGCTTTAAAATGGGTTTAAAGATTGTATCCATAAATGTGCGTAGCATTAAATCTACTACGCGATGTGTTGCGACCTTGGACTACCTAGCCAAGGTCAAAGCTGACCTGTTGTTTCTGCAGGAGTGTGCGATACCGCACCTCAGCTCCTACAGGCAATGGTCACGATGGTGGTCCCACGGGCCATCGATCTGGTCGGGCGGAAACGACTCTCGTTCCTCCGGCCTGGGTATTCTGCTGCGGGGAGGCAACTTCACCGTCTCCGAGGTCAAGGAGGTGGTGGGCGGGCGACTCCTCGTAGCAGACGTAATGTACAAGAACGCTCCACTCCGGTTAATTAACGTGTATGGCCCGGCACAAGGGGCTGAGCGGCTGGAGGTTTTTCAGCAGCTCCCACTGCTGCTGGCGACCTCCAGGCCGGTCATTCTGGGCGGGGATTTCAACTGCATCATCGATGCGGCTGGACGATCCGGCAGGGCCGGAAGCAGATTGGACGCTACGTCCAGATCCCTGATGGAAACAGTTAAGGATGCCAAGCTGCACGACGTCTTCAGCAACCCTGCAGACGGAGCGCAGCGTAGATACACCTGGTCGCGGCCAGACGGGTCCATTCGTTCCAGGATAGACTTCCTGTTTGTGTCCCGTGCATTCACAGTCAGATCCACCGAGGTCAAGCCGGTGTTCTTCTCTGACCACTGCCTCCTACTGGCGGACTGCCACTTGGAGAAGGACCTGAGGGTGGGCAGGGGGGCATGGAAGCTAAATGTGCAACTGCTGACCCCAGAGAACATTGAGGAGCTCAAGAGGGATTACAAAGGTTGGAGAACCGTGAAACCCCTCTTTGAGTCCCTGACACACTGGTGGGAAGTGATCAAGGGAAGCATCAAGAGGTTTTTCATCCGCAAAGGCACCCAGAAAGCTAGAAAGGAACAGAGGGAAATGTCCCGACTCCAGAAAAAGATGCAGAATCTGCTCCGGCTGCAGTCGATGGGGGTCGATGTCAAGGAGGAGCTCCAAGAGGTGAAGGGCCAGCAAGCCTCGCACTTTGCCTCGGAGGCCTCCAAGATCATCTTCCGTTCCAGGGTCCGCTCCGTGGAGCAGGATGAGACGTGCTCACGTTTCTTCTTCCAAAAGGTACACAGAGAGCGCTCTGTGATCAGCAGCCTGAAGGAAGAAGACGGCTCAGTAAAGTCATCACGGTCCGACATTCTGAGGATCAGCAAATCCTTTTATGCCGGACTGTATGACGTGAAGCCCACGGACAGCACGGCCTCCCAGTCCTTCCTGTCCTCTATCACGGAGGTCTTAGACCACAGTACGCGGGAGAGCCTAGACAAACCGCTAACTCCTGATGAACTGACTAAGGCCCTCGAGTCCTTCGAGAAGAGTAAAACCCCCGGAAGCGACGGCTTGCCGGCGGAGTTGTATTCGGCTCTGTGGGACTTGATCGGCCCAGACCTGCTAGGAGTGTACGAGAGTATGCTCCTGGCCGGTAGTATGTCAGAATCCATGAGGAAAGGCATCATCACCCTCATCTACAAGCACAAGGGGGAAAGGGAGGAAATTAGAAATTGGCGACCCATTTCACTGTTGAATATGGACTATAAGATTCTGTCCAAGGTCATCGCCAATCGGGTCAAATCCGCTCTGGAATTGGTGATTCACCCTGACCAGACCTGCTCTGTGCCAGGCAGGAAGATCTCTGACAGCCTGGCGCTGCTCAGGGATACGATTGCCTATGTACAGGACAGGGGTGTGGATACCTGCCTCATCAGCTTGGATCAGGAGAAGGCCTTTGACAGAATATCGCACACCTACATGGGGGATGTGCTCTCCAAAATGGGGTTTGGGGAGGGAATTCGAAATTGGATCCAACTGCTCTACACTAACATCAGTAGCGCAGTCTCAATCAATGGGTGGGAAACAGATAGCTTTCCGATTAAATCTGGAGTCAGGCAGGGCTGTCCTCTCTCGCCTGTCCTTTTCGTGTGCTGCATAGAACCCTTTGCCGAGTCCATCAGGAAGGATCCGGGCATAAGAGGAGTGACGATCCCAGGCAGTGGAGGCACTCAGGTAAAAGCCTCCCTGTACATGGACGACGTCGCCGTCTTCTGCTCGGATCCGCTGTCGGTGCGCAGACTGATGCACATCTGCGACCAGTTCGAACTGGCCTCGGGAGCCAAG
The DNA here is from genome assembly GCF_964194155.1 of Cetorhinus maximus. NCBI lineage: Eukaryota > Metazoa > Chordata > Chondrichthyes > Lamniformes > Cetorhinidae > Cetorhinus > Cetorhinus maximus. The sequence continues at coordinate 82,956,638 of NC_135892.1, read as the reverse complement.
GTAAATCGTGGGAAGAGCGAGGCCATGTTCTTTGGGAACTGGGCTGACCGATCCTTTGTCCCCTTCACTGTCAGGGCTGACGGCCTGAAGGTGCTGGGGATATGGTTCGGAGGGACCGGGGCATGCGTTAGAAACTGGAAGGAGCGAGTGGCTATGGTGAAAAGGAAACTGGGCATGTGGGAGCGACGCTCCCTCTCCATTGCGGGTAAGAACCTGGTCATCAGGTGTGAGGTACTCTCGCTGTTGCTGTACGTGGCGCAGGTCTGGCCCATTCCAGACTCCTGCGCGATGGCGATCACTCGAGCCATCTTCCGCTTTATCTGGAGGTCGAAAATGGATCGTGTCCGCAGGGACGCGATGTACAAGCCTCTAGATAAAGGGGGAAAAAACGTGCCCAACACCGCCCTCATACTGATGGCCACCTTTGTGTGTGGCTGCGTCAAGCGGTGCGTAGACCCTCAGTACGCAAACACCAAGTGTCACTACGTGCTGAGGTTCTACCTGTCCCCGGTGTTGCGAAGGATGGGTCTGGCCACGCTGCCGCGGAACGCTCCAAGTAGTTGGACCGTGCCGTACCACCTGTCCCTGGTGGAAAAATTTATGCAGAAAAACACCTTTGACCACAAGTCCATCAGGCAGTGGTCAGCACGTAACGTCCTAGAGGCCCTGAGGGAAAAGGAGAGGGTGGACCCTGTGGGATGGTTCCCCGAGCAGACTGTCAAAGTCATTTGGCAGAATGCCTCATCGCCAGAACTTTCCAACAAGCACCAAGACGTAGCTTGGCTGGTGGTGAGAAAGGCCCTCCCCGTCAGATCCTTCCTACACGCCAGGAAGCTCACCCCCTCTGCACGTTGCCCTCGAGGTGGCTGCGGTGGGGAAGAGACCGTTGTTCACCTCCTTGTGGATTGTGCCTTTGCAAAGAAAGTCTGGAGAGAGATGCAGTGGTTGCTGTCGAGGTTCATCCCGAGCAGTTCTGTGACACAGGACTCTGTGCTCTACGGGCTGTTCCCAGGGACACACACCGAGACAAACATCAACTGCAGCTGGAGGATCATCAACTCGGTGAAAGAGGCGCTTTGGTCTGCCCGAAACTTGTTGGTCTTCCAGCACAAAGAGTTGTCCCCGACCGATTGTTGCGGACTGGCACAATCCAAAGTCCAGGACTACGTGCTGAGGGACGCACTAAAGCTTGGGGCAGCTGCCGCAAAGGCGCAATGGGGAAGGGTCGCTGTCTAAGACCTTTCTGCCACAGCGCACCGAGAGACTGGGAACTGTTTAGAGCCCCTCGGGCTGTACAGATCAAAATGAAAGGCTGTAAATGATTGTAATATTGTTTGTACTGATGCACCTGGTGATACATTTTGTAAAAGTTTAACCTGGATTGTACCCTTGTAATGTTGTTTTTGAAATGGTTTTGAATGTGATTGAAGATATTTTATGAATAAAGTATATTTTTACAAAAAAAAAGTTACTGCTCCATGGCCAGCTTTTGCAAGGAGATTGTACAATGTGCACAGTCGTTGAACTGTTCTGCAGTTCACTAAAATGTTCATTAGTTTGCACTCTGTGCCCGAGGGCTGAAAATCCCTGAAGCACTTGCTGACACTTTAATGCCTCTGCGTTGCTTGAGTGGGCAGATAAGCTAGAGGCCTGACTCCAAGCATGTCAATGTGACTGCACCTGAGCTGTCTCAGCTGCGGTGGAATGGTCACTTTTTATACAAGGTTTCCCTGATGCGTGGCCACTTCTCGCCACACATCTCGCACATGCGTGTGCACTACCATCAACTGCAGTGCAGCCCTTGCCCCTCACCCCCACCCTCAACTCGCCTCAATCTTGAAGCCCAACAGACGACCCTTGTGAGTGCTGTGTAACGTTACTGTGCACTCACCTCAGAGTCCCCCTCAAATTATAGCCTGCCAAGTACTCTACATGCTGTTGTGAAATACGTCAGTGTGCAATCATGCCGATGTGCTCGGACGATCCAGTGTGGGGGGATGATTCCAGCGGGCTGGGCTTATAATGGGATGCAGATGTATTAGAATGAGGAAACACAGCTCACCACTGACGGGCAGAATGGACGATTGCAAGCTGTTTTCATGACATCGTGAAACTGATTTTTGGCTTTCTCGCCATATTGTCCGCTCACGCTGCTGAATTGGCCAATGCCAGAGGGCACATAAATCTCCACCCCTTGTTTTCAAATCCCTCCATGGCTTCGTTCCTTCCTAACTCTATACTGCTAGCCCTCCAACCCACCAAGATATACTTTATTCTAATTCTGGCCCTTGTTCATCACCAATTATGAAGGAATTAAAATCAGGGATGTGCCTTCAGTTGACAAGCCCTGGGATTCCCTCCCTACTCTGCCTTTCTACCTTGCTTTCCTCCTTTAAGGTGCTCTTTAAAACCTATCTTTTTGACCAAGCTGTTGATCACCAACCCAAATATCACTTATGTGGTTTGGTGTAAAATTTTGTTTGGTAAGTCTCCTGTGAAGTGCCTTGGGATGGTTTACTCTATTGAAGACACTTTACAAATGCAAGTTGTTTTTGTTGTTGTTGAAAATGCAACATGTGTGTGGATGGTGGATGAGCACGAGGTTTGTTTAAGCTGTGATATTTTCCATGGCGGAATAGCCTGTCAACACTTGTGTGCATTTTTCTCCATTTACCAGTGTTCGCAAAACAGATGGGATGAGTACTTAATTGACGTTTCCAATAATATTAGCGAATGGAAAATGATAGCCCTCAATTTGTGAACTCACCCATAAATAATTGGCATGTAAGCAAGTAACTAGGCGTCAGTGAGCCATATGAAATGGTCATGAGCTGTGCTCTGACAGAAGTCACCTGTCCAGGAGACCAAGGGAGAAAAATTTAAAAAGTAATACATTTAATAAATATAAATGCATTTTGATTAAAAATTAGTTGCTGGAGTCAGACCTGAAACACTGCCACCTGCAGCAAAATGGTAGTTTTGAAAAAAAGATAACCATGCTTTCGTGGATGGAACAACTTATAATATCTGCTCACATGGGGGCTAGGAGGGGAAGTCAGATGCTCAGCATGTAGTAAAAATCTAGCCTCTTCTAACTCATCTTCTTTGTCTTTTTCATAGTACAGACACAAAGGATCATCGAGAAATTATTTCTCCAGTACAGATGTTCCTCTCCTCAAACACTCTATTCACAATATAATGCCAGGACAAGTCTTCAAAGAAATTCTAGAACAACAACCAGCCAAAAGTGATGGTACTGACAAATCTCCTGTAAGCTTCAGTCAGGAAATCCAAAACGGTCTTTGCCATGTAGCACTCTTCTCAGAGACACCACTGTGCCACTCAGAAGGCTACTTTTACAGTCACAGTTCTCTGAGAGGTCAGGCTAAGGGAAAAAAATTGGGGGAATGGCACAGTAACATATTGGCCATGCCCACCTGAGTGGCAACGCTAACTGCTATTGCGGGCAAGTTTGGCTGGCTGTTTTATCAGACTGATTGGAATGGTATGCCACAATGCTGCCCTGTTTTACTTCATTTCACTCCTCAATGCATCCTAAAAGCAGATGGCTTTTCGCTTGAAAATCTAGGCCCCTGTGTAAATAGCAAAGTGTTTGATCGAATGTAGGTCACATGTACTTCACAATATGACAGAGATTTTAGGAATATTTAGCAAATATGCATAAGCATTGAGTTGACAGTATCAGGATAATTTATTAATTGAGTGGTTTGTAGGAACTGCAGTAACTTTCAAAGCTCATAAATGATTATTAAATTATCCACTATGGGCTGGTTGTAAAGCAAATTAGTGAATGCATTCCAGTGTGGCTAAACATAAGTGGCCCTTCTCTTCAAGCTGTGTGCTCATCTCAAGATTTGGGGATTAATTTTTCTGCACAAGTAAGATATTTTTTCAAACAGTTATGTACATCAAAGAACGTTATAAAATACTTTGCAAATCTTATTTGAAAATAAACATTGCAACCTGAAAACAAAATCCCTTCATATGATACCTGCCGGACTTGAGAGTATATCTATTTTTGTTTAAGATTGTAGTGAAGGGGTTGCTGATTGAAAGAACATTTTATGTTAAAACATTTTCTCTCCTAGTTTTGTTTTGAAGCCACTGACTCATACTCCACAGGCAATGTCTTCCAGCAACTTGCCCAAAAGGGCATTCTACACATGTCGAACTTTACCGAACTCCTGTACCTTGGAGGACAATCACGGCTTTGCCTGATCATGTCTGCACCTGACATCCATCAGTGATAAGAAACAGAAATTCTGGCAGTTTTTTTTTCCCCTCTCCCTAGCCTCAGGGATGCCAAGTTCAATTGCAACACTCTCGCAGCTGCTGCAGCTAAGATCAGCAATCTCTGGCGTGTACAGCTCGCAATCACGCTGTGCGGAGGCAGATTAAGAATTCTTGGGGTTCTGGAACCCTGCACAACCCCTTAACCCCTTCTGTTTGTGAGCTGTGATGGGAGGTGTTAATGCTTATATTGTAACGTACTCCCACCTGTGCCTTGCCCCCTTCTGACAGTATTTTAAAATATTTGAATATTTCGATCCAGTAGTTGTATGCAGTTTTTCTAAGCCCTGGTGAGTTTTATCACAGGCCCCATGTTCAGCTGGGGTCCCTGGGCACCAGCTCCATGAATCCACGCAGTAATCCATCCCTGGCACCTGCATGCAGAGCATGTAGCCACCAAATTATTGGGAGAGTCAGGCTGAAAGAGTTTAATTGTGTATGAGAACTGAACAGAGGAAATAACCGGAATATTTTAGCGTGGGAGTTGATTAGTTGCCTGTGTGCTGTGATGTTGCAGCTGAATTAATATGCTGTCACATGTCTAATAATACACACTGTTATTTAGCAGTTTGATTCTGACATGTGTGTGTCTTGTTTTATAACACCAATAACATTCTAATCTTTGGGTAATATGGAAAGGAATTTTCCAGAGGCTAATTATCTAGCACTGAGTTATTACAATGTTCTTCCTCCAGGACATGAGCCTCTATATTTATACATATTGTAGAATTTCTCAATAAATGAACAGAAAATCCTCTATGGAAGGAAACATGGGATTTTACTGAAACTCTTTGCATCTGACTTTTGACCTCCATTTGAGGAAATTTTGCGTTTCTAACCTCTGTTTTGAATCAGGTCTAATTCAATGTCCAATAAAAATGAATCTTTATTACCTGTTCTTTGTTAAGAGTGACATATTAAACAGCACACATGTTGGACTCATGTGATAAAATATCTTTTACAGATTAGTTCTATTTAACAGAATTTACTGTGACAAGGAAGAGCTTATAAATTTTGTAGGGAAAAATACCACCAATGATGGCATCCCTTAATTTCTGGGTTTGGTCTTCAGTCTCTGCTAAATTAGCTGATCTTAACTCGGGAGGTAGTAAAGGTGTTACAATTGTCTTTAGTGCTCTTGGACTAATTGGAGGAAATCAAACAACTTTCCTAGTCCCGATCGTTAACTGCTTGTGCCTGATAGGAAATGCATGAGTGTAGTAATCAAATTGTAGTAATCAAATAAGGACAAGATCAGGCCTAGTGGCATTCCATAGTTGAATGACCTGCTGACATGTATGTTTTACATGTACAACTGCCTTTAATGCCCTCAGGTGTTTCCCAGGACCGTCATCAAATAAGAACATAAAAACATAAGAAATAGGAGCAGGAGTAGGCTATTCGGCCCCTCAAACCTGCCCTGTCATTCAATAAGATCATGGCTGATCTGCCCCAGGCCTCAACTCCTCTTTTGTGCCAGCTCCTCATAGCCCCCAACTCCCCAATATTTCAAAAATCTATCTACCTCCTCTTTAAATACATTTAGTGATCTAGATATGAATTGACACTGAACTATGTAAAATGACCAAAAGCTTGGTTAAAGAGGTATCTAAGGTATAGGGAGTGTTGTAAAAAAGGAGAGTGAAATAATGAGGGGGAGAAGTTAGAAGAGAAAATTTAAGATATTTGGGGCTACGCAACTGAAAGTATGATCGTCTTTGGTGGAGCAATGAAAATCGGGGATGCACAAGAGACCAGAACTGAAGGAGCGCATCTCGGCGGTCTGCAGGGCTGGAGGAGGTTACAGAGATTTGGAGCAGAGAGGCTTTGGAGGGATTTGAAAGCAAAGAGGGGAATTTTAAAAATGTGACGTTGCCAATGTAAGTCAGTATGTCCAGCCGCACCGATGAAAAAGAGCTGCTCTGGTGAGGTACTGGACGTATCTGAGAGTGTGGGACAAATAAGGCTGGTACCTCTTTAAACCATCACATTCTATGTGCCCTGAACTGGCCTGAATAGCATAACCTGTCTCAAATGATTAAACCCAGAGAACTATGCATTCCCCATGAGGAAAAAGGGGAACGATGATGTGCTCATCATCCAGACTTGATCATGCATTAAAATATTGAAGTTCTGTGCAAGGCCATTTTAGGCCATCTTAAAATGTTGCACAATATAGGGAGGGGTGTGACAAGATGTGTTTCTGGCCATTTTCTTTGCCCCTTCTTTCCTGGGAATCCCTCCATGTTTTTGCCTCTCCCAATCTCTGTAACCATTGCCAGCACTACCCCCTCAGCTTCCACCCCCCAAACTCTCTTGAGTCTAGTCAATTCGGCATGTACCCCTCCCTTGAACTAGCACTGGGATCTAATCACATAGATCCCATGTTCTGGAATTCTTTCCCTAAACATGTGAAGCACTTTTGGAACATTCCCTAAGATCCCATAGGCCTCTCTGCCAATCTGTTCCAAAATCCTCTTAAAACTTTGACCAAACTTTCATTCATCGCTCCTCATATCCCCATTTCAAACTTGGTTTCCATGTTTTACCCTTATGTATCAAAAGCATACTTATATATATTAAAAGTGATCTATAAATACAAGTTATTGTTATGAGAAAATTTGACCTTCAGAGTCAGTCACTCATTGTCATTATGACATGGAATCATGTGGATTAATTAAAATGATGGAGTGTAGGCACAGAAGCAATAAAGGGATAACTTAACAAGGCTCTGGTTCTGAAAACAAACCCCCATCTAGTGAGGCTCTGAGTTGTGACTGGAGTTTCCCAGTTGCCCCATTAACAAATTTAGCTTGGTAAAACTTGGTTATGGAGCAACTAACTCAAAACTCTCAAACCTGGGGTTGCAGCCTGCTCAGATTTTACTCGCACCAATCTGCCTTCTGTTTGATGATTTAAAACTCAAACTTGCAATCTATTTGTTCAGATAATCTAAATGCAGTCCCCAGCTGAAGATCCCAAAAAATGAGTTTGCAACTTCAAATGCAAATGCTTAGTTCAGATTTTCTTCCACACACTCCAGCCAGCCCCTAGGAACTATTTGCATGGACTGTAGGAGTAAACACACAAAAACTTCTTCAAGATTGAAAAACACTTTTATTGGACTTCTCACAATTGCCATGCAGCAAGCCACATTAAACACTATCCTTATCTATCCTCCTACGGAACACTTCTGAAAGTTTCCCTAAGAACACAGGGTTTTACCCATTCAACCCTGGATGGGAGGCCCTGTGTCTCAAAGGGGTTAAAGGGTTAATTGTATGAAATTTTAGTGGAGACTATCTATGAGGAACATTATCAGACTATGAACCTTTAGGTAATAAAAGCTTCAGAAATCCAACAAACACGCTGCTAAGAAAAAGACAATAGAGTAATAGAAGAGGGAAAATAATCATCTATTTCACTTTCATCCTAAATCTCAGCCCCTGCTTTCCTGACAGCTGACAGTGGTTGGGGGAGGGTGTTTACGATACTTTCACATGATCGTCATGGCACAGTTTTTGGATGCTGTTGAAAGGCCTTCTGTTCCACGAAAGGCCTCGAAAGTTTATCATCTTACGAGACAAAAGGAAGAGAGCCCCATGCCAGCGGATGAGTAATGGGCATGGCCTACACACAATGCCTTCTATCCAGCCTTAAATCTACATGCTGTTCTAAGGCTTCCCTCTTTATCCAAAGCAACCATTGTCTCGGCTCTGGGAGACCAAAAACAACTCCTCGGGTGAGCGGAACGGTAGGCAAAGAGGGGCAAGCAGTATAGGGACCAACATTTAATCCCCAAAACCTGTAGTACCTCCTCCAGTTTATTTTACCATTCAGTATAAGCCTGTGAGGCTCTTTTTTAAACATTTCTCTTTGCATGTTTTTTACCGGTGTTGCAGCTCTCAGAGTGCATGCACATAGCTATAGGACAGGTTTAACTCCCAGGATTTAATCCACCCATTAAAAAAAAAGAGTCTGCAACTCAGACTGCTGCCCTCGCCCACCATTTTCCCACAATCATTGAATAAAGGGTCTCAGAAAAGTTTCAAAACAGCCTTAAACAAGGCCCACCATTAAAATGCAAAGAACAGAGAATGTAATTCATCCTATTTACATTCAGACTCCAGAGGCCTGAAATTCTGATGGATTAATGTACTTACAACAAACTGAGCATATCACATTTTCTTAGAAAACATAGTTTTCATTTCAATCTTTTGAAAAATGGAAGCCTGCAATTTAAGAATAGTGATGGATCTTTTCTTTTTTGAAACTACTATTTTCCATCATTTTGGTGTTGAAAATATTTACACAATGTGGTCCATGTTATCTGCGTCTGAGGCTTTAGCAACGTGTTATTCTATTTAAGCCCTAAAATGTTTCCAGGGACGGAGTACTGTTTGCAGAAGAAGCTGTTGAATGTTGCTGACCAGTTTTATTGCTCAAATTCTTTATAAAGTGGAACCATATGCACAGATTGCTACCATGTATGATACTTTAGAATGGGTACATTTAACATTATGGCTACTGTATAAGGAGAGCTCCTCAATAATACAGCATATTCATGTAATTGGAACAAGCCAAAGGCACAGCTGCAGGAAACGCTACATGGAAGATCTCCAGGGCCCCATTTAGAAGTAGGTACAGAGGATCCCCTGTAGCAGGATTCAAAAATTAAAATCTAACTTGCTACTGTACTAATTTACTGGACCAATCCAATTTTTACTGGCTCAAAGCCCCCATCGACAATGGGAATTGTCTCAAGTTCTCTTTGACTTTGCTTACCGAGAAGCCAGCATGCTGATGGTTGTGCTAACATTGATGTAATTTTATTGCATACTTCTGTGCAATAACTGATGGTTGCATCAATTATGTCAGACACTGAAAAGCTTCATAGTTTCTTTGACCACATAAAAAAATGGATGAAGCAGCAAAGCCATCATTGAATTACAGTGAGCTTAGATTTTGCCTGATTTAAATCTTGCACAAAAGTCCACTCATTCCCTGGAAGGGGTAAGGGAAAGCTGGGGGGTCAGGGTGTGGGGGTGGGGAAAGCTGAACATTCACACTAATCATTCTTGGGCACCTCCAAGTGGCATTGTTATGGGGTGGCATTCGTGGAGGTGAGGCAGGGATTTGCCTGCCTACACTCTTGGTCAGGATGTTGCAATTAAACTTGGACTTTATTTCCTTGAGTTCAGAAGGTTTGAGGTGATCTAATCAAAGTATTTAAAATGAGAAAGGGATTCAAGAGGATAGTTACATAAACTGGAATTTTATGACCCCCTGGACGTGGTTTGGGGGGGTCGGGTGAGGGGTGGTGGGGGGTGAGTAAAATTGGGCGTCATACCAGCAGTGCCATTCCAAGTGCCTATCCACCCTGCTGCAATTTTACTTCGGGCAGCCCACTTGCCCATGGGTCAATTGCAATCCTTAAGTAGCCAATTAATGGTCACCTAAGGGCTTCCTCCACTGACACGGGATTTCACTCATAGTGCAGGAAGCTGGTTGCAAGTGTCCAGCCCACCAGGTGAAACCTGGAGGACTGGTGGTAGGGCAAGAGGTAGTGCCTCCTTTTTTGGGCCACCGGTGCCCCCAAGGTATCTTGCCCGCATTTCCCCTCCCAGTCTTGCCTGTGCATACCGAGCCTGCAACCCCCCCTTGCCAGGTTTCCAGCCTGGCCCCAGTGAGACCCTGGATTTACCTTTGTTTGAACTCGGTCGTAACTCGTTTCCCTCTGGAACTGCCAACAGTCCCAACACTGGCTACTGCTCCCGGTAGTGTTCGGGGACAAGAGAGCTGCCAGTCATTTGATTGGCCAGCAGGTCCTAGAGCTGGGACTTCCTCCCCAATCAGGGAAGAAGGCCCGCCTCAAGCCAATTAATGACCCGACGGCAGTTGAATGGCTACAGCACGAGCCAGCCAAGAGGCCACAGGCGTGGCGGGGACCCCTCTCCCAGCGCAAAATTCAACCTATGGAAACAATTTACACTGGTGGAGGAATCCATAACAAGAGGGTGTAATCTTAAAATTAGAGATAAGCCAATTAATAGTAAAATCAGGAGGCAGTGAAAATCTGAAATTCTCTCCCTCAAAAGACTGCAGATGCGGGGACAATTACAGTTTTCAAGACAGAGACCCGCAGATTTTTATTAGGAAAGGATATCAAGTGATATGGGTCACAGGCACACAAATGAAACTGGTACTGATCAGCCATGATCTAATTGAACAGTGGAACAGTTTTGAAGGCCTGAATGGCCTGCTCCTGTTTCCAGGTTCTAATGTTGCATGGCAATGTGGGATGATAGAAAGAGGAAGGGGCTAAGAAGAGCATCAGCCAATTCTGTGTCACCATCTTCCAACCACAAGGTCAGGCACTGAAGCCTCCCTCCTCTGTGGAATCTGACTCACTTCTCCATGGGCAAAGTTTCTGCAATTCTAACTCAATAAAACTATTCTGTGGCGATTAAAGAGTGATTTCAACCATGCAAATTAACATACGTGAAAACCACCAGTATTTCAATGTGATATCAGAACTCATACACGTTAGATTAAGGCATATGATATGCAGAGATTTTGTGTGAGTTTGTACCTCTACCTTTGCAATCATTCACTGCCTTTGCCATATATGAATAAATAAGAGCCTGCCTAACTGCCATAACCACAGCTGCACTCTGACAGTCAGAGAAACACTTCCACAATCTGAAACATATGCAGTTTCAATATTCTTCCCCTTTAAGGCTTCCTTTATCTTTTACCCAGTATAAAAACTGCTTGATGAATCACAAAATACAGCTTTAAAACAAAAGACTATGATAAAGTTGAACATCTGGAATATACTTCGCAGAGTGGGAACTGCTGTAAAAGTACATAATGGCGTTGAAAGATGCAAACCTTTAGAAATTACAGTGAAATACATACATAGTTTGCCAAGCAACTTTATGCCTGGGTCAGGATTTCCATACAATGGGAATGAGTGAAAGGGAATTGCATTGGAATTCTATGCTTGGACAAGGATTATGCTTGAATTGCAGAGGCATCTATCCAGATGCCTCCTTTTATTACTTTTTATTTTAACAGGTTTTTGGCCTGATGCAGGTGTTTTTCATTAGCCGGAGTTGACCCTTAGATTATTAACTTTCTGCTTTCCTCAAAAGCTGTGCAAATATGGTCTCAAACTGAATAGAGTTATTGTCATGCAATATTCGAAACTAGGGCGCATACACCCACTGGTGTTATAAAACAAAATAACAAAGTATATATTGTAAATCAAATTATTGATCAATGGCCAAAGTTCTCAGTTTTATGGAAGCAAATGTGAAATTATTGGTTATCAAGGGAGTCATTATATTCGACTTAATTCGCAAAATGTTTTTGCTATAAAATTTTTAAATTTTCCTATGTGGCTGGGGAAAACAAACCAGAAACCAGCGTCATAAGGCTTTAAACTCGATTTTAATGCAACAGTTTTCTATTCAAAAGATAGCCTTCAGATAGCGTTTAAGAGATATTCTTTAGTGAAAGAAAGTCCTTGACCATCCGTCTGCATTGGTATGTTTATATGTGAACTCTTTTCTCCCCCCTTTTTGTCAGGCACAACATCTGACACAAATTAATCTGCAGGCCCTCAGAGTTGGTTCCCATCCGCTGCTGCAGAGCATTAGAATTGCTGATGATATTTTGGCCCTTCCCCCTCGAACAGCATAAAAGCAAGAGCCGAGCGGAACACTGGAGCTGCTTACTTTTTCTTCCTTCTATTATTCAGACTATTCACCCAGTTCAATTGGTCTGAAAGACACAGGGGAGATTGAAAACTCTCCACATCGCTATAAAGGCCTGAAATTAGTTAATTAATGTGAAGGCCCATTATGCATGTTTAACATATGAATGAGTGAGTGGGTTGACTTAGTTACAGAGCAGGAAAGAAGTGAGGATATTTGAGGTCTGCTCTGTAAGAGGAAAGGAATCTGGAACAATGAGGACATTTGTATGGGATTTGGGGAAGAATTTTAACAGAGCCCAGAGACTGAAATTAAATGAGGCATTAGAGAGTGTGAGTGGACTTGTGCATAGATTGGCACCAACTGTAAAGCAACTCAGTTCAGTCTGCCAAATTTCCTTTAGTATTTTTAGATTTAAATTGCTCCAGAAAAACATGTTAAATAGGGATAGCAATCTCTCAGATGAAAACGGGAAAACTAATAATGGCTGAAAACCAATTTAGAAAAATAAAAAGCCCTCATTGTTTTAAACTATTCTGGTGCAGAGCTATTGATATTATCTTCCAGAAAATCCTATACATTTTTTAAAAAAATCACAGATAAATTGAAACAATTGTTCTCCGGTCAGTTCATGGGCTTAGGCATTAATTGTACATTTTTCTGTCATCTGGCTCTTATGGTGAGTTGAAGATACCAATCTCCTTATTTCCTCTTGAACACCAGCTAAATTATGAGTGTGGGACGTTTTAGTAGCACAGCAATTCGATGGGCAAAGCATTTTTCTGTTTGGCTATTTTATGGTACAATCAGACCATTGAGTGGAGATCAGGGAAACCTTAAAGCTAACCTCAGTCCAACTCTGAATGGGAATTATATTTCATCGGCTGGATTGTGGGTACTCAATCAGAGTTGGGATGAGACTTATAGGTTGGCAACTTGCTGCTTCTGATTCAGACTTCTGAACAATGCAATTTGTAGTTGCTTTCTCTGTCGAATTAAAAAGAAAGAAGGCACTTGCATTGATATAGGGATGTTCACCACCTCAGGATGTCCTAAAGTGCTTAACAGACAATTAATGCTATTTGAAGTGTAGTCATTGTTGTGATGTAAGAAACATGGCAGCCAATTTGCACACAACATTCCTTAAACAGCCATGACAAGATACACTCTATCAGTGATGTTGGTTATGGGATGATTATTGGCCAGGATACAGGGTTTTCATCTGAGAACTTCCCCTGCAAATACTGCTAGAATTCACTGTTCACAGGTTTTATGTATAAGTTGTGTTTGCACTTTGATCAAAACTCTCAGGAGTTTTAGCTGGCGATATCGTCAAAACTCTTTTTGTTAAAAACATGCCATTCATGGGAGGCACAATAAAATATTTTGTGTCTGATCTTTAAGTTATGGATTGGTAACAGTTTCCGTTTTTAGATCTGAATCTTCTCCATTACATCTAGTTATCACAATTTCTGGTTTGGCAAAAGGGCACAAAGAGAACAGTGTGCCTGGGTAGTGCGGGATGGAATTTGTCATGACCATGGATCATAGCCCCAAATTACTTACGGACATATGGGACATTTAAGTAAGACATGTGTTTTTTAAAAAAGGACAAGCAAAAGCTGGCTGAGACTGTAAAGCAACCACTTGCTGAAAAATTCCTATGTGGATTACACTTGACCAACTAGTCCAGAGAGAATGGAATGTTACACCTAAAAAGGTACCAAGGCCTACTTCAGACAGAGACACTTGAAAGCAAAAGATGCAAGGCAAAAACTGAACCGTAATCTCCTGTGGTTGCAAAGATAATGGAGGCTGATTATCGTCTCAGCAGAAACCATTTCCTGTGAGTTATATCTCAGACTGTGGACCTGATGTGAGTCGAAAAGAAAGCAGATCTAGGCTAAAGACATGTTTGCTTTTTCCCGTCTAGGAATACACAAAAAAAGGGGTTAAAAAGCCAACTGCAACCCTTGCCTTTCTGTGCTAGTTCTAATGTTACAGGCCTGGTGTGCGAGGATGTGTTGCGAAGCTCACAGCTGAAGAACATGAACTAGGCATCCCTGAGCTTTCAGGTAAAAAAGTCCTCTCTCTCTGATTGCTGGAAACAAGTCACGAGCCAGAAAAGCCACAGTTAGAAAAGAAACAGGACAACTCCTTTCAGCTAACCTGCAGAAGCAAGAATCTCCAAACCAACTGCTAAACTGCCAAAGTCAGCACTACCGGAATCATACCACTTAATGGCCACAACATTTCATCATCTACTCCTCACAGACAAACCAAAGACTGATTCGTACATCTTTTCAATTTTTATTTCTGGGCTCACTTTTCATTTCTAATCTGTGTGTATGTGTTTTTATTTTTTTTTCCTCATGTTTTAGTAACTCATAAATTCACTATTTCTTCAAGTCAAGAAAGCCTGGTTAAGTTGGCTCCTTTTAAAACATAAATACATTTGGACTGGGAATAGGTATCCACGAGGGAAGGGATCCTTTTTAAATTAACATTGTTGTGACCAACTGAGGGGGTTGAATAAAGAAGGGGAGCCAGTTCATCCCTCCTCATCTGGGAGCATAACAAATTGGGGGAACCTCTCCCATGGATTGGTTGTAACAGCGGGGGTGATGGCTGTTCAGCATGGGGGAGGTGGATCAGCATAATGGGCATTTGGTGGATGGTAGATCATGAAGGAAGAATTCTAGACCAAGGCTTCTGCTCATATGGTTTTTGATGATGAAGTGGACCTCAATCAGAACGGGCAAGGATTACGCTAATTATCTCCTGTTGCGTCACACACAGAACCCATCACCGCACGTCCACCCCCTAGAGCCAGAACTTTCCTCAGGCATCAGGAGGAGGATGAAGAGATGTCTGAGGAAGCACCATCCCATCTGACCAGCCCACATTCCACCAGCACAGAAACAAGCACTGTGGAGGGAAGTAGCACATGTTCAGAGTTGGGTGCATGTGGTGAAGGGCACCACACCAGAGTGCAGGAGGAGGTGTCTGGGTCAGAAACACCTGTGCTCAGCCCCCTCGGAGGAGCAAGGGCAGTGATGATGATGCCCCAGCAGCCATAGAAATGAGGCCTCAGGAGTCACCACATGGGGCGCAGTACTTGGATCAGCAGCAGCAGATGTGCGGACATCTGGCAGAGTTCCTGGAGGAAATGCTCACTCATGCACTGCGAGTGTAGGAGTCTGTCATGATGATGGGCTCAACCTTGTCTCAGGGGTTCAGCCACATGAGGTCCAGCCACGAGACAATGGCCAATCTCATGGAAGGTCACATGAAGCATCACTTCCAGTGGAGGTAAGATCAGCGTGAAATCCTGCAAAGGGAACAAGGTTCACTCAGTAGGCTCGAGCAGTCCATTAAAAGTATGAGTGCTGACCTCCATGGAATACATGAGGAGCTGCGTACCCATAACAGGATGCTGTCGCTGGTGGCACAATGGATGTTGGAAAGGATAGCTGCTGTGGCCTAGCAGCTCACCAGATCCAACCCCCCAGAAAGCCTACCCAGGGCTGCGGAGGTTACAGAGGAACATTAGGGTGCTGTGAGCAGTTCTGCACACTCACTCTCTACAGCTTCCCCAGCCCCTCCGCCAGAGACCTCAGCTGTGCTCCAGTGATGAAGGCTGCCCATGCAGAATTGCAGGACCACAGTCTCAGGCAGGTCCCCAATGGATACCTGCACAAGGAGGCCGAACCAACACTCCTCAATGCTATGGCTAATCTTTATTTACCCCTTTTGTTTTGGGTTCAACATAAACCATGTACTTTGGATGCCAAATACCAACAGAGATGTGAGCGGGGTAGGGGGGTGCACACCATAAGAGTGCTCAAGCTCAAAATGGAATCATCCCAGATTTGCAAAAGTGCAGAAGCAGGCGTGAAAAAGGCATTGTACGCACTGGCCGCAAAGACGGGTTTTCGCACCATATCATCCCCTTCCCTAATATGCATTCGCAAGAAAAAATCTGGATCGCTGGCAGGGAACGCTCGGATTAGCCTGCCACACCGTTACCTCAGTGCTTCCTCGCTCCAGGCTCCATATTTAAAGCGCACCAGAGTGCAGCGTACTTCATGTCTACAGATCATGATTACTCCAGGCGACAGTTGGCCCCGAGAGCAAAGCAGACAGCAGCCCTCAAATTGAGTGACACCTCTCTGAGGCGCCTGTTGGATGCAGTGAAAGCCCGCTGTGATGGTCTCTAACCCCGCTCTGGCCACAGGAAGTCCACCAGAGTCACCAACCTGGCCTGGGAGGTGGTGGCAGTGGCAGTCAGTGCCACCGGAGCACAGAGGAGGTCAGGTCAGCCACCCAATGCAGGAAGAGGATGAATGCTCTCATCTGTTCCACCAGGGTAAGCCAACAACCTCATCACTCTCAATGCACACACTCACAAACCCATCACACATCCACAGGGATCTCACACCTCAATGGACAACGCCACTAACTCTCACACACACCCTCACATCTCCATCAGGCTCATATCCTCTGGAGCTCGTGTCCTCATCCTGTTCATGGCTCCACTCAACACACAAACATTCCACACAGTGCCATGCGTCCTGCTCACACTCTCGCCACCTGTTTTCATGCAGGAGAAGCCTGCCCACATCAGCAGGGAGAGGTCCCAGACTGGGGTTCGAGTGGCCCACATTACACCCCTCACTCACTTTGAGGAGCGCGCCATCGTGATGACTGGTGAGGACGTGGACCCTGCCCGCAGCTACGGTGAGGTTGGTGGCGAACATCCATGTGAGGATCCTGTACCACATCATCCCTCTCTCAATGCAACTGTGAGTGCTCGCTCTCCTGCTTTTGACTCTGTTGCCATGCACTAATTTTCTCTACTTTGGTTCACAGGGAGCTCTGCCAAGCAACCGACACCCTCAGCCAGCTAGTCCCTCAGCTCCATCCAAGTCCTCACCTCCAGCCAAGAGGACACCTCCTCCATTGAAAGATGGAAACAAGCAGCCTGGAAGACCCATCACTGCGCTTACCCACACCCTCCACCAGCGCACAGACACACGCCTTGGTCAGACCTATATCTAGAGCAGGCTTGGGTTCACAATCTGGTGGTCACCGCAGGGACATGTGTCCACAGCAGGAGGTATGTTCAGCTGAGCTCCCAGGCATTCGGAGGACTGCTGAGGGTCAGGCATCTGTGAGGTCCGAGTCAGATGATAAGACTCTGGATTCAGCCTTCTACTCATCGTGAAGAGTCAGCAGAAGGCGGGGGAAACATCACACAGAGCTGTTGGAAGCCCTCAACAGACTGGCATGTGAGTCGGAGGAGTGCATCTGCCTGCTCCCTGATGAAGTGGTGCCCACGTGTGCGCACATGGAGGTTTCCTTGGAAGGATGGCAGATGTCATGGAGACCCTGGTCCAGCAGAATGTGGAGATGTACACAGACCTGCACTCTATATAAGTAGCTATGGGTGAGTTCCTGCAGTGGCAACACGGGTGAGAAATGGGGCACCCCAATGTCCCTCCAGGTGTTCCTTCCCCTCAAGGAGTGAGGCTGGGTCCCTCGGGCACCTGAAGGGAGGAGGAGTGGCAGCTGGGCACCCCTGGGTCATCCACTCAGGAACCTTAGAAGCTGTCCTCTTTACCTGTGATCTGTCTGAGAAGCCTTGGTGAATTCCTGCAGTAAATGGTATACACTGCTACTACTGTGCGCTGGTGGTAGAGGGAGTGGATGTTTGTGGAAGTGGTGCCAATCAAGCAGGCTGCTTTGCCCTGGACAGTGAACACATTTTGTCACTTTATAATCTGAAAATATATTCACTTTCACAAAATAATGTGTAATGTTGTCTTACAGCCTCACTGACAGGCTTCGCTAGTCCTCCCATTGCATCGCTCCCCCACCACCACCACCGCTCCAATTAGCAGTTCAGCTATACGCAGCCAGACCATGAGTGATTCTAGAGGGAGAAGTGTGTATGAGTGTGTGTGTGCGTGTGGCAGGGCCTTTTGGAGATTCGCGCAAGCACTCTCCCACACACGCGGACCCTTCATTCATCACACTCATCTCACTGTCCCGAGTATTTTCACTGCTGCCTGCTGGGGTTCGCTTTTGGTTGTCCATCTGAGTTGACATGTATCTCCACCCACCCACTGACCACACTCCCATGCAGCACCTGTGCCCACACAACACAAGGCTCCGCTCACTTTCAAATTCAAAAACCATGGCCGTGGTCAAGTATCTCATCAGCTCCCCCATTCTTTCCCCACCCCCAGTCACCCATGTCCTTTCCCCTATCACTGTCGACTCACTGGCATCACTTTCCAGCTCCCCACCTACAAACCCAAACCCTTGTCATTCCAGGATGTCCTGGTTAATGTTCCCTACCTTCCTGAGAATCCCACCCCCATCCACGTTGACCTCCCTGTCCTCCTCCATCCCACCCCCAGGATCCGTGTCTGCCTCCGAGTCCCCACCAACCACCCTCACCGTCCATTCTACCGCTACTGTCACACCCTCACCCCAACACCCTATCGGCTCTCTCTGCCCCTCTCACACTCAACATTCCCTTCTACCACACCCACCTTCAGGAGACAGTCATTGACTCCACAGACTCCTCCCTTGCATGTTCACCTGGACATCCCCCCTCCTTTACTCCCTCCTCCACTCTTACTCCCTCCTCCCCCCAGACACCTTCCCCCCTCCAAACACCTTCCCTTACACGTACCTCCCCACTTGCTGCATTCTCCCCTGTTACACACTCCTCCCCCCATGCTCCCTCCTCCGCCAACCCCCCCCAACCTTACGCCCTTTGACACCCTCATCCCCCCACCCCCCGCAACCTCACCCCCCACCCCGGTACACCTTCCTCTGTACCCCCCACCACCGCTGTTAATCCATAGCACCCCATTGCCAAGAATGTGATGCTCTGAAGCAGACCACAGACATCAATGGAGACCTCCCACCTTCTGAGAGCTGCTTCGCGGTGGAGCCATGTCCATGAGGATCCACCCAGCATGTGATGCATGTGTTCCTCCAGGGTCTGGTAGCTGTAGGGCTCCAGCATCTTCTGCTCCTTGGATGTCTGTGATCTGAGCAACGCCCTAACGGTAAGTTCCGACTTCTGCACGTCACACTTGTCCAGACATGTTCTGGGTCAACACGTTTCCCCCTGGCGTAATGGCAAATCAGAGCACAATTCTGATCAGGCCTTACTTTACATCCCATTACGGGGATGCAAATGGGGTTCATGCTGGCCTCCAGCGGGATTCGTGGTCCACCGTCAGATGATCCCGCTGTGATTTCGCACCATCTATATCCTCAATGTTGCTTAGGACAAGTGCGTCTGTATTAGCTCCTCCCTGTTGACTATGGCGTTATGTGCTGAGCTGGCTCAAGGTACCTGGCCATGCCTCTCATCATTTCCTCCATTGCCCCCCCCTCATCTTCCTGCTTGTCCACCTCAGTTATATCTTCATCTGAGGCAGATGGCTCCACCTCCACCCCTTCCTCTGATTGGCTGATGCTGTTGACGTTATGGTAAACATGTATCTATCTATCTACCTATAATATATACACACTCATATGTGGATGATGTTGATGCTTAGGAATGCAGGCCTTATGTTCCAAAGACTGGTGGATCATATAAAATAGCACGTCCCAGCTGTTGTTTGCAATAGGCAGGGTACAGACTGTGCCCAACCAGGCCATCCTTGCAAAACTCAAAATACAGTATCCAACATTAGATGTCATTCTGCGATTGGACAACATTTGCTAAATAATCCTCAATGTGCTAATAATTACACTGACAACCAATTTAGATTGTCAGTCAAGCTCGCAGTGTGGTGCATTTGCATGTACTGGAAGCTACATATAATACACAGGGCCCTGTTATTTGCAAAGAGAAAGAACATGTACATACATTGCACCTGTTTCAGCTGAACAGAATAAGTTGACTCATTCCTCAGGGCAATGCCTTGACCAATCAGGGTCAAGCTGCCTGGTTTAAATTTCAAACAATGCTTGGCAGTTAACTGTCAGTCACCATCACTGGTGTATTCTCCAAGGCAATGCCATCTACCAACCAATGAGCACTCTCTTCACATACAGTATAAGTTGTTGTTTTCCCCTTATATTGGTATTCTTGAGAACTGTCCTGATGAGTGCAAGGCAAAAAGCTCAGACATGTCTTTTTTTTTCAGCAAAAACTGGAAATGCTCAAAATTCTAAATGAAGAAACTGAAGGTGCAAATAACTGCATGTCTATCAGTGCAAATATACTGCATGTCTATCAGTGCAAATATGCTGCATGTCTATCAGCATCTGAGCCAGAATGTTAGGGTAAATGTTTCTTGTGGTCTCACTCATCAAAATTGTAAGGTGAGTGTTAGATGGTGATCTTTAAATAAAGATCACTCGAGGTGATTTTCCTCCAATCCTTAGGTGCACAATTTCACTAGAGATACCACCCAGAATAAAATGCCCTGCATTTACTTATGCTGTCACTCCACATAGTGACTACAGGAAATCATCTCCAGAAGAGTAGCTGATATTTCCATTTCCTGGCTCAGGGTATGGAAGCCAATTGTTGTACAGCTAAAATGTGTGCGTGTGTTATTTGTTGGGTGTGTGTACATTGCAAAGCTTAAGGATCGGTTTGGTCAATAGGTAGAGTTCTCATTCTGAATCGGCTGTAGGTTGAGGGAGTCCTGCATTGCCAGGTGAAATGCTACACTGAGATAACATCTCCATGTTTGGGTGCATATAAAATATCGCATGGCACTGAGGAAGGGCAGGGAATTCCCCTGCTGGTTACCCAGTGTTCCTCTCTCTGCCAGCACCATTAAAAACTAGTCTCATTTGCTGTTTGTAGGGGCTTGCAGTGCACAAATTGTCTGCTGCATTTGTCTACATAAGAATTCCTCAATGTTAATTTGGTGACTGAGGATATGTGATGATTGTAAACAAAATAACAGGATGCATTTATATAGCATCCTGGCCAATATTTATACCTCAACCAACGTTGCTAAAACAGATTACCTGATCATTATCTTTTTTTTATTCTTTCATGGGATGTGGGCAGTGCTGGAAAGGCCAGCGTTGTTGCCTATCCTGAATGGCCCTTGAATTGAATGGTTTCTTAGGCCATTTCAGAG
Organism: Cetorhinus maximus; assembly: GCF_964194155.1. Lineage (NCBI taxonomy): Eukaryota > Metazoa > Chordata > Chondrichthyes > Lamniformes > Cetorhinidae > Cetorhinus > Cetorhinus maximus. The sequence continues at coordinate 82,935,475 of NC_135892.1, read as the reverse complement.
GGCAGTTAAGAGTCAACCACATTGCTGTAGGTCTAGAATCACATGTAGGCCAGACCAAGTAAGGATGGCAGATTTCCTTCCCTAAAGGACATTGGTGAACCAGATGGGTTTTTATGACAATCAATGATAGCTTCATATAAATATAAAAGCAAAATACTGTGGATGCTGGAAATCTGAAATAAAAACAGAAAACGCTGGAAAAACTCAACAGGTCTGGCAGCATCTGTGGAGAGAGAAACAGAGTTGACAGTATCTGTGGAGAGTGAAATAGTTAATGTTTCGAGTCCGTAGGACCCTTCTTCAGAGCTTCATGGTGGTCACCATTGCTAGGACTATTTATGTTCCAGATTTATTAACTGAATTCAAACTGCCATGGTGGGATTTGAATATCTGTCCCCAGAGCATTAACCTGGATCTCTGGATTAATAGTAAAGCAACATTACCACTTTGCCCCTGTCTCCCCTATCACACTGCTGTTTGTGGAACCTTGCTGTGCCTGCCAAGTTTCCTACATTACAACGGTGACAATACTTCAGAAGTACTTCAGTGGCTGTAAGGTACTTTGGGAAGTCCTGAAGTTGCGAAAGATGCTAAATAACTGCACGTCTCTTCTTTGTTAACATAGAAAACCTTTTCAATGCACTTCACAGAAGAGTAATTGAACACAAATTGAAACTGAACCATATAAATAAGTATTAGGAGGGGTGACTAAAAGCTTGATCAAAGCTATGCGTTTCAAGAAATATTTTAAAAGAGGAGAGGACTGTGGATAGACAGAGTTATGAAGGGAATTCCAGAGCAAGGGCCTAGATAGCTGAAAGTGCGGCTATCTGTAATAGGACGAAATGTGGTATGATGCTTCAGTGACTTAGCTCCTCCCTGTCTCCATAACCTCCACCTGTCCTGTAATCCTCAGGCATCTTGTGCATCCCAAATTTCTTTCAGTCAGCCATTGGAGGCCATACCTTTATCTGTCTCAGCCCTAAGCTTTGAACTTGTTTCCCTAAACCTCTCTACCTCCTTCTCCTTCTTTATGATGCTGCACAAAACCTATCTCTTTGTCCTCATATCCCCTAGTGTGGCTACATGCCAAATTTTGTCTGATCATGCTGCTGTGAAACAACAAGGGATCTTTTACTAAATTAAATATGCTATATAAATGGAAGTGTTGTTCTAACTTTAGCAATATGCTTGCTATTGTACTGTCAAAGTTGAACCGCGTTTCCAGTTGAATGAGGACATCTCTCTCTTCCCTCTCTCTTAGGCAGTCCCTCAGGATCAGGGGTGACTTGCTTCCACCCCGGTTGATGAGTTCTGTGGTGGCTGATAAGCCTAATGTGCATTCTGCAGACTCTGCCACAAGTGGGACAGGTGGTGCATGAAAGATTGGATAGATAGGTTGTTTGGAGGTTTGCACTCTGATGCCGCAACTGCACCTCTGAATGGTCCTGCCGTGACCGAATTTCGAGTAGTGGACAGTGGGAATCGCCACTATCACAATAAGAAAATCAAAAGGAGGATCGGTGGGCACAATATAACAGTTTTGATTGAAAGATAAATCCTAGTGATATATTTACTGATCAAGTGATTAAATGGATGTGAATTCATTGAATTTCAGCTAAAACACTTCATACTGTGGTTTTTTAAAAATAAACTCATCTTTATTTAGCGCCTTTAGGTTGAACCTGTTGGGGATATAGTTCAGAGGTGTGAAGTGCAATTTCTGCTTTACCAGGTCAGAAATAAGATTTGCATTAGTTGTGCAAAATGATCTGTTCCATGCACGGAACAATGACAGTTGTCTTATCGGATGTATCTATATAGAAATGTGCAAACACCCAACTAAAACCTACTTTAAAACATTTAAACTAGAGATTAGAGGAGTTTGATTATGAAAATGACAGCAACTCTGATGCCAACAAATAGAGCTACTCCTTCACTGTGGCTTCTTTTTATGTGGTATCCATGCTGTGTCCTCTTCTATGTTTTGGCTGTAAAGCCACCCTGGTCTTGAATTCATTACAAACATTCAACAAAGGAAAAGCTCACTTGAATGAATATGCGAAAGGATGGTAGTTCCTAATTTTTTTCTTTGATAGTTTTGATAGTTTTTCCTGCCAGACTGGAATGAAAGATTGGCAGGAAAAACTGTAGCTGAACAATGGGCAATCTTCAATAAAGAATTGGTTTGGGCATAGTCAAGGTATATTCCATCGAAAGGGAAAGGTAGGGCAAACAAGTCCAGAGCTCCCTGGATGAAAAAGAGGATTGAAGTTAAGGTAAAGAAGAAAAAGTGCGCTTATGACCAGTGTCAGGTAGAAAATACAATTGAGAACCAAGACGAATACAGAAGGCTCAGAGGGGAGGTGAAAAAGCATATTACAGAAGCGAAGAGGGATTATGAGAAAAGACTAGCATAAAGGGGAATCCCAAAGTCTTCCATAGGCATATAAGTAGTAAAATGGTGTTAAAAGGAGGTGTAAGGCCGATTAGCGACCTAAAAGGGAATTTACACATGGATGAAGGGGCCATTGCTGAGGTATTAAATGAATACATTGCATCCGCCTTTACCCAAGCCATGGTGACAGATGAGGAAACTCTGTCACTACAAGGGTTCAAAATGGCTAAGGACGAAGTGTTGAATAGACTATCAGTACTTAAAGTTGACAACGCACTGAGACCAGATGGGATGCATCCAAGGATATTGAAGGAAGTGAGAGCAGAAATTGCAGGGGCACTAGCTAAAATCTTTCAGTCTTCCCTAGACTCAGGGGTGGTACCAGGGGACTGGAGAATTGCAAACGTTACGCCCTTGTTTAAAAAAGGTTGTCAGGATAAGCCCAGCAATTACAGACCAGTCAATTTAACTTCAGTGCTGGGCAAGATTCTGGAAACAATTATTTGGGATAGAATTAGTAGTCATATGGAAAAATCTGGGTTGATACAGAAGAGCCAGCATGGATTTATAAAGTGGAAATCATGTTTAACTAATTTGCTGGAGTTTTTTGAAGAAGTAACAGAAAAGGTCGATGAGGGAAATACTGTTGATGTGGTGTATGTGGACTTTGAAAAGGCATTTGACACAGTGCCACACAACAGACTTGTGTGAAAAGTTATTGCTCATGGAATAAAAGGGACAGTAGTAACATGGGTACAAAATTGGGTGGAAAATAGGAAGCAGAAAGTAATGGTCAATGGATGTTTTTCAGGCTGCAGGGAGGTTTGTAGTGGAGTTCCCCAGGGGCCGGTATTGGGACCCTTGCTTTTCCTGATATATATAAATGATCTAGATCATGGTGTGCAGGGGACAATTTCAAAGTTTGCAGATGATAAGAAGCTTGGGAGTGTTGTGAACTGCGAGGAGGGCAGTGTGGAACTTCAAGAGGACATAGACAAGTTGGTGGAGTGGGCAAATAGGTGGCAGATGAAGTTCAATGTGGAGAATTGTGAGGTGATGCATTTTGGTAGAAAGAACATGGACAGATAATATAAAATAAGGGGTGGAATTTTGAAGGGGGTGCAGGAGCAGAAAGACTTGGGTGTATATGTACATAGATCATTGAAGGTGGCAGGACAGGTGGAGAGTGCAGTTAATAAAGCATGTAGTATCCTGGGCTTTATTAATAAGGGCATAGAGTGCAAAAGCAAGGAAACATAGAAACTAGGAACAAGAGTAGGCCATTCGGCCCTGCGAGCCTGCTTCACCATTCGATATGATCATGGCTGATCCCCTATCTCAATGCTATATTTCTGCTTTCTCTCCACAACCCTTGATACCCCTAATATCCAAAAATTTATCAATTTCTTTCTTGAATATACACATTGACCTGGTCTCCACAGCCTTCTGTGGTAGAGAATTCCACAGGTTGACCACGCTCTGCGTGAGGAAACGTTTCCTCATCTCAGTCCTAAATGGCCTGCCCCATATCCTGAGACCGTGGCCCCTGGTTCTAGACTCCCCAACCAGGGGAAACATCCTCCCTGCATCCAGTCTGTCTAGACCTGTTAGAATTTTGTACATTTCAATCATATCCCCTCTTATTCTTCAAACTCTAGTGAATACAGGCCCAGTCAAACCAATCTCTCCTCATATGACAGTCCTGCCATCCCCGATATCAGCCGAGTGAACCTTCGCTGCAATCCCTTTGTGGCAAGTATATCCTTTCTTAGTTAGGGAGACCAAAACTGCACGCAATACTCCAGGTGTGGTCTCACCAAGGCCCTGCATAATTGCAGTAAGACATCCCTACTTCTGAACTCAAATCCTCTTGCAATGAAGGCCAACATACCATGTGCCTTCCTAATTGCTTGCTGCACCTGCCTGTTTACTTTCATTGACTGGTGTACAAGGACACCCAGATCCCTTTGTACATCCACATTTCCCAATATATCACCATTTAAATAATTCTCTGCTTTTCTGTTTTTCACACCGACGCGTATAACTTCATATTTATCCATGTTATACTGCATTTGCCATGTGTTTGCCCACACACACAACTTGTCTAAATCACCCTGAAGACTCCTTGCATCCTCCTCACAACTCACAACACCACCCAGTTTTGTGTCATCAGCAAACTTGGAAATATTGCATTTGGTTTCCTCATCCAAGTCATTTATATATATATCATGAAAACCTGGGGTCCAAGCACTGATCCCTATGGTACACCGCTAGTCATCGCCTGCCACCTGGAAAAAGACCCATTTATTTCCACTCTCTGTTTCCAGTCTGTCAACCAATTCGCAATCCATGCCAGTATATTACCCTCAATCCCATGTGTTTTAATTTTGCCCACTAGCCTCTTGTGTGGGACCTTATCAAAAGCCTTCCTGAAATCCAAATACATCCACTGGTTGTCCCTTATCTATTCTGCTTATTACATCCTCAAAAAACTCCAGTAGATTAGTTAAGCATAAACCCATGCTAAGTCTGTCTAATCACGTTAATGCTTTCCAAGTGTTCTGTTACCATGTCTTTTATAATAGATAAAATGGGCAGAATCTTCTGCTTGATGTGTGGGGGGGCGGGCCCCGCACGTCAGCGCATAAAATGACGCGCGGAGACGTCGGGCGAGCGTCCCGACATTACCGCGCGCCATCGCGATATTTTGCTGGGCGGGTGCACAATGAAGTTTGATGCACGCCCGCCATTAATTAACGGGCTGGTTAAGGCCCTTAATTCATCAATCGATGGTGATTTTCAGGCGCCCAGGCGGGTAAGAGACTTTTTAATGAAACTCATCCACGGGCAGGATAAGAGGGCTCAGTGGGGTTGTCAATCTGATCTGTGAGTATTTATTGCAGAAAGTTTTTTAAACTTGCCTGTGTGACCTGTAGCAGTTCAGAACGAATTCCAGCAGCTTTCTGTGTACTTTGAACTTTCAGGTCAGCACTCTGCAGTCAGTAATCCTAATCGGGCCTGCAGCTTTCCGGAGGCCTCCCCTTAGCCTGGGTATGGGTTTTGACATGTCCACTGGAGGCAGCTCCTCTGAGGACGAAGGGAGGGCTAGATTATGGAGGAGGCCAGGAGTGCACATTCAGCCTCCAGGGGAGCCACCTTTGGGAGTGCAGGCGCATGCACAAGGGGCACAGGGCCAAGAGGTAGTCCAAGGTGGAAGGGATCGCAGAAGGTGCCACTATCCTGCTGCCAGGGTGTACAGGTGGTGAAGCATCTACCTCAATATGTCTGAGGTGTAGTGCCAAAGGAGGCTCCGACTGTCAAGGGAGACAGTCAACTATATCTGTCAGATGATTGGCCCTGAGATCTCTCCTAACTGTGTGGGTGGACACCCCATGCCAGCGGCTCTGATGGTCACAGTTGCCCTCAACTTCTATGCCTCTGGCTCCTTCCAAGGCTCGGTGGGTGATCTTTGTGGTGTCTCCCAATCAGCTGTCCGCACTGTATCAAGCAGGTCACAGACGCTCTGTTCAGCCGTGCATTGACCTTCATCCACTTCTGCTGCGACCAGGCAAGTCAGACACAGCGAGCCAGAGGCTTCGCAGCCATTTCTGGCTTCCCCTGTGTCCAGGGTACAATAGACTGTACACCTGTGGCCATCAAGGCACCAGCCGGTGAGCCCAGTGCCTTTGTCAACAGGAAGAGCTTCCACTCCATGAATGTGCAGATAGTGTGTGATCACAGGATGCTGATTCTACAAGTCTGTGTAAGGTACCCAGGCAGCTCCCACGACACCTACATCCTCAGACACTCCCAGGTGCCGGGCTCTTCAGTGCTCCGGCTCGGCTGGATGGATGGCTGCTGGGTGACAACGGCTATCCCCTCAGAAGGTGGTTCATGACGCCTCTCCACCATTCAATATCAAAAGTTGAGCAGCGGTACAATAGGAGCCATGCCTCCACAAGGGCTGTGGTGGAGAGAGCCATCGGTCTTCTCAAGATGCGCTTCCGATGCCTGGACCGCTCAGGGGGCACACTCCAATACCCCTCAGATTGTGTGTTGGTGATAGTGGTTGCATGTTGCGCTCTCCACAATCTTGTGCTGGAAAGGGGGAATGCAGTGGATGATGAAGACATTGACGCAGTGGATGCAGCTGCACACGATGAGTCCAGCACTGATTCTGAGGATGAGGAAGCACAGGGGAATGCTGAGGGGCTAAACACTGACCCAGGACTACACCAAGGAGGCAGGGACACCCACGAGACTTTAATCCAACAAACCTTCAGCTAGCTCAACACAAATGGATCAGCAGGACCAGCCTTGCCAGGCGTTTCCATACTTGGCACCTAAGTGCTAAATCTGCCAGGTCATCAGCTGCAACCAAGGGCTTTGGACATAAACTTCAATGTCGAAACAAACACTCATGATATCTATCTTAAACATACAAATGCAGAACAAAGGAGCCACCCTCAGCCATGGTAACACATCTGGTTTTTATTTTAACCATCAGAAGTTCTCACAAATCCAAAGCAAAAAGTTAATTAAGCAGAAAAAAATTATAAGTACCAAATCTCAGGCCAACACAAAAGCACCAGTGAGAAACCTGTGGTGTGCCTAAGGTGCCTTATGCTTTTGTTTACGGGTGCTATGTCTTGGTGCCGTCCCATCGCTCGGAGTGGCAACTGAGACAGCCTGCTGACTCTGCTGTCCTGTTGGCCTTGATGAACTTGGCAGTCGTCCTCTGGCCTGTGGAGCCTGTGCTGGGTCCGCCTGGGAGGGATCTGCAGGTCCACAGCTGGCACCTCACCAGTCATCGCAGCCTCACCCGATGAAGCGGTCACTGGGAGAGGAGCAGAGCAGCTGGTGCCCTCATCCAGAGCACCGTGAGAGGAGCCCACAGATAGGACAGGCAGCTGCTGCGCTAACGTGAGGTCAGCCTGGACCTCCCTGCTCATCGTCAATGGATGGGCAATGAGCTGGGAAGCTTGAAGCCCACACCATCTCCCACATTGGCACTGACCAGCTGTGGCCATTGGCGCTGTGAGGGCTTGCAGGTCCGAGCGTAACCCCAGGAGAACCTGATTGTTCTCCTGGTGGCGCCTCTCCATGAGAGTCGCCACTCTCTCCATGGAGGAAGTATGACGCTCTGCCATGAGGCTCATTGCATCAGTGATGCTCCGCGTGGACTCCTCCACCACGGACATCAAGCGAAGCACAGCCTCATGTATCACTCCCAGATGTTCCCACACACCCACCCGCATTTCCTGCAGCTGCTCCGTTGTTGACAACTCCAGAGGCACATCATCACGCACCAACTGAGCATGTGTCTGGTCCCCTGCTGTCTTCCGACTGCCAGCATCATGGGCACTCTCTGTCTCTGCCAGCTCCTCCAGCGATTGTGAAGTGCCCTCTCCACTGTGCCCCAGGACACCAGCCGATGTTGCAATGCCCACCGAGGTGCTGGTATCTGCGCTGGTGCCTGCCTGGCAGAAATGGTGTGACACAGGTGACAGCTGTGGCCCTCAGGTATGAGAGGGGGCATCTGTAATTCCTCCTGGCGGCCATGCTCTGATGATGCTGAAATTAACAACAAGGACAGTGGATCAGTTAGCGTGCACACAGTGACACACTTCATCCCTTTCCCCTTGGCTCATTATGCCCTCAACCTTCCAGAACCTATGGACATGAATATTGGTGGGGTGGCAAATAGTGAGGAGGATCCTTACATTACAGGCGGATATAGACGGGCTGGTCAGATGGCCTAAGGGATGCCAAATGGAATGTTATGTGGATAAGTGTGAGGTGATGCACTTGGGCAGGACAAAAAAGGCACGGGAATACATGATGAATGGAAGAACCGTGGAAAGTAAGGAGGATCAGAGGGACCTTGCTGTGCATGTCTTCAGGCCCCTTAAGGTAGTGGGACAGGTACATAAGGTGTTTAAGAAGGTAAATGCCATACTTGCCTTTATTAGCCGAGGAATAGAATATAGGAACAGGGAGGTCATGTTGCAAATGCAGAAAATGCTGCCTAGGCCACAGCTATAGTCCTTCTTGCAGTTGTGATATGCGCTTCATGGGAGGGATCTGATTGGAGTGGAGAGAGTGCAGACCAGGATGCTGGCTGGGCTGGAGAGTTTGACTTATGAGGAGACATAGCATAGAGTGGGATTATTTCCCCTGGAGCAGAGGAGATTGAGGGGAGACATTATTGAGGTTTATAAAATTATGAGAGGCATAGATAGGGTCGACAGAAAGGAACTTTTCCCCTTGGCTATGGATGTTGGGAGGACAGAGTGGATCTTACTGTTGACCTCAAATACCTGGCTGTTTCACCCCAGCCTCACCGACACCAGTTGACCTGGGCACATGGCACCTCTCAAGCTCCAGGGCCTCCTGTTTGAAGTGGCTTAACATCATTAGGTGAGCCTGGCCGCCTCCAGCCCTCGAATGCTCAGACGCATTGTGAGCATTCTTCTCCTGAAAAACAGAGAAGACCATTCATTGCAGCAATTTGCACAAGGACTCTGCACACACATGCCGTACCCCAATCACAGTGGCCCATATAAGGCCTCCAGTGCCTCCTCTCCCCACTACTGCTGATCAGTCACATAAAGATAGTAGCCTGCTCCCAAAACCCCCTAATGGCCACCTTGGACATATTCTGCGTACATCACTTTAGGAAACACATGGTCTTTGCTCCCATAGCAAGGAGGCGCAACTATGTGCAGCGTCGAGGGCAGCAGATGTTTCTTGGCCATGACACCTTGAGGCTCCCCTTCCACAATCTCATTGCCATGAATAGGACATGTGTTGGAGTTCTGAGTATGTGCCTGGCTGCATCTCCTGCAGGTTGCCCCCAGACTAGTCATGTACGGCTAACAGCAACACATGGTGCGGGGGAGAACTCATCTCCTCATGAACCACTCAGGCTAATCTAAGCATGGGCACTATCTGCTTGCCCACCCAGCATACGAGAAATGCCCAACATGATTCATTGCTGTCACGTAAGACTGGGGGGGGCCTCAAAGACTAAGGCTACCTGCTGGGTTAAATGCCCAACACCAACATGGTACTCGCCCTTCCAGAGCACAACAATTCGTTGAAGTGCTTATGGCACTGGATCCAGGTGCGCCGCACCACATCGCGGGAGTTCACCACCTCCACCACCTCCTCCCAGGCACGCTTCATCATGTGGGGCCACCTCCTCCTCCCATCCTGGGGGACCAACACCTCCCGCCGTGCTGCCACCTCCTCGAGGAGGGCAGCAAGGCAGTCATCAGAAAAGCGAGGGGCGCATTGGCCCCCCGCTGGCCTGCCCTGCTCCTGTGGCAGACCCTGCAGCCTGCCCTGCTCCTGTGGCAGACCCTGCAGCCTGCCCTGCTCCTCTGCCCTTCCCTCCAGAGTGCCCTGCTCAGCCGACCCCCTGCGGTGTGAATGCACTGCTGGAATTGTGGTGGAGGCAGGTTCAATCGAGGCATTCAAGAGGGCATTAGATTATTATTTGAATAGAAACAAGGTGCAGGGATATGGGGAAAAGGCAGTGCAATGGCACTAGGTCATAATGCTCATTGGAGAGCCGGTGCAGACACGATGGGCTGAATGGCCTCCTTCTGTGCGTTAAGATTCTGTGATTCTATGATATATTTCCCTAGTGCTCCAATTGTCTTCCCAGCATCCTTTTCTGCAGTATGATTCCTTAAGCACCATCTACCTTTGAATAAAAACAGAAAATGCTGGAAATGCTCAGCAGGTCTGGCAGCATCTGTGGAGAGAGAAACAGAGTAAACTTTTCAAGTCGATGATCTTTTCTTCGGAACTACTTTCTAAAGTAGCCAATCTTTATGCATGAGCCTTCACTTGTGATTTCGGAAAACTTTGAAATGGTGGAGGTAATACAGAGCTGACTTTGATCCTTTATTTACCCGTAGTCCACCCAAAAGCAATTCCCAGCAGCAGTTAATGGGGAGTGATCAGGAATGGGAAGGCTGACTTCCCAGATTTGTAACTTATAGGCAGTGAGGCAATTGTTGTGTTTCTATACTGTCATCTCAGCTGGTGAAAAATAATTTCATTTATATATGGCCTTTCCTTCAAACCTTTTCTAATCAAATTTCCCTGCAGGTTCCCTTCTGCCCTAACTCAGACCCTGCATCTTTCTCTAGTTCTCTCCTACTTTGCAGCCCTTCCACCCTTTCTCAGTTCAGCTTGTCCATGAGAGCTACCTCCTCTTCACAGGACCACATTCCCACTAAACTCTTGATGACCCAACCTCCATTTTTACCTGACTTCTGTAACTGGTTCACTCTCCTCAGTTCTGTCCTCTTCCTTATCAAAACTGTCATCACCATCCCCCTCTTCAAACAACCACACCTAGATTTTCCTTACAAATTATTGGCCCACATTCCTCAGAAAAATAGTTGACATGTTTTTGCCCATCTTTTCTGCAATCCCTGTTTGAATCTCTCCCAACTGGTCTCTGTCCTACTATAGCACTGAAACATCTCTAATTAAAATCATAAATTACATCCTCTGAGGCTGTGACTGACGATTTATTTTGCTTTCTTATCTGTTGCCTTTGACACAGCTAACCATAGTATTTTCCTTCAACACCTCTCCTCCATGATCCAGCAAAGTGGACTACTCTTGCTTGGTTTCACTCTTACCTACCTAGTTGTGGCTGGAGTATCTTCAGCAATGGCTTCTCTTCCTGTTTATTACCGCTGAAGTTCACCAAGGATCCTGGTCCCTCTTCTTCCTTATGCTGCCCTTTGGCAACATCATACAAAACTATGGGATCAGCTTCCACATGTGTGCTGATGGAATCCAGGCCTACCTCTCCAGCACCTCTCTTCACTGCTTCAGTATTGTCAGACTTCTTTTTAAACATGCGTTCCCAAGATGTGAGCATTGCTGACAAGGATCATGTGTATTTTCTGTCCCTATTGTCCTTCAGAATGTGATGGTGGGCAGTCTTCTCATGGTCTCATACAATTGAGTGGCTTATAGAACACTTCAGAGGGCAGTTAAGAATCAATCATATTTGGTGTGCGATTGCTGTCACATATAGGCTAGGATAGAAAAGGGTGGCAGATTTCCTTCACTAAAGAGCATTATTGACAGGGAGATAGTAGGAAGGCAGAGATCCTGTTAATTTTAATGACAGGATCTCATTAGAACTTTTCCCAGCCCAGCATCTGGCCAGACTGAGAGGATGGCTGGCTGTAGGGCAGGAAAGTCTGCAATAGAAGATAGCAACCGGGTATGCTGGGGACAGTCTTTAGCAATCGAAAAGATCGAGGGTAGGCAGGGGCATGGGGGAGCGCTCACAGTTTGGCAGCAAGGAAGAAGGGAGAGATCACGGAGTGGGGGTGATAGAGATCATGGGGTGATAGAGGTTGTGGGGAGTGAGCGATCATGACAGAAGGTTTGTTTAAGGTGTCAGGGGAAAGAGTCCTGCTCCTTCTGGCCCACAAGCAGTACTGTATCCAAGAGTTTTTATGCCTCCCTTTAGCTGCCAGTGTTCTTAAACTCTGGAAAACTTGGCGTATGCCCATTAAGTTCAAATAGCTGCCAAAAGCTGGGGAGTGAAGCCTCATTGACATATTATAATGACAGACCTGTCTCTCCAGAGTGTGTTAAGAGGCACCCAAATATGTCACAATTAAACTGGAAGTAGGTGTGTCCACAGCACGTTGAGATCAGATTTCACATTTTTAACAATTTAACACCTCCATCCACTCTCTCCTTCCCAATGTAGTGGGATTAAAATCACCCCACTCTCCCAACCAATACCCCCAATTTAAAATTCTGATCTTTGCGTTTAAATCCCTTTGTGATCTTGCCCCTCCCGATCTCGATCCTTTCCCAGACCTACAACTTCACTAGAAGTTCCACCATATCTGGCCTCTTGCATCCCCTTTCCCCTTTACATAACATTGCTGGCAGTACCTTGAGCTGTTTAGGACCCACTCGCTGAAATTTGGTCACTAAAATCCATTGCCTCTCCATATCATGCTCTTACTTTAGGAGATTTCTTAAAACACATGATCAACCTTTAAGTCACCCTTCCCAATATTCCTCTCTCTGGCTTGGCAACCATTTTGTTCTGATTATGTGTCTGTGAAGTGCCTTAGGCTGTCTTTCTACATTAAAGGCACTTTATAAGCACAAGCTGTTGTTGTTTCACATCCTCAGGATATTCCACAGTACTTCATGACCAAATAACAACATTTGAAGTATAACCTTTGTTTCTTCATAGGCAAACATAGCAACCAACTGGCTAAGGTCCCACGAACAGCATATCTGAGAATGGCATTCCTCACAATGCTGGAATCACTCAGTACAAACTAGAGTGTCAGCTTGAATTCAGCCATTAACACCCATGGGCCCTCCCTCAACCTTCTGTGGAAAATCCACAGAAACCCATGGAGAAGTGGTGTAACAGATGGGCTTTTAGAGATTTTCGCCAAAGAAGTTACAGACGACGAACGGGGAGACCACCTCCCCCAACATCACCCCCCACCTCCCCTTCCACCTCAGCTCAGAAATGCAAGCTCTATTCGCCAAATGTCCTTGAGTGCAACCTGAAACCACACTTTCTAACTCTGAGATGAAGCTCCAAGCCAGCAACTGAAGCCTGACAGGAGTGTCTCACATCTACACCAGATGATGCAACTACAACTGAGGCATGGGAGAACCTCTTTTTCTTTTTGTTATCTGGTTTGTTTTAGAAGAACAGTCAAGCCATCTGAAAGTAATTAACTATTGAACCATTACAATGAGCTGAGATGGCAAAATCTGGCCTCAATCTGAGGGCCCTCTAGAACCAACCTGCTTTCCATTGGTGCTTTCTATAATGCTTTCAGTTTTTATTGTGGACTCTCTCCTGCTTCCTCAGCTCAGCCTCCAGGAATATAGCTTTTTTGAAAATTAGAACTAAAGTATAACATATTTTATAAAAACACACCAAAATCAATCTTTGACATGAACACATATTCAGCCAACTTTGACAGTTTTGAAATCTGATACAGCAAATGTCTTTAAGGAGGGTTTTCATTTGAAAAAGTGCAGTGGTGTGGTTATATTTCAGCTGTTACATTTTATTTATTTTCTTTTAATGTATGTTAATTTTGTTTTTGGAGTGCACCCCAGGCCATAAATCAAACAGTGGGTCAAAGGCCATTCCACAGTGCTTACAGCCAATCAGGCTGTGCAATCCTCCTGTGGTTTCTCCAGAAATGCCAAGTTTCATGTGCAGGGCTCCTTTTGCAAATAAAACCTCAACTCTGGGATGCGATTGAGAGCTGCAATTTGCACGCAAATGCTCCAGCCATTCACACAAGTACTCGGAAACTTTCACATTGCCTCCCTCCTCCGTCCACAATGCTTAACTTCCATTGTATAAACTCATTTTTCCAGCTCTTTAGTATGTCACTTGTAAAATAAAAGTAATTGAACACCACTTGGAAAAAGAAGGGTAAAAGGAAGTGGTGCATATTTCATAGGCTGATGGTTGTCAGATGTAGTCCGATGCACAGTTCAACCATATGTACTGAAACACTGCAGTCGTCTCAGCATTTTAACCAAAATGATTACACAAACTCTTTCATGGGGTAGCTGCTGTCATATCCACTTAAATCTGAGGCACACAAAACCTTTGCAATTTCTTCTCAATATCACAAATGCAATTGTTATTATTAAATTCAAAAATCTAAAATCTGAAAATAATTATCTTTTACATTTGTTTATCTCAACATATCTGACCATAGCCATGAATCAGAATGGGCACCTTTTTTTTTGGCACTGGGTGCAGCAACTCAATTAAAGGAATGGGTAGAGTCCATCGCAGCAGAAATTTAAAAAAACACAAATGCTGGAAATAAACATTAGGATCAAGCCAGTATTTGCAAAGAGGAAAAGCAGATTAAGATTTTGATTGTGTACCCTTCATCAGAACTCGATGGACTATAGAAAGAACTGCTTGCTTCAGCAAATGGTGTTTCTGGCTTCATGCCATTCCTATGTTTATAGCAGCAATCTCGTCAGAACAGCATTAGCTTCAAGTTTCCTTCCAAGCAACACACAATCCTGGCTTGGACATATATTGCTATTCCTTATTGTGGCTGAAGCATTAGCCTGGGATCCTGCCCTATTAAACCCTTGTGGAAGTATCATCATTTACAAGGGCTTCACTGGTTCAAGCAAAAGACCCATCACCACCAACAAAAGCGAGGGGTGGGCAGTAAATGCAGCCTTGCCTGAATCTCCCACTTCCACCAAAAAAAACTATTAATAAATTATGCAGAATTTTCTCAGAATTGCACTAAGTACGGTAGCGGACTGATAAAATGGAGTCCTACCCGCCGATGAAAATGGTGGGTTTTCACGCCGTATCGTCCCGAGCCCGCCTCATTACTTATTCAGTCCCGGAAAACACGCTGTTTCCATGGTGGGCGGGCTCTCATTCGCCCGTCTGCCATCACCCCTCTGTTGCATCATGTCGGCCGCCATCTTTGGAAGGCAGCCGCCAGCACACTGCTCATCGCCACCAGCTCATCACCGCTGCCCGGGAGACATGGCCAGCAAAGGAAAAAAGACTGCAGCCCCCCACTTCAATGACAGGTCCCTCGAGTGAGTGCTGGATGCCGTGGAGGTTTTGCTCTATCCCTGTTCTGGCCGCAGGATGGGCAGCAACGTGACCAATCCGGCTTGGGAGTTGGTGGCAATGGTTGTCAGCACAAACACCCCGCAGAGGAGGACAGCCACCCAGTGCCGCAAAAGGATGAATGATCTCTTCCATTCTGCCAGGGTAAGCCACTCTTTTCATCACTCCCAACTCACACACTCACAAACCCATCACACATCCACAGGGCCCTCACTCACTGCCAGTGCAAGGGACATCACCATTCACTCTTTCACGCACACCGTCATTGTCCTCATCCCATCCATGGGACCACTCACCATCCACACAGGCCAGGCATACTTATCATCTGGCCCAGCAGGCATCCTGGTACACTCTCCCCATCTCTATCCATGCAGGATAAACTGGTGCACAACAGGAGGGAAAGGTCGCAGACAGGTGGAGAGATGCCGTAGATCAAGCTTCTGACAAAATTGGAAAACAGAGCCATCCAGCTGGCTGGCGATGACCGGGACCGGTCCTGTGCTGACAGTGAGGTCGGCACTGCTCTACCAAGTGAGGATCCAGCAGTGCAACATCCATCAGACAACCATGCTGTGAGTGATGTGTCCTCTTTCACAGGCCACTGCCATGCACTAATTATCTCTCCTTGCCTTTGCAGGCACATCTGCGAAACAACCGACAGAGTCCATGACCCAGGGCCTTCAATCAAGCCCCAAAGAAGCCTCTGAAGAGGAATCTGAAGGCACCCTCCCTGAAGTCCTGTCACAGCGCTCACCCACACCCTCCACCAGCGCAGAGACACACACCTTGGTGGGACCTAGTTTTAGAGTAGCCTTGGGATCACAATCTGGTGAGCACATCGCACTTTCTGATACACAGCAGGTGGAGGCAGGGACATCCCAAGTCCCCGGTACTTGGAGGGCTGCTGGAGGCCAGACATTTGCTGAGTCCGAGTCAGATGACGAGCCTCTGGACTTGGTCATGTCACAGTCGCTGGAGCTCCAAAGGCAAGCTTGGGAATATCAGGATGTCCGCTGCACTCCTCAGATTGCGAGGCACAATGGAGGAGTCCGTTTGTCTTCAGGCTGAGGTGACAGCACTGGCATTGAAACGCACCGAGGTCAACACTGGCAGGATGGCGACCACTATGGAGATCTTGGTCCAGGACGTCACTCCTGTACTGCTACGTGGGCTTAACTCCATCACTGATGCCATAGTTGGCCTCCAACAGTGTGTATGCGTAAGGGGTGCTTGCCAGCTTGATCTCACTCGAGCTACCCCTTCTGCTCATGGAGTCAGCTACGGGTCTTCAGGCACCCATAGGGAGGAGGATCAGCTGGTGCACACTCTGGGGCCGTCCACCCAGGTGACTCTGGGAGTGACCAGCCCATCCGAATCCCTTGCAACTCGCAACTTGGTAGAGCAGACCATCGGGATGCCTAAGATGAGGTTCCGGTGCCTGGACAGGTTTGGTGGAGCCCTGCAATACAGTCCACAGAGGGTGTCACGTATCGTCGTCGACTGCTGCGCTCTTTACAGCCTGGCGCTGCAACGGGGAGAGAAGCTAGCTGAGGGCAGCACTTGCCCCCTCCCCACCCCCAACCATCGACAATGGTCGTCTCCAAGGCTGGCCAGCGCTTGCCCCCAGATACCCCCATCCCCCCCTCAGCAGTCACCTCCGGGGCCAGGCATCAGTTTCCCCCGCTCCCCACCCCCTCCCCCACCCCCCGGCACCCCGAGGCCAGTAAACAACAGACGAGCTGTGGTGAACGCTATTGCTCACTCACCTCAGTTCCCCCAAAGTGAAGGCCGCCAAGTGCACGTCGCTTGTGTGCTGTTGTGGAACACGTCGGTGTGCTTTGCTGCTGACGTGTATAGACGATACGGCGGGGTTCCAAGAGCCTGGCGGGATGGCCTTTTAATTATATGGTAATGTATTATAATTAGCTCCCCGCCGACCGATGGCGGGAAACGTGGCCTGCCGTTGGCAGGCTGAGCGGACGATCGCGACCTGCATTCACGCCATCGTGAAGCAGGTCGTGCCATATTTTCCATGCACGCCACATATCACGCCCGCCACCAGTGGGCTCGGAAAATTCCACCCATTGTCTCAATATTCTTCCCTCTGCTCTGTCTCTTGGTGTGATACTTCTACAAGAGACCTGGCTGCCTAAACAGCCATTTTCTCATGTTTTAGGAGGGATAATCCTGTTTGGTTTTAGACTTCTCTGCTCAGGAACACTGAGACGATTTGTAACACCCGACAGTTGCCCCCGTTAGGACAATCGAGCCCAGGCTGAGGACTGAATCCAAGTCCAGATCGACCTGATCTCTATGACTCAGTCCTACTTCAGGGTGCATATTTTGTAACTGAGCCATCAATAAAGTACTTTGTAAGTTATTTTATAATGTTTCCATTGAGGAAGATGTAAAAATGTCTGAAGTTCAGGCTTTAAAGACACGTGGCTGAAATTGACCTGATACCAGCTCTAGGGTTCCAAGGAAATACAGAATATTTACCATTCACCAGTAACATCTCTGACCCTTGACCTGACCAGCGGATGAAGTACCATCCTGGTAGGTTCCATCATGTCACAGTTAAGCTTCACAGTCTGCACGCTTTGGATAATGACTACTCAAAGGCAATGGCACGAGAATATATGCCTCACCATAGATCACATTAGACTATAGCGTGTTATACTTTAAACAGCATGCTGTTGGCTATTAATGTACTGAGAAAACCAACAAATAAAACTTTTATCTAATTGAAATTAGTGACATCTGAAGTCAATTTATTTCATTACCACAAGAAAACTGTTATATATATTTTATTACAGTTAGAGAGGCACACACAAATGCTAAGAAAAAAGAATGAAGGTGAACCTACATTTGGTCACAGCAGGCTTAAATGTTCAATCCAGTAGGATCTTGCGTGGTGGCTGTCCGAGGCAGTGGAAAATGATGGTGTACATAAACTCTGTGTCACAAAATTAGAACACATGGCCCAGAGCAGCTATCTGCGCACTTCAAATGAAAACTAGATGAACAGACTTCTGTGATATAGTACCTGTGCTAATCTTATTTCTGATCCAAGAAAGAATAAAATGCCAGTGCACCCACTCAGAGTCCATTTATTCCCATTGTAAGGAACTTCTGGTTCCATTGTAAAGTCCAACACTTATAAAATTCAGATCCACATGTTATGTTTTCTCCAGTTATCTGACTGAATACTCAATGCACTGTGTACAACTAATCAGCTCACAAATGTTTAGAAACCACTTGTTTCTGTGTGAATTATACATTCAGTGCTTTCTGTTTTTTTATATCACTAAATAAAGCAAATTACCCCATCAGTTCATGGGCTAAGTTTAGGTATGATAGTACGATCACAAGCTGTGATCCCCATTCATACGCTGACCTCAGCTGAAGCAAAGCTTTAACCTACCTGAGGTGCATGTGTGTGTACATGTATTTGGACCAGCTATGATGGTCCTTAAGGATAAGTGGCCAGCCACCATTTATAGCCCATAAGGGATATAAGGAATATCTCCCTGGACAGCTGCTGGTGCCTGTGGAACCTTTTTTCAGAATGAGTCATCACCTTAAAGAGAAGAAAGACTGAGAGATCATTTTTGCTGAATGAGTGACTAAAAGGGACACGCTAAAAAGTTATTTTTTTTTTATATTTGTTACTTTTATTTACTTCTTTAACTCCTGATCCAAGCAGAATCTTATTTAAAGTATAACATTTCTTGGCAAAGTAGCATTTTTTAAGATCCAACTGTATAGTAATTGAGGACGGGTGAAAGATTTGCATGAAGTTCAGTGTAATTGGGTGAATAGAGTTGATCTCATCAAAATAGTTATCATGCGTAAGCCCCCAATAGTAAGCTAGCCAATCAACAGCTAGGACCCAATATTATCCTCACCTGAAAGCTATATGTTTGTACTTTCACTAGAAGTCACTAGATAAAAGTGAGAAGTGGGGATCCCTTACCTATCTTATCCTCCTAGGCCAGGGATACTGGGACCAGGTGTGGTTTCCCCCACTGGCAGCTGGCTGAAATCAACTAAAGTTTGGGGCAGCCGCCGCAAAGGCGCAATGGGGAAAGGTCGCTGTCTAAGACCTTTCTGCCACAGTGAACCGAGGGGCGGGGAACTGTTGAGAGCCCCTCGGGCTGCACAGCTCAAAATGAATGTATGCAATGAATACTAATTGTGCTATAAATGTATTACCTCTGAGTGCAACATGATGTATGTTGATAACTCCAATACCTTTGTCTGATTGTCTGCATTGACCATATTGAAATGATTGTAATATTCATTGATTGTATTGATGCACCTTGTGATACATATGTAAAAGTTGAATCTGATTGTATTTATGTGATGGTGACTTTGAAATGGTTTGGAATGTTCTTCCAGATATTTTATGAATAAAGTATATTTTTCAAAAAAAAAAGAAATCAGCTAACCATGGTAAAAGATGACATAGTAAAGAAATGAATAGAATAAAAATAGATAAAGAGGAGGTAGTTAAAAGTTTGGCAGTGCTCAATGTAGAAGAGTTGCAGGGTCTGGGGCGGATGCATCCTAGGTTGCTGAGTGAAGTAAGGCTGGAAATTGCGGAGGCTTTTGTCACAATCTTCCAATCCTATTAAGATATGGAGGCGATATAAGAGGACGTAGCGTTGATGTTACACCCCTGTTTAATAAATGAGAGAGGAACAATGCCGGCATCTACAGGCTAGTCAACCTTAAACAGCTGGGGAAACTTTTTCAGACAATATTCAGGATCAAAATTATTGATAATGGGTTAATAAATGAAAGTCAGCACAGATTTGTTAAAGGCAAATCATGCTCGATTAATGTAATTTGAGTTCTTTGATATATTAATGCAAAGGATTGATGAAGGTAGTGTGCTTGATGTACCAATGGCCGTTCAAAAGGCATTTGATAAAGTACCATATAATAAACTAGTTAAAAAAAATGATTCTGGGATTAATGGAGCAGTGACTGCGCAGCTATGTAATTGACTAAGGGATAGAAAGCAAAGAGTAATAGTGAGAGGATGTTTTTCAGATTGGAAGGACATGTGCAGTGGCGTCCCCTAGGGGTCTGTGTTGGGACCACTACCCTTTTTGATATATATTAATATTATACAAGGCATAATTTCAAAGTTTGCAGATTATTTAAAACTTGGAAATATAGTAAACCATGAGGAGGACATTACTGGATACCAGGAGTACACAGATAACTGTTAAACTGGGCAGATGCATATCAGATCAAATTTAATGCAGAGTAATAGGAAGTGATTCCTTTTGGTAGGGAGAGTGAGGATAGGCAATAGAAACTGAATTGTATCATTTTAAAGCAGGCGAAGGAATAGAGAGACCTGGGGATACATAAGTATTTGAATATGGCAGGAAGTTAAGACGGCAGTTGTCATGACAGCATATCATAGCCCAAATTACTTACGGCATATTTAACTTTTTTAAGGAAGACAAGTGTTTTGTAAAAAGATCTGCAAGCAAAAGCTGACTGAGAATGTGAAGTAACCACTTTTTGGAAAACTCCTATGTGGATTACACTTGCCCGACTAGTTTAGAGAGTCTGGAATGTTGCACCTAAAAAAGTGTCAAGGCCCACTTCGGACAGAGACACTTGAAAGGCAGAGATGCAATGCAAAAGACTGAACTTTAATCTCCTGTGGTTGTGGAGACAATGGGTCTGATTACCATCTCAGCAGAAACTACGCCCTGTCGAGTTATAGCTCAGGATGTGGTCATGACCTGAGTTGAAAGAAAGCAGATTCCAGGTGAAAGACATGTTTGTTTTTCCATTCCAAGAATACACAAGGAAATAGGTTAAAAAGCCAGCTGCAAACTTGATGTGAGTGTTCTACTTCTGGTGCACTATTGTGTGTTGTGAAAGTCACAGCAGAAGAACGGCAACTAGACATCGCTGTGGCTTGCAGATAAAAGTCTCTCTCACCACTCTCTCTCTCTTTGTTGGTGGAGGCAAGTCATAAGTCAGCAAAGCCACAGCCAAAAAGGAAACAGGACAACACCTTCAGCTAACCTGCAGAACCAAGTGTCTCCAAACCAACCGCACAACTGCCAAAGTCAGCTTTACCAGGTAGCCTGCATTTTTCTCCCTCTACCTCTGCACCCTGCCAATCTGAACACTCTTCTCTGAAGCCTCCTGGGATGCTTCTCATTGTTTAATGTGCTACACAAATGCATGTTGTTGTTTTTATTCAGTGCACCCTGCCTACGTGGGGACATAGAGAAAGAACAGGATCAGGCACAATTGTGAAGTCCTGAGCAATTGCGTGGTTCATTGACTGTCATTGTCTAGCTCAGACATGAAGAATGTTTACTTGAGGCAGGTGCCAAAAGCCTGCCAGTGCAGAGAAAAACATACCTAGAATGAACCAGCAGCAGAGGGTTAGGAAAGGCATGAGAACTGGAAAAAGCTTTGACAAAGATTCCATTTTATAGTGGTTTGTTAAATTGAGAGCTAACACAATATCTCACGAAAATATTCGTCAAAAGCACTCTTACAAAAATGTAAAGAACAAAGAAAGAACTCTGGGCATGAAAGAAAGAGATTGGGGCATTTTAGTGCATAATCTTTATCAGTTCATGACCAATGCTATGAATATGGTATTACGTTGTTTTTACAGGACAGTTCGCTATAAAGCAAAGCATTCTATTTTGTCCTTGTACTGGATAGGGTTGCCAACCCTCGAAGATTGGCCTGGAGTCTCCAGAAATCGAAGATCAGTTGCCAGGACACTGCTGTGTGCAATCCTGGAGAAAAATCATAGGGGCATGAAAAAAGTTTTTTTATGTCATTTTGTTTGAAGCGTTTCTCTTTACCGGATGTAAAAATATTGGAAATGGAGGGAAAAAAAGGATGTTTGGCTGACAGTCAAGCATCGTTCAATTGGTTAATGAGTATTTTTGCTTCCCAATTGGCAGAGGAAGACAGCCCACCACAAGGATGGAAGACGAATGATTGGAACGTGGGGGCAAGTCATGTGATTAAACCTTCAGGAATACATTTCATCACAGTTGGCAACCCTCAGACCAGAACTTTGTTATGCCTCAATTTCAATACTGTGTCCTATTTTGATGTCTGCACAAGGTTGATGATAAATGAAGCTTTGGGAAGGATGCAGGCAAGGATCACAAGTTTAACTCCTAATGTAAAGTGTGGTAGTTACCAAGGTAGGCTAAAAGAACTGGACAAAAGCAAAATACTTTGGATGATGGAAATCTGAATTAAAAACTGAGAATAGTGAAAAAACCTAACCAGTCTGCCAGCATCTAGGTTCTACTGAAAGGTCATCGGCCTGAATTTCTCTCTCCACAAATGCTACCAGTCCAGTTGCCAGCATTTTCTCTTTTTATTTATCATGTAAGAATGGGACTCCACAGATTGGAGAGGCACTAATTTAGGGACAATTGGGTTGAGGTTGATAAGATAATGAAGAGAGTAGATCCGTTTTTATGCAGCCAGTTTCTTTCAACAAAATAGGCTAAAGAGGACTATGGGTCACAATTGCAAGTTATGAAAATGCAGAATGAGGTCAAATGTTAGGAGGTGCTTCTTTTCCCAAAGAATAGTGAACTGGAGGAACATGGAGCCTGCTCATGTAGTGAATGCCAACTCGCTGAATTTTTTCAAGTGAGTGTTGGACCTATTTGTGGCTGGGATGGAGCTAACTTCATACAAGAAGTAGATACTGTTATAACATTAATCAGGCCCAAGAGGTCTCCTGGACTAGTTTCAATTGATCAAGGTTGTTGGAATTCTCCAGATTTTTTAATCTATGTGGCCTTGATTTTTATCTTTTTTGTCTCACCCAGCAGATTAATTGGCTGCTGAATAGCATGGGATGGGAGTGTATCTATTCTGACGTACAAAGTATCTCAGAGATGTAGGACAGGCCAGATGGATTAGCAGGTCTTTTCCTGCCCATCATTTTTCATATGCTCCTTTGTTTATGTGGAATAATTGCTGTGACTCAGTTGGTAGCCTCTGTCCCTAAGCGAGGAGATTGTGGGTTTAAGTCCAGAGCTTAAGGTCTAGGCAAGTGAAGGCATGACCACCAATCGTGGAGCAATTATGATTGGGAATACATGGAAGGCCAGAACTAGAGGAGCGCAGATAGCTCGGAGAGTTGTTGGGTTGGAGGAGATTACAGAGATGAGGTTTGGGGTGGCGGGGGGATGCACGTCATGGAAGGATTTGAAAACAAGGATGAGAATTTTAAAATCAAGACATTGCTTGACCAGGAGCCAATGTAGGTCAGTGAGTACAGAGGTGATAGGTGAACAGGACTTGCTGCAAATTAGGACGCAGGCCGCAGAGTTTTGGATGACCTCAAGTTTACGGAGGAGCAGTGGATCGAATTGGATGTCTTAATCAGTGTGGCTAAGATGCAGATCTATCCTGTAGCCATTAGAAGTTATATGCTCAGCATTTCTAATTAAAAATCCAAAAAATAACCCTCGTCCAATGGTTCAACAATTGCTTCCAGTGAATAGCTAGACAGACCAGGAATGTTGTAGGTTTTTTTAACTCATTCATGGGATGAGGACGTCGCTGGATAAGCCAGCATTTATTTCCCAATGCTAATTGTCCTTGAGAAGGTGGTAGTGAGCTGCCTTCTTGAACTGCTGCAGTCCATGTGGTTATAGATACATCCACAGTGCTGTTAGGGAGGGAGTTCTGGGATTTTGACCCAGCAATAGAGAAGGAATGGTGATATATTTCTAAGTCAGGATGGTGAGTGGCTTGGAGGGGAACTTCCAGGTGGTGGTGTTCCCAGGTATCTGCTGCCCTTGTCCTTCTAGTGGTCATGGGTTTGGAAGGTGCTTTCTAAGGATTTTTGTTGAGTTCCTGCAGTGCATCTTGTAGATGGTAACATTATTGAAAGTCAAGGGGTGATAGTTGTACTCTCTCTTGTTTGAGATGGTCAGTGCCTGGCACTTGTGTGGTGTGAATGTTACTTCAGTCAGCCCAAGCCTGGATATTGTCCAGGTCTTGCTGCATTTGGATATGGAATGCTTCAGTATCTGAGGAGTTGCGAATGGTGCTCAACCATCCCTGATCTGCACTGGTTTAACTGAACTCAGTCAGAACAGTAATAGAGGTCTACAACTGGCTTTTTGTTCCTGGGAAAAGGAGGGGTAAATCACTCAGTATTCCCCCACTCTCGATTGCCATTTAGCAATCCTTGCTGAAATTGCGCATGCATGTTGTATGAAGGCAGGAACAGTTGACCTTAACGCCCTCTGCCGCCAACCTAATGTGTTTAATGTTAAGACTCACATGAATAATGTCCCCTATATAACCTGAAAGACAGCTGGCTCCTTCAGAACCATTCCCCAGCAAAGAGTCAACACTATCAGAAGAGAAGGGGTGTAAATTGGCCGGAGAAAGAAACAATAAATAAATTTTTATCACTACTGTTAGGAGAAACAAAGTTTTCAGTCTGATCTAACAGGCAGGAAGGCTGGAGGCCTCACCCACATGGGAAACATGGCAGTAATTTAGCTCTGCTGCTATTGTCTGTAGTTAGGTTTGCTTGTTGATAGAATTTTCCTCCGGCATATGATTTCCTGCAGCAGGAAGTGATGTCAAAGAACAGACGTTGATGGGTGTTTATGAGTCAATGGATTGTTCTGAAATTTCAAAAATTGTTCTGAGTAACAAGTAAGTTGTATGTTTTTAAATATTAAATTGAAGTATTTCAATCCTAAAATGCGACAGAATAACATATGAATAGCTGGATTTAAAGGCATGAACCCCTAGGAAGCTTCTAAAGGTTGCTGAAGTTATCTTGAAATAAATCCTGCCCCATTCTCAATACAGCTGTTGGCAGCTTGTACAATTTGTAATTGTACAGAAAAACCCATGTTTGATTTATTAGCCCTTCTGTCACGTACAAGTGACTACTCTAGAGGGTACAGATGATAGAACCAAAACCAACAAGGAAAGTCAAATTGGTTGTTCAATTTCTGATGGAGTTATGACCCTTAAGGGTATTCTGAAAAACCAGCACAGGATTGCACTTACTGAGGGTCATTTTAACATTTATCAAAATGAAAATCAGGTAATTGTAAATCATTAGTCTTTTTAACACTTCAAGTGAGGAAAATAAAATTGAGCAAGGTGTAAAGAGCTTCTGCTTTGTTGTCAACCGTTTTTCACCTGTCAATAATGGTTGGAATTGCCCTGTCTATTCAAACTTATGTTAATATTTAAATGGTATATTTTCCTATTCTACATCAGGTCATATATATATATATTATATATATATATATAAATTTTTTTTTTAAATCTGCAAATTAATTTTATATACGTAAAATCTGAGAGGGGAAGTGTTAGGAAGGTGGATCACATGCAACCTGAATTATATGTTTTATAAAAGGCAACATAAGAGTTTTTGTAATTTATAATCATGTCAGAACTCTTTTACTCAATCATATCCCAATACAGAGTGCCTTGCATTCTGTATGGTTGTGTCCTAGTACACACAAGGACACGTTTCAGCAGGAAGCCTTTCTGAGTGTCTCCAGTGACATTATGCATAAATGTATCGTGATTCGTCATTAAAGTTCAAAACCTGTGCACCTTGTTGGATGGAAATGCTGCTACAATTCTTATCAATGTTCCCAGAGAAAAAAAACAAAACAAGGGGCTGGATTTTATGGCCCCGCCTCGCAGGGCATGTTTTTGGCAGGGGGGATGGGGTACGTAAAATATGAGGGGTGTCTAGCCCACCACCTTCTTGCCCACCCCCGAGCTGTCCCCCATAATACATAGGGTGGATGGATTGTTAATAAGCCAATTCACCCCAATATTATACTGCCCACGCCATAAAATGGTTGGTGTAGGAGGCAGGCAGGACTGGGCAGCCTGTTCTTTCAAAAAGATTTTTAAAAGGGCGGGAAGGAAGGGCGTACAATCTTTCGGGGGGATGCCTTTTGCACATTGGTGCACCTGCCCCCAAAGATAGTACCCTCCCTTCCTTCCTCCCCACTGCACTGTAAAACCCACTTATCCTTCCCCTTCCCAGCCCTACCCCCAAACTAAGGTGTCCAATACCTCCCAGCCCAATGCCCCTGATTTACCTGTGCCCAGGATCCATTGGGACCTTTGTCCTGGGCCTACTTGCAGTCCACTACTGAGCTCTGGCGCTGCTGGGACTGCAGGAGCTGCTGGCCAATCAGATTGGCTAGCAGCTCCTGAAGCCAAGTCTTACTCCCAGTGAGGGGCAGAAGTCCCATACTTACCTTGTTGTTGCTGCCCGCAGCGTATTTTTGCTGTGGGGCAGATTTTCTCTTCATCGGTCAGTTGAGAAGTACGCTCCCCCGTAAAATCCAGCCCAAGGTTCCTGCTTCTGATTAATATCTAGTGACCCCTGCAGGAAAGTGGCCTGTCTATGGAAGAGAACAGGATTGAATTTTTCTGTGATCTCCCAGTAAGAGTCAGCACTCACCATCCTGGCTCAATGAAGATTAGTCACTCGAGGGTTGACAGAGTCCATAGAATTCATGCCAACACAAATCAGTGCCTTCAGAAAGAATGGCTAAACCAGAAAGAATGTTGGTTAACATAAAAATAAACTTGTATCATCTTTGCATTTCCATGCCATGCTTGGGAGTTTTATAATTGCTGCTTGAAAGAGTTGAATCCACTATTAGTTACTCAGCTGAGCCTGCATTTTCCACAAGGCAGTAAGCTAGCATGATGCATTCTACAGCTTTGTGATAATGTGCTGCTAAATATAGGGTTGTGCAATAGGAAGAGAGAGCTGGGAACTATATTGCCACCTGTATGGAATTAGCACATAAGGCATATATTGCCATGTAGTAAAGCAAGGAAGACTCTCATTTATGCAGCATCTTTCATGTCCTCAGGACATCCCAAAAGTGCTTTGCAGCCTGAACTAGTTTAGCAGTGCAGTCACAGTTGTAATATAGGAAACATGGCAGTCAATTTGTGCACATCAAACTCCCACAAACATCAATGTGATAATGACCAGATAATTTGCTTTAGTGTTTGACTGAAGTAGAAATATTGGCTGGGGAACCAGGATAAGTCCCCTGCTAATCTTCAAAATATTGTCACAGGATCTTTTACATCCACCTCAGAGGACAAAGAGGGCCGGGGTTTAATGCCTCATCCAAAATAGACATCACCTCCAACAATGCAGCACTCCCTCAGTACGCTCCCTAGAACATCACCCTAGATTTTTGAGAGTCACTGGAGTGGGATTTCAGCCTACAACCTTCTGACTCAGATGCAAGAGTGCAATCAATTCAACCACAGCTCAGTAAATATTGCATAAAGGAGCTTTGTGTCATGCTTAAAATTAGTAAAACTTTAGGACTGTCACTTTTGAGGTCAATGCCTGGATTTTCACTGACTCGGGAACCCTTTAAAAATGGCAGAGCTTGCATTAAGGGGCATGAAGGGCCATGGCTGGAAGAGCAGAGCTTGGCATAGGGGGCATGAGGGACCATAGGGTGTGGATGGGGGGGCATGAGGTCTCATGGATGGGGCATGGAGTGCTTGGAGGTTGAGGGGGTGTGAGGGGTGAGGGTTGGAGGGCCTTTGTGTTTTAATTTTAACTGGGACAAAGTCCCACAGCACAGTGGCGGGCCTTATAAACAACCCGCCTTGGCACCCGGCGGCCCCTATGGCTGCCTCCAAACTTCTTGTGTTGGCTGGCCCAACTCAAGCCCCTTGGCAAGATCCCACCTTTGTGTACACTTTCTCCCAAGGTGGGAAGCCAAGCCAGGAATTTTCCTGACTCCCAATACCCGCCTGGAGGAAGGAAATCCAGGCCCAATACTCAAAAAGCTAGATTCTTCTCATTTTGATTTAATACCAAAATAAACTATACTATTGTTCTAAACATTCTCTTCTTTAAAGGTACTGAGAAATTGGAGTTTGCTTCTGTTAGAAAATGCTATGGGTAAAGATTTTATTGCGTCTTTCAGTTTATGAAGGCCTTAGGCTACAATAACAATATTTGTCTCTCATACTTCAAGAGAATTTAGCATTAAAAAGGACCCACTGGAGCAGTGCTGCATCACATGTAACTGTTCTCTTCCGACTTGGCATCCTTTCCTCATTTCTGAAGCATCTTGGGATATAAGGGCTTAGAAATCCAGCCAGTGTCTGTTGCTTGAATAACCAGTCTCCAAAATGGCAGACAGGAAGGTTAGGTTTACGAGCTGAAAGTGTGCCACCTGCCCTTTTGGTAAAGGTCAAAACATTGCTGTGCAGTACCTTTGTCTGAAATAGGTGTCAGTCCTTTTGCAAATGCAAATAAGGGGGCTAAATGAGGCATTGCGCTGGATAGGTTGTATTCACCAGCTCTTAAGAATATAAGAAATAGGAGCAGGGGGAGATCATTCAGCCCTCGAGCCTGCTCCACCATTCAATAAGATCATGGCTGATCTGATTGTGCCCTTAACTCACCTTAATTTCCTGTCTGCCCCCCACCCACACCACCCACCCCCCACCCCCAACCCCATATCATTGACTCCATTGTCAATCAAAAATCTGCTTAGCTGAACATATTCAATGACCCAGCTTCCACTGCTCGCTGGGGAAAAGAATTCCAGACACTAACGACCCCGAGAAAAGAAATTCCTCATCATCTCTGTCTTAAATGGGAGATGCCTTATTTTGAAACTGTGCCCTCCAGTACTAGATTCCCCCACAAAGAGAAACATCGCTCATCTGCTGTCAAGACCCCTCGGAATCTTATATTTCAATAAGGTCGCTTCCTATTCTTCTAAACCCCAATGAGTATAGGTCCTATCTGCTCAACTTTCCTCAAAAGACAAACCACCCATCCCAGGGATCAGCCTAGTGAACCTTCTCTGAACCGCTTCCAATGCAAGTATGTCCCTCCATAAGTAAGGTGACCAAAACTGTACACAGTACTCTAGGTGTGGTCTCACCAATGCCCTGTACAGTTGTAGCAAGACTTCCCTATTTTTATACACCATACCCCTTGCAATAAAGGCCAAAATTCCATTTGACTTCCAATTGCTTGCTTCACATACACAGTAACATTTTGTGATTCATGCTCAAGCTAAGACATCCAGATCCTTTTGCACCACAGCATCCTGCAGTCTCTCTCCATTTAAATAACATTCTGCTTTTCTATTCTTTCTGCCAAAGTGGACAACCTCGCATTTTCCCACATTATACTCCAGCTGCCAAAATTTTGCCCAGTCGCTTAACCTATCTATATCCCTTTGCAGACTCTTCTGGGGAGTTTTATGGAGGTGGCGAGGGCCAGCTGGACCCGCGTTGCCTCCTTTGGGGAAGGTCCAGTGAATTATGAGCCATTCAGGCAATTAACAGGCTATTGGTGGGCCTTTCACAGGATCAGGACCCTAGGGGCAGGAAGTGCCACCTGAGAGCTGCCAACCAATCAGAGGCCGGCAGCTTTTATAGTTCTGAAGCCGGGGAGGCGGTGGCGACGAGGGAAATACATCCACCAGAGTCCCAGGATCGCGGACTGACACAGGCCAGGGGTAAATGAGGGGTTTTGCAGGTGGGGGGGGCGGGGTGGATGGGATGTGTTGGGGAGAGAGGTGTATGGCAGTTAGCAACAGGGGCAAGGGGTGTCTCACAGCACTCCTCCTTTCCTGATGCTGGGTTCCTTGATCAGGCACGAAATGCTTTTGAATGAGATGCCCCCCTCCCTCCTCCTCCTCCCTCCCCCCACCCCCCACCCCCCACCTCCCCCTCCCACCCACACCCCCACACCCCCTACCCATCATCCAATTTTTAGTGATTTTGATTGAGGGACAAATATTGGCCACCAGGGATAACTCTCTCCCTCTTGGTCGAAGCAGTGCCATGGGCTCTTTTACATCTGCCCCAAGCAGGCAGATGGGGCCTCAGTTTACCATCTCATCTGAAAAACAGCACTTCTGACAGTGCAGTACCCCCTCAGTACTCCACTGGAGTATCAGCCTTGATTTTTGGGGTCAAACCCTAGAGTGGGATTTGAACTTGGAACTTTGTGAATCAGGGGTGAGAGTGCTACCAACTGAACTGCAGCTGATACTATGGCTGACCCAACTGGCTGAGTGTTGTAAATGGTGAATTTTAAATATGTAGATCCATGCCTTGCCAGAGACCAGAAAGCAGCTGGGATGAAGATAATAAATACTATTTTATTTTGGTGGACCGTGAGCTTTATGCCACTCATTGAAAAGTTCTCTTTTTAAATAAGCTCAGCTGTACCTGATTATTTTTTTTTGCTGTAGTGTTCCCAAAGCTGGTTCTCATTTAGAAAGTGTTCCGGCACAGGAAATTACATAATGGCCTTTGATGCGAGCTGAGATGTACCTGATTGGATTCTCCTGCAGTAGTGTTCCCAAAGCTGGTTCTCATTTGGGAAGTGCTCTGGGACAGCAAACCACATCACGACCTTTGACATGAGCTGAGATGTACGTGACTGAATTTTCTTTCTATAATGTTTCTAAACTTGTCTCTGGCTGATCAAGTGATTTAAGGCAGAGAAGAAAGATATGCTGTAAGTTACGATGTGATGTTACGTTCACTGCTTGAATGCAGGGTTTGTTCCACAGGAAGATAATATGATTCAAATAATTGGGTTTGTGGAATTTGCAAGTAGGAAACACATTCATAAAATCCTGAGCAGATTTTTTTTGCTTACATTATATTGTAATACATTATATTCCACTTCCATTAAATGCTGTTAGCCATTTAAAATAAAATTACTTATTAGGAGTGGAATGGCCTGCTATAGTAACCCGTTTTTTTTTGAAGGAAAGTCATTAAGCATAAGTTGCTTATGTTCACATGGCTGAAAAATGTTTGAATTGTCAGTGCTTCATTGAAAATTGGAAAAATCCATCCTTTGTATGAAAGATAAGAACTGTTTCTTACATAGACATGGCCCATAAATGTTATATAAAACACTTCTATTGGGAGAGTTGAAAATTCAGTCATTAGCAAAATTATTCCCAGAAAATGCCATGACCCACAGCTCCTGGGAAGTGACAGAGAGAAAAAGCCTGAAATAATTTAAGAAACAGCTGGATGCCTTGATAGGAGACTAGTTTCTTTGTTGTATGGAAGCTAGAATGGGGCAAATTACTTTCCTTATCCATATGTATTTTGTGATCTGAAGGTCAAACTATGCCGGGATTTCTAGTGCACCAGCACTTATATTGTTTACTTTAACCAAAACATCAAAAAGATGGAAGTTGTGCCAAAGGAGCTGTGAGGAGTGATGACAAAAATCTTGGTCATGGAGGGCCTTAAAGGAAGAGAGGAAGATTGAAAGACAGAAGGGCTTCGAGATGAAATTGGAAAACTTGAGGTCAATGAAGGGAAGGGCATTGTGCTTAGTGAAATTCCAGGGAATTTTTGAGCTTGGAGACTGATTGCTTTTTTTTACCCCCATTCATTAGCCCTTACAGCATATCATGGGTGATATTTTTGCTTATTGCCTTGGATGGAGGGTCCATTGGAGGAAGAGGAGCAGCAGTCTCAATGAGGACAAGCAGCAATCGGGCCTGTTAGAAGCTAGCAGGTGAGGGGGTTTGCTCACAGATGAACGTAACCAGCTCACAGGGCCTTTGGTCAAGTATCACTTTCCCTGATATGACTGAGGAGAGCTGCATGAGGAGGCTGCACTACACCATGCAGACTGTCACTGAGCTATGCAGCCTCCTTCCACAGGACCTGCTGTTTTCAGGCCCAGGTGACTATGCTGCACAAGTGGATGGCAAAGTCACCACGTCTCTTAATCTTTTTGCCTCATGCTCCTTCCTGTTTATTATAGGTGTTATCACCCATGTCACCTAGTCTGCAATGTACATCTCCATAAAACAAGGCACTAATGCCCTATTTGTAGAGGAAACCAATACATCCTCTTTTATGTGGACACCAACAAGTAAATTGAGAAAGCTATAAGATGGCTGACTCCTCCTTGTATCCAGAGTATTGTAGACTTGTCATGACAGAGGATCACAGCCCGAATTACTTACGGGCTTATTGAACTTTTTAAGGAAGGCGTGTTTTTTAAAGAGGACATGCAAGCAAAAGCTAGCTGAGAATGTAAAGTAACCACTTTCTGGAAAACTCCAATGTGGATTATACTTGACCAACTAGTCGAGAGAAAATGGAATGTCACACCTATAAAGGTATCAAAGGCTACTTCAGACAGAGACACTTGAAAGGAAAAATGCAACGCAAAAGACTGAACTTTAATCTCCTGTGGTTGCCGAGACAATGGAGTCTGATTACCGTATCTCAACAGAAACCATCTCCTTGTTGAGTTATATCTCAGAATGTGGAAATGGTTTGAGTTGAAAGAAAGCAGATTGTGGGTGAAAGACATGTTTGTTTTTCCCTTGCAGGAATACACAAGAAAAAGGGTTAAAAAGCCAGCTGCAAACCTGATCGGTGTGTTCTAGTTCTGGTGTGCTAGTGTGTGCTGTGAAGGTCACAGCAGAAGAACATCAATGAGGCATCCCTGCAACTTATAGGTAAAAGTCTTTTCTCTCTCTCAGTAGCTGGAGGCACGTCAGCAAAGCCACATCCAAGAAGGAAATATCTCAACTCCTTCTGCTACCCTGCAGAACCAAGTGTCTCCAAACCAACTGCTCAACTGCCAAAATCAGCTCTACTGGAATCACCCAACTTAAAAGCTGCAATGTTACACCATCTACTCCTAATAGACAAGCCAAAGACTGCTTCGTATATCTTTTAAAACTTTTTTTTTTAATGATCTGTGTGTTTGCATGTTGTGTTTTTGTTATTTCTCCTTGGGTTTTTAGTAACTAATAAACTCACTCTTTCTTTGGCACAAGACAGCCTGGTTAAATTGGCTCCTTCTAAAACATAAATACATTTGGACTGAGAAAAGGTATCCACAAGGGAAGGAATCCTTTTTAAATTAACCTTGTTGCGACCAACCGAGGGGGTTGAATTAAGTAGGGGAGCCAGCTGATTCCTCCTTATCCGGGAGCATAACAAAATTGGGGTCCCACTCGGGAAGTTAATAATTTGGGTATCTTGTCTAGGATCATAACAAATTGGGGGACCTTGGGGATGCCACATCAGCAGCCGGAAGGGCTATTACTCAGTGTTTTACCACTGGGAAAAATAATGCATGTTTGTGCCAGTTTTGTGGGCAGCTCTCACAACACCTTCATTCTGTGTTGTTGAACATAAGAAAATCTCAGAGCCTCAATAGATCTATGTAGTTCCCTACAATATGCCCCGCACAATGTATATTACACAACTTAGTGATACAGAGAGGGTTGCAGTTGGAGGGGGCAGAACAAGAGGAAGAGTCATCAACTACTGAGGAAGCCTTGGCTGACAGTGAGGGAGAAGCAAAAGAATCAAATGCATTGCAGCCAAGCAGATCAGGGATCAGTGGATGGAGCTTCCAGTCACCTGTTCATTCTTGTCTCCTGAAAAGACACGCAAGATCGCTCTGCATTAACAGTCGTCGTTTCCTCATAATCTTGAATTAAGGAGCATTGAAGCCATGCAGTCAATTTTTATATGAACGGTGAACAATGCAGACTCAGAAGCTGCTCTGGAAAGCCTCTGCAAATCAAAGTGCCAGACGTGGGTGAGCAGATTTCAGGAGATGAGCGGTGCCTTGAAAGTTCCAATCTATTGAAGATTCCAGTCTCCCCAAGCCAGAGCCTAAAGTCTAGAAGGCAGCCGTCTATTGCTATTGTAAGAGTCTGGCTGCAGCATTGCCTGAGCTGGCCTCTTGCTCCATGCTAGAGCGGGGAGTGGTATTGTCATATGGGATGATACCACACAAGCTGGAGATGGACTCCTCCACAATTTGAGCCATGCTGCTGAAAGTCCTCGACGTCAAATGCATTGCATAACTGTTTGTGTGATACCTGCTCCAGTTCACGATACTTCATCTTGTGCTGATCCCTGTAATTTACTGAGGGTGCCAATTTCTGTGCTGTTTCTGAAATAGGTTGATAATGTCTCATCGGGAGGATCTCTCTCCTCCAAGTAAGACCAAGCTGTCTTCCACTACAGGGTTTTGCTGCTGGAGAAGGACCTAGAGGAGAAAGAAAAGAGAAAATGAAAGTTAGCCTGCACATTTGCTGGCAGTAGCAGATGACAGGCTTCACACTGGCAGCTTTGTCAAGCTGAGGTACAGGAAGGAACATGAGTAATAGTCAAAGCTCTGTTCAGATAAGCCCATAGCCTCCAAATTTTCAGCACGGAAAGCACTTGAGGGGTTACTTGCCTGAAGAGCCTGCTGCTCCAGCTTGGACAGGTGCATAATGTTGGCTGTTGATCCCCTTCCTAGTGATGTATACCATTTTCTAGTTTAGAAAGAGAAGAAGATAGCCAAGGCAATCTGGGGATATGGAATAACAGTTTGTGAGTTTTTGTACAGTTCAGCCATGAAAGGCAGAACAGGTCCGAGGAGCTGAATGCCCCTTTCTCGTCATACGAAGCTATGTTCATTGTCCATAAAATCTTCCTGCCAGAGTATGAGACCATCTTGGCAACAGTGAGTGCAATTTCCCTTTAGGAGATACGTCCCCACTTTAAACCTGGAGCCTTGCCGGAAATTGCGCTCTGAAAATGGGCAGGCTTCCTCTTCCTGATGCGATCGGGTGGTAAACCTGCCAGACAAATTGAAATAAGCTCTGGTAATTAAAGTATCTCAAGTCTGAAATTTTGGCCAGCTAGAGTGTCTTGGTCTTCATCTGCCTGAAACCTGCTCTGGATTAAAATGACCACAACAGATAAGATTTAGCATTTTTTTTAAGCTTGGATCTAATTTTGAATTTGACAAAGCTAAAACAGGAGGGGATAAGCCAAGCTTTAAAATTGGAAGCTTGATTCTACCTTGTTTAATAATGTAAAATAAAAAAAAAACAAGCCAATAAAATCGCAGTCCCCTTCATCATCTTGCTTTCATCCTGTTCTTTTTTCATCAAATGACCGACACGTTTGCAGATTGATTATAATACGAGCAGTAAAAGTTTAGCTTTTCTGAAAGCATGCTGTGCGAAAGAATCAATTCCCACCACCAGAGATCTGCCTCCCCTTTCCAGGACAAAAGATAAAGTATGAAGTTAAACGGGTATTAAAATGCGCATTGGTAAGCAGGAGTGCTCTGTGTGAGGAGACTCTGCAGGGACAGGGGGAGTGAGGTGGGGGTGCTGTAGGGGTAGTTGGGTGTTTGGGGGTGTTGCTTTTGGCAGCACTGATGTGAACCTGCACTTTTACTGGCGGCCAAATTAGCTACAGTTGCACAAGTTCAGACTGCTTCACAGAGGGAAAAACCAAACTCCATTCACAAACCACTAATTAAAAAACTTTCACTGCTGCTTCATCACTGCAACAAAGGTTATGGTGGTTTCTGAAGAAATTTCCCTATTCATTGGTCTATCCTACACACAGTCACACAAACAAAAAAGACATAAAATTCCCATGCTACCTATTTTCAAGTGACTCTACAAGTGTTTTTCACAATGAAAGCAACGATTTCCATGGCCGTCTCAGCAACGACTAGCTTCAAAAATGAATTGCAGTGAGATTATTGGTCATGACAGGTGAATAAACCCCACCACCTCCTTCCATCTCTTCACAACTTAGCTGCTAAATACTTTGTTTCAGTGTCTTAGAAATGATTTCTCGAAAGAAGTGAATGGATTTTACACTTTTTATATTTCGTTGTGATGCAAATGATAAGTTGGACCAGAGGGACCCGCAGTTTTAGAAAAGTAATCTGTAGTTTACAACATTTCAATCTGTCAGGTCTGGGCATGCGGTGGTGGGGGAGTGGGCGTTGGGGGGGGCTTTGCGGTGGGGGTTGTGGGGGAGGGGGTGCAGAGGTTATAGAGAAGTTCTGAATGTAGCCTTTACATTGGTGGACACAACAGGGAAAGGCAGACCCACTAAATACCAATGAAACTCACTAAACATTAAGGAGCCTTACCAACCAGCAGGAAAACTCATCAGGCAAGCTCATGAAACATCAATCAGACTCATCGTACATCTGGACAACCCACTTAGCATCAGGAGACTAGCCAAACATGAGGACAACTCACCGTACACAACTGAGTTGGAAGAATCTTAATATCTAGTTTGGACCAGGATAAGCATTAGGAGATTACATCCAGCTAGGGATAAGTAAATAGTGCACCACATTTGATATCTCCTTAGCAACTAAGACAATGGAAATGTTAATGTAAAGAAAGACAGAGAAAAGGAGAAACTTTTCCTTATAAATGTCTGTGTGACTGTGGAATATATACTACTGAAGTTAGCGATTGAAGCAGAAATCATGCCAATTCTTAATAGGTTGGAGAGGTGGGTAAAGAAAAGGAAAAAAAGAGAACTATCGTCTATTTATCACAAGTCAGGAGTGTGATGGAATACTCTCCATTTGCCTAGATGTGTGCAGCTCCAACAACACTCAAGAAGCTGGACACCATCCAGGACAAAGCAGCTCGCTTGATTGGCACCACACCCACAAACATTCACTCCCCTCACCACAGTGGCAGAAGTGTGTACCATCTACAAAATGCACTACAGCAACTCACCAATGCTCCTTAGACAGC
This sequence comes from Cetorhinus maximus, assembly GCF_964194155.1. NCBI lineage: Eukaryota > Metazoa > Chordata > Chondrichthyes > Lamniformes > Cetorhinidae > Cetorhinus > Cetorhinus maximus. The sequence continues at coordinate 82,898,787 of NC_135892.1, read as the reverse complement.
ACCTTCCAAACCCACGACCACTACCACCTAGAAGGATAAGGGCAGCAGACACATGGGAACACCGCCACCTGGAAGTTCCCCTCCAAGCCACACAGCATCCTGACTTGGAAATATATCGCCGTTCCTTCACTGTCACTGGGTCAAAATCCTGGAACTCCATCCTTAACAGCACTGTGGGTGTACCTACACCACTGCAGCGGTTCAAGAAGGCAGCTCATCACCACCTTCTCAAGTGCAATTAGGGATGGGCAATAAATGCGGGCCTAGCCAGCGACACCCACATCCCATGAATGAACAAAAAAAACTTAATATATCCATCATCTATGATATACTTTCACTCACTCACTTTTCCAGAACTACTTCATCCAATTCAGGATCGCGTGTCTATGGCATACAATTACTTAATCCATCCAAATCTTCAACAGAAATATCTGATTGAACCGAAAGATAGTTTACAGCAGAACTCTTCCATGATGTAATTGGGCATTGAAAAGCCTTTTTTTTTTAAAAGGATAATTTTAACACAATCTCCCAGTATAGTCGATTAATCAACTAAAGTACTGTGCCACACAGTGGCGGGTGTTGGTTCTTACCCTTTGGTCCCCAAATGATAAGTTCAGTCTTCATCAGTTTGTCAAGGAAAGGTAGCAAGCTGAGTATTACAGTATCACAGTATCTTTACAGTGCAGTTGGAGGCCATTCTCCCCATCGAGTCTGCACTGGCTCTCTGAAAGAGCATTCCACCTAATCCCAGTCCCCTGCCTTAACCCCGTAACCTTACACATTCTTTCCTTTTAGGTAACAATCCAATTCCCTTTTGAATACCTCAATTGAACCTGCCTTCACCCACCTTTCAGGAAGTTTGTTCCAGAGCCCAGCCACCCTCTGGGTGAAAATCTTTTTCCTCACATCACATTTACTCCTTTTGCCAATTATTTTGAATCTGTGCCCTCTAGTTCTTGATGTTCTCTTGAGTGGGAACGGTTTCTCACTATTTACTTTGTCCATACCCCTCAGGATCTTGAATACCTCTATAAAGTCTCCTCTCAGCCTTCTGTTCTCCATGGAAAAGAGTCCCAACCTCTCCAGTCTATCCTCATAGCTATAGTTCTTTATCCCTGGATCATAAATCCTGAGACCATAAATGGAGAAGGAAAATCAATAGAGTCACCATCTTGCACCCCTTATGAAATACATAGGATGAAAGCATGGAGTGCGAACAATAGGGAAATCCAAATGGAGTAAGGGTGTGGGAAAATTTTTTTTAATGGGTATGGATCTGTCTGTAGTGCACAGATTTACTTATCTGCTTGCTTTATAATAGGAAACTGGGCAAATAGATGCTGCCTTCCTAAAAAAGGCTCACAGGCATTCCTTTGTATACTTAGTGGATATCTTCTATCACGTGAATGTTTCCACCAGATGACAAGCCTAGAACAAGGCACAGAATTGGGATAGAGGGTTGAGATCAGATGTTTGCTTTGAAAATCTTGATAGCTAAAGCCTTCAATTTATGAGAAACAGAAGCAAGTGAAAAAAACAGCCTATTTAAAACATGTAGTTTTTAAGTTCAGCAATTTTGGTCCAGCCCACTCAAAAAAGCAGAACATTTGGTCTTAAACTGAAATATGGGAAGCAACTCAACAAGTGGATTGAAAGTCTAAAAATCTTCTTAGAAGTGCATTACTCTTTTTTGCCTGTGTTAGTTTGCAAGGTATTATGGAATGATGAGAGTAGTTGTTTTTCTGAAACCCCACTGAATTGTCTCAAATGACAGGGATTTTTTTTCTCTTGGTTATAATGAGGGTCAAAGGGTTTTAACAGTGAAACGAAAGTTTGACCCTTGGATTGAGGGTCACTTAGCATTCCTTATATAGTCCCTTTCAGAACTTACACATGCAGAGATTTGTTTCACACAAATTTTTCAGTTCAAAAATGAGCAGAAAGCAAACAAAAAACGTTTTATTTTTAATTCTGTTTTTTGTTCAAACAAGTTCCTATCCTATTTCAGCTTGAGAACTCATCTGGAGGGAAACACAGTATAAAAACAAAGCATTATGTTGCTGCTCTAACACATTGTTGTGATGTGACTATATGTTCAAGAGCAACTTTCTGGATGAGGCACAAAGTGCAAGGGGGAGGAGAAATGGCCAAGCATTGTAAAGCTTCGCCTCCTTTAAGATTTTATTGTCTTCTCAATCTGTTAGTTCATTGAATACCAACAAAAGCAAGCACACAAAGGAATACAGGAAGGCATTGAATTGATGCTGAACTTTTTGAAAAAAGTGGGAGCTTATTGGAGGAGATTGATTCGCTAAGAGTAAATACCAGCAGAATCCTAAAATTGTGAAAGCTGAGGATTCTGTTTTCAAATACAATGATCTGTAAGTCGTATTTCCTCCCTTTAGATGTAAAATACAGAAATAAAGACATAGGTAGTTCCTAACTAGGGTAGCTTCATCATAATACGCGTTGATGACAAATTTGAAAAATAATATGCCATTATCTTTTGCTTGTGCTGGTTATAAAATAATTGATTTTGACCTAAGATTACAAGCTCTCTCTGAGTGCCACACGAGTAAGTCTATAATCTCACAACAGGAACATCTTTACCACTTTCTAGTGGTCATTAGAAACTTGTTTTCGCAGGCAGTTTATAGAGCAGTATTTTGCTTACTCCGTTTTACAGTTTTCTTTATCTGCTACAATTGAAGGCGTCACAGTGATGGATGACTCTTGCCCTGAACTGTAAAAAGCAAAGGGGGAAATTAGGCCTCGAAAGGGCATTTCCATGAATAAAGGTTTAGCCATTTTCGTTGTTTGCAAGGACACGATGTAGTGAATAAATTTATCATTACTTATTTAAGTCACATGGAAATGGACCATCTTGTTGGTTGTGAGTGGCATCATTATGACCGCCACATGCAAAAACTGGCTTGCTAACACATTTTTCACACTGACCTCCTTCAATAGAAAATATGACACAGGATATTTAAAGAAGAAAGACATGTTTATATAGCACCTTTCATGACCTCAGGATGTCCCAAAGTGTGTTGCAACCAAGTTGTGTTTTTCCACATGCAGCCACTGTGTAATGCAGGAAATAGCAAGTTTTTTATTCCACTTAAAGAGTTGACCAGGACTGTGCCATTTTGATTCTGCTGGTTAGGGCAATAGCAGCTGATCAATGGGTTCTGAAAAGGTCCCTTGTTCAGTCCCTAGTCTGTACTAAGATAGCTGAACCTCAAATGGGACTGAGATAGGAACTACAATTGGCACCATTGCCCTGGGCTGTCAGGAAAATCAAACATAACTCCTACTCCCGAACACCATTCTGTGATCTATGCTAGGAAGTGCACACACAGGGGTTAAGGGATGGGGTGATAGTGAGGGGATGTGTGTCCACAGGGCAAGGCCAGGACTGTGATGGCCCAAGCAATTGAATAACAGCGAGGACTCATTATCAAGGTTAAAGCATGAATAATATAGCCAGTTGGTGAAGGGATCAACACGTGTGGAAATGTACGCCAGGAAAGTATCAGCTTACCTTTATAAGAAGAGGAGGACATGGGAGAGTAACAGTAAAAAAGAGCTGGGGAAAAATGCTTCCTTAAAAATAAATGAGATATGAATGGGGTTTTATATATTTGCCTACAAAATAACAGTGATTACACATCAGAAATAGTTCATTGTCTATAAAATCCTTTGAGATATCCTGAGGACTTGAAATACATTACATCAATGCATGTCTGCCTAGGGTTTATGCACAGGCTGTTAGTGGGCTCTGTGCGGGAGAGTGTATGTATGTTTAAATGTACAGTTACTTATATTGGTATGTTTAGATCCGTTTGGGTGGATTTGTACAACATTTATATGAGTGTGCAAATGCAGTGTTCTCTCTGGGGTAGTGCAGCATGCCTTTTTAATGTAGTTTGCATGGCTGTGGAATAGTGAATCTAATCCCAGTCACAGGCTGCTACAGTTCAGTGAAGCAGGGTGGCCCCCTGCAGCACCACAAACCCCACACACCAAGAAAGGCACTTTTACCTCCCGAGTGCATGCGCTATCCGTAATCCTGGCAGCACAAGCCCAGTGTAATGAGAGGAAGGGGATTTACAATTTAAAGGAGCTTTACCTGATCTAGCCCCTGAACAGCTAGTAAACAACAATACAGACTTGCACTTAACTGCTTCTATAAAACATTTAAGATATACTAAACCTCAATTATGCTGGTGCCATGTCTGGTGAATGTTTTGAACAGCCCAGTAAAGGAAAATATATATATTCAATTATCAGTGGCGAACTAGTTTTCCCCCACAATTTATAATGGAAAATAACTCTGTAACAATGAAGTCCTACAACAACATAGAAGCCTTGATTTTTTTGGTCAATGTTTGTCTGATTGTGTCTCTAAGAAGTAATATGTTACCATGTTAAAGGCGCTATATAGCACGTTGCTGCTGCTGCTGTTATTGTTGGTGTTCTGGTACGCTCTTAGTCATGCACTGCTATTTTTGTACAGCCCATGTTGTGAAATGCACTGGCAAAACTGTTTATTAAAAATGTAATAAACAGTCATTTCTGTCCTGGCTGAAATCAGCTAATTTTTACTCTGTGCTGAGTTAGCTGTAGTAGATGCAATACAATTGAGGTCAGCAGTCTTGGGCTAGAGAGTCAAAAAGTTAGCCAGAGTTCCTCCCTGATAACTTGGAAACCACAGACTTCCAGATGTCAAAATGGGGACACAATTAGCGCTTGGCTCCCACTCTTAGTGCCCAGACCCAGAATGGCTAATTGGGTTGGATATTTGGGGGGGCAGCAGCTGCTCTGGGTCAGTGCCTCACCCTGAGCCGTCAACTTCAGGAGGAGAGTAAGAAAACTGAGGAAGAATGTATTTGCTTCCCTCCAAATATGTAGTGTCACTAATCATGAATGCAATTAGGATTTGCAAATTGTGAGACTAATTATAGAAAGATATAGGGCAGAATTTTCCCGTCGGCGATTTGGGGGCGGGGCCCACTCGCCAACGGGAAAATGACGTGGGATGACGTCAGGAGGAACCCCCGACATCATCCCGGTCCATTTAAATATTGAGGAAGGCGGGCGGACAGCAAAATCAGCTGTCCGCCCGCCGACCTGTCAATGGCCAATTAAGGCCATTGACAGGATAATTAAGCTTGTTAAATGCCCTGCCCGTCCAACCTTAAGGGTGGCAGGCAGGCCAGGAGCCCCAGTGGGCTTCTGATAATACATAAAACCTCATCCACTGGTGGGATGAGGTTTCATGTCCGTTTTTAAAAACTTCAATAAAGTTTATGTGCTTATTAACATGTCCCATCTCGTGTGACATTGTCACACGAGATGGGACATGTTAATAATTTTAATATTTTTCTATTTTTAAAGATTTTTATACTGTCAGTAATCTCCCCGAGACAGCACTTAGTCTCAGGGAGATGTGCGCTCTTTCGCAGATGGGGAATCCCTCCACTCCCCACACAGGAAGTGCATAATTCTTCCTGTCGGGCAGGCCTTAATTGGCCCACCCACTCAAAATGGCGGCGGGCCCCGTTTCGGCGGCGGAGTTCGGCTGCCCGCCTGCCACCGAGTCGGTGGGGCCCGCCCGCCCATTAAGGTAAAAATTATGGCCATAATTTCTGAGCTGCTGGGTCTTTGGTTATGCAATGCAAAGAACTTGGTTGAAGGAAATAAACTATTAAAGAGTCAAACAGCATTTCAATTCCTAAAAGATAGTTTCAACATTCTGTCTGATTTTGAAAAATAGGGACTGGTTAATTCTGGAAGAACTGCATGTGACTTCAAAAAGATATAGGCAGGTTAAAGGATCGGGGTAATGGACTTTGGGAGGGAGAATAAGTGGAAGCATAGGCTTAAATGGTAAATGTTTAAAAAGAGCAGAAGAGCAGAGAGACTTAGGATTTCAGATCTTTAAAAGCAGGCGGACAAGTTAACTGAGCAATCTTCTTCTGTTCTCTGCCTGAAGGCAGTTCTGACTCAGCATACCAACCACGGATAGGACAAGAAGGCAGGTTCTGAATCCACCCCAGCCAGAATGGGGATCATGCTGTTGGCACCAATCTGATTTACACTCGCTGTCCTCCTAACTGAGCCAACTGCCTTCCCCCCCCAATGGAATCATACAGTTTTACATGCATTTTGCAGCCTGAAGCTATATGTATAGTGATGGTAGAGGCTTTAATGTTCTTTCCATCACATGGCTGACCAAGAATCTCTCCCATTCTTACCACCTACCATTGGCATACGTTGGAAGGGTTTACAGGTTGATACTCAACCTGTTTGGCTGCATTATGAACACACCGTCCTTGGCTGTCAAGTCCTGGAGTGGGACTTGAACCCAGAACTTCTAGCTCAGAGGCAGGGACAATACCCACTTGCCACTAGACCTCCATCCTTGAGTTATAACAAAAGCATATGTTATCTTAGGTATATAAAATATGTCATCAGATAGAAAAGCACTGAGACAAGAGAAACTGAGGCTCTTTTCATTGGAATAAAGAAGGTCAAGAAGACCTTTGTTTTCGGTGTAGGGGGAGGGGGGGCTTTGATAAGGCACTTAGGAAAAATGATTTCCCCTAGTTGCTGAGTCTGTAATGAGAGGGCATAAATTTAATGAGAATGAAGGAAGAAGTTAGGAGATTTTTTTTTACACAGTGGCTTGTTAGGATATTATTTTCCCATCAGAAGCAATACTGGAAGAAGGATCCACAATAAGTTTTAAAGGGAAGTAGATATAGAGTTGAAAAGTAAATAAATAAAAAAGTAAGGGTGAAGTGTGGAGGAGTAGGACTAAATAGGCAGCTTTTTCAGAGAATTGACTTAAGTACAATGGACTAAATGGCTTCTTCTTTGCTGTGCAAGTTTATGATTATAAATAGAGAGGTCAGTGTGAATTTCTGGATTTCAATCTAGAACCTCATACGAGAATTACGAAAGAATTTGCATTTATTTACGAAATAGGGACACATGCTTTGCAGCCACTAGATAATCACTTCTCAAAGATGATGGCAGAATAAAATGTAAGTTTGCTCAATTTGCATTTCAGCTTACCTTTGAGAAGTTGTAGAGGTGTGACTTTTTTTTGCAAAGATTTTATGAAGCTGAGTTAAACTTTTCAAAGATTGGATGTTACAAGTGGCTGCGTTGTCAGCCGCTCTCCTGCATTTTACTGAATGTCCCCAACTTGGTATTCAAGATGATTTTCATGCAGAGATGCTATCCCCATAGTAACAACTTGGACTCTTCTAAGATGTTACCATAATCACGCATTTCTCCTACCTGCACTGCAGGACACAGAGCCTTTACATATTGATTCTGCAACTCAACTCCTTCTCATATACAATTCCACTGCACTTCTGAAATAACGAGTTGTGTAAAATACTCTGAAATGCATCAAACCAAAAGAATATAAACAAAAGTGCTATTGCAATAGTATTATTCCCGTGAGCTTTTGCAGCTGATTCCTTTTATAAGTGCATACGCATTTCTAACAAAATAATCTTGCACTTGTCAGTGAGTTCCCATGCTATGATTAATATTGGTCCAAATTTTTGTACACAAGAGTAAGCTACTGCCAAAACACTTGTCTTTAATAACCAGTGGAGCACAGTACAGTAAGTATCAAAAATCAAATGAAACTCTATTAGACGGTTAACAGTTACAAACATCTCTTGCAGCGCAAAAGGGTTTCAGATCAGATCAAACTTTGAAGCCTGTAAGTAAAGAAAGAAAAATAAAAGCTCCTTCCAAGTGAAACATCTTGCTGTGAAGGGAACATCTTTCTGTTCCTGGGAAGGTTTTGCACTGGGGTCAGTTCACGGAGCAGTCACTCCAAAGAAAGCTTCATTTCACAGTTGCCATGGGTCACCAAAAATTGCTGTGATGTTTTTCATGGATATCTTTGTGTTTATTTTTTAAAAACGAAGATTTAAGAACAGGTTGATTTAATTTCTGAGTAGATCAATAATGGAATGATCTCACTGCATTATCTGTCTCTGTATTGAGCATCATTGTTCACAAACTCAGGAAAGGATGCAAAAGTATTTTACACATGATGATACTCCCTATTTTTCTCCAATTAATTTCTTTTTTCTCTCTTGACAGTGAGGAAGTTTGGCTTACTAAATGCCAGCAGTCTTATTGGTACCTTGTCCAATCATTTTTGTCTTGTCAATCTACAGAGTAAGACTATTTAACTATGGATGGCCTCACTCGGCATCCATATTTGAAAATTTTCCAGCATGAGTCACTAGACAGATGTTATGCCCGGAATCCATGGCCAGTTTTGCAACCCTCACTATCTTAGACATGCTGGTCCAATGCGAGTCACATTGTTGTTGACAGAGCTGATCAATTACCCAGTGCAAATCAGGATTGAAACTGCAACATTTCTGGCCTGACTGGATAAGGACAACACTGTTTAGCTACTGAACCATTACATTGTTCTTTAAGTAGTCCCAGGTCCTTTCTCCCTAAGGCAACATGGTGGAAAAGAGAATGAGCAGACTGAAGATCCTATTCTGCCCCACTCCATGGCACCACATGTTGGAGACCCAGTGCACTGCTGCACCATAATGATGGCACGTATTGGATAAATTATACCAATAAATGAATGGAAAAGCAGTGAGATGCTGAAGGGTACAGACAACCTAGGTTAAACATTCCCATTGCACCAGATTCATGTGGGGCATAAACACTGCCACAGATGAACTGGAATTATAATAACCCAGGCTTACTGCAGCTAACTCCAGGATTGTCCTGGAATTTCCTGGAATTGTCCTGGAAGTAAAGATAATTAATCTCCTGGATACTACTTCTAGTAATCCTAGGGAAGAATCATTGGGGCACTTTGAACACTTTTATTTATTAGTCACTAAAATGTTGGTTGATGGTTGGGATGGGGTTGGGGGGCAGACTGATTCACAGTGAAGAACCATCCAGTTGGGTTATGAGGAGCCACTTTCCACTGGTCATGGGAAGGACTTGCGCTGCGAGGTTGATTGTTGCGGGAAAATGATGGCAGGATCGTGGGTGCCTTGGTTGGAAGTGGAAGAGTCATGTGATGATAATTGAAGGAATACATCTATCCAGGGCTGACAACCCCATCTGGTTGCTGCTTCCTCTGCCCACCCTAAAGCTACACATGGATTCAAACTAACCCCCTTGTCTTCGTTCAATGTTCACCAAAGTGCACTTTCCAACCAGGATTGCTGGGTAAGAATTCAAAGCCCTAATTTTAACAGGTGTCAGACAGGCAGGGGCTGACATGAACGAGAAACCATCCGACTCTTGCCACGTGAAACCTGGGAGATTTTAACATTGGGGCCTGACCTGCATGCGTTCCTATCAAGCCTCCAGCCCGAACTTGGTGAGAAGCACTAACCACCTAGTGGACACTAGTGGAACTTTGAGAGACAGGACACCTGCTAGCCATGTCCAAAAGGAGCAATTCCTGGCTGTTGTGTAGTGGTTAGACGGAGAGTCGGGAGGGTCTCATGGTCAGTGGAATAGGAAGGGGAGTCCGGGCCTTTCTTGACCTCTTCTGACCACCGTGTTAGCCTGGTGGGGAAGTCAAATGGTAGTAATTGGTCCCACTGATGTCATTGGACCCCAATCTGAATATATTGTTATGAAGCTATAATTCTTTATTTTTGAAATATGATTTTCAAAGCCTTCAACTGACTGGAAATTCTGCAAATTGAAATAAGACAGAACAAGTTACTTTAAAACACAAGGCCACCTTCCATGGTGAAAGTCAGAAAAGCGAACAAGAGCGCCCATCACCCCCAAGGAAGTGTGAGGAGAGAGGTACTTCCAGTAATTTACAGGCATTGAAACTCATCACTATCTAAAGAAGATATTAAAAATGCGAAGCGCTGGATCTTAATTAGCTGTGATCTTGTTAAGACAATGGGGAACTGCTAGCCAGCCAGGATATACAACTTGCACTCCACCCTAGTGGAACAGACACTCAAACTCTCCCTGTGGATTGTGTAAGATCCGCACCTCCTGTTGGCTTTTACTATCTTGGAACGCGTCAAAAGTTTCTTAGATGAAACATCATAAAATGTAATTACCTGTTCCCCAACACAATGACTACAGTATACATGGTAGTCAAATTCCTCTGGAATATACAACCAACAAGACTTTAAGAACTGGTTTGTCAAGCCAGAAGCAGAGATCATAAGGGCAGTGAATTTTGCAAGAGACTTCAGCGGAAGGGAAAGGCTGAAGAGCTCTCTTTTTTTTTGGAACAAGTGTATTAACCGGCTCAGAAGTCAACGTTACCAAAAATTTACCAACAAACCAAGATCTCGCAAGAATTACAACATCTTCAACATCTTGACTGCATCCAAGAAACCAGCTAACCTAAATTGGCCGCAAGACTTAACAATCCATGCCTCAAGGACAAGCATAGGACACTTAAACATATACTCTTTTAACTTTTTTTATTGGACTCTAACTTCCCTTATTTCTGATACCCGTGTGCATGTGACGTTGTGTTTTTGTTATTTTTCTCTCTTGAATGGCCTATAAATTTGCTCTTTCTTTAACTCAAACCCTTGTTTGATTGGCTCCTTATTGAAGGGTAAATAAATTTGGATTTGGAAAAGTCATATGCTCATGGAAAAGAAATTTAAACTTTTGTTGTGCCTAGCCGAGGAGGCTGAACAGAAGGGAGCCACTTCAGTCCTCCTCACCTGGTCATAACAATATAAAGTGGCTGGCCTACATGCCTGCTGAAAAGAGCAGAAGAGCAAGTTTAAATTATTATTGGAAGGCAGTGAGATCAGATGTGGGGTGGGGTGGGGTGGGGGATAATATGGTGTAGCCATTTTAAATGGCTGCCCTACACTCCAGATGTAATTCATTGTTAAAATGTGCTTTGGAGATCTTAAGAAAATTGGTAAGGTCACATTTGAATGAAAGTTCTTTTTTTAATCGACATAAGTAGTGACAAGTGGCAATGAGATATCATCTGTATAGAAAGCTAGCAAAACTTTCTGAAGAAGATGCACAGGATTTATGCTGCAAGGTTTCTTGTGTAGATTAGGTTTCTATACACTATCAAGGTTACGTGGGCATCACCACATCCTGTTTACAGTTAGCCAAAATATGAAGGGGGAATACCTAGGGAAATACTTAATGGTCTTAATCGATCTAATTTAACAAAAGGGAAATTTGCTGTGCTGTGTTAAATCCAAAAATAGAAGATTATGAGGGAACTGTCAGGTAAATTGGTGTCTACATCTCATAACCCTTTACATTGAAGACATAATGGTAAAATAATCTAGTTTGCCACTTCTCCACACTTAAAATAGTTTGGATTTATTAAAGTGTGTGCAGCTTGGTCATGTCTTGGGAGCATCAGTTCTAGCACCCATGCCAATCAAAGTGAAAGACATCAGGGTTGAGTTTCAATTTGCCATACCACCATAAAACTGGTTGCAGATTGACGTCTATTGTACAGACCATCCAATTTGCATTTCCATCGATTCTCATGGAATTGATAATTCAGGTGATTTCCATGAAGGATGGTCGAGAGTATCACCAGATTAAGGCACAGGCAACAAGCAAAAAAATCTATCCCATCAAACTGATCAAACGTGAACACTGGTCACATTTAGCAACTACTGTTAGCATCATATATTCCTACTTCAGGAACAGCACAGGATACAAAGTAAACCTATTTTGCCCCTCTCCCTCATCTTGACGCGCTTTTTGAGAATGGGACTGGTGGGTTGCAGGGTTCAACCAAAAATTCCACCAGTGTCACTGTTTGCACAGAAGCAGCAAATAAATCTGCATAAAGTAAGTGCTCTATCCATATTAGGGGCTGTAAATTGGTCCAAAATAGCACTTAACCCAACAAAAAAAGAAACAGTTCTGCCTTGGGAAGTGGCACAGCTGAGGCAAAAAAAAAATCAGTTCACCACCTAGGCCAAACTAACATAAACCCATCCTAATGAGGTGACAACACAGTTGCTTTGAAGTTCCACTGATTCTGTAAACAGGGGTCCCAGTAATGCCATTTCTGGCATGAGGTGCCTGTTCCTCTTATCCAAATGATCCCACCCTCCCAGGAGAGAAAGGAAATCCCACCCGATTTCACTTCAGAAATGTTAACTCCATCTTAAACCCAACCTTCAAAGAGCTCACTATTGCATTCATGTAACATTCCCATCGAGTCACAATCCTACTGCTGCCAGTCTTGAATGCTTAATCGGTGCTTCAATATACAGGGGCTGAGGCAGTTCCAGCCACGCTTATCTGTCTGGAGCTTCTTCAAAGATTGGTAACATTTTCAAAGACATGAAAAAGTAGTTTGGCTCAACTTATAAAGGCGGTGAGTAACAGAGCTATACAGGAAAGTCTCAGGTTTGCTTCCCTACGTTAAGTTAGCTGAAATATAAAGAAAAATTGTTGGAGCGCTTCAGACAGTTTCTGTGGAGAGAGAAGCAGAGTTTTGGACTTGGACCTTCAGAACAGCAATAATGATTCTCGGATTGCCACTGTGCTCATAAATTCCCCTGACTCGACGCTGCTGTGCATTTCTGCCAGAGACTTCCGATCCCAGCTTTCACGGAAATGCGCAGTGCAGTGTCCATTGGGGAACTCTGTTGAAGCGGAGAAGAGTGGAGGGGAGAACAGGGCAAGCCCCCTTTTTATTTTAAAGGTATAATTTGAATGTTTGTGAATAATCTATCTAACGTTTCCTGGGTGATTACCCAGGTAAGAACTGCAGAACTGTCCAAAGTCATCAACTCGAGCTCAAAGTCACAGACGTTCACGGAGGGTCCCGGGGAGAAGGCGAGTTGCCCAGTGTAAGTCGAAATGTTCTGGGCAATTCCCATATAGGTTCACCTGTCAGGACTTCCACAGGGTCCTGGCGGGCATCTTCAGTTGTACATCCAGTCTCCGACGATCTAGAGACTAGAGGATTTGGCCTAATGTTTCGGGTTGACGACGGTTCTCCCTCATACTGCCTCAACTGCTAAATTTTCTAGCATTTTCCCTTTTAATTTCCAATTTCCAGCATCTGCAGTAGTTTGCTTTCTGAGTTGCTGATCTGCACACAGATAGGTTTGCTAGTGTCACCCCTCCTCCCAAAATAAGAAGGGAAAACTTTTCAGCAATTCCCAGGCCTGCATGTTATCCCGTAAGTCCTGTGGAAGTAGAAATAGATTGGTGCCAGGTGAGGACAGGCTTGGGCCCTTCTGTGATGCCGACCTGGACACAGTCACTAGAGGATCACTGGAAGAAATTCCCATTCACTGGATACGGCCCACATCTCCATATCCCAACATGAAGCTGACATCTTTGGGAAAGAAGGAGTGAAAATTAGTGAGAAGAAGGAGAATAAATGGAATCAGTGAATCTTATAGCACAGTATGAGACCACTTGGCCCATCATACCTATGCCTGCTTTTCGGATGAGCTTTCTAATTAATGCCATGTTCACGCCACTTGTCCATAACCCTGCAAAATTTTCCTTTTCAAGTATATATCCAATTCTCTTTTAAAAGTTACAATTGAATCTGCTTGCTCCAGTCTTTTAGTCAATGCATGCCAGCTAGATCATAACAAATTACCATGTTAAAAGAAAATTCACATGTTCTCCCTCTTGGCTCTTTTTAAATCTGTGTCCTCTGGTTACTGACCCTTCTGCCAGTGAAAACAGTTTCTCCTTATTTACTCGATCAAAGCCCTTCATGATTCTGAGCACCTCTATTAAATCTCCCCTTAACTTTCTCTATCCTGAGGGGAACAACCCCAGCTTCCTCCTTCCCGATAACCGAAGTCTCATATCCTCGAAATAATGTGTAAAGAATCTAGCAGCAACACCTGCTGAATAAGACTAAACATTTTCCTTGCACTCCAGCAATTTGTCCTAGTTTAAATCAATAGTGGCAAAACTGGGAATGTGAGGGCTTCAACTATTTGCACTAATGTCTTTTTATTGTCTCTTTTTTTCAGCTTCTCTCTCCGTTTAAAGTGGACTTGAGGCAGGAGTCAGATTTGAATTCAAAAGCTCACCTTGGACATTAGCTTCTGATAATTCTGAAGTAACAAAATTGCCACATTTACTGTCCAAAGCTGGTGTTGTTCTCTGCAGTTAAACTGTTGGCTGATTGGTTCTGTAAATGGCCTATGGGGTCACTCAAGCAGAGCAGCCCTGTTGACAAACAAGCGCCAGTCTCCCTCCCCCATATGATTCCTATACATTACACCCTGTTGATTCAAAGAAAAGACAGAGGGAAACCGTGGAACACTGCATGAAATTACCCTCAGATTGTTATACTACCCATCAGTTTTTATTGTCCCTTTCTTCTCCTTTGGAATGAATCCACAGTGGCTGGGGTTAAATAGTAATTCTTTGTCTGACAACAATGCCATAGAATGACAGGTTTGGTTAAATGATTTACCAGTGAGTGTTAGCCTTTCACTAAAATTCAGGCAAGAGGGAACAGGATGTGAAGAACTGTAACAGATAGCCCGGGGAATGCCGCACATGAAGAGAATAACAAGAAAAAGCACCTAAATGTCCTGCTGGCTCAGTGTGTTTACACAGTGAGTGACTAAACTGTACTGGCTAGAAAGTTCCAACGTATATGTCCCAGTCTGTATTGAAGCAGGCAATAGCAACCCATACAAGAGATTGGATAGACTGGGGTTATTTTCCCTGGAGCAAAGGAGATTGAGGGGGGGCATGATTGAGGTGTATAAAATTATGAGGGGCATAGGTAGGGCAGACAGGAAGAAACTTTTCTCCTCGGTGGAGGGATCAATAAGCAGGAGGCATAGATTTAAGGTAAGGGGCAGGAGGTTTAGAGGGGATGTGAGGAAGAATTTTTTCACCTAGAGGGTGGTGGGAATCTGGAACTCACTGCCTGAAAGGGTGGTAGAGGCAGAAACCCTCACAACATTTAAGAAATATTTGGATGTGCACTTGCGATGCCATGGCATTCAAGGCTATGGGCCTAGTGCTGGAAAATGGGATTAGAATAGTTAGGTACTTGTTTGACCGGCACAGACTCGATGAGCTGAAGGGCCTTTCTCTGTGCTGTAGACCTCTACGACTCTATGACGAGGGCAGTGGCATCTCGGTTTAGCAGGGAGGCAATTGGCCAGGATTCTGCTCCTGATCATTATCCACCAGTCCCTGCTTACAATGTGTGCCTGTGGGACATTGAGTAAGATCAGGTTCATCTCTGATGCCTCTTATGTTCAGTTTAGTCAACTCCTATGCACAATGAAAGCTCATACATGAATAATGGCCACTTAGGCATTGTATTGGAAATGTAGCTGCTGCTACATGGTAAACCTTTTTGTCAAGGTAGGAGGGGGGGGTGGGGGTGGCGGAGCAGGAAACATTAGTATTGGAGAAGAAAGTTCCTCTGTAAAAACAAATTGATGATGGGGTATTGAGAGAGAACCAGAATTTTTATATAAGTTTGAGTTAAAGAGCAAATAATGGGATCTCCATATGACTTTAGGCAGTGAGTAGCTTGGAGAAGATTCCCAGGGGGCAACTGGAAACCATGGAGCTATGTCCCATTGTGGAAGCAACATCAGGCAAGGAGAAAATTGGCAAGGAATAAAAGATTCTTTGAAAAACAATGGCTCCCGAATGGATGGGCAGAATTTAATGCCCCATGGCGAGTTTGGTGGCAGGGTTCATTTAATCAGGTGGGAAGGTGGAGGGTGGGGACCCTACCGCTTTCGTTTGCCTCGGTCCGATTATGTCCATGGCGGGAAGGCTCATGGATGGCGGGAAGGCTCATGGATGGCCTTCCCGTCAAGTTGCAAATTGAAGCTTTTAAATGGGCAGTTAATGCCTTTTGGTAATCTGATGTGTCATATACCTTTAAGAAGAATGTTACAATAGACGATCACATGTTCTTATTATCCAATGACAGAGCAGCGCAGGCCACCCTAATAGTCTGTAGTTAGTAGTGAGTAGTCTAGAGTAAGAGGCTGTAATGTAGAGACAGGGTTTGAGTTGTAAGTACACAAGTGTAGCTGCTGAGTTCTTTTGTAAATAAATAGAATGTGTTCTACATAAGAACCTTCTATTGATCTGCTATGTCCAAGGCACCAACTCGGTCATCCCGAAACAATTGTGCAACCCGGATCCATTAGTCCAACTAAACTAGTGACCAGGATTCAGTAAACTGGCAACAAGGTGAAAAAAAGCAAAAAAAAAGCGAGGAAAGAAATCAAGTGAACCGAAATCAGTCTGTACCTCGCACGGTAATTGCAAATAGAATTTCCGTCCTAATCGTCGAAGCAGTCCCCTTGAAGCATGCCGCAGTTTGGAAGAGTTGGTCTCATTATGTTGAACGCCTTGCATTCTTTCTCCAAGTTAATGACATTGCGGGGGAGGAGAAGAGGCACGTGATCCTCTTACCCGTGTGTGGGAGTAAGACTTATCAATTGATCCAAAGTTTAATGGCAGCCAGTGCTCCGGATTTGAAAAGTTTTGATGATTTAATGAACCTTGTGAAGACTCATTACCAGCCCAAACCCTCGGTAATGATACAACGGTTCAAATTTAACTTAAGAAATGGAGCCCCAGGGGAGACAGTTGCTTGTTATGTGGCAAGTCTGAAACAGTTAACAGAATATTGCAAGTTTTGTACATCTATAAATGAAATGCTTAAAGATCGTTTGGTGTGCGGTATAAATGAAGAAGAGATTACTGTCTGAAACAAATTTGGATTTTCAGAAGGTGCTAGAAATAGCACTGGCTATAGAAGGCGCAGTGAGGGACTTGAAAGCCATACAGGGAGTGCAAAATGGCACCGTCCTCCACTTAGGGCAGGCAGCCCCAGCCAAAAAGGGCATGAAAATGTACAGCTCCGATGAGAAGCAGGAAGCAGCCACAGCTTGCATACAAATAAAAAGTGATTTAGCAGCGAAAACATGGAATAATAGTAACAGAGGTGGAAGCAGACAAGCTTGTAATGAATCGATGTTTGGACGAAACTGGCTGAAAGAAATTAAATTGGATTGGACTGAGATCTTCCAACTGAGAGCCACTGAGTTACCTGAGCTACTACAAAAATACGCCTTGATTTTCCAAGATAAACTCGAGAAGATCCAAGGGCTACAAGCAAAAATTCATGTTGATCCAGAATCTACCCCCTGATTTATGAAGGCAAGACCAGTACCTTATGCAATGCGGGAAAAGGTACACACCAAACTGGATAGATTAGAGAAACTGAGACTGATGCGACCTGCGCAGTTCTAGGAATGGGCAGCACGAATAGTCCCCGTACTTAAGCCTGACCAAAGTTTTCGAATTTGTGGAGACTACAAATTGACTGTCAACAAAGCAGCTAAGTTGGACAGACACCCTATACCAAAAATTGAAGACTTGTATGCTAAGTTGGCAGGTGGAACCACCTACATGAAGCTTGATATGAGCCATGCTTATTAGAATTAGAGAAGGCCTCCCAGAAATTTGTCACAATTAATACACACAAAAATTTGTACCAATATACCCGTTTGCCTTTCAGTGTATCCTCTGCATGTGCCATATTCCAGAGGACAATGGAAAATTTACTGCAGGGATAGCCTCATGTTGTGGTTTATTTAGATGACATTCTAGTGACAGGACTCACTGAAAAGAGCATTTGGCAAACTTGGAACAAGTTTTGAAGTGTTTTTCATAGGTGGGAGTGCATTTAAAAAAAGAAAAGTGCAAGTTCCAAGCGAAAGAGATGGTCCATTTAGGTCACAGGGTAGGTGCACAGGGCCTCCATCCGGTTGAAGAAAAAGTGAGAGCCATTAGACAGGCACCAGCACCAAGGAACACATCCGAGCTCAAATCATTCTTGGGGATGATCAATTACTATGGATGCTTTTTGCCTAATTTGTCGACAGAACTGGCACCCTTGTATTACCAATTCAAGAAAAACTAACATTGGTCTTCGCAAACACCACAGAAAGAAGCTTTCACAAAAGTGAAACAGCTGTTGCATTCATCCACCCTATTAGTACATTTTGACCTAACTTGGAAGCATTGTAAACTGTGAGGAGAACTTTAAAGGGACATAGCCAAGTTGGTGAAGTGGGCAGATAGGTGGCAGATGAAGTTCAACGTGAGGTGTTCATTTTGGTAGGAAGAACATGGACAGACAGTATGAAATAAGGGGTACAACTCTAACGAGTGTGCAGGAGCAGAGAGGTCTGGGTGTATATCTGCATAAGTCATTAAAGGCAGCAGGACAGGTGGAGAGAACAGTTAAAAAAGCATACAGTATTCTAGGCTTTATTAATAGTGGCATAGAGGTACAAGAGCAAGGAGGTTATGCTGAACTTGTATAAGACACTAGTTAGACCTCAGCTGGAGTACTGTGTACAGTTCTGGGCACCACACTTTAGGAAGGATGAGAATGTATTGGACAGAGTGCAGAAGAGGTTTACAAAAGTGGTTCCAGGGATGAGAAACTTCAGTTATGAAAATAGATTGGGGAAGTTGGGACTGTTCTGCTTGGAGAGGAGAAGGCTAAGAGGCAATTTGATATTCATGTTCAAAATCATGAGGGGGCTGGACAGAATAGATAGGGAGAAACTGTTCCTGCTCATAAAAGGATCGAGAATGAGAGGGCACAGATTTAAAGTGATTTGCAAAAGAAACAAATGCAATGTGAGAAAAAACCTTTTCACACAGCTAGCAGTTTGTGTCTGGAATGCATTGCCTGGAAGTGTGGTGGAGACAGGTTCAATCGAGGCACTCAAGGGGGCATTAGGTGATTATTTAAATAGAGGCAATGTGCAGGGTTACGGGGAAAAGGCAGGAGAATGGCACTGAGTCATAATGCTCATTCGGAGAGTCGGAGCAGACACAATGGGCTGAATGACCTCCTTCTGCATCGTAATAATTCTGTGATTCTGTGAAAAGAGGGAAGTATCTGGCAGCAATAAGAAAGAGAAAAATAGATGGGGAGGCAGAAAATGGAGTCCATTAGCAAGTGATCAAGCAGGACTTACCATGTTTGAGCACTGCTTAAGTGAAAGTGCTGCCACATGAGCTGAGTGGAAGGTGGGCTGCCCTCGTGTTTTAAAGGTGCCTTCACCAGTTTAGAGCAGGGCACTTGGGAATGAGGGTGGGTCATGTGCACAGCACCCAGAGGATCTGGCAACAGACGCAGGAGAAGATGGCAGACCTTAAGAAAGCTGCCATGATAGAATTATCCATCCATATCATATCAAAGCTAGATGGGATTGTGTATACATGGCACAAAATATTGCCTGTCACCCGACAAAAGGTTTCTAGCTGGTCCATACAAAGCTCTCAGACAGCCTTACTACTCTTTCACTGTTTACTGCTCATACGTGGTCTCCAGCAAGATACACGTTCGAGCTACAATTTAGAACTGAAACCCTTGGCATGCGGTGATCTGAAAGAGCTTCATATAGCATCATAGAGCAAATCATTCTAAATCAACCAGCTACATGATGCATAGTCACTTACAGAGTGATTAAACTGCAGGTGTATGTATTCCTGCCTCTTGCAAGACCTCAAGGCTTCCTCACAGCTTGCAGAACAAGATGATATACAAACCCAGTTTTAGTGGGGCAGAGCCTTGCTGGGTGGAGGCACAAGTGAGCATATTTGGTGAACATAGTCGATTTTCTCCTTGTTGATTTAGGGCTAAATAATGAGGCCAAGACACTAGCATGCACAGGCCTGATTTGAACATTCAAAATTGCTCTCTGTTCCTTTTTTTTCTACTTTGGGTGTTAGTCTACCCATTTCTTCCTAGGAAGTCCCTCAGGATTGCTTCCACTCTGCTTCGATGAGTCCTGAGATGGCTGATAAGTCCAATGTGCGATTGGCAGGGCAGGTGGTGCTTGGAGGGTTGGAGATGGGTTGTTTGGAAGTTTGTGCGCTCTCTCTTACACCTCGACTTTATCTCTGCACGTTCCTGATGAAGTCTTTCAATGTGCTTGATGCCTTCCCGAATAAATCTTCATTTTGGTCGGTCACAAGGGGTTCCCATAGGTTGGTAGGGACGTTTGATCTCTTCAGGGATGCTTTGAAGACATCCCTAAAGTAATTCCACTGCCCTCCTGGGAATTTCCTGCCATGATTGAATTCGAAGTGCAGCAGTAATTTTGGGAGTCTGGTGTCAGGCACAGGAAAGACATGTCCTGCCCAGTGGAACTGGGTTTAAGTGGTTAGCACCTTGATGCTAGTAAGTTGGCTTGGGGAGGACGCTGGTGTGGACTACCTTTCTTACCACCAGATTTTGAGGATCTTGCAAAGGTTGCACTGATAATACTTCTCCAGTGCTTTGAGGTGCCTGCCACTCTAGGTCATTCACCCTAAAATACTTCAGGCCAGTGGCACGGGCCGGGAGCAAAAGTCATGGGGTGGGATGGGGGACTATAATGTTGGGTCAGATTCTGGATATGATGGATCCACACCCCATTTTGGACCAAGGAAGTGAAGGACATTTAATCTGTCCATTCCTAATCATCCAGGCCACATTTTAGGGAACATTCCTGGGCTACCCTGATAATTACACCCAGCACATTACTGTTATATCCAGTGATGTCTCCCATTGTAGACCTACACTGAAGCCTACAGTACAGAAGCTAATCAGCAATTGATCCCAGAGGATCAAATGTCATTGGCATCCTTAACAGAAAAATGTCCCAACTTGTGTTCTGATCATTTGGAAAGAGTGGACTGCTACTTGCATGCTAAACAGCGTAAGCAGCATGCGATGGACAAAGCTAAGCGATCCCATAATCAATGGATTAGACCTAAGCTCTGCAGTCCTGCCACATCAGTCACGAATGGCGGTGGACAATTATGCAACTAACAGGAGGCCGAGGATCCACAAATATCCTCATCACATCAATACAAAAGACAAGGCTGAAGCATTTGCAACCATTTTCAGCCAGAAGTGCTGAGTGGATGATCCAGCTCAGCCTCCAGGTCATAGAACCATAGAACACTACAGCACAGAAAACAGGCCATTCGGCCCTTCTAGTCAGTGCCGAAATATTATTCCGCTAATCCCATTGACCTGCACCCAGTCCATAACCCTCCAGACCTCTCCCATCCATGTATCTATCCAATTTATTCTTAAAACTTAAGAGTGAGCCCGCATTTACCACGTCAGATGGCAGCTCGTTCCACACTCTCACCACTCTCTGAGTGAAGAAGTTCCCCCTAATGTTCCCCCTAAACCTTTCCTCTTTCACCCTAAAGCCATGTCCTCTCGTGTTCATCTCTCCTAATCTAAGTGGAAAGAGCCTACTCGCATTTACTCTGTCTATACCCCTCATAATTTTGTAAACTTCTATCAAATCTCCCCTCATCCTTCTACACTCCAAAGAATAAAGTCCTAACCTGTTTAATCTTTCCCTGTAACTCAACTCCTTAAGACCCGGCAACATCCTAGTAAATCTTCTCTGCACTCTTTCAATCTTACTGAAAGGTCCCCAGCATTACAGATGCCAATCTTCAGCCAATTCAATTCACTCTGCGTGATATCAAGAAACGGCTGAAGGCACTGGATACTGCAAAGGCTAGGGGCCCTGACAATATTCTGGCAATAGCACTGAAGACTTGTGCTCTAGAGCTAGCCGCGCCCCTAGACAAGCTGTTCCAGTACAGCTACAACACTGGCAAAACTGGAGTCAATGGGAATCAATAGGAAAACTCTCCACTCGCACAAAGGAAGATGGTTGTGGTTGTTGGTGGTTAATCATTTGTCCCAGGCCATCACTGCAGGAGTTCCTCATGGTAGTGTTCTAGGGCCAACCACCTTCAGCTGCTTCATCAATGATCTTCCCACCAGCTTAAGGTCAGAAGTGGGGATGGTCGTTGATGATTGCACAATGTTCAGCACCATTTGTGACTCCTCAGATATGGAAGCAGTCCTTGCCCATATGCAACAAAACCTGGATTCAGGTTTGAACTGATAAGTGGGAAGTTACATTTGTGCCACACAAGTGCCAGACAATGACTATTTGCAACAAGAGAGAATCCACCCATCTGCGCTTGACATTCAATGGCACAGCCATCACTGAATTCCCCCACTATCAACATCCTGGGGGTTACCATTGATCAGGAACTGAACTGGACTAGCCAATGGAGGTGGTGGCATAGCGATATTGTCACTAGACTGGTGTTCCAGAGACCCAGGGTAATGCTCTGGGGACCCGGGTTTGAATCCCACCATGGCAGATGGTAAAATTTGAATTCAATAAAAAGCTGACTAATGTCCTTACCTGATCTGGCTACATGTGGTTGGCAATAAATGCTGGCCAATGATTCATCTGATAAATAAATTTAAAATAAACAAATTAAAAAATAAATACCGTGGCTGGGAATTCTGTGGAGCCTGTCCACCATCCACATCTACAAGGCACAATGATGGAATACTCTCCATTTGCAGCTCATCCACCACTGATGCACAGTGGCATCAATGTGTACCATCTACAAGATGTGCTACAGCCTTGACAGCACCTTCCAAACCCACGACCTCTACCACCTAAGATGCATGGGAACACCACCACAAGGTCCCAGCCAAGCACACAATATCCTGACTTGGAACCAAATCGCCATTCCTTCATTGCTGCTGGGTCAAAATACTGGAACTTCCTTTCTAACTATGGGTGTACCTACATGGACTGCAGTGGTACAAGAAGGGGTTCACCATATTCTCAAAGGCAATTAGGGATAGGTAAAATATGCTGACCTAGCCAGCGATGCCCACATCCTTTAAAAGAATAAAGAGTAGTTGAGAGGCATGTTTTCAGGTGAAGAGGATGAGGATCTGCACTCGTACTTGCTGCCCTTGTGAGGTCATTACGCTTTTTCTACACTGAACCCAGGTTTTGGCACTGACTCTGTCAGCACCTTTGTCTAGGCCTACTGGACAGTTGCCTCAGAGATGCTTCTGCAGGTGCTGGGGAGCAGTGTCTCCTTTTTTGCCTTGACCTCCTCCAGCAGGTCCTCCAGGGAAACACCTGGAAACCCATTGGGGCTATGCAGCCTGCGACTCATCACCACAATGAGAAGTCTATCCAACCCAGCAGGAAATGTAACTTCACTTGCAGCCTTAAGTAGGCCATGGGAGGCACAATGGAAGTTGAGTAGAGAAAATAGGCGGGCTACCCATTTCCCGACATGATTGGGTGTGCATCTGAATCATATTAAAATGATTCGTGGGAGATAAAATTCTCTGAGATTCAAGCTGGAGACATCATGGGGGCCTGCATTCACCCTGTCAAATTCCTGCCCTGAGTTAAAATCAGGAATTGTGTCTCTAGGTCCAGCTGATCTCCTTGGCATGCCTTCACTCATCTTGTATCACCTACACCCATGATTTAAGGTACTGTTACACTCAATCCTAATTTTATACTGTTGCCAACTGGCACGAGATTCTGCAACCTTATTGGACCAGAGATTCAGTGGAAACTTGCATTGGAAGAGCGCTTTTCCATATTCCTTCTTCTCAAATGATCTTTCTACGTGCATGTGCAAATGGTTTACGTACAGCCAGTATTCTGGTGATCAGTCGGCTGCTTTTGTTTGAACATAGATATTTACAACATCGTTTGAAGCCGAAAAATAGAACAAGGCCTAAAATGAAACAAGGAAGAAAGCACAAAGCATATTTTGAAAAAAACCCCAAATCTCAAACAGCTTTGCACGTGGAGCTTTCTGTTAAATCATATACGTGGGTGAATGTGCAGCACAGTCCTGGAAATCGTGCACAGACTAATCTCAGTACAGTTTCCATTGCACTGACTATGGTAACTTCTGTACTAGAAGACCTTAGGTCTTTAAACAAAAGACTGCAGTCAAAATATACCATGCGTTGATGTCCGCCCAATTTCGTGAGGCTTGTGTCCACATACAATCCAGATTATGGGGCTGATCCTGCCAGCCAGAAAATCTGTCCTAGTGCTTTTGAAAGTTTGTTTCTTGTCATAGAGTAGACAGTACGTATGAAAAACATTCAAGGCCATACTTTTTCTGTTATATCATGGCTGATAGTTTAACTTACTTTAAATGCAGATAAAAAAACAAATGTTGCATTTCTAACCTTTCCCCCAGTATAGTTTGACTTACTTTAAATGTGAATTAAACTACAAATGTAACATTTCTAACCTTTCCTCCAGTATCTGTAAACACATTATGCAACTATTTCTGACACGGTTTATGAATTCCAGCTGCACACATTAACCAAATTTAAGTAAACCTTACTTATGCCAAGCCGACAAAGAATTCACACCGTCTAAACTTCCAACAACACCTTTCAGACCAAATAAAACATTCCTTTACTGAGTTGAAATAAACAGCAAGCAGACTTCCAATATATTTCTATCATCACTTTACTCAGAGTGCAATGTGCTGGCAGTTACAGCACATCATCCACGGCACCAGCTAAGTTCACTGCCTTACCAAATGAAGTACACCACAACCATGCTTAACACAAGCATTGGAAACAAATGTTAAATATAAAATAAAATGAAGTCCAAAATGAAGCAATCTTGCATGGTTTGGAGTTTGAACGTGCCAACGCTTTTTTTTTCTCTTTCAGTTCCTTTAAGGGCCTTCTGCTTTTTGGCTCCAAAGCATGGGCCTCTGACTGAGGTAATGTAACATTTATGTGAAGCAGCTGTTCAGAAGAGGAAGCACATTGCGAGTTGAAATAAAGACAGCGCTGCAGAATTGCATTTCAGCAGGGGGCAAATGATTGCAGTTCTACATCCTGTTTATGACCAGACATGGATAGTCAAAGAGTGGTAACAAAGAGGAAAAAGGATTTTTTTTTTTTTTTTTTTTTTTTTTTTTTTTTTATTGTAAAAATATACTTTATTCATAAAAATCTTCAATCACATTCAAAACCATTTCAAAAACAACATTACAAGGGTACAATCCAGGTTAAACTTTTACAAAATGTATCACCAGGTGCATCAGTACAAACAATATTACAGTCATTTACAGCCTTTCATTTTGATCTGTACAGCCCGAGGGGCTCTAAACAGTTCCCAGTCTCTCGGTGCGCTGTGGTAGAAAGGTCTTAGACAGCGACCCTTCCCCATTGCGCCTTTGCGGCAGCTGCCCCAAGCTTTAGTGCGTCCCTCAGCACGTAGTCCTGGACTTTGGATTGTGCCAGTCCGCAACAATCGGTCGGGGACAAATCTTTGTGCTGGAAGACCAACAAGTTTCGGGCAGACCAAAGCGCCTCTTTCACCGAGTTGATGATCCTCCAGCTGCAGTTGATGTTTGTCTCGGTGTGTGTCCCTGGGAACAGCCCGTAGAGCACAGAGTCCTGTGTCACAGAACTGCTCGGGATGAACCTCGACAGCAACCACTGCATCTCTCTCCAGACTTTCTTTGCAAAGGCACAATCCACAAGGAGGTGAACAACGGTCTCTTCCCCACCACAGCCACCTCGAGGGCATCGTGCAGAGGGGGTGAGACTCCTGGCGTGTAGGAAGGATCTGACGGGGAGGGCCTTTCTCACCACCAGCCAAGCTACGTCTTGGTGCTTGTTGGAAAGTTCTGGCGATGAGGCATTCTGCCAAATGACTTTAACAGTCTGCTCGGGGAACCATCCCACAGGGTCCACCCTCTCCTTATCCCTCAGGGCCTCTAGGACGTTACGTGCTGACCACTGCCTGATGGACTTGTGGTCAAAGGTGTTTTTCTGCATAAATTTTTCCACCAGGGACAGGTGGTACGGCACGGTCCAACTACTTGGAGCGTTCCGCGGCAGCGTGGCCAGACCCATCCTTCGCAACACCGGGGACAGGTAGAACCTCAGCACGTAGTGACACTTGGTGTTTGCGTACTGAGGGTCTACGCACCGCTTGATGCAGCCGCACACAAAGGTGGCCATCAGTATGAGGGCGATGTTGGGCACGTTTTTTCCCCCTTTATCTAGAGGCTTGTACATCGCGTCCCTGCAGACACGATCCATTTTCGACCTCCAGATAAAGCGGAAGATGGCTCGAGTGATCGCCATCGCGCAGGAGTGTGGAATGGGCCAGACCTGCGCCACGTACAGCAACAGCGAGAGTACCTCACACCTGATGACCAGGTTCTTACCCGCAATGGAGAGGGAGCGTCGCTCCCACATGCCCAGTTTCCTTTTCACCATAGCCACTCGCTCCTTCCAGTTTCTAACGCATGCCCCGGTCCCTCCGAACCATAAGAGGAAAAAGGATGCACACCATACACTTCTGTGAAGTGCATAATCCATTATCATTGATTTGTCGCTACTGGTTGAAGCTACCTATTTTTATCCACATCACACTGATAACTGTCAGTGATTCACATACCATTAAGCATGTTATTGTCTCTCAGACCTTGTTGTGGCATTTAAATTTTTCTTCACCTGTAGAAGAGTTTGCTTCAAATCCATAGGAAGCCTATGGCATAATGATGCTTCTTTTTATTGTGCATGACCTGTGCTAATGCTGCGGCCCCTGGTGTGTGTAGCCAGCATAGGGTTGTCAAATCTGATTGGAGGGTTCTTCACGTAACCTTCCACCTCTAACTGCTTCACCAAGTCAAACAACCTTTCTCGTCAGCTCCAATATTTTATAACTAATAACCACAACGAAAATGTATATTTATATAGTGCCTTTAAAGTAATAAAATGGCCCAAGGTGCTTCACCAAAGAGTGTAAAACGAAGTGTGACACCGTCACACATAAGGAGATAATAGGGCAGATGGCCAAACCTGTTATCAACGAGTAGATTTTAAGGAGAGTCTTAAAGAAGGAAAGTGAGGTAGAGAGGCAGAGAAATATAGTAAGGGTTTTCCAGAGCTTGGGGCCTAGGCAACTGAAGGTATACAGCCATCAATGGGGAATAAATTGAAATTGGGGATGCTCAAGAGACCAGAATTGGATGGGTGCAGATATCAGAGGGTTGTGAGGCAGGAGGGGACAGAGATAGGGAGGGGGCGAGGCCATAGAGAGATGAGAATTTTAAAACCAAGACTTTGCTGACCTGGAGCCAATGTAGGTCAGCGAGCACAAGGGTGAATGGAATTTGATGCGAGTTAAGACATGGGCAGCAGAGTTATGAATTATCTCAAGTTTACAGAGGGTACAATGTGGTAGACCATGCAGGAGTACATTGGAATTGCAGAGTCTAGAAGTCACAAAGGCATGAATGAGGGTTTCAGCAGTTGATGAGCTAAGCAGAGACGAAGTTGAGTGATGTCACAGAGTTTGGAGTGGGAACCAAAAACAATGGCTTCATTCTTTCCGATATTTAATTGGAGGAAATTTCAGTTCACCCAGTACTGGATGTCAGGTAAGCAGTGGAAATATTACCTTTGTTATTGTCATATAGGATGTCATTCATTACTTTGCTATGAGCCATTTTGGTACAGTGGCAGGGACAGATTCCTGATTATAGGAATTTGAACATGGGCAGAATTTTTCATATGGCAGGTGGGCTCGGCGGGAGTGGGCTGGGATGGGTGCGGAGCCGATTGCCACCCGTGATCGGCTGCGCGCCATCATTCTACGCGGGCAGGCCAATTAAGGCCCGCCCAGCGTAATACGCGAGCTGTAGCGCTCAGCGCTACCAACACGGAGCTGCCTCAGGGAGATTGAATCGATATTAAAATAATTAAATAAAAGGTTTAAAAATTTATTTAAACATGTCCCCTCATGTCGCATGAGATGGAACATGGTTTTATGTGAATGAAAATTTATTTATTTATTTAATAAAAGCTTTAGGAAACCTCATCCCACTCATGGATGAGGTTTCCTAAAAAACGCGAAGGCCGCTTGGGCTTTTCGCCTGCCCGCCAACCTTAAGGTTGGATGGGCATCATTAACAATGGCAATAATTACTTTGTTAACGGCCTTAATAGGCCGATTACATTTTGGCGGGTGCACAGCCGACACCAGCCGCCGCCCGCCGAATGAAATATCGCGGCACTGCGCGATAACGTCAGGACGCACACCCAACGTCATCGCACGTCATTTTACTCATCAGCATGTCGGGCCCATTCCCGCATGCCAACTGAAAAATTCTGCCCATGGAGTTCTGGGAAATATGGGCATAGATTTGGGAAGCAACAACAGCATGTTCAAGGACATCGCATAGGAAAGGCAGTTTGGAAATGGGATGGTGGTTTGCAAGGATAGGTTTTTTGAGAAAAGGGGTGATGATGGCAGGTTTAAAGGAGAGGGGGTCAACGCCCAAGGAGACAGAACCAGTAACAATATTGGTTAACACGGGGACCAGAAAGGGAAGTTGGGTGGCCAGCAATTCAGTGGGAATAGGGTCAAGGGAGCAGGAGATGAGTATCACGGACAAAGTCTCTCTGGGCAAGATGAGCTCAGAGTGGGCATGTGGGGAGGTAGAAGAGAAACTGGAGAAACGTGAATTAAAGCGTTAAAAGAAAATGAATAAAACATACACTCTTTTTAATGCAGCTATGATTATTTTTCCTGGATTACTTGCAGTAGTACTCTGGAGACTAATCTTTAATTCCTTGGGGCTCCAGGAAAATCCTGGAAGACTGGCAACCCTAAACCAGTGTCACCTCTGAAGCGAACTTGTGTACAAAGGCTGGCTGTCAGGTAAATCAATCCTGGGGTGTCTCAATAAAACATGGCTCTACGTGTCTGACCACATCCTTAGTAGTGGGAAGGCCTGTGACCAATTTGGTCTCAGATGGGTTATTGCTAAATTCAACAGGGCCTTTCTTCGGGTGGTCATAGAGGCCCCTCCCCCAACCGCTGAGAGCATTGCCCTCATTTCCATACTGTGGTGAGGATCCTGCACTTAATTCCGGACTCATTCCTGAAATTGGGAAAAGTAGAACTTCATTAGGCCCCCCCCCCAATTATAATGTTGTGGCCCAAGGATAAATTTAGTGTGGCATTTCGGGCCTCAATCTCCAATCTGGTCTGCCTGCTGTACAATCGCACCTGGATTTGGGCGCTAACCGATTTAGGCGGCAATGTTTTATTTACTGGGTCTTCACGGCAAACTCAACAGGATTACTTTGTGGTTGCAGCTGGCTATGTAAGACCCACGTGTCGACAGTACGAGCATGGCCTCCAATCCATTCTAAAAGCAATTACAGTGTACAGTTGAAATTTCCTTCTGTCTATTTACTGTACATGAGGATAGATTCCACACACCCTTCTGGTTTAGATAGACCAGTGTAAAAAGATACATTGGTATATGCTGAGCTGGTAAACTTTTTATTCAGTCCCAGCTGATATAGAGGCTACATTTTATTGGTATTGCAACACTAAATTCTGTCGACTAATCAGCATTATATGCTGCCAAATCAAATTGATCTGTTTTTTTCTGGTATGAGTTGCTCAATTTTAAATGTTGATGTAAATAGCCTAATTAAACTTGAACACCAACACCTAGCAGTGATACCAAAAATGACTATCGTTCTCTTTACACTTTGCTCATGACAGTAAATGGTAGGCAAATCAATCTATGATTCATTTCTGATTCACGCTAAATTACGTTATTTCAGAATGGCTTTAAGTGAAACTCACTTTATTGGCGTGTTTCCGGAAGCCTGCAGTCAAAGAAGAAAGAATAATTTACTCGAATTGTTCTCTCTAGTGAAAGTGCAAACTCATGGATAAAGTTCCACCAGTATGGCAGCCCTGCAGCAACCAAAGCCATCATTTCTCAGGTGAGAGTCTTGGAGAGCTATTTGACTTTGGAAGATGTGGCAACTGAGTCCGATCTCTTCCTCACTTTGGCTACAAAGGTGCCTTTTTGTTGGACAGCATCTCTGGCTTGCTTTTAATCTTGTAACCTTGAGATGCCGAAAAGAATTGTACAGTGAAGTCCCGCCTTTTGCGAATTCCTTGTTCGTGTATTCGTTTACCTGCGCTAAAGCCTTTGTACAGCAGATCGTCCATTGCGGGTCCAATTATTCACTTATTCGCAGTTTTAAACGTAAAAATAGAAGCCAACTTTAGAAAATGTGGAAAACCTGAGAAAAACCTGATTCACACTGGAAATAAAAATTGCCCTTGTAATCTCATAGCTTGCTCTAAATTCTTTACCCATGGGGCTCAATTTTAATCAACATGTCACATATTAAATGGGTATGACTTGCTCTGTTTTTAATTCAACTTAGATTAAAGGTACACTCTAAATGCTGAGCAAGCTAGTCTGACAATAGACTGTCGCTGTTCCTAAAGTTAGATATTTATGATTTGCTGTTCTTACTGAAGACACCATAAAAGTAACAAATCTTTTCAGACTCAAAGGATTTGTGCCTTCTTACACACAAGTGAGAATGAGGTGCCACAGTTGCAAAGGTGATTATGACTATTCTGTGCTGAGTCCGTACGTAGATTATTGTTATGCATGGGCATATGGGTACTTCACAAAAACATCATGTACAAATGACTAGTATGGTAAAAATTAGAATTGGAGGAAAGTTTGTGGTCAACAAAAACCGCTCAAACCAATGCTACCCTCACACTGCTGAAATCTAATTGATTCCCATTGTAAAGCAAGCTCATTGTTCGTGATTTCACCATTTGCAAGGTTTCGTGGGAACGTAACCCCTGCAAACAGGGGGATTTTACTGTAAATGTCTTGACAGATCACTGAACTCAGTACCTGACCTATAAGTGAAAGAAAATAAAAACTTGCATTTGTATAGCACTTTTAATAATCACCGAACATCTCAAAGCACTTTACAGCCGATGAAGTACTTTCTGAAGCGTGGTCACTTGCAATGTAGGAAACACCGTGGCCAATTTGTTCACAGGAAACTCCCAGAAACAGCAATGTGATAATGACCAATTAGCCTGTTTTTGTGATGCTCTTTGAGGGATAAATGTTGGCCAGGACAGGGGTATAAAGCCCCTACTCTTCTTTGGAATAGTGTCATGGGACCTTTTATCCACCCTACCATAGCCTTCTGGCACCAGCTGGAGGAGCTTTAGTCAGGTCCCACTTTGAGTGCTAAGTGGAATTGTGAGGAAATAAAATATTCGGAGAGAGAAAACAAAATGGATGTCATTTACTCAATCAACTCAGATTACCCCCAGCTGTACAACATGGCTGAAAAAGGGAGTGTGTTAAAAGTCCACAGTCTAAAGGACCCAGTGGAGATGGAGAGGAAATATAATTGAACATTGCAGTTACAAGAACTGGTATACAGCGTATTCTAAAAATCTGAGTCAGATTGGGAGAGCATAAAGAGCCAAGTGAATAAATGTGAGCAATAAAAACAGAAAATACCCATCCACGTCAGTGAAGAGAAACGGCGTATGGACCCTCTACCCGACCTGGAAACTCAAAGATAAGTGTGTTCTTGTATGGCTTCCAAGTTTTAAATTATTCAGGAGCATTTTATTATAAAACATTCTGGTTGCTAATTGAACTGCTATCTTTGAAATGCTTAAATTGGCTGTTGTTTGTATGCAGGAATTTCTGTTTAAATTTTGAAGTGGGGATAAACATTTGAAACAAAAGAAATGGAGATTCATTTTTAGACTGGAATTGGCAGCACTTGGAGTGCAAATGTGTGCAACTGCTGACTATACATTTATTTTGAATGTGGTATTAGTGCAAAATAGGTGCAAAGTCCAGGGGTTTTAACTGAACTTCCCCAAGACAAGTGATATTGAAAGGAGTGAAGACGTCACTTTTTTTGTGCAGAACTGTTGCATCAAAGATGCAGGCAATGATCAAAAGCAAAATACTGAAGATGCTGAAAATGTGAAATAAAAACAGAAAATGCTGGAAAATACTCAGATCTGGCAGCGTATCTGGAGAAAGAAAACAGGAAAACCTCTCCTCAGAACTGAAGTGTCATCAACCTGAAACATTACCTCTGTTTTTCTCTCCACAGATACTGCCAGATCTTCTGAGTATTTCCAGCTGTTTTCTGCAGCCTATGATGGTGCTGTAAGACATGGCTTAATATGCTAGCTGATGGAAATGTGAATTGTATTTTTTTTTGTGGATAGCTGTGTAACTGAGGCTCATTGACAAATTGCTTGCGTCACATGCAATATGGGATTTTGACAGCTGTTACCTACAGCCTCAATTCGAGTAATCTAGAGCATTGTTGGTGGCCTAGGTTGCTGCAAGAGACAAAACCCTAACTTTATCATGGTAGTATTTGTTTCAGGTTCAGGGTTTTCCACCCGTAAACGTAGTACATACCAGTTAAAGGGCACATGGAAAACCTATCATTGCTCATCGATGAGGAAAGCATTTTGTATGACATACGGATGCAGGTCACCTTTAAGAAAATTACTTATAAATTGTGTTCCTTTTTAAATATTGTTAAGGACAACACATTAATTTTAAACACTCGTAATATGGAACAGAATGAAGCTCCTCTAAATTACCACAACACATCCAGTGATATAAATACCATAGTGGTGTGACATTTTCATCACTAGTCACCAATGCATCCAAGATGGTGCTCTTATATTGAGGATTGTACTGACAGCAGAAGTAGGGTGGCTATTCATCTGCTTTTATACTGAGCAATCCAGTTTTCAGATGGACTGTCCCCTGTCCAGAACCTGATTTGAACCAGACATCTTACTGTCCAATATTTTCAAAGTGCTTATCACCCCAGCTGCTATAAGCATTTAAAGTCAAAATTATTGTCTGTGGGCCACTGTACCAACCTCACAAAGATCCTCAGGCCTATTCAGGCAGAACGTGGGAGAGGTGCTTTGGCTACATTCGGGGTGGGGTGTAACTGACTCTCCATGTGTGTGTCCTTTATGACACCCTCAGGCTACGTCACTTCATCGTACAGGCACACTGATGCATGCAGAACACTAGTCTTGATCGAGTTGCTGCCATGAAGTCTGAGGAGAGAGTGTGAGAGACACAATGGCAGACTGCAGGTAAAGCATCATTCAATTTTTTTTTTAACCTGCTTTAGTTTCTCCAAGGTTCATCATAAGCTGGAAATGTTCAAGCTCCCATGTTTAGCTCACTGTAAGACACTGGGTTCATTGTGTGTGGTATTTATTTTAAATAAAAATTGTGTGTATATGTTGGCAATCTGGTATTCCTCAGGTCCATCAGTGACCCTAGCCTGAAGGCTGTAGTACTGCTCAGATCAATGGCACCTCCCACTTCCTTCCTCATCAAACACCAATTTCTGAACACCAAAGCACGCAGGTGACTTCTTCTTCAACCACTGCCAACAGAGTCGCTTGTGGATGCAAATAAGTGATTCAGGTTCTGGTCTTTTCATCCCTTACCCATACTTGATGTGACCTCAAAGTTACAACCACGACAGCCCCCCTCCCCCCGCTGTAACTCGAATGAAGCAGGAAACTAGCTCAAGCGATGGTTTTCTTACCTATGGCAGAGTCAGCTCAACCCAACCAGGGCGAGAGGGGAAAAGCAAAACACTGCAGATGCTGGAATACTGAACTGCAAAACAGAAAATGCTGATAATACTCAGCAGGTCAGGCAGCTCCTATGGAGCGGGAAGCAGTGCTAATCTTTTGGGTCGATGAAGGCCACCGACCTGAAACATTTAGATTGGACTTCACATCCGCAAATCGGGCGGGTTGGCTGGTCACGCCCCCTCCCTCCCCTGCGCGCGCGGTGCAAACGTAAGATAGGGCGTGATGACGTCAGTCAGCCAAACAATGTCATCACGTCAGCCCCAGGTACCCGCCATTTTGAAATGACCAAGTTTTTATTGAGGTTGTTCCAGAAACAAGCTTTTTTTTGTTGCCGGATTAATTTTCCGGACGTTGGACAGAAACAAGTTTGGGAGTCCTTACGGCAGGTATGACGGGACGGCACAAGGGTGAAAGGAAAGGTATGCCACCGGGACCATGGCCGCACGTAGCAGCAGATCCTGCTGGTGGCAGCGTCTGTATGATCTTACATTTCATTTATTAACTTTTTCGAGTCTGACATCATAATTTAAAAAAGAGACGTCGAGCGAGGGCAGGGGGCCTTTAAATTTGTAGCCGTGACTGACTCTCTGTGCACGACATAACCCCTCTGCAGAATGACACTCCGGCCGACACTCCCAATTGGGCGCAGCTAGAGCAGCCCCCCCCCCCCCCCCATTTTGCCGCCTTCCCAGCGGGCGTCCGATAATTGGCTGCCCACGCTGGGTTCACCGTGCATAGCAGGGGCAGGAGCGAGTGGGCCACTCACTTTCTGTACCACCTCTCTCTCTCCGCCCGCCGAAAACTGGAAAGTCCAGCCTATTAACTCATACTCCCACCACAAGTGTTGCCCGATCTGCTGAGCATTTCCGGCTTTTTTCTGACGATAGGGGTATTCCAATTTGCTTCAGAATCTCTGCATTAAAGAGCGGAAACAAATCATGACTCCCACTCCCAATTGCGAGGGTCAGTGTTGTCCCTTGAGGTCATACATCATAGCCTGCCAGCTACACTCAGTGTCAAGGCACGCACGTGAATAATCACTTGACTGAAGGACTAGAGATAACCAACACAGGCAGGCCTACGTAGGAAGGAATCGACATCTTCAATGGAAGAGAGAGACTGGCGAAAAAATATATAATAAAGGTGTTTTTAGAGGGTTCTGTACCATCACCAGCAACATTCAATGCTTTTTGTTTTTTGTGACATCACCCAGCTCATTCACAAAAGCCAGAGGCACCAGTCTAAATTCATGACTTTCAAGCTATTGCATATGTACAGTTGTTGGTCTGTTGCTGCCAGTGTAATGTAAATGGAAAGGATTCAACAGCACCAACCACTTTGTAATATGAAAGGGGCTAGCAGATGGTTCAGCTGCTGGAAGGAATTGACTGGGCGGGGAACTGGAGGAAAATACCTGTACCCTACTGCTCCTTGACAAGGAGCTAATGTACCACACCGTGGGGCTGCACTAATCCCTACACAAAAAAGTATGTTTGCCTGAGGTGAACAATTGGACAAAGAGAATGTTTTCACTGTGGTGATGGGGGTGGCGATGATATTTCAGTTAAGACCATTGTATTGTACTCTTTAAGTAGTTACATAACACTCAGGTTGTATTGAAATACATCACACCACCATAAAGTGACAGAAAGCCCACAGACATTTTTCTATCCATTTCCCAACTGTTATTGATCTGGTCAATGGAAAATGTTCCCTGAGGAATGATAAAGTGTTCATTTGGGTCCAGATTGCATCAATTCCTGCCTCATTTATGTGCTGTGATTAATTGGCACTTGCCCTATTTTGCATCAGAGCAACCCAAATTATAACCGTGCTAAAACCGCTGGTCCAGTAAGTGTGGGAAAAATGGGCACTGAAACAAACATTGCTGAACAATTTCTTGTAGTGAGCAATTTATTCATGAAACAGGAACCTACAGTGCAAACATTCCAAAATGGTTTACTATTGTGACGGCTTCAACAGCATTTCTGCGGCAAATCAAAAAATGTAACATTTTGTTTATTCAGAAAATACCCGTAAGGAAAGTTGAATACAGCATTTTCATCAACATTTGGGAATGGACAGGGAAAAGAGTGCTATGGTAAAATGCTGTCCCTCCAGTATCTTACTCCAGCGATTAAAATGTTATTTCAATCAGCAATTGAAACCCACTTTCATTGGCAAAACAGCTGCCAATTTCCTGTTCACTAATATGCTTGATGCACCCTCACAAAAAAAATAAATGCCTTGCTTCTCTTACAGTTTCATCATTGAATATACTGTCTGTGACCTAGTGTGCCTGCTCAGCCATATAGACCACGGAGATCCCAGGTTAGACCCCTGTACTGAGTTTACATAGGGGAGGATTTTCCCCTCGTCGGGCAAGCCTGGGAGCAGCCGCGCAACAGTCCACCGCCTGCGATCGGGCCCTGGCTGCGATTTCACGCTGGCTGGCCAATTAATGGCCAACCAAAGTGAATTGTGTGCTGAAGCACTCAGAGCTGCCTGGGTGGGGGGGGCAGGGGGGAGAAGGGCTAGCGCGGAACTCAGTGCATGCGCACGGGTGCACTCAGTGAAAGCTCCCTGAAGCTGCCTCAGGGAGCTGGGGATTTTTAACATCAAAAATAAAGAATGGAAAAATAAGGGAAACATGGGACATGTTAAAAATGAGTTTTAAAAGCTTTTTAAAAAATCAGTGGTTGAAACCTCATCCCGCCCGTGGATGAGGTTTTGCAGAAAATGCGAAGGTGGCTTGGCCTATTCGCCCACCTGCCAACCAAATGGCTGGATGGGCAGCAAAAAATTCAATTTAATTAACTGATTAAGGGCCTTGGTAGGATTCTTAATTGTCAGCTGGCGCGCTGCCGCCTCTCGCATGCACCTGCTGAGCGAAATATCACGAGAATGTGCGCTGACGTCGGGACACTCACCCGACATCATCACGCACTACTTTGCTCCCTTTCAGTTAGGGCACATGCGTGGGAAAAATTCTGCCTGTAGTATGGCACAGAAACAGGCCGTTCAGCCCAACCAGTCCATGCTGGTGTTTATGCTTCACTTGAGTCTCCTCCCATCTTTCCTTATCTAAATTTATCATTGTAACCATCGATTCCCTTCTCCCTCACATGCTTGTGAAGATTAACCTTAAATGCATCTTCACTTCAACCATTCTCTGTGGTAGTGAGTTCCACATTCTTAGCATTTTTTGGGTAAAGGGGTTTCTTCTGAATTCCCAATTGGATTTCTTCTATATTTACGGCCTTTATTATGCTCTTACCCGCAAGTTAACCGATGCCAGTGAGGGAACTGTATTGGTGCGCTATGGTGAATGCCTGTTAATTCATATCCTTGCATTTGTCTGCAGCCTCATGAGAGAAAAGTGGAAAAGGCAAGAGAGTAGAAATTTCTTTGGTCCCATTCTCAGGTCTGAAGTGGGCACGATGGGCAGAACACATATCCCAACCAAGATACACAAAGCCAGCCTGTAATTGGGCCTCGGGCCTCAAGAATGTTGTTTGGCTACCTTTTTAAAGAGGATATCAAGCTTCCTTGCTTGTTGGAATTTGGCCAGAATTTAAGTCCTGGATGGGGGCCAACCAAGAGTACTGTGGAGATGGTCTGCTCCTCCTTGCTCCACAAGAATGATTTTTGAAGTTTAGAAATGAAAACCTACTCTCTCTTGGCAGTGGTTTCTTCGGTCTCAGTGGCTGCTGAAGGTTCCTGAGGGAAGCAGGCCAGGCTGTGGCTCTGGCTCTTCTCATCACTATCCAATGTCCCAAAGGGGTCAAAGACAGGTACCTAATGTTCATTCATCTAATGCCTCTTTTAGACTGCCACCAGAAATGCCTGATAGATGGCCTAAACCAATATTAGAACAGACATCATTCAAGCATCTTTTGGCCGTGAGATGTTGTTCTTGAAATTAATTCTCATTGTGCCCATTTCATGACCATAAAGATAGACACAACAGTGGCCAATTTCTTTGTCAACATAACATAAGGACATATGAAATAGGAGCAGGAGTAGGCCATTTTGCCCCTCAAGTCTGCACTCCACCATTCCATAAGATTATGGTTGATCTGATGGTGGCTTTAACTCCACTTTCCTGCCTGCCCCCTTAACTCTTGATTCCCTTATAGAGCAACAATCTGTCTAACTCAGCCTTGAATATATTCAATGACCCAGCTTCCATTTCCCTCTGGGGTGATGAATTCCAAAGGTTAACGACCCTCTGAGAGAATAAATTCCTGCTTATCTCGATCTTAAATGGGAGACCCCCTTATTTTTAAACTGTGGCTCCAGTTCTATGAGGAGAGATGCTTGCCTTATGAGAAGAGATTGAGTAGTTTAGGCCTATACTTGCTAGAGTTTAGAAGGATGAGAGGAGGTCTAGTTGAGGTATATATGATGCTAAAGGGGATAGACAAAGTAGAGGTAGACCGGATGTTTCCCTTGTGGGGCATTTTAGAATGAGAGGCCATAGTTTTAGGCTAAGGGGTGGTAGATTTAAATCAGAGATTAGGAGGAATTACTTTTCTCAAAGGGTCGTGAATCTGTGGAATTCACTACCTCAGAGTGCAGTGGTTGCCGGGATGCTGAATAAATTTAAGGAGGAGATAGACAGATTTTTAATTAGTAACGGTTGAAAGGCTATGGGGAGAGGGCGGCAAATTGGATTTGAGGCTGAAATGAGATCAGCCATGATCGTACTGAATGGTGGGGCAGGCTCGAGGGGCTGAATTGCCTACTCCTGCTCCTAGTTCTTATGTTCTAGATTTCCCCACAAGGGGAAACATCCTCTCAGCATGTATCCTTTTAAGTCCGGTCAGAATCTTAAATTTCAATAGGATCACCTCTCATTCTTTTAAACTCCAATGTGTATAGGCCAACCTGGTCAATCTTTCCTCATAAAACAATCCCTGGAATCAACTGACTGAACCTTCTTGTCTCCAGTGCAAGTATATTCCTCCTTAAGTAAGCAGACCAAATCTGTACATGGTACTCGAGGTGCGGTCTCATCAGTGCTCTACAGTTGTAGCGAGGCTTCACTACTTCATCTCCGCCCCTTTTTAAAGGCTGACATTCCATTTGAGTTCCTAATTACTTGCTGTACCTGCACGCTAACTTTTTGTGATTCGTGTACAAGGACAGCCAGATCCCTTTGTACCTCAGCATTTTGCAGTTTCTCTCCATTTAAATAATCTGCTTTTCTATTCTTCCTGCCAAACAGACAACCACACATCCTCCCACTCCATCAGTCAAATTTTTTCCCAATTGCTTAACCTAACTCTATCCCTTTGCAGACTCTTGTGCCCTCCTAACTTGCTTTCCTGGTTGTAGGCTCTTCGTTGTTCAAGTATGTCCAAGCTGTAGTGATTTCAAAGGTTACATGTTTTACAGCTGAACCTATGCTAAAGAATTTGATTACAATGGAGGAAGGGTGTGTGTTGTTGCTCCCACTCTCTCCGCTGCCTTTGCACGATCCCAGAGGCAAGGAGGATCTAAGACATCTAGGTTAGTTTGGTAGCTGTGATAGATGGCCAGTACAGGGTGATTCTCTACTTTCACCCTTTGCTGCAGTCTACTGAGGGTTGTTAATGGAGCAAGGCAAGGAAGTAGGCCCCAAGACCTACCTCAGCCAATCCAGGGATTGAACCCATGCTGTTCATTGTATTCTGTACCATATTCTTAGCCAAATGAGCTAACTGGCCCTCGACTTGCTACCCTATGTTGGAGGGAGCAAGAACCTATATATTTCCGTTGGATTATAGTTTAAATTGCCAGATTGCTTCAGAAACTTCAGACAATACATTAGAGCATGTTTTCAATTATGTAGAACTTTGTCAGTTCAATGTGCCATAGTGAATGAAGTAAATGGTTACTTGCAGTTGAAACTAAAAGGATGCTGTAGCATTTTGATAGGTGTAGGGGCTCCTTTTTCTAGAAAAGAAAAAAACTGTGAAGTGATCAGAAAGAGGTCCTTAAACTTATAAAGTGCTTTGATGGGATGGATATAGGAAATGTGCCCTGATAATAACAAGGAGGCCGGAAGGCAGCAGTGGGAAGATATAATGACCGGGAGATTGGAGATTGGAACTAACCTGGCTGTCAGGCTAGTAGGCCTGTGGTGCCAGGCCATGGGGGAAGTCATTCGGTGGCTAGACAGATCACGAGGCGAGGAGGGAGGGTTTTGAACAGATCACTGGCTGTGGGATGGCGGGGGGAGGGGACATTTTCGAGCAGGGTTGAAAACTCCAGTTGAGCTTTACAGGTTAGCCTGTGGTTGCTTGTGGTGGGGGGGGGGCAGTGGCGGGGAGTGTTGATGAGCAAGCACAACGCCTTTCCTGGTCCACAAGCAGTACTGTAAAGGCACTTATCCAATAGATCAATTCTTCACACCTCCCTTAAAATGTTTGGTTTCCCAAGGCTCGGGAAACCTAAGCTGTGGGTTTTAAAACTAAACATTCAGTTAAATTGGAGCCACATAGCCTCCATGAAAGATTTTATTGACCAGCCCATGATCTGAGACAGATTGGTTGCTTGTTTCCCCCAACCCATCTCCATTTAAACCAGATGTGGAAGGCTTGGAGATCTGTGGATGTTGGGTTGCCTGTTTTATTTTTAACCCTCCACCCACTCTGGCAGGTTAAGAGTACCCTAGTTGTTTCCACTTGTGGGGGAGTCCAAAAGTAGGGTACATAGATACAAATAGTCACTAATAAATCTAAAGAATTCAGGGGAAACTTCTTTGCTCAGAGAGTGGTGAGAATGTGGAAACCGCTATGAATGAAGTGGCTGAGGCATATAGCTACATTTACGAGGAAGCTAGAAAAGTACATGAGGGAGAAAGGAATGCTGATAGGGTGATATGAAGAAATGAGAGTAGGAGAAAGCTTGTAGTGAACATTAACACTGGTGTACCTTCCCATAGCAGGCCTAGGGTGACCAACTCTTATGAAATAAGGCAGGCTTCAACTTCAACTGTGAGACCGTGGATGGGGGAATTGGGGGTTGTGGGTGGTGCTGATGACCATAAAAGCGGGGGAGGTTCTGGTATCCTTAAGAGCAGAATGGGGCCGGTGTGGGGGGCGGGGGGTGGCGGGCAGAATGTTGGTCAGCAAAACGTTAAGGGAGGGGGGCATTCTGGTGACCATTGCTCCCGCTGGCGGTCAACGGCTAGGGTACACATGTAAAAGAAGCAAAGGTAAGAGGGAAAAATGACTTCCAAGCTCAGTCCTCCTCAGGCTGTCCTGGAAATAAGGGACAAAAGGCATCCCATAAGGGATGCGGGGCAAACAGTCAAAATAAGGGACAATACCTTAAGATATGGGACAATTGGTCACCCTAAGCAGACGAGCTTTCAAGGTACTCTTGTAGCACAGAAAACTCAGCAACAATGCTGTCCGATGCAGGGAAGTTAACCAAAGAATAGACCAAGTACTTTCGATTCACTGAGGATGATTTTCACTGAAGTGTAGAGTACTATTATCCGGGATGTGAGTTTAAAAATTCTATGCAATCCTGTGGGTTTCCCACTCCGTTAGGTTAAAAATATTCCACAAAGATTTTGGATCATAAGGGTGTTCGGCATAGCAAGAGTTAATGTGGGACTGGAGAACAGCACTGCCCAGAATATGATGTAGAGTCACATGACAGGAGAAAGAGTTGTATGGAGAGACCCGAGTAGAAGTCAGCATGAAGTTAGCTCCTAGTCTGGGCTATCCTTTGTACATATGTACACAGTTATGTGTTACCAATAAACACAAGTGTTCAATCATACAAGTCCCTGAACCACTTTGTGAGACCTACTGAATAAACCCTTACAACATGGTGGCAGTCAATGAATGAACCCAGAACCAAATGAGCTGGTGAAGGATCCAGAATCTGAAAAACTAAAGGAACAGCATCCTCACCTGAATGGAGTGCACCTGAACCAAATACACACATGGAAATCACCTAAAAAGAAGCTCCATTGCAGACATGAAGCTGAAGGGCAGAGGAAAAATCCACTGTGCAGCTAAAGAACTCCAGCAGAGCATGTGGAGGTCCATGGATTGCAGAATCAAATGACCTAGCAAGGGTGAGCAAAAAATCAGTTCTACAGGCTATTAATCAGTCAGAGTAGTCTGTTTCATTAATCACCACAGCCAGCCCGGGTTCATGCTGACTTCTACTCGGGTCTCTCCATACAACTCTGTCTCCTGTCTACTGTCATGTGACTCTGTACATCATACTCTGGGCAGTACTGTTCTCCAGTCCCACGTTAACTCTTGCTATGCTGAACACCCGGGTTCAGAGCTGGCATCATATCACGTGGCAGCCGAGCTCTGTTTGAAAAAAAATTGAAATTTTAAAAACTCAGCTAAAGCGGGGAAATCACCTTTCAATTACCCTACTCCGAAAACGTTCTGTAGTGCCCAAATCTTTGATTAGAAAATTTGCTGCAAGAAGTCAATCCCTTTGAAGTTGGGTCCACGATTGCTGCAGCAGCCCGCCAAAACACGACAAGCATGGGAAGAAGCATTGAAAAAACTGCAGTGCCATCTTAAAAAGTGAAACAGCACATAATGCTGTACCTGCATGAGCTGAATAGCAAACATGGTTAATAAATCAACCCTACCAGACCAATTTGGGCTGATAAAAGGACCAGATCAGGTGCAGAATTGGAGGCTTTGGCAAAAAAGAGATTTTCAAGATATATGGTAGCTTCAGGATTATATAAGACAGGCTGAATAAATAAATACACTACTGTAGTCAATAAGCCCAATTGCTGATGACATAATTACAAGGCAAGGAATAAATTAATCTTCAGACAAGTTTGATGAGATTCTGGAATCCATTGATACCTACTTTAAGAAGTAAGAAAATGTTAGCCTGTGCAAAGTTCAACAAGTGAGTCCAACAGCCTGGAGAATGTGTTGACTCTTTCATAAATGGATTATAAAGATTAGCTGAAGGTTGCGACTACATCAACCTTAAGTCAGAGCTCATGGGAGACCAAATAGTAGTCAAAGTGATGATGCCCTCTCAGACATATGACAGGCAAAAGAAGATTTGACTCTAGAAAAGGCAATCCAAATAGTCAGACAGTCTGAAATTCATGAACAACACTGGTCCATTATATGAGATGAGATTAAGCCATAGCATAGAGCAACCCCAAATGTCCAGCTCCTAAAGCAGAAAAAGGGCAGGGAGACTTCAAGCCAAGGAAGACAATACTCAAACAGATGACACGATGGTGGGAGACTATGTCAGCGCTGTGGAGCCAAAAGATCTCACAAGTGAGAGCAATGTCCAGCAATCTCTGTGCAGTGTATCAACTGCAACTGGCTGGGACACTTTGGAAAACTATGCAAGTCTAAGACATTGAGACATGGGGAGAACCCCAAAACAGTCCATGAGATTAAGGTACCACACCAGGAAGCAGCCCAACTATGTTTCTTGGGTGACATCAAGGATTCTGGATTCTCCTTTTGGAATGTTGACATCTTTGTAAACAATCACCTCACCAGTTTCAAATTTGACACGGGAGCCAGTATTACGGTCATCCCAGATAAGGAAGCATGGCTGGTGAAGAATGCCTGATGCCAGCCAAAACACAGCTGTACGGCACAGGTGGCATTAAGCTCCTAGTTAAAGGTACGTTACAAGCCACAATTCAATGCAAAAACAAATACAGGAGACGTTATTTGTACTCCACAATCAATAATTTTCCCTTTTGAGCAGGCAAGCCTGTGTCGACCTCAATCTCCTTCAGAAAATTAACAAGGTTAACCAGCAAAGGTCTGGTTCCAATTTTACAAAAGAGTTTTCGAAACTTTTCACTGGATTGGGGCAACTGAAGACTGCATACAGTATTATATTGAGAGAGGATGCCAAGCTCATGTGCATGTACACACCACGGAAAATACCGCATCCGCTTATGAAGCAGGTGCAGCAACAACTGGACGAGTTGATCAAATTGGGGGTCATCTTCCCCATCACTCAGCTGATGGAATGGCATTCTGGGATAGTCCCAGCTCCAAACCCAAACGGATCCATTCGCATTTGTGTCAACCTGACACAATTCAACAAAGCAGTGGTGAGAGAAGTCCACCCGATGTCCTCGGTGGACGACAGCCTGACCAAGCTCTCCAGAAGCACAGTGTTTTCAAAGCTCAATGCCAACAGTGATTTCTGGCAACTGCCACTAGGTGAGAAGTCCGGATTGCTGACTCTGTTTATCACCCCATTTGGCAGATTCTGTTTCAACCACTTGCCCTTCAGCATCAACCACTTGCCCTTCAGCATTACCTTAGCACCCAAAATTTTTCAATGCACAACATCAGCCATTTTACAAGGCCTGGAGGGTGGGGAGCTGATGGTGTAGTGGTATTGTTGCTGGAATAGTAATCCAGAGACCCAGGGTAATGCTCTGGGGCCCAGGTTCAAATCCTGCCATGGCAGATGGTGGAATTTGAATTCAACAAACTTTTGGAATTAAAAGTCTAATGATGATCATGGAACCATTGTTGATTGTTGTAAAAACCCATCTGGTTCACTAATGTCCTTTAAGGAAGGAAATCTGTCGTCCTTACCTGGTCTGGCCTACATGTGACTCCAGACCCACAGCAATGTGATTGACTCTTAACTACCCTCTGAAATGGTCTAGCAAGCCATTCAGCTGTAACAAACCACTACAAAGTCACAAAAAACGAATAAAACTTTCGGACCACCCAGCATTGACCTGGGCACCGGAAACGACAACGGCAATCTCACCCCTGGCAACCCAGCAAAGTCCTCCTTACTAACATCTGGGGACTAGTGCCAAAATTCAGATAGCTGTCTCACAGGCTAGTCAAGCAACAGCCTGACATAGTGATCCTTACAGAATCATACCTTACAGATAATGTCCAAGACACCACCATCACCAACCCTGTGGCAGTACAGTGGTATACAGTTGGGAGGGAGTTGCCCTGGGAGTCCTCAACATCAACTCTGGACCCCGTGAAGTCTCATGGCATCAGGTCAAACATGGGCAAAGAAACCTCCTGCTGATTACCACGTACTGCCCTCCTTCAGCTGATGAATTAGTGCTCCTCCATGTTGAACACCACTTGGAGGAAGCACTGAGGGTGGCAAGGGCGCAGAATGTACTCTGGGCGGGGGACTTCAGTGTCCATCACCAAGAATGGTTCAGTAGCACCGCTACTGACGCAGCTGGCCGAGTCCTAAATGACATAGCTGCTAGACTGGGTCAACGGCAGGTGGTGAGGGAACCAACAAGAGGGAAAAACATACTTGACCTCATCCTCACCAACCTGCCTGCCGCAGATGCATCTGTCCTTGAAAGTATCGGTAGGAGTGACCACTGCACAGCCATTGTGGAGACGAAGTCTCGCCTTCACATTGAGGATACCCTCCATCGTGCTGGGTGGCACTACCGCCATGC
Source organism: Cetorhinus maximus (assembly GCF_964194155.1). Taxonomy (NCBI): domain Eukaryota; kingdom Metazoa; phylum Chordata; class Chondrichthyes; order Lamniformes; family Cetorhinidae; genus Cetorhinus; species Cetorhinus maximus. The sequence goes on along the minus strand of NC_135892.1, from coordinate 82,853,925 downwards.
TAAACGGGATAGATTTCGTACAGCTCTAGCAACTCAAGACTGGGCATCCATGAGGTGCTGTGGGCCATCAGCAGCAGCAGAATTGTACTTGAACACAATCAGTAACCACATGGCCCGGCAGATCCCCCAGTCTACCATTACCATCAAGCCAGGGGATCAATCTTGGTTCAATGAAGAGTGCAGGAGGGCATGCCAGGAGCAGCACCAGGCATACCTTAAAATGAGGTATCAACCTGGTGAAGCTATAATACAGGACTACTTGTGCGCCAGTCAGCATAAGCATCAAGTGATAGACAGGGCTAAGCGGTCCCACAACCAACGGATAGATCTAAGCTCTGCAGTCCTGCCACATCCGGTTGTGAATCATGGTGGACAATTAAGCAACTCACTGGAGGAGGAGGCTCCACAAATATCCCCATCCTCAATGACAGGAGGAGCCCAGCACATCAGTGCAAAAGATAAGGCTGAAGCATTTGCTACAATCTTTAGCCAGAAGTGCCGAGTGGATGATCCACCTCAGCCTCCTCCAGCGGTCCCCAGCATCACAGATGCTAGTCTGAAGGCACTTGATAGTGCAAAGGCCATGGGCCCTGACAACATTCCAGCAATAGTCCTGAAGACTTGTGCTCCAGAACTTGTCCAGCCAAGCTGTTCCAGTACAGCTACAACACTGGCATCTACCTGGCTATGTGGAAAATTACCCAGGTATGGCCTGTACACAAAAAGCAGGACAAATCCAACCTGGCCAATTACCACCCCATCAGTCTACTCTCCATCATCAGTAATGGAAGATGTCATCAACAGAGCTATCAAGTGGCACTTGCTTAGTTATAACCTGCTCGCTGAGGCTCAGATAAAAGCAAAATACTGCGGATGCTGGAAATCTGAAACAAAACCAGAAAATGCTGGAAAAACTCAGCAGGTCTGACAGCGTCTGTGGAGAGTGAAAAACAAAGTTAACGTTTTGAGTCTAGGGTCAAATGGACTCGAAATGTTAACTTTATTTTTCGCTCTCCACAGATGCTGTCAGACCTGCTGAATTTTTCCAGCATTTGCTGTTTTGATGCTGATGCTCACTTTGTGTTCCACCAGGGCCACTCAGCCCCTGACCTCATTACCGCCTTGGTTCAAACATGGACAAAAGAGCTGAACTCCAGAGGTATGTGATTGTGACTGCCCTTGACATGAAGGCCACATTTAACTAAGTGTGGCATCAAGGAGCCCTAGCAAAACTGGAGTCAATGGGAATCAGGGGGAGAACTCTCCACTGGTTGGAGTCATACCTAACACAAAGGAAGATGGTTGTGGTTGTTGGAGGTCAGGCATCTCAGCTCCAGGACATCACTGCTGGAGTTCCTCAGGTTAGTGTCCTTGGCCCAATTATCTTCAGCTTCCTCATCAATGCCTTCCCTCATATGGTCAGAAGTGTGGATGTTCGCTGATGATTGCACAATGTTTAGCACCATTTGTGACTGCTCAGATACTGACGCAGTCCATGTCCAAATGCAGCAAGACCTGGACAATATCCAGGCTTGTGCTGACAAGTGGCAAGTAACATTCACGCCACACAAGTGTCAGGCAATGACCATCTCCAACAAGAGAGAATCCAACCATCGTCCCTTGATGTTCAATGGCATTGCCATCACTGAATCCCCCACTATCAACATCCTGGGGGTTACCTTTGACCAGAAAATGAACTGGACTAGCCATATAAATAATGTAGCTACAAGAGCAGGTCAGAGGCTAGGAATCATGCGATGTGTAACCCATCTCCTGACTCCCCAAAACCTGTCCACCATCTACAAAGCACAAATCAGGAGTGTGATGGAATACTCCTCACTTGCCTGGATGAGTGCAGCTCCCATAACACTCAAGAAGCTTGACATTGTCCAGGACAAAGCAGTCCGCTTTATTGGCACCACATCCACAAACATTCACTTCCTCCACCACTGAGGCACAGTAGCAGCAGTGTGTACCATCTACAAGATGCACTACAGGAATTCACCAAGGCTCCTTTGATAGCACCTTCCCAACCCACGACCAGTACCATCTAGCAGGACAAGGGCAGCAGATAGATGGGAACACCACCACCTGGAAGTTCCCCTCTAAATCACTCACCATCCTGACTTGGAAATATATCACCGTTCTTTCACTGTCGCTGGGTCAAAATCCTGGAACTCCCTTCCTAACAGCACTGTGGGTGTACCTACACCACATGGACTGCAGTGGTTCAAGAAGGCAGCTTACCCCACCTTCTCAAGGGCAAGTAGGGATGGGCAATAAATGCTGGCCCAGCCAGCAAAGCCCATATCCCATGAATGAATTAAAAAAACTACCATTTGGCTGATGTTTTTGTCCATGGTATGGCTGCTGAGGAGCACAAGTGGAGGCTCACGGCTGTCTTAGTTCCCAACCCCATCATCTATTCCAGACCTCCAAAGATTCCTGGGCATGGTGAACCAGCTGGCAAAATTTCTGCCCGACCTGGTGCAGGTCACAGAGACCCTGCGGCACCTTCTCAAAAAGGGCCAGGCATGGAGCAAGCCTTTAGTCACATCATAGGTATGCTGCTCTCACCCGATATCCTAGCTCACTACAACCCATCCCTGCCCACTAAATAGCAGTGGATGCCTCCTACACAGACCTCGGGGCATATTTATTCCAGAATCAAATGGATGTATGTCACTGACCAGTGTATTGCGCATCTAGAGGACTGTTAGTCACAAAGATACGCTATGGAGTTATTGAAAAGGAAGCTCTCACAATCATGTGTTCTTTAAGAATTTCTCTGACTAAATTATTGGCCTGTAAGTCACCATTGAAACAGATCATAAACCACTGGTCTCACTGTCAGATGAGAAGGAATTTGCAAAGATGACCCCCAGAATTCAGAGATTCCGCTAGTGTCTCATGCGCTTCGTATATGATATGGTGTATGTTCAAGGGAAACATCACATGACTACAGACACACTACCCGGGGCCACAGTCAACCTTCCTGCGACACGTGATGTCAACCTGGTCGATGAGCTCGAGACGTATTCCCAGTTGGTGAGAAAATAACTGCAAAGCAAAGAAACTGAGTCTAATACTCCTCCAAGTGCGACCAGAACAAGATCTGGAAGAATTGTCAAGCCTCCAGACTGTCTGAATTTATAAAGTCAGAGACTTGAGGGGTGTGAAGGGGTAGCACATAAAGAAAGATTGTACTGTAAATATGTTGGTAAAGACTTGAATTGAGGTGTAGTATAAGGGTCACAAATAAAAACAAAATGCTGGAAAAACTCAGGCCTAGCAGCATCTGTGGAGAGAGAAACATAATTAATGTTTTGAGTCGGTATGACCCTTCTTCAGAGTTGAAAAAAAGCTCAGCGCTGCTGGAGTGGGGGCGGGAGGAGGGTGGGCGATGACGTTAACTCAGGTGTGGGCGAGTGGTGAGAGAAAGCTCCCTGAAGGCAGAGAGCTGCCTCAGGGAGCTGCAGACCCGAAAATGTTCCAATAAAGTTTTAAAAAGCAGAAAAAGAATGGGCAGAATTTAGCCCTTGGCTGGCGGGCGGACAGCCGAACCCCGCTGCCGAAACGGGGCCCACCGCCATTTTGAGTGGGCGGGCCAATTAAGGCCCGCCCAGCGGCCTGCCCGACAGGAAGAACTATGTGCTCCCTGTTCCGGCGGTTGGGGGGGTGGGGGGAGGGAATCCCCGACTGTCAAAGTGCGCTCTTTCACACATGCATGCGAAAGAGCACACTGCTCCCTGAAGCAAAGTCCTGTCTCAGGGAGTTTAGTGAAAGGTAAGTAAAGTCAAAAAATAGAGACATTGTAAAATTATTAACATGTCCCCCTCACGTGACAATGTCACACGAGATGGGACATGTTGATAACAAACTCATAAAATTTATTAAATTTTTACAAAACGGTAATGAAACTTCATCCCGCCAGTGGAAGAAGTTTCATTAATAATCTACAGGCCGCTGGGACTCCTGGCCTGCCCGCCAGCCAGCCTTAAGGTTGGACGGGCAGGGCATTTAACTATCTTAATGAGCCTGTCAATGGCCTTAATTGGCCATTGACAGGTCGGCTGGCGGACAGCTGATTTTGCTATCTGTCCGCGTTCCTTAAGATTTAAATGGCCCAGGATGACGTCGGGGATTCCTTCCGACGTTATCCTGGGTCATTTTCCCCTCGGCGAACGGGCCCCGCCCCCAAATCACTGAGGGGAAAATCCCGGCCAATGTCTGAGCATCACAATCAGGCATTTGATAAAAATGCTGCCCACAGCATTTTATTTCATTACGGAAAGCTCATCCCGCCCTTGGATGACGTTTCATGATAAATGTAAGGGCTGCCTGGCTGATTCGCCCAACCGCCAACTGTAAGGTTGGATGGGTGATGAAAAATAGCAGACAATTGTGCCGTTAATGGGCTTAACTGCCCTCTTAATTGTTAATGGGTGCGCTTCCAAGTTCTGTGTGTGCCTGCCGAGCAAAATATTGCGCAAGTGCACAATGACGTTGGAACGCTCGCCCGATGTCATCTCACACGATTTCACGCCCGATCGGGTCGGGGGCGCGCCTGCCCGAGCAACATAAAATTCAGCCCATGTTTGTGGTACATTTTTATTTCCTTGCCCTGATGGCGCAGAAGTGTTGAAGGTGATGACAAAATGGAGGCAACACACCATTGGTGAAAATATGTCATGAAGCTATCTGGTAGCACATGGTGAATGATAATGTAATAAAATGTATATTTTTAGTAGTTTGCTAGTTTTTGAGCCATCCAGTATGTTAGAAAGCATTTCGCCGTCATACAACTTTACGATGCCAGCAACCACAAAAATTAACATTTGTGCCCCAGTGGTGCATACCAAATACTCCATGCACTCCTGTGGTGAAGGCGATATTTTTACTTTTCTTCTCTTTGCTAAAATTGCCTTTCAGGAATTCTGATGTGCCAAGATAATTATTCTGAAATTCAGCTGCAGCACAAATAAACCTAGGAGATTTAAATTCCTTGGACCCCATTTATGCCCTTCTAAGACTCCTCCAATTCTGGTCTCATTTATATCCCTGATTTTAATTGCTCCACGATTGACAGCCATGCATTCAGCTGCCTGGGCCCGAGGCTCTGGCATTCCCTACCTAAACCTCTCTATACCCCTCTACATCTGTTTCCACCCTCTTGGGGTGTCATAATCAAGGCAACCCATCTCACATGCAAGAGGCAATCGCTTTGTTGTTGGGGAATAGCAAATCACATGAGACTGAAACCCCAAAAGTGCAATGCTATGGAATTGTATTTTATGCACAACCCCCCGATTCCCCTCTCATCAGACGATGCTGAGTTTGCACAACAAGCGTGCATTAAACTATCAGAAATCGACATGCAAAGTGATCTCAAATAGGGTTACCTAGTGTGTGAAATGCTTAAGAGAGCAAATGGAAGCAGTCACATGCTACATTTTCTCAAGCAGCAGAAGCTGCTGACCTATTCGCTATGTTTAATAGATAGGTAAGACCCATTGTTGAATAGGCAATGCCTGTTTGTAATGCTGGACTTAGCAAAGAGCATGTGAACAAGCTCAAAAGTGTTCAGAAACAAGCACTCAAATTGATCCTAGGTAACACATACCAAAGCTAAAACAAAAACAGAATTACCTGGAAAAACTCAGCAAGTCTGGCAGCATCGGCGGAGAAGAAATCAGTTAACGTTTCGAGCCTTCATGGCCCTTCGGCAGAACATTGACATAAACAACTGAATATGCATTCCCTTGCTGAAAGGTGGGAAAAGGTCTGTTTGGATAGAAAACTCTGGAATGCCACCTCCCATTGCCACTATTTCTTGCCACAGCCAGACAAAAATAAATGTGCGATGGAGTTAAGGAGAAAATACACCATTCTGCAAATAAGATGTAGAACAAATAGACAATCAGACAGCCCAATTCGCTACTTTATAAAACTTATAAATAGCATGTAAATGATTGAGAATTTAATGAACTCAACCTGACAGCATGTGGGAGCTCCTGGATGCCAATGTGATCCAGGTCAAACATGTCTGTAGTAAGTGTTTGCGGCTCGAGGAACTTTGGCTCAGAGTCATTGAGCTGGAGGCCAAGCTGCGGACACTGCAACACATCAGGGAGGGGGAAAGTAACATGGATGCTTTGTACCACGAGGCAGTCGCAACCCTGAGGATGGGGTCTTCTGATTTTGTCAGTGGTGAGGGACAGGATGATGTAACTGTGAGTGAAGTAGGTAAGGGGACCCAGAGGGCAGGACTGCCAGAACCTCAGCCTTTGCAGTTGTCCAAAAGGTTTGAGGTTCTCTCAGCTTGTTTGGATGAGGGTGGGGGCTGCAGGGTGGATGAGCTGATTGACCAATGCACCATGGCACAAGAAGCGTTTCAAGCAGGGGCAGTAAAAAGGAATGTTGTGGTAGTAGCAGAGAGTATAGTCAGGGGGATTGACACTTCTCTGCAGCAAAGAGCAAGTGTCCAGGTGGCTGTGATGGCTGCCCGGTGCCAGGGTTGGGACATCTACTCAGGGCTGGGGAGGAACTTGCAGTGGGAGGGGGAGGATCCAGTCATTGTAGTCCATGTTGGTACCTGTGACATAGGTAGAAGTAGGAAAGAGGTTCTGCATAGTCAGTATGAGGAGCTAGGCACTGAAGTAAAAAGTAGATCCTCAAAGGTAATAATCTCTGGATTATTACCTGAACTACATGCAGATTGACATAAAATAAGAGAGATGAATGCATGGCTCAAAGATTGGTGTGGGAGAAGTTGGTTCTGGTTCATGGGGCACTGAGACCAGTACTGCGGAAAGTGGGGCCTGTACCATTGGGACGGTCTACACCTGAACCGTGCTGGGACTAATGTTCTAGTGAGCCGCATAACTACGGAAGTAGACAGGGCTTTAAATTAAATAGTGTGGGCAAGGGATTAAATTTGAGAAGATGTTTTAAACCAAAGAGCACAGACAAGGCAAGGGAAAAGGGTATTAATGTAGGAAAAGATAAACAGACCATGACAGGAAGGGACAGGGAGTACTAATCTAAGAGTAAATCAGCAGATAGTGCTTGAAGTTACAAAAATAATAATAGGACAAAACTAAAGGCTCTGTATGCATGTAGCATTCGAAACAAAACAGATGAACTGATAGCCCTAATAGAAATAAATAAGTACGATCTGATAGCCATTACAGAGACATGACTGCAGGATTACATAGATACATATACCTGAATATTGAAGGGCACTTGAAATTTAGGAAGGACAGGAAGCTAGGAAAAGGTGGAGGGGTGGCTCTCTTAATTAAGGATGGTATTAGCACAATAGAGAGGAGTGACCTAAGTTCAGGAAACCAGGAAGTAGAAGCGATTTGGGCAGAGATGAAAAATGATAACGGTAAGTCACTTGTAGGAGTGGTGTACAGACCCCCTACCAGTAACCATATGGTAGGACAGGGTATAAGGGAGGAAAGAATGGAAGCTTATCAGAAAGGTATGACGATAATCGTGGGGGATTTTAATCTACATATAGACTGGAAAAATCAGATGGACAAAGCTAGCAAAGCTGAGGAATTCATAGGATGTTTACAGCACAGTTTCTTAGAACAGCACATTCTGGCACCAACCAGATAGCAGGCTATACTGGACCTGGTATTGTGCAGTGGGGTAGGTTTAATTAATGACCTCATAGTGAAGGCACCTCTAGGTGGCAGCAATCATAATATGATTGAGTTTTACATTCCGTTTGAGGGGCAGAAGAGTGGGTCTAAGACTAGTATTTAAACTTAAATAAGGGCAATTATGGGGGCATGAAAACAGAGTTAGCTAAAGTGAACTGGAAGATTAGGTTAAAAGATAGGTCCATGGAGATGCAATGGCAGACATTTAAGGGGATATTTCAGAATACACAGAATAGATACATTCCAACAAGAAAGAAAAATTCCAAGGGGAGGACCTAACATATGCGGTTTACTAAAAAAGTTAAGGATAGTATCAAACTTAAAGAAAAAGCATATATTTGTGCAAAGATGGTTGGCAGATCAGAATGTAGACAGAATATAAAAAAACAGTAAAGAATGACTAGAAGATAGGGAAGGAAAAATTAGAGTACGAGAGAAAGCTAGCTGTCAATGTATCAGCAATTACATTGTCAAGTCCAATAACAATCATCTTGTTGACTGGCAATTACATTGTATAGCAATTAAATTGTTAAAACAGGTGATGAGCATTGGCTCACCCGTAAATGGGTACTCCAGGGGGGAAAGAAACTGGGAGTCTGTCACTTTGTTGAGCTGGCTGAAGAATAAACCTGCTTGAGATATAAGACCTGCTTTAGACTCATTCTTCCCTTATATCCAATTATTGGAGTTAACACTAGCTAGAAATATAAAGACAGATAGTAAGAGTTTCTATTAATATTTTTAAAAGAAATGAGTTAACGAAGTGAGTGTTGGTCCCATAGAAAGCAAGTATGAAGAATTAATAATGGAAAATAAGGAGACGGCAGATGAATTGAATAGGTATTTTGCATCGGTCTTCACTATAGAGGATACAAGTAACATCCCAGATATAGCTGTAAATCAGGAAATGGAAGGAAGGGAGGAGCTCCAGAAAATTATAATCACCAGGGAAATGGTACTGAGAAAATTGTTGGAGCTCAGGCTGAGAAGTTCCCGAGTCCTGATGGGCTTCATCCTAGGGTCTTAAAAGAAGTGGCTAGGGAGATAGTTGATGCGTTGGCTTTAATTTTTTTAAATTCCCTAGATTCGTGGAATGTTCCATTAAATTGGAAAATAGCGAATATAACTCCTTTATTCAGAAAGCGAGACAGAAAGCAGGAAAGTATAAAAGCAAAATACTGCGGATGTTGGAAATCTGAAACAAAAACAAAAATTGCTGGAAAAGCTCAGCGGGTCTGACAGCATCTGTGGAGAGAAAGACAGAGTTAACATTTTGAGTCTGTATGACTCTTCATCAGAACTAAAGAGAAATAGGTGGGGTTTGGGACAGGTGAAGCTGGTTAGAGGGGCAGTGATAGGTGGAGGCAAAGGAGCGATTGCCAAAGATGTCATAAACAAAGGGGTCAAAGGGGTGTTGACGGTGGTAATATTAGCTAAAGGATGTGCTAATGGTGACATTAAGGATGGAAAGCAGGATGAGCAAGTGACAGATGGCCCTAGTGGGGGTGGGGTGGGGGGAGGGGGATCGAAAGAGGCTAAATGGTGGGTATAAAACAAGGAATGGAAATAAATTTTAGAAATAATAATAGAAATTGGTGGGAAAATTAAAATATATATTTTTTTAAAATAAAATAAAAATAAGAAATATATATATAATAATTATTAGAAAAAGGGGTGAGGATGGAGGAGAGAGTTCATGATCTGAAGTTGTTGAACTCAATGTTAAGTCCGGAAGGCTGTAAAGTGCCTAATCGGAAGATGAGGTGCTGTTCCTCCAGTTTGCGCTGAGCTTCACTGGGACATTGCAGCAGGCCAAGGATGGACAAGTGGGCATGAGAGCAGGGTGGTGTGTTGAAATGGCAAGCGACAGGAAGGTCTGGGTCATGCTTGCGGACAGACCGAAGGTCTTCCAGTCTGCGTTTGGTCTCTCCAACGTAGATGAGACTGCATTGGGAGCAGCAAATGTAGTAGACTAAATTGAGGGAAGTGCAAGTGAAGTGCTGCTTCACTTGAAAGGAGTGTTTGGGCCCTTGAACGGTGAGGAGGGGGAAGTAATGGGGCAGGTGTTGCACCTTCTGCGGTTGCATGGGAAGGTGCCGTGGGAGGGGGTTGAGGTGTAGGGGGTGATGGACGAGTAGACCCGGGTGTCCTGGAGGGAACGGTCCCTACGGAATGCCGACAGGAGGGGTGAAGGGAAGATGTGTTTGGTGGTGGCATCACGCTGGAGTTGGCGGAAATGGCGGAGAATGATCCTTTGAATGCGGAGGCTGGTGGGAAAATATAGGCCAGTTAGGTTAACACCTGTCATAGGGGAAATTTTAGAAGCTAATATCAAAGATCTTATATGTATGCAGGGCACTTGGAAAGATTGAAGGTAATCAGGCTGAGTCAACATGGTTTTGTGAAAGGGAAATCATGTTTAACCAATTTACTGGGCTTCTTTGAAGAAGTAACATATGCTGTGGATAAGGGGGAACCAGTGGATGTACTGTGCTTAGATTTCCAGAAGGCATTTGATAAGGTGCCACATCAAAGGTTATTGTGAACAATAAAAGCTCATGGTGAAAGGGATAAGATATGGCATGGATAGAAGACTGGCTAGCTAACAAGAAACAGAGAGTAGGCATAAATGGGTTATTTTCTGGTTGGCAAGATGTAATGAGTGGTCTGCCATAGGGATCAGTGCTGGGGCCTCAACCTTTTACAATTTATGTAAATTACTTGTATGGTATGGTTGCTAAATTTGCTGATGACACAAAGATAGGTAGGAAAGTAAGAAGTGAAGAGGACATAAGGAGGCTACAAAGGGATCTAGATGGGTTATGTGAGTGGGCAAAGATCTGGTAAATGGAGTATAATGTGGGAAAATGTGAAATTTCCCATTTTGGCAGGAAGAATAAAAAAGAAGCATATTCTCTAAATGGTGGGAAATTGCAGAGCTCTGAGATTCAGAGGGATCTAGGTGTCCTAGTGCATGAATCACAAAAGGCTAGTATGCAGGTACAGCAAGTAATCAGAAAAGCTAATAGAATGTTATTGTTTATTACAAGAGGCATCGAATACAAAAGTAGGGAGGTTGTGCTTCAGTTTTATAGGGCATTGGTGAGAGCACATCTGGAGTACTGTGTACAGCATTTTATTTTTATTCACTCATGGAATGTGGGCGTCACTGGCTAGGCCAGCATTTATTGCCCATCCCTAATTCAGAGGGCATTTTAAGAGTCAACCAGATTGCTGTGGGGCTGGAGCCACATGTAGGCCAGACAAGGTAAGGATAGCAGATTCCCTTCCCTAAAGAACATTCGTGAACCAGATGGGTTTTTACAACAGTTGGCAATAGTTTCATGGTCATCATCAGATTTTTAATTCCAGATTTTTATTGAATTCAAATTTCATCATCTGCCGTGGTGGGATTCGAACCTGAGTCCCCAGAGCATTACCCTGGGTCTAGTCCAGTGACAATGCCACTAGGGGTCACTGTTTAAAAATAAGGGGTCGCCCATTTAAGACAGAGGCGAGGAGAAATTTTTTCTCTTGGAAGGTCATGAGTCTTTGGAACTCTCTTCCTCAAGAGCCGGTGGAAGCAGAGTCTTTGAATATTTTAAGGCAGAGCTAGATAGATCCTTGATAAGCAAGAGGGTGAAAGGTTATAGGGGACAAGTGGGAACATAGAGTTAGGGTTACAATCACATCAGCCATGATCTTATTAAATGGTGGAGCAGGCTTGAGGGGTCGAGTGGCCTACTCCTGCTCCTAATTCATTTGTTCGTAACATACGACCTATAGACTTTAATATAAAATGCAGAGTGCAGTGGACTTTTCATTTTCATTCTGTGAATTAAGGAGACCTGCATTTTGCAAAGTATTGTAATTATTTGGATGCTGAAATGTTCATAACTGCAAGCTTTTTATTATTTTACACTTTATTTTGTTATTTTAATGATTGTTTATGGCTATATTATGAATTCCTATTACTTGTTTTATTTGTATCATCATCACAATTCAGCAGCCACTGCCATGATGGTTTCTCAATAAGCCAATTATTTATCTATCTTTAAGGTGTTCCTTAAAACCTGTCTCTTTGACAGTCTTTTTTGTCACCTGCCCTATTATCTTTATGCAGCTTGATGTATAATTATGGGCAGAATCTTCCGGTCGGTGTGTGGGGGCGGGCCCGACACACTACAGCATAAAATGATGCACAGTGGCGATATTTCGTTCGGCGGGCGCATGTTGGAGTCGGCTGTGCACCCGCTAAAATGTAAACGGCCTATTAAGGCCATTAAGAACACTGCCCGTCCAACCTTAAGGTCCAAGCGGCCTTCGCGTTTTTCAGGAAACCTCATCCACAAGCGGGATGAGGTTTCCTAAAGCTTTTATTAAATAAATAAATTTTCATAAATATAAATATATGCGCCCACTCATGTGACACAGTCACATGAGGGGACATGTTTAAATAAATTTTAAAATCAATTCTTTTATTATTTTTATATCCATTCAATCTCCTTGAGGCAGCTCCGTGCCTCAGGGAGATTGCTGCGCTCTTTCACACGCATGCGCGCTGGCCCTGACTCTCCCTCCTCCCCCCGCCTACACAGGTAGCACTGAGCGCTACCGGCCTCATATTACGCTCGGCGGGCCTTAATTGGCTCACTCACGTAAAATGGCAGTGCGCAGCCAATCATGGGCGGTGATCAGCTCCATGCCTGCCCCCGCCCACCATAGGAAAAACCCTAACCTATGTTTCATAACACTCCTGTGAAGCATCTTGGATTTTTTTTTAACATATAAATAGAAGTTGTTTGTGTTGTTGTCATTCAAAGAGGCCTGTTTCCGGTTTAGGGGCATGGCAAGGTGGTGAGAAGGAGGAAGAACGAAGCACTGAAACAGGCATGTACTATTTTCATTGCGATGAGAACGCATTGCAACAGATTTTACAGGCAAGCGCAAGAATGATTTTAATATTATAGAAACTGAGTAAAGTAAATATAATCATCTATACCATTAGTAAAATATAACACTCACTTTCATGTTTTGTATCTTAACTTCATAACAGAAATCAAAGTTTTACCAAATTTCCAAAAAATCTGCAGTAAATTCTGTCAGGACCATCATAGGATGTTCCTACTTGTTATCACTGTCAGTATTGACTCAGTGGTAGCACACTTGCCTTTGAGTCAGAATATATTCCAGAGATTTGAGCACATGGTTTAGGTTAGGTCCAGCACTGAGAGCAAAGTGCACCATCAGAGGTACCACCTTTAGGGCGAGAGGTTAACCTGACTATTATACTATGCCAATGGACATGGCCTGAAAATTAAAATAGCCCAGGTCTCATTCCTGGAGCATTGGATGAGTTTCCTGCTCACCTCACCACCCACCTCATGGCCAGGATTTTATGGCCCCACCGCGGCGTATCTCCATCCGGCGGATGAGGCGAGCCATTTAAATCTCCATTCAGTTCAATGGGACCGTAATGTCCCGCCGGGTGAGAAGGGTCGTAAAATCCTAAACCATATCCACCAACAGTTAATACCAGGCTTTAGTTCAAATTGGAATCTGAAAATAATTTGCCGCATTTCAAATCATTCCCCTTATCTTCAGAAATCTGTAGAATAATTTTAGATGAAAGGTTAGAATAACTGAGTATTAATTGCTTTCAGAAGTACTAAAGCAACACAAGAAAGCAAAAGAGTTATTTATAAACTCTCTCCTGATGTTCCTTGTGGTTTCATTTAGTAACTCAAATGGAATGGAATGAGTCATTTTCAGTCTTACTTCCTCCTTATTTCAGTACTCATTAGCCACAAGAAATTAAGTTTTATTTCATCCATGCTAATGGGATTAGCATCTTTTCTCCCTTCTAACTATGCTCCGGTTCTGCCGAAGGGCCATGAAGGCTCGAAACGTTAACTGATTTCTTCTCCGCCGATGCTGCCAGACCTGCTGAGTTTTTCCAGGTAATTCTGTTTTTGTTTCCTCATTTCACCACTGGATAATGTCTTGGTTTAGATTTACTTGCATTATACCATTCTGCAGCATTAATTAACATTGGGTTTCAATCAAATTTCAGATAGAACCAAGATTTCCTGCTGGAGAGGGCCAATTGTGCACAGTTTGGCCAAGCTGTTAACAGCCTTTGAAAAATTCGCCTTAGTCATCTTATTTTGGGGGTTCTAACTTTTGCTGGCATACGGTTACAAAGATGTTGGCAGCTCAAGTGTACCTATTGTGTCTTTTTCATGAACTGGAACATGGACTGTCAGCAGACTTGTGAACTGCAGACAGCATCATAGCTGAACCCAATTTGATGTTCTCCTCATACCTACGCACATATTTTACAGCAGCAATCACTGAGCAGCTTAGGACAAAGAAGGGGCAGATAACCGTCACTTATAGTCTTAATCCTGCATCGTCTAATATAAAAGGTTTAGTCCCAGGATCTGAGGAGCAGCCTAATAATAACTGAACTATATCACAGAAGCAAACAGCTCAGTAAGGAAGTCCTTCAGCCTATCGGGCCTATGCAGGCATTGGGAAAGAGCACTTTATTCCCACTGTCCATTTTTTCCCCATAGTCCTTTATTCGATGATTACCTTATTATCAATGTTGTCTGATTGCCAACACCAACCACACTCTTCCCCCCCTGCCTCCACCCCATCACCCCCACCAGCCCAATCCTGATCTACGCTATCAAAATTCCTTTTAATTTTGAACACACCTATCAAATAGCCCCCAATTTTCTTTTCTCCAAAGAGAAAAATTCTGGCTTCTCCAGTCTCTCCGCATAACTGAAACCCTGTATACCTGGTACCATTCTGGTCAATCTCTTCTGCAGCCTATCCAAGGCCTTACCAACATTCCTAAAGTGTGGTGCTCAGAATTGGCACATAGGAGCAAGAACTTGATTTTTCTCTTTTCTCCATGCCAAACACATGATAATTCACTAGTAGCCCCCCTACCATCACCCTGGCTAAGAATCAGCAAACTCAACAAAGATCTGGGGCCTGTTCTGGAAATGTACAGTTCATTAACCCATTGGGAGATACACTTACCCATTGAGTCACAGGGAGAGCTCAGGGCATATTTAAACTACATAAATAGTAATAAATGAAAGGAAATAACAATCAGTCAGAAAAGTACCTTAACTACATCAACACAACAAGTTCAGAGCTGAAATCAAGAGGACATGTTGAAGCAAGGAATGATTAATTGCTGGGATGGTTTTCCAGATTGGGTGGTGGAGCCAAAAACGTTGGAATCATTAAAGTTGCAGTTGAATTTTGTGCTGGAAGGACTGCAGTTTTCCATGGAGGGTTGAGCCAGCCGAATAGCCTCTTTAACACCTAACTTTGTGAAGAGAAACAGTATCAATGGATACAAAAATATGATATCTAGGAGGTACTTTGAACTCCTTTGGCATTATAAATTTGCTGCTATATGTCTTCTGCTGGCCTAATTGGTGAAAGGACTGCCCTATGTGGCACAGACCAAAGGTTCCGAGTTGGATATCTAATCTAGGTTGAGCTGAGCTAGTAGATTGCTTCAGGGCGGCCAAGAGGGATGGAAGTTCTCTGCTCCTGGTTGCTGTGCAGAGTCATTTTCCTTAGAAGTGCACACATGGACATTGAGTGAGGAGAGGATGAGGCATTATGTAATGTGTTCAACAGTACGTTGGCTTGTTGGTGCTCTCTGCCCAGGATCAACCTTTGAAGAAAGCCTCTCGGGTTTTGGTTTCTGGCATCTATAATCTGTACTCAAGCAAAACATCTTTGTGGTTTGAGGAGCAGAATGGCTTATTCCAGTTCCTGTGTTCAGGACAGGAAGGGAGAAAACTGGTAAAGCATAAATCTGTTGCCTCATTCAAAGCAGCAGAGTGTATTTCTCTCACAATGGAACATTTCTGTTTAAATACTAAATAAATTAAACATTAAATGAATTGCTTCTGCTCAAGGCAACACGGAGACCTACCAAATGAGACCACCATTTTGCTGGCACGTGCACAGGTAGCTATGCCTTTGGTACAGAGGATAAATATTGTCACCAGTAGGAGAGGCTTCCATCTTTCTCTCCATGGATGCACTGAGCAGTCAGCTTATTTATATAGGTCAGTCATACATGTGAACATTGGGGAGGGAATGTGGATCCCTTTAATATTTTTTGCATTAAGCAATGTCCTCCTTTCCCCTTCTTCAAATCTTGAATTGTTCCTGATAATTCCCCAGGATCTTATGTGATCTGAAAACAGTTATTTATTTTTAAAGTCAGTTGTCTATACAGACTTCTCTAGCTTCTAAGGTGGGTCAAGTAATCATTAAACAAAATCTGAAAAAATGTTTTTTAAGTAAGTGTGCATAGGGAAGCTGTTGCTTCAGCTCTGTGAAATCTATCTTGCAATATAAAGGGAGTGATTGCACAGAATCAGCAGCCATGGTCTAAATTTCAGATCCAATCTTTAATAGAAGCTGCTTTTTAACATAAACAGGCTTGAGACTGACTAACTGGGCATGGACCAGGAATTAACCTTTGGACTTTCTTGGTCTCATATGGCTCAGACTCACGCTGCATAGTGCTTTTATTCACTAACTAGCCCTTCAACCATTTTACTACAACCTTAATGACTCAATAATTGTTAAACCATATTGATTCTCATTTTTCCATGATATGAACAGATGTAATCCCCAAAATATTGATTAACCCCCACTTTTAAAAATGGGATTTGCCTTATTCTGTCACCATGAACCAATGAACCAGCTGATGAATAGTTTGTTCTTGTTCTACTTCCTGTAAAAAGTCCAAGCTCTCAGTGACTTCCTCCTTCATTGTAGCCCTCCATGCCATTTCATGATGCACTTTGCTCATGCCAAGCAGTTAATCTAATGTATTATACACTACCTTGCACCACAGTAAGGTACTCACTTCAAGAGGCTTAGGAAGATGTTGGGATGAGTATTGCATGTGTGGGCTATAGTATAAGTGCCAAGCCACCCAAGATGTGATTGGCCTGAGGCTTGGTCCATTGTAACTTAATATTTAAAAGGTGGGCAGACATCCTCATCGCCTAAAAAATCAAGCATTCTTACCTGGCCAGGGCAAGGCCGTGAAGCAAATGCTATAACCAATCGACCCCCATACCATGAGGTACCTAATACCGTCCGAGTCCACGGTGAAGGACAGCAAAGGAGGAGCACCTATGGATAGGGCCTTCTTCACCAGGAGGATCCTGTTAAAGGTGTGTGGTTTCGAAGCTGCGGAGATCTACTGCCTGCAAGACTTCCCCAGTGCTGGATATTTCGATGTGACGTTCAAGCGAGTGGCAGCCTGCGTCAAGTTCCTGAAGGTGTTCGAGGAGAAGAGAGACCTGCCGGAGATGAAGATCCTGACGGTGGAGCCGCTCTTTGCTCTGCCGTTGCAACGGGACCGGGTGGTGACGGTGCATCTTTACAACCCCTACGTCCCTGTCGCCGACGTGCTCACCTTCCTCACCAGGTACTTTGACAAGGTTGGGAGCTGCACCGAGATTAGAGACGATTTGGGGATCTGGACATGCAAACGCCAGGTTAGGGTCACGCACAAGACCGACGGTAAGGGAGCCACCTTCCACCCTCCTTCCAGATTCGCTATTGGGGGAAGCCGTGGCTACCTTGTCTACGCTGGGCAACCCAAACTTTGTCGCTCATGCGGCAAGGCTGGTCATGTGGCGGCCAACTGCAGCGCCGTCCTCTGCAAAAACTGCAAACAGGAAGGGCACCAGACAAAAGACTGCAAACAGGCTAAATGCTGCAACCTGTGTGGCGAGGCAGGTCACCTCTACAGGACCTGCCCCAAACGCTACCGTACTTATTCACAGGCAGCCAAAGCCAACAAGGGGGAAGCAGAAGAAATGCTTCATGTCACTCCAACCACCAAGGCCCCCAGGGAGAACAATGGGACAAAGGAGGACACAGAGAGAGACAAGGTGGAGGAAAAGATTGAGGCATCAGCCAGCCAATCAACAGCACTACCCCCTGAACCTCCCACTCCTCAGGAGAGCGAATCAATGGAGGAGGAGGAGGCAGCAGTAGAAAAGCAGCAGGGGGAGTGGCAGCTGGTGAAGGGAGCCAAAAGGAAGAAGGGGCTGAGAAGGAACCAAGCCATTTCCCAGACAAGTTGCAAGAGGCGTCTCCCATCTGACACAGATGACAAGGGCAGCAGCTCTTTGGACGAAGAAGTGCCAGGGCGGCACTGACAGAAGAAGCAGCAAAGCTCTAGGGAGTTGGAGGACGAGACACCCGAGCTCCAGAACATTGGAGACAATGAGGACACCAGCGCACCCCAACTTTGCCTACAACCCGAAGAAGCCAGTGCACCACAGCCCCAGGAATCTGGGAGCAGTGAGACGCTCAGCGCACCCCAGCTCCAGGAAGCCGGGAGCAGCAATGCCCCAGAGGGGGAGAGGCTCCTCCAACAAAAGTCATTTCAAACCCCGCTCTCTGCACGGACCCCCAGATGCCACCTGAGCAGAACACTGCCAATGGGGAGTTTCAGGACAGTTTCCTCAGCCCATCCAAAGTGAGGCAATTTGAACACACTACGGGTATGAAGGAGCAGACTAAAGGTCTGGGACTCTCAGAGACAACAGGTTTGGTAAGAGAATAAATGCTTTAAAATGGGTTTAAAGATTTTATCCATAAATGTGCGTAGCATTAAATCTACTACACGATGTGTTGTGACCTTGGACCAACTTGCCAAGGTCAAAGCTGACCTGTTGTTTCTGCAGGAGTGTGCGATACCACACCTCAGCTCCTACAGGCAATGGTCACGATGGTGGTCCCACGGGCCATCGATCTGGTCGGGCGGAAACGACTCTCATTCCTCCGGCCTGGGTATTCTGCTGCGGGGAGGCAACTTCACCGTCTCCCAGGTTAAGGAGGTGGTGGGCGGGCGCCTCCTCGTAGCAGATGTAATGTACAAGAACGCTCCACTCCGGTTAATTAACGTGTACGCCCCTTCACAAGGGGCCGAGCGGCTGGAGGTTTTTCACCAGCTCCCACTGCTGCTGGTGACCTCCAGGCCAGTCATTCTGGGCGGTGACTTCAACTGCATCATCAGTGCGGCTGGACGATCTAGCAGGGCCGACAGCAGATTGGACGCTACGTCCAGATCCCTGATGGAAACAGTTAAGGATGCCAAGCTGCACGACGTCTTCAGCAACCCTGCAGATGGAGCGCAGCGTAGATGCACCTGGTCGCGGCCAGACGGGTCCATCCGTTCCAGGATAGACTTCCTGTTTGTGTCCCATGCATTCGCAGTCAGATCCACCGACGTCAAGCCGGTGTTTTTCTCTGACCACTGCCTCCTACTGGCTGACTGCCACTTAAAGAAGGACCAGAGGGTGGGCAGGAGGGCATGGAAGCTAAACGTGCAACTGCTGACCCCAGAGAACATTGAGGAGCTCAAGAGGGATTACAAAGGTTGGAGAACCGTGAAACCCCTCTTTGAGTCCCTGACACACTGGTGGGAAGCAATCAAGGAAAACATCAAGAGGTTTTTCATCCTCAAAGGCAACCAGAAAGCTAGAAAGGAACAGAGGGAAATGTCGCGACTCCAGAAAAACATGCAGAATCTGCTCCGGCTGCAGTCGTTGGGGGTCGATGTCAAGGAGGAACTCCAAGAGGTGAAGAGCCAGCAAGCTTCGCTCTTTGCCTCGGAGGCCTCCAAGATCATCTTCCGTTCTAGAGTCCGCTTTGTGGAGCAGGATGAGACGTGCTCACGTTTCTTCTTCCAAAAGGTACACAGAGAGAGCTCTGTGATCAGCAGCCTGAAGGAGGAAGACGGCTCAGTAAAGTCATCACAGTCCGACATTTTGAGGATCAGCAAATCCTTTTATGTCGGATTGTATGACGTGAAGCCCACAGACAGCACGGCCTCCCAGTCCCTCCTGTCCTCTATCACGGAGGTCTTAGACGACAGTGCACGGGAGAGCCTGGACAAACCGCTAACTCCTGACGAACTGACTAAGGCCCTTGAGTCCTTCGAGAAGAGTAAAACTCCCGGAAGCGAAGGCTTGCCGGTGGAGTTGTACTCGGCTCTGTGGGACTGGATCGGCCCAGGCCTGCTAGAAGTGTACGACAGTATGCTCCTGGCCGGCAGTATGTCAGAATCCATGAGGAAAGGCATTATCACCCTCATCTACAAGCACAAGGGCGAAAGGGAGGAAATTAGAAATTGGCGACCCATTTCACTGTTGAATGTGGACTATACGATTCTGTCCAATGTCATCGCCAATCGGGTCAAATCCGCTCTGGAATTGGTGATCCACCCCGACCAGACCTGCACTGTGCCGGGCAGGAAGATCTCGGACAGCCTCACGCTGCTCAGGGATACGATTGCCTATGTACAGGACAGGGGTGTGGACACCTGCCTCATCAGCCTGGATCAGGAGAAGGCCTTTGATAGAATATCACACACCTACATGGTGGATGTGCTCTCCAAAATGGGGTTTGGGGAGGGAATTCGCAATTGGATCCAACTGCTCTGCACTAACATCAGTAGCGCAGTCTCAATTAATGGTTGGTAATCAGATAGCTTTCCGATTAAATCTGGAGTCAGGCAGGGCTGTCCTCTCTCGCCTGTTCTTTTCGTGTGTTGCATAGAACCCTTTGCTGAGTCCATCAGGAAGGATCCGGGCATAAGAGGAGTGACGATCCCAGGCAGTGGAGGCACCCAGATCAAAACCTCCCTGTACATGGACGATGTCGCCGTCTTCTGCTCGGATCCGCTGTCGGTGCACAGACTGATCCACATCTGCGACCAGTTCGAACTGGCCTCGGGAGCCAAGGTAAATCGTGGGAAGAGCGAGGCCATGTTGTTCGGGAACTGGGCTGACCGATCCTTTGTCCCCTTCACTGTCAGGGCTGACGGCCTGAAGGTGCTGGGTATATGGTTCGGAGGGACCAGGGCATGTGTTAGAAACTGGAAGGAGCGAGTGTCTATGGTGAAAAGGAAACTGGGCATGTGGGAGCGACGCTCCCTCACCATTGCGGGTAAGAACCTGGTCATCAGGTGTGAGGCACTCTCGCTGTTGCTGTATGTGGCGCAGGACTGGCCCATTCCACACTCCTGCGTGGTGGCGATCACCCGAGCCATCTTCCGCTTTATCTGGAGGTCGAAAATGGATCGTGTCCGCAGGGACACGATGTACAAGCCTCTAGATAAAGGGGGAAAAAACGTGCCCAACACCGCCCTCATACTGATGGCCACCTTTGTGTGTGGCTGCATCAAGCGGTGCGTAGACCCTCAGTATGCAAACACCAAGTGTCACTACGTGCTGAGGTTCTACCTGTCCCCAGTGTTGCGAAGGATGGGTCTGGCCACGCTGCCACAGAACGCTCCAAGTAGTTGGACCGTGCCGTACCACCTGTCCCTCGTGGGAAAATTTATGCAGGGAAACACCTTTGACCACAAGTCCATCAGGCAGTGATCGGCACGTAACCTCTTAGAGGCCTTGAGGGAAAAGGAGAGGGTGGATCGGGTGGGATGGTTTCCCAAGCAGACTGTCAAAGTCATTTGGCAGAATGCCTCATCGCCAGAACTTTCCAACAAGCACGAAGATGTAGCTTGGCTGGTGGTGAGAAAGGCCCTCCCCGTCAGATCCTTCCTATACGCTGGGAGTCTCACCCCACCCCCAGGACGTTGCCGTCGAGGTGGCTGTGGTGGGGAAGAGACTGTTGTTCACCTCCTTGTAGATTGTGCCTTTGCAAAGAAGGTCTGGAGAGAGATGCAGTGGTTTCTGTCGAGGTTCATCCCGAGCAGTTCTGTGACACAGGACTCTGTGCTCTACGGGCTGTTCCCAGGGACACACACCGAGACAAATATCAACTGCAGCTGGAGGATCATCAACTCGGTGAAAGACGCTCTTTGGTCTGCCCGAAACTTGTTGGTCTTCCAGCGCAAAGAGTTATCCCCGACCGAGTGTTGCAGACTGGCACATTCCAAAGTCCAGGACTACGTGCTGAGGGACGCACTAAAGCTTGGGGCAGCTGCCGCAAAGGCGTATTGGGGAAGGGTTGCTGCCTAAGACCTTTCTGCCACAGTGCACCGAGGGACTGGGAACTGCGTAGAGCCCCTCGGGGTGTACAGCTCAAAATGAATGTCTGAAAATGATTGTAATATTCATTGTTTGTACTGATGCACCTTGTGATACATGTTGTAAAAGTTGAACCTGATTGTACTTTTGTAATGGTGATTTTGAAATGGCTTGGAATGTTGTTGAAGATGTTTTATGAATCAAGTATATTTTTGCAAATAAATAAATAAAAAGAATCAAGCATTCTACTCAGATACGCCATGATTTTTCCTTAACATTTTGGACCAGAACTTCCGAGAGGTGGCAATCACATTTGGATTGCTACTCTGCTCCTTTTTACTTATCTTTGTTGGGTGCTGCACATTTTTCACCCAGCCTTCCATGTGAGAAAATTGCAGTGCGGCAGGTTCCTGAGGTCTTCGATCTAGGGCAGCAACGTCGGGGGAAGTGAAGCCATGCCTGCTTTTTACAGCACTAGCTGCAGTGAAACAGGTAATTTTAAAGGTCCCAGCCACTTTAAGAAGCTAGGGAGAAGGTAAGTGCGTAAGGTAAGTGAGTAGGATGGGGGTGTGGGGGGAGTAGTAGGATGGGTTGGAGAAGGTAAAATGGATTGGGTGATAATTAGGGGGTCAGGGGGGTGGGTGTGTAGTCAGGAGGGTAGTCGGTGGCTGGGGGTAGTTGGGGTAGTCAGGGGTCTGGAGGGTGGTTGGAGGGGGTAGCCCGACACGGTGGGAGGGTAGTCAGGAAATGGGATGTACTCGGGGTGTCAGAAGGGTAGTCATGGTGTTGGGGTGGTAGTCGGAGAGTAGGGTGTAGTTGGTGGGGTGGGGGTGTAGTCAGGGGTCAGGGGGATGGTCTGTGGTTGGGGTGGGGGGTGTATTAGTAGTATAGCCATCCAGGAGTTAGAGGTGGTTTTAATCCTTCTAACTTTTCCTGGGTTATTATTCCGTGAAGAGAATCGGAACTATCTGAAGTCTCTGATTTAAATCAGATGGTTCCCAGTGCAGGGTAATTGCCCATCAGAAGTTTAAATTTCCTGGGCAATTCCCCTGTGTTCCTTGCATGGGGACTCATGGGGAGGGTCCATCAGTGTATATTATGGGGTACCTCCTGAGTACGACCTCTTGGCCCCCACGCCAGAGCTGGGAAGTTATGGGCATTTATATTCAACAACTCTGGAACATTTTTTGGCAGCAAACATAAATCAGAGAGCTATAAGCAAAATACTGTGGATACTGGAAATCTGAAACAAAAACAAAAATAGCTGGAAAAACTCAGCAGGTCTGACAGCATCTGCTGAGAGGAACACAGTTGACGTTTCAAGTCCATATGACTCTTCATCAGAAGAGTCTTACGGACTCGAAACGTCAACTATGTTCCTCTCCGCAGATGCTTTCAGACCTGCTGAGTTTTTCCAGCTATTTTTTTTTTGTTTTTAAATCAGAGAGCTGCCTCCCTCTCTTACTTAATGCTTGCATGGAGGTCCTGATGGAGGAAGAAGAGGGAGCTAGGAATGACGTTCTGTTCCCCAGCAAATGTGGGAGCATACTAAAAACACTGTAAAGTAGGGTGTGAGGGTCAGTGCCAGCAATATTACACCCAGACCTGGATTCAATTAGAACAATACTCAATGAACTCAGAACAGCTGTTGGAATCAATGCAGCTCTTCACCACTCTTGCTACAGACTGGGATTTGGAAGAACTGAAACCCTTTTTCCCTTATTGTCCACAATCAGTGTGTTTTTTGAAAAGGCTGATATGGATGGATATTTCTTAACCTCTGAGTGTATGGTCAATTTGAATAACCAGCAGCAGGTTTTTGTGGGTTTAAATAAAAAGAATTATTTATTCACACATTCACCCTGAAAATCTAATGCTATGTCACTCACTCACCACACCAACACACACATACATGCACTCTTTCTCTCTCAAAGGAAAAAATATATTTAAAGAGGATAGTAAACAAGTTACAAACAAAGGAATAGTTCATAAGTCATGTGATTGGCTCACGTTACAAGCCTGGTCTCAAGCTCCGCTCTGAAGAAGTGTCATGCGGACTCGAAACGTTAACTCTGTTTCTCTCTCCACAGATGCTGCCAGACCTGCTGAGTTTTTCCAGCATTTTCTATTTTTATTTCAGATTTCCAGCATTCACAGTATTTTGATTTTATCTGGTGAAGAAGAGGTTCTTTTCTACTCATGAAGTGTATCTAGGTGACTTCAATAACTGATGTCGTATATCAAAGCCATTGCAGGCTTCCTTTGAAGAGGTGGATTTTCACCAGGTCACAAAGTTAGTTGCTTGTAGTTTGATTACCGGGAGGTCAGTTTTCTATATGGCGGACTTGAAAAGCTATAGGCTTGGATACCTTACAATGTTGCAGTCTCCAGTTTTAAGACATAGATGTTGCTGCTTTTACTGCTGCTGCTGTTTCTTGCCATGTTGTTTGCAGACTGATTGGTTTCTCCCTAGTTTTTGGTGTTATAAGTGTCATTATCTGGAGTCAGTTTCAGTCATGTGATTGCATGATCAATACTTATATTGTCTACCCAGAATAATTTGAAGTTAGAAGCCTTTGCTACACAATGGTGAATGGATGGTGGCCATTCACACCTACCTATGATGAACTGGTTTCTCTACAGCTCTTCATCAAGTTTCAAGCTTGGGGAAAGTGAGTCTAGGAGTCCATAGATTTTGATTTTTGGCTAAGTCCACAAATGCTCGAAGGTGTGAATTCTACAATTAGTTTTGGCTTGGTATATCCATTCAAGGAGGGCATCCCTCCCATGGTCATTCAATTAGGAACTTTCCAGATACTTGATATCATTCTGAATCAATGCAGAAATTGCAAAAGTTACCTGCCCCTCAGCAGCTATCTTACAAGCCTTTTAATGTCCATTTTTAAAAGAAAAGGCAATCCCAGACAATTATACTGAATGCAGTCCATGCTTAAAGTCAGGAATATGACATGGGAGGTCTTTTGGCACAGTGGTAGCATTCCTACCTCTGGGCCAGAAGCTCTGGGTTCAAGTTTCACGCCAGGACTTGTGGACCACAGAAGGAACATTCCTGATGTGGTTCAATAGGCTCATAATCCTTCCATCACTTCTCCACTCTCCCCAAAAGAGGGAAAAAGAACGTGTGTGTGTGAAGACATGCTTAAAAAAAAATGTCATGCCTTTACATGACACTCTCAACGTCATGTCACAATATACCCCTCACCTCTATTGCTACCGCTCCCAACTTGGGCCGTCACATCCTTTAACATACAATTGCAAGGGCACACAAGACAGTTCTCTTGTTCATTACAAACATTCATCTGTTCCTTAGCTCTCTTCACACCACACAGGGGAAAGCTGTTTTAGATCCAGTTCTTTATTCTTTCATGAGATGTGGGCATCACCGGCAAGGTCTGCATTTATTGCCCATCCCTAATTATCCTTGAACTGAATGGCTTGCTGGACCCCTTCAGAGGGTAGTTCCACATTGCTGTGGATCTGGAGTCACATGTGGGCTAGAACAGGTAAGGATGGCATATATTTTCCCTAAAGGGGATTAGTGAACCAGATGGGTTTTTAAAACAATCAATGATAGTTTCATGGTCATCGTCACTGAGACTAGCTTTTAATTTCAGATGTATTAATTGAATTTAAACCCGATCAGTTGCCATGGTGGAATTTGAACCTATGTCCACAGAACATGAGCCTGGGTTTCAAGATTGCTAGTCTAGTGATTATCACTATGCCACCATTTCCCCTTAGTATTAGGTTAAGTAGTAATGTCAGAGTAAATAGCAACCATAATACAATTTAATTCCACGTTAAGTTTGAGTGTGACATACTCTAATCACAAACAATATTCTTAAACTTAAACAAAGCCAATTACATAGGCATGAGGGAAGAACTAGCTAAGGTTGATTGAGTAAATAGGTTCCAAGGTATGGTGGTAAATTAATAGTGGGGAATATTTAAAGAAACAATTCAAAATGTTCAACAAAAACACATTTCATTACAAAAACAAAAACTCAGCAAGAAAGACCCATCCATGGCTCACTCAGGAAGTTGAAGATTAAATTTGATTAAAAGAAGAGGCTTATAATGTTGAAAAGAACAGTAGCAAGTCTGAGGTCTGGGAGTGTTCTAGAAACCAACATAGGCCACCAAAAAATTGATATAAAGGGAAAAAACAGAATATATTAATAAACTAGCCAGGAATGTAAAAAGCGATTATAAGAGCTTTTACAAATGTATTAAAAAAGAATAGCTAAAGTAAATGTTGGTTCCTTGGAAGCAGAGACAGGAAAGTTATCATGGGGAATGAAGAAATTGCAGAGGAATTGAACAACTTTGTGTCTGTCATCACAGTAGAAGGCACAGGTTGCACACCAGAAATAGAGGGTAACCAACGGGCTAAAAAGAGTGAGGACAGTAAGATAATTAATACTGGCAGAGAAAAAATACTGATGAAATTCAAGGGATTACAATCTGACAAATACCCAGGACCTGATGGCCTACACCTTCAGGTTCTGAAAGAGATAGTTGCAGAGATAATGGACGCGCTGGCTCTGATTTTCTAAAATTCCTTTGATTCGGGCATGATCCCATTATTTGGGAAATTGGCAAATGTCACACTGCTTTTCAAGGAAGGAGGGAGATTCAAAACATGGGACTGACGACAGGCCAGCTAGCCCAACATCAGTTGTTGGGAAAATGTTGGAATCTATTATTAAGGATGTCTAAAGGCATTCAAAAAGCATAGTATGATTAGAACATGTCAACATATTTTTATGAAAGGGAAATCCTGTTTGACAAATTTATTCATTTTTTGAGGTTGTAACTAGTAGGTCGATAAAGAGGAACCAATAGATGTAGTATACCTGGATTTCCAAAAAACATTCGATAAGTTGCCACACAAAAGGTTAATAGACAAGGTAAGGGTTCAAGGAGTTGGTGGTAGTATATTAGCATGCATAGAGGATTGGTTAACAGACAGGAAGCAAAAAGTAGGCATAGACACGGCATTCTCAAGTTGCCAGGCAGTGACTAGTGCCACAAGGAGCAGTGCTGGGGCTTCAGCTATTTACAACCTATATTAATAATTTAGAAGAAGAGACAGAAAGTAATGTGTCACGTTTGCAGACAATACAAAGTTAGGTGGAAATGGAAGCTGTGAGGAGGACACAGAGGCATTGACAAGTTAAACAAGTGAGCAATAAGATGGCAGGTGGAGTGTAATGTGAGTAAGTGTAAGGTTATTCACTATGTAAGAATAGAAAAGTAGAATATTTTCTGAAAGTTGTGAAACTTGTAAATGTTGATGTTCAGAGAGACTTGGGTGTACTCATACAAGGGACACAAAAGTTGGCATGCAGGTACAATGAGCAATTAATAAGGCAAATGGCATGTTGGCCTTTATTGAAAGGAAATTGGGGTACAGGAATATAGAAGTCTTGAGACAATTGTACACAGCTTTGATGAGACCACACCTGGAATACTGTGTGAAGTTTTGGCCTCCGTATTTAAGGACAGATATACTTGCATTGGAGGCAATACAACGAAGGTTTATGAGATTGGTTCCTGGGATAAGAGGGTTGTTCTATGATGAGCGACTGAGTAAATTAGGTCTATACTCTCTGGAGTTTAGAAGAATGAGAGGCGATCTCATTGAAACATACAAAATTCTGAAAGGGCTTGACAGGGTAGATGCTGCGAGATTGTTTCACCTGGCTGGGGAATCTAAAACACAGGACACAGTCTAGATAAGGGGCCGATCATTTATGACAGAGACGAGGAGAAATTACTTCACACTAAGGGTTGTGAATCTTTGGAATTCTCTATCCCAGGGGGCTGTGGATACTCCCATCATTGAATACATTTAACATATTTTTGGTCTGTCAGGGAATCGAGGGATATGGGAAGTGGTTGTGAAAGTTGGTTTAAAGCCTGAGGTCAGCCATGAATGTATTGAATGGCGGA
Source organism: Cetorhinus maximus (assembly GCF_964194155.1). Classification (NCBI taxonomy): domain Eukaryota; kingdom Metazoa; phylum Chordata; class Chondrichthyes; order Lamniformes; family Cetorhinidae; genus Cetorhinus; species Cetorhinus maximus. Next base: position 82,826,204 of record NC_135892.1, on the reverse strand, counting down.
GCAGGCTCGACGGGCCACATGGTCTTCTCCTGCTCCTATTTCTAGTGCTCTTCCGTTCACAAACCACCATTCTCTTGTCATACCTTAGCACTTTTACAACCAACTCATCCCAGCGCTCTTGCCTCACTTAACATTAGACACATTAGGATTTACATTGATGAGCTTTCTATTTCACCTTATTTCTTTTCCAACTCTCAGTACATACACCATTTCCATAAATCCTGTACACCTTGTCAACGCATACTTGCCATCTCGCACCCTTTTTCTGCACAAAACTTTGATCATAATACAAAGGGGAAGAACAGGACATTTATCGGGGTCTCTAACATCATTGCCCTCACACACACAAAGCTGTAAGCACTGGAGATCCCTGGCTCAGGCAGGGTCACAAGCCTTGGGCCAGGAGAGGCTGGTCATGTACCCAGAATGTTACTTTATTCCATCATTAACTTAACAGATTCAACAAACTTAGCAACTTCAATCTGCATTCTCCATACTATTACTTGATCAAGTCTGTTGTGTTATTATAATAATATAATACCTTGGACTTATTCACTGTACAAACCACAAGGCACCAATCACTCATAAGGGATTGGCTAAACACATTGTGGGCTCATTTGTTAAGATGAGGCACATGAGAACAGTTATATTAAATAAAAAGCCTGAAGGCATCAAAACAAAAACGAAACTAAGGTGTGATCAGGTGTCATGACAATGGATCACAGACTGAATTACTTACGGACATATTGAGCTTGTTTTAAGGAACACATGTTTTTAAAAAGACCTACAAGCAAAAGCTGGCTGAGAATGTAAAGTAACCACTTGTGGAAAACTCCTAGGTGGATTACATTTGACTGACTAGTCCAGAGAGAACAGAATGTCGCACCTAAAATATGTCAAGGCAGAGACACTTGAAAGGTAGAGATGCAATGCAAAAGGCTGAACTCTAATCTCCTGTGGTTGCAGAGACAATGGAGACTGATTACCATCTCAGCAGGAACCATCTCCTGTTGAGTTATATCTCAGAATGTGGAAATGGTCCAAGTTGAAAGAAAGCAGATTCAGGGTGAAAGACATGTTTGCTCTTTCCCTTCCAGGAATACACAAGAAGAGGGGTTAAAAAGCCAGCTGCAAACTTGGTCTGTGTGTGCTAGTTCTGGTGTGCTGGTTCTGGTGTGCTAGTGTGTGCTGTGAAGCTCACAGTTGAAGAACATCAACTAGGCAGCCCTGCAGTTTGCAGATTTAAAAAAAGTGTTTCTCTATTGCTGGAGGCAAGTCACAGGTCAGCAAAGCCAGTCAAAAAGGAAATAGGACAACTCCTTCAGCTAACCTGCAGAACTAAGCGTCTCCAAACCAACTGCTCAACTGCTGAAGTCAGCACTACCGGAATCACCCAACTTAATGGCTGCAACGTTTCACCATCTGTTCCTCACAAACAAGCCAAAGACTGATTTGCATATTTTTTTAAACTTTTATTTTTGGACTCAACTTCTCATTTCTTCCTGTGATGTGTGTTGAATTTTTATTATTTTTATCTCGGGTTTTCAGTAACTAATAAATTTGCTCTTTCTTTGACTTAAGAAAACCTGGTTAAATGGCTCCTTCTATAACATAAATACATTTGGACTGGGAAAAGGTATCCGTGAGGGAAGGGATCCTTTTTAAGTTAACCTTTCTGCAACCAATAGAGGGGGTTGAATAAAGAAGGGGAACCAATTCATCCCTCCTCACCCGGGAGCATAACAATTTGGAGTATTTCGTCCGGGATCATAACAAATTAGGGGACCTTGCCTGGGGACTGGTCGTAACACATGACACCAATTTCCCTTCTAATGATGTCATGCTGATATCCCTTAAAGGCATATTACAACACAGTCCAACATCTTTCTCACATCCTAACTCCTCCTTTCTCTCCCTTCTAGGGCCTTCTCAAGAACAAGAGGGTCCTGCAGAAGGATGGACCTTGGAAGGGAATAATCCTTCTGAGGATGTTCCATCAGGTGTTCTACCACTCCCAATTCTGACAATGGACTCAACATGGGATGCATATAGTGAGATAAAGGGGTCTGCGTGTGGAGAGACACTCACCAATCAATAGGAGGTTTGTATATAGAAACATAGAAAATAGGAGCAGGAGTAGGCCATTTGGCCCATCAAGCCTGTTCTGCCATTCATTATGATCATGGCTGATCATCCAGCTCAATAGCCTGCTCCCGCTTTCTCCCCATATCCTTTGACCCCTTTCGCCCCAAGAGTTATACCTAACTCCTTCTTAAAAACATACAATGTTTTGGCCTCAACTACTTTATGTGGTAGCAAATTCCACAGGCTCACCACTTTCTGGGTGAAGAAATTTCTCCTCGTCTCAGTCCTAAATGGTCTACTCCGTATCCTCAGACTGTGACCCCTGGTTCTGGACTCCCCCACTATCGGGAACATCCTTCCTGCATCTACCCTGTCTAGTCCTGTTAGAATTTTATAGGTTTCTATGAGATCCCCCCTCATTCTTCTGAACTCCAGCGAATATAATCCTAAACGACTCAATCTCTCCTCATATGTCAGTCCCACCATCCCAGGAATCAGTCTGGTAAACCTTCGCTGCACTCCCTCTATAGCAAGAACATCCTTCCTCAGATAAGGAGACCAAAACTGTACACAATATTCCAGGTGTGGTCTCACCAAAGCCTTGTATAATTGCAGCATGACATCCCTGCTCCTGTATTCAAATCCTCTCACTATGAAGGCCAACAAAACATTTGCCTTCTTTACCACCTGCTGCACCTGCATGCTTACCTTCAGCAACTGGTGTACGAGGACCCCAGGTCTCATTGCACATTCCCCTCTCTCAATTTATAGCCATTCAGACAATAATCTGCCTTCCTGTTTTTGCTACCAAAGTGGATAACCTCACATTTATCCATATTATACTGCATCTACCATGCATTTGCCCACACATTGGCCTCTCCCCTCAACCAATCCACACATTGGCCTCTCCCCTCAACCAATACCAGACATGATGCCAGCAAGTTGACTACTTCCAGAGAAGTCTGGCCCAGCTGACTTAGAATCATAGAATAATTCAGCACAAAACAAGGCCATTCAGCCTGTGCTGGTGCTTTAGCCAAACTATTCAATTAGCCCCACTCTCTTGCTATTACCCCATAGCTCTGTAAATATCTCCTTTTCGAGGAAATATCTAAGTCCCATTGGAAAATTACCATTGCACCTGCTTCCATCATCCTTTCAGGCAATGAATTCAAGGTTAAAATAATTTGTTGTTTCTCATCATTTCCCCTTTGATGTTTTTGCCAATTATCTTAAATCTGTCTCTTCCTATTTACCCCATCAAATCCCCTCATTACTTGAACATGGCTAATAAGCCTCCGTTTAGTATCTGTTCTGAACTATTTCTGCTCTATCAGCCTCTCCAGAATCTCCGGGTAATTGATATAAAAATTGTCGGAACGGTTTGATCAGAGTGTTAGCCATAGTTCAGTTGGTACTCTCTCGTCTCTGAGTCACAAGGTTTTGGCTTCAAATGTCACTCCAGGGCTTGAGTACAGATGTCAAGGCTACCACTCCAGTGCTGCACCTGCATGCTTACCTTCAGCAACTGAGGGAGAATTGCACTGTCTTTTGGATGAGATGTTCAACTATGGCCTCATCTGCCTGTCTGAGTGGATGTAAAAGATCGCAAAACACTATGTAGGAGAAGAGTGGGGGAGTAATTCTTGGTGTTCTGGCCAATATTTATCTCTCAATCAACATCACAAAAACAGATTACCTGGTCATTATCACAGCAACCATTTTTGGCCCCCGTTTCCTAGTTCCTGACTCCATCCCTCTCCCTGGCAGCAGTCTGAGATTACGTTAGTCTGCTCACAGGTTTGGTGTTACATTTGATCTCGAGGTGAGCTTCTGACCTCATTTTTGTCCCATCATTAAGACCACCTGTTTCCACCTCTGTAACATCACCCTAATTTACCCGTCATAGCTCATTCATGACTCTAGACTCAATTATTCCAACACACTCCAGGTTGGTGTCTCATATTGGTAAACTGTAAACTTGAGGTCATGTCTTATCTTGCAGAAAGTCCTGTTCCCTTATCATCCCTGTGTTCGCTGACCCACACTGGCTCCTGGTCATGCAATATCTTGATTTTAAAATTCCCATCCTTGTATTCAAATCCCTCTATGGCCTCACCCCTCCCTATCTCTGTAATCTTCTCCAGCCCCACAGCGCTTGAAGATATTTTTTTAAAGTGTATCTTCACACACACAGACACAATCATTTTGTTTATCCCTTTTTGGGGAATAGTGGGGAAGTGCGGAAGGATCCCCAGGCTGACTATCAATCCGTTGAACTGCACCATGGATGCCCCTCCTGTGGCCAGTAAGCCGTGGCAGGGACTTAAACCCGGAGCTCCTAGCCCAGAGGTAAGGACACTACCACTGCACCACAAGACCTCCTAACCCTTGGAGATATCTGCGCTCCTCTAATTTTGGCCAATTATGAATCCCCAATTTTAATTGCTCCACCAACAGTGACTGCACCTTTAATTGCCTAGGCACAAAACTCTGGAATACCCTCCATAAACTTCTCCACTTCTCTCTACCTCACTTTCCTCCTTTTAAGGTACTCCGTAAAACCTATCTCTTTGACCAAGCCTTTGATCATCTGACCTAGGTCCTCGATTATCCTTATAATGCCCCAGTGAAGCGCCTTGGGAAGGTTCATTATGTTATAAGTGCTGTATAAATGTAAGTTGTTGTTGTCATCACATTGCTGTTTGTGGAAACTTGCTGTGCACATATTGACTGCCGCGTTTCCTATGTTATAACTGCGAGCTCCCACATGAAAAGCACTATACAAATGCAAGTCTTTCTTCACATGTTCTTTAAAATAGGTCGAAGGGAATGAGAAAAAATGTGTTCTAGTCTGCAAATTTTCAGGGCAGAGTGTGAGAAGCTCCGTAGAATCACTGAGCTGTGAGTTGACCCCTGACATCTCTTGTTGCAAAGCACTGATGTTCCCCTCCTTTTTCTGCTGCTTCATCTCCATCCCCCAGGTATTCCTCACTTGGCAGCGACTGCTGCAGCTGCTCTTGAGAGCAGCACTTCGACCTTTTAATTAGGACCCCACTTGCCTGGGGTGGGTGCCTGGCATGCAGCCACAAACAGTTCAGTTAAAATGGTGGAGAGGCACCACAGATGCCTCCCCCAACCTTCTCTGCACCTAGTGCGCAGGGTGAGGTTGGGGTGTCAATAATTGGCTCTAAACATTCAGATTTGAATCTAGAAAGCTTTCACTTTCTTAAAAGATTGAATAACCTCCAGAAGCAGTGTGCCACTAGAATATTAACTCAACTTTGGAAATATACTTCTTACTTTAGGCTTATAAAGGAAATCTACCCTGAGGCAAAGTCAGTCAGTATCCCTCGTGAATACTAAACTTTGAGCAGCAGGGAGGCTGGGAGGCAAATGTTGCTGCTGCTTTGTAAAGAAAAGCTAAAAGGTATAAAACACCATGAGCAAATCACAAAAGTATACTGTAAACGGTGTCATCTAAAAGTACACAGCACTCGTGAATCGAGATCTACTCCTGAGCTTCGTCCCTGGCTCTCTGCTGTGGCAACTGAGCTATGGTATGGTTATGTTTGCCAGTGCTGTAGAATGTGCAGAGAATGTGCCAAACAAAATGATTTCTCTCAGTGTACATAAAGAGCTCCAAGGACCTTTTTATTTTCAACTCACAGAACTAAGCCAGTTTGTGTCCAGCCACCAGAAAACAACTTACATTATTTAAAATGTCCAATTACCTCTCCATTTATATTGCTAACATCAGACTTTTTAATTTTTAGCATGGGATGAACATTATTCTGTTAATAAATGCTTCCCATTAAGGCCTGCAATGTTATAGTACTTACCGCAAGTCAAAAATTCCAGACTTACGTGTGGTTTTCAACAATAAAAATACCAATGAGGAATCATTTTCAGCACTCAAAACTGTTAAAATCATCTTGAAGAACACTTGTCCATTTAAAGAGTGCTATGATGGTTTCTGTACCTCGCATTTTACACTACAGGTAAATACTACTGAATAGGAACTACTTCAATCATTATTAACAATCTATGCCATTAGCATTTCATGAGGAGTGGGAGAGAAAGATCTGTGCAAGCGACAAAAACATTCTCTTATCTCGGCAGAATATAATAATTCCCAGATTTATTTCTGAATATAATTATTACACAGAGATCGGGTGACTGCAGCCACCATCCTTTTAACTTTGTCAGCAGTTCAAATCCAAACGAATTAACTGAAAGTCATTTCTCCAGTTGGTGTTAAGCATTCAAAGTGAAACTTAGAAACAGATTTGGACGATATAAATCTAGTTTACAATAGCTGTAAATTCTCAGCACAGAAATGCCTTTAATTTCCCTTTGAGTTGACAATTTCACTCAGTAGCAATAAGGATGATTCTTATGGGAAATTGGATCTATCACACTGATGCACTGAAGGGTAACTTATGCTTTCATAATTCCCTGTAACTGTGACTATAAAGCTGTATAAATAATGAGTTATATAAAATGACTGAATATTACTTCTAGAATGAATTTGCAATGAGCAAATGTTGACGGTAGTTTTAACCTTACTTGGTGGGCAGCTAAAACAACCACTGCCCGTGTTCCTCTCAACCCTCCCACTCGGGTTGATTAACCGCCCTGGAGTCTCTGGGAGTTGAATGGCTGGGATTTCATCACAGGCAGTAAGGACGTCCTCCTAAGCCAGTGGGGCCTACACGCTCATCGGGCCCTGATGACATTAATGGGACTTGGCTGCAATTTTTACTCATAGACCTCAGCAGAAAGCACAGTACTTTGAAGATTTAAATTTGAATTATTCCCGCAGGGAATACGACCCAAGCGTCAGGTACTTCTGTATTGTGAAAAAAAGGTTTTGACTCCATTCATCACTTTCTGTGCTTACTGTTCAGGCACAGTTACACAGCACCCATGATTTCTGTGAGCTGTTCTTCTCTTGTTTGCCTTTCTTTTTATCACAGCTGGAAATTAAAGGCTGCACAGAAGGTGCAGACGCACACAGTTAATGAATAGAAAGATGTGAATCTGGCCCCATGTATTTAGATTCAAGTACAACTCTTACAGTAGTTCATGCCACCTACAAAAAGGATAGGTCTCTGCTGCAATTAGGGCCCTAGACTTCTCCCACTTTATATAACAGTGTTGTCACAGTGGGACAACTTTGCACTTGCCATCGAAGGCACTCCATCAACATAAAAGTGCCTTTAAGTAGTGCATCCATTCAGGTATTGATGAATCAACGAGACCCATTCTTGTTTGATAATCCTCTTTACTACAGCCTTAGTGATGAAGCCACGGATACAGATTTGAAAGCCTTTTTTCTCACACTGCATATCCTGTTTGAGAAGCTGAAGGGCAATTCAATCTCCTCTTCTGAAGTGCATATGGCTTAAGTGCATAAAATTAAAGTCTTCAAACAAATTCCTGTACCGTTCCACATTCACTGTTCTCCCTCAGTTTTCCCTAATACACATTCTGCTTAAAGAGGGAGTCAGAAAGCACCAGGATCGATTTTCACATATCACATTGTTATTTGTTTTGGTTAAGCAATAAGTGCTGATGACGCTTTCAAGCGTAAAGGGGTTATAATCTAAAGGGAACAACTGAATTAGCATTTTACCAGCTAAAGCTCAAGTACCCCGGGTCACTGGCTATCAGCACCAAATGTTTTAATTCAGCTCTTTTTCACTGTAGGAATAAGTAAACCATCTACTCCAACTCACCATTTTCCCTTACGAAGTGAACAGAGACAGATTGGAAAAGACTAAACTTATGATTGAGGCTTTGATTTTCTTCTCTAATTAGCTCCTCTTTCTTGAGAGGGGTAAATGATGAGAGGGTATGGTATTAGGAGCATCAACTTGAATGAATACAACTGGTCACTTGACATATTCTGACGAAAGGTCAGCGACCTGAAATGTTAACTCTGTTTCTCCGTCCGCAGCTAATGCTAGATCTGCTGAATATTTCCAGTATTTTACTCTGTATTTGAGCCTGGTTACTGAGCATTCAAAGGCTATGTGGATACAGGGACCATTAAAACCAACCCTGATCCAATTCTTTTAAAGCATGGCCAGGCACGCACTGCCAGTCACAGCCAATGAATAATGATCAGCAGGAGGGAACCTTCTTCAATTTTTTCATTCCTGACCTAGACATACGAGCGCTGACTGCTTCCTGCACTACATCAACGAATACAGTAAACAGGTCCCTCTATGATCACATGCTCCCGGTACTAACTGCGAGTATAGATCTGAGGCAGGCCTTGAATGCGTAGTCACAATTATCTGATCCTGCTTCCTGTTAACATGACTTCCCACTAGAAATGTGGGATGGTGGGATCGCCACTTAAGTGTTCAACTTCTGATCTTCATGGTCCGTTAATTTAATATCACATCAAAAAAACTTGCATTTATATATCACCGTTTACAACCTCAGGACATCCCAAAGTGCTTTACAGCTAATGAATTACTTTTGAATTGTAGTTACTGTTTAAATGTCGGGAACACAGCAGCTAATTTTATGCACAGCAAGCTCCCACAAGCAGCAACGTGATACTGACCAGATAATCTTTCTTCTAGTGATGTTGATTGAGACATAACTATTGGTCAGGACACCAGGCAGTACTCTCCTCTACTTCTTCGAAATAATGCCATGAGATATTTCAGGTCTAATTGAGAGGCCGGACTTTGATTTAACATCTTATCCGCGAACGTCAAATGATCAATCAACCCAGTGAAATATTGGGCAGGATTTTCCTCCCCGTTGGGGGGGGGAAGTTGAAGTGTCGGCGGGCAGAGGTGCACCTCCAGGGGGGCACGCCGCCATTTTACGTGGTGGGCCAATTAAGGCTTGCCCAGCATGGTGTCCGCACGGAAGCACTGTGCGCTCCCTGTACGGGGGGGATGAAATCCCTAAACCCGAGAGTGCGCTCTTTCGCGCATGCGCACAAAAGAGTGCACTCATCTCCCTGAGGCTAAGTGCTGCCTCAGGGAGATCAGCTCCACAGTAAAAAAATATTAAAAATAGAAAGAAAAAAATCCCTGACGTGTCCCCTTGTGACACTGTCACATGAGTTGGGACATGTCCATAACTTTTTCAAAAAATTTAATTAAATTTTTTAAAACCTGTGGATGAGGTTTCATGCTTTTTCTAATGCCCGCCAGGGCTCCTGGCCTGCCCGCCAATCTTCATGTTGGATGGGCAGGTCCATTAATTACTTAAATGTCTCTGTCAATGGCCTCAATTGGTCGGCGGGCGCACAGCTGATTTTGCTGAGTCCCCGCCTACCTGCAAATTTAAACAGGCGCGGTGACGTCGGGACCCCCTGCTCGCCAACGGGAAAATCCTGCCCATAATGATGGGATGGGGCGTGGTGTCAATTATAATTCTTTGTAACTGCGCAGGCTTCTGGTCTGTGAGGTTCTCTCTTTAAGTCCATGCATTCATGAATTTATAAGTTGTGAGTATCTGTGAATGAAAGGGTACTTTGATAAGTTATACCTAATTTCATTGTGTGGTTTGTTGACATTTCTTATACAAGTTAGGGCTCCATTTTGAAATTTTCACCCTGCACAATGAAATTCTGCATGTCATTCTGCCACAAATTGTTTTTTAAGGCATAATGGGTAAAATCGCATGACGTAAGACCCCAGATGGCTAAGTGGGTACCCTTATGCACTATTAAAATTTGAAAGCTTTCTTTCCACACATTGCATATCCTGTTTGAGAAGCTGCAGGGCAATTCAATCCTCTCCTCTGAAGTACATATGGCTCAAGTGCATACAATTAAAGTCTTCAAACAAATTCCTGTATAGTTCCACATTCTCTGTCCTCCTTCGGTGTATACTAAATAGATGTTCTACTTAAGGAGGAAGTCAGAAAGCACTTGGATTGATTTTCACATTTCCCATTGATTTCTTCAATCATTTTTTTGTTTAAAAATGACTGTGAATGCATTGTCAGAGGAACGTCTCAGGGGATTTACAAATTGAGGGGATGACCAACTTAACATATATCCAAATAAAGCTGGAGTTCACACATTGAATCATGCTGCTAAGCGATGTTAGTTCACTGAAGGAATGAATAAACTCTCCAAACCATGGGACATCAAGTAATGTTATCAGGCTGAACTCATGAAATTATGTTGTGCCAAAAAGGTTTGGACACAATGCTTTGTGTGCACCCACGTCTAAATCTTTTTGCTCCTCCATAGATCCTAGTTTCTCACAGTTAAGAAAATCTTCTGTTTTGTCTTTCTTCAATCCAACGTGGGTGACCTCACACTTCCCCACATTTGAACTCCATCCATCCTAGTTTTTTTTTCCCATTCCCTTTGTCTATGTCCCTTTACAGCCTTGTGCTCCCATCTTATACTGCCTCCAAACTTTGTGTCATCTGCCAACATGGAAACATTTCTTCATTTGCATCACGGACAAATGTAGTGAAAAGCTGAGGCCTCAGCTCTGATCGTTGTGGATCTGTTTACTGTGATCAATTAATTTCTCATCTCTGAAGTTCGCCTTACTGAAATTTGAAACAAAATCAAAATATTGCAGTTGCTGGAAATCTGAAATAAAAGCAGAGAAACAGAAAATGATACAACAGATCAGGTCAGACAGCTTCTTTCTTTATATATATATTTGTTCATAGGATGTGGGTGTCGCTGGCAAGGCCAGCATTTATTAACCACCCCTAATTGCCCTTGAGAAGGTGGTGGTGAGCTGCCTTCTTCAACTGCTGCAGTCTATGTGGTGTAGGTACACCCACAGTGCTGTTAGGGAGGGAGTTCCAGGATTCTGACTCAGCAACAGTGAGGGAACAGTGATAAAGTTCCAAGTCAGGAAAGTGCGTGGCTAGGAGGTGGCGGTGGTGTTCCCATGCAATTGTCACCCTTGTCCTTCAAGGTGCTAAAGGTTGCCAGTTTGGAAGGTTTTGGAAGGAGACTTAGTGAGCTGCTGCTGTGCATCTGATAGATGGTACACACTGCTGCCACTGTGCATTGGTGGCGGAGGGAGTGAATGTTTATTGTGGTGGATGGAATACCAGTCGAGCGGGCTGCTTTGTCCTGGATGGTATCAAGCTTCATGAGTGTTGTTGGAGTTGCACTCATCCAGGCAAGTGGAGAGTATTCCATCATACACCTGACTTGTGCCTGGTAGATGGTGGATAGGCTTTGGGGAGTCAGGAGGTGAGCTACTCTCTGCAGAATTCCCAGCCTCTGACCTGCTCTTGTAGCACCAATTTCACTGCCAGGTTGTGCAAAGTGCTGCATACCACCACTATGCAGATACCCTCGAAGGGCCCTATTGGAAGCTGCCCCCAGAATGGTCAAAGCACTGGGACCGCATTTCAAGCAAACCAGTGGCCTGCTCAAGATAGCCTTGGACGTCAAATGGTACTGTTGTATCTCTCGTGGGCTTCTGTCAGAGGTTCAGTCACAATCATCAACCATCCTTGAAACCCCAGAGCCATCTGGGCTGTGATGGACTGAAAAGTTGAGGCACCTGAGACTGCCTCAGTATGAAGGCACCATGGCAGCTGCCCAGAAACCTTACACACCCTTGTAGGGTCATTTTGCTGTGGTCACATAGCAGCTGTATGTTGAAAGAGTGGAATTCCTTCCTATTTTCAAATATATCTGTTTGATCTAACAGTGCCCTGATGGCCACACGGGTACAGTCTATCACACCCTGCACCCAAGGAAATTGGAGGTGAATGTGACAGCCCTCTGGGTCTGTCTGGCACCATCTGTTCTGGACCTGATGTAGTCTGATGACGTCGCATACAAGACACCCGGGACCTTAGTAATGCAGATATGGGTGGCACATTGCGAGATCCTGCAGATGTCAGCAGCTAACCCCTGGAATGTTCCTGACACAGAGAAATTTAATGTCACAGTCACCTTGACCACCATGGCCAAGGGGTGTCCACCTGATCCTTCTGGCCTCAGGACCTCTCCCAAAAGGGAACAGAGACTTGCGATAACCTGCTGTGAGAGCCATGGCCTTCAGAGGCACTCAGCTCGGAGAGGTCCAGGAAGCTAACACTTTACCTGCATGCCCTGTGTTGAGGGTAGTGCCTTCTTCTATCTCCTGCTCTGTGGGCAACCACTCTGCTGCATCCAGCTGCATGTAGGTGCATTGCATGCTGCAGCCGCTGCTTCTCTTCCAGCTGCTGACCCTCCCTTTGTGTCTGATGAGTTGGCTAACACTCCAGCTCTTCCTCAGCGGTCCTCCTGACTTCAAAATATGTGGACCCCATGAACCTGTGCAGTCTCAAAGACACAAGGGTACAAAAACTCCGTTGAGTTGTGAAATGATGCTGTCGGAAGCAGCAATTTCAATGAGCTACTCCTGTGACCAGCCTCTGCCTGCAGCTGATCTCAGCCTTGTCACTTGCCCTTTTTATAGTACTGAGTTCTTGTCATTTTCTGGCCTCAATGTTTTTCCGCTGTGCTCTCACCTCCCCTAACTTGCTGAGTTAAAGATATTGCGTGTGAGCTGTATGCTGCTGCTAAAAAGCAATTTTCATGGGAAAATGGCCCTTAACTGGGTCTTTAAATACTTTAGTTGGCTTCCCACTACTGCTATGAATTGTCATTAGGTCATCCAACCTGCCCCTGGCAGGCAGAAAGACGTCAGGATATCAGCCCAACGCCTTGTATTCTTATTTTCCAGTCTCACACTTTACCTCCAAACTTGTCTTCAATGGTCTGGGGAATTTCCCCCCAAAATTAACAGGCAGATCTTGATGAGGTGTCGGGGGCCTTGCCTGTTGGCTGGAGAGTTGGCAAGAGACCTGTGCTGCCTCTTTTTGGAAAGGCCCGCCAAACCACATGCCAATGAGACAGTGGCAAGGCCAGAAGTGTGCCTTCCCCTGGATGAAGACCATGGACAGAAGCCTTGCCTACTGAGAGCTGCTGGCCAATCAGAGGCCGGCAGCTCTTGTGCTCAGCAGCACCACCGAGGAGGTCGTGGCTGCTGCTGGGAGGACAGCACCGGAGTCCCAGGATTGCGGAGTGACCCAGGCCACAGGTAAGTGATGTGAGAGTGGGGCGGGTGGATTTGTGGGGTAGTGAGTCAAGGGGAGGGGCTGGAGGGGGTCGGCAGCAAGGGCAGTGGGGTGGCTCTCAGTGTGCCAGCCCTTCCCATGTCCAGATCAAGCACTGAGTGCCTTTGATTGGGCCCCTCACCCCAGGAGGTGACAAGCTGGATGCATGGTTATAGCTGTTGTGCATGCCACGTGGCGACAGGCTCGCCTACAGTTGGGCTAATACCAGTGATGGTGGGATGAGGCCCTTAAGTGGTCATTAATTGGCTGCTTAATGGCCTCAATAGGCAGCGGGGTGGGAAGTTCGACTTTGGGCCTTCCTGCCCAGAATTTAATTCAGCCAGAGGTGGGAATGCGGTGGGGTTCCAGTATGCCATCATCCCGTATGCCCTTCCCTCCTACAAGTTTGCCATCAGTGAGAGCAGAAGATTCCGCCCAATGCTTCAGGCTGATGACCTTTTATCTGAGGAAATGTCACTGACCTTAAATTTAAAACCTTGATTTGTGACTTCCCTTCTCCCTCGTCAACTTAAAGGCTCAAAATTTGCTGTGGCAAACTAAGGAACATTGGCCACTGACTTGCCTTTATCTGTTTATTGTTGACAACATTTTGTCCTGCAAGTTGCTGTAAGGAAGAGGGAAGCAGTGCACCCCGCTCTATAACAAGGATCCAAGTGAACAAGGCAAGTATTTGTGTGTATCTCATTAACCAATCAGATTGAAGAATTGTGAAGGTCTGGAAGTATAAGTTACAATGGTGAATTCAATGCCAAATCAGGTACAGAAAGAGAATAGAATAAGAAAGGAAGGCTTGATTAAGAAAGCGAGAAAAATGAGACAGAAATAAGAAAAATTAACACCAAAAACAATTAAAACTTGAAGGAATGCCATGTGATAATTCATTTTCAGTGCCAGAGAGGAAGACTGGAAGTTATTAACACTTAATACATTGCTCATAGGGTACTCAGAATTGGAATGACTTGATTTAACTTTCTGTTGTCAGCTTACTTTTTGTTTACCATGCAAGTACAGCAACTTCATGTGACTCCATATATTTGAATAGAGAGCTAGACATGTGAAATGTTGTTTCTGTGATGTGATTGCAGAGTGATACATCTCTGACAGCAGCATTTCAATTTCCGCATTTAATCAGTCATCTGTCCTTGTCTGAAGTTGTTGTGGCATTTGTGCATAAACAAAGGTGAATGGTATTAGCGCCGTCATTACTTTAGCAGGAATTTTTGGGCCAATATCGAGTTCAATCATATTATGGTCACTAGTCATAAGATATTCTCCTACTGTCAGATTATTAATTAATTCTGGTTTGTTACTAGTCACTAAATCTAGTATGTTCTATTCCCTTGTAAGTTCTTCAACGTATTGTTCTGAATACAATTTAGATATTCATTGACTTTACAACTTGAGTAATTTGTTTCTGTAGGCCACATCTACAAAAGGAACATCCACCCTCTGACTACAGAAACCCTACAGTCACCAGTTATCTATTCTTGCTACCTGCACAGTTTCCCCCAAGGGTAATCACTCGCTCCCCCGTACTGCATGCCGCTGCTCATGGTTACCCTTTCCAGGTCGTCCATGTCATTGGCCTGATCCTGCCACAAGTATTTATGTATTTAGCACAACAGAAATTATTTTGAACTATTGCTTAGTAAATTATTATTTCTATTCTGATTCTGGATATATTCACCAATGAAACATGGTGTTTATAGCCCTTTCCAGATCTCAAAATGCAAATAAAACAGTAAATAAAGAATATAAATTTAATTAGGACAGAGTTGCCTGAAGTCAAAGGCTGAATTCAATGGCTCAGGGTCCTCTCAGCCCATAGGCCACATGCCCCTGGCTGCCTATGGGCTGTGTGGAAATCACTGGGCTATTTGACAATAGAGACTATTATAAGCAAGGTTGACATTATCCATATACAGTAAATGTGCACATCTAAAAAGCAGTCACTGGTTAATGATCAAGTGTGGTGTTGATTCAGCTTTCCCTACTCTTTGCCTAGGGTCATGAGGGCTAACTTCCATGGCCCAAAAACCATAGTCGACATCATCTGACTGGGAACTTCCTGATCTTCCTGATGGTTCAAAGCTACTCCAAACATCCCTGTAAGGTCTCAGACTTGATTCAAATGAATTAGCTGATCTTAGTCAGGGCAGGGATATTAAATTTGGTTTTGAACCTCTCACGTTAACAAAGAGAAACAATCCAACAAAGGGACCTGCCCCAGTCAGTAGTTTGTGCTGAAAAGTGTGCACATTGGGTAAACCCAGGATCAGGCTTGGTTGTGATATCTCACAACATCCCGCCATTGCACAGTACCACAAATAGTCCTATGTATGTGGTTCAATATGACCTCATTGTTTATTCAACTATTGTTCCAAGACTAGGAAGGTGCCAGACTTGATTCCCAAATTGTTAGGATAGATAAAAAGAAGACATTTCCTCTCCTGGGAGAATCTAGAACAAGGGGCCATAACCTTCAAATTAGGTCTAGACCATTTAGGGATGATGTCTGAAAGCATTCTTTCACGCAGAAGGTTGTGGAAATCTGGAGTTCTTTCTTGCAAAAATGCTGTTGAGACTAGGTCAATTGAAAATTTCAAAATTGAGCTTGACAAATATTTGTTAGGCAAGAATATTAAGGGTTATGGAACCAAGACAAGCAGATGGAGTTAAGATACAGATCAGACATGATGTAACTGAATGCAGAACATGCTCAAGGGGATGTATGACCTACTTCTGTTCCCACGTCCCTATGTTCCTTCCTACCTTCCTTCTTATGGTCTGAGCTAAGCTAACTGACCTTAGCCAGAGCAGAAGTGGGAGTACAGGTGGAGTCTCCTATATCGGAAACCCTCGGGGCTGATTGAATTTTAGATTTCAGATAATTTTGGTTTTTGGATACCACGTAAACTTACATTACAATAGCCTAAGCCTAGGATAGCTATAGTCGAAAGTAAATCAAATGGCTAGAAAAGTAAGATGTATCAGTGAATAATAAATACAGGATACCTGTATTTTTGACATGCTCACTACAAAAGTCCCAAGGTAAACAATGCAGGTACTAATTTAGCTCGAGAGCTAGCTAGGCTAGTGAGAAAAAAAGGTCCACAAAGATTCCTGTCACAATCACTACCCAGTCAGTGACAGGAACCACCACCCCCCACAACCCTCACCTACCATCCACATCCCCTCCCATTAAAATGTTAGAAAATATGTATGTGTTGGTCTTTGATGTAATCCCCTCCACAGATGTATAGACATCTTGATGTGGACCATTGGATACCAACTACAAACTTCACTTAATCACTGAGTCATTGAGAGATCTTCAAAACTTTAAGGCTTTACACCTCGCAGTCAAAAAAAAGGACTATGAATTCTAAAGAGACCTGGATTTTTTTCCATTATACTGCCCAAAATCAGGTGATATCATGATAATGGAATAAGGAAAATGGAATGAGGTGGTAGTGCTGACACCCAACTCCTGAAGCCACAGCCAGGAATATTCCTCACTGCCACCAACCACTACCGCCCCCTCACCCCCCAAACCTTTATGCCACCCTCCAATAGGGAACTTAGTTGCCTGGTCCTAGATGGTGCATTGCAATGAAATGATAGTGAAGATCAGGGCTAGTGGCTAGTTTCCCTGCCTTCTGCCTGAATTATCACCAACCCCAGATACTGGCAGAAGAATGTTAGTGCTAAAGGGGAAAGCACATTGATGGCTCTGCTAGAGAGAGCATAGTAGTAGTCATGCCTCCCTCTTTTCTACTCCCATACCTGGTTTGGGAGGAGACCTCTCTTGGTCAGGTTCTCTTCCTGAATCTTTTTTTAAAAACTGCACTGTGCTTTCACCTCCTAATCTAGCATTTCAAATTCCTTTGCACTGGTGAATTGCATCTGAGTAGTGGTGATACCACCCTGAATCCCGCCCTTAACTTTCTAATGAGCTCCATCCCAAACACTGACTTGGGTTATGGCGGAGTCAGAAGGCAGATAAAAGCACCACCTCGACCACCTCTAGCGACAACACTGCATAAGAGGGAGAAAGTGTTCAGTAAATGCTTTATTCATTTGGGATAAAGTGCCTTACATTCTTTTCAGAATTATATAATACACACAATATATTTCAAAGTAATATATGTCTTTGTATCTATCTAAAAAGGGATAGAAAAGGTTTACCCAAACTTTCTTTTAATCATGCAGACCCTTTTACTTTCTGCACAAAACTATGGTACAACCCTGATTCCATCTTTGATTTAAAGAAAAAAAATGCACAAAATTTGAGGTACTGTTCTCCAGGATGAAGTTATGACAAAAGAAATATGTTACCAAAATCTAAGATATTTGACCTCTTTAGTTATGTCTTTTTTTACAAGATCAAAGCTGTACTTCATTCTGCCACACAAGTTCACCTTTGTCTTTCATAATGTCTGACATTGGGAGAGGGTCTTTGTGATGTTAAGACATTGCTGCAGGCGGATATTCTAATGTATATATCATTGCCGTAGGTATCTACATTCTTTTGAGGTCCTGTTTTAGGCTGGCTGGAAGAGATCCTTACAAACTCTGTTCAGTTTATATTTACATAGTGGTGAAACTCTATGTGCAGCTTGAGATGTTTATCCTGCTTAGCATTCTGATCTTATCTGGAACTTTGGGGCATTTTGTAACTTTTCCTTCATCACCAGCTGTTCCAGAAATCACAATTTTCAAAATTCAAGAAGTGCAAAGTATTCCTTTCACTATTAAATATTGGTCAAATATGGGAAAGTATTGCCCACATTTAAATCCAAAATTTGAAACCTGGGACTTTTTTTTGACCAGAATGGGGTATATCACACTGCAGTACACAATGGATCTACAAGCTAGAGAGACAGGGTGATATACGGCATGATTTTTCAAAATATTCCTGGCAGAGTTTCTACTTCAGGCACAACGCAATCAGGAAATTGCACCCGAAATGTGCTCAAAATTGCGTTGGTTAGGTTACAGTTCAAGTTACTGATAAAATTCATTTGCATAACCACAAAAAAAATCTCCAAAGTTGGACAGTGTAATACAATGTAATTGTTTCTATTTTTTCCTCCCATTAAAAAGCGTTCCTTGATGTATTTAAGAGTGGTACCCTGGTGCATTTTTATTAATACAGCTGAAAATGGTTTCATCATCAAAAATAAGCATTGTAAGTGTGTCCAGACCTCCATTTGTGAGTAACCTGATTTAAAATCGCTGAAAATAACTAACTATCCATATAAGAACTGTACTGAAACACTTAATAGTTTCATTAGTGTACATTAGTCAGCTTCTTCGTAAATGAATTATTTTTGGGTTGAGAAATGTGTTGCGCCTAAGAAAATGGCACAATTTCCAAACCAATGCAAGGGTCAGGAGGGGGCATGGGGGGAAGATCTCACAGTCTCATCTGAGGTGTGGCTAGGATTGCATGTGGTGTTTAATTCAAGCAAATTGAATCTTAAATCTGCATAGAAAATCACAGAAAACACAAATGTAAGTGGCTTGGGGCATATATGACTTAGATTTAAAACTCCCTGATCTTTGCGTTGGTTTGGTTAATTTTGCCTCGAATGCACTGGAATTACTGGTAACTCTTCTCCTTTAAATGAATCTCTTGATTTGTCTTAGCAAAAAAATGGGCAACATTGAAACAGGATCATGTGATATTTGCAAAACTGATATTTGTAAACTTGAAATGACACTATTCTAATTATAGTCAGAATTAGATCAGCGCTGTGGTTACTTCATTAAATTTCACCCTTCCCACCTCTAAATTACGCACATCACCCACTTTCTACCCTCCTCTCCTGAATACATTGATTCAGGCTGAGTTGTAGTTTTATGAGCATTCAAGGCTCTACTAAGGTAGCAATTTCCCTTGGGTAATATAGCCTAATGTTCTTGGGACTAGACAAGCAACCCAACGGTTGTAAGTTCAAAATCCCACTGTATTTTTGTCACTGGGGAAATGGTTACACATGGGCAAGCTGTGAATATAAATTCACAATTTGTGGATTGGTACCAGAAAATTGACCACAAAAGTTGGCAACTTGTTGCAAAAATCCAACTGATTCATTAATGTCCTTCAGGGATGGGAAGCTTCTATTCCTACTCGGTCTGGCTTATACATGACTCCAATCTCACAATATGTGGTCACTCATATTTCAAGAACAAATGAAGACGAGTCATATGGACTCGAAACGTTAACTCTGTATTTCTCTCCACAGATGCTGTCAGACCTGCTGAGTTTTTCCAGCACTTCTTGTTTTTGTTTCAGATTTCCAGCATCCGCAGTATTTTGCCTTTATAAAAATGTGTGAATTGGACCATGGATGTCAGCAGTTCAGTCAACAGTAGGCCCTCAGAGCTGAGGTTCAAAGTAGCAAAGACTTGCATTTGTATAGCCCCTTTCTAACATATGCCTGTGTGCAGCTCTTTTTATGCCAGCACAGTGGGCTGAATGGCCTTCTCTGCTGTAAATCTTTCTTATGTTTCTCTTTCTATGACCTCATCGTTTTACAGCCAAAGAAGTACTTTTGAAGTGTAGCTAGACCGTGTTTTAATGGAGGAATTGCTACAACCACTTTACACACTGCAAGCATCAGCAATGTGATAATTATCAGCCAGTCTGTTGTTGTGATGTCGTTTGAGGATAAATATTGGCCAGGACACCATGGGTAGAACAACTCTACTCTTCTTCAAAAATAGTGCCATATTTTGCATCTACCTGAGAGAGCAGGTGAGGTCTTGTCTCATCTGAAAGAGGGCACCTCTGACAATGCAGCACATGGTGCTGCACTAGAATGTCAACCTAGATTTTGTGCTCAAATCTCTGGAGCGAGACTTAAACCCACAACCTTCTAACTCAGAGGAAGAGTGCTACCAACTGAATGATGACTATACTTTTGGTAGCACTTGACATTCATACATTCCAGGAGGGATGGCAGGAGTGGTAGCACTGACTAACTTCTGCTTCCTAGTCCAGAGGTACTGAGGCCAGTGTCAGCAGTTAAAATCAGCCTCATAGTTTCTTCTTCATGAGCATGAATAAGCAGACATGGCCTTGATTTAATGTCTCATCTGAAAGAAGATACCTCTGAAAATGCAGCACTAAAACTCAAACGAGATGATGTATCCAGGAGTGAAATATGAAACTACACCCTTCTAATTCAGAGATAACAGTGTTACCACAGAACCAACCTAACACTTGGCAACCTTAACATCCTCAGTCTAGGGAATATAACAACTTGCATTTATATAGTGCCTTTAAAGCAGCAAAAATGTCCAAAGGAGTTTAATCTAAATTTACCGAGGAAATTTACAGCAGGGTTTGTTTTACTGAACCTAGGACTCTTCTGGTCTGTACTGCTTAAATATTCACTGCATGAACTGGGTCATTTGGAAGAGCATATACTCCAAAAGCATATGATTTTACTTAGTGCATGCTATATGCGTGGTTGAGAAAAATTGTTTCCTATCAATCTCCAGCATATCATTCACTATAAAGAAAAATTTTATGACTCCTATGCACCATGATCACTCAAGAATGACTAAGCAATATTAGCAGAAACAGCCACTGAGTGTAGATGGGTGTGTTAAAATCATTGGGTTGAATTTTGCCGTCGGCTCCCCGCCCGCCGGAGATTGGGTTGCGCCCGCCCGCCCAGTATGCAGAAAATTCTGCCCATTATTAGTTCTGGATTGACACCATTGTGACTCAATGGACACAGCACTAGGATAACATTAAAGTTGTGCTGCATTTAATAGTGAGCTGTAGACTTTTTTATATATAATCCTGCACATCTCAGATCTCAAAATCCAACCCTCCAGGTGCAAAAGATAGATGGCAGGGCAATACATTAACCTATTATATTTACATGTTTTGTAGCTTGGGGACATTCATAATATGGCTCTAAGACTGATTCCAGCATGTTTTCAGATTCACATTTGTACTGTTTCAACTTCACACTCACTGTCAATGTAATTTCCATGAAATGGCCTTATCATCGGTTTGTACAAAGGTCAAAATTTTGATACATTTTACAGGATTCATTATAATCACAAGAAAGCTACAGTCAGAGAAATACATTTTATTGATTAATTTGATGTCAATAATGAGAGATTCTTATGCAAATTTCACACTGGAATTGAATATATATTGGGAATTCTTTCAGAGTCAAAAGGGAACAACTATATGGAGCAGTCATCAGTGTTCATTAACTCCATTGCTATCAGAATTTGTTAGGGACACAGCCATGGAAGGAAGAAATTTATGTTGCTTTTGACCTTTGTACATGTCAACCATTGGGCCATTTCACAAGGGTACATCTGATTGTGAGTAATCCAGGTATGTTATTTTGTTGACCTAATTCCATGAGTTCATGCAATAGATGGTACTGAAGCCAATTGTTTAATTTTACTTTGACACAATCAAGATAATTATGAATGAGGATAGCTTCCTCCTTGCTGGCCATTTTGCCTCAAACATTTATAGCATTTCAGCTAATATGGAGCTTCACTCTGAGTATCCACTTCCAAAATTCTTGACCACCTATTACTTCCTCCTTTGCCAATCTTCATAGGCTCCCCAGTAAATCAGCTTCAGGATGATGGCCTGATTCTGAGATCAGCAGCGATGAAAGGGAGACAGAGATGTCAGTTTGAATCTGGTGCCAAGTATAGGGGATCACCAGGCACCCAGCAACAGTAATGACTTCGAGGTGGGCAAGCAGCCACTCATATTGAAGTATTCTTACAAACAGCAAACCAGGAAGTAAAATACACAGATATTCTTCACATTCAATTAAATTTTACCGAGAGCAAAGTAAGTGTCTAGGACATGCACAAGGAATTAAGGTAGAAGCTGAAATATCATAAACAAACTTCAAAAAAATATTGGACAGAATTGAATGCCTTTCATGTGGTGTGTTAGGTGGCGGGGAGGCATTTAATCGGGTGGGAGTGAGCTGGGTGGGGACCCCATTGCCTCCCTGCCTCTTCCCTAATTAAGCCCATGGCGGGAAGGCCCTTGGATGGCCTTCCCACCCCACTACTAATTGAGGGAAATGAATTAATATCCACTTAAGGGTCTCATCCTGCCGACACTGGTATTCACCTAGCAGAAAGCGGGGTCTCACCATATGGAAAGCCTGAAAAGCAAACCCTGTCGGGGTTGCTTGTGGGCTTCTAGGATGGTCCCTCAGTCAAAGGCACTCAGTGCCTAACCGAGGGACTCAACATTGGAAAAGAAAGACTTAGAGCCAACCACCTGCCCTCGCTGCTGATCCCACCAGTTCTCCCTTAATGCTGCCTCCACACCCCTAATCACCCCTCTCCTGCCACCATTCATTTGTGGCTGGGTCCATCAGTGATTCTGGGCCTCCAGTGGGTGCATTACCGGCAGCAGCTACTCCCTCTCCACTGGTGCTGCTGAGCAATAATGCGCTGCCTGCCTTGGACTGACTGGCAGCTCTCAGCGGGTGAGTCCTCCATCCCCAGGGCCCTTGATCCGGGGGAAGGCCTGCTGCTGCCCAGTTAATTGCTTGATAATTCAGTGGGCCTTCCTGAAAAGAGGCAAAACGGGTCTCTCGCTGGCTTTCCAGCTGGTGGGCAAGACCCCCGTTGCCTCCATTAAATGCCGTCCATTATTTTAAGAATGTAAAATTCTTCATCAAACGGAGAAATTTGACATTCTAAAAATATAAAATTAGTATACCAGGGCCAGAGGGGCTTTACAACAGTAATTATGAACTTAGTATGATTTTACAAACTTAGTAACGGCTCATTCAACAGGGCATAAATTTTTCAAGGGTTTTTACAAGACTAAGAGCATAAAGGGCAAGTGACTTCTACTTGATTGTGCCCTGGGAGAACATCAAGAGTGTATCCTTTGGGGAACCGTAGAATCGCTGACAGCAACTTCTGGATTTCCGCATTTAACTAGACATGTGCAGTCTCTAGAAGTTGCTGTCAGTTTCAGAGAAATAATGACGGTAAATGCTGACAGCTTCGTCATCATTACTACCACAAAATTTTGACCACCCGAGTCTCTCCACAGCCCTATTCCAACCAAGGTGAGCAGTTTTCACTGGTTATACATCCCCCACCCTCACTCTCTGTTCCGGTTATATTCCCATTGGGATTTCAGGCAAGGATAGGAGTTGGCAACGCTGTGATCTGCCCCAGTAAAAGAGACTGCTGATCCACTGATGAGACTGACATGAAAAATGATACTGAGTAAGGCACCAGGAGTCTGTGATTGAAGCACACTGCAGTATGAATCCTGATTCTAACCTTGTGGCCTGACAAGAATGGAGCATGCAATGGGTTAAAATAGGGGCACAGTATTTACCTCTTGATTCACATTGCACTGCTGCTCAGGCTTTGGGAGACATATAAATATTCACTACAGGATGGTGAGGGGCCTCATAACTATTCAAAGGTTGGGATCCAATGAAACCTTTGGGATCCCGAACACGATTTTAATCTCACGGAAGTGAGTCATGTGCTTTGCTGACGGCACCAGGCAAATTTGGCTGCAGATAGATTAGAATTAGAAGAGTCATTTGCAAGAATATCTTTTTTATTTAGTTTTACTGGTTTCCTTGGGGAAGAGGAGGAGCATGGGATCCTCATCCATGTCTCCCACAAGGAAACCATAAGTCTTCCTTCATTTCACTGATAGCAATTGCTTCACAACTACCCTGCACCTCCGCCACCTGCTCCCCCCACCCCAAACCATAGTGACTGACCTTAGTGCCGGGGACTGTTCGCTCCACTTTGGCAGTGGTCTCCAGCCACCTGAAATCCTGCCCCCACCTGTTGGGCAGGGAATGGTTCCAGCTTAGCTTGAGCAAAAAACTTGGCTTCAGGACATGGATGAAGCCTGAGGGCTAAAATGACCTAGGCTGCACACATCATGACCTGGCGAGCTTGACACTCGCCCCACTCTCACTCCTCCCCCACCCTTACCAATGGTATTATGCCACGAGCTAAAATTGGTGCTAAGATGTTGTTAACATTGCAGCTCTGGAAAGTTGATGTGGCCGGCAGAAAATGACTTTGCAATCATGCCATATCAGCAGTGATTTATTGAAGCTGACAACTTGTCCCCACTAATCATTACGTAAGGCAACTGTAGGTTATACATTAACACATCCATTCATACATAGTTCAGTAATAATTTTTTAAAATTCATTTACAGGATGTGGGCTTTGCTGGCTAGGCCAGCATTTATTGTCCATCCCTAATTGCCCTTGAGAAGGCTTGAATCGCTGCAGTCCATGTGGTGTAGGTACACCCGCATTGCTGTTAGGGAGGGAGTTCCAGGATTTTGACCCAGCGACAGTGAAGGAATGGCGATATATTTCCAAATCAGGATGGTGAGTGGCTTGGAGGGGAGCTTCCAGGTGGTGGTGTTCCCATCTAACTGCTGTCCTTGTTCTTCTAGGTGGTAGTGGTCATGGGTTTGGAAAGTGCTGTCTAAGGAGCCTTGGTGTGTTTCTACAGTGGCATGCAGGTCTTGTGACATTCAATACAGGTGTGATGACTAAAAGGCAAAATCAACTTTGTCAGTCTTCCACCCTAATTTTTATTTGGCAATATATCACACATCAAACATAGTACTGTGTGGAACTTTAAAAACTTTGGAAGAAAATTTGAAAAGACTCAAAAATAGGCTCAGGGATCATGGTACAGTATTAACCTGTGCCTGTTTTTTGCAATATCAAGTTTGTGCTACCTGCTGATTTAAATGATAGTATTATGCAGCCCAGCACTAAATGCGCTGCTGAGCAGTTGCATGTCTCAGCAGGGGGCCCAAGTTTATGTAAGTCTAGCACCACTTAAAGCAAACCTCCATTATTTGAAGCCAGCCTGCACTTCTTATAGGGGGAGGTCTGGCTACAGCAGGTGCTGAAAGTGGCTGGGGAAGAGTATCTGACCTGCAAGAAGAGCGAATATGGCAGAGTGTGCTCCAAGGGTCTCTGATGCAACACTGAAGGCCTTGCTGCAGGAGAAGGATGAGAGGAGAGAGCTCCTTTATCTACTTGGGCCCAGGAGGCCCTCCAGAGAAAGTGAAATGGCAGCGGGAGCAGATACTATCGGGGTCATGCAATCTCAGATTGGTGCCATAAAAGTGCACCTTGCTGTCATGTGTGGATACTCAAATGGCCTTGCAGGTTCTTACAGTTGTCAAGCAATCTGTCCTCCAACAGTTTACCAGGATTGCTGAGGTGTCACCCTGGGGGACTAGCAGTGGTTCTGTGGATACGAACCTGCTATTCTTTCTCAGGATAATAATGTTCTTCCTCCCACCGCCATGCCATCAATACCCCTTTTTTTGCCAGTCAGTCAGCCAGCCAACCCTGACTGCTGTCGCCCATCCCGAGCCGGTACAGTGCCAGGGAATGCTGCTGGGTGCTTGATAGGGTGTGGTGCATTGAACAGTGAGAGATGGTGGTGTTGTGTGTATGAGAAGTAAAAAAAAATGAGATGCATTCACTCACATTGGCCACTTGTGTGAGGACATTGTACTTCTGGCACTGCTGCCATGCCCTTGGGGCCAGACAATGGGTACTGGTCTCCCTTGCAACATGCTCCCATTCCCTTCTGAAGTTGGTATGTGAGAACTTCCTACCTCCCAGGGTACATTGCCTCACTCTGGAAGTCCACCTGGTTCACCAGAGCCTTCAAGGCTGTGTCATTAAATATTTCAGTCCTCTCCCTTGACTGATGTGCTAGGCTTCTTCAACTTTAGTCTTCCCAAATGATTTTCTAGCAGCCTTCAGTTCATGTGTGCAACGTTCCTTTAATAGGGAGTGAGCCTTTAAAAAAAGCAAGCTGGCTGCAGCACACGGTTTGTGAGCAACACTACTTGGCTTCCCAGCTGAGTGCAGAGGATGTTGGGAAAAGAAGCAGGATTGGATTCGCTCAGCCAGACACTACACTCCTGCAAATGAAGTGTTGGTCACCGACCTGAATGGGGATGGGCAGCTTGTGATTGATGACCCCTGTGCGCAAAAAACGTCACTGACCTATTTTTACCCTATTATTCCTACTTTTCTGCACAACATACACTGGTTTTAACATTTTCCTTTTAGTTATTTATTTAATCATGCAGGCCTTTTGGCTAAGACCAAGTGTAGTATCTGTTCTTATCAGTTTAATATCTGATAAGTCCCTTATCTGGGGACCATATATTAAATATGCACCATGCAACAATCACATATGGGATCCCACAAACACAGTGCATTCTTTAAGCAATGCCACCCATGTTGGACATTATACCATGTAACTGATCGTAGGAAAGAGAAAAAGGTTTGCATTTATAATTGTACTAGTTGAAGAAACTAAAACTTTAGGATCTTTTTTAGCACTACTCCTGTCTCTAGGCAATTTATTAAAACTTGGATAGCAATGTTCTTCTGAACTTTTGCCCTTCCTTTCACTTCGATGGAATGAAAATCTATGGGTTCTATAGCAACTGAATTATTTTTATTCATTCATGGGATGTGAGTGCCTCTGGCCAGCCTGTGTTGCCCATCCCTAGTTGCCCTTGAAGTGCTGGTGAGTTACTTTCTTGAACTGAAACAGCCTATTTGGTAAAGGTACTTCCACAGTGTTGTTAGGCCAGGAGTTCCAGGATTTTGACTCTGAGGCAATAAAGGAATGGTGATATTGTTCCGTCAGGATGGTTATCAATGGACCTGAATTCACATCTTGCTCTAATTCCTCTCCCATCTCCTTTCACACCGTCTCCAAGATTATCTTGTCCATGGCACTGACCCACTGCTCCCTCAGCTACATTTCCACTAAACTCTTGATGACCTACATTCCTTCCTGGCCATAATGCTGGCTGATGCTGCAAATGTTTTTCACTCCTCATTGTTCCACTTCCTTTCAAAGTATGGATGTTGCAATTGGTCACATCACCATGGTGTTTAGAGTGGAAAGAAGCTGCCTGCCTTAATTGTTCATTACCTCATGTGTATGGACATGTGTCTACTGGGACTCAGTTGTAACTCTCTTGCCTCTGAGCCAGAAAGTTGTGGGTTCATAATCCCACTCCAGAGCTTTGAGCACAAAATCAGGCTGACATTCCAGTGGAGTACCAAGAGAGTGCTGCAGTGTTGGAGGTGACGTCTTTCAAGTGAGGTGTAAAACCGAGGCCCTGTCTGCCCCCTCAGGTGGACATAAAAGACCCCATGGCACTTTTCAAAGAAGAAGAACTGGGGAGTTC
Organism: Cetorhinus maximus; assembly: GCF_964194155.1. Classification (NCBI taxonomy): domain Eukaryota; kingdom Metazoa; phylum Chordata; class Chondrichthyes; order Lamniformes; family Cetorhinidae; genus Cetorhinus; species Cetorhinus maximus. The sequence goes on along the minus strand of NC_135892.1, from coordinate 82,798,768 downwards.
TCCCTGGTGTCCTGGCCAATATTTATTACTGTTTTTAGTAGCTTGCTGAGTGCAAATTGCCTACTTGGGATTTCTGTTACAAGAATCCTGAGGTTGTGAAAGACATTATATAAATGTAAATCTTTCTTTCTTGAGGTGAAGACAGCTTTAGTTGTGCCTTCCGTGGACTCTCATACAGCACTTGGAAGAGCACCACGTGATGTGCTCTTAGGAGCAAACTGGATAAAATAAACGAAAAATTGTTACTTTGTCAAACGTTAGAGGCTGGAATTCAGTTCAATAATTGTGCTGGAATTGCAACTGAGAGTGAAATCTGAGTGGCTTATTAATGTCGGCACAACCCTGTGCTTGAACTATGTTCTTAAACATACTTCAGCTATTTATAATTCTATGAAATGCATCATAGACATTTTATTTTTTAAATAATCATAAACATTTTTTTTCTACTTTTTGCATAGCACATGATTGATCAGTGGAGGGAGCATAAGTAAAAAGTTAATGAAAATGACAGTGACATTAAAATAAGAAAGCTGTTTTTGCAACAGGTTCTTGTTAAATTAAGCATCATAACTTACTGATATTCTGTGTGTAGACCCAGCCAGACTCTTCCTTTTTTGAGGGGAGTATCTTTTCGTTTTCCGAACTGATTGCCAAGACACAACAAAGGCCTGAGACTTCGCTCCTACTGTGTCCTTAAAAAAATTCGAAACACTTTTTAAAATGATGTGTGTTAACTTAAAATTGCTCAATGCAGCGTAACGAAATACAATGATTATCATTGAGAACATACTTATTAGCAAACTTGCACATTCTTTGCTGTATCTATTTTATCCTTAGCTCTTTATGTACTCTATTTTAAGCTTTCACTGCAGTTCAACCTCCCAAAGACTCAGTTAGTTTTCCCAGTGGTTAATTGTGCTATTTAGACTTTTTCAGCTTAGATCTTTGGTCTCCAGTGATTTAGCTGACCTGAGCTCTGGCAATGAAATTGGCTTCAGTGCTTTAGGGGTGCATGCGGAGGTGGGGGTGCAGAAGGGTAGCAGGTTGAAACCTCTGTAACTGTTATGTGACCTGATCCTCCTCTTCCTCCTATCATCATCATTGAGTGTGATGAGGGTACACAATGAACTACTCTGCTCCCCCTCTTCATCATCATCATCTTCCTTCTCCTTGTGCCCCTCTTGCTGTAATGGGTGTGCAGGAAGCCTTTGACTCTGTCAACCTTGAAGGCTTATGGAGTATCCTCCTCAAATTTGGCTGCCTTCAGAAATTTGTCACCATCTTTCGTCTACTCCACAATGACATGTAAGCTGTGACCCTCACCAACAGAACCACCATAAACCCTATCTCAGTGAAACTGGGGTTGAACAAGGTTGTGTCATTGCACAAACTCTCTTGTCCATTTTCCTCGCTGCAATACTGCACCTTATTTCCAGCAAATTACCCAAAGGCATAGAGATAATCTACAGAACAGATGAGAAACTGGTCACCCTACACCACCTTCAATCCAAAACCAAAACCACTCCAACCTCAGCCATTGAGCTTCAGTATTGTTATGACCAGGTGAGAAAAAGTGAACTGCCTCCCCTCTATTCAGCCTCCTTGGTTGGTCACAACAAAAAAATGTTTTAAATTTCTTTCCCGAATCCAAATGTAATTTTTTTTACTATTTATGCAGCGAACAATAAGCCAATCAAACATGGTTTTCTTGAGTCAAGGAAAGAGCAAGTTTATTAGCCATTAAACCCAAGAAAAAAATAACAAAAGACACGACGTCACACATACACAGGTATCAGAAGTAAGGAAAGTTAGAGTCCAAATAAAAGTTAAAAGAATATGCAATTAGATGCCCTTTGCTTGTATTTGAGACATAGACTGTTAAATGTTGCGGCCAATTTAAGTTATCTAGTTCCTTTGAGCAGGTAGATGTAGAAAATGTTGCAATTCTTACGAGATCTCGGTTTGTTGGATTTTGGGTACACTGATTTCTGGAACTGGGTGCTGTACTTATTCCTGGGGCGGGGGGAGAGAGAGGGAGATATCTCTTAGCCTGATTCTCTGCTGAAGTCTTTTTCCAAAATCTCTCTGATGGTATCTGCTTTGACTTGGTAAAACCCAGTTCTTAAAGTCCTGCTGTAGATGTATATCCCAAAAGAATTTGATTACCATACCTGCTGTTGTCATTGTTGTAGAACAAGTTTTGATGTCTCAACTCAGGAACTTTTGACATGTTTCAAGATAGCAGAAAGCAACAGGAAATGGGGTTCTTTCATCCTCTGCAGGGATTTTGAGTGTCTATGGGTTGCATATCCTGGCTGGCTAGCAGTTCTCTGTTGTGTTAATAATATTACAGTTGATTAATGTCCAGCACTTTGTATTTTTAATATCTCCGTGTTGGGTCTCAACATTTGTAGATTACCAGAAATCTCTCTCTCGCTTCACACTCCCTTGGTGGGGTCTTGTTTGCTTTTCTCACCTTCACCTTGGAAGGTGGCCTCGCATTTTAAAGCAGTTTGTTCTCTCATTTTAAATTCCAGAATTTCAGTTGAAGGTTTTTTTTAAAAATCATTTTTTTCAAAAAAACACTGTAATTTCATGATAGTTTGCAGATGATGCATGTGTGTGCGCTCACTCAGAAACTGAGCTCCAGGTCATTGTCGACTCCTTTTCTGAAGCATATAAGAAAATGGGCCTTTCACTAAACACGCAAAAAACTAAGGTCCTCTTCCCCACAGCACAACACCTTCCCCAGTCGATTAAGAGCAATGGCAAGATCCTGGAAAATGTGGACCATTTTCTGTACCTTGGGAGCCTCTTCTTAATGAAGACAGATATGGATAGTGAAATTCACCCCCAATGTGCCAGTTCAGCCTTTGACTGACTGAGGTAAAGAGTTTTTGCAGGTCAGGATTTCAAACCCGAGGTCATAGTTTACTGGGCTAAAAGGCCCCCATGTTCCTATATGCTTCAGAGACTTGGACAACCTACAGCAGGCACCTCAGAGCCATGGAGAAGCACCACCAGTGGTGCCCTCACAATATCCTTCAAATTTGGTAGCCAGCGAGGCGGTCCAACAGCAGCATCCTCTCCCAGGCCTACTTGCCAAGCTTTGAGGTACTAATCACTCAAAACCACCTTTACTGGGTGTGACATGTCATTGGTATGCCTGACACCAGACTTCTGCAGCAATTGCTCTACTAGGAACATGTTCATGGCAGAAGAATCCCAGGAGGATAGCGGAAACACTTTAGGGATGTCCTTAAAGCATCTTTTAAAAATATTTTTTCATGGGATGTGGGCGTCGCTGGCTAGGCCAGCATTTATTGACCATCCCTAATTGCCCTTGAAAAGGTGGTGGTGAGCCACATTCTTGGAATGCTGGAGTCCGTCTGGTGTAGGTACACCCATAGTGCTGTTAGGAAAGGCATTCCAGGATTTTGACCCAGTGACAGTGAGGGAACAGCAGTATATTTCCAAGTCAGGATGGTGTGTGGCTTGGAGGTGAACTTGCAGGTGGTGGCGTTCTCATGTATCTGCTGCCCTTGTCCTTCTGAAGTAGCAGAGGTCGTGGGTTTGGAAGATGCTGTCGAAGAAGGCTTGGTGAGTTGTTACCATGCATCTTGTAGATGGTACACACTGCTGCTACTGTGCGTCAGTGGTGGAGGGAGTGGATTTTTGTGGATGTGGTGCCAATCAAGCGGGTTGCTTTGTCCTGGACAGTGTCAAGATCCTGAAGTGTTGTTGGTGGTGCACTCATCCAGGCAACTGGGGAGTATTCCATCACACGCCTGATGTGTGCCTTGTGCTCGATGCAGAATTCCCAGTTTTTGACATGCTCTTATAGCCACAGTATTTACATAGCTAGTCCAGTTCAGTTTCTAGTCAATGGTAACCCCCAGGATGTTGATAGTGGGGGATTCAGCAATGGTAATGCTATTGAATGTCAGGGGGAGATGGTTAGATTCTCTCTTGTTGGAGATGGTCATTGCCTGGGTCTTGTGTTGTGCGAATGTAACTTGCCACTTATCAGCCCAAGCCTGAAATGTTGTCCAGATCTTGCTGCATATGGACACGGACTGCTGAGGAATCATGAATGGTGCTGAACATTGTACAATCATCAGCAAACACCCCCACTTCTGATTTTATGATGGAGGAAAGGTCATTGATGAAGCAGCTGAGGATTATTGGGTTGAAGACACTACCCTGAGGAACTCCTGCAGCTATGCCCCTGGACTGATTTGATTGACCTCCAACAACCACAATCATCTTCCTTTGTGCTAAATATAACTCCAACCAGTGGAGAGTTTTCCCCCTGATTCCATTTACTCCAGTTTTGCTAGAGTTCCTTGATGCCACACTCAATCAAATGCTGCCTTAATGTCAAGGGCAGCACTCACCTCACTTGTGAAGAAGTCAGACATACCTGTCAACACATGGGAGTCCCTGGCTTGTAACTGATCAAAATGGAGAAAGCTCATTCAGAAAGGCACTAAACACATTGAGAGGCTTAGATAAAAGCAAAATACTGCAGATGCTGGAAATCTGAAATAAAAACAGAAAATGCTGGAAAAACTCATCAGGTCTGACAGCACCTGTGGAGAGAGAAACAGAGTTAACGTTCCGAGTCTGTAAGACTTCTTCAGAGCTAAAGAGAAGTAGAAAGTGATGGAATTTATACTATTTAAAAGGGTGGAGCAGGTAAAGCAGGATAGGTGGGGGTTAAGGAGAGATTGACAAAGATGTCATGGACACAAGACAAAGGGAGAGTTCAACAACTTCAGACCATGAACTCTTTCCTCCACCTTCACCCCTTTTTTAATCCCCTTTTTAAATTTATTTTTTATTTACTTATTTTTATTTTTATTAATTTATTCATTGTTTTATCCCCCCTTTTTATCAATTTTTCTATCCTTTTCCCCCAACCACCCCCCCCACCCCCAAAAGGGCCATCTGTCATTTATTCTATGTTGTTCTTTCACAGAGTGCTGACCCCTTGTTCTGCCATTCACATGTTTTGCTTTCTTACCTTTATGCCACTATCAGCACCTTTTTCTGCCCTTACCACAACCATTATCACTCCCTTTGTCTTGTGTCCATGACATCTTTGTCAATCTCTCCTCATCCCCCACCTATCGCTGACCTTCTATCCTGCTTTACCTGCTCCACCCCCTATTAAACATCACTTTCCACTCCTTTTTAGCTCTGCAGAAGAGTCATATGGACTCAAAACAATAACCCTGTTTCTCTCTCCACAGATGTTGTCAGACCTGTTGACATTTTCCAGCATTTCCAGCGGTGGCATAGTGGTATTGTCACTGGACTGGTAATCCAGAGACCCAGGGTAATGCTCTGGGGTCCTGGGTTCAAATCCTGCCATAGCAGCTGGTGGAATTTGAATCCAATAAAAAATCTGGAATTAAGTCTTATGATGACCACGAAACCATTGCCAGTTGTTGTAAAAACCCATCTGGATCACTGATATCCTTTAGGGAAGGAAAGGCTGTCCTTATCTGGTCTGGCCTACATGTGACCCCAGATCCACAATAATGTGGTTGACTTTTAAATGCCCTCTGAACAAGGGCAATTAGGGATGGGCAATAAATGCTGGCCTAGCCAGCGACGCCCATGAATGAATTTTTTTTTAATTGAGAGACTTCATTGGGAATGTGCAGAGGCAAAAATTGAAGTGTCGGAGGGATCGTGCAAACCTCCAAGCCATCAAGCCTGCCTGCCCCACATGTGGCAGAGTCTGCAGATTATGCACTGGATTTATCAACTATCTCAGAACCCATCTAACCGGAATGGAAGCAAGTCATCCTCGATCCCGAGGGCCTGCCTAAGAAGAAGGACGTGTATGTACAGCAACAGGAGGGCTGAAGGTATGAATGGGTATTACCTTCTTGATTTTAAGGGACAGATAAAGAGGGTGGAAGCTTCAGTGTCTCTAGTCTATTGCTTCATAGGGGTGCCAGGGCAACAGTATATCTGCTCAGATGCAAACCCGGTGCTAGGAGATACTGCCAGCCTCACCATCTGCCATGGTACGAACAAATGGGTGCTCATGACATGTGTGACCTTGTCCTCATAGGGAACAAGGGAATTAAATGTGGGTAGTATGCTTAAGGAATGTTGTCAAGTCCTTACTGGAGAGGATGCAGAGGTTTTTTTTTAGGATGATAGCATGGATGAGGGACTTCAGTTATGTGGAGAGAGTGGAGAAGCCAGGATTGTTCTCCTTACAGCAGAGAAGGTTGAGCGGAAACCTAATAGAGGTATTCAAAATTATGAGGAGTTTTAACAGAGCTATTAGGGGCAAATTAGTTCTTCTGGCAAGTGGGACAGTAACCAGAGGTCATAGATTAAAAATAATCAGCAAATTAACATGTGGGGAAAAGAGAATTTTTTGACACGTAGTTATGATTGGGAATGTCCAATCAGAAAGAGTGGTAGGTGTGAATTCCATAAGAACTTTCAAAAAGCAATTGGACAAATACTTGAAGAGGACATGGTTATGAGGACAATCTTGGCGTGGGGTTATTTTGGACAGCTCTTTCAAAGGGCAGGCACAGGCACATAACTGCTTTCCGTGTTGTAAGATGCTATGATTCTATATGGGTGCCAGTGAGGACATAATTGGCATGGGTGGTGGTGCTCTAGCAGTCACTATGCAGATTCCTATCTGAAGAAAGACCATTTTATGTACTGGGGTGGCACTGGCTAGCATATAACCATACCCTAAACTGAGTAATTATTGACTTCAAAATAGTTAAAAATCTGGAGAGGGAAACAAAATGATAGGAAAAGTAAAGCTAGATCAGCATTAACCTGATAATAGCTATCCAAATATATAATCACCCGTAATGGAACTTTAGCAAAAAGCCACAATTTTAACCAAGTGTAGGTGTTTTTATGTGTGCCAAATGCATCACACAGGGATTTAAAGAAGGCCTACATTGTTTGCAGTGATTCGGCAGCAGTCTTGAGTTTTTTTGGCAAAGGTTCAAAATTTTTTGTGACTGTCAGGAAATCCTTTTACTAATCCATCACAGAAAGTTAAAATAATGTTGCTTCCAGATTTTAAAAAATCAGAGTTTGAAGTGAACAGAGTATCAGTTTTCTTACCTTCATCATACCTTTAGAATGACCCAATTCAGAGTTCAGTAGGATATTATGTGGCAAGAAGCAATTGAAAAGTTTTTGCAGTCACATGCTTCGATAGATGTAGAGTCAGTAATTGAGTAGACCCTTTTAGTTGTAAATTTGTTTAACTAGAAGATGAGATTATGTTGTCTGTTCATGATGTAAATCCTATGATTTCAGTTAAGCTTTTAAGAAATGAAAACTCTCTTGGGTATTTTGGAATGAATTTGGTTGTCAGTCAATAGATGGAAAACACCATATGTTCTTTTACCTCTAATAATCTGCTTTTATGTCTCTTCCAGAACCAATTATTTTTACTTTCTTCCCCTTTAGGCTCTTCCTTTCTTTCACTTCTCTCTCTCTTTCTTCCCTCTTTCCCCACCACACCACCAACCCCCCACCTCCACAACTCCTCCTCTGTCATAGTAATATACTGCCCAGGGTCCTGATGCCCAATATTCCTTTGGATTGTGGCATCCAATTGATCTGCTATTTTGTAGGACTTTGGACCTCCAATTTCAGCCTAGCCAACTGTGAGATGTTGCTTCAGTTCAGTGACTCCTGAATGTGTGTGAACAGTGAATTCCAAGGTGGAAAAGAAACAAAAACATGGTCAAACTCATGTATCTTTTACAGATAAGTTACATCCTGTTGAGGGTGTTGCAGCCATTTACTGTCACCCACATGGGTCAGGAAATCGCTTGATATTTCAGGGACGAGTTGCTATTGGGGAGCTCCTGCTCATCTGCCAAAACCCTAGAAAAGTGATACATGGTTTATCCAGGATTTTGGGGTGTATCATCTGCTGGAGTTATAGCGGATTATCAGAAGAATCGCAGCAGAAATTCACATCAATAGTGTGTAGGGAGCTTAAAAGAAGAGGCAAGATACTTTTAAAGAATCAATTGACAGCAGGGATGCAGATTCTTGTAGTGGTCATCATAATTAGGGCAAACTTACCAGATATCCAAACGAATGTAATTCCAGGAGGTGCCAGCAGACAGCAGTCCGACTGATCTTTTTTCTGACTGGCCTGTGGCCATTGAGGCCAACTGTTGCATCCTTTGTCTTGGTAATTCAGCACAAATCAGACATTCAATGTAAACCTTGCAAAATCTGTATGATTAGGCGATATCCTGCAAAGAATTTTCTCATTAAACCACTGGGGGTGCTCTTAAGGGAATATTTATGTCTATGTACAGTGGAGTTCCTTTGAAATTGAGATGGCTCCAGGATGGTTTGCCTGGCAATGGAAAGTTGGATTTGATTCAAGCCTCTGTGGTCGACTTAGTAATCAAATGCTTGAGCGAGGCAGCTCAGCAGTACCTCAAGGCACTGTTGTTGATTGACCATCCAATTTGGCCCATTTGTGGAAATTGATGGAGTAGATCGGCCACTTGTATCTGGGATTATTGGCACTTGTCTCTAAATAATCCTGCAAACCAAAGTGCTAACAAGTAAAGTAGTGCTAGTGGATAAACAACAGGAGGCTTACCAGTATAGGAGTATATCTGATTAAATTCCAGTAATACTATTGGACATACTTGGGCTTGCCTCAGCTTTGGCTCATACCACTCTACACCTAAACGCTCTAGAACTGTGTAAGTGAAACATGTTCCTATGAAGGGATGCTCTGCTCTCTATATTGCACAAACAGGAACTGCATCTGTGTGAATTTCCCACCAGTTTGATTTGAATCTCTTACATGCGGTAATGGGGGCTTTTCAGAGCTAACCAAAAAAAATGGTTAGAATTAACTGCATTCCATTTATGTCCTGTTTGTTTATTCACTTCACCCCAATATCATACCTAGTTTGAATCAGAGTGGTTCATTTCAGCAGGCAGTCAAGAGTCAATCACAATATTGTGGATCATTTTGAAGCGTCGGCTCTCATGATGATTAAACTACACCCTCCCTGATGTGGGATGGTTTTCCGAATAACAGGAAAAATAAAGCAGCAGCCAAGAAACATGCTGACTGGGTGTTTTCTCATGCACTTCCCCAGTCGCTGTTAGTATGATAGTTTCACACGCACTTTCATTGAAATGCTTGTAAGAGGAAACATTACCAAACACATGTATGTGCTACCTGTGCACATATGTATCATACTTGTGTTTGCAATTTTTAATTTTTTTTTCCTCTTGCACTTTTCATACAGTTGGAAAAAAAAATCATTTTTCGAACCACAAATTCAACCACTGCATTGTGAATATAAAGGTAGCAGAAGGATGTTGTCCAGTTAGGCTGACACTGGCCCTAGTTTTTGGTTGCCAATTCCTTTACTTCTAGTACTGCTATTGAGAAAGGGAAGTCTGCAAGTTGAATTGGTAACTTTGACTTTTGAAAACTAATTTAAGTTACAGGGGCCCCACTTTTAATTCTGGACCTGTTTGGTTGAGTGGATAGCACTGAAACCCAGTGGTCTCTTGGCTCAGTTTTAATTTTTGTTATATCAGGTGACCTTGAACTCACTTATCCAATGGTCTATTATTTTTTTATTTGTGGGATGTGAGCATTGCTGGCAAGGCCAGCATTTATTGCCCGTCCTTAATTTCCTTTGGCCACCTTTTTGAATTGCTGCAATCCATGAGGTGTAGGTAAATTCACAATGTTTTTTTGTATAGTGGTTTGACATAACTGGTGTGCTGCACAATTTCAGCAAGCAGTTAAGAGTCAATCATAATGCTGTGGATCTGGAGTCATGTGTAGGCCAGACTGCGTAAGGATGGCAGATTTCCTCCCTTGAAGGTCACTAGTGAATCTGATGGCTTTTTACGACAATCTGGTAATTTTATTATCATTAGTGAGACAAGCATTTTATTCCCAATTTATTAATTAAATTTGAATTCCCTCAGCTGCCATAATTGGATTTGAATTCCTATCTACAGAGCATATAGTCCAGTAACATTACCACTGTGCTACTGTCCCCCAAATTATCCATTAACAATTTATGGTTAAATAAAATAAAAGGCTCCGGAATGTATTCAGAACCTTAAATAATAGAAGCTGATGTGCTAGTTTTATTTCAGTAGTAAATATTAAAGCCAGAGGAATTTTCTAATGTGATACTTAATTCACCTTGAGAATATTACTGAGGCCATGGTTTCATAATTGAACTGGTTTTATGATTTTAAAAAATTTATTCACGGGATATGGTCTTTGCTGGCTGGGCCAGCATTTATTGCCCGTTCCTAGTTGCCCTTGAGAAGGTGGTGGTGAGCTGCCTTCTTAAATTGCTGCAGTCCATGTTGTGTAGGTACACCCACAGTGCTGTTAGGAACGGAGTTCCAGGATTTTGACCCAGCGACAGTGAAGGAATGCTGATATATTTCCAAGTCAGGATGGTGAGTGACTTGGAGGGAAACTTCTAGGTGGTGGTGTACCCATCTATCCTTCTTCTCCTTCTAGATGGTAGTGATTGTGGGTTTGGAAGGTGCTGACGAAGGAGCCTTGGTGAATTCCTGCAGTGCATCTTGTAGATGGTACACACTGTTGGTGGAGGGAATGAATGTTTATGAATGTGGTGCCTATCAAGCGGGCTGCTTTGTCCTGGACGGTGTCAAGCTTCTTGAGTGTTGTGAGAGCTGCACACATCCAGGCGAGTGGGGAGTATTCCATCATACTTCTGACTTGTGCCTTGTAGATGGTGGACAGGCTTTGGGAAGTCAGGAGGTGAGCTACTCATTGCAGGATTACTAACCTCTGACCTATTCTTGTAGCCACAGTGTTTATATGGCTAGTCCAGTTCAGTTTCTGGTCAATGGTAACCCCAGGATTTTGATAGTGGGGAATTCAGTGATGGTAATGCCATTGAACATCAAGGGAGATGGTTGGATTCTCTCTTGTTGGAGATGGTCATTGCCTGACACTTGTGTGGTGCGAATGTTACTTGCCACTTGTCAGCCCAAGCCTGGATATTGTCCAGGTCTTGCTGCAATTGGAAATGGACTGCTTCAGTATCTGAGGAGTCACGAATGGTGCTGAACATTGTGCAAGCATGAGCATACATCCCCACTTCTGACCTTATGATGGAAGGAAGGTCATTGATGAAGCAGCTGAAGATGGTTGGGCCTAGGACACTACCCTAAGGAACTCCTGCAGTGATGTCCTGGAGCTGAGATGACTGACCTGCAACAACTACAGCTATCTTCCTTTGTGCTAGATATGACTCCAACCAGTGGAGAGATTTCCCCCTGATTCCCATTGACTCCAGTTTTGCTAGGGCTCCTTGATGCCAATCAGTCAAATGCTGCCTTGATGTCAGGGGCAGTCACTCTCACCTCACCTTGGGAGCTCAGCTCTTTTGTCCATGTTTGAACCAAGGCTGTAATAAGGTCAGGAGCTGAATGGCCCTGGCGGAACCCAAACTGAGCATCAGTGAGCAGGTTATTGCTAAGCAAGTGCCGCTTGATAGCTCTGCTGATGATCCCTTCCATTACTTTACTGATGATGGAGAGTAGACTGATGGGGCAGTACTTGGCCGGGTTGGATTTGTCCTGCTTTTTGTGCACAGGACATATATGGGCAATTTTCCACATAGTTGAGTAGATGCCAGTGTTGTGGCTATACTGGAACAGCTTGGCTAGGGGGCGTGGCAAGTTCTGGAGCACAAGTCTTCAGTACTATTACTGGAATATTGTCAGGGCCCATGGCCTTTGCACTATTCAGTGCCTCCAGCCGTTTCTTGATATCATGTGGAGTGAATCGAATTGGTTGAAGACTGGCATCTGTGATGCTGTGGACCTCTGGAGGAGGTCCACTTGGCACTTCTGGCTGAAAATTATAGCAAATGTTTCAGCCTTATCTTATGCACTGATGTGCAGGGCTCCTCCATCATCATTGAGGATTGGGGTATTTGTGGAGCCTCCTCCCCCAGTGAGTTGTTTAATAGTCCATCACAATTCACAACTGGATGTGGCAGGACTGCAGAGCTTAGATCTGATCTGTTGGTTGTGGGATCGCTTAGCTATGTCTATCACTTGCTGCTTATGCTGTTTGGCATGCAAGTAGTCCTGTGTTGTAACTTCACCAGGTTGACACCTCATTTTTAGGTATGCCTGATGCTGCTCTTGGCATGCCCTCCTGCACTCTCCATTGAACCAGGGTTGATCCCCTGGCTTGATGGTAATGGTGGAGTGGGGGATATGCCGGGCCATGAGGTTACAGATTGTGTTTGCGTACAATTCTGCTGCAGCTGATGACCCACAGCGCTTCATGGATGCCCAGTCTTGAGTTGCTAGATCTGTTCGAAATCTATCCCATTTAGCACGGTGTTAGTGACACACAACACGATGGAGGGTGAAGGTGTGAAGGTGGGACTTCGCCTCCACAACAACTGTGCGGTGGTCACTCCTACCAATGCTGTCCTGGACAGATGCATCTGCGGCAGGCAGGTTGGTGAGGATGAGGTCAAGTATATTTTTCCCTCTAGTTGGTTCCCTCACCACCTGCCACAGACCCAGTCTAATAGCTATGTCATTTAGGACTCGGCCAGCTCAGTCAGTAGCGGTGCTATGAGCCACCCTTGGCGATGGACAACAAAGTCCCCAACCCAGAGTACATTCTATGCCCTTGCCATCCTCAGTGCTTCTTTCAAGTGGTATTCAACATGGAGGAGCACTGATTCATCAGATGAGGGAGGGCGGTACATGGTAATCAGCAGGAGGTTTCCTTGTCCATGTTTGACCTGATGCCATGAGACTTCATGAGGTCCGGAGTCGATGTTGAGGACTCCCAGGGCAACCCCCTCCCATTGTATACCACTGTGCCCCCACCTCTACTGGGTCTGTCCTGCTAGTGGGACAGGACATACCCAGGGATGGTGATGGTGGTTTCTGGGACATTATCTGTTCCGTGGGGATGACTATGTCAGGCTGTTGCTTGACTGGTCTGTGAGACAACTCTCCCAATTTTGGCACTAGCCCCCAGATGTTAGTAAGGAGGACTTTTCAGGGTCAACAGGGCTGGGATTGCCATTGTCGTTTCTGGGCCCAGGTCAATGCCGGGTGGTCTGTTTGGTTTCATTCCTTTTTTGTGACTTTGTAGCGGTTTGATACAACCGAGTGGTTTGCTAGGCCATTTCAGAGGGTAGTTAAGAGTCAACCACACTACTGTGGTCACATGTAGGCCAGACTAGGTAAGGACGACAGATTTCCTTCCCTAAAGGACGTTAGTGAACCAGATGGGTTTTTACAACAATCGACAACGGTTTCATGATCATCATCCGACTTTTAATTACAGATTTTTATTCACTTTAAATTCCACCATCTGCTGTGGCGGGATTCGAACCCGCATCCCCGGTGCATTACCCTTGTTCTCTGGATTAAAGAAAGGAGATAGTTACTTCATGAGGTGAAGGATAACATACCATTAAGCTTGAGGTTCTCATTTCAATCAGTTGATCATTCATTATAATCATGAATACATCATCCTGAAACTTTTCTGTTAATGAAGCTTTACTTTATTGCTTGCTTTTGTTTTCAGTTAATGTTTAGGATTTAGAAATTTCCCCTTGGACTGCAATTGTTGTTTTGTTCTTTTCTAGTGTGACAAGTCTTTATGAATTTGATTCACCATAAACACCACACAGTTCAGAAACACCAGAGTTGATTCATGGCCTTTGCTGAATTAGCAAACCTTAGCTAAAGCAGCTGGTGGCAGAAGCACTGTAATCCAGGTCTTGGGAGAACTGGGCTTCTGCCCTGTTCTTATACTCCAGAAAACTGATTGGTGAAGGATAGAACTGAAGTCAATCTTTACACGCATCTATAAACATTTATTTACAGACTTGCACATTACAAGCATACACCTCCTAACCCAACAACCACAGTTTCAGCCTGTGTCCAAATGCCCTCCACCTGCATACAATTAAATGCAATTAATACACAATTAACACCCTGTTTAGGTTTGTGATGTGCAGCAAGTCTTCCTATTGGCCAGCCATACTGGGAGGCCCAGCCTCACCAATTGAAGGCTGGCCCGGGTTTGGTCACAACAGAGATTATGGAGACATTCATGAGTTGTGAAATCATAATACAATGTCACCAATTAAACCTTTACTGACCTGAAAGAGTTAAAAATTGTGGATAGAAGTATGTGTGCACAGGTGGAGAATGCATGTATCCAATAAAGTTTCCTCACACAAGCAATTCATTGAAAGTGCATATGAAACTACTGTACTAACAGGACCAGGGAAGTGAGAAATCATATTTGCAAGACTAACCATAGCTAAGAACACCCAGTGAAAAATGTGTCTCCCTTGTCAATCCAAGAAACAAATCTGGCCGGTGTTCGTCTGATGTGGCTGCCAGCTGCAGAAAGTCTTTGGTGTGGGAGCTGACAGCTAAGGAATATGAAAACAGCTTTAACTGACCTCAGCCTACCTAGGTTAGAATAAGGTACAGGGGGCAGCCAGGATTTCTGCTCCCAGTCACTGTTAATGATCCCTAATAGTCTTTGTGAGTGGGTGGCAGGCTATAACAAGATTGGATTTGATTAAGATAATTCCTGTGGCTGAATAATCTGATACCACCCTCTGCCTACTTCAAGTGTGAAGAATTGCTGCTTGGCCAACATACTGGTGAGTTGCTGGGTTCATTGATCTGAATTCCAGAAATAAGCAGTGCCTTCAGGAAAGAAAAAGGACAAAAAGGGTACAATCCTCACTCTGTGTATTTTGACAGACATTAATGACAATCGACCAGCTGAACATAAATAATTCCGGCCTTACATTTCTGAAGACATGGGGACAGGTTTTCTTTTTGTTGCACTAGGGTGTAAAGAATCAGATGTTCTGAGGGAAATCAGTTGATCGGATCAGACACTTATAATCATAGAATCGTAGAATAGTTACTGCACAGGCAGAGGCTATTCAGCCCATCGCGTACATGCCAGCTCTCTTCAAGAGCAACTCATCTAGTCTCACTCCCCACTTTTCCCCTGTAGCTCTGCAAATTTTTTTCTCTCCTGATAATTATCCCATTTCTATTTGAAATTCCTGACTGATTCTACTTCTACTACACGCTCAGGCAGTGCATTCCAGATCTTAACCACTTAGTACGTAAAACAATTTTTCTTCACGACTCTGTTGCTTCATTTGCCAAACACTTTAAATTGGTGTCCTCCGTTTCTCGATTCTTCCGCCAATGGTCACAGTTTCACTCTATCAACTCTGTCCCAACCCCTTATGATTTCCAACACAAATCAGCTCTTAATCTTCTCTTCTCCAAGATAAACAGCCCCAGCTTCTCCTTATATCCATGCAATTGAAGTTCCTCATCTCTGGAACTGTTCTCATGAATTCACATCCTTCCTAAGTTGTGGTGCCTAGAACTGACACAATACTCCAGTTGACTCTGAACCAGTGTCTTATACAGGTTTATCATAACTTCATTGCTTATGTACTCTGTACACTTTATTAAATGCACTCGCAACCTGCCTTGCCACCTTCAATGATTTGTGCACATATACCCCCAGGTCTGATTTGAGTTGGTCCAAGTCGAGTGGAATACCTGAGGTTGTGGCTGCAGCTAAGGGCAGTGCGTCCCACAAGGCATCGAAACAGTCGCTGACTAAAGTCATCAAGAAGCCGCCCAAGAAGTGGAGGAAATATTGCAAGCAGAGCTATTCCACTTATGTGTACAGGGTGCTGACCCAGGTCCACCCTTCCACCAGGATCTCATCGAAGGCCATGAGTGTTATGAACTCCTTCGTTGTCGACATTTTCAAGTGCATCACCTCTGAAGCCTTGCACCTTATTCACTACAAGTGCCACACCATCTCGGCCAGGGAGATCCAGAGCGCCGTCTGCTTCGTGCTGCCAAGGAAACTGGCCAAACATGCTGTCTCCGACGGCATGAAAGCTGTCATCAAATACACCAACTCCGTTTAGGTCGATCATTCTAAAGGTTATATCCCCAGGTCCCTCTGCTCCTGCACCTCCTTTAGAAGTGTACCTTATTTTATATTGCCTTTCCTCATTCTTCCTACTGAAGTGAATCGCTTCATACTTCTCTGCATTAAATTTCATCTGCCACTTTTCCACCCATTCCACCAGCCAGTCCACGTTCTTATGAAGCTTATCATTACCCTCTTCACAGCTCACAATGCTTCCAAGTGTTGTGTCATCCGCAAATTTAGAAATTGTGTCCTGTATACCCAAGTCTGGGTCATTAGTTTATATCAAGAAAAGCAGGTGTCCTGACACCGACTTCCGGGGAACCCCACCATATATCTTCCTCCAATCTGAAAAGCAACCATTCACAACTACTCTTTGTTTCCTGTTACTCAGCCAATTTTATATCCATGCTGCTACTGTCCCATTTTTCCCAGTACATTACATCAACCACATTACCTACATCAACCCTCCCAGTTACCTCATCAAAAAACTCAAACAATTTAGTTAAACATGATTTTCCCTTACCAAATCCATGCTGGTTTTCCTTATTATTTCACACTTGTCCAAGCGACTGTTAATTTTGTCCCGAATTATTGTTTCTAAAACCTTTTCCACCACTGAGGTTAAACTGACTGACCTGTAGTTGCTGGGCTTATCCTTGCAATTTGCAATTCTCCAGTTTGGCACCACCCCAGTATCTAAGGAGGATTGGAAGATTATGGGCAGTGCATCCACAATTTCTACTCTCACTTCACCCAGTATCCTTGGATGTATCAAATCTGCTGACTTATCAACTTTAAGCACAGCTAGCCAATCCAATAACTCCTCTTTCAATTTTTAGTCCATTTAGTGTTGCAACTACCTCCTGTTTCACTGTGACTTGGGCAGCATCCTCTCCCTTGGTAAAGGCAGATGCAAAGCACTCATTTAGTACCCCAGCGACATCCCCTGCAGGTAATTCCCCTTTTTGGCTCCTAATTGGCCTATTTTACTATGTATATACCTATAGAAGACATTTGGATTTCCTTTTATGTTAGCTACCAGTCTCCCCTTATACTCTCCCTTTGGATCTCACTTCTTTTTTCACTTCTGAACTTTCTATATCCAGTCTTGTGCTCAATAGTATTATCTACCTGACATCAGTCATATGCACCCTTTTATGGTTCATCTTAATCTCTATCTCTTTTGTCACTCAGGGAGCTCTGGATTTGTTTGCCCTACCTTCCACCGCCACACTCCCCCATCCCCCCACAGTGGGAATGTACTTTGACTGTACCTGAACCATTTAGTTATAGTTTTGCCTGCCAATCTTTGATTCCAATTTGCCTGGGTCAGATCTGTTCTTACCCCATTGAAGATGGCCCTCCCCTAATTAATTAATTTGACTCTGGATTGCTCCTTGTCCTTTTCCATAAACAACCTAAACCTTATAATACAATGATCACTGTCCCTTAAATGTTCCACACTGACACTTGGTCCCGTTGGCCCACCTCATCCCCAAGTACCTGATCCAGTGAGCCTCTCTCCTTGTTGGACTGGAAACATACTGATGTAGAAAATTCTCCTGAACACACTCTGGAAACTCTTGCCCATCTCCCCTTTACACTATTATTATCCCAGTCTATATTAGGATAATTAAACCCCCCCATTATAACTATTCTATAATTCTTGCAACTCTCTATAATTTCCTTGCAAATTTGTTCCTCCATATCTCTCCTGCTAGTTGGTGGCTTGGACATAACAGCTGCAGCTTTTGTGATGCAATGTTATGTCCAAGCTGAGTAAGAGAATGTGGAACCTGAATCAGTAGAATCAGTGGAATTAGTAACCTGAAACACTAAACTGTGAGTCTATCAAGCCTGCACCCTCAGTACATCCTTCCACAGTAATTAAGCAAGAGAAAAAGCTGAACAATTTCCACCTTTGCTATCTGAGAGATATCCTCACATCTCTTGGCAGGACAAGGTTAACAACTCAGAGGTCCAGGAGCATGCTAATTCCATCAGTATGAACTCATTGCTAAGCCAATGACATCTGCGCTGGCTCAGCTACGTTCATCAGATGGATGAAGGTGGTATACCAGAAGAACTTCTGTATGATGAACTGGCCACTGGATCACGACCTCCTGGGTGTTCTTACCTGTGATACAAGGACACCTACAAGCATGATATGAAGGTGGCAGACATTGACACTGACAACTGGGAGATAGTCGCCGATAGCCATGACTTCTCAAGACTGACTGTTTGGGAGGGCATTGGAAGAGGCAAGTGGAAACGAAAAGCTCAGCTGGCTGAGAAGAGGCCCAGAGAAAGCAGCGGTCAGTGAATTGTGTACCTTGCAATAAGTTTGATTAATTAATTGAACATTGATTATAAACTATCAAATTGATTTAATCTTACTTTGGAGTTAACTAATTTAAATAAAATTGTATTAAAATAAAAATTCAAGGCTTACCAGTTTACTCACCCAAGTGACTACTCTGCATCACTCTGGCACTGCTCCTATCTCTCCCGCCATGCTTTGTTGCTCTGTCGGTGTTTGCCATGCTGTTTTTAAAGGCTCCCATCTCCCGTTGTGCTTTGCTGCTTTTCTGTAATGATCTTCTATTCATTAATGAACAGAAAATCGGATGGGCTCCAAAATGGTCATGAGTACCTTCCCGCCCAATGTTCCTCTCTGTACTGTGCCCAGGCAATCCTTGATGCCTCAGCACAAGATCTGCCTCACTGACTTATGTCGTGGTACCATGGGAACCAGTGGACTCCAGCATTTTACTTAACTGGCGATCTCTCAAATGTAAGGCTCACCAATAAGGCATCACAAACAAAACAAACCTGTTCTCACCCTTCTTTCTAGCAGGGTTCATTGGACGTAAATCAGGAACAGGAGCCTTGCCTGTGTTTTTTTCTCTCTCAGTTGGATTAATTTTTGTGAAAACTGTTCATACAATAATTTTTTTGCAAACTCATTAACTAGTGCAGTGAAGGAGGAATGTGGACAATATTTCTCAGATTTATACCTGGAGTCATACCTAGCACAAAGGTTGTGGTTTTGGAGGCCAATCATCTCAGTACCAGGACATCACTACAATGGTTCCTCAGGGTAATGTCCTTGACCCAAACAGCTTCAGCTACTTAGTCAATGATCTTCACTCCACCATAAGGATGAAGTGTGGATGTGCACTGCCAATTGCCCAGCATTCAGTTGCATTCTCAACCCTTCAGATATTGAAGCAGCCTGTGCCCACATGCAGCAAGATCTGCAACATTCAGGCTTGGGCTGATCAGTGGCAAGTAACTTAGATGTCACACAAGTGTCAGGTAATTATCAACTCCAACCTAAGGGTCTAACCACCTCCCTTTGACAATTAACTGCATTACCATCATGAATCCCCATCATCAACATCCTGGAGTCACCATTGACCAGAAACACCATGGAATGCAGTGATTCAAACAGGCAGATCACCACCACCTTCTCAAGGAGAATTAGGGATGGACAATAAATGCTGGCTCTGCCAATGACACCTGAATGCTGTACTGGGTATTCTGTAGCAAGAAACTCACCTCCTGACTCCCCGAAGCCTTTCTTTCATCTCAAGGCCCATGTTAAAGTGTGATGGAATACTCTCTACCTGCCTGGATGCGTGCAGCTCTGACAACACTCAAGCATGAAATCATTCTGGCCAAAGCAGCCTGGTTGATTGGCACCTCGTACACCATATTAAACATTCATTCTCTCCACCAAAGGCACACTGTGACTGCAGTATGTACCATCTACAAGATGCACTGCAGCGCTGCCAAGGTTTCTTCAACAGAACCTTTCAACTTTGAACCCATCGAACCTGTACCACCGGGAAGAACAGGGCAGCAGGTGCATGGGAACATCACCACATGCAAATTTCCCCTCAAGCTGCACATCATCCTAGCTTGGAAATACATCACGTCTGGGTCAAAATCCTGAAACTTCCTAACTGCACTTTGGGTGTACCTGCACCACATGGGCTGCAGTGGTTCAAGCAGGCAGATCACCACCATCTTCTCAAGGAGAATTAGGGATGGACAATAAATGTTGGCTCTGCCAATGACACATTCCTCGAATGAATAATAAAAAATAAGCCTCACTTGTTAAAGAGATAACCTCGCAAAAATGCATCTTTTAAGATCCGTTACAAGATTTGTTAACGTAATCGTTGATTATGTCAGGGACTATGAGGCAAAATTTGATGTGGATAAAGTGCATTAAAGCACATTAGCATTGAAATCAATCATAGTGCTACTTCTGTCACTACTGCTAAGATCAACTAATTCAGCAAAGTTAAGGAATTGGTTCCACACTAAATGTTAATTCACAAACTGAGCCACTTTGGGGGCTGCATTACAATTTTCTCCATAGGCACAGAACAGGCATTTAATGTCCAGACTCCCCAAAGCCATGATTGGTCCTTCTAGAAAGAACGTTTTCAACATACAACCCAAGGGGGTGTTTGTTTGTTTTAATTGCGGCCAGAATTATGCAGTTATTTCAAGTTTTGCCTTTTACTCCAAAGACAACAGTAAGCACAGATGGTAGGAATTACCATTTCCTGTTTGAGGGCTGGTAAATATCATAAGTGAAATGGGCTCAAGCAATCTCCATCCATTGAGCAAAACTGCCCTCACATTTGGAAAATGGAACAAAAGTAATGACTAACAGAGGGTAGGCTTCAGGGCACTGGAATGTTTTTTTTCTATTTGGAGGACTGAAGTTGGCCTGATAAGTCTAGTACTTTGAAGTCGCAAATGTGTTACAGTCCCTGATGCCTTCTGGTTCAATTACCTGGGTGGCAATACTGTTTTCATTCTTCAGTAATTTGATAATTACCCGCAGAAAGCTAAAAGTAATAGGCAAAATGTTCAATCTGCTTGGATGTTTATACTGGCACCCTGGGTTAGGAAGGGCACGGTTGAATGGTCATACTGACACCTTAGATTAGGAAGGGGAAAAGCTCTTGATTACTATGCTGCAGGGAGTCCGTGTTTGAACATTGCATGAGGATCGAAGCGAGCTTGCCTGTATTAACCTCATTGCTGAAATATTGAAATGCACTGTCAGGACTTACACACGAATATTTACTACTGGGGGTGAGGAACAAGAGGGTGATGAGCATCTGTGGAAAAGTACCCCAGCAAAGAATCAAAACTTTCTGGAGAGGAGAGGAAAGAACATCAATGGCAATGATTGTAAACAAGTTAAATACCATAATATCAATTGAGTAACCCTCATGTACTGGCTATTCTTTTGGATAGCATGAAGCAGAACACAGGGTACAATAATGCTTTCTAGGCTTTGAATCTGCTGCTTCCCTTTCCTCTTTCTCAAAAAACAAAACCTACTTGCAGCCTTTCCCTAGCCGAGCTTGAACCCCTGTCTCTTTCTAGCTTCTCTCCTATATTTTCCTCTATGGTGGTATTGTGGTATTATCACTAGACTAGTTTTCTAGAGACCAAGGGTAATGCTCTGGGGACCCAGGTTCAGATCCAACAACAGCAGATGGTGAAATTTGTATCTAATAAAAATCTGGAATTTAAAGTCTGATGACACTAGCCTGATCATCTCCTACAGCAATCCTGGATCTGAGGCAATTGACCTCCAAAAACTACAACCATCTTCCTTTGTGTTAGGTATGACACCAAACAGTGAAGAGTTTTCCCCCTGATTCTCATTGACTTTGGTTTTTCTAGGCCTCCTTGATGCCACACTCAGTCAAATGCTACCTTCATGTCATCTCTTGAGTTCAGTTTTCCTGTCAGTGTTTGGACCAAGGCTGTAATAAGGTCAGGAGCTGAATGGCCCTGGCAGAACCCAAGCTGAGCATCAGTGAGCAGGTTATTGCTGAGTAAGTGCAGTTTGATAGCACTATCAATGACAACTTCCATCACTTTGCTGATGATTGAGAGTAGGCTGATGGGGGAGTAATTGACCGGGTTTGATATGTCCTGCTTTTCGTGAACAGGGCAATTCTCCACATTGGCAGGCAGCTGCCAGTATTACAGCTGTACTGGAACAGCTTGGCTGGGGGTGCAGCTAGTTCTGGAGCACAAGTCTTCAGTACTATTGCCAGAATGTTGTCAGGACCCATAGCATTTGTAGAATCCAGTGCCTTCAGGTGTTTCTTGATAACACGTAGAGTGAATCGAACTGGCTGAAGTCTGGCATCTGTGACGCTGGGGACCTCAGGAAGAGGCTGAGATGGATTATCCATTTGGCATTTCTGGCTGAATGGTTGCAAGTGTTTCAGCCTTGTCTTTTGTACTGATTTGCTGGGCTCCCCCATCATTGAGGCTGGAGATATTTGTGGAGCTTCTTCCTTCTGTTAGTTGTTTAATTGTCCAGATGTAGCAGGACTGCAGAGCTCAGATCTGATCCATTGGTTGTGGGATTGCTTAGCTCTGTCTATCGCATGCTGCTTTCACTGTTGGAATGCAAGTAGTCCTGTGTTGCAGCTTCACCAGGTTGACATCTCATTTTTTGGTATGCCTGGTGCTGCTCTTAGCATGCTTTGTACTCTTCATTGAACCAGGGTTAATCCCTGGCTTGATGGTAATGGTAGAATGGGGTTCTGCTGAGCCATAAGGTTACAGATTGTGATTGAATACAATTATGCTGCTGCTGATGGCCCACAGCACCTCATGGATGCCCGGTGTTGCTAGACCTGTTCGAAGTGTATCCCATTTACCACAGTGGTAATACCACACAGCACAATGGAGGGTTTCTTCAATGTGAAGACAGAATTTCATCTCCACAAGGACTGTGCAGTGGTCACTCTATCAATACCGGACATCTGCAACAGGTAGATTGATGAGGACGAGGTCAAATAGGTTTTTCCCTCTTCTTAGTTCCCTCTCCATCTTCCGCAGACCCAGTCTAGCAGCTATGTCCTTTAGAACTTGGCCAGCTCAGTCACTAGTGCTACCGAGCCACTCTTGGTAATGGGCATTTAAGCCCCCCACCCAGAATACATTCTGTTCCCTTGCCAACCTCAGTGCTTTCTCCAATTGGTGTTCAACATGGAGGAGTACTGATTCATCAACTGAGGTTGCGGGGTGGGGGGTGGCAGTCGGCGGTAATCAGCAGAAGAATTCCTTGCTCATGTTTGACTTGATGCCATGAGACTTACTGGGGTCCGGAGGACTCACAGGACAATTCCTCCTGACTGCATACCACTGTGCTGACACCTCTGGTGTGTCTGTCCTGCTGGTGGGACAGGGCATACCCAGGGATGGTGATGGTTGTGTCTGTAAGGCATGATTCGGTGAGTTTGACTACGTCAGGCTGTTGCTTGACTAGCCTGTGGGACAGCTCTCATGATGTTATTAAGGAAGACTTTTCAGGGTCAACAGGGCTTGATTTGCCGTTAACGTTTCGAGTCCGCATGACTCTTCAACAGAACTAAGGAAAAATAGAAAAGGGGTGAAATATAAGCTGGTTTAAGTGGGGGGTGGAACAAGAAGAGCTGGATAGAAGGCCAGTGATAGGTGGAGATAACCAAAAGATGTCACAGACAAAAGGACAAAGAGGTGTTGAAGGTGGTGATATTATCTAAAGGAATGTGCTAATTAAGGGTAGAAAGCAGGACGAGCAAGGTACAGATAGCCCTAGTAGGGGTGGGGTGGGGTGAAGGAATCGAAAAAGGCTAAAAGGTAGAGATAAAACAATGGATGGAAATACATTTAAAAATAATGGAAATGGGTGGGAAAAGAAAAATCTATATAAATTATTGGAAAAAACAAAAAGTAGGGGGAAAATCGGAAAGGGGGTGGGGATGGAGGAGAGAGTTCATGATCTAAAATTGTTGAACTCAATATTCAGTCCGGAAGGCTGTAAAGTGCACAGTCTGAGGCTGAGCGTCAACTCGCAGACACTTCCTCCTACCTCTCCCTGGACCATGACCCCACCACTGAACATCAAGCCATTGTTTCCAGGACTGTTACTGACCTCATCTCCTCTGGAGATCTTCCTTCCACAGCTTCCAACCTGATAGTCTCCCAACCTTGGACGGCCCGCTTCTACCTCCTACCCAAAATCCACAAACAGGATTGTCCCGGAAGACCGATCATGTCAGCCTGTTCCTGCCCCACGGAACTCATTTCTTGCTATCTTGACTCCATTCTCTCTCCCCTTGTCCAGTACTTTCCCACCTACATCCGTGATTCCTCTGACACCCTGCATCCTATCAACAATTTCCAGTTCCCAACTGCCTCCTCTTCACCATGGATGTCCAAACCCTCTACACCTCCATCCCCCACCAGGATGGTCTGATAGCTCTCCTCTTCTTCCTCGAACAGAGGCCCGAACAATCCCCATCCACCACTACTCTACTCCGTCTGGCTGAACTTGTTCTCACACTGAACAATTTCTACTTAAACTCCTCTCACTTCCTCCAAATAAAAGGTGTGGCTATGGGTACCCACATGGGCCCCAGCTATGCCTGTCTCTTTATGGGGTATGTGGAACATTCCTTATTCCAGTCCTACTCCAGCCCCCTCCCACAACTCTCTCTCCGGTACATTGATGATTACTTCGGTGCTGCTTCATGCTCTCGTCTGGACCTGGAAAAATTTATTAATTTTGCTTCCAATTTCCACCCCTCCATCATTTTCACATGGTCCATCTCTGACACTTCCCTTCTCTTCCTTGACCTCTCTGTCTCAATTTCTGGTGATAGACTGTCCACCAATATCCATTACAAGCCTACCGACTCCCACAGCTACCTCGACTACAGCTCCTCACACCCCGCTTCCTGTAAGGACTCCATCCCATTCTCTCAGTTCCTTCGCCTCCGTCGCATCTGTTCTGATGATGCCACTTTCAAAAACAGTTCCTCTGACATTTCTTCCTTAACCGAGATTTTCCACCCATGGTGGTTGACCGTGTCCGGCCCATCTCCCGCACATCCGCCCTCACACCTTCCTCTCCCTCCCAGAACCATGATAGGGTCCCCCTTGTCCTCACTTATCACCCCACCAGCCTCCGCATTCAAAGGATCATCCTCCGCCATTTCCGCCAACTCCAGCATGATGCCACCACGAAACGCATCTTCCCTTCACCCCCCATGGTGGCATTCCGCAGGGATCGTTCCCTCCGGGACACCCTGGTCCACTCCTCCATCACCCCCTACACCTCAGCCCCCTCCCACGGCACCTTCCCATGCAACCGCAGAAGATGCAACACCTGCCCCTTCACTTCCCCTCTCCTCACCGTCCAAGGGCCCAAACACTCATTTCAAGTGAAGCAGCATTTCACTTGCACTTCCCTCAACTTAGTCTACTGCATTCGTTGCTCCCAATGCGGTTTCCTCTACATTGGAGAGACCAAACGCAGACTGGGTGACCGCTTTGCAGAACACCTTCGGTCTGTCTGCAAGCATTACCCAGACCTCCCTGTCGCTTGCCATTTCAACACACCACCCTGCTCTCATGCCCACATGTCCATCCTTGGCTTGCTGCATTGTTCCAGTGAAGCTCAACGCAAACTGGAGGAACAGCACCTCATCTTCCTACTAGGCACTTTACAGCCTTCCGGACTGAATATTGAGTTCAACAATTTTAGATCATGAACTCTCTCCTCCATCCCCACCCCCTTTCCGATTTTCCCCGTCCTTTTTGTTTTTTCCAATAATTTATATAGATTTTTCTTTTCCCATCTATTTCCATTATTTTTAAACGTATTTCCATCCATTGTTTTATCTCTTCCTTTTAGCCTTTTTCGGTTCCTTCACCCGACCCCACCCCCACTAGGGCTATCTGTACCTTGCTCGTCTTGCTTTCTACCCTTAATTAGCACATTCCTTTAGATAATATCACCACCTTCAACACCTCTTTGTCCTTTTGTCTATGACATCTTTTGGTTATCTCCACCTATCACTGGCCCTCTATCCAGCTCTTCTTGTCCCATCCCACCCCCCTTATCCCAGCTTATATTTCACCCCTTTTCTATTTTTCCTTAGTTCTGTTGAAGAGTCATGCAGATTCTAAATGTTAACTGTGCTCCTCTCCACAGATGCTGCCAGACCTGCCGAGTTTTTCCAGGTATTTTTGTTTTTGTTTTGGATTTCCAGCATCCGCAGTTTTTTGCTTTTATCTTTGATTTGCCGTTGTCATTTCCAGTGCCTAGGCTCATGCTGGTTGGTCCATCTGGTTTTATTCCTTTTAGGAATAGTAGCATTTTTGGTGCAACTGAGTACAAATGGTTCCCCAGGCCATTTAGTGTTCAACTACATTGCTGTGAGTCTGGAGTCACATGGATGCCAGGCCAGGTAAGGACAGCAGAATTCCTTCTCTACAGGGCATTAGTGACCCAGATTTGTTTTATGACAATCAATTCATGGTCACCATTACTAAGACTAGCTTTAAATTCCAGATTTATTAATTAAACTTCAACCAGCTGCTGCAGTGGCATTTGAACCTGTGTCCCAAAGCATTAGTCAGGGCCTCTGGATTACTAGTCCAGTGATATCACCACTATGTCACGGCCTTCCCCATTGATCACCAAAGCCATATCAGGGAATGATTGCTAAAGACATTTGACCTGAAGCTACAATGGGATATTAATGTGCAAAAACTTCAGCATTCATCTGGAATTCATCCCTCAAATATTTTAAAGAAGAAATAAATTTGTGAAAGCCAAAATAGAGCGAGTGCTGCACTATCTAAGGTGCTGCATTTCAAATGAGACACGAGACTGAGGCCCCCACTGCCCTCTAAGCTGGTGTGAAATATCCTATAGCACTACTTGAAGGACAACAAGAAATTTCTCTCGATGTCCTGGCTAACACTTATTCCTCGAAATATCACTGAAAACAGATTATCTTGTTATTATCTCAATCGCTGTCTCTAGGATCTTGCTGTGTGCAAACTGGCTCTTGTGTTTCCTCCATTACAACAGTGACTCCACTTCAAAAGTACTTCATAGGCAGAGGCCTCCGGAGGTGCCGAGGAATAGCTCAGCTTTCTGGAGGCGGCCTCCTGGCAGTAGACTGGGGTGGGGTAGTGGGGGTTAGGTGGCGGCAGCACACCAGGCAGGCTTTGAGGCATTCTCTGCTGCTTCAGACCACAAGACGTAGGAGCAGAAGTAGGCCATTCGGCCTATCGAGTCTGCTCCACCATTCAATAAGATCATGGCTGATCTGATAATCCTCAACTCCACTTTCCTGCCTTTACCCCATAACCCTTGATTCCCTTACTGATTAAAAATCTGTCTATCTCAGCCCTGAATATACCTAACGACCGAGCCTCTACAGCCCTCTGCGGTAAAGAATTCCACAGATTGACTACCCTCTGAGAGAAGAAATTCCTCCTGATCCCTGTTTTAAATGGGCTCTGAGATTATGGCATCTGGCCCTAGACTCTCCCACAAGGGGAAACAACCTCTCAGCATCTACCCTGTCAAGCCCCCTAAGAATCTTATATGTTTCAATAAGTTCGCTTCTCATTCTTCTAAACTCCAATGAGTACAGGCCCAACCGACTCAATCTCTCCTCATAAGGAAATCCTTCCATCCCCAGGATCAACCTAGTGAACCTTCTCTGGACTACCTCCATTGCCAGTATATCTTTCCCTAAATAAGGGGACCAAAACTGTTCACAGTATTCTAGGTGTGGTCTAACTAGTGCCTTGTATAGTTTTAGCAAGACATCCCTATTTTTATATTCTATTCCCTTTGAAATAAAGGCCAACATTCCATTTGCTTTTCCTATTACCTGCTGAACTTGTATGTTAGCTTTTTGGGATTCATGCACAAGGACTCACAAATCCCTCTGTGCTGCAGTTTTCTTCAGTCTTTCTCCATTTAAATAATATTCAGCTCCTCTAATCTTCCTGCAAAAGTGCATAACCTCACGTTTTCCCACATTATATTCCATCTGCCACATTTTAGTCCACTCACTTATCCTGCCTATATCATTCTGTAGACTCTTTGTGTCATCCTCACCACTTGCATTCCCACCTATTTTTGTGTCATCCACATACTTGGTGATAGTACATTCATTTCCCTCATCCAAGTCATTAATATATATTGTAAATAATTGTGGCCCCAGCACTGATCCCTGTGGCACTCCACTAATTACAGGCTGCCATTCTGAAAATGCCCCATGTACCCCAACCCTCTGTTGTCTATTAGTTAGCCAGTCCTCTATCCATGCTAATATACTACCTCCACCACCATGGGCTCTTATCTTATGAAGTAGCCCTATATGTGGTTGCAGCCATAGGCCATCCTGTTGTGGGGTTCTCCTCTACAATGGTGGCCTGGCTGCTAAAGGTATTTTTTATTTTAAAGTTTAAAAATTGGAAGGAGGGCATCTTCATCTCTCTTTTAACTGAAAATGCAGCCCTGCTGTTTCTTTAGTGCTGGAGGAAGCTTCAATAGCCAGCCCACTGTCTTTAATTGGTCAATCTGGGGAAAATTACAGCTGGGTGACTGCTCCCCAGTCCTCTGGCCACCCTGACCTCAGGGTTGCGATGCCTGCAGGGGAAATCCTACTCCAGATTTTCCTGCCAGGCATATGTGAACTCCCAATTGAAGGTGCAAAAAGCAATGATGAGCCCACCATCAATGCTAAAAATAAGCAGTGCAGGAGAAAAGGCACTGAGTTGGGCTCGGGGTAGGGGGTAAGAATGGTGGATGGAAGTGCAGACGTGAAGCTCTAGCTGTCACCAAAAAGAGATTTAGTTCCACATGTTTTTAAGGGAGGTATTTTCTATTTTGTTACTGAGCTTATTGTCAAATGTTGCACATCCCACTTCTCTAGGCAGAAGATGAACAGCAAACTTGGATCCAATGAAGAAAATACAGTAAAACATAGACATACCTTTACTAAATAAGTGATGGTCCTAAAGGAATTTAGCAACAAGTAGCCAATGATGTTGGCTAACTGTTTTGGATTAGAAGTTGGATTTTGAGAAAATGACATGTTGTATATAATAACCCTATTTAATGCTCGATCTATAAAAGATTTTGCCACTACTGTATTCAAAGAAAAAATGGAAACTGAACACTTGCTCTCTGGTTCTGCTTAATTGTGCGGAATAGGACAAATACACTGCAATTTAATAGATTTAATTAGAATTACTATTTTTGTGCTCTGCGAAATATGCTTTTTGGGTGACATTAACATCAATGGAAAGTAATTGTGCAAAATAAGCAATTTAGCTGACTATTATTTAAAATGTTAGGAGGCAGCCTATTCATATGTCATGGCTCCATAACATTTAAAGCGAGTAGTTTCAACATCACATCTGATTAATGACTTCAGTTACCAAACCCAGAATCTCATCCCATTCTTACGGGGAGTAGAACCACATGTTAGCTTAGTAATAGTATGCTATCCTGGAGCCTATTATTTATTTACTAGTTTCAAAACTAGAAACATGTGGCAATGGTTAGTGCCTTAATTTTTTTTAAGCTGTTACATATTTGGAAAAAAGACGTATGAAATGTGAACTGACTAATCAATTTCTGCAGTTTTTCATGTGTTTATTCAGTCTTTTTGACAGTGCAACTGGGTTTGATTCCACCCCATTTACACCAGAAAAAACCCACGTTGTTAATGAACCAGGAGAAAGTATGTAGTCATTTGATATATAATGAACACAAGGCTACACAAAGATCTCAATGTTAGCTTGTGCTTTACTTGTGAATTTATTACCTGCTTAAACTTACAATTTAGAAATCCATATTTGGTTACTAAATGTCAATCATTTGTGGTCCGATTATCTGGGCTGTTTAAGAACTGCCCACAAGGCTCTTCACTAGATCACCAAAATGGAAGCTCTTACAGTGACCAACTGGCACTCTTGAGTGTAAGTACACATGATCATATATAATTTCCTTGAATGAGACAGAGATATTTGGACATGATCTGAGAAAGGAAAAGGTCTTATTCCACCTTTTCCCCTTCATGTCGGGGTTTAGCACAAGAACAACATAACTGTCGGCCAAGTTTAACATTGCCAAAAATTTCCACCATCTGCCGCTGTCTGATATTTGTCCAAAAGTTTTCAAACAGTGTTTTGTTTTCTTGCTAGCCTAGAACACTTCCTATTGTATGATGAAGGTTAATGTAGATGCCAGATGGACCACCATCGTCTACGATTATGATATATGGCATAGTGAGTTGCAAGCATCAACTTCTTTTAACATTAGATCTGGGTGTCAGGAAATGCCTCTTTATTTCAGACAACAGATCTCCCTCAAACAGTATGATGTCTACTACATATACAGACAAGCATACAGATTTCCCCTCCCCCTCCCCCACCCCCACCTGTTTAGCTCTTAGCAGCACTTGTGTTGTTGTGTCTTGTACTCAAAACACCCAGGCACAACAAAGCAGATCTTTCATAAAGTAGTGCAGACATGTGCCAAACCATGCCACAACAAAGTGAAAGAACTGAAATGCTTTCAGTGAGAGAGAGAAATAGGGCCTGCTTGTTTCAGCTCTTACTGTGCATTTAGCAAAGAATAAACCGGACAGTAAGAGAATTACATTTCTGTCACCCAATCATCCTAAAAATGTTTCATTACTGTCAAACAAATCCACATGACATTATTAAACAACTTTCTTCATGAAAGTGGATCTATTTCAAAACAATAAAACTAATAATCCTACTTCAGCATCAATTGCATATTGATAGAATATTTCTATAATTGAAAATGATTCATTTGTAAAGTGGCTATATATGCAGATCTGGTGGTACACTGGGTAGTGTCCCTGCCCCTAGACCAGTCATTCTAGGTTCGAGTCCCACCCATGCAGGACTTGATGGCCAAGGAAACTGTGTTCATAATGGAGACAAATAGATATCAACCTACAAATCTTTCCAACACACACAAATGCTAGGTGGTATGAGTGGGAGAGCTTCCTGCTCAGTCATGTGATGGAAAGAAAGTTGGAGCCTCTATCATAGCTCCAGGCTACAACATGCATGCTGTCACAGTGACTTAGACTCCTTGAGTGCACTGTAATACAACACCAACAAGTGGTTATATTTCACTGAATCCTTTTCCAGGAGCCTACATGGTAAACCCTCCAGCATAATATAACTGCCATTAAAACTCCATCTCTTCATTTCCAAATTTTGTTTTCACAGTAGCAAGTTATATTAATATAGCGCCTTTAAGTAATAAGATATCCCAAGGTGCTCCACAGAAGAATTATAAAGCAAAGTTTGACACTAAGCCACAAGAGGTAGGTTTTAAGGATTATCTTAAAAGAGAAAAGAGAGGAAGCGAGATGGGGGGATTTAAGGTGGAGAAGTCTAGACCTTAGGGCCTATGGCAGCTGTAGGCATGATCACCAATAATGGAGCAATTAAAATTGGGGCTGCTCATGAGGCCAAAATTAGATGAGTGCAAACACTTTAGGGTTTGTGGAACTGGAGGAGATTACAGAGATAAGGGCCATGCAGTGATTTGAAGACAAGCATGAGAATTTTAAAATCAAGGCACTGCTTGACATAGAACCAGTGTGCGTCACTGAGCACAGGGGTGATGGGTGAACAGGACTTCATGTGAGTTAGGACATCGGAAGCAGAATTTTTGATGATCTCAAGTTTATGGAAGGAAGTTGGGAGTGATTGGAATAGTCAAATCAAGAGGTAATAAATGCATCGATATGGGTTTCAGCAGCAGATGCGCTAATACAGGAATAATAATGGGATATGGCCAAGTAGTCCAGTAGATTATGAGATTGAATGATAAATTTGATTGGCTTCCCAACTTGCCTAACCTTTTTGGGAGTTTCCATAGATCCAAGCAGTTACCTCTTCTTCTCCAGGTATCATCTTTGATTATTTGAGGGTCGCCAAAACAGGGCTTATGCCATGATCTTACTATGGGGCAGGGCAAGGAGGCAGGCCCCAAGTCTTCTTCAGCTGGCGCAGGGATCGAATTCCATGTCATTAATGTTATTCTTAACCAAACTCTGCATTTAGTCAACTGAGTTAACCAGTCCCCCAACCAGATATTAAATGGGACTTGACATGGTAGGAGAGCACTCAAATTCAGGAGGTAAACAATAGATGTCACCTTTTAATAACCAATATTAGAGTAGCACAGATGGTGATGTTCACAGTCAAGATTAATTTCCTGCAAACCTCACCTGTCCTTCCCAAACTTTTTTTTATTCATTCCTGGGATGTGGACGTCAGCATTTGTTCTCACCCCCAACTGCCCTACAGAAGGTGATGGTGAGCTGCCTTCTTGAACTGCTGCTGTCCATCTGGTGTTGGTAAACCTACAGTGCTTGTAGGGAGGGAGTTGCAGGATTTTGACTCAGCGACAGAAGAAAATGTGATATAGTTCCAAGTCAGGATGGTGTGTGGCTTGGAGGGGAACTTGCAGGTGGTGGTGTTCCCATGTGCCTGTTGCCATTGCCAATTCACTGAATGTAAGTGGAAAGGTGGAGATTGAAGGTTAGATGGCAGCCATTTTTGGCCAGAGGGATAGGAAACATTAGTCTTCAACTAAGAAGCCCCAGCGGCCTGACCTCAGAGGTCCATCTAGATCAAGTGAAATTTTCAAGACTGAGATTGCTAGATTTTTGTTTGGGAACAGAATCTAGGGATTTGCAGTAAAGGCAAATAAATTGAGGCACAGACCAACCATAATCTAATTGAATGGTGGATGGCATGAGGTGCTGGACAGCCTAATCCTGGCCCTATCTACCTTTGAAAATTTTTTGAGCCACAGCAGGACCTGGAACCACTAGGTCAGGTAGGAGATGGTTTCAATACAGCTCAGTTTTCCATTATGCCTTTTCATGAGTGTTGCTTTGTTGGAGGTGCTGAATTTGGATGAGATGTTAAACCGAGGTCCCACCTGCCCCCTCGGGTTGATGTAAAAGATTACATGGTTCTATTTATGAGAAGAGCAGGAGAGTTATCCCCGGCGTCCTGACCAACATTTATCCCTCAATCAAAATCACAAAAACAAGCTATTTAGTCCATTATCACACTGCTGTTTTTGGGAGTCTGCTGTCAGCGGATAGGCTGCTCTGTTTCCTACACTACGATAGTGACTTCAAAAGCACTTCATTGACTGTAAAGCACTTTGAGACTTCTGGTAGCCATGAAAAGCAATATATAAATGCAAGTCTTTCTTTCTTTCTCTGTCAGTTATTTTGATCCCAGGTCCAGAAGATCATTAGCATTGCCTCAGTAAACATTTCCATTCTTCCACACCCTCATACCTTCTCATAGTGTTGTAATTGGGACTGCCCAAACTCATTCATTTGCGACTTTTATGGTAATCAGAGAAAGGAGACTTTCATCCCAATTATCTAGCTTGGATTCAATCCAGGGCAATGCTGAACTCCCTGCCCCATGCAATACAAATGATGTCTGATAAAATACGAAAGGTTACTTAAGGTTGAGCAAATTTTGAAGGCATTACTACATTACTTTTCTTTGTCTTACAGAACAGTGATGTCAGTCAACTTTGACCGTAGTTAAACCATTCACACTGGCATCTCCAGAGGACTATGTTAAGTGACAATTTTTAAAAAAACTTTTTCATTCCACACAGTCTGATGCCCTGGAGTCATTTGATATCACAGTAATAAAGCCCCATTATTATAATATTAATAAATTGGTAAAATTATGAAAATTTAGTTTTTTTTCATTCACTCATGGGATGTGGGCATTGCTGGCATTATTGCCCATCTCCAATTGTCCTCATTCAGAGGGCTTTTTTTTTTAAGAGTCAATCACATTGCTGTGGGTCTGGAGTACATGTAGGTCAAGATGGCAGATTTCTTTCCCTAAAGGGCATCAGTGAACCAGATGGGTTTTTACAACAATTAGCAATGGTTTCATGGTCATCATCAGACTTTTAATTCCAGATTTTCATTGGATTCAAATTTCACCATCTGCTCCCCAGAGCATCACCCTGGGTCTCTAGAATACTAATCCAGCGATAATAACACCATGCCACCACCTCTCCTTAAAGCTATTCAAAAATCATTTTTCGTCTCCTTTCTTTCAGGTATCATTTTCTTTTTTTTAAACTTTTTTTTCCCATTTTTCCACAACTTTCCCTCCTCCTGAAGTTGACATATTCCAGGATGTGACTTTATTGGGGCTGGTAGCCATGCAGTGCCCTCTGTTCCAAGCCCTGCACCTAACATACCCAACCACACCAACATCCATTTATATAGTTCCTCTAGCATAGTAACATGTCCCAAGAAGCTTCACATGAGCATTATCAAACAAAATTTGGTATCCAGCCACATAAAGAGATATTAGGACAAATGAACAAAGGCTTTTTTTTCTTAATTCTTTGGGGGATACGGGCAATACTGATAAGGACAATATTTGTTGCCCATCCCTGATTGCACTTGAACTGAAGGCAGTTAAGAGTAAACCAGATTGCTGGGTCTGGAGCAGGGTGATCAACGCCCAGCAAAAAATTTAAGGGACACTTTGACATTTGGGGGGGTTGGGGGGGGCGGCGAATGTGTGAGATTGGTGGTGTGGGGGCTGCTGCTGGACCTGTAAGAGCAGGGGATTGGGTGTGGGGGAGGAGTGAGGGGTCTACTCACTATCAGCACATCCGTTCAGCCGCAGGACATCCCAGAACTCAAGCTACTTACGTGCCAGGCCCAAGGCGTGCACAGAAACAAAGGGCAAAATCATCCCAGATTTGCACAAAGTGTGGTAGCAGACGGGGAAAAGGACGTTTTCCTGCCATATGGTCCCATTATTGGCGCATCCCGCCTCATTAATAATGCATTCCCGGGAAACACACTGGATCACTGGCAGGGCAGCCTCTGATTTGCCCACCTCGCCGTCACCTCAATCCTTCAGTAATCAGGGTGCCATATTTAAAGGGCACCCCTGCACAGAGCTAGTTCTCTCTACAGGATCAGAAGCTGCTGCAAAGTCATGGCTGCCAAAGGGAGGAAACATGCTGCCCCCAAATTTAGCAATGCCTCCCCCTGGCAGTGGAGGCCCGCTGTGAAGTCCTCTACCCCTGCTTTGGTGAAGACCAGCAAGCAAGGTCACCAATCCAGCATGGGAGGTGATGGCAGCAGTGGTCAGCGCCAGCATCCTGCAGAAGAGGACAGCCACCCAGTGCCGAAAGAGGATGGAATGATCTCCATTCTGCCAGGGTAAGTCACTCTTCTCATCACTCAACTCACACTCACAAACCCATCACACATCCACAGGGATCTCACTCACTGCCAGCTCAAGGGATATCACCACTCACTCCCTCACATACACCTTCATCTGCCCTGCAGATCGTGTCCTCATCCTGTCCATGGCATCACCCACACATGCCATGCATCCTTTTCATCTGTCTTCATGCAGGACAAGCTGGCACGCAACAAAAAGGAGGGGCTGCAGACTGGTGGAGGAATGCCCGACATCGAGATCCTCACAGACTTTGAAAATAGAGTCATCAAGCTGGCTGGTGACAATCTGGACAATCTGTGCTGACAGTGAGGTCGTCGGAGCTCAACCAAGTGAGGATCCAGCAGTGCAACATCCTTCAGACAACCATGCTGTGAGTAGGTTCCCCTGTTGCACAATTCCCTGAAATGCACTAATTATCTCTCCTTGCTTTTGCAGGCACATCTGGGAAGCCGCTGAGGGGGTCCATGAGCTAGGTCCTCAACTCAGGCCCCGAAGACAACTCGGAAGAAGAATCTGATAACAGCCTCATTGAAGACCTGTCACAGCGCTCACCCACACCCTCCATCAGCATAGAAACACACACCTCGGTGGAACCTAGTTCTAGAGTAGCCTCAGGGTCACAATCTGGTGAGCACATAGCACTGTCTGATCCACAGCAGGTGGCGACAGGGACTTCCCAGTTTTCCAAAACTCAGAGGACTGCTGGAGGCCGGAAACATGCTGAGTCCGAATCAGATGACGAGCCTCTGGACTCTGTCATACCTCAGTTGCTGCAGATGCAAAGGCAAGCTCGGGAACACCAGGAAGTGATGTCCTTTGCACTCCTCAAATTGCAAGCCACAACGGAGGAGCTCGTCCTCCTTCAGTCTGGGGTGAGAGTGCCAACATGCCAACGCACTGAGGTCAACATTGGCAGGATGGCAGCCACTGTAGAGACCTTGGTCCTGGACATCAGTCCTGCATTGCTGCGCAGGCTGACTCCATTGCTGATGCCATAGTTGGCCTCTAACAGTGTCAACGCGAGAGGGGTGCGGGGCAGCTCGATCTCACTCCAGCTTCCCCTTCTCCTCAAAGAGTCAGCCAGGGGTCCTTGGACATCCTTAGAGAGGAGGACCAGCAGCTCGACACCCCAGGGCCATCCACCCAGGCAACTCCAGGAATGTCCGGCCAATCCAAATCCCCTCTTCTTGTGATCCCAGTAGCTGCAGTTCTACAGACCAAGGAGGGTGCACCTGACTTAAAGTTTCACGGCTGCATCTCCATGATATATCCCTGATCACAGAGTGCAAGCGAGCTGCCCTCAGCCAGACAGGAATCAGACGTTCACAGAGGCAATGTGTAGGTCTATGGAGTGTCTTTATTGCATGTCATCAGCATCCTCTGAATCTTGCGACTATTAGGGCCTCCGCTGCGTCTCCATGACATGAGCCTGAGCACTGAATATTCACAGATGCAAAGAAAGGATGTCAGAACTGTACTCACTGCATCTCGACATCATCCTCCACGAATATTGTGGCTATTAAGGACTCATGAACGCGTCTGACCTGTCTGGCCAGTGCGATGGCCTCATCGCTGGCATCTTTGCCTTCAAGGACCTCATCACCCTCACTCCTTTTGCTTCTCCTCATCAGAGGACACGTGCAGCTCTTCCATCTCCTCCTCAGCCAGGTCCACCGCCCGTTGCAGCGTCAGGTTGTGTAATTCACATCAAGTTACAATGATACGCGACACCCGCGGCGGACTGTATTGCAGTGCCCCACCAGACCTGCCGAGGCACCGGAACCTCATTTTCATCGTTTGCTCCACCAAAGTCCGGGTTGCAGCACGAGCCTCGTTATACTGTCGCTCTGCTGTAGTCCAAGGCCGCCGCACAGGCTTCATCAGACTTGTCCTCTATGGGTAGCCCTTGTCCCCAAGGAGCCAACCCTGCAACATCTCTGGACCGTGGAAGATGTCAGGAATCTGAGACCTTCTAAGGATGTGGGAGTCACCGGCATGTCGGGGCTATCACCTCAGAATGAAGGCAGATGGATTCCTCCATTGTCCCTTGCAATCTGAGGAGTGCACCAGACATCCTTTCCTGATGTTCCCATGATTGCCTTTGCAGCTCCAACAACTGATTGAGGACCGAGCCCAGAGGCTCTTCAAAGACTCAGACTCAGCAGATTCCTTAATATCCTAGTGTGGCAACCTCGGTTGTGCCTGTCTCTGCCTGCTGTGGAACAGACTGTGTGCTGTGCTCACCACATTGTGATCCTGAGACTGCTCTACATCTAGGTCCCACCAAGGTGTGTGTCGCTGCGCTGTTGGAGGGTGTAGATGAGTGCCTTAACGAGTTTTCAATGGTGCTGCCCTCAGAGTCGTCATCCAAGGTGCTCTTGGCACAGGGATCGGGGTCAAGGTTGCCTGAGGGGTGACGTGTCAGATGTGCCTAGGAAAGTGGAGATTATTAGTGCTTGACAGCTACATTACACACAGAGCAGTAGACTCAGAGTAGCATTGGCAGAG
This sequence comes from Cetorhinus maximus, assembly GCF_964194155.1. Lineage (NCBI taxonomy): Eukaryota > Metazoa > Chordata > Chondrichthyes > Lamniformes > Cetorhinidae > Cetorhinus > Cetorhinus maximus. The sequence continues at coordinate 82,761,054 of NC_135892.1, read as the reverse complement.
GGATGATGTGTTACGGGATCCTCACGTGGATGTTGCCACTGATCTCACCATCGCCACAGGAACAATCCACATCCTCTCCGGCCAGCTCCAACGCGCGACTCTCAAACAGAGTGAGGACTTGATGTCCAGCATTTCAGCCCCGGTCTGGGACCTCTCCCGTTGATTGTGATTGTGCGCAATCTTGTCCTACATAAAGATAGATGGAGAGAGTGTGAGCAAGACGCATGCCAGGCCAAAAGAGAGGGATGTCAGGCGCGCGTGTGTGCTAAGTGGAGCCATAGACTGAATGAGGAGGCGATCACCAAAGGAGATGAGGCCAGGTGGAGATGTGAGAGTGTGTGTGAGAGAGTGAGCGGTGATGTCCCTTGAACTGGCAGTGAGTAAGATGCCAGTGAATGTGTGGTAACCTTGTGAATGTGTGAGTTTAGCATGATAAGGTGGTTGCCTTACCCTGGTGGCATGGATGAGATCATTTGTCCTTTTCCTGCACTGGATGGCCGATCTCTTGTGTGCAGCATTGGCACTGACCACCATTTCGACCACCTCCCAAGCTGGAGTGGTGAGACTGATGAACTTACTGTGGCCAGAGCTGGGGTGGAGGACATAGCGCCAGGTCTCCACAGTATCCAGAAGGCTTCCCAGGGATGTGCCACTGAATTAGGAGGTTACAATCTTATTGGCTTTTTGGGCCATGTCTTAATCGGAGAAGTCCTTGAGAAGCGTGCGCGCGTGGCTGCAATTTAAATATGGCGCCCGGAGTGAGGAAACAGTGTCGATGGCAAATTGGAGGCTGGCTGCCAGCAATCCGATGTGTTTCCTGTGACTGCATAATTTATGAGGTGGGAAGAGGACAATACAGCGTGAAAATCCATCATTGCGGCCGGGGGGGGGTAAAATCTTTTTTCACGCCTGCTACCGCATTTAGTGCAAATCTGGGACAATTCCGCCCTTACTGTAATGCAGTGACCAGAACTGTATGTAGTGCTAAAGTTGTGATATAACTAGTCCTCCAAACAGTTCTGGTACAACTTCCCTGCTCTTATATTTTATGCCTTGGCTAATGAAGGAAAGTATCCCGTATGTCTTCTGAACCGCCTTACCTACCTGCCCTGCTACCTTCAGGGACCTGCGAACATGCACTACAAGGTTCCAATTTTTGTGTATTCCTTGCCTTTTTTGCCCTCCTCAAATGCATAACTTCAGGTTGAATTGTATTTGCCGCTCCCCTGCCTACCTGCCCGTTCTTTTGATATTTTTCTGCAGTTTACTGCTTTCTTCCTCACTATCAATCACACTGCCAATTTTCGTATCACCTACAAATTTCATAGTCATGCCCCCTATATTTAAGTCTAAATCATTGTTCTTTAAACTACAAAAAGCAATGGACCCATTATTGGGACCCCTTTAGAAACATCCCTTTTGGTCACAAAACGTCTATCAATCATTATCCTTTGCTTTCTGTCACTGAGCCAATTTTGGATCCAATTTTTTGCTTTTGCCTGCATCCCATGTGCTTTTAATGTTTTGAGCAGCCTACCAAGTGGCACCTTATCAAAAGCTTTGCTAAAATCCAGGTAGACTACATAAAAAGTGCTATCCTCATTGACCCTCCTTGTCATCTTCTCAAAACTTTCCATCAAGTTAGAGCCAACATGTAGTGACTTAGAAACAAAAAACTACTGCGGATGCTGGAAATCCAAAACAAAAACAGAATTCCCTGGAAAAACTCAGCAGGTCTGGCAGCATCGGCGGAGAAGAAAAGAGTTGACGTTTCAAGTCCTCATGACCCTTCAGCAGAACTGAGTAAAGTTAGGAGAGGGGTGAAATATAAGCTGGTTTAAGGTGGGGGGAGAGAAGTTGGGGGGTGGGGGGTGGGGTGTGGTAGTAGGGACAAGCAAGCAGTGATAGGAGCAGATAATCAAAAGATGTCACAGACAAAGGAACAAAGATGTGTTAAAGATGGTGATATTATCTAAAAGAATGTGCTAATTAAGAATGGATGGCAGGACACTCAAGGTACAGCTCTAGTGGGGGTGGGGTGGAAAGACTGACAGGGCATTACAGATTTAAAAATAATGGAAATAGGTGGGAAAAGAAAAATCTATATAAATTATTGGAAAAAACAAAAGGGAGGGGGAAGAAACGGAACGGGGTGGGGATGGGGGAGGGAGTTCAAGATCTAAAGTTGTTGAATTCAATATTCAGTCCGGAAGGCTGTAAAGTGCCTAGTCGGAAGATGAGGTGCTGTTCCTCCAGTTTGCGTTGGGCTTCACTGGAACAATGCAGCAAGCCAAGGACAGACATGTGGGCAAGAGAGCAGTAGACATGCATTCGTTGCTCCCAATGCGGTCTCCTCTACATTGGAGAGACCAGATGTAAACTGGGCGACCGCTTTGCAGAACACCTGCGGTCTGTCCGCAAGAAAGACCCAAACCTCCCTGTCGCTTGCCATTTTAACACTCCAGCCTGCTCTCTTGCCCACATATCTGTCCTTGTCTTGCTGCATTGTTCCAGTGAAGCCCAACGCAAACTGGAGGAACAGCACCTCATCTTCCGACTAGGCACTTTACAGCCTTCCGGACTGAATATTGAATTCAACAACTTTAGATCTTGAACTCCCTCCCCCATCCCCACCCCGTTCCGTTTCTTCCCCCTCCCTTTTGTTTTTTCCAATAATTTATATAGATTTTTCTTTTCCCACCTATTTCCATTATTTTTAAATCTGTAATGCCCTGTCAGTCTTTCCACCCCACCCCCACTAGAGCTGTACCTTGAGTGTCCTGCCATCCATTCTTAATTAGCACATTCTCTTAGATAATATCACCACCTTTAACAAGTCTTTGTTCCTTTGTCTGTGACATCTTTTGATTATCTGCTCCTATCACTGCTTGCTTGTCCCTACTACCACACCCCACCCCCCACCCCCCAACTTCTCTCCCCCCACCTTAAACCAGCTTATATTTCACCCCTCTCCTAACTCTACTCAGTTCTGCTGAAGGGTCATGAGTACTCGAAACGTCAACTCTTTTCTTCTCCGCCGATGCTGCCAGACCTGCTGAGTTTTTCCAGGTAATTCTGTTTTTGATGTAGTGACTTAGACCTGTTGGTGGTTACAGTCTTGAATGGGAGTTGACAAATGATGGAAGGAAGTCAGAGAAGGGTGAGGTAAAATTCCTCCCATAGCTGTCTTTTTGACTAAGTCCTCCCTCAACTTCAGCTGCCATCAATGATCCTTTCACCCTTTCTCTGCACTTGATAAGTAATTGGCATTTGTAACTCATTAGCCTGTATACCGAAATCCCAAGGTTTCTTGTCTTACTGTCAAAGGGCTTCTGTTTTCCTAGTGAAATTCAAGGAGCCTTTCCTAGCAGTCAGCTCCAATTACTTGTTTGTGAGGAAAGAAAAATATTCTTTCATGTAACAAAAATGTATTTATGGTAGTAGACAGCGAAAGACCCAACCCTGCTATTAGATGACGTTCTGGTGATTTTTCTTTCTCATTCCTTGCATACACCACAGAGCAGCAAGGGATATTAAAAATACATCGTTCCAAAGTGATTCAGCTGGTTATGACACAAATATTGGGAAGGCCTTGTTAAAGATATGAAAAGAAGCTATTGTGGTCTTTGTGTGATCAAAACTGGGTCACCGTGATTATAAATGATGTTGTCACTGACAGTATTTTTCATTTGGGCTTGCCTATAGCTGTGAAAGCACTCACACTGTTCAAGTGATTACAAGCAACGAAGGACACACTACCACCTGCAATTTAGAATCAAAACTTTATTTTTATTTTGTGTAGTGGGTTTGCTTAGACAGAAGTAGAGGCAGAAATTTAACTCCCAGTAATGGGTGGGCTGGGAGCGGGTAGTGGGTAAAAGGTATTGACTCTTAAAATGGGAGTGCAATCCAGCTTCAGTGCACCCACTTCCGGGTTTAAAAGCATGTTCGGATGCTAATGAGAAACCTATTCGCAAAAGTCAGGAATGTCCTAATTGGAAGTGGACAAGATGCTTATTGGTGTAATTAAATGTAGGTAAATGTAAATGACCCAGAAGGAAAAACCAGTACAACTTGGAAATGATTGGTACTGGTCCAAACTGGAGTTCCACTTTAAGGTATACATGACCAGTCGGACCATTCACTTCTCACGGTTTACTCTTTTATCCTTTGGGAGGTATTTTAAAATTATTTTTAGCTTGGCTCCAAATTTTGCTCAAGAAACGCGGATTTCCTGGGGCTTGGGAAACTTACCATGGAGAAGGAGATGAGTTGGAGCAGCAGTTCATGTGGAGATTTTAACTTGTCATTGGCTCACCTGAATAAAACCACACTTGTCGCTATCTCAGTTCCTGCTGGCAAATGTCTGGCAAAGAGTTCTTGTGTGGATTTCAACCTTTCAGCTTTTTTCAACCTTTGAAGATTTCAAATTGACAAGATTAGGATGCAAGGCTCTTTGGATGAGTTTGGAAGCATGACAGAAGAGGAAAACCATCGCCATCCACAACAATGACGGTGTGCTGTCGTGGGATCAGCACGTGCATAAGAGAGAAGTTTTCAGATGGAGGAGGATGAAAGGGCTCAGCACTCACTTCTGAAGAGAACATAGAGGAGGAAGAAGAGCAGGAGGAGGAGGATGAAGCTGGGTGATCCATTGCCAGATCAGCTGCCAGGAATACCTTAATATCGCAAAAGTTTGACAAACATATCCAGTGAAATTCTGTGATCTGCCCCCACCAAAAGAACTAACCCCCACCAACAGAACTAACCCCCACCCCCACTTCCTTTGCACTAAACATCTCTTCATCGACCCATTGTTTACTTGCCCAGTGGGTCCCTGCATGTATGAACATTTGTCATGAAACAAGTGAGAGTGTGAGTTGGAGCTTGTGATGCAATGATTGGCAAGGTGTGGATAATCAATAAATTTAAAGTGGCATGATAAAAAAAAGGCAACTCAGCAACATAACATTTCATCAAATACCAATGTGCACACTCGTAAGTGAATTATAAATTCTTCAACATTTGAAGCAGTCCATGTCCAAATGCAGCAACACCTGGACAATGTCCAGGCTTGGGAGAACAAGTGGCAAGTAACATTTACACCACATAAGTGCCAGGCAATGACCATCTTCTACAAGAGAGAGTCTATCTCTTCTTGACATTCAATGGCATTACCATCGCTGAATCCCCCACTATCAACATCCTGAGCATTATTATTGACCAGAAACTGAACTGGACTAGCCATATAAATACTGTGGCTTCAAGAGCAGGTCAAAGGCAATGAATCCTGTGGTGACTAACTCACCTCCTGACTCCAAAAGCCTGTCCACAGGGCACAAATCAGGAGTGTGATGGAATGCTCTCCACTTGCCTGGATGAGTGCAACTCCAACAACACTCAAGAAGCTTGACATCATCCAGGACAAAGCAGCCCGCTTGATTGGCACCCCATCCACAAACATTCACTTCCTCCACCACTGATGCACAGTGGCAGCAGTATGTACCATCTACAAGATGCACTGCAGGAACTCACCAAGGCTCCTTGGACAACACCTTCCAAACACATAACCACTACCATCTAGAAGGACAAGGGCAGCAGACACATGGGAACACCACCACCTGGAAGTTCCCCTCCAAGCCAGTCACCATCCTGACTTGGAAATATATCACTGTTCCTTCACTGTCGCTGGGTCAAAATCCTGGAACTGCACCCCCCACCCAACAGCACAATGGGTGTACCTACACCACATGGATTGCAGTGGTTCAAGAAGGCAGTTCACTACCACCTTCCCAAGGGCAATTTGGGATGGGCAATAAATGCTGGCCTAGCCAGCGACGCCCACATCCCATGAATGGTCATGGCCAGCATGGACTCATTTGCAAATCATGCTTGAAACTTCCTGCTCTCTCAATGGTAGATACTCTCACTAATCAATATACTGGTAATCCACTAGTGAACAAGTTGGGCTCATCCATGCCCTCCACTATTTTGGAGAACCTGCATGGATTACCTGTTAGTATGTGGCTAAGCTGCTAATGCACCTCTAGGATTCTTTTCCTCACTGATAGCCCTGGATGTTTAGCATCTGTGTTCAGCTGAGCAAAGCTTGGAAAGGATTATGCGCCCCCTTCCCCCACGCCCCCTTCTCCCCGCCATCCCACCTAATGCAGACTCTACCCATCCGTTTCTGTCACCAGTATCTGTTCGTGATCACTTGGGAGGTGTGAATCACCAGGTACTAACCTAATTGCCTAAGGAGGGCCCACTGAATTGTGAATATCTGCTTTGCTGCATGGCAGTATGTCTTTTGATGGTGTATCCATAGAAGGAATGAGGTTCTCTGCGGAATCATCCTCATTGATGTCCTTCAACACTTGCCATATGCATGAGGCTCTGGAAGAAAAAAAGAAAGGGAGATGATTTAGTTGTGACAAGGTCACAACCTTGGTAATCACCATACTTGGTCTGCTCATAGCTCAGTCATGATTAAATAGAATCAGCATATGTGCGCAGAAATATTTGTAACTTTCTCACTTGCCTATCTCTCTATCTCTGTGTGAGAGAAATGCAGATGTGCCACTTATCCCAGGGTATCCTCCTCCATCAGTGATCTGGACTATTTGTGGTGGCCCACCTCAGTTCTCTCCTACTCTATTATTTTTCACCCCCTTCTACAAAGGGTGAAACAACATGTGAGTGAATGAAAGTGAGGTATTCATCCGATGGAGGCAGTGCATTTGGTAAAGGTGGCTAGGAGATGCATTTGCCAGTCATGCTTGAAACTTCAAGCATCACTTTACATAAGTATTGCAGTGAATGTCAACAATGGATAGGTAAATGTGATATGGGGCAGAATTTTACATCCTGCAGGTAGGCATGCGCCCGACCCGATTGGGCGTAAAATAGTGCGCAGTGACGTCAGGCGAGCGTCCCGACGTCATCACGCACTCACGCAATATTTCGATCAGCGGGCGCACACGAGAGAGAATTATGAGGCCTATTAAGGTCCTTAATCAATGAATTAAAAGCAATTTTTTGCTGCCCGTCCAATCTTACGGTTGGTGGGCGGGCGAATCAGCCAGGCGGCCTTTGGATTTTTTACGAACCCTTATCCACGGGTAGGATGAGGTTTCCAACAGTAATTTTTTTAAAAATTAAAATTCTGCTATTGTTACTGAGTTCTACGTCGAGACATGTTTTTGATATTTTTTAAATCTTTCTTTTTGATTGTACAATTCTTCAGCTCCCTGAGGCAGCTCCCTGCCTTCAGGGAACTGTCAGTGCGCGCTCCCCCGCGCATGCGTAGACTTTTGCTCTTGCACCCCTCCTGCCCCCACCCCAGCAGCGCTGAGCTTCTCAGCGTGCATTTCACCCTGGCTGGCATGAAATCGCGGTCAGGGGCCGATTGCAGGCGGCGGAGCGTTTCCTGGCCGCTCCAAGGCCTGTCCGCCGCACCCGCCTGACGACCGGAAAATCCTGCCCATGATGCAGTACATAGAAAGTGAAGGCTGGGTGCTGCTGAAAATTGAGTGGGTGTGAGAAGTGATTGATGGAAAGCACTTAGCAAGACAAAGTGAAAGGGTCGGGGAGTGGTAGGTTTGAAACACAGGATGCAGTTGAATGTATGCATTTCTCTTGACCTAGTTAGGTCATTAAACTGCTTCCTACTTTGTATCCATAACCTGGGAACCATGCTTCTGCTGCTCACTTCCTCAGCTATCTCCAACCATGCCTTGTTGGTGAGAGTAGCAGGTTTCTTCCTCCCATTGCTGGGGAAAAGTAGGCCCCTCTTGCTCCTGACTGTATCCAGCAGTAATTTCAGCAATGCATCATTAAATCTGAGTGCTGCCCATATCTTATATCCACCATACATCCTGAATACCTCCAATTCCCATTTGTGCTCTGTCCCTTTAAATCATCTCCCTTTCTTTTTATCTTCCAGAGCCCTCATGCACACAGCAAGTGTTGAAGGACATCTATGAGGACGATTCCACAGAGAACCTCACTCCTTCGGCAGGTGCACCATCAAAGGGCATACAAATGCAGCTGAGCCCATGTATGTGTGTGTGCATCATGCTCACCTTGCAGCTGAGATGTGTAATCCTGAAGTCAAAATTAATTGGCACAATTGAGTTGAGATCGCAGATTATGACCAGCTCTGTTGATTTCTGTGTTTTCGCCATGAAAATCCAAACCCCTCCTCTGCACGGAAGCTGTCTTCAGGATTATATTGGAGTCAAGGTAACTTTCAAGCATCAGTGTTCACCTTGGGCCACTTAAGCAGTACATATTATCCCAAAGTTTTTAAATTGTCACAGAGAGACCAATGAAAATCCTTTAGGTCATATTCTATCTAAACAATTATTGCATTTAAAATCCCACCTTGCAGGAATAACTACTGCGTTATTAGCTCAATGTTTAAAAGACTGTTATCATCAGGATTTTGGGCTTAGAGAAAATAATTTTATGTAAACCACAAAATTCCAGCATCCAAGCAGTGGCCGAAACAGTGTATTTTCAAAATCATTATGATTTCAAGATCACACAATTTATACGGATATTGTTTTGTGAAAGAACATTTAAGAAACCTTGTATTATTTGCTTATAAACATATGATGGACTGACTTAAAACTATCATTGTATCAGTTATGTGCAACATCGTTGTGATAAAAACAACAATTGGCTATTCTCATTCCCAAACAAAATAAGATTAACCATACAGTTTCATTGAGACAGTGGCGGTAATTTAATGAGCCCGGCTCTCCTGGTGGGAAACTGGATGCAACACTGGGTTTATACCCATCCTAAATTTGCAGTTGATCAGGAATAATATTGGGTGTGGCATAAAACTGTCATTCCCAGCCGATCCCATGCATTTCCCATTCCTGAGTTAGATTAAAATTATCTCAATATTCCTTTGGCCAGTTCAGAAATAGGAAAGGTCAGTTGTGCTTACAGCCCACCATTCTGCATTGTTCATTGCTGCTAACTTAAGCTGTAACATTGCCCAACTTCCCACCATCTCAGCTCATCTGCTGCTGACACCCTCATCCATGCCTTTGTTATCTCTAGACTCGACCATTTCAATGGACCCCTGGCTGCTCTTCCACATTCTTCTCGCTGTAAACTTGAGGTCATCCAAAACTTTGCTGCCTGTGTCTTAACTTGCACCAAGTCCCATTCACCTTTCACCCCTGTGCTCACTGACCCACATTGGCTCCCAGTCAAGCAAGGTCTTGATTTTAAAATTCTCATCCTTGTTTTCAAATCCCTCCATGATCATGCCCCTCCCTATCTCTGTAATCTCCCCCAACTCCACAACCATCCGAGATATCTGCGCTCATCTAATTCTGGCCTCCTGTGCATCGCCACTTACAATTTCTCCACCATTGGTGGCCATGGTTGCATAGGCCCATGCTCTAACATTCCCCGCCTACACTTCTCTGCTGCTCTATCTACTTTTCTTCCTTTAAGACATTTGTTAAACTTACCTCTTTGACCAGGTTTTTGGTCATCGGACCTAATGTCTCCTTGTGACTCAGTGTCATACTTTGCTTGAAAAATTTCCTGTGAAGCGCATTAGGATGTTTCATTATGTTAAAGGTGCTATATAAATATTAGTTGTTGTTTTTGCTGTTGTTCCTAAATCAGGTAACTGCCTCCATAACTGATCATTAGTAATATAGGCCTTGAAATTGAATAATCCCGTTTTTTGGGCCCGGGGTCACAATTTACACCCTGCCTATGCCTGCTCAGGTTGAGTTGGGCAATAGACAAATTTGCCATACCCACGTCATCTGAAAGGTTATAGCATATACCTCTGTAGCACCCATGCTGCTCTCCTCTCTGTGCTCAGCAGGCAGTATTGTTTGGAAACTGTGAGTTACAGCCAGCATTCCCTTCATAAAAGCAGGCTTTCCCTCTTGCACAGAAGAAAGTTGGGGCAAATTAAAACATCAGAAAATTGACCACTAGGGCTGAGAGAGGGTTCCAGAATAACGGATGTGTTGCTGGAGGCTTTAGTGGTGGATGTGGGCAGGCAGATCCTCAAGGATCGTCCTCAGAAGAGAATGGAGCAGTTGGCCAGGGAGGTTAACTCCCGGGCTCTGGACCCAAGAGCTTGGCAGCATTGTCACATGAGGTCTAATGATCTCACACAGATGGTCAAGGTCAGTGAATGCATCTTCGTATGTTATCCCCTACTCACTACAACACCAACTTCTTACACTGCTCAATGTACCATGCTCCCATTAGTTACCCAGGAGCACTCCCTGGGGCTCAGGATTTATACCCAACATCCAGATACTCACCCTCACACATCTACCAATGTTGCCAAGCTAACACCCTGCTCTTACTGCGCCCACATGCCTCCAGCTATTTAACAATGGCAGGCACCCAAACACAGCGCTACATAATCACTAACATTCTGCCCTCCCTTTTTGCAGGATAAAGTGGCATAAATAGAAAGGAGCAGAGCAGAGACAATACCTCCTGAACCTTACAGAGGAGATGGTTCTCTGTATCATGCGGCCAGCTGTGATGGGGCACCTGGCATCCAGTGTCACTGAGAACATTGAGGATGATGGTATGTTCCTGCCTTATGTCCTTTCTGAACTCCCAGCTTACCCTCACCCTGCTCTATGGCTTGATGAGCAAGCTGCTGATGATGTGGATGTGGACCTCTTACTTTAGACCCCAACAAACTTCCCTCACATCAACCTTTCCCTTCTGATTCCTGCTTATAGACACCCAAGAACTGCCATCTGCCCAGCCACAGCAGCCCAAGGAAGAAGTGAGAGAGAACAACAGCACAGCACTGATGAAGGGGCCCTGCCCTTTGTCTGACACTCACAATGCCAGCTCAGGGATTGGTATTGCAGATACCCTGAAGGCTAATATAGAAGTTAGCATGTGTTGAGTCATTCGGGAACGCTTGCACTTCAGCCAGGCCAAGGGCAAATGGTTGTTCGCTTGCCAGCATACCAGAGGTCATAGACATGTTGGACAGCAGAGCACTCAAAATAAGGGTCTTGATGGGATGGCATACAAGAGAGTGCTAATGGGCGTACACACTGAGATGCTGGGTGGATTGGCAGATCTAACAGTCAGCTTCCTGTCAATGACCAAGGAGAATGGAAGAGTCTGGCTCCTACTTGACAGGGGGCATCACGCAGAGCCTACCCTCTCAGCAGCCTCTGCTGCATTTCCCTATCATGCTGCAGACCCAGAGGCACTGCCCCTGCTGCCCCCATACCTTTTGCAGCTTTTGTATGGATAGGTCCCTCCATTCTGCCCTCCCTGTGAGGATAGGGCAACACTCTGCAGCAAAATCCAGGAGCTCAACACAAAAGACCTCCGGAAACATTCCAGAGAACTTCTAGACACTTTGCAATTGGAAATGTAGCCAAAAACGTCCTTACCTTCAATTTGGGTGCCTGACCCTTTAAGGAATTCTGTTGTAAGGGTCCATCTTGCAGCCTCCCGCTGGATCTTTGAAGATGGATGAATAAATCTGTGTAGTCTGAATTTGGAATCCTGGCATCACATCAGTTGGTTGTCTGTGTGACACACAGATAATGCCAATTTAAAGTCTTCCAGTGCACAGGGGATGCACCTGTGTCTGCCCTCCCTCTATGGCAATATCACGTGGGCTGCACAGGAGGCATCCAGCAATGCATCACCCTCAGGGAAGTGGCAGTCAGCCTCCATATAGCTGTCTGAAGTGATCAAATTTTCTGCCTAAAATTCAAGAAGCAAAACAAAGCCACAAGACCTGGATGATATGATCTCTGGTCTTTGCTGAACTGCTGCATCTCAACAGATAGTGGTAAAGAGTCTACTGGTGACCTAAGTACAAGCTTGGGTTTCTGTTTGTCATCATTAACTAGCATCTCCCATTGTGGAGTACCTTTGTCTGGGCAATAGGACACAGGAATGGGCTTGGCTCAATGGTCAGATAGCCTGTTGAAAGCTTGGGTCACTTTGATGGGGTGCCACAGGATGGATGGAACCCTTGAAATCATATCGCACAAGTCAGCACCTCCAGGAGGTGGGAAAGAAAATTGGAGAAAAATATTTCAAAAAGATAACTTCTAGGTTTAAATAGAACAGAATCAGGATTCATGAATTAGGGCAGCAATAGTAAAATACTGTGAATGCTGGAAATCCGAAATAGGAACAGAAAATGCAAGGAAAACTCAGCAGGTCTCGCAGCGTCTGCAGTGTGAGAAGCAGAGTTAATATTTTAGACCTTTCATCTGAACATCTTGAATGGACAACTAATGCTGCTTACAACCAGACACTTATTAGCTATAATGTTACTGAGAGCACTGGGACTTGAGAATGTTTTGCCTTCCTCATGACATGACGAGGAATTTCCTTGTATCAGGATTACATGCAAATATTTACAGTATAATTTACACAAATTGACTAACAGAACATTAGGGATCCTGAGGGTAGCTGAGGACGGAACGTGCATAATAGCTATGCCACTGATTGCTCTGATCCCCAGAAAACAAATTCTCTGGGCTCCATGCCAGTGATACAGGCACTGACTAGTAGACATCTGACTAGTGAGCTTTGAAATGCCCTGTTCCTGACCTTTTGACTAGTTTATGATTATTCTTCTTACCCCATCCCAGCTAATTAGTGTGGCCGCAAGAGGAGTGGAATAAGGCCTCGTGAACCCTGTTTACACATTGCTGTTCCGAGACACATTGCAGTAATTGACTGGGGGAGGAAGAAATAACAAAAGAATCTAGAAACATGTGAAAACACCTCCTAACATCCTTAAATTGCAAAATACAGGCAGTGTGTGCAACTTTTCTCTCTTCACATTTTCCGCTCCTGCTTTTAGTGAAGGTGCTGACTATTGTTTGAACAATGAGAAGACCAAAGTCATTGTCTTTGCACCAACCGGCAACACCCACCTCCAACCCATACATTCTGATTCCCTCCCCCTCTCTGACCATTGAACCAGGTTGAACCAGACTTTTCCCAACCTTGTTGCCCTAATTGACTAAAAGGTGAGCTTCTGAACTCATATCCATCACAAATGATTACCTACTTCACCTTTTGTAACATTGTCCATCTCTGAGTATAGAGAGGGTTGTAGAATCAGAGGAGATTACAGAGATAGGGATGGGTGAGGGCATGGAAGGATTTGAAAACAACAATGGGGGGTTTTATAATTGAGGCTGGATGGGAACCAACTTAGGTCAACAAGCACAGGGGTAATTGGTGAAGGAATTTGGTATGAGTTAGAGTTTGGTCAGCAATATTTTGGATGAAAACAGACCCATTGGCCTCCTTTTGTGTTGGACACTTCTATGGTTCCAAGGTTCTTGGAGATCATTTTAACTTTACTCACCAGCAAAAATGGCTGATAGAACTGGCTGGCCATTTTACACCTCAACTGAGAAGAAAATCGGGAGGGATGTAAACCAGGCGGCCAATTTACAATCACCTGCGTTTTGCCCAACTATGAAAGTTTAGGAATCCTATCAGGTTTAGCCTTAAAGATCAGGCAGAGAGAGAGGTTAAACCCGTGCCTGTTGCATAAATATTTTTGTGGGAGCCAAACAGAACGTCTTAAGTCTTGCCAACATTGAGCTGGAAAAGTAAGGGTTTGCTTCTTCGATGACCTTTGCAGCTGAAGTCAGTGATGGGTAAGAGAGATCCAGACTGATCTCCCAGTGCCCCCTGGTCTGCTGGTGCTAATATTATGTAGACTTGGAAACAATATAGACTCGTGCCCATGGCTTCTAGGTTTTGTATTGATGGTGCCTTTAGTTAATAAGGTACTGGGAATTTGCCTAGAAGGAAGAGTCTGGTGGCTTTCCTTCAAGAGGGAGCCTATAAGGACGATAGCTTTATTTACTTTAGTTGGATGGGCCACCAGCATTAGATAATTCAGTAATTTGGCTTTGGAATTACTACCAGATGAAGGGTTGGGAGTCGCTGGACCTAGATCCACTCTGGACCCGGTACGAATGCAGCTTTTGATATCCACACACACATTCTTTGCAGCAGGGTCATTAGATAGTGATCAATAGCTGACGTAAACCCTCCTTGGCCTAAGGGTGCTATTCAATTATCCCTACACTTCATTATTTTGGGCAGTCAGGGATTAATAATGTCTCAGTTTCATGACACCCATCTTTCCAACACTAAAGGAATAGGGAAAACTTGAAACAATGTTCTGAATATTCTCTTCACCAATTTATTAACAACACAAAGTAAACTCCTAACAACAAGTAAAATGTTAAGATAATGTCTTGTCTAAGCGCAAAACTAAAAAGGGTAGGAAAAAAATAATTAAAGCAATTATTCTAATTTGTTAACTAAGGTTCACCTCTGCTCCAACAATGCAAAGAAGTCCTTTTGTAAGGTCCTTGAGATTTAACCAATAAAAGACTTCAGGTCATAGATACCAGCAGCATTTGAATCAACTAGTATTGTCCAAGTTCACAGTAGATTCCAGGCTTTGCTTTTGTTGTACTGCTACACCTGCACTTGAATCAAAGCGTGTAATTTTTAACCTAACCTCTACAAGTATTGTTGTTTACTGTCATGTTGGAGACAGCTTCACTGATATGAAAGAATGTGCTTAATGTAGCGTTAACATACAGGTCAGCTGGGGCAATCCACCATATAGTTTCCCACTATCTATGCTCTTCAACATCTAGCTTTCCTATTGTGCAATTCTTGGCACTTTTCCCTAAATGCAGTAAAGGAATGATTACAAAATAACGGCAGCAGACAATACCTTTGAAATGATAGCCTTTTGAACAATAGAGGTTGAATCACAGGTTAATGTTTGATTCAAACTCAGAAATAACTGCCCTGAACAGTATGATTTCTAGCCAACATTTGGAATTCTGTAAAGGAATTCATGCGGTCACATCGAATGCATCACATTGGAATCAGCTGTGAGTTGGGTGACATAAGGTAAAATGGTACAGTACCTACTGTCAGTTGTGCACACAATGTATGCACACACAGCTAAACTTATACATCAATTTAATGCAGTACTGAAGGAGTGCAGAACTATTGGAAGTGTTCTCTTTCAGTAGGCACTATTCAAAGAAAAGAGGGATGTTCTTCGGTTGCCCAAGCCAATATTTATTCCTCAGCCAACACCTAACAATCAAACATTATTTGATTACTGTTTGTGGGAGCCTGTTGTGAGCAAATTAGCTACCATGTGTTCCTATATTACAACAGTGACTACACTTTGAAAGTACTTCATTGGTTTAAAGTACCTTGGGATGTCCTGAGTTTGTGAAAGGTGCTGTATAAATGCAGGTCTTTTTTTATAACAACTTCCAGTTCCTTAGAGCCCTGCACATACTGGTAGATGCCTCAAAGTACTTTTCATTGAGGAGGGAAAATAGTTACTGAAGAAAGGAAGAAAGTGGAGATGACGGTGAGGACAGAGTGTGGAGTTTTAGGCAGGCATTTGAAAGTAGAGAGGAAGATGGCAAGTGGAGGATTTTGCTCGGGAGCTCCAAAGAGACAAACCATAAGCCCTGATATTTACAGGAAGGTGGAGGAACATGTCTGTGAGCAAGAAACGCGGAAATGTCAGGCGGTCCTGCAAAAGTTAACAGTAGAACCTCATTAACATTTTATTTCTGTTCCCCAGCTGGCTGCCAGTCATATTGAGAGGCTGGGTGGCTGCTTGGCGGGAAAGCTGGTGATAGATGGTCTGCCAAGTTAGGGCCCAGCGTTTTAAGATTGGGGGGAAGGTGGCGGGGAGGCAGACTTGAAGAATGGGAGGGAGGGAGAGATTGCAGCCAAAGTTTTGCTTGAATGCCCAGGGGAAGCGCTCCTCCTCCTCCTGGCCCACAAGCAGTGCTAAAAAAAGGCACTTACTTGCTCCTTCCTGCTTTTAGCTGCCTGGTTTCCAAGGTTCTGGGAAAACCAGCCACTAAACGTTAAACTCAAATGGTTCCTAAAATACGAGGAACAGAACCTCATTGAAATATTACAGTGAGAGAGCTGCTTGGAAGCACTAAAAACCTCTGCTATTAAATCTGATATAGGTGCATTCAAAGTGGGCTAGGATCAGGATTTCATACGTTTACAACTTAACCCCCACCCCCAAGTCACCCCACCGACATCGCCACCCTCACCGCAGCCCCCCCAAACCCCGCCCCACTGACCTTCTCCTACTTGTTATGGGAGGATTTAAAATTTCCCCAAATAAAGTTTGAATGAGCAGACATTAATGGTGGAGTGGAGACAGTGAGAAAGGTGGAGCAACCCACTCTCAGAGGTGCAAAAAATGCACTAGTTACTCAACCTGCCAACAAACCACAGGTGGCAAAAGTCAGCGATGTTTAAAGAGAGCTTCAGCTGCCCTCAGGTCAAATGCTGGAAAATTCCAGCAGACGTTTTACTTCCACTTGTGGTTTTTGGCTACAGATGATTTCAAGGTACAGTTAAGTGCCCTTGGAACATTGTGCTTTCTTAAACAGCTCCTGGCAATGCACTCTTTTCATCACGAGGTGTCTTTGGCAAGATGAGAAGGAAGAGGTGAATTTTGAGGAAGGAGCAAACAGAGTTTCAAGAGAGCAAATAAAAGAAGGTACTCTCAGAGAAAATCTGGCCCTGTCAATAAAGAACTATAAATGTACGTACTATCCTGAACAGCAATGCTTTGGATGCTTCTGTTAGGAGGCTGCCACCATGCCTGGAATAAGAACTGCAACCAACTGCTGCAGCCACCACACATTACCTGTTGCAATGAAAGTCACTGCAGCTGTCAACTTCTTTATCTTGGGCCTCTTCCAGGCTGTCACCAAGAATATCCATAGCAGTTCATACTTCCACTACGCTGGTTTTAATGCTGGTGCCTGGAAGGTCAAGAACAGTGCACCTTCAGGAGTGTTCTCCACCTCATCGCATATTGTAGCAAGGCCCAAGGTATCTGGTGAACCTAGAAAGGGAGGAGAGGGAAAACAGTTAGTAGTTAATGGCACGATGAAGATGTATCAGGTGAGTAGCAGTGCAATGCAGCACCAGATTATGGTCATGCACAGTGCGTGAGTGAGAGAGTTATGCATAAAGAGAGAATGGGAGAATGTCCAAATATCCTGCTGTGCTTGGCCTCCAATCTCACCATCTCCAATGCTGTGTTCTCTCTCTGCCAACTATTCCATTGGCTGTCTCTTCGAACTAGGAAGGGTCCCCTCCTGTCCTTGTTCTCCCCCTTCTGTTGTGTGTAAGTTTCTCCTGCAGGATGAGTGGAAGTGGGTCGTGTGTGCACTGTTGAAGGATTGTGAAGATAGTGAGGATTAGAGTGTAGATAATGCAAGAAAAAAGCATGAGAAAGTATAGTGCGGAAGTAGTTGTAAGGGCAGTAGAAGATTCTGGGTGTGCAAATACAAACAGAAGGAAGTGCAGTGAAATGCTCCATTGCGATTGGAGGGCAGCCTGGGAAGAGGAGAAGGAAGGGTTATTAGTGCTGAGGTGGCTAATGACTGGGGAGCAGATAAGATAGATGTGATGAGGATCAAATCATATGTTGGCAGTCCTTAAGAGGCTGTTACATTCCTGCGCTGTTGGCAGGTCCTGGGTGTGAGGCTGCTAAGATTCAACATAGAAAATAGGAGCAGGAGTAGGCCATTCGGCCCTTCAAGCCTGCTCCGCCATTCATTATGAGCATGGCTGATCATCCAACTCAATAACCTGCTCCCGCTTTCTCCCCATATCCTTTGATCCCATTCACACCAAGAGCTATATCTAACTCCTTCTTGGCCTCTACTACTTTCTGTGGTAGTGAATTCCACAGGCTCACCACTCTGGGTGAAGAAATTTCTCCTTATCTCAGTCCTAAATGGTCTACCCCGTATCCTCAGACTGTGACCCCTGGTTCTGTACTCCCCACCATTGGGAATATCCTTCCTGCATCTACCCTGTCTAGTCCTGTTAGAATTTTATAGGTTTCTATGAGATCCCCCCTCATTCTTCTGAACTCCAGCAAATATAATCCTAACCGACTCAACCTCTCCTCATTTGTCAGTCCCGCCATCCCAGGAACCAGTCTGGTAAACCTTCGCTGCACTCCCTCTATAGCAAGAACATCCTTCCTCAGATAAGGAGACCAAAACTGCACACAATATTCCAGGTGTGGTCTCACCAAGGCCCTGTAAAATTGCAGCAAGACATCCCTGCTCCTGTACTTGAACCCTCTCGCTATGAAGGCCAATATACCAATTGCCTTCTTTACCACCTGCTGCACCTGAATGCTTACCTTCAGCAACTGATTACGAGGACACCCAGGTCTCGTTGCACATTCCCCTCTCTCAATTTATAGCCATTCAGATAATAATCTGCCTTCCTGTTTTTGCTACCAAAGTGGATAACTTCACATTTATCCACATTATGCTGCATCTGCCATGCATTTGCCCACTCACTCAGTTTGTCCAAATCACACTGAAGCATCTCTGCATCCTCCTCATAGCTCACCCTCCCACCCAGCTTTGTGTCATCTGCAAATTTGGAGATATTACATTTAGTTCCCTCATCTAAATCATTAATATATATCGTGAATAGCTGGGGTCCCAGCAGTGATCCCTGCAGTACCCCACTAGTTACTGCCTGCCATTCAGAAAAAGACCCGTTTATTCCTACTCTTTGTTTCCTGCCAATCAATTTTCTATCCTTCTCAATACACTACCCCCAATCCCATGCGCTTTAATTTTACACATTAATCTCTTATGTGGGACTTTGTCAAAAGCCTTCTGAAAGTCCAAATAAACCACATCCACTGGCTCCCCCTCATCAACTCTACTAGTTACATCCTCAAAAAATTCCAGTAGATTTGTCAAGCATGATTTCCCTTTCATAAATCCATGCTGACTCTGTCCGATTCTGCCACTGTTTTCCACATGCTCAGCTATTAAATCTTTTATAATGGACTCTAGAATTTTCCCCACTACCGACGTCAGGCTATAATTCCCTGTTTTCTCTCTACCTCCCTTTTTAAATAGTGGGGTTACATTAACTACCCTCCAATCTGTAGGAACTGTTCCAGGGTCTATGGAATCTCGGAAGATGACCACCAATGCATCCACTATTTCTAGGGCTACTTCCTTAAGTACTCTGGGATGTAGATTATCAGGCTCCGGGGATTTATCGGCCTTCAATCCCATCAATTTCGCCAACACCATTTCCTACTAATACTGATTTCTTTCAGTTCCCCCCTCTCACTAAACCCTGTGTTCCCCAACACTTCTGGTATGTTATTTTAGTCCTCCTTTGTGAAGACAGAACCAAAGTATGTATTTAGTTGGTCAGCCATTTCTTTGTTCCGCATTATAAATTCCCCTGTTTCTGACTGTAAGGGACCTACATTTTGTCTTCACCAATCTTTTTCCCTTCACATACCTATAGAAACTTTTACAGTCAGTGTTTATGTTTCCCGCAAGCTTACACTCGTATTCTATTTTCCCTTCTTAATCAATCCCCTGCTCCTTCTTTGCTGAATTCTAATCTGCTCCCAATCCTCAGGTCTTTTTTTTTCTGGCCAATTTGTATGCCTCTTCCTTGGATCTAATACTATCTCTAATTTTTCTTGTAAGCCATGGTTTGGCCACCTTTCCTGCGCCAGACAGGAATAAACAATTGTTGCAGTTCACCCATGCGCTCTTTGAATGTTTGCCATTGCCTATCCACTGTCATCCCTTTAAGTAACGTTTCACAATCCATCATAGCCAACTTGCACCTCATACCATCGTAGTTTCCTTTATTACGATGCAGGACCCTAGTCTCAGAATCAACTACGTCACTCTCCATCTTGATGAAGAATTCTATCATATTATGGTCGCTCATCCCCAAGGGACCTTGCACAACTAGATTGCCAATTATTCCTTTCTCATTACACAATACCCAGTCTAGGATGGCCTGTTCTCTACGTATTGGTCCAGAAAACCATCCCGTATACACTCCAGGAATTCCTCCTCTACACTATTGTTACTAATTTGATTTGCCCAATCTATACGCAGATTAAAGTCACCCATAATTACAGATGTCCCTTTATTGCATGCTTCTCTAATTTCCTGTTTAATGCCATTCCCAACAGCAGCACTATAGTTTGGGGGTCTATATACAACCCCCACGAACATTTTTTGCCTCTTAGTGTATGGGTCAGCTCTACCCATACAGATTCCACATCGTCTGAGCTAATAGCTTTCCTCACTATTGCGTTAATTTCCTCTTTAACCAGCAATGCAACTCCACTGCCTTTTCCCTTTTGTCTGTCCTTCCTAAACACTGAATGCCCCTGGATGTTCAGTTTCCATCCCCTGGTCACCCTGCAGCCATCTCTCCGTAATCCTGACTATATCATACCTGTTTACATCTATTTGAGTGCTTAATTCATCCACTTTATTGTGAATGTTCCTTGCATTAAGTCACAAAGCCTTAAGGCTTGTCTTTTTAGCATTACTTGTCCTGTTCCCACTACTTTTCACTGAGGCCCTGTTTGATTCTTGCCCTTGATTTCTCTGCCTATCACTTTTCATATTCCCCTTTCTCTCTCTTGTTCTTGTCCTTGATTCCCCCCTCTCTGACTCCTTGCCTGGGTTCCCATCCCCCTGCCATTTTAGTTTAAACCCTCCTCAACCACCCTAGCAAATAATCCCCCTTGGACATCAGTCCCGGTCCTGCCCAGGTGTAACCCGCCCAGTTTGTACTGGTCCTACCTCCCCCAGAACCGGTCCCAATGTCCCAGGAATCTGAAACCCTCGCCCTCGCACCATCTCTTCAGCCACGTATTCATCCGATATATCCTGCTATTCCTACTCTGGCTAGAATGTGGTACTGGTAGTAATCCTGAGATCACTACCTTTGCGGTCCTACTTTTCAACTTACTTCCTAACTCCCTAAAAAGGTCTGCCACCTCTCTCTATTGTTGTTGGCAAATTTACTGGGGTACCCAATACCCAAAGCGAAGAGGACCTTCTTCTTGCTGCTTACTTGCTGTATCTGTACAACCATTGAATCTCCAGAATGTCTGAAGGCCCTGAATGAAATAATTCCGTCAGCAGATTCAGAAATTGCCACATACCAGCATTGAAAACTGCACCTCCCTTTTAAGAAGTCCACATTGTCTTTAGTGCAAGGCTTTGCTGGAAACATTATTCTCCCAATCAGTGAGTGCCCAGCGGAATTGTGATGCCTACTGGCCAGTTGCCAATTACCTTCAAATGAGGCCTGACCATGGAAATACTGCCTCATCCACACCACAATCAATTACCGCTTCCCCGCAAAATTGACCTCACTGATTTTCCGGATCTCCCAATATATAGAAAGAAAGAACTTATATTTATATAGCACCTATCAAGGACAACGCAAAGCACTTCACAGCCAGTGAGTTACTTTTGAGGCCTAGAATGACCAATGGTCTGGTGGGATATTAACACCAGACCGCTGCATATCTTTTAAAACTGCCATGGGGTGGTGAGTAATGATAGTTAACATGCACCTAACAGACAAATGGGGCCTTATAAACACATCACAGCCTAACTCTCCAACACTTTGAATCAAATTGAATGGTGAATATGCAAGGAGAAGCTGGGAATTTGAAGAGAGGAGGTGCAGAGAGCTGGCTTAACAGTTTATTGAAAAACATAATTGCACATGATTACTCAGGGCAAGGCTGCATTCTCTAATTAACAACTCAAAGGCACATACAGATACTCTTGTCTGATTGAAAGCAAGGCGGCTGCTTAGATTTGCAATAAAACTCACTGCACGGTTCGCCTGCTGTCTGTACTGCACCCAGCCATGACGTATAGCTTGCTTACTAGCTTCTATGTGTGAAGAATTCTCATTGGCAGGCTGTCAGTACCAAAGGAACTGTAACCAAGCATTAGTCACCCATGACCTTTCGCAGACAAGGGAGACAATAAGAAGGGAAAAAGGTGTACTAGCTCTTTGATAGAGTTTACATGCAGGTGAGATTTAAATAATCTGGTGCGTGAAGAAATCTTGCCCCTTGTATTCTCTGTACTGAAGATATTTTATTTTGCTTGCAGAAGAGACTGATATGAGTAATAAATGGGTTGTGTACTTATCACGGTGACCGCCCTTCTTTACTCCTAAACTGCTACCAATCACATGATACACAGCCCAAGGACAAAGACTGGAGCTAAGTACCATAATCTCTAAGTACATACAATTTACTGACTGATAGCAATCTCAGCTGCAAACAAAGTTGATTCTCTTCAAAATAAATGGTGTGAGAAACATATTTTTCAAGGTAGATTGTTTCAGCTCATACCTATTCTTAGTTAACTGCCCTTTCACATTTCCAATGCCTGAGTAGTATCTGCTGATTCCAAACCTACCCCCTTTAAATGGTGCAGCGAAATTCAGCAACAATACACAAACTGCACATTCAATCTTCAGATTGCACAGTTTTGATGAAGGTAACTTTAATTTTACTGTGCGTGTGTGAGTCTCACCCAAGCACAGCTAGTAAGTCACATTTGAAATGTTGGCATTCTACGTGCTAACTTCCCCTGATATCAAATAAAGGCCCACACAGGCCAGTAATGTGGAACATGAGCATAGCTAAAATGAAAGACATAGTCCACATGATACAGCAGAATTTATGTTCCATGGCAATTTCAGTCAGGGGCAAGAAACAAAGCAGGAATGTGCTATTGCTTTTAACAGCAGGAGTGTCGGGTTGCTTATGCTAATCAACATCACAGATTCGTGGATTATGTCTACTCAGTCGCAAGTTTCTGCCATGGGTCTTCATGTGATTGAACAGGCTGATTCTCGACCCGCAGGTCTTTGGACACATGGGGCAGGACGTCCCACTGCTTCCTTTTCTTCTCTGCCATCGCTCTGCTTTATCAATAAGAAGTTGTGACTCAAGGTATGATACAGCTTGATGGACAGTTGCTGCCATTTTGAACAATTCTGAACAAGCTGCTCCCAATCATTAATGCCAATGCTGCTGCGCTTCATGGAGAGCTTCAGATCGAGTGTCTTTGAAGCATTTTCTTTGTCCTTTCCTGGAAAGTTGGCCATTTTAGAGCTGAAACAGGACCTGGTGGTTTTCAGCCATTCAAACAGTGTCCAGTCCATGGAAATTGATTTTGCAGGAGTTTTACCTGAATGCTTGCTGGCTTCAAGAAGGACACTAGCGTTTGTTTGACGCTCTTCCCATTGAACCCAAAGGATGCGGCGGAGGTACTGCTGATGGAATTTCTCTGGCGCTCATATATAGCACTGATACACAGTTGAGGTCTCAGTGAAGTCCGGGATTGTGATGATGACAACTGCTCTGTACACTAGAGCTTTGGTTTATTTGTGGAAGTCTTTCTTGTCAAACTCTCGCTACTGTAGTTTGTAGAAGGCTGAGCTGATGCAACTGATCCAGTGTTGGATCTCTGTCATTGGTGGCCTTTTGAGAGAGGTGGCTGCCAAGGTATGGGAAGTGCTGAACATATTTCAGAGTCTCTCCTTCAACACACATGGGAGGTGGAATATTTGGCTGATCAAGTCTGCATTGATATATAAGTTTTGTTTTGGCAGCATTCAAGGACAGGCTGAGTTTCTTTTATGCAGAATTGAACAGATTGAGTGTCTTGCAAATCTGATGCAGAGTGGACAATGACACTGCAGTCATCTGCAAACTGTAGAACATGTACTTTTTTAGTGGTCAGTTTAGTTTTGGCACAGAGGCGACTGAGGTTAAAAGGTTTTCCACCAAGACAGTATTTAATGCTGACACCAGCGGGGAGTTTTTCTTTGCTGCAGTGAAAAACCGCTGCCAGGTACATTGTAAGTAGTATGGGAGCTACCACACAGGGTTGCTTGACCTCAATCCGGATTTTGAAGGCATCTCTTTCACACTCAAGATAGTCAGCCATGTCATCATGAAGCAATTGCAGGATTGTGATGAAGTTTCTTGGCTTCTAAACCATTGAAGCACAATCCACAGAGCTTCGCAATTTACTGAGTCAAATGCTTTGGTTAGGTTGACTGATGTGATGAAGCATTCCTGGCGTTTTTCTCAACATTTTTCTTGGACTTGCCTGGCAACAAAGATCCTCTGGAAGGCCTAAAGCCACACTGTGCTCCTGGGGCGATTTCCTCAGCCATAGGAAGTAGATGATTCAGGAGAATTCGTGTCAGGATTTTCCCTGCTGTGGACAAGAGAGAAATACCTTGATAGTTCCGACAGTATGATCTATCTCCCTTCTTAACAGTTACAATTGTTGTTTTATGAAGTCAAGGGGGTAGGGGGTGGTTGGGGGAGGCCGGGGTGGGGGGGCGGGAGATTTCTTTTTCTGCCCAAATCCAAAGGGTGAGTGCATGGTATCTTGATGTGAGCAAACATCTGTCAGTTTTGAAGATTTCAGTTGGAATACCATCAGGTATTCCAAAGTAGACCTTGTTGTTTTTCATCTGTTTGATTGCTTAAAAAACTCTCCCATCTGGTTTACCGATGGATTTTAGGGACATCTGTTTTCTTCTTTCATGGAATGCGGGCATCACTAGAAAGGCCAGCATTTGTTGCCCAATCTCTAATTGCCCTTGTTAAATGGCTTGCTAGGCTATTTCAGAAGGCAATTAAGAGGCAAGCACATTGCTCTGGGTCTGAAGTCACACCTACACCAGATTGAGTAAGGATGGCAGTTTCCTTCTCTAAATGGCATTAATGAACTAGATGGGATTTTACAACAATTGATGATAGTTGTCATCGTCACCATTACTGAGACTAGCTTTATTAATTCAATTTAAATCCCACCAGCTGATGTCGTGTAATTTGAACCCATGTTCCCAGAGCATTAGCTTGGACTCTGTATTACTTGTCCAGTGACATTGCAACTACTATTTTGTTTGAGCCCATTCTGAAATTGAGTTGGATGTGCGAAGGTTTTCCAGATTGGTCATGAGCTGCACTTGGAATTCTTGTCTTCGGTCAGGCTGTTTCAAGGCTGAGACATTGATCTTCTTCCTCTTGGACTTTTGGGCCTTGCGATGTTTGGTGCCAAGTGGATGTTCACCATTGATTGAATATGTCAATGATCTGTTCAACAGGCATGGATACCCTGCATGGATTGAGTGATACAGACATCACTTGGATCTTTGACTCGAACAATAACATAATCCAGGAGGTGCCAGTGCTTTGATCTAGGATACGTCCATATGGTTTTGTATTTGTCCTTCTGGTAGAAGAGGTGTAGGTTGTAATGAGGCCATGTTGAACACACATTGTCAGCAGGAGAACACCATTTGCATTGGTTTGTCCCACCCCATTTTTCCCAATGGTTCCACTCAAGATATTGGAGTCTGTCATTAAACTCCCCCAGAAAAATTAGCCATGATCTTTTGAATGGTGGAGTGTGCTCAAAGGGCTGAATGGCCTACTCCTGCTCCAATCTGTTATATTCTTATGTTCATTTGGAGTTATGCATATGGAATATCTGATGAGGATTCGTCCTGATGGTGCCACATTGGCACGACATTATTAGTGACTATGCATGCTACGGCTTTGATCTGACTGATTCTCCATTTTAAAAGTGTTCCCAACAATTCTTTCAACAAACATCCCAGAAGTGGAATGGGACTGCATGACAATATATTGGTCATGTATTCAGTAATTCTGCAACTGCATGATTATTTGCATCAAATCTCACTTGTTATTTCAGAAGAAAATAAATGTGTTGCCTATTGTTACAACCCCTGCAATTACTGATGCTTCAGGCTCATTGAGTATGACTTTACACCTTTAAGTACTTTGTTTGCAGATGCAACTGCTATGCTGTTTGAATATGCCAGCAGGCTTTTCAGGGTTAACCCTTCTGGATAATGTTCCATTATTTTAAAAAGTACGACAGCCAAAGGAACAACAATGAGTACACCAATGTTGCAGAAATGCAGTCATTTAACATTGCTTCCCTTGATGGTTCAGTTTTACAAATGCATTAAAAATTTTGAAACAGAGTCATTCAAACCAACAAGACCTTAGATTTCACTTCAAACCCTGGACTGTGCTGAATTAGCTCAATTCTGCTGCGATAGCTACCTTTTGACCTTAATCATACCTAGCCTATAGGCAGCAGAGGGGAAATCAGCAAGGGCTTCCACCTCTGGTTGCTATCAATGACATCTATTGGAAAATGAGAGCTTATCGAGAGTGAAGATAATGGGCGGAATCGTCCCAGATTTGCACTAAGTGCAGTAGTGGCAGGAAAAATGACGTTTTTCTTGCCAGCCACAATGGGGGCTTCTCACACCCTATCGGCCCAAACCCACCGCATTAATTATGCATTCCCAGGAAACACACCGTTTCGATGGCGGGCGGGCTCTCATTTGCCCATCACTTCACTGCTTCATCACGCTGGGCGCCACATTTCACGTACAGCCGTGTGCACACCACTCAGTGCTTCCAGCCCAGGACTGCTGCAAAGAAGACATGACCCCAAAAGGCAAGAAAACTGCAGCCCCAGGTTTAGTGATGCGTCCCTTGTGCACCTTTTGGACACTATGGATGCCTGCTGTGATGTCCTCTGCCTTCGCTTTGGCCACAGGAGGGGATGGAACATTACCACTCCAGCTTGGTAGGCGATGGTAGTGGTGATCAATGCCAACGTTGCACAGAAGAGGTTGGCCATCCAATGCAGATAGAGGATGAACGACCTCAAGGTAGGTAAACAAACCCTGAAGTCCTGAGTGACATGCAGCCCGCCAAGTGCACACCTTATATATGCTGTTGTGAAACATTTCGGCGTGTTTTCCCGCTGACACGGGTGGACGATCCAGCGTGGGGGAATGATTCCGGCGGGATGGCCTTATAATGATATGCAGACGTATTCCAAGAGGTTCCCGACGTTCAATGGCATCACCATCGATGGACTGAGCAGATGATCACAAACTGGCTTCATGATGTTGTGAAACTGATTTTTGGCCTTCTTGCCATATTGCCCGCTCACATTGCCGAACACGACCGACGCCAATGGGCACGGAAAATTCCACCCAATATCAGGCTGCTTGTTATTGCTGTTGTGGTAAAATTCAGTGGGCTTGACTCGTACATGAAGAGATGCATCTTGGATCAGGCCAATGGCCGGTCACAGGAGCCTATGGAGCTGTATCTCTGTATGACTCAAGGTCTTCAGCAGGAGAGAGATAAAGAAAAACTCTACTGATACAGTCCAACCTAGCTGGCTAATAAAAGGGAATGCTGTATCTACAGAGGGACACTGTAAGTTTCATTCATTCCATTTTGATACTGCAAATAAAACAAATACAAATATGTGCATTTGCTAAAAGCTGTGCATCCCAACTTTCATTTCTTTTCAGGTGTCCAGGGATTGCACACACAGCCAACAGATCGAAAACAATATTGTTATGACTGAACTCAGCACTTAGCTCCCATTTAAAGTTACAACAGCTGCTATTTTATATCTGTGACAAAAATGCAATTTCCATGCAAAAAGCAAAAAACAAATTTAGTCAAGGTGCATTCGAAAGCTGGTGTGCAGACACAGTGGCCCTGAAAATTTATGGAGTGGGATAAGTTCTCCTGGTTTTCCATCATAGCGCTGGGATTATCACCAGTCTATTTGGCAAAGTTACAGCAAGAGACCAAGAGAACCACCCACACCAGGATTTTGGGGCTAATTCCCAATTGAAGCAACTCTCTCTCTCCTGATTTTAGTGCTACATATCTCTGCTGATTAAAAAACTTGGAGTTAGGCTAATAGATGCAGGGGAAGAAAATTTAAAACCAACATTGAGCAACAGGACCGAAGTGAAAAAGGGGCATTAGAACTTATCATAGCACTAAACATACTTATAAAATTAACACCCACAAAGCAGGGACAGGTTGGTTGGGGTTTAGGTATGCCCGTTAAGATGACTTCTTAATGTGCAAAATGAATTTCGTAGCATCTATCACATGGTACAAATGGAAATTCACTCAGGTTTGATTTCAGCCCAGACTGACACTTATAGGGATCCTTGGTGAAATGCTAATGGGCAGACTCAGTCCTGATCCTGGTTGGGCTAGGGTCCACTGTTAAAAAAAAAACAGAAATAAGTTTTAAATTCAGAATCTTACTTAGCGAAGGCAGTATCAACTTCCCACTTGATATTCAGAACTCAGTCCAAAACATGTAACAAAAATGTTACTCATATAAAGCTATTTTACTGGTTGAAATTCACACCTCATTCAAAAGAAGCTGCCTTAGTGCAAAATGCTTTTGGTTCCAGGGTTTTGGGAATAGAACACCAAATGAACGAGACAGGGGAAGCCTTAAAACACCTGTAAGCTGTAGCAATTATGATTGCAACATTTGAGTCACTGCAATAAACACATTAGTTCACACACATTCATTTTATAATTGACAAAGCCTCAGTTGAGTTGTGTCAATTCCTTCCTTGTGCTAGACAGATTGGTACTGTGTCAAGCTGAGTGCAAAGGATTTACTGCACTGAGGTGTACATGAGGTGTACATCAACAATCGAACATTGTATTGAAGAATAGCAATCTAAATTAGCAAGTCTACAATTATATCTGAGCTTTATCAGAGATGTGTGTTTATGTGGATGGGTGGAGGACCCAATATTTGTTTTAATAACTACTAATACCTGTTGTAACTTTATCATTAACCACTCGTACTATGCGGTCTTTCCATTTTGCTGCATGAAGAGCTTTACAAAACACATATGTCAGTTTTTAATGTCTCATCACCTAAATCGCAACTCAGACCATGCGTCATCCTTTCAGTACTGCAATGACGTGTCAGCCGAGATTATGTTCTCAAGTCTGTAGTGGGGCCCTGAACATGCTCTCCTGACTCTAAAATAGAATACTGTCACTGAGCCAAGCTGACACTTGAAAAAGATTAGATGGAACTTCTGGAGTACATAAGCACATTTCTTCATTTGGTTACTGAATTGTCATTATTATTGTCACTATTATTCATTTGTTCATATTAATGTAACTTATCATGCAAATTAGAGGATAAGCATTTAATACACTACATACCAGTTGTTTTGCACACACCTTCAATCCTTGCAATTCTACTTCCTCCTAAATAAATCTACTTACTTCCTCATATATATAGTGAGTTGCTACTTGTTAAATGGTCACCCTTAGGAGTTTTAGCTTTAGACTGTTCGCTAGCCCTGTTCCTATGGCATTGAGTCTGCTTGAGATGTCCAGATTAGTACAATTCATGGTTAATAGCAAGAAAATACAACTATTAAAGGTGCTATATAAATGTAAATCATTCATTTTCTTTCTTCTGGCATAAATTGGAATGAAATATATGGCATTTAAGTAAATGTTGTTATGGAAAATGTTTGCTTGTTAAGATTATTCGGGATATAGGTCCGTTGAGAAATGTGGCTTTTAATTCTAACAATGACAACAAACTATCAAACTCATGCCTATTTGAAGCTGGCATCCACATAGTGAAAAGAATCAGACAGGACTTGAATATATATATATATATAAAAATATATTCATAACCTCAAGCTGCCCCAAAGGGCTTTGCTTTATTTAATTTAGGGATACAGGGGTTTCCAGTTGAGTCCATGAATCTTGAGTAATTTTTAAATTCTGTGGCCTGAGGCTATTGAAACCAACTAATTGTGTTGTCTCCTTTACAGGTCTTGTGGAGATTGGCAAAATAATTGGAAATGAGAGATGGAAGCTGAGACTTCCTTGGGGAGTATGGTAAAAATTACGTCCAGCAGAAGCATTTCAACTGGTGGAAGCTTGGTGAATGGGCCTGAAAAATTGGCTATTTACAGCGTTTCTGCAGATCTCCAGCTGAAGTAATGGCAGATGTTTGGGGAGAAACCTCCTTTGCTCACAGACCATCTAGTTTCTTAACTGTCGGCATTGTTTATCACCCACCTGCCTATCCCACCCCCTTCCCCTTGGTTCCAAGCCTGAATGACAGTCAGGGTTATAGATTTTAGTGATAACATTCCTCTAAAACAGAATATGTTACAGTCTAACAAGGATGGAGGTGCAGAAGAGATATAAGAACAGAAAGACCTTTTGCTGGATACCAGCTGGTGCAGTTTTATGGGTTTATGCTGTTGTACCCAAAATGTGACAGGAAAATATGGCTTAGGACGTGGCTGAAGATCAAAGTAAGGTTTGTCATGTCTTGATCAAATGGGTCTATGCACATAAATGAGGGGAAATGAAAAGCAAGTACACCTGTGCACTGAATGTATGGAATTAGAACATGGGCTGCAGAATCTGGTGGAACAGACACCATCTGCTCTGAGAATGCAGCTGATCACTTTATTACCCAAAGGTGCACATTACTGCTTGCTTTAGAAGCAAGATGATCGTTCACATGTAATCATTGGTTGCAGCACTGGTGGTTTTACATCTAAATATTGAGTCATTTGAATGAGTTTAATTCGTAGTAATATTAGTTAATTGGAAATTACTTGAGTAGATTGTCAGAAGAACTTCTCGTCAGAGGTTTTTTCACGTTGTCTGCTATCAGTCCTGTTCAAAACCTCCTGCAATTGCATGTTGACTTGGGGTGGGTTCAATGGCAAATTTGGAGTGTGAATTTATTATTTTTCTCTTTTTCATGAAGTACCAAACATATCAATATTGATTAGTGGTCCAGTGTTCTGTGTTGCTCCATTTCAAAACCTACAAAGTGTGTTTTCTCTCCCAGCTCTCCAAAAGTTCTTGCTCCTGATAGAGTATAATTCCCTGTGGTCAACTACCTCCTGGAACCCTCACCCAATTTGCCTATTTTCATCAATAACTCCGGTAGCAATTAATGGATAACCATCAGAAGAGGTCTGGGTGGATACAACTACAGCAGTACTCAAAAAAAAAACACCAGCCAGGACAATGCAACCCTTTTAAGTTAGCACTTCACCCAGAATCCATCCCCTCCACTGCTGGCATACCATGGCTGCATGTGTACTACCTGCACATTGCACTACAGCAACTTGCCAAGGCTCCTTTGGCAACATCTCCCAAACCTGCGACTTCAGTAGACCAACAGCAGCATTAGATGCATGGAAATACCACCATCTCTAAATTTCCCTCCTAGTCACTCACCTTCTTGACATGAACATATATCACTGTTACTTCATCATCGCTCGGCCAGAATCCTAGAACGCCATGCCTAACAATATTGTGGGAGCACTTAGCTACATGGACTGCAGCATTTCAAGAAGGTGGCCCAACACTACCTTCTCAAAGACAAGTAAGAGCGGACAATAAATGTCGGTCTTGTCAACAACACAAAATCCTGAAAATTAATTAAGGAAAGAAAGGAAGAATAAGAGGCCTTTTCCAAGTGTTATGTCTGTGTTCTGTATTTCTCTAGTGGTGGAAATGTGTCGGTATTCCCTGGATGTCTAGTAGTTCGTTCATTTTCAGAAAGTTGTTCCCTGCCAGTGAAGTTGAGGGAACTCTGTGTCGACATTTTATCAAGGCCCCTGGAGATGTTCCTTGGTGATCTGGTGCATATGTGTATCTTGCTACTCTGTGGGACGTTGCTGCACTGCCTAGTCATTTGTGGAAGTTTTTGAGCTATGTCTGCTGCCCGCCTATTTTATATTAGACTATTTAATCATAAAATGGCCTGAGCCTAAATTCAAATTATAAATTTTGTTCAGTGTTTAGTAAGTTCCATAATAACAACTCACATAAGTTTAAAAGCAACGCAGTTATGCTATTAAAGCTGTGTAAAAATTGTGCATATCTTTTTGAAAGTATTTCAGCCATAGATTTACAGAGGGTATTGTGTTACAACGTGGAACAGAAATACATCTTCTTACACTGAACAATGTTTATTTTAAGGGATTGGTTCTGTATTTTGTACTGCCTGTCACAAACTGTAAAATTAAAGAGGAAGACCAGTAGTACTTTCTCAAACAAGAATCAATTAGACCCTTCTTGCCTCAAAAAGTGCTACTTGAATTTTCACTCCATGAAATTAAATCAAATGGCTAATTTTAAAGTGTTACATGGTATCTTCATTTGTGAAATTCCTCATTGTGTTCACTTGTCTGGGAAGGGTATGTGGATACATTGTTCATGTGTAATCTCAGATTGTAATGTGATAGCCAATTGTTGTCATGTATTAAAGTAAATTGAGTGCTATGTGTGAAAACCTCAGGGATTCCTGTTAAATGCTCCAGGATATCATCCCCATTATTTGTAAGGGGAGATTGTTAAATCATCTGCTTTTCCACATCAGAAAAAAATTTCCCTTCTAAAAGAAATTAAGGGAGATAAAAGTTAAATCTTTCTTTGCTTCTTTAGTTGCCACCAGTTCTTTGAAAGGTGTCAAACTCCTTCCCTAAGAAATATGTGAAAGGCTTTTTCATTCTGTGAGAAGACGAAAACTAATTCTTGGACAAGCTAGGTATATTAATTATGCTATTTTAAATGTTAT
Organism: Cetorhinus maximus; assembly: GCF_964194155.1. Taxonomy (NCBI): domain Eukaryota; kingdom Metazoa; phylum Chordata; class Chondrichthyes; order Lamniformes; family Cetorhinidae; genus Cetorhinus; species Cetorhinus maximus. The sequence goes on along the minus strand of NC_135892.1, from coordinate 82,728,619 downwards.
AGTACTATGCCCAATATCTGTGCTTCCATATATCATTTACGCATGAGGCAATCAGATTGATTGTTCGAGATCGATAATGAATCATGTGGAATATTGTCTGCCTAGGAAAACATTATCAGGCAAATTGATCAAGAAAACATAGTTTTAGAAATACCAAATTATAACATTGTCTTCTCTCATTCTCAGCATTGCCCTCTGTTACTATAATCACTAATTCATCCACACAATGTAGCTAAGGTCCATTAAATTGCCTCTTCCAGTTTTCTGACGTGAAGGCTGTGGTTCAAGTTGGATATAGTTCCATGGGTCCTCCAAATACCTTGCTAGAGTGACAATTAGCTCTCCTCTTAGACCAAGCCTTTGGTCATCCCTTGTAACCATTCCTACACCTTCATTACACCTTTGTGAAGCACCTTGGGACATTTTTTCTAAACTAAAGATAGTATGTAAATGCAGGTTGTTGCTATTATTGTTAGGCAGTCAATATTGGTAATATATTTGCTCAAATAAAGTACCACTTTCAAGACTGACCTTGTCCTGATCAGCATTCAACTGGGATCACTGGATATTGAAGAGCTGTTGAAACGCTTGTCTATTTTCCCCTATTTAGCTCAGTGGTGCTGGGGCCAGTTGCAATTCTTCAACCACTGAACCTGCTAAGATTACCTAACTTGTCACAGAGCAGGGATCAAGCCATGACATCACTGGTCCAGTTCAACTCAAGGCAGTTTACTAATCAAAATGTTATTGGGAGCCATTGATGATATTGGTAAGAAAGATTAAAATGCTGAGTTGAGTTAGTAGGAGTATAGTGCCCTCTGCACAGTCAAAAGTGATATGTTCTTTCTTGTTCAAAACAGGTCTTTGGAGTGAGATTGCCTGTCTGAAGTGATCTTTGTGCTTTGGACTGATGTCCACTGGGAGCAGAGCAAAAACGCCAGCAACTCATTTCACATGTACAGAAAGAATTATTCCTGTTTACATTGGAAATAAAAATAGATACCTCATGGGAAGGTGCCAGCCCTTTGGCAGATATTGTGCATAGTCTGTAGCAGTAATTCCAGTCACTCTGGTACAGCAGGCACATATAATTACTTAAATTACTCTTGTGATAATGTTTACATGGGCATTTCTACTTCAGTCACTGCCCATGTAAACATGCCTTCCTGCCCTACATCCAAAGTGCTAAAGTTTCTCTTACAGTATCAAGCAATTCTATCCAGGGTTGGGACTGAGGCTACATTTTAACCAAATATATTTCTTTGCGAACCCTAGAAGCAAATACTACCAATGGACTGCTTACCCTTGAACTTTACTTATTAGTTGCTGTTGCCAAAAGTCAGGAGTCAGGGACACTGAGACTGGACATTGTAATGTCCTTTAATTTCTGCGAGTTGTGTTAGTACTGTACTGACTGGAATGAAGACTTCCCTGTGACCAGTAGTAATCTACAAAGAAGGATAATCTAGCGCTTCTGCTCTCTTGATGGGGTATTGAGCTCAAAAGGATTGTAAATTGTAGAAACAGGACTACATTGCTGACAGGGATACAGATAGGACTACAAGATTGTGGTGCTGATCCCCAATCAACAATCCCTTATTGTGAGTGCAAAGTTGATCCTAAAATGACTTTCAAGCCATTATTTGAGCGTCAGCTGTGACTCAGTTGTTAACCCTTTTATCTCTGAGTCCAAAAGTTGTGGGTTCAAGTCCCCCTCCAGAGAATTAAACACAAGAATCAAGGTTGACTTCCAGTGTCCTAATGAGGGACCGCTGCACTGGTGGAGTGTGTCCTTCAGATGAGATGTTAAACTGAGGCCCCATCCATCCTCTCAGGTGGATGCAAAAGATCCCTTAACACAATTTAGAAGAAGAGCAGGGGACTTATCCCTAGTGTCCTGGACAATATTACTTTCTCCATAAACCCCGGTCACAAGAACAAACTATCTGGTCATTATCACATTACTATTTATGAGAGCTTGCTGCATTCAAATTGGCTGCCATACATTACCACAGTGGCTGCACTTCAAAAAAATACTTCATTGGCTGTAAAACACTTTGGGATGTCCGGTGGTCTTGAAAGGTGCCATATAAATGCAAGTCTTTCTTTCATATTTTTTACTTAGGCATGGGCTGACAATATAATACTACCCCTGGTCAGGCAGCATCTAGAATCAAAGCTAACATTTCAGGTCGATGACCTTTTACATGACATGCTGAGTATTTCCAGTATTTTCTGTTTTTGTTTCAGATTTCCAGCATCTGCTGTAATTTGCTTTTGCTCCTCCCCCTAACTGGTTACCAATAGCAAGTTGCATTCTGAAAGGCCACAAGGATCAGAATTGGAAAATATATACACTGGTAACGCAGTGAGTGCTTTTCTGAAATTTGCAATGAGGTAATGTTACAGGATCTACAACGGGGAGGCAGTTTTGCATTCAGGAAATGCAGAAGAATGGGTTTCCCTCATTTTCTGCTGAATTTAATGGCAGGATCTAGTTAACCTTTTTTGTCTGTTTTCAGCCAGCCAGATTGAGAGGCTGCCTGGCTGTCTGGTGGATAGTTCTTTGGAACCAAGTTACTACCTGGGAGAGGGGAGGAGAGAGGGAGGGATCGGAATTAGGCACAGGATGATGAGTGAAATTGTAGGCCTGAGTTTAAGAGAACATTGTAGGTTGATGTTGGGCTGGGGGGGTGTTGGGGGTTCAAAATCGAATGAGTCAGTTTTGTGGGGCAGAGGGGAGTAGATCGGAAGGCCAGTCTCAGGGTTAAGGGAGGGTCAGAAGCCAGTTTCGTGGAAGTGGTTGTAAGGGTCAGTGTTTGGCGGGGGTGGGGGGAGTGGAGATTGGTGGCTTGCATTGGTTAGGTGAGTATGAGATTAGAGGCCGGTGTTGGAGGAGGTGAGATTAGAGGCTGCTGTTGGGTTTTTGTGTAGGGAGAGATCCAAGGCCAGTGTTGTTTAAATAGAGATCAGAGGAGAAGGGCTGGAGTGAGTGTTGAGGGATGGAGAGGGAGACTGAAGGCTGCTGTTGGGATTGGAGGGAGATTAGAAAATTCAGTGGGTGAGATCAGATAGGCCAGCGGAGATCGGAGTGAAATACAGTGGAGGGAGGGAGAGATTAGATAAAGGGGAGATTGTAGCTTGGAGGAAGATCAGATTGCGGAAGGGTGTCTGATTGCAGGGTTGGACAGAGGGGAAGTAGTTTAGTTTGTGGGGTTGGGGTTGAGTTATGTATTCCTGCTCCTTCTGGCCCACAAGCAGTGCTTGAAAGGCACTTCCCTCTTCCATGCAGTAGTCCTTGCCTCCCATTAGTTGCGTTGTTCCTGAGACCCAGGAAAAGCAGTTGGCCAGGGTTAAAGCTAAAATGGAGAAAAAGATCTGCAGTACACAGCCTCATTAAAATATTTAAATGAGTCATTCATCTCCTGGGAACAGCTTGGTTGCCCCGTCACTCCTCTGGTAAAATCAGAAGTGGGCCAGTTTGGGGGTTACCACCCCCATCCCCAGTGCCAGTCCTGCCCACATTATTCAAACCCATTTATTTTAGGGGGTTAAAATTCCCTCCAATATAGCCATCATATGAGATGGCTCTATTCCCCACAACTAACATCTCTTGACTTGATAAATCACAGAATTTCACTATTCTTTTAATTAAGTAATTAGGCCTTCTGCGAATAGCTGAGCAGGATAGAGAGGTCTCTGATCCAATCCCCAGTGTGTGCTGAGTTAGTTCATCTCATGATGATAGGAACATTACCATTAGCCTCAGTACCCCTGCCCTGGAGGAGAGTCAGTCAGGATTCACGCTCTGGATCATTGTCCAGTGACTCCTGGTTAGAAAGTGCTTGATGTGTAAAGACAGGATCAGGGTCGTCAGTGATATTTCCCCAACAGCCTGCTTTTTCTCCTCCTTGCTTTCTGTATGTGTGGAACATTAGAGAAATGCAAGGTATTGCTGTATTCCTGCCAACGTTCAAGTGGACAGCTTGTATGGCAAGGCTGCTGAAAGCAAACTGTGCCCCAGCATGAATCAGCACCTTGGGAAATGAGGGGAGCAGTTCAATGAACTGAACTCTGAAACTGCTTTTAGTCATACAGCAATTGGTGACTCAATCAATTGGATTTACTGAAAAAACTATGTATTACTGGAATAGAAAAAAGATCAAATACAATTTCAGTCATTCGACCATGTGCATGTGTGCCCAACCAGCCTCCGTGAACTAATAAGAGCTCTAAAGCAACATAGAAATCACACATTAATGTGGTAATGTGCACATTAGTCATGAAGGGAAGAGTAAGCCAAGGGACAGACATAAGTTTGCAGGCAACAGAGCAGTTCAGCACCCTGTGGCACAGCTGCTGAAGTGGAGGTTACATAGTATTGTATAGAAATTACAATGCAGGAACACATTGGGCATGATTTTCCAGCCCCAACGCTGGTGGGCATTGTCACGGGCAGGACAGGAAAATTTGGCGAGCCGCAACGGAACTGGAACTGTCTTTTTTGTAAATGGACACCTGCCTTGCTTTGATGGCTGCCAAAGGGTCAAGTGACCTTTGCAACTGCAACACAAGCTATCTTAAGCTTCTGGGAAGGTCCCAATTGAGTCATCCTGGGTGGAGGTCTTCCCCTTTGAATGGACTTGGCCAGACAATACCCCTCTATGGACTTCACACTTGCCACTGTTTGTGGTTTATTCCAAACACAGAGGGTGGAATCATGCGGTTCCATTGGTGGCAAAGATTATGGTGGGCAGGGGGACAATTCGGCGTGAGGGACAGAAATCGGTTTCACGCCAGCGTGAAAGCACAGTGGGATCATCCGATGGTGTCCACCATGGCAGAGCACAAATCCCACTGGAGGCCAATGTAAACCTGATTGTATCCCAGTAATGGGATGCAAAGTAAGGCCCGACCAGAATTGTCCCCCACGCCCGAATTACCATTACTCAGGCAGGAAAACACACTGGCCCAGAAAAAGTCTGGACCAGAGTGACATGCTGAAGTTAAGACTCGCCTTTTGGGCCTTGCTCAGATTGTGGACATCCAAGGAGAAGAAGATGCTGGAGGCCTACAGCTACCGGACCTGGAGGAACATGTGCATTGCATGCTGGGTGGATTCTTTTGGACATGGCTCCACCACAAAACAGCTCTCAGGGGGTGGGAGATCTCCGTTGATGCTTCGGGTCTGCTTCGGAACATCACGGTCTCAGCCATGGGCTGCTATGGATGATCGGCAAGGGGTGGGGTGAGTAAGTTCCAGCTGTGAGTGGAAGAGGAAAGTGTACTGGGGGTGGGGTGGGGGGGGAGGTGGTGGGATGAGGTCGGGAGACAGCGGGACGAAGGTGTCAAGGAGTGTGAGGTTGGGGAGGTGGGCGAAGGTTTATGGGGGTTGTGAGGCTGGGAGGTAGGAGGAGGGAGCATGGTGGGAGGAGGGTGTAATGGAGGAAAATGCAGCAAGTGGGGGAGGTAGGTGTAAGGGGGAGGAAGGTGTAAGGGAGGGAGTTTGGGTAAGGGAAGGAGAGAGTTCAGAAGGGAGAACGTGTCCAGGGGGAGGAGGGAGTTGGGAGGGGGAAGGTGCCCGGGGGAGGAGGGGGGAGGTGTCTGGTGGGGGAGGAGGGAGTAAGTGGGAGGGAGGATGTCCAGGTGAATGTGCAAGAGTGGGGTCTGTGGAGTCAATGACTGCCTTCTGGGGAGTGAACTGAGGGATGGTCGTGGTCTGGAATGGTGAGTGTGAGAGGGAGCTAGTAGTGTGAGGGTGCGTCAGTAGCGGTAGAAAGGATGGCAAGGGTAGTTTGTTGGGACTCGGAGGCAGACATGGACCCTGGGGGTGGATAGGAGGCGGTCGGGGAGGTCAATATGGATGGGAGTGGGATTCTCGGGAGCGTAGGGAATGTGCACGTTCACCTGGACATTCTGGAATGACAAGGGTTCAGATTGCTGGTGACAGTGGGAAGGTGGAAGGCACCCAGGCAGCAACTTACCCACTACGCTGATTGAGGAGATGGCCAGAAGAGGACACTCAGTTCCAGTGTCCAAGTTCAGCGATGCTTCCCTAGTCATCCTCTTCGACCAAGTAGAGGCTAGCTGGCAGGGGTGGAGCTGGACAGAATCATCGGAGATGGAGAGATTGAATTGTGGCCTTTTTCCAGTAAGGATCCATGCATGTCATAGAAACCTCAGGGTGAAGGGTGCCTCCATGTTGGAGGCAGCTCATGCAGTCACTTGCTCTCACTTACAGGCACGACCAGGATGAGGGCAAAGCCCGAGACTCAGGAAGCGCTGTGGAGCTTGAACACTAGCCTGAAGAGGACCAAGGACATTATGGTGGAAGAAAGTGCACCTGTAGAGATGTAACAGCAGTCACCTGCACCCTCCACCAGTCCAGAGACACACACCTCAGAGGGTATTAGATCTAGCTTAGGAAGGGTCTCACATTCTGGTGGTCACTGTATGGACACCTGTCTGCAGCAGGAGGAGGCAAGGTCAGCCAAGCACACCAGCACCTGGAGGAGTGCTGGGAAAGAGGCATCTGTGAGGCTTGAGTCTAATGACGAACCTCTGAAACCAGCCTTCAAAGAGGTGCTGGAGAGGCAGCAAGAGACAGGGGAAAGTCAGGCACAGATGTTGGAGGCCCTCAACAGGGTTGCACACGAGCCGGAGGAGACCGTCCGCCTGCTGGCTGATGAAGTGGTGCTGACCTGTGCATGCATGGAGGACTCCATGGGGAGAGTGGTGGACTCCATGGAGAGCCTGGTCCAGCAAATTCTGTCGGAGATGCGCGCAGACCTGTACTCCATTACTGTAGCCAACTGCAGTGTTTACGTGAGAGGGGGATGGGACATCTTGACCTCTCTCCAGGTGCCCTTTCCCCTCAAGGAGCCAGGCAGGGGCCCTTGGGTACCTAAAGGGAGGAGGTTGTGCAGTTGGAGACCCTTGGGACCTCCGCTCAGGACCCCCTGATGGTGTCCGACCATTCCAAATCCCCTTTGCCTGTGAGCCCTTCAGCCATGTCCTCTGTGACTGCAGAGGGAGCAGCTGCCCCACAGCAGGACAGCCAAAGTAAGCCGGGGCCCTCCGGGCCTCAGGTTTTCAGAGGACTGTTGCCAAGGTTATCCAAGGCAACAGGGTCAACGGGTCAGCAGGCTGCCTCCACCTCTTTTGCGGATGTTGGGGGAGCACATAGAAGAAGTGGTAGGGAAAGGGAAATTATTAAGTTCTGCTTTCACAAGTGGTTGCACAAGTGCATTATGATTGTCACGCGTGAAACTTTTGTAAATTTAGTTCACTTGCACTTTAATCATGTCTAATGTGATTTACTTTCGATAGTCCTTAAGCCTTTGTGCTCCACCCCACCCACCCCCACCCCCCAATCCCCGCCCCCCGAATCCCCAATCATTTTCCTAGGGAGAGCTCACATTCCCTGGAATCAGGCATGTGCAGGGCCCTTTGACAGCGCCCATGTGAGCCATGTGCGAGAAGTCTACCATGCACACTGAGTCTTTGCCCTTCACACTCTCATCTGTCCCAAGGTCCTAGTATTGTAAGTACTACATGCTGGGGTTCCCCTTCAGTTGTCCAGTTGAGCTGACCTGCATCTCCGCCCACCCATGATGACCTAACTTCCATGCAGCATCTCGAGATCTCCACCATGAGGCTCTGCACAGTTACGACCAGCCATGGTGGTAGTAACATTTGAGGTTCATTCCAACACCTTTTCCCCTCGCCCTGTCATCCACACCCTCTCCCCCCTCCACAATCATTGACTACTTCCCAAGTGTTACATTTAACCTCCCCACCGTGACCCTTCAAACCTCCACCATCACTATCCGTCCAATCCAGGTAAATGTTGAGGTCCCCTTCCTTCCAGAAAATTCTACCCCCTAACAATAGACACACTCACCCTCATCTTTCTGACTACCCCCATCCCCTCCACCAAATCCAAGTCACTTTATGAATCCCTACCAACAATCCTCAGCGCCCCTTCACATGACGTCGTTGCACCCTCACCCTCCCACCCTACCGGCTCCCACTACCCCCTTCAACTGTCACCATTCCCTCCTACCACCATTACCCTCGGTTTGCCCCCCAGGAATCCACCATTGACTCCACTGATCCCTCCCTCTGAACCCCTTTCCCATTGGTAGCCCCCTCCATGCCCATCAACAGCTTTGCACAAGCCCCCATGCCCCTTCACACCTGCACAAGCATTTGCCGTCCCGTAACCCAACAAAGCCCTTCCCACCCTCCCGCTCTGCACCAGTTCACCCATTCCAAGACCCTCCCGCTCAATCCCTCTCTTTCCCATACTACCCCCAAGCTCCCCCACCCACCTCTAGGCCTGCACACCCGCTCCACCTCTTCATTCCTCTCCATCCCGTCTTCCCCCACCCCCGAGCACAGACACTCACCGCCCAGCAGTACCTCCTGTAGCCTTCTATCCGCAGCTTGATTGTTCAAACGCTCGAAGAAGTCGTTGGTTGAACACCCAAACCCTCGAAGAAGTTGCTGCGCTGAGAACAGCGACCTCTTGGATTCTGCTGTTCGGAGAAGATCAATGTGGTTGATGCTCCACCCACCCACTGCTGCATGTGGTGTTCCAGGATCCAGTCGCAGGAGGCCTCCATCTTCTCCTCACCCCTGCGAGCTTCCCCAGGCCTTCTTCAGGTAAGTACCGACTTTTCCATGTCACATTGGTCCAGGCGAGTTCAGGACTGGTGTGATTTGTCATTGACATCACAGGCGATCAGGCTTGGAGGGGACGGGGGTGGTGGGGTGGGGGTGCGATTCCAGTCGGGCCTTCATCTGCATCCCATTAGCGGGATGCAAATCGGTTTCGTGCTGGCCCCTGGCGGGAATTGCGACCCGCCACGCGTGGCCGGGAGTGGACGATCTCGCCATCATTTTACACCAGTGGGAAACTGATTTTTGAGCTCCCGATGCATTTTCCCCGCCCCAACTGCCATTAAACCCGCAAGGAGTGGGGGGGGAGAGGTAAATTCCGCCCTATGTCTCCAAGTTTTCAATTTAACAAAAGATAGCTGATGAGACCAGTTACCCACAAGTGCGAAAGACCACATCTATCTACAATTGTGTGTCGTGATGGCTTTGACCTCCAAACCATTCTAGTTAGACAATACCAGTATTCGTCATGTAATCAAAACCAGATTGAGATAACAAGTTTTATCTAAAGATTCAGAGACCTCAGCAGTCTGCAGAAGGACTCTGTGAGCCATAGCAACTGCGGAAAAGGTAGTGTCATCTTTGCCTTGTAAGAACCAGGGGGCTGTAAGTCTTTTAAAAAAGCCTCCCAGCCTGATTCCAAAACTCCAGGTGGATCTCTAAAGAAATTTTACCCCCTAAATACAAAAACCACAAGTGTTTAGCTTCATGACCTGCTGAACATTCACCTCTTCCAGGGAATCCTGCAACAATCCGGATATCTGACTTCAGCAATTTGAACCCATCTGAACTACAATCCAAGAGTAGAAAAGGATTGGTTTCTCAACTGGGCTCACAATGACTGATCTCCAACAACAAGCCAAACATGTGAACTGTTAACTATTCTTTTGGTTTAACATTTGGAGAAGTGCACTACCTTCTTTAATTGATTTTCCTGTGTTTTAAATGCCTAGTGATGCCATGGCATACAAGGCTATGGGCCTAGTGCTAGAAAATGGGATTAGAATAGTTAGGTACTTGTTTGACCGGCGCAGACTCGCTGGGCCGAAGGGCCTTTTTCTGTGCTGCAGACCTCTATGACTCTATGTATCTTTCTTGGGTGTGTGGTGCATGAATGACCTAATGTTTAGATTTTTGGGGTGAGTGTCTGAATAAATAATCCTCGTTATTTAAACCCGCAGACATCTACTGCTGGTTCTTTAAATTGACCACACGCTAAAGGGAGCTTAGAAGCATACACCTCTACCATTCCAAAATAAAACCCCACACTGATTACGGACAGTAAGCGTGTTCTGCATCTGTAACACTCGTGTTCAAATCCCCTCAACCCTCCCTGTCTCTGTAATCTCCTCCATCCATCCAACCCTCTGAGATCTCTGCCCTCCTCCAATTCTGGCCTCTTGCACATCCCCGATTTTAATCGCTCCACTATTGGCAGCCATTCTTTCAGCTTCCTAAGTGCTAATTTCTGGAATTCTCTCCCTAAACCTCTCCATCTCTCTACTCCTCCTTTAAGGCACTCCTCAAAACCTACCTCTTTAACCAAGCTTTTAGTCACCTGTCCTAATATTTCTTTATGGAGCTCATTGTCAAATTTTTCCTAACACTTCTGTAAAGCTCCTTGGTGTCTTTTATGACTTTAAAGGTGCTATATAAATGCACCTTGTTATTGTTCAGCCTAAACAGGTGCTTATTCTTCACACAAGCAATGGCCCCGATTCCATTTGCCTGTTCTTATATTCTGTTAGCCTTCTTCCTTTCATACACCAATCGAACCTATTGTAAAGCGCTGCCGTGTGCTTCGGTTTTAACTCCTGGACTGGAATATGACAAAGTGAGCAACTGGCTCTTCCAGGAGCGATAACATACCATTTGCAGAGCTCGGTGGGAAGTGACGGCCTTTCCTCGATAGAATTGAAAATGGGGAGACCTGTAATAGGCTCTTGATATGTTATCGCCCATTTTACATAATCACACACTCGACCGAGGGAACTTACAGATGAAAGATAACCACCTGCCAGCCATTGAATTATAAAGTAAGTCACCACCATTAAGGGAGAAGAAAATCATGATGGAGGGAGAAAGGCAGATATTTATAAACCCTTTTATTTTCCAAAATTTACTTTACAGAGTGTGAAAAGATTTACCATTGTTCTGTAAATCATACCTTCTCCAATCTGATTACAACCAGCCTCTGGATCAATTCAGTATCAGTTAACAATGGTGACAAAACAATTGGATTGAGAGTTGGAGCCTCATCAAAAAAATATAAACTGCAACCTAGTCTTCAGACATTTCCCACATCTGACACAATTAAAAAGAAACCTTTAAAGTTTTCATTATTAAGCACTTAGCCATGAATGCAGCGAGTGCCTTGGTCATGTCATCCCAGGTCTGCTACATCCAATGAGGATGCAGGAGATGAGGAGAACCCTGCAGGAATATGTTAATCTCAGCAGCTGAATTAGAAATTTCTGAGAGAGGATATGACCACTGAAGAGTCAAGATTTACTTCCTTGAGGGGTTTGGGAAGAAGTTGCTCTCAACAGAACACTTACGTCTTTGACACTTAATTTGATGCATTTCTCAGCATTTTGGAGTAAACAATAATTTTGCATGGGCCCCAGTTATGCCTGTCTCCTTAAATTATGCCTAATTTCTCCTTAAACTCCTCTCACTTCCTCCAAATAAAAGGCGTGGCTATGGGTACCCGCATGGGCCTCAGCTATCTATGCCTGTCTCTTTATGGGGTATGTGGAACATTCCTTGTTCCAGTCCTAGTCAGGCCCCCTCCCACAACTCTTTCTCCTGTACATCGATGACTGCTTCGGTGCTGCTTCATGCTCTCGTCTGGACCTGGAAAAATGTATTAATTTTGCTTCCAATTTCCACCCCTCCATCATTTTCACATGGTTCATCTCTGACACTTCCCTTCCCTTCCTTGACCTTTCTGTCTCAATTTCTGGTGATAGACTGTCTACCAATATCCATTACAAGCCTATCGACTCCCACAGCTACCTCGACTACAGCTCCTCACACCCCGCTTCCTGTAAGGACTTCATCCCATTCTCTCAGTTCCTTCGCCTCCGTTGCATCTGTTCTGATGATGCCACTTTCAAAAACAGTTCCTCTGACATGTCTTCCTTCTTCCTTAACCGAGGTTTTCCATCCACGGTGGTTGACAAGGCCCTCAACGGTGTGCGGCCCATCTCCCGCGCATCCGCCCTCACACCTTCCTCTCCCTCCCAGAGCCATGATAGGGTCCCCCTTGTCCTCACTTATCACCCCACCAGCCTTCGCATTCAAAGGATCATCCTCCGCCATTTCCGCCAACTCCAGCATAATGCCACCACCAAATACATCTTCCCTTCACCCCCCCGGCGGCATTCCACAGGGATCGTTCCCTCCGGGACACCCTGGTCCACTCCTCCATCACCCCCTACACCTCAACCCCCTCCCATGGCACCTTCCCAAGCAACCGCAGAAGGTGCAACACCTGCCCCGTTACTTCCCCTCTCCTCACCGTCCAAGGGCCCAAACACTCCTTTCAAGTGAAGCATCATTTCACTTGCACTTCCCTCAGTTTAGTCTACTGCATTTGCTGATCCCAATGCGGTTTCCGCTACATTGGAGAGACCAAACGCAGACTGGGTGCCCGCTTTGCGGAACACCTTTGGTCTGTCGGCAAGCATGACCCAGACCTCCCTGTCGCTTGCCATTTCAACACTCCACTAGAGCTATCTGTACCTTGCTCGTCCTGCTTTCTACCCTTAATGTCACCTATTAGCACATTCCTTAGATAATATCACCACCTTCAACACCTCTTTGTCCTTTTGTCTATGACATCTTTTGGTTATCTCCACCTATCACTGGCCCTCTATCCAGCTCTACCTGTCCCACCCCCCCCCCCCCCCCCCTTAAACCAGCTTATATTTCACCTCTTTTCTATTTTTCCTTAGTTCTGCTGAAGAGTCATACGGACTCGAATCGTTAACTGTGTTCCTCTCCGCAGATGCTGTCAGACCTGCTGAGTTTTTCCAGGTATTTTTATTTTTAATAATTTTGCCTTAGCGGCCAAAGATAATTTATCTTGGAAGAGTTATGGCTACATAAAAGTGAAATATTTTCACAGACTTCAATATAACTTACAGCATCCAATTCCTTCTATTGGAGATTTCACCCATACATGGTAACTTTTCACATTTATTGTAGCCTAGTGTCCCCATTTCCCCAGCATGGATTTAAACTTCCCATGGTGATCTGGAGTGACCCCTTGAGCCACAGTGGTTTCGCTTTCTGCCATGTGATCAGTCACTTCCCATGCATGGAGGGACACCTTACCCTCCAATAGATGAGGAACCATGTAGGTGCTGCCTGAATATCTGGCACTTGAGAGAAAGTTAAAAGGACTGTTCCATTTTTTAAACACTTGGCTGGGCTCTCAAGGAGGCAAAAGATTACATGAGGGAAACTTTAACTGAATCAGTGTTTTATTTGTATTACTCCGACATCCCCCCCAACCCATGACTCCGACGTACCCCCCCCCCCCCATCTACATGAGGCGATAGACATGCAGCAAATTAAATCTGTTAGAGATGGGGTAGCTTCATTCGGTGAACTTTTGCTGATGGATGAAGTGACCAATCTGTGAGAAGCAGGTTCTGCCACAAGTGCCGCATATGAAGTGGTTATCAGATGTTGTTGTAGTTTGTTGTTTTCAATATTGGGGCCTGTTGCCAAGCTGCTGAAGCCACTGATCGTCATGGCGGCACATGCCAACCCACAGGTGATGTCACCATTTTCCTCTGTTGTCGTCTAGTGTCGCCCAGGTAAGAAAATCGATTTTTATGCTCTGTTTGCAAGCATCCTCGAAGCGTAAATTTGACCGATCCTCTGGTCTTCTGACATTCCATAAATTTCACTGAAATGAAATGCTGATTTTAGAAAAACCACAATTGATATTATTCAAACTACAATGACCTTTATTTATTACAATCAGCATTTTTAATCATACTCTCAAGAATGACTTATTGCAATCATGTTGCAACTATCAGTTCAATTACCCCACAATAGCTCTGTGGCGTTCAGAATTCCAGCCATTTTTATGTCCAGCTCTCTCCTCATTGTCAATGATCTGATCTGTGCCACCAAATGTGGGAGCCAAGTCGTACAATAGTGCATGTGCAGGAGTAAACCACCCAATCTTTTTGCGCAGGCTCAGAGGAGCACATACTCTTTTGAGTATATCAAATTAACAAATGAAGGGGGACAAATGAAAAAATTAACAAAAAGCCAAATGAACAAATTAAAGGGCAGCTTCTTAAAGGGAAACTGCAACAAAAAACAAAATCACAAAGGAAACTTACAATAATCAAATTAAAATGTGATTTTTCAGGGTCAATGAAGCAACCCAGCTCCTTTGGTGCCCACTGGGCATGAAAGGCTTCGAACATGCTGGTGGACACCGTATGCTCCCTCTTCAAGGACATGTAGCCGAGGAATGTAGCCACAGAAGAGGGGAAGACAGTCAGGCCGGGCGACACCCTCAATCGTCTGCTGCCTGGACCTGTTGATGCCCAATTTGGCCAGGCCCAGGTGCAGGTTCACGAGGACGTCCTTGTGACAACTCAGGTTGCTGAATGGGAGCTGCACGCCATCATTCAGGCTGTGCACCTGGCGGAAGAAATACGTTGCCAGGGCACAGCATCTCGGAGGGGGCTCAACGTAAAGGTATGGCTGCAGGGCCGGAAGGCGGAAAGTCACCACCTGGTTGCAGAGGCACACCAGTGCCTGACTGCCCTCCCTAAGGGGGAGACTCAGCAGCGACCCAGTGCAGCCTTTTGTCCCAGGGAAAATCAATAAGCAGCCTCAGTGTTTTTGTGACAAACTCCTGGGGAGGAGTCAAAGTGACCAACTGGTACCACAACATTGCGGCAATCAGTTGGTTTATGGCCAACACTTGACCCCTGTGGAGGAGCATATAGACGCCTGAATCCACACTGATTCACATCAGCAACTTGGATGAGCAGACAGTGACTCTGAAGTGCTGATGTGTGTTTATAAGACGAATGACTGACATAGCCAAATAGAGCATCTTTATTCACTGGTGAAACAATACAAGTTCTGTGATAACACAGTTCATGATGTGATAATGTAATCATGATCCTATGTGGATCATTTTCAACTCCTGGGCAATATAGCCTGGAGGAATGGATTGGCTGCCCATTGTAAAACCTGCTTGATTTTTTGTTCCATTGAAATCATTACTTAGTTCTGTTGAAGAGTTATACGGACTCGAAACGTTAACTGTTCCTCTCCGCAGATGCTGCCAGACCTGCTGAGTTTTTCCAGGTATTTTTCTTTTTGTTTTGAAATGAAAACTAAGTGGGCTTTACAATGGGCCGTCGATCCAATCCAACAGGTTACTGCCGAAGGCCGAGGAACTGAAAGTGACCCTCTACACAATCAAACAGCATGTGAATGAAGGTGTTAAAATGAATGGGCACCACAATCCACACCTGAAACACTCGTGGAGTTTTCACAGATTTTTAATATTTCTCGCCTGCAAAAAAATCAATGGGCCATGATCCTGGCAGATTTAAGAGAATCATTCCCTCCTTTGCCCTCATTGACATTGCTGCAGTTTGCAGGCTCAGTAGGAGGATAACTCATTTGCACAGGGCCAGCAGATGCCCACTCCTTCATGGGCACTTCTTCAGTATTCACCTTCCCCTTGAGGCAGGAATATCTGGTGCAGGTTGGAAATTGAAGGGGTCCAATGCTAATTTTTAAAAAGCCTCCTCCTTTTGTGTCCAAGCTGCCTCTCTTTGGCTGCCACCCTTTGTGAATTCCCAGCGTACAGACTCTATGCCCCAGCTCCTCCCACATGGTGTCATTGGCCTTGTAAGGGGCAGCCAACCAGGATCTCTTGGATTGAACCTGGCATTATGGGATCCTTGGTTTTTCCTGGAAGGTTCCTCCAGACTCCCACTGGAGTTAGAGGGAAAATCTGTCAGAACATTTGAGTAAATACAGGGCTCTTATTGCCAGTGAGCTACAGCTTGTTTCCACATCAATGCAATAATAACTCATTTCCTGTTAGTTTCAATGGACCTGGAATTACATCATTTTGTTTCAATAGAACCCAAAAACAGTCCAGGATTTGTGAAATTGATAGTTTCTTGGTTGGATTTCTTGCTCTTGTTGAGTCTGCTTGGCTCAGCTGTTATGACTGTTGCCTGTGACTCAGATGCAAATTCAAATCTTATTCCAAGCTGATGCAGTGAAGTTTGGGTTGCAGACACAGATTCACTCTATTAACTCCGTCTATTGATTCCAACTCAGATAATTGTGGAGCCAATGACACTGGTGCAGCATTTACATTCCAACTGCATTTACACATCAGCAGAAGAACAGCTTCTCACTGATTTTAATCTAAAGCAATGGACAAGCAGGTTCCAAAATGGCGGAGCATGTAGGCAATGCCAAAATAACCTGGCAATACTTCAGCTCCAGAATCAAGATGCAGTACAACATTACAAGTTCAATCATCTTTAGCTATTAATCCATAAAATCAGAAGCCCTCTCATTCTAATCACACAGCACAAAAACATCACCAGAAACACCTTCCTATCAAAGAGGTGGTTGGACTCTATTGACAAAATGGCTGTTGTAAAATGCTACCAGCTGGAAACTGTGTTGAGACTGCCACAAGTGCTGAAGACTATTTATCTCATCAGCTTGGCCTGGATTCAAACTTAGACCCCACAGATGGACATATAATGTACTAAAACTACTGTACTAGCCAGCACACCAGGAGACTAATTTAAAACACAAATTCATTAACTTCTACATACATTACAGAAGATATCCCTTCATTGATTGCCTTTTTTAATATAAAGAAACACTCGTTTGCTTGCCCCTACTCTCCCATGAAATAGCCTCTCAAGAGCTTAAGAGTGAAGACTCTGTACAGGGATCACCAAGCATTCTTTATCATTTTGCAAAATGAGCTTAAAAGCCAGGTTCATCACAGACTTTTAGAGGTTGCGGTGTAGTTCAGATTGTTGGCCTCTTTTTGTAATAGTGAACCCTTCCAATTATAATGTAGGCTGCTTTACAGAAGGGTGGTGGCAGTATCATGGCTACCACTTGTCTGCCCAGGTAAAGCCCAGTCCGTGCAGGACAAGTTTTCATCTTTAGTTCTTCCAGTGCATAGAACTGTCTACTGAGTATTGCAGACTAGCACATTCCAAGATTCAGGATTTAGTGTGCTGAGGGACACACTATAAGCTTGGGGCAGCTGCAGCAAAGGTTCAATGGGGCCTAAGGCCCTCCCACCATAGGATACTGAGAAACTGAAAGCCTCTCGGGCTGTATGTTTGACATGAAATAGTTATTGTAAATATAACCTGTAATTGGAAGCATAGTCAGGCATCTCAGAGTGACACATAATGTGTTGAAAGAAACTGATCAGTTTTGCAGTTTGCGTAATATTAAATTTGAACTGCTATGTACCATTACAGAGTTTCTGAATAAAGTATATTATTGGGAAGAAAAAAGTTTCTCCTGAGCAGTGTTCGGTGTATTTGAAACATACAGCAGCAAATTAGGTGCAAACTGCTTGTGATTTTCCATCCATTCACTTTAATGGGCAGAAAATTATGAATGGGAATTGCACCTGGTTTTCCAATAATTACACGCAGGTTATTGAATCTCTGAACCACAAGTACCAAATATGAAAATTAGGTGCATAGCACTTGTTCACTTCTGGCTTTGGTTTTGCCGACCTCCACAGCATTGGGAATTAGAGCTGATACATCCAATAATTTAGTTATACAAAACCGCACCCTTTATAATGTCAAATGGGTGCTAAGACATTATTCATTTGTCTCCTATGTTTTTCAATGGCAAATAGGGTAAAAAAGGCATTATTCAAATATCTCCTGATGCCTACCAAGTATCCTACATATCTACATATATCCTCTCCTACTTACTGGTTACTGTTACGTTTCTCCTACTAACTACCCCTATCCTCCATGTAACCATCCATATCTTTTTGTTGGGTGGGAAAGCATGTTGCACAGTCCTCCATAAACATGCTGAAGGCTTCAAAGAGTAAAAATGTTTACATAATTCTATAGCCAATCGTGGATGACAAAGTGATGATCTGAAGGTAGCAGCATGTGATGGTTTACTCTTTCACTCTGATGGATCCCACAAGTGTTTCAAGGTCAGAGGTCACCTGAGGATACATATAGAGTGGAGCAACTAACAGGCTGGTTAAGTTTAGAATGAGAATAATGTCTGACACACACTGCTGATTGTGGTGTACAGACCCACTGATTACAGTTTACCAATCTTCAAATGTTACTTGCCAAGAATTGAACAGAGAAATAGACTTTGTCGCAACAGATTTATAGCCATGGATTCGCGTCCCACTCCAGAAATTGCCCACATAATCCAGACTGATTCCCCAGTGCCACATTATCAGACATGCTGCCTTTCAGATAAGATATTAAATGCTGAAAACCTTTATTTCTTTCTTTCTAATCTTTTTTATTGATGTGGCTTCAATTAGTATTTTTTAAACTGACAGGACAAGGAAGTCAGATACCCTCAAAAAGCACCGCTAACATATTAATGCTGTGGAGAATCACAATGGCAAAAGTGCATTCCAATTCTTCAGTGAAGGAGCAATATGTTCATTTGGATGCCCATCAGGCATGAAGATTTTTGTTCTCATTTTTTTTTGTTCTCAAATTCTCAAAAGAAAGGATTTGTTTTTATAAAGCATACTTCACAATCTCAAAATATAAATAGTCGTTTGGTAGTGCAGAACTTGAGTACTGTTGAAAAAAAGACACAGGTCGAAGCTTTTTGTCTTACGCTCGTCAGGACACTGCAAGAATCCCAATACAAGTGAAAAGCAACAGGTTATAAATTGTTGTTTTCCCCTTATATCAGTATTCTTGCAAAATGCCTCTTTTTTTCAGCAATACCTCAAGATATCCCAAAGCACTTCACAGTGAATTAAACATATTTGAAGTCTAGTCACTATTGTAATGTAGAAATGCGGCAATGTCCCACAAACAGCAATGAGATATTTGACTAATCAATCTGTTTTATTGATTAATGAATATTAAATGTTGGCCAGAACACTGGGGAGAACTTGCCTGCTCTTCTTCAAAATAGCACCACAAGATCTTTTACATCCACCTGAGAGGGCAGATGGGGTCTCAATTTATTGCCTTATTAGAAAAAAAAAGCACCTCTGAGAATGCAGCACCCTCTTCAGTACTCAGCCTAAATTTTATGCTTATGTCTTTGGGGTGAGACTGGACTACATAACCTCCTGAGAGGTGAGACCACTAATCCACAGCTGATACAAATATGAAATTGTGGGCAGAATATTGCACTTGTTGGGCGGGCGCGCACCCGACCTGAACGAGCGTAAAATGACGCGCGCTGACTTCGGGCGAGCGTCCCGACGTCATCGTGCACTTGTGATATTTCTGCCAACCATTAACAGGCCTATTAAGGCCATCAAAGTTCTACTTAGATGAAATTTTTTGCTGCCTGTCCAACCTTACGGTTGGCGGGCAGGTGAAAAGGCCAAGCGGCCTTTGGATTTTTGCGAAACCTCATCCATGGGCGGAATGAGGTATCGATCAGAGTTTTTTAAAAAAAATAAAAATTTTTCAAACTAATTTGTAACATGTCCCTGCGACAGAGCCACATGAGGGGACATGTTATTACCATTTTTAAATTCTTTATTTTTTATCTTCAAAAAGCTTCAGCTCCCTGAGGCAGCTCTGTGTCTCAGGGAGCTTTTACTGTGCGCGCCTGCATGTGCATGAAGCTTGCACGCTCACCTCCCCTCCCCACCGCCCAGCCAGCGCGAAATGGCAGTTGTGGCCCGATCGCGGTTGGCGGTCCGACTCGTGGCCGCTCCTGCTCGCCCCTCCCAAGCCCGTCTGATGGCCAGAATCTCCTGGCCCGTGTATCAGGTTCTGACCATTCAGATTCTATTCATATGGTTATTGAACACAAGATGACATAATAGATGTGGATGAGGAAAGTCATTCAGCTCATGGTTCAGCCATCCAGAGAGACTCTACAGTTACCTCATCAAAATTTCAACACATACATTGAATTTGCCAACAAAGGCTATATGTGCTGGCACGGCATTATGCATGAGGCAGGGAAAGGTGTGAGGTTGGAATTGTTGGCTATGTGCCTGTGGGAAGAAGACAGTCAGGAAGGTGGATGTCAAGCTAGGCCAGGTTTAGGCTTGAGCACAACTGTCTGCCGCTGTTCTGCTTGGGTTGCCTGATTCTTGCTTTATGGCAAGTTGCTGAGATGCTTCCGGAGTGACTATTCTGAGTAGATCCAGAAGCATACACTTAAGTGGAACCCAAACTGTGAACATTATTACACTTCAAAGCGAATATATAGATCCCACTTTCTAAGATATTGCTAGTATTGAAGATTCTGCCCAGCATTCATGTCAATACAGGCTCTGATAGTGAGCATTTTGAACAAAAATTCCAAAGGCTAACGCTTTTTAAAAACTTTCTTAAAGCACACAACATGTTTCACTAGTATTTCTTCTTAATAAATGTCCTTTGTGACCAAAGGCGAAGGGTGCAGATTAAATCTACCCCACCTTTTTCTCTGCAGCTGCTGTATACACAGGCCTTGTGTGAGCGGGGTGCAGCTTTGTAACTCAATCCCCTCTCCCGCCTGCAGTGTTGAAAAAGTGTGATTCAAAGCTCAGTTTCAGGAGACAACTGGCCCAGCTCGAATGATAGCCTGTGCCAGAGAATGGGTTCATTGTGGTTATCTGTGCTTCATCAGGCCCAGTATTTTTAGAGCCCTGATATTCAGGTCAACTGAATAATTACTGACTTGGAGGATGAAAAAAATGATTAGGTGAAACAAAAGCTGCTTCGTACTTAACCCTTGAAGAACAGGCAGCATTTTCTTCGCAGGATAGAATACCTTTCACAATGAGGTGCAGAGAATATGATCTGGAGTTGGGGAGTTGGGGTGGGTGTGGGCAGTGGTGGGGTTGCTGCTGCTAATGAGTCATATTAGCCTGTTGGTTAAAGCAGCTTGGTGTCGGGTTTCCCTCACAGGACGCAGGAGGTTAAGTATCACTTGCTTCAGTTTGTTTAAAAAAAAGAAAACAAATGTTAGTATTCTGGGATGTGGCCTACTTCAGTCAATACTCTGCTGCTCAAAAACAAAGCAGGTTATGTATTAGACTTGCCAGCATCACCTCACAAATCCTTCTGTTTAGCTCTTTGCTCTCCTTTCAAATTTGCTCATCTCAAGTCCTGTTGCTTTAAAGGTGCACACCATGCAAGTAAATGTTCAATTGACTTAGGGTGGAATTGTCCCAGATTTTCACAAAGTGCGGTAGCGAGCAAGAAAAAAGACATTTTACCCGCCGACTGTAATGGTTTTTGCGCCATATCATTCCCTTCCTGCCGCATAAGTTACGTAGTCATGGGAAACGTGTCAGATCGCTAGTAGGTGGCCTCTGATTGGCCTGCTATGCCATTACCTCGCTGCTTCCTCACACAGGGCGCCATATTTAAAATGCAGCCGCGCACACACTTCTCAATGCTTGCAGCCCAGGACTGTTCCAGTGAAGACATGGCCACAAAAGCCAAGAAGAGTGCAGCTTCCCCAATTAATTCAGTGATGCATTCCTGGGACACATTCTGCATGCCATGGAGGCCCACCGCGAGGTCCCCTACCCCCGCTCTGGCCGCAGAAGGCTCATATCAGTATCACCACTCCAGCTTGGGAGGCAGTGGCAGAGGTGGTCAGTGCCAATGCTGCACACAAGAGGTCGGCCTTCCAGTGCAGAAAACAGATGAATCATCTTGTTCATGCCGCCAGGGTAAGTCAACTATCTCAGCAATATCAACTCATCCACTCACAAGGCCATCACACATTCACTGGCATCTCACTCACTGCCAGCTCAAGGAACATCACCACTCACTCTCTCACATACACTCTCACATCTCCACCTGGCCTCATCTCCTTTGGAGATCATCTCCCCATCCCATTCATGGCTGCATTCAGCACACGCTAACGCCTGGCATCCTTCTCATTTAGCCTGGCATGCGCTTTGCCCACGCTCTCTCCATCTGTCTTTATGCGGGACAAGATTGCGCACAATTAGCTGGAGAGGCCCCAGATCGGGGATGAAATGCCAGACATCAAGGTCCTCACTCCATTTGAGAGTCGAGCTTTGGAGCTAGCCAGAGAGAACGTCAACCATTTCTGCAGTGTCGGTGAGGTCGGTGGCAAACACCCACATGAGGATCCTGCACAACATGATCCCTCTCTCAACACTACTCTGAGTTCAATGTTCTGTGTTCAACATGGCTGCCAAGTGCTAATAATCTCCACTTTGTCTCCTAGGCGCATCTGACACGTCGCCCTCAGACAACCTTGACCCCGACCCCAGTGCTGAGAGCACTTCGGATGAGGATCCTGAGGGCAGCATGATTGGAAAACCGTCACGGCAATCACCCACACCCTCCACCAGCGCAGCACCACACACCTCGGTGAGACTCAAATGTAGAGTAGCCTCGGGATCACAATCTGGTGAGCACACTGCTCAATCTGTTCCACAGCAGGCGGAGGCAGGGACATTCTTGGTCGCCGGCACTCGAAAGACTGCCGGAGGCAAGGAATCTGCTGAGTCCGAGTCAGATGATGAGCCTCTGGACTCGGTCCCCAATCAGTTGGTGGAGCTGCAAAGACAATCACAGAAACATCAGGGAGGGATGCCTGGTGCACTCCTCAGATTGCACGGGACGATGGAGGAGTCAGTCCGAGGTGACAGCGCTGGCATGCTGATGCGTTGAGGTCAACACTGGCAGGATGGCAGCCGCCATGGAGACCTTGGTCCAGGATGTATGTTCTGCACTGCTGCACAGGCTGAATGCCTTCATTGATGCCATAGTTGGCCTCCAGCAGTGTCAACGCTAGAGGGCTTCCCCTTCTCCTCAAGGAATCAGCCAGGGGCCCTTGGGCTCCCATAGGGAGGAGGACCAGCAGCTCGACACCCCATGGCCAAGCCCCCAGATGACTCCGGGAATATCCGGCTGACCCAAATCGCCTCTTTCTGTGACCCCGACAGCTCCAGCTCCACAGGCTGAGGAGGACCAGCTGGCCCACAGCAGGACATCCAAAGCATGCAGGAGCCCTCCAGGCCTCAGCCCTCCAGAGGATTGCCCACCAAGGGCATCACAGAGAGGGCATTGCAGTCAACAGGCTGCCTCCGTCTCCACTGTGAATGTCAAGGGAGCACCAAGATGTAGCAGCAGGGTTAGGAAAGTTAAGAAGATGTAGTTGCATAGCCTGGGCACAGGTGTTAACCACAAGTACATAATGTTCACCATTGTAAATAAACTCCCAAGACATCTGTGGAGAGAAAAACAGAGTTAACGTTTTGAGTCCATATGACTCTTCTTCAGAGTTGAAGAAGACTGATACAGACTCGAAACGTTAACTCTGTTTTTCTCTCCACAGATGCTGTTAGAACTGCTAAGTTTTTCCAGCATATTCTGTTTTTGTTCCAGATTTCCAGCATCCACAGTATTTTGCTTTTATCCCGAGAATGTCTCCCTGACTATGGCTCCTTCTTGTGATGAGCAGTGTTCGTGTCACTCAGATGTGAAATTTTGGTTCCTGCATAAGATAAAGGCAGGTGTCTCAGCCCAGGGCCTCTCCCTGTGCAGTGTGTAACCTTCAGAGCAAAGTGATGGTCCGGCTTCACTCTCACTGGACACATCAGTGATGCCTGCACCTCGCTGGTGCTTGTCATTACTGCCAGAATGTCGTGGGCATGCGTCAGAGAGTTCCGTCATTCTCTCCGAGTGCTCTCAGCACCTTTAAGGTGGGGCTGAGCCTCCATCTCTTCAGCATCTGTGATCGATGACGCTGTGCTCCTGAAGAGGTCAGGTACTGAAGGCCGACAAAGGATCAGATGTATCTCCATGATAATAAACCTGATCACAACAGAGCGCAAGTGAGCTGCCTTCTGCCAGACAGAAGCCAGACACTCACAGAGGCAACATGAGGATCTATGGAGTGTCCTTATTGCATATCATCATCATCCTCCTGGAATCGGGCGAATATTAAGGCTTCCGCTGCTTCTCCATGACAGGAGCCTAAGCACTGAGGGTATGTGTGCTGCCGTCAACCACACAGCAGTCAAACGTTCACAGATGCAAGTTGAGGATGTCAGGACTGTCCTCACTGCAACTCATCTGCATCCTCCACGAATCTTGCAGCTATGAAGGCCTCCTGACAGCACCTTCCTTGTCTGGCCAGTGCAATGGCCTTATTACCAGCATTCTCGCTTTTGAGGACCTCATCACCGTCATCCCCTTCGATGTCTGCCTCATCAGAGGAGCTGTTTATCAACAGCTCTTCCATCTCCTCCTCAGCCAGGTTCTCCCCCGTTGCAGCGCCAGGTTGTGTAGCACGCAGCAAGCTACGATGATGCGCGACACCCTTGGTGGACTGTATTGCAATGCTCCACCGGACCTGTCGGGGCACTGGAACCTCATCTTGCCTATCATTTCCTCCACCAAGGTCTGGGTCACAGCATGAGCCTCATCATACCTTCGCTCTGCTGCAGTCTGATGCTGCTGCACCGGTGTCATCAGCCACGTCCTCTGTGGGTGGCCCTTGACCCTGAGGAGCCAACCATGTTGCCTTTGTTAACCCTGAAAGATATCAGAGATCTGAGACCTGCTAAGGATGTAGGAGTTGTGGACGCTCCCTGGGAATTGAGCGCGGACCTGTAGGATGTGTTTGTGGTGGTCACATGCCAGCTTGTTGCTATGGAAATCTAAGCGCTACGTGAGCGCAGCCTATGGCACCCAGCACCTGTAGGAAACCTGAGATCTGCTCAAATCCCAATATTCTTGCTTCCTGGCTTTCCTGATCCCAGTCGAAATGCACAAAGTTCTGTGCCTTCAGGAAGATGGGGTCTGTCACCTTATGGATACTTCTGTGTGGACACTTACAGCATCCTGCACAGGTTACCTGTCGAGCCCCGGAAGGAGACACTGGTATAAAAATTGAGCCCCGCAGTCACTTTCACAGTTACTGGCTGCAGATGCCCTCCATGCTCCCATGATGCCATATCCTGCATCAGGTGGCATATGTGACCAACCAGTTCCCTAGTCATGTGCAGTCTTTGGCGACATTGGTTCTCGCTCATCTGCTGGATGACAGCTTCATCTATAGACCCTCGGTCTAGCAAAGCGCCTACGAGCGAAAACTCTCTGTGGATCTTCAGCTGCGTGTGCAGCAGGCCCTGCCACCCCTTCATCTTGAGGGAGGAGCTCATCCCTTTGCTAAGCCAGGCACCTCCCCTGCACTCTTCTTCCTTGCTCCCTGTAAGCCGTGAGGCATACCGCTAAATCGCCAAGTTTCATGATCCTGATGTCCTCCTACAACATCAAAGAGAGATACGTGGGTTAGCATGTGTCCTAAGGATCTCCCTTGTTTAAGTCTGAAGACCCCTTCACGCATACACAACAGTGTTGGCCACCACTTGGATGGCCAGTGTGTAATGCATTTCTTGGCTGTCCAAAACCCCATCCACCTCCACACCACTCCACTTGACTGATTGGCAGCAGCTTTGGCCTTTGGACTGCATGCTATACTCTCAGCTCAGGTACAGGCATTCCCCTATCCCACACTGCAGCCTGCACTGTTAGCCTGAACCATGATGGATACCTTAATAAAGACACTGCAAGGGGCTGTGAGTGCCTTCACTTGTGAATACGCCATGGCCACTTTTCGCAAGAGGATTCTACAACTTGCCCAATCGGCCAATTGTTCTGTTGCCCCCTAAAATGCACATTAATTTGCAGTCTATGCCCGAGGGGTGAAAGATTCTGGAGAATTTGGTGACACTTTCATGCTTTTGCATTATTTGAGTGGGCAGAAAAGCTTCAGAGGCCCGACTCCAAGCATGTCAATGGAGCTGCTGCTGAATGGTCTCAGCTGCAGAAGAATGCTCATGTTTGACAACCTTTTCCAAGTGCCTGGCCGCTTCCCTCACTCCCCCTCCCCGGAATGTGCTGGTGTACTTCCTTTGGTCTGTACTGCCTTGCCGCTGCCTGGCCCGGCCTCATCCGCACTGGAGCCCTTGCCCCGGTACTGCACTGAAAGCCAGCTGGGAAATAGTGACTTGCCTGTCCCCATACCCCCACCCCCGAATGCGCAGAGCATCTTCCTTGATGTCCTATGGGCGATGCTCGCGAGTGCTGCGCAACAGAGGTTATGTGCACTCACCTCCGAGCTCCCCTTGAAGTTCAGCTCGCCAGGAAAATGCCTTTTAAAGGCAGTCGTGAAGCACACTGTTCTGAAGTCATGTTGACATTGGCGGTACATTTTACCTGGGGGATTGATTCCAGTGACCAGGGCTTATAATGAAACGCTAGAGTATTGAAATTAGGTTCCGGATATGCAGCGGCGGGAGACGTGGCCCGCCATTGTCGGGTGGAGCAGACGATCCCAAACTGGTTTCACGATGGCGTGAAACCGATTTTTTGCCTTCTCGCCATATTGAGCACTCACACCCGCCATGACGCCCGCTGCCAGTGGACTGGGTGACTCTGCCCTTAGTTCCTGGAAAGTTTAACTTTGAAAATCCTTTTCAATGTTCTATAGACTGGATGCCAGGCACTATCTGACCATAAACTTGCTACCTTGAACAAAATACTAAGAGTAGCATTAGAACAGAGGATAATGGCTGTTCTCCGAACAGCTCTCCTTGTGGGTAAAACCTCACCTCTGCTCATTTGCCTCCTCACAGTAAAACAGCTCAAATTGGAAACTCAGTAGCATGGTAAACATTATTATAACTCACACAAATATGAACATAACTCATTAACATGACCCTTTTGCATACAAGCTTGCATTTCTATTTTTGCTATGTAGGTTATATTTGGGATAGATTAGCAGCTTGGACCTTCTACCTCTGCATTCTGATTTTCAAGACATCCCAAGGCACTTTACAGCCAATGAAATACTTCTGAAACACAGCAACCAGCTTAAGCACCGCAAGGTCCGAAAACTCCCCTGCTCTCCTGCAAAACAGTGCCATGGAATCTTTCATGTCCATCTGCAAAGGGAGTTGGGCCTTGGTTTAATGTCTCATACCACTTCCACAGTGCAACATTCTGTGAGCACTGCACTGAAGTTTCAGTCTAGATTATGTGCTCAAATTGCTAGGCTCTCAATTCTATAAAAGCATTGTCAACCAAAAGAGGTTTAGTGGCGGAAGGTGAAGGCCCCAACACCATCTTTGAGTCAACTAAGGATGGGCAATGAATTTGACCTTTGTTATAAAGCCATGCTTTATAAAAAATAACTATGTGAATTTATTGGCTGGAAACCCCTAACTGATTTTATTTTTAAAAAACTAAAGACACATTCCACTGACTTGAAATCACAGTCAAAGATGGCTGAACATTTGCAACATTGTACCTTCTATATTCCAAAGACATTCAAATGGAGGCAACCTGTCTGCAAAGCCTCACCAGGAACAATTGCCTTGAAGGCATATGAATGGGAGCCATCTCTTATCCCATTCGCAAAACATTCCGACAATCACCTGGATACTCAACTGGCTGGAGACAAACCAGATGTAATCACTTGGACAATGGGACTCAGGCTATGAAAAGAATGTGCCCAGTTGTAATCTAATCATGTAAGCCAGGCAACTGGATTCCACTATCCATGACCATATTTGGGTCACTGGGCAGTTGGAGAGAGAGGGTCATGTGTCAAGTTAGCTAACCCTTTGTGTGTTTACGCACCTGTTTTTCCTGCAGACCAGAACGAATAAATGAGATACTCAAAAGTAAGACCTAAGTGGGTTCCCTCTCTCTCTCTCTCCAACCAACTTGCAAGTTTTGAACCCTGTCCGCTGATTTTGAATAGCCGTAGGCTGCAGGTAGAAGCCTTTTAAAGAACTCAACCCAGCAGCTGCCCTTTCCAAAAAGCAGGTAAATTGTCTGCCTATGTTTTTAAATCGCTTCTCTGCCAAACCCAGGAAGACTGCTGAGCTCAGCCTGAAGCCAGCCAAGTCATCAACCTTCAAGAGCCGTATACCTTTTAACTTTGCTGGAGTTTAAATTGCTTTATCCATTATCCCAATCTGTAATCTATTCCTGTGGGTATGAATGTTGAGTGTGTGCATGCATGAAATTTGGAGCTGTTTTATTATTTTTATTTAGAAATGGTTAAGTATAATAAATACTATTATCTTTTAAAGAACTCAAGGAAATCTGTCTGTGTGTCCTTTACAGTCACAGCACATAAACAGTTAAACACACATTGAATTGACAAGCACATCCTTTTTTTAAAAAAACATGTTGCAGTCAAACAAAGAGGGGCAAAAGAAGGTGGCCATTCTACCCTCCTACCCCTCCTCACTTGGTTGTAGCTCAATGTAGTGCTGGGTCACATCCAGAGAACTTCCAATGCTGCGATAGCTGAATGGAAAACCTAGATCTGTATCCCTGTCTCTCCTCCTTGGTGTTTTAGAACAACTGGGACAACCATGCTTTTCCTAACTTGTAATGTACTCATATCTCTGCTGATTTCCATTCTTATTCACGCATTGCATTGTTAACCCATCCATGTTTTCAAAATCCTCCCAGCATTATGGGAAGGTACAGATAACCATGCAACACACGCAGACCTGCTCTGTTGTCGGGCCTATTAAGCTGGGGTAAGTGGCAGTTAGTCAAAAGGTAAATTTGACTTATTTAAGTGAGAACTATGAGTGGATAGCAGGAAGTGAGATAATCTAGTCTAAGAGTTAAAATGACATGAATCATTCATACACATCATCTTAATACTGAGATTAGATTATACCCTGAAACTCATTTTGTACTATTTTAATAATTTGTAACAGATGCTGGCCATGTTTGGTGTTAGCTTATTTTACCATTTTTAGTCAAAGTTCTGTGTGAGGTTGGTGCTGTGGATAAGTTTGACTTTTTTTTAGCATGTTGCTGATGTCTGAAAATAGCAAACTCCTTGACCGTAACAGACAGCAAAGTAAGCGATACTGTTCCCATTTTTGAAAATAGTCACATACTCTCTAAAATCACATCTTTATGTTGTAGGTACAGTTTTTAAGGTACTCACTTTCCAAATTATTTTCCTGTTTCTGTGTTAAATTAGCTACCAACAAAACTGGTGATCTGAGAGTAATAAATGCCTTTGTATTTATGAGAAATAATCCGCTACTTACAGGATATTTGCATTATGTGCAAACATCACCAAGAAACAAAGGTTGTTTTGTATGGGACTGGTAAGCACATGAGCCTTAAGATTCCTGCAAGTGGAAGGTCAGGAATTTGGGGTGGAACCCAGCATTTTCACCAGATTTCTCCCCTTTCTGACAGCAATGAATAAAGTGGGGATGCCACAGATACTAGTTCTCCTCTCCCCACATCCATCCTGATGTTAGGTGGAATGCCAAGCTCTCTCACTGCTCCCTGTTGTATGGCCAGCCTGCATTAAAGAACCATACTTGTGCAAGAGCTGTGATGGGGATCCACAATGCTCTGTCAAGCTGGCAAGTAATCGAAAAGAGGTTGGTTGCCATTTGGACATCAGGGAGCCTGAAATGCACCGCCTTTTGAGTCGCAGAATTTAGGCCCGACTGACGTGTACTCATTCTCTATCCTTTTCCATAGTGAAGAAATCCCAGCTAGAACTCAAATGTTCAAACAGTGCGTCAGGTACTTGGACTATTCAGAAAGTTTCCTATGTATCCCATTTTAAAAGTGACCAAGTAGGGATAATGTATTGCATGCTGCTCAAGCTTGCTACTGATAGAGGCAGTTCACTAATATTCAGCAAGAGAAGGGAGGAGAACCACCAATGTCTGCTCCCTGAGGAAGAACACCCTATGCAGTACATGAACAGGACATCAGTGGATTGACAACTTCATTCCCTGTGCTGATGAACTGGGACATTTGACTACATTTGCAACGATCTCCATTTTGCATGCTTCCTTGCTGCTCAAGTGCCAACCTTATTTTATTTCAAGATGATAGGCAGAATTTCATGTGTCGACATGCCAACATTTCCCATGGAAATATCACTCTTTTCCACTGGGATTGAATGTTGTCAGTGCCAATCTATCAGATCATTTGGAGATCAGATGTAAAGCTATTAGAACCAATTAGATAATCTGGAATAAGGGACTGTCAGAACTAATCATCATATTTTACTGTCTCACAGTATTGGCACACACCTGAGACAAAAAGCTTTGGTGGTTTAGTTTCTAAGATTAGTAGGCTCAGAAATTTGGGCATGTGAAGTAGAGGAGGGTTCATTGTCTGTGCCTGATTGACAAGGTCCGAGGCTCCCCAGATGTTGGTCATTGAGTCTCATTATAATAATGCTGTTCTGGTAAGGGAGCTCCTGGCAAAGAGTTGGGCAATATATGACCTCCGCTAATCTAACCTTCATGTAGGTGGATGCAGGGATCAAGCCAGGATTGAGGCTAGGGATCGGGGCGGGATCAGTTCCGTGATCAGCCAGTTGGGGGTTCAGGAACTGTGGGAGCTGGGGATAATCTGTGATCAACGGTTGGCAGAAGAGGCTGGGGTTGGGGGTAGGGAGGACTTAGGGAGTGGAGATTTGGGGAAATGATGGGGTGTGGGTTGGGAGCAGGGAGGTGAGGGGTGAGGGCCAGGTGGGAATCAATGGTGTAGTTGAGGCAGGGGGAAAGAGTGGTGGTGATCAGTTCTTTTAATGTAAAGTTGGGAGGTCTTCAGCTGTTCCTGGCTCCACATTCATGTAAGTACATACTTCTTGGTCAGCAGGCAATGCCTGGAGCTGGTTTCCCTATAAGTGCAATTAAGTGATGGCCCTGGCTGTTTTAAGGAGAGAAGACCTCAAGTTGGCAGTAGGCCCTTTATTTACATATGCAAAGGAACTAATGCCTGCTTCAGCTGTGGACAACGAATACTTCTTTTTCTCCTTTCCCAATGTCACAATTCTGGCAAACTGGCAGAGAGGAAGATGAGAATCTTGAATGAAAGATGTAGATACCCTGGGAGTAAAATGGCCAACATAGATTGATGAAGTGATTTTGCTCTTGATTTTGGATTAATGGGAAATAAATTTGTCCCTAAGGAGAACTGTAATTATATCTTCAATAGGCATATTGTGCAATAGGTTCATCTTCAATAGGCCTATTGTGCAAGAGTTGTCAGCTGATCCCTTGCTGTCTAGCATCAGCTTCCAGTTCCAGGGTTTTATAAGGACTTATATCGTTGGAAGGAGGGTGAGAAGATACAGTCCAGGGCAGATTTGCACCATTTGAGATGTAATGTAGTGTTTCTCTGCTAATTGCAGGAATCTGTGGTTCTTCAGACACATTATAATAGGCTATATTTTCCCACAGGCTGTGGGATCCCAATGTTGGCACTAAATGGGATCCCTAGCTGCCGCAATCCTTCTGGGAGGCAGTTATCTAATTGGCCACCTCCACGCTCACCATCCTATTAAGGAAGGTTGGTCGGCTCCCGAATCAGAGGGTCTGGATCCAAAAGCGAAATTATGAAGACCGCATTCCTTAAGCCCCCTAGGAGCACAGGGTAAACTCTGCCCTGTCAACACGGCATGGAATCTCCAGTTCTGATGGACACTCGCCTATAATAGGGAAGCTGCTTCCAGTGAGTTGGTGACCTTCACGTGTGGTGGTGGGGGTGGGGCACCCTGCCGATGGTAAAATGCTGGCCCTAATTGGGGCCTTAGCTATGTTATTTGGCTGTCTGCTTCCATGGAGTGAGCAGCCAATTCCATTCCCAGTCTGACCTGGGAAAGTTCCCTGGCAGTGGGAATGCACTGAGGAGCTGTGCCTTTAGGCCTTCCCCTATTTTCCTGCCCATCCCCTCAAGCCCACCATCATGTGACAGGAAAATCCAGCCCAATTACTCTGAATCTTTCCACCATCCCTTATAGGTCACCTTTTGTGCTATGCACTGAAACACTGCATTGTAGAAGAAGTGACCTGCGATGTGTTATGTGATCTTTCAGTTGCCTGAAGAGCTTGATTTATAGGTTATAGCTAGCGACCCCATCGGGATCTTATATATTTCAATAAGATCACCTCTCATTCTTCTAAACTCTAACGAGTATAGGCCCAACCTGCTTAATCTTTCCTCATAAGATAACTCCTTCATCCCAGGAATCAGTCAAGAGAACCTTCTCTGAGCTGCTTCTAATGCAATTATTTATTTCCTTAAGTAAGGAGACCAAAACTGTACACATTAAACCAGATGTAGTCTCACCAATGCCCAGTAGCAAAACTTCACTACTTTTATACTCAAATTCTCTTGCAACTAACACCAATATTCCATTTGCCTTCCTAATCACTTGTTGCACCTGCATACCAACTTTTTGTAACTCAAAGAAGACCTAATCAAACCTACTCTCTGTTTCCTGTTAGCTAACCAATCCTCTCTCCATGCTGATATGTTATTCCTTACACCATGAGCTCTTATTTTGGCACCTTGTCAAATGTCTTCTGGAAATTTAAGTACAGCACATCCACAGGTTCCCCTTTATCCATGTTGCTTGCTATTCCTTGAATAATTCAAATAAATTAGTCAAATATGATTTATCTTTCGCAAAACCAGCAAACACAGGGGTGAAGTTGAGCAATGTTATGGAGGCAAAAATAAGTGGTCTTAGTGATGGCAGGGAAATATGGTCAGAAACTCATCTCGGGCTCAAATATGACATCAAGATTGTGAACTGACCTGATTTAGTCTCAGATTGTAGCCAGTGAGAGGGATGGAGTCAGCAGCTAGGGAACAGAGTTTGGAATGGGGATCGAAAACAATAGCTTCAGTCTTTCCAATATTTAATTGAAGGAAATTTCTGCTCATCCAGTGTTGGATGTCAGATAAGCAGACCGATAATTTAGCAATGGTGGAGGAGTTGAGAGAGGCGGAGGTAAGGTGGAGCTGATTGTATATGAATGCATTCAGAGTGCATATGAAAACTAATGTTATTTTGGATGACGCCACTGAAGGGCACCATTTAGCTGAGAAATAGGAGGGAGCCAAGTCTAGATCCTTGGGGAATGCCAGAGTTAATGTGCAGGAGCAGAAAGAGGAGCCATTGTAAGTGATTCTGGCTTTGAGAATGCAACCAGCTGAGATGACAGTGGAGGGGCGTTGGAGGAGGATGGTGTGGTCAGTTGTCTTATAGACTGCAGACAGTTCAAGAAGGACAAGGAGGGATAGTTTACCTTTGCCACAGTCACATAGGATGTCATTTGTCACTTTGAAACAAGCCAATTTGGTATTGTGGCAGGGGCAGAAACCTGATCGGAGGGATTCAAATATGGAGTTCTGGGAAAGATGGGAACAGATTAGGAAGGTGATAACACTTCCAGTACTTTGGAGAGGAAAGGGAGGTTGGAGATGAGGCAGTAGTTTGCAGGGATAGTAGGGGCAAGGAATGGGTTTTTGATGAGAGGGGAGAGGAGGGGGGATAACACCTGAGGAGGGAGAACTTTTTGCAAAATCAGCTAACATGGGGACCAGGAGGAAAAATTGAGTGGTCAGCAGTTTAGTGGGAATGGGATTGAGTGGGTCTTATTGACAAAATGAGCTTGGAGAGGGATGAGGGGAAATGGGAGTGAAAATAGAGAAATATGCGAATTCCAGGCATACAGCTGGAAAGTTTAGAGGAAGAAAACACATTGCATTTGGAAGATTTTTGACATCAATAATCTGGAAAATTTGAGTTATTAATGATCTGAAGATGAACATTGCCATCGGTGTCCATGCTCACATACAATGACTGCCCACTTGGGTACATATATGGATTGCAACATTCCAAAAGAGTTGCACCTGGAGGTGGTGCCTGTGAGAATAATATTAACAAGACATAACGTTATGTATCTATGATGAAATGGAACAGTGCTCAGGGCTTAAATGGAAAGCTCCCTTTGGTTCAAACATGCAAAAATTGGATTTGAATTAAACTGAAAAGCATGCAGTTTGAAACAGTTTCAACATTTCATTTACATTGGAGTACTACAATGTAAATGAGGTGTTACCATTGCCCAAGGAGGCACAGAATATCAACGAGTCTTTTGTTCCTAAACCACTGAGGACACAAATATAAGCAGCTGCATAAACATTAATGGTAATTGTAAATAAAAAGAGCAATGCAGTTTTCATAATGATGGAGTGTAGCAATCTGGTTGTTAGACTGGAGAAAGTCCACAGCTACAAAATGGGAAGTCACAAACATGATTTTTACACAGCTCTGTGAGCATAATTATTGGGCTGAATTTTCCCCCTGTTGGGGGAAGTTGAAGGGCGGGCGTGTACAGGCATGCTTCCGATCGGCGCCCCCGATCGGAGGCGTGCAGCCATTTTACGTGGGCGGGCCAATTAAGGCCCGCCCAGCATGACGTCTGCACGGAAGCGCTATGCGCTCCCTGTGCGGGCGGCGGGGGAATCCCAAAATCGAGGGTGCGCTTTTTGGCGCATGAGCACGAAAGGGCGTACTCAACTCCCTGAGGATAAGTGCTGCCTCAGGGAGATCGGCTGTAAATGTAAAAAAGATAAAAATAGAAAAATAAAATTTCCCTAACATGTCCCCTCATGTGATAATGTCACATGAGTTGGGACATGTCCATAATTTTTACAAAACCTTTATTAAAATCTTTTAAAGCCTACATAAAACCTCATCCCGCCCATGGATGAGGTTTCATGTTTTTTCTAGTTCCCGCCAGGGCTCCTGGCCTGCCCGTCAACCTTAAGGTTGGACAGGCAGGTCCTTTAATTACTTGATTGACCCTGTCAATGACCTCCATTGGCCATTGACAGGTCGGCAGGCGCTGATTTTGCTGCACTCCCACCTTCCTGAAAATTTAAATGGGGCGCAGTGACGTCGGGAGTTCCCCCCAACGTCACCACGCATCGGCGAGCAGGCCCCTCCCCTACTCGCCGACGTGTAAAATCCTGCCCCAGGCCTCACTGTAGTTCAGGAGTTTGTTGACAACAACTGCCCTATACATTAATGTTTTGTTCCACTATGAGGCTGCTTTGTTCGGGAATTGGTTTCACACTTATCTGTCAGCAGATGAGTTGGTTACAATATATTGCAGATGCAGAGACCAGTATGAAGTGAAGCACATGCTATTTATTTACACAAACAACAGAGCACTAACATGATGTGTGCTTCTCCAACCAGACCCTACTCTAGACTAACATTAACATGGTAGCCCATGCTACACAGCCATTGGATCTCATAGTCACGTGGTCAATCTGCTCACATTCTCTTAAAGTTGCATTACATCTCAGATAACCACAAAAAGAACTTTCACTGACTTGTGGAGGTCTCTGTTGGCTAACACTCGCTGTTGTGGTTTGTAGAAGGCTGAGCTGGAGCAGATGATACGGTGTTGGATCTTCTCAGCAATGACAGCCTTTTGAGAGAGGTGGCTGCCAAGAAATGGGAAGTGCTCAACATACTTCAGAATCATTCTTTCTACATATATGGGAGGTGGAATGTTTGGCTGACCAGACGTGGGTTGATACACCCATTGTTCAGATTAGTGATAACTTGTCCATTAAGCTGCATCATGCTTTCAGTCACAACATCTTAATGATGAGGCAGAGCGGTGGCAGCAAAGGAACGAAAAGGAAGCAAATCCTGCACTCTGGATCCCACTACCTTGTGCCCAAAGATCTGTCGGTCAAGAATTGGCCTGTTCAGTCACATGAAGACCCATGGCAGAAACTAATGACCCTGAGTAGATGTAATCCTCAAATTGAGGGACAATCAACTATGATGATTGCATATAAATAGGAAAAATGGGGGATATATGAAAACCAAGAATGGTGTTGATCTCGCTGCAGATGAAGTTGAAAAACAGCCAGGAGCTTGTAAAAGGCATGATCTAAGTGCAAGTTCTTTTATTCCTTCGTGCAAGTTGTAATTGCTATTTTCTCGATAAAAAGGAATCATGAAATGTAAATGAACTGGTAAATAGAAGCCACTTGGATTCCTTGTAAAACCTAGATTTGAGAAATCAGATTAATAAATTGATGTTTGAGACACTCTTCCACATGTTTAATTGATTTCAACCTTCACATTTTCAGTCACAAAAGCTTAAACAAAGATTAAATATCAGTTCTATGTTATTAATTGACCTCCTAAGTAGCCCTGTTTCTCAGCTTAGAATTTTCAGTAGGTTACCTTTGCGAAAGAGCAGTGATATGTTGAACCAGTGAGTGCATCTCTCATACCACGTACCACCCACCCCTTCGCACCCCAATATGAAACACTATCAAAAGCTTC
This sequence comes from Cetorhinus maximus, assembly GCF_964194155.1. Classification (NCBI taxonomy): domain Eukaryota; kingdom Metazoa; phylum Chordata; class Chondrichthyes; order Lamniformes; family Cetorhinidae; genus Cetorhinus; species Cetorhinus maximus. The sequence goes on along the minus strand of NC_135892.1, from coordinate 82,692,529 downwards.
ATAAAAAATGATAACCAAAAGGTACACTGAATATCGACTTATAATGTCTTGAATCCAGAAGTGCAGCAGAATTCATGCTTATCGTAAATTGTGCAACAGGTATTCACAACATTTCATCCCTTGATCAAAACAATTATCCAAAGCTCTATCATAACTTTGTGCTCTCACAACTGACTCTGTCCCATTCCCTGACCTCTGTCTCAGGCTGAATAAGACTGTTTATAACTTTAGCATCCGACTCAACCACAAGCCAAGCTTCCAAACTCATATCCCCTCCTCTGCAGTACCATGGTTAATATTTATCCCTCAAGTAATATTACTAAATAAAAGCTGATTACCCTGTCATTATCACATTTTTTTGTGGGAGCTTGCTGTGCGCAAATTGGCTGCTGTGTTTCTTGCATTACAACAGTGACTACGCTTCAAAAGTACTCAATTGACTATTTTAGGGTGGCTTGAGGTTCTGAAAGGAACTTTAAAATTGCAAGTCTTTCTTTCTTTCATTGCTTATCCCCTGTCCACTTTCACCTCCATAAAATCACCCATCTCTTTCCCTATCTCTCTGTCCCTTTCTGAAATCATCACCCAGTCCTTGTTCTCCTCCAACCTTGATTACTCTGATGATCTTCTGGCTATTCTGCCTCATCTATAAAATCCAGTTCTTTCAAAATTCTGCTACCAAAATCCAATCCCACACCAAGCCCCATTCACCCATCAATTCTTTGATGATGCATATTGGCTCCAGAAGAAGAACCTTGAAGAAGTATTGCTCTTCTCTCCAACAGGATTTCTGCCTCTCTTTTGCCCTGTTCACCTTCATTGCTTTCCATTTCTCTCCTGGCCTCTTTCACAGCCATATTTCCTTCCTCAGTGACTGTCTCCATCTCCGACTTACCCCACGTGGATTTCAACTGAAGTTCCATCCCTCATATTTCGAACCCACCCAGGATTACAGGTATCTCCAGGACATACAATGCTCCTCGGACTGCTGTTCTCATCGCATCCTGAGATCCACACTCAGTGCCATGCGCCACCATATGAATACGCTCGACCTCTCCCTCCAGCAGCACCGACGCACCCTATTTCTAAGGATATTTCCAATATTCTCCCTCCACCTGGACCCCTCCCTCTGGATTCTTACCTGCTCTTGATCTTTTCATTGAGAACTGTCGGCGTGACATCAGTCGTCTCAATTTCTCTGCTCCTCTCACCCACTCTAATCTGTCTCTCTCTGAACTTGCTGCACTCCGTTCTCTCAGGCCCAACCCTGACATTGTCGTCAAACCTGCTGACAAGGGTGGTCCTGTTGTTGTCTGGCGCACTGACCTCTACCTCGCAGAGGCTGACCTCTACCTCCCCCGGACCATGACCCCACCACTGAACATCAAGCCACTGTTTCTAGGAGTGTCATTGACCTCAGCTCCTCTGGGGATCTTCCTTCCACAGCTTCCAACCTCATAGTCTCCCAACCTCGGATGGCCCACTTCTACCTCCTACCCAAAATCCACAAACAGGACTGTCCCGGAAGACCGATCATGTCAGCCTGTTCCTGCCCCATGGAACTCACTTCTTGCTATCTTGACTCCATTCTCTCTCCCCTTGTCCAGTCTCTTCCCACCTACATCCACGATTCCTCTGACACCCTACATCATATCAACAATTTTCAGTACCCTGGCCCCAACCGCCTCCTCTTCACCATGGACGTCCAATCCCTCTACACCTTCATCCCCCACCGGGATGGTCTGATAGCTCTCCGCTTCTTCCTCGAACAGAGGCCCAAACAATCCCCATCCACCACTACTCTCCTCTGTCTGGCTGAACTTGTTCTCTCACTGAACAATTTCTCCTTAAACTCCTCTCACTTCCTCCAAATAAAAGGTGTGGCTATGGGTACCCGCATGGGTCCCAGTTATGCCTGTCTCTTTATGGGGTATGTGGAACATTCCTTGTTCCAGTCCTACTCAGGCCCCCTCCCACAACTCTTTCTCCGGTACATCGATGACTGCTTCGGTGCTGCTTCATGCTCTCCTGGACCTGGAAAAATTTATTAATTTTGCTTCCAATTTCCACCCCTCCATCATTTTCACATGGTTCATCTCTGACACTTCCCTTCCCTTCCTTGATCTCTCTGTCTCAATTTCTGGTGATAGACTGTCCACCATTATTCATTACAAGCCTACCGACTCCCACAGCTACCTCGACTACAGCTCCTCACACCTCGCTTCCTGTAAGGACTCCATCCCATTCTCTCAGTTCCTTCACCTCCGTCGCATCTGTTCTGACAATGCCACTTTCAAGAACAGTTCCTGTGACATGTCCTCCTTCTTCCTTAACTGAGTTTTTCCACCCATGGTGGTTGACAGGGCCCTCAACCGTGTCCGGCCCATCTTCCGCGCATCCGCCCTCATAACTTCCTCTCCCTCCCAGAACCATGATAGGGTTCTCCTTGTCCTCACTTATCACCCCACCAGCCTCCGCATTCAAAGGATCATCCTCCGACATTTCCGCCAACTCCAGCACGATGCCACCGCCAAACACATCTTCCCTTCACCCCCCCGGCGGCATTCTGCAGGGATCGTTCTCTCTGGGACACCCTGGTCCACTCCTCCATCACCCCCTACACCTCAACCCCCTCCCACGGCACCTTCACATGCAACCACAGAAGATGCAACACCTGCCCCTTTACTTCCCCCCTCCTCACCGTCCAAGGGCCCAAACACTCCTTTCAAGTGAAGCAGCATTTCACTTGCACTTCCCTCAATTTAGTCTACTGCATTCGCTGCTCCCAATGCGGTTTCCTCTACATCGGAGAGACCAAACGCAGACTGGGTGACCGATTTGCAGAACACCTTCAGTCTGCCTTCAAGCATGACCCAGACCTCCCTGTCGCTTGCCATTTCAACACACCACCCTGCTCTCATGCCCGTATGTCCATCCTTGGCCTGCTGCAATGTTCCAGTGAAGCTCAAAGCAAACTGGAGGAACAGCACCTCATCTTCCGACTAGGCACTTTACAGCCTTCCGGACTGAATATTGAGTTCAACAACTTTAGATCATGAGCTCTCTCCTCCATCCCCACCGCCTTTCCGATCCCCCTTTTTCCAATAATTTATATAGATTTTTCTTTTCCCGCCTATTTCCATTATTTTTAAATGTATTTCCATCCATTGTTTTATCTCTACCTTTTAGCGTATTTCGATCCCTTCCCCCCACCCCACCCCCACTACGGCTACCTGTACCTTGCTTGTCCTGCTTCCTACCCTTAATGTCACCATTAGCACATTTCTTAGCTAATATCACCACCGTCCACACCTCTTTGACCTTTTGTCTATGACATCTTTTGGCAATCTCCACCTATCACTGGCCCTCTATCCAGCTCTACCTGTCCCACCCCCCCTTAAACCAGCTTATATTTCACCTCTTTTCTATCTTTCCTTAGTTCTGATGAAGAGTCATTCGGACTCGAAATGTTAACTGTATTCCTCTCCGCAGATGTTCTCAGACCTGCTGAGTTTTTCCAGGTATTTTTGTTATTGTTTTGGATTTCCAGCATCCGCAGGTTTTTGCTTTTATCTTGGCTCCAGATCCCTAATGCTTCAAATTTAAAATTCTCATCCCTGTGCTTAGATTCTTTGGTGACCACCCCCAATCACTATCTGTTTAACGTATAACCTCTTCTCAAACTCTTCATTCCTCTGCCTTGTTTCTTCCCTCCTTTCAGTAATGTTCTGTATGCGAACAGACTATTAGATGTCCAACCACCACGTGAATTCTTCAGCAGTGATATGGCCAGTCTTTCTCCAAGTCAGCATTTACATCTTCTAAGTCAAGCAGAATGGGCCTTCCAAATCTTTGCAGACACTTTTGTATACCATCCCCTGAGAGGGCTCAACAACCCAATATTAATAAACATAACCCAAGTGAATGATTGTGTGAGAAGAGTACATAAGGAACAGCACACTAGTTTATCAACCCCCTGTTCCTCAGTTGCCGCTTTTAGTTCTAGATGCTAAAAATGTGCTTCAAAGGGTTAACCGCTTTTTCTCTTTCCCTCCTCCCAACTGCAGTCAACACTCAGTTGAATGTAACTATTTAGATTTGGTGGTTACTTATGCTTATAGGTTTTATGGGCATTAGAAAGACATTCCAGTTTGCTGATAAAAAACTGTCTTTTATCTTTACAGAGATTTAATCACTGTCAGTTAGAGGTTATTAGAGGGTAAAAATAAAACTGCTGAATTACAACGTTGTAGTATGTGTTGTTGCTTGATGTCCACTGGCAACAGAATGAGGCTTCAATTTGTGACATTTACAAGCTGCCTCTAAATATTGGCTCCTTCAGTTCATTCCTAGACTGCAGCTGAATTCAGCTAAAGCCAAGAAAACCATTCACCCTCTTTCGTTCAATTTTAGCACCTCATATTATTTTTGGGCAACAGTACACCAGTCAAGAGGAAACTTGAAAAAAGCAAAGAATAAATAAAAGATAGAAATATCCATATACAGATATACAAAATATTCTGCACATATCATGCTTTATATTCAGCTAACAAGGTGAGGGGCTTATGAATGGGTATAAAGTCAATCATTAATAGGACTTCATTTTTGGAAGGCAACTTACATACTTTAATTCCCTTCAGGTTCCAATTTTCTCCTCTCCTCTCCTGAAGAGTCTGACTCATATTTGAAGTGAGGGCTAGCAGCCTTCTCATAACTTCCCACACTAGGGGGGAAATAGTCACTGGACTGCGATTTTCCCTGAATTGGCCAATTAGTGGCTAGGAGGTGGGCTCAGTGTCCAATTAAAGGTAGTGGGCAGGCTTTCAAAGCTGGAGGGCCAATAGAAGGCCCTCTAGCACTGAAGAAGCAGCAGCTTGCAGTACAGGTAAGTGTGAGAGAGAGGCACCTTCTCTCCATCTGTTGTAACTTTAGATAAGAAAATGGCCTTCAGCAGTTGAGTTACCAGTGGTTTCAACAAGCCATAAACTGTCTTAATTGGCCATCCACCACTTGCGAGCAGGTGCTGTACCCTCATCCCGACAGTGGGAAAATGGGATAGAACCAGGAATCGGTTGAAGAAAGTGAGCTAGAAATTTAGCTGTGCAGCATTCATCTTTTGGGCCAAAAATGGATGCTATAGGAAATGATATGGTGCGCAGCTTGTTTACACTCATCCCACGCCAGAAGTGCACCATAAGCTATATTGTTATGCATTGCGTGATACTAGAGTTCAATTTTTGCAAATTGAGAGCTTGAGAGCCCTTTGTGAAATTTGTTTGTGACTGACCACAGCCTATGGCTGTGGTCACTTTTTCCAGGCGCCTGGAAGCCAAACCAATTAATGGGATCACTGCAAGCTGCCACCAGAAAAGTAATTTTCCGTGACATTTTAGCTTTTCTAGATGTGAACCCTGTGCTCCTCTTGGCTCCACAGTATGGCTGACAGCTGCTTTCCACCTCCAGATTGCCTCCCTCTGACTCACCCGAGGCCCTTGGCCAATAACTGAGACGTCTGAAGTTGCTCTCTCTCAGTGGCGCCAGTCTGTCATAATTCTGTTGTCGGCCTCATATGATGCAAGCAGCATGCGGGTTGTGCATTGAATCAAGCCCATTGACATTTCTAGACTCATGTCTTAACAATGTCACTTGTGATCCTCCCTACTAGTAATTTAATCACTAAAGGTTCATTGCTCCCTTGCTTTGGTCATCTAAGATCAGTTTGAACACTATGTACATCTATGCCCTAGAATTCTCACCCATTCCTGCACAAGAGACACTTACTTGCACCTGTAGTCTCCACCATTACTAATCTAGGCTAAAATTAGAGGTCAGGAGCTGCATAAAGTGACATACTGTTGACTTGCTGCAATACTTTTCCTCCTTTTCTCTGGGAAGCAGACATGTGAAATTTGTAATTTCATTGGCTTTTTACATCATCATTAATCGGAAGTCAGAGAGTTTTCATTGGGAAAAACACTCCAAAGTCAGATTCAGGTGAGTCCTTTTCTCTAGCCAATCAGAACATAAAAGACATCTCAATACTCTTTGCTGAGCTGGTCCAAGATGAGTGGTTTTATGAGTAGAGATCAGAAACTCACTGGGAGTAACAGAGAGGGGGAGCTAAGACCTCTCTCCCCTTATGCAATAATCTCTTTGTTAAGTTATATTTAATTGTTTTAATTTGGTGTGTGGGGTTAGGAGAAAATTGTAAAATGACCTTCTGAATTAGTATGACCCTTGAAGTGTTCTTTTGTGATTTACAGCATTGAATAATATGTCTACGTTTGTTTAGCAATACTTTAACAAGAAAAGGAAATCAACGGCCATGAGTTATCTTCTGAATTCTGTGGCTACAGACTCTAAGTTGCTAAACTGGCGGTGAGTGGACTCTGTCACTTTTTACTGCAGTGGTCTGGTGAATAACCGGGTGCTGTCACTGGTGATGACATCCAGAAGTTCAAACTTAGATAGCTCCATAAACTGCTACAGGCCTTTGATCTAGCGACACTGGTGACGTGCAGAGAATGGGCCTTTATCAAACAGAAGCTTCTGCAGCAACTCAGCCCTATTACAGAATACCAAAATGATTTAACACTGGGAATTTTGTTTTGCTAAAAACATTGGGTGCTAAATTGTTAAGCCCCCAAAAACGAGAGTGGCATTTGGGCTTCGTAATTACCTCAAGCCTGTACATTGCAATGTAGGAAGCAAGCCAACTTCATGCTGCAACCACACTTGATTTCCGTGTGCAGCCCATGCTAGCCGCACAGTTGATTGGCTGCACATATCAACCTATCAACAGGAGTTCCAAAATTGTAACTCCTTAAATGTGAGCCTGCACCTCTTAAAAGGGAGGTGCATCGTGGCTGGAGTAGGTGCTGGCAGTCATACAAGTTGTGAATTTGATTGAGGAAACAGTGAAGTATAGCACAACATTTGACAGAGCATGCTCCAAGGGTCTCCAACCCACTGGAATCCTTAGTGGAGGAGGTGAAAAGAAGGAAGGATGTCCTTTATCTGTAGTGGGCCAAGAGGCCCTCCAAACAGATGTTCAAAAGGCAGGGGAATAGTCATGGAGGTCAATGCCAGGAGTCAACCTCCAAGGACCTGAGCGTAGTTTCGCTAAAAGTTTAATGACATCACATGAGTGGTCAAGATCAGAGAGTTTGCATTTTCAAATGTCAAATCCTACCAACTGTACCAGTAGCCTCAGCCACTGTCCAAATCACTGTACTGCCATCACTCACTATCTCTATCAATCAGGCCTCATAGGTAACATTCATATGTGTCATGTCATCCTCACACACTTAGCCTCAAGTTTCACACCTGCATCTCACAACTTGCGCATGCTGCCAGCTATTCAATCATGACAGCCAAATCATCTGAACATGTTGCATCACACTGACTGACACATTTCCCTCTCTCATGCAGGAGAAAGTGCTACATAACTGGGGGCAATAGGAACTAACTGGAGAGAGAGAGAGAGAGAGGCGAGCCTGTATGTTCTAATCCCTAGGGTGGAGACAGTGCTGGTCATTATTAGAAGGGTCTTTGCTGAGGCCATGGCCAGTGGCAGGGCTGAATCCATTGAAGATGATAGTATCCTCTTATCTAATCCTCCTTCTCACATTACACTTCCCGCTCATTCCACAGATTCTTCTGACTTACAGCTACCGATAGCATAAGTAAGCACCTCTAACTTTCCCTCCCTTTCCACAACACAACCTTACCCTTGTGTCTTTCTCCTTTCAGGTATCCAAGAAATGCCACCTGGCCAGACAGTGGAGGGACACCAAGAGGAGAGTGATGAAGAAGACACAACAGTATCACTTGATTTCACAAACACAGTCACCAGCTCAGATACTGACACTTCATAATTTAGAGGATAGTGTGGAGATGACATCTGCACACCATGAGTCAGTGGACAGCCTGGCAGGGAGCAAGAGTTGCACAGATGCCAATTCACCAGAGGGAGAGGTTGCAAATGAGTATTGATACACAGGACTCAGATAAACACTTTATTGAGGCGGTCTACAGAAGAAGGCCAATGGATACGCACAATGAAGTGCTTGGTGTATTGGGAAGCCTGCCAGAATGCTGTGGGCAATGTCAATGAGCATGGAGGAGTCCAGCAGCAACTCAATACAGGGCTTTGTGCAGAGTTGAAGCCCATCCTTTCCGGTATGGAGATGGTGGTCAACTCTGATTGGAAATTTGTGGACCCAACCATGATACAGTGTTTGATGGCCGATAACACAGCTTCCGATGCAATATAAGCAGCAGCCACCCAATGTCTGAGCGCTGCAGTGAAAGCTCATATTGCTGTTACGCAAGGTCATTCTGCTGTTATCATGGTTGTGAAAGACAATGTGGCAAAGGGCTTTGCACAATGTTAGAGCAATCTGGCTTCTATCCTCAAACAGATCAACGGGATTGCTGAGGTGCCAACCAGGACAAGTGGCAGTGGATTCATGGAGCATGATCCATGATGTCCACTCTCAGAGACAGCATTCATTTCTCCTGCTCTCATGCCCTTGCTGTTGCCTGTCAGCCAAGCAGGCCAGACTGCTCCCTTCCTTGCCAAATTGTGCTGCCAGCAGCCAGGCTTCCTAGTCCAAGAGTTGTTCAATGTCATCCTCCAAGATCTGCAGCCTCTTCCACTGAAAGTCAGCAGCCTTCCACCAGTCTTGCTACAGCTACTGGGGTTAACACTAGTAGGAGCAGTAGGCAGGCAAAGGTTTGTGGAAGACAATAAGGGAACACACAAGGGTGATGAGTTGATTTTTGTATGCAATATGTCTTAAGTTCATCTATAAATTTGGTTCAGAGTATTCATTTTGGGGAGACTTTTATTTTTGCATTGTGGACAAGTGGTGCTGTGACAGTCAGTGGCGAGGATGTTAAGGTGTGGGACTGTTGGTGAATGGAGAATTGGGGTTGTTGTTACAGGTATTGTGCTCAGATAAGCTCTTCATGGACATCTTGAGAAGAATGGGGTTGTCTAGTTGCCTCCTCCCTTCTCCCAGCCCTCCTCATCCTCCTTAGCTGCTCGCTGAATAGCTGGTGGCAAGGGTGGTTCCCAGCAATGCTGAGATTGTGCAGCATGCAGAAGGCAACCATGAATCCTGACACTCACTCTGCCGAGTACTGCAGAGTTCCTCCAGAGCAGTCCAGTGGAAGCAGATCAGCCTGCCAATAGTTTTCTCTATCTCATTTCATGACAGCTTGTGATTCACTGGTATGCATGCTGTGCATGTGTGCGTGAGTTGCGACTGGAGTCATCAGCCATATGGTTGGCAGATAGCCTTCCTTGCCCTGTAGCCACCTTTGCCATGTGACTCAAAAGTAGCTGGTACAGTGGACTGCTGCAGAATGAAGGCTGCTCCTGATCTGTATCCATTCGCCCCAGGGATCTGTCTCACCATCACACACGATTAGGGTGATTAGAACCTGTGGAACTGTGCTGAACAGGAAACTGGCACCTTCAGGAGACCGTGGAGAAAGAGAAAACTGGCAAAATAAACTTTATTTTGCATGGAGAAACCCGCAAGTGTCGAGCAGCCTTAGCACCGAGTCTGAAAGAGTTTATTTATTTCTTAAGATGCCTTTTTTTATAGGCTGGCTTGTAAACTCTTTTAGCTTGTTTATGCTAGATCCTAATACCCCTCAGTTGTGTTAAAGTCTGCAGGAGCTTTATTATTGAGTCCACCAGGGCCAAATACAGCCTGAATTGAAGCCTGTGAAATGTCACTTGGCTTGTGAAAATAAACACATTTCAAGTCTGCTAGGCTAATAAGAGCCTTCAGTGGGACAAATAATGGAAGTCAGACCATCCAGGAAAAGATATTACCAGAGGAGAATTGTGCAGACAACTCCTTGTTCCTGTTGTTTTTAGCCATCCTCTGCGTTCTGGCATTTAGAGATCCAATCAGGAATGTCAGCCAATTGGACATAGCATCACCCTGATGTGAGTAATTCTCTCACAATGAGCAGAGACCAGCACTGTGTTAGGTTGAATCATACGTATTTCTATACAATATCAGCAGTTGGATGTGTTAGTACATGCATGAGCCCTCATGAGAGAAGCAGCTCAGCTAGCACTGTGCGGGCTTTTCATAATGACTGCTGGGGATAATTACTTCCTACGCTTGTATTAACAGGTTTTTGAAATGCAATGATATTCTGTCCCTTGTAATAGGTCAGCACAACAGGTTACACTCAAGAGACAGCAAAGTTAAAAGAAATCCATGGTATTAAGTGGCGTATCTTTATTATGCATTTAGGAAAAGGCAACTCCCTGTCAACTTATTTAAAAGTTAAATTATGAATGTCCCAATGGCTCAGTTAATAAAGACACTGCCCTTAGTGGAGCTGAACTTCACAAATCAAGAAGATCCTGGCTTTGGCCCCTGAATTAGGCTGAGGTGAAGTCAGAAACCTAACCATGTCGTAACAGCCGCAGGGAATGTAAAATAATAAAAACAGAAAAAGCTGGAAATACTCAGCACATCTTGCAGCATCTGTGGAGAGAAAAACAGACATGATGTTTCAGGGCTGTGGCCTTTCCTCAGCACTCATTGGGCACATAAGGGTTCTGTTTGTGCCCTCTGAGACACTGCACGTGCACAGCTTCTGCACATGACAAGTTGTTGCTGAACCCATCCAGCTGGATAAACCACAGGAACTGACTCATCTTACATAATCATGTATGGTATATATTAAAGTCACATTTGTATTATTAATCAGAATCCAGGAGAGAGTGATCTCTGTGATAAACTATATTGCGATTTAGCTAATTAATTCCTTTCTGCTATTTTAAAAACATTTTTCCCGAATTGCCCATGCAGCATGGCAATGTCTGAAGTTAAATTTGAACATTTCAAAATGGGATGGAGCTGTGGGCCACTACTGTGCGTCCACATAAGGAACATCTGGAGGAATGCATAGGTCACAAGACCCATGAGAACCTGAATTTTAAAGTGTTTTAGCTGAAATTCTGTGAACTCACACCCATTTAATCACTTGATCAGTAAATATATCACTAGCAGTCAGAACTCTAGAGATTGCTTTATGTGTGGGAGTGCCATTGATGATGGAAGAACATGCCTGCAAGCAATCCCTCAAGGTAAAAAACACTTATAAGCAATTGTACATGTGCTTTCACGCTTACCACTTTTGTAATTCTGACTCTTCAGTTCTGAAGGAGAGTCATATTGGGCTCAAAACATTAACTCTGTTTTTCTCTCCACAGGTACTGCCTGACCTGCTGAGTTTTGCCAGCACTTCCTGTTTTCATTTCAGATCTCCAGCATCCGCAGTATTTTGCTTTTATGTTATTATAATTCAGCTTGTGGCTCAGCTATGTCAATGGAGTTGCACTGTTCATTAAATTTGGTTCCCTTTACCCTGCTAACAGAACAGGACACCCAAAAGGAACGTTAGATGCTTGTCCGAGTAGGAGGTGCACAGACCTCACATGATCCAAACTACGGAAATGCTAAATGTGAATATGTCTACTGAGCACAGCCCATTAGTAACACATGTGCTGCTGAAGAAAGCCTTTTGATGAATTGTATATAAACACTTTCTGAAATCACGCAGTACAGTTATGATCTAAATGGCTCCATGACAAGTGAACGGACGACAGTTAAATTACTGTCCAGTTAAATTTAGGAGGAGGTGGTGGTGTTGTTGGATTTGGTAATGCAGAGACCCAGGGTAATGCTCTGGGGACCCGGGTTCGAATCCCACCACGGCAGATGGCAAAATTTGAATTTGATAAAAATTTGGAATGGAAAGTCTAATGATGACTATGAAACTATTGTTGATTGTTGTACAAACCCATCTATTCACTTTGAACCTGTTGCTGTCCTTACCTGGTCTAGCCTACATGTGACTCCAAACCCACAGTTTGCCCTCTAAAATAGTCTAGCAAGCCACTCAGTTGCAGCAATCTGCTAAAAAGCCTAAAAGGAATGGAACTGGAAGGACCACCCGGCATCGACCTAAGCACTGGAAACGACACCAGCCCCGTCAACCCTGCAAAGTCCTCCTTACTAACATCTGGGGGCTAGTGCCAAAATTGGGAGAGCTGTCTCACAGACCAGTCAAGCAACAGCCTGACATTGCCTGTGAGGTATGTTCCTGTGAGTATGAGCATGTCCCAGATACCATCATCACCATCTCTGGTATGTCCTGTCCCACCGGGTGGCGGCACAGTCGGGAGGGATTTGTCATCAACATTGACCCCGAACCCCATGAAGTCTCATAGCATCAGGTCAAACATGGACAAGGAAACCTCCTGCTGATTGTCACCCACCTACCCTCCCCCCACCTCAGCTGATGAATCAGTGCTCCTCCATGTTGAACACCACTTGGAGGTAGCACTGAGGGTGGCAAGGGCACAGTATGTGCTCTGGGCAGGGACTTTAATGTCCATCACCGAGAATGGCTCAGTAGCACCACTACTGACCGAGCTGGCAGAGTTCTGAATGACATAGCTGCTAGACTGGGTCTGCGGCAGGTGGTGAGGCAACCAACAAGAGAGAAAAACATACTTGACCTCATTCTCACTAACATGCCTGCCACAAATGCATCTGTCCATGACAGCATCGGTGAGAGTGACCACCACACAGTCCTTCACATTGAGGATACCCTCCATCCTGTTGTGTGGCACAACCACTGTGCAAAATGGGAAAGTTTTTGAACAAATATAGCAACTCAAGACTGGGCATGAGGTGCTGTGGGCCATCAGAGGCAGCAGAATTGTACTCAACCACAATCTGTAATCTCATGGACCAGCATATCCCCTACTCTACCATTACCACCAAGCCAGGGGATCGACCCTGGTTCAATGAAGAATGCAGGAGGGCATGCCAGGAGCAGCGCCAGGCATAGCTGAAAACGAGGTATCAACCTGGTGAAGCTACAGCACAGGACAACTTGCATGCTAAACTGCATAAGCAGCAACTGATAGACAGAGCTAAGTGATTCTACAACCAACAGGTCAGATCTAAGCTCTGCAGTCCTGCCACATTCAGTCATGAATGGTCATGGACAATTAAACAACTTGCTAGAGGAGGATTTTCTACAAATATCTCCATCCTCAATGATGGAGGAGCCCAGCACATTAGTGCAAAAGATAAGGCTGAAGCATTAACAACAATCTTCAGCCAAAAGTGCCAAGTGGATGATCCATCTCGGCCTCCTTCGGAGGTCTCCAGCATCACAGATGCCAGTCTTCAGCCAATTCGATTCACTCCATGTGACATCAAGAAATGACTGAAGGCACTGGATACTGCAAAGGCCATGGGCCCTGGCAACATTCCAGCAATAGTACTGAAGACCTGTACTTCAGAATTTTCCGTGCCCCTAGCCAAACTGTTTCAGTACAGCTACAACACTGGCATCTACCCAGTTATGTGGAAAATTACCCAGGTATGTCCTGTGCAGGACAAACCCAACCCGGCCAATTACCACCCCATCAGTCCACTCTCTATCATGAGGAAAGTGATAGAAGGGGTCATCAACAGTGCTTTCAAGCGGAATTTGCTTAGCAATAACCTGGTCACTGACATTCGGTTTGGTTTCCACCAGGGCCACTCAGATCTTGATTTCATTATAGTCTTGGTTCAAATACGGACAAAAGAGCTGAACTCCAGAGGTGAAGTGAGAGTGACTGCCCTTGACATTAAGGCAGCATTTGACCAAATGTGGCATCAAGGAGCCAGTCAATGGGAATCAGGGGGAAAACTCTCCGCTGGTTGGAGTCATACCTAGCACAAAGGAAGATGATTGTGGTTGTTGGAGGTCAAGCATCTCAGTCCTGGGACATCACTGCAGGCGTTCCTCAGAGTAGTGTCCTCAGCCCAACCATCTTCAGCTGCTTCATCAATGATCTTCCATACATCATAAGGTTAGAAGTGGGGATGTTCACTGATGATTGCACGGTGTTCAGCACCATTCGCGATTCCTCAGATACCAAAGCAGTCCATGTCCAAATGAAGCAAGACCTAGACAATATCCAGGCTTGGGCTGACAATGGCAGGTAACAATCGTGCCACACAAATGCCAGGCAATGACCATCTCCAACAGGAGAGAATCCAACCATCGCCCCTTGACATTCAATGGCATTGCCATCGCTAAATCCCCCACTATCAACATCTTGGGGGTTACCATTGACCAGAAGCTGAACTGGACTAGCCATATAAATACTTTGGCTACAAGAGCACGTCAGAGACTAGGAATCCTGTGGCGAGTAACTCACCTCCTGACTCCCCAAAGCCTGTCCACCATCTACAAGGCATTAATCAGGAGTGTGATGGAATACTCCCCATTTACCTGGATGAGTGCCACTCCCACAACACTCAAGAAGCTTGACACCATCCAGGACAAAGCATCCATAAACAGTCAATCCCTCCACCACTGACGCACAGTAGCAGCAATGTGTACCATTTACACGATGCACTGCGGAAACTCACCAAGCCTCCTTAGACAGCACCTTCCAAACCCACAACCCCTACCATCTTGAAGGACAAGGGCAGCCAACACATGGGAACACCGCCACCTGGAAGTTCCCCTCCAAGCCACATACCATCCTGACTTGGAAATATATCACCGTTCCTTCACTGTCACTGGGTCAAAATCCTGGAACTCTCTCCCTAACAGCACTGTGGGTGTACCTACACCAGATGGACTGCAGCCGTTCAAGAAGGCAGGCACCACCACCTTCTCAAGGGCAATTAGAGATGGGCAATAAATGCTGGCCCAGCCAGTGACGCTCGCATCCTGTGAATGAATTTTTAAAAACTCAGCATTTATTTTCAGAAAATGTGTGATCGACAAATGAATAAAATCCATTCTCAGGTGAACCTTATTTTTAACATTTTGGTCTGCATTTCTGACCAGAGCAGTTGTTTAAAGCCACTTACATTTTAACTTGCTTTGTTCAAATTCCTGAAGGCTGACCTGTGTGAGCGAGCAGCAGACATTTGCACCAGTAATTCCAGCTGCCTTATCACAGGGGCAGAATCGCAGGCCAAGTTCTCAGCTCACTGACTCTGATGTCTCTCAATCCAGCCTAAGCAGGCACCAGAAGATTGGCTTAATATCACTAGATCATGAGATAGGTCTGGATGAACAAGGTCCTTCAGTCTTTTTTAAATTATCCTTCCAGGATGCCAACATTACTGTCTTTGTTTCAGCAGCTAGCTATTTCTTATGTGCGTCAAATGACCTGTCCTCAATCCCCATCCTCATAACCCAGGCCTGTTGATCACACTTTGTGCAAATACTTGATCACATTTGCCCTTTACTGCTGCCCGGAATCTATGGTCAGAGAATTTCACTAGCTCCCCGGGACAGAACTGGGCTAATGGTGGGCAAATTAAGGGCAAATACTCACCGCCTCCTTCTTACTCCTGTTCCAACTGAGGAGACCCATATATCAGCCTATCACAGGCTGGCTAAAATTCTCACCTAATTCAAGTGTTAGGCCGTTCTAATATGCCACTTGTCTTATTCTGCCCCAGGTAACCTTTCCCGCGGTTAGCCACAGTGGGATGCCCGTTTGGTACCCTGTAGCCCAGTTGGCAGCATCGAGTGCATTGCATACCGGCACTAATATCTGGTAAAACTTTGTCTCGACTAGCTCCTCTGGCATATCTGAAAGAACTACTTTGGGTTTAATTTCTCTATTCCAGGATCCTAGGCTGGGAAGGAGAAAGGAATTCTAAATCCTTATTGCTGGAAAGTGTATATTGTGGAAATTAGGGAAGGAATTGAGTTTGGCAGTGTTCCTTTCCATCGCCAGTTAGCTTGCTGACACTCACTGTCAAGATTCAGACTTGAAGAACAGCCACTTGGGTGAGGTGCACAAAGAAACTTCACACCAGTGAATCAATATTCCAGCACAAGACAACTGGGTAGAAATTGGCATGGATTGCACACATTTTGCAATGTAAAATTGGCCTCTGCCCAATCTGTGCAGTTGTTGGACTTACCTCTAAATTTATGGGAACTTTTGTTTAAGGTATCCGGAGCAATTTTCAATCGATCTTCATGCCAATCAGTTCAGGCACATACTCATCCATGGGCCCAAGCCATCAGGAGAGGAAGGGGGAAAATGACAAGGAATAATTTGTAAGTTAAACTTAATGAGTGAATTTCCACGAGGATTTTCTTACTCGTTCACCATAAGTTTGGCAGTGAAGCTATGGAAACTCTAGAAAAAGAACACCATAAAAGGTGTTACTGCAGACAAATGGGAGAACTCATGCATAAATTCACCCCTTAAGTCTTGGTCTTTACTTTCATCTGACATCTCCATTTCCCTTCAAAATCTGCACCTCTGATTCAGTCCATTTCGTCATTTATTTTGTAATTCAGCCTAAATTGCATATATTAAACATTGCAGTGTTCTAAACCTATACAGAAATATAAATGTAAACAGGTGCCAGTTTTCAAAAGATCAAATTTGCTGCTGTTTTGAGTGTGAGAGGCAATGGTTTGAATGGATTCATTGTACTCGGTACTAAAAACATCAATAATTGGGGGAAATATGCCGGAGTGATGATTATGTGTTTAAGCACTATATGCGGATCAGGAATTCTCTGCAGTAGGATTGGAGATTAAATAACTTGGGACATTGAAATTCTAGGCTAGGTTCTGAAAGGATTTTGTTTGAAGCAGGTATGTACTTGTCTGGAGCTGCCCGTCAAGTGACTGATATGATATAAAAGCCAAACTACAGATGTTTTAGTAAGCAGCAGAAGTGATTTCCCCTCCTCCCTCTCCTACCCACCCCCATGATTTTGATCTGTACAACTATCTGAGATTTGATCTCCTTGGGTTTGGCTTTGAAGTTCAGTACCTTCTTATTTTTGGTCACTGTTTCTGGCAGATGGGCCGTTGGCCTGACTGATTTATGGCAACAGGTGAAAGTCTTCAGGACAAGATTTTTAACTCAGTGTCTCAACTCCGAGTTCTCCGTCAGGAGCGGTCTTATGCATTTTCCTCTACAACACCCGACAGAACTATTGTTGCCCTGAAGCCTTTGAATTTAGATAGCTACAAAAATGGCTTTAGAAGCCAATGTAGTAATCTCCTAGTGACAGTGTTATGCTGGGAAATGATCTTTGCTTGTAACTTAATGGTCATTTTTAGGCCTTATTTATTTATCCATTCATAATATTTTTCTGGGTCACTCGCTAGGCTGAAAGAAGGAAAACGACTTTTTTTCAGTGCTTCCAGCAACACCAGCAACACAGCCCTAGAAATCTGTGGGGTTTTGGCACTAATGTGAGCTCAGCTCCCAACCTCACCAAATTGTCTCAGTGTTCTCAATGGTACAGATCTTAATGTCCAAATGCAGTTTACTGTGTGGACACAAAAGAACCCCATGTTTGATTCTTGCTCTTGCCAATCTCAGTCAGGGTAGCAGTTGACTTGATACAAAAAGTCTCTGACTGGGCTAGGAATGGGATAATGAATCAGTTTACTCAACAGTGTAGAAACTAAGGGGCAATTAAACAGAACTCACCCAATGAGAAACCAATGGGGTTGGATGACGTGCTACAGACCGTGTCTGATGCGAATGGAGAGAATTGGTCTCATTTGCAGGTTGAGCAAGACTGCCAGTGAGAGAGTGTGGCCTCATATTGTCAAGAGTTATCCAGAATTCATTCACCAGGAAACTTGGACATGCACCCTACCTTTGTAATATTTCAGTTTGGATTTAATTTTCTGAATAATCAGCACAATTTTAGAGGCTTTTAGAATTATCCCAAATTTATTCTCTATTCTGTTTACACAATCTTGGAACTGCAGTTTGTAGCTGCGCACCTATGTCCATTCTGACTTGTATCCACTTCGAACAGCATTTGTTGAAATGGTGCAGAAAATTTACCAGCAGCCGAGTGACAGAAACAGAGGTGTGGGGGCTGGTAAAATAATGGGGAGCCACGTTGGGATAGCTCTCTGATCCAGACCCCCTGTCTGGAAGGTTTCCCAGTGGTGGGTTGTGAAGTGTAGGCGAGCAGCTATGGCATAATTAATGGCACCATTAGGGCCATTTTATAGGGCCACTGACAGTTTGCCGCAAGAGGAGGCCAGTGGCCAGCAGCTTTACAGAGGTGGCCTCCCTGTGATAGTCCGGGGGGCCATTGGTGCTTGAGGCTCAATGCCCCACAGAGGGGACTGCAGGCAGGGAAGGCTGCCCAAAAATTCTACCCCTCCCCACTTCCCCAACAAAGGGGTTTATGTGATCGGCGGCTCTTCCCCGAATTTTAATATGTACTTACCTCTATAAGGTCGTCTACATCTTGAGGTGCCCCCGAGATCTTCGACCTACCTCAGCAGCACCCGCCTCTCCCAATGGGACTGCTAAAGCTTCAGAGCTGATAGTCCTCTGATTGGGCCATCTGCATCAGGGGCCTACCCATCAATCTTAATTGGATGGCAGTCCTGAAGGTGGCCAATTAGGCGGCTGCCTCCTGTAAAATTCTCAATGGGTCCAACTGCCAGCAAGTACAGGTTTGGGATCTGTTTTTTGGCCTGATGCCAGTGACTCAAAGCCCATGGTAAAATTCAGCCCAAGAACGTTGTAGCAGAATTTCCATTGTGCTCTTACTTGACACCTCTTAAATTCATAGATGTACCAAAGTAATGCCAGGTATAATTTATAGCTGCTCATGCTATCATTGTTCCGTTTTCCATACACAATAAAATCTCATGTACAGTCACAGCTCTTATATCTGTCTAATAAGTGGTTATTTTGCTTTTTTTTCCTAATATACTTACAGAAGACAAGTTTAAGATAACCCATGCTCATTTTAGTAAAATATTTCAGCAAAATAAATGAGCAGACATGGTTGCAGAATTACATTCCTAGCAATGATTAAATCTTCACAGGAGATGGTAAATTATACAATCTCAAAATGGATGTAACTACAATGGGGGTAGTGTGCATTCCAACAAAGTCAAAACAAAAACAATGACATGCTTACAAGTGTGTCGAGGTATTTATTTATCGTTTAAAGCAATTTATAAGCACATTTCTTTCCCAGTATTTTGAATAAAGCATTATTAGCCAATTTTTGGTTAATATTACATATTCAGCCTCCCTTTGTTCTTTTTCCCCTGATTATAACCAATTATATTGGGTTGCTGCAAATTCACACATTTGTACTAGATGAACTCTAATGTTTGCCTTCATTGGTTGCATCTGGTGTCCTGTACAATTAGAAGCGCTACTTTACTATTCAGTGATAGCATAATTTCAGGACCATAAACATCGACCATATGTCACATGCAATGTAAATTATGATCTTGCATTCTCTTGGCTTTTTGGAAGATATAGATTGAAAATCAATCCAATAAACCAACAAACTAGTTTATATTCAATGAAATATATGAAGCAACTGAAAAGAGTTTTTCGCTGCTATACATGTTTTATGGAAGATAATAAAAACTTTGGCCGGAATTTCCTGCTCGATTGCATTGATTTTTTGACACAATTTCTCCAACATCGGGATAATCGGCTCAAAAGATCGTGGAGTGTCAGTGTCCAATACGTTCAGTGCAACTTGCGTTTCCATGATACTTTGAACTAGTTTTAAAAACATCCCGCAAGAAGGAGGCCCTGCCACAAAACTGGCCAAGCGTGTATTAATCACCATTGAGTTTGCACTAATTGCATTCATTCGCAGGCCTTCAAAGAGGTTCCAAGAATTAAGCTGGAATTTCAAGGTGCAAGGTTGCCAAATGGTTTGTTTTGAAAGATCTTGAATGATATTTTTTAACTTATTAAAGAACTCACTATTGTACCCCAATCCAAATAGGAAATGGTTTTGTATAATTTTATAAGTCATTTTCAGCCATTTAAACTCAGATTACTCCGAGATGGTGGATTGACACTGGGATTTAAAATGCTTATTTTTATGATAAACTCATTTCCAATTCCATTAATCAAACTGCACTGAGTAACCACTCTTAAATACACAAAAGAATAATTTTAAAGCATGTTTTTAAAATTCTGTTTTAAAATGCTGCCTGATATGAAAATGAATTTGAGCAGGATCACAGAATCACAGAATCACAGCGTAGAAGAGGCCCCTCGGCCCATCGAGTCTGCACCGTCACGTGAGAAACACCTGACCTACCTACCTAATCCCATTTACCAGCACTTGGCCCATAGCCTTGAATGTTATGATGTGCCAAGTGCTCATCCAGGTACTTTTTAAAGAATGTGAGGCAACCCACCTCCACCACCCTCCCATGCTGCGCATTCCAGACCGTCACCACCCCCTGGGTAAAAAAGTTTTTCCTCACATCCCCCTAAACCTCCTGCCCCTCACCTTGAACTTATGACCCCTTGTGACTGATCCTTCAACTAAGGGGAATAGCTGCTCCCTATCCAGCCTGTCCATGCCCCTCATAATCTTGTGCACCTTGATCAGGTCGCCCCTCAGTCTTCTCTGCTTCAACGAAAACAACCCAAGTCTATCCAACCTCTCTTCATAACTTAAATGTTTCATCCCAGGCAACATCCTGGTGAGTCTCCTCTGCACCCCTTCCAGTGCAATCACTTCCAGAATCTCATGGAAAGTGGTTTTCAAAGTGAGTGCAATTCTGGGGACATTTTGTGTTGGAGACTGCCAATGTCAGCCCAAAGCTCAAACTCTGCATCTGTTCTCCTCAATGTAGGGGAGCCTGCATTGTGAGAAGTGAATACAATATGCTGAATTGAAAGGAGTACAACTAAATTGCTAGGAATGTTTGGGGCCCTCAATAGTGACATGGGATGAGGTAAACCAGGCTTCTCCTGTGCTTGCATGAATGTGTTGTGGGATAGTAAGGGGGTGTTGGGGTGGTGGGGGGGGGTTGGTGGGGGGGGGTTGGTGGGGGGGAGGGGGGGAGGGCGGTGGTTGTGGAGTGGGACCAGAGGGCACAAATCCTTCAAAAGCTTCAAAAGTGAAGGGGGAAGATGCTTTTAGTGGTGGCATCATACTGGAGGATGATCCATCGAATATGGAGGCTGGTGAGGTAGAAAGTGAGGATAAGGGAAATCCTTTTGTGGCCCTGAGAGGGAGAAGAAGGGATGAGGACAGAAGCTTGAGAAATCAAACAGACACAGTCGAGGACACCATTAACCACAGTGGTGGGGGAATCTTTGGCTGAGGACAAAGGAAGCACTGTTATGGAAGGTGTCATCATCAGAACAGATGCTACTGAGAAGGAGAAACTGGACAAAGAAATAGAGTCCGTACAGAAAGTAGGTTTGGAGGAAATGTAGTTAAGGAACCTATGGGCTTCAGTGTGGCCTTATGGTGGATTTTTGTTGATAGCTTACCCCGAGATATGGAAATAGAGAAGTTGTGGATGGAAAGAAATATAGGCCGTGTGAAGGCAAGTGAAGGATGTATATTGGAAGCAAATTTGGTGAAATTTTCCAGTTCAGGCGAGAACAGGAAACGGCACCGATAAAGTTGTCAATGTACCAGAAAAAGACTTGGGGAATAGACCCGAGCGGGACTGGAACAAAGAATGTTCTACATATTCCATAAGACCCATATGGGGTCCACAACAACATCTTTTATTTGGAGGCAGTGAGTGGAATCAAAGGAGAAGTTGTTGACTGTGAGAACAAGTTCAGCCAGTCGGAGGACTGGTGGATGGAGGCTGGTTAGGCCTCCATCCAAGAAAGAAGTACCGTCGATGTCAGTGTATAAGTTGACTTTTGAAGCCTTCAAAAATCCATCCAAAAATGAGGGTCGACTTATACACCACGCATAAAAGTGAACCACTGGCATGAATGTGTGTGGTCACCATTTTGAAATGGCACTGGCATCCGATGCAAAGAGTGGCATGCCTTAAATTCCCGTGCATCTTCACAATATAGCCCATAGCCCCTGCTTGATCCCTTGTGCCCATTTATAGGTACCAATAAGCAAAACATGCATTGTTGGGGTGAAAAATTGAGGCTGACTAAGTATGTATCACATGTCGTGGCTGAAAAGGGGAGTTGACTTATATGCTGAGTATATGCACAAACATGATTTTTGAGTCTAGAAAAATAGAGTCGTCCTATTCGCCAGGGTGGCTTATACGCTGCAATTTATACTAAATGGGCCTCAGGCCACCTTAGTAGAGGTTGGAGATGAAGAGGGGTTAGACATCTGTGGTGAAAAAGGGGCAGGAAACTGAAAACTTAAAGTGGAAAAGGGCAACTAATGTAGGTAGGAAGAGATTGGACAAGGGGAGAAAGAAATAGAGTTGAGATAGGAAGGAATCAGTTCTGTGGGGCAAGAGCAGACTGAAATGCTGAGTCCACCACTGGGGGGTGTCAGGATGGACTACAAGCTTGGAGGCCATGGAGGGAAGATCTCCAGAGGAGATGAGCTCAGTGACAGTCTGGGAGATGCTGACTTGATATTCAGTGATGGGATCAGGGTCCAGGAGGGGAAAGGAGGAGGTGTCAGAGAGTTGGCATTCAGGTGGAGGTTGGTATATTGAAGAACAGCGCCACTCTTGTCAGCAGGTTTAATGACAATGTCATGTTACGGTTGGACCCGAGAGAACAGAGAGCTGCAAGTTCAGAAAGAGGTAGGTTAGAGTGAACGAGGGGAGCAGAGAACTTGAGAAGCCTGATGTCACACCAGCAGTTCCCAATGAAAAGATCTCAATTATATCCATTAATGTGGCAATTGCAGTTAATCTGAGTAAACTATAGTAGATTCTCAAGCAAACTCATCTGACTTAATTTGATAGCAGCAATGACAGCTTCCCTATATGATGGGCTACAATTACTTATGGTCTCCCTCATTTTCACTTTGGCAAAAGGTCAAGTCAAACATTACCTCCCTCCTAATTTCTCCGAGAATATCACCCAGAACTGATGATCAAGGTGCTGATTTACCCCTGTACACCATACAGAACTAGGATACAGATCAGCCATTAAATGGAGAGACTACACAATTAACAGCCTAAAGCACAACTTAACAGAGTAAGGACCACAGGTTTGTTTCACAATGAAATACAAGTAATCACCCTTTCTTCCAAAAGTCCTAAATTGATCTAATATAGTTTACTCAAATTAACTACAATTGCCTCACTAATTAAGATTGTTTCATTGGGAATTACAGTTTATGTGACATCAACAGCCTCAGTTTCTCTGCTTCCCCCCATTTACTCTAACCTTTCTCTCTCTGAACTTGCAGCCTGCTGTTCTCCTAGGTCTAACCATAACATTGTCATTAAACCTGACATGATCTCCTTGAATGATGGAACAGGCTCAGAGAGGCTGAATGTTCTAATCCTGTTCCACATTCCTGACTATTACTTTGTGAAACATGGTCTGTGGATCTTGCTCTGCAAAGTCTTGCTTTTGTCTCTCTCCATTTTTCCCAGGAGTAGCGTAGTTAACAGCTGGCTTGCCCAGCAAGAGTGCTGCTATTTATATTTGGTGTCTGTTTAGCTGGATAACCAGCATTCTTTCTCATCGGTGCTTTCTGACTGGTTATTTAAGTTGAGTATTACTTTTAGTGCCACCAAGTCTCTGGAACACTTTCTTCCAAAAGTGCTTAAAAAAAAACGAGCAAAATTCTTGACTCCCATTTAACACAGAGGGCATCTGTAAGAGGAATTTCAACACCTCATGTTTAAAGAATGGATCTGGGGCAAGATTTAAAAGCAACTGTATCATCCCTTTCTACTAAATCTAAATTACTCTTGATAACGTATATACAGATACCAGGTAACAGTTACTTTAGAACCTATTGTATGTCCTAGTTGCAATCAATTAGTGTATGTAGAATATGCTGAGCACCCCCCTGATTTTTTTCAGGTCAACATGGTCTAACAATTCCCTCCCCCACCACCACATGATTTAGAATCAATGGACAGATAAAGGTCAGCAACACAACAGGAGGTTGAAGAAAAGCACACCTTACTAGCCCATTCATTTGTACCTTGAAACAACAGGCCAAAAGCTATTAGGCATTGCCCCTGAGAGAGCAACCAGGCTTAGTGTGTCAAAGCTGTTTTCTTATGACAATACATCATCTGTCCTTGGGGCTTCTCATGACAGCTTGTTTACCAGGAAAACAGGCTGCCCAAATGCAAAGCAGGCCAGATTAGCTTTTCTAAACTGAATGCTATTAACAGCCTGAGTGCAACCAGTTTTATTTTTAAAAAATCACTTTGCTTGTTAAGCCACTCTTAACTGTTAAAAGCCACAGTCGAACTGGATAATTCAGTTTGCTTTTAGTCACTCCATCTGAAAGTAGGTTGATGTTGTAGAATTGCTTCTAATGGAAGCAATTCTATAAAACAGTGAAAGCAAGATACTAAGGATGCTGGAGATCTGAAATTAAAAGCAGAAAGTGCTGGAAAAATTCAACAGATCTGGTAGCATCTATGGAGAGAAAAACAGTTAAAGTTTTGAGTCCAATATGACCCTTGGTCTGGCAGCATCTGTGGAGGAACAAACAAGAGTTTCTTTGGAAGAAGAGTCATATTGAACTCAACGTTAACTCTGTTTCTCCCTCCACAGGTGCTGCCAGGCCTGCTGAGTTTTTCCAGCACTTTCTATACATGCCGAGTCTGCTTGCCCTCTGAATTTGCTCATTATGTTATGGATTCAAAGCGACATTGAATCCACTGTGTGCCTGATCTGTGCAATCACAGATGTTCCAATTACATCTATAAGTTTCTGGCTGCAGGTCTTTACCCTTGTCAGGGAGAGATCCCTATAAACTTAGGTTGCCACATCTCCAGGATTGTCCTGGAGTCCCCAAGAACTGAAGCTTAATCTCCTGGACATGTTGTGAACAACCAGGGAGAAAACTCACGGGATTGTTAAAATAATCCATTTTTAAAATTCATTTTCTTTGAAGGCTTTTGCTTGTTCGTTATTAAAATTTTGAAAGATGGAGGAAAAAAGCTCTTTGACTGGGTGTTTGATATTGGAAGTGGAAGGTCATGTGATGTCATGACCTCCCAGAACATGCATGTCCAGCCAGAGTTGGCGACCCTGATATAAGCTGTCAACGTGAAAGCTGTATTGCTGTGTCACACTTGCTGGCCAAGTTCATGCACAATCAGAACAAAATAGTAGCAAGGTCAATAGAAAGAAAAACTGGGCACTGTGTATTGGCCCACCTACAATGACCAGTTTTCTGCTCATGTGCAAAGTGAAAATTACCTGCAATCATACCCACTGATAATGCCTATAATTGCTCCTTGCCATCAATAATTCTATATACAGGGGTAGATTTTCACCTTGCTGCCCAGATGTAAAACTGGCATTGAAGAGCAGCTGCTCTTTTACAATTTAATTTTCATTGACTTTGTGGTGGCGAGTTAAAAATCTATTCCATAATATTTTTAACTGCTATTGATGGTGTTGAAAAGAAAGTCCGACTTGGAAACACAGCCCTTAAAGTCACTCGGCCATGCTAGGACAAGGAGGATCCCAGAAGATAAATCTGAAATTCAGGTGTTCAGTTGGTACTCATTTTATGTGCTTAAAGCAATGAAGAGCACTAGATTTCATACAAATGAATGGAACTCCTCTGCAATACATGGAAAATGTCCCATTTGACATATGACCAAAATTTTGCTGTAAAGTGAGTGGATATTCTTAAAGCAAAGAAGAGCTGTTTACCCACAGCTACCTGCTCTTTTAAATGCCTATGAGTCACTATTCTCCTGTACTATGTGCTTTGAAAAGAGGTGTGAATTCCTTTTGTTCTCATTCCAACAGTGAAAAGAGAGATTTAGGAAATGCTATTGAGAGGTAAGGTTATCCTAAACAGCTTTTGTGCTTTACAAATACAGTTTTCATTGTATTTTAAAGAATTTGTAGAATGATGTTTTAAGTCAGTGATATATCCTGGGATTAAAGAACTTTGATGAAATGCTCTAGCTCTTCTCTTTATTATGCCTAACACCATCTAAATTAGTTTTACCAGAACATTTCTCCTGTCACACCCTCTCTCCTAAAGGTATAGTTCTGTGAGGTTTAGTTACCTTCCATTGCTTAGACCAAATGGGCAACATTTATAAGGAGGCTTTTCATTGAGTTATGGCCATCTATTCGGCCAAGTGAGAGATCACACCCAATCCAGTTCTTATTCACTTTGAATACTTGCAGCAGAGATCAGTGACCGGTGATCAGGAATGTGAATCCTTACCCATTATGCATCCAATCTGAAAGATGCTAAGGAAAATTACAGGAACCTGACCACTGCGTTGGCAAGAATCAGATCACTCATCTCTGATGTGGATCAAATGCATGACATTCTTGATTCAGTGATTCACTCCATAATCAGGGGAGTCATTTAAACCCTTTGTGCTACTGCTTTGTAATATATTTCCAATTATCTATCAATCTACATGCTTCACAACATTATCTTTAAGTGGCCCAAAATTGCTGTCCAAATAATGTCAAAGTGAATGATTTTCACTGTTATTTGTACATAAACACTACAGCAACTTCAGGGTAATGGCAAATGCGCATTTAAACACAGAAGTCAGAAAGTTAATGTCCAAAATGTCCCATCCTGTTCCCAAAACTATTTATTTTCCCTTTCTTTCTAATATCTAAATATTGGAATGGTCTGTGTTTCAATCACTAACTCCAATAGTGTGTTCCACAGCCTTACAATACTCTGTGTAAAAGTTTCCCCTGCATATACATAGGAGAGGGATCAATTGTTGTCGCTGGTTATGACTGCTTCTTCCAGAATAGGAGTGCCACATGGCAGCGCCTGTTAGGTTTTCCAACCCCTCTCTACTGCATGAAGTGTGTAACCTAACAACAACAAAGCTAATTGACCTGAGACATTGATTCTGTTTCTCTCAATGCAGCCTGACCTGCTGAGTATTTCTATATTTTCTATTTCTATAACAACACCAACAACAACTTGCTATTTATCTGAAGAAGAGTCATACAGACTCGAAACGTTAACTCTGTCTTTCTCTCCACAGATGCTGTCGGACCTGCTGAGTTTTTCCAGCAGTTTTCTGTTTTTGTTTCAGATTTCCATCATCCACAGTATTTTGTTTTTATCTTGCTATTTATAGTGCCTTGTGGTAATTCGCCTTAAGGTGTTTTACAGGAGCGTTAGTATATTTGTAACTGGGCCACACAAGGAGATATTAGGACAGGAAAGTGGGTTTTAAGGAACATTTTAAAGAAGGAAAGAGGGATAGAAATGTTTCGGGATGGGAGGGAGGGCATTCCAGAACTTAAGGCCGAGGCAGCTGAAGGCATGGTGCCAGTGCATAAGAGGCCGGATTTGGTGAAGCACAAAGGTCTCGTGGTAGAACTTAGAGCGAGGTAGCAGAAAGACTCAATGGCTCAATGAATTGTTACATTGGCCAGAATTTTCTGTTTGTCGGTTGGGCGGGCGGCCGATTGCCGCTGGCGAAACGGGCCGCGCTGCCATTTTCCACAGGCGGGCCAATTAAGGCCCGCACCGTGGCTTAGCGACTCCCATGGAGAACGGGAAAAAAGTCTTGGGGGCGGGCGGCCTCAGACTGCCAGTTCCAATGGGGAGTCGGCAGCCTGTATAAAGAGCGGCCAGGCAGCCTGCTTGAGGCAGTGCACCATGGCCACTCAGAGATCAAGAAATGTTGCTTGGAGGGCAGAGGAGGAGGGGGTGTGCAGGCTGCAGGAGAGGCCAGCGGGGGGGGGGCCACTGTGCACCCAGATTTTCAGATGCATGCCTTGCTGTCCTCCTGCAAGAGGTGGGAAACCGGTGTCAGATTCTGTATCCTGAGGATGGGAGGAGGAGGGCCCCCCATGTCACCAGCCAGGCATGGGAGGAGGTGGGTGACACTGTCAGTGCCCATGGTGATGTGCGGCGCACTGGCACACAGTGCAGGAAAAGATTCAATGATTTGCTGCGTTCTGGACAGGTGAGTACCATGTCTGTCTTGGCCATTTGACCCAGAAGGCAGCCTTAGCCTTTGACCCCCCCCGCCCCCACCACCATGTCTTGCTGTCGTTACTGCAATGGGCATCTGGCGCACGCTGGGTGGGCAAATGGATACTGACCATACTTACATCAGCCTTAGTGGTTGAGGAGAAGAAGGGCTCTCCCTGCAGCATATGTTGGTCTTTGTGGCATTTGAGTAGTTTGGGGGCAAGCTGCAGGGGAGGCCAGTAGACACATACTCAGAGCTCCAACACATGTCATATTGATGGTAATGAGATGGTCCAAGGGGTGCCTCAAGGTCTTTTGGGCAAGTCCCATCTGCTGGCATCGGTGCTGCACCGAGTTGCGCCTCCTTGCCATAGGCTCTAGGACCCGTGTGCTATTCGAAAGTGATGGACGCCGAATGTGTCCAAGGTGGCTGTTGGGGGAGGGGGTTGGGAGCAGCCGTACTATCTTCTGGTGACTGATCACCAGTAGTGTGGACAGGAGCTGCTGGAGGCCTCAGATGGGCCACTGCGGTTGGGGTACAGCGTGCGCGTGCAGAGTACATGAGCGATCAGCCCCTATAAATCCTCTTCTCTGTTCTGCAGGCAAAAAGTCACCACAATGCCCGGGAGCACCAGAGGATTGGTGGTGGGCACGCCCTCCTGCAGCGCCTCACGCCCTTCGAGAAGCAGGCCATGGAGCTGGGCAGGAGGCAGGATGCCAGGATCGCTGCTGCACAGCCAAAGACTTATTCCATTCTAGGGGGCTTGGGATCTCCAGCACCCTTTCAGCCAGTGCGCCCCACATTACTTTGTCCAAAAGGTCCTCAGCACCTCAGTTGTGAACATCATAGCACTCAACTTAGATGAATGCCACCACGTTACTCATCCCTGCGCCAAGGGGAAACGTTGCCTTCTGCCCACCCGGTCTATGCCCCTCCTAATGGAATGAAGGCCAATAATGTGACCTCTCAATCTCCTGTGTTCAGTGGAAAATGTCGCTACTGTTTGCGATGTTTCCTCAGCCCCGCAATTATCCAGGCCACAATGCAACCACATCAGGTACCTCTGCACTCTCTCCACTCCTATGGTTCATAACAAGCCATGTGGCATCCCTGAGGCCATCTGACCAGCCTGTCTGCATGTGTGTTTAATGGTTGGGGCCCGTCTTGACTCTGTTCCACCCCACCAATGTTCTTCTCCTTAGGGTCTTGAAGGGTGAGTGACCTATGAGGCTGGGGGGGAAAGGGATGAGAGGTTGAACTGAATGTACGCTAACTGATGCACTGTCCTTGTTGTTAATTTCAGCATCACCACCAGAGCGACCCACACCTCGACCCCGCGGCCCCCCCTCCACACCTGAGGGCCAACATGTGCAACTTGTGGCACATCATTTCAGCCAGCCAGGCACCAGCACAGACACACACACCTCGGTGGGGACTTTACCGTTGGCTAGTGTCCCGGGTCACAGTGGAGAGGGCACATCACAATCGCTGGAGGAGATGGTAGGGGCAGAGAGTGCCGATGGCTCCAGCAGCTGGAAGGCTGCAGGGGACGAGGCACATGCTGAGTCCGGCACTGATGACGTTCCTCTGGAGTTGTCCCCATTGCAGCAGCTGCAGGACAGGCAGCAGGAAGTGCGTTTGCATCTGGCAGGGTTGCATGAGGGAATGCTTCAGTTGCTCTCTGCGACGGAGGAATCCAGGCAGAGTGCACGTGAAGGTTTGACCCTCAGGGCAGAGCTTCAGGCTTCCTCCAATGAGAGATTGGCGACTCTCATGGAGAGGGGCTTCAATCGAATGGATCAAAATATGATTGGGATACATTCTGACTTGCAAGCCCTCACAGCAGTACTGGCCACGGGTGGTCATTCTCAATATGGGAGATGTTGTGGGCACCAAGCGTCGGCACTCAGTGCCCATGCATCTGCGGTGAGCAGGGAGGTAGGTTTGGTCCTCATGTCGGTGCAGCAGCTGCCTGTCGTTGCTGCGAGCTCCTCTCAGGGCACTCCGGATGAGGGCAGCATCTCCTCCGCCCCTCTGCCAGTCAACGTTTCTTCCGTTGAGGCTGCAACAACTGGGGAGGTGCCAGTTCAGGAACTGGCCATTCCCTCCCAGGCAGAGACATCGCAGGCTCCACGGGCCAGAGGACGCCCGCCAAGGTCATCTAGGCCAATAGGACACCAGAGTCAGCAGGCTGTCTCACAAGCCACTCCGAATGGTGGGGTGGCACCAAGACGTAGCACCCGCAAACGTAAGCATAAGGCATCTTAGGCACTCCATGGGTATGTCACTGGTGATTTTGTGTTGGCCCTAGAATAGGCACCCATTTTTCTGTCATTGTGAAATAATCATGTGGGCTTTAATTTTGGACACAATAAAGTCCACCTTTGTTACCATGGCTGAGGGTCTTTTCATTGTGGTGCTTTTCTCTTTTTCATATAATTATCATGAGTGTTTGAGTGGACATTGATGTTTCTGAACTAAGCCCTTAGTTGCAGCTGAACAGGTGGAAGATGTAGCACCTAAGTGCCACGTGTGGAAGTTCCAGGCAATGCTGTTCCTGCTGATCCATGTGTGTGGAGCTAGCTGAAGGTTCTTTGGATTAAATTGTCCCGGGTGTCCCTGCCTCCTTGGTGTAATTGCAGGTCATCGTTCTGCCCCTCATCATCGCCCTGTGCTTCCTCATCCTCTGAGGCACTGCTGGATTCATCATGTGCAGCCTCATCCAGGGCATCAAGGTCTTCATCGTCAACTGCGTCCCCTCCTTTCCAGCGCAAGATTGTGCAGGGCGCAGCAGACTACCACTATCAGAGAGACGCGATCTGAGGGGTACTGGAGTGTGCCCCCTGAGCGGTCCAGGCAATGAAAGCGCATTTTGAGAAGACCGATGGCTCTCTCCACCAACAGCCCTTGTGGAGCCCTGGCTCCTATTGTACCGCTGCTCAGCCTCTGTTCTTGGATGGCGTAGTGACATCATGAGACACCTTCGCAGGGGATAGCCCTTGTCACCCAGCAGCCAAACATCCAGCCGAGCCGGAGCACTGAAGAGCCCCGGCACCTGGGAGTGTCTGAGGATGTAGGCGTCGTGGGAGCTGCCTGGGTACCTTGCACAGACTTGTAGAATCAGCATCCTGTGATCACACACTATCTGCACGTTCATGGAGTGGAAGCCCTTCCTGTTGACGAAGGCACTCATCTGCTGGCGCCTTGATGGCCACATGTGTGCAGTCTATTGCACCCTGGACGCGGGGGAAGCCAGCAATGGCTGCGAAGCTTCTGGTTCGCTGTGTCTGACTTGCCTGGTTGCAGCGGAAGTGGATGAAGGTCAATGCCCGTTTGAACAGAGCATCTGTAACCTGCTTGACACAAGTGTGGACAGCTGATTGGGAGACACCGCAAAGATCACCCACCGAGCCCTGGAAGGAGCCAGAGGCATAGAAGTGGAGGGCAACTGTGAGCTTCAGAGCCGCTGGCATGGGGTGTCCACCCACACAGTTAGAGGAGATCTCAGGGCCAATCATCTGACAGCTATAGTTGACTGTCTCCCTTGAGAGTTGGAGCCTCCTTCGGCACTGCACCTCAGTAATATTGAGGTAGCTGCTTCGCCGCCTGTATACCCTGGCAGCAGGATAGTGGCGTCTTCTGCGGCCCCT
The DNA here is from genome assembly GCF_964194155.1 of Cetorhinus maximus. Lineage (NCBI taxonomy): Eukaryota > Metazoa > Chordata > Chondrichthyes > Lamniformes > Cetorhinidae > Cetorhinus > Cetorhinus maximus. The sequence continues at coordinate 82,660,949 of NC_135892.1, read as the reverse complement.
TGCACCTTGGACAACCTTTTGGCCCAGGGCCCCTTGTGCCTGTGCCTGGACATCCAAAGGTAGCTCCCCTGGAGGCTGAATGTTCAGTCCTGGCCTCCTCCTGATTCTATCCCTTCCTTCCTCCTCAGGAGAGCTGCCTCCACTGGAGAGGTCAGAACCCATATCCCCAGGCTAAATGGAGGCCTCCAGAAAGCTGCAGGCCCGAGAAAGATTACTGCCTGCAGACTGCTTTCAAAGTACACAAAAACCTCTTGGACATCGATGAGAACTACTAACAATCACACAAGCAAGTTTTAAACACTTTCATCAATTATAACTTCATGTAAAACATGAACAACCCCTCTGAGTCTACATATCCCGACATTGCAAAAGTTTTCTTAAATAATCTCCTACCCACCTTCCCGTTGGGCCCGTGCGCCGACCCGAAGTTCACACGGGCCCCTCAAAATCCAGGACAATTGGCAAGTTAAGGGCCTTAACGAGCCCTTCAATTAACGGCGGGCGAACTGAGCGTGCCCGCCCACCGAAATATCGTGATGCCGCGCTCTGACGTCGGCACGCTCGCGCGACATTTTACGCACTGACGTGCGGGCTCCGCCATCCGCACGTCAGCCAGAAAATTCTGCCCACTGCGTGGAGGTTAGGGTAAAAATTGCAGAGATACTGGCTATAATCTCCCAATCCTCCATAGATACAGGGGGTGGTGCCAGAGGACAGGATAATTGCAAATGTTACATTGATGATGGGGAAGCTTTTAAAAATAATAACCTGGGATATAATTAACAGTCACTTGGACAAGTGAGGATTAATTAAGGAAAGCCAGCATGAATTTGTTATAAGTAAATTGTGTTTAACTAATTTGATTGAATTTTTAGAGAGGTAAATAGAGTAGGCTGATGAGGGCAATGCAGTTGATAGTATCTATAAAGGTGTTTGATGAAGTGCAACACAGACTTGCCAGCAAAGTTGAAGCCCATGGAATTAAAGGAAGAGTGGTAGAGGGAATACAAAATTAGTTTAAGGACAGGAAACAGAGAGTAATGGTGAACATTTAATTTTCAGGTTGGAGGAATGTATATAGAGGTGTTCTCCAGCGGTCAGTACTAGTGCTACTCTGTACTAGGCCCTCTGCTTTTCGTGAAATATATTAATGATTTGGACTTGGATGTACAAGATACAATTTCAAAATTTATGGATTACCCAAAACTTTGAAGCACAATGAACAGTGAGGAGGATAATGATAGACTTCAAGAGGACATGGAAGGCTGGTGAGGCAGCAAGTGGTGGATGAAATTTAATGCAGAGCAGTGCAAATTCATCTTGGTAGGAAGAAAGAGGTGCAATTCTAAAGGGGATGCAGGAACAGGGAGGCATGGGGATGTATGGGCACAAATTGTTGAAGGTGTCAGGACATGTTGAGAAATTGGTTAAAAAAGCATATCAGACCCTGGGCTTTATAAAAAGAGCATTGAGCACTAAAGAAAGGAAGTGATGATGAACCTTTTTTTTAAACTGATTTGGTCACTACTGAAGCATGCTGTTCAACTCTGGGCACCAGGCTTTCAAAGGACGTGAAACGCTTAGAGACAGTGCAGAAAGGATTTACTAGAATGGTTCCAGAGATGGAGGACTTCAGTTACTTGGGTAGATTGGAGAAGCTGGAGTTAGAGAAGAGAAGGCTGAAAGGAGGTTGGATAGAGGGTTTCAAAATCATGAAGTGTTTAGACAGGGTAGATAGGGACAAACTGTTCCCATTGGCAGAAGGGTCAAGAGCCAGAGGACACCGATTGTGATTGGCAAAAGAACCAAAGGCAACAGGAGGAAAAACTGTTTTACATAGCGAGTGGTTATCATCTAGAATGCACTGCCTGAGACTGTGGTGGTGGCAGATTCAGCCATGGATTTCAAAAGGAAATTAAATAAGCACTTGAAGGGAAAAAATTTGCAGGGGTATGGGGAAAGGGCAGGGGAGTGGGACTAGCTGGATTGCGCTTGCAGAGAGCTGGCATGCACTTGACCAGCCAAATGGCCTCCTTCTGTGGAACCATTCTATGTTTGGTGATGAGTCGGGTTTAATGGTTTAAATCCATTGTTTATGTTTAGGTATCTGATGTTAGCTTCAGTGATGGTGTCATACCCCTGGAGTAAGGAAGAAAACATTTGGCAAGGGTTACCAATCTTGGATTACCACTCAGTGATCCCTGTTGGATAGATAGTGCAAATATATGGATGCTGAGAGAGGACAAAATCCAGTTCAGCTGTTTTTCTCCCTCTGGTCAAATAGCCAGCTGAAACTCATCACTCAGATTCATAGATGTTGAATTGGGTAAGGTAACAGAGAGCTTCCACTATGTACAAAATCTTATTTCAGAATGAAATAGTACTTTCAGGTGTGAGGGGATGAAAAATGTGGGAGTCCAAAAATTAAAACCTGCACATCTCATGTGTAACACTGCATGTAGCAATAGTCATTTCTGGGAATATATAATTGTCCAAACCAAGCTGGCAATGTAGTATTGTACCATGATGTGACCTCCCTCTCATCTTTCCCTGAAGTTTTTCTTCACCTTTAAGTCAGTGGGTGAGTGCATGCATTCAATCATGGTGTCAGGAGGATTTCTTAAGGTATTTGGCAATTGTGAGCCAAACGCAAGATGAGGAGTTTTTTTTATTTTATGCAATGAGTTGTAATGATCTGGAATGCACTGCCCGAAAGGATGATGGAAACAGATTCAGTAATAACTTTGTAAACTTATTTGGATAGGTACATGAGGAGGAAAGATTTACAGGGCTATGGAGGAAGGGCAGGGAAATGGGATGAATTGGATAGCTCTACCAGAACAGGAAAAGGCACAGACACAATAGGCCGAATGGCCTCCTTCTGTGCTGATTTATTCTATGCTCCTGTTGTAACCCAACATCTACGAACTGGGACTATCCAGAAACAAGTTCACTGAACAGGGGGGGTGGGAGCATTGGCTGATTTCATTTCTTCCCTCCAGCTAATTGTAGAAGCTGCACTTACTTTTACTGAATACTCCACATGCCTGAAGAGCAATTTTTCAAAATGTGTGGCAGTGCATATACATCACCAATTAAAACAGATTATTTTCATCTGTAGTTCAATATATCAAATTAATCTGTACTATTTCTATAGGTATAATACTGCTTTAAAATTTCTTTTGTTCCCTATAGCAAAACCCCTTCCATCCAATCATGCAAGTTGATTTGATGATATTACATTTTATTAAATCATAAAATGCTGAAGCTGATCTGCAGTGGACTTGTGGCTGGATGAACTTTAGTGTGTCCTTCATGATGTATGCTTTGTACGTGAGGTAACTCTTGGCTGCTTGGGGTCAGCCAACAGAAAGCACACAGATTTAAGCTGTGAATTTGGCACAGTGCTGCACTTAGGAAGCTGTCTATCTACAGTGTGTTTACTTTATTTGACGGGCGAGACTGATTAACCACTACAAAATCAATATGACAGAGAAAAAATAACCCACATGTAGAGTGCTGTGAGATTTTTCCCCCATTCTTTCTCCAGCACTATATTCCAGTTGGCTACTAGTAGGGAATAGTTGACTTATTAACTGAAGGTCCTTTTATAGGCCGGAAGGAAAGAGGTGATATTTTACAGATCTAATAAAACTTCTGTGTCAATCTAGCATTAAAGGAACCGTCTATACCTTTCAGAAAAAAAGCCTGGCAGGATACATATTCCAGAATGATCTCACTCTAAGAAAGCTCCATACACAAGGTTAACTGTGTTCTGTTTAATCAGAGTAAAATGTTGATTTAAAAAAAAATGCTTAGCTGTTTTTTAGCTTCTCACTTGTTGTGATTGAACAATTTTATATTAAATCAGGTTATATCAAATGTTTTTAATAAACTGGGTGCAAATTAATCACAGCAAAAATGTACTTCGACTCTGGGAATATTTTCCAGTTGGCACATTTCCATAATGTTAGAAATGTCAGGCAAAGCATTTTTGTCAATGATTAACGCTGATGAAACAATTTTATAGACTTATGAAAATCCCCCTTGAGCAGTGCTAATACTGGTTAAAGTTAACTTTGTTGAAGTTTCAGATTTTTGGACTAGTGAGTAAAATTTTGTATTGAGCAGATCCACTTAAGCACATGACAGTGGGCTAAAGATAGATTATCTTCATCTCCCCCTTCCTCAAGCCATGCCTATTGACTACAATGGAAGTGGATTTAGAGTTTTAAGTTTGCTAGGTCTTTTTTTATCTGTTTGTTGTTCACCTCCGACTACTTACCCTCCTACTCCAAAGGCACTATTTCTTGCTGTGGTAGGTTCCACAGGTATCAAAATCACTCCAGTACCTCACAGAAAAAATAGCATGTAGGGGCCCTATTCATGGTCACCACAAAGTGATCTTTAGGGAAAAGGGAACACGCACAGATATTGGAGACAGGATTTGGAGGAATCCATCCACTATGGGGAATATATCACCAAAACTCACTATAACCAGTTGGGTGAGGGGACTTAATGGACCAGCACTGTCAGATCTGTATCCCATCGAGAATCAGCATTTTCAGGACAGGAGAAATAAAGGAGAAAGAAAACGCACTATGTTGGATGACAGCCTATTCTATGCAAACCACTATCACTGATTGTCAAAATAAGAGTCTGCTTTGCAAACTATTTTACCAGATTGAAATAGGCAAATAGTGCAAAATGTGTGTCTGACAATTTAAGACTATACTATGCAACACAGCATTTATGAACCATATCTATATTTAGCTGATTTGTAATTTCCTTGTATTGCAACAGAAATCCAGTTTTCCCCTTCTTTGTTCTTCGCATCTCTTTTGGGGGTCCATTCTAGGGCTTAATCCTGAGCTATATGCTTACCTTGAACAATTGGTCTAGATGGTCAATGCTGGCAGACTTTTTAAACACTGTAACTGTGCCCAATTCTACATAGAGTCACTAAAGCACGAAAGAGGCCATTTGTGCATGTGTCTGTGCTGCCTCTCTAAGAGCGACTCAGCTGGTTCCACTGCCTCACCCTTTCCCCACAGTCCTGCAATTTTTCTCTCTTTAGGTACTTATCCAATTGCCCTTTGAATACCATATGAATCTGCCTCCACCACACCCATGGGCAGTGCCTTTCAGATCCTAACCACTTGCTGCACCATTTGTTCTTTTGTCAATCACCGTAAAATGGTTCTTGACCATTCCGCTAATGGGAACAGTTTCTCTCAATCTACTGTACCCCTCATGATCTTGGACACCTCTATTAAATTTTCTCTCAACCTTCTTCTCTTTAAGGAGAACAGACCCAGCTTCTCCAATTTATCTGCGTAAATGAAATTCCTGATTCCTGGAATCATTCTCATAAATCTTTTCTGCACCCTCCAAAGAGAGCACATCCTTCCTAAAGTAAGGTGCCCAGAATTGGACAGTTGAGATCAAGCCAGTGTTTTATAAGGGTTCATCATAACTTCCTTGCTTTTGTATCCTATGCTTCTATTTATAAAGCCCAGGATCCTGTATACCTTTTTAACTACTTTCTCAACCTAGCCTGCCACTTTCAATGATTTTAGCACATATACCCCCAGGGTCTCTCTGCTTCTGTATCTCCTTTAGAATTATACCCTTAATTTTGTGTTACTTCTCCTTGTTCTTTCTACCACTTCATACCTCACCATAGGATGCAGGTGTTACTGGCTAGTCCAGCATTTGTTGCCCATCCCTAATTTCCCTTGCTCAGAGGGCATTTTAAGAGTCACATGTAGGCCAGACCAGTAAGGAAGGCAGATTTCCTTCCCTAAAGGATTAGTGAACCAGATGGGTTTTTACAACATCCAACAATGGTTTCATGGGGTTTTTAATTTCCAGCTTTTTATTCAATTCAAATTCCCCCATCTGCCAGATTTGAACCTAGGTCCCTAGAGGATTACCCTGGGTGTCTGGATTACTAGTCCAGCAACAATACCACCACGCCATCACCTCCCCATACATCTACCATCTAATCACCCAGTCCACCAGCCTGCCTAGGTACTCTTGAAGTCCATCACTATCCTCCTGATTGTTCACAATACTTCCACATTTGTGTCATCTGCAAATTTTGAAATTGTGCTCTGCATGCCCAAGTCTACGTCATCAATGTATATCATTCAATATTCAAATAATAGGATGTCACTGAGTGGCAATGAAGAACTTTGCTTGATTTCCCCTGACAATCACCGCCACCCGCAACTCCCCCCCGCCCTCAACCCCCCACCCACCTCTAATGCAAAGCTAGTTGCAGCACACACAGCCTGACTAAGATCAGCTAATTCAGTTCAGACCCAGGGTCAAACCGAGACCTTTCTAATTTGTACGGCTCGGCTAATCACTGGATAAATGTGCTGAGCATCAGCGGACCTAACAGATGGTTTTAATTTTCCATTTTCAGAATGTGGCCATTGTTGACAAGGCTGGCATTTATTGCCTATCCCTAGTTGCCCCAAACCGTTAGTGGTTTGAGACAACTGAGCAGCTAACTACGTTATTTAAGAGGGCACTTAAGGTCAACCATGTTGGTGTGGAACTGGAGTTACATTTAAGCCAGGCTAAGTAAGGATGGTCTTGTTCCCCTAAAGGACATTAGTGAGCTGGGTTTCGACAGCTTCAGGGTGGCAGCATTTTTATTTCCAGATTCTTAAATATGAATTCAAATTCTCAAACAGCTGTGATGGGATTTGAACTCACAGACTCTTACTGATTACAAATATGGTTAAAGAAGCATGCAATGATTTGGGATGCAATGCCTTTTTGTGAGGGGCAGTCATTACTATTTATTTGTGGGGCTTAGAAGCAGCTTTAAAACTTAACTTAAAACAATTACAAATAGCTCCCTTGTCTGTTCAAAGGTTCCGGGCCGCACAGTGTTCCATTGAGCCATCAATAGAATTCTCTCTCTGAATCCCTCGGCTTCTTCAAATCCCTCTCCTTCTTTGAGACTGTCCTTAAACCTCAGCTCTTTGACTAAGCTTTGTGTCACCACTTCGAATACCTCTTTCATTGACTCAAGCATCGATTTCTATGCCTCCTGGAACAACTTGGGAGGTTTTCCCCAAGTCAAAGGCCCTATGTAAGTTCAAGTTGTTGTTATTGTATTTAAAGAGCAGCAAAGTTGTAGCATCGCTTCCTGGTTTGCACTGGGTTAGCTGTTCTCAAGTCAAGTCAACAGCATGAATACGACAAATGACCATAATACCCCTTGGTTAAAAAGGGAGAAAAAAAAATAATTTTCCTTGGGTTTTACTTCTGCTTGGTCTCCAGTGGCTCCTGTGAGAGAATTAGTATGCTTTGTAGAGTGACCATTTGGTGAATACTCGAGGGTGCTCAGTGCCCAGAGAATTATATCTCAAAAATATTCATGACATTGGAGATTCAGGGAAAATGAAAGTGGCTGTTTTCCAATGAATATGCACAGTGAATTATTGTAAATGTTTCAGTTAAATGTTTAGATGTCCCACTGCCACCCTGAAATGCATAAGTGCAGATGAGAGTGTGTCAAAGAAGCATGATTATCATTTGTATAATCACATTATAATTTTTTAAAACATGTTCTAATTATTTTTTAAAAAACCTTTAAAAAATCTGAAAACAGAATTTTACTGTTTGTTTCAAATTTCACACTGAACACCCATTGGCAAGAAATGTAGAGCTCTATATTTCACTTTCCAAGTCAGTGTTAGTTTTTCTCTTCTGCTTAGGGAATATCATTTATATGTTTGAATGGCAATTGTTTCCATATGATACATGGCAATGGAAACCAAAACCTCATTCCGAAGACAGCACATTGTAAACAATCTGCACTTTAGTGGAGGGGGGGAGAAAAATGGAGGGGAAATTTATAATGCTGATTCATACTGGGATGAAAGTTCAATCGGCAACCTTCCAACTGCCCAAGAGATCATTCTTCACGTATGTGCATTAATAATGAGTGTCAGTTGACTATAGTTACTGTTGCAGGGTTGACGGGGGGTGTGGTGGGGGGGGCGAGGGGGGCAAAAACCTGGCAAAGTTTCCATCTGACACGCATAGACATGCCCTTTCTAACGTTGGTAGCAATCAAGAACAGAATGTTTGTCCATTTTATAATGTACCAATTGAATCGACATGTGGAGCCACATTTACAAAATATTCAACACAATGTACTGAAAAGGCTGATCCGAGTTTTTAAAAATGTTTTTGATGCTGTGACTCACTGCAATGTGTGTCAAAGTTCCCACCTATTGAAAGAAAACTGCATTAATCTACAAGACATATGAGATCTTCCATCAGCTACTTGAAACATGCTCCAATGATATTTCTGACGACTATATGATATGGGTGCCCTGATACAGGTACTCATACAGATCTGACTATAGACAATGAATTATTGCCATTCTTTAGAATGTTGAACTGAGATGTTTGTCAAAGATACTGCACATTTTTAAAAGTGAAATCAGGATTTGCTTCATAAGTTAAACAATATTTACTTCAAACACTTTACTACAATGCATGAATTGGGACCCAGCCTGGTCCCAAACAGATAGCTACTATACTATGGTCTATAAAGCACTACAAATGGCCATCTTAACAAACAGTTCTTGACAAACAAGGAGGACATAAAGCTTAATGAGCGGTATCAAAAATCCTGAGGGACTCAGCAAAGAGCGGGTTAATGAGAGGGTTCATTTGGTACAACTGCTGAGCTGCTAAACACTGAGAATTGCTTTGAAGTGAACTGTCAAATGTCTAGCAAAGGAAAGCTTTTCACAGAAGGATAAAAAGCATAGCAAAAGTTGAACTGCCTTGGCACCACACCTTAACACCACGTTTACACCTATTGGCATTTGGCTGGCATCACTCACTACTCGACACAGCTGCTCTAACCTTGTTGATAGGATGAGTATCAAAGAACAAATAGGCCAATGTGTGACTTCCTAGTGTTTGTAACATAAACCATCACCCATTTTTAGAGCAGGAATTTTCTTCTCTGCCATTTAGATTTTAAAGCTTATTGTATACCAATTTTTTGGGGAAAAAGACACCCATTAGGATAGATTGATTTTAGGAATTGTTAAAATATACTATATATATTATGAGTTGTAATTGCAGAAGAGCCCAACAAATGCAATGCGATGAATTGATTGCTTCCCTAAATTAGTTTTGACCCTTAAAAGAATTAGATGTCCTCCAAATGCTTAAAATAAATTACACTATGAGTCACATGGATATATATAGGGAAGAGATACAGAAGGCCTCATGGGAAATGGCTGCTCCAAGTTGCATCACAGTAGAAAATGCAGGGAATATACACTATATTATGTGAAGAAGGTTAACATTTTAGTTAAATATTCTTTGTTAGAACTATATGTTATCCAAATTGGCTGTTTCATTTCCCTCCATTATAACAGTAGCTGCACTTCACATCATTGGTTGTGATGCACTTTTGATGTCCTGAAGTCCTGAAAGGTGCCATATAAATTAAAGCTCCCTCTTTCAACCACATAGACAAGTTGGCCCTAGGTTTGTCCTTAGTCTGTTCTGTTTTGGCTCTTCTGAGCCATGGCAGTAGGTGGGACAATTACAATTGGAAAAGAAAAATTATTCCCACTCTGGGTTGTTACCCAGTGACCCCTACTGGAAAGTGCACACGTTTGAACATTGGAGGAGTATGGGAGGAGACTTAGCCGTTACATTTCTCTTCATGTTCACATAACCTGCCAAAATTCAATGCCAAGGTTCACAATAGCCACTTGGATGAGCTATGGCAGGATAACCAACATCATGGAACCAAACCGTACTCCAAGAAAATCAGCATCTACATGACCAAAGGAGAAAAATGGGAAGGAAAAGCAAAAAGTTAAAACAAAAGCTGCACCATGATGGATTTCTGATAAATATATACTTAACCGAAGCACAGGATCATAAAGAGCCAAATCACTTCCTATTTACTCATGGTATAGAATCTCTCATCTAAACATAACAACTAAATACTTGTTGATTCAAGTATAAGTAAGTCAATTACCAATTTTAAAAAAGCTCAACATCTAAACCCACTGCTGAGTCTAAATTCAAATTGCCCCTGCAAAGTGATGTATTTTGGAAATGTAATTGCTTTTATATATAACAGAGGATTTTATTCAATGCTCTCTGCTGTTTTCTCTACAGATTGAATTGCAGAATGAATGATTAACTGGGCCGTGGTGGAAAAAAAATGCCAACTATTTTTTTCTGCAGTTGTTAGAAATCTTGATCCAAGCACAATCCTGACTCAGGCCCAACATTTTTTGGCAAAGTAGTTGTGAATTTAACAGAGCTGGAATGGACTTTGAGAATTGTTTCTCAGTGTTTTCACTGGGAGAAAGCGCACTTGGTACCAGCTGGGGGTGTACGGTGTCAGTTTTTGTCTACCCCTCCCCCTCCTTATAGCAAAGGCTGTGTGAATCCTGAGAACTGAAAGGGTGAAACTAGTGACCCCAGTGTGTGGGGGAGTGTGTGTGGGGTGGGGGGCGCTTCATGTGACAGACAGCCTCGGGACTTGAACTCAAACCCGTAGGTTTGTTGATTTTAGAAAGTGTTTTGTTCTGTGCACAGAGTTCAATTTTATGCTGTTCCCCTTAATAGTTTGGAACCGTAAAAGTGCAGCCGTCATATTTTAGTTGCAAAAGGCTGGTCAAAAAAAAATCCCCTTTTTGGACTTCGGTTGATGCTCAACCTATGTCTGACACTGCCATCTCCTGTCAATGGGTGAAAATGCAGCTTGCCGGTCACCTCTGCAGAAAAGGGAATCTTCAGAGAGGATTAGAGCAGCACGTTTTGTAGGCCATTCAGCAAAAGGGGGGAATTAGTAGAGGAGTTTGGGGGTGGGGGGCCAGGGTTGCGCCTGGTGGTTGGCATCTCAGAAATGTGAAAATATATCTGTCCTTTCTAATTGTGCTCAGCAAAGCTTTTCTCTCCTGGCTAAATGTTCCACAAATTCTGCCACTCAAATCTTTTGCAGTGTGGTGCTCAGTTCTCAAGTCTAAGCTCAGTCTGTTCCTCTGGTTACCATCTTTGAGCATCGGATAGTGAAATATCAGAAAATCAGATGGTGAAAAAGCAGTCGTAAGATAGTACATTGTGATTTTTTTTTACTTGCTCATAGGGTGTGGGCATCGCAATGCCCATCCCCAATTGCCCTTCAGAAGGTGGTGGTGTGCCACCTTCTTGAAATGCTGCAGCCTGTGTAGCGTAGGTGTCACCATGGTGCTGTTAGGGTGTGTCATGTGTGCACAGCATTCTATCTGCTCAATTTATCTTCCCTAAATCTACTCTTGTAATGAATTCCTGAGGTTACTGATGGTTTTGTTTCTAGGCTTCCGCCACTATGGTTCTGTAGCTAACTACCAGATGGCCATGTAAAATCCCCGGCACAATTCAGCTTACTTTCCTCTCCTGATGAAGAAGCTCAGGGTGACTGTTTGGTATTCCCCTATGGAAAGTGATTACAATTGTGTAACTTACGCTGTGGGGAATCAGTGACGCAGGTCCACTTGCTTCCGCACCAGGATGCAGCTCGGACACATACCCCAGACAACTGTGCAGCCGCCTTGTAAATGTAATATTCTGTGAGCTTGCAACTGCAGCAAATATGCAGCCGTTTAGGGTGGAGATCGGGGTGGGGATCAATTCACTCTAAACCCCTGAGTGTGTAATTGGAATTCTGGTTTTTGTTCTCCAATTCAATAATCTCATGATGTACGAGCAGGATCTACGTCAACAAATTTACAAGTGATATAATTGATAAAGCAGCATAAACCCAGTCATCCTACAGCACAAATGGCAATGACCAACACGATGGGCTTTCAACAGCATTTTTACAGCAAACTGTGCTTAACTGGTTCAGAAAGCTGCTTGAAATGCCTCTTTAAATCATAAACTACACGCTGAATATGAGGGTGGAGTAGCAATTGAAGTTTTACAGCCCATTATGGATTAAGTGTGGCTGTTTCAGGATTATTAATTAAGTCTTTGAAATTGATATAATTTGATCTATTGATCATCTGGCAGCACCTGTGCCTAAAAACATCTGCTCCTTTTGGCTCCGTGTCAATTTTTGCCTGATAACATTCCTGTGCAGCACCTTGGCATGTCTTACTACGTTAAATGTGCTATATAAATGCAAGTTGTTATTACTTTAGTTGTCCTAGCAACATGTCCTTACAGCCCTTGCATCAAAAGCAGCTAAAAAGACTGCAGATCCATAGAACATTCAGCACTGAAGGAGATCATTTGATCCATCATCTCTGGGTTGGTGCTGACTCATAATGCAGCTATGTACTCTAGACCCATTTCCTTGTTATTCTCATTGTCCCCCTTTTGCTTTTGTTGGTGGCTGTGTCTGACCTATGATGATATAGTTGCAGAGTGAAGTGCAAAACAGGTTGCTATTAGCTTTGTGTTTTGGGCACATTTGTGACCCATGTTATTCTACAGTGAGCATGTGCCTGGTTAGTGATCATGTCCTAGTGCTAGTGTGTGTCCATTTTTATAATTATGAGGTTTATAAGATTGCCATGTTTTGGGACTGTGTCTTTAATTTAGGGTAGAATGAAGGAGGTCATGTAACCTGTTCTGAGATCTGCTTGACAACAGACCTGGGTGAGGGGGCTGTTCAAGCTTAAAGGAAAGCCCAGATTGTTTTGCTGGGGATAAGGTGTAAAGTGTTCACACTTGGAGACAATGGCAGCAACATCTATGTTTACAGTGGTCAGACTAGTAGTCTCCAAGTTGTTGAGAATGCCAGATTGTAAACAGTTATGATTTAAACTGCTCATTTATCTCTAAGATGAAATAGAATTGGTGTCTAAAAAATAGTTAATTGGCATTTCTACCTGGACACAAGGCCCATGTGATTCACATTGCCATGGAGATGGGCTTTGAGATGGAAAGGGTTTCTAAGATATACCTGAAACTCACAGACACAGGAGGTCTACCAGGATCTGGGAGAGAGAGAAAGCAACTAGAGGTTGAAAGTCTTTGTGGTTCATTGCGCAGGAATGAGATGGGAGGTCATGCTTGGATTGAAAAGACCAAATTTGTAAGAATTAGAACAAGGCTGCAAGATTCACCTAGCTTGCGCTAGAGAGAGAATCTCCAGGAAAACTCTCACTGTGAAAGACAGTTCTGGGGTTAAAAGTTGCCAGGCTGAGAAAAGAAAAGAACGGAGTTAATTCTTGGGAGAAAATAATCACTTTGGACTGGTTCCAAGAGAATTGAATGTCTACTTAAAGGACTTGCAGTGTAATATATACCTGAAAATTGTTTTTTGTTGGTTGTGCTAAAAGTAAAAAGGGAAAGTTCTGTTCTGTAATTTAAAGTATAAGTTGCCTACGAAAATAGTGTTGGGCGATAGTGTTATTCATCTTTTGTTACGGTAAAAGCATCAAAAGATGAAATCTTGTTGCGTCATCTATTCAGCTATTAACTGGAAGTTCAAATTCCTTTTTTAAAAGGTTATTGGTCTTTACGTGAATCATAGCACCGTCATTATGAGTAGTAAGTCTGTATCCAAATATTATTGATATGTATGGTCTAATGGCCTCATGCCATGGATAGAATGTGCTGTGGTGATGATTTCATCTATGTGTTCTAACCGTTATATGTCCATGTACGCTAGCAGTCTAATAGCAAGCATATGTCCAATACTAAATTATCTCATGATTCAGGTTCCTTAAGCTTTGAATACAATTGAACCCTCCTAAAAAGGTGAATGTGCTGTATGTAAAAATTACCTGTGATCAACTGCAGATTATTCTTTGTGGATTATGTAGTAACAAAATCACAAACAAGCATAATGGCATTTTGTGAATCTTGCCCCATTGATTGAATGATGTGCTACATAATGGCACGGACAAATGTGTTTGTTCTCCTTTTTTCTGGAAATAATTTTCTGCTCTCTTGTCCTTTCCTGAAGATGTTTATTCCTTGCTGGGATTCCACTGGTACCAGTCACCAATATTCCCTCTAAGCTGCATGGATGTGCAGCTGCTCAGCAACCCAAAAAGTTCCGCACAAGTTGTCCTCTTATGACACCATACATGCGGCCATGCAAATAAATTTAAAGGTACCATGCATTTAAATGAAGAGGCCCTACAAAACACAAAAAAAAATAGAGGGGGATTTGCCAGTCACCCTCCAATATCTTGTCCAAGTGACTATTATTGGTAGCCTATTTGATGCAAGGTAACATCACAGCCAAACCCAAACCATTTTCCTTTCCCCCAACACCACCACTGAATTTTCAAAAGGGTCACTGCAACCTTGGTTTACTTTCTCTCTGTAGCACAGGGATGCTGAGGCCAATACAAACTGCTACCACAGTTGAGGTCAAGTAATTCATACACAATGTGATCAAACCTAGGATGGCCCTGCATTTCTTGGCTATTGATTTAATCAGCTCCAGGAGAGCCTCAGTATCTAATGTATTTGACCACGTATACCAACTACTAAGCTCAAAACTAATTTAATATTTCGGATTGAATGATATTTAACCTGCAGAACCTTTACAATCATTGTTCATTGTGTCATCTAAACCCAAGATCATATGGCTTATTTTTAATTGACTTACAGGTATGCATTATTCTACCTGTAAATATGATACAGTATATCACTAATATTATGCAGGAACAACTTCAACATCGAATAATCAGATGATATTACTTGTTAAATGGGAATCAAGATTGATTTGTGTCAAGGCCAAGTGGAGGATAAGTATCACATTTCTAGTTCTGAAGCATTGTATTTTGCTATCCAAAAGCTACATGGGCAGGTTTATACTGATGTTATCTAATAGCCATCTCCGTCCCCACTTCCTTTTAACAGAGGTTTACTTCTCTCCCTCCTTTTCTCCCTTTCTACATGTCGTCACCAGGCCTATCATTTGACTTTGGATACCTCAGCTGGCCAGGTAGTCTGCAAACCACTTGTGCCAATGTCAATGTTTCATTGAGGAAGGGTCATACGGACTCGAAACGTTAACTTTGTTTTTCTCTCTCCACAGATGCTGTCAGACCTGCTGAGTTTTTCCAGCATTTTCTGTTTTTCTTTCAGATTTCCAGCATCCGCAGCATTTTGCTTTTATCAATGTTTCAAGCGTTTGCCACAGACACAAAGAAGGCAAAAGCATGTTCTGTGTGTGTGGAGAGGGACAAATCCCCAGCATAATCAGCAAACTTTGGCTTTGAGGCATTAATATTTGAAACTTCCCCTGCCAAATATGGAGGCCTGGATTTTCACCACAATGGAGAGCTTCTCCGTCCTGGCAAAAATAGTGGAAGATGCCCAAATCTGGAATTCCCACCCCTAAATATGGAACCTATTATTTTCACAGGGACGGGAATGGGCCTGAGTTGAGATTTGCACATGCGCGTTTCATGGAGTGGGTTGCCCATAGAAATCAACATCCGCCTCTACTTGTGTGATTTTGGTGTGGGAGGTGTCTGAAACCCAATGTGCGCAAATTAGACGTGATAGGAGCAGATCTGAACTTTGTGGATTTGTTTGGATAATCCTTTTGGAGAGTAAGGTACTCTTTTGGATTTGGTTCTGGGACATCTTTAGGGGAGGTCAGGTGCCCTTTGCGGGAGTTAAGGTGCTCTTTGGGAGAGGTAAGGTGCCCTTCTAAAAGTAGGCATGGACATGTGTAAAAACTGTATCAACTCATTGAAATTGTGAAACTCATTGGAACTGTCAAAAACAACTGTCAAAAGTGTCAAGATGAACTGTCAAAGGGAGCTATCAAGCTGTCAAGGTGTTTAAAACTCCTGCCCTTTAACTCTTTGAATCACAGAATCACAGTGCAGAAGAGGCCCTTCGGCCCATTGAGTCTGCACCGACACATGAGAAACACCTGACCTACCTACCTAATTCCATTTACCAGCACTTGGCCCATAACCTTGAATGTTATGACGTGCCAAGTGCTCATCCAGGTACTTTTTAAAGGATGTGAGGCAAAAAACATTCTGGCGTATTAAAAAAATGATTGCTTACTTTTTCATTCTGCCTTTTGGCATAAGCCTTTGGTTTACCATTACTGGATTAATGCTACATAACTGATTTCACAACAGTCTATTATCACAGTAGGGTGCCAGCCTTTTCACAGTTTGATTGACAGCTCCAAGTGGTTTTGGACTCTTTGAAGTGAGACTATGAATTCCAATGCTTGTTTTTATAGGGATTATGCAACTGAATGAAATGTTTCTTGTAATAAGGGATAGTATAGTTGAGGGATTATAAAAATAGTAAATGGGTTTTTATGAATGAGAATGTTTTTTCAACTAAATAAAGTTTGAAATAGACACCTGGAAGTTTATTTTATTTAATCTCAGCATAGGTCTGAGGTCCGTCCATGGTGCATAATGGATCAGTTCACATGGTAGGTATAAGGGAAAAGGATGCTGGATGGGGGCATGGATTGGCATAAGTTGACACTAAGTTAGCGTTAGGGCTATAAAGGGCCATGGACTGTGGGTGGGGGGGCATAGGCTGGCATGGAGAATATGAGTGGCCATGGGGGTGGGAAGAGGGGCATAGGCTAGCATGGACAGTATGAGTGGCCATGGGGGTGGTAAGAGGGGCATAGGCTGGCATGGAGAGTATGAAGGGCCATGGGGGTGGGAAGAGGGGCATAGGCTGGCATGGAGAGTATGAGGGGCCATGGGGGTGGGAAGAGGGGCATAGGCTGGCATGGAGAGTATGAGGGGCCATGGGGGTGGGAAGAGGAGCATAGGCTGGCATGGAGAGTATGAGGGGCCATGGAAGGAGAGTGGGGGGGCAGGAGGCAGCATGGGTTGGCACGGATGGGGCATGGGAGTGTGTGGGAGGTGAGGGGGTGCAAGGGATGAGGGCTGGAGGGTGGTTTTATGTTTTTCTGTTGATTTTTAAAACTTCAAGAGAGTGCCAGCGCACCGAGTGCCTTCCGCTCAGCCCATCTCTGCACCCAGCATCCTCCACATTCATTCCAGCATTGACTGGCCTGACTCCCAGGAATCCCTGCCATCCTGGAATGAAAATCTGACCTTCTGGGTTACTTTCTCCTAGGTTGGTATTGCAGAGCTGGGAAATGTCCCGACCCTGCGCTCCTGACTCAGAAGCACAAATCCAGGACAGAGTCTTAAATTATGATACAAATGTTAAAACAGCAGTGACTTTTTTAACTGGCTAAAAGTGAAACTGTTCGATAATGTATAAAACATGCAAAAATCTTAGAAGAGGGGGCTACCATACTGGATCCATCAAGCTCATCGTTTTTGATTAATCTCAACCTCATTTATCTATATTCTCACCATAACTGTTGATCATTCTTCTTGCCAAACAAACATTTTAGTTGTTCCGGGAATCCATTTTAATGCCTTCTTCAATTGCATTCCCTTATATTCCACATTATCACATGCAATGTGTCCCTTTAAGCAGAATAGTCAACCATTAAAGAGTATGGAGGGGGCGTCATTGATTATTGGAATCAAGGTTAAAGGATAACTTTACCTATGATAAGGGCCAGGGTAATAGTCACAGTTTCAGCTTGTATTGCACAGGTTGATGGATGTATCACCACCACAAGGCTGTTTCTCTACAGCCCCTTGTTTATCAGCTGAACATGTTGCAATCAGGAACCAATGTATTTTGAGGACACAGTTAAAAGAACAGGGCAGGCAAAAGAGTTCAGAGAAGGGATTCCAGAGAGTGGTGACAAGCCAGCTAAAGGCCTTGACATTAATGAAAGGTGAAGGAGGGATGGGGATAGAAAAAAAGGCTAGAATCAGAAGACCAAATGGTGCAATGAAATTATAATGCTGGAGGACATTGCAATGATAGGGTGGGGCAAGGCCTTAGGAGAATTTCAAGACAAGGACAAAAAAATTAAATTTAGTATGTTCAGTGCATGGGGCCAGCGAGCACAGCGGTGATGGGCAAGTGGGATTGATGCAGGACAAGATATGAATAGTTGTGTTTGGATAAGTCAGAATTTGTGGGGGAGAGGCCAGAGAAAAGCAAATTAGAACAAAAACTTGGTCAAGGGTTTAACTAGCAGAGGGGCTGAGGTACGATCAGAGGTGGGCAATACTGAGTACATTGAAACATGTAATTTTGGTGAACGATAGAATTGAAACTCAGCTCTGGGACAAACATCACACCCAACATTTCATACAATCCAGTTCTGGCTGTGGTGGAGGCGAATGGTACAGTGGCAAGGAAGCAGAGAGAATGGCAGAGGCTACAAATGATAACTTCAGCCTTCATGAAGTTATGTTGGAGGAAGCTGAGGCTCATCATCATGAGGCTGCAAGGGTCAGCCTTGGCTCAGTGGTAGCACTCTTGCCTCTGAGTCAGAAGATTGAAGCCCCACTACAGAGACTTGGGCACATAATCTAGGCTGGTATTTACTGTTCATTACTGAGAGAGAATTGTATTGCCGAAGGTGATGCCTTCTGGATGTGATGATAAAGCTGAGTCCGTCCTTTCAGATGGATCTAAAGAATCAATTGGCACTTTTCAAAGAAGTCCAGAGGAGTTCTCTCAGTCCCTTGGGCCAATATTTATGTCTTCTCAACATCTAAAACTGATGAACTGGTTATTTATTACAGTGCTGTTTCATTGCATTTTATTAGCATCAGCCTTGGCTCAGTTGTCAGCACTCTCACCGCTGAACCTGAACTTTGTGGGCTGAAGTTGCACTCCAGCGTCAGAATTTTATGGGCTCCCATAGTAGGTTTGCAGGTGGGGGGTCCGTAAAATTCACAGGATGGCCTACCCATTGCCCACCCATCCGCTCCTGAACTGTCTGAAATTTTATATGGTGGACAGGTGAGGCCTAGTGCAGCCTGCCTGCCCTCACCCCAATTGGGGCCAATTGACAAATTAAGGGCAGCTTTCCGCCCAGGCACAATTTGGAGGCCAGTGGGGTAGGTGGCCAGGGCTGGGGAGGGGGAAAACCAGCAGGTTAGCCCTGCTTGGGCCTTGGGTGGGAAAATGGTGGGGTGGGGGTGGGGGGGGTGGTTGGTAGTTGGTTGGTGCAGTGGGTCGCTTCCCTCACTGCCCTCCTTTCCTGATCGGAGTGCCTCCCTCCCCCCAACACCTCACCTAATGTCTGCCTCCTCCAGGTGCTCCCTTGCCCCCTGACATTTCCAAAATGACTCCCACTCCCCTCATCATCCCACCCCCAGGTCCTCCCCTCCTATTCCTGTTGTGGGCTCCCCCAGTCTTAGCTTTGTCTTGGGCTTCTGGTATTTAGAATCTGGGGACTGCCGGTAGTCCCAGCAGTAGCCACTGCTCCTGGTGGCGCTGCTGGATCTAGAGAACTGCTGGCCAATTAGATTGGCTGAACTTCCTCCCAAGTGAGGGGCATTAAACTGGCTCCAGGGCAGCCATTGGGAGTGGGGATCATCCCCTGCTGACATTTTTGGTGGCAGGGGCAGGAAACCCACCATTTTCCCACCCAGGACCTGAGTGCAGAAACTGAGGCCGACATTCCCGTGCAGTGTTGAAGGAGGGCTACATTGTCAGAGCTACTGGGCAGAATCATCCCAGATTTGCACAAAGTGTGGTAGTGGGCGGGAAAAAATACGTTTTACCTGCTGGCCGCAATGGCGGCTTTTCACACCGTATCGTCCCATTCCCGGTGTGTCCCACCTCATTAATACTTCATTCCCAGGAAACACGCTGGGTCGCTCGCGAGATGGTCTCTGATTCGCCCACCCTGCCATCACATCAGGTTTTCAGTAATCCAGGCGCCATATTTAAAAGGCACCCCTGCACAGAGCTAGCTCTCTTCAAGGGATAGGAAGCTGCTGGGAACTGATGGCTGCCAAAGGTAGAAAACATACTGCCCCCAAATTTATTTATGCCTTCCTCAGACATGGTGCAGGCCTGCTCTGGGTGAAAACCTTCCAGCAAGGTCACCAATCCAGCATGGGTGACCGTGGCAGCAGTGGTCAGCGCCAACACCCTGCAAAAGAGGACAGCCACCCAGTGCAGGAAGAGGATGAATGGTCTTATCCGTTCTGCCAGGGTAAGTCACTCTTCTCATCACTGTCAACTCACACACTCACAAACCCATCACACATCCACAGGGATCTCACATCTCAAGGGACAACACCACTAACCCTCACACACACCCTCACATCTCCGTCAGGCTCATACCCTCTAGAGCTCATATCCTCATCCCATCCATGGCTCTGTTTACCACACAAACATTCCATGCAGTGCCATGTGTCCTGCTCACACTCTCTCCATCTGTTTTCATGCAGTAGAAGCTGGCTCACATCAGCAGGGAGAGGTCCCAGACCGTGGATGGAATGGCCCACATTAGGCCCCTCACTCACTTTGAGGAGTGTAACATCGCACTGACTGGTGAGGACATGGGCCGTGCCTGCGGTGAGGTCAGCGGTGAACACCCACATGAGGATCCTGCACCACATCATCCCCCTCTCAACGCAACTGTGAGAGCTCTCTCTCCTGCTTTTGACTCTGCTGCCATGCACTAATTATCTCTACTTTGGTTCACAGGGAGCTCTGCCAAGCGAGTGACACCCTCAGCCAGCCAGACCCTCAGCTCCATCCAGGTCCTCACCTGCTGGAAAGAGGAAACCTCCTCCATTGAAGAGTTGGAAATTAGCAGCCTGGAAGACCCATCACAGCGCTTACCCACACCCTGCACCAGCGCAGAGACACACACCTCGGTGGGACCTAGATCTAGAGCGGGCTCAGGTTCACAGCCTGGTGGTCACTACAAAAGCACATGTCCGCAGCAGGAGGAGGTAGGTTCAGCCAATCTCCCTGGCACTCAGACTGCTGGGCAAGAGGCATCTGTGAGGCCCGAGTCAGATGACGAGCCTCTGGATTCAGCCTTCCAACTAATTGTGGAGAGTCAGCAGAAAGTAGGGGAACATCACGCAGAGCTATCGAAAGCCCTCAACAGAGTGGCACATGAGTGGGAGGAGTGAGTCCACCTGCTCTCTGATGAAATGGTGCCCACATGTGCGCATATGGAGGTTTCCATTGGAAGGATGGCAGATGCCATGGAGACCCTGGTCCAGCAGAATGTGGAGATGCACACAGACCTGCATTCCTTTGAGGTAGCCTCGATGATGGATGAGTTCCTGCAGTGGCAACGCGAGAGGGAAACAGGGCACCTCGACGCCCCTCCAGGTGCTCCTTCCCCTCAAGGAGTCAAGCCAGGACCCTCGGGCACTCAAAGGGAGGAGGAGCAGCAGCTGTACACCCCTGGGTCATCCACTCAGAAATCTCAGAGGCTGTCCTCTTTGGCCAAGTCCCCTTTGCCTGTGACCCCCTCAACCTTGTTCACTCTCATCCCAGAGGGAGAAGCTGACCCACAGGAGGACAGCCAAAGCAAGCCGGGGCCCTCAAGGCCTTGGCTCTCCAGGGGACCCACACCGAAGTCGTCAGAGGCAACAGGGCGAAACATTACACAGGCTGTCTCCATCCCTGCTGCAGATGTCAGGGCAGCACCTAGAAAAAGTGGTAGGCCTAGAAAAGTTAAGAATTTCTGATCACAGTTGGTTGCATGGGTGAAAATATTTTGTCACTTTATGATCTGAAAATATATTCACTTTCACTGAATAATGTGTAATGGTGTCTTTCAACTTCATTTACAGGCTTTGTGAGTCCTTCCCCTGCATCAGCCCCCACTAGCAGTTCAGCTGCACGTGGCTAGACCATGTGTGATTCTGGAAGGAAAAGTGTGTGTGGCAGGGCCTTTTGGAGCCTCTTGCAAGTACTCTCCCATGCAGGCTCATCTCAATGTCCTGACCGTTTTCAATGCTGCCTGCTGGGGTTCCCTTTCATTTGCCCATCTGAGTGACCTGCATCCCCACCCACCCACTGATCACAGACCCATGCAGCACCTGTGTCCACACAACACGAGGCTCCGCTCACTTTCGATTTCAGAAGCATGGTTGTTGTAAGGTTTGTTTTCAGTTCCCTTGTCCTTTCTCCTCCCCCAGTCACTCATGTCCTTTCCCCCTTCACTGTTGGCCCCCTCTGGCATCACCTTCCACCTCTCCACCGTCACCTACCAACCAGGACCCTTTGCTTTCCAGGATGTCCAGGTGAACATGTACATTTCCTGTCTTCCCGAGAATCCCTCCCCCATCCGCATTGACCTCCCCGACCTCACCCTTCCCACCACCAGGGTCCATGTCTGCCTCTGAGTCCCCACCAATCACTCTCGCTGTCCCTTCTACTGCTACCATCGGACCCTCCCCCTCCCACCCTACTGGCTCACTCTGTCCTCTCCCATATTCACCAGTTTTTCCTACCACGCCCACCCTAAGTTCGCTCCCCAGGGAGGCAGTCATCGACTCCACAGACTCCCTCCCTTGCATGTTCACCTGGACATTCCCCCCTGCTCACTCCCTCCTCCACCCTTACTTCTTCCTCCACCCTTATTCCCTCCTCCAGCCTTACTACTTCCCCCCTCCAAACTCCTTCCTCCCCAACATGGTCCACAGTGATGGGTGAGTTTCACAGAGGCCGCAAGGTTCAGGTGTTGCAGCCTCTGCAGATTCGACACAACTTCCAGCCCGGAATCTGTGATGAGGGAGCAGGACGTGAGGCTGAGGTGTTTGAGGGACTGGAAGGCTCGGTGCTGCCGGAGGAGCTCGTTGGTGGCACAGGGGTAGCAATTGAGGACGAGTTTCTGAATCTGACATCTGAAGAAGATTTTGAAGGATTTGGGTACAGAGCAGTGGTTCATTGGTCATGTGAAGCAAAAGGTGCTCAGCAAGTTCAGGGGTCAGACAGGCCAGGCTCCGACTGTACTGCTAGGTGTTCTAGTGCATGAGTCACAGAAAGTTAGGGTTCAGGTACAGCACATAATCAAGGAGGCTAATGGAATGCTATTCTTTAATATGAGAGGAATTGAACATAAAAGTAAATATAGAGATAAAAACAAAAAGCTAAAAGCTACTGCGGATGCTGGAAATCCAAAACAAAACAAAAACAGAATTACCTGGAAAAACTTGCTGAGTTTTTCCAGGTAATTCTGTTTTTGTTTTATAAAAGTAAATATGTTATGCTTCAGTTATACAAGGCATTGGTGAGACCACATCACAAATATCGTGTGCAGTTTTGGTCTCCTTATTTAAGGAAGGATGTAAATGCATAGGAGGCGGTTCAGAGGAGGTCTACTAGATTGATACCTGGAATGAGTGGGCTGTCTTGTGAGGAAAGGTTGGACAGACTGGGCTTGTTTCCACTGGAGTTTAGAAGAGTGAGGGGTTGATACTTGATTGAAGTATATAAAATCCTGAACAGTCTTGACAAGATGGACATGGAAAGGATGTTTCCTCTTGTGGGTGAGTCCAGAACTAGGGGGCAATTTTTTAAAATCAGGGGAAGCCCTTATAGGACAAAGATGAGAAGAATTTTTTTCTCTCAGAGGGCTTTGCCGCTTTGGAACTCTGTCTCAGAAGGCGGTGGAGGTGGGGGTCATTGAATATTTTTAAGGCAGAGGTGGATAGATTCTTGTCAGGCAAGGGAATCAGAGGTTATCGTGATTAGATGGGAATGTGGAACTCGAAACACAAACAGATGAACCATGATCTTATTGAATGGCGGAGCAGGCTCGAGGGGCCGAATGGCCTCCTTCTGCTCATATTTCATATGTTCGTGTGTCACATAAACAGATAATCTAGTCATTATCACATTGTTCTTTGTGGGATCTTACTGTGCACAAATTAGCTGCTGCATTTCTTACATTACCACAGTGGCTAGACTTCAAAAGTATTCCACTGGCTATAAAGTGCTTTTCCTGTGGTCCTGAAAGGCACTATATAAATGCAAGTCTTTTTGTCACTGTTTGTGTGACCTTGCTGTGTACATTACATTGCAACAATGACAACACTTCAAAAATGCTTTATTGGCTGTAAAGCACTTCAGTATCTCCCGAGGTCATAGGTAAAATACATGATGTGGGAGAAAAAAATGAAACTGTCTCATTTTTAAAGTGGGTTACCAATGGACACCGAGGCTAAGTGTTTCCCTGTTTGGTATGTTAGCAAAGCTATTTAAGCATGCATTCACAATATTACTATAATTAGCAAAAAAGTGACCAAATCTGATCAAACTGACTTTTCACTGAACTAACCTCAACTGGTCTAGCTTAGACAATGCTGGAGTCAAAACAGAAAGTACTGGAAATACTCAACAGATCAGGCAGCATCTGTGGAGAGAGAAAAACAGAATTAACGCTTCAGGTCGATAACCTTTCATCAGAACTGGAAAGGGTTAAAGATGTAACATGTTTTAAGCAAGTACAAAAAGGAGAGGGATGGGAGTGGGGATGGTGGCGAGGAAAGAACTAAAGGGAATGAATTTCTGTGATAGGGTGGAAGGCAGAAGAGACAAAAGGGATGGTGCTGCAAGGCAAAAGGTGGTAGGAATGAGACAAGTGAAGAAACAAAAGTTGGGTCTAGAGGAGATGTAAACAGGAGTAGCAGAATCACCACCAATAAATGCTGTCTGAAAAAATGGAGGCACTCGTTATGATCTGAAATCATTGAGTTGAATGCTGAGGCTGGAGGACTGTAAAGTGCCTAATCAAAAGATGAGGTGCTGATCCTTAAGCCACCGATGAGCTTCATTAAAGCCGTGTCGAGGGCTGAGGACAGAGAGGTCAAAGTGGGAGTGCAGCAGGGTATTAAAACGGCAGGTGATTAAAAGCGCAGAGTCGAATTTGAGGACTGAGCAGTGGAGCTCCACAAAGCCATTGCCCAATCTACATTTGGTCTCTCCAATATACAGGAGAGCACATCATGATCAGCAAATGCAGTGTACTAAATTAAAAGAACTACAAGTAAATTGCGGTTTCCCATGGAAGGAGAGTTTGGGGCCCTGGACAGTGAGAAGGGAGGAGGTAAAAGGGCAGGTGTTGCATCTCCTGTGCTTGCTGCAGAAGATGCTGTCAGAAGAGGAGGAGGTGTTTGGGGTGATTGAAGAGTGGACCAAGGGGTCATTGAACGAATGGTCCCTTTGGAATGCTGAAAGGGAAGGGGAAGATTTGTTTGGATGTGCTGGGAAGGGCAGGGATGATCTGTTGAATGTGGAGGCTGGTGGGGTGGAAGGTGAGGACAAAGGGAACCCTATCACGGAGTAGGGATGAGAGCAGAAGTGCAGGAAATGGGGTGTACAATGTTGAAGGCCTTATCAACTTAAGCTGCAATATGTAACCAGCTTGTTGTTTTTCCCTTTATAGTCGTCTCTCTGCCCATTCCTTCCTCACCCCCACCATACAGCAGGGCAAGCATTGTGGTACCAGCCAATCATGGGGAAATAATATAGCTGGTAGATTGAAAAGTCTTGCTTTCTTCTTCCTGATGGTTCACGGAGTTTTCTTGTCAACGAGCATCTTCTCTAGGGAAATGAAGAAAAGGAGGCTGAAGGTAAAAACGAATTAACAGCAAACCATGTTCCTATAGATGACTTTAAAAAATAAAATCTAAAAACAAAGAAAATCAGCCCTCAAAGGGTATCGGAGGGTACGGAAAGCTCGACAACGTTCTCCACCGTTCCAACTGGGAAAACAAAACAATTACCATTTTGCTGATCAGTTCCAGGCACAAAATTAAAAATTCCTGATGGAATTTAAAGTTGAGGCCTACTGAGTTTACAATTATGCCGACCCTTTAACACAGTAAGTAATTTCACTAGATATGTATCATACTGAGAGTAGCATAGGATTAGTCTACCAAGCTTTTCAATACAGATGAGGTCAAGCATGCAACAGGAATCAAACATTTAATGAGACTAAGATGAGAGTTTGTTTAAAAGGGGTTCCCATGCAATATTAAGTGTAATTTTTTAAATGTAAGTTCCATTTATTGTAAAGTTATACATATTGACATTTGTAATATTCCTGTCCGCATTCAGTCTGCCAAAAAGGAGAAAAAACCACAATCATTTGTGGACAGTTGAAACAGCTACAAATAAACTATAAAAATGGTGGCAATTAACCGATGGTGAGTTGATATTCTCTGACAGTGGTCTAAGAGCTGGGTTTATTTGTTGGTCACACTGTTGGTTCAGGAGGTCAGTTTCCTGTTTGAGTGCTATGTGAGCTCCTTTGTAACTGACAGCAGGAGGGAAATGCTGTCCTCAAGCAACACAGCAAAAGGCCAATCTCCGAATATTGAACTGGGAGTTAGCAAGGTAAGTGCACACACACAAAAAATAGGTCTATGTCAGAGGTGATCACTGCCTCCTGTGCGTGGACAGATCTAGTTCTGACAAACTGTATGAAATTATGATCCCAAATCTCCATTAGAAAGCAAAGGAAAATGAAAAATGCTTCCAGCATATGACCGAGCCATGATTTAACTGACAGGAGTTGAAGAGGCTAAAATTAAAGGGAAACTTCTACTTGTCTTGGACCAGATTGTTTGCCTCTTGCCATGAGCTGATTAAAAATTTCTTAAAGGCAAGCTGGACCAGCGAATCACGCAGTGGCTCTAAAATTCCATGCGAGTTCCACCAATCTCCTGCCATAACTCTCTGGGAAAGGCTTGACTGGCTGAAATCAGCTGCTTATGTTATTTCCCAGCAGGCTCTGCCAGTATTCCTCCTGGTGGAACTCTCCATTGAATTTACAACAAACGTTTTGGAGAACTCCCAAGCAATGGTGGTGTGTGTCTCTGTATGTGTGTGTTAGTGTGTTTGTGTGTGTGTTTGTGTGTGAGAGCGCGTTTGTATGTGTGAGTATGTGTGTGTTACCCAACCCTGGATATACCACCCTATTGCATCCCATTCCACCCTCTGACTCTGTCTGTTCCCTCCTATCACCAGTTCCCTGAGTTCACCCCCTCAAGACCCCACCGTCAGCACCACTGACCCCACCCTAAGACAATTTCTTCCCCCCTGTAGTAATTATAGTTTTGATAAACGTATATCTGTAGCTTTAAGAATAATCCTGTGTTGTAAGATCACATGACCTGTGTAAACCAATGAGTTAGCAGTGTGGGGAACCTCTAGGAGGGTGTTCTTCTTTAGTTTTAGAGTTTGATGCACATATGTAGCTGCTGTTGCTGTCTTGCAAATAAAGTTCTATGTTTCCATGAAGAAAAGTTGCCTGGAAAATCAACTCTCTAACACCAACCCCCCGCCCCCCCCCCCCCCCCCCCGGGTACTCTCTCCCCTTATTTCCCTGGACACTCTCCCCCCACTTCCCTAGACACCTTTTCCACACCCAACCACATACCCTGGATGCTCTCCCCTCCTCCCCATCTCGCTTAACCTGCCTCCCATGCCCAGCGCTCGATATGAGTGAAGTTATGCAAGGCCCCCAAGAAGATGAAAGCAATATCTACAGGCTTCAAAGTTGTGGAAGAAGTGAAGCTCGCCACTGAAATACAGTCGTAAAACTGAACGTTCTAAATTCTTGCTGGCAGGGAAGTTAATTTGGGAGGCAAACTTAATTCCGGTGAAATGGCCTTTTAATGATCATGCATGAGATGCTAATGCATGCAAATGGGGTTCCCAATATTGTTCGTCGGGAAGCTCGACCTGCCTTTGACCCGCCTTTAAAAGTCGGGAGAACAAAATCCAAATAGTTTTTCCTGCCATCGGGAAACAGGTTTTTGTCTCCCACCAAATGAAGTGCCCCTGCCCACCATGATTCCTGCTGCTGGAGGGACTGGAAGACTCCGCCCCCTATTTCCGTGGTGAATTGGAGCTCAGAGTACCAGGGGCTTCCACACAACTCTACACAACAGTTTTGAAAAGCCCCTCCACAAAAACTCAACTATTGGTCTGTCTGAAAGAGATAAGAGCTCTAGTCCAGAACAAATCACAGAACATTGCAGAGTGTAGGGCTGTCAATGACATCTATTTAAGTTAGTCAATGGCAATATTGCAATAAAATACACCCCCTTTTGGAAGGATGCCAGAGATATGTTTATATTACATCGCAATTTTGGAGTTCTTTTGCCTGCAATGTAACATAAATACTGTATGAAGTTACTCACATCTTGTAATGTTTTGGACTGCTGTATTTTTATGCTGTTTATTAGCTAGGTTATGTGTCCATGATAGCAAACAAACAGAGCATGCAGGAGCTGAGTGGGCAGGCAGTTAAAGTCGCCCAGGTTATTTGCCAGCCCTGGAGATGCCAGGAGCCAATCTGCTGAAATTTTAACCTGTTCATCTGAGCAGGTGCTGAGGACATTTACCCAGAGCCAGCAGGATCCTTTCTAATGTACGCATGGGGAGCCCTGATGGCCCGGCAGCAATTTTAACTTGGCGGCTTGAGCGGGAAAGCACGTGAGCTTCCTGCCAGGCCAACCTGACAGCAAAGTGGATCGGGGCCAGGGGAGGCCCAACAAGGTACTTTGCTTGTGGGGCCAGATAGCTGAGGCCTCCCCTGCTGTGAACTCCCCTGCCCCCTTCCTGAACACAAGACTTCCCACAGGATGGCTCAGGCAGACAATCCCTCCAGTTACTTGGTCTTGGCAGATGGTCTCTGGGCCGTGCGGTTTTCTTCCGGATCCCACCATTTTCTTGGCCGAAGCAAATGGAAGTCAGGCATTGATATTTAAAATAGGAGTTAAAACACTCTGGGCCTTATTCTGGAGCAGTAGGTGAGTTTCCAACTCACATCGCTGCCAACCTATTCAAAACTGTGATAAAAACAAAAAGCTAAAAGCTACTGCGGATGCTGGAAATCCAAAACAAAAACAGAATTACCTGGAAAAACTCAGCAGGCCCGGCAGCATCGGTGGAGAAGAAACCAGCTAACGTTTCGGGTCTTCATGACCTTTCAGCAGTTCTGCCGAAGGGTCATGAAGACCCGAAACGTTAGCTGGTTTCTTCTCCACCAATGCTGCCGGGCCTGCTGAGTTTTTCCAGGTAATTCTGTTTTTATTCAAAACTGAAGTCAGAATAAGATATTTCAATAAGGGAATGCTGAATTGGCGATGAAGGAATTTACACTGATTCATTTGTCCAGGATGATCACATTGCATTTATGATCACAAATAGGTGCCGAGCTAATTGAAAGAAAATTGACTGATTTGCTCCCACTTGGAATAATAATCATTACATGTTTAGTAGAATCAGTATCCAAAGCCCCCAACCCACCTCTCTAGTTCCAATCTATTCATTTGTCCAACTCCAGTCAGTGCATACCGTCCCTCCCTTGTCTCACAAGTTGTAATCATATTTTGATCCATATAGGTCCTATTCTCTTGAATTTCCTCCTTACGTCCTCTCTGCCACTTCACTTTGGTCTTACAAGAGGCTCCTTCAAACCTACAGGTGGATTTCCCATGAGTATTCACATACCATATTACAGGAGCTTCCTTGGCCCTTGCAGTGAGTAAGCAGGAGAACCCCCCGCAAAGGAATTTCACCCTTTACCTCCTTAGCCATGTTTTTTGTCACTCCTTCTAATGGTCCCTTTTTTGATATTTTTCCTTCTGCCTCTGTGAAGTATTTATCACATTTTTCTATGGTAAAGGTGTTGTATTAAAGCTAGTTGTTCTTCAGGCATCTTCCATTGATATAGATATTAGTGGGTTTCAATGGTCCAATTCACAGTGCTGTACATACACACATGCTACTTGCCTGCTTTGTCTTCTATCATCACGCTATCCAGTTACAGTACACCTTATGAGAATATATACATGTATATATAAGAATGATAATTATTCTGGATGAAATCATTTCTTAGCTATCCATCAGCCAAATGGCCCAGTATACTACACGTTGTGGATTAAGACTAATACAACAAGTATGGATCTTCCTCAACGCAGGGCCTTCCATGGGAAATTTACTGTTAATAGCACCTTTCATAAGAACATAAGAACTAAGAGCAGGAGTAGGCAATTCAGCCCCTCGAGCCTGCCCCACCATTCAATACAATCATGGCTGATCTCTTTTGGCCTCAACTCCAATTTCCCGCCTTCTCCTCACAACCTTTCATCCCATTACTAATTAAAAATCTGTCTATCTCCTCCTTAAATTTATTCAGCGTCCCGGCATCCACTGAACTCTGAGGTAGTGAATTCCACAGATTCACGACCCTTTGAGAAAAGTAATTCCTCCTCATCTCTGATTTAAATCTACCACCCCTCAGCCTAAAACTATGGCCTCTCATTCTAGAATGCCCCACAAGGGGAAACATCCACTCCACGTCTATGGCTTTAGGATACCCTAAAAAGATTCACAGCCCACAAAGTACCTGACAACCAAAATACAGAATCACAGAATCACAGAATTACACAGTGCAGAAGAGGCCCTTTGGCCCATCGAGTCTGCACCAACACGTGAGAAACACCTGACCTACCTACCTAATCCCATTTACCAGCACTTGGCCCATAGCCTTGAATGTTATGACGTGCCAAGTGCTCATCCAGATACTTTTTAAAGGATGTGAGGCAACCCGCCTCCACCAGCCTCCCAGGCAGT
Organism: Cetorhinus maximus; assembly: GCF_964194155.1. Taxonomy (NCBI): domain Eukaryota; kingdom Metazoa; phylum Chordata; class Chondrichthyes; order Lamniformes; family Cetorhinidae; genus Cetorhinus; species Cetorhinus maximus. The sequence goes on along the minus strand of NC_135892.1, from coordinate 82,630,475 downwards.
GCATTCCAGACCGTCACCACCCTCTGGGTAAAAAAGTTTTTCCTCACATCCCCCCTAATCCTCCTGCCCCTCACCTTGAACTTGTGTCCCCTTGTGACTGACCCTTCAGCTAAGGGGAACAGCTGCTCCCTATCCACCCTGTTCATGCCCCTCATAATCTTGTACACCTCGATCAGGTCGCCCCTCAGTCTTCTCTGCTCCAACAAAAATAACCCAAGTCTATCCAACCTCTCTTCATAACTTAAATGTTTCATCCCAGGCAACATCCTGGTGAATCTCCTCTGCACCCCCTCCCGTGCAATCACATCCTTCCTATAATGTGGCAACCAGAACTGCACACAGTACTCCAGCTGTGGCCTCATCAAGGTTCTATACAAATCCAACATGGCCTTCCTACTTTTGTAATCTATGCCTCAATTGATAAAGGCAAGTGTCCCATATGCCTTTTTCACCACCCCACTAACATGCCCCTCCGCCTTCAGAGATCTATGGACACACACGCCAAGGTCCCTTTGTTCCTCAGAACTTCCTAGTGCCATGCTGTTCATTGAATACTTCCTTGACAAATTACTCCTTCCAAAGTGTATCACCTCACACTTTTCAGGGTTAAATTCCATCTGCCACTTATCTGCCCGTTTGATCATCCCGTCTATATCTTCCTGTAGCCCAAGACACTCAACCTCATTGTTAACCACCCGGCCAATCTTTGTGTCATCCACAAACTTACTAATCCTACCCCCCACATAGTCATCTATGTCATTTATATAAATGACAAATAATAAGGAACTGAGCACAGATCCCTGTGGTACGCCATTGGACACTGACGTCCAGTCACTAAAGCATCCTTCTGTCATCACCCTCAGCCTCCTACAACTAAGCCAATTTTGAATCCACCTTATCAAATTACCCTGTATCCCATGTGCCTTTGCCTTCTTTATAAGTCTCCCATGTGGGACCTTGTCAAAGGCTTTGCTGAAATCCATATAAACTACAACAACTGCACTGCCCTCATCTACACACCTGGTCACCTCCTCAAAAAATTCAATCAAATTTGTTAGGCATGACCTCCCTCTGACAAAGCCATGCTGACTATCCCTGATCAAACCTTGCCTCTCCAAGTGGAGATAGATACTCCCCTTCAGAAATTTCTCCAATAGTTTCCCTACCACTGACATGAGACTCACTGGCCTGTAGTTCCCTGGCTTATCTCTACAACCCTTCTTAAATAGCAGAACCACATTAGCTGTTCTCCAGTCCTCTGGCACCTCCCCCGTGGCCAGAGAGGAATTAAAAATTTGGGTCAGAGCCCCTGCGATCTCCTCCCTTGTCTCCCTCAGCAGTCTAGGACACAAATCATCCGGACCTGAAGATTTGTCCACTTTTAAGCCTGCCAACACCTCCAATACCTTGTCACTCCCTATATCAATTTGCTAAGAACCTCGCAGTCTCTCTCCCCGAGTTCGATACCTTCATCCTCATTCTCTTGGGTGAAGACGGATGTGAAGTATTCATTCAACACTCTAGCGATGTCCTCTGGCTCCACCCATAGATTGCCCCCTTGGTCCCTTATGGGCCCTACTCTTTCCCTGGTTATCCTCTTCCCATTGATATACTTATAGAATATCTTGTGATTTTCCCTACTTTTACCAGCCAGAGCTTTCTCATATCTCTCTTTGCTCTCCTAATTGCTTTCTTAAGCACTGTCTGTACTCCACTAATACCTCTGCTGATTTGCTTCCCTTGTATCTGCTAAAAGTCTCTCTTTTCCTTCTCATCATAACCTGAATATCTCTGGTCATCCATGGTTCTCTGGGCTTGTTACTCCTTCCTATCACCCTAGAGGGAACATGTTGAGCTGTACCCTCCCCATTTCCTTTTTGAACACCCCCCACTGTTCCTCTGTAGATTTTCCCACAAGTAACTGTTCCCAGTCTACCTTGGCCAGATCCTGCCTTATTTTACTAAAATCCACTCTCCCCCAATCCAAAACATTTTTTTGCAACTTGTCGATTTCTTTGTCCATAACAAACTTAAACTGTACCATGTTGTGGTCGCTATCACTAAAATGCTCGCCCACCACCACCTCAGCCACCTGTCCGGCTTCATTCCCCAGAATTAGGTCCAGCAATGCACCGTCCCTTGTTGGGCCCTCTAAATATTGACCTAAAAAGTTCTCCTGTACACATTTCAAGAAACCCACTCGATCCAAGACCTCAATACTATGTCTATCCCAATTAATGTTGGGAAAGTTGAAATCACCTAATATAATTACCCTATTGTTATTGTTTTTACACACCTCCACAAATTGTGCACATATTTGCTCCTTAATTTCCCGCTGACTATCTGGGGGTCTATAATAAACACCTAATAATGTGGTTGCCCCTTTTTTATTCCTAAGCTCTACCCACAAAGCTTCATTCGATGCCCCCTCCAAGATATCATCTCTCCTTACTGCAGTAACGGACTCCTTAACTAATAATGCAATGCCTCCTCCTCTTTTACCCCCTCCCCTGTCTCGCCTGAAGATTCTATATCCCGGAATGTTGAGCTGCCAATCCTGCCCTTCCCTCAACCACGTCTCAGTGACGGCTACAATATCACAATTCCACGTGTCAATCCTCACCCTTAACTCATCTGTTTTACCTGTAATGCTCCTGGCATTAAAGTAGAGGCCATCCAGCCTTGCCTTACTCCCTTGAAGCTTATTGCAGCTGTACTCCCTCTGACTTGATTGTTTTACTGTATTGTGATGTGTCACTATTCTGCTAACATTCTGTGTCCCCTCCCCCTGCCGAATTAGTTTAAACTCCCCCCAATAGCACTAGCAAACACGCCCGCAAGGATGTTAGTCCCGCTCTGGTTCAGATGTAGACCATCCCGCTTGTACAGGTCCCACCTTCCCCAGAAACGGTCCCAGTGATTCAGGAATCTGAAACCCTCCCTCCTGCACCAACTCTTAAGCCATGTATTCATCTGTGCTATTCTCCTATTTCTGAGCTCGCTAGCATGTGGCACTGGGCGTAATCCTGATATTACAACCCGAGAGGTCTTGCTTTTTAGTCTACTCCCTGAATTCTTTATGCAAGACCTCATCCCTCTTTCTATCTATGTCATTGGTACCAACATGTACCATGACCTCTGCCTTATCACCCTCCCCCTTCAGGATGCCCTGCAGCCGTTCAGTGACATCCCGGACCCTGGCACCAGGGAGACAACATACATCCTGGAGTCATGTTGACGGCCACAGTAGTGACTATCTGTTCACCTGACTATAGAATCCCCTATTACTATTGCTCTTCCTCCCTTCCTCCCCTCCTGTACAGACAGGCTGCTTATGGTGCCAGAAGCTTGGCTCTGTCCGCACTCCCTGGAGGAACCATCGGCCACCAAAACAGCATACAATTTGCAAGCGGGATCCCAGGGGACTCCTGAACTACCTGCCTGGTACACAGAGGTTCTACAAACAAAAACAAGATAAATTGCCAGGTAATCATTTTTAGTGTTGTTGGTTTAAGGACAAATATCAACTTGGACACCCAGGAGAACTCTCCTGATTTTCTTCTGATAGTGTCATGGGATCAGCAAGTGATTAGGAGGGCAAATGGAATGCACGGGGAATGGAATATGAAAGTAAGGATGTCTTGTTACAGTTGTACACGGCACTGGTGAGACCACATTTGGAGCACCATGTACAATTGTGGTCTCCTTATTTAAGAAAGGATATAAATGCGTTAGAAGCAGTTCAGAAAAGGTTCACTCGATTGATACCTGGGATGGAGGGGGTGGGGTTAACTTATGAGGAAAGGTTGAACAGGTTGGACCTATATCTATTGAAGTTTAGAAGAATGAGGAGTGATCATAGTGAGACATATAAGATCCTGGGGGGACTTGACAAGGTGGATGTTGAAAGGATGTTCTCCTTGTGGAAGAGACTGGAACTAGGGAACATAGTTTAAAAATAAGGGGTCTCTTGTTTAAGACTGAGATGAGGAGAAATTTTTCTCTGAGGGTCGTTAGTCTTTGGAACTCTCTTCCTCAGAGGGTAACAGGGGCAAGGTCATTGAGTACTTTTAAGGCAGAGGTAGATAGATTCTTGACTAACGCGGGAGTCAAAGGATATTGGGGGTAGGCGGGAATGTGCAGTTGAAGCCACAATTAGATCAGCCATGATCCTATTGAATGGTGGACCAGGCTCGAGGGGCTGAGTGGTCTACTCCTCCTCCTAATTCATATGTTTGTATGTTTATGCCTACTTTATACAATAATATATATAGCTCTATTCAAACTACAACAGAACAGTATGGCTATTCTTACAAAGTGCTGTGTGTGTGTGTGTGTGTGAGGAATTAGAGGAGATAATATTTGGTCAATACTAATATGTCAATATAAAGCTTTCATTTCTAAGTTTGTGTACAGTGAGTACCCATTTGTTCTAAAAGGAAAGAGCTTTCCAAACCTCCTGTGTAGTATAATATTTCTTGGTAGTTAACAAAAGGTTTCCCTTGAGCTTAACGTAGTCAGTACTCTAACTGCTTCCATAGTTTCAATAGCTGGGGTTTCCTTCTATGAGGACTCATGGTTACAGGGCCTCAACTGTTTGTCTGCATGTCTGGTTTGAGCTGTAATATTACCACATAGATGGTAGACGAACACAAATAAAACTTACTCTTCAAATTTCAACATCAGTCAAAATAGATGTCGAAAATCTTAATCACTAACTTGCTGGTGTCTAGTCTACTCGCTGACTGTGACAATCATTGCTAAGTTCTAAAGAGCATTTTTTCTAATGATATTTAGAGTTTAGCGACAGGGCATTTTTAGAAACAGGCCACAGTTTTTAGAATCCTGTTTGGTCTCTTACCACCTCAAATCCTCCTTATTATAGGGGGGCAGGGGATGTATAGATTGCTACACCTCATCTATCTTCTCTGTGATGTATTTAAACCTAACACTACAGATATTCCAAGTTACTGGTTATTATATTCAGTACATCCAGGTCCCTTCAAAAACATGTGAAATACTTTTCAGTCTTACAAGGTGATATCCGATAGAAGTATTTTTCTTTTCGCAGTAATTGTTTTCAGTAAATCTGATCTTAATCATGCTAGGTATGGTAGCATAGTAGTTGTATAACTGGACTAGAAATCTGGAGGCCTGGATTTATGATCTAGAGATAAGAGATCAAATCTCACCATTTTAGCTGGGGAATTTAAATTCAGTTGATTAAATAAATCTGGAATAAGAAGCTAATATCATTAACAGTGCCATGAAATTTCTGACTGTCGTAAAAACCCAACTGGTTCACTAATATCCTTTAGGGCAGGAAATCTGGTGTCTTCATCTTGACTGGCCCATATGTGTCTCTAGACTCACAGCAATGTGGTTGACCATGAAGACAGATGTGTGTTTCTTTTAAGGGAAATATCAGGTCTTTCTTGGACAGAGTCACTCTCTTCTTCCTTTAGAATGTATAAGGTACTAGTCAATGTCACCGAACACAGTGGGTGGGATAGGATCATCTGTTCAATAGAAGAAAATGGGTGATAGTGAATTGGTAACCCATTTTACATCTCTCTCCAATTTGTTTTTATTAACTTCAATAGAAATAAAAATCAGGAGCGATATAAAGCTATTTGCTAGCATCCATTTTACAGTATTGCACAAAGTTGAGATGATTCCCCTGAAGTCAAAACCAAGTGGAGTCTTTAGATGAGGTGGGGGTTAATGGCAGAGTAAGTCACAACACATAAATATAATGGAGCCTTCATTTTCAAGTCATACATTCTACCCTTATTTTTACATCACCTTTATAAATTCCAGTGTTGTTGGAGGTGCCGTCTTTTGGTGAGACATTAAACCAAAGCTCTCTCAGGTGGACACAAAAGATCCCATGGCACGATTTTGGTGTCCTGACCAGTATTTATTCCTCAATCAACTTCACAAAAAACAGATGATCTTTTACATATCACATTTCTGTTTGTGAGAGTTTGCTGTGCACATATCGGTTGCTGTGTGTGTGCATGCATGTGAATCTGTGCGTGTGCGTTCATAACAGTACTGATTTTTCAACAATTGTGAAATGCAATTTGTAGAGACCTGTTAGGACTTGGGTCACATACTGACCGGATTCAACACTTAAGCAGTATTCTTGGCAATGCCAGGCCTGCAAATTCTTTGGGATTGACTGTCATTCAGCAAAAAAAAAATGCAGTTCACCGCGTGGCTTGTTGAACAGGAAGTCCTGATATAATTCTGCTCATCTTTTCTTGCAGGAAATGTGGTCCACGCTTGAACAGATTTAACGTCATGGACTGATGAATCAGAACTAGACAGTTCTCACTGTTTTGAACCCTAATTAGGTATGATGTAGTCTCCTCTTTCCTAGTAATTTCTTATGACTATTCCCTTGTTAATAAGTTAATTATGAAAAGTGTGTGATGCAATTTTTATATCCTGGATTTTTTTAGAAAACATTGAATGCATTGTTGTAGCACCTGTCATGTGATGGCACATATTGTCAGCTCTGTCACAATTATCTTTGGTTTCCAATCTCTGGATTGCTTTATGGCCTTGGCCTATGGCGTAACTTTTAGTGATTGATATATTTGTATTCTGAGATCTCTATTTTCCTCTACCCCACCTAGACTTGCATATAATAAGTGACCCCTCCTTTTCTTCTTACTAAAATATACTACCTCACATTTATCTGTGTTGAACTTGATTTGCCAGTTATTTGGAAATGCATGGCATGGGATGATGTAGGTGACAGAGGTTTAGACATGTGAGGGTTTATATAGAAGGGAGTTTGGAAGCTGTCAAAGAAAGCACTGATAAAGTCAAACCTGGATTGAAATGTTGACATGGGTCTTAATGATGGTGGAGATGTGGTAAAAATGGAGTTGGTTGAAATTATGATGGAGGAGATCAGCAGTAGGATATGTTTGAAACAGGAGAGGGAGAGGTAAAAGGAAGAAGGGAGGCAAGAAGGGAAAATGAAAAGAATTAAAGGGAAACAGAAAAAAGTAACAGAACACAAAGATGGAAAGAGGGGTGAAAGAGAAAGCAAAAAGCAGAAATGAAGAAGCAGAGTAGATAGAAACCGAAGCAAAAAAAAAGACTGGTTAGTTTTGGACTGGTAGCATTATATTTAACTGGAGGTGTGTGAAATTTTAGATTCTTTTTGCTGTTTCTATGATAGTTCACTATCAACTATTTTATAAAACTGGATTTGACCAATTCCTCTTCCCCCTCACCCCAGAGATCCTACTGGGGGCCCGTTTGAGGAAAGAAGAGCAGAAAGAACAGGGTGGGGATTATAGTTGGCCTCGGTATCCCTGCACTAAAACAAAGGAGGGACAAATTCAGTTAAGGTTCCTGCTCTTGATCACTATCAAGTGACACCTGCTCCAAAAGGCTGTTATGATGGGTCCTTGGGCGAGGTTCCCCCAATTTATTATGATCCTGGATGAGGTATCCCAAATTATTATTCTCCCAGATGAGGAGGGATGAACTGGCTCCCCTTCTTTATTCAACCTCGGTTGGTTGCAACAAGGCTAATTTAAAAAAAACCTGAGAAAAAATAATACAAACGCAACACATACACACAGATTAGAAATGAGATGTGAATCCAGAAATAAAAGTTAAAAGATGTTTACAAATCAGTCTTTGGCTTGTCCATGAGGAATAGATGGTGAAATGTTGCGGCCATTAAGTTGGGTGGTTCTGGTAGAGTCGACTTTGACAGTTGAGCAGTGGGTTTGGAGATTCTTGGTTCTGCAGGTAAGATGAAAGGAGTTGTCCTGTTTCTTCTTCAGCTGTAGCTTTACTGACTTGTGACTTGCCTCCAGCAATCAGAGGGAGAGGACCTTTTTACCTACAAGCGCAGGGATGCCTAGTTGATGTTCTTCAGCTGTCAGCTTCACAGCATATCTTCGCACACCAGGCCTGGAACACCAAAACTAGCACACAGAGACCAGGGTTGCAGTTGGTATCTAACCCCTTTTCTTGTGTATTCCTGGAAGGGAAAAAACAAACATGTCTTTCACTCAGAAACTGCTTTCTTTCAACTCAAATCATGTCCACAGTCTGGGATATAACTCACAGGAGATGGTTTCTGCTGAGATGGTAATCAGACTTCATTATCTCCACAACCACAGGAGATTACAGTTCAGTTTTTGACTTGCATCTTTTCCTCTGAAGTGTCTCTGTCTGAAGTAGGCCTTGACAACTTTTTAAGTGCAACATTCCATTCTCTCTGGACTAGTTGGTCAAGTGTAATCCACATAGGAATTTTCCAGCAAGTGGTTACTTTACAGTCTCAGCCAGCTTTTGCTTGTATGTCCTTTTAAAAAAAAAGCCTTCCTTTAAAAAGCTCAATATACCCATAAGTAATTCGGGCTGTGATCTGCTGTTGTGACAAGGTGTCAATGGTGATTAGAGATCAGGCTCAGTAATAATATCCACAATCCTGTGTCCTCAATTAATATTTGATTTGTGCACATAAGTAGGGTCCAGGTTTTCACCACGATGGGGATTGGCCTCAAGCTGCTTCCTTGAACTGCTGCATGTCCATGTGGCGAAGGTCCATTTTATTCTTTTGATCCTTATACAACCTTGTGGCTTGCTGGACCACTTCAGAGGGGCAGTCAAAGGCCAACCATGTCAATGTGGAACTGGAGTCACATTTAAAAAACAACTAAGGGTGGCAGGATTCCCTTAACATACATTAGAGAACCTATCAGGTTGCTTACAACAATCTCTAGCTTCATGGTCACAGTTATTGGTACCAGCTTATGCATTGCCCAAATATTTGCTCCTTAGTTGGGTGCGCAGTTGGAAGAATTCCCAGCTCCGTGAACCTGACCTTTGAAAATGGCTGCTTGGCCACTGGATTTTTGGTCCAGCGTGGGGAGGGGGCATGGGAGTTGAGGGAGTGGGGGAGGGTGGGCTGGATTAGAAGTCGGGGCGGACAACCCCAGAAGCACCGAGGAGGCTGCATAGTGTGGAGGTGGGCAGGGCAGAAGGCCTGCCATGGGGATCTGGCATTAAAATTCAAAAATAAAGAATAAAGCAAAAAACATCCATCCAACCCTCACTCCTCATCCACTCCCCACCCCACACACTCCCCATGCCCCGTCCATGCTAACCCATGACCCCACCCACCCACCCACATAGCCCCTCATAGTCTTCATGCCAACCTAAGCCCCTCTACCCAACCCAATGGCCTTTTATAGCAACTATGACAACTTAGTGCCAACTCCTGCCAACCCATGCCACCCACCCACCACCCCTCATACCCTCCATTCCAACTTATCCAAGGATGTCTAGGCATGTGCAGTAAATGTCAGTTTTGCCAGTAAATGCTCACATCCCTGGTATGAATATAAAAGATGCAAAGATTGACTTCTGAACGAAATACTAAAGGCCTGCTTTTGGCCAAGGATTTCGACTCCTGCAACATTCCCCACCTTTCAGGAAGGTATAAAATTTGAGGGAAAAACAAATTTGAAAGAATAATTTGAAAACTGTAATGTATTTGAGGAGTCCCATTGATAGCTCCAATTTGCATTCACGTAGTTAACAACTTGAAAGACGACAGGCTCATTTCAAGATAACCAGCTGCTTAAAAATTAACTTGTTATAGCACATAAAATGTTCAGCTCCTGAGGGCTGAAATGTAGCAAGGGTGGAGTCTTAAAGAGAAACAACACTATGAAGGCAGGTTCCTATAGCATGTTTACTCCAATCCTTAACTACCCTGGATGGCAAATATAAGTTACCATACTCTAAAAGAGCATTTTTCTGTTCCCACAACCAACTCCTTGCACCAAGCTTAAAGTGAACATTTTGGCAGTATTAACTCTGATTTTAATGTGAGAGTGTAAGGAAGTCTGGAATGAGAACAGCCATTCAGTTCATCAAATCCTTCAGATTTGTATTATTTACAGACCAACTGTATCAATGCAAGAATTCTGTAGGATTCCATGGCTGTGACAATAAATGTTGTGGAGATATTAGAAGTGGACATCCTGTTCATCTAAGGCACTTGGGAGATAGTGCACTCAATCATTATCATTTTTGACACTTCATTTGATGTCCTTTGCTGCATTTTAGATTTTTTAGTAACAAAAGGAATGTTGGATTGCACATTAGCCAGAGGAGAATCTTGCAGGTAGCAGATTGAGTCTAAAGCCATCATGGCCCTCCACTTTCTTTCCCTTGCTCCACTCAATTTCAAAGTCTGCAGCCCCTGAAAAAGATACACACCAATATAGACAACTAGCAAATGCCGAGCAGCACTTTCACTAGCAATTTGAGAGAATGGCCCTGATTATAAACTTCTGACATGTGAAAACAAGACATTACATGAGTGTTACGACTTAAGCTGTAGGTGCAACCAACAATCCTTCATTTGTATTTTTTTTTTAAACTGCACCTAACTAGGCAAAAATCTACATATGGAATTCCAAGTACAAAAGAATCAGGGCCCAGGGCCATGCTCCCCTGGAATATTTTGAACGTTTGCATTTCAAATGATGCATTCAGCCCAAATTAAAACACTGCACAATTGTAAAGTTTTAATTTAAAAAAGTGAAATTTTGATTTCAGGCAGGACAAGCAGAAGAGGACTTCCCCAAAAGCTGAATGACCAGTTAGTCTGCTAAATCTAACCTCCTACAGTTCACACTCTACTTCGTCTAACTCACCACCCTTTCATAGAAACACTCAAACCTCCCCAGTTTTGACCCGCCACCTCCTTAATTGAACCTGACACCCTTCTTTCACCTCATGTTTAACATGACACTTTATTCTCCCTTCAATTCCACCCTTCTCCGTTCCAACCTAGTTCAAGCTGGTACTCCTTATCGATCTCCCATTCATACTGTCACTATTTGCTCAACCTGCCATTGAATATGGCAATTTTTCTGCTCTCCCAGTTCTTAATGGCATTCCCACACCAGTCTGTCAATGTTGGTATTGAACTCCATCCTCATTACCTCTGTCGATCTCCCTGCTCCCTCACCCAAAGAACTGTTGCAATTTTCTCTCCTCTTTTGAAGACACTTACCATTGCTGAGATTTTGGTGAGTGATTAGGAGTGGAATGACTTGTTGATTTTGTCTTCCCTAGGGTGATCTATAGCATTTCTGCTCCTACTTGATCAGAAATCAGATAGCTCAACAGAGAGAAAGAATTAATCTTGGAGTCTTTCAAGTCTATATGATTTAAGATTACACAGACTTTACCCACTGAATCAACTAGGGCAGTGTCTTCTGACTAGCTACCCAGTCTCTCAACTTGGGTACGTTTAAAACAGATTTGATATGCTAATTTTGCAATATTAATACACTTTTGTATTTGCCTAAAATTTTAAAATGGTTGACAGTAATAAAAAGCATACATATTGGTTTTTGACATGTTTAATATTTATCTTCTCTATCTTGTAAAATATAAACATCTATTATTTAGTATGGTTGCCAAGAACATCCGGTGACATATCATTTACTGTAATTTGTAAGCAGGCATGTAACATTTTCTGTGACACGAACATTTAACATACAAGCTCAACAAAGACAGGCACATACTCCTAGCCAAAGTTTAGCAAATAGTTTGATTTGCTGAAGACAGCAGAGTGGGTGATTGAGACATCCAGTTCTATTTTTAATGTTATTTTTATACAGCCAATGATATCTAGTTCAGCATATTTACAGCTGTAATATGTAGTTTTTTAAAAAAAAATCCCACCAAAAAGTCTATGAGAATAAGTTTTGTGGTATCCACCACTGAAGGGTTGTGCAATTGAACAAGTCATTTTATTGCAGGAATTAAGGAGGCAATTGCAAAGAACAAAACACTGAGAAATCACATCCCCAGTGACCATTTCCTACCAAAATCACTGAAGCAACAAGTTCATATACTTCAAGCTAGCAATAAGATATGGTTTACAAAAGTCCCCTACAGACATGAAAACTCAGAAGAGAGAAGTCAGTCCATTGCCAATTACCTCATTTCAACATAAACCTCTCAGTAAAACTTATGACTGTGTGCAATGAAAGAAGTTAAACTGACATATAACTTAACATGAACGTGACATGATTTCGATTGAACTGATGTTTTAAAAAATTGCTCTTGGGCTGTGAGCAGCAGTAGCAAGGCTGGTATTTATTCCGCATCCCTAGTTGCTCTGAGATGGTAAAGATCAGTCTGCTCCTTGAACTGCCGCAGTCCTTAATCGTAATGCTGTTACTATAGTGTTAGATTCCAACCCAGTAATGACAAAGGAACAGCAATACGCATCCAAATCAGCCTGGTGTGTGACATGAAGGAGATGTTGTTTTCGGGATACTGCTGCTCATGCAGTTGGTGAGCTTGTGGCGCAGATTGAAATTGGCAGGTATGATGTGGTGGACATCACGGAGACATGGCTGCAAGGGGATCAGGACTGGGAGTGAAATATCCAAGGATATACATCTTATCGAAAAGATAGGTAGGTTGGCAGAGGGGATGGGGTTGCTTAGTTAGTAAGAAATGAAATTAAATCGATAGCAAGAAATGACGTAGGGTCAGATGATGTGGAATCTGTGTGAGTAGAGTTGAGGAACCGCAAAGGTAAAAAAACCATAATGGGAGTTATGTACAGGCCTCCGAACAGTAGTCAGGATGTGGGGCACAAGATACACCAGGAGATAGAAAAGGCGTGTAAGAAAGGCAAGGTAACAGTGATCATGGGGGATTTCAGTATGCAGGTAGACTGGAAAAATCAGGTTGGTAGTGGATCCCAAGAAAAGGAATTTGTAGAATGTCTACGAGATGGCTTTTTGGAGCAGCTTGTGGTGGAGCCCACTAGGGAACAGGCAATTCTAGTTTTAGTGATGTGAAATGAGGCAGATTTGATAAGGGAACTTAAGGTGAAGGAACCCTTAGGAGGAAGTGACCATAATATGATAGAATTTACCCTGCAATTTGAGAGGAAAAAGCTGGAATCAGATGTAACGGTATTACAGTTGAATAAAGGCAACTACAGAGGCATGAGGGAGGAGCTGGCCAGAATTGACTGGGAGATGAGCCCAGCAGGAAAGATTGTGGAACAGCAATGGCAGGAGTTTCTGGGAGTAATTTGGGAGACACAGCAAAAATTCATCCCTAGGAAGAAGAAGCATACTAAAGGAAGGATGAGGCAACCATGGCTGACAAGGGAAGTCAGGGACAGCATAAAAGCTAAAGAGAAAGCATACAATGTGGCGAAGAGCAGTGGGAAACCTGGGGATTGGGAAGCCTATAAAGACCAACAGAGGACAACCAGAAAAGAAATAAGGAGGGAGAAGATTAAATATGAGGGTAAACTAGCCAGTAATATAAAAGAAGATTGCAAGAGTTTTTTTAGATATATAATGGGTAAGAGAGAGGCAAAAGTGGACGTTGGGCCACTGGAAAATGACGCTGGAGAAGTAGTAGTGGGGAACAAAGAAATGGTGGAGGAACTGAATAGGTACTTTGTGTCAGTCTTCACGGTGGAAGACACGAGTAACATCCCAAAAGTTCAAGAGAGGCGGGGGGCAGAGGTGAGTATGGTGGCCATTACCAAGGAGAAGGTGCTAGGAAAACTGAAAGGTCTGAAGGTGGATAAATCACCTGGGCCAGATGGATTACACCCCAGAGTTCTGAAGGAGATAGCTGAAGAGATAGTGGAGGCGTTAGTGGTGATCTTTCAGGAATCACTGGAGTCAGGGAGGGTCCCAGAGGACTGGAAAAACCCTAATGTAACCCCCCTGTTTAAGAAGGGAGTGAGGCAAAAGACGGGAAATTACAGGTTGATTAGCCTGACCTTGGCCGTTGGTAAAATTTTAGAGTCCATTATTAAGGATGAGATTTCAGAATACTTGGAAGTGCATGATAAAATAGGGCAAAGTCAGCATGGTTTCATCAAGGGGAGGTCATGCCTGACAAATCTGTTAGAATTCTTTGAGGAGGTAACGAGTAGGTTAGACAAAGGAGAGCCAATGAATGTTATCTACTTGGACTTCCAGAAGACCTTTGACAAGGTGCCGCACAGGAGGCTGCTCAGTAAGATAAGAGCCCATGGTGTTAGAGGCAAGGTACTAGCATGGATAGAAGATTGGCTGTCTGGCAGGAGGCAGAGAGTGGGGATAAGGGGGTCCTTCTCAGGATGGTGGCTGGTGACTAGTGGAGTTCTGCAGGGGTCAGTGTTGGGACCACAACTTTTCACTTTATACATTAATGATCTAGATGAAGGAACTGAGGGCATCCTGGCTAAGTTTGCAGATGATACAAAGATAGGTGGAGGGACAGGTAGTATTGAGGAGGCGGGGAGGCTGCAGAAGGATTTGGACAGGTTAGGAGAATGGGCAAAGAAGTGGCAGATGGAATACAACGTGGGGAAGTGTGAGGTCATGCACTTTGGTAGGAAGAATAGAGGCATGGACTATTTTCTAAATGGGGAGAGAAATCAGAAATCTGGAGTGCAAAGGGACTTGGGAGTCCTAGTCCAGGATTCTCTTAAGGTTAACTTGCAGGTTGAGTCGGTAGTTAGGAAGGCAAATGCAATGTTGGCATTTATTTCGAGAGGACTAGAATATAAAAGCAGGGATGTGCTGCTGAGGCTTTATAAGTCTCTGGTCAGACCACATTTAGAATATTGTGAGCAATTTTTGGCCCTGTATCTCAGGAAGGATGTGCTGGCCCTGGAGAAGGTCCAGAGGAGGTTCACGAGAACGATCTCAGGAATGAAAGGCTTAACATATGAGGAACGTTTGAGGACTCTGGGTCTATACTCGATAGAGTTTAGAAGGATATGGGGGGATCTGATTGAAACTTACAGAATACTGAAAGGCCTGGATAGAGTGGACGTGGGGAAGATGTTTCCAGTAGTAGAGACTAGGAGAGGAGAGTCCAGGAGAGACTAGGACCCAGCCTCAGAGTAAAGGGAAGACCTTTTAGAACAGAGATGAGGAGAAACTTCTTTAGCCAGAGAGTGGTGAATCTATGGAATTCATTGCCACAGAAGGCTGTGGAGGCCAGGTTATTGAGTGTATTTAAGACTGAGATAGATAGGTTCTTGATTGTTAAGGGGATCAAAGGTTACGGGGAGAAGGCGGGAGAATGGGGTTGAGAAACTTATCAGCCACGATTGAATGGCGGAGCAGACTCGATGGGCCGAATGGCCTAATTTCTGCTCCTATGTCTTATGGTCTTATGGTATTGTCCGATACTGATAAGCTGAGTATTAATGCAACTGGCAAATGTGCATTTTAATGACATGAATAATTTTAAAGGAATAAGAAAATGTATGTTTGCTAAAGTACTACAGGACTTTCAGCCATTCAGGAATTGAATTTATTTTTGCTGCAGTTTTTCATATTGTCAGACCATAAGGGCTTTACCACAATCGAAAAACAAAAGCATCTTTTCTGTGTTCAATATACAGCTGTGACCCGTGAAGCTTACTTTTGAATACTATTGTTGCAGCTTGGATAAAATATTTAAAAACATTTTTGTGTGTTTAGCAGTGATAAACGATGGTTGCAACCTCGCTTTTGCAATCCTGCCAACAGAAAATCAGGTTCATCCTGTTAGTGATTGAATAAATTACTTAGAGAGAGTGCAGTCCAGAAAAATAAATGAGGTCTTGGCCGAATTAGACAGACTGATCAGGTCCTTCCAAAAGTGTAATGCAAGATTGTTACTTCCTTTTCTGAGCACATGCAAAACTAAAGGGAACTTCTGAAAATAACAGTAAAAACAGAAAGTACTGGAAATACTCAGCAGGCCTGGCAGCGTCTGTGGAGAGGTAAACAAAGTTCACATTTTAAGTCGAATATGACTCTTCTTCAGAACTGAAAGAGAGTAGAAAAGTGATTTTTTTTGCCATGTGCCATTTTGAATCTTGTTTTTCACTTATTTGCTTTTGAACAGTGTAGCATTAGGATGTTCAGGGCTGAAAGGGTTCCTGTGTGGGGCTGAAAAACAATACCACCCACATGATGAGCAAAGAGGGAATCACCTAAGGCTCTAGAAGGAGAAAGCTTGTGATTTAGAATGTAGTCTTGTATTTCTGTAAATAGTTATGTTCTTACAATAAACCAGTTATTGTTGAGGCATATCTCTGTCTCCACAATCGTTCCTTAGCCAGTCACAACCAACATACAACATGGTGGCAGCAGTGAAGGACCCTGAAATCTCCGAATATCAACTTTAAAAAATAGTTTGCAAGTTTGACCTGAAAAGAAGGTGCAAAAACTGAAGACTTTGGTAAGATAGTTAGAAAATTGCCATATGAAGATGTAGAGGCCAAGAGGCAGAGAAGAAATCAACTGTTCAGCTTACTAAGGGCTACGCCATAGCACATGGTGGTCCCTGAAAAATCCTGATCCAGCAGCAGATTCAAAGAACCTGGTGACGATCAAGGAAGTGTGAACAAGCCTTGAAAAAAGGCTTAAAAGCTTCAAACTTATGGCATAGTAAGCAGGCAGCACTGGGAGAAATTAAAAGCTGCATTTTAATGAGTGCAGGTTTTGAAACACCCACAGTCCTTTCCCTGCTGCGACCAGGCCATAAAAGTCCACCCAGAGATTCAGCTTGCAACTAATGAGCTTCTCTTACAAGACAGTGTATGTTCAAGGCAAGTTATAAACCACAGCGGACACATTGTCCAGGGCCACAGTCGACCATCCCATGACACAGGATGTTAATCTGGTTGACACGGTCGAGCCTTATTCCAATTTCATGGCAACTCAATTGCCAGTGAGCTCCAAAAGCTACAACAGATACGCCAAGAGCAGATGCAGGATGAAGACTGCATTCGTATCCATCAATACTGCACATTGGCTACAGCAGCGACTCGGTGGAACAGTCATGAAAAGATACTTCGAGCAACGGAAACACTTCATTGTAATTGATGATCTGCTGGTGTACGATGAGCGGTTGGTAATTCTCGCCTCACTCTGACCAGAGATTCTGCAACAAATCCACGAAGGCCACATGGGCATCACAGAGTGTAGAGCACGAGCCCAATCTGCAATGTGGTGGCCAGGAATATCAAGTGCGATTGAAGAGATGATTTCACACTGCCAGGTGTGCGTGCTGCTCAAACCAGTCAAAGGGAGCCCCTTATCCCCATCCACTTCCCAACCAGACCATGGGAATATATGGGAATGGATCCATTTATGTCAATGGGCAAGTCCTTCCTCATCATTGTCGATTACGTCTCCAGGTGGATTGAAGTGAAGCATTTGCACACAACAACCAGAGTCAGTTATTAGGTCATTGAAGGAAGTCTTCGCAACATATGGCATTCCAGACCAGGCGATGTTTGACGTTGGCCCACAATTCGCTAACAGCGACTTCACCCATTTCGCTGAGAACTACAGATTCCAACACCTCACCAGCTCCCTGAGGTGTCCTCAATCCAACAGTGAGGTGGAAAGGGGCATCCTCACTATTAAAACCCTTTTGAAGAAGAACAAGGATTTTCCAATGGCACTTGTAACATACAGGTCTACTCCACTGCAGTGTGGACTGGCACCATCAGAGCTGCTGATGGACAGAAAGCTTCATATTCAGTTTCCCATGCTGCCCAATAAATTAATCCCAGGGTTAGCAGTCCAGGACCGTCAGGAGGTTCAGCAGAAAGAACAGTCCTACAGAAAACAACAATCCTCCACTTGCAATAGGAGATACCATATCAGAAACCTGCCCAGGCTGAACAAAAGAGACAAGGTTTGGATAAGAGTCCTAGGCAGAGAAGGCATCATCATCAACAATGATCTTACTTAACACATATCCCAGAAGGCATGATACGAAGGAACAGGAGAAATCTTATCCTCGTGCCTCAAGGTGAATCTTCCATTATATATTTGGGAGAACCAGATGTTGAGAGTCAAACTGACAATGCACCAGATAATGCAACTCTTACCGAAAACCAACCAAGTCAAAGCAAAGAAGTCCAAGAGGAGGCCATCGATCTTCCAAGCTTCACAAGGACATGGTCAGGGAGACTTGTGAAACCTCCAGACCGATTAAACCTATGAAGTCAGGGTCTTAGGGGGAGATGGGTTAGTATGTAAATATAAATGTAAAAATATATTTGGACAAAGGCTTGGAAAGAGATGTAATATTATGGTCTTCAGGTCTGAAAGGGTTAATGTTTGGGACTGGAGAAGCAGTACCACCCACATGACGATGAAAGAGGAAGTCACATGACTAAGACTCTAGAAGGAAAAAGCTTATGGCATAGTCTGCATAATACCTGTAGTCTTGTATATCTGCAAATAGTTATGTTCTTAAAATAAACTAGTTATTGTTTAGCCATATCTATGTCTCCACAATCGTTCCTTAGCCAGTCACAACCAATGCACAACAGACAGAGCTGTTCATTGGCATTTACTCACTTGGACCAATGCTTTGTCTCTTTACTACAACCATTACCATTTCCTTTACCTTTTTTTCCAGAATGTATTTGTCATTTAATCTCTCCCGCCCCCTACCCTATCCCAGACCTTCCCTTTTGTTCTTCGTCCCCCATCCCCATTCCGATGGCATGAGAACCATCACATTTCTACCCTCCTTCAGTTCTGAAGTGCAGCCATATTTGGCTCAAATCATTAACTCTGTTTCTCTCTCCACAGACACTGCAAGACCTGCTGAGTAATTCCAGCACTTTCTGTTTTTATTTCTGATTTCCAGCATCTGCAGTATTTTGCTTTTATTCTGAAAAAAAAAGTTGTTCACAAAGATATATAAAAATGAAGGGCACTATTCAGTTGGTCTCACTCACTCTTCAAGAGCTTATGGTGGTCCTGTGATTCAAGAGGTTGTACCTCCAAGTCTGGCTGAGAAGAGCATACCAGGCATTGATCAGCCCTGAATACACATTATGCCAACTTATATTTATCCCCACGTGCTTTGGAGCAGTGGCATGGATTTAAATTTTCTACACTGTTTACTATCCTACTATAAGATCCCACTTCAGTTTCCTCTGTCCACGGCTGAAGATATTCTAGGCCATCTCATGACTCATTGCATCTAACAGCTTCCAGGGTTTGGATGTTTCTACTGTGTCTCAATGACCTGAGCTGAATACATGTTCATAAAACATGTGCGCTTATGATTTTAGGAAAGTGCCCATCATCCCTTACTGTCATGATGACATTGGACCATTGTCTTGATGAGTATCCTCAATGGGCTGATGAGAAAAAAAGACATGTTCATTGTGAAACGATAGCCCAGGCTATGACAGTATTGGAGGTGCAGGGACGAAGTGGGTGTTGATCCATCTAGCCCCAATTCCCCCCTCCCCTTCTGAATTTAGGGTTAGGGTTAGGGTTAGCGTTAGGGTTAGGGAAGGGTTAGGGTCAGGGTTAGGAGCGTGGGACCAGGGAAATTTAAACTTTCTGGCCACACTTGAATGCGCCAACACTGATACCCCCTCTAGGCTGGCAGAAATAGTTTAACACAGGTAGGCTGGATTGGAAACTCGTGAGGGCGGAGATCAGACCCCTGCTAAGGAACCAAGAAAAGAGCAGGAAAGTGAAGGGGGTGGTGTGGAATTAGTAAAATTCAAGATTGTGGAGGGGGTGAGATGTACGAATGTATCCTTGTGGAGTTGGGAGGAGCACTTTTGTTCCTTCTCACTCACACAGGCCGTTCAAAGTGCAAAACAAAACTACCAGGGTCTCTTTTTGGCCAAGATGCCGCCTGCTGCAAACTGACTGGTCTGAAATTGTGCGGGAAATTACCAGGGCACAACTTTGCCATTTCAATGAAGCCCTCGCTTCCATGAGTTGGGAAAGCACGGCCTTCCATGCCTGATTACAGATTAAGTTAAGTTAAGCATTTTAATGCCACGTCTGCACTGTTCCTAATGAGCAAGGTTGTAAAAATAGCCACCTTAAGCAATGATGTCTTCTTTTGCTCCTAGTAGAAAGATCAGGTCAAGATTTGAATCCATAAAAATGTAATTTTATATTTGATCCTCTGCTTACAAATTGTTTTGTGCAATGATTTTAAGAAGATCTCATTATTGAGATCAGTTCTATAGATCTTCCAAGATCACTTCGGCAGGACTTTGGCTTATAACTAAATCATGGGCTGGATTTTATGGCCCCCTGGCAGTGGGTTGGCAACTGGGGGGGTGGGAGCCTATAAATACCATGGATGCTGTAGCCTCCACATACCTGCCCCTGCTGCAATTTTGCCAATTAGTGGCCATGTAAGGGCTTCATGTACCGCTGCTGGGATTTAACCAGCGGCAGGAGAGGCCCATGCCAAGCATCCAGCCTGGCACTTTTCACTGTGCAGGCTGGTGGTGGACAAGGGTGGGTGGGTGCCTCCTTAATGGGCCCCCTAAGCCCATCAGAGGAACCCACCCAAGGTCTCCCCTAGACTTACCTCTGGTCCTGACTCCATTGCACCATACCTCACTGCGCTGCAGTACTGGTGGTGGTCACCACTCCCAAGTGGCACTGCCGGAACTGGAGAGTTGGAGAGTGGCCTGGCCTCTGATTGGTCAGCAGCTCCCTTCAGCAGGACTTCCTGTTGTTTCCAGTTGGCCATTAAATGGCTTTTGGACGAGCCCACCAACTGGAAGCGAGACCACTGGTCCAAAACTACGCCCCACACATCTGTCATAAGGCAAATGTTCTGTGGAAAACTACATAAAAACCACACCCTACTCAGAATAAACTGCAGGAAGTGATGGGCAGGAAACTGCTTGAGTGCTAGGTTTCAGCTTAATATCATTTTCCCACAAAACAATAGTGACTGCACTCCAGCTGCACGCAGCTCCTTGGGACGTTTCGACAACAACAACAGGATTTTCAGCAAGATAATGTAGACTTCTCCTCTCCACAGCAAAGTGGCCAAAGGTTATCAAAATTTGGCAAATGATCTTGATTTTTAGCAATTTACCAACTGTTATGGTTTACAGTCATAGTGTTCCCCTTTAAATAAATACTCTGGCCCCAAAAGCTGGCATGGTTTGCCCCGGTATGTCGTTGTGGGATCAGTCGGTGAAAGGCCAACTGAACCTACTGGGGGAGGCAGTGGCATAGTGATATTGTCACTGGCCTAATAATCCAGAGACTCAGCGTGATGCTCTGGGGACCCAGGTTTGAATCCCACCATGACAGATGGTGGAATTTGAATCCAATAAAAATCTGGGATTAAAAGTCTATTGATGACCATGAAACCATTGTCAATTGTTGTAAAAATCCATCTGATTTGCTGATGCCCTTAGGGGAAGGAAATCCTTACCTGGTCTGGTCTGGCCTACATGTGACTCCAGACCCACAGCAATGTGGTTGACTCTTAAAAAATGCCCTCTGAACAAGGGCAATTAGAGATGGGCAATAAATGCTGGCCTAGCCAGCGACGCCCACATCCCGTGAACAAATAATAAAGAAAGAACGCGAGGGGATCGGTTGCATTGGGTCTGTGCCATTTCCAGAATATTCCGGCATGCCCTACAGAGTGGGGTGTTCCTATGAACATGAACTACAGTGGTTCAAGAAGGGGGATCATCACTGCTGCCTTCTCAAGGGCAATTAGGGATGGGGGCAATAAATGCTGGTCTAGCCAGTGACATCCGCATCCTGTGAATGAATAAATAAAGAAAAAGATGCCAGAGTTCGGGATAACCTATGCTTAGGCAAGATGATGGCATAATGGTAATGTCACTGACTGATAATAGTGTCCTAGGCTAATGCTCTGGAAAACTAAGTTCAAATCCCACCACAAAGGAGTTTAAATTCAATTAAAAAAATATCTGGAATTGAAAGCTAGTCTCAGTAAGATAACCATTAACCTATCATTGCTTATTGGAAGAACCCATCTGGCTCATTAATGCCCCTTAGGGAAGAAAATCTGAAGTCCTTACTTGGTCTGGCCTACATGTGACTCCAGACCCACAGCAATGTGGTTGACTCTTAACTGCTCCCTGAAATGGCCTAGCAAGCTACTCAGTTCAAGAGCAATGGGCAACAAATCCTGGGCTTGCCAGCAACGCCCACATCACATGAAAGAATATATTCTTTCCTTCAACTGGCTCAGTCACGACCTTTTTTTAAAATATTCATTCATGGGACGTGGGCATCACTGGCTAGGCCAGCATTTATTGTCCATCCCTAACTTTAAGAGTCAACCTCACTGCTGTGGATCTGGAGTCACATGTAGGCCAGACCAGGTAAGGACACCAGATTTCCTTCCCTAAAAGATATTAGTGAACCAGATGGGTTTTTACAACAATCGACAATGGTTTCATGGTCATCATCAGACTTTTAATTCCAGATTTTAATTGGATTCAAATTTCACCATCTGCCATGGTGGATTCAAACGTGGGTCCCCAGAGCATTACCCTGGAGAGAATTTTTGGCTCGGCGAGTGGGGGTGGGGCTTGCTCGCCGAGGTGTAAAATGACGCGGGGTGACATCGGGTGTGCGTCCCAACGTCACCGCGCATCATTTAGATTTTCAGTTCGGCGGGCGCGCAGGCAAGTTGGCTGCGCACCTGCCGAATTGTCAAAGGCCTGTTAAGGCCATTAATTAACTAATTAAGGTTATTGAGAAAGCTGCCTGTCCAACCTTAAGGTTGGCGGGCAGGCGAAGAGCCCAGGCGGCCTTCGCATTTTTCATGGAACCTCATCCACGGGCGGGATGAGGTTTCATGAAGGGCTTATAAATTAAATAAACTTTTTCATTCAAGTTCGTTGACATGTCCCAGCTCATGTGACACTGTCACATGAGGGAACGTCTTAAATTTATTTTTATTTATTAAAATTTTTAAAACTTAAAACTTATCAACTTATCTCCTCTGTGTCTCAGGGAGATTTCTGCGCTGTTTTGCGTGCATGCGCAGAAGAGCGCACTCCCAACTCAGGGAACCCCCCCCCCCCCCAGTCTGCACAGGGAGCGCACAGTGCTTCCAACTGCACGTCATGCTGGGTGGGCCTTAACTGGCGCCCGCGCCCAACCCACGCACAACCCCCCCAAAGGGGGGGAAAATTCTTTCCCTTGGGTCTACTGGAATACTAGACTAGTGACAATACCACTATGCCACCGCCTCCCCCTATTTATTTATTGTGTGCCACAGTAGTGGACGTCGTACCCAAAAGTCCTCAAATTTAATCCTGGAAAATTTGCCAGGGCTCTGCCCTCCTGGTGCTAATCCTGCTGGATCTTGGTCAGGGGGTGCAGGGGTGACTTCAGCCGTTGGCATTGGTTAGACAGGCACAAAGTCCCTTATGGGGATATCTTCAACACTCTTGTCACTTGCAGCCAAAACGTCCAGTCTACACCCACCGTTGCAGCTTTTTCCTGCTCCTCCCAAATCTCCATTCCAGTATTTATTTTGAAAATTTTCTTTTCTTTGGCATGCAGAATTGGGGGTCCAAACTTTTCGTCTACCCAGGACTTGCCCCCACCAATACTGTAGATGCCATCTGGAGGCCGGTACACCTTATCTCACCCAGTGTACCAGCCTCCAGTAGCCTGCTGGTTCTTGACCAAAGAAAGGATATTAAAACAAGCTTGCATTTATATAGCACCTTTCACACCCTCAGGATATCCCAGAGCATTTTACAGAAAAGAAAGAACACTTTGAAGTGTAGTCACTGTTATAATGAAGGAACCATGACAGCCAATTTGCACACAAAAATGTCTCACACACAATAAAGAAATGAAATAAATGAATGATTAATCAGTTTTAGTGATAGTGATGAAGGGATCAAGGTTAGCTTGGATATTGGAAACTCCTCTGCTCATCTTTCTCTCTTGGGACCTT
Source organism: Cetorhinus maximus (assembly GCF_964194155.1). Taxonomy (NCBI): domain Eukaryota; kingdom Metazoa; phylum Chordata; class Chondrichthyes; order Lamniformes; family Cetorhinidae; genus Cetorhinus; species Cetorhinus maximus. The sequence goes on along the minus strand of NC_135892.1, from coordinate 82,606,682 downwards.
GAATGTCCACCTGAAAGGACAGATACAAACAGCCGAGTTTTAGCAACTCAGCTGAAACATGCCATATCCAACAGTGCTGCACTCCCTCAGTACCAGATCATATGAGCCCAAGCCTCTCTTGTGGAGCTTGGACCAATGTTTTACAGACACAGAGGCATCATTGAGCCAAGGCTGACTAAGCCAGGCAAGCGGAAACTCCTGGGGTAATTCATCCCTAATCGTGGTTTCTCCCACTCCCTTTGACAAGTTGCCCGGTAAGGAGTGAACAGAGATTTCGGGAAGCTGCTTCGGGAGCTGCTTCAGGAAGTGGAAGACAAATGGAGAAGCCCCTGCGGATTTTTGAAGTTTGTTAGACCGAATCACATGAGGCCTTCAGAAGGGTGAAAGTGAGGGTTCCAGACTAGACCCGTGGCCTGGATCGGTGAAGAGAGGGAGAATTCTTTCCGAAATTCTCTCAATTGGCCCCAGGTTAGGGTCGAGGAGGGGACCTGGGTAATTCCCATTCCCTCCCTCCACCCCATTAAGAGTGGACATGCTGGATTTTCCAAAGACAGGCTTGAAGAGGTGTTTGGAATTAGGTGCCCTCCCATAGAATCCATTGGGTTCATGTCCTGAGGATCCTTGTGGCCAACAAACCTCAAACAGGAAGCCATTATATCTGATGTCAACATCTGCATGTGCAAGATATGCTTGGAAAGGTTTAAACATTATGACTTATTATTAATTGGCTAAAAGACCAAAAGAAAACATATATCAGATTTTAATCTGGAACTCCTCCACCTGCAAAAAACACTTGCTGCAATAACTCAAACCAAATAAAGTGCTGTCAGTAGTGGGTACATATAATTTAATCATACTCAATAAATCAAGAGTTTTGTAAGCCAGCTACATAACTGCTTTTTTCATTCCTAAACCTCAATTGTAAGCCCCCACCCCCACCACCACTCCTCTCCATGCTCAGGGCGAATGGAACATTTCAGGGTTTAAAATATTGGCAGTGTGGCACTCAATAGATGCACATGCCCGATGTCACCAAAGAAACCTGGTACCACAGGGGGAAGGTCAGGAAAAGGGCCAGAAGATCAGTTCATTTAATTCTTTTTAAAGGTTTTCCTGTGAGCATTTCTGCTCCTCTGGTCTTCACAAGGTTTCCTTGGACCTAATTTGCCCTGGCTTCTGATGCTTGTCAAGGACACGTTGCCCACTCCACCACATTCATTTCCCTTGCTGCAGCCGGTTTCTTTAGGCATCCAGTTGCAGCCTCCAGCTATGTTTGCCCACTCCCATCCACTGCAGCCATGCCATTGATCACCAGGTTTGGGTGGGAGTCAGGTCTGACTTATTAAAATGAAACCTGGAATTTCAAATGGCGCAGGCTTCATGTTGGTGGGCCTGATGATCATCCTGCTGGCCACACAACTCCAGTTAAAATATGGTAAGTAATTTCCTTTCCTTTCCTCCTCCCTTGAACATCCTCATCCTCTCATTCAAATCCCTCCTTGACCTTGCCCCTTTCTACTTCTGTAACCTCCTACAGCCCTCCAAGAAATTTACATTCCTCCAATTTTGACCTCTTGAACATTCCCCACTTCCTACCATTTGAGATTGTGCAGTTGGCTATCTAGGCACTAAGTTCTGGAATTCTCTTCCCTGTTTACCTCACCACCTCTCTATCTTCCTCTAAGATATTCCTTATCTGCCTCTTTGATCAAGTATTTGATCACCTGCCATTAATATCTCCATGCTTGGCACATAGTGACTTTTTTTGTCTGAGAACAGTGCTGTGAAGCACCTCAGGACATTTCACCATGTTAAAAGAGCTAAGTAAATGCAAGCTGTTGGTGTAGATGTAGAGCATCTCCATTGAGATCAATCCGCTCTCTATGCATGTACACTTTGACTGAATTCTATTCCTTTTCCTAGCTCAGGAGTGCTGAGGTCAATTAGAATGACGGTGGTGCTGAAAAGTACTAACACAGCACATGCATGGGATTGAATCTGGTCTGGAGTATGTTGCTCTATATGATTAATATAACCCTTGCGATGGTTTCACTCTTCCATAAAGACTGAAGTTCACAGGTTTGATTCGTGGTCTGTGCTGAGTTAACTGGTCTCAGCTGAGACTGTGTCTGGAGAATTACATGGAACAATTTTAACCTAACCGCCCATCGTTGGGAAACTGACAGGATTGAGTGCAATGTTGGTTTTACACTCCACCTGGTTTTATACTTTGTTGAAGCCCACAGTAATATTGGATGGAATGTAAAACCAACCTTCCACCAAGACCCTGTGGGTCACCCAAGAGGAGGATTAGGTTAAAATTTACCCTATTTCCCTCAGTTGTCTTGGATTCAGGAGATGGGAAATAAATCAATCCAGTTTCTTACTCGAGACTGGTATCCAGTGCTGCATGTACAAGTACAGATTGGTAAGTCAACATCAGTTTGTCCAGTCATTTCAGAATTTATTAAGCAACCTGTACATTTTGAGAATATGCACAGGGATTCCACAATAAGCATCTGTTCAGAGCTATATGACTATCTGCCAAGCTACTCACCATAATGGAGGGCATGGCCACACAAAGGCTTTCAGCAGTGCAGTAGCCTCAGCCAAGGAAATATTCTTCAGCTGATGGTCTGAAGACTTGGAGCTCTAATCCAAAGTAGTCTTCTCTGCATTCAATATGTAGGAAGTCAAGCACGTAGCTAAAGGTGCTGTCTACATGCTTTACAACTCTTGTCCATTGATTGGGTCCTTGATTAGACATGTCTGCTGTCTCATGGATGGAGCTTCTTCTGCCAATGGCAGCTACTGCCTGCATTTCTCAGTGACAAGGAAAGAGCAAAATCGTATAAGTTGCAACAGGGAACAATAAATCTGGGTATTTTAGTCACATTGTACAGTCTACTTTCTTTATTTGTGTTCTTTCTTCTCCAAAACCAACAGGTAGAGAGGGACACCCGCTGATCCTATTAAAGTTGAGCTCAAATACCGTTCCCTTAGCTAACACCAACAGATGACAAATGTGTTGCAGCACGAAGGAGGTGATAACAGTTGCAATAAAGAAAGCAGTTGCACCAGGAAATAATCAATGTCTACAATAGCTGATAGCTGCTATTTGATGTAATTAGCAAGCATCATTGAACAGGAATCAAATGGCTGAATGGGCCAATAACCCAGTATTTTCAGTCACTCACTGCTCAATTTTTTAAAAATGGAAGTTAGAAAACTTAGACAGGCTGTGACTAATAAATCAGACAGCAATAACAGGGAGGACATTTGTTTTGTAAGGGGTTGCTACACAGAGATGTTACTTTTACTTCTATGCCCATAGATTGGGGAGGACCTATGGTGAAATCATGTGCCTAGCACTATCTCAATCACACACAGTGCCCTGCCGGAGGGATATTTGTTCCACACTTGAAAGGTATTTTAAGTCTAAACAAAACAATGATATGTGAAGGGGTTTTAAGACAATAAAGTGCAGCTAGCTGTGCTAATTCTGATAGACAACCATCTGTCTCTCTTTCAATTCCTCCAGTCAGTGTGTGATTAGAGACAACAGCAAGCACACAGAGCTTAGTACAGCCTGCCCTAATCATAATACATTGACGGATTTGTGTTTGAAAAGTACATATACGCTTCCAGGAGTTAGCTAACTGCCATGCTGGAGTGCCAGATATGTTCAGTTCCTTTTATCGATGGATTATAAAATATGATTGGTGAACAAAGAGACTTCATGAAGCTGAGTATCATCAAGAATGTTTATGCAATGTATATTACAGTGCACATTTTCCCCATCTTTTCTGAAAATTATAGTTGCACTTCAAACATTGGATAGTAGGCAATAACATTTCTCTAAATCCTGTACCTCTGACTTCAGAGGTCATTTTACCTGTGCTTGTTATTTCTTGAAGCCATCGACCTTTGTTTCTCTGGAGCCTCTGGTGGCTCAGTGAGTTTACCCAATGAGGAGCCGAGTTCACAGGTCTTGTGCTGAGCTAGTTGACCTCAGCCGGGATAGTAAGGGCACTACAATTATCTTGTGGCCCAGGTTAGATACCCACCTGAAAGATACCTGACTAAAACATTTGCAGATGTTTCTGCTAGATGACACCACTATACAAATGCAAGTTTTGCTGTAGTAAAGTATTTTCATAAGTAGGATGAGCTGTACAATAGACAATGGACAAAGCTGCAACCAATGCTGCTGTAGTGTGTCAAATACTGGTAACTAAATATCAGGGCTTGGAGTTTCCACTAAATTGAACATTTTTTACCCCAAGACAGTCAACCAAAGCGCAAAAGATCAAAGAATTTCAAGTGCAAGTTACGTTCAATGTTAATTGAACTTGCGCTAGTTTAAAAAACATTGTACTAGAAGCAGTCCTGACCATGATGAAGTAATCATTGTTGCAAGTTTCCTCTAATTGTGCCTGTTAATGGGCTTTCCAAGAAGCTCTTAAGTTGAAGATTCAAGGACACTAAAGGGCACCTTTTTTAAGCTTTATTTTAACATTTACTAAGAAACTGATGTCAGTACACCAAGATAACTAGTACATGGTTTTGTGTAGTTTTATAAAGCTATTTTCAGTTATTTAAAATTGGGTTATTGATAATATAAAATCAACAATATCCAGGCTTGTGCTGACAAGTGGCAAGTAACATTCACGTCATAAAAGTGCCAGGCAATGACCATCTCCAACGAGACAGAATCTAACCATTGCGTTTTGAAATTCAATAGCATTACCACTGCTGAATCCCCCACTATCAACATCCTGGGAGTTACCGTTGACCAGAAACTGAACTGGAATAGCCATATAAATACTGTGGCAACAAGAGCAGGTCAAACCTTCACCATATATCTGACTGCTGGGGACCATCTTGCACATCTGTGCTAGTGGCCTCTTGCCGTCAAATTCCCCCTCCTGCTCACCGGTCAGACACTGATTCATGCCGGGTTTGGGTGAAGGTTGGAGCCTGAAAATGGAAATAAGGCTCGAGAGTTAAAATTTCTCCTGACCTCGATATGTGAGTTTGTCAATCTTCACCCTGCACCCCCTCATCACCCATCCAGTACAGCAATCCCGCACAAAGTTGAAATCCTAGCTGGTGTTTTTATAATAATTCCACTAACTGTTTCTAATTTGAAGCAGGTTTACAATCATCAGTATCAAGTTAAAATGCCTACCTTGTATTGAAGCTAATATGTCGGAAGGGGGTGAAATCTCAGTACTTATGTCCATCAGGGTTGGGTGTCAATGTGATCACTGCACATCCACTTCTGAACTAAATTAATAGTGATCTTCTCATTTGGGTCTTTTTTGTCTGTACCAGCCTATCTTCCAGACAGAGGAGATAGGGTTGCATGAACATGTGAAAAAGTACAAGATAAGACCACCTTGTCTATCCACAACATCTCAACGGAGGCCTACATGTTTCAACAACTTTCCTCTTCCTCAACTGTCACGCATGCTCCTGGGAGAGGCAACAAATACGGAGGAAGTAAATACAGCCAACTTAGAAAAATACTCTTCAAATTCCAAAGGCAATCAATTAAGCAACCTCCAGTCAATACTACTCACAGATGGGTGTTAGTTGAAGCATTGAGCTCCAAAATGGCACTGCTTGCATCAAATCAGCATTGCACTCTGATGTCATGATCTGCCTGCTCTGCATGTTTCCAGCTCATGCTAACACCTGCATCAATATGGCATCCAGCTCAATTCATCCCACAAGTGTAAGCATGTGCTGTGGAGGCCATTTTGGAGCTTTAAGGGCATTCAGAACCAAACAACTGGCACTACTGAGCCTAATTTCTCACCCTCAATCTTCGCATGTAATATAACTAAAGAAGGCTTTGGTATCACTGCTACATCTATTTATAATCCTGTTTTCCATTGATCTTTTGGCTGAGCTGAAAGATTTCATTATCCTTAACTGTGCCATACATCTTCCTTTTAATATGAGGCACATCCTTGGCTTCTTTTTCCTGAAGTATTGGCTTGACAGCCCTTCATTTATCATTTATACTGTATTTATCCCTACCTCCTATCATCCCCTACTCAACCGTATCCAAATCCTAGCTAATTCTCACAAATTTAGATCTTCTGAAACCTAATACTAGCATTAAATTATCTGCAGCAGTAATTTGGCCAATCAACTTAAATCTGATAATGTTATGATCATTGTTACCAGATGTTCCCCCACAATGCATCTGTGGACCCAAGTTCCAGCAAAAGTCAATGCCCTCAGGAAAGAGGAAATCATTGCCAAAATCATCTGATTTAATGTTTTAAGGTGAAAGCCTACCATGAGTAATAAAAATAGGGAATATTTAGACTAGTGGTCACATAAGGTCAAAATCAGACACAGGTTTAAAACCCACTCCTGGCTTTATTTGGTCAGCTTTACTCATAAAGATATTTTAAAAATTTCTCATCTGAAACATCTGCCATATATCTGCGGACACACTTTTTTAGAGAATACAGGGTTGAATGTCTGGATGGGTTTTGCTGATTTTCTGCCATAATTTCAGTGGAAGATCTGCGGAAACCTTGAAGACATAATTAAATGCTGTTAATACAATTTCTCTAGGGTTTTGGCAGACCTTTGAACAAAGCAATGGCAGCAATTAGAAGAAACTCCACAGAGGGTCAACCCCTATGCCAAACTGTGACCGAGCCACAATTAACAAAGTTCCAGTCCCACTGACTGTTACGACCACATGAGGAGGGGTAAAAGTTGAGTCCCCTAATTTACCACCCCAGGTGTGACAGTAATAGGGTTAGTTGTGAATTTAGCGAATATGTGCTTTGCCGATATTGCAGGAGTCCCACTATGCATGCTTTCAGATTATAAAGAATCGATCAGACAGGTTTTCTGAGTTTAAATAAAGAATGAGATAAGTTTATTGACCCTACTTCCCGAATTAAAAAGAAACTAGGTAAATCATAACCTTCATTCATAGCCACTCACACTCTATGGGCCCCACACACACAATAATATAGATGGTAGAATAAAAGGATAGACTTCAAGATACTTTACAGTTAACTGTCCTTTGGCTGGTCTTGATGTGGTGATTCATGCTGCAGTTGTTTTGTTCAATTGTAGTTGTATGGAGCAGATTTCGACATTCAATTCCCAAAAGATATTAGTCTGTTGTAGATTTCTCTTCTCAGGATGGTTACTCTGCAATAACCATGCGCAATACTTCTGAGAGAGATCCATGGCTCTTGCAGCCTTTCAGTATATTCTTCCGATCTCTGCTCTGACTTGATAAAAACAGTTTTTAAAAAGCCTTGCGGGCTGTAAATTCCAGAGTAATTCAATTACCATTTCTACTATAATCATTGTGTTGTAGAACAGGTAATTATATTTTTTGATATCTCAACTCAGTAACTTTTGAGGAGCAATAGTGTAAAGGTCAATAGGAGATGGGGTCTTTCACACTCCCTGGTGGAGTTGCGGGGGGGGGAGGTGGGGGGGGAGTGGTCAGTGCTTGAGAGTCCCTTCCTTTTCATCCCACTTAGGGGTAGAAAACAAAGCTCTATATTTAGCTGGCTGGCAGTCTTTCCATTTTCTTAATGGGATTACAGTTTATTAAAAATCCAGCCAGAAAAAAGGCATTAGAAACTGTATATTTTTCTTTCAAATAAAATCCTCATAACAATGACCTTGAATATTTTGTGTTTTGGAGTTCTTTTTCAGAACACTATTGTTGTGAGCTGTGTTTTGACCTGTTTGTACTGGGTTCCCACTCATGTCAAGCATCTCGGGATGTTTTACTACGTTAAAGGCACTTCACATTTACAAGGTGTTGTTATTCATGGCAACGATCCAATTTACAATCTCCATTGTGACTTTGCTGTGATCTATCTACCAATTTACCAGAGGTTACTGAGATATGTTTAATTGATGACTTAGGGCATTGACGGCCAAATCCTAGAAGTTACTCTTGCATTGCATGAGGGATAACTTTGAGTCAATAAAATGAGGTGCATCTGTTAGCACAGAGATAAAAACAAAAAGCTAAAAGCTACTGCGGATGCTGGAAATCCAAAACAAAAACAGGATTACCTGGAAAAACTCAGCAGGTCTGGCAGCATCGGTGGAGAAGAAATCAGTTAACGTTTCGAGTCTTCATGACCCTTCGGCAGAACTGAGTATAGTTAGGAGAAAGGTGAAATATGACCAGCTTATATTTCACCTTTCTCCTAACTATACTCAGTTCTGCCGAAGGGTCATGAAGACTCGAAACGTTAACTGATTTCTTCTCCACCGATGCTGCCAGACCTGCTGAGTTTTTCCAGGTAATTCTGTTTTTGTTTTGCATCTGTTAGCAGTTATGTGTAAAATCGGCAGAAGTAATATATTTGGGAGCCCAGCTGGAGAAACATTGGTCATTGATTACTGGAGCACTTGCAACATTCCTATTTTGCTTTACACCTGGACAGAGCTACAGTTGCATTTGACAACTGAGTGTCTGTGAGACTACAGGAATTACACTGACCACGCCCACAGTGAGAGGCTGTAAGCAACAGCTGTGTGATTCCCAATGTGCAGCCCTTTGTTTCCAGTTATAATGAAAGAGGAGGAGGAGCAGAGTGGAGGAAATGATGTTGAACAAGATAGTAACACCACTCACCACTCTCTGTAAGTATTCACAGGCCATGCAAATCCTATGAGCACCTTAGTAAGGGGCTCTGCATGAAAACTTGCATCAACAATGAAGAGTTGTGCCAGCTACCTGCAGCCAGAATTATTTGCCTGAACACCACAAGCAACGAAAAGCAAGAACTACACTAGATTTTTATGCCACCATCTTATTGGTTTCTTTCACTCAATATCCACATTGTGTGCGTCTGTTGCTGGAGCGCTCACAAATTGATCTCTGACCCTGCAGATGTTCCTTCGATAGTCTCCTTTTCAGGTGAGTGCTCACAAGTTCTTGGTCTCACAACTCTGAACCCACAAGCAGTTTTTTCCTTGTCCTTCACCAAGAGGTTTCACCCACTCAATATACTTCCAGTTCTATGCTCTCTGAATCACCCAGTGCCAAGCCTCATTGACACTATCTAATTCCCCCAGATGACACCATCTGAATTGGTATGCTGGAGGGAGAAAATAATTTATGTCAGTTTGAGGCCGCAAAATGTGGACTAGGAACTTGGTCCAGGAACTCCTGTGTGACCTTGTCCTTTTCACCCTCTTCCTCCTCAGCATTCTCATTATCATAAAAGCAAAAACCTGCGGATGCTGGAAATCCAAAACAAAAATATCTGGAAACACTGAGCAGGTCTGACAGAATCTGTGGAGAGGAACACAGTTAATGTTTCGAGTCAGTATGACTCCTCAACAGAACTAAGGAAAAATAGATAAGAAGTGAAATATAAGCTGGTTTAAGGGGTGGGGGTTGGGGGGTGGGGGGAGTGGTAGAGCTGGATAGAGGGCCAGTGATAGGTGGAGATAACCAAAAGATGTCATAGACAAAAGGACAAAGAGGTGTTGAAGGTGGTGATATTATCTAAGGAATGTGATAATAGGTGACATTAAGGGTAGAAAGCAGGATGAGCAAGGTACAGATAGCCCTGGTGGGAGTGGGGTGGGGGGAAGGGATCAAAATAGGCTAAAAGGTAGAGATAAAACAATGGATGGAAATACATTTAAAAATAATGGAAATAGGTGGGAAAAGAAAAACCTATATAAATTATTGGAAAAAGGGGGATTGGAAAGGTGGTGGGGATGGAGGAGAGAGTTCTTGATCTAAAATTGTTGAACTCAATATTCAATCCGGAAGGCTGTAAAGTGCCTAGTCGGAAGATGAGGTGCTGTTCCTGCAGTTTGCGCTGGAACAATGTAGCAGGCCAAGGATGGACATGTGGGCATGAGAGCAGGGTGGAGTGTTGAAATGGCGAGCGACAGGGAGGTCTGGGCAATGCCTGCGGACAGACCGAAGGTGTTCCTCAAAGCGGTCACCCAGTCTGCGTTTGATCTCTCCAATGTAGAGGAAACCGCATTGGGAGCAGCGAATGCAATAGACTAAGTTGAGGGAAGTGCAAGTGAAATGCTGCTTCACTTGAAAGGAGTGTTTGGGCCCTTGGACAGTGAGGAGAGGGGAAGTAAACGGGCAAGTGTTGCACCTTCTGCGGTTGCATGGGAAGGTGCCGTGGGAGGGGATTGAGGTGTAGGGGGTGATGGAGGAGTGGACCAGGGTGTCCCGGAGGGAATGATCCCTGCGGAATGCCACCATGGGGGAGGTGAAGAGAAGATGTGTTTGGTGGTGGCATCATGCTGGAGTGGGCGGAAATGGCGGGGGATGATCCTTTGAATGTAGAGGCTGTTGGGGTGATAAGTGAGGACAAGGGGGATCCTATTATGTTTCTGGGAGGGAGAGGAAGGTGTGAGGGCGGGAGATGCGCGGGAGATGGGCCAGACACGGTTGAGGGCCCTGACAACCACCATGGGTAGAAAACCTCGGTTAAGGAAGAAGGAAGACATGTCTGAGGAACTGTTTTTGAAAGTGGCAAAGTGGCATCATCAGAACAGATGCGACGGAGGTGAAAGAACTGAGAGAATGGGATGGAGTCCTTACAGGAAGCGGGGTGTGAGGAGCTGTAGTCGAGGTAGCTGTGGGAGTTGGTAGGCTTGTACTGAATGTTGGTGGACAGTCTATCACCAGAAATAGAGACAGAGAGGTCAAGGAAAGGAAGGGAAATGTCAGAGATGGACCATGTGAAAATGATGGAAGGGTGGAAATTGGAAGCAAAATTAATAAATTTTTCCAGGTCCAGACGAGAGCATGAAGCAGCACCGAAGCAATCGATGTACTGGAGAAAGAGTTGTGGGAGAGGGCCAGAGTAGGATTGGAACAAGCAATATTCCACATACCCCATAAAGAGACAGGCATAACTGGGGCCCATGCAGGTACCCAAAGCCACACTTTTTATTTGGAAGAAGTGAGAGGAGTTAAAGGAGAAATTGTTCAGTGAGAGAACAAGTTCAACCAGACGGAGGAGAATAGTGGTGGATGGGGATTGTTCAAGCCTCTGTTCGAGGAAGAAGTGGAGAGCCATCAGACCATCCCGGTGGGGGATGGAGGTGTAGAGGGATTGGACGTCCATGGTGAAGAGGAGGCGGTTGGGGCCAGGGAACTGGAAATTGTTGATATGGTGTAGAGTGTCAGAGGAATCACGGATGTAGGTGGGAAGGGACTGGACAAGGGGAGAGAGAATGGAGTCAAGATAGCAAGAAATGAGTTCCATGGGGCAGGAACAGGCTGACACGATCGGTCTACCGGGACAGTCCTGTTTGTGGATTTTGGGTAGGAGGTAGAAGCGGGCTGTCCGAGGTTGGGAGACTATGAGGTTGGAAGCTGTGAAAGGAAGATCTCCAGAGGAGATGAGGTCAGTAACAGTCCTGGAAACAATGGCTTGATGTTCAGTGGTGGGGTCATGGTCCAGGGGGAGGTAGGAGGAAGTGTCTGCGAGTTGATGCTCAGCCTCCGCGAGGTAGAGGTCAGTGCGCCAGACAACAACAGCACCACCCTCGTCAGCAGGTTTGACGACAATGTCAGGGTTGGACCTGAGAGAACGGAGTGCAGCAATTTCAGAAAGAGACAGATTAGAGTGGGTGAGAGGAGCAGAGAAATTGAGACGACTGATGTCACGCCGACAGTTCTCAATGAAAAGATCAAGAGAAGGTAAGAATCCAGAGGGAGGGGTCCAGGTGGAGGGAGAATATTGGTAAAAGGATCCATTGAACGGGGAGAGGATTCCTGCCCAAAGAAGTGAGCACGGAGACGAAGGCGGTGGAAGAAGAGTTCAGCGTCGTGCCGAGCCCGAAATTCATTGAGATGAGGGCGCAAGGTTATGAAACTAAGTCCTTTGCTGAGCACTGAACGTTCAGCATTGGAGAAAGGAAGGTCAGGGGGTATGTTGAATACACGGCTGGGGCTGGGATTGGAAGACGGGATGGGGACAGAGGGACAGGCAGGGGTGGAGGGTCCTGGATGGGCGTTGGTGTCGATGAATTGTTGGAGTTGCGTTCCTTTGCACCTGAAAGAAAGAGACAAAGCTTTTTGTTGAGGCGTCGGATGAGACGAAGAGTAAAATGAAACTGGGGGCATGGGCAGCTTAGAAATAGGGTGCGGCGGTGCTGCTGGAGGGAGAGGTCGAGTGTGTTCATATGGCGGCGCATGGCACTGAGTGTGGATCTCAGGATGTGATCATTATCATCACAGTTGACAAAGGAAGACACCTGTTGCCTTCTGGAGCAAGCAGTGCCAGTAGGGGTGGTGGGAGGGTAGGGAGGAAACAGGCTGTAAGTATTGCATATCATCCAGGGGTGTATGTAGATCAGTATCGTTTTCATTTTTTGCCCTTCCTTTCTGTCTCCTAACAGTGCACCGCTCTCGACTTGGGGTTTCTCTGCCAGATCTTTCACTTGAAGACATGCGTCTGACATGAGCCACCATCACTGGCAGTTAACTCATTGTTAAAACATATTCAGTACTAACCCGCTGCTTCCTCAGCCGGGTGATGTAATCTTCACCTCTTCCAGCTTTTGAAAGACCTGCCATATAAAATTTCCATCCTCTTGTTATATAGCAATCACACTATGTAATACCAGTGGATATTTATTACTGAATCTGGTGTGTTAGTGCTTCGGGTGATTGGTGGGCAGGGGTCCCACCTCTGGGGATATGTCACTGTTATGAAGAGGACAATATATTTTATGAGGATCATAAAACATTTGAACAAAAAAGAAACTCTGCACAATCCCATAGAAAAATAACAGCAGCTCGGGTGGTTCAAATACTGGCAGGGTACAACATATATTTGCTGAAGCAAAATGGTGGCCATTGTCATTTCAATCATTTCTGTGCTACAAACAAGAATTGTCCCCCCCCCACCCAACATTTCTCATACAATGTAAAGCAGTGTAGTAAAACCTTACAGTTATTTGGTTGGTTAAATTCATTGTGGACGTAAAGACTGTTTCGGTTTAAGGTTTCAGGACAGTGATTCAGCACAAAAGGAATCTACTGTAGCATAAAGGCAACAGTCTACCAGATGAATTGCAGCTGGTGATGTGATTTCCAATAAGGAGGTGAAGTGCTACAGAACAAAGACTAGTGCTCACTGCTATAAAATAAGAATAAAAATAAAACCCTACAGGAATGTCAGTGACTCGACCTTAATATCCAACACCTGGGTATTTGCACTGGAGCCAATTCTATTTCAAATTGAAGCAAACTCAGTAACCGTCTAATCTTCCAGTAAGCAAGCTAGTGCTTTGAAGACCTTAATGCTGCAGTTAGATGGCTCCTATTGCAAGAAAAATACAGCACAGAGAAGCCTTCTGTGGGGATTTCCAACTATTGAAGGACACTGCCAATTGTTTCCCTTGGTTTAGTAAGATGAGGGTCTAGGAGGGGAAAGAGCTTTGAAAGGTGTGTGGTGAAGTTATGTGGTCATCATGGTGATTGAATAGAAAATTCCTTTTTTAAATTCATTCAAGGAATATGGCCATTGCTGGCGAGGCCAACATTTATTCTTCATCTGTAATTTTCCTTGAAAAGTAGTGGTGAGCCACCTTCTTCAACTGCTGCAGTTCATGTGGTGAATGCATTCTCATAGTTCTGCTGGGAGGAGTTCCAGGACCTCGAGCAGGAGACAGTGAAAGAATGGCAATATATTTCCAAGTTGATGGCGTGTGATTGAAGGGATCGTGAAGGTTTTTCCCTGCATCTTCTAAACTTGTCCTTCTAGGTGGTAGAGGTCAAGTTGATGCCAGGGACAGTCACCCTCACCTCACCTCTTGAGTTCAGCTCTTTTGTCCATGCCAAGGTTGTAATGAGGTCAGGAGCTGAGTAATCTTTGCCAAAGAAAAACTGAGCATCAATGAGAAGATTATTAGTGTGTAAGTGCCACTTGATAGTACTGTCAATGACATCTTCCATCTTTTCTGATGATTGAGAGTAGACTAATGAGGTGGTAATTGGCCAGATTGGATTTATCCTGTTCTTTGGCTGACACGACATACCTAGCCTATTTTCCATATTACCGGGTGGATGCCAGTGTTGTAGCTGTACTGAGACGGCTTGACAAGAGGAGCAGCTAGCTGTTGAACACAAGTCCTCAGTACTATAGCCAGGATGTTGTCAGGACCCATTTCCTGATATCACGTGGAGTGAATCAAATCAGTTGAAGACTGCTTTCTGTGATGCTGGGAACCCTAGGAGGAGACCAAGATGGATGATCCACTCAGCATTTCCCACTGAAGATGGTTGCAAATTCTTCAGCCTTGTCTTTTGCACTCATGTGCTGGGCTCCCCTATGACAGAGTATGGGGATGTTTGAGGCACCAGTTAGTTGTTTAATGGTTCACCACCATTCAAACTGGATGTGGAGGACTACAGAGCTCTGATCTGATCCATTGGTTTTGGAATCATCTATCTCTGTCTATCGTGTGCTGTTTTCATTGTTTAATATGCGTATAGTCCAAGTTGGCAATTTATTTTCAGGTGCATTGTTGTTCCCAGAGTTCCCAGGGTGACCAACTCTCACGGAGGGAAAAAGGGGCAGCCTGCCATGGTGAGAGTGAGATAGGGGGAGGCGATGTTCTGCTAGGGCTGTGAAAGTGGTGGGGGTGGTGATGAGGTTTTGCCAGAGTGGTGAGAATGGGAGCATGGAGCATTCTGCCAGAGCTGTCAGAGTGCCTAAATGGGCAGGACAGCGAGTACTGCGCTTGTGCAAAATTTAAACGTCCAAATTACAGGACAAACAGCACATGGCCCGGGACACGGGGCAGTGGACTAAGATACAGGATGATCCAGTAAAATAAGGGCCGGTTGGTCACTCTGGCTGTTCCTGGCACGTTGTTCTATACTTCTCACTGAACCAGGATTGATACCCTGACTTGATGATCATGGTCAAATGAGGGATATGTTAGGCCATGTAGTTACAGATTGTGGTGGAATACAATTCTGCTGCTGCTGATGGCCCACAGCACTGATGCCCAATTTTTAGTTGCTACATAGGTTTTGAAATCTATCTCTTTTTACATGGTGGTAGTGCCACACTACACATTGGAGGGTGTCCTCATTGTGAAGATGGGACTTCATTTCCACAAGGACTGTCGTCAGGTGGTCACTCCTACCAATACTTTCATGGATAGATGCATCCACAGGTAGCTTGGTATCGACAAGATCAGATAGGTTCTTCCCCCGTGTTGGTTCGCTCACCACTTACCACAGACCCAGCCTGACCCAGTCCCAGTCTTCAGAGCTCAGCAAGTAGTGGTGCTACCGAGCCATTCTTCGTGATGGGCATTCAAGGCCCCCATCCAGCGGACATTCTGTGCCCTTGCTACCCTCGATGCTGTTTCCAAATGGTGTTCAACATGATTGAACACTGACTCATCAGCTGAGGGAGGGAGATAGGTGCTAAACAGCAGTAGATTTCCATGCCCTTGATTGACTAAATGCTATGAGACTTCATGGGTCAGTGTTGAAGACTCCCAGGCCCATTCCTTCCCGACTCTATATCACTGTGCTGGCACCTCTGGTGAGTGTGTCCTGCTGGTGGGACAGAAAAGAATCAGGCATGGTGGTGGAAGAGTCTGGGATATTGGTTGAAAGGTGCTGTTCTGTGAATACAGTTCTGTCAGGCTCTTCTGATGAAAGGTCACAGACATGATACATTGAGCTTAGTTTAGCGAAGGTGTGGGGATCCCACCATTGGCCCCTAAAGCTGGGGGCGGGGAGTGTGGTTGGGGTGGGCAGTGCCTGCGCTTCAGCGGTCAGCAGAAGCCAGGGCCACATCTTGCGGCAGCTAATTAATTAAGGACGACCACCTGCCAGCAAGAGATGCTGTCCAATCAGAGGGCTGACAGCTCACCAGCGCCACTCAGAGCAGTGGCCATTGTTGGGGCTGCACCTGGAGGAGGAGGGTGCAGTGATGGATGTGTGCCTTCGTAACTAGTTATGTTGAGTCTGGGAGCACAGTCAGGCAGGCCCCAGCGCGGGGGGGCCGGGGGGGTGCGAGTTTGGTGAGGGCAGGTGATGTCGTTTCCAAGGAGGTGGCTCCTCCGTGGGCCAAACAAGAGGGCCCCCAGTGTCTACTGGGAGACTTCTAGGGTTTACCTGGTGGTCTCCTCAAGAGGCAGATGCCACCCACCCACCCTGCCACTGATAAAATGTTAGTGGTAGTGGGAATAAACCCTTAATTGGCCATTTAAGTGGCTCAAATGAACTGTGGTGGGAGGGCAATCGCCATATTTCCCACTATTGGCAAGATGACATGGCAGTGGGAAGACGATGGGCACTCTACCTGCCATCATCCCTCGCCATTTCCCCTGGCACACCTGCTTTCCAGTACATCCCAGGGAGCTGGTAAAATCCAGCCTGTTAAATCAGTTTCTCTCTCCATAGATGCTGCTAGATCTTTCAGCATTTTCTGTTTGTATGTCAGGCTGTTGCTTGACTAGCCTTTTGGCACAAGTCCCCAGATGTGAGTGAGACGGACTTTCCAAGGTTGCTTGGGCTGGGTGTGCCTTGGCTGTGTCCAAGTCTGATGCCGAGTGTCTGTTTTTATTCTTATTACAAACTTGTAGTGGTTTTGATACAATCGAATGGCTTGCTAGGCTGTTTCATAGGACAGTTAAGAATCAACCACATTGTTGTTCATAAAGGCCAGACTGAGTAACGTCAGCAGGGCAACAGATTTCCTTCCCTGAAGGACATTAGCAAACCAAATGGATTTACAAGACAATCTGGTAGTTTCATGATCACTATCACTGATCCTAGCTTTTTATTGCAGATTCATTTATTTCATTAACAGAATTTAAGTTCCCCAGCTGCCATGGTGGGATTTGTATTCACATCTCCAGATCATTATAGTGTTGGCCTCTGGATCACTAGCCCAGTAGCATAACCACAATGCTACCATGTCCCTTATTCATAAGAACACAAGAACATGGATGAGGAGGCCACTTCAGCGATCTTAATTCATTTGCTCTCAAAAACCTAACGGTTCCCATTGCAACATCTGTCTCATCTTTCATCCATCCTCGTTCTGAGGGTTGATCGTGTTATGAACAATCTTTCTCCATTGATTTCTATTCTCCGCTCCCCTCACTGCCTGTCCCATAGAGAGGCCAGCCCGTGTTCTCATATTCTCCATTCATGCCAGCTTCCTTCTGCACATTTTCCAAGTGTTTTTCCTTACATCGTAATAGAAGTCATTTAGTTTTGCTCGTGATTCCATTGCACTGATATCAATCTGCAATTTTCCTTTTACTCATTTAAACCTGTTTATCTTTCTCCTACTCTTGTTCTTTATTTTGAAGCATTTTAATCCTAATCCTAACCTTTGCAAATCTCTTTTTTTTAATGGAGATGTTATTTTGGTGTCTAGTTTATTTCCCTGGCCTGGACTTTTCTCTAGTGGGGCAACTACTGCTCATCAGAAGGCTTCTACGCCTCATCTGGCCCGCAATATTACGCCTGATCTCAAAAGAACCAGGAAAATGCGTACTTCCATTGTAGGATTCCCTAAACCTGGCCCCTGATAACATTTACTTTGTCTGGGATGGGTGGAACTTCCACCCCTTATAGGACATGTTATTCATTCCTGGAACTGGCCCACTGTTACAGTTGGAGACTGGCAAAGCCCCCATAGATTTTTCAAGCAGTCTTGGAAGCCAGGAGGTTAGTTAATCATAGGTAGGATAGTGGTGAAGGTGCTGCATTTAGGCAGGGTGCTCCCCCAGGTAAAGGTAGGAAACATATAGGGCGGTGTTCCCATTCATGATCGCTGTACACCTGTACCACAGGAAGGGCCCATATAGGCACTTGATTTCCTCGACAGCTAAATGATAAGCAAACTCGCCATCATAATGCTAACTTGTGGGAGGCACCAAAGGGTGTCCACCATCCAGGAAACCATAACTCATTGTGGGAGTGAAGAACTTCAGGAAAGAACAAAGAAAACGTTGGGGAAAAACTTTGTGAATCATAAACCCTACTCTAATTTATAACCCTTGATTGGATTCAGGCCTGGTGCTGTAATGCAGACTCTGTATATCAAATCCAGGCAGGTGAGTTTGCAGAATTTTTTCTGTTATTCCATTGGATACCTCCAGCACTGAAATTGATTTCTTCCACACAAACAAACAAATAAACAACTAACACATTGTGAAGAGAAAGGTTGAATTGCAGATTATGGTACAGGGAGCAAAGGCAATAGGCAGTAGATGGGGAGTTCTGGAGACAATTCAACATTGGGGGTTAATTTTCAGCTTTGCCACCTTGGTAGTAGACTGGCACTGTAGATCACCCACCCACTGCTTGATTTTAATCTGATTGAAGTGAATGGGTTGAAGATTGGGCGAGGTCTACACCTGGCAGAGGACCTGCTGTGCCAGGTAACCACCCATGCAGCCAAGTTGAAAATGATCCCCATTAAGCAGGCTACAGAGTTACTGTGTTTGAGGCAGAACCAGTGTCAGCATGAACGAAACACACTGGTTGCAAAATTTAAATTAACTCCTCAATTCAACACCTACAATATAAGACGGTTGTTTTAGATGTGGGCATTTGCAGACTCGAATGGCTTTCATTTTCCCCCCAACTTGCTATCATAAAATGCAGAACGCTTCTTTGTTTAGTTTAAGGAATGCCTTGACTTCTATTGTTCCTTCAGGAATTTGTTTCAGATTGCATTTGTGAATATTTCTATCTTTACAGATGAGTAATAATTGAGAATGAGATAGGTAATCCTACAGGGAAAGTTGCATCCTCACAGTGGCCTTTCTCCAAAAGTATACCTGTTCCCTGACTGTTTTGTTTATGAGATAATTGTGCCCTGTGCAATTCTGGGCTTTTGGTGCATGTGTGTGTAAGTTCTTTAGACTATTATTCCATGTATCGCTGATGTTTTCCAGGTGCAAAAACATGAGAGTGGGAGTGGGGGTTAAGCAGAAGAATTGCTACTGGAACATGGAACCAATGGTTCTTGTATTTTGGAATAAATACCAAACACATCAGTGGCAGTCCGTTGAAAGACACCCCCACTGGGTGAATGACCTACTTCGTAAAAGGTCGTCACAGTGCATGCCATCACCAGAGAAGCCCCTAAGAGCGCACAAGGATCAAATAGTTGAACTGATGAGGCCCTGAGGTGCTTCAACAATCTACACTACTGACTAGACCTGTTTTAAAGATGAATAACCTTTTAGCAATGTTTGAGGTTGGTCAGCAGCAGACAATTTTCTGTAGATGTTCCCACTTGCCCAAGGCAATGCACATGAAGGAAAAAAAATATAAGCATTTAAAGATCATGAAACTCTACGTTGTTGTGTTTTCAACAACAGAAATGAACAGGACACAAAGCAAGATGTGCAGTTAAAAATGTAGGTTACTCCCCATATGTATCTGCAGAAGTGGGACTTTTGGGGTTGACACTGCAAGTGGGAAGTGCACTGGTAGGTAGTGCATCTCAGGTAAACATAAGCACTTAACCTGCACTTTCCCATCCATTCACAGGCCAAAAATTATTGGCTGCACATCTAAGATTTCATGAGATAAAAGCAAAATACTGTGGATGCTGGAAATCAGATTTCCTTCCGCTGAAGGACATTAGTGAACCAGATTTCATGAGATACTGGGAGTGTCAAAGTGCAGAATCAGCCATTGACCGGGATTTTCCAGCCCCGTCATGGGTGGGACCCCCCCCGTGGATGAGGCGGCGCCCCAGCCAGAAGCCCATTGACTTGCGACGATACCGGAAGATCCCGGAGGCGGGCGGGTGTGGAAAATCCCGCCCATTGTGTTCCTTCATTTACATCCCATTATTTATCTGTTACGCTTAACAACATTATGAAAAGAAAGTGGAAATCATCTCCCCGTTCATGTATCTCAGTGGCTGGGGCACACTGCCCTTCTGCTTCAGGCCTGACTCACTGTTCCAGGTGTTCATCCTTAGTTGTGTGAGAGAGCTGGTGCAACATGATGTAGCAGGCATGG
This sequence comes from Cetorhinus maximus, assembly GCF_964194155.1. NCBI lineage: Eukaryota > Metazoa > Chordata > Chondrichthyes > Lamniformes > Cetorhinidae > Cetorhinus > Cetorhinus maximus. Next base: position 82,586,653 of record NC_135892.1, on the reverse strand, counting down.
GCCCAGATTTTTGGCACCGTTGTGGTGAAAATTGCAGAAATGGCCAGAAATTTTGTGTCCTGCACCCAAACACAGCATGTTCCATTTTCGCGGGTGTGGGAGTGGATTCGGGCCGAGGTTCATGCATGAGCAATTTGCAGAGACAGCTGGCTATTTAAAACAACAGCTGCCTCCATTGAAGTGGGATTTTGGTAGGCCAGGGATGTGAAACCCGGAGTGTGCAGATTAGAACAGGTAAGAGGAGGTCAGAACTTGGTGGATTTGTTTGGAAGAGGCAATGTACTCCTTTGGATATTTCTAAAAATTCTTTCATGGGGCATGGGCATCGTTGGTAAGGCCAGCATTTGTTGCCCATCCCTGATTGCCCTTGAACTGACCTTGCTAGGTCATTTCAGAGGGCAGTTAATAGTCAACCACATTGCTGTGGGTCTGAAGTCACATATGGGCCAGACCAAGTAAGGATGGCAGATTTCCTTCTGCTAAAGGACACTAGTGAACCAGATGGGTTTTTACAACAATGAATGATAGCTCCCTGGTCACCATTACTGAGGCTAGCTTTATATTCCAGGTTTTTTTAATTCACTGAATTCAAATTCCACCAGCTGCTGTGCTGGGTCTCTGACTTACTAGCCCAGCAACATTACCACTACACCACCGTCTTCCCCTGATGGTCCCAGCACACATTTGGCAGAGGTAATGCACCCTTTGGCAGAGGTAATGCACCCTTTGGCAGAGGTAATGCACCCTTTGGCAGAGGTAAGGCAGCCTTTGGGATCGTGAAAAGTAAACATGATTGTGCGTAAAAAGTGCATAAGCTCATTGGAAATGTGAGGCTGTCAAAGAACTATCCAGCTGTCAAATAATTATCAAAGTGGGCAAAGCTGTCACAAAACTATCAAAGCTATCAAGGAATTGTCAAAGGATACTCAGTGAGTTGGCATGGAGGGGGTAAGGGCAAAGGGTGGTGGGTGGGGCTCATGAGTTGGCATATGAGCTATAAAGGGCCATGGGAATGTGGGGGGCATAAGGGATATGAGAAGCCATGATGGTGGGTAGAGGGGCATGGGTTGGCATAGGGGGTATGAGGGGCCATGAGGGTGGGTGGGGGCATGACATGGGTTGGCATGGATGGGGCATAGGGAGTGTGTTGGAGGGTGAGGGGTGAGGGCTGGAGGGATGTTTTTTGTTTTATTCATTCTTTTGATTTAAATCAACACAGTGCTGGAGCGCAGAGGTAGGCCTTCCACCCCCCCCAGGAATGAAAATCTGAGCTGTGGGTGGCCATTTTTAAAGGTCAGATTTGCAGAGCTGGGAATTCTCCCGCCTCTGCGCGCCCGACCTGGGAGCGAAAATCTGGGCCATCATATCAAAATCATTTTCTCCAGGTTTTTCTGGAGTATCCTGCAAAAACCCAAGTGTGTACTCTGCCAGTGGCCCAGTACAGCCATCCGCCCCATTGAACCTAATCTGTGTTTGCAGCCCTTGGATTAGGCCAAGAAGTCAACAACTGGGGATTTAATGCATTGGACGCATCTCCCATAAATCAACCATCCAATCTATCATCTGTTTCAAATACCTCAGATATGATGGATTATTTTGCTATCTATAAAACATAAGCAGTGTTGTCCAGAATTTTCTTCAGATATAATTTTAATTGCATACTGAGTGAATGTATCCTTCTCTCTTCACATAGGCCTATGGATTAATGGGGCATAGGAAAGCTATTTGATATAATTAGGCTTTGTTCTGTTGCTGGTTTGGGCTGTGCCAAAATTAAACTGCCTCAGCACCTGCTCATGCAAGGTTTTTTGTGACATCCTTCATGCAGAACTGTACAATGTAATGGATAATACCCATGTGGATGCCTGGAATGCACCAGTCATACAAAAGCTTACTGTCAGAGGTAAAGCTGTGTACATTGTCAAGTGAATCTGCACATCTTTTCAGGAGGTCATAATGATCACCAATCCACTCAGTTTGAGCCCTCTAATCCAGTGTTCTTCAATAAGGCGAGAAAGCTTATTACCCTCTGTCAGTACATGTTGAACGGGAAGTAGGTATGCCCAATGTCCTCGGACACTTATTAGCCTCCTCTTTTCTCCTTTTCCAAATAGATAGAATAACAACGGTGCTTATGGTATAGCACCAGGTATTGTATAGTATCCTCACCTAGCAGTGCTCAGGTGAGTTAAAAACAGGTGTATCTAATAATGTACAGCAATAGCTTTCAGTGAGAGGAATCTAACACCGATGTCTTAACCATTTTGTTTGACAGTAAAACACAAATTCTCATTATAATGGCCTAAATTAGCTGTACTGATTATTTCAAAAAAGAGAATTTGTCTGGCACTTCAGATCTCTTTTGACATTGGAAACTGCTCATTAGCAATTGTCAAATACTCCATGGCTACTAAAATGAGGGCCAAGAAGCGATTTGCTCCCTAATATGTTTGATCTAGTACCACATCAGGTAATGCACTCACCAGTGTATTTAGCTGCCATACCATTGCTGGAATTTTGTCCCAGAGCTTTACAGCGATCTAGTTTTCAAAGAAAAAGCCATTTAATTAGTTATGCTGTGCTTTGGGACAGCCGGAGCTCGTGAAAGACATGATGTAAATATAGGTTTTCCATTACAAATACAGAAAATGCTGGAAAAACTCAGCAGGTCTGACTGCATCTGTAGAGAGAGAGAGTTGATGTTTCGAGTCCATATGACACTTCTTCAGAGCTACAGTTTTCTCTTTCTTACTCATCTGTGGCTGAATACAGAATTCTGCATCGCAACATTAAGGTCAATAAATACCAGGTTTGAAGTCAGCACCTGTTTATCTACCAGGTATTATGTTTAAAGCCTCACCTTTAGTCAACACAATGGTGGTTCTTATTGTGAGACAGCCACAGTTTGCAGTGAGCTCCAGGCGGGATTTTAGCATTGAAACATAACTGATATTATCAGAAATCACTTTGTAGTCACTAACCATGGTAGAAAATTCCTGGTTACATAGACTATACAGCACAGAAACAGGCCATTCATCCCAACCAATCTATACTGGCATTTATGGTGCATTTCAGTCTATGGGCCAAAGTTTCACTCCTGATTCATGAGAGCAGAGTTGGAAAAATTTGCGAATGCGTAAACCCGACACGGGGGGACTTGTCCCGGGCATCCTAATTTTCGTTCCAGTTGGGAGTGGGGGTTTGGGGACGGTGGGGGGTGGGGGGGGTGCGGGTGCAGGATGGGTGTTATTGGGAGTTTGTCTGTTGCCCCCAGAAACAGTGGGGAGCAGCCATAGGAGCTGCCAGGTGCCAGGGCGGGATGTGTGAAAGGCCCACCTTGGTGATTCTGGACTTCAACCCAGCTGTAAAAAAACCCCCAATAAAACAGCCCTCTATCCCTGACCCCTCACACCCCCTCACCCCCACATGCTCCCCATGCACATCCATGCTGACTCATACCAACTCATGCCCCCCCTCCCCCGCCCCCCCCCCCCAGCCACCACCTTTTACCCTTACACGTTCCATGTCAACTCACCCAGTATTCACCAAGGCCAGATCTCAGGAGCCATGCTGAGATGACAGAAAATAAAGCTTAAAGTGTCTTTTGATGACTTCACTATTAAAAAAAACACTCTCAATGATAAAAATCCATTAAATATGTTTAAATTCCTTCAAATAATTAATCCTTTATTAAAATAACCATTTGTATTCATAATCCCACATCAAAGGCTTTATAATTACTTGGAGCTGCCAATCAAACACTGAACCAACAAGCCTCCCCTGTGATAAAGGTTGTGGAATCAATCATGCAGCACTGATCCTATAATAATAACCCTCAAGCTTACCTCAACAGACAGCTAGTGAAATTGCAAGCAGTCACAGAAAGCTTTTTTTTTAAAGGTCAGGAGATTTAAATGCCTTGATAGCTTGACAGTTCCAATGAGCTTATCCACTTTTTATGCACATTCATGTCTACTTTTAATAAACTTAAAGGGTACCTTACCTCTCCCAAAAGGCACTTGACGTTTCCCAAATGGCACTTGACATCTCCCAAAAGGGTCCCTGGACCTGCCCAAAAGGGCACCTTACCTTTCCAAAAGGGTACCCTAACTCAATAAATGACTCTGTCGGCTTTAGACCTTTTGCTCAAATGTCCAAATCTTTGTACGTCCCACTAATGAAAATTGCATCTGTTTGAAGGCAGCTGCACTTTTACATGTGCAGCTGCCTCCGTGAACCATGGATGTGCAAACTACAACCCGCACCCGCCCCCAACGCTCCCCCCGCCCCTCTCCAACACCACCCCCCCTCCCAACCCTGGCAAAAATGGTCGGTACCGGGTTCTGGGGGTGACACCTATGGAACTGGACCTCTTTCTCTCCTCACAACAATTTGGGCCTACCTCTCATCCTTCCCCATCTAACTCTATCAGCAAAACCCTCTATTCCCTTTCCCTCAGATGCCTACCTAACTTATTGTTAAGTGCATTTATACTATTCACCTCAATTACTGCCTGTGGCAGCAAAATGCACATTCTCACCACTCTCTGGGTAAAGAAGTTTCTTGTAAATTCTCTATTTGATTCTTGGTGACTAGCTTATATTAATTGTCTTATATTGAGATTTCACTTAAAAAAATTAAATCCAATCCAACTATTCAACTTAATTATCTCATTTCCATGATGCACATATGAAAGAGTAGGAACAGTACACTCAAAATGCCTAACCATTATCATGCAACACTACTTTTTTGTTCAGTGTTTTTTAGTGGCTATGTTAGATTGAATTACAGAATGCTTCATTGAGTTTTCATATTGACATTTGTAACCTGATAGGTGCAGTAAGAAACCCTCATCTGTACCAGCAATTTCTTGAAAATCTGATTGTGCCTATGTCAGAATTTGACTGTGCTGTAACAACAGATCATACTTCACGGTTTTTCTTCCTATTATTAGAAAATGGATTCTGCAATCGGACCGACATATCACAGATTAACATTCAATTGTGAAGAATTGCAAAGGAAAATTGAGCCATAAGTACAGTAAGAATGAAACAGAATTAACACAGGGGGAGGGGTCAACAGGCAGATCACATTCGGTATCCAGCCAAGGTGGTGAAGCAATATTAAATAGTGAATAGAATGGTTTGATATATATCAAATATTGCATTACAATAATTATGTGCAGGTTTTACATTGCAGGGGTCAGATCACATTCAGAATATGGTTTCCAGTTAAAGTTCATCATATCACACTAAAGATAAGCTTACATAGCAAAGGGCAGCAACAAGGCTGAACCCAAGTGCAAGTGGAATGAGCTACAAGATTAGACTAGCATAACAATTTTAACCTGGGAAGAAGACAGTTAAAGAGATTTGAGCTCAGAGGTATGCAAGATGTTCAGTAATTTATTTGGATAATCTCAGGTTAATATTTCAAAAGGAACAAGCAAAGTATGAGCAGAAGAAATAGATAGATAAGGGTGAAAAGCAAATTTAAAACAAGAACAGTAGTAATCTGGCAGGCAGAGCAACAGAGATAAGATCATTAGGATTGTTCCGAGTAATGTTGAATTTTTGTATTCTGTCATGGGATGTTGGCGTCACTGGCAAGGCTGGCATTTGTTGCCCATCTCCAATCATCCTTGAACTGAATGGCTTGCTAGGCCATTTCAAAGGGCAGCTAAGAGTCAACTACATTGCTGTGGGTCTGGAGTCACATGTAGGCCAGACCTGTTAAAGATGGCAGATTTTCTTCCCTAAAGGACATTCAGATGGATTTTTATGACCAACAATGATAGTTTCATGGTCGCCATTACTGAGAACAGTTTTCAATTCCAGATTTATTGATGGAATTGATTTGAACCCTTGCCCCCAGAACATTAGCCTAGGCCTCTGGATTACTGGTCCAGTGACATTACCACTACACCACCATCTCCCCAATGCTTAATTATATGCATACTAGACTTTGCTTACTAGACATATGTACTTTGGTGGTCAAATGGTCTTTTTTTGTCACTGATTTTTTTTTGGTACAATATTTCTAAACTTGTTTACAGTTAACACTGTTTAATTAACCTAAATAGCTGATTATTAGGGACTAAGTAGAATGCTCTTCCAGAGACCCAGTGCAGACTTGGCCTCCTTCTGCACTGTACAGATTCTGTGATTCTATCTGTGACCTCAGCACTGGAATTTCAACAACAGCCGCGCTTCATAACACAAATTTAAAGCTGGAGCAACCATTACGGAATGTCTTAATTCCTTTTCTATAAGCTTTTTTAGTGCACAAAATGAAGAGCCGCTGGGAATGTCACTAGCCTTGAGCACTGCATCTCTGAATGTTCAGTACAGGCCTCTAAAGACCGGAGAAAACAAACAGCAGTGTGAAAAATTGCTGTTAGGTGAGTGTGTTTTCCTTTCCCATCGCCCAGCAGTTAAAGTTTCATTAGATGAATGGAGCTGCAGATCCTTGAGAAATACCACGGTTGCAGGCAAACTTAGAAGCGCATTTCACTGAACTTTTACATCCTTTGCTGCAGTTTTTCTAAGTGCTGTGTCTCAAAGTGTGCCAAAGCAGCTTCATAACATAAACACTTGCCAAAAATAAGCCCTTTATAGCTCCGACTATTTGCTCCTTGATTGACTTTCTTTATGCTCCTGTAATTCTATAGACTCTAAGATTTCAGAGGTGGACTAAACTGGTCATAAATTACTGATTCAAACAGAACACAAATTCGCTCAGAGTATTTGCCAAAATATTCTGCTTGAAACCAGGCCAGTTTTTGCAGCATTATGTCTGAAGAAAAACTGATCCTATCAAAAGGGGCTACAAAAAAGGTATGAATTACTACTAAAAGCCAAAGAAAGCAACTTTCAACTTATTTTTAAAATTCAATTTTGTGCTCTTCACTCCACTCCTGAAGGCTGTGATCCATGCTGGGTTCTGGTTGCACAGTGCCGGCCACCCTCTGGTATTTGGACGACATACCTGAGGCTAGCTGGTGCCCGTGGAACATTAGCCCAGCAAGGAGGCACCATGGCCAAGAGAGTCGACGGATGGGGGGTGGTTAGGGGGTGGTGGGTGTGAGGTGAAAAGAGAGAAATTGGCAAATGGGCAAGAAAATAGCACTGGGAACATATTGTGCATGAATCTTCAACTTTGATCAAAATTTAGCCACTTTGCCAATTAAATTGCACTATTTGCATATTTTTCAAGGGTTCGTTGAACATTGATTGAATTGGCAAATTACTGTTATTATGATACAAGGCTTTGTAGTATATATTTTTTTAATCTTTGCCCTGATTCTGTCTTACTACCCTGCTGTTCAGCTCCTGTATTAGCTTTTGTGAGGGTCCATCTTCCTCCAGTATAAAAGTGTATTGACACGTAATTTCTGGTGGAGTGGCAATTGTGGCAATTGAGTCGGATTGCCCCTCCGCTCCTCATTTTTTACCTTAAAATGCACCCGCTCCTATCTCGCCCAAGCTTCCAACTCAGGCTGGGCAAGATCACTCCAATGCAGCAGGTTCCTGAAACCTACAGTCACATCCCGTGGAGTCGAAGGTAAGTAAGCCACACCTGTAAGCTATGTCGGGGGGGGTGGTAGTTGGGGGTAGGGGGAGACCCGTGGGGAGATGTTGGGGGGGGTAGTGGGTGTGGGGGAGTCCTGTGGGGGAGTCCTGTGGGTGGTCAGAGGGGTGAGGGGAGACCCGTGGTGGGGGGTGTGGTCAGGGTGGATCAGTGCTATAGTTATGGAGAAGCTACAAGTGGTTTTAATTCTTCTAACATTATTCTGGGTAACTATTGCTGTGTGACAGTCAGAACCATCCAAAGTTTGCGATTTAAATCACATTATCAGATGGTTCCCAGTGCAGGACAATTGCCCGATGAAACTTTGAACTTCCTGGACAATTGCCATGCAATCCTTACCTCGGAATGTCTGGAGTTGGTTGGGGGGGACGGTGGGGTGGCAGGGGTGGGTTCTTCAGCGCATCTTTGGGGTACCCCCCCAGACGCACTGTCCCGGAGCTCGGAAGTTAGTGGCCATTATTGTTGTCGGTGGAATATGATGCAACTGAAACCATTCTAGCATTATTCTAGTTTATTCGGCAGTTTTACTTGTGTTCAGTAGTATGAGTAAGACTCACTGGTATAGGTCATGTTCATTCTCTCTTACTGAATCTGTAGAGATAAGCACAGAGAAACTAAGCACTCAAAGGACAGAGATTAACAGCCAGAATGCCTTTCTACAGGATCCCAGCCCACTTTATCTACCATGTTCAGGAGTTGTTTGCTAAGCCGTATATATTTTATGAGTACAATAAAAAATTAAGGCTTATAACTGAAGCACAAAATTACTTTGTCCTCCAAATCATTGGAACAGGATAAAAGATCCTGACAAGTCCCTACTTCTTCTTTATAATTATTGTTCATGCAACATTTATTTTAAATGAATGTGTTCTCAATTAACCACACTGAAAATAATGCACATGCCTCCTATAAACATGGATGTTATAATTCAAGACTGTGGTTCTTTATCTTAAAGTGGCTCCTCATTGTACGCTGATATAAGGAGACACATCATCCATATCATTTTCAGGTATAGGGTTTGTTTATGTAACAACAAATCCAAATGAATGATTCAGAGCATAGCAACTTACAGCTCACACAAAAGACAACATCGTCACTTATGCCAATCAGGAAGTTTGGTTATGTTCAAGACCACTGGTTTATGGAAAAAAATATGGACAGATGAGGGAATGCATCGCTAAAAACATCTGTTAAAAACCTCAGCATCCCATGTTAATAAAGAGTGATTCCATCAACTTGAAATGGATATGTGAAGTATGTTCGGCAAGAAAACATCCACTCAAAGCTACCTTTGGCGTCACTGGTATGTGAAATTTGGCAGCATTGGGAACTGAGCTGACTTGGCATGCTCTACTCCCCATGTGTTTGCTTAGCGTAGTGTTGGGTCTCAGTGCATGACAGTAGCTCTCTTTCTCTCACACTGATCCTGTGTTCCTAGGAGGAGTTGATGCAGGTTTGCTAAAGCAGGGAGAGACTGGCATATATTTGTGCAGAACGAATGGATCACTGCGAAGGACAATCAGTTGTCCAAACTTGTGGAGACAGTTAGACTTTCAGAATACTGAAACATAACTTTTGAGAATATGGATATATTTTAGAACAGTTGAAGAAAATCAGTTTCTAATTTTTATTGCCTCGGTTTCTGGTAGGAGAACTGCTTCTCCTGAGGAGATGTCCAGTAAGTTCTGAAAATGGAAAATATTGGCATCGCCATTTTTAAAACATTACTCTATGCATCGGTATACAAAAGAAACCATTCCAGGTTCTGCGATTTACTAACAGCATAATTCTTTCATAGCCAAGGCTAACAGATAAATGATTTATCTCTATGTTATGTCAAGGAGTCTGACCATTGATTGCATCATTACTGTCTGTGTTTTACTTTCGTATTGGTATTAGGTCAACCACAAAATAGTTGACAAAATCATAAACCTCAATCTATTTTTGCCAAAAATTGGAATAAATTATCTCCTCTTTCACCACTATCCAGTGACCACGTCTCCAGCAGGTGATTGAAGCATTTTCAAAACAAAACTTGGTCTATAGTGTAACAAGAGGTGGAAATTAATACCCTCCTCCATAGTATGTTTGGTGGTGGGCGGCACTTAATCAGGCAGGGGGGTGGCAGGTTTGGATTCTGCCACCTTCTCACCACTGCTGATTAAGTCCGTTGTGAGGAGGCTCGTGGTTGTCCTTCCTACCCTGCTGCCAACTGAGACCCTTAAGCTGGAATCAATCCTGCTGCTGCTAGTACTTACCCAGAGGCGGGTGGGGCCTAGCCTGTGGGAGGCCCAAAAAGCAAACCCCAAACTCGATTGTTCGTGGACTCCCGGGGGTGGGGTGTGGTGGGGGGGGGGGGGGGGGGGGGGCGGAGGTGGTGGTGGTGGGCGTGTGTGGGTGGGTGGGTGGGGGGGTGGGTGGCGGTGGTTGGTCCCTTGTTCAAAGGTGCTCAGTGCCTGATCCAGAAATCCATCGTTGAGCAGGGTGGAGGAGGGGAGCGGTGTTGACCCTATATCCACTCCTCCCTGCAACCCCAACCCCACGATCCCCATCCTGCCGTCTTTCACCTGAGGCTTGGGTTTGTGGTTTTGTGGTGATCCTGGGCCTTGGTGGGTGCATTACTATCAGCAGACACTGTCTTCCTGATGGTGCTGCTGATCAGTGAAGAACTGCCGGCCTCTGACTGATCAACAGTTCTTGCTGGTCGGGTCATCCACCCCGGAGCTCCTTGGTCCTGGAGAGGATCCGCCGCTGCCCAGTTAAGTGTCCGACCAGCACTTAATTCAGCAGGCTTTCCCCAGAGGTGGTGACGCAGGGCCCTCGCCGGCTCTCCAGGTGGCAGGCGAGATATCCATTGCCTCCATTAAACACTGCCCATGCTGTCAATAAAAAAAAAGACAGCATAACCTTGTAATTATAGATGAGAAGACATCAGCTTCCATTTCAGTCCGTACTGAGTTGGCTGATCTCAAACGACAAAAGAAAGCATTGTATTGGCCTCAGGGACTGTATATTAGAGTAAGAAAAGGTATCCAGCATTCCTACCAGTTATTTGGAAACTTTTGTTGGAATTGCGTACAGTTGTCTATGACCCAGCTGCCCCCACTTACTGGCTAGTCACTCGCCACCCAGGCACATGTATGAAGAATAACTGCTTAAATAAAGTACCAAAACACGAGATGCCTCCCTCCAACAAAATTTGGCCCCGTAGCTTTATCCACTCCTATTAAGTATGTACGTGATGCATTATGGACAAGGCCTCAAATTTCCAGGCCCTCCACATCTCCATTCTGTGCCACCAGCACCAGAACAGTCAATTGGAATTATAGATTCAAAAATATTCTACATGTTTTCCATATAAGTCAGCAAATGAGTGACGGTTAACCTGGGCGCACACGAACCCATTCACTTCAAGTATCAGGCTGTGCCCTGCCAGTAGCCTCTGTTCCATTGCTGTGAGCAGAAAACAGGAGTGCTAAGAGGAAACCTGAATTGTCGCATGAAAATCATATCCTAGAAGAAAAATTCCAATTGGAAACTTAACGATGAAGCGACAAAATGTATTAATTACTTGAGTTCAAATGCCAGCAGCTCTGACTTTGACCTTGTCACCCACTGGACTGGGAATCAAAGGCTCAATCACTAGCTGTATTTTGCCAGGACTGTAATGAAATGAAAAGCTGTGGTTAGAGGTGTCCATTCATTTCAATGCAAAATGAAGATCTTTGCAAACAATTCTTTTTCCCCCCTTTTGCTGAATAAGACTTAAAAAGATCTGAAAGTCACTAGTCGCTCACAGTGGCCACATTACAGAATGCTTCCAGTTTCCCTTAAAACATAGTCATGTTAATTTTAACTTAACCACTGTCACCAGGACACAAAGATTATTTCAGGAATGAAATATGATGATTTCATCATCAGGCATAATGGTCAAATTGCAGGGTTGTAGTGTTTTTTTATTCATTTACAGGATGTGGGCATCGCTGGCTGGGCCAACATTTATTGCCTATCCTTAATTGCCCTTGAGAAAGTGGTGGTGAGCTGCTTTCTTGAACCACTGCAGTCTCTGTGGTGTAGGTACACCCACAGTGCTGTTAGGGAGGGAGTTCTAGGACATTGACCCAACGGCAGTGAAGGAACAGCGATATTTCCAAATCAGGATGGTGAGTGACTTGGAGGGGAACTTCCAGGTGGTGATGTTCCCATCTATCTGCTGCCCTTGTCCTTCTAGATGGTAGTGGTCATGAGTTTGGAAGGTGCTGTTTAAAGAGCCTTGGTGAGCTTCTGCAGTGCAACTTGTAGATGGTACACACTGCTGCCGCTGTTCGTTGGTGCTGGAGGGAGTGAATGTTTGTGGATAGGATGCCAATCAAGTGGGCTGCTTTGTCCTGGATGGTGTTAAGCTTCTTGAGTGTTGTTGGAGTTGTACTCGTCCAGGCATGTGGAGAGTATTCCATCACACTCCTGAGTTGCGCCTTGTAGATGGTGGACAGGCTTTGAGGAGTCAGGAGGTGAATTAGTTGCCGCAGGATTCCTAGCCTCTGTGTGTTGATTAAGTCAGGGAAAGGCTCTTGTCTGCACACTGTTCAGAGGAGGTTTGTGGTGCAGTGGGTAATGACCCTGCTTCTGAGCCAGAAGCTCCAGCTTTAAGTCCCACTCCAGGACTTGACGGCCAAGGAAGGTGTGTTCATAATGCGGCCGAACAGGTTGATTATCAATGACAGGGAGTAAGAGTGGGAGAGATTCTTGGCCAGCCATGAGAATGGAAAGAAAGTTGGAGCCTCTACCATCACTATCACTATCTACGGACTGTAGATGTTCTAAGGTGTGAAGCCTACATTACTAGAGCTAGATTTTGAAAACTGAGGAGTGTAAGAACAGTGGTGCCATCTCCAACCTAGGTTACAATGCTCTTTGAGCATTGAAAACAACACCAGCACAACAAGGCCACATTACAGCGCTCTGGTGAGACAATGATGCTGGCATTTTTTAAACAGTGGGGCAGTAGCAGCACTATTGCAACACTACCTTTTATAAAAGTAAAATACAGGGGATGCTGGAAATCTGAAATAAAAACAGAAAATGCTGGAAATACTCAGTAGGTCTGGCAGCATCGGTAAGAGAGAAACAGAGTTAACTGATGACCTTGCATCAGAATTGTGCCCCTTATGCTTTCAAAGGAAAAGGCAATCTAAGGATGCTGAAAAGCACTTTACAACCAATGAAGTGCTTTTGAAGTGTAGTCACAGTTGTAATATAGGAAACACAACAGTCAATTTGCACATAGCAAGCTCCCACAAACAGCAATCTGACAATGGCCAAATAATCTGTTTTTCAGTGATGTTGGTTGAGGGATAAGTATTGGCTGCGACATCTAGGAGAGCTCCCCTGCTCTCCTTCAAAATAGCACCATCTCATCTATTGCATCTACCTGAGAAGATAAACGGTGCCTCGGTTTAACATTTCTCTCAAAAGATGGCACCTGATCAGCCAGTGCAGCATTCCCTCAATTCTGCACTGGAGTGTAGACATGATTATCTCATTGAAACATACAAGCTTCTGAAGGGACTTAACAGAATAGACACTGAGAGATTGTTTCCCTTCGCTGGGGAATCTAGAACACTGGGGCACAGTCTCAGGATAAAGAGCCAATCATTTAACACCAAGATGAGGAGAAATTTCTTCACTCAAAGGGCTGTGAACCTTTGGAGCTCTCTGCCCAAGAGGGTTTTGGATGCTCCATCATTGAATATATTTACGGCTGAGTTAGACAGGTTTTTGGTCTCTCCGGCATCAAGGGCAGAAATTGTCGCTTGGCGTGCGCCTGGCCCGACTGAGCATGAAATGATGCACGATGATGTTGGCTGAGCATGCCAATGTCAACGCGCAGTTGCGTGATAGTTTGGTCGGTGGGTGTGCACCAGAGCCAGCAGTGCGCCCACCGACATTTAAAAAGTCCATTAAGGCCAGTAAGTTATCAATTGTCGTTACTTTTTCACTGCCAGTTCAACCTAACGGTTGGCGGGCAGGTGAAAAGGCCAAGCGTCCTTTGCATTTTTTTGGAAACCTCATCCACAAGCAGGATAAGGTTTCCAAGAGCAGATACAAATAAAACAAAAACTCTATTTTTAAATTAAAAACATGTTCCTGTTCATGTGACAGAGTCCCGTGACCCCTCCCCCCCCCACCGCACAGGCAGTGCTCAGTGCTGCCACTCGTGTATCACACTGGCGGGTCTTAATTGGCCTGCCAGTGTGAAATCGCAGTGCGCTGTCGACCGGCCCCGCCGATCCCGCATGCCAAGGGCAAAATTCTGCCTGAAGGGATATGGGGAGTGGGCAGAAAAGTGGAGTTAAGGCCGACGATCAGCCATAATCATATTAAATGTCAGTGCAGGCTCGAGGGTCTACTACTGCTCCTATTTCTTATGCTATTATGTTTTTGTTATGTGTGTTTGGAATGGGGCTTGTACCCACAGTAATGTAGAGACTTTGGATAATATATGAGGTCCCTGCAGGTTTATATTTAACCTTTTCCAACCCCACAAAATGGTAAACCTCCCTTTCTCACTGTCTTTTCTTCTTCCTCCAATCTACAGGCTTCTAAATCCAAGCTTGGCATTTCCTACTCACCATTTCGTGATCTACCTCGAGAGTTTTCCTACTCTTTTCGACTTGGGTTTGTCCTACACTATGAATCATGCCTAAGCCTCTCAATTTTAAAAATAGAAAACTGCAAAAGTGACATGGAGATTAAGGCAAACTTGAAAAGAATTCTAGTTGCCAAGCAGTCAAATACATTGACCTCAAGTAACAATGGCATCCTGCAGATTTTAGGAAGTGCTTTTGACATAAATAGTGGTACAGAAAAGTTTGAAGGAAACAGGGCAAACATTCTGAAACTGGTGAACTTCAGCTGTTCAGAAGACCCCTTTAGTTCTACTAACTTCAGTCAAAATATTCATGACAGAGCCAAAGTGAGCTCACTTATATATATCTTCAAAAAGGAAATAACTTTTATTTTGGAAGAAGAATGAGACGTCAGGGCAAAGGTTGATGTCAGATGTACAAGAAAAGGGAAGTCACAGTCTGCAGCTGATAGTCTGTATATTACATTGTAAGTTATCCAAACCAAAAATAATTCCTATTAAAGCAGATTTTGAGAACCATCTGGACCAAATATTCTTAGAAGCTAAGAAACCTATTGTCCTTCTCAAATTCTTAGATTATATTCTTAAAAATACTTTCAGGGTTTTAATGCAAGCTTCCAATGAAGCTTAACTGTTTGATGGCTGTCACAACATTTCCACGTTAAAATTTGCTTCAAAAGAAATCTTCAGTTGAATTAAAAATGTACCTTCATTTTCATCTTCATATAATATAGATTGTCACAGAATATCAGTCACAGAGTGGCATTGGCACTAGCTACAGAGATGAAGGTGATTATCCCCTCGCCTCATGGAGGCAAATGATCAAATGGGTAAAGAAAACTTTGTGGAACATTTCCTCTGGTCATATGGGACAGGATCACTGCTCCTATGGTATTCTGTGCACCTACATCCCAGTGAGTGAACTTACCGAATAATGTCAGGACAATTCATTTAGATATTGCTGTGGTATTCCCAGCTCCTAAAGCACTACAAATTATGAACACCATGAGGATCAAGAGCCAGAGCATGCCAGGCACCAGATACTGGTGAATGGCTGATGTTGCCCTAAAAGAGTCACTTTTTTTACAGTAACACTACAGATAACAAAAACTCCTTTCACAATAGACTTTTGGAGGCTGTGGGCCCAAATATTCCTAAGGTAGGCCCCATCAGAAGAAAAGGCTCAATCGCAGTGCAGCCTCTGTCCCCCCACCCAATCACCTCAACCACAGTGCAGCCCTTGCCCCCCCCCCCCCCCCGCCACCCAATCACCTCAACCACAGTGCAGCCCTTGCCCCCCCCTCCACCGAATCACCTCAACCACAGAGCAGCCCTCGCCCTCCCCAAGTCACCTCAACCTCAGTGCCGTCCTTGCCCACCGCCCCCCAACCCCAGGCCGTCTCAACCACAGTGCAGCCATTGCCCCAGCCAGTCGGAAAAATGTGACTTGCCTGTGCCCTCACCAGAATGCGTGGCACCTCAATCTTGAAGTCCAACAGGTGACCCTTGTGAGCACTGTGCAGCATTACTGTGCACTCACCTCCGAGTTCCCCTCGAAGTGCACACCGATGTGCTCACATGATCCTGGTGGGCTGGGCTTATAATGATATGCAGATGTATTACAATGAAGTCCCCGACGTCTGACAGCGGGAAATGCCGCTCGCTGTTGATGGCCGGAGCGGACGATTGCAAACTGTGGCCTTCCCGCCATATTGTCCGCTCATGCCTGCCATGATGCCCGATGCCAGCGGACATGGAAAATTCCGCCCTTTCTACACTTTCTGTCCACCTCTATTGTAATTCCAGACTGTGGCTTTGGAAAATGTATAATCAGCCCTAGAAAGCAGAAATGGCAATGGTCAGGTCATTTGAAGTGACGACAGAAGCAGATCCATAACCCTGATCCATATAGTAGAGTGGTGAGGTTTTGTATAGTTACCTTTGTTGGCAAGCCAACCCTTTGTTCCTACTAGTGTCTCTGCTTGAGTAGCCAAAGATAGAGCTGGCTCAGATGTTGTCACCCTCTGTAGCCTTCTGTAGGGGAATGATATCAAGGTAACAGAAATTGTCCGTGACCTTTTGTGGTCCCTTATTAATGGTAAACACAGCAAGGGTGACTGCATGACCAGGAATAGGCTGAACCATGACTTTATTCGGTTGCTACCCAACTTCTTTGCTCATTTAACGCAGCATTTTGGCCTTACAATCCACATTAAAATTGTAGGTGCTTTCTAAAAGAATGCCATATTAGAACATGGGAAATCTCCTGCTGTTTTTAGGATGTCACATAGTGAGCAGAGAAAATCTGCCCCTAATTAGCAAGCAATTATTTTATGGAAAAGTTGTTTTGAATAGAAATTTATGGTCTCAGGAATTCAGATTTCCACAATTAACTGTTCCTGACTTCAGACATAGTGTAGAGAATGGTAAATCTAGGACAATTTTTTTTAAATTCAAAGTTATCTTCCATTTTATATATTAAAAGGAGATTATGATAGACCTAGCAAAATGTTCTAACATTTTCTAAAAATGTATTTCTGACCTGTTTAGATACACGAGACTGAGCCTGCTTCTCTAACCCCATGGGGTTGCCAACAAGGACTGGCCTCTTGTGCCTTGGAATGGTACCAAATGAAAACAAAGTGAGCCATGATTTTAGACTGGATTGTTAGTCACTCTGAAGCTGTAGGATGCTGGGGAATAGTGCCACATGTTGCAGCAAGTAGCATAGTTTCCCGGGTTACTGCAGCTCCAAATACAAGCCACAGGAAATTACTTTAAGCTATTTACTTTAAAAATAACTGAGGTAACAGCTTACTTTAAAATTGGAAAGCTAATCCATTAGTAATGAAAGCACAGTGTCCAAAAGTTTAAAATTGGGTAGGAACTTTTAATGCTGCATTTTGTACTGGGTGAATGGTAGGATTGTGGCTGAGACTCAGCCCAGGACACCTACACTGGAACGGTCCACTGCATACGTACTATTGGTATCTCTGCCTCGGAGATTCAATGAATAAATGCATTGTGAAGTGCAGTACTAAGTCATATAGACTAAAGCCCTTTTTAGGTATTTACTTTATTTAGACTTAGACATCAGTCAGGCCAATGTTGAGCTTCGGTATCCCTAGACTAAAGAAACTGAAAAAAATCAACCAGGGCACACGGGTTTGTTCACTACACAGTGGTTCTGTTGAAAACTACATATGTGTGGATGGGTATGAGGTTAAGATCAGGGTTCAGCCTTGCTGTCTTCTTACAATGAATGAACAGGTCACTATCTAGGCCTGCGAATGAAGACTGCCAACTTGGACAGGGTACTGGAGGACTGCCATTGCACACAAAACTGTATCCAGCTGAATGGGAGGGGGGCACGCTGGAGAAAATAAAATGGGGTGTAGAGTATCAGCTTTAGAGCAATGTGCAATCTGGGTGCAAATTGCACTGATTTTCCAAAGTGAAGTCATGGTTCAAGTTTCCACACCAAGCTTATCTGCATAAACACAAGTGTAAAATCAACCAAGAACCTTCAGCATGATCCAGAGCAGCATTATAGAACATATATATTTGTTTCCCTTAAATGAAAAAATATTCCTTGATATATTTAAGAGTGGTAACCTGCTGTAGTTTTAATGGTAAAATGAGTTGAGCACAAAAAAGTAAGCAAATTTGATAATATTAAAGAAAAATACTGTGGATGCTGGAAATCTGAAACACAAACAGAAGGTGCTGGAAAATCTAAGCAGGTCTGGCAGTATCTATGGAGAGAGAAACAGAATTAACCTTTCACGTTTAATATAATTCTTCTTCGGAAATTTGATAAGATTGCCTAGACCATCACCTGCGAATAACCTGATTTTAAAATCACTGAATGACTCGGGACAATTCCTGGCTCCGCAAACCTGACCCGAGAGAAAGTGCACCGGAAGGCTGGATTTTGCGTCGGGGGTGCAAATAGGAGTCGTGGCGAACAGCCCCAGAACCAGTGCGGAGGCTGCTGGGCATGGAGGGGGGCTGGGCAGAAAGCCAGCCTCGGTGTACCAGTACTTTGTCGAAGTTTTTTCAAAAAAACAATAAAACAGCCCTTCAGCCCTCATCTCTCACATCCCCTCATTCCAAACTCTCCCCATGCCCATCCATACCAACCCCTACAACCCCTACCACCTCATGCCCCCCCCCACCCAACACCCCATGGCGCTTCATACCCTCCATGCTAACCTATGTCCCTCTATCCAATCCCCATAGCCATTTATAGCCCTTTTTCCCACCTATGCCCATCTACCCATCCCCAACAGCCCTTTTTGGCCCTTTTGCCAATCTATGCACCTTTATCCAACCCCATGGCCCCTATGCCAACTTAGTGTCAACTTATGCCAACCTATGCCCCCCAACCATCAACCTTAGCCCTTAATGCCTACCATGCCAGCTCACCCAGTATCCATCATGGGCAGACCTCAGGACCCATAGTGAGATGAGATTAAGTTATTAAGTGTCTATTAAAGAATTCACTACTTCAGAAAAACACTTTCACTGATAAAAGAAACAATCTCCACATTTAACTTCCTTAAATTATAAAAATAGGCATTGGAATTCATAGTACCACTTCAAAGAGTCTATAACCACTTGAAGCTAATCAAACTGTGAACTGAGAGGCATCCCACTGTGATAATGGAAGGTTGTGAAACCAGTCATGCAGTACTAATCTAGTAATGATAACCCTCAGGGGGTAAGCAACTGTCTGCAGTTTTAAAATAAAAAGTGATTGCTATTTCACTCTGTCTGTTGACATAAGCCTGAGGGCTATATGCCCTCAATTCATATTCCATTTAATTAAACTTTTTAAAAGGAAGGTATGTTGCAGCCCAAGCACACAGTGCACATGGAGGAGGTGGACTGAAGTTTATACCCATCGTTTAATAACTGACAGGTCATGGGTCTCTGTAGTGCCGTCATGGGCAAGTAGAGGGCACAAATGTCCCCAAAGAGGGGAAGATTAAAAACAAGAGGAGAGCTACCCTAAAAAGCATACATCTTCTAGTTTTCAACTGTAATGGAGCAGTGGTAGAATCAGGCATTAAGTTGTCTTAGAGACAATTTGCACTTATTTAGAATCTTGAACAAAGCAAAATGTTCCAAGTCACTTCCTCGGAGCATTATCAGACAGAATTTCATACAAGCTAAAAAAAATTAGACTAGATGAGCAAAAGCTTGGTAAAAGGGATGGGTTTTAAGGAGGAGAAAGAGGCAGTGAGGTGAAGAGGTTTATTATGGAGGGAATTCAGAGCCTGTGGTTTAGGCACAACTGCCAATGGTGGGACACAGGAAATTGTAAACAAGGTGCCAAAACTGAAGAAACACAGAAACCTGAGGACAGGAGGAAGTTACAGAGATAGAGAGGAGTGAGGTCATGAGGGAAATTGAACACAAGGATGATTTGAGGTGGACTGGGAACCAATACAGTTTGTTTGTGGTGTGGGGTGGGAGGGAGGGAGGCTGAAAGGTAAAAAGGAAAGGAAAATGAAAAATGTCTTTACAATAATGCCAGACATTCCTCTGTGATTGTGAGTTTATCAAGTGAGTAGCAGAGCCATACCGACCAGAAAGATTCCAGATTCAATCTCCAACCTGCACTGAGTTCACTGAGTTCAAGAGCTACAATTGGCCTCAACACTTCGGAAATAGAGAGGGAAAAGAAAAATTATCTACTTGGCAATTTGAAGTGATAGATTAATTACTGCCCAAATAATATTTTCTAGTTTAAATACTGTCAGAGGTAATACCACAGACATAACCACTCATACAACTTGGCGATCATATTGAAGATAAATATTTGGGGCTTAAATATGTTGAATATTTGGGATCCATTTTAATAAATGTGATTTCTATTCTTGTTCAAAATCAGTGGTTTCTTTAGCTGGTTGTTGTACTTATAACTCTATTCTATAATAAGTACTCTATTATAACTCTAGTCGCCTAGAACTTATTGGGAACAGGTTGGTGCAAGGCTCTCTTGAATGAAGTATTTTACAAATGAATATAATGATTTACAAATGTACAGATCCAGAAGAGATAAGTAAGTCCCCAGTTCAATTCCAAAGTTTGAAAAATACCACTCGCTATGCTCTCTCAAAACCTACAGCTCTTTCACTCTAAAATGTCCATCCAGTTCCCTCTCAAATCTACACTACCCATTCTGAGTACCTCCTTAGGAGGTTTGTTAGATTTACTCATTAACATTTTGTGTATAGTAGTTAACCCTAAACTGCCACAAAAGCTGCGGATGCTGAAAATCTGGAAATACAATAGAAAACGCTGGAAACACTTAGCAGGTCAGGCAGCAACCATGGAGAAAGAAACAGAGTGAACATTTCAGGTTGATGACCTTTTGTTTGTCATTCGTATCCCTTTTCTGAGGTGCCATTCATTAATATTGTTCTTATCAGACTGCTTTCAAATGGAGCTTGCTGTTATCAGATTTGGTTTCAATGGACCTTGCTCATAACAGGCTTCTTTTGATGTAAAACTTGTTATCAGATTTAATGTTACTAGGACTTGTTGCTATCAGTGCAGTTTTGCATAATGACAAAGATTGTTTTGTGGAAAAATTATTGATCTTAGCGCCAAGTGACATTAGGGCCATTTGTGAGATTTGATGTTTCCAGTGAGGAGCAGCATTCAAAGGGAGATAGTAAGCTATCTATTATGTTTTATCTATGGGTCGCTTTGCTCGCGAACCAGTTGCACGTTTATCTGTTGGCAGGCAAGTCGATTACAATATATGGCAGACACAGAGACCAATAGGAAATGAAGCACATGCTATTTTTTAACACAAACAACAGAGCATTAACATGATGTGTGCTTCTCCAGCCAAACCCTACTCTAGACTAACATTTACATGGTAGCCTGCACTACATAGCAATTGGGTCTTGCAGTCACATGGTCAATTTGCTCACAGTCTCTTAAAGGTGTATTACACCTCAGATTACCACATGCCTCCCCCTTTACTTGAAAGTACAATATATTAACTATTTACTAGAATGAACTATTTACAAATTTATAAACGTTAAAGTGGTGTCATTTCGATGGGGCTTCTCCTGATCCCTCTCCACAACCTTTGGTAGAAGTTCACAATTTACTATGCCAGAAATGTCTCAATTAATTAGAATGTGTGATGGTCAGAGTTTGGAGGGTTATCCATGTCCCATACTGCTTTAGGACTGAACATTAGCCAGGTTACATCCGAAAATACTGTATATGTCCATGGTGAAGACTCGTGATAAGCAGAACTGTCCTCGCCCCCGCACCCCGCACAATAATGTAGTGATTACTTGCTGCTATATAATTTCACAATCAACGGTCACTTCTAGGTCATTGCCCAAATGACCATGCTCCAAGCATGAGGCAATATAAATGCCAGGAGACTAGTCAAATATGGAGGAAAGGACGTTATAGCCCAACCCAATCCCACTCTTACCCAATATCCTCATACCTTCAGGAAGATTCACTGGATAAAAATTGGGGTAACCAATGTTCTTATTCACAAGTCAAGGGCACTGCAGCTAATAGCCCCATGACTGCTGCTAAGATCAAGTAAGTCAGCACAATATCATTGTTGCCTCTAACTTTGTATAAACGTCAAGCGCTTAAAGACCAGATACAATGTAGAGCTGTTCCCTATATAATCCTGACAACGTACTTCAACCCCAATCTTAAAAAGACCATCTTCTGTGACACTAAAATGACCCTTCCCTTCCTGCTCCACCTCTTCTTTCTTACAGACTTTGAATGAATTAGTTGCATTGCCCCACTAACTGGATTGAAACTGCTCAAAATTAATTTTATTTCACAGCTGATAAACAGAGGAAACATTCATTCCATCTGTCTGAGCTGGATACAATTCCAGGTTCCTACGATCAAAGGAATAATCTTTTGGCACACTGTGCCATCCAATCCTCCAACATTTAAGCCTATTTTGTGTGTGTGTGTGTGTGTAATGTGTATGCATGTTTATATGCACCTCAGTTTCTTCCTCCTCACAGTTTTGAAGAAAACATCTTACTACAATCAGGCTATTTTGCTGGCATCAATTTTGTCAGTTCAGCACTTTAGCTGTTCAGTTGGATTTGGATACTGGGACCGATGTATACTCCCAATGCTCCATCATAATTTCCAGAGAAAAGCCATCATGTTGTATTTCTCAATGTGCTGGCCTGGTCTATGTCACTACTTGATTTACATAAATCTAAAGAGGAAAGAAGATATTTAAGTTTAGCTAGTGCCCAGAGTTTGACTGACAAAAACACGTTGTATTGCAGCATGCTGTTTAAAACAATAAACAAGGTTAAAACTGTTGAATTTCGAATAGATAGAATTACTTGATTGCATGTGATATGCATTATAATTTCAGTTATCTCCCCTTCACTCATGAAGATGCGGAATTATAATAGGGTAAGCTCCTACAGGCATCAGGGGCCCTTTAATTCCTCATTCAAATAAGCTATTTGACACCTGCTGTGAATGCCAGCAGGCTAGTAAACCATGGGGGCATCAAAGCAGAGGCTTTTCTTGTCTCCACTCAAAATGCACACACATGATGGGTAGGCCAGTGCATACACACATTTTTCAGTAGTGATTAGTGGGTGGTAACTAGGAAATGGTTCTAAGGCTGATTTTGCTATATAGCCTAGGGACATGAAGGTCATATGTTCCACAACCCCAGCTGAAATCCATACACTCACGTCTTCCAGCAGTCAAGAGTGAGATCCAAACTGAACTTCCTCTCCTCCTACTGCATTGAGTCCAAATGCAGTCCCCTGTGTACCACTGACTAAATCAATGTAGACCAGGAATCTTATTTGTGCAGTTCAGTTGTCCAACTGTCTTTATCAAAATGATCATAAAGGTTTCGCCCTAAGTATTGGTGGTGCTTGCAATATGAACTTTAATTGAACAGATAGTTTCACCATGGGTATATGTCAGCTGTGGCTCAGTTGGTAGCACCCTCACCTCAGAGTCACAGGCTTCTGAGTTTAAAGTCCCATTCCTAGTCTTGAGCACAAAAATCAAGGCTAACATGCCACTGCAGCACTTATGGAATGGTGCACAATTGGAGGTGGTTCCTTTTAGATGTTAAACTGAGGCCTGATCTGCCAGCTCAAGTGGATGTAAAAGATCCCATTGCACTATTTTGAGGAAGAGTGCGGGAGATGTCCCTGGCGTCTTGACCATTGTCTATCCCTCAAATAACATTGCAAAAACAGATTATCTGGTTGTGATCACATTTGTTGTTTGTGCAAGTTTAATATGCTCAACTTGGACGCTGTGTTTCCTACAATACAAGAATGACTACGCTTCAAAAGTATGTAATTGGCTGTTAAGTATTTTGAGACATCCAGTGGTCATGAAAAACACCATATAACTGCAAGTCTTTCTTCCTTTTTGCAGTCTGGCTGATCAAACCCCTAGCCAAGGAATGGTATTTATCGTATGAACAAAAAGGAAGCAGGAAGAAAATAAATTAGGAGATCAGATTGTAGACAGTCAGAAAGAAATAACTGATAGAACTTCTATATTCTCATTGAAACTGTGGGGAAAAAAAAAACTTTCAGAGTTACTATACATTGAACTTTTATTCAACAATTGACAATTTTCTCTGCACTTGACCTGCCCAAGCACAAAGATAAACATAGTTAATTGAATCTGATAAATTCTGATGCAGCTGCAATAGTAATAACATTAAAAGGTTACTATAAGTCAATACTCATTTATGTGAAACTCCAAAAGCATATAGTTTGTATTTCTGGAGTTAGGAATTTTGATAGAGTAGATCGGATGAAACTGTTTGTACTGGCAGGAGGGTCAGTGAGGCACAGAGATTTAAAATAATTGGATAAAAAAAACCCAGGGGAAACAAGGGATTTTATTTTTTTAAATCCACTGGACTGCCTGAAAAGGTGGTGGAAGCAGATTCTAAGGTGACTTCCAAACGAGAATTGAATTCCTACTTAAAAGGAAAAAATGCATAATTTTGGGGAAAGAGAAGGGAAATAGATCCAGTTGGTATCTCTGTCACAGTGCTGGAACAGGCATGATGAGCCAAATGGCCTCCTTCTATGCTGCATGGATCCAATTAGGATTTTGTTTTTCCGTGAGTTTTGCAGAAATATACGACCTTATTTTCGCGATGCAAATTTGAGGAAGGCAAACGAGGCAATGTACCACATATACAGAACAAACTTTGATCGTTCCAACACTGCACTGAACTTGTCACTTGTGTCTAACTTGGATATCACATTCGAAATCAACTTCATTGTTCAGTTCAGGGGACATACATCAAAAATAAGGAAGTTAGGAGGAAGGTGAAATGTTTTTCACTCAAAAAAGCAATATGGCTGTATAGTAAGTTACCAGGGAATTTCATTGAGTCAGACAGGAAGGAAAATTTAAGCGTTCACCTTATTTCACAGCTCCCGAGATAATGAAATAGTCCATGCCCGCATGCAGCAAGACCTGGACAATATTCAGGTTTGGGCTGATAAGTGGCAAGAAACATTGACGCTACACAAATGCCAGGCGATGATTATTTCAACAGGAGAGAGCCTAATAACCTCCCCTTGACATTCAATGGCATTACCTTCACTGAGTCTTCCACCATTCATATCCTGGGGGTCATCATTGACCAGAAAGTCAACTGGGCCCACTGCATAAATGCCATGGTGACTAGAGTGGGTCAGAGTTTGAGTATTGTAAGGCAAGTGGCTCACCGCCTGCCTCTCCATCAAGGCACAAGTCAGGATTGTGATGGAATACTTTCCCAATGCTCAAGAAGCTTGACACCATCCAAGAAAGATAAGTCCACTGAATTGGCACTTCATCCATTAGCCTTAACATCCACCCACTTCACTGTTAATGAACCGTGACTGCACTGTGTACTATCTGCAGGATACACTGCTGTAACTCACCATCTATGTCAGCCGTAGTCAGTTACATTTATGCTTCTGAATCAGAAGACTGTGGGATCAAGTCCCACTTCAAGACTTGAGCACAGAAGAAAAATCAAGGCTGACACTCCAGTACAATACTGAGGCAGTGCTGCACTTTTGGAAATATTTCAGATGTGATGTTAAGCCAAGGCCTCATCTGCCCTCTTAGGTGGGCCTAGGTATCCCATGGCACTATTTTGAAGAACCGCAGGAGAGTTACCTCGGTGTCCTTGCCAATATTACCTCTCAAATGCATTACAAAAATCGATTATCCGCTCAATCTCACTTTGCTGTTTGTGGGAGCTTCCTGTACAAAAATTGGCTTCTGCATTTCCTATAATACAACAGTGACTGCAATTCAAAAGTATTACATCAGCTATAAAACACTCTGGGGCATCCTGTGGTCGAGAAAGGTGTTATAGAAATGCAGATATTTCTTCTTTTCACCAAAACTTCTTCTAATCTATTGCATCTCTCAAACCCATGGGCATTACCACCTAAGACATGACTGATTGTTAATGTAGGCCAATGAGCACAGAGATTGAAGGTCGGATTTTTGCCACTGAAGAAGGTAGCTCAGATCAGGAAATTTCCTGACATGGGAAATCTGGCTCAGTTTCAAGGGCCCCGTTAGGCCCAATTTTTGCTCTGGGGAGGTGGGGGTGGGATCAAATCTGGACCCCCAAACTCCAGAAGCAGATCCAAGGTGGCCACAGTGGTGGGTGAGTGTCAAGGTAGGCTGGTCATAAGGCCCGCTTCAGTTCCCTAGGACTTTGTCCCAGTTGTTTTATACACTGTTAGGTCCTCTAGCCCTCATCATTCACACCCCCTCAGCTCCCACCCTTTCCCCATTGCCCCTCACACCCTCATGCTACCCACCTCCAACTAAATCATGCCATGCACTCTGCCCACCCCCACACCCCTTCATACTCCCATGCCACCTCATATCTCATGTCCCCTCCATAGGACTCACCCAGTATCCACCATGCTTAGGCCTCAGGAGCCATCTGGAGATGAAAAAAAAACTTCTATCAACATAATACAGCTCTCACTCATACATGCTTGATAGTGAAAAAAAAACATTCAAGAAATCCATTCAAAATCCTCTCAAATGGTTAATTTCTTATAAAAACAAACTTTTATTCAGACCCATATCAAAGACATCTAATCCTTTAATAGCCTCTTTAACCTCTCAATCAAACTGTGAACTCAGAAACCTCTGTTGAGATGATAGCAGCTTTAAAACTCAGCTAAGCATTCATAGTGACATAATAATAGTTCTTGGGGAAATGTCAACAAAATCAACTATTGAAACTGCATGACCAGATGGTAATTTTTTTTAACCTGCACCAGATGGCCTGTTAATCAACAGACAGGTTTTTAAACTCTCGCTGATGGCTTCAGCCTGTTTTATTAATGTTTAAAGAGTAGGAGATTTTAGAAACTTCAGATCATATCACTTAAGCAAACCTTATCCATCCTCCAAGAGAATTTCCATCAATTCCATCAATTTGTGACTTCAACATTGTGGGTTAAGGCCCTTGCAGCAGCCAAAATGGGGTCTGTTTGAACTCAACACTAAGTTCAAATGGCCCTGCTGAGTTTTGATTTCCCTCCTGTGTGAGTCACTCCTTGCTCCTTTCCCCCTGCCAGCAAAAATGCGATCTGTCAGAAATTAGGGTGGCACTTCTGCATCCAGGTCCTGCCCACCATTTTTAAAGATCCGAAGAGTCTCCCCGACCCCGTGAAAATCCAGCCTGACGTGTGAGTGGAAATTGGTGTGGGTTAGGATACAGACAACAGGGCGTGAGCTGAGATCAAATTTATGGGAGGTGGAAGATGCGAGTTCAACCAGCAAAGCATTGGAATATTTGAGTCCGGTGGTAACAAGAGGATGCTTTCAGCAGTAGATGTGCTGAAGCAGTGTAATGATGGGCAATGTTAAGGAAATGGAATTGGACAGTATTTGAGATGGAGAGGATATAGGGGCAGACGCTCTGATCAGGGTCAAACAGAGGAGGTGCTGACATAGTGGTATTGTTACTGGATTGGTAATCCAGAGACCCAGGGTGATGTTCTGGGGACCTAGGTTCGAATCCCACCACAGCAGCAGATGGTGGAATTTGAATTCAATAAAAAATCTGGAATTAAAAGTCTAATAGTGACCATGAAACCATTGGTGATTGTTGTAAAAACCCATCTGGTTCTCTAATATCCTTTGGGGAAGGATATCTGCCATCCTTGCCTGGTCTGGCCTACATGTGATCCAGACCCACAGCAATGTGGTTGACTTTTAAATGCCCTCTAAACAAGGGCAATTAGGGATGGGCAATAAATGTTGGCCTGGCCAGTGACGCCCACATTCCAAGAACGATTTTAAAAAATAGGAATGCAGAATAGATGCTGGTGAAATAAAAAGCCCGAGGTAGTGAACGGGGAGGGATATGGAATTGCTGGTGAAGGAATTTGTGGCAGGTGGTAAAGCCATCCAGCCGAGAAAAGCCATCCAGAGTAGGGAGAAGATGAATGATCTCATCCGTTCTGCCAGTGTAAGTCAACCTTCAGCTCACTCCAATCTCACACTCTCATAATGGCCTCATGCACTCAAAGGGTTACACTGCACAGGGATCTCACACAATATTAGTTGGGTAAAGACATGAGCTTTGGTTTCCTACTGTTTAATTGGAGGAATTTGTGGCTCATTCAGGACTGAATGCTGGACAACTGGCT
Organism: Cetorhinus maximus; assembly: GCF_964194155.1. Lineage (NCBI taxonomy): Eukaryota > Metazoa > Chordata > Chondrichthyes > Lamniformes > Cetorhinidae > Cetorhinus > Cetorhinus maximus. Next base: position 82,558,705 of record NC_135892.1, on the reverse strand, counting down.
CAATACAGAGGGAGTGAAGGGATCGAGGGAGCTGGTACAGGTACAGGTTACCATGAAGTCATGTCCTTTGATGATGTTGCTGATGGCCAGCTTATAGATGAGAAATAAGAAAAGTCGAACCATAGACCCTTGGGGGACTACAGAGGAAACGGTGTGAGGGCAGGAGAGAAGCCGCTACTGGGGATTCCCTGGCTATGGCTGAACAGGCAAGATGTGGTCACATTCAAACGGACAATGGAAGGAGGATAGCCGGAGCAACCACTTCAAGGATTACAGAGATTCCAAGAGAATGAGGAGGGCTGGTGCACTACAGTCATAGTCGCAAAGAATGGGAATGTATCCATTATTTAAGAAAGTTGAGAGAGAGAATCCAGGAAACTATAGACATGTTAGTTTAACATCTGTTGTGGGAATGTTATTGGAATCTATCATTAAAGCCAAAGTGAGCACGCAGAGATATTTGAGCTGATGAGAGAGAGAGCCAACATGGATTTGTAAAAGGCAGGTGAGGTTTACAGAGCTTGATTGGTTTTGAGGACGTCCAGAGGGGGATGTTTATGGATGCAGTTTAAATGGTCTTCCAGAAGACATTTAATAAGGTTCTACATAAGAGACCACCAGCTAAACTAAAAATTCATGGAATTGGCTTGGTTAGGAGATTAGGCAGCGGAAGACAAGGAGCAGGGATATGGGTATGGATTGAAAAGTAGTGGTATCTCTCGAGGATTTGTGCTGGGATCTCAGCTATATTTATTGGTCAGGTAGATAACACAAGAGAGAGCCTCGTATCCAAGTCTGTCAATGATACAAAGATTAATGGAATAACAAGTAGTGTAGGTTGGAAAATAAAATTATGGAAAGGCATAATGGGGAGCTTTCCATTTTGGAGGCTAGGTGTGGTGGTGGGCAGGTTTCACTGCATGTTTCCCACTGGGCAGCGTGGTGGGAATCAACGCCCAATTTCACGCCCAGAAACTAATTAATTATGCATCGGCGAGTAGCTCTCCAAATCACATGGTAGGGGGGAACTGATTCGTCCGCCCCACAGTTACCTAATGGGGGTCGAAGGTCTGGGTGCCATATTGAAACTCCATCTGAACACACACATTCACTCTTTCCAGCCCAGCTGTGTGGAGGAAATATGGCTGCGCCCAAGAAAAAGGCTGCACCAAGGTTGAGCAATGACTCACTTGAGACCCTCATCCATGGAGTCCGCCCACACTGGGATGTCCTCTACCCAAGGGATGGCTCCAGGAGGCCCATCTGCCTCATCTCGCTGGCCTGGAAAGCGGTTGCAAGGGAGGTTAGCTTATCGGACACCTGCCCGAGAAAAGCCATCCCGAGTAGGAAGAAGATGAATGATCTCATCCGTTCTGCCAGTGTAAGTCAACCTTCAGCTCATTCCAATCTCACACTCTCATAATGGCCTCATGCACTCAAAGGGTTACACTGCACAGGGATCTCACACAATATTAGCGGGGGGGACATCAGCACTGATTGTCTCAAGGACACTTTAACATCACTGGTATCTCATCTATCAAGCTGCATAAACCCCATCCTCAGCCCTTAATGGGGAGGGCTCAACACATGGAGTAGGCATGCATGCTTCCCAACCTCTCCAACATCTCTTCTCATCACATTCTATCCATTTGTCTTCATGTAGACCAAGCTTGCCCACAACAAGAGGGAGAGATCCCAGAAGGGAGGAGGGAGAGCTGACTTACAGGAGCTGCCCAAGTTTGAGGAGGATGCCTCCGAGTTGGCCGGGGAGGAGAGAGTGATCAATCCTGTGCCGGAGGTGCAGGAGGCCCCTCCCAGCAAACCAGTACGGATGAGCCCTCCATGAGTTGTTTGCATTCTGACATTCTCAGTGAGTGACATGCAATGTGGTATTCAGCCTGTTCATAAAATAAACCTATCTTCTCTCTCTTACAGACAGCAGCAGATCCAGACAGACCAGCACAGGCAGCATAAACCCCAGTACCCAGGCCTGGATGCTCAGAGGTGGATGCTGAGGAACCATTTAAAGAACACCCATCACATTGTCCACCTGAACCCTCCACCAGCGCAGACACACACACACCCCGGTGGGTCATAGATCGAGATTAGGCTTGGGGTCACATTCTGGAGAACATCTCACTGACACGTCTCCATAGCAGTTGGAGGCAGTGACAGCCCAGGTGTCTGGTACTCAGAGGACTGCTGGAGAACAGGCACCTGCTGAATCTGAATCAGATGAAGAGCCTTTAGAAACGGCCATTTGACACATGCTGGAGATGCAAGGACAGGTGGTGGAAAATCAGGCAGAGTTGCAAGAGGCAGTCAACAGATGAGAGTGAAGGATGGGGGAGTCTGTCTGATGTTGTGGCTCCAACATGCGAGTGCCCCGAGGTCTCCATGGGACGCGTGGTGGTTGCTTTGGAGACCTTTGTCCAGCAGACCCTGCCGGATTTGCACTCGGACCTTCACTCTATCGCGATATGCATTGGTGGGATCCATCACTGGCGAGGCAAGAGGGGCATGGGCATCTTGACATCCCTCAGGAGCCCCTTCTTCTCAGGGATTCAGGCAGGAGCCCTCGGGCACTCATAGGAAGAAGGACCAGCAGCTGAAGACTCCAGGGCCACCCGCCCAGGTGACTCGGAGAGTCTCCAGCCGATTCCAATCCCCTCTGCCTGTGGCCCCATCACCTTCAGCTGTACAGGTTGAGGAGAGTGTACCTGCCCCACGGCAGGAGACCCAAAGCAAGCTCTGGGTCTCAGTTCTCCAGAGGATGCCCGACAAAGCCATCAAAGACAACAGGGTGTAGCAGTCAGCAGGCTGCCTCCACCTCTACTGTGAATGTTGGGGATGCACTAAGATGTAGTGGCAGGGTGAGAAAAATTAAGAACCTTTGACACCACTTCTAGGTCACTGGTGTTCAATCACTGTGTATATCAGGCACCTATGTAAATACATTTGTTGTTCATGAGAATGGTCTCGTCATTTGAAAGTGTTTTGCATATGCATCTATACGCCCTCTAATTGCGAGGGTGAGCCATGCTCCCACTCAGTGTTCACCTCCCTTTGTGAACCCCACATTCATGTGATGTGTAGCTGACTCATGACAATTACTCAACCCTTGTGTTATGTCAGAGAGATGTGTCAAACTCATTACTGAGGTGTCTGCAAAATGTGTTAGTAACCTCTATTCCTTATATGGCAACATGGAGTTAGGCGTGCTCATTAGCCTTGGAGGGTTAGTTGTAATTGTCTCTCAAAATGAGAAGGCTGTCCTCATTGGTAGTGGCAAGGCACAAGACCTGCAGCCATGACGGTCTCTCTCCAACCACGCGCGTATCTCAGTGTCTGCTAAAAGTTTCTCATTAATGTGGCGACGACTGCACCAAGTCCTTTACCTCACTGTTTGTGCTGCTGTATTGACTTTCATGTCCCAGGGCGCATGGATACAGAGTTCGCCTCTGACCTTTCCAAAGACTAGGGCCTGGTGAATCATGAGGGCTGAAGGTGCAAACCCAAATACTGAATGATGTTATTCGTTGTAAAGGTCTTTCAGTGCAGTGGATGGCATTAAGGGACAGGAGGAATGTGTCCGTCTCCCATTGCCTGCCCCTTACTCCTCCTGGAACTTTGTGGCTATCAATGTGGTATGGGCATGTCTTCCACGCCGTGCTTCTTCAATAGCGTCCTCGCATGGAAGCTGACCCTCATCTTCCTCTTCAGTTTCTTGTCCTTCCTGCTCTTCATTATCCGAGGAGCTCTCAGCTTCCTCTGTGTCTCCCTCTGGCAAGAGATCTCCCCTTAGAAGCGCCAGTTGTGAAAGGTGCAACAGACCACGACTGTGCGGGACACCCTCTGTGGAGAGTACTGCAGAGCCCCACCTGAGTGGGTCAAACATTGGAAACACATCTTCAGGATGTCAATGGTCTGCTCCATGATGGATCGTGTGGAGCTATGTGCCACATTGTATCTCTCCTCTGAGGCTGACGCACGGGTGTCTTGAGCCATCATTTGAGCGGGTACCTCTTATCCCCAAGTAGCCAGCTCTGTGTTTGCTAAGGCCCTTTGAATATGTAAAGCACCTGGCGGTGACTCAGGATGTATGAGTCATGGGAACTCCCAGGGTACCTGGCACAAACATGCACGATGTGCTTCTGATGATTGTGCACCAGTTGAACATTCAGGGAGTTAATGAACTTTCCTGTTAATGAACATCCGGGACTGCTGATATGGAGCTCTCAATACCACCTGTGTACAGTCAATTGTGCCCTGTACTCTAGGGAAGCCTGAGGTAGCTGCAAACCCCAGGAACCTAGCAGCCCAGCTAGCTTCATCGAGTGTGAACTTCACATAATGATGAGCCTTACTGTACAGGGCAGCTGTCACCCCCTCGATACATTCACATATTGAGGACTGTGAGATGCTGCATAGGTCCCCTGTGGATCCCTGGAATGATCCGCAGGCAAAAAAATTGAGTGTAGCAGTGACCTTCAGGGGCATTGGCAGGGGATGTCCTCCCAGTCCCCGGGGTGTTAGATCCTGCTGCAGAATGTGGAAGATATGATCCACTACATCTCCAGATAAGCGCAGACGTGTGTGGCATTGTCTTTCACTCATCTCCAGATAGGAAAGTCTTCTTCTTCTTCTTTGTCGTGCAAGTCACCTCCGTGGGATGGGTCTAACCTCATCATCCTCTGGTCCTTGCTGGGGCTCCCCTGGACTATGAACCACAGGCCGGGCCTTCTCTCAAAGCTGTGCTAGGCAGCGCCAGACCCTTCTTCTCCTCCTCCATTGGATCAGTACCATCAAGAAGGCAGCCTTTATTATTCAATCCTCCTTCCCGCTGTGGACAGATAGATCAAACAGATTAATGAAAACTGGGCAAATATAGTAAAGCTTCCACTCGCAAACACAAAGCCAAGTCATGCCCTTGAGCTGTGTCTGTGCTACTAGCTTTTTGCTGATACAGCCTTGTAGCTGAGGTGTAGAAGATGCCAACCCTGATACTTGACATCTCAATCTCACAGAGGTTGGAAGAGGTTTGGATGCATTCATGAAATGTGCCAGCTTACCAAAGGCCCCCTGCAATCTCTGATCTGATCTGCTGATTAAGCTCCACTTACACTTCAGCACTGACTAGATGCCCTTTGGTCCATTATCCATGCCAATTGGATAAAGCACATTCGAGGCTTTCATTGATGAGCTGGCAAATATGCAGCAGCTGTGCTTCCTTAACAGTTGCCTATATTTTCCAATCTCACATACCTTTCTATTAATGCTCAATTGGAACAACTATATTGTGAAGCCAATGACTCCTTCAGTCTCTTGTTAAAGTGCACCAAAAGGCATGGGTTCCAATGGCACCTTCTCTTCCTCTTTCTCTTTTCTCTTAGCTCTGACTCTATTTCAATGTTGTGACTCTAAGAAGTTTGAGGGTGCACCCTGAAAGAGCCCCTTAGTCCAGCTGTACGCCCCTCCCACACTGCCTCACACCCCTCCCATGCAGAATCATTTCCAGTTTTGATTTCAAACTGCGCCATTACTTCATAGATTCAAGATGGTGGTGCTGCACTTTTATTTTGAGACCAGCTTCAACCCTCCCCCTGTCAGTGTTTGGGTCCCTCCAATTTTCCTGGAACCTTACCAGGCAGGCAGATCTCCCTCTGGTTCTTCTCCAGCCTCCCCTAGTAACCCTCGATTCCATTGTCGTTGGGATGGACATTCCTGCGCTCCCCCCGAACCCATCACTGTTGATGTCCCCATGCCCCCATGTGACTGTGCCCCTCTCCATCACAAGACTGTGTGCAAGGCTACATACAGAGGAGAGCCCCCCGAGGAGAGCTTGAGTACCCCCCCCCTTTATTACATTTTCCCCATTTATAGGATGCAGATGCCTCCCCTAACCATGACCATCCGCAACCCAGTACCAAGCAAGACAAGCCCATCGCCACCAACTGTAAGACAATGACCACATCCTGCACACCAAGCTGTGCCTTATCCTAGCTGAGCACACAGGCCTTGCCCCTCTCTGGAGCAGGACTATGATGTGCGTGCCATGCATAGCCCTGCAGCATGGCCCAGAAAGCCCCAGGGACTGCCTTTAATCTCTCACCCTGACTATGAGGTGCACAAAGCCCCAGGACTGCCTTTAAGCTTTTTGACCTGTTGGCCCCAGACCAGGGTCTATGACTGTCTTTCAATGACTCCCCCGATCCCTCATGACTGATCACAACATAGCCTCCCTTCAACACCCCCTTGCCCTCCATGAGTCTCTGTGCAACCCATCCCTCTTGTGCCACACTAACACACTGCTCCCCCTACCCGCTCCCCACCGTGCCCCCATTCCGGAGTCTGAATGTATCCCCTCCCATTCATACAGTTCAATTCCCATCCACCCACTTTTGTGTTGTAATCTTCCACACTGGCCTCCAGCTTCCCACCCTCAGTCTCCCTTCTGCCTGCCACTGTTCCTGCATCCCTTCAACCCCACCGTACCCCATTGACCCCCATGTCTCCATCATCCTTCCCCCACCCCCTCCCTCCCAAGCCCACCATACCCCATTGACCCCCAAGTCTTTGTCATCATTCCCCCACCCCCCTTCCAACCCCACCATACCCCATTAACACCCATGTCTCCGTCACCCTTACCCCCTCCGCACTCCCCGCACGCCCCACCCCAATCGCAATGCTGGTCACTGGTTCAGAGTGCAACCGCTGCACACATCCTCCAGGAGTACAGAGGACCCATCGTGAGCAGACCAACCCGACACCCCCACTACTGTGGCGTCACACTGGCATTACTGAGAAACCGGAGCAGCGCTGTTGCAGGTAGGCTTTGAATGTTTGTTGCCCTCATCTTGAAGTCACAAGCGAAGCGAGAGCGGAGAGCTGCATGCCACTCATTTCCAAATGTGTTTCAGACCAGTCTAATTTCCGGCTGGTGTGGCACGTAGTTGGGAGGGGGAACTGATTCTGGCGGTTAGTGTTTTCAATGAGTATTCATGACATGGTAATACATACAACTGGCGTTCAGCAGGTAACCTGACCCATCATCAGCCCACCATGGAAGTGGTGAAGGAAAATTCCAAACTGATTTCGCACCGGCGGCAATCCGACTTTTGGCCTCTCTCTGAATTTTCTGCTCCCGCCCATCACGAAATCCACCAATGGCAGGACTGGAAAATTTCGCCCATGGGTTAAGTGAGTGGGCAAAGATGTGGCTCATGGATTTCAACTCAGGCAAATGTATGTTTATCCATTTTAGACCAGAAGAGGATAGCTCTTAGTATTATTTAAAGGGTGACAAACTGGAAACAGCGGAAGCCCAAAGAGATTTAGGGGTCCATGCATACTGATCACTAAAATGTAGTAAAACAGAAAATACTGGAAACGCTCAGCAGGCCTGGCAGCATCTGAGGAAAGAGAAACAGAGTTAACTTATCAGGCCTGTGACCTGAAGTCATTAGTCATAATTGTGATGTCTTCCACAGTGGAATAACCCAAAAACCTCACGGTCCTGGCTCACATGCAAAGAATACTCATTTGAACAAGGTCCTGGAGGACTACTCCAATAGTGGGATAATACAAGATGAAGGGTAAGAAAAAGGCAGAAAGATGAGGGGTGGGGGGTTTGGAGAGAAGGATAAAAAGATGAAGTGACTACTGATGTTTAAATCACTTTGCATAGGACACAAAAGCCCAATTACAATGAAGAACGAAAAAGGCCTTTTAAATACAATAGTCTCCTCAAATTTGTGGCTAAATTGCAGTGTTTGGAATACGTTAAAAGGAACAAGTCTCCACTAATCTTTGGCAAATATTTCTCTTTACAGTTTCCCACTTTGTATTTACACACTGCAAAGGCATACCAAAAGAACCAGTCTTAAACAAAAGCCTGGCTGAGACTCCTTTGTAGAAAGTACAAAAAGGTGAAGTTTAAGTAATGCCAATCATTGTATAACCAAGCCAATAAAAGGTAACTGAAGACAAGAACCATTCTAATAACACTACTTGACACAATGAACAAAGGTAAAGCAAATCCAATATTGACTTTTGTTATTTGCCAAGATGTCTTACTTTGTTTACAGATTATATAGTTGCTATGGGGAGAATAAAGAAGCTTTTGGCTGCAGTGGTATGCACTGCTGTGAACAACTTGAGCAGGGTTACACACAGGGCTTATGAATTTTAAATAAAGCAAGGATTTTGAAAGGCCTCTTGTTAAATGTCCCATCAGCCATGTCAGGGACTGGATTGTACAGTGACATGTTCGGCCTTGCAATGACATCACATTGCTGCAACAAATTAACTTTTCTATCTGAATTCCTAAAGTGTTCCTCTCTGTCTTTCTTGTTCAAATGCTAATCAGTAAGCTGTATTTTTGCTTATATTTCAAATTTTTAGCATGCAAGGTTCCTCTTTTAATCAAAGAATTTTAAACCCCAAACTAGCAACAAAAGATTCCAAAATTTTGTGCTGCGATAAAGGTAGCATCAGCTGTAGCACAAACTTATCCCAACACAGAGGGCGGAATTTTCCACTCCGGGGCCAAGTCCCATGGCGGGGGTGGGAACCGGGAGTGTTTCCCGCCACAGGAGCCGGTGGGAATTTGCGCTGTATCCCACAATGCCGGCCTTATTAATTATGCAGTCGGGGGTTTCCCCAACATTTTTCGCAGCAGGGCAGGCTGGATGGTGCATGCCCCATCATCATATCCAGAAACCATATTTTAAAGGTGCCTGCACATCATTATTCACTGTTGAAGGAGGAGATGGCCTGCCGATCACATGGAGCTTTGGCCCCCCAGATTCAGGGGCGCCTCCCTGGAAGTCCTGCTGAATGCAGTGGAGGCCAGGAGGGCCGTCTCCTACCCAGAGGATAGAAGGAGGAGGCCGAGTCATCAGACCAACCCTGCATGGGAAGAAGGCTGAAGGGAGGTCAATGTCCAGAGCCTCCACTAGAGGACTGCTCCATAATGCCGCAAACAGATGAATTACTTCATCTGCTCTGCCAGGGTAAGTGAACCCTGAACTTCTCACACTCCCCTCACTGAATGGCAGAGGGGACATGGGCCTCAGTGACAAGGGCACCATCCGTGCGGCCAATGCATAAAAGAGCTACACAATGTGATAAGGTGATGTCTCATAGCCCCACTGCAGTCCATCTGGAGGTAGAGAGGCCACTGTGGCACCCTGACCCTTCCACACAAAGAGCTCAGATGTCGTCAGGGAGGTTGGAGGGGGGAGTTAGGCACTGCAGGCATCAGCAAACACAGCTAATGACATGCTTCTGTCAGCTTTATCCTTCTATCTGCATGGGCTCACTGCTCGGGAATGTGCTGCCCCTGAATCCTTGTGGACAACCTGCAGTGCATCAGTCACATGGCACACAATCCAATGGGTTACTTGTAAGACTGGAAGCATGAGAAAGATACATGAAACCCAATTGCTCTCAACCCCATCTTCTCTCTTTATGCAGGAAAAGTTGAGGCACAACAAGAGAGAGAAAGAGAGAGAGAGAGAGAGAAGACGGGAGGGGGCTGGCCTGACTTCAAAAACCTCACTGACTTGGAGGAGCAGGTGGCCCAGCTGCCAGGGGAGGAGCCAGGCTGAGCCTGCGGAGATGGCGAGGTCAGTGGGCAGCCTCCATCCAGTAAGGTTACATGCATGTCACATGGAGAGTTAAGGGTCATGTGTCCCTCCATGTTGGAGGCAGCTACGCAGACACTTGCTCTCTCCTCTCTCACTTACAGATGTCATCAGGAAGAGGGCAAGGAAAGAAGAGGAGGCCCTTTCCAACAGTTCATCCAGCCCAGAGGAACCAGGACACTGGGGGGGAGGAAGAAAGTCCACCTGTAGAGGCGTCACAGCAGTAACCTGCATCCTCCACCAGCCCAGAGACACACACCTCACTGGGTACTGGATATTCAGGCAGGGTCTCAGATTCTGGTGGTCACCGCACGGACACGTGTCCACAGCAGGAGGAGGCAGGGTCAGCCAAGCTCATCAGCACTCGGAGGACTGCTGGGGAAGAGACATCTGCATGGTCTGAATCCAATGGCAAACCTCTGAGATAGGCCCTGTATGAGATGCTGGGAAAGCTACAAGTGGCAGGGGAACATCAGGCAGAGATGTTGGAGGCTCTCAACAGAGTGGCACGAGGCGGAGGAGTCAGTCTGCCTGCTCTCTGGTGAAGTGGTGCCGACATATGCACGCATCGAAGTCTCCATGAGGAGGGTGGCAGATGCCATGGAGAACCTGATCCAGCAGAATGTCCAGTTTCTGACGGAGACGTGCGCAGACCTGCGCTCCGTCACTGTACCCAAAGGTGAGAATTTGCAGTGGCTACGCGGAAGGGGGACAGGGCACCTCGACCTCCCCCCTGTTGCCCCTTCCCCTCAAGGAGTCAGGCAGGGGCCCTTGGGTACCCAAAGGGAGGAGATGGGCAGTTAGACTCCACTGGAACCTCCACTCAGGACTCTCTGGGGGTGCCCAGCCCTTCGGAATCCCCCTTCCCTGTGACTCCTTCAGCTTCATCCTCTGAGACCGCAGAGGGGGCAGCTGCCCCACAGCAAGACAACCAAAGTAAGCCGGGGACCTCCAGGCCTCAAGTCTCCAGAGGACGGCCACCAAGGCAACAGGGCAGAGTTGTCAGCAGGCTGTCTCTACTCCTGCTGTGGATGTCAGGGGAGCACCTAGAATAAGTGGGAGGGAATGCAGGATTCAGTAATTTTGATTTCATATGTGGTTACATGGGTGCACTATGATTGTTAATGTTATGACACTTTTGTAGATATAGTACACTTGCACCTTAATGAGGTCTGATGTGGGTTTATTTGCGATGTAGCCCTTAAGCCTGTGCATGCCCCCACCCCCTTCCCTCACCATCTCCAGAGGGACGCCCCCCAAGGTGGGTCTAGGTCCCCTGGAATCATGCCTGCGCAGGGAGGCATGTGCAAGAAGCTTCCTGTGCACACTGAGCCTTTGCTCTTCACACACTCGTCTGCCCCAATGCCTTAGCATTGCAAGTATTACATGCTGGGGTTCCCCTTCAATTGTCCAGTTGAGCTGACCTGGCACTCCACCCACCCCCGCTGACCCAACTCCCACGCAGCATCTTGAGATCTCCACCATGACGCTCTTCATCATTGCAAGTAGCCATGGTTCTTGTTACCTTCAAATTGCAGTCAAATACCTTTACCCCTCCCCCTGTGACCCACAATCTCCCCCACATAACCATTGCCCCTCCCCCACCCCCGGTGTAACATTTGACCTTCTCCTTCAACCCGCCCCCATCACCCTCTGTCCCGTGCAGGTGAAGTTCACGCCCTCTACCTTCCTGAGGAGCTCAACCCACGTGACAGTAGATCTGCCCTACCTCATTCTGCCGACTCCCAGAATCCGCCCCCCCCCACTTCTGAACCCAACCCGACAACCCACAGCATCCATTGCCGAACCCTCACCCTCTCAATCTGCCGGCTCCCACTACCCCGTTTAACCTTCCCCATCCCTCCCTATCATCAATTCCCTCAGTATGCCCCACAGGACTCATCAGTTGACACCACAGACCCTTCCCTCTGAACACTATGGCTTTCCTCTTCCCCCCTGCCCATTCACACCTGCATGCCCCCATGCCCATTCACACCTGTATAACCCCCCCACCACCACCCTTCCAACCCTCCCGCTCCATACCACCTTACCCATTCCATGACTCCCACAGCATCTCTCTCTTTTCCCTACCACTCCCAACCTCCCCTGCCCCACTCTAGGCCCCAACTCTTCAGTCCCCTCCTCCCCATCTAATTTCCTCCCACCCCAGCTCAGACCATCGCCACCCAACAGTACCTCCTGCAGCTTGAAGATCCAGCGCTTGGAAGCTGCTGCGCAGAGAAGATCTGCCTGGTTGAAGCTCCACCCACCCACTGCTGCACATGGTTCTCCAAGGTCCGGTCGCTGGAGGCCTCCATCCCAATCTCCACAGGCTGCCACCAGGCCTTCTTCAGGTAAGTCCCGCCATTTTCCCCACACTTTGGTCCAGGTGTGTTCTGGACTGGCATGAAATCCCACTGGTGGCAGGAATTATTGGGCAGGGGTAGACGGTTCCAATTAACAGGATGCAAAGCGGTTTCGCAATAGTCTCTGGCAGGAATGGTGAGCCACCAAGACAGGTGGGAGTGCATGTTCCCACTGGCGGGAAACTGATTTTTTTTGGCTCCCATCGCATTGGTCCCCCCGCTGCCCGTCATTAAACCCACCAGGGGGTGGTGGGGCGGGGAGGTCCGGAAAATTCCACCCAGAGAAAAAAGCAGATGATACTGGGAAAAAACAAGTCTATCACCATCTATAAAAAGACAGAGTAATATAGATCGTCATCAGAATGGGAAGGTGGGATATGAGTGCACTTTTATAAGACTAAATAGAATGAAACCGGGGAAGGCAACAGGAAAGTGCAAGTTGCAATATGTTGACTTCTAACAAAGGGTTAATGACTTCAATAGCTTTATAAAGCTGTAAAGGTGTATAACTGCTTGATTATGTACAAAGATCATCACAGTCGGGCAGTTAAAAGGTATAAGATACATACAAAGTAGGTAAAATAAATTCAAAGTGGAAGAGATTTAGATAGGATCAGAAATGATCCTCCCCTATATAGTGATTGTTCACCAGCATTTACTTTGATAATTCAGGAGTGTAGCCGTTGTTTTCACTTTAGCAGACATGTTCTGACTGATAGATGTCTTTCTTAATCTCTGGTTTGGAATTATTCTCATTAACAATAATTATAGGTGAGAAAGTACATAAACCAATGAGTTCTTTTGCCTTCAATTTTCTCTCTTCTCCAAAAAGCAGTGATATGCTAAGATTCCATAGGAATCTGCAGCCTCTGCAACCTTTTCCAATGGCAAGTGCCATGGAAACCTTGGTTCATTTCTTTACCTCCCTCACTCTCACAACCCTTTATTAATCCAGGGGCACTAAAGACAAATGCACCATTCCCACGGCTTTATCAACTTAGTACAGCTTTTGGATAAAATTTACCACCTTTGTAGCCTGTATGGTTTCGAACAACACAACAGGGCAATTTTCACAACACCCAAGAACGCTGTATTCCTGAGATTCCAATCAATTCTGATCTTAGTGGCATCTCCCATTTTGCTGCCTGTTTCCCCAATCTACCTTCTACTTAAATCCTTTCCATGTTGACTTGTGCCATCGCCCTGTTTTTACCCTGCTCTGTTCATTCCATTTTCCCTGCTCTCCCTTTGCAGATGTAAGGAATTCATAAAAGTCCGCTTGCATGAGACATTGCTAAGTAAGGTAAACAAACTAATTATTATTTAAAGATGCCTCAATTATGGTTTGTTAAATGCCAAGAGCACAATTGTAGTTAATGTGGAAAATGACATTTTGGCTTTAATTAGTTTGATCCACCTCTAATAATTAGTTTAAGTGGCACTTTAATCATCACTTGTTCAAGGTAGTTAAGATGAGTTGTTAAAGCTGATAGTAATATAATTGCTATACTGCCAGACCCCTACAAGGGGTAAACATTTGGTTGGTTTCATTGCTGTAAATCAAATGAGTTTGGCTACAATCTTTTACAGTTTTAATGATGTCATTTTTAATGCATTTTTTTGATTGCTTATAGTTGTGTCAGGTCTGCTTTGTGGGATGTGCTGCAATCTCAGTTAAACTATTGGACTTACTGGTATCTCAGATCTGCTGCAAGTCATTATGGGGTGTGGACTATTTGGGCATCTGGAAACTTAACAACTTATAAGGAAATCCAGGTGGAAGCTGTCATTTCTGTGCTGGTCCTTTTTCAAATGGACCATTAAGGTGACACTGAGTTGCCTCAGGGTTACCAGACAAAATACAGCACAACCCATGCCCCTGTTAGAACACCATAAAAATTGTATGGTCAGCCCTCTGCTAGGCCTTAAGACTGCCAATTTTCACCTCTGTACCATTGCCCAACTCCACCCATGTTCCAGCTGATCTGCTGCTGAAACCCTCATTTGTGCCTCATTTTAATTTCTAGACTTAACTATTCTTACACACTCCTGGCTGACCTCTACCCTCCCTAAGTCATCCAAAACTCTGCTGCCCATATCCTAACTCAAATCAAGTCCAATTCACCCCTCACTAGCCTATCCCTGTTACCTCAATTTTAAAATTTTCATCATTGTTTTCAAATCAATCAATAGCCTCGCTTCTCCCTATCTCTCTAATCTGTTCCAGACCCACAATATAGAGAGATAGACAGAGATGAGGAGAATTTTTTTTCCCCTCAGAGGATTGTGCAACTTTGGAACTCTTTGCCTCAGAAGGTGGTGGAGGCGGGGTCATTGACTATTTTTAAGGCAGAGGTAGATAGATTCATGTTAAGCAAGGGAATCAACGGTTATCGGGAGTACATGGGAATGTTGAAATCAACACACAAGATGATCAGCCATGATCTTATTGAATGGTGGAGCAGGCTCGAGGGGCCGTATGGTCTACTCCTGTTCCTATTTCTTATGTTCTAACCCACCAAAATATTTGCACCTCTTTAATTCTAGACTTCTGATTTTAATTGCTCCACCACCTGCCTTCAGCTGCCCACACGTCGCCCTGGCATTCCCTCCCTAAACCTTCCTGCTTCTCTTTCTTCCCTTCAGATACTCCTTAAAACCTGCTCTTTGACCAAGTTTTTGGTCATCTGAACTAATATTGCCTTATCTATCTTGGTGGCAAATGTTGCTTTACAATGGCGTTGTGAAGCAACTTGGGATATTATTACATTGAAGATGCTATAAAAATGCAAGTTGTTGTGCCCATTTTAGATTAGTGGAATGTTTATTGAGCAATTCTGAACCGAGCAGACCAAGAAGGTTTGAGCCCTGGTCTGTAAACTGAACTTCAAGATCATGTTGTTAAGGGAGATATAATTAACAACAATGCCTCCGAGTTAAGGTGGAAAACATTACCCAGGACATCCACACCCTTTGTTGGAAACACATTCGGGCATTTGTTTAGGACATGGTTGAACTCAAGCATGATTCCCCTTGCAGTTGAACAGCCTCCTAATACTCACTGTTGAGGCACATTCATGAATAATGGTCACTTTGGTAAGGGACAGAAGGGAAAACGATGCTGAAAGAATTGTAACACTGGAAGAGAGCTAATGCATTCTAAAGTAAAAGGGAGAAATTTGACTGAGGAAAAATAAAATGCATAAGTTGTATGGGTGAACTCGGTGATACCTCCACTGGCAAGGGGGGGGGTTCTCCTGATTGGACACCATAACTACAAAAATCCCCAAAAATCCTCCTGACCTTCTGCTGATTGCAGACCACCCTCCCCATTCGTATTAGCAGGTAACAATGAACAGGTTTTTTGTTAACTAAAATAATTTAGGCGCACTTATTTGTCTGCAGGCTAGGTTTTTTTTTTAGGGAACAGAGAAAGATAAGTGGCTCTTTTTGCCCTTTACTATGGAGTAGAAAATTGAGCTGGATTTGAGGTGAGGCTGTGAGTGGATAAAGTAATTGATATTGTATGTGTGTCATCTGGACTGACATTGCAGAGATTTTTTTCTCAACAATAATTATTGTTATTTTACGTGAGTGCAATCGATACGGAAGATACCTCAGTGGTGACAGTTAGACCATTTTTCCAATGAATTAAGAGAAGCAGAATTCATGTGCCTGGAGCTCAACATCACCAGATAAATAATCTGTTTTATCTGGCACCGAATGCCTGGTAGAGCCTTGAACACATTTTTCCCTATATTCTGGAACATTATGTGCTGCTAGTGACCATTAATTCTTGCTTGATGTGTATGAATCATCAGTTCTGATTCTAACATTGTTTGAAATATTTGTGCTACAGGCACTTGCTGTAATCAACAGTTACACCCATGGAATCTTTTATTTATCCAACCTACCGTTTCTCTAAAATAAGTTTACACGATGTGTGTCACATTGCTGCGAGCAAACCAAGGAAATTGAGCAAAACTGTCAAAAATCCTTCATGTGCAAATTAAGTCTTACTCAGATCTATTTGGGTGTGGCTGTCTGAAACCTCATAAATCACATGATGGCTGGTAACTTTATCTATGGCTGAACCCCAGGCCCAATTGAAAGATTTATTTTTTTCTCAGAATTGGGTGTGGAAATAGGTCAGTTGCTCAATCCCAATAAAGTGAAAGAGAGGTGATTTTAACAGCCATCTGACATGAGTGATTTTCTTTTGTCACTAAATGAGGCTATTGATTCTACATTATTCAAGGAGCAGCCCTAAAAAAATTGAGAAAAAGGAAGCATATTGTGCAGCAAGGCATTTGATTTTTCCCTCATGACATACCAGAAGGAAATTTAATAAAGAGCTAACAATCATATCCTGGTACAATGCAATCAGGAACAACAATTCCTCCACAACCTCGATAGTTTATTGATAACCAAGTAATTGTTTTAATCTCTAAAGCAATCTCTGAAATTGTTTGTACCAGTACTGGTCATACCTTGTAAAGATTGTAAGATCATTCTACTGTGCACATGCCGCCAATAAGGGCATATTATTGCTATCACATGCAAATTTGGGTAAACTAACCTACAAAAGGACACGTGAGAGTTAAATAGGAGTAGAAAAGATGCTTTTAAAGGAATAGATTTATGAATTTGCTGTCCTGGCTTTGGCCACAACTGATGTATATATTAGAAATTCTAGCATGGGTTGCAGTTCTTGACATACTGTCCAAGCTGGCAAGGTTCTGCACCGAGCAAAATTCGTAAAATTACTTCTCAAGACTTGGGTGGTGTTAAATTATGAATGGACATTTGTAGATTTGAACTGGTTTCTTTTTATCTATGGAGAAATTATTGAAGGGAGGGGGCACAGATGTGATTCTCTTGCTGCAATGGAGCCAAGTATGATTGTAACACTGATTGACAATTGTTACTTGATAAAATTCTGTAAGAATATGTTTTAAGATTTGTTTAGATATGCTGTAAAAATGAGCTGACAATTTTTGGAACGTGTTGCCATGCACTCCAGAAATCAATCAGAGACCAATTGTGTGGCTGAGAGGGTTGAACACGACAGCCATTGCCATACAACCAAAGTGTAAAATCAGGCTAAATACCCTCATCGAGACTGCGCTGTTGGGAGTGAGACCATCCACACGAGAAGCCCTGCTGGAAGCCGATTGGTCCTAGTCAGATCCAGTCCAATTGGCCTGCAGTCAACCTAGTCTGACTAACTTGGGGTAACTGTTTTAAATCACTGCACTGTTTTTAAGTTAAGTTTTTGGCAATAAAGCTTGTTGGATTTGTGGTGAAATTGTGTCAATTATGATTCTCAATCTCTTGAACAGTTCTATGTGCAATTGACGCCCACATCCATCTGCAGCAGAAAGATTTGTATTTAGAGGGAGCCTTTCCCATCCTTGGTGTAGAATAAAGGGTTAACGGTTATATTAATTAGACAACGATGTTAATGATGATGCAAGCATGGCATCGGGGGTCAGATGATCAAGAAGCTCCCGGACAGCAAGACACAGACCAGTCTGTGTCCCGAGACCAATGTACTTACCATGAGATCTTGGATGTAAATAGTTCTAAATAAATAATTTAAAGAAGGATTAATACTGACTACCTCCAAGTCACTCATAGAGTAAGTGAAATGTCATCACAATACATGGGACATCCCAAAGTGTTTTATAGTCAATAAATTTGCTTTGAAGTGGTGTCATGTGTTTTGTAGGCCAGCATAATAAGGCTCCAGAAACAGCAATGAGATAAATAAGCAGATTTTATTTTTGGTATTGTTCATGGAATAAACATTGGCGAGAACAATATGAGTGCTTCCCTGCTCTTCTTCAAATTATATCCATGAGATTGATTTTACCTGGATAGGCAGACAGGACCTTAGTTTAACATCTCTCCAGAAAGATGACACCTTCATCAATTGCATCTCCCTCAGTGCTATACTAAAGTGTCGGCCTGTAGATTATGTGGTCAAGTCTCTGGGGCCCGTGACCTTGAGATGGGAGTGCTACTACTGAAACAAGCTGACATTTTCTTTCAGAAATATCACCGAAACAAACATCAAATTGTAGAAATTCATTGGCAGTGTTGTGCATTGTTTTCCCCAGAAAACAAAGGAAGTCCGGAAAATGTAGTGACCCGTGGTCAATTTGCATGATGGAGCTCACCCTCCATCAGATTTACCACTTCACAATAGACCCTTTCCACTTTGTGCTGTGTAGAAGGAGAAGCAAAGGCAGATGTATTGATTCCCAGCTTGATCACAGTTCTACAACTAGGCAGGTTGGGTGTGGAGGCCAGAAAATGGAGCAGGAGAGTTCAGCATCAACATCTCCTGGGTCATATTTTGAGTACCGGTGATGTAAAGGAACTAATGGGTACAGAAAAGTTAATAAACTTTTCCCCCCAAACTCAGCAAACTGAATAGTAATTTGGAAAAAAGAAAATATTCAAATTACAGAAGAACAAAAATAAAATATTAAATAAGTAATAATAAATAAAATATTAAATAAATATAAAAACTCAAATCCGAATCTGAATGGCATGGATTTGGAGCAAATTAAGAATATCTAGAATCAGAAAGATGCTCAACTCACCCTAATTGTTTATAATTCAAAATCTGAGTGAAAGGTTTCATCACTTGTCAGGTTAGCCAGCTCTTTACGTTGCTTTATCAACGGATATCCTCAGCAGTGGTTTGGAAATGCCAAACATGAAAACAGAGATTACAATAACAAAATTATACAAGGCAAAAGCAAAAAGGGTCATAAAATCTAAGCTAGTAAATCTACATTAAATAGGGCAACATTTCCCAGAATTGAATTACAGAATCTCAGAATCTTTACACTGCAGAAGGAGGGTATTCACCCCATCGAGTCTACCCTGGCTCTCTGAAAGAGCATTTTATCTAGTCCCACGTCCCTGCCTTATCCCCATAACCTTGCACATTCTCTCTTTTCAGATAGGAATAGAATTCCCTTTTGAGTACCTTGATTGAACCTGCCTCCACCACCCTCTCAGAAGTTCATTCCAGACTCCAACTGCCCTCTGGATGAAAAAACTTTTCCTCAAATCAATTTTACTCCTTTGCCAATTATTTTGAATCTAAGCCCTCTCGTTCTTGATGTTATCTTGAGTAGGAACAGTTTCTCACTTTTTACCTCAGGATCTTGAATACCTCTATCAAGTCTCCTCTCAGCCATCTTTGCTCCAAGAAAAACAAAACCAACCTCTCCAATCTATCTGCATAACTACAGTTCTTTATCCCTGGAATCATTCTTCTGAATCTCCTCTGTACTCTCTCCAATGCCTTCACACCCTCCCTCAAGTATGGTGCCCAGAACTGAATGCACTAGTCCAGATGAGGCCGAACTAGTGTCTTATACAAGTTCAACATGACCTCCTTACTCTTGTACTCAGTGCCCCTATTAATAAAACCTAAGATACCAAATGCTTTATTAACTGCTCTCTCAACATGCCCTGCCTTCTTCAATGACTTATGCACATATACACTGACGTCCTCCTGTTCCTGTACCTCCTTTAGAGTTTCTCCCTTTAGTTTACGCTGTCTCTCCATATTCTTCCTGCCAAAATGAACCACCTCACATTTCTCTGCATTGAACTTCATCTGCCACTTGTCAGTCCACTCCACCAACATGTCCTTTTGAAGTCCAACACTATCCTCATCACAGTTGACAACGTTTCCAATCTTTGTATCATCCACAAATTTTGAAATCATGCCCTGAACACCACAGTCTAGGTCATTAGCATATATCAGGAAGTGCAAAGGTCCCAAAAATGACCCATGGGGATCTCCACTACAGACCTAATTACTCCAAAGAAATCATCAACCACATGTTTCGACAAGGGATTTCCAGTGGCATGAGTCTCTTCAGAGCCATAAAAGCTGCTGCAAAGTTAGATTCAGGCATGGCATACTGTAAGGTCAGGAGAGTTATTGCAGAACTATAGAGAACAGTGGGGGGAATGGGACTAATTGGATTGTTATTTCAAAGAACAGCCAAAGGCACAATGTGCTTACTGACCTCCTGCTGTACTGTAAAATTCTATGATTACTGGGGACTCAAAGTGGGAATAATTAGCTGTGTTCATCTTGAGAGTGCAAATTGCACAAAAGTAATTCTACATAATTTTTCTATTGGATAAAAGTCTGTCATTACTAATTGTCAAAGGTGTTGTATGATGTGTCCGCATGCTATTGTAATGTAAAGGTACTCGGCAGAGCAAAGATTAACTTGGGGCTGGAGGATAGCACCGCCCACAGTATGATGTATAGAGTCACATCGTAACAGTCTGAGAGAACAGTCTAGAAAGTACACTTTGGAATCAGCCTGCATGGAGGTAACAGCGCCATACATGACAGTCACCTGAGATCTGTAAATAGTTAAATATTAATAAAAAATGGTTCATGTTTATATATACAAGTCTCAAGATCCCATCGTTGAGACATGACCACGCACCATAATACAACATGGTAGCAGTGGTGGGATATCAGCACCATCAGCATAGTACAACACAGCTGGCAGCGGTGGTCACTTCTACAAGGTATCACATCAGAGATAGTACCATAATCTGACATGGGGATCTACGATGATTGGAATGGTGGCAGCTAAATGCATGAACCCAGAACAGCATCCCAATGTACGAAAAACTGAAAACATTGGAAACCTAACTGGAGAGATGCACACCTAAGAAGAAAACTTGAAGAAAAAGCTAAAGAAGCTTCACTGCAGACTTGGAAGTGAGGAATTCACCAGAGCGAGTGGAAGTCCATTACAGAAAATCACAAGAACCTGAGTGATATAGTTCATGAGATGGTGAGCAAAAATATAAAAAAGTAGCTGTACTTACGTTTTAGGGTAGGTGGCAGTCCCAAGGGCTCAGCATCCAGAGGGCAGCTGGAAGATGGCTGCAGTGAAAAAAAAGTTCAAAAGGCTGGCAGAGTTAAATAGAGAAGTCTGCAGAGCATAGTAAGAACAAAAGAAAAAACCTGCCAAATTTAAGAGAAAGGAAACCCTTTTCAGTTGGGTTCTTGTCTTCTTCCACAGTGTTAAATGCTGAATATTAGTTTTAAAGGCATTCTAAAATGAAAGGAAACAGCTTCAAACACTTCCATTTTAAAATAAGGAGAGCAGATTCAGACTTCCAGCCCAGTGCAACACAGGACGGTACTGAATGCTGAAACACTCTGTATCTGCGTTGATACATTTGTTGCAAAATACAGCAGCTGCAAAGATTTTCTTTCAAAGTTGGGTCAAAAATCTCCCCAGCAATGTCTCTAAAAAAAGACAGAGGGAAGCCAACTGTATTCTTGCAAAATGGCTTGGGTAAGAGTAGTGGTTACTGCACACACTGTCTTAAAGCAGTAACAACATTTAAAGCAGTAACTACAAAAGGAAAAACCAGCCATCAACAAAAAATTAGAAGAGCCAGATACATTTGTGTTATGGAGAGGGCTAAACAGACCCAAAAGTTGAGTCTTGGAGAAGACAACTTTTAGTTTACAGAAGAACTACAAGATTAAGTAAGGAATCAGAAGAAGTACACATTGTTAAGTTTTTATTCATTTTTAGTTCATTTTCTGGTGAAGTACTCCACAGCCAACGTAGAAATCATTACTCAACAATAGTTGATGAGATATTAACTGGCTTTGACAGATATTTTAAACTTCAAGTTGTGGAGAACACAGGACCTAGAAGAAAGTCTAGCACACTCCCAATAATGTGATGAGGACAACAAGAAAACCCAGAGAGAGGACAACTCCCAATAAAGTGCAAAGGGCAACAAAAGGCCCCAAGGAATGGGAACAAAAGACCCCAGAGGGAGGGCAACAAAAGACTCCAGAGTGAGGGTGACAGAAAACCCCAGAGGGAGGGAGACAAAAGGCCTCACAGTGAAGCAGACAGATAGCAGTGCGGAGTGAGCAGATGGCTCTGAATGAAGAGGAACTAACAGAGGTAACAGAAGAAGCAAAATGTGCAAAAAATAAATGAATCTGTTCTACAATAAAATGTTTGCATCAGAGCTGAACTGGAAGATTTGAAGCACAAGATTGAAGCTGAGTATATACCTTTTAAAACGCACGATAAACTGAAGTCTTCAGTGGACCAAGCTCTTCAAGATCTGAATAAGCTAATTTCAGAGATGACACAAAGGTATCGGGGGAGATAACAACTCTTAATTACACAGTTGGCAAATCAAAGCAGAAGTTCGCAGATGTACAGCCAGGCAAAAGAGCAGGCAGAAAAAGCATGCAAAGAGGTTGCAACCCTGAAAGACTCCTTGAAGAATATAGCTATGGAAAAGACATGAGGAGCTACAGAGGATGTTGAGTATTACTTCAGAAAAAGCTGAGTTAGAACTATTAGTAGCAATGAAACAATGCACTGAAGCCCAGAGTGAGTTGGCAAGAGATCAACAAGAAAATGAACAGTTGAAAGAACAATTGTTTACCCTTCAAGGTCAGATGCAAAAGGAATACATAACCATTCAACAACTTGAAGAAATGAAGACTGTCTTAATTGAAGACTGCAGGTTGGAAGCACCACAGAAGGAACTCAAGGAGACTATGCTGAATTACAGGAAAACTCAAGATGAAGCAAGCAAGCTTTGCAAAGAAAAGGAAAGACCTTCATATGTTACAAGAGTCCCTCAGGTCAAAGTTTATTCCTCTGGAAAATTATGAAGAGAAGCAAAATGAATTTAATGTCACTCTGAACAAAATGAAGAACCAGTTGGCAGAGAAGACACAGCAATGTTCAATATTCCAGGAGGAAGCTGAAAGCTACAAGAAACAGACTGACGAGCTGAATAAGCATCTAAATGGAAAAGAAGAGGCACTGAAAGGCAAAGCCATAGAACTTTCCAAAATGCGGGCAGATAACAAAGCCATGAGTAGTACAATTACAGAACTGAAACAATTTAAGACTTCACCTGAGACAAACCTGGCCAACAGTGAAAACAAACTGAAGCACAAGAACAAAGTTATGCTGCAGACAAAGAAAGATAAGACAGAACTAAGATCAGAAAATGTAAACCTGACACTGAAGCACAAGGCACTAGAAGGAAAAGCTGAGCTAAATGAAAAGACTCTTAAGCTTGCAAAACGGTTTAAAAATAAAACAGCAAAACAAATGCTTGGCTGAAATTGTGAAACAAGTGGAAACGAGGGTTCCATTTGCGAAACATATACAGCCAGCAAGAACACTGCGGAAAAAGAAAATTTGAGTCCACCCTAGGAATGAATGGAGTGTCCATTCCATTCAGAAGGAACAGGACAAACTCACAGTGTCCGATAAAATCAGATGAGTTGTTAATATAGAGAAACGCAACTCAAAGGAGCGCAAAAGGTGAATCAAATAGAGATAACCAAGTACCAGAAACACAGAATGCCTCTACCATTCCTCCAAACATGACAGAACGAGATGTGGAAGAATGTCAAGCCTCAAGACTGTCTGAATTTATAAAGTCAGAGACTGGACATGGCGGAGCAGGGATAGCAAGTAAAGATTGTATTACAAATAGTTATACTCAGTTGAAAAGGAAAGTTTTCTTTGGAGAAGAAAGGGGGATGTTGTATGATGTGCCTGCATGCTTGGCAGAGCAATGGTCAATGTGGAACTGGAGAATAGCACCACCCACAAAATGATGTATAGAGTCACATAGTAACAGTCTAGAAAGAGCACTCTGGAACCAGCCTGCATGGAGGTAACAGCACCATGCATGACAGTAACCTGGGTTCGGTAAATAGTTAAAGAATAACAATAAAAAGTTGATGATTAAATATACAACTCTCAAGATTTCATCTTTGAGACATAATACACCATTGTGCACCATAATACAACAAAGGGGGTTCCACTAGGTTGGTGCCAGTGATTGACAAGTTAAGTGCTCTCCAGTAAATGCATTAGTGTTTCTTTGGGATTTAGAAAACACATTATACGGAGTTGGCATCTACCCAATAGTTATGATAAAGACCTACCTGCAGGAATATTGGAAAAACTAGCAATCTCTAGTGTACTGCCTTGTGAACAACTTTGGTTAGAAGTCAGAACTGCACTACATTGCCTAGCTGAACACAGCCGGTGACTTGTATAGTGTATTTTTCAAAGTTAGTAAAGATGATGAGAGGGAGGAGTAGGATTCTGTTTCGATGCATGCATGCCATTGGTATTCCAGGACCTAAGTTAAATTTCACTCTTGTGAGTAATGTGTAAGACAAGTTATGGCTTTATCTAAGATTGCAAATCATCACAGGTCCCAGGAGAAACCAACTTACACTGGCTTCGTTGATTTTTATAAGGTTTTTACATCTGGTGCATTTTGTGATTCACATGATGCTGGAAGCTTTGATGCTAAATCTTGGGTTTGTGGCTAAATCTTGGGTTTTATCCAGAATGTGTATTAATTGGAAAATATAGAGGATAGTTATCCGAGTGGTTGATTTGTATTTGTACCTGGGGATTCTGGTGGATGCTGCCATCAACGGCACACAGTCCTTTTGAATCACACTGAGAAGGGATTAAAAAGTGTTCTGGTCTTTCTCGTCTTTCTTCAATGACAGAAACGTTCCAACAGAAGTTAAAACAATGGTATACAACTGATTTCCAGCTCATATTCTCCTCCTTCATGGCCGTGTTCTTCCAAGCAGGCAACAGAAGGATTTCCTCTGATCCCGAGTCTCCAACATAAAGCAATCTGTGAATTGATTTAGCAGCAGAAAGGACAAGCGTCTGCAGGAAGAGAGGATTCTAGACTATCCCAACCTTTCACTGAGGACTCTGCAAAGGGAGAGCTGGTCAGGGCAGGTGCACCTCTTTGCTAAATCCCCTCACATGAGCACCTGTATAATGCAGTTGCTGACGATTTAGCTTGCTATGAAGCACAGTATTGGATATCTTGCTTATTAAGGCATGACATAAATTACTTTGAGTAGGTTCTTCCCCACAGCGAAGGCAGGTGCCTGTCATATTATTGATGAGGAAACTGAGATTAGGGACAACAACTGTGAGGCAAAAAAATATTTGATCATGCTTGCTTGTATCCAGGGCTCAAAGGAAAAAAAAAGACTTTTGTTTATGTAGCATCTTTCACAACCTGCAGGCATCCCAAAGTACTTTACAGCCAATTAAGTGCTTTTGAAGTGTCATCACTGTTGTAATATGATTGGGTTATGCTGTGGTCTGGACACTTTGTGAAGGATTATGCCGCTTATCATGCTGCTTGTGAGGAACTCCATTTATCTGCTGCGAGAAGCTCATAACAACCAATGAGTGATGAGAAAGAGACAGACACAGAGACATTTTTGTGGGTAAAAATGGCTCAAGATGCTTCTCAATGGAAATTGTGAACTATAAGTCAATGCCCTATGCAGGCTTTGTGACCAGAATCAGACAGGCATGTAGGTAATTGACAGCATTGCTAATAACTAAGCAGATATGCTGACTCATTAATTCATTAAACTATCACTAGGAATTGGATTCTTCCCTCAGCTCTAGAATACCCTGAAAACCAATTTACTAATGAATAGAGTCTTAGCTGCATACACAGCGGAAGTTTATATTCTGTATTGTATCCTGAATGGTTTTGGCTTGTTAAACTCCACAACTGAGATCCCTGAACTTTAGCTCTCCCAACATACACCCAGGGCAGAACTTATAGCTCGGCAGGTGGCGCGTGCCTGACACAATTGGATCCGAAATCGCGTGAGATGACTTCAGGTGAGTATCCTGATGTCATCCCACACTTGCACGATATTGAGGTTGGCGGGTGTGTGCAAAAGTCAGAAGTAGTAATTATGGCTGTAATAATTATGGTTTTATTTAGTGTGTAATGTACCTTTAACAATAATACTTGTTAAGGAAAGATCACAAGATCTATAGTAACCAATAGGAGAGTAGTGTGGGCTACCTCAGCAGTGAGTGTAGAGCTAGAGTTGGGGTTGAAAGCACATGTGTAGTTGCTGCTGAGTATATTGTAAATAAACTTAATGTTTCCACACAAGACGTTTCTGCAGATCAACTCTACCACTAATAGTACAACTCAGCCACCCTACAACAAACTGGAAACGAGGATAAAACAGGACTTACCAGAAGAAGTCATGTTAAAAAGAAACCGGTATTGTACCTCGCCCAGTGACTGTAAGTGTCAAGCTCCGTTAGAATTGAAGAAGTTTCCCTCTCTCAAAATGCCACAATTTTGAAGAATTGATCCTTTTGAACCAGCCGCAGACGATTGGTCTCAATACATGGAACACTTCATGTTCTTTTTTCAAGCGAATAAGATTATGGGGTAAGAGGAGAGGTGAGCAATCGTCTTGAGTACTTGTGAGAGCAAAACCTACAGTCTGATTCAAAGTTTGATGGCACCCCGTGCCCCAGATTCGAAGAATTTCAATGAACTGGTGGACCTCGTGGAGTGTCACTTTCAACCCAAGTCCTCAGTCACGATGCAGAGGTTCTGGTTTAATTCATGAAATAGAGCCCCGGGTGAGACAATTGCATGGTACATGGCAAATCTGAAGCAGCTAATGGAACATTGTGAGTTTGGTATGACTCTGAGATCATTTAGTGTGTGGTGTGAGAGAGGACTCTATTCAGAAAAGGCTATTGTCTGAAGTGAATCTGGATTTCAACAAGGCGCCAGAGATAGCGTTGGCCATGGAAAGCAGTGTAAGAGATTCACAAGCAATACAGGGTGTGCAAAATGGCGCCATCCTCCATATTGGGTGGGATACCTCAGCCGAAAGTGGCACGAGAAGGCAAGATTCTGCCAAGAAGCGGGAAACAGTCCCTGCTAGCTGAAGAATAAAGAAAAACTTAGCAGAGAAATCGAAGAATAATTTTAATAGAGGTGGAAACAATCAGTCTTCTAGCGATTGGCAATTAATTTAAAAAATTGAATGCTACTATTGTCACAAAAAGGGACATATGATACGGCAGTGTAAGGAAAGATTCAAGCAGGCTTGTAAACAAAAGAAGAAGCCCAATGAAACCTACAATGTACAAGAGCCTGAAACAACAAATTCTGACATTTACTCGTTGTTTAATCTGAAAGTTGGAAAGACAGAACCAATCTTTGTCACGGTGAAATTAAATAGCAAACCTGTTAAAATGGAAGTAGACATGGGAGCTTCCATTACAGTAATTGGGGAACATACCTTCAAATATTTGAATAATGGTGAACATCAATTAAGTTTAGAAGCAACAGCTGCCAAGCTAAAAACATATACGGGTGAAGACATTCAAGTAAAAGGCATAAGCAGAGTAACTGTCCATTATGGAAGCCGACTGGCAAAGCTACCCTTGATGGTGGTAGCAGGTGAAGGGCCAAGCCTCCTGGGATGAAATTGGTTAAAGGAGATTAAGTTAGAATGGGCTGAAATTTTCCAGTTGAGAGCAAGTGGGCTACCAGAGCTACTTAGAAAGTACGCCACCGTCTTCAAGGATGAACTGGGGAAAATCCAGGGCCTGCTAGCCATGATTCATGTGGATCTTGAAGCAACCCCTTGCTTCATGAATGTGAGACCTATGGCATATACCCTGCGAGAAATAGTCAACATTGAATTGAACGGATCAGAGAAACTGGGCATTACGCAACCTATTCAGTTCTCAGAATGGGTAGCACCCATAGTCCCCATCCTTAAACCCAACCAAAGCGTCCAAATTTGTGGAGACTATAAACCGATGGTTAATAAAGTAGCTAAGGTAGACAGGCAGCCCATTCCAAAAATCGAAGACCTGTATGCCAAGCTGGCAGGAGAGACAATGTACACAAAGCTTGACATGAGTTATGTTTATCAATAACGAGAGTTGGATAATGCCTCCCGGGAATTTGTCACAATTAATATCCACAGAAGGTTGTTCCAATATACACAATTGCTTTTTGGTGTCTCCTCCGCTTGTGCCATCTTTCAGAGGACAATGGAAAGCTTACTGCAGGGACTGCCCCAGGTTGTAGTCCATTTAGACAATGTATTGGTGACAGGATTCACTGAAAAAAGAGCATTTGGTAAACTTAAAATGTTTCTAGCAAGCTGGAGCGTGTTTAAAAAAAGAAAAATGCATGTTCCAAGCATGGGAGGTAATCTATTTGAGTCACCGGGTAGATTCACAGGGCCTCTACCCAGTTGAGGAGAAAGTGAGAGGCATAGAGAATGCCTCAGAGCTCAAATCATTCCAAGGAATGATCAACTATTATGGGCTATTCTTACCCAATTTGTCCACAGTGCTAGCCTCCCTGTATTCTCTACTCAAAAAGAACCAACATTGGTCTTGGGAGGCACCCCAGAAAGAAGCTTTCATAAAGGTGAAACAATTGTTGCACTCATCCAATTTATTAGTGCTTTATGACCAGACAAAATAATCGGTGCTGACATGTGGTGCATCTCCCTACAGAGTGGGAGCAGTGCTCTCTCATCGGATGGATGACGCCACAGAATGGCCAACAGGTTGCGTATCAAGGACACTCACCACAGCAGATGGAGAAAGAAGGCCTGTCCATCATCTTTGGTGTCAAAAAAATTTCACCAGTACGTGTACGTACCGTGTACGGCCGTCATTTTACAATCGTTTCAGAGTACAAACCATTGCTGGGATTGTTTAGTGAGGACAAGGCTGTACCACCCATAGCCTCAACAAGAATACAACGATGGGCTTTAATTCTGGCAGCATACGAATACACTTTCGTACATAGGCCTCGTAATTAAATCACAAATGCCGATGCCCTTAGTCGTTTGCCTTTACAAGAAAATGATGAGCACGTCCTAGTTCCACAGGAACTTGTTTTACTGTTAAATTTCTTAGATTCCCCGCTGGTATGAGCTCGAAAGATCAGAGACTGGACAAGCCGGGACCCAGTCCTATCTCAAGTACGAGAACAAGTGCTACATGTTTGATCACAGGATCACGAAATGAAACTGTACTTCAACAGAAGACATGAAATAACCAGCCAAGATGGCATCTTATTGTGGAGGAGCATGAGTGATAGTTCCACCAAGGGAAGGGAGCCACTTTTAATTGAACTACACAGTGTCCATCCAGGAATTTCCTGAATGAAGACCATAGCATGCAGCTATTTATGGTGGCCAGGGATGGATGGCAAAATAGAGAGCTTAGTGAAGCGCTGTGTGTAATATCAGCAACTGCAAAATTTGCCATTGACAGCTACATTACACCCATGGGAGTGGCCAGGAAGACCCTGGGTGTGGTTACACATTGACTACGTTGGACCTTTCCTGGGAACAATGTTTCTGCTCATTGTTGATGCCCATTCAAAATGGTTAGATGTATATGAGGTAAAGTCACCAACTTCGGATGCTACAATTGAGAAACTACGTCAGAGTTTTGCCATTTACGGACTACCAGAAGTAGTCATTTCTGATAACAGCATGGCATTTACGAGTGCTGAGTTTCAACGGTTTATCAGCCTCAACGGTATCACTCGTGAAAAATGCACCGTACCACCCTTCCTCAAACGGACTGGCCAAAAGAGCGGTTCAAATATTCAAGGCAGGCATGAAAAAGCTGACTGGTGATTCCTTGGCAACCAAGCTAGCACACTTTCGTTTTCATTACAGGACTACCCCTCACACAACAACAGGTGTCACACCTGCGGAGTTACTGTTGAAACGCTGTCTCGTGACGAGATCGAGCTTAATAATGCTGAATTTAGAGGGGAAGGTGGAAAGGAGTCAGGGAAGCCAGAAAACTGGATACGACTGGCATAGTCATGAGAGGAAATTTACTGTGGGAGAGCCGGTATACATGAAAAACTTTGGGGAAGGACCAAAGTGATTACCAGGTGAAATAAGTGTGGTGGCTGGACCTCTATCTTACCATGTGGAGAGGGAAGTACGGATCATCCATAAACATGTGGACCGTTTAAGGAAGAGAGAGACAAATCACCAAGATTTGGTTCCACCTGTGATCATGACTGGGTCTGCATTTCCTGTTGAGGATACTCAATCCAGGACTAACATGTCTGATGATTCTGTAAGTGTTGAGGATACAGAACTGCAAGAGCCCACTAAAGCACCTGATGTTCAGGCAACTCTGGAAAAGGAGGTTCCTGAAGAAGAATCTGAAGCTGTGGAGCTGCGACATTCCGTACGTACCAGGAAACCACCTGAAAGACTGGACCTGTAAATTCCTTACCCAGTGTAAATATTAAGTTGTCTTGAAAAATGTGTACTTGTAAATATAATATGTGTAGCCGAGTTAAAGGGGGAGGAATGTAGTAATTATGGTTTTATTTAGTGTGCAATGTACCTTTAAGAATAATACTTGTTAAGGAAGATCACATGATCTGTAGTAACCAATAGGTGAGAAGCACAGGCTACCTCAGCAGCCAGTGTAGAGTTAGAGGTGGAGTTGAAAGTACATGTGTAGTTGCTGCTGAGTATATTGTAAATAAACAATGTTTCTACCCAAGAAGTGTCTGCAAATCAACTCTATCACTAACAGTACAACTCGGCCACCCTACAACAGAGGCCAATTAAGATAACTAAAGGTGCGATTGTCTCCGATTTTTCATGGTCCGTCCAACCATACGGTTGGTGGACTAACGAATAGGCCAGGCAAACTTTGCATTTTTCATCCTCATCCAAGGGCAGGATGAGGTTTCTGTTAATAAATGAAAAATAAAAATCTATGGACAGCGTTTTTATCATATATATGTTCAGGTGACTGATTATGATGCTTACACATTTTTTTTCCTGATTTTAAAAACATTATTTAATGCTTTTCAGGTCTTCAGTTCCCTGAAGGAGCTCTCTGCCTTCAGGGAGCTTTCTGTCAGCGTTCGCCCGTGCCCACACTGACGTCAGCACCTGCCCTCCTCCTGCCCACAACCTGGCAGTGTTGAGCTTCTCAGCGTGCGCGCTTCACCCTGGCTGGCCGTTAATTGCCCAGCCGGCATGAAATCGCGGTCGGGGGCTGATCGTGGTTGGCGGTCCATTCCCCAGCTGATCCCGAACCTGTCGATTGTGCCCACCCACCAACCTAACAACTCTGCCCCTAAACTTTCTGGACTTATGTTAAAGAAATACTTGCATTTATACACCATCTTTCATGAGCATATGATGTCCCCAAAGTATCTTCCAGACAACAACGTCCTTGTTGTCATGACAGTGGACCATAGCCTGAATTACTTGCGGGTATATTGAACTTTTTAAAGGAAGACATTTTTTTTAAAAAAAGGACATACAAACAAAAGCTGGCTGAGACTGTAAAGTAACCACTTGCTAGAAAATTCATATGGGATTACACTTGACCAACTAGTTCAGAGAACAGAATGTCACAGCTAAAAAGGTGTCAAGACCTACTTCAGACAGAGGCACTTCAAAGGAAAAGATGCAATGCAAAAACTGAACTGTAATCTCCTGTGATTGCAAAGATAATCAAGGCTGATTCACATCTCAGCAGAAACCATCACTCGTGAGTTATATCCCAGACTGTGGACATGATGTGAGTTGAAAGAAAGCAATTTCTGGGTGAAAGACATGTTTGTTTTTCCATTCCGGGAATACACAAGGAAAGGAGCTAAAAAGCCAACTGCAACCTTGGTCTCTGTACGTTAGTTTTGGTTTCCCAGGCCTGATGTGCGAGGGTGTGCTTTGAAAGTGACAGCTGAAGAACATCAACTAGTCATCCCTGCATTTGAAGTTAAAAAGTCCTCTTGTTCTGATTGCTGGAAGCAAGTCACAAGTAAGCAAAGCCACAGACTAAAATGAAGCAGGCAACTCCTTTCAGCTAACCTGCAGAACCAAGAATCTCCAAACCAACTGCTCAACTGCCAAAGTTAGCTCTACCAGAATCATCCAACTTAACGGATGTAATGTTTCACCATCTACTCCTCACAGACAAACCAAAGACTGATTCATATATCTTTTTAACTTTTATTTTTGGACTTAATTTCTCATTTCTAATCTGTGTGTATGTGTGTTTTTATTATTTTCTCTTGTGTTAAGTAATTAATAAACCCACTCTTTCTTTGGCTCAAGAAAGCCTGCTTAAATTGGCTCCTTCAAAAACATAAGTACATTTGGGCTGGGAAAAGGTGTCCTCAAGGGAAGGGATCTTTTTAAAATTAACCTTGTTGCGACCAACCAAAGGGGGTTGAATAAAGACGAGGAGCCAGTTCATCCCTCCTCACCTGGGAGCATATTAATTTGGGGTACCTCGTCCGGGATCATAACAAATTGGGGGAACCTCGACCGAGGACTGGTTGTAACATTGTGAAAGGTAGTCACTGTTGTAAAGTAAGAAACACAGCACCAATTTATGCACAGCAAGCACCCACAAACAACAATTTAATAATTATCAGATAATCTGTCTTTGTGATACCGATTGAGGGATAAGTATTTGCCAGGACAGTGTGGATAACTCCTTTGTTCTTCTTCGAAACCATGGGATGTTTTGTGTTCTCCTGAGAAAGCAAGCATGGCTTTAGTTTATCATCTCATCTGAAAGGCAGCACCTCCAAAGAGGCAACACTCCCTCAGTACAGCACTTGAGTGCCAACATTGAATTTTGTGCTCAAGCCCTGAGTGAGACTTGAACCCACAACCTTTTGACATAGAGGGGGGAACACTATCAACTGAGCCACAGTTGGCACTTTAGCAGAGTATGTCCTTTTGGAAGAGAGTGTGCAATGCATTGGTTAAACAAAAGCTTTCCAAGCGTAGATTTATCAGTGAATTGGTTCCCAGATTCTTAAACATGAGTTTCATTGCATTAGACACGTGACTGACCAAAAGAAAACTCTGCTTCTGGCCCCTCTTGTTAATGTTACTTTGTACCAGGTACCTGGAGGCACAAGGGAACACCCTAACAATGAGAATCTTCCTGATTTATCCTCTTTCTTCATTCCCTCCCACCTAGATGGCGCAGCTTCAAATTTGTGTCTCTCCGTAGCAGTGTCATGGAGGTCAGGAGCTGCAATGAATTAGGAGATTACAACCATGGCCTCATATGGCCCTATATATTGCTATCCCAATGTTCAGCATTACTGCAACATTCAGTCCATCAATCTCTGCTGTTTACATTTTTTAGAAACCTATGTGCAACCTAAAGCTGTGGTTTTCTTCCCGAATATTTGATTCAGCCTATTAAAGTTCTACACAAACCTCAACTGTTATTACTACTGCACATAAATGAATTCCTTTCATTGCAATCCTGTCAATGCAGACCTGGGAAGTTTACTCTTTGATTATGCTGTGTACCATTTATGCACAAAGTAATCTGCATGTTTTCTAACTTATCATTTTGGTGAAGACAAAGGCAAGCAAAATAATAACTGTAGTGTTGTAAATGAATGTCAATTATTTTTGTATGTGAAGAATGTTTGGATAAAATGTTTGAGGGGGAGACATTTCAAGCCAGAATGATTCCTTCTTAAATGGGTCTCAAATCTCAGTATCATTTGAAAGCAGAAGGAGAGACTAAGTACTGTTATCTATTTGAGTTTTGCCTACCAAATTAACAAAGAAAATTACAGTAATTGTGAGTAATGATGATTGACGAAACCAGATTTTCTGCATCTCCCACATTAAGGCAGCTTTAATGTGTATAGAAAACCTTTAATTTACTATTAGAACCGCAGAGGCTTACAACACAGGCCATTCAGCCCATCATATCTATGCTGGCTCTTTGCTAAAACAATTGAAATCTAATCCCACTGCCATGCTCTTTCCTCATAGCCTTGCATTTTTCTCTCAGAATCACAATTTCACAGAACCTTTACAGTGCAGAAGGAGGCCATTCAGCCCAATGAGTCTGCACTGGCTCTGTGAAAGAGCATTCTACCTAGTCCCACTTCCCTGCCTTATCCCTGTAACCTTGCACATTCTTTCTTTTCAGATAGCAATCCAATTCATTTTTGAATACCTCAAGTGAACCTGCCTCCACCACCCTCTCAGGAAGTTCATTCCAGATTCCAACCGTCCTCTTTAGATAGTTATCCAATTTCTGTTTCAAGTATTTATCCAACTTCCCCTTAAAAAATGCACAAAGGTCGCTGCTCCAACCATTCACCAGGGCTTCAACAGCCCATTTTGTAAGCTAGTGTCTTCTAACATCTCTCTTTAGGGTCTTAGTGATAACTTTCTCAATTGATGATCTCTTGCTACTGATTCCCCAATCACAGAACATCTTTCCAAATTCACTCATCAAAAATGCTTCTTAATTTTAAAAGCTTTTATTAAACCTGCTCTTATCCTTCTTTATTCTACAGAAATATAGTCCCAGAATCTCTTGCCTCTCCCATCAACGGCATGATCTTGATAAATTGACACTTCATGGCTTCCCTTTCTATAATGGAGCACCCAAAACAGCAGTATTCATGATAAACCTCTATGCAGCAGCAATGCTACAAGAAGGGAACTTTTTGCATTTAATTTACTGTTTTCTGTACTGGCATGTCATTTACGTAGGTTTCTTTAATTCAATTTTTTTCACAAGCATACCATCATTATAAAAGTAACATCTTTGATCCCATTGTGCATGTCAAAACACATTAGTGTAACACAATATACAACACAGGTACAGTGGGGCTATTGTTCCAATACCTTTATATCTGAAGATATAATAGTTGAACTGTGATAAGAAGATAACTAGAATATTACATAATAAGAAGATATCAATGGTTATGTGTTGCAAGCAAAAACCTTCTGACTATATTTATTACTTTACAATGAAGATGAACGCTGGAATTTTCGGGGCCCTTTGGGGATTGGCTGTGAGGAGGGAGGACTGGCAGTGATGGGAGAAGGCATTGGGAAGGGAGTCCGGTATCTTCCTGATACCATGCCAAATTGCCAGTGGCAAGAATAATGGTGATTTGGATGTCCACTGGGAAGCCAACTGAGCCACTTAAGTGGCCAATTAAGAGCCACTTCCCACCCCTGTGGGCACTTTTCCTGCATCAGGAGAACCCACTGCCATATGGGCAGTCTGCGGGTGAAACCTGGGGGCCTCCCAGTGTGCTCAGTGGGGGCTCCCTCCTTTCTGGGCATTCCATGGCCCATTGAGGGGCCCAGCCTGGTGGCAGTGGCCACCCTCGTGGCAGCAGTGCCACCTGTACTTCACAACCCAGGGCCACCTGCCCCCAATTATGCGGGCTCCATGGTTCCGGCTGCCCTCAAACCTGCTTCAGTGTTCTTCAAGGGCACCCGGCAATTGAGGTGCCCTCTCCCCGGAGCTGCAGCCTCAGCAATGGCCACCACTGATGGTGGTGCTGCTGAGGCAACAGAGCTGCTAGTCCTCCATAATTGGATGGCAGTCCTGAGGATGGTATGTTCATTGGTCCCCCAGGAAATATGCTGCCCTGGGTCCCACCACCCGCTGAAATGTGGTCACCTCCCAGTCTTGGCCCTGGCAACAATCAACAAAATTCAGCCCATAGCTTTTTTAATGAAAATCTTTAGTGTATGCAGTTTATAAGACATAAGTATGTAAAGGCACTAAATCTTACGGGAAAACAGTTCTACAATACCTGCCTGCTCCATCCCAAATAGCCACCCCGGTGTGACTGTTGAAAGTGCCGGTAAGACAACCCAGTGAGTTTGAAGATTCAGGGAACTCTCCTTCATTCACAGCCTCAACAGTGAGCCTATCAGCAGCAAATATGGGAGAGAAACAGGCTGTGATTGGAGGAGCAGTGAACACAGGCAACTGGAAGTATGCGGAGATAGAGAGACTCTGAAGTACACGGGGCCTCAGGTCGCCACACTTTCCTCTGGCTCCAGACGCTTTTACCCGGTTCTTGTTGCTTTGGCCCAGCTCCCAGCTGCTTTCCACCATTTCTCGCCGCGTTCCCGGGTTCTCCCCGATTTCCACCAGTTCTCCCCCCGCCACCGGTTCTCCCTGCGCTCCCATGATTCTCCCCACGTCCCCCCACTTTACCCTGGTTCTCCCCACATCTGCCCGGTTGTCTCCACTTTCCCCAACCCTCCCTGCTTTCCTCCGGCTCCCGCCTCAATCCCCCAGCTCTCCCCATGTTCCCCTGGCTCTCGGCCCTCCGGTTGGCAAATGGTTAGCAAAGCACTGCTGAATTATAAAAGATAGGCTCTGAGAGCTAAACTCATATGGTTACAGAGCAGAGTGCTGCATGTAGTGACTACTTACAGAAGCTCCATTTACATTAATATGCACTGCATGCTCATTTACCCTTCATTTGACATTGTCCTTGGGTAGTTCTATTTGATTTTAAATTAAATTGAAACTGTATAAATACACAAGTTGGCTATACAAGTGAAAAGGAAATTCCACGCCGCTACTTAATCTACAGAACATTCCTCCAATTTCTCAGCACAAAGTTATTCTTGTGAATTCACCAACACAGTTAAGACCACTGTATAAAGTTAGTAATTCCCAAGCACTGAAAGCTCACTGTGGCAAAATGGATGTCAGAACGTTGTCACTTGATCATGATGTTTCACTCCTCGGTGATGGCTGAAATTACTTTCTGCAAAGGAAGTAGATTTATAGTATGCTGGTGTCTATTGTGCTGAATCTGTTCCATTGAAGCGCTGGGAGGAATCTGTCAACTGTGCACGTGCGAGATTCCTATTTGCAACTTTCCCAGTCTTGCTACAGACATCTCTCTGTGAATTACAAAGAAATGACAAGTTGCAGCACAACAGCAGTATGAGCTGGTCCATACTCACCACAACCAGCTGGTGAAAACAAGTTCTCTTGCACTTTGTCCTAAATTTTTCAGATTTCACCTTTTATCTATGTCCTCTCATTCCAGAACACTCAACCACTGGGAAAACAATTCTCTCTACTCTGTCAGAACCTTCCATAATATTAAACATTTCTCGTTTCAAATCAACCTCTGCTGTTCTAACTAAAAGAAAGGTCCCTGCTTTTTAATGCCTTTGGTATTTTTAAAATCTACTCCTACTAGGCAGGACCTAGTGAATCTATAACAAAAACAGAATTACCTGGAAAAACTCAGCAGGTCTGACAGCATCGGTGGAGAAGAAATCAGTTAACGTTTCGAGTCCTCACGACCCTTCGGCAGAGGACTCGAAACGTTAACTGATTTCTTCTCCACCGATGCTGCCAGACCTGCTGAGTTTTTCCAGGTAATTCTGTTTTTGTTTTGGATTTCCAGCATCCGCAGTAGCTTTTAGCTTTTTGTTTTTACCTAGTGAATCTATGTTGTATCCACTTTATTGCTTCCATCGTTCCTATAACGTGGAGCCCAAAACTATGTACCATACTCAACTGAAGTCTTATTAAAGTTTTATGTAGATTCAGCATTACATCCTTTTTATTCCATTCCTTTTACCATAAAATCTAGACTCCATTGGCCTCTTTTAAATGCCTGACCAACTTGAGATGCTGCTTTTAATACCTTGCTTATTGTAGCATTCCCCCTTGGAATAAGGGGGGAAACTCTTCACTGGTTGGAGTCATACCTAGGACGAAGGAAGTTGCCTGTGGAGGCTAATTATGTCAGTCCCAGGATATCACTGCAGGAGTGCCTGGTAGTGTCCAGTCTGAGAGAATCTAACCATCTCCCCTTGACATTCAATGGCATTACCATCGCCTAACCCCCCTCTATCAACACCCTGGGGGTCACCATTGACCAGAAACTGAACTAGGCCAGCCATATAAATATTGTGGCTACAAGAGCAGGTCAGAGACTTGGAGTTCTGCAGAGAGTGATCACCTCCTGACTCCCCAAAGCCTGTCCACCATCTACAAGGCACGTGTCATGAGCGTGGTGGCATGCTCTTGGATGAGTGCGGCTCAAAAAGCTCAACACCTTCCAGGAGAAAGCAGCCTGCTTGATTGGAACCCCATCCATTTACTTAAACATTCACTCCCTCCACCACCAATATGCACAGTAGCAGCAGTTACATACCAGCTACAAGGTGCATTCAGAGTGATATGTTGTATAAGTGCTGGTTCTGTGAATTACTGCTGTGCTTGCCATTTTGGGAAGTTAATGGCCTTTCCAGATTGGAACTTTGTCCTTCCCTGATTTCAAAACAGCAGTTGTGATTGAGAACACTGAGACATACAATTGCCACGTTCCTATTTGACAATATTGAGTAAGAAGTTGTGCATTTGGGGCAGAATTTTCTCAGGCTGTACGTTTGGAGGTGAACAGGATAGGAAGGTTTTGGAAAAGGACATTGGAGCATGATCCCAAAGAGATCCCCGTTCCTCTTGCAGCTTTCCCAGATGTGAATTGCCGGCGAAAGAGGGAACAGGTTGGGTGGGAAAACAATTAAGGGAGTTTGAAAGGCAATTAAGAGCTTTTTAAGCATGAGTCCCCTCTTTCCCAACATCCCATAGTTACACGCCATGTCTGCAACATGGCAGGTGAGAGAAGTCGGGTGCGCAGCTGGAAGTCATTGCAGAGTGAAGCTGCCACATGAACAGCGTAATCCAGCAAACCAGTGGTCAGCTGCAGTGGCTTGCACTTTTGGGAGCAACTTTGTTTGGAGTGCTTTGGATACCTCTGAGGGTGATCTCACCTTGTTGACTGTGAGACTTTCCTCTTACACATGGTTGACATATTTGGGAATTGACTGGACCTCCGAGGATGCGGTGCAGCTTCCTGTGGTTCACCAGCCCCAGCGAAAGGGACAGAAACTCCAGCAGCAGGAGCAGCAGCTGCTTCCTGCTCCACAACCACACACTGCTGGATGGAACAGAGGGGATGAACACAGGACTGCACCTCAAAGGAGGCGGTGATACCTTTATCTCAGGGTGGGCCAAGGGTCCGCTTCCTCGACCTCTGAAGTCCCTGATTCTCACGGTAGATGGTCGCAGACATCCATGGGAAGAAGACCTCCAGCCCAAGTGAAGCAGGTGGCCACCCATTGCCCTTGGCTGTGAAGGTGACCACAGCCTTCAATTTCTTTGCATTCGAATTCTCCTACAGTTCAGCTGCTGCCGTATGTATGATCTTGCAACCTGCAACCCACAACAAAGCCCACAACTCCAGGACAAAGCAGCCCGCTCGATTGGCACCACACCGACAAACATTCACTCCCTCCACCACCGACGCACAGAGGCAGCAGTGTGTACCATCTACAAGATGCACGGCAGGAATTGACCAAGGCTCCTTCAACAGCACCTTCCAAACCCATGACCATTACCATCTAGAAGGACAAGGGCAGCAGATAGATGGGAACACCACCACCTGGAAGTTCCCCTCCAAGTCACTCACCATCCTGACTTGGAAATATATCGCCGTTCCTTCACTGTCCCTGAGTCAAAATCCTGGAACTCCCTCCCTAACAGCACTGTGGGTGTACCTACACCACGTGGACTGCAGCAGTTCAAGAAGGCGGCTCACCACCACCTTCTCAAAGGCAATTAGGTATGGGCAATAAATGCTGGCCCAGCCAGCAAAGCCCACATCATGTGAATGAATTTTTAAAAATGCATCAGCCAGGTCACTGAGGCTTGTTTGTGAGTGCTTCCAACAGTATTACATTTGAGACTGATTAGGTCAGTCAAACCTATAGGGCTGTCAGCTTTACTTCCCTCACAGGATTTCCATAGGTTCATGTGTAGACTGTACCCATATGGCAATCAGGGCTCCAGCAGAGTAGCCAAATATTTTTGCTAAAGGGAAGGGATTCCACTTCTTCAATCTGCAGCCGGCATGTGACTACAGCTAGAGGACAATGCAAGTGTGCACCAAGTATCATCCATTCATCTTTTGGCTTTCTCAGCTTCCACAGCTCTTCTCTCCACCATAAGGGGCAAGGGCAAGGGCCATCTCTCAGGGCTCACTTGCATTTCCCTGCTAACCAAGAACGGGGGCTGTGGAGCGGCGGGGGCAGCTGGCTGAATTTGACTGTGGTGTTCAGCCATCAAGGTGACATTTTGGTTAACACTTTGTAAAGTGTCAGTCATAGCGTGCAGGCCACTTGTGTGGGCCAGCAGGCTATCGTATCTGATCCTCCATGAGGTTGGCCACTCGTTCATTGAAGGTGGTCATCTTGCCTGGTCTATCATGGCATTCATGCTAGAGATGGACTCCTCCCTTTCTTTGCAAGGATGTGCACAGCCTCTGGAAAGGAGGAATACACACACTGCTCTGTGTGCTGCTCAACAGCATCAACCCCAAGGCTCAGCAGCAGTGTCTAGTTGAGCAGAGCTTGGAATGTCTTCTGTCCTCCAACAGGAACTCTCCACTGCTTTCCCTACCCCTGCTGCTGCTCATATGTGATATGCTTTCAGCATGTGCCACCCTATCAAATTGAGAGGCTAGACCCACCGAGGTGGTTGTATCTGCGCTGGTGGAGGGTGCACAGGAGTCATGTGATGGTGCATCTTCAGACTGCTGGTCCTTTCCTCAGGATCCTCCCTCACCCAGGGATGAGCCAGAGAACTG
Source organism: Cetorhinus maximus (assembly GCF_964194155.1). Taxonomy (NCBI): domain Eukaryota; kingdom Metazoa; phylum Chordata; class Chondrichthyes; order Lamniformes; family Cetorhinidae; genus Cetorhinus; species Cetorhinus maximus. The sequence goes on along the minus strand of NC_135892.1, from coordinate 82,518,291 downwards.
GGAGGACAGCCTCTCCTTTTCTTGTATCCACAATCCTGCTCTTTCCTCCCTCACACTGACTGTTTTCCTCCAAGCAGTGTTGCCAAAGTGAGTGGTCCCTTTAAATAGAGATCCTTCATTGCTGCTTTGGGCACGTCATCCTATCTGCCCATATGATTGGTTGGGGAACCCGAAGGTGGGCTGTTAAATGGTTTGGTCTGGGAAAGAGCAACCACAAAGCATGTACAGCAAGCGGCCAGGTTTCCGACCCAAATATGTTCCTGCCATTGCAGCAGGGACTAAATTGGTAAGATTCCTCCCATGGAATATGATTCGTCAAACACATACACTGGTGTATTTCAATGAAGACAGGGAAAAGAACATTCTTTCACATTCACTTTTGCCTACAAAGTACTTGATTGGCTGACAAGCGCTTTGAGACATCCAGTGCTCATGGAAAGCGCTATGTAAATGCAAGTCTTTTGTCCGCTGATGTGGTTGCATATAAATGATTTTTCAATACAATTTTTTAACATGTAGAACTGCAAGCAAGGTATTAGAGTGTTTGAGTTTCTGAAGTGTGAACACTTGGGGGAGGCGGTGGCATAGTGGTATTTCAGAGACCCACGGTAATGCTCTGGGGACCTGGGTTCAAATTCCACCATGGCAGATGGTGAAATTTGAATTCAATAAAAACCTGGAATTAAAAATCTAATGATGACCATGAAACCGTTGTTGTAAAAACCCATCTGATTCACTAATGCCCTTTTAGGGAAGGAAATCCGCTGTCCTTACTTGTGACTCCAGACCCACAGCAATGTGGTTGACTCTTAAATGCCCTCTGAACAAGGACAATTAGGGATGGGCAATAAGCCAGTGACACCCACATCCCATGAGTTAAATAAACAAAGCTCGCTGTCTGGATGGTTGCAGCCAGCTTTTGCAGCTTCACAATCCTCATACTGCCTTGTTGCCAGTAAAATTTGCAGGTTACAGATTATAAACCAAGGCCTATATCACAACATTTTCTAGGGGAGAACAACTGTTGTCCATCAGTCACAACAGCCAGAACCTGCCTCTCTCTTTCTGCTCCTTTCTATGCAGCTCAGAGTGGAAAATTTCCATTGGCCACATGACCACACCTGGCTCATTTAATGGATCGTATGGAAAAATGCAGACAGCGTGAAACGATTACATCACATGGAGCAATCAAACTGCCACATGGGAGCATGGATCTTGGGATGTGATTAACTTGGATTTTCCTAATTTTATCTCGTAGTTTCCAAAAACATGTCTCAGTTTTTTGCAAGAACCATCTGCAGGATTTTAAACACAATCAAAAACACTCTGTAATTACAACTAAATGATCGCCAGTCGACTCATTATTAACAATTTCCATCATAGGAGTAACCGACCGCATAATTCTGACTTTTGGAACATAGATTTACAATATATATTTGAGAAATGAACAGTTTTACAGGAAACATGTTACTTTGTCCAAATTTTATTGACATATCCAAGAAATCAGTCATAAACAAAATGAAGAATAAAAACAGAGCACTGTAGAGATGCAGCGTGGGTCAGGATAACTTCCCCATTGTGATACTGTTCTTAATCTGGCAAAGATACCCAGGACTGAATTTTCACTTTGTGGGAGGTAAACGGGAGCCAGGACTACTTCTGGCTCATCCAGCCTGTCCCGGGTGGAGGAGAAAACAGTCGTTCATCGGGATTTTGATGGGGATGCCCCCTTAATTGGCATGGAGACAGTTCCCTGTCCAACCAAGGGCAGTGGGCGGGCTCTCAAAGCCAGAGGGCCAATCAGAGGCCTTCAAGCTTCAGAGAAGCACTTAGCGACAATAAAAGCTAAGTAACTAGCAGGGCGCTTCACCAAGAAGGTGCCCTCTCAGCCATTTTCTTTAAAAAATTAATTAAAACATACAAAAGCAGTCGGACCACCACAAAGGATGGTGGAAGGAGCTCCCCTCTACCCAGTGGCCTTTGGCTGCACTCCAACCCAGGCAAGCGAGGGGCTGGGGGGAGACTATAGGCACCCTGGCCTGCAGCTAGGTACCCGCCTTCAGGCAGTTGAACTGCTCCCTGTCATGTTGGGAAATTGGAGGCCGACTGGAAAACCCATTACTTACCCTTAACAAGCCTAATTTGGCTGCCCACAACATGGAGTGGACAATCCTTCCCACAGACGAATAGTCAATGTACCTGGAAGGATTAGGTGTGATACATCAATTCTGTACGCAGCACCCAGAGTCACTGGCACTTAATTTACAAGGGGTTTTCTAACCTGGGTGAAATAGCCAATGTAGGGTGATTCGTTACGTCAAAAGAAACAGCAAATCAACCCAGCTGCTATGGAATGAAATAACAGGTTTCAAGCAGGATCTTCCTTCAGAACAAGTAGTTGGGTAAAGTATGCGTGTTACAAAGCATTCCCAGCATCCTGTACTGGATTACGTTGCATGGGACAGCAGTCATTCAGAATACCTTACCACTCATACTGCAACAGGGTATCATTTCTGGGTACAAATTTGCATTAAGTTGTTGGCCCACAGACATCTTTAAGACCTTTGCACAAAAAATCTTTCTAATTCTAGCTCCAATATGCATATTCATGTACTAGGGAAAAACCCATGTGTTTTTAACACTCACTTTATGTAGCCAGGATGGATACATAAAAATGGGGAGTTTGCATGAGAATATGTTGATATCAGATTACAGCGTACATCAGCTAAAAAGCTGGCAACTATGTGCTGTAAAGAGGCCTAAATAAGGTCTATTCCGAGTTCTTACGTACCCCAATTGCGCTGTTACACGCCTGCAAGTATAGTCCTGGCTGTTTGAAATTGGAAACTGGAAATTGTTACATGACCACAAGACTATTTTTGCACTTATCTTGAGCACAATCATTATTTACACCAATGCTACTGGCATTTGTGTCTTTGCACCCCAGGAGAGATTCTGCTCCACCTGCCATCTTTAAAAATACCTTTTCAACACATACAACAACAACTTGCTTTTATATTGCGCCTTTCCTATACATAGAGGCCCTTACAAGAGGGTTATTGCCAAACAAAATTTGACAATGAGACACTTATGGAGATAGTAGGACAGGTGTCTGAAACCTTAGTCAAAGAGGTAGGTTTTAAGGAGCATCTTAAAAGAGGAGAGAAGTCGAGAGGCAGAAAAGCTTAGGGAGGGAATTCCAGAGCTTAGCGTCCAGCCAGCTGAAAAAAAGAATGGTTATTAGTGGCTTAGCTATTGAAATCAGGGATGGAGGAGCACAGAGATCTCAGGGTGTAGGGGCCGGGCTGTTGGGAAATAACATGGGTGGGCTGGGTGAGTTGTAGGGCTGGAGGCAGTTATACAGTTAGGGAGGGGTGAGGCAGTGGAGGGATTTGAACACGAAGATAAACATTTTAAAATAAAGGGCTAGATTTTCTGACCCACCGGGCATGTTTTCGGCAGGGGGGGCACATAAAATAGGGTTGGTTGGCTACGTTCCAGCCCACCCCGGAGCTCACCCCCATAATATGGGGGATGAGCCTGTGCTGAAATCAGCAGCCCACCCACCATATTTAAATAGATAATCAAGGGTCAATTGAGTTTGCTAACAAGCCAATTGACCCCGATGATACGCTGCCCACGCTATAACATGGTTGGTATGGGAGGTCGGGCAGAAGTAGGCAGGCTGTCATTTTGAAATAACTTTTTAAAAGGTGGGAAGGATGTAGGGGGTGCATTATCTTTCGGGGGGGGGTGCGTTATCTTTCGGGCGTGCCATTTGCACTTTGGGGGACATCCCCTCTAAGATAGTACGTCCCCTTTCTTCCTACTCATCTACTCCATGAAACACACCACCCCACCTCCCCACCACCCCCCCCAACTGCCCAAACTCTCCATGCCGAAGACCCTGAACTTACCTGGCTCCGGGATCCATGGGCCTTCTTCTTGGGCCTGTTTGCAGTCCTCCTTACTTCTGGGCATTGTGGGGGTGGGGTGGGGGGGCAGTGTGAGCCATCTGCCCTCCTGTAATATGCTGCTCCAAGGCACTGCCAGGCTGGGAGCCAATGTAGGTTAAGCGACCGTAGGGTCATTGGTTGAAGGGGGCTTGATGCAAACTAGTACAGCAGAGTTTTGGATGAGCTCAAGTTTATGCAGGGCGGAAGGTGGGAGGCTGGCTGGGACACCATTGAAAGATATAAATCTGGAGGTAACAAAAATATGGATCAGGCCTTCAGCATGCATTTACATTGGTAAACAACCGATCTGTGTGGAAAAGCAGCAGACGTGAGTGTTTGGCAATGGGCAACATTCATGCTTGCCAATAAAAACGCAAGGCCTGCTTCTACATCAAGCAGACAAAGTGCTTTTGTTTATTCGTAGGTGAATATTTCTTTCTTATGGAAAAGAGGTATATTGTACATTGTTCTCTATGTACAATATCATACAGGTCTAAAGCACAGTCAAGCTCACTGCTCTCAGGTCCAACCATAGAGACCTGCCTTCAGCCATAAACTCTTTATGTCTGTTGCTGCAAAGTAAAATTAGAGCAAAGTAGAACCAGACATGGTCCTATTCCTGTAAATGATTGTGTTGTCTTTTATGTTGGTATTTGTCTTAATACAAAAGTAAATTGGCTCCTTTGATCTCTGGGAGCTGCTTTCTAACAATGAAGAGAAATAAAATTGTCGGCACTTTGCTTTTGTGAACCTTATCGGGAAAGCAACTGAAATTGTTTTAGACATACATTAAGTTGATAGTTATGTACCATAAATCATCAGACATTAAAATTTACAGGTTTGTAAAAATTACTTGGGTTATGTTGAAATTTCATAAATTCTACATTCATTTTGGAGATGCCTGGAGCATCAGGAAAGTATGCAACATTGCAAGTAATTTTTTGATGGACAATCTGGTAGGAAAAGTGAAGAGAAATATGAGCTGCCAATCACATATTGGCAACCAGAAAGCAGCTTTTGACCAGGCCCTGAGGCCCAACACCACTCCACTGCTGACTGACCGCCCAGCTGTCTTATCTGTCCCAAACTAACACTTCTCCTGAAAAGAAAATTCATTGCATTTTACAGGTTAATATAGGTATGCCATCTCTCTGTTGCTTTGCTCATGGTGGTCGACAATCACAGTAACTATTTCTGGATTGGCTTAGTTATTTTTTTGATTATTATTAATAAGGGAGGTTTTGACAATGGAATTAGAAGTTGATTCTAGTGCTGAGAGTCACTTGGCATCTCCAAGTTACTATCTCTGGCCTCTAAGTTTTAAGCAGACACTAGATGCATAACACTATGAGCCCAAGCTAATTTCTAGGCTATGATACCAAACTTCCAGATGCAGCAAACTGTTGGATAGAATTCAGGAAACTATAAGAGGATTGACTGGGAGACTGGGTAGACAAGTGGCAGCTGCAGTTTGAATGTAGAAAAGTGTGAAGTAAAATATTTTGGAAAGAAGAATAAAAAAGAGGAATTGGAAATTTCTCAAAACAGAGGAGGATCAAAGCTATCTCAGCCTGCAGAAATTTCAATCCTTAAAAGTCAGTAGACAGGTTTAAAAAAAATGTCAAGATCTCAAGATAAGTGTTAGATTCATAACAAGGGAGGTTGAAAGAGTTAACTGAATGTGGAATGCTTTGCCAGCAGTGATGATTAATGCTAATTCAATTATGCCATTCAAAAACATCTGGGCGATTGTATAAAAAATATACTAAAAAGGGGATTGATAACATATGGGGAAGAAAACAGGAAAATGAAGTTGCATAAAACTCTGAGAGGGGTCTAAATGCATAAAGAATTACATAACTTCTTCAAAAGTAAAATACGGCAGATGTTGGAAATCTGAAATAAAAACACGAAAACAGGAAATTCTTAGCAGGTCTGGCAGCGTCTGTGGAAAGAGAAACAGAGTCGCTTCAGGTTGATGGCCTTTCATCAGAAGTTACGACATTCTTGTGCTAAAACTGCTATATTTCCACTTTGGTGTAGCCAAGCAATTATTCACAGGAACACCAATAATGTAGTAAGTCTGGTATGGTTGTATAGGTTGGTATAATGTTACAAATTTTAGGACCAGGTTGCGAAGTTGTCAGTGGAGCAAATCTATCCTGTCTTATGTAACTAGCTCATCTTGTACATGCTGGGACGGGGCACTTCCATCCGTCTTTAGGGTGAGATATTTAAACCAAGCCCCCATCTACCCTTTCAGGTGGACATAAAAGATCTCATGACACTATTTCGAGGAAGACTAGGGGAGTTAAGCGGTGACCAGATCAATATTTGTCCCTCAGTCAGCACCAGGGAAACAGATAGTATGGTTATTATCTCATTGTTGTCTGCGGGAGTAGCTGTGCACAAATTGGCTGTGGCGTTTCCTACATTACAACAGAGGCCTACACTTCAAAAAGTACATCATTTGCTGTCAAGTGCTTTGGGACACCCTGGTGTCATGAAAGACGCTATTTAAATGCAAGGTTTTTTATAACCACCCTTCTGAAAATGGAGTAAAGTTGGAGAAAGGGAATTCTGTGGCAGTAGGCAAATTGGTAATCATGGTGACCTGATTACAATGGCTGGGATTTGTAAAGTTCTCATTAACATAAAGAAAAAATTTGCATTTATATTGTATCTGAGATGGGGATGGGGTGCGGTGGGTGTTGTGGTGAGTGAATGCCCCGTGGCATATTAATGTCTCAGGATAGGAAACAGGGGCACTCCTGAACTTGGACTACGTTTCAGATGTGGTGCACCAGCTCAGTGCCAGGATGGAAAAATCTGCCTCAACTATCTAATTCTGAGCTCAGAGTCAAAATTGAATCGTTGGATTACACGTAGATTATCTGCATCTTTTCAGCTATTTTAAAGCATGGATCACACATCCTCTCAATCCTCTCCAAAGAAAACACACGGCTTTTCATGATTTCCAAAAGAATCTAGATTCTCATTTGATGAGAATGAAAGCCAATTCCAGTTTTGTTGAAGTTTAGAATAAATCCCAGCTGGTTCGCCCTGGCTTTTTCTGCCCTGTCTCTTCTCTAGTTTACTGACTTCTTTTTAATGGCATTTAGATTTCAGTCATAACTGGGTCCCTCAGGGAAGTTGGGGTCGGAGGTGCAGGGAGGAATGGTGGGTGGGGTGGGGTGGGGGTGGGGGTGGGGTGGCGGTGACGGTGGTGGGGGCAGCATGTCAATGTCAAGACGGTGATCCCGGTGCAGGCAATAACCACCAGGGCGAAGGCTGAGGACAGGACAGGAATCCGGCTCTCCTCCCTGTTGAGGCCAATTAAACTTTAAAAGCTCGTTTAGAGCTTATTGAAGGGGGAGGGTGGGATATTTAAAGGCTGCACAGGTTTGAGAAGCTGTCAGTTTCTGAACAGATGGAGGGAGGTGGGTACAAAGTGGGAGGCCAGTTATGGACGGATCAGGGTATCATCCTGGACCCATAAGAGGGTTGCAGGGCAAAGGGGGACTGTGCACTTGGTAAGAGGGTGCCCTTGATTCTGCACAGATGGAAGGTGTTGTAATATGCCTTAAGGGATGGCAGCATGACATCATTAGAAGAGGTGTGACATGCAATCCAATCTTTGTTTCACTTTTGCTTTTGTGCAGAGCACACACACACAGCTCTGCTGCTGATGTCTTCAAGTTTTCTACCTTTGTATAAATGTTCTCATATACCTCATCTAAATAAATGAACCCACAAGATGTTTCCAATCCAATCCCTTATGAGTGATTGGTGCCTTTATATCAGGATAACAGTACAATATGGGGCAGTATTTTAAGTCGGTGGACGGGGGTGATCAGCAGGTCCGGGAACAGCTAGGGAACGGACTGCCGATCGCGATTGGCTCCTGACCACGATTTCACACTGGCTGGCCAATTAGTGGCCAGCCAGCATGAAGCGCGCACTGAAATGCTCAGCACTGCCAGAGTGGGGGCGGGAGGAGGGCGGGCGCTGATGTAATTGCGGGCGAGGGTGAGCGCAGAATAAAAGCTCCCTGAAGGCAGAGAGCTGCCTCAGGGAGTGAAGACTTCAAAAGTATTAAATAAAGATTTTAAAATCAGAACAAAAATGCCCAAGCATCACAAGCAGTCACCTGAACATATACATTATAAAAATGCCGCCCATAGATTTTTAAAATATTTAATAACAGAAACCTCGTCCACCTATTCACTCGTCCGCCAACCGTGAGGTTGGACGACCACGGCACATTGGGGAAAATTACAACCTTAATGAGCTTAATTGCCCTCTTAATTGTCGGCAGGTGCGTTTCCGACTTTTGCATGCGCCGGCCGACCGAAATATCGCATAAGCGTGGGATGATGTCATCACGCGCTATTCTACGCTCAAGAGGGTTGGGCGCGTGCCCGCATGTTGGCCTGAAAATTCTGCTCATGGTGTCAGAAGTGGGGTATCAATCACGCTACTTCTTCTCCTCATTACCCTCGATCTAACGGCCTAGCTGAATGAATGATTCGCACGGTAAAACCCATAATTCTCAAATGCAGACAGACCAAGCAAGATCTACACATTGCAATGTTACATCTGAGAGCAACGCCTTTAAGTGGAACTATTCCATCACCAGCAGAGTTCATGTTTGGCAGAACAGTGTGTACCTACTCTTTACCTACTCTTACCCATTCTCCTCTCATGGAAACTAGAGAGCAGCTTTTAAAACTGCAAGAGAAGATGACCAATGCACACGATAAAGATGCAGGTACAGAATTGCCAAGTTTACAGTTGGGACAACAAGTTCACATCCACGATCCCAAAGAAGGTACGTGGCAACCAGCTGAGGTGACAAAGTTTTGTTCAGAACCAAGGTCCTATGAAGTCATTACACACAAAAGCACAATAGTGAGGAGGAATAACCGAGGACAAAACAGGTCCATTCCAGCTCCTCAGTCACCGTGTAATCCTATTGCATCGAGGACTAAATCCCAAATGCAACCAGGAACAACATCCAAGAATGATAGCCCCACAGGTCACTGTGAGCAATTAAAGGAACTTACAGACAATGTTACCATTACAAGATCTAAGCATACCAGCAGATTACCTCTCTGCTTTAGAGACACATGTGTAATGGTAATTAATCATGAACATGTATTGCAAATAGTTATACTTCTTTGCAGGAGGAAAGTATCTTTAACAAGAAAGGGGGATGTTGTAATATGTCTTTAAGGGATAGCAGCATGACATCACTGGAAGGAAAGTGTGTCATGCAACCCAGTCTTAAGTTTCACTTTTGCTTTTGTGCAGAACACAGCCACATGCCTCTGCTGCCGATGACTTCAAGCTTTCCACCCATGTATATATGCTCTCATGTGCCTAGTCTAAATAAATGAATCCACAACATGTTTACGCAATCCCTTATGAGTGATTGGTGCCTTTATATCAGTTTAACAATACAAGAGAAGGGAGAGTGGGCACTCAGTGCCTGGGCTTTGCAAGGGGTTGGCATCCCCTGGCATCACATGGGCAGCGGAGTGGGGGAGAGGAGGGGGGGGGGGGGAAGCATGCCAAGGACAATTGGGTAGTCACCTATCCAGAAGGAAGGCTCACCTGGCAATGGGGCACAATTGTCAGATTTTAGGCCCAGTGGCAATGAGGGGCAACAGCCTTTGCAGAAAAAGCAGAAATTCAGGCATCAGGAGGGCATGGGAGGTGAAAAAAGATTAGGAAGGCAATGGAGGACAATCCATCAACATAGGATACACCACTGCAAATGGAGCTACCTGGAGATGACCGAGAAGCAGTGCTGCAGGAGACTGTGACTCTCTAGGTAGATGGTCACAGAAAAAAGCCAAAGACTTCACACCTCACAGCACAGGTTGCCGTGCCCTATTGGCAACTGTCAAAGTCACTGTGGCCTTGAACTTCTTTCTTTCTAGCTTCAGGATCAGCTGCAGACCTTAGTGGCATCTCAAAAATGTCTGCACACCACCAGATATTGTTAGTTACTGATGCCCTCTTTGCCAGGGCTGGACAACACAGTTCATTTAACAACAGTCGCAGCCTTACACGGACAGAGGGCATTGGGTTTTGCCTCCATCATTGGATTCCCCCATGTGTAGGGCATCATCGTTTGCACCAATGTGGCTATCCAGACACCCAGTGACCAGCCAGTGAGTTCTATCAACAGAAAGGGCTTTAATTCCTTAGTGTTCAACTGCTCTACAACCACAAGAGCTTCTTCCACGTGTGCACTTGCTTTCTTGGTAGCTGCCATGGCTCTCCTCCAGCTCCTGGCAATCAAAGCTGTCTGAGATCTTCATCCCAACACTCAAAGTGTGTAGATGGAACCCAGGGGGAAAGGGAAAATTCCTTGAAGAGAAGGCTGCTCACTTTTTTATTGGAGCCCCAGACACAGCCATAGAGGCTATACAACCAACATCACCTGCTCTGCAGGCCAACCATTGGATGCGCCATCAGACTTCTGAAGATGCATTTCTGGTTCCTGGACTAGACTTGTCATGCCCTCCGATACCCTCCTGCAAGAGCCCTGGACATTGTAGTGGTCAGCTGCGCTCTCCATAGCATGGCCCTCCAGAGAGGTGTGGACCTTGAGGTTGGTGAGGCCCTGGAAGGAGACAGCTCATAGGGGGAGGAGCAGGAGATGAGAGAGGATGAGGAAGTGGAGGTGGAGGGAGATGACGCTGAACAGGGAAGTGCTCCTGCTGCATGGCCAAGTAGCTCCTCCTGTCACCCTCAACGAAGAGGACCTCCTTCCTCTCGCTCGCAGCATTAGATCTTGGTTGGCATAGATGGAATGAGGGGCTGCCTTGCCCAGGTGCCAGGCCTCCAGCTCCCCTGTGACATCTTTCTTCCCTAAAGGTGCCATGGAAGGCTTTGGCACAAACTGATCTCTCCCTCAGGACAACCAGCAGCTTCAGTAATGGTTGTCATGTGGTTTCTAAGTGAGTCCCACATTTAACTGACCCACCTCTATTTCCATTCCCACTGGCTCTAAGTGGATAGCAAACTCCATACTAATTACAGACTTGCTCCTGTGACTGTCGCCGCTCAGGGACAGGAAGTCTCACCCTCAAGAGCTGCTGGCTAATCTGATTGGCCAGTAGCTCTGTAGAGCCAGTAGTGTCAGAAGACAGTAGTGGCCACATGCTGGGACTTCTAGTCCCCAGTAAGAAAGGAGGTGTCTCCCTGACTGGAAGTTAAGTCCAGCATTTTGGGTGGGCAGGGATTGGAGACCCCAGTGAGGTGAGGTGGGGGGAAGAGAGGTGGGGTTTCAGTTTTTAGAGGCTGGTGCGGAGGCAAAAAGGTGGGGCCACCATATTGGTGGGCTGCCCCCAGTGGGCACAGGGGAGCCCCCCCCTCGCAAAAGGAGGTAATTCCCCTTCCTGCCCGACAGTGGTCTGCACTGTTATAGCTCCTGGCCTACTCACCTTTCTTCCATCTTTCCCCACAGGCTGAAAAATTGGCAGAATGAGGCCCTTAAGAGGCAGTTAATCATCCACATAAGAGCCTCAATGGGTCTAAGGGCGGGCGGACTGCCAGACAGCTTACCCACCCCTGCAATATGGGGGACAAGTCGGGGGTGGGCAACAGGACAGTGGGCTGGCTATCTGCTTTCAAATACACTGGAGTGGGGGTACGGCCGTAAAATTCAGAAATTTATATGTTGCTTATAAAACTGCAACTCTATGCAGTGTAAGCTGCTAGAAATAGTGATAAACAGCAGTGACGTGTGTTTAACACTGTGCAATGTGTATAGTTAGGGCCAGCGTAAGCAGGCACAGATGGTCGGCTGCAGTCTGTACATTTAACTGCTTTCACCTGTGTGCTCATTCAGATACTGTATGTGATCCTTCCCTGGAGCTGGTCATAAACTCTCCTTATTGTAGCACCCCATGTGACCAATGACTCACACCATACCAGATGAGGTGTACATTCATGAACATTATATTTTGCCAGACATCCACATGGACTATTTGTTCAGTTCCCGTAGTCTGACTCAGCTGCTCATGATGTCTGCTTGTCTAGCCAGTTTCAAGTTTCATTTCCCTCGGAGTATTGTGTATTTTTTTAAATCTCTTGTAGCTTTTTCCCAGATGCTAGTTAACAGTTAGGAAAAAAAACCATCCTAGCTGACTGTATGTAAATCATTTCAGAATAGCCCAGTAAGGGTGAAATTTACATTTAACTAAAGCTGGGAAGGTCACTTTTAACCATTCAAAGTCCTGATTCTGCTGCCCTTCTGACTGAGTGGTGAAATGTAACACATGCAATGTGGAGACATCCCAAAACACAGCAGGTAGAGAGCACTTTAACAGAATAGGCACCGGCAGTACTTATATTAAAGTTGCAACATAAGAAAATTCTGTGATTTGTTAATTTTTCTCACAAAAAATGGTCCTCTCCTCCCCTTTCTTCCCCTCTGAAGGTCTTTCTTCCTTGCTGGCTTAAGTTCTGGACTCCCTGTAACACTTTATCCAAGTGACTATACTTTATATTGTATGTGAGCTTTCATGGTGAGTGACTATTCAACTACATGAAGCATCGCACTTAAGCTCAATCGGCATCTAACTCCAAAACGTACTTCCAGAAAGGGGTGTTAGATAGCAATCAAGAGCAGGAACAAGATTATTTGTCCCCCTCCCTGGTGTTGAGGACAATTATAATAGTTCCGCTTTGATGAGCTTCCAAAGAGCTGGCAACAGCATGGACTGTGATCCTAGTGTGATTATGGCCTTCAGGAGTGGATCCTTGGATGACAAAGGAGGAAAAAAGAAATGGGGAAAATGATTTTTAAAATTCTGATATCCACTTTTTTCCGAGCCCCTATTTTCATAAACGGTGAAAGTCATTAAAAATGTTCCCTTTAAAAGTCTTTCCGAAGTGTCTGATAAAAGTCATAGATCAAGCAGTTTTTTCAAGACACCAAAAAAATTCAGATTTGTCACCAAGATTAATCCATATATTAAAATGAGAAAATATTGAGGAATATTTGGCAATACATTCTGCACCATAAATTATCGCACAGAACATTCTCGGTTCTCTTAAACAGAACACAATATAGACTTTGATTAGACCCTTACTCCAAAACAGAGGAAGATCTGTTTAAAATTAATGCTCATTCAAGCCACAGATTGTATTTTTGCATTTTTAACCACTCTTAGGGTCTGGGCACCACTGGTTTATAAGGCATTATTATTATTTAATGCCCATCCCTAGTTACCCTGAGAAGATGGTGTAGCTGTTTGATACAACTGATCAGGCCACTTTACTTGGCAGTTAAGAGTCAACCATTTTCAAGTGAGACTGAAACCATAAGCCAAACTGGTTAAAGATGGCAGGTCACTTCCCTAAAGGATGTCAAGGGACCATTTCGGTATTTACAACAATCTAACAGCTTCACTTTTACTGGCAGCAGTTTTTTTTATTTCCAGGTTCTCAAAACTGAATCCAAATTCTCAAACAAACTCACATTCTCTGGGCTGCAAATTCAGGAACAAAAAAAACAAGTCTTCCATTTATATCGCACATTTCACAGCCTCAGGCTGTCCAAACCACTTTAAAACCAATGAAGAACTTTTTTTTGAAGTGTTGCCATTGCTGTAGGAAACATGGTGTTGATTTGTGCACATCAATCTCCCACAAACAGCAACGTGATAAAGGACAAATAATCTGTTTTTTAATAATGTAGTGGCCAGGATGCCAGGGATGACTCCTCTGCTCTTCCCTGAAATAGTGCCATTGGATTTTTTACATCCACATTAGAGAGCAGTCAGAGTTTAACATCACACCTGAGAGACAGCATCTCCAACATTGGGGCACTCCCCCAGTACTAATCAGCTTACATTTTTATGCTTAAGCATCTGGAGTGGGCCTAAACCCACAATGTTCTGACTCAGAGGTAACTGTGCTACCAACTGAGCTACAGCTAATATTCCAACATAATCACACTACTGTACTCCTGCCTTTGACAGGTAAGTTGGCCCTGCTGAGAGGAAACATAGCTGCTTGTTTAGTAGGAAATTGCAGAATGAAAAATATTAATAGATATTCCGACAAAAAATTCTCACAGAATCTTCTTCTATTCCACCAAAAATAAATGTGGCAGCAAAGGACCTTTCGCCATAATGCAAGACAACTAACTTATTCTGTTCAGTTCTGCCGAAGGGCCATGAAGGCTCGAAACGTTAACTGATTTCTTCTCCACCGATGCTGCCAGACCTGCTGAGTTTTTCCAGGTAATTCTGTTTTTGTTTTGGATTTCCAGCATCTGCAGTAGCTTTTAGCTTTTTGTTTTTAACTTATAAACGGACTGCATAGAGGAAGAGTGAGGAGGGGAAAATTACCCCCAGCAGAGGAAAAGGCATAGGAAATGTGAAAGCAAAAAACATTTTCTGAGGTAACTTCACTGCCGGAGAAAAGGAGAAGGATGTGACACAGGTCACTTCCCCACTTATGGTGGCTGAGCCTCAGAGGTCCGTCTCTCCTTTCCACAGGAAGGTGAGCGAGAAATGTGCCTTTATGTGTGCAATACAATTTTAGAATTTGTGTTAAGTGAGACAGCAATCCCTATGTGTGCCCACATCACTACCCCCATCCTGAATGAAAATATACTGTGAAGACATAACAAATGCAGTTTTCCAGCTCATCAGGGCGATTGACAGCCTACTGTGCTGTTGGCTTGGGAAGCTTGAGGAGGTGGTGGGTCACACATTGTTCCAAGATCAAAGCGAAGGCAGCTGACCCAGCAGAGCCAGCACCTGGGAGTTTTGTAATACTGTACAGCCAGCCTAGGATTCAGCTGCTTGAGTGACTTCAAGGAATGTGTATTTTTCTGTTTAATGGAGACACTTCCTTTGAATATTCTCAATTGCAAGGATAAGTCAAACAAGGCAAAACGATCAAAATGCCACAAATATGCCAGCCAGGTCAATTTCTATTTGAACCGTTTAGTCAGTTAACTGTTGAGTAAGTGACTAAGGTTTCTTTTACTGAAACCAAAATCAAAAGGAAATTGCGATCCATGTAGAGTGAATTTTATTTGAAATGAATAGGAAAAAATAATTAATCTGAAGTCTAAAACCTGGCATTCTACAGTTGTGTGGAAATTCTCCTCACAGGAGTAAACCACTCAGGTTAGGGAAAGGCAGAAATCAACTGCGGTCCCTATTTCTGACTGGCAATGTCTGCTGGAAGTGCCATGGATGTGGGTTAGCATTGGTTTGTGCTGCAAAGTCCAATAACAATAATTACAACAGCTTGCATTCATAAAGCTTTTGATATAGCCATGTGCTCCAAAACACCTCACAGGAGTGTTTAACAAACAAAATTTGACCGAATCACATAAGAAGATATTAGGAGGGGTGATCT
Source organism: Cetorhinus maximus (assembly GCF_964194155.1). Lineage (NCBI taxonomy): Eukaryota > Metazoa > Chordata > Chondrichthyes > Lamniformes > Cetorhinidae > Cetorhinus > Cetorhinus maximus. Next base: position 82,502,938 of record NC_135892.1, on the reverse strand, counting down.
ACTAGACAAAAGGAGTAACTCAAAGAAGGACAGAGAGAGACAAAGATGCAGGCGGGTTTAGGGAGGGAATTCCAGTCAAATAGACTGTTGATACTATCCAGGCGCACGCACACACAAAGGAATGCTGTCACTCATGGCAAAAATGAAGGGTCCAATGGAGAATACAAGGAAGAAAATCTGGAGGAAAGGATAGAAGCGTTGTTGCTTTAGTCAGAAGATTCTATGGAACTGCTGCTCGCAGGACAACTTGCTCTCAGGACTACACTCAAATGCAAGCAACAGAGGCAGTGTTTGCCCTGCAGAGGCCCTGGCACCCAGCCAGTTTGGGGATTGAGTTTCATTCACAGCGCTTTACTGTTCAATTGCATGGGTTGCATTGCCCAATGGCTACATGCTCCTGGCCATCACGATAACCTCTCAGCAAATAAAATAGTCAGTTTTCAGAATGTTATCTGAGTGTGGGATGATGGGGAGGAGTGAGGTGGTGTCTCTGCCTCACTAAAATTTCCAAATTGAAATGCCAGATAGGATTACATAGTTTACTGATCGCATTGTTCCTTTATGTACCAAACCTTTAAAGGGTCTACCAAACCTCTAGATTTGAAGTCACATTAATCAACAGTTGGCATCATTTTATTTGTGGCTAGTGAAACATTAATGATACAAAAGCATAATTCTGTGGATGCTGGAAATCTGAAACAAAAAGAATAAACACTGGAAACACTCAACAGGTCAGGCAGCATCTGTTGAGAGAGAAACGGTTAACATTTCAGGTCAATAAGGATTGATCTGGAGCGTTAACAATTTAATGATATTTGCTTCACTTTGAATCTAGGAGTTAAAGGAACACCATTATAAATGCGATTATTTTGCAAGCCTATTTGTGTGCCTCAAAAACATGATGTAAATTTTATGAAAATATTGTTATTAGCGTCTTCAGTTAAAGATGAAATTTTACCATTCTGATTTTTTTATCCAGAAGACAGAACCCATTTAAGTAGGATTACTTCCAGTGTAATTGTTGTTTTTAATCGCTTTCCACTTCGTGCACTGCACATTCAAAATTAAAAAAAGAACTGCTGTTTTTTTTGGAACCACGACTGTCACACAATTGTTCATACTTTAAACCCAGTTCAAAGTATTAATCCAAGTACTCAACTGAACTGTCAGGATATGCAGTTTCACAAACAAGTCAGTGCCTGTTTTTTTTAAAGCAAGTTTTAGATATGAGAATGAGTGCCGTAAGAAACCCATGTGAAAACTTAATTCATTTTCCAGATGGTTCTAGTGACTGACCACAAGATTTAGCTTACTGACCCGAATTTATAAGGAGTATTGTGTTTAGTCGACTGTGGAATTTACTGTAGATGTTTTGTTAAGCGTTGACATTCAGCTTAATTTTCTCTGGTTATTTTTAATGCCGAGCCATCTGGTCGTTTTTAGTTTTGGAAAGTCCCATAAAGCCCAAGGCAAAGGATACTGGGATTGAGTTCCGCCTCTTTAAAAGCTACAAAGCCATTAGTGCATTCCAGCACACCCTTTACAGCCAAACATGTGCTTTCTGAATGGAATAGCTTTGGGCTTCATACCCTGATAAATGACTTGGCTTTGAAAAGATGCTAGGTTTCCTTCCAAGTTTCTTCCAAGAGCAACAGAAAAAAAAAGTGATTAATCGACAGCGAGATAATATCTCACATTTTGATTCAGTGATGTGAACGAAAGCCACTGAACCAGACATGAAGGCATTTTACCCACCCACATGCAACATGTGAACTTGGTCTATTAACTCTGCAGACTACTACTTTGGTGCACACAAGCTGCAGCTTTACCCAGTGCAATTCTCACAAAACAGACTTTTTTTTAACTGTAATGTTTCCCTTCACTTTCAGTTATGAAATCTTGATTTCCTCAGTTCCTCCGCCCCACTCTCTTCTCATTTGGTTTAATGGGAGACTGGTTGAAGAATTTTCTCAAGAATACAGATGCCTTAGGGTATAGATTAGTGAATGTGGAAGAACGTTGTTTGGCTCACAAACACACACATTTGGTTTTGTACTTCTCAAAACTGAGTTCTGACTCAAAATAGCTGAACAACCACCCCACCACCCCCACCCAAGACAATAAGTACATTTCCCTGTTTTAAAAATTATGGTTTTCCACAAGAAGCTTTATAAGTTAAACTTGTCTCATCTGAAAAGTCCCACAAATGCATTTTTTTTTTCAAGAGCACTTTATTTTAAGTTAGTTTCAATCTGATCCAAGCTATCATACTATAGAGTGTTGTGTTCAATTCTGGGCACCACACTTTAGGATATCAAGGCTTTAGAGAAGTGCAGAAGAGATTTACTAAAATGGCAGCTGGGATAAGAGACTTCAGTTTAGTGAAGGGACTGGAGAAACGTGGATTGTTCTCCTCAGAGCAAAATGGTTCAGATGAGATTTGATAGAGATGTTCAAAATCATGGACTGTTTTGATAGATTAAATAAGGAGGAAGGCAGAAGAATAGTGCCACACAACATGATGGAGGGTATCCTCAATGTGAAGGCGGAACTTCATCTTCACAATGATTGTGCGGTGGTCATTCCAACCGATCCTGCCACAGATGCATCTGTCCATAACAGTATTGGTAGGAGTGACCACCGCACAGTCATTGTGGAGACGAAGTCCTGCCCTTCCACTTAGCCTTCAGGTTGTTCTACGCTGGAAAACCAACGTTTCGATTCTCTGAAGCACTTCAGTGCTGTTCATTTCCTCTGATAAACCTTGGGGTTAGGTTGTTGTGCAGAAGCAGATGAAGGGATACAAATTGTGCTGGGGGACTGGAGGATAATAAATGTGACATCTCTTTTCAAGAAGGGAGTGAAGGATCCATTAGATAACACAGTGTAGAAATTAAAATCACCAGCTTAAAATCCTAGAACTTCCTACCCAACAACTGTAGCTATGAGGATAGATTGGAGAGGTTGGGACTCTTTTCCTTGGAGAAAAAAAGGTTGAGAGGAGACTTGATAGAGGTATTCAAGATCCTAAGGGGTATGGACAGGGTAAATAGTGAGAAACTGTTCCCACTCAAGAGTACATCAAAAACTAGAAGGCACAGATTCAAAATAATCGACCAAAGGAGTAAATTGAGAGGAAAAGTTTTTTCACCCAGAGGGTGGTTGGAGTCTGGAACAAACTTCCTGAAAGGGTGGTGGGACTAGGTGGAATGCTCTTTCAGAGAGCCAGTGCAGACTTGATGGGCCAAATGGCCTCCTCCTGTACTGTAAAGATAGTGATACCGTGTTACTGTGATTGTGGGAGCACCTTTACCACAAAGACTGCAGCAGATCAAGAAAGTCCAGCATCACCTTCACAAGGGCAATAAATGTTGGTGTTGCCAGTGATGCCCACATTTTTTTTATTCTTTCATAGAATTTATGTATTGCTGGCTAGGCCAGAATTTATTTCCCATCCCTAGTTGCCCTTGAGAAGGTGGTGGTGAGGTACCTTCTTGAACCACTGCACCTCATGTGGTGTTGGTACACCCACAGTGCTGTTAGGGAGGAAATTCCAGGATTATGACCCAGCGACAGTGAAGGCACGGCGATTTAGTTCCAAGTCACAATGGTATATGGCTTGGAAGGGAACTTAACAGGTGGTGGTGTTCTCATGCATCTGCTTCCCTTGTCCTTCTAGCTGGCAGAGGTCACGCATTTGGAAGATGCTGTCGAATGTTTCCTTGGTGAGTTGCTGCAGTGCATCTTGCAGATGTGGTACACCTGCTCCCACAGTGCATTGGTGGTGGAGGGAGTGAATGTTTAAGGTGGTGGATGGGGTGCCAATCAAGCAGTCTGACTTGTCCAGAATTGCACTTCTTGAGTGTTGTTGGAGCTGCACTCATACAGACAAGTGGAGAGTATTCTATCACACTCCTAACTTGTGCCTTATAGATGGTGGACAGGCTTTGGGGAGTCATGAAGTGACTTACTTGACTCAGAATTCCCAGTCTCAGACCTGCTCTTGTATCCACAGTATTTATATGGCTGATCCAGTTCAGTTTCTGGTCAATGGTATCCCCCTACGATGTTGACAGTCAGGTATTCAGCAATGGTAATGCCATTGAATGTCAAGGCAAGATGGTTAGGTTCTCTCTTGTTGGAGATAGTCATTGCCTGACACTTGTGAGGCACAAATGTTACTTGCTACTTACTGGCCCAAGCCAGAATGTTGTCTAGGTCTTGCTGCATATGGATATGGACTGCTTCAGTATCTGAGGAGCTGTGAATGGTGCTGAACATTGTGCAATCATCAGTGAACATCCCCACTTCTGACCTTATAATGGAAGGAAGGTCATTGATGAAGCAGCTGAAGATGGTTGGGCCTAGGACACTACTCTGAGGAATTCCTGCTGTGATGTCCTAGGACTAAGATGATTGACTTCCAACAACCACAACCATCTTCTTTTGTGCTAGGTATGACTCCAACCAGTGGAGAGTTTTCCCACTGAGTCCCAGTTTTGTTAGGGCTCCTTGATGCCACATTCAGTCAAATGCTGTGTTGATCTCAAGGGTAGTCACTCTCACCTCACCTCTGGAGTTCAGCTCTTTTGTCCATGTTTTGACCAAGGCTGTAATGAGGTCAGGAGCTGCGTGGTCCTGGTGGAACCCAAAGTGAGTGTCAATGAGCAGGTTATTCCATTTGATAGCACTGTCAACAACACCTTCCATCACTTTGCTAATGATTTGGGTGGTAATTGGCTGGGTTCAATTTATTCTGCTTTTTGTGGATAGGACATGTCAGGGCAAATTTCCACATTGCTGGGTAAATGTCAGTGTTGTTGCTGTACTGGAACAATTTGGCTAGGGACGTGGCTAGTTCTGGAGCACTCTTCAATACTATTGTTGGAATGTTGTCAAGACCCCTAGGCTTTGCAGTGTCCAGAATTTTCAGCTGTTTCTTGATGTCACCTGGAGTGAATCCAATTAGCTGAAGACTGGCATCTGTGATGCGGGGGACCTCAGGAGTTAGCCAAGATGGACCATGCACTCCGCTCTCCTGGCTGAAAATGGCTTTTGCACTTATATGCTGAGTTCCTTCTTCATTGATGATTGGGTTATTTGTGGAGCATTGTCCACCAGTTAGTTGTTTAATTGTCCACCACCATTTACGCCTGGATGTGGCAGGACTGCAGAGCTTAGATCTGATCCGTTGATAGTGGGATCGCTTAGCCCTGCCTATCTATCACATGCTGCTTCCACTATTTGGCATGTAAGTAGTGTATATATATGTATATATGTGCTGTTGTCATTTCTGGTGCCCATGTTGATGCCAGGTGGTCCAATTGGTCTCATTCCTTTTAGAATTTGCAGCAGGTTGTTACAACTGAGTGGCTTGCTTGGCTATTTTAGGGGGCATTTAAGGGTCAACCACATTGCCATGAGTCTGGAGTCACATGTAGGCCACACCAGGTAAGGACGGCAGATTTTCTTCCCGGAAGGGCACTAGTGAGCCAGATGGGTTTTTATGACAATCGACAATGGCTTCATGGTCATCATTAGTCTTTTAATTCCAGTTCTATTAATTGAATTTAAATTCCACCAGCTGCCCTGGTGGGATTTGGACCCATATCGCCAGAGCATTAGCCTGGGCCTCTGGATTACTAGCCCAGTTGACATTACCACTACACCACCACCTCTTCTAAATATTCTAAGAATAAATATTGAAAATAATGATAGTGTAATGTCAGGAATGGGTAAACTCTTCAAATACATAATTCAAGATAAAATTAATGAGCATTTCAAAATGCATGGGTTATTCAAGAACATCAAGAATATGGCAAGTCATATTTGACAAATTTATTAAGAGCTTTTTAAGAAGTGACCGAGTTGATCGATAAAGGAAATGTAGTGAATGGAGTGTGTATGGATTTTCAAAAGGTGATCAATAAGTGTCTCACACGCAGCTCGTCACAAAGTACTTAGTAATGGGCATTGTCATAAAGGAAAACTATGCCTGAGTGAGACGGAGACAACGTGAATACCTGGGAATTTGATTCAAAGTGGGAATCTGGTGCATAGAGGAGAAGGGGTGGTGTAGGTATGGTTTATTGTTAAAAAGTAGAGCTTGCTAAGTTGGGAGTTCAGTGAAGTGAGGGGGGTGGGGGGTGCGGGCAGTGGTGGGGAAGAGGTGCTCTTTTCTTCTATTCTTTTTCAGCCTCCAGCATTTGATTTCTACTTTGGTGCAGCAGAAGGAGTAGGTTAATCAGTGACTGGTCATTAACTGGAGACGTCTGAGAGCTTAAAGCAGCAGAGAGAGAGACAGGAGTTTACAGATAAAATCTAAAAGGGATGTCACAGGTTTGGTTGGTAAATGTAGCCCCTTCCGGACTCAGCATAGAGGAGACAATTGGTGAGTGACAGGTGAATTATTATGTTATACCATACTATTGTAAACACCTCATATAAAGTTGAAAGTATGTCAGTGCAGCTTGGCCATGTGGAATGTGCATCCTGCGGGATGCAGGAAGTCATGCAGGCACAAAGTGCCCTCGATGACCACGTCTGCAGGAAGTGTCACCAGCTGCAGAAACTTGAGCTCTGGGTTACGTAACTCGAACAGCAGTTGGAGTCACTGTGGTATATCTGCAAGACTGAGGTTTACGTGGATAGCATGTTTAGAGAGGCGGTCATAATACAGCTAAGAAATACACAGGCAGAGAGGGAATAGGTGACTGCTAGAATATCTAAGAGAAACAGGCAGGTAGTGCAGGAATCCCCTGAGGCTATCTCGCTCTCTAACTGCTTTTTCATTTTGGATATTGGTGAGTAAGATGGTTCCTCAGAGGACAGTAGCAACAACCAAGTTTGTGGCACCATGGGTAGCTTAGCTGCACAGGAGGGAAGGAGGGAGAGTGGAAGAGCTATAGTGGTAGGGGATGCCATAGTTAGGGGAACTGACAGATATTCCTGTGGCCGTAGACATGACTTCAGGATGGTATGGCGCCAGGGTCAAGGGTGTCACAGAGCGGCTGTAGGACATTCTTTTGGGGGAAGGTGAACAGCCAGAGGTCGTAGTCCACATTGGGACCAATGACATAGGTAGGAAAATGAGTCACGAAAGGTTATCACGCATGTACAACAAGTAATTAAGAAGGCTAATGGAATGCTATACTTTATTACGAGAGGAATTGAACACACCTCAATGAATTTCGGGCTCGGCACGGTGTTGAACTCATCTTCCGCCGCCTTCGTCTCCGTGCTCACTTCTTTGGACAGGAGTCCTCTCCACATTCAACAGATCCTTTTACCCACCTCCAATATTCTCCCTCCACCTGGACCCCTCCCTCTGGATTTTTACCTGCTCTTGATCTTTTCATTGAGAATTGTCGGCATGACATCAGTCGTCTCAATTTCTCTGCTCCTCTCACCCACTCTAACCTGTCTCTTTCTGAACTTGCTGCACTCTGTTCTCTCAGGTCCAACCCTAACTTTGTCATCAAACCTGCTGACAAGAGTGGTGCTTTTGTTGTCTGGCGCACTGACCTCTACCTCACAGAGGCTGAGCGTCAACTCACAGACACTTCTTCCTACCTCCCCCTGGACCATGACCCCACCACTGAACATTAAGCCATTGTTTCCAGGACTGTCACTGACCTCATCTCCTCTGGAGATCTTCCCTCCACTGCTTCCAACCTCATAGTCTCCCAACCTCAGATGGCCCTCTTCTACCTCCTACCCAAAATCCACAAACAGGACTGTTCCAGCAGAACAATCGTGTCAGCCTGTTCCTGCCCCACGGAACTCATTTCTTGCTATCTTGACTCCATTCTCTCTCCCCTTGTCCAGTCTCTTCCCACCTACATCCGCGATTCCTCTCACGCCCCACATCATATCAACAATTTCCATTTCCCTGGCCCCAACCACCTCCTCTTCACCATGGACGTCCAATCCCTCTACACCTCCATCCCCCACCGGGATGGTCTGAGGGCTCTCCGCTTCTTCCTCAAACAGAGGCCCGAACAATTCCCATCCACCACTACTCTCCTCCGTCTGGCTGAACTGGTTCTCTCACTGAACAATTTCTCCTTAAACTCCTCTCACTTCCTCCAAATAAAAGGTGTGGCTATGGGTACCCGCACGGGCCCCAGTTATGCCTGTCTCTTTATGGGGTACGTGGAACATTCCTTGTTCCAGTCCTACTCAGGCCCCCTCCCACAACTCTTTCTCCGATACATCGGTGATTACTTCGATGCTGCTTCATGCTCTCGTCTGGATGTGGAAAAATTTATTAATTTTGCTTTCAATTTGCACCCCTCCATCATTTTCACGTGGTCCATCACTGACACTTCCTTTCCCTTCCTTGACCTCTCTGTCTCAATTTCTGGTGATAGACTGTCCACCAATATCCATTACAAGCCTACCGACTCCCACAGCTACCTTGACTACAGGTCCTGACACCCCGCTTCCTGTAAGGACTCCATCCCATTCTCTCAGTTCCTTCGCCTCCGTCGCATCTGTTCTGATGATGCCACTCTCAAAAACAGTTCCTCTGATATGTCTTCCTTCTTCCTTAACCGAGGTTTTCCACCCACGTTGGTTGACAGGGCCCTCAACTGTGTACGGCCCATCACCCGCGCATCCACCCTCACATCTTCCTCTCCCTCCCAGAACCATGATAGGGTCCCCCTTGTCCTCACTTATCACCCACCAGCCTCCGCATTCAAACGATCATCCTCCGCCATTTCCGCCAACTCCAGCATGATGCCACCACCAAACACATCTTCCCTTCACCCCCCCGGCGGCTTTCTGCAGGGATCATTCCCTCTGGGACACCCTGGTCCACTCCTCCATCACTCCTACACCTCAATCCCCTCCCACGGTACCTTCCCATGTAACTGCAGCAGGTGCAACACCTGCTCCTTTACTTCCCCCCTCCTCACCGTCCAAGGGCCCAAACACTCCTTTCAAGTGAAGCAGCATTTCACTTGCACTTCCCTCAATTTAGTCTACTGCATTCGCTGCTCCCAATGCGGTTTCCTCTACATTTGAGAGACCAAACGCAGACTGGGTGACCGCTTTGCGGAACACCTTTGGTCTGTCCGCAAGCATGACCCAGACCTCCCTGTCACTTGCCATTTCAATACACCACCCTGCTCTCATGCCCACATGTCCGACCTTGGCCTGCTGCAATGTTCCAGTGAAGCTCAACGCAAACTGGAGGAACAGCACCTCATCTTCCGACTAGGTACTTTACAGCCTTCTGGACTTAATATTGAGTTCAACAACTTCAAATCATGAACTCTCTCCTCCATCCCCACCCCCTTTCCGATCCCCCTTCTTCCAATAATTTATAACTTTTTAAATATATTATGTTTTCCCACCTATTTTAAAATTTATTTCAATCTATTGTTTTATCTCCACCTTTTAGCCCATTTTGATCCCTTCCCCCCACCCCACCCCCACTAGGGCCATCTGCCACTTGCTTGTCCTGGCTATTACCCTTAATGTCCCCATTAGCACATTCCTTAGATAACATCACCACCGTCAACACCTCTTTGTCCCTTTGTCTATGACAACTTTGGCAATCTCTTCTTTGCCTCCACCTATCACTGGCCCTCTATCTAGCTCCACCTGTCCCACCCCCCTCTACCAGCTTATATTTCACCTCATTTCTCTAATTCCTTAGTTCTGACGAAGAGTCATACAGACTCGAAATGTCAACTGTTTTCCTCTCCGCAGATGCTGTCAGGCCTGCTGAGTTTTTCCAGCTATTTTTGTTTTTGTTATAAAAGTAAGGATGTTATGTTCAGTTATACAGGGCATTGGTGAGACCACATCTCAAATACTGTGGTGCAATTTTGATCTTTTTTAAAGAAGGATGTAAATGCATTGGAGTCGATTCAGAGGAGGTTTACTGGATTGATACCTGGCGTGAGCGGGTTGTCTTATGAGAAAAGGTTAGCTAGACTGGGCTTGTTTCCACTGGAGCTTATAAGAGTGGTAAGTGACTTAATTGAAGTATATGAGATCCTGAATAGTTTGACAAAGTGGATGTGGAAAGGATGTTTCCTCTTGTAGGTGAGTCCAGAACTAGGGAGCACTGTTTTAACATTAGGGGTCACCCTTTTAGGACAGAGATGAGGAGAATATTTTTCTCTCAGAGGGTTGTGCGGCTTTGGAACTCTCCACCTCGCAAGAATATTTTTAAGGTGGAAGGAGATAGATTCTTGTTAAGCAAGGGAATCAAAGGTTATCAGGGGTGGACAAGAATGTAGAATTCAAAACACAAACAGATAAGCCATGATCTTATTGAATGGCGGGGCAGGCTTATCGGGCTGAATGCCCTACTTCTGCTCCAATTTCGTATGTTCGTATGAAAAGGGATGAGGTCCTGAAAGCAGATTTTAGATAATTAGGAAGGGAATTAAAAAGCAGAACTCAAAAGCAGTAATCTAAGGCGTACTCATAGTGCCACGTGCTAGTGAGCATAAAAATAGGAAGATTGAGCAATTCAACACATGGCTGGAGAAATGAACTAGAGGAGGGCTGTCGATTTCTGGTGCATTGGGACCAGTTCTAGCGCAGGTGGGACCTGTACAAGAAGGATGGGTTACACCTTAACAGAACTGGGACTAATGTCTGGGAGGTTTGCTAGTGCTGTTGGGGATGGTTTAAACTAAATTGGCAGGGGGATAGGAACCTGAGGGGAAATTCAGAATGGAGAAGAGAAAAACTGGCAGTGGGAAGTAGAGAAGTATTAACTGATAAGGAGGATATTTCAGACAATAGTATCAAGGTAAATAGAATACTTGGAGATTTTGATAGAATTAGAGAAGGTAATAGTAAGTTATTAGATGCGCTCAGAATAAGGGGGAAAGTAAAAAGCCTAAATCAGGCTTAATGTGCATGTATGTGAATGCACGGAGTGTGGTTAGTAAGATTGGTGAACTGCAGGCAATGGTTGACAAATGGAATGATGATATTATTCCTATAACAGAGACTTGGCTCAAACAAGGGCAGTACTGGGCATTAAATATTCCTGGGTGCAAGGTGTTTAGCAGGAACAGGAAATGAAGAAAAGGAGGGGCTGGGGGGATGCGGGGGGAGTGGCAATATTGGTTAAAGATGGCATCACAGCACTGGAGAGAGAGGATGTTCCAGAGGGGTCAAAGACAGAATCTCTCTGGCTACAGGTAAGTAATGAAAAAGGTGCATTAACATTGATTGGTGTAGTACATAGCCCACCAACTAGTGGAAGGGATGTAGAGAAACAAATTTGCAAAGAAATTACATAGAGGTGCAGGAATTATCGAGTAATTATAATAGGGGACTTCAATTACCCGAATATAGAATGGGATAGGAATAGTGCAAAGGGACAAGGTGGGTGTGAGAGTTCCTGGAGCATGTTCAAGATAATTTTCTGCAGCAGCATGTTTCCAGTCCAATGAGAGGGCAGGCAATGTTGGACCTGGTTCTGGGGAATGAGTTGGCCCAAGTGGATCGAAAATCAGTGGGAGAGCATTTAGGGAACAGTGACCATTGCATGATAAGGTTTAGGTTGGCCATGGGAAAGAACAAGGAGCAACCCAGGGCAGGGAGAATTAACTGGGGAAGCAAACTTCGATGGGACGAGTCGAATGAGTTGGAATCAAATGTTGGCAGAAAAGACGGTGGCCAAACAATGGGCCACCTTCAAAGAAGAAGTATCGCAGGCAATGTCAAAGAATATTCCCTGGAAGGGGAAAGGTAGGGCAAATAAATCCAGAGCGCCCTGGATGTCGAGAGAGATAGAGGTGAGGATGAAAAGGAAGAAGTGCGCATACAACAGATGTCAGGTAGAAAATACAATGGAGAATCAGGCTGAATATAGAAGGACCAGAGGGGATGTGAAAAAAACTAAAAAGAAAAGCAAAGAGAGAGCTTGAAAAGAGACTGGCAACTAACATAAAAGGGAATCCCAAGGTCTTCGATAAGCATATAAATAATGAGTGGTAAAAGAAAGAGAAGGGCAGATAGGATAAAAAAAGAATCAGGGGGCTTGCACGTGGAGGCAGGGAAAATAGCAGAGGTATTAAACGTGTACTTTGTATCTGTCTTTACAAAGGAAGAAGATGCTACCCAGGCTGAGGTGGGAGAGGAGGTAACTGGTACACTAGAAGCATTTACAACTGAGAAGGAGGAGGTGTTAGAAGGGCGATCTTTACTTAAGATAAAAGCAAAATACTGTGGATGCTAGAAATCTGAAACAAAAACAGAGGAAGAAGAATCATACGGACTTGAAACGTTAACTTTGTTTCTCTCTCCACAGATGCTGCCAGACCTGCTGAGTTTTTCCAGCATTTTCTATTTTCGTACCTTTACTTAAAATTGATAAAGTACCAGCACTGGATGAGATGGATCCAAAGGTACTGAGGGAAGTGAGAGTGGAAATTGCAGAGGCGTTAGTTGTAATTTTCCAGACTTCCTTAGACAGGTGGTGCCAGAGGACTGGAGAATTTCGAATGTCACACCTTTGTTCATAAAAGGGTGCAAGATAAAGTTGGCAAATATAGACCAGTCAGTTTGACTTCAGTGGTAGGGAAACTTCTGGAAACTATAGTTTGGAACAAAGTCAAAAGTCACTAAGAAAAATGCAAGATAATTAAGGAAAGTCAACATGGATTTATTAAGGGAAAATCATGTTTCACTAACTTGCTGGAGTTTTTGAGGAGGTACCAGAGAAGGCTGATAAGGGAAACACTGTTGATGTGGTGTATATGGATTTTCAAAAGGCATTTGATATAGTGCCACACAACAGACTTGTGAGCAAAATTCTAGCTCTGGAATAAAAGAGAAAGGAGGCACTTGGATAAGAAATTGGCTGAGTGACAGGAAACGGAGAGTAGTTATAAATGGTTGTTTTTCATATTGGAGTAAAGTTGTAGTGGCATTCCCCAGGGGTCAGTGTTGGGACCCTTGCTCTTCCTGATATATATTAATGATCTAGACTGTGGTGCTCAGGGCATGATTTCAAAAATTTGAAATGTTGTCAATTGTGATGAAGATAGTCTTGAACTTCAAAAGGACATGGACATATTGGTGGATTGGGCAGACAAGTGGCAGGTGAGGATCAATGCAGAGAAGATTGAAATGATTCATTTGGCAGGAAGAATATGGGCAGGCAGTATAAAATAAATGGAGAAACTCTAAAGGGGGTGCAGGGACAGAGGGACCTTGGAGTGTCTGTACGTAAATCATTGAAGATGGCAGGGCATGTTGAGACAGCAGTTATTAAAGCATATAGTATCTTAGGGTTTAATAATATAGGCATTGAGTACAAGGATAAGGAGGCCATGTTGAACTTGTATAAGACACTAGTCCGGCCTCATCTGGTCACTGTACCCAGTTCCCGGCATCATATTTGAGGAAAGATTTGAAGGCTTTGCAGAGAACACAGAGGAGATTCACAAGAATGATTCCTGGGATAAAGAACTGTAGCTATGAGGATAGATTGGAGAGGTTGGGACTCTTTTCCTTGGAGAAAAGAAGGCTGAGAGGAGACTTGATAGAGGTATTCAAGATCCTGAGGGGTATGTACAGGGGTAAATAGTGAGAAACTGTTCCCACTCAAGGGAGCATCAAAAACTAAAGGGCAAAGATTCAAAATAATTGGCAAAAGGAGTAAATGTGATGTGAGGAAATTTTTTTTCACCCAGAGGGTGGTTGGAGTCTGGAATGAAATTTCTGAGACGGTGGTGGAGGTAGGTTCGAGTGAAGTATTCAAAAGGGAATTGGATTGTTATCTGAAAAGAAAGAATATGCAAGGTTGCGGGGATAAGGCAGGGGAATAGGACGAGATAGAATGTTCTTTCAGAGAGCCAGTGCACACTCAATGGGCCAAATGGCCTCCTTCTGCACAGTAAAGATTCTGTGATTCTGGGTTGGCGGGAGAGGTTGTTAAGCGAGTACGGATATTGCTCAGAGATCCATTTTTGAGAATGGATAGGGGTCAGTTCTGAGTTTACATTTATACTTGGTATTTATAAATGATTTGGCCTTGGGCAAAGGACACAAAAAAAGGGTTGGATGCAGTAAAGTTGAGTGTGCTGATGGGCTCTCACTGCCATTAGAGGTGCCATCTTATGTGCTGGGTAGCTGTTTCCTTAGAGCTCATGGCACAGCGCTGAAAATGGATTTATGTTGACCCAGACAGAGCCTGCAGAGTCAGTTAACCTTGGACATAGCAAAGGAAATGTGTCATGACCTGCAAATATGTCAGAGGATGAGTGAGGCCTGTCCAATCTTTGTGCCTGTTGATCTCCCTGGCATGTCTTCTTCCATCTCTGCCGCTCCAGCCATGAAATACTACCATTCACAACTATGGGACTCTGGCTTTTGTTGGTATTCTTCCCCTGAGAGTGGTGGAGGCAGGGTCATTGAATATTTTTAAGGCAGAGGTAGATAGATTCTTGACTAACAAAGGATTCAAAGATTATCGGGGGTAGGCCAAATATGGAGTTGAGAGCACAATCAGATCAGCCATGATTTTATTGAATGCTGAGGCAGGCTCAAGGGGCTGAATGGTCTACTCCTGCTCCTAATTCATATGTTCATATTTTGTACTTGGAAACCTTGATGTTTCCTGAACCATGGGAAAGTTCATATTTAACATGCCCTTCATATGTCTTGTCTTCTTTTAATCTGTTCCTGTTTTGTTGAATTCTTGCCAAATTCACTTTGCAGTCCAGTGGTTTTATTACAACACAAACTTTCCCCAGATATTTATTGATGCAGAAAAAGAACATCTAAAAATAAATATTGAAAAATATTTTCAGAAATCAGAAAAAATAAATGTTGAAAAGTCCCCACCGTTCAGAAAGGTTACAAAACCAAAAGTGAACTAAGTAACAGTTGACCTCTTACATGCTCCATTGCACATGGAACTTCTTCACACCCACTCCAGATGGGTATACAGGCCACACAACATGTTATCCTAAATGGATAGAAATCACGATGTGCTTAATATTAATACATTTTAATCTTTGAAGTTAGCTCTCGCACAGTTCATGTGGCAGCACTATCAGCCGGCCAGAGTGGCTGACCAGAAAGTTGTGTGCGGCGCCAGTCAAGAATGAATCCCACTTCCCTACTTGATATTTCCGACTCCATTCACATCATCTGTGCAGTCAAGACTCATTCCCGCCTGCCGCAAAAATACGTCCTATTTATTTCTTTGACAAGGGGTTGGGCCAGTCCCAGCTGGAATTTTGCACGAAGTTCTGGTCACCTAATTGTAAGAAGCATATTGTTAACCTTGAGAGGAAGCAGCCGAGCTGCTAAGAAGATGGCTGGTGTCAGCAAACTGAGTCCGGAGTAAGAGTTAAGGAAGCTGAGCTTGTTTTCTTTTCATAATGAGAAGACATTGAGCTGGCCTAATTTAAGCTTTCATGGTTATGACAGCCATTAATAAAGCTGATCCAAGCAAATTCTTCACATGGTGAGTCAAATGCCAGAGATAGAAGTTAAAAATTTGGACAAATACATAAATAACTTCAAATGCTAGAAATTTGAAGCTAAAATAGAACAAACTGGAAACACTCAGTAGGTCGGTCGGCTTTTGTGGAGGGAATAGGTGCATTAACTTCTTTGGATCTGGCCCTTCATCAAAACTGGAAAAAGTAAAAAAGGGATCAGATGGGGTAGTGAAAAACACACGAGAGAAAAATGGGTGAAACTGAAAACAAAACCAGGAGGTGAAAGATAGCAGAGATAGTGTTTACATAAGAAGGATAATAAGGCACAAATGAGACAAAGGAGAAGGTAGCTGGAGGTCTGAAACAGAAACAGGAACAGGTTGAATGAACAGGGCAGGATGCAGCAATTGTCAAAACCAGCAGTGCCGATTCCTCCACCAGAAGAGGTCTCCACCTCAATCCTCTTTACAATGCTGACACGCCCATCCTACAACCCTGACTCTTAACATTTGATGTAGGCTTCTCAGATCTTCCCTGAGTTAGCGCAAGAGATTGAAATCTAAAGAAAAGCATTCAGATAGATTAACGTTTGCCGCATTTATGTTACATATTGTCAGGCCATTGACCTGAAAAATTGTTCTGGATTTTACCACCGACTTCTGGACCCTCGTGTTGGGACAAAATACGGGTCCTGAGCCCACACTTGCTGACAGTGGTCCACCTAGTTGGCCAACTGTGGGCCCGCTGTCCAATCAGAGGGCTATTTTTTATTCATTCATGAGATGTGGGCGTTGCTGGCTAGGCCATTGTCCATCCCTAATTGTCCTTGAAAAGGTGGTGGTGAGCTGCCTTCCTGAACCGCTGCAGCTTTAATACTTCGGCAGCCTCACAGGGAGAAGTGGGCACTGCTGGGGGTCACAAGATGGAGGCAGCCACATAGGGGTGAGTGAAAGTTAAAATTCAGGATGGCCCAGGGCCCCACCATTTGCAGGGAATACCCTCTTCAAGGGAGGGATCACTGGGGCTGCAGGGGCTGCCTTTGCTGCCCACAGCCCCCTCTGTGGAGCATGGAGCTTCAGGCTCCAATAGCTCCCTGCAGTACCACAGGGATGCTGCCTCCATGAAACCGGTGGCCTCTCCACATGATAGGGGACCTCCCTGCTGTCAGCAAAATGCCTGCAGCCCCACAAAATAGCCAGTAACAGGGCCATGGATTACGTAAATCTGTTGCTCGTCTCCTTGGAGTGGTCCTAATGCAGCTCCCCACTATCTTATTCACCTCCCTGCCTCCATTCCCACCACCTGGCGACTGGTAAAATTAACCCCGATTCTGTCTCCACTGATGCTGCCACACCTGCTGAGTATTTCCAGCATTTCCTACTTTTGTTTAAGACTTCCAACATATGCAGTGTTTTGCATCTGTACACAACAGCATATCTAGTCCATGTGGATTGCTCTCGCAAAGGCAAGAATTGGCATAAGCAGTAATTCAACTTCAGATTTAAGTAAGAACAATATTCTCCTCAACTCCTCTTTTGTGCCAGCTCCTCATAACCCTCAACTCCCCGATATTTCAAAAATCTATCTACCTCCTCTTTAAATACTTTCAGTGATCTAGCCTCCACAACTCTCTGGGATAGAGAATTCCAGACATTCACTACCCCCTGAGAGAAGAAATTCCTTTGCACCTCAGTTTTAAATGAGTGTCCCCTTATCCAGTAATTACATCCCCTAGTTCGAGATTCCCCCACTCGTGCAAATGATCTGTACATTGTCTCTGCTTTTTCTAACAGTTAGCAGCTCTGTGCCAGTTTAAGAGAAACAAAAATTTCAAAACATTTCAGTGCTGCAACCCTAAAAACCACATTTATGGCACATTCTTGATTTGTTGGTGACATTGCTGTTCAGGTCTAATTAGAAATGAGAATTTGAGTTGCATTTATGCTTTCAACTTCAGAAGCTCTAAAATTTGAGATATTTATAATGCTTCCTCAATAGTTTCTGCTTTTTCAGACCACACTAAATACATTCCACACCTCATTCCTACTAGACCAACATGGATCAGAAGCATACCTGTCCACCACCACCATCCCACACACCACGAAGATTACCAGAGCATATAATCACTTAACCACCATGAAACCATGAGTGATCAGACCCACCACTGACCTGAACACCCATTGGGTACTGTTCCTACCATAAATGAGGCATGAAATATACCGTCCACTGACCGAGAAAGGATGCCCGTCATAATGCAAACAGGTAGTTGATGAAAGTTTTTTAAGTAACAGTGTAAAGAATAAAAGATGCAAAGGCCACTTGCCAATTTTGCTCTGTGGCTCCACTCAAAAGCATACAACGGGTGACAAATGTTTAAGAGGATGCTGATCACCCGAAGGAAAGTGGGGACTTGGTTTGCAAACATTTGGGATTATTCTCCCATTCATGGATTAGTTGCAGAATAGGACTTCATTCCATGCAAATGACCCCACCACTAACCCATTCAAATTACCTGAACAGCAGCAAAGTATGGCAGCGACTATACTATATGTCTTGACACCATTGAAATGGAGAGAAATTCAGGGGTGCACAGCAGCTGATAAAGGGGCACGCAGTTTTGGTAGGGAGCAGCAGCAGAACACTGCAGCAATGAGTAAGGATGCAGCAGCTTGGGGTGGGGCTTGGTCACCAACAGGAAGGTCTCCTCCCAGATTTACTATTGTATTGTTGGATCCCCGAGGAGTATTAAGATTCAGAAGGAGAAGGTTGAGGGTGGCAAGCCCAACGAGAAGATGCTTCCCGGCGGAATCATCCCAGATCTGCACTAAATGTGGGAGCGGGCGGGTAAAATGGCATTTTACCCGTCGGCCACAATGGTGGCTTTTCACGACTTTTCAATTATGCATTCCCGGGAAACACGCTGTTTCCATGGTGGGCGGGCTCTCATTCGCCTACCCTGCCATCATCTCGCCGCTTCATCATGCTGGGCGCCGTATTTAAAGTGCAGCCGCGTGTACACCTCTTAGTGCTTCCAGCCCACGATTGCTGCAAAGAAGTTATGGCCCTGAGAAGCAAGAAGACTGCAGCCCCCAGGTTCAATGACGCGTCTTTCAAGTGCCTTTTGGACTCAGTGGAGGCTCACCTTGATGTCCCCTACCCCCACTCTGCCCGTAGGATGGGCAGCAAACTCACTAATCCAGCTTGGGGGGGCAGTGGCAGCGGTGATTGGCGCCAACGCCCTGCAAAAGAGGACAGCCACCCAGTGCCGCAAAAGGATGAATGACCTCCTCTGTTCCACCAGTGTAAGTCACTGAGAATGTCCCCCTGCCTATGGCTCCTTGTTCTGATGAGCAGTGTGCGTGTTACTCAATGTGAAACCTTCCTGCACAAGATAAAGGCAGGTGTCTCAGTCCAGGGCCTCTTCCCTGTGCTCTGTGCAGCCTTCAGACCAAAGTGATGGTCTGGCCTCTCACTCCCTGGAAACATTAGTGATTCCTGCACCTCGATGGTGCTTGTCATTGCTGCCTGAATGTTGTGGGCAGGTGTCACAGAGTTCCATCATTCTCTCTGTGTGAGCTCAGCACTTTTAAGGTGGGGCTGAGCCCCCATCTCTTCAGCATCTGTGACCGGTGACACTGTGCTCCTGAAGGGCTCAAGTGCTGAAAGCAGACAAAGGATCAGATGCTTTTAAAGTTTCACGGCTGCATCTCCATGATGTGACCCTGATCACAGAGCGCAAGTGAGCTGCCCTTGGCCAGACAGGAGGCAGACATTCACAGAGGCTACATGAAGATCTATGGAGAGTCCTCACTTCATATCATCATCATCCTCCTGGAATTGAGTGACTATTAGGGCCACCACTGCTTCTCCATGACAGGAGCATTATCACAGAGAGTATGTGCGCTGCCATAAGCCAGACTGGAGTCAAATGTTCACAAATGCAATGTGAGGATCTTATGGTGTCTCCTCGTTGCATGTTGTTATCATCCTCCCCAAATCTAGCAGCTATGAGGGCCTCCTGAAAGTGCCTGCCTCGTCCCGCCAGTGCGAGGCCTCATCGCTGTCATCGTCGCCTTCTAGCACCTCCTTATGCTCATCACTGCTGACATCCTCCTCATCGGAGGACACCTCGAGCTCCTGCATCTCCTCCTTAGCCAGCTCCCCTCCCTGTTGCAGCGTCAGGTTGCAAAGAGCGCAACAGGCAACAACAATACATAACATCCTATATGGACTATATTGCAGGGCTGCACCAGACCGGTCCAGGCACCGGAACCTCATTTTCAGCATCCCGATGGTTTGCTCCATCAAGTTGCGAGTTGCAGCATGAGCCTGCAGTCTGCTGCAGTCTGAGGCCGCCACATGGGTGTCATCAGCCACATCCTTGCCCCCAAGGTGCCAACCTTGCAGCCTCTGTGGACCCTGGAAGACGTCAGAGATCTGTGACTGACTGAGAATGTAGGAGTCATGCACTCTCCCTGGAAACCGTGCGCAGACCTGCAGGATGTGTTTGTGGTGGTCGCACACCAGCTGCACTTCCAGCGAATGGAATCCCTTGCGGTTGACATAGTTGACCAAATGTTGCGACGGAGATCTGAGCGCCACGTGAGTACAGCTCATGGCACCCTGCACCTGCAGGAAACCCGAGATCTGGGCGAGTCCAATCGCTCTTGCATCCTGGCTCTCCTGGTCCTAGGCAAAATGCACAAAGTTGTGTGCCCTTGTGAAGATGGCATCCGTGACCTCATGGATGCTTTTGTGGATGGTGGCTCGTGATTTCCCACACAGGTCACCTGTGGAGCCCTGATTGGAGCCACTGGCATAAAAATTGAACGCCGCTGTCACTTTCATGGCCACTGGCAATGGATGCCCTCCATGTCCTGTTGTGCCAAATCCTGCAGTAATTGGCAGATGTAACCGATCAGTTCCCTGGACATGTGCAGTCTTTGGCGACACTGGTTCTCGGTCATTTGCAGGAATGAAAGGCGTTGTCTATAGACCATGGGTCTAGCTAGGCGCTGACCAGCGACGGCTCACTGTGGCTCTTCAGTGGTGTGTGTGGGAGCCCCAGCCATCCCTTCTTCCAGACAGTGCTTCTCCTCCCTCAGTCACTCCTTTCTCCGTCATCTCCGCTCTCTATATGCCACAAGGTATACAGCTAGTTCACCAGGCTCCATGATCCTGATGTACTCCTCCTGCAGGATGAAAGAGAGAGACACGTGGGTGCACTAAGAACCTCTCTTGGTTAAGTCTGAAGGCCCCTTAACGCATCCCAGAGTGTGCTGGCCACCACTTGGATGGCCAGAGATTAGTGCACTACATGGCTGCCCGAAACCCCACCAACCTCCACCTGACTGATTGGCGGCAGCTTTGCCCGCTGGACTGAATGCTGTGCTCTCAGTTCAGGCGCAGGCATTCCCCTAACCCGGGCTGCAAGGCTGCACTGTTAGCTTGAACCATGGGGGAGACTGGTCCAAACCGGGATGATGACATTAAAGGGGCTGTGAGCACCTCCACCAGTGTCTGCTCCATGGCCAGCTTTAGCAAGGAGATTGTACAACATGCCCAGTCATCCAACTGTTCTGCAGTCCACTAAGACATTCATTACTTTGCAGTCGGTGCCCGAGGGGTGAAAAGCTCTGGAGCACTTGGTGACACTTTGCTGCCTCTGTGTTGCTTGAGTGGGCAGAGAAGCTAGAGGCCCGACTCCAATCATATCAATGTGGCTGCACCTGAACTGTCTCAGCTGCAGAGGAATGGTCACTTTATACAAGGGGGTGTCCTTAATGCGTGGCTGCTTCCCTCAACCGCCCAAACCCCCTCCCCCCTCCCTCCCCTCCAAGCACGTGCTTGTGCACTACCTTCAACCACAGCCACAGGGCAGCCTTTGCCCTCCCGTCCCCTCCCCCCAAAGTCGCCTCAACTGCAGGGCAGCCTTTGCACCCCCCAAATGCGCCTCAACCTTGAAGTCCAACAGGCAACCGTCACCAGCACTCTGCAACATTATAGTACACTCACCTCCGAGCTCACCCCAAAGTGCACGCCTTTTATGTGCCGTTGTGAAACATGTTGGCATGCAATCACAC
The DNA here is from genome assembly GCF_964194155.1 of Cetorhinus maximus. Taxonomy (NCBI): domain Eukaryota; kingdom Metazoa; phylum Chordata; class Chondrichthyes; order Lamniformes; family Cetorhinidae; genus Cetorhinus; species Cetorhinus maximus. The sequence goes on along the minus strand of NC_135892.1, from coordinate 82,481,421 downwards.
CGACATGGGCAGATAATCCAGCGGGGAGGGATGATTCCAGCAGCCTGGCCTTATAATGATATGCAGATGTATTACAATGAGGCTCCCGACATCCAATGGGAGGAAACGCGGCCCGCCATTGACGGGCCGAGCGGATGATCGCAAACTGGCTTCACGACGACGTGAAACTGATTTTTGGCTTTCTTGGCATATTGTCCGCTCACGCCACCGAACACACCTGACGCCAGTGGGCATGGGTGATTCTGTCATCAGTCTTTGAAGTGAGCTGGCAGAGACATAAATACAACCTCTCCCCCATCTCAAAATAAGCCACACAGAGGTTTAATAACCTCGCCAATTTGACCAAGCCAAGTGAAGATACTGCCCCCTTTTACTTTCTGTGGGAATAGTGATATGGAGACTCTCAGGCTTACTTCTCAGGCTTTCTTGGTTTCGCATGCCTGGATGAAACCTGGCCTGTTTATTGGTGAACCGGTAGAGACAACAATATGCCCCGTTGCCTCCCAACCACTATATTGCCTATACCACATGAGTTTTGTTAGTCTTTAAGCAGAGATGTTAAATGGGAACATAAACCTGCGTGCAGACATATGGGCTAGGTTTTACATGCCCCTGCTGACCATGTTTTTCTTTTGTAGGAGGGCATGTAAAATAGGGCAGGTATTCTGCCCACCACCTTCCATCCACCCCCGAGTTCACTCTCATAACACAATAGGTGGACAAGCACCAAAATCAGCAGCCTGCTCGCTGATACAACTGAGGCCATTTCAGAGTGGGTTTGGAGTCACATGTAGGCCAGACCAGATAAGGAGAGCAGATTCCCTTCCCTAAAGGACATTAGTGAACCTGATGGGTTTTTAACAGCAATTGACAATGGTTTTATGGCCATCATTACCAAGACTAGCTTTAAATTCCAGATTTATTAATTGAATTTAAATTCCACCAGGTGTCATGGTGGGATTTGAACCTGCATGCCCAGAGTATTAGCCTGGGCCTCTGGATTACTTGTCCAGTGACATTACCGCTACTGCACCAACTCCCCTTAATTGGGGTAGAGATGGAAGCTGGCTGGGTCCGCATCTGGCACCGTCCCACCAGATTAAATGCCCCCGCCACCAAACACGCCTCGAGCAAGGGCATTAAATTCAGCTCTGCAGCACAGTTGGGTCCACAAGTGCTGTCATTTTCACATTGGATTGGAATGGCATCCAAGATCTGCGCAAAGCCCTGTGCCAAGTTGGAGCTGGACTCTTCCATTCTCCTTAACAATGCATCAAGCAGTGTGTGCGCGCCCGTCCACTTTCTCCTGTATGCCGCCCCACCGAAGTTCTCTGCAACAGAAACTGGGTGCAACCTCATCCTCTGGGGAGCTGGCACACGCACATTGGCCAGAATTTTACGTCCCGTGGGCAGGCATACACCAGACTTGAATGGGCGGGAAACCACGCAAGATGACCCGGGGCGAGAGTCCCAATGTCATGGCACACTCGTGCGATATTTCATCCGGCAGGCGCGCGCAAAAGCTGGAAGAGCGCCCGCCGACAATTAAGCGGACAATGGGCCTACTTCTGCTCCTACATCTTCTGGTCTTATAGGGTTACCAGATCAGCCATGATCTCATTGAATCGCAGAGCATACTCGGTGGGCCAAATGGCCTACTTTTGTCCCTACGTCTTATGGTCTTATGGCCTTAATTAAGCTCATTAATGGCCAACTTGTAAACAATTTTCCGTGGCCCGTCCAACCTTATGGTTGGCAGATGGGCCAATCGGCCAGGCAGGCTTTACATTTCTGATGACACCTCATCCAAGGGCGGAATGAAATCTCCGTTAGGATATAAAATAAAAGGAAATAACTGGGGACAGCATTTTTATGAGGTATGCTTTCAGGTGCTTGACTGTGCTGCGTGGACATTTTTTTGCAGTATTTTTGTGCTTTTTTTTATTATTTGGAGGTCTGCAGCTCCCTGAGGCAGCTGTCTATCTTCAGGGAGCTCAGTGGAAGTGCTCACCAGCACCCGTGGTGATGTTGGCACCCGCCCTCTTTTCTGCCCCCACTGGCAGTGCTGAGCCTTTCTCAGTGCACGTTTCACGCAGGCCGGCCATTAATTAGCCAGCCAGCGTGAGATCGCGATCGGGGTCTAATCGCAATCGGGGGACTGTTTCCCGTCCGCTCCCGGGCCCGCCGATCATGCCCGCCCGACAAGCGCAAAATTCAGGCCACTATCTTTTCACCCTTATCTGGCTGCAGCCCTCTATGGTGCCTGATAACTCACCACATTCAGATTCCAACCCTATACCACCCTCTAAAGTATACACAATGCCAGGATCTGAGCTGGTAATTGCCAGTGTCAAACAAAGCGATGCAGCTTCTTCATCAGACATGCGCTCTCACTTATACCCTTCATTGTGAGGCTGCGCTGGCTGGTCAGGTAGTGCTGGGTACCTGAAAACATAAATGCAGACAGGGAGGGTTGAGGGAGGGAAGAGGGGTTATACGTGGAAAGTAACAGCTCATGGTCACACCACCTCATGTCAGGCAGCGGGATGAGGGTGAAGGGGGATTTGAGGTGTGTAAGACAACAAGGTACTATCATTCTGGATTTTCCCAGCAACGACAATTATAAATACTTTAATCACTGCTAGCCCAAACATTCATAGATGTGTCTCCTCCAAGGAGGCTCAGGAGATGCAAGCATGCCTGCCCCCCCTGCCAGTTCTCGACTGCTCCCCCCCCCACCCCTGTTATCTGCCTGCAAGAGGGAGGAGAGTGTCAATGATTGTGCTGTAAGGTGTCTGGGTGATGTGCCTGCAAAGCTGAACAGCTGGAGGTGTGTGAAAGGTGCAAGATGTGGATATGCATTGGTAAGTGTAAAAGGGTGAGGTGGAGCATCTGAATGTTAGGCTTGAGTCCTGACTGCTGATAGATGAGCAATGGGAGGTGTGGTACAATTAACAGTGAGTAAGTTCAGTGGTGAAATGGGTAGGAGATGGCATTTGAAAATGCATTCACTGACCTTTATTGCCCTTGTTAGATTGTCGAACATCTGGAACTGAGGCCTGGTCCTTGGAGTTAGATTCCTTGCTATCTCCTCCCATTTGCAGTGTGTGCCTGAAGGGCCTCAGGCCTCTTGCCGAAAATGACCTCCCTCCTTTGCATCTCCTGGACTAATCCCCCATCAGTGAGCCTGGGACCCCTTTCTCTGGCCTAAGGCTCCGTTGTTATTCTTACTCCTTCTGTGAAACACTTTTGGAAACAGTTCCACCAGCTGCTGCAGCCTGAATGCCCCTCCCTTTTAAGGGATGCAGGCTATCTTTAAGAAGACGTGCAGATTAGTTGTGACCCAGGCTAGCAACAAATGGACCTGGGCTCCCTCCGCAGTGCGGTGAGCTGAATTCCACATCATTGAGTGGAACAGATAGTGTGAAGTTTGTGTACTGGCCTCAGCACCTCTTGTGGTAATTGCGCATCGCGATCACATGCCTGATAACAGACGTAATCGAATATTTAACCCTTACTTTTCTTTAACCAGTTCCTGCAAGTTGTCGACAATGGATTTACCCTTTCTGCTATCACCTTCCTTGCCTGTTTCACTAATCTCATAGAGTTTACCTTTTCACTCCCAACCCCTAACTCCTTCCAGCTAGGCAAAGCCTAAGCCTGGCTTTTTTTTGTCTGCAATACTCAACTGTTCAATAATATTGCTTGTTAAACTGATGCCCTTGGCTATTTCAGCTCTTTAAATGTCTTATTGTCGTTCACAAAGTTGATTTTCTGGATTGCTGATTCTGCTGCCAGGTGGGAGTTAAAGTGCACATTTTAGCAAAGCTCCAGGAAACAGGAGAATGAGGGGGGGTGTTAACAAGCCTTCTTAATAGTTTTCAAAATCCTTAAACAATGTCACTCAACCTCTCGATAGTGCAAAGACTATAATTTCTAAATAATAAGTAGTACCAACTGCAAGGTAAATCACAACACTCAGTTATAAAGGCCAGACCTGTGGCAGACCAGGTACAAATTGACTACAAATTGTTCTCTATAGAAACTGTGATATTAGCTGAAAACTGAGCTAGGCCAGCAGTTGTTCTCTCTGCTATTACATTAAACAGTTTACTGCAGCACTTAAAGGAAGAGCTTACAAAGGAAACAGAGCACTGAACTGTGGATATTAATAAGTATGGTGCAAAATTGCCGCCGTTTTGACAACCTTCGATCATCAATTCTTTTCAGCAAATTTTGTTTAGTAAACATTTTATAGTCAATTAGCTTTGATGGAATTTCTTTGTTGTAATAGCTGTATGTGTGTATGTGAATGTTGTACTGTGCCTCTGGGTGTAGGGAGAGGTGTGTCTTACAGTGTATTTAGGGCGTGGATTTTGCCTTACCTGCTTGTTGGAAACTGGGCAGTTAAAATGCCCTGGTTTGGTTAACTGCCAGAAAGCCACCCGGATCCTGACATTTCCAATTTCAACACATTTTTCTGGATCAAGGATCAAGCACCAATTGAAAATCGGTGGAGTCCTATATAATAACCAGGGTCCGATGACACTATCAGGCTCCAACAGTAATTCTAACTTGTGCCTGAGCACGGAAGCTGCCTTTTCCACCAGGTGAAGGTGATTGGAAAGCTGAAGGGGCCTTCTTCAGGTATGCTTCCATAAGGTTCTCACTATTTGTGGTGCCAGGAGGATGTTTTTCCTGATCCCACAAGGAAACTTTAGGCATCCCCCTATTCTGTACTCCTTGCCCACCACCCTTCACCCTGCCCCCAACCTCGCCTATTCTAGACTCCTCGGGATCCACTCATCTGACTGCTAGTATGCAGTCATGGGTTATTCAACTTCCTGGAGCCTATCAGTTGCTTCTAACACACTTTCTGGGCAGTGAGTCGAACAATGGCATGTTAATGAGTTCTGGTAGTTAAAGTCACCATGACCTCACATTCTATGGACAGATGGATGAACAATAGGTTTCCACCTGTAGGTAATGTTAGTGCCCCTTCCACTTAATTTTCACAACCTTACTAATGTCTCACAGCCCTTGCAGTTTTTATCTTCAATTTGCTTCGTCAACATCTTTCCTGCCTCTCTTGAAGGCATTGGCTCCCTCACTTGGACACCCTGGTTGCAGAGCACCTCAACATCTTGTTTAAGTGCCATTGTTTATGAGTCAGCCTTGACAGGAGGCTGTCAGACTGTGAAGGGCATATCAGCAGGGCTCGGTCGTGTTGTCACCCAACATCCACAAACACATGTTTTAAGTATGAGCCCCCATCCTCACCCTCTCCACCACCACCGCCAGCCCCTACACCCCCTCACCCACCAACTCCCCCACCCCATCACCCGTATAGCAATCAGGAGTAGTAACTATGCTCTTTTTTTCCTTAACCGAAGGGCATTGCTGTCAATTATAGGCCCCTATATTGCTCCCCCAGTTGAGTTCAGCTAGCTGAGCATAGACTGGGATTTTTTCCTTGCCATATAAGCAGGAGCTAAAGAAGACTGCTGGTTAAATAAAGCATCTGCTACTTGTTTCTAAATCCTAACTGAATGAATGCTCATCATTAACCCTCATGTCACCTGCACTCCCACATATATAAACTCCAACTGCTGCGTGACGTTCATCAATAAATAGCAATCTTCAGGAGCATTCTCAAATAGCAAGTATTCATTTCGTCTACATATTCAACATGCCTTTTCTACATATTAGCTGAGATGGTAAAGGCAAAACTGTCTGCAAGTCATTCATTCAGCATCCATTCATCAAATAATACCTCGGTTAGCATGCTTACATTGCCAAAAGGGAAGGATTAATAATAAGCATTTCACTCACACTCACACATTCAAACACTCAGGCACAAACATACGTTGGGCTTGGGTGTATATGTCATATTTTCTGAAGGAGATTTGATGAAAGTGTTGAAAACTTTGATTTTTCAATCTAGATTTGGCCTTTTTTGGGGGGGAAGGGGAGGTGGTGGATGGAGAAAGGGTGACAGGAGGACAGTTTAATCTGTTAATAAAACCTGTACACTTAAGCAAGGGACTGTACCAACAATGGCCATGTTCCAACATGACTCATCAGGGCATTTCTCCTATTACCTTTATTTATTTTATCCTAGGGTTACACATTTCTCAGACAGTGGGTCAGTACCAGCAGATGTAACATGCTATTCACACATATTGGCTCAGAGGATGGGGGAAAGCAGTAATACATCATAACACACACCATTCCTTGTGTTGAGCTCATAATCTGGGACAGCTGCAATTGTGGTAACATTTCAAACTGACAACCTTCAGAGGCCAACCATGGAAACTTAGCTAAGTTTGACAAATATATTTACACATATATGTAGGATTTGACAGATGCAAGAAGATACAAGTTTAGCATCAACATTTCTGGACACAGACCCAGTTTACATAAACGCAGAAAGTTGATCAAGAATTTAGGTGTAGCTAAACAACTAGTCTTCTGTTTAAAAAAAATACTGAAAAAGCACAACACTAAAAACTCTGTCCATATACGCTATAAGTAGCTGAATACTGCTCTATTCAGGCAAAACATCCTGCAAAATCAACTGCGATGGATTGGACACTGTTTCTGGGTGAAAAGCATTTCCCTGCCAAGTCTTGTTTTCTCAACTCTCAAGTGACTGGAGTGCAAGGGGAAGACAAAGAAAGCGCTTCAAAGACATTGTGAAACTCTCTTTGAAGCACTGTAGCATTGACATTAATGACTGGGAGGAGCTTGCTGCCAATTGTTCAAAATGGCGACAACTTGTCCATCAATCTGCATCACGCTTTGAGCCACTTTAAGGATGCGGTAGAGCAATGGCAGAGAAGGAAAGAAAAGGAAGCAAATCCTGCACTCCGGATCCCACAACCTCGTGGGATATCTTGCCCCATGTGTTCAAAGTTCTGTGGGTCAAGAATTGGTCTGTTCAGTTGCATGAAGACCCATAGCAGGAACTTGCGACCCTGAGGAGACATCATCCTCAAATCGAGGGACAGCTGGCGACAAATGCTCATTCTAAATTTAACCAGCAGAAAATGATGACTAAGGCAGGTATTCTTTTTTGGTTAATTGCATAATGACAAATCACAACCAATTATTAATCAGTAAATGAAAGATAGAAGTTTAGAGGCATTGATATCCAAGAGTACTGGCAAATTAGCCAAGTCACAAAATCCTGCTTCTCGTTTTCCTTTTTTTGGGAAGTAACCAAATATTTACATTTTTGCTTAAATTCATTTTTAATCCATTTTATTTCATGTACCTATAAAACTCTGAATGACACAATCAGACAAAATATTATTTTTAATGGCAGCAAAGTAATAACCACACAAACATATTACATAGTGAAGCACTTTTAAGGATTTAGCTCCAAGAATCCAATGGTTAAAAATTGCAGTGCAGATTGGAGCAGCTTGTAACATCTGATGACTAATCTCTCCACTGTTATGATCGATATAATTACTGATAGCTGCCAAGAAGTGCTGCCTTGCTCTATTCATGTGCCATTGGGAAATAGGGTCTGTTCAAGATCAGGTTGTCTCCACGATGACATGCCTGCTGATGGTAAATCAGAACTGAGGCAACCCTATAAAGCAGGCTAGGTAATCCAATACTTGATTCAGGTAGCTGTTGAGCATTGACTGGCTTAACTGATAAATGGGGTCTGGATAGGTAGACTTTTGACTGCGAGGCTGAGATATTTCCCGTGCGGCTGCATGTAGCCCTGCAAGTCAAAGTTCCAATGGTTGGGGTTATTGAGAAATAGCAGAAGCCTGCCAGAGATCTGTACTGGCAAATGATGTCGTTTTAATTATTAAACTCCAGGAGTACCTCTACAGAAACGTGGGGGGTAGGCACCTGCCATATTTAAATAAATATTCAAGGGTCAATGGAACTTGTTAACAAGCCAATTGACCCTGATAATATGCTGCCCACGCCATAGTATGGTTGGCATGGGAGTGGGCAGGCTGTCTTTTTAAAAAACATTTTAAAAGAATGGGGAGGAAGGGGGTTACTACCTTTGGAGGGTGCCCTTTGCACATAGGGAGGAAGATCACCCCCCATTTTCTTCTTACCCACCAGCTTTATAAAACACGCCACTCCTTTGTGTCCCCCCACCTCCCTAAACTGCCCAAACCCTCCCCGCCCAAGACCCTGGGCTCACCTTGTTCCGGGATCCATGGGTCTTCTTGAGCTTGTTTGCAGTCCCAGCAGCACCCACTAATGTGCTCTTGGTGCTGCCAGGACTGCTGGAGCTGCCGGCCAATCCGATTGATCGGCAGCTCCTGATGGTGGGGCTTTCTGCCCAGTGAGTGGCAGGAGTCCAACTAGCAGCCAGTTTAGCCCAGCTGCTGCACATTATGGCTGTGGGGTGGGCTGGCATCCAGCGAGCCAGCTTCACGCCAACTTTGCTTCCAGGGGTGGGGGGGATGGGCAGGCTGGTGAGCTGTCTGCCCCCCCCCCCCCAATAATATGCTGCCCATTATGTCTCAGCTCCAGCCCCCAGCTCCATTCCTGCTGCAGTCATATTATATTTGAATCTTCTGTACTGACTCCCTCTGTGTCTGAGTGAATTTGCCAGGTGTGAGTTTAGGGCAACTTATATTCATGTTCTCTAGTGTGGGCCTGAGATTCTCTGAATTCTTATAACCTAAGATCTTTGATGACAGTCGAAGACGATCATAAGCAATGACACCATTTTATGCGCACACGTCCAGGGAGAGCAGAACTAAACCAAAGCCCTGAAGTCCCAGCTCATCACTCTCCCTCACATGCATTATCTTTTTCTGCCACCCATTCTGGGTGAAACTGGAACCCTTGTGTTATGGTGCACTCAGTAAATATCTTCAAGTTAGAGAAAGATATCACAGCAGAGAAATAAGTCACTTTCAGTCAATATAGGCTGGGTTAAATGATCCCATATGTAAACATGAACTTAGATAATCCTGTATTGTGTCAACACTAGAGGCCGATGGAACATGGGTGAGTTTATACAGAGCCAGTTCTGTGTGTCTGCATATTTATGCTGTGATGCACTGGAGACTAGAACACTAGATTCTGACAACAGATTGCAAGACCCACAAAAAATTTTGAAAGTCATTTATGGTTCTTTATGTTTGGGAGAGCTGTTGACTGTGAGAGATTTGTATCTGCCAACAACAGTGAATGGGCAATAACACATATGGCACCACATAGCCTCATAATTCTATATGTTTGTTAAACAACCATCAAAAATGGCAACTGATTTTAGTAACACAAATATCACTTTGTCAGCATTTGGATTTTTAAATACCTTGAATTTACTGCTACAGCCGAGATACCACAAGCAGAATGTTGCATAAGCTCAATTCACAATGTGTTGTCAAATCCCAGTCAACGTAGACAAACAAAAGGACCATTATGGACCGTCTGTTTCCAGGCAGGGAGTGGGGTTGACTTTTGCTGGATAGGAAATCTGGGGAAGGCACAGTTGTTCTTGAATTTAACAATAGTTGGCAAGATTGAGGGGCTGGCTAACTGTCAGGTGGGAAAGCTGGTGGTGGAAGGCTGCAGCTAGGAACCAGAGAGGAGGGAGGGGGAAACTCCGTGATGGGGGGAGGGGAGGAAATCATGGACGGCAGGTCGCGGGAGGATAGGTCGCCTGGGGTGGGGCTTAAGTGCTGGACGCTGAGTGGGGCTGAAGTGTCGATGATGGTCAGGAGGGGTTGGGGGCCAACCCCCAACGGGGGCGACGCACACCTGCTCCTTCCTGCCTGACAGCAGTGCAGGAAAGGCACTTACCTGCCCAAGCTGATAGTTCCCAGGCTCTGGGAAACCTGGCAGCTTCAGCATTCCACTTGCGTGCATTAAGCAGTGTGTGCACAATACCATCAGGAAAGGCAGGTTGTCAATTACCATACATTAATTGTTCAGTTACAGGATTATTTTGAGACACTTTTGAGTTTAACAGCGGATCCACTGGTTTCCCATTGTTCCCAGAAACTGGCCAGTGAAAGCCAGGTGAGTCCACAGCAGGAACTGAGGGGGCTGAATCAATCTCAGGAAAATATGCTGACAAATACTCAATACTCACAGCTGTTTTCAAATGCTTGTGGAAAAGGATTTGTTCACAGTACTTTTGCTGTGAGGTTACTTTCTACATGAGGGTTTGTTCAGATCAGGAATGAATGCCGCTTATCCACCAGAGATTGGACCTCACATGAGCACGAAGATGACCAGCAACAGTATCAGCAACAGCACCTGAAGACTGCCGGTCACACAGTTGTAACTCTTTTGAGGTTAAATTACATCGGTTCTGTCTTGGACTCGAACCGAGGATGCTGAGAACACAATGGAGAGTACGAATCACTGTATGCTCATGGCACCATACATCAGCTGATATTGCACAGCAGAGAAGGGACCACAGAGAGGTTCATCTCATACGAAACAGGGTCTACCACAAGAGGGCCAGCTTCCTTGACTTATCAGTGTCTCAGAAGACCGAGGATCACACGTCAGGTGGTGGCAGTCACCTGTAGCCTCCTCGAAGAATACCTGCCACCTGCTGGACACAGTGGCCACGCATTGGCCACACCAGTTGCTGTTAAATACTCAATTTTCCACCCCCCAACCCGGAACCCACAACTGTATAAGACAGGTGACTAATGACTTATTTGCCAGGATGAGCAATTATAACAACTTTGCCTTTGATGGTGCCAGCCAGAAGTAGTGAGTGCTCTGGTCTCTAAGTTGCTGTGCGCCATCACCTACAGTTGTGCGGCAATCTGGAGCAACCAGGATTATTAGTCAACCACAAGAGCTTCCACTCCATCAATGTACAGCTGGTGTACAGAACAATGGGCAGAAATTTGCACTGAGAGGGTGGGCACGCGCCGGAGCCGCTCGAGCGTAAAATGATGCGTGATGAGATCGGGCGAGTGTGCCAACGTCATCGCGCACTCGCACGGTCGTGGGAGTCGGCAGCGCACCAGCCGACAATTAACAGGCCTATTAAGGCCACTAAAGTGATAATTGACTGAAATTTTTCATTGCCCATCCAACCTTATGGCGAAAAGGCAGAGCAGCCTTTGGATATTTTAGGAAACCTCATCCATGGGCGGGTGTGGTTTCCAATAGCAATTAAAAATTAAATAACTTTTAAAAATTTTGATTCATAACATGTCCCAGCTCATGAGTCACAATGAGGGGACATGTTTTTTAACAGTGGTAATTTTTTTATTTCGGTGTTTTTAAATCTTCGTTGTAAGCACTTGCGTGCCGCCCCATCCCGGCAGCACTGAGCGTTGTAGCGCGTGTTTCACGCTGGCTGCCCGTTAATTGGCCAGCCAGCATGAAATCAATGCCGAGGCCTAGTCGCAGGCGGCCGCCAGCTTCACGACTGCTTCCGGGTCTGCCCTCCATGCCCGCCCGACAAAGTAAAAATTCTGCCCAATGTTTCTGCAGGTATGCACGGGATTCCCAGAATGATGCTTTCATCCTGCAGCGTTCCAAGCTCCCTGCTCTGTTCAGACATGGGAGCAGACTTAACAGATGGTTGTGAGGTGACAAGGGATACCCACTGTAAACTTGGGCATGACATCCATCTGAAACCTTACATTCATGCCCAACAGCACCACAATGAATGCCATATTACCAGCAGATATTAGCAGTGATTGTGCAGACCATCAACATGTTGAAGAATGTGCACAGATCTGGGACGGTGCCCTTTAGTATGCCAGGATCTCTAGAATGATCATGGTTTGTTGCATTCATGATCTGTGTGCAGGGAATTTTGGGCACACTTGTACAAGCATCTTTTTAATTTCTGGCTTTAATCCCTCTCAGGTCACATTTTAGCAATGCTGTTTTGTATCCCATCCATGAGCTCAAAGGGGCAGTGTTTTCCTATTCAATCATTTTAATATCATTATAAAAGAGCAGAGAATAATGATGGGATTATAAACTCAATGGTGCTATTCTTTATGGTGACACAAATACAGAGCTGTAGTAATTTCATTGTGAAAGTTTGGATTATTACTGTAATATCTACTATACCAGGAACATACCTTGCTGTGAAATTTTCAAGAACACTATCTGCCCATAAACTCCTGTTCCAATAATTTATCTTCCAACTTCAAAGAATGGATGCCCAATGCAAACCTTCAAATGAAGTTTTAATTTATTGCGTTTATTGCTGTTTATTTTTTCAATTTCCAGCGCACTTTAACACACAATGAGATACAATTCACAAGTGCCAGACATGTACTTAGAATAAACAATAAAACAGAAATGACTCACTCTAATCCCATTGATGTCAACCCACACAGTTGTACTGTACAGTCATATCTCTAACTAACATCATCAACTAAGTCCCAAATCTCTGCTTGCAGGAGAATAAGATTCATCTTTAATAAACTGATGTTTCACACTACAGGGTCTGGCAATGAACACTATTTCACAAAGTGGCAATATATACTGCTGCATTGACTGGTAATATAGTCTACCCTAAGACTGGCAGCAAACAATGCTGCATAGATTTGCACTATCTGTCAGCCTACTGCTGTTTCAGGCAATACTTACTATTCCATCGAGTGGCAATACATACATTACTCAACAGTCTGACAGGACACATTATCCAATGAAGCACATTACATCACGGGCAGACAATGTACATATTCCATAGATTGAAAACTCAAGCTATTAAACAGACTGGCAATATGCATTACCCCTATACAGTGACAATATACTCCTCGGAGTGACAATATACATTACTGTATATACTGGCATGGCAGAAAACTCCATGGACTGGCAGTGCCTATGGAATCAGGGGACAAGTGGCAGAATGAATTGCTCATTGACTTCAAAGCAGAGAGTGGGAGTAAAGGATAGTTATTCAGGGTGGCAGAAGGTAGGGAGTGGTGTTCCACAAGGATCTGTGCTGGGACCACTGCTGCACAGTTTTCAATAACAGTTTGGGCTTTGAAATCAAAAATATAATTTTAAAATTTGCAGCTGACACCAAGTTGGGACAGATAGTCAAGACCAAAGAGGGCTGCAACATATTAAAGGAGGGCATTAATAAACTTGCAGAATGGGCAAATAAGTAGTAAATGAAGTTAAACACATAGATGTGAGGAATTATATTTTGGTAGGAAGAATAGGGAGGCCACTTGTTACTTGGAAGGTGCAAGCCTAGGTTGAGTTAGAGGAATAAAGGGAGCCCAGATCACAAATATACCAATTACCAAAAGTTAGCATAGGTTAGCAAGGCCATAAAAAAGCAAACCAACCTTGAGGCTTTCTAGCGGGGTAGAATTGAAAAGTGGGGAAGTTATGCTAAACCTCTATTGATCCTTGGTTAGACCAACTTAGAGTACTGCATGCGATTCTGGCTGCCATATTATTAAAAGGATATTGGCACTATAGAGGGTGCAGAGAAGATATACAAGGGCGATAACCAGAAATGTGTGGTTATACATATCAAGAAAGGATTGAAGGGCAGGGTTTCTTTTCTGTTTAAAAGAGAGGGCTGAGGGTTGACCTAACAGTGGTCTTTAAATAATGAAAGGTTTCGATAGAGGTGGATGTGGGGGGAATGTTCCCTCTTGTGTGGAAGAGCAGAAGCCACCAATATAGGATAGTCACCAAGAAATCGAAGAGGGAATTCAGAAGAAACTTATTTACCCAAAGAGTGGTAAGAATATGGAACTTGCTACCACAGGGAGTGGTTGAAGCAAACCGTATAGATACATTTAGGGGGAAGCTAGACAGGCATTTGAGGAAGAAGGGAGTAGTTGGCTGCAATGATAGATGTAGATGAGAAAAGTTGGGAGGAGGCTCGAGTGAAGCATAAACACCGACATGGGCTGACTGGCCCGTTTCTGTACTATATGTCCTATGTAATCCTATGTAATGCCACCATATAGAATGGCAATACATGTTACTCTATAGACTGGTAAAATATGCTATTCCACAGACTCAACAAATGACAGTAAACCACATTTTGGAAGCTCATTGAGTGTCACTGTTTTTTCTGTGCATTGCGCTATTCAAAAAGTGTCTTGATATTGTTAAATGGGCTGGCAATGTAATCTCTGTTGTGAAATCTCAATCTTGGTAAATTCTTCTACTGACAGCTAAATCTGCTGACCAGGAAGACGTTGTTTTATCCACATATCCAACACTAGCCAATTAATAGCCCACCAAGATACTCCCAATCATCAGCAATGTGATGGAAGAAGTTGTCAATAAATAGATTGCTTTCATCCTTTCTATTTATCAAGCTTATCACTTTCCTTTACTACCCTACCATATATTATCTTTGTTGCAGGTTGTGCAACAGCTCCTAAATTGAAACTGCCCTCCCCACTGCTATATTCTGCTTACTCCATGGAGTCAGTTCTGACAAATTAAGAAGGGTCACTAAATAAATCATATTGCTTAATATAACCTTAGATTATATATTCTTTGGCACTGAATGTTTCTGCTTACAGATCTACACATTACAATTGAAAATAAGTGTTTACCTTTCTAACATACATGAGCAAAACCATCACAAACTGGGAGAATAATGAAGTGTCAGTTGTGGCACAGAGGTACAGTCTGGCCTCTGATTCAGAAACTTGTGGGCTAGAGAGCAAATTCTACATGACAGCCAGGTGCAGTACTGAAAGAATGCAGCATTGTCAGGGATGTTATCTAGGAGGAGATGCTAAACCAAAGCCCCCATTCCATTGCAACCTTGGCCTGAGAATGTATAAGACTGATCAGCCTTGCCCAAGAGTTTTTTGACTGTTTACTCCAACTTTGATCCCGCTTATGACCCAGTGAAATGAAGTACTGTAGCAATGCAGCTTCTAAAAGCACTCATCTTTTTTCCCTTTGGTATATCGATTCTTCACTGTTATCTGTTGTCTGACTAGCCCCTGATACATATGAGCATGACTCATAACAGTATCATTTATATTCTGTGTTTTTATCAACTCATTTGTAAATAGCTTTGGGAATGCCAATATGAAGAATTTATAAGTTCCTCTAAGATCCCAATTCCACTAATGTGATGAAGAACAGGGAGTTCTCTGTGGTAAAAACAAAAAGCTAAAAGCTACTGCGGATGCTGGAAATCCAAAACAAAAACAGAATTACCTGGAAAAACTCAGCAGGTCTGGCAGCATCGGTGGAGAAGAAAACAGTTGACGTTTCGAGTCCTCATGACCCTTCGGCAGAACTGAAGGAACTCTGTGGTGTCTGGACCAATATTTATTGGTCAACCAATATTACTAAATCAGATTATCTGCTCATTATCTCATTATTCTTTGTGAGGCCTTGCAGTGTACAAATTGATTGCTGCATTTCCTACATTACAACAGTGACTGGCCTTCAAAAGTACTTCAATGGCTGGAGTTCTTTGGGGCATGCTGAGATTGCGAAAGGTGCAATATAAATAGAAACCTTATTTTGTTTCAATACATTTACTGTTTTCCTTTCCCTCATCATTTTTTTCTGTTCACTCCCAAACTCCTTGACTCCTTGCTGAACTATGGTTTTATATGATGTTGGCTGCCGTCCATTACCTCGCCCAAATGACCATCATTCATGTATGAGCCTTGATGGTGAATGTTGGCAGTTACTTGCCTCCCAGGGATATTTAAGCCAAGCCAGTTTTGTCCTCACCTGACCTCCACACACTACACACACTTCCAGCAGGGGTTGCTGGCTAGCCAAGGGAAAGAACAGGGGTATTGATGCCAATTGCAAAGTCCCTTCAGCTGCCTTAGTTGGAAACAACAAACTCAGCACAAGCCATTGATCAAATCCTATTTGCCCTAGTTGCCAAGAGATGTTCAGTGAAGTGTGACAGAAAACATAATTTTGAGCTGGAGAAAATAGCCATTAAAAGAATGCAGCAATAATTGAAAGAAAGAAAGAAAGACTTGGGGCAGGATTTTCCCATCATCCAGCAGGAATGGCGGGCGGGCCCGGGAGCGGCTATGCAATGGTCCGCCGCCTGCGAGCGGGCCCCGAACGCGATTTCATGCGGGCGGCCAGCCGGTGTGAAACACACGCTGACAGCCTCAGCGCTGCCGGGGTGGGGGCAGGAGGAGCGCAAGTGCTGAAGATTGCTCATGCATGGGGGAGCGCTCACTGAAAGCTCCCCAAAGGCACAGAGCAGCCTCACGGAGCTGAAGATTTTTAAAATGATAAATGAAGAATCTACAATGAATGCAAACATGTCACCACATGACTCGGTCACATGAAGAGGGACATGTTAAAATGAGTTTAAAATTTTTAAATTTTTTTTGTTGTATCCATTGTTGGAAACCTCATTCCGCCTGTGGATTAATTGAAAATCCTGGCCTTGCATTCAAATAGCTTTTTTAATACCACAGGATCTCTCAGAGCACTTCACTGGTGGAGGTAAGCACCAGGAAAGGCACCCATGGCATTTGACAGGCCACCGCGTCTGCAAACCTGCCTGCCTGGGAGCATAAAGTTCTGCCTGTACATCTTCCAAATGTTGTTCAGAGAAGCACAAAAGCTTTAAATATTTCAAAGGGAAATATTTCATAATAGTTCTGCCACAAAATGACAGAGATATAACTTATGGTAGCCTAGGAAACGCAGACTGCTTTTTTAAAAAAGAAACAAATTAGTCAAGAATCAGACAATTGTGTAATTGGTGGAAAAATCTGAACAAGATCTGTCATGCAACAAAAAGCACAGTAACCTTTGTGCTTTCTACTTGTTGAGTTACAAAGGCAGAGCATGAAGCCTCAGAAATCTTTAAGGCCACTTCAAATATTATTTTAACTGAATAATGAAACCTCTACATGTCTGGACTAAGTTTGGTTTCAAAGCAGCATTTTGGCATTTTGTCAGACAACACTGCATTGCCAACATTAACCTTTAAATGTTTGTAAGAAAAGATATATTGTTTGTCAAATATTCTTGTAGGAAATTTGTTTTAAAAAAGGTATCATTCCATACTTGTTACATATCTCAGCTTTAATTAATGTGGGGGATGATGGTGCAGGGGAATGGAACATGTTTCCACCCGCCATCTGATGACAGACTGAAGAGATTAGTTTTCAAGTTTGATTTCAGGCCAAGAAATTTGGTTGTAAAACCAGTGTTGAATCCTCTAAGCAAGAGCAGTAAACAAACCTCTGTGGACTGGCCAGGGGACAAGGGTTAACAATAATCAGTATTAGGCTGCCAGGTACAAAGGCTGATTTCCTCCACATCCTCTTATTACCAGGGGCACAAGCTTGTATCTCCCACCTCATCTTACTACACAGGCCCATCCCTCCCAATAGTACCAGGGATGCAGGCTTTTTGTCTCCATCTACTGCTTCAATGAGGGATGAAAGCTTATCCGCCACAACTCATTTCCACGGGGAACAGAAAATTGTTGCCTTCACCTGCTATTTGATTGAGAGGGGCACAGTCCCATTCCTCCCACCTATTAAAATGGTAATAAAAACAGTCCTGTTTCCCATCAATTAGTCTAACAGGACCACACATTCAATCATTAGCATTGACCTCTGCAATTCTTTGGGGTATGCAGCTAATTGTAGATGCAAACAGCAGTTTTGTGATAATGTCTAAAACTGCTTATTAAACATGTGTTAAATTGTGTTTCAGGGACTGGAAGAAACAATGCCAAAAAACAATTTTGGATTGTTGGAAATATCAATGTGAAATCTAGTGAACCCTGTGGATATGGACAGACTTCGGGAAATGATATCCTGTAATATTAATTTCCAGCACCTTGGGAGAGCTCTAACATTTAGGTAGATCACTGGGCTGAAACTGGCAGCAATACAGCACTAAGTAGACATGTATACTTAGCCTCAGGACCTGAATGTTTGACACAGGACAATCCTAGGCCAGGTTTCCACTGCCCTCCCTCCCACTTCCCTATCACAAAAATACTCTATAGCTGGAGGCAATGAACACTGAATGGAGCTATTGTTTAAACCGGCTGTGCTTCCTTGCCTTAATCTTGTGTACTTGAATGCTATTCATTTGATATGCCTTAGTGTAGATTAAATCATCCCTTTTAGCAAATCATTTCCATCATGCAAAGCCTGCTTAATTATGCCAGGAATCATTTGGTGCCTGACAACATTCCACCTGTAAAATAACCACATCCTAATTAGTGGCCCGCACTACTTGATAAATGCAAAAATCACTCTGTCATCATTGTCATCGGTTGTCCTTCAATTCAAGGATGAGGCTCAGGGACTCTGCCATGGCTCTTCATGTGAGTGAACAGGCCGATTCTCAACCCACAGATCGTTGAGCACATGGGCAAGAAATCCCGAGAGGTAGTGGGATCCACAGGATTTGCTTCTCATTTTTTCCTTCCCTGTTACCGCTCTGCCTCATCATTAAGATGTTGTGACTGAAAGTGTGATGCAGCTTAATAGACAAGTTTTGGTTGTCAACATTTAAATGTCCAAGAAACTTCATCACAATCCTGCAATTGCTTCAGGATTATATGACTGCTACTATCTTGAGTGGGAGATCTGAAACAGGCGCCTTCAAAATCTGGCCCGAAGTTAAGCAAGGCTGTGTGCTATTTACAATCTACCTGACAGCGGCTATTAAGCTCAACAAAGATCAGCTGCCCTCTGGTGTCAGTATTAAATACCACCTAGATGGATCATTCTGCAACAGAAGTCAATGCAGTCTGAAAACAAGTACTTTGTCACCATTATACACTTCTACATCTCTGCCCTTGTGGAAATCTTTTGGTTTCAAAATCTCTTTCATGTAACATCTGTAAGAACTAACAATCTGTATAGGCAAATCCTAGATGTATGAAACAGAACAGCAAGTACACCTAACCCCAAACATTAATCTGTAGGAGGGTCATACTGACTCAAAGTGTTAACTCTGATTCTCTCTCCATAGATGCTACTAGGCCTGCTGAGTTTTTCCAGCATTTTCTGTTTTTGTTTCAGATTTCCAGCATCCACAGTATTTTGCTTTTATATTAATCTGTAGGAACTGGCAAAGAAAAATAAAAACCACCAATGAGCTTTTAATATTTATTTTCAACTCAAAATTGTACTGCGGGATGAGAAATGATTTAAAGGGGTGAAGTAAATATCATTGTTGAACATTAGCAATGGAGTAAAATTTGTTTGTAAATATGCAACGTAATGCTATCAAAAAGAAAAATTGCTAAGTAATTTGCAGTGCATGTCACTGAGGTGAAATTTGCTCTGGACTTTAAGTTCTCTTATGTTCCAAAACAACAATGATCTCCATATAAGTAAAAGCTGATTCTGTGTTTTTACAATATATGATATGCATTAGGAAACAAAAGTTACCACTCAGAGGATTACAGCTTAACTTTTGCAGTAGTAAAACTATAAATCATATATTTTACAAGGAGTTTAAAAATTATTGTGGTACTACTGTCTCTTGGTGATGGTGATGTCTCCAATGTAAACAATCTAAATAAGAAAGAGGAGTACAAATCATGCAAAATTCCAGGTGATAATTTCTGCTAAACATATGTACATAAAAACATACAAATTAGGAGCAGGAATAGGCCATTCGGCCCCTCGAGCCTGCACAACCATTTGATAAGATCATGTCTGATCTGATTGTGGCCTCAACTTCACTTTCCAGTCTGCCCCCGACATCCGGTGACTCCCTTGTTAGTCAACAATCTATCTAACTCAGCCTTAAAAATATTCAATAAGCCTGCCTCCACTGCTCTCTGGGGAGGAGAGTTCCACAGACTAACAATGCTCTGAGAGAAAAAGATTCTCCTTATCTCTGTTTAAACGGGAAACCTCTTATTTTTAAATGGTGTCCCCTAGTTCTAGCCTCTCTCATATGGGGAAACATCCTCTCAGCATCCACACTATCCAAGTCCCCTCAGGATCTTATATGTTTCAATAAGATCCCCTCTCATTCTTCTAAAGGCCAATAGATACAGGCCCAAATTGTTCGACCTTTCCTCATAAGATAACCTCTTCATTCTAGGAATCAGTCGTGTGAACCTCCTCTGAACTGCTTCTAATGCAATTACGCACTTTCTTAAGTAAGGAGACCAAAACTGTACACAGTACCCCAGATGTAGTCTCACAAACGCTGTGTACAAATGTAGCAAAACTTCCCTATGTTTATAGTTCATTTCACTTGCAATAAATGACAACATTCCATTTACCTTCCCAATCATTTGCTGTACCTGTATACTAACTTTTTGTGAGTCTTGTACCAGGACACCCATATCCCTTTGTACCACAGAGTTCTGCAATATATCTCTCTCCATTTAAATAATAAACTGTTTTTCTATTCTTTCTGTCAAAGTCGACAAGTTCACATTTTCCCACATTATACTCCATCTACCAGTTTTTTGCTCACTCACTTAACCTGTCTAAATCCCTTTGCAGACTCCTATGCCCCCTTTACAATTTACTCTCCTTTGTGTCACCAGCAAATTTAGCAACCATAAATTCAGTCCCTTCATCCAAGCCATTAATATAGGTTGTAAATAGTTGAGGCTCCAGCACAGATTCCTGTGTCAGCTCCACTGGTTACAGCTTGCCAGCCCAAAAATGACCCACTTATCCCTACTCTCTGCTTCCTGTTGGTTAACCAATCCTCTATCCATGCTAATATGTTACCACCTACACCATGAGCTCTTATTTTGTGTAGTAACCTTTGACATGGCACCACATCAAATGCCTTTTGGAAATCCAAGTGCACCACATCTACAGGTTCCCCTTTATCCACATTGCTTGTTACTTCCTCAAAGGACTCTAATAAATTAGCCCTTTTACCTCTTGATTTATATTTATTTCTGTGATGTTATTTGTGACCTTTACGGTGAAGACAGACACAAAATATCTGTTCAACACTTCCGCCATTTCTTTATTTCCCATTACTAATTCCCCAGACTCACTCTCTAGAGAATCCATGCTAACTTTTGTTACTCTTTTCACCTTGAAATACTTGTAGAAACTTTATGATCTGTTTTTATGTTTCTATCTAGGTTTTGATCATATTCTAGTTTCTCCCTCATTACATTTTTTGGTCATTCCTTGCTGGTTTTTAAATTCTTTCCAATATCCTGACCTACCACTAATCTTCACAGAAGAAAACTTATTTGCTCTGCTATTGCACCCACGTTGAGTGGAACAATTTCCTCTACCTTCACAACTTTGAAGTTTTTATGGAATGTTGGCATCACTGGATAAGCCAGCATTTATTGCCCATCCCTAATTGTCCTTGAAAAGGTGGCAGTGAGCTGCCTTCTTGAATTGTTGTAGTCCTTCTGGTGAAGGTACATCCATGGTAGCTAGGTATATGAGTTCCAAGGCTTTGACCCAGCAACGATGAAGGAACGGTAATATTTCTAAGTGAGGTTAGTGTATGACTTGGAGGAGAACTTGGAGGTGGTATTCTCATGTGCATGCTACTGCTATCTGTAAGATATACATGTTATGCTTAAATTTTTCTTAACAACATTATAGTGAAGCAGTTTTGGGCATTTTATTATGTTAAAGGGTCTATTTAAATATGCATTATTGTATTGTGGGCATGCATAACACAATCTGTAACTTCATAGCCCAGCATACCGCCACTCTACCATTACCGTCCAGCCAGAGGATCAACCCTGGTTCAATAAAGAGTGCAGGAAGGCATGCCAGGATCAAGCAGCACCAGGCAAAACTAAACATGAGGTGTCAACCTGGTGAAGTTGCAACAGAGGACTACTTGCAAACCAAACAAGAGAAGCAGCAAATGAAAGAGCTACCAACGGATCAGATCTAAGCTCTGCAGTCCTGCCACATCCAGTCGTGAATGGTGGTGCACAATTAAACAACTCACTGGAGAAGGAGGCTCCACAAATACCCCCATCCTCAATGATGGAGGAGCCCAGCACGTCAGTGCAAAGGCAAGGCTGAAGCATTTGCAGCTATCTTCAGCCAGAAGTGCCGAGTGGGTGATCCATCTCAGCCGGCTTCTGAGGTCCCCAGCATCACAGATGCTAGTCTCCAGCCAATTTGATTCACTCCATGCCATATCAAGAAATGGCTGAAGGCACTGAACACAGGGAAGGCTATGGGCCCTGCCACCATTTTGGCAATAATACTGAAGACTTGTGCTCCAGAACTAGCAGTGCCCCTAGCCAAGCTGTTCCAGTACAGTTACAACACTGGCATCTACCCGGTAATGTGGACAATTGCCCAGGTATGTCCTATACACAAAAAGCAGGACAAATGCAACCCTGCCAATTACCGCTTCGTCAGTCCACTCTCGCGTGTTGGCAAAGTGATGGAAAGTGTCGTTGACAGTGCTATCAAGCAGCATGTACTCAGCAATAACCTGCTCACTGATGCCCAGTTTGGATTCCGCCAGGGCCACTCAGCTCCTGATCTCATTACAGCCTTAGTCCAAACATGACAAAAAAGCTGAACTCCAGAGGTGAGGTGAGAGTAACTGCCCTTGGCATCAAGGCAGCATTTGACCGAGTGTGGCATCAAGGAGCCCAAGCAAAACTGAAGTCAATGAGAATCAGGGGAAAAATTCACCATTGGTTGGAGTCATACCTAGCACAAAGAAACATTGTTGTGGTTGTTGGAGCCAATCACCTCGGCCCCGGGACATCACTGCAGGAGTTCCTCAGTGTAGTGTCCTCGGCCCAACCATCTTCAGTTGCTTCATCAATGACCTTCCTTACATCATAAGGTCAGAAGTGGGGATGTTCACTGATGATTGTACAATGTTCAGCATCATTCATGATGCCTCAGGCACTGAAGCAGTACATGTCCAAATGCAGCAAGAACTGGACAATATCCAGGCTTGGGCTGGTGGTAAGTAACATCCTCACCACATAAGTGCCAGGCAATGACCATCTCCAACAAAAAAGAATCTAACCATCTCCACTTGACATTTGATGGCATTACCCTCACTATCAACATCCTGGGAGTTACCATTGACCAGAAACTGAACTGGACTAGCCATATAAATGCTGTGGCTACAAGAGCAGGTCAGAGGCTAGGAATTCTGCAGAGAGTAACTAATCTTCTGACTCCCAAAAGCCTGTCCACCACCTATAAGGCAAAAAATTTTGTAATGGAATACTCTCCACTTGCCTGGATGAGTCCAGCTCCAACACTCAAGAAGCTTGGCACCATCCAGAACAAAGCAGCCCGCTTAATTGCCACCCCTTCCACCGACAGTATCTGCTGTGTGTCCCAGCTACATGATGCACTGCAGGAATTCACCAAGGCTTCTCCGATAGAACATTCCAAAGTCATCACCTCTACCATCTAGAAGGACAAGGATAGCAGACACATGGGAACACCACCACCTGGAAGTTCCCCTCCAAGCCACACATCATTCTGACTTGGAAATATATCGCCATTCTTTCACTGTCGTTGGGTCAAAATCCTGGAACTCCCTCCCTAACAGCATTATGGGTGTACTTGCACCACATGGTTCAAGAAGATAGCTCACCACCGCCTTCTCAAGGGATATTAGGGATGGGCAATAAATGCTGCCCTAGTCAGTGATGTCCACATCCCATGAATGAATTAAAAAAAAAATGAGCATACAATTTCCTTTCTCCTATCCTATTTCTCATTAAATTTTTTTCAACTCAACTTGTGAAGTTGCTGAGAGCTTAAACAGTGAGGTTGATATTGTCTTCCCAGTTGTGAACTTTTGTCCATTTTCCCGGCACTTACAGAAATCTTTCTTGATCAAGGTGCATCAAGCAGGCATCCCAGACTTATGGGATCCCACCATTTCCTGGTTTTGAAATCCTGGTGGTGTTGCAATGGGATCACTGCTGCAGCACCAGAAAAAGCAGAAGAGAAATACGGTCTGAACGTTAGCAGGCAAATAAATTCCGGGAATCATTACAGCCAAGCTGAATTCTGTCTGCATCCAATGTCGACACATGCTCACTTTTCAAGAGGAGTAATTGGATAGCGAATTTGTTGTGGAGTATGTCTCTCCAGAACAACACAATATTTAGTGGTCACTCCTTACAACTTCCTTACAGTGATGGTCTTATTAGAATTTTTTTGTAGAGTTCCTTGCAATCTAGGAGTGAATGAGCAAGAATAGATTACATCTTAAAACCATGGTGGCCCTCATTTTATGATCCCAAAATAAACAGTCATGCTGGCCTGTTGTGTGAATGTACCTGTACACAAAGCATATGGCATGAGACTTGACGAGGGTTGCCAACACTCCAGGATTTTCCTGTGTGTTTCTTTCATTTTCTTTGAACACTCTTGTTTGTTTCTCATAAAAATGTTGGAAATGGGAAATAAGGTTATTTGACTGAGTGGGGGCAGGAGGTCACGTGATGAATCCTCCAGAGATATCACCACCCAAAGTTGGTGACTCTAGTACTGATCCTTCTTTTGACTAAGCAGCAGGCAAGGAACAGCTTGCCCAGGGCATATTCAGTTGAGGATTGCAAAATCTGACCAGGAACCAGTTCCTTTTGCTTGTCAAAAAAGAGGAAGTTGTGATGGTGACAGAAACCTTTGCCAGCCGCAATAGCAAGTATCATCCCATTCCCGCTTCATTAATTATGCAGCCACAGGAAACATGCTATCTCACTGGCGGGTGGCCTCCAATTTGCCCACCATGGCATTATCTCGCAACCTCCTCACACGGGGCGCCATATTTAAACTGCAGTAGCGCACACTCACTTCTCAATGCTTGCAGCCCAGGGCTGCTCCGGTGAAGACATGGCACCAAAAGCCAAGAAGAGTGCAGCCCTCCAATTCAGTGACGCATCCCTGGGATGTCTTATGGACGCTGTGGAGGCCCATCATGATGTCATTTACCCCTGCTCTGGCTTCAGGTGACCCACCAGTCTCACCACTCTGGCTTGGGAGGCGGTGGCAGAGGTGTCAGTGCCAACGATGCACACAAGAGGTTGGTCATTTAGTGCAGAAAATGGGTGAATCATCTCATTCATGCTGCCAGGGTAAGGCAACTATCCCATCACTCTAAACTCAAAGAGCAGGATTTTTACCTCACTGGACGGGCCCAGGAGCGGCTGCAAAACCGACCACCACCGCGATCAGGCCCTGACTGCGATTTCACACTGGCTGGCAAATATAGGCCAACCATTGTGAATCGCGTACTGAAACTCTGCCTGGATGTGGGGGGAGGGAGGCGAGCGCAGAAGTCAGCACATGTGCACAAGTCCGCTCAGTGAAAGCTCTCTGAAGGCACAGAGCAGCCTCAGGGAGCTGAAGATTTCTAACATTAAAAATAAAGATTTTAAAACTAAGGTAAACATGTCCCCTCATGTGACTCGGTCACGTGAGCAGGGACATGTTAAAAATGAGATTTAAAATTTTTTGTTTTTAATTAACAACAAAAACCTCGTCCTGCCCGTAGATGAGGTTTCTCCAAAAATCCAAAGGCCGATTGGCCTTTTCGCCCACCTGCCAACTGTAAGGCTGGACAGACAGGGAAAAATTCACTCTAATTAATTTATTAATGAGCTTAACAGGCCCCTTAATTGTTGGCGGGGATGCTGCTGACTCCTGCGCGCGCCTGCTGACTGAAATATCGCGCTTGCCCAATGTCGTCGCACGCTATTTCACACTCGTGCATGTCGAGTGCACTCCTGCACGCCAAGCGGAAAATCCAGCCCAAACACTCACAAGCCCATCACACATTCACTGGCTTCTCACTCAGTGTCAGCTCAAAGAACATCACCAATCACTCTCTCACATGCACCCTCACATCTCCATCTGGCCTCATCTCCTCTGGAGACTGCCTCCTCAGTCCTTACCATCTTGAGACCACTTGCACAGATCAACATGTGCTCCCACGCACACATTGGGATACCCTCCTTCCCCAGTACAGCCCTCACCCTGCAGCCTCTTCCCTTGCCTGAGGCCACTTCTCCCCCTACGCCAAGCAAGCCTTAGCCCTGCAGCCATTGAAAAGCCACCACCGCCTTAAGGCTGGTAGGTCGAGGCCTGCCCGTGAGTCCCCCTAAAAGTGATGTGGTGCTGCCTGCCTTGCTGATGACTGCGAGTGGTGCTGAAAGCAAGGTAAGCAAACAAACCTTGAAGTCCCGAGCGAAGTGCAGCTCGCCAGGTGCATCTCACTTATGTACAGTTATGAAACACATTGGTGTGCCTGGAAAATCCAACGTGGGAGGATGATTCCGGCAGAGAGTGTTCCCGACGTGCAGTGGTGGGAAATGCGACCTGCCATTGATGGGTGGAGCGGACGATCACAAACTGGTTTCACAATGGTGTGAAACCGAAATTTGACTTCTCACCTCTTGACGCCGACAGGCTGGAAAATTCCGGCTGTTGACTAATTGTACACAATGTGCAACAGAGAGATGCACACAAAACTGTTCCCTTTGGTGAAGAGCAAATGGTCTGCATAGAGAAGCTACCTTGAAAGAAAGCCATTAGCACTCCCACCCCCACCCATCCCTAAAAGTTCCCAGCTTAAAGGAAGGAGGTCCATAACCAAGTAAATGCAGTCATATAACTCCTTCTTCCCTGGGTGCAAATGAAGAGACACTTTGCTGCTATCAGGAGAAAGGGAAAGTTAACTGGACTATATTTTTCTCAAAGTATTTGTGGAGTCCCATCAACTATCACTGCATGAGTCAAAATCCTGTAAACTCCCTCCCTAACAGCACAGTGGATGTACCTACACCACATGGACTGCAGCGGTTCAAGTCAAGGGCAATTAGAGATGGGCAATAAATGCTGGTCTAGTCAGTAATACCCACATTTGGCGAATGTATATATAAAAAAACAATGGAACAGACCTAAGCTGGGAACTCCTGCACCCTCAGGGCGTTACCATTTGAAGCACTACACATAACTGTTGCTCTTTTGCACAATAATTATCTTATTGATGGTTCAGCAAATGTGCAGGTTTTTCTGCTGCTAGGGGTCAGCCTTCTTTGATGCAGTTCCCCTTAGAGTCATTCACTTCGTGTGACTATTTAACTAATGCAGAGTTGCTGCACAATGAAGGCACCATGCTTGCTTCCTGGACAATGTCCACTGAAGCACAATGATGTTTCTGTCAGACAACATTTGATCATGAGTTGAGTACAAACTATTTCTCTTCATGAAGACTTTGGAAGAACCGCCCTGATACTCACATGGATACTGTGTCCAAATCTTTGCACTCAATGGGATCCTGGCAACTGCTGAATGCATTCTATGTATATGATGTCCCATCCACAGGGAAGCTGGTGGAACTGTTTTCTCTTGCAAACATAATGGGTGTCTCTTCCCTGACACGTGTGTGCAGTACAGGTGACCTGATATGGGAGAACAGCACAGAAAGGTGCTATTTGGTCACTCCTTGAAAGTGCTGTGCAAACAGCTCTACTCCCCTGCCTCTTTCCCCATGGCCCTGCAATTTTTTCCCCTTTTAAGTATATATCGAATTTCTTTTTGAAGTTACCACTGAATCTACTGCCTGCGTCCTTTCAGTGCATGTTTCCAGAGTATCACTCATACAGGAAGATCCATCACTGATGTGAATGTGAAGAGATTATTGTGCAGCAAATGGACGACCCTGTGGTAACACATTTTGTGAAGTGGAGATAATGAAAACAATCTATTCTCTTATATGTCCAGGCCTAACTCCCAGGACAATATGGCCTGAAGGTTTCAGATGGAGGGGTCTCGCTTCCCACCATTTGAAGGGTCAGTGGGAAACACATCCCTGACAACTCCGAGTGCCCCACAGCCATTTCATGCTCAAATGAACATAAAGTGGCTGCAGGCGGGACTTTCCCCCCCTCACTTGGGAGAAAGCCCCGCCTTAGAGCTGCCAGCCAATCTGATTGACCGGCAGCTCTCCAGTCCCTGCAGCAATAGCGCTGCAGTGGGCAGAAGGAGAAATGCAGTCAGAGCCTAAGTCCAGGCACTGGAGGCCCAGGTAAATTCAAGATGTCCCAGGGCAGGGGAGGGTAGGGAAGGCCTGGGGGGCATGAAGAGGGTGATCAAGGTATTGGGGGAGAGGCCGGGGTGGGGGGGGGCAGGAGGGGGGTCTGGAGGTCACTTTAAGGGAGGGGCGCTCGATTTTAGAAGGGAGCTTCTGATGGAGGCGCCCCCACCCACTTCCCGCCCAATATGTAACTCTGTTCTTTATCGGGCTTCCTTCACAGAAGTTTAATCCTCTCACCAGCCTAAAAATTGAGGCCAATAGTTGGCCACTTAAGGGCCTCAATTGGGGCAAGGGCAGGCTTCCCGTCCGAGGCTTTGCCTGCTCCAGCGTAAAATTGTTGTGTGGTTGGGGCGAGCGGGAACCCAAAGGGTGTCCCGTCCCTTCAATTTCACGCTTCTCCCCGATGCCTAAAAAGCCGCCGGTGAGGGGACCGTAAGATTCTGGCCCATGTGTGTGACATAAGCAGCTTTGAGGTCATTTGCATTTGTACTTGTTTGCTCCTCATAAATAATTCAATTATGGATCATGTTAAGCGTCCTGATCACATCTTGTGAAAATATCAGACCTTCTTCCCTTAAGAGACATCTAAGAGTAAGAGAGCTCATAAAAGGATGTGTCCAGTTTTAATGGGAAAGGCACTGTGGGCAGAAGTTAGCTTGCAGCTATAAAATTCAGTCGCCCACAATTTGAAAGAAGGATTATTGTATTTACTGTTTGGCATATGTGAAGTTTTTTGGAGACATTCCCTCCAGTGATCAGTATAGCATTGTCATTATTATCTATTCTCCCTGTACTGTTTGAATTTGTTTAAGGATTTAATTAAAGTGAAACTACGTTGAGCACTGTGAAAGGGTGAGGTGATACAATGGAACACATTGTGAAGGCTTGATTATCTCTTTCAATTGCATTTAATGGGCTATACTGGTGTTAAATCAGTTCTTAATGATTAACAATTGGCATACATTTACCAGAGGATGGTCACATATTTTCCTTTCTGACAGCGACACCTCCAGAAGTTTAGCAGGATGACTCTTGACAGGGTTTCTGCTGATCCCAGAAAACTTTCCAGGGTCCCTTTAATTTACTGGGCCTTAACTTCCAAGTTCCCCAGCGTCGGATGGGGTGGGGGGTGGTAACCCAAAGATGCGATGGGGAATCCCCTTCGCAAGTTCCCAGGTAAGGTTTGCAGGGTAATTGCCCAGAAGTACAAACTTCTCTTGGGCAATTGCTCTGCACTGGAAACCATCCGAAAAAGTGATTTAAATCGCAAACTTCAGATGGTACTGACTGAGTTAGACCAGAGTTACCCAGAAAGAGTTGGATTGATTAAAACCACTTCTAACTTCTGAGTAACTATTCTACAGACCCAGGCTGACCCCCACAAGACTCCCTCCACACCCTGACTACCTCCCACCACGGCACTCCCCCCACCCCCAGCGGAGTCTACCCCACACCCCGACAACGTCCCCAACCAAATTCCCCCCTACCCGTATGGGACTCCCCTCGCCCACTCCCAGACCAGACCTGTCCCGACCCGAGGCCTGGCCACCCCCGAGGCCTGACCCGCCAACCCCATGGCCTGACACCCCCCGAGGGCCAACCCCCACCGACCTTTCCCCACCCAAGGCCTGACACCCACCCTGGGGCCTGATCCCTCCGCCAACACCTGATCCTCCCCCAAACTCCAAACTCCTCAATCTCCGACCTCCCAACGTCCGTCCCCCCCCAGCCTCCAACCCTGCCCCCTCCCCTGAACTCAAATTCCCACACCCGGACCTCTGATTTCTCCCCCCCACCCGACCTCCAACCCCACCCCCCCCAACCTCCAATCCAACCTCTGATCCCACCCCCCAAACTCGATCCCCAACCTCCGACCCCCCCCTGACCTCCAATCCACCTCTGACCTCCGATCACCCCCACCACCTCCCAAATGCTATCAACTTACCTTAGACACTTACCTTCTCCCTGGCCTGTCAAGGACCTTTACATATCTATGGACCTTTAAACTTACCTGGTTTATGGCAGCTAGTGCCGGAAAAAAGCCAGGGTGACCGCTTTCACTTTGACTCTACTGGACTTTGATGCTAGGTCCCAGGGACATGCTGCACTGCCTTGATCTTGCCCAGCCTGTGTTGGAAGGCTGGACGAGACAGGCTGGGAGAAAAAAAATCTGTTAAGAAACTGGGCACGGAGTGGCAATCCAACGCTGATTGCCAGTCCAAGGAAGTTCAGGCCCAATTTTCGGCAGGTTTTGTCTTGACACAATTCCCATTAACATAGAGAACTTAATTATCTTGGGGTGGGTGGAGGTGGTTGGTGCAGAAGGGGTGACTGCAGCAGGGATGGACAGTTTAGACAATTAATAAAAAATCCCGTTTTTGATAAAGTGGCAAAATCTGAATGTGGAGTTGCCCCTTTTGTTGTGCAGAAATGAATAATTTACACTGCCTTGTACATTTTAAATGCTGCTGTCATCCCACCAGCATTATCTGTTGTATACATGTGTTCCCTGTATCCAGTGCTCCTATGACCGCAAAAATGGAAAATGTGATATGTAATTGCAATTCATCTGAATGTTCCTACCAATATTTGGACTTGCACTTCCTTTATTGTCTGTGTAGGAATTATAGTTCTGATAAACGTAGGACTGTAGCTTTAAGAATAACCCTGTATTGTGAGATCACATGATCTGTGTAAGCCAATGAGTTAGCAGCATTAGAGCAGAGTTAGGAGAACCTCTAGGAGGGAGTTCTTTTTTAGTTATAAAGTTAGATGCACACATGTAGCTGCTGCTGCTATCTTGTAAATAAAGTTCAATGTTTGCACCAAAAATAGTTGCCTGGAAAATCAACCGTATAACAAACTAGTAGCGAGGATAAATCAGATCCAGTACTGTCCCTCACCCAGCGATTGTGAATATCTAAGATAATTAATAAGAAAGGAGGGTATACTCAGATGCCATAGTTTGGCAAAATTGTTCCCTTTGAACCAGCCACAGATGACTGGTCTCAATATATAGAACATCTTGCATTCTGCTTTCAAGCCAACCAAATCACAGGGGAGGAAAAGAGGAGAGCGATTCTCGCAAGTATTTGTGGGAGCAAGACCTACAGTTTAATTCGAAGATTGATGGCCCCCAGTGCCCCGGATTCAAAGGCCTTCAGTGAATTAGTAGACCTTGTTAAGGGACATTTTCAATCCAAGCCCTCAGTCACAATGCAGAGGTTCAGGCTCAATTCACAGAGTAGAGCCCTGGGGAAGACCACTGCTACCTACGTGGCAAAATTAAAACAACTAACAGAACATTGTGATTTCAGTGAAACCCTGAATGACATGTTCAGGGATCGTTTGGTCTGTAGCAGTGAAGATTGCTGGCTGAAGTGGACCTTGATTTTAAGAAAGCATTAGAAATAGTGCTTGCAATGGAAAGCGCTGTAGAGGGTTCACAAGTGACTCAAGGTGCACAAAATGGCACCATTTTCATAGTTGGGCTGGAACGGTCAGCTGAAAATGGTGCGAAAAGCCAGGACTCTGCTGCAAAGTGAGAAACAACCCCCTCTAACCAAAAATTTAGAGGAAACAGCTTAGCAGCAAATTCGAAAACTAATTTTTATCAATGTGGAAACAATCATACTCCTAGCCATTGGCAAGTTAAAAAGGTGGAGTGTTATTTTTGTCACAAAAGTGGGCACATATTGAAACATTGCAAAGCAAGATTAAAACAGGCTTCCAGGCAACAAAGTCCAATGAAGTCTATAGCGTGGAAGAGCCAGAAACAACCAATTCTGACATTTATGCTTTATTCAACATGAAGGTTGGGAAGATAGAGCCAATTACTGCCACATTGCAAGTGAATGGTAAACCCTTAAAAATAAAGGTAGACACTGGTGCTTTTACCACTGTAGTAGGAGAACGCACTTTCAGATATTTAAATAAAGGTGATCAGCGATTAAATTTGGAACAAACCTCTGCCAAGTTGAAAACGTACACAGGTGAAGAAACCCAGGTAAAAGGTATCACCAGAGTAACTGTTTATTATAGACAACAAACAGCACAACTACCAGTGATGGTATTAGAAGGCAGAGGACCAAGCCTTCTAGGTCGAAATTAGTTGAGGGAAATTAACCTTGATTGGCCAGTGAGATTTCAAAAGGAAGCAGGAAGAGTTCCTAAGTTGGAAAAGGATTAAGGCAAGGTACTTCAGAAAGAGGCTGGAGAGTCCAAGGACTGCAACTGGATGAAAAAGGAATGTGTAGCCATTCAGCAACCTGAAGAAATGAAGACTGCCTTAAACAACAACATGGAAGAACAGCAGAAGAAACTCAAGGAGACTTTGCTGAATGATAGATTTCAAGATGAAGTAAGCGAGTTTCACAATAAAAAGGAAAACCTGTTGAAAGGCCTTCACGCGCTACAAGGATCCCTCAGGTCAAAGTTTGTGCCTCTGGAAAATTACAAAGAGAAACAGGAAGAATTTAATGTCACTCTGAACAAACTGAAGAACCAGTTGGCAGAGAAGACCCAGCAATGTTCAAGGTTCCGGGAGGAAGCCAACAGATACATGAAGGAGACAGAAGAGCTGACGAATCAGCTGAATAAAGCTAAAGAGGCTTTGAAAGCAAAAGTCGTTGAATTTTCCTAGATGCGGGTAGACAATGAAGTCATGGGTAGCTCAACTACTGAACAAAGACATGTTGAGTTTTCACCTGAGAGAAGTCTGGCCGACAGTAAAGTCGGAAAGAAGACCAACACTAAACTCTTTGGTAGAAAGAAGAAGACAAAATGGAAGAACGTTCTAAAAAGACAATAGAAGGTGGAAATGACAAAGTTAACAGGTGAATCGTTGGAAAAAAACTTGCTTGTTTCCTATTTCACTACAGAACACCCCCCCACACTACGACTGATGCAACACCTACAGAGTTACTGATGAGGCACCATCTTCAAGCAAGGTTAAACCTGATACTTCCCAATTTGGAGGGGAAGGTGGAGAAAAGTCAAAGGAACCAAAAAGCGACTCATGATTTGCATAGTTGTGACCGAGAATTTACTGTTGGAGAAGCAGTATATGTAAGGAATTTCGGTGGAGGACTGAAGTGGTTACCTAGTAAAATAAGCGCTGTGACCGGACCTTTGTGGTACCATGTGGACGTGGAGGGCCGGATCACCCATAAGCATGTGGATCATTTAAGAAGAAGGGAGATATCCTAATAAAATGATGTTCTATCTGTAACCATTGCAGAACCTGTGGTTCCTGTTGAAGTTGCTCAACCAA
The DNA here is from genome assembly GCF_964194155.1 of Cetorhinus maximus. Taxonomy (NCBI): domain Eukaryota; kingdom Metazoa; phylum Chordata; class Chondrichthyes; order Lamniformes; family Cetorhinidae; genus Cetorhinus; species Cetorhinus maximus. The sequence goes on along the minus strand of NC_135892.1, from coordinate 82,448,213 downwards.
GGATAGACATGCTCAATGTCTCTGTCAGAGTGGACGACACTGAACCGCCTGTGCCTAATGAGGTACCTGAGGTTAATGCAGTTCCAGAGAATGTGATTCCTGTCAAAGAATTGGAAGTCATGGAGCTATGATGTTCCACACGGATCAGGAAACCACCTGAAAGACTGAACTTGTAATTTCATGACCTATGTAAGTATTGTAATGTCATGAGATAAATACCCTTGTAAGGAAAAGTTAAAGGCTGGGGAATGTAGTCATTATAGTTCTGATAAACATAAGACTGTAGCTTTAAGAATATCCCTGTGTTGTAAGATCACATGATCTGTGTGTACCAATGTGTTAGCAGCGCAGGGAACCTCGAGGAGGGAGTTCTTCTTTAGTTTTAGAGTTAGACGCACACATGTAGCTGCTGCTGTCTGTCTTGTAAATAAAGTTCAATGTTTCCACCAAGAAAAGTTGCCTGGAAAATCAACTCTATAACAGTCTGACTTTTACTGACTGAGCTTTATGGGAGGAATTTTAGGTCGGTGGGTTATGGTCCCACCAAAGCCAATGGGCTTTTGAATGGTCCGCCACATTTTACAGCCCCGCCCCCGCCACAACAGGCCATAAAATTCTGCCCTATGTCTTACAAACGGGCAGGAATGCATTGGAACAAGAACCCCCCCATATTTTCTGTCCTCACCCTTCTGAGCAATGCAAGAAAATCAAGAGCAAAAGTATGTCTGCATGTGGTCGTAGACCTCAGTTTGTATGCTTATTGTTAGATCGAAATGCAGACGTTGGTGGATCTGGGGAACACACTAGTGATGGGATGAGATAAGAGCAATTACAGGCGGGTGGCAAAATCTTTGAAAGGCTCAAAAGTCATTGCAACCATTTGCCGAGCCTGCGGCAGTTATGGATTAAGAAGTAACAGAGAAAAATAAAATTAAGGAAAACCCAAAGTACTGGTATATGTCTTTACCTAAATAATAGATCAGCCCAAACCTGATCCCTCATTTGACAGCTGATAAAGTGGAGTTTTTGTCGTATTAAATGGTTGCAAAGAGCACTCAATGGCACCATTCCCATAAGTCAGCATTGCTGTGTGCTTGTGGGGGGGTTGGAGGTGACGATGAAGGCCGTGGTGGAGCCAACAGTTGACTATGGCAGTCACCGGATTTGGCATTTGTATGCATTTTTTTAGATAGTAACTCCCACAGGATGCAGACATTCCAAATTTAGCATTGTATCATGTTTATGGGGGCTGCTGCACAAAAAATGTAAACAAGATAGAAGAGCACAGCCACCTTCACTTTTCTTCTGATACAAGAAATCTGGGTGACTACCTTGATTCAGTTGGAAGTCTCTCTTCATGTAGCCAGCACCTATTCTTTTCATAGAATTATAGGACAGTACAAAAGGAGATGCGTCTGTGCCAATTCCTCCAGAGAGCAATCCATTTAGTCCCATTAACCTCCTTTTTCCCTATATCCCTGCATTTATTTTCCTTCAAGTATTTATCCGATTCCCCTTTGAAGGCTATTATTGGATCTGTTTCTACCACCTTACCAGGCAGTGCATTCCAAATCCTAACCGCTCATTGCACAAGAAGCTTTTCCTCAAGTCACCTCTGGTTCTTTTGCCAATCACCTTAAACTTCTTGTTATCCATCCTTCAGTCATTGGAAACAGTTTCTCTTTGTTTACTGTTCTAAACATTCCATGACTTTAAACACCTCTTTCAAATCTCCTTAGTCTTCTCTGTTCCAAAGAGAATCATCCCTTATCCCATCCTAGTATATCTTCACTGTGCTTTCTTCAATGCCTTCCCATCCTTCCTAAATTATGGTGCCCAGAATTGGGCACAATACATCAGCTGTTGTCGTACTAGTGTTTTATATAGATTTGGCATAACTTCCTGGCCATTTCTCTATTTATAAAGCCCAAGAACTGCTTTATTAACCTCTCCTGGCACCTTGAAAGATTTGTGCACAAGAACTCCCAGGTCTCTCTCTGCACATCCTTTCTGAGTGCACTATTTAACATCTCTCCTCATTCTTCTTCACACCTTTCTGCACTGAACTTCATCTGCCTTGTGTCTGACCATTCCAGCAGTGTTTAGGTGCCATCTTGTTCCTTTATTAATGAGTGAGTCTTCAATCCCACATATAGCAACCTTCCTTTCAATGCACCTCTTGCAGCATCACCTCCAACCTTTCAGAATCAAAGGCAAAAATGTTGTTCAAGACCTGTCTTCCACCCTTACCACAGACATTTCCTTTTGTTCGTTCCTATCGCTCCTACCAGCCCCCTTTTTTCCCCTCTACAATTGCTTAAAATCTGCTAGGTTTCTGACTTTTACCAGGTCTGATGAAAGGGCGTCGACCTGAAACGTTAACTTGGTTTCTCCCTCCACAGACGCTACCTGACCTGCCGCGTATTGCCAGCATTTCCTGTTTTTATTTCAATGTTACCACAGGTTGCTGTGGTATTGTGTGTAATTAGTTAACAACTCAGTGTCCAGTACAATTCCGTTTTGTGGTAGGGCTGCTACTTTGCTAATATTCCCAGTCCCCTGCCAAGTGCACTGCAGATCAATCTTCTCATGTATTTAAATTAGGAGAAGTAACACCCATTGAAAAATTCAGCACAGCCTTTTCCCTGAAATGTTGGTGTAACTCTGCAATTATCAGAATGCTGAATTTCCAATGTTTAATAGCATTATAAACCAGTGCAACGGAATAAAGGTGTAATGCAATCTGCTTTTTATATGTTGCAACTTGGGTTAACTTAATCTTTGAATGGTACATGACTGAATGGCAGTACAGGGTTAGTCAACCATTATCCAGACTGAATCTGCCATCAGTTTGCACTGAAGGCTGAGTTTGGAAAAAGAGGGCAAAGATTAGCACATGCTAAAGATAAACCCCTTCTTTATTTATATCAGATAAGACAGCAAATGGCTTTAAAATAAGATTGACTAGATGGCTAGAAGAATTGGGACTGTTTTGTCTATAACAATTACAAAAAGGAATATAATTTCACCAAAATATGCAGAAAAAGTAAAACCAGATTTGATTGAGTTTAAAAAATGCTGCCTCCATAATTTTATAAATAGACTATTACTTAGCAATCACTTGTCATTCAGCTAAAGTACAGTTCAGTTCTGTGTACTGACTGGTTTCTAATTGCTTTAATTGAATGGGGCGTTTCCAACCTGTGCTAATTGTTCACTTAATCAGAAAAGCAAGAGCTGTTAAAGCAGGTGGGGTCCAGGCCTTTGACCCTTGGTTGCTTAAAATGTAGTTATGTGAATCTTTTTTTGTGTGCCTGTAATTTGATTGACCTGCTGGTCAGCAACGCAGATGGGAAGTACCAAAGGGACGAGGGTTATTCAAACCAGTGAGATTTCTTTTAATTTGGTATAGCATTTTAACGGTAACAGTCAACTTTATTTTACAAAGGTTCCTTCTGGCCTTAACCTTTTTCCTGTTGATTTTTCTTACTTTCCTCCTGGAACAATAACCACCATGAATAAACATTGAACTGTGCACACAGCAGACCGTAAGTAGCAGAGCAGCCACTTTTTAAACACTGAGATAAAAGCAAAAAACTGCGGATGCTGGAAATCCAAAACAAAAATAAAAATACCTGGAAAAACTCAGCAGGTCTGACAGCATCTGCGGAGAGGAACACGGTTAACGTTTCGAGTCCGTATGACTCTTCAACAGAACTAAGGAAAAATAGAAAAGAGGTGAAATATAAGCTGGTTTAAGGCGGGGGTGGTGGGACAAGTAGAGCTGGATAGAGGGCCAGTGATAGGTGGAGATAACCAAAAGATGTCATAGACAAAAGGACAAAGAGGTGTTGAAGGTGGTGATATTATATAAGGAATGTGCTAATAGGTGACATTAAGGGTAGAAAGCAGGACGAACAAGGTACAGATAGCCCTAGTGGGGGTGGGGTGGGAGGAAGGGATCTATTTTCGATCCCTTCCCCCCACCCCACCCCCACTAGGGCTATCTGTACCTTGCTCGTCCTGCTTTCTACCCTTAATGTCACCTATTAGCACATTCCTTAGATAATATCACCACCTTCAACACCTCTTTGTCCTTTTGTCTATGACATCTTTTGGCTATCTCCACCTATCACTGGCCCTCTATCCAACTCTACTTGTCCCACCCTCCCTTAAACAAGCTTATATTTCACCTCTTTTCTATTTTTCCTTAGTTCTGTTGAAAAGTCATACGGACGCGAAACGTTAACCGTGTTCCTCTCCGCAGATGCTGTCAGACCTGCTGAGTTTTTCCAGGTATTTTTATTTTTGTTTTAGCCATTTTTTAAAAATGTTTTCTGCTGGTGTCCCCAAGAGATCAGAATGTTTGCTAAGATTGTTACCCAACCTAAACTTACAACGTAGGCCTTTACCAAGTAAAATGGCATAGAGATACGTCAACTTCCAGCTGGACATTTGCTCACCCCCCAGTGGAAAATCACTTGCTGGGAAGATTGTCCAGCCAATTTTCCATCCCCCTCCCTGTTTCTCCAGACCAGCATCTTTCAACAGATACTCTTTAATGTTGCTGTTGAAGAAGGAAAAATTGAGAAACCTATAGCCACAAGTACCAGCTCCAAATTGCTGAAAAATCCAGTGCTGAGTCTGCTGCAGATAACAGCAAGAGCAAAATCCAAGCTCTTGCAAAGTGTCTATTCTAATGACAATTACGTCACAATTTTTTTGATTAAAAATAATAAAAAGATTAAAAGGCAGTTCTCTGTATGATGGCATTGTAGTTATCAGCCATGTCCAAAGTCTATGTTGATTTGTGACAGCTTCAACACCTTCCACATTGTAACTGGAGAAGCGATGGCCTCAAATAACCTGTGCAATATTGCCAAATATCAACAGGCTAGATCAAAGTCTTTGTTCAACTAGTTTGCTAAAGGATTATGAATGTTTTAAAGGGGTACTGTTTTTAGGAAAATAAATGTCTGGCAAGGCTTTGTTCACAAGCACACAGCATATTCGCTTGAATCATTGTGCACAATGTCAGTTTGATGAAGCTGACAAGTGAACTTTCCTACTTGTTCCAAATAAAAGCTGCTTTGTTCTACAAGACCCGTGTGTTGGTGCTGCTGGGCCTTAAACTGCAGGTCTCATGCAGGCCTCAGTAAAACTGCTTGTCAGGTTTGGTGACGGGGAAGAGCCAGGCAAAAATTGGCCTGTTCAGATATTTTGTCAGCTTACTTCAGGATTGCTGCTGACTACATGAGGAGCCAGGAGCACTGGTGTGGAATCTAAAAACAACTAAAGAGAGGTTTGCCAGATACTTTATTTTTAACAGCAAGCTGATGCTCCCTTAAAATACCACGGCAAGTAAATGATTATGTCCTAAAACCTGGACGTTGCCCTTAAAAACATTGGCAAACTTCCCACTGAAACTGCAACATCAACTTTCACGGCAGGCATGTGGCTTTCTCTTTGGCGTAATGTCACTTTGTGGTGGACTTACCCTATCTTGAAGTAGTAGTTTTTAATAACTTTCAGCAACAACCTTCTTGAAACTACCTGAGAATTTTTACCATTTTGGTTTTGAAAAAGCAAAAGAAATAATGAATAAGGTATTAGCTCTAATTTCAGACTCCATTTAACCATCCTCACTCCATACCCTCAATATCGCTAACAAACAAAACTATCAATCTCAAGTCTTGAAAATGTAAATTGACTCAGTGCCCGCATTCTTTTGGAGAAGAGTCCCAGATTTCCATACCCTTTGTGTGCTTCCCAATTTCATACCTAATTGCCTCAGCTATAATTTGAAATTGATCTTGTTCTGCATTCCTCCACCAGAGAAAATTGCCTCCCAACTTTATTCATGAAAGCTCATGGGTAATACTTACCTATGTGCTGCAGGCACCTTCTTGAGACCCCTTTTTGTGCTCTAGCATCCTGTTGGACCAATTTTCTTCCCTCCTCTCAAAAAGGCATTGGAATACAATTCCATAGGTGTCAACCACTCTCCTGTATCTTGCTAGAGTAGCTAAAAGCAGAACGATCTAGGCAAATATATTTGTCCAGGCTAGTTCTGTGTGCCTTTTCTCTCTGTCTTGAATCAAACCAAAATAATCTTTTAAAAATGCAACTGTCTGAAGGAAATCTTGAAAGCACATTATGCTATTTATGTAAAGCTATCATAAAAAAATACACAATACGGAAATTTTCCAGTTTCTTCTCCTCCTTCTTAGATAATCCCTCAGGATCAAGGACAATTTGCTTTCATTGATGTGTTCTGAGATGGCTGATAAGTTCAATTTGTGATCGGCGGACTCTGCCACATGTGGGGTAGATGATTCCTGAAGAGTTGGGTAGATGTGTTGTTTGGAGGTTTGTGCACTCCCTCCAATTTTGCCTCTGCCCGTAATGATGAAGTCTCTCGATGTGTTCAGTGCCTTTCCCATTTTGGTTGGTCACAAGTCTCCCACGAGTTGGCGGGGATGTACCTCTTCAGGGATGCTTTGAGGGCATCTGTAAAACATTTCTGTTGTTCTTTTGGGAGTCTCCTGCCATGGCCAAGTTCCACTTCCACCACAATCAGCAAAATGCCGTTTGGCCAAGGAAGAACGGGAAAAGAGTATCGTCTCTGTGGTTAAAGAATCAGTGGCAAGGGGATCATCAATTTAAAAGTGAGGAGAGAGGTTAGGAGAAATGTCATCGTACAGGGGGTTGTTGGAGAATGAAACACTCTGTTACAGGGAGTAAACTGAAGCACAGACCATGTCACCATTTAAGGGAAGAGTAGGTAAATATTTAGAGAAGCTGAAAATACAGGACTACGGAGAGAACAGGGCAGTGGATTAGCTAAGAATAGTGCAGAATCTATTGTTCCATGGTGATGATTTATTAATGCAAGCTTATTTTTAATGTTTTATTAACAAATTCATGAGCAGCCCTCAATACCTGAGTTATGAGACATTCTCCAAGTTTACATTCTATCAGATGCCGACCGGCTGAGAGTAACATTTGATTTTGGGAAGGAACGTCCATGGCAGTATGTTTGAGAGGAAACTGTGTTCCATATGGGGAGTGAAACAATTAAAAAGGATAAAACCAATATTTCAGGGTTTTTTAAACATATTAACGTAGCTGAGAGAATTACACAATTTGCCCCACCAAAGAAGTTTTATTTATAAAGAACTTTTCTAATCATATGTTCTCCCCCACCTCTTCAATACACTGACAGGGCAGTTTCAAGGATGGTGATCTCATTCTCAAGCAAGAGGCCATTCTTTATGTTTAAGCCTAGGCAGTACCACACAGACGGCTATCAGAAAAACTGCAAAGGGAATAACTTACTAAAATATATACTTTGATGAATGTCTATCAGTTAAAAATTAGGTTCATTGTAAAAATGCAGTAGGTCTAATCTCCCTGTGCTATTTTTACCAATTATAGCTAGTACACCTGCTGTTGGACATGCAGTCAGGACCTTAAGCACAGCACTGCTCCTTCATCTATTTACATCTGCAAATAAGAATATAGACATAGACTGACCTCTAACTTCAATTACAAAAGAGTCAGTGGGATCAGCAGATCACAATCACATTCTTCAAAAGGTGCGCATTTTTCCGAGCCAATTCTGCTGCATTTAAATCAGCTTACCGATACATTAAAGGAACTGAAGACATATAAATTCCTAGAGACAAATGGTATATATTTGAGGTGCTGAAGGAATCTATGGGTAGATTAGCAATCATCATGAAAGAATCATTGAGGACTGGGGAGCTTCTGCCAGCATGGAAGCAATTAAATGTACTAATTTGTGTTTCAGCAGGGAGACAAGTCTGGTCCAGACAACCAGAGCTCATTAGCCTAACATCAAAAGCAGGAGATATAGTAGATTTCATAATACAGAGTGGGCTAGCAGGGTATACACATAGCCATTTGGTGTCAGTTTTAGCTAAGTGGTAGCACTCTTGCCTCTGATTTTGGAGATTGCACATTCAAGACCCACTCCAGAGCCTTGACTATGTGATCTAGGCTGATACTTCAGTGCAGTAATGTGGGAATGACACACCATTAGAGGGCCCGCCTTTTGGCTGAGATGCTAAACAAAGACCCTGTCTACCGTCCCAGCTGTATGTAAAACATTTTGCAGCATTATCTTCCCATGGTACGATTTGAAAAAAAAAGTTAGAGATTTATAAATGATTTGGCCGGCATTTAGCCCTCAACCACCAGCACTGAAATGGAGGCCAGGGTTTTCTGGCCCCACCCCGCCACTGGGATCTTCCGTTCCCGCTGGACGTCAATGGACTTTTGGCTGGACCGCCACATCCCCCGCAGCAGGTCCCTCCACGATGAGGCCAGAAAATCCCAGCCAGAATATCTGGCCATTTCTCTCATTTCTATTTGTGGGGCCTTTTGCAAATTTGTTGTTGCAATTCCCTATATTACAACAGTCACTAATCTTCAAAGGTACTTCATTGGCTGTGCAATGCACTTGAGGCCATTAAAGGCACCATGCACTTCTTTCATTAGATGTTGAAACATTAGGCATGGGTTTAGAAGGAAAAAGTCCTGCTTGCCAAATCTCCTCGTCTTCCTTGAAAATGTTAAGTGTAAGATAGATAGTGCAGGTGACGCAATGTTCAATTCCTCATTTCCACACATTCACAAAAGCATTGCCCACAGGAAGTATATTGCCAGAAATCAGGCCAGAGAATGGAATTTTAAATTTCAGACAGATGATGATACATCTTTGACAGAAAGAGCTGCTGAAGGCGTAAAAGGTAAAGGGAAATGGAGTAGGAAGTTCCCTTTGTGACTTGTTCATTGAATGGAAATGGTCTTTTCCCATCCTGTACAGCTCATTCTTCTTAAGTGAATTGGGACTTAGAAGTTGAGGTGGGAGTGGCGGGGGAGGGGCGGTGTTAGTTACGTACAGCTATGGAGTGCGATGTAAAGCCTTTTTCTCCTTAGAAAATTAAGGAAGGATTCCCCAGAATTTGCTTTTATGTCACTACAGGATCTTGTTTTACCAGGAATTGGAGAGACTGATATATGCAGTTGCAGCATCGGATGGACAAGAGGCCACTAATGGGCCTGATGATCTTTTCTTGATCTTCTTTTCATATTGAGTCCAACATGTTTGTTGGGGGGAGTGGTGGAGGCAGGGTGGGTAGGGGGAGGTACTGATAAGCTAATGTTCTTTGGCAAAAGACTTGGGTGATAGGGGAGCAGAACTTAACATGAAATAGTCGTGGGTAGCAGAGTTTTACATGAATAATAGTGCAGGGCAGAACTTGAAAAGCTACTGAGTACCGAATTGGAGCAGTCAAGCCTGGAGGTAAAAAAGTTTCAGTGACAGGAGATGGTTTGTGGGAAAGGATGTAGGTGATTTTTGAATATAGAAGTAGGCAGCCTTCGTGGTTGCTAGGCTGTGGGGTTCGAAGCTGAGTTTAGGATTAAGCAGGACAATGGGGTTGTGCACCATCTGATTCAATCTGTGTGAGGAACATGGAAGTAGCACTAATTAGCCTAATGTCATGCTTGGAGCATATAATACAGGAAAAAAGTGCTGTAAGCACCATAGAATCTAATCTTCCTAACTTGCAGACAATTAATGTGGCATTGCATTGCACAGCAAAAGATAATTTATATCTTATTATTATCACACAATTGGGAAGCAGCTTTGATAAGCAAAATGTTTTTAAACCCTGCAATATGAAAGATTCACTCATACATGCCAACTCTGTTTTTAGCACATAAAACAGAGCCTCAAGAGAACATTAATTGGGCTGGCCTTTTTTTCAATGTTTATTATTCTGACATAGTTTGTTTATCTCCTATGTCACAAATAGACTGCGCAAGAACCTGGCGTTAAAAAAACTCCACAGCACTAGGTCTTATCAGCACAGATTACATCACAAAACCAGTCCATAATTCCTCTATGCTCTGTCAGCAAGCAGGGGTGATATGATAAGGGAGAGTCAAGGCTGAACATTGACACGGCTCTCTGTTTGTTAAAGTCTGATATGAAAAACAGCTGAAACTACCTCAGAAGGGAAAAATTGAGTCATATGATTTACGTGTTCGTTCAAAATGGTCTCAGCTTGCTGCGCAGATGTAGATGTATGTATGATGCGGGCAGGGTTTTGGAAATTTGTTACAAAAGATCATGAAGATCTTTTGATTGTCGTGAAACTGCTTTCTGTGATTTTTAATTATCTTAAAAATAAAAGGTTACAACGTCAAATTCCTTATCACAAGTCAGTTAAACACAGCAGCAACTGTCAATCTGTCTTCTTCATACATGTCTTTGTTAATGTTAGTAACTACCACTGGCACAATTGATACAGTGTAAGATACTCGTGTTTTTCTTTGTTTAACAGAGGTGAGTACATTGGCAGAATTAGAAGATGATCTACAGAAACTCATGAAACAGGATTTCTCTATCCACAAGTAGCTGACGAACTAACTCATGATTGCAGATAAAGCACATTGTTACGACTGGTCTCCGCCTGAGGGTCCCCCATTTGTTTTGCTCCCAGGTGAGGTGGAATGAATTGGCTCCCCTTCTTTATTCAACCCCACCGGTTGGTCGTGACAAGGTCTAACTTAAAAATGATCTCTTCCCTTGTGGATATCTTTCCCCAGTTCAAATGTATTTATGGTTTAATAGGAGCCAATTTAACAAGGCTGTCTTGAGTCAAAGAAAGAGTGAGTTTATTTGTTACTAAACACAAGGAAAAAAATAATAAAAATGCAACACACATATTGATTGACACACAGATTAGGAATGAGAAATTGAATCCAAAAATAAAAGTTTAAAACGCTATATGAATCAGTCCTTTGGCTTGTCCATGAGGAGTAGATGGTGAAACATTGTGGCCAGTCAGTTGGGGTGATTCTGGTAGCACTGACTTTGGTAGTTGAGCAGTTGGTTTGGAGATTCTTGGTTCTGCAGGTTAGCTGAAAGGAGTTGCTCTGTTTCCTTTTCGACTGTGGCTTTGCTGACTTGTGACTTGCTTCCAGCAATCAGAGAGAGAGTCTCTTTTTTTATCTGTAAGCGTAGGGATGCCCAGGTGTTGTTCTTCAGCTGTGACCTTCACAGCAAACACACACCAGAAGAGAACACTGGATTAGCACACAGAACTAGGGTTGCAGTTGGCTTTTTTGAACCTCTTTCCTTGAAATATTCCTGGAAGGGAAAAACAAACATGCCTTTTGCCTAGAACTGTTTTCTTTTCAAATCCGTTCATGTTCACAGTCTGGGATATAACTCAACAAGAGGTGGTTTGGCCTGAGATGGTAATCATTTTCCATTATCTCCACAACCACAGGAGATTGCAGTTTAGTTTGCATTGTGTCTTTTCCTTTGACGTGCCTCTGTCTGAAGTAGGCCGTGTCACACCTTTTTAGGTGCGACATTCTGTTCCCTCTGAACTGGTTGGTCTAGTAATTGACATAGGAATTTTCTAGCAAGTGATTACCTTACAGTCTCAGTAAGCTTTTGCTTGAATGTCCTTTAAAAAAAAACACGTCTTACTTAAAAGTTTAATATGTCCATGAGCAATTTGGGGATAGGATCCGGAGTCATGACACTTCCCCACACGAGGAATGAAATTTGATTCATTCTCATTTCATTACAAAAGGGGAGAAAAAATATTAAATATAAAACACACTCACACACACATTCATTCTTCTAGCCTTGGTCAATATTATCTTTTCAGTTCTAACTGGGTCTCTTTAAGTTCTGGACAGGGCATCTACAATCACATTCGATTTCCCGGCAATGTGGGTGATTTTTCGGTGGTACGGTTGGAGACACAAACTCTAACGGAATAACCTGGCATTCTGTGTCTTAAACTTTTCCACAAAGGTTACCTTCATTTACAGTTTAGCTTGGTGTCAAGGTTTCAAACTTTCTTTATCTTATTATAGTCATCTCTAGTCAGTAACCCTGTGCCTATCCCTTGCTGTGACGCTGGGTTAAGTATCATCAATGGGGTTTGGGTGTCCTACTTGACTGTTAGCTCCCAAATTGCTAACAATGGCCAAGGTGCTCATACTGTGCTTTTCCCAGGCCGTCTTCTACACAGACTAGGGTGCTGAGCTGTTATCAGGTTTAATTTTTTATCTACCTCTGTAACGCATGAATTTACTGGCTCAAACCCAGGCACTTTTACAGATATAATTGTCAGGAGCCTAGTGGGACATCCACCTCCTGTAGAGATTTTGGTTCTGGTACTTCACTTCTAGTGGGTTTTCATCAACACCGTTCTGGTTGAAGTCTAAAGCTTGTTTTATTTCATCAGGTTTACCAGGAGAAACCCCTGCGTGGGTTTCCCTGTTCTCCTTGTGATCTTCACAAGTTTTGCCTACTTTAGGGTAGACTTTCCTCTCTTGCATTTTTGCATTAGGAGGGGGGATTCCCTTAACCTGTCCCACGTGCTTGGGGACACTACTGCCCTCAGGTGGAGGTTCATCTCTTGCTGCACTGCCCTGCAGCTCATCAACTAGGTGAGGCAATCCCCTCACCATCTGCATGTCTACTTGGGACCTTCCCTGTTCTCCCTCTGAAGTTGGAAAAATGGTGTGGTCTAGCCAGAACTCCTGCTCATCCAGCAGGGCCACAGGCTTCTTTCTTTTTAAAACATTATGCCCGATTTGGGACCTTTTTGCATCCCTGTTCTGTCCTGTATCTTTGGGGATATCTTTGTTTACAGGGGTTGGGCTAGCTTCGGCTGCTATGCTCTTCAGTTAAGTGGGGCATCACCCTCACTCTCTCCTGGCCTATTTGGTAATTTCCCTATTCCCAATTTAAATTTGCCACAAAGCTGTCACTCAAGCAGAACATTGGTTCAATAGCACCCTTCATTGTCTTGGGAATTTTCATTCCCCTAACATGTTCCACATCTCCTGGAACATTACCACCTCCAAGAGGATGGTCGGCTCACGCTGTATTCCCTTGTGGCTTTTCAACCGGCATTTCCCTCACTATCTGCCTTTATGTTTGGGATCCCTGTTTAAATCTGCCATGAGTCTGTTTGCAAAACAGATCATTGGCCTAATCCTATCCTCTTTTTTAACCTTTACGAGTCCCTCATAGACCTCCTTTATTATTGCTGGTCTAGCTTTGGTCCTCTTAACTTGCTCAGGTTCTACTTTATTTCTTTGTACTTCTACAGGCCTGTCTTTGGCCCTTTCAGCTTCTAATGGCTCTGCAGCCTGGCGTGGCACCTCTCTCACTGTCACTTTGCTTGTCTTGGAACTCACCCGATCCCTATTTAATTCTGCAAAAAATCTGCCCATTGTTACTGAGGGATATTAAATAGAAAGCATTCTAATGCTTCCTTTTAGGACACATAGGCTGTTTGTCACCTCTTTCTTGAAATGGCTTACTTTAGTCTTGAAAATCCCAATGGGGCTGATTACTAACCTCCACCCAAAACAGGCATGAAGTGTCTGTGCCACCCAACTGAAGCCAAAATGCCTGAAGCTACTTTTGGGATAACTTGAGCAGGTTGGAGAGCTCTCTAGTCCCCTAGAATCCAGCCACACTCTTTGTGGGTGGGAATGTAGATCTGAAGCCGCCTGGGCTGGAAGAGGATGAAGGAGTCATGGAAGCAGCCAGGAAAGTGAGCACACACATGGAAAAGCTCTTGTTGAAATTTGTAAATAAAAGATGCCCAGAACTGATCCTTGTTGAGCTCTCAATGAATGCTCCTGGGCCACATTGGTGGGCAGAAACCCATTGGCTCCATGCTGTGGATGCAAACCAGTTGGATGTTGAGGGAGTGGAAGCCCTCCCTGTTGATGGTTCTCATTGGCCAGTCACTGAGTACTTAGATACCTACATGGATGCAATCAATGCCCTGAACCTAGGGGAATCCAGCGATGGAGGTGAAACTCAAATGTCCTCTGTCCCTGTGAGGCCATGCCTGTCTTTAAGTGTATATATTGTCTAACTCTGACAGACAGGGCAGCAGTGACTTGCGAGATGCAGTGATGTGCATCTGTTTTTGAGATGCCACTAAGGTATGCAGCTGATCCTTGGAAATAGCCAGGAAGTGGAGAAGTTCAAGGCCACAGTGACTTCCACAGCTACAGCTAGAGCATGGCAACCAGTGCTAAAAGATGTAAAATACTTGGCGACAAAGACACAGATGTCTGTGACCATCTGCCTGAAGAGTCGCAGGCTCCTTTGGCATTGGTTCTCGGTCATCTTCAGATAGTTCCTTATTTGCCGGTAAATTCCTGTCTTGAGAGTTTGGCCTCTGCATCTCTTTCCCCTCCTGTGCCCTCCTGCTGCCTGAGATTATGCTGTTCCTGGGGAGGGTGTTGCCCTTCATCGCCACTGGCACCAAAATCTGACAGTCATGCCCGCATAGCAAGTTGGGGATTTTCTTCGGGGCAGGTGGTCGCTCAATTGTTTTTGGCAGCCTTACATCCTGATCTTTTGCTCCTATGATGCCAGGGTGGTTCCAATCCCCTCAAAATCCCAGGCACTGAGTGCCCACTCTCGCTGCCACCTGTGCTGCGCCAAAAGCACGAGCTGGCTAAAAGGTGAGCCCCCCTTTTCCCCTCTGACCCTTTTATGAGGCTGGGGTGACCCCTCGGGGAGCAGTGACTAGCTGCCCACCTGCCTCCCCCGAGCTGATCTGTTTTAGAAGGTACGTATTAAACCCATGAATCTCTTTGAAAGTCCAACCTTCTAACCCCAACAAGCTCTTAACCAGCTTGTAAAGTATCTAATTGGCCTGAATGTCTATAGCATTCTAGTCAGTATTTCCAGCACTACTTTCAATTTGAAATTGGGATGCTGCTGCCGCCAGTATTTTCAGGTACCCCACCATCATCCCCCGACCTCCCTCTGCACTGCCACTGCACTCGCCACTGCCTTCATTCCTGTCTTCAGAGGTCCTTGAAAATTCAGCCCTTAACGAGTTTGCAAAGGGATCTGGTTAGGTTAAAAGTTTGGCAGGTAGGGTATTACGTGAGAAAATGTGATGTTGTCCACTTTGGTAGGAAAAATAAAAAAGCACAATATTATTTAAATGGACCGAGACTACAGAATGCTGTGGTACAGAGGGATCTGAGTGTCCTTGTACATGAATCACAAAAAGTTAGCACGCAGGTATAGCAAGTAAGTCGGAAGGCAAATGGAATCTTGACCTCTTTTGCAGGGGATGGTGTATAAAAATAGGGAAGTCTTGCTACAACTCTACAGGGCTTTGGTGAGGCCACACCTAGCGTACTGCATGTAGTTATGGTCTCCTTATTTAAGGAGAGATATACATGCATTGGTGATAGGTCAGAGATTCCTGGGTTGATTCCTGGGATGAAGGGTTGTCATATGTGGAAAGGTGGGGCCTAAACTCATTGGAGCTCAGAAGAAAGAGAGGTGATCTTATTGAAACGTGTGGGATTCTGAGGGAGGCTGACAGGGTAGGCACCAAAAGGATGTTTCCCCTTGTGGGGGAATCCAAAGCCAGGGAGAACAGTTTCAGAATAAAGGGTCTCCCATTTAAGATGGAAATGAGGAATTCCTTCTCTCAGAGGATTGTGTGTTTAAGAAATTCTCTACCCCAGAAAGCTGTGGAGGCTGAGTCATTGAATATATTCGAGGTTGAGATAGACAGATTTTTGAACTATAGGGGAGTCAAGGGTATGGGGACCAGGTAGGAAAGTGGAATTGAGGCCAAGATCTTGTTGAGCGGCGAAACAGACTCAGGGGTCGTATAACCTACTCTTGTTCCTTTTTCTTAGGGGTGTTTTCCTATTTTTAAGATGTTATTTAAGTGCAAGTTGCTTTTGATGTTGAATTGTAAGAATTCCGACCCTGTGAACCATACAATGTAAAAGAGGAAGGGATAAAAAGCAGACTATTACTGTTTACTTCTCTTTACTTCCAGTCTTTGCATGAACAAGCCTCTGAAATATGCTGGTGGAATACAAAAGCTGGAAACAGCTACCCAGAATAGACAACGTGCTTAATGATTTATAAGCAGTGCCTTTGTATTTGACTCATGATATTGGTAAATGGTTAGTGCCATTTGTCCAATAGTGGTGGCTGTTGTGGACTTTGTACTTGATCTAGAATGCAGCTTTGACTGCACTATCTCTCCAAATAGTAATGTGACCTGGGCATCATAACACAGAACTTTACTCTGTTTACCGGCAATGACTGCCCATGGTGCCAAGGCTGTTCTCTGTTCTTTTCAGACGATAGTTTGAAAAACACACTATCAAGAAGAGGCAGAACTTCCACATAAGAAACCCCTTCTTCAGACCCTTCAAGGTCATACGGACTCAAAACGTTAACTCTGTTTCTCTCTCCACAGGTGTTGCCAGACCTGCTGAGTTTTTCCAGCATTTTCTGTTTTTGTTTCAGATTTTCAGCATCTGCAGTATTTTGCTTTTATCTTCCAGATAAGAAGTTGGTTTATTTATAATAAAATACATCAACGAATATGATACAATTTTCATGGTGAAACTGTTCCATTTCAAATGCTCTTTAGAAAACTAATAAGATGCCTCTACAAATTCATTGAATGCAGGTTAACCCTTCCAGCTTGGTCTCTCAGGCTAACTGGTCTAGACTTTTGAAAGCATAACAGATAGCTTTCTTGCTGTCAGGACACAACTTCCTCACTGAAGCTAACTTTGACGTTGTGTGATGGTGCAAAATGGGCTGCCAATTCGCTAGCATTCATTATGCACAGTTGTGCAGAAAATTTCCCACGCTGTATCCACAGCCTTCGTGTCAAGTAGCCTAAGTGCCACCCCTACAGAAGGAATGGCCATGTTGGAGGCGGATTTGCACCGGGAAACAGATTTAAGACTTTAACCTGCTCACCTGACCCAAATCTGCCTGTTTATTTTCAGTTAAAATTCATCGGTTTGTGTCCTTCATACAACTTACTTTCCCACCCCATTGTCTATCATCAGCAAATTTGGATACATTACAGTTGGTCCCTTCATCTAAGTCATTAATACAGATTGTAAAAAGCCAACCGCCCAGCAATGATTCTTATGACACCCCACTAGTAGCAGCCTGGCAACTTGAAAATGACTCATTTATTCCCAATCTCTGCTTTCCATCCTTTAACCAATCGTCTATCCATATTAATACATTACATACAATACAATACAATACATCTCAAGAGCCTTTACTTATATAGCAGCTTTTTATGTGGCACCTCATGGCATGCCTTCTGAAAATCCAAATAACCTAGAGCCACTGGTTCCCCTTTATCTATCCTGCTGGTTATATCTTCAAAAAACACAAATAGATTTACCAAAAATGATTTCCCTATCATAAAACCATGTTGACTCTGCCTAATCATATTATTATTTTCTAATTAGTGTGCGTACCACTTCCATAATAATAGATTTTAGCATTTTCCTGATGACTAACATTAGGCTAACTGACCTGTTTCTTGACAAATTCCTTGTCTTATCTTTCTGAATACAGGTGTTACGTTTACTTTCCAACTGGGACCATTTCAGAATCGAGGGAATTTTGGATGTTCACAGCCAATGCATTCTGCAGTTTATAGCGGGGGATGGGGGCTTACTGCTTGTCAAACCCCCATCTCCCCGCAACTGCTAAGTCTGTCACAAACTGACTGACAAAGAAAAATTCTGTCCCACAGCAATAACATCGTGCTGGTGACAACAACAAGCCTCTCACTGGCAGGAAGTCCCACCCTCGGGAACAGCTGACCAATCTGATTGACCAGCAGCACTTGCAGTGCCAGAGCTCAGTAGTGGGCATTTTTGGAACTGCAAGCAGGCCCAGGATGAAGACCGCAGTGGATCCTGGACTCAGGTAAATCAGGAGTATTGAGTGGAGAGGGATCGGGAACCTTGTGGGGGGAGTCAGTCAGGGTGTAGTGGTGTGGATTTTGCAGTGCATGCAGGGAGGAAGGAGTGCCATCTTCATGGAAGGGCATGCCCCTGATGCGGAAAGGATATCCCCCCACCCCCACCAAAGATGGTACCCCATCCTTCTTGCTTTTTAAAAAACTTTTATGAAAGAATGGCTGCCCACTCCTGCCTGCCTGCCCACGCCTACCATGTTATAGCATAGGCAGCGTAATTGCGGCATCAATTGACTTGTAAACCAGCTCAATTGATTCTTAATTACTTATTTATATATGGCAGGTGGGGTGCAAATTTCATCGCCTGCCCACCCTCCCATGTTATGGGGGACAGCTCAGGGGGTGGAAAGGTGGTAGGCTAGCCATCTCTCATGTTTTACGTGCCCCCCTCCCCCCACTGTCCAACTGAAACCATGCCCCGCGTGTGGGGGGCTAAAATCCAGACAACTATTTCTGTAGCCACCTTTTTTAGAATCCTAGGATGTGTAGGCCACCAGATTTGTGAGCTTTCAGCCCATTAATTCCTCCAGTACTTTCTCTTTACTCCAAGTTCCTCACTCCCATTAGACCCTTGGTTCTCCATTATTTCTGGTGCATTTTTTTGTGTTTTCTATTGTGAGGACAGAGAAGGGAATGAAATGAAATTGGTCCATCCCATTAGCGCAAAATGGGCTTGGAGTGAATCAGCAGCTGGGTTTTCACTGCATCTCATCCTTCCACTGAAGTTCACAGAACAATGGCCGGGCCGGTGTTGGACGTGTTTGGTGGCATGAGCGAACAATATGGTGAAAAGGCTAAAAATTGCTTTCACGATGTCGTGAAACCAGTATGTGATTGTCCGCTCAGCCCGCTGATGGCGGGCCATGTTTCCCACCATCAGACGTTGGGAACCTCATTGTAATACATCAGCATGTCATTATAAGGCTAGCCCACCGGACTCATCCCCTCGCTCTGGATTGTCCACCCACGTTGGCAGGAAAACACACCGACGTGTTTCACAACAGCACGTGAGCAATATGCATACTGGCGAGCTGCACTTCATTCAGGACTTCAAGTTTTGTTTGCCTACCTTGCTTCGGTCTGCACTCGCAGTCATCAGAGCCAGGCTTCATAGACAGCACCGCATCACTTTTAGGGGGTTCTACCTACCAGATCAGCCAAACGCGGGTGGCTTTTCAACAGCTGCAGGGAAGGGGGAGAAGTGGCCTCGGGCAAGGGAAGAGGCTGCAGGGCGAGGGCTGTACTGGGGAAGGAGGGTAACCCAGAGTGTGTGTGGGGGCACATGTTGATCAGTGCAAGTGGCCTCAAGATGGTGAGGGCCCAGGAGGCAGCCTCCAGAGATGATGAGGCCAGGAGATGAAGTCTCTGAAGATGGGCCTCGGATACTGCAGCAGTGTCCTGGAGCTGAGATGATTTGTGGCTCCCAACAACCACAATCATCTTCCTTTTTGCGTGGTATGGCTCGAGTCAGTGGAGAGTTTTTCCACTCATTCCCATTGAGTTCAGTTTTACTAGGGCTCTTTGATGCCACATTCAGTCAAATGCTGCTTTGATGGCAAGGGCAGGCACTCTAACCTCGCCTATCTTGAGTTCAGCTCTTTTGCCCATGTTTAGTCCAAGGGCAGGATTTTACGGCCCCTCCCACATGGTGAGATATTACGGTCCCGCCGAACTGAAGGGAGATTTAAATGGCTCGCCACATCCACTTAGGGGAGACACGCTGTGGTGGGGTCGTAAAATCCTGGCGCCAGGCTCTAGTGATGTCTGGATCCCAGTGATCCTGGCATAGGTAAAATTCTCCCAATTCTCAGGCTTGCTGTTCTACTTAGCAATATTATAAGCCTTTCTTTTAACCTGGGACTTTCTCAAAAGAATGTGTATTCATTGAGGTTTATGGAATATTTCTTTAAATGTTCACCATCTACCATCAAACCTTTTAATCTAATTTCCCAATCTACATTAACCAACTTGTCCCTCATGTCTGTGTAATTGGCTTCATTTAAGTTCAATCCTCTGATTTCAGATTTATGTACGTCATTCTCTAACTACTTGTGAAATTTTAACATATCATGATTGTCCTTTCCCAGGTGATCCCTTACTATGAGATTACCAATTAACCCTGTCTCACTACACAAAATAATATCTAAAATAACCGCTTCCCTGGTTGGTTTCACAACACATTTTCCTAGGAAATTGCCTCAAATGCACAAATTTGGAACTCAGCTTCCAAATGACTTTTGCCAATTTGATTTGTCTAGTCTATATACAGTTTAAATTACCCCAGAATTGGCTTTCTTACAAGCTCCTCTTTTCTCTTGATTAATACTCTGTCCACAGTATAGGTATTGTTAAGAGGCCTTAAAATTGCTTCCAACAATGTTTTAAGCCCCATGTTATTTCTTGTCTAAATCCCACCTGTTTCTACTTCCTGCTTGTCAAACCCACATCCTTCCTCACTACTACCCTTACGTCATTAATTATTATCAGGGCATTGATTTCTACTTCCTCCATGCACTTTGGGCTGATCTTCTGTGGAGTCTGTGGCCTTGGGTGCTGAAGCCATCTCCACCATCGACCCCACACCTCCACCATCACCTTTGCCATTTATGTCTTCTCGAATCATCCATTATGCTAGAATATTTGGTTCCCAACTTTGGTTAACCTGCAACTAATGGTTCTTAGCTCAAACTCATTTATCTCTATTTATGCCATTACTTCATCTATCTCGTTATGAATGGCTTGATACATTCTGATAAAGTGCCTTTAATTTTAACTTCTACCATTTTTCTCTAATTTGGCCTTATTCACTGATGTACTATTACTGTTAAACTCTGCTTATCATTATCCAAATCGCTACAATCTATGGTCTGCTGTCTGGGCTTTTCTCTTCCACTTTATAAATTACCCCTGACCAGAACCTTCCATTTGCAACCCACCCCCCACCCCCATCCCTTGCTTTGGCCATGTATGGTAAATATTCAAATAAGTGAATGTGACGGGACTGGACAAGCACAAATTGCAAACTTCGCAATCCTACTTATGATACTGGTGCATCCCGGAACGTCTGGCGCACTGGAACCATATACTTTGGGAGTTATTTTGCACATTGACATTGATTTCTACTTCTTCCATGCACTTTGGGCTGATCTTCTGTGGAGTCTGTGGCCTTGGGTGCTGAAACTATCTGTGAACTTTAGGGGTCTTCTTCAGCATGTTCCATTTTCTTTGCTATTGCACTGCAAGTTGCACTACCAACTCCACGAACCATTCCTCCTACAGCCAGCTCACCAAATCTTACACCAATAAAGCCATGGGCTGCTTCTATGGGTATTACTTCACATTAATACAGCTGGCCGTGCATTTCAAAATGCAATTTAACTCTGTGCAAATTAACAGGAATGAAACCCACTGTGAACATTTTCAGTCTGTGTGTCCAAACTAGATTTACCCCATGGAGTTTCAGTGATGAGCTGTGTAAGGAGTAGAATGATTTGAAGCAGAGATCAAGCATTGTTCAGAGATGTTTTGATGGTTAGTCAATAATTGAAGTTGTATTCACTGCACCAAATAGCTTTTTCATGATAACCCTGTACCTAGGTGTCCTTGGAGATTACCCTGAGATGGATTATTTTCTGCATTGTTTCCTCTTTATTTAAAACAATAATCAGATTAAATATACATACTTAAAAAACCTATATCTTCTCCAAATCAGCCACGAGCTGGTTCATATTTGCAAATAGTTGGATATTACAAAGCATCTTGCTGTTAATATTTGCATTTATTTGGCTGCCTACATATTAATCATTTAACATTTCAGAATCTCAAGGGTTTGGAAACAAAAAGCTCCATTATAGTACTCTGAAACATCTCAATGCATGCCCAATCTCCTCTAATAACAAGAGATACTTATTATATGACATCAATATTTCCAACCACTCTGTCCGCATCAATTGAGACAGTGTGCAGAGTTAAGGCAGTGACTAATTACTAATGCTGTACAGTCTTTTCAAAATAAACTACTAAGTAATTAGGTGGGAACTGTTAAAACATTGCTTAAGAACCCCTGCCTAGTAAACCTATCATCTACCAATGTAGACTGACTGAATTTTGGAGTTTATGTAGGTTAACATGACAGTTCTGATACAATGTCATTGACCTGAAACAGTGGGCGAGATTGTCAATTGCTGGTTGGGGTGGGAATGGCAGTGGCCACAATTTATAAGCTGTGTTCTCAGAAAGCAGCACTTCACCCTGGTGATCCCAGCACACTACACAATTTTCAATGGGAGGGTGGGACCTGCTCACCTTCAATTAACAGCCCATTAAGCACCTTGAAGAGCTTGTTAACGGGCCGGGGAAGGCGAGAAGGTGATTTTCAATTGGCGAACCTGAAAGTCTGGTGGTCATTGGTGCACAACTGTCGGGTCAATGGCTTTTTTTGTGGTGACAAAGTTCACAACCTAGTGGATCTTGCACTGGCTCTTGCGTACACACTCTATCTTGTGCATTGATTTTCATTTGGCAAAGTGGGAACTTTTTGCATGCATTGATGCTGCTCAGAGGGCCGCTCTGAGGTGATGCCTCATCTTCCCTGCAAGACAGCGGCAGGCCCCATCATGGCTGGCATTTGCCTTTTCCACATGCTCTGCAGGCATGTTAATGTTTAGCACCAATAGTGGGGTGCCGAGCTCACCTTCTGCTCCATTAAGACATTTGAAGAGTGCATTATGTAAGCATTATCCGGGAATCGGGCTCCCAAGCCAAATTAAAAATCAAACCCATTAACTCAATTGGCCGACTGAGCAAGTTGTAGAATCCGCTTGCGAAAGGATACCATGGTGCAGTCACTGGTAGAAGTGCACATAGCCCCTTGCAATCTCTTTATTAAGGTTTGCACCAGTAACCCTGATGGTTCAAGCTACAGCACAGCCTTGCAGTGTGGGTTAGGAGAATGCCTGTGCCTGAGCTGAGAGCACAGCATGCAGTCCAATGGGCAAAGCTGCCGCCAATCGGTCAAATGGAGTGGGGCTGAGGTGGGTGGGGCTTCGGACAACTAATGAGCACACTACACACTGGCCATCCAAGTGGTGGCCAGTGCCGCATGCATGAAGGGAACTTGAGACTTAACCAAGAGAGGTCCTTAGGACACATATGCTAACACGCCTGTCTCTCTCTTTGAATCTGCAGGAGGAGAACACCAGAATCATGGAGCCTGGTGATTTAGTGGTATGCCTCATGGCTTATAGAGAGCAGGGAAGAAGAAGAATGCAGAGGTGCCTGGCTCGGCAAAAGAAAGAGCACCTCCTTCAAGGTGAAGGGGCAGCGGGACCGGCTGCGCATGCAGCTGAAGATCCACAGCGAGCTGTCGCTAGTAGGCACCTCGCTAGACCCACGGTCTATAGATGACGCTGTCATTCCTGCAGATGACTGAGAACGAGTATCGCTGAAGGCTACGCATGTCTAGGGAACTGATCGGTCACTGATGCAGGATTTGGCGGGCATCCGCTGCCAGTGGCCGTGAAAGTGACCGTGGTGCTCAATTTTTATGCCATGGCTCCTTCCAGGGCTCCACAGGTGACCTGTGCAGGATCTCGCAAGCCTCCACCCACAAGTGTATCCAGGAGGTCACAGACACCATCTTCACGAAGGCACAGAACTTTGTGCATTTCGACCAGGAAAACCAGGAAGCAAAAGCACTGGGATTTGTGCAGATCTCAGGTTTCCCACAGGTGCAGGGCGCTTAGATCACCATGGCAACAAGCAGTCAACTACATCATTCGCAGCGGCTAGCACTCACTGAATATTCAGCTGGTGTGTGACCGTCACAAATGTATCCTACAGGTTTGCGTCCAAGGTCCCTACACCCTTAGTAGGTCTCAGATCCCTGACATCTTTCAGGGTCCAGAGAGGCTGCAGGGTTGGCTCCTCGGGGCCAAGGCCTACCCACAGAGAACGTGGCTGATGAAGCCTATGCAGCGGCCTCAGACCGTGGTGGAGCGACAGTATAATGAGGCTCATGCTGCAACCCGGACTTTGGTGGAACAAATGAAAGACATTTTGTAAATGAGGTTCCGGAGTCTGGACAGGCCCAGTCGAGCACTGCAATACCGTCCACTGAGGGTGTCATGCTTCATTGTAGCTTGTTGCACGCCACACAACCTGGCACAGCAATGGGAGGAGGACCTGGCCGAGGAGGAGATGGAAAAGCTGCATGTATCTTCCAATGAGGAGGATGTCGAAGGGGCTGATGGTGATGAGGCCCTTGAATGCGAGGATGCTGGTAATGAGGCCATTGCACTGGCCAGATGAGGTAGGTGCCCTCATTGCCACAAGATTCATGGAGGATGATGACGAGATGCAGTGAGGACAGTTCTGACATCCTCTCCTTGCATCTGTGAACGTTTGACTGCTGTGTGGCTGATGGCAGTGCACATACCCTCAGTGCTCAGGCTCATGTCATGGGGATGCAGCGGAGGTCTTAATTATCTCAAGATTCCAGGAGGATGATGACGACATGCAGTGAGGATACTCCATAGATCTTCACATACCTTCTGTGAATGTTTGACTCCTGTCTGGCTGAGGGCAACTCGCTTGCACTCTGTGATCAGGGTCATATCATGGAGAAGGAGACGTGGAAATTTAAATGCACCTGATCCTTTGTCAGCCTTCAGCATCTGACCCCTTCAGGAGCACAGTGTCACTGGTCACAGATGCTGAAGAGATGGGGGCCTGCTCCACGTTAAAGGTGCTGAGAGCACACAGAGAGAATGACGGAACTTTGTCATGCCTGCCCACTACTTTTCAGCAGCAATGACAAGCACCATCGAGGTGCAGGCATCACTGATGTGTCCAGTGATTGTGAAGCCGGACCATCACTTTGCTCTGAAAGGTACACACTGCACAGGGAAGAGGCCCTGGACTGAGACACCTGCCTTTATCTTTTGCAGGAACCAAGGTTTCACATCTAAGTGACATGAACACTGCTCATAGGCAAGGAGACATTCTTGGGAGTTTATTTACAATGGGGAACATTATGCACAAGTGATTAACACCTGTGTCCAGGCTGTGCAACTACATTTTCTTAACTTTCCTACCCCTGCCGCTGCATCTTGGTGCTCCCTTGACATTTACATGGAGGTGGAGGGAGCTTGCTGACTGCTACTGCCCTGTCTGTGATGGCCTTGGTGGGCGTCCTCTGGAGGGTTGAGACCTGGAGGTCCCCTACATGCTTTGGGTATCCTGCTGTGGGCCACCTGGTCCTCCTCGGCCTGTGAAGCTGGAGCTGGAGGGGTCAGAGGAAGAGGGGATTTGGATCGGTTGGACATTCCCAGAGTCACGTGGGTGGATGGCCCTAGGCTGATGAGCTACTTGTCCTCCTCCCTGTGGGTGCCCTGGGGCCCCTGGTTGACTCCTTGAGGAGAAGGGGAAGTTTGAGTGAGATCGAGCTGCCCCCTCGCTTTGACACTGTCGGAAGCCAACTATGGCATCAGTGTTGATGTCCTGGACCAAGGTCTCCATGCCGGCTGCCATCCTACCAGTGTTGACCTCGATGCGTCGGCATGATGGTGCTATCACCTCGGATTGAGGGCGGACAGACTCCTCCGCTGTCCCTTGCAATCTGAGGAGTGCACCAGACATCCCTTCCTGATGTTCCTGTGATTATCTTTGCAGCTCCAACAACTGATTGAGGACCGAGCCCAGAGGCTCATCATCTGACTCGGACTCAGCAGATTCTTTGCCTGCAGCAGTCCTCTGAGTGCTGGTGACCAAGGATGTCCCTGACTCCACCTGCTGTGGAACAGACTATGTGCTGTGCTCACCAGGTTGTGATCTCGAGGCTGCTCTACATCTGGGTCCCATCGAGGTGTGTGTCGCTGCGCTGGTGGAGGGTATGGGTGAGCGCTGTGACGGAACTTCAACAGTACTGCCCTCAGGGTCCTCATCTGAGGTGCTCTCAGTGCTGGGGTCAGGGCCAAGGTGTCAGATGTGCCTAGGAGTGAAAGTGGTGATTATTAGTGCTTGGCAGCCTCATTGAACATAGAGCAGTGGACTCAGAGTAACGTTGAGAGAAGGGTCATTTGGTGCAGGATCCTCATTTGAGCGTTGGCTGCAGAACTCACCGTCGCTGTAGGAACAGTCAAAGTCCTCCCCGGCCACCTCCAACCCTGAACTCTCGAACGGAGCGAGGACTTTGATGTCCAGTACTCCACCCATGGCCTGGGACCTCTCCTGTTGATTGTGTGCGATCCTGACCTACATAAAGACAGATGGAGAGAGTGTGAGCAAGGCACATCCAGGCCACATGAAAAGGATGACAGGCATGCATGTGTGCTAAGTGGAGCCATGGACGGGATGAGGAGGCAATCTCCAAAGGAGCTGAGGCCAGATGGAGATGTGAATGTGTTTGAGAGAGTGAGTGGTGATGTCCTTGAGCTGGCAGTGAATGTGTGATAGGTTTGTGAGTGGGTGAGTTGAGATTGATGAGATGGTTGCCTTACCCTGGCGGCACGGATGAGATCATTCATCCATTTTCTGCACTGGATGGCCAACCTCTTGTGTGCAACGTTGGCACTGACCACCTCTGCCACCGCCTCCCAAGCTGGAGTGGTGAGACTGATGGGCCTCCTGCGCCCAGAGTCGGGGTAGAGGAAATCGTAGCGAGTCTCCACGGCACCCAGAAGGCATCCCAGGGACGTGTCACTGAATTGGGGGGGCTGCAGTCTTCCATGCTTTTGTGGCCATGTCTTCAGCGGAGCAGTCCGGGCTGCAAGCATTGAGAAGTGTGCGCACAGCTGCATTTTAAATATGGTGCCCGGTGTGAGTAAGTGGTGAGGTAACAGCGTGGTGGGCAAATCGGAGGCCACCTGCCAGAAAGACGGCGTGTTTCCTGTGGCTGCATAATTAATGAGGCGGGGATGGGACGAGTTGGCGTGAAAACCCGCCATTTTGGCTGGTAGGTAAAATCTATCGTTTCACGCTCGCTACTGCACTTAGTGCAAATCTGGGACGATTCCACTGAGAGTTTGAGACATCCAAGTTCTTTGTGTTTGAATGTGGAGCCATCACAATTGAATGAAAGGTCAATGGGATCCATTTCATATTAGTCTACTACCCATGGGGCAGGATTTTTACCTTGTCGGGCGGGCGTGGCAAGGAGGAGGTCCCGGGAGGGGTCTCAAAGCCGACCACCACCTGCGATCGAGACCCGACGTCGATTTCGTGCGCTGCAGCGTTCAGCACTGCCGGGGTGGGGGTGGGAGGAGGACAAGCATGGAAATCAGCGCATGCACAGGGGTGCGCTCAGTGAAAGCTCCCTGAGGCACAGAGCTGCCTCAGGGCACTGAAGATTTAAAAACTCAAAAATAAAAAAGTTTCCACTGTTAAAAACATGTCCCCTCATGTGACTCTGCCACAGGGACATATTATGAATGAAATTTAAAAATTAAAAAAAAAAATTTTAATTCCTGTTGGAAACCTCATCCTGCCCGTGGATGAGGTTTCCTAAAAGATCCAAAGGCCGCTTGGCCTTTTCGCCTTCCCGCCAACGGTAAGGTTGGATAGGCAGCGAAAAATTCCATTCAATTGTTACTTTAATGGTCTTAATAGGCCTGCTACACGTGCTGTCGACTCCCACACGTGCCTGCTGACCGAAATATCGCATGTCATTTTACGCTCGAATAGGTTGAGCACGCGCCTGCCCGCTCAGCGAAAAACCATGCCCAAGGAAATTGTTACGAACAGGATAGGAGGAGTGTGTGAATTATCAAGCTCCGCTACTCCACAGGCCGGAACATTAATTTAAATGTTTAATTTTCTCATCAAAATGGCCAATTGCATACTTATACCTCTAGTACCCAGAAGAAATGAGACATTGACCAGGCTTCTTTCAAAGACTCAGAATGATTAATTTATTTTAGAACAAAATTTGCAAGTACTGGTTAACATGCAATTGTAACTGGGAAGTATTACTATCTACCTCTTCCTAAAGAAGATGTACACAGACAAAGGACAAAAAGATAGAGCGCAGAATCTTGCCCTTGGATGACAGGCAAGCCGACCCCTGCCACTGAAACGGGGCCCACCACCATTTTGAGTGGGTGGGCCAATTAAGGCCCACCCAGCGGCATCCCCAACGGGAAGCGCTATGCGCTTCCTGTTCCGGGGGGTAGGGAATCCCCATCTGTCAAAGTGCGCTTTTTTGTGCGTGCGCGTGAAAGAGCACACTGCTCCCTGAGGCAAAGTCCTGTCTCCTGACAGTGGAAAAAACTTTAAAAATAGAAACATTAAAAAATTATTAACATGTCCCCCTCATGTGACAATGTCACACGAGATGGGACATGTTAATAAAGAACACATAAACTTTATTAATTTTTTACAAAACAGACATGAAACTTCATCCTGCCAGTGGATGAAGTTTCATGTATAATCTGGAGCCCGCTGGGGCTCCTGGCCTGCCCGCCAGCCTTAAGCTTGGACGGGCTGGTCTTTATTTACTTTAATTAGCCTATCAATGGCCTCAATTGGCCATTGACAGGTCGGCGGGCAGACAGCTGATTTCGCTGTCCGCCTGCCTTCCTAAAAATTCAAATGGACCAGGATGATGTCGGGGGTTCCTCCCGACGTCATCCCACGTCATTTTCCTGTCAGCGACCGGGCCCCGCCCCCAAATCGTCGAGGGGAAAATCCTGGTCAGAGTCTCTCTGGAGAAATGGGCTTTGGAGGATGGGCGTTATACAGTAAAGGATACAGTCCGCAGGGTCTCGATGCTGTCAACCTGGACTTCTTTCATGTGAAGACAGGCCGCTAGTCGTGGAGGATGCCTGTAAGTTCTCACCAACTCTCAGCTTTGCGGGTCCAAATGCAGATTAGTTACACTCAGATGAGGATTTTCTGGATTTTCTGGCTGCAGGTTAATAGCCACACACAACTTTAGACAAGGTAAAGAGAGGGAGCCAGTTAGGGTAGCCTTCTTTCCTCAGCTTATTCTCTGACAAGACTGCCTTCCAAACAAGCAGGTTCACAACTTAAGTTTTTTTTTCTCTGCTATGTGATTTCCTTTCTGTCTCCCAGCTTTTGATTAATTAAATTTCTTTGCAGTTCAACACAAGCAAACAACTCCTTCTCAAGTACAATATAGGTCAGGTGATTTCTTGGAAGACACCTTGTTGACAGTCCCAAGGTAAACTTGTGATCTTTTTTAAAAAAAAAATCCCAGGTCAGCATCCAGATCATGCCATGTCCTTCCATTTTGTAAAAGGAAACTTCAGCCTTGAGAGATAAGATTCTTACATGTTTCAATGTCTCTGTTGTTCCTGGTGGATCATGGAAATGAGTTGTCTATAGACCCCATTGACTATAGGTTATTGTTTATTCTTAAACACTAAGCTGTGTGAATCTCTCAAGTGGCTGAGAGATTCCTTCACTTAGGTCCATATTTAATCAGGCATTGCATCAATTTCAGGTCTGTCTGGAGGTAATGTTGCCAAAGTCACACGACATGTTGTTAACCATCTTAAAAGTTGTTGTATCCATTTTAAAATGCAGCTTTAAAAATTGCAATATCTTTATGCCTATAATGGGAAGAAACTAGTCAGTCAATATTGAAATTCATGATCAGGTCACTATATGTCTTTGGTATTTTTTTTGTTAATAGTTTGATTGAATTGAAGACCACTGCCAGAAGATCCAGCAGCATCTTATTATCATTGTGAGGTTATCTAGGTTGCATGACACCATACAGTCAATATGGAATTCAGCTACCTTCCTACATTTCCTTAAAATACTTATATCAGAAAAGAATAATAATTATATATATATATATATATATATCAGGGGCTTTCGGAAGAAAACTTATACACATTAGTGCAGACTTTGAGAAAGGGAACAAACATGTTCTTAGCCATTCCAAATAATTTTTAATGGCCCACATCACATAATTGTTTGAAACATTTTGAAAGTCTGTATGGGACCCTGCATGGCTACTGCAGCAGTCTGTATAGCAGCATGTCACTCAGGTATGCTTATGTCTATGTCTCCAACAGCTTACAGAATCTTTCAGGAAATAGCACGTCTACTGATATTCCTGGCAACAAGGAAATAGCACGTCTACTGATATTCCAGGTAACAAGGAAATAGCACGTCTACTGATATTCCAGGTAACAAGTGTAATTGTTTCTGCCTTATTGTTTCTCCTGAGTCCTCTCTACCCACTGTGTGGTTGGAACATCTGTTGGAGCAGAAGTTGAATCCCAAGCAGCTGTGTATTCCATGGTAGCAATGCAGGATGATGATGTCACTGTGGGTGTCTGCAGTCTGCACTGACTGACTCACTGCAGAAGGTCATTGCTTATTTTAATGATTGAAAGAGGAGGAGAAAACACTACATTCCTTAAAAATATTGAGCCAAACTTAGAGTTAGAGTATTTCAGGAAGTAGTTGTTTAGTAGTACAGAACTTGAGTGTTGCTGAAAAAAGAGACATGCCTAAGCTTCTCACCTTGCACCCATCAGGGCACTTCACAAGAATACCAATACAAGGGGGAAAACAACAACTTATACTGTATATGAAGAGAGCTGATTGGTTGGCAAGTGGCGTTGCCATTGATAATGATGGCGCCAGTGATGGCGACTGACAGTTAACTGCCAACATTGTTTGAAATTTAAGTCAGGCAGCCTAACCCTGATTGGTCAAGGCATTGACCTGAGGAATGAGTCAGCGAATGCTGTCACTTTGTTCGTTCTGTCTGCAAAGAACAAGGTCCTGTGTGTACTGGATGCTACATATATTAATACACATGATTCCGTTGAGCAGGGCTTATAATGAGATGCTAAATTATTGAAATTAGGTTCTCGATTTGTGGCGGGTGATTGCAAACTGATTTCACAGCGGGGTGAAACCGATTTTTGGCCTTCTGACCATTTTGTCCCCCCCTCTGCCTGCCACGACGCCCGACACCAGCGGCACTGGAAAAATTCCGGCCCATAACCTCAGTCACCTCCGTGCCAAAACTAAACTGGCCAGTATAGACATACATGATCTAAAGTTTGCAGATGACTGCAGTGCCATTGCCCATTCTGCATCAGATTTACTCGCCACTCTTGATCTCTTCAATACTGCATACAAAGAAACTTGGCCTGACCTTGAATGTTGCCAAAACAGAACTCATATATCAATCCATACCTGGTGAGCCAAATATTCTACCCCCCATTTCTGTTGAAGGAGAGATTCTGGAATACGTTGAGCACTTCCGATACCTTGGCAATCATCTCTCTTGAAAGGCCACCATTGACAAGGAGGTCCAGTGAGTTTTTGACAACAAAGACCGATGCAAGTCAACAAAGGTGCTCGTGTACAGAGCAGTTGTCATCACCTCGTTCCTACTGACCTGGACTGTGTATCAGTGACATTTAAGAATGCTGGCAAAATTCCATCCGCAATGTATCTGCTGTCTCCTCCTGATTCAATGGGAGGACCATCAGACAAAAGCTAATGTCCTTCTTGAAGCCAGTTCCACAAGCATTCAGGCAGAGCTCCTGAAAAATCAACTTTGATGGACTGAACACTGTGACCAAATGGCCAAAAGGCATCTCCCCTGCCAGGCCCTGTTTCCTCAACTCTTAAATGGCCAACTCTCCATGGGAGGGCAAAGAAAATGCTTCAAAGACACTCTGAAGCTCTCCTTGAAGGGCGGCAACATTGACATTAATGACTGGGAGGAGCTTGCAACCAATTGTTCAAAATGGGCACAGCTTGTCCATCAAGCTACATCATGTTTTGAGTCACAACTTCTCAATGATGAGGGAGAAATATGACAGAGAAGAAGAGAAAAGTTAGCAAACTCTGTGCTCTGGATTCCACTAACTTGTAGGACATCCTGCCCCATGAGCCCGAATACCTGTGGTTCAAGAATCGGCCTGTTCAGCCACATGAAGGCCCATGGCAGAAACTCACAACCTTGCGTAGATGCCATCCTTGGATCAAGATCGACAGCCTACGATGGTCAAAATATGAATTCTGTTTCCAGAGGCATGTAAGATTGAGGGCCGAGGATGAGAAGATAGAGTTATACTCATTTTCATTCATTCTTGTTCAGTTATGAGCTATACTCATTTTCATACTCATTCAGTGCATATCTGCAAATACAAAAAAAATGTAGTCCTGTTTGTACCATGTGTTTACCTCCTGCCCTTATTGTGGATTGAAGGTCTCATTTATGATGCATATTTTTGCTGTTTCTTTTTCACAATAGCTCCACATTCAAAAGGTATGGTCAAAATGAGTTGACAACCAAAGGAGACCCTGTATGGGTGAAATTGGTCAACAGCAGCAGTACAAAATGTGCTTGTAACTCTTTTTGAGTACAATCACAGTTCTTGGTTTCCGGGAGTGGGACATGAACCCACAACCTTCTGATTCAAAGGCGAGGGTGCTATGGACTGAGCCACAGCTGTAGCAAATTGGCAGCTTTTATTTTCCATTGACTTGGAAAATATTGCCAAGATTTTTAATTTCAAATCCAAGCAATGGTGACAGTGAATCTAGTAAGTGAGTCTCTGAAAAGAGTTTGAACTGTTGCGCTGTGAAGTTCAGTGGAAAAAGATCAAGAATCTTGAAAAATCAACTGCCATTTCACTATGAGTTTGTTTCAGGCTACTTGTGTAAATCAGTTTAGCCCCCTGCATGTTTCAGGGTGCCTGTATTATGCTAGCATAAGCTTTGAAGGTGAACTTATTCTGCATGTATACTATTAAATCTGAGGGTATGTGCAATTATTTATACTCGGGGAAACGTTTTGATCAATTCACGTCAAAGGTCTAGCGTTCATGAACCGATCGCGAACTAATCTTATGATTATTGCTCTAATGACCTGCAATGTAAACATGCCATTCCCAGCAATAACGTTTAAATAAATTGATGCATGTTAATCCAGTGCTGGTTAGTGCACAGAAATCCTTTTGAAAGCTTCAGGATGTTAAGAACAAAACAGAAAAGCAAAAGGGAAAAAAAATAAGTTCCAAGGAGGGGTGGGGGGGGGCAGCATGATAAATTGTTATGTCAAACATGAAGTTAAACCATATGTGCCCTAATCTTTCATCTGTCCATAGAGAATGTGTCTATGGGTTAAAATTACACGGTACTGATCACAAGGTTCCTGAACACAGAGTTTACTGCTATCCAAGTTATTCTTGAGAAAATAAAGCAGAAAAAACAAAAACAAAGCCCCCAAAACTGCAACTTACTTGGATGATCAACAATGGAATCACGTCAATGTTTAAGGACGAGCATAAATATAATGGACAAAGCATATTAATTTAATTGGCACACTCAAGTTATGTTTTCGTAAATATTCAGCCCACATTTGAATGCAGTTCTACGTTAGTTTCTTTTGGCTGTGTAGGACCCAGTCAAAACATATTGCAGACAATAGGACTGACAGACAACAACACATAATTGTGGGCATTCTTTTACTAGTATAACCCAAACTTCCTGCATTGTTATCAAATTAATGCAATGCAATGATTTGCAGGGACTTTACCTGCATTAATAATGACTTCGCTGTTAGCTTGAACTAAATGTTCTTTGCAGTATGAGAACAATAAGGTCATGAGTTATGTTGTTACTGTATTTTAGTTACACAAGGAGGTACGGTATGTCCTATTTCTGAACACCCACCTTCTAGTTTATGCAATATATGGTTAAAAGAGACAATGCAATCAGATTTTATAATTGTATTGTGCCTAAACCAGACTCAATTCTATAGCTGCAGCAATGTGAACTTGATTTTTCTGAAATGATGATCAGTCTTCTCTTGTAGGACTAGCGTACTCTCCCTCATTTTCCTTTGTTTTCGCTTTACGCGGATTAAGTGAAAACACACCTAGAATTAATAAACAGTAAATAAGTATAATGGCTGCCCCGTGATACCCAATTAATTCACAAATGCCTCTCTAATAACAGGCCCCCTGAGCATTTCAAATAGCTGACTTGCTGATGCCTCTTTCCATATCCACAGGGAATACCCAAATCTTGCTGTTTCTGTTTTATGCATCCGGCATATACCAGTTTTTAGAATCATTTTAAACTGTTAATAAGACAACAGGACTTCATTATCTCCCTCTCTGTCACCCTCACTCACCTCCTCTCCTGTTCCTGTACTGGCCTACCAGGCCAATCTCTGTAGTAAACAATGGCACTCAGAATAACCTCGATTTCACATTCCAATTAAAGTCCATGATTTGCACTGTATCCTGTCGACATCAGCTGTATTCTCAGCTGGCAGCAGCTCACTATTGGTGAGTAGAACTAATGACGTGGACTGCAGCTGTAGGCTTGGTACCTGTACCTGCTTACAATGATGTGGAGTATGGGTACTAGCAGATAAACATTTTCCACCCGGCCCAGCAAAATGCAGTTCTCTGCCCTTGTTTATACACACACAGGCTCCACTCCCAAGATCCAAACAGTGAATTACATTTGTAATGTTAGCGGATGGCATTAAATCATCCAAGGTGAAATTTAAAAGCTCGACAACGGGTGGAAAACTGAACCGATGTGAAAGTATCGGCTAAACGCCTGTTAAGTGATACCCAACCCGACACAGGGACTCTCCATGCCAGGGTCAACCAGTGACATCAGTGCATTACATCCACTGTTATTACAGAGCATTATATAAAATTAGAGCATAAAAGACAGAAACAGGCCATTCGGACCAAACTGTCTGTGCCGCCATTTATATTCCACGTGAGCCTCCTTCTAATCCTATTCCTCTAACCTCATCACCCTATAAAATATCAAAAAAGCTTTTTTTGATATGGAATCAATTTAAAATCCAAGAATTTTGTTAAAACAGACCCTATGAAGGACTAAAGGGTTTACATTGCGCTGAAAATATGGTCCTGAAGAATGCAGAATCTCTACCTTGTGCGGAATTTCATAACGCAATCTTTCACTTAGCATGGCTATGATTGTGGCAGCTTTGTCATCAGTCTTCTTGCAATGCATTCTGGGTGGGATGGTCTGCAGCTGCGTTAAAGTATCTTTCCATAGGATTTTCTGGCTCGTAAATAAAACAGATGTTTATTATTTCTGAAGTGCCAAAATGATGTGGAAAGTTACAACAGAGCTCCAGTGTGCGGCGCACCACTAGGAAGACGAGCAACCCAGACCCACAGTCACACCCTCTGAGGAGCTAAACAAAATGCAACCTCATCCATTGATGTCCTGCACTATACAACAACGTGTGGATATATGGTAGGAAAGTGCTTCAGACAATTATTGACATGTGGCATTTTTAGAAGCTGCATCCTATAGATTGTGAAAAAAACTTGCTTGTAGTCTGAAATAAATGTGGCAAAGGGGAAAAATGACCTTAGATTAGTAGAAAATACAGGAAAGAAAGATTTGAACTTATGCCATGCTTCCCTCCCAGAAACACCACAAAGCACTTAAAAAGCATAAATTGTAAAGTGGTGACTGCTGTTATGTAGACACATGCAGCAGTTATTTCATCCATGTTAAGGCCTCGCAAACATTCAAGAGATGAACGGCCAGTTAATCTGTTTTTGGCAAAGTTGATTGAGGAAGGAATGTTGACCAGGCAACTGGGTGAGCTCTCTGCTCTTCTTCAAATAGTACCATAGAATCATTAACGCACCTGAACAGATGGCCTCAATTTAATGGTTCATCTGAAGAATGCCACCACCAACATTATGCTTTCCCTCAGTCGTGCACTGAATTGTCAGCCTACATTGCTCAATCCTGGGGTAGGCTTTGAACCTATAATCTACTGAGGTACAACAGGAAAGCCGTAAACACTTCATTGTAACAGCTAATATATTAATGTCGGAAGTAACATTTCTTTTCAACTTCTCGTAATCTTTTGTGACATATATTAGTGTTTAGCATTTTGTTCCTTTGGTAAATGTTTGATTCTATGGCAGTTTTTTTGAAGAAATAATTTTTTTAAAATACTTTCCATTTACATTTGGAGACAACTCAAAGTTACAGCTATTTTGGTTAGAACTCCTTCAGTACCAACAGGTCCAGAGAGTTGCAGTTTCACTAAAGGAATTATACAATTAATAGAAGCTAACCTTTCCAATTAAAAAGATGACAGGAATTCAGAACATTCCTGGGTATCTACAGGTTAAACCTCAGATTTGTGAATCTTACCCTGATGGGGTTTCTGTAGCGAGTCCATATGCCATATGCAATAATAAGGTCTTCCAGTTCCTGGGTTTTGTATTTTTCTTGTATTTGGATCACAAAGAAATCCAATGAAATCGGGTGTGCATACACTATCTTGAGTGAAAAATAAAATGAAATGTTTATAACAAGAAAGCTTTGTGGTCTAATCAAGTTTTATCAGAAAAAGTCAATTTCAATTTACGTAATTTAAACAGTAAATCAGAAAAATGGGAAAATGCGAGAAACACTCAGCAGGTCAGGAGAGAGAAACAGGGTTAACATTCCATGTTCATGACGCATCTCCCTTCACTGATGCAGCCTGACCTGCTGAGCATTTCCACCATTTTCTCTTTTTATTTCAGATTTCTAGAACCCGTTGCATTTTGCTTTTGCTTTTGCTTTCGTAAAATAAATGCGTGCAACCATATTTGTGAAATGTAATCCTAAAAGGATTTGATATGCTGCTTTGCCACATCCCCATCATGGAACTTGGTTCAGACAAGTGTCTCTACGGACATCCAAAGGAGTAAATCTACATTGAGGCTGCCTGTCGGCACAGAGGGAAGATGAACTGTCCCCTCTGCCAAATGGCAAGAGCTGCATTCACCACTGCAGAAGTTCAGTATGTCAACAATGGCAATCAAATGCTTTTTCTGAGTTTGACTTACTTTTGGAATCATCTTTTAGGAGATTATTAATCAGTTTAATGGGGTTTAACTGAAAGATCAGTTTGTTAAGCAGTGACACAGTTATTAGGTCATGTAGTTTTGTTAATTTTCTTGGAGGCCAGATACCATCACAGTCCGAACCTTATACAGGTTGATTTTCTGGTCCATGGAACCAGTGACACGAGCATGAAACAGATGAACAGGAACCTGGAAATTGTGTGAAAAATATTTTTGCACTTTTCTTTTTCCTCATGAGAAGTGCAAGAGCTGCATTGCAGTGCATTTAAATTACCGTGCAATCCCTCAACACAAATTGGCAATGTTGAAAAGGCACCTTTGATCTTTGAGTGTTTCTAATCTTCAAAAGGCAGCTGTAAATAGAAATCATAGAATAAAAGTACTGTTCCTTGCTGCAGGTTTGCTTCCTAGATTTGTACTACCTGAATGAGCTTTCCTGTTTTTTAATCAAACATCTTGACCTCCTCTTTGCGTTTCTGGGTAAAGCAATTTTGTTGAAATTCAAGCCAGAACAACTGCCTGAGCGTCCTTCTCTTCATTCAAAGGACAAGTATTTGAGGACGAATTAGAGGCTGGTCTGTTTACACTGTAGGCAGATTGATTTTGACCACCCTTACAGAAGGAGCAGTGTTCGTAAATCAAAGCACAGTTACCTGAACAGATCCACCTCACCCAACCCCTTCACTGGGGTAAGCAGTCACAGAGTTATGTCATTCTCTCCAGCTTGAATTTCAGACATGATTGATTGAGCCTTGAGCATTTACATATTTGGGTTTTTCCAAGCCACCTTGGAATGGTGGAATAGATGTCAAATCAGTCAATCAACAGTTCACCAATGCAGGTTGCATATGACAGATGCATTGTCACCTCTACCATCACTTTCCCATGGAAAGGCACCCTTTACAATTTCACCGCATTTTTCAGGTAGTAGGTTTCCCTAAAGTACAGGCCATTACGTATTACATATACATGTGCTTTGGTCCCTATCCTGAATTCAACCATTTTTGTGAACATACAAGTAATGTACAATTGGGGACTCAACATGCACATAAAATGATGTAAGTGACCTGCTCGGAGTTGTAGTACCATTTTTTACGGCAAGCCATCTTGCCACCATTACTTGAAGGAGAAGGAAATCTGGTGGACTGATCGAAGACACCTTCTGCCCTGGTTCATAACCTTGCTGAGGCCATGAAGATGATGAGATGAACAGCAATGGAATGAGTCGCTAATAGCCAAAAGGATCATTTCAATGCATCAGTTCAGATGCTTGGAAAAGACAAGAAGTATTTTACAGAAAAGCAGAAGCAGGCTTGAGGGGCTGAATGGTATACTTCTGCTTCTATTTCGTATGTTCTTATGTCAAGAGGTACTAAGGTTCATGCAAGCATATATCAAAAGGAGAAAAAAGACCATCTGCTCCATCAAGTCCACCCCATTCAGTTATGCTGCAGCTACAAACCATGGCAAAAGCAAAAAAAATACAATGCCAATTTAACAAAGTCTGCAAACTTTTTTCTCCACCCTCGAAGGCACTCAAAGAAACAGGGGAGACTGTAGTAACTGATACGCATCGTTAATCCCACTTACACTGCATCCTGTCAAACATCACAATATTGTGTTGCATGTTGCACAGCCTTGCTGTACTGAGCAGGCAGTTACCAAGGTGCAGGGGGATGAGAAAGCCCAGCCACAGTCACTGGCAGAGTAGGACATTGACCTGGCCCCTGATGGTATACCTGCCTATTTGACCCCTGCTGCAGCCAGAAAGAGCCATACAGAAATAGGCAACTGATTCAGGTAAATACCAATCTCAATACACAAGCAGCCCAGGCCATATTTCATGAGACAGTGAGTCAATACATCTTCACCAACAATGTACTGTACCAACGACATAGAAGCTCCTTCTTTAATCTGCTGTAACCTTCTTCTACCCCTTTAGAAGTGAACTCTTTGAACAAAGTTGAAATGG
The DNA here is from genome assembly GCF_964194155.1 of Cetorhinus maximus. Lineage (NCBI taxonomy): Eukaryota > Metazoa > Chordata > Chondrichthyes > Lamniformes > Cetorhinidae > Cetorhinus > Cetorhinus maximus. The sequence goes on along the minus strand of NC_135892.1, from coordinate 82,409,496 downwards.
AATGCAACCAATGCAAAGGCTATGGACCCTGTCAACATCCTGGCTGTGGTACTGAAGACTTGTGTTCCTAAACTAGCCAGGAATTTGGCTGTTCCAGTACAACTACAATATTGGCTTCTACCCAACTTTGTGGAAAATTGTCCAGGCATGTCCTGTCCACAAAAAGCTGGACAAATCCAATTCGGCCAATTACCCCATTGGTCTACTCTCAATTATCAGCAAAGTGATGGAAGGAGTTGTCAACACCACTATCAAGTGGCATTTATTCAGCAACAACCTGCTCACCAATGCTCAGTTTGAGTTCTGCAGGGCCTCTCAGCTCCAGCCATTACATGGTCTAAACATGGACAAAAGAGCTAAATTTCAAAGGTAAGGTGAGAGTGATATCAAGGCAACATTTGACCAAGTATGGTATCAAGGAGTAAGGAGTAAAATTGAAGTCAATGGGAATGGGGTGGGGTGAGGAGGGGGTGGGCTGGTGGGGGGAGGATGATTCTCCACTGGTTGGTGTCAGACCTAGCACAAAGGTAGATGGTTGTGGTTGTTGGAGGACAATCATCTCAGCCTCAGGACATTGCAGGAGCTGCTTCATCAATGGCCTTCCCTCCAACATAAGGTCAGAAGAGGGGGTGTTCACTGATAATTGCAATTTGTTCAGTTACATTTCCAACCCCTTTATTAGTTAAGAGTCCATGCCCTCAGGCAGCAAGACCTGGACAACATTCAGACTTAAGTGGCAAATAACATTCCTGCCACAGAAGCGCCAGGTAATGGCCATCTCTAACAAGAGACAATCTAACTCTCTCTCCTTGACATTCAATGGCATTACTATCACTGAGTTCCTCACCATCAACAACCTGGAGGTTACCATTGACCAGAAGGTTAACTGGACCAGCAATATAAATACTGTGGCGACAAGATATCTTCAGCCAGAAGTGCTGAGTGGATGATCCATCTCGGCCTCCACCAGAGGTCCCCAGCATCACAGACGCCAGTCTTCAGCCAATTCGATTTACTCCACCTGAAATCAGGAAATGGCTGAAGGCACTGGATACTGCAAAGGCTATGGGCCCTGACTACATTCTGGCAATAGTACTGAAGACCTGTGCTCCCGAACTTGCCGCGTCCCTAGCCAAGCTGTTCCAGTATAGCTACAACACTAGCATCTACCGGCTATGTGGAAAATTGCCCAGGTATATCCTGTACACAAAAAGCAGGACAAATCCAATCTGCCAATTACCGCCTCATCAGTCTACTCTCCATCATCAGTAAAGTAACGGAAGGGGTCATCAACAGTGCTATTAAGTGGCACTTGCTTAGCAATAACCTGCTCACTGAGGCCCAGTTTGGGTTCTGCCAGGGCCACTCAGTTCCCGACTTCATTACAGCCTTAGTCCAAACATGACAAAAAAGCTGAACTCCAGAGGTGAGGTGAGAATGACTGCCCTTGACATCAAGGCAGCATTTGACTGAGTGTGGCATCAAGGAGCCCTAGCAAAATTGGAGTCAATGGGAATCAGGGGAAAACTTTCTGCTGGTTGGAGTCATATCTAGCACAAAGGAAGATGGTTGTGGTTGTTGGAGGTCAATCATCTCAGCTCCAGGACATCACTGCAGGAGTACCTCAGGGTAGTGTCCTAGGTCCAACCATCCTCAGCTGCTTCATCAGTGGCCTTCCTTCCATCATAAGGTCAGAAATGAGGATGTTTGCTGATGATTGCACAATGTTCAGCACTATTCGTGACTCCTCAGATTTTGAAGCAGTCCATGCCCAAATGCAGCAAGACCTGGACAACATCCAGACTTGGGCTGACAAGTGGCAAGTAACATTCACACCACACAAGTGCCAGGCAATGACCATCTCCAACAAGAGAGAATCTAATTGTCGCCTCTTGATGTTCAATGGCATTACCATCACCGAATCCCCCACTATCAACATCCTGGGGGTTACCATTGACCAGAAACTGAACTGGACTAGCCATATAAATACAGTGGCTACAAGGGCAGGTCAGAGGCTAGGAATCATGCACCGAGTAACTCACCTCCTGACTCCCCAAAGCCTGTCCACCATCTACAAGGCACAAGTCAGGAGTGTGATGGAATACTCTCCACTTGCCTGGATGAGTACATCTCCCACAACACTCAAGAAGCTTGACACCGTCCAGGACAAAGCAGTCCACTTGATTGGCACCACATTCACAAACATTCACTCCCTCCACCACCAATGCACAGTTGCAGCAGTGTGTACTATCTATAAGATGCATTGCAGGAATTTACCAAGGTTCCTTCGACAGCACCTTCTAAACACTCGACCACTACCATCTAAAAGGACAAGGGCTGCAGATAGATGGGAACAGCACCACCTGGAAGTTCCCTTCCAAGTCACTCACCATCCTGACTTGGAAATATATCGCCATTCTTTCACTGTCGCTGGGTCAAAATCCTGTAGCTCCCTTCCTACACCACATGGACCACTGCGGTTAAAGAAAGCAGCTCATCACCACTTTCTAAAGGGCAACTAGGGATGGGCAATTAAGCCCACATCCCGTGGATGAATTAAAAAAAGAGCAGTTCAGAGGCTGGGAATTCTGCAGTGAATAACTCACCTCATGACTCCCCAAAGCCTGTCCATCATCTATGAGGCACAAGTAAGGAGTGTGATGGAATACTCTCCATTTGTCTGGATGAGTGTGGCTCCAACAACTCTCAAGGAAGTCAACACCAACAAAGATAAAGCAGCCCATGTGATTGGCACACCATCCCCCACTTTAAACAATCACTCCCTCCAGCACTGGTGCACAGTGGCAGCAGTTTGTACCAGCTACAATATGTACTACAGCACTCGCCATGTCTCCTTTGATGGCACCTTCTAAACCCACGACCTCTAACACCAAGAAGAACAAATGCAGTAGATGTATGGGAACAGCACCACCTGCAAGTTCTCTCCAAACCACACACCATCCTGACTTGGAACTATATCAATGTTCCTTCACTGTCGCTGGGTAAAAATCCTGGAATTTCCCTCCTAACAGCACTGTGGGTGTTCCTACAGCACATGGACTGGAGCAGTTCAAGGAGGTGACTCACCACCACCTGCTCAAGGGCACTTCAGAATGCAACAAATGCTGGCCTTGCCAGCAATGCCCGCATCCCAAGAACCGATAAAAAGTTATCAGTGTGTATATCAATAATGTCTTTATACTCTAGTGTTTCACATTGGTGACAGCCTGTACCTTTTAGAATCAATCCTGAATCTTTAGGTGGATTCCAGTGGGGGAGGGGTAGGTGAAGTGGCTGGCTGTTGAGTTTTTGGAAAACTCTTGGAATGGTGGTAGCCCTATACCTCTTTGTACTGGGCCATGAAATGGTCCCACAGCTGCTTCTGTTGTGCTGTATGATGCTTTGGTGTTTATGCTTGCGTCTGTCCATAAGCAGAGGTGTTTTAATTTCTGAAATAGGCTGTGGCGTGTTTCCCCAAACTCTCTGTTTGTGAGGTCAATTTTTAAAATGATTCGCAGCAAACTGTCTTTAGAGTTAAATCACAAGTATTGTTTATTCATACATTCCAACCCAGGGAATGGTCGCACCTTCATAAACACACACAATAAGAATATAGGAAAGAGGAGCTTTCATAACTATGAATAACTTAAAAGGAAAAGAACCACCAACATGGAAATCAGTTCACATGATTGTCAGAGTCCAGAAAGTCAGAGTCCAGTGAGCATTCCTTCACAGAGGAACTACAGTTCGGGCGAGTTCAGCTAGCTAAAGCAGGAGTTGCAGAATTCCTTCAACGTTGAAAGTGATGCAGTGAGATGAGGTCAGTATACAGACGATTGGGGCGGAATTGTCCATGCCCGCTGGCATTGGGCATGCTCGGCGGCATGAGCGGACAATATGGCCAGAAGGCCAGAAATCGGTTTCACGGCGTTGTGAAGCCAGTTTGCGATCATCCGCTCAGCCCGTCAATGGCGGGCCCCGTTTCCTGCCATCAGACCTCGGGAGCCTCATTGTAATACATCTGAATATCATTGTAAGGCCAGCCCACCAGAATCATCCCCCCTGCTGGATTGTCTGCCCCAATGACGTCAACATGTTTCACAACACCATTTATAAGGCGTGCACGTGGCAGGTTGCACTTTGAGGGGAACTTCGAGGTGAGTACACAGCAACATTGTGCTGTGGGGGCAAGGGCTGTTCTGCGGTTGAAGGTAGCGCACAAGCACGTGTGGGGTGGGGGTAGGGAAGCAGCCACACCTTGTATAAAATGAGTATTCCTCTGCAGCTGAGGCAGTTCAGACACAGCCACATTGACATGCATGGACTTGGGCCTGTAGCTTATCTGCCCACTCAAGCAACGCAGATGCATGAAAGTGCCATCAAGTGCTCCAGAGCTGTTCACCCCTCGGGCACAGACTGCAAACTAATGAGCGTTTTAGTGGCCGGCAGAACAGTTGGATGACTGAGCACATTGTATAATCTCCTTGCTAAAGCTGGCCATGGAGAAGTCACTGGTGGAGGCGCTCACAGCCATAGATGCCATCTTTCTGAGGGCACATACTTCGTGCATTTCACCCAGAACCAAGAGAGCCAGGAGCCTTGGGTTTCCCACAGGTGCAGGGTGCAATCAACTGCACTTATGTGGTGTTCAGATCTCCATCGCAACAAGGGGTCAACTATGTCGACTGCAAGGACTTCAATTCACTGAATGTGCAGCTAATGTGCGACCACCACAAACGCATCCTGCAGGTACGCGCACAGTTTCCAGGGAGTGTCCAAGACTCCAACATCCTCAGTCGGTCTCAGATCCCTGACATCTTCCAGGATCCACAGAGGCTGCAGGGATGGCTCCTAGAGGACAAAGGCTACCCACAGAGGACATTGCTGATGACATCTAAGCGGCGGCCTCAGACTGCAGCAGAGCGACGGTATAACGAGGCTCATGCTGCAACTCACAACTTGGTGGAGCAAACCATGGGGATGCTAAAAATGAGGTTCCAGTGCCTGGACTGGTCTGGTGGAGCCCTGTAGTATAATCCACAGAGGGTGTCTCCACGTCGTCGCCTGCTATTCCCTTTACAACCTGGTGCTGCAGTGGGGAGAGGAGCTGGCTGAGGAGTAGATGCAGGAGCTGAAGGTCTCCTCTGATGAGGAGGACATCAATGGGCACGAGGGTGAGGAGGTCCTCGAAGGCAATGATGATGGCCGATAAGGCCCTCACACTGGCCAGATGAGGCCATGCTCGGGAGGCCTCATAGTTGCCAGATTTGTGGAGGATGATAACGACATGCAGAGAGGATACGCTACAAGATCCTTACGTTGCATAAATGAATGTTTGACTCCAGTCTGGCTTATGGCAGCGCGAATACCCTCTGTGATAATGCTCCTGTCATTGAGACGAAGTGGAGGCCCTAAGAATAACTCGATTGCAGGAAGATGATGACGACATGCAGTGCAGACACTCCAGAGATCTTTACACAGCCTCTGCGAACGTCTGACTCCTGTCTGGCCGAGGGCAGCTCGCTTGCGCGTTAAGATCAGGATCATATCATGGAGACGCAGCCATGAAACTTTAAAAGCACCTGATCCTTTGTCCGCCTTCAGCACCTGAGCCCTTCAGGAGCACAGCATCACTGGTCACAGAGACTGAAGAGATGGGGGCTCAGCCCCACCTTAAAGGTGCTGAGCTCACACAGAGAGAATGAGAGTACTCTGTGACACCTGCCCACAACATTCTGGCAGCAATGACAAGCACCATCGAGGTGCAGGAATCAGTAATGTGTCCAGTGAGTGTGAAGATGGACCATCACTTCAGTGGGAAGGCTGCACAAAGCACAGGGGAGAGGCCCAGGACTGAGACACCTGCCTTTATCTTATGCAGAAAGGTTTCACATCTGAGTGACATGAACAATGCTCATCAGAACAGGGAGCCATAGACAGGGAGACTACACCTTCTTAACTTTCCTAACTCTGCCGATACGTCTTGTTGCTACCCAGGCACCCACAGTGGAGGTGGAGGCAGCCTACTGATTGCCAAGCCCTGTCTTTGATGACCTTGGCGGGCGTCCTCTGGAAGGCCGAGATCTGGAGAACCCCGGCCTGATTTCGAGGTCCTGCTGTGTGGCATGTGGCACCCTCCTTAGCCTATGGAGCCGGAGCTGCTGAGGTCACAGGGAGACGGGGTTTGGCTGGGCTGGACACCCCTGGAGTCACCTGGATGGTTGGCCCTGGGGGGTACACCTGCAGATCCTCCTCCCTATGGGTGCCTGAGGACGCCTGGCTGACTCCTTGAGGAGAAGGGGTAGCTGGAGTGAGATTGGCTGCCCCACACCCCTCTTGCATACACACTGTTGGAGGCCAAATATAGCATCAGCGATGGAGTTCAGCCTGCACAGCAGTGCAGAAGCAATATCCTGGACCAAGATCCATGGCAGCAGCCATTCTACCAGTGTTGACCTTGGTGTGTTAGCATGCCGGCGCTATCACCTCAGCCTGAAGGTGGACAGACTCCTCCATTGTGCCTTGCAGTCTGAGGAGTGCAGCAGACATCCCTTCCTGATGTTCCCGAGCTTGCCTTTGCAGCTCCAGCAACTGAGACATGACCGAGTCCAGAGGCTCGTCACCTTACTTGGACTCAACAAATTTCTGACTCCCAGCAGTCCTTTGAGTGCCAGACACCTGGAAAGTCCCTGCCGCTGCCTGCTATGGATCAGACAGTGCGATGTGCTCACCAGATTGTGATCCGAGGCTACTGTAAAGCTAGGTCTCACCGAGGCATGTGTCTCTGTGCTGGTGAGGCTGTGGGTGAGATCTGTGATGCGACTTCAGGGAGGGTTTCAATGGATTCCTCTTTTGAGCTTCCCTCGGGGCTTGATTAGAGGTCCTGGGTCGTGAATTCTCTTGGCTGTTTCCCAGATGTGCCTGCGAAAGCAAGGAGAGATAATTAGTGCATGCTAGAGACTTGTGAACACATCACTCATGGCATGGTTGTCTGATGGATGTTGCATTGCTGGATGCTCACTTGATAGGTCACCACCAACCTCACCGTCAGTACAGAAATGGCCCAGATCCTCGCCGGCCAGCTGGATGGCTCCGTTTTCAAAGTCCATGAGGACCTTGATTTCAGGCATCCCTTCACCGATCTGCGGCCTCTCCCTCTTCTTGTGTGCCAGCTTGTCCTGCATGAATAAAGATGGAGAGAGTGTAAGCAGGTTGCCTGCCTGGCCAGATGATAAGTGTACCTGGCATGTGTGGGTGGTGAGTGGTCCCATGGACAGGCTGAGGACAATGACGGTGTGTGTGTGAGAGTGAATGGTGATGTCCCTTGAATCGGCAGTGAGTGAATTCCCTGTGAATGTGTGATGGGTTTGTGAGTGTGTGAGTTGAGAGTGATGAGAAGAGTGACTTACCCTGGCAGAATGGAGGAGATCATTCATCCTCTTGTGGCACTGGGTGGCTACCCTCTTTTACAGGGCGTTGACGCTGACCACCGCTGCCACCGCCTCCCAAGCCAGGTTAGCAATGTTGCTGCCCATCCTGTGGCCAGAGCAAGGGTAGCAGAAATCACGGCAGTCCCCCGCTGCATCCAAAAGACGCTCGAGGGATGTGTCTTTGAACCTGGAGGCTGCAGTCTTCTTGCCTTTCAGAGTGATGTCTTCCATGCAGCAGTCCTGGGCTGGAAGCACTGAGAGGTGTGCTCACAACTGCACTTTAAATATGTCTCCCGGCGTGATGAAGCAGCGAGGTGAAGGCATGGCAGGCCAATGACAGCCTGCCTCCCATGGAAACGCCGCGTTTCCCAGGAATGCATAATTAATGCGGTGGGTTTGAGATGATACAGCATGAGAAGCTGCCTTGGCAACCAGCAGGTAAAATGACACTTTACCTGCCCACTACCGCGCTTAGTGCAAATCTGGGATGATTCCGCCCTTGGCCTGTTCACCAGACAATGGCAGGAATCTTCCAGAGAAAAAGGCTTCTAGGCGGCTTAGACTTAATGCAAGCTGTGGGTCAGCCTGCAGTGGTGTTTGCAGTGCTGGAGGTTAAACAATAGACTGAGTTTGGAGTCTAGAAATGTAATATTAAAACTTTCCAGTCGCCAAAAGCTTAGGTCGTGCGATGTTTCCCATTAATGCATCAGTTGTAGGCTAACAAGCAGTTTCTATGACTCTGATCAAAATCCATTGTTCACACTAGGAGATAGATGATGGCTATTAGTGCCTCTGCAGGTATACTGAGTTTTGATGGCTCTCTCTTTGTTATAGAACTAGGCTGGGGGGAGACAGATCATCCGCTGGTCCCTGGTTTCATTGATTGTAATGTGTCCTCACAATGAGAGATGTGAGATTCTACAAGGATGAGTGTTGAGCTTTTGGCCTGTAACTGCTATTGGAAATTCCCAGAAACTGTAGCCAATTTGTGAATTATGTGACCCGTAGCAACCATCTTTTGGTTCAGCAAAGTCCATTTTTTAAATAAGCAAAAAGGGTACGGTTTGATTTAAACAGTTTATGATCTCTTTCATGTCTTAGGGACATGACGTTTGCCTGTTTTCTAGCATATCATTTGTGGAGCCAGAGAGAAATCTCTCTGTTCAATTAAATTGGCATTACACTTTTATTTTTTTCCCCTCTCCTGAGAGATTATTTGACTAGGGGTGGCGTGAGGTTGTGGCTAGATTATTGATGGAACAGATGGCATTTTTACTGTTCTTTTTTGTATGCCTGTATGAATTGTAATGATTCCGGCATATGAACGTAAGAAATAGAAGCAGGAGTGAGCCATTCGGTCTCTTGAGTCTGCTCGGTCGTTCAGGCTCAAGACAACCAGTCCCCAGGTGAGGTTCCCCCAATTTGTTATGATCCCGGACGAGGTACCCCAAATTGTTATGCTCCCAGGTGAGGAGGGGGGGAACTGGCTCCCCTTCTTTATTCGGCCCCCTCGGTTGGTCACAACAAGGTTCATTTAAAAAGGATCCCTTCTCTCGTGAACGCCTTTTCCCAGCCCAAATGTATTTATGTTTAAAAGGAGCCAATTTAACCAGGCTTTCTTGACTCAAGGAAAGCGTGAGTTTACTGGTTACTAAAACGCGAGAAAAAAAAATAAAAACGCAACACACATACACACAGATTAGAAATGAGAAGTGAGTCCAGAAATAAAGGTTAAAAAAATATATACAAATCAATCTCTGGCTTGTCTGTGAGGAGTAGATGGCGCAACGTTGCGGCTGTTAAATTGGGGTGATTACGGTAGCGCCGACTTTGGCAGTTTGGCAGTGGGTTTGGAGATTCTTGGCTCTGCAGGTTAGCTGAAAGGAGTTGTCCTGTTTCCTTTTCGACTGTGGCTTTGCTGACTTCAGACTTGCCTTCAGCAATCAGAGAGAGAGAGGGCTTTTTTACCTGCAAGCACAGGGGTGCTTAATTGATGTTCTTCAGCTGTGACCTTCACAGTACTTTTTTTTTTGCAAAAATATACTTTATTCATAAAATATCTTCAACCACATTCCAAACCATTTCAAAATCACCATTACAAGGGTACAATCCGGTTCAACTTTAACAAAATGTATCACCAGGTGCATCAGTACAAACAATATTACAGTCATTTACAGTCTTTCATTTTGAGCTGTACAGCCCGAGGGATTTAAACAGTTCCCAGTCCCTCGGTGCACTGTGGCAGAAAGGTCTTAGGCAGCGACCCTTCCCCATTGCGCCTTTGCGGCAGCTGCCCCAAGCTTTAGTGCGTCCATCAGCACGTAGTCCTGGACTTTGGATTGTGCCAGCCCGCAACACTCGGTCGGGGACAACTCTTTGCGCTGGAAGACCAACAAGTTTCGGGCAGACCAAAGAGCGTCTTTCACCGAGTTGATGATCCTCCAGCTGCAGTTGATGTTTGTCTCGGTGTGTGTCCCTGGGAACAGCCCGTAGAGCACAGAGGCCTGTGTCACAGAACTGCTCGGGATGAACCTCGACAGAAACCACTGCATCTCTCTCCAGACCTTCTTTGCAAAGGCACAATCCCCACCACAGCCACCTCGAGGGCAACTGACCTTCACAGTATACCCTCACACACCAGGCCTGGAACACCAAAACTAGCACATAGAGACCAGGGTTGCAGTTGGTTTTTAACCCCTTTTTTTGTGTATTCCTGGAGGGGATAAAGCAAACATGTCTTTCATCCAGAAACTGCTTTCTTTCAACTCACATCATGTCCACAGTCTGGAATATCGCTCATAGGGGGTGGTTTCTATTGTGATGGTAATCAGCTTTCATTATCTCCGCAACCACAGGAGATTACAGTTTTTGCATTCCATCATTTCCTTTGAAGTGTCTGTCTGAAGAAGGCCTTGACACCTTTTTAGGTGCGACAATCCATTCTTTGGACTAGTTGGTCAAGTGTAATCCATATAGAAATTTTCAAGCAATTGTTGACTTTATAGTCTCAGCCAGCTTTTGCTTGTATGTCCTTTTTTAAAAAATACATGTCTTACTTAAAAGTTCAATGGGCAGAATTTTCTGCTTGATGTCAGCATGTAAACTGATGCGCGGTGACATCGGGCAAGCATCCTGACATCACCGCACGCCATTGCGATATTCCGCTGGGCGTGCGCACGATGAAGTTCGACGCGCACCCGCCTTTAATTAACGGGCTAGTTAAGGCCCTTAAATCGTTAATTGATGCCGATTTTCAGGCGCCCGTGCGATCTTCGGGTCGGCGCACAGGCGCAACGGGCAGGCGGGTAAGAGACTTTTTAATGAAATTCATCCACGGGCGGGATAAGAGGACTCAGTGGGGTTGTCAATCTGATCTGTGAGTATTTATTGCAGAAAGTTTTTTAAACTTGCCTGTGTGACCTGTAGCAGTTCAGAACGAATTCCAACAGTATTTTGAGCCTTCAGGCCTGCAGTCAGTAATCTTTATCAGGCCTGCTGCTTTCCGGAGGCCTCCCTTTAGCCTGGGTATGGGTTCTGACATGTCTACTGGAGGCAGCTCCTCTGAGGAGGAAGGGAGGGCTAGAATAAAGAGAAGGCCAGGTGTGCACAATCAGCCTCCAGAGGAGCCACCTTTGGGAGGACAGGTACATACACAAGGGGCACAAGGCCAAGAGGTAGTCCAAGGTGGAAGGGGCCGCAGAAGACGCCACTATCCTGCTGCCAGGGTATACAGGCGGAGAAGCAGCTACCTCAATATGATTGAGGTGCAGTGCCGAAGGAGGCTCCAACTCTCAAGGGAGACAGTCAACTATATCTGTCAGACAATTGGCCCTGAGATCTGCCCTAACTGTGTGGGTGGACACCCCATGCCAGTGGCTCTGAAGGTCACAGTTGCTCTCAACTCCTATGCCTCTGGCTCCTTCCAGGGCTCGGTGGGTGATCTTTGTGGTGTCTCCCAATCAGCTGTCCACACTTGTGTCAAGCAGGTTACAGACGCTTTGTTCAGCGGTGCATTGACCTTCATCCACTTCCGCTGCAACCAGGCAAGTCAGGCACATCGAGCCAGAGGCTTCGCAGCCATTGCTGGCTTCCCCTGTGTCCAGGGTGCAATAGACTGCACACATGTGGCCATCAAGGCACCAGCAGGTGAGCCCGGTGCCTTTCTCAACAGGAAGGGCTTCCGCTCCATGAACGTGCAGATAGTGTGTGATCACAGGATGCTGATTCTACAAGTCTGTGCAAGGTACCCAGGCAGCTCCCATGATGACGCCTACATCCTCAGACACTCCCAGGTGCCGGAGCTCTTCAGTACCCCAGCCCGGCTGGATGGATGGCTGCTGGGTGACAAGCGCTATCGCCTCAGAAGGTGGCTCATGATACCTCTCCGCTATCCAAGAACAGAAGCTGAGCAGCGGTACAATAGGAGCCAGGGCTCCACAAGGGCTGTGGTGGAGAGAGCCATCGGTCTTCTCAAGATGCGCTTCCAATGTCTGGACCGCTCAGGGGGCACACTCCAGTACCCCCCAGATCATGTCTCGGTGATAGTGGTTGCATGCTGCGCTCTCCACAATCTTGCGCTGGAAAGGGGGACGCAGTGGACGATGAAGAGATCGATACAGTGGATGCGGATGCAGTGAGTCCGAGGATGAAGAAGCACAGGGGAATGCTGAGGGGCTAAACGCTGACCCAGGACTACACCAAGGAGGCAGGGACACCCGGGAGACTTTAATCCAATGAACCTTCAGCTAGCTCCACACAAATGGATCAGCAGGACCAGCCTTGCCTGGCACTTCCATACTCGGCACCTAAGTGCTAAATCTGCCAGGTCATCAGCTGCAACTAAGGGCTTTGGTCATAAACTTCAATGTTGACCTCAAACACTCATGACATGTATCTAAAACATACAAATGCAGAACAAAGGTGCCACCTTCAGCCATAGTAACACATCTGGTTTTAATTTTCACCATCAGAAGTTCTCACAGATTCAAAACAAAACGTTAATCAAGCAGAGACAGAAATAATAAGGACCTAATCTAGGGCCAACACAAAAGCACCAGTGAAACCCGTGGTGTGCCTAAGGTGCCTTATGCTTTAGTTTACGGGTGCTATGTCTTGGTGCCGCCCCATCGCTCGGAGTGGCATCTGAGACAGCCTGCTGACTCTGCTGTCCTGTTGGCCTCGATGACCTTGGCGGTTGTCCTTTGGCCTGTGGAGCCTGTGCTGGACCCGCCTGGGAGGGATCTGCCAGTTCCACAGCTGGCATCTCCCCAGTCGTTACAGCCTCACCCAATAAAGCAGTCACTGGCAGAGGGGCAGAGCAGCTGGTGCCCTCATCCTGAGCGCCGTGAGAGGAACCCGCAGATAGGACAGGCAGCTGCTGCGCTAACGTGAGGTCAGCCTGGACCTCCCTGCTCACCGTCCATGGATGGGCAACGAGCGGGGAAGCTTGAAGCCCACACCATCTCCCACATTGGCACTGACCAGCTGTGACCACTGGCGCTGTGAGGGCTTGCAGGTCCGAGTGTAACCCCAGGAGAACCTGATTGTTCTCCTGGAAGCCCCTCTCCACGAGAGTCGCCACTCTCCATGGAGGAAGCATGACGCTCTGCCATGAGGCTCATTGCATCACTGATGCTTCACGTGGACTCCTCCACCACGGACACCAAGCGAAGCACAGCCTCATGTATCACTCCCAGATACTCCCGCACACCCGGCCGCATTTCCTGCAGCTGCTGCGTCACGAACGACTCCAGAGGCACATCATCACGCACCAACTCAGCATGTGCCTGGTCCCCTGCAGTCCTCTGGCTGCTGGTGCCATCGGCACTCTCTGTCTCTGCCATCTCCTCCAACGATTGTGAAGTGCCCTCTCCACTGTGCCCTGGGAAACTAGCCAATGTTGCAATGCCTGCCCGATGTGCTAGTATCTGTGCTGGTGCCTGGCTCGCAGAAATGGTGTGACACAGGTGATAGTTGTGGGCCCTCAGGTGTGAGAGGGGGCATCTGCAATTCCTCCTGGTGGACAGGCTCTGATGATGCTGAAATGAACAACAAGGACAGTGGATCAGTTAGCGTGCACACAGTGACACACTTCATCCCTTTCCCCCTGGCTCATTATGCACTCAACCTTCCAGAATCTATGGAGACGAATATTGGTGGGGTAGCAAATAATGAAGATAATATCCTTACATTACAGGCGGATATAGATGGGCTGGTCAGATGGCCTAAGGGATGCCAAATGGAATGTTATATGGATAAGTGTGAGATGGTGCACTTGGACAGGACAAACCAAGCACGGGAATACACAATGAATGGTAGGACCGTGCAAAGTAAGGAGAATCAGAGGGACCTTGCTGTGCATGTTGATAGGCCCGTTAAGGTAGTGGGACAGGTACATAAGGCGTTTAAGAAGGTAAATGCCATACTTGCCTTTATTAGTCAAGGAATAGAATATAGGAACAGGGCGGTCATGTTGCAAGTGCAGAAAATGCTGCCTAGGCCACAGCGTGCAGTTGTGAAATGTGCTTCACGGGAGGGATGTGATTGGAGTGGAGAAAGTGCAGAGGTCATTGGGCAGGATGCTGGCTGGGCTGGAGAGTTTGACTTCTGAAGAGACATAGCATAGACTGGGGTTATTTCCCCTGGAGCAGAGGAGATTGAGGGGAGACATTATTGAGGTTTATAATATTATGAGGGGCATAGTTAGGGTCGACAGAAAGGAACTTTTCCCCTTGGCGGAGAGATGAGTAACCAGGTGGCATTGATTTAAGGTAAGGGGCATGAGGTTGACAGGTGATGTGATGAGCAACTTTTGCACACAGTAATGTGGAACGCACTGCCCGAAAGGGTGGTGAACGCAGAAACCTTCCTAACATGTAATAAGTATTTGGATGTGCACTTGCGATACCATGGCATACAAGGCCATGGGTATAATGTTGGGAAATGGGATAAGGTGACTTTGGAAGATGTTTGATGTGCGCATCTTCAAAGGGCCGAGGGACCTTTTGTCTATGATCCATACCTCTGACTCTATCACTCTGTGACCGAGCAATGTTGCAACATTAACAAATCAAACAATCATCAGTGCTATGGATGGTGGGAGGACAGAGCGGATGTCACTGTTGACCTCAAATACCTGGCCATTCCACCCCAGCCTCACCGACACCAGTTGACCTGGGCGCATGGCACCTCTCAAGCTCCAGGGCCTCCTGTTTGAAGTTGCTTAACATCAGCAGCTGGGCCTGGCCGCCTCCAGCCCTCGAATGCTCAGACGCATTGTGAGCATTCTTCTCCCGAAAAACAGAGAAGACCATTCATTGCAGCAATTTGCACATGGACTCTGCACGCGCACGCCGCACCCCAACCACAGTGGCACACATCAGGCCTCCAGTGCCTCCTCTCCCCACTACTGCTGATCAGTCACACAAAAATAGTAGCCTGCTCCCAACATCCCCAACAGCCACCTTGGACACATTCTGCATTCATCACTTTAGGAAACACACGGTCTTAGCTCCCATAGCAAGGAGGCGCAACTATGAGCAGCATCGAGGGCAGTAGATGGCTCTTGGCCATGAGACCTTGAGGCTCCCCTTCCACAATCTCATCGCCATGAATAGGATATGTGTTGGAGTTCTGAGTATGTGCCTGGCTGCATCTCCTGCAGGTTGCCCCCCGACTAGTCATGTACGGCTAAGAGCAACACATGGTGCGGGGGAGAACTCATCTCCTCATGAACCACTCAGGCTGATGTAAGCATGGGCACTATCTGGTCGCCCATCCAGCGTGCAAGAAATGCCCAACATGATTCAATGCAGTCACGACAGTAAGACTTGGCGAGGGGGCCCTCAAAGGCTAAAGCTACCTGCTGGGTTAAATGCCCAACACCAACATGGTACTCGCCCTTCCAGAGCGCAACAAATCGTTGAAGCGCTTACGGCACTGGATCCAGGTGCTCCGCACCACGTCGCAGGAGCTCACCACCTCCACCACCTCCTCCCAGGCACACTTCGTCATGTGGGGCCACCTCCTCCTCCCATCCTGGGGGACCAACACCTCCCGCCGTGCTGCCACCTCCTCGAGGAGGGCAGCAAGGCAGACATCAGAAAAGCGAGGGGCGCATTGGCCCCCTGCTGGCCTGCCCTGCAGCCTGCCCTGCTCCTGTGGCAGACCCTGCAGCCTGCCCTGCTCCTGTGACAGATCCTGCAGCCTGCCCTGCTCCTGTGGCAGACCCTGCAGCCTGCCCTGCTCCTCTGCCCTTCCCTCCAGTGTGCCCTGCTTAGCCGACCCCCTGCGGTGTGACCTGGACGTGGCCATTGTAAGCAGCCTACAGGAGGCTGCCGGGCCTTCCTTTAAACAGGCTGCCGGGTCGCCATTGGACCCGCCGCTCTGTGCATGCCCGCCGCAGCCCGCACGCTCCCGCTATTCACAGGAGTCAGAAATGCGCTGGGCAGGCCTTAATTGGCCCACCCGTGCAAAATGGCGGCGTGGACCCAGATCCCTCTGTACTGCAGAATTCTGTAGTCTTTCTCCATTTAAATATTTCTACTTGCCAAAGCGGTAACCTCACATTTTCTCACATCTGCCAAGTTTTTCTCACTCACTTGTCCTACCTATATCCCTTTGCAGACTCCTCACAACTTGCTTTCTTACCTATCTTCATACTGTCAGCAAATTTAACTACAGTACAGTCAGTACCTTCATCCAAGTCATTAATGTAGATGGTGAATAGTTGAGGCCCCAGCACTGAGCCCTGTGGCACTCCACTCCTTACAGTTTGCCATCCTGAAAATGACCCATTTGTCCCAACTCTCTGTTTCCTATTAGCTAGCCAGACTGCTATTCTGGCTATACTGCAAATTATTTTCTGATTTTTTCCAAGCATTTGAAAGGCAGCACTTCTCTTGTGTCTTCTCCAGTGATGGCTCAATGACTTGACACTCCTTCCATGTGTCCACTTACCTAAATGAGGCAGACCTCTGGGCAGTGAAGGTCTGCATAATGGCTGGCTCCATCTGATCCCACAGCATGTTCAAGCTGCGTGGCCAAGAGATTGCAGATTTGAATGACCAGCAAAAGTGCTGCTTGGATGGTACAATTCTATTTCATGCATGCTCCAAGTATCTCAATCTTTGTGCTCTGGAGCTAAGGAAGGATGGAAATGGGCCATCTGACCTTCAGGTCGCTCCTTCTCTTGTGCTACTACCATTTGCTCCTCTTGATTCATCCCGATGCCTCACCTTGTGCTTCCCACCCAGTCTAACTATCTAGAGCCCCGGGGTGGGTGCTCCTGTGCTGGTGCCTGCAGCAGAGAGAAAAGTGCTGCAGGGCGCTGGGATCCAGGGCTGGTTAATGGCTGGGGGTAGATAACTATAGAAATGGAAAGAATATTTAGTGCAAGACCAGCCTTCAAACAGAGCTTGCAAGTTATGCTGTGCTACTACATTGAGTACACGAGTAAGGAAAAAATTCTGAAAGAATTGCATTAGCCCTGAGCTTGGGAAGGCTTCTCACCTCACCCTTTTCCACTCCCTCTTTTGTGTCCTACCCTGGAATTTGTCAAGTTGCTTCTTTAAATTCTTTAAACCCTACAAATGTGCACTTATAGGTTTCTTCTCTGTGTGTCTCCTCTCCCCCTTGTTATGAAAAGAACTAGCATAGTTATTAAAATTCCAATGTCTTCCCGACATTCTGATGTATGTGACCAAATGTGCTTGCATCATGAGATGTTGTTGGAAGCTGGCTCTGGGGCTACGACTTTAAAGATGTAAACATGACACTAGTTTCAGACTGCAGTGGAAGCTACAAAGCTTGCTCAGCACCATAAGGGCAATGTACATGAATGTGTGCATGAACTTAAAGAAGATGTCAGAATGGCTTAGCATGTGGCATTATTTAAGCTGAAGCAGGTGAAAAGAACATTTTTGTGGGATGCATACGTCATTCAAACCGTTTCCATAGAAAATGGCAACTTTCCTGCAGCTGTAAAATCTCCACTTCATCTGTTCCAAATTTTTGTGGGCTATGGAGATCACATTCAACCTTGTAGGAACTTCTCTCCGAGCAAGGAGCACCCTGTCTGAGGTCCTTCTGATGGTCTTCTCCGACCTTTCCTGCACCGACTCCACCAGTACCTGCACAAATTGAGCACTTCTTTCCTCTGCTGCTGAATGAAAATTGTTGCAAAGCTTTCCCGGTTGTCCCATCATTTTAATAGCAGTGGCAGCCCTTAAAGAGGCCCTGCCCTTGTCTTAAACCAGTTCAGATGATAAAACATCATAAATGTTTAACTAGGCAGGTCTGGGAAGATCGTGTGAGATTAACCTTGGTATAAACTAGCAAGTGCAACATTCCCAGCGATCTGGGTCTACTACCTCAGGGCTCAGACTTGAAAATATTCTGCATGGTAGCATATTTGGATTTATTTTAACTTTAGTACTCCTGGAGCAGTGTTTTGAAAACAGAAGGTGCATATTAGAAATTCAGGTGCAGGCATAAATGCCCCACATTTAATATACAAATGTATACGCTTTTACAGAAGTTTAATTCAGCCTGCAGATTTCCCATAAACCATTGGGTTGAATTATACAAGGTGTCAGATTTTACCCTTGTGTCTCATCCACCCTGCACCCCGCCCCGCCCCTAGCTAAAGTCGTGGGGGCGCTTACCCACTGAGGGAAGCACCAGTTACCCTGTAGCCATTTAACAGTAAACTGGCCATTAATATGCTGGAGCCGGGACTTCCTCAGTCCCGCCTCAGAGAACTGCAGCCAATCAGAGGCCAGCAACTCCAGCACTAGGGCATGTGGCACTGGATCATTTATCTATGTTTGAGGATTTTGCCAGGTGCCAAGTTGGCAGGCCCCAGTGAGGGCGGGGGGATTGGTGAGGGGGAATGTGGAAGACTGGAATTTGAGAGGCCTTGGGAGGAGGGCAACCTGAAGGCAGCTAAAATCTTGGGGGGGATAAAACTTTGGTGGGGGGATGCCTCCATAGGGCCCAGGGGCCCATTGAGGAGGGACCTCCCTTGCCCACCACCAGCCCACGGAGATGTTATAGACTTGATTTTCCAGGCAGGTTTCTCATAAGAAACAGTGAACTTTATTTACAGGGCTTCAGCAGCAGTTACGAACTTCCATCAAGATCCACAACTAGCCAAAAAGTGCCACCACTCAGGCTCCCCGCACTTAGGGCTGATTCGTTCACACTGTCACGTGATACTACACAGTACAATAAGTCTTATAGCTACAGTCACTACATTCCTTAAAGCCACAGTTACAATAGGATGGAAACCTGATGGGCTGGCCACTTGGCGTGGGCCTCCCCCATCACTGGTTAAATCCCAGTGGATGAGGCCTTCAGCGGACATTAATTGTGATAGGGACAGGAAGGCAGCAGGCAGGGCGCTTGCTGGAGTTAACGAGATCCCAGCCTTCAAACCCATTAATGGGGGAGCATAAAATCCAGCCCATTGTTCCTTTATAGAGCTTATTGTTGCACTACCCTGACCAAACCTGCCAGGCCAGTTTTATGACAAGTTCAAATCACTTACACGGCCCTCCTCACCTAACCCCCACTCCACATTTAGTAGCCATAAATGAGCATTGACATCCCAGTTCTAGGCAACGTTTAGACTAAACAGTTATTACTGGGACCTCCCAGGATGAGCATCTTTCCAGGTGCTTAGGAGTCTTTTGTGCAAGAAGCCTACATGCAGAAAAAATAGTCCATCCAGGGAATAGAGGGCTGAAGGAATCAGGTGGTATACATATTTACAACCTATTTATCCAACCACCTCAACCATATTCACACAATTCTTGCTGGCACTACCATGGTGAGGTCAGTCGGAAAATCTACACCTGTAAAATTAATGTTGCCAAATAACAGTTTCCCAGACTTGATCTATCACCAAAAGATAAACACAAGTCTGTACCTCAGGCATTAATTACTTATAGCCAAGGTTTTAGATGAACTCATAGTAAGAGCTTTATAAGTTCCAAATCTTTATGAGAAGGATTATAATGTAAAATAAATAGTTTATTTTCAGCAAGGAAAGCTCTCCAGAAATGCCAAGTGCTGGTGCGATAGTCAAACACGAAGTACAAAATACAGAACCGTTTTGTGTGTAATAACATACTTCACCAAGACTTTCTAATGAGCCTGAATCTGCAAATGGCCTGTAAACAAATGGGGCTATGGCCAGTGCAAATATTTACTAAGGATTGGAGGCAGCTAAAGGAACAGAATCATGTTTGTCTGATTAGCCTGAGTATGTACTTCACTGAACAGGAACTTGAATGTTTGTAAGTAAACACTTACCAGAATGTCCCTTGTGGCTATAGTTTCTTCAACAGCATGGTCATGTTCCAATTAAAGCTATTTGTTGCTGCATTCATTCTCTTTTGAATGCAGCCTATCTCACCTGCAACGACAATTCCAAAGCATAGCCTCTCGAGAATCGAAAGGACCTTTGATAGCTTTTACCTCCACTAAGCTAGATCATTGGTCATGTAAATGCCGGGGTAACCACAAACATCCGAGCCTAATTAGAAATGGATAAATATATGCTGGCTGTTGTTGCCATGAAGTCCACTCAACTTGAAAAGCTTTAGATTATTATTGCAAATGGACACATTGGTGATAATTTTAACACCTTCAGGGTAAGTGGGGGCCAGTGGGAGGGGAGGTTAAATTTATTTTAAATCTGCAATTTGACCCCGATTCTCCTCCATTTCTGGTTTAAATGAAGGTGTGTTGCTGAGGTGGTGGAGGACGGTGTGGGGTGCTCTGTGGATGAATAGCCTCCTGTCAAGAGGTGGGTCCATCGCTAAAATATTTGAATGATTCTGTGAGCCTTCAATTTAACAACCTTTACCAGCTGCAATCCTGGTTTCCTGGGCTTCAGGAAAGCCAGCAGCCGAAGGGATGTGAGAGGGGCCAGGTCCACCAGGTAAATGCATTTCCAGCATTGTTTATGGATGCAGAGGAGCAGCAGTGCCCCTCCCCCCGCTGCCTCTCAAGCTTACCTGCTTCCCCACCCACTGCGATTAGACCTCTCCCTACCGCTGTGATAGGATTTCTCCAATCCCCACATCAGTGATCAGAACCCCGATATCTGAATCATCCCCTTCAACGTACGATCCGTAACTCCCTCTCGGACCTGCCCGGGTAGCTGTGCACTGCACCGTCCCCTACCATGACTCCCCACCCCAACCACCTTTCCAGATAGCCAACCCGATTGCCAATGGCTGACCCACCCTGAAATCCAACCCCCTCCCCCCGCATCACATGGCTGAACCCCCCCCCCCCCCCCATGTCCAAGCAACCCTCCTTCGCACCCCCATGTCGGAATTACCTCTGCTCCACTCTCTGGTTGCCTTCCTGCTCGATAACAGGGCAGATTATCAATTCGGCAGCAAATTTAGTGCAGGCCCTGATGTTAAATTCGGCAAGAGCCCACGTGCTTCTGGGTTCCCCAGTCATTAAGTTTCCCTGGAAATGATCAAATTAAGATGCAAATATAAAAGAAACAGAGTGAGATGAGGAGAATTTCTTTTTATGCAGAGTGTTACCCTGATCTGGAATGCACTATCTGAAAGGAGCAAATTCCTTCGTATCTTTCAAGAGGGAATTTGATAAATACCCGCAGGGCAAGAATCTTCAGGGCTATGGGACAAAGGCATGGGGATTGGGAATAATTGATCGGTCAGGTGGGAGAACAGGCACAATGAGTTAAATAATCTCCTTCTGTGCTACATCATTCTACGGGCAGAATTGTTCCAGATTTGCAACAAGTGCAGGAGTGGGCAGGAAAGAATTTGTTTTACCCTCCGGCCGCAATGGCGGGATTTCACATCGTATCATCCCATTCCCGCCTCCTTAATTATGCAGCCACAGGAAACATGCCGGGCAGCCTCCAATTTGCCCACCATGCCATCACCTCACCGCTTCTATGCGGAGGGCGCTATATTTAAACTATAGCTGTGTGCACACTACTCAATGCTTGCAGACCAGGACTGCTCAGATGAAGACATGGCCCCAAAAAGCCAAGAAGAGTGCAGACCACCCCCCACCCCGCCACCCCCACCCCTGCCCCGGGATTCAATGATGCATCCCTGGGATGCTTTATGGATGCCATGGAGACCTGCTGCGATGTCCTCTACCTCCGCTCTGGCCGCAGGAGGCCCATCAGTCTCACCACTTCGGCTTGGGAAGTGGTGGCAGAGGTGGTCAGTGCCAATGCTGCACGCAAGAGGTCAGCCATCCAGTGCAGAAAACAGATGAATGATCTCATCCATGCCGCCAGGGTAAGGCAACCATCTCATCACTCTAAACTCACACGCTCACAAGGCCATCACACATTCACTGGCATCTCACTCACTGCCAGCTCAAGGGACATCACCATTCACTCCCACACATCCTCACATCTCCATCTGGCCTCATCTCCTCTGGAGACTGTCTCCTCAGCCCTCGCCATCTTGAGGCCACTTGCGCAGATCAACATGTGCTCCCACACACACCCTGGGATATCCCCCTTCCCCAGTACAACCCTCGCCCTGCAGCCTCTTCCCTTGCCTGAGTCCACTTCTCCCCCTTCCCCAAGCCAGCCCTAGCCCTGCAGCCGTTGAAAAGCCACCTCCGCCTTACGGCTGGTCTGGTAGGTAGAGACCTGCCTGTGAGCCCCCCTAAAAGTGATGTGGAGCTGCCTGTGAAGCCTGGCGCTGATGGCCGCGAGTGCTGCCCGAAGCCAGGTAGGCAAACAAACCTCGAAGTCCCGAGCGAAGTGCAGCTCACCAGGTGCACGTCGCTTATGTGCAGTTGTGAAACACATCGGCTTGGAATCACGCTGAAGTGCCCGGATGACCCAGCGTGGGGAGGATGGTTCTGATGAGCAGGGCTTATAATGAGATGCTAAAATATTGAAATTAGACGGCAGCAGGAAATGTGGCCCGCCGTTGACGGGTGGAGCAATCACAGACTGGTTTCACAACGGCATGAAACCAATTTTTGGCCTTCTTGCCATATTGTCCCAACCCAGCATCCCCACCAACCCCCACCCGCCATGACCCCTGATGCCAATGGGGCCGGAAATTTCTGGTCTATGACTCTACTCAAGGTGCTTTTATAATAATACCTTCTGATTTCATGTGATGTCCTTATCTCCAGATGAACAGTAGAGCATCAGCAGGGTGGGTAAGATGTGCAAAAATGAAAGTATTATCCTTGTTAAAATTAAAATACATGGAATAATGCATCATTATTCTGTCTGTCTTGGTTGAAGATACCTCAGAAGTCATCAGTAGGTTAAACATTAAGTTGCTGTAGATTCTTGTGACAGCAGCAGAGTTAGAGAGAGAAATATGAGGAAGGTAATTGAACAAACCCAAAGGATGAATATCCACACATGTACATGTGAATGCAAAAGATCTCTGTTAAAGACATTATAATCTAGTCACACTGGGACCAGATGTTTTGCTAGTTTCTAACTTAACAGAGACCTCATACAAATGGTGATCAGGACAGACAGAATGGAAATATTCAGTTTGATATTATGCACAATGATTTTATCTTTCTGTTTATTTCTTTCATGGTAATCAGCTTATCTGCGTCAATGTTGGCATATGTAACTTACTACAGCTTAAAATATATTTTAAAAAATTATATTCAATTCATTCATGTCGGGTAAGCGAGTTTGAAGATGAAACATTAGCTGAAGAAATGCAGACCTGTCATTTCTCACTCATTTGCTCATTTTGGTTTAAAAATATGACCTATTTTCAAATATCTTATTTTTAAAAATAAACACTGCTCTGCATGTTTAAATGGGTTTATGACCTGTCTTGCTCTTTTTGATCATAAATCTCACTCTTACTATTTCCCTAATGTCAACAGCTCTGCAAACGTTGCATTTAGTCTTCAAAAGTTGAATTATAACTGCCCTGATGGGAGTGAAATTCTATATTTATCTGTGCTTGCAAGTACAGCAATGGAATTTATAACAAAAATGAAAACCAGACTTGCTGAAGACAATCTTGTGGCCTTGGGAGTTTTAGAATGTGTTGAGTGCACTCCATGGTACGATGAACAGTCGCTGACTCCCTCATTAACTTTTTAAGATTTACTTAGTTCAGATTTTACTCCACTTAAAGTTGGCTTGTATCTAAAAGTAGAGTTTCGGCTAAAGAATCAGTTCTAAACCAGTGGGCTGTTGCAGATAGTCACACAATGTTCTGTGTTTATCATCAGTAATCACATCAGAGGCATATGCAGTATTTCGTGATCTCTGCTCCATAGTTCTCAGACACAGTGCCAAATTATTGGTAAAAGAGAGAGGCTCAAGTTTGTTTTGGACAGAAAACAAAGCCCCAGTTCTTGGGTCAAATTGAAAAATAGAAAGATCATTTCAACAGCACTGTTATAAATCTGTTACTTATTGCAAACTGGCTTCTGTCAAAGCACTGTTGCTTAAGAATTTAGAGACAGATTAAGAATACTTGTTTACGCTTAGAATTATTTTGATAATTTTACCGTACTGTAAGCATATTGTAGAGTTAAAAATATTTCATAAAGATCAACATGTGTATCATTTAACTATAAGTGATATTAATTCATGACAAGTAAATTTGTATGTCTATCGCATTTTTTAGTGTTGCACAGCTTGCTCACTATAATAGCTGAATAGGAAAAGATGGCCCTGAATTGGGCAGAACAGAATTTTCAGGTTTGATTGCTATTCTGTTACTGAGTTAGCTGATCAGCTGAGGCAGACACGTGAGGCTACAAATGTAACATTCGGGCCACACAAGTGCCAGGCAATAACAACCTCCATTATGAGAAAATCCAATCATCTCCCCCTTTGTGTTCAATGGGATTATTGTCGCTGAATCCACCACCATCAACATCCTGGGGGTTACCATTGACCAGAAACCAAACTGGACCAGCCACATAAATACTGTGGCTACAAGAGCAGGTCAGAGGATGAATATTCTGTAGTGGGTAATTCATCTCCTGGCTCCCAAAAGCCTGTCCACCATCTACAAGGAACTCCACCAAGACTGTGATGGAATACTCTCCATAACTGGCTTGGGTGAGTGCAGCTCCATCAAACTGAAGAAGCTCAACACCATTCAGGACAAAGCAGCCTGCTTGATTGGCACCCCATCCACCACCTCCAACATCCACTCCCTGCACCACCAACACACAGCAGCAGCAGTGTGTACCATCTACAAGATGCACTGCAGCAACTCACCAAGCATCCTTCGACAGCATCTTTCAAACCCATGACTACTATCATCTAGAAGACCAATGGCAGCCGATGCATGGGAACACCAACACCTGCAAGTCCCCCTCCAAGTCGTAAACCATCCTGACTTGGGACTAATCACCGCTCTTTCAATGTCACTGGGTCAAAATTCAGGAAGTCCCTCCACACTGTGGGTGTACCTACACAACAGGGACTTTAGCAGTTCAACAAGAAAGCTCACAAACACCTTCTCAAGTGCAATTAGGGATTTGCAATAAACTCTGGTCTCGCTAGTGGCATCCACATTCCACGAATGAATGATAAAAAAGCTCAAAGCACTACTCGCTAGAGAGGAACAAAATCAATTAAGCCTAGGTTGTTGCTCCTGCTACTCCGAGACCCCCGCAGGGAAATGAACATCTATGAATATTGGTTGAGGTCAAATTTTGGCCCAGCTGTGTTGGTTTCCAAAGTTGAATACGCTGCTGAAATTATCGTTCACATAATGACAGGCCACTTGAGTGATGTATTGGAGGGCCTCTGGCAGGCAATAGATCTTCAGCCCAAAGTTCAGACCCAACATGAATCAACCCCTTTGCAAAGAAAAAGTTTAAACTGGGTACAAAAAAAATCCAACAAGGAAAGAGCACAAGGCATTACCTGGCTGTGCAGGAATCAAAGATAGTCAAGTCAAGTAGCAGGTGTTGCATTTTCTTATTGTACGCCGACACAACTAACATTTTGGGCTGGATTTTACAGCACCCCTCCCCCTCCACCCCGCCAGCATATTTGAAGGCGGGGCAGCTCAATAAAATAAAGTGGGCGGCCTTCCCACTGCCTTCCCACCACTCCTGAACTGTCTCCCAGTGGGTGGGGTGGGTAAGGCATTAGGCAGCTGTCCACCCTTAGGCCTACTGAGGTCCATAAGCAGCAATTAATGCTGTTTTACATGTAGCAGGGGAAGGTGGAGGCAAGGCAGGTAGCCTGCCAGCTTACACTATGTGGGCAGCTGTCGTGCAGGAAGGGGGGTACCTCCATTAGGGGTCTGCCTCTGCCATCGGAGGCAACCCCCTTAACCACCTCCCCCTCAGCCTCTCACACCCCATCCCATCGCTGGGGTCTGTTAACCAGGCCTTTCCAAAATCTCTGACTTGCCGTTAAGTCCGCGCTCCATCAGTCTTCTTCTCTGGGATTGCATGTAGTCCCAGCAGTGGCCACCACTCAACCCTGGCACTGTTGCGACTACAGAGCTGCCGCACAATCAGCTCTTTAGGGCGGTCTTGCTCCCAGATAGGGCGGATGTCCCACTCTGAAATAATTAAAGCTGCGTAATATCACTGAGGGCCTCCCGCTTTCAGGTGGGAGGGGGCTGACAACCCACTTTTCGGTTGTGGGAGGGGTTGGGGTGGGGTCAGTGAATACGGCATCCCGTAAAATCCAGCCCTTTGTATCAGTTCTGTCTCTACATTTAGTTTGGCCCTTTATAATTGTAGAGTCTTCTTTTCATTGGGCCTTAGAATATGAACTGTGCGTATTACAGCAGCTCCGTTACTGCATGAATCAATTAAACCAGTATTCATTTCTTCAGCTTATCTAGCTTCTCCCTCTTCTCTTCTTTTCCTGAACATGTTGACTCCTACTGCGATTCAGTTCCACAGCTTTCAGTTCCTTGCCCAAATGGCCATTCCTCAAGGTTGTGCCTTGAGTGTTGACAGCAATGAATGGCCCAAGAATTTCATCCTCATTTTGCCCTCAGCTGGTGACCACAAACCTACACTTTCAAACAGGAGTGGCTGTTTCTTTTGCCTCCTGCCTCAACCAGGATGCTAATGCACATGATAGCACCCCATACCACAAACCCAGAGCTCAGCTCATTCAGCACAGGTGGAGATCAAACCTAAGACTTTTCTGATATTGGTCTATTGTTGCATAGTTAAATTCATATTAGACAAAACATTCTTTTTAATGCAACAATCCATGGTCCTCCCACAATGTTTTAATCACAACACTAACCAGTAAGAGCAGATCAGAGAGATGGAAGTTAGATCAAGACTCAGATACATCCACTTGGTGGGGGAGTGTGTTGGGGGAGGCAGATTCTGGCACTCCTGTCTGAACCCAGTTACTTCTGCCGCTGTATCTCTTAGGCAGTCCCTCAGGTTCAAGGATGACTTGCTTCCACCCTGGCTCAATGGGTTCTGAGATGGCTGATCAGTCCAATGCATGATCTGCGGACACTGCCACATGCAGGGCAGGCCGGGCAGATGAGGTGTTTGGAGATTTGTAAGCTCTCTCTGACACCTCAGCTGGGATTTTCTGCGCCCGATTGGGACAAGTGTGTTCGGTGGCAAGATTGGAAAATCTCATGAGGAGGCCCTCGGTGTGTTTCCCAGCGACATAAATCTGGGAAGTGATTGTCTCCTCCCCCGTCAATGGCGGGCCGCGTTTTCTGCCGTTGGACATTGGGAATTTAATTTGAATGCATTTGCATGTAATTATTGTGGCCACATGCCAGAATCACCCCACCTCGTCAAATTTAAATCCCACAGTGGGGTGATTTACAGCTGCTTTTAAAAGGCGTGTGCCTGGTGACCTGAAATTCAAGGGGACCTCAGAGGTGAGTGCACACAATTTAGCACAACGATCGCGAGGATCCCAATGCAAGGAACTGGCTCTGTGGATTCGGTGCAGGGCGGGGTTACAGGCAAGTCTCCACAGCGGCTTCTTCGTGGCTGGCTTGTGCTACCGGGGCAAGGGCGACAGTGTCAGGGAACAGGGAACCTCGGGGCTAGGGCAACAGTGCAATGGGGGGGGTCACGGCAGCATAGACTGAAGGCTGCACACTAACATGTGACATGTCGGGTAGGGGGTGGGCGGAACGAAATGTCCAGGCAAATGGAAAAAAATGTCAAAGGTGAGCATTCTTTCGCAGCTGAGACCATCTAGCTTGAGCTAAATTGACATGCTTGGAATCAGGCTAGTCAGCAATTGTGCCCACTCAAGCAACACTGATTCCTGAGAGTGCCAATGCTTACTCCTCTACTTTTAACCCCTCGTGCGCAGACTTCAAAACCAAATGAGTGCTATGGTGCTTCAGATCCATTGGGCGACTGGGCAAGTTTCAGGATCCCCTTGGGACAGGTAGACATCGAACACTGATACAGGGGTGCGTTCCTGATCCCGAGCATTATGTTTAAGCTGATGTTGAAAAGTCACTCTCATGGTCTAAGCAAACCACGAAGCCTTGGAGTCTAGGTTAGGAAAATGCCTGCGCCTGAGATGAGAGTTCAGGGTGCAGTCGAGTGGTCGAAGCTGTCGTCACTCGGTCATGTGGTTTGGGGCGGTGGTGGGTGGAGTTTTGGCCAACTATTATGCACAGCAAACACTGGGCATCCATGTAGCCAGAACGCTCTGATAGGCCGAAAAGGGCCATGAGAGACAGCCAATGACTTGACCAAGTGTGATCTTTAGGGGACATTGCTCATGTCTCTCTCTTTGATACTGCAGTGAGGAAACTATAAGGAACATGGAACCTGGTGATCTCGCTATCTGCCTGATTGCTTATAGACAGGAGAGGAGAGCAGAAGGAGAAGAACGCGATGGAGGCGCCTGGCTCGCCAAAGGGAGGGGCAGAACCCTGAAGACCAAGGGGTGGCATGGCCTCCTCTGCACACAGAGGATGGGCCCCCCCCTGAGTTGTTGTTCATAGCCATCTCACTAGAGCCAGGGTCCACAGACGGCGCATGTACTATCTGCAGATGATTGAGAACCAGTGTCGCTGATGCCTGTGCATGTCAAGGGAACTTGTTACTCACATATGCCACCTTCTGCAGGATTTGGTGCCAAGGGGACTCGGAGGGCATCCACTGCCATGGCAGTGAAGCTGACCGCCGCATTCAATTTCTACGGCAGTGGCTCCTTCCAGGGCTCAACTGGGGGCCTGTGCAGAATCTTGCAAGCCTCCACCCACAAATGTATCCAAGTGATCACAGACGCTATTTTTGCCAAGGCTCACACCTTTGTCAACGTCAACAGAGATCAGGCGAGCCAGGAAGCAAGAGCGCTGGGATTTTCTCAGATTCCTGGATGACCGCATGTGCAGGTGCCATCAACTGCATCCACGTGGCTCTTAAATTTCCCTGGCAACGAGCAGTCCAGCATGTGACTCCCATATACTCTCTCACCCTCTCAATGTTCAGCTGGTCTGCGACCATAACAAACGGATCATTCAGGTTTGTGCAAGATACCCTGGAAGTGTCCAGACTTGTATATCCTCAGCAGGCCTCAGATCCCTGATATCTTCCAGAGACAACACAGGCCGCAGGATTGGCTCCTCGGGGACAAGGCCTACTGCGGAGGATGTGGCAGATGAAGCCTGTGCGGCGGCCTCAGACTGCTGCTGAGAGAAAGTAAAACGAGGCTCATGCCGCAGCCCGGAGCACCTGAAAATGAGGTTCCAGTGCCTCAACAGATCTGATGGAGCACTCCAGTACAGTCCCCAGATGGTGTCACGCATCATCGTGGCTTGCTGTGCGCTCACAACCTGGCGATGCAAAGGGCGGAGGACCTGGATGATGAAGTGATGGAAGAGCTGCACATCTCCTCCGATGAGGAGGAGGTCAAAGGGGATAAGGGTGATGAGGTCCAGGAAGGCGAGGATGCCGACAATGAGGCAATTGCACTGGCCAGACGAGGCAGGCGCACTCATGAGGCTCTCATGATTCCAGGAGGATGATGACAAGATGCAGTGAGGACACCCCTGAGATCTTCACATTGTATCTGGGAACGCCTGACAGCTGTCTGGCTGAGGGCAGTGCACATACGCTGTGTGGAGATGGTCATGGAGATGCTGCTGAGATACAGCGGCCACCTGGGCTTTAACAGCTCTTGATCCTTTGGCAGGCTTCATCACCTGTTCCCTTCAGCACCACACCTTCACCTGTCAGGAATGGTGTCGAGATGGGGGGCAGCCCCACCTCTAAGGTGCTAAGAGCACACAGAGAACATCATGGAACCCAGTGACACTTGGGTACGAGATTCTTGCAGCAACACAAGCCACATGGAGGTGCAGGCATCACTGATCTGGACTTTGAAGCTGGACAATCACTGTGCACAGTAGGTTACACACTGCACAGGGGAGAGGCTCTGGACTGCAACACTAGGCTTCATTTTGTGCAGGAACCAAGGTTTCACATCTGATTGACATGAACACTGCTCATCATAACAATGAGCCATAACACAAGGAGACATTCTTTGGTGTGTATTTACAATGGTCAACATTACGTACAAATGATTGACACCCGTCCCCACGTTGTGCAATTACATCCTCTTAACCTTTCTAACCCTGCCGCTACTCTGTCTTGGTGCATCCCCGACATCCACAGCGGAGGTGGAGGCGACCTACTGACTGCTACATCCTGTTGCCTGTGATGACCTTGGCGGGCGTCCCCTGGAGGGCCGAGACCTGGAGGGCCCCAACCTGCTTTCAGGCCCCTGCAGTGTGACTGTGCCACCCTCCTTGGTCCATGGATCTGGAGCTGCAGGGGTCACAGGAAGAGGGGATTCAGATGGGCCGGTCACTCTCGCAGTCACCTAGGGTGATGGCCCCAGGGTGTGCACCTGCTGATCCCCCTCCCTATGGGTGCCCAAGAGCCCCTGGCTGACTCCTTCAGAGGAAGGGGCAACTTGATCGAGCTCAAGGTGCCCTGCCCCTCCTCTCACGTTGACACTGATGGATGCCAACAAATGCCTCAGTGATGGAGTGCAGCTCCTGCAGCTGTGCAGGGCCAATGTCCTGGACAAAGGCCTCCATGGTGGCACCATTGTACCAGTGTTGACCTCGGTGCGCTGTCATGCTGGCGCTATCACCTCGCTTTCAAGGCGGACAGAATCCTCCATTGTGCCTTGTAATCTGAGGAGTGCAGCAAACAAGCTTTCCAGATGTTTCCGAGCTTGCCTTTGCAACTCTAGCAACTGAGGTATGGCCAAGTCCAGAGGCTCCTCATCTGGCTCTGACTCAACAGATTTCAGGCCTCCAGCAGTCCTCCAAGTCCCGGGAACCTGGGAAGTCCCTGCTGCTGCCTGCTGTGGATCAGGCAGTGCGATGTGCTCACCAGATTGTGACCCCGAGGCTACTCTAGAAGCAGGTCCCACTGAGGTGCGTGTCTCTGAGCTGGAGGAGGGTGTGGGTGAGCGCTGTGACAGGTCTTCAATGTCAGTGTCTGCAGATTCCTCTTCCGTGGTGTCCTCAGGGCTGTGGTCGAGGACCTGGTTTGTGGCCCTCCTCAACTGAATCCCACATATGTGCCTGCAAAAGAAACGAAAGATAATTAGTGCATGGCAAAGGCCTGGGAAACAGGAAACATCACTTACGGGATGGTTGTCTGCTGAATGTTGCAGTGCTGGATCCTCACTCGGTTGCGCACCGGCAACCTCACCATCAGAACATGAACGGTCCACATCCTTGACGGCCAGCTGAATTGCTCCATGTTCAAAGCCTGTCATGACCTTGAGGTCGAGCATTCCTCCACCAGTCTGAGACCACTCTCTTTTGTTGTGTGCCAGCTTGTCCTGCATGAAGACAGATGGGGAGAGTGTAAGCAGGATGCCTGCCAGGCCAGATGAAAAGGATGCCTGGCATGTGTGGGTGGGTGAGTGATAACATGGACAGGATGAGGACACAATCCGAAAGGCTTTTGAAGGTGTGTGTGAAAGAATGAGTGCTGATGCCCCTTGAGCCAGCAGTGAGTGAGATCCCTGTGGATGTGTAATGGGTTTGTGAACGTGCGTTGAGAGCGATGAGAAGAGTGACTTACCCTGGCGGAACAGAGGAGATCATTCATCTTCTTTCGGCACTGGGTGGCTGTCTGCTTTTGGAGTTTGTTGGTGTTGACCACCGTTGCCACAGCCTCCCATGCTGGATTGGTGTCCTTGCCTGCTGGTCTTTGCCCAGAGTGAGGGTAGAGGCCTCCACTGTGTCCAGTAGCTGCTTAAGGGAGGCGTCACTAAATTTAGGGGCAGCATGTTTCCTAGCTTTGGCAGCCATCAGTTCTCAGCCGTTTCCTATCCCTTGTTAGAGTGCTAGCTCTGTGTAGGGGTGCCCTTTAAATATGGTGCCTGGATTACTGAAGCTCTGAGGTCACAGCGGGGTGGGTGAATCCGAGGTCACCCTGCCAGCGATCCAATGTAAAACCCGTGCCTCTGATTTTTTTTAACAATGTTTCGCACAATATGGGGTGAAATTCCACCATTGCCATCAACCCATCAAACACTGATTTTCCTGCCTGATATCGGACTGCCGATTCCAGAGAAAATTCCGCCTCTCAACTTCATCTCTGTGTGCTCCCGATGAGGTCTCTCGATATGCTCAGTGCCTTCCCAAATAAACCTTCTCCAATTTAGTTGGTCACAAGCCAGGTTCCCATGCATTGGTGGGAATGTTTGACCACTTCAGAGATGCTTTGAGAACATCTCTAAGGTGTTTCTGATGTTCTCCTGGAGTCTCCTGCTGCAACCAAGTTCCGAGTAGAACAATTGCTATGGGAGTCTGGTGTCAGACATATGAACAACATGTCCTGCCCACTGGAGCTGGTTTTGAGTGATTAGCGCCTTGATGCTGGGAATGTTGGCTTGGGAGAGGATGCTGCCTCGTACCACCTTTCCTGCCACCGGATTTTGAGGATCTTGCGAAGGGAAGGCTAATAGTATGCCAAATGCTTTAAGGTATCTGCTGTAGGCTGTCCGAGTCTCCAAGCATATCAGAGCACGAGGATCGCTGTTGCCTGGTAAACCATGACTTTAGACTCATGTTTGAGATCCTGGTCCTCATTATGCAACAGTATACAATATCCCCATTCCCCAAGCACCTGTATACCTCTGTGACTTCCCCAACCACTTTTTCCCAAGGGAGCATTAATGCCAACAGCCTGACCTGCACAGCTAATGCAAATTAGACCAGGCATTGAACATGCAACTGAACTGCTGATGGAGCAGTACTACTAATATTAGACTGCACCAATGCAGGCATTAGTAATGCAGCAATATGAAGAATTCAAGATAAAAGTGCCTTGCTTGAGAGCTCCTGACTCTACAATTTCTGCTGTTGACACACTTTTACTTTGGACTTACAGCACACGCTAGTCAGATAGGATATTTAATAAACCATTTATCGTTTGAGAGGTGCACAGGATTTTTTGTAGTTCTGGTTGTTTTGTTGCTTCACAAATGCTAGGGTAAACATTTCATAAAGACTGGAAACGAGTATGAAAATTAGGAAGAATTGAGTATGGAAGTCATCATGGTCCACATCATGGAGCCAATGATAAGGGAGGAAAGGCCAGAAGCTTAACTCTTGGAGTTTAGAAAATTAGGGAGCAAATTTATGAGCAGGACTCCAAGGGTGATAATCTCTAACTGGCCCAGGTAACCATGTACAAGAATAGAGAAGGGTAGTGAGATTGGGATCTTAAGGGTTAATGTTGGGAAGACAGTTTCCATTTTATGGGGTATCAGTACCAATTCCGGGGCAGGTGGGGTCTCTCCCACTAGAATAGAGCACTGAGCAGAAAGAAAGTAAATAAACTGGAAAAATTAATAAATTGGGGAAGTGAAGACTCATTAGGAGGGAAAAAGGGGAGGGAAAATGAAAAGCAATCAGAACAAGAATGTAGGTAGAAATAGATATAAAAAGAAAAGAAAGGTATTTACCTAGCACCTTTCATCAACACAACCAGTGAAGCGCAGTATTGAAGTATTTTCACTGTTATAATGCAGGAATTGTGGCCACCAATTTGTACACAAAGTCCCACAAACAGCACTATGATAATGACCAGATAATCTTGTTTTGCGATTTCGATTGAGGGATAAATATTGGCCAGGACATCAGGGATAGCTCCTCTGCTCTTCGGAATAGTGTCAAGGGATCTTTTACATCCACCTGAGAGAGCAAATATCTCTTTGAACAGACAACGCCTCCAACAGCATCGCACTCCCTTAGTACTGCACTTCAGTGTTAGCTTTGATTTTTATGCTCAAGTCCTGGAATGGGACTTGAACCCACAATCTTGTGTCTCAAAGGCAATTAAGAGTGATACCAACTGAGCCGGGACTGACACATATGGGAAATATATAAATAAGAAGTTTAACAAAAAGGATAACATGCAGAAAAGGTGAAAGGAAGCCGAGAAGGAAAAACAAATCAAGCAATTATAACCAGGGGAGAGATTAAGATAAACTAACGAAGTGTTAGCTTGGAGAAAAAAGCAAGAGAAAAGCAGAAATGTGAAATAAAAACAATACAAATTGCATGCATTGTAATGCTCAGAATGTGGGAGTGGGAAGCAATTCTGTCAGAGGAAGGTATATCTTTAATAACACTAACAGAAAGTTGACTTCAAACTGAGGTGCGGAGCAGGATACAATGCTTTTAGTAGGGACAGTATAGGTAAGGAAGGACAAAGAATGGCAATATTGATGATGGAGAGATTACATGCTGTAAAGAGAACTGATGTAAACAAAAAAGAGGTTCAGACAGAGTTAACATCACTAAAGAGATCAAAGAAAAACAAAGGGATTGTTTAATTTGTGTGGTTGTACTCTTGCACCTCCCCCACCTCCTGCTAATTATGACAAGGAAATGGAAGAGAACATCTGTAGACAGATCAGAGAGATCAGTAAGAATAAGGGCCTTATTGTTCCAGGAGATTTTAATTGCCTTTTCACTGTGTTACAAATATGAAATTTGTAAGATTGTTATGTTTTGTGGCAGTCTCTTTAATTTAGATTGAAATGGAGGAATGAACAGGGTCACGTGTCCTGTCCTGAATTCCGCCTGACAACAAGCTTGGGTGGTTTGGCTGTTAAAGGTTAAACAGGGGCCCAGGTTACCCTGCTGGTTAGAAGGTGCAAGCACCAAAGCTTGGGGCAGCCGCCGCAAAGGCGCAATGGGGAAAGGTCCCTGTCTAAGACCTTTCTGCCATAGTGCACCGAGGGACTGGGAATTGTTTAGAGCCCCTCAGGCTGTACAGCTCACAATGAATGTATGCATTGAATACTAGTTGTATTATAATTGTATTGAAGCACCTCAGAATGCAACATGATGTATGTTGATAACTCCAATACCATTGTCTGATTGTCTGTAATGACCATGTTGAAATGATTGTAATATTCATTGATAGTATTGATGCACCTCGTGATCCATGTGTAAAAGTTGAATCTGATTGTACTTTTTGTGATGGCGATTTTGAAATGTTTTGTAATGTTCTTCCAGATATTTTATGAATAAAATATATTTTTCAAACAAAAACAGGGGCCCAGGTTATCTTGTTACAAGCAAGGTACAAGCAATTTAAATCAGCTGTGCTGAAAGTAGATAGACTGTTAGGGCAGAACTTTATGACAGTGGGATTTTACGTTCCCGCTGTTGTCAATGGAATGGGCCATAAAATTCTGCCCTTGGTCTCCAAGTCACAAGGAGATGTTAGGAATGTTAGGTTTTGTAAATGGTCATACTTTCAACTATCCATTTAATTTCAAGAGAGAATGGAATTGGCATTGTAATGTTCAGTTGTTCTGTGTTTGATTATATGGCCGGAATTTTCCACCCCCCCCCCACCCAGCGTGAGTTTGGCAAGCCATTGAGATCTCCGTTCACATCAGCAGGACCGGAAGATCCCGCTGGCATGAGGGATTGGAAAATTCCGGCCTATGAGTCTGTTTACTATAGATTTTTTTTTCTTTATTCTTTCATGGGATGTGGGCATCACTGGCAAGGTCAGCATTTGTTGCCTATCCCTAATTGCCCTTGAACTGAGTGACTTGCTAGGTCATTTCAGAGGACAGTTAAGAGTCAACCACGTTGCTATGGGTCTGGAGTCACACATAGACCAGGAAAGGACAGCAGATTTCCCTCCCTATAGGGCATTAGTGAGCCAGATGGGTTTATACAACAATCAATGATAGTTTCATGGTCACCATCGCTGAGACTAGCTTTATATTTCAGATTTATTAATTGAATTCAAATTCCATCAACTGCTTTTGTGGGATTTGAACCCATGTTCCCAGAGCATTAGCCGGGTCTTTGGATGACCAGCCTTGCGACATCACCACTATTCCACCATCTCCCTGTATTGATGCTTTTTATCTACTACATTGCCAAGTTTTGTATCATCTGCAAATTTTATCAATACTGCTCCCTGCACCCAAACCTAAATTATTTATTAAAATTAAAAAGAGTAAAATACTGCCCCTTGCCAGCACCACTGTAAGTCATTGCCTAGAATGAAAAACACCCATCCTCAACCAATCCGTCTGCATCCTATCACTAAACCAATCCTATATCCATAGTTACTTTCCCCTTAATTCCATGGCCTTTCACTTTTATAACAAGCCTCCTGTGTGGCACTTTATCAAGTGCCTTCTACAAACCTACGTATATAGCATTAATACACTCTTATTCAAACTTCTTTGATTCATCAAAAGATTCGATCAAGTTAGTCAGATATGATTAGCCTTTAACAATTCCATGCTGGATTTCCTTAATTAACCCATGCCTTTCCAGAGAAAAGTTTATTGTAGCCCGATAGTCATTTCCAATAATTTCCCACCACTTACGTTAGGTTGACTAGCCTGTAGTTTCCTGGTTTATGCCTCACCCCTTTCTTGAATAGTGGTATAACATTAGCAAATCTCCAAATCTGTGACACGATATTCCTGTTCACAAAAGCAGGGCAAATCCAATCTGAACAATTACCCTATCAGTCTATTCTCAAGTATCAGCAAATTGGTGGAAGGAGTTGTTGACAGCACTATTAAATAGCATGTACACAGCATCAACCTGCTCACCAGTGAACAGTTTGGATTCCGCAGAGCCACTCAACTCTAGACCTCATTCCTGGTCTTGACTGAGCCATGCCCCTGTTAATCCAACCACATCATAACCCCATTTGGCAACCTTTGCCTACAGCTCACCAACCTTATTAGTTACACTACAGATATTGATGTGCATATAATTTAGTAACTCCTTTATCCCTCTTCCTATTTTCCTCAACCTAGTCTCTGAATTTTTTGGGATATTTCTAATTTTATTACAGTTTATATCTCTCAATCCCCTGATTTCGTTGCTGCTCCTTTCTGCTATTTTCCTGTTCCACTTGCCCTGCCAAATTAGTTTAAATCCTCCCCAACTGTACTCATTAATGTCTCAGCGAATATATTGGCCCAAGCACTGTTCAAGTACAACTTATCAATCTTGTACAGGTCCCCCTTCCCCCAGAACCAGTCCCAAATGCCCTAAGAATCGAAAACTCCCCCTTCTGGACCATCTCTCCAGGAAGACTTACTATCTTCCTGTTTCTATGCTCATTAGCACGTGGCACTGGGAGAAATCCTGCGATTACAACCTTTGGGAACCTGATTTAATCTTTTAAATAGGAAGAAATGTGTGAAAAAAATGTGTTTTTGTTAGAACAAAGGCAATTAATATTTGATTGGGGTTTAAAATTATGAAGAAATGGGAGAAAGTAAATAGAAGCAGACTTTCCGGTGATTGAGGGGCCTGGAATGAGGGGACAAGGATATAAGCTTAAATTTAAGCAATTTAGGACAAAGCAGGAGCATTTTACTTTTATAGTTGGAGTGTTGAGGCTGTGAAATGTATTACTGGAGCTGGTGATTGAAGCAGAGACCAGATCTACATGTAAGATAGATTTAGTAGGCGGTTAATGGAAAAGGGGGATAAAGGATATGGGTAAATGTCAGGATCATGGGATACAACCGCTGCTTGTTGGAGGATATATACCAGCATAGACAGATTGAGTCAAATGATAAAAACAAAAAGCTACTGCGGATGCTGGAAATCCAAAACAAAAACAGAATTACCTGGAAAA
This sequence comes from Cetorhinus maximus, assembly GCF_964194155.1. Classification (NCBI taxonomy): domain Eukaryota; kingdom Metazoa; phylum Chordata; class Chondrichthyes; order Lamniformes; family Cetorhinidae; genus Cetorhinus; species Cetorhinus maximus. The sequence goes on along the minus strand of NC_135892.1, from coordinate 82,371,943 downwards.
ACTCAGCAGGTCTGGCAGCATCGGTGGAGAAGAAAAGAGTTGACGTTTCGAGTCCAACATGACCCTTCAACAGACCTGTTTCTGTTTGTAACTCTCGTTGTTCTATAGGTTGGGTTAGGGCAATTGTCCTCCTTCTCCTGGAACAGAGAAGGAAAAAGCTCAGCAATGGTTTCCACTCCAGAATATAATCTAGTCACTCCTGCTGATAAAAGTGAATATGTGGATGTTAAATGTCTAGGAACAGTAAGAGGTTATTTTAGGCCCTATGATCCCATTCCTTTTTGATGGAATGCTGGATGAAGACAAGGTTGGATTTAGTAGTGGTGCTCCCATGATAAAATAGTCTCTAACACCAATTGCCTAAGTTCACAAGTGACTCGTTACCATTCAGGCCAGGGCCGTGCGGCTGGTGCCTGCAGACCCATGCTCCACCAAAAGTACCTGCTTTCAAAATTCATGGGAAAAGTCATTTTCAAAATTAATAGCTATTCCTACTGACAACCACAGTCAGATGGGGTTAGAGGGAGTGATTCTGATGCATTGCTGAGAAGCACATTAAACTCTGAGTCACTCCTACTAAAGTCACAGGATCCTGAATGCAATCTTACAATCTTTGTGTGGAGACAAATTCCTGAGAACTCTTAATATTTGGCAACCAAAGTACATTGTTTATGTTGAACCAAAAAAGAAAGCAGTAAATAAAGATTAGCCGTAGCCTGTATTGGTTTCTTTTTGCAATTTGTTTCTTTAATGATTTGTTCTGAGTGGACAATTTAATGCTCAGCAAATGGTTCCAGTCATTACATGTTGCCATAGCGTAGCAATACAAATGGAAAACTTTACTAACCTCTAACATTCATTGTTACATTAATGGTCTGGAGATTATAAAGTTTTAGGAACCGCCACGTACCATGAGAAATGTTTTTGTTACAGTAGATTAAACATTGCTTCGAGCCTCTTGAAGCATAACATAGCATGCCACAACTAAAGGCCCATCAACTCCTGTCAAGAAAGAATAGTCCATTGTACTGAAGTAACCCAAGATAATTTATGTTGAAGGGTGTGAAAGGAAACTTCTGCTGACTCAGGTATGAGGTAATCAGAATCGGGATGTTTTTTACTCTGGAAATCAATTAACACTTAACCACTAGTCATCCACAAAACCACAATATAAGCTCTTAGTTATAAGGATTTCTTCAGATTCCTACTGCAAATATGTGAATCAAAATTGGTCAATGGAGGGAAATTACATGACTTAGTGTGTGAGCCACATGTGTTAGTCAGCTTTACATCAAAACTGTAACAATTACCATTATTGTGTCATATTGATCTAGTTTCTGCATTTGTTTGAGTGAGCTTTCAAGCCTTCACTTGTATTGTCTTCATCCACACTTTAGTGGCAAAAAGCTCTCAAAACTTTGTAAAGTTTATAACAACCAAGGACATTTCCCATCCAGAAATAAACAGTGCTTATAAAGACAAACACCACATTTTGACAGCATGGCTGGTTCCAGAATATTATGATTCATTATCTTCTGCATGTTATGCACATGTTGCTTAGCTGTAAACGTATCTTTGCCTTCAAGGGACTAGCAAGTAATATAAAAATGGACAGTTAGAGCTTCTTTAAATATATAAAAAGGAAGAGAGAGGCCAAAGTCAAAATAGGCCCCTTAGAGAATGAGGCTGGGGAAATAATAGTGGGGGACCAGGAAATGGCAAAGGAGTCGAATAAATACTTTACACCAGTCTTCACTGTAGAAGACACTAATAGCATACCAAAAATGCTAAGTAATCACAGGGCAAAAGGGGGGGAGGAAATAAATACAATAACTATCAGTAGAGAAAAAGTACTAGGGAAACTAATAGGGCTAAAGGCCGACAAGTCACCTGGACCTGATGGGTTGCATCCTAGGATATTAAAGGAAATAGCTGCAGAGATAGTGGATGCACTGGTAGTAATCTTCCAAGAGTCCTTAGATCCTGGAAAAGTCCCAGATGATTGGAAAAACTGCCAATGCAACACCCTTATTCAAAAAGGGGGGAAGACAAAAAACAGGTAACTATAGGCCAATTAGCTTAACAACTGTCATTGGGAAAATTTTGGAGTCTATTATAAAGGATGTAATAGCAGAGCATTTGGAAATACATAATCTAATCAAGCAGAGTCAGCATGGCTTCATGAAGGGGAAATCATGCCTGACAAATTTATTAGAATTCTTTGAGGAGTTACAAGCAGGATAGATAAAGGGGAACCAGAGGATGTAATATATTTGGTGGCAGAGAGTTGGGATATGGGGAACATTTTCAGAATGGCAACCTGTAACTAGTGGAGTGCCACAGGGATCAGTGCTGGGGCCACAATTATTTACAATATAATTTATGACTTGGAAGAGGGAAGTGAATGTACTATCACCAAGCTTGCAGAATGACACAAAAATAGGTGGGAAGGCAAGTGGTGAGAATGTCACAAAGAGTCTACAGAGCGGTATAGGCAGGTTAAGTGAGTGGGCAAAAAACTTGGCAGATGGAAAATAATGTGGGAAAGTGTGATGTTATGCACTTTGGCAGGAAGAATAGAGGAGCTGAATAGTATCTAAATGGAGAAAGACTGAAGAAAGCTGCAGCGCAGAGGGTTTTAGGGGTCCTTGTGCATGAATTCCACAAAGCTAGCATACAAGTTCAGCAGGTAATAGGTAAGGCAAATGGAATATTGGCCTTTATTTCAAAGGGAATGGAGTATAAAAATAGGGAAGTCTTACTAAAACTATACAAGGCACTAGTTCGACCACACCTAGAATACTGTGAACAGTTTTGGTCCCCCTACCTAAGGAAAGATATACTGGCATCGGAGGCAGTCCAGAGAAAGTTCACTAGGTTGATCCCAGGGATGGAGGGATTTTCTTATGAGGAGAGGTTGAGTAGGTTGGGCCTGTACTCACTGGAGTTTAGAAGAATGAGAGACGATCTTATTGAAACATATAAGATTCTTAGGGGTCTTGACAGGATAGATGCTGAGAGATTATTTCCCCTTGTGGGAGAGTCTAGGATTAGAGCGCATAATCTCAGGGTAAGGGGGCGCACATTTAAATCAGAGATTAGGAGGAATTTCTTCTCTCAGAGGGTAGTCAATCTGTGGAATTCTTTACCGCAGAGGGCTGTGGAGGCTGGATCGTTAAGTATATTCAAGGCTGAGATAGCCAGATTTTTAATCAGTAAGGGAGTCAAAGGTTATGGGGAAAAGGCAGGAAAGTGGAGTTGGGGATTATCAGATCAGCCATGATCTCATAGAATGGCAGAGCGGACTCGATGGGCTGAATGGCCCGACTTCTGCTCCAATGTCTCATGGTCTTAACCATGGACCCAGTGCGCAATGTATCTATGTCCAACTAAGTAAAATACAGTGCTACCTGTAATATAGCTCTGGCATTGCCTAATCTGCCTCATTTGACCTATATATCATCAATACTTTAGCTCCTTGAAGGTGGAACAAATGAGTGAAAAATATCAAAGGAAACTTTGCTTTTGTGCTATGGAGAGAACACTTGCAAGGGATACTTCATTCTGTCTGATAACTGAAATGATGCAAACCACAATAAGTCTAAAAGAGCCCTAAGTGACCATTTCACTCCCGAGCATAATATCACATATGAAGCAATCATAATTTGCCAGGCTAAATTACATAAAATGAATCTGCAGATGACTATATTCACTATTTATCAAATCAATATATCAGTTTGGTAATGAGAAATTAGACAATCACAGAATCACAGAATCACAGTGCAGAAGAGGCCCTTCAGTCCATCGAGTCTGCACAGACACGTGAGAAACACCTGACCTACCTACCTAATCCCATTTATCAGCACTTGGCCCATAGCCTTGAATGTTATGACGTGCCAAGTGCTCATCCAGGTACATTTTAAAGGATAAAAACAAAAAGCTACTGTGGATGCTGGAAATCCAAATCAAAAACAGAATTACCTGGAAAAACTCAGCAGGTCTGGCAGCATCGGTGGAGAAGAAAAGAGTCGACGTTTCGAGTCCACATGACCCTTCAAAGGATGTGAGGCAACCCCGCCTCCACCACCCTCCCAGGTAGTACATTCCAGACCGTCACCACCCTCTGGGTAAAAAAGTTTTTTCTCACAGCCCCCCTAAACTTCCTGCCCCTCACCTTGAACTTATGCCCCCTTGTGACTGACCCTTCAACTAAGGGGAACAGCTGCTCCCTATCCACCCTGTCTGTGCCCCTCATAATCACAATGATAATATGTTTTCAAGGAGTTAGTTTTTCAATTTTTTCGTGGGCAGAATGTGGTTGTGGATTGACTGCCCATTAAACATTCTGCCAATTTTATATTCAACTGACTTCACAACACTGGACAATGCTGAGCTTCTTCAGTTACACCCAATCAGTTGAGTAGCAAGTATAAACTGGACTGCTGAATTTGGTGCCTTATTTTTACAGCAAAGGCACTATTTGTTTTCTTCAAGATAGATATGCAGTCTCTCTATCTTAAAGAAAGGGAGGGAGGTAATGCATTCCTTTGAGTACTGGGAAGGATGACTAAGAATTTTCAATTGAAACAAATACCATGCTGTGATTGCATAACTTGCAACAAGCAAGGGTTTTTCCTGTCAATGAATAGTAAAGTCAAAAGCAACATTGTCAAGATGCAGACTATCAATGCTAGGAATGGAACTATCCATTTTTTTGCAACCAATATTGGATCAACTACACTCAGGTAAGTTACAACACAGCTTAGGTGCATAATAAAGCTCCGTTTACACTATCCCAACAATGTATTTTATTAATAGTTCACAGGAATTCCCATTCTTGTTCCAGTTAAGTGAAACAGTGGCAGATTAAGTATTGTACTGTGAATTTACAGCCACTGGGAGGTGAATTGAAATTGCTCAACTTCATCTTACTCAGGACCCCCAAGAAAAGGTCTCCAGTGCCCTAAATTCTACCAAAAAAATTCAGATAAATAACACATTTGGTCATATCCTCTGCTCAGTAAATGCGAATGTTATCCTCCTTCATTTCAAAACTGTCTGTAGGTATCATTAGCGAACTCACAATACTGCCCAGCAAATAAAATAAAATTAACCATAACAGCAAGAGGAGAAAAAAATTACACGAATGATTCAACAGTCTGGACTTTCATCAACTTCAAAACAACCTTCACTTGGGAATGCCATTAACTTAAATATATCAACAAAAATAAAAATAGCACAAAACAATTTCAAATGAACTTTAGTTAATATACATGAAGTGATTGATTACTGAATGAAGACATGTCATGAGAGCCTTTCTGTGTTAAAGTGTGCAATTGTCAGAAATGATTTCTATTCATATATGTTTATTATGAAATATAATAACTGGAGCTTCAAGAAGTAAATAAGACAGTGATATAATCTGAAATAAAATGTTTTAAATCTATTATCATTGCTAATAATTAAAGTGGTTATTATTGCATTCTTAATCTTATTTTGATAATGTTAGTTTCCATCCCTTTCATTTTAGATCTGCACCATAGGTCACTTTTTTTTGGGATTTATGAATAGACATGAAGGACAGCAATGTATACAGCATTCTTAGCCTAGTAAAGTGTCCCAAGGAATTTCATAGAGGCAGAGCCAAAGAATAGAATTCAAGCCAAAGAAGGAGATATTAGGAGGAGTGATCAAAATCTTGGTCAACAAATTGGGTTTAAAGGAATGTCTCAATGGAGGAGATGGAGGTGAAGGGACAGAAAGTTTAAGGAGGGAATTCAAGAACGTGGGGCAGAATTTAGCCCTTGGCTGGCGGGCGGGCCCCACCGGCTCGGCGGCGGGCGGGCAGCCGAACCCCGCAGCCGAAACGGGGCCCGCCGCCATTTTGAGTGGGTGGGCCAATTAAGGCCCGCCCAGTGGCCTGCCCGACAGGAAGCGTTATGCTATGCGCTTCCTGTTCCGGGCGGGGGAGGGAAATCCCCAACTGTCAAAGTGCGCTCTTTCGCGCATGTGCGTGAAAGAGCGCACTGCTCCCTGAGGCAAAGTCCTGTCTCAGGGAGTTTAGTGAAAGGTAAGTAAAGTCAAAAAATAGAGACATTTTAAAATTATTAACATATCCCCCTCATGTGACAATGTCACACGAGATGGGACATGTTGACAACAAACTCATAAAATTTATTACATTTTTACAAAACGGTAATGAAACTTCATCCCACCAGTGGATGACGTTTCATTAATAACCTACAGGTCGCTGGGGCTCCTGGCCTGCACGCCAGCCTTAAGGTTGGCCGGGTAGGGCATTTAACTATCTTAATGAGCCTGTCAATGGCCTTAATTGGCCATTGACAGGTCGGCGGGTGGACAGCTGATTTCGCTGTCCACCCGCTTTCCTAAAAATTTAAATGGCCCGGGATGACTTCGGGGATTCCTCCTGACCTCATCCCGCGTCATTTTCCCCTTGGCGACCGGGCCCCGCCCCCAAATCGCCGTGGAGGAAATCCTGGCCATGGTCACCAATAACAGAACAAAGAGATTGGGGGATTGGGGGGGATGGTGTGCATGAAAAGAGACAGCCAGGGAAATGGAGAGTACAAGGGGCTTTTAGGGCTGAAGCTAGAGATAGGGAAAATTGAAGCCATAAGGCCATTTAAACTAGAAGATGAGCACTTTAAATTTCAGGAACTGGGGGGCTAGGAGCTAATGTAGCTCATCAGGGACAGGCGTGATGGTGAGCAGGACTTGTTACAGTTTAGGATACAATTGAGCAATAGAGTTTTGGTTAAGATAAAGTTTATGAAGATTTGAGGATTGGGGACCGACCAGAAAAATATCAAAAATCTGAAGATCAAAAATGTATGGATGAGAGGCACGTGATGTTACAGATATGGCAGAAGGCTTACTAGGACTTGTTTTGGAATTGAAAACTCAGTTCAGGATCAAATAGGACCCTTAGGTATGTAGGAAACAGTCTGATTCAGTCTGAGGCAGTGGCTAAGGTGTGGGTTAGAATTGGTGGCAAGGATATGCAGTTTGTGGTAGGGAATGGAATGATGCCTTTATTTATTATGTTTAGCTAGAGGAAGTTGAGGCTCATCTAAGATTGCTTAGCTGCCTGAAAATACAGAGGTAGTAGAAGGGACAAAGTTGACAGTGGAAAAGAAAAACCTGGGGTCATCAGCCTTCATATTGAAGCTGACTCCATATCTGAAAACAGGGCAGCATGTAGATGAGGAGGATGAAGAAATTCTGAATGGTAGTGGCTTAGTAGATTGTGAAGGAAGTAGCCACAAAACTGTCCCGATGTGATGTCCACACAAGTGCATTTTCCAGCATGAGTCACCAGATGGCAATGAGGAGCAGAAATCCTGGGTGATTTTGCCCCTTCCCAACAGGGGGAAATATAACCAATCGTAATGCCCCTACTGCCAGAGAAGTCCCCCAGCACAGGGCCAACAGAAATAGCTAAAGCTCGATTCTCCTAGTTTATTTCAGTATGACACTGGGCAGTGTACTGGCTCACAGATCACCAGGACATTATCTATATAATGGTAACGTACCTGAATCAGCCAAATAGCCTTGGTCAAACAAATTCTATTAAAAGTGCAATATAACATTCATGATTTTTACAGGGTTGAGGAGGAAGGCTGCTTGAAAAGGGTCATTTTGTATTATTAACAATGTGCAGCTGAACTTTTTAATCTTAAAATGTATTGCCTAAGACAATTACAGACACCACTGGTGACATTCGTAATTACTGGAAATGGACATTTGCCCATTAGTTCTTCTCTATCAGTAGAAATTTCATCAGCACTCAGTGGCTTATGAATAGAGCTGTGTTTGGGTGAGCCTGTTCTCTCTTTCACTTGATGTGAGTGAGCATCACAGCTGCCTGCTCACATTGCTCTTAAACATGTAACAGATACTACACCGTCTGGTAAAGTGTAAGTGGGGCCTGAAAGTATAACACCAGCACCCAGTTTAAGGCACCTGGAGTAATTTTAGTTACATTTATTAATATCAGGTTAGGAGAAATCAACTTCAAGCTTAAATCCAACCTTAAGCTGCTTTGACCCACTATCCTGAAGTGTCCAGTTGTCATTGTTTCTACCAGTCTTTCATGCACCCGATGTTTATATGATGGAAGTTCTGAAAGGAAACACAGAGAGTATACGATGAGGGACTGTGGAATCATGTTACAGGCTAAAAACTTGTCTGCGCCCATTTTCAGGCTCATGGGTCACGAGTTGTGATCTGCCTGAATCCAATCCCACTGAGCTGCAGCATGCTAACTTTGAGCTGCCTCTTTATTTCCATGATTGAGCGTGCAGTTGAGTATCACCTGCCCTTCTAGCTGGCTGTATTCTCAATGGGGGGGTGGGAGCCTACACCCTGTGAGTGAGCCTAGCCTGTATTCCAGCTAGCCTCCAGCTCTTAAAGGATACCAGTGCTCAAAGGGGAATGGAGCTCAGCTATCACAGCAGCCAAGAAGGTTACGAAATGTGCTGCCCCAGGGGAGGCAGTGGCTCGGTGACCTCTCTCAGGATGACAGTATTTGTTCTCCCACCACTGTCACTCCTCCAATGCCCCTGCTGTCGTCTTTCAGCCAGCCAGCCCAGACTGCTGCTACCCATGTCAAGATTGTGCAGTTGTATGTTGAGACCACAAGGCCCAGAGCTGCTTAAGGGTGTCCTTCAAGGCCTTCTGCAGCCTCCTCCAATAAATGTCAACAGCCTTCCACCAGCCAATTATCGGGGTAGCAATGTGAGACCAGGAATTTGCAGGGCCCCAGGGAGCATTGTGGGAGGCGGGGGAAGGTTGTAAAAGCAAGTGGGATAGCGAGGGGGGGCATGCCCATTGCCTTCCCATCACTGTTGACTTTTTAACCAGGGGAATGCCCCAGGTGACAGACAGTCTTCCCACTCTTAGGCCAATTAAGGGCCTCTTCCTGCACATTTAGTATTTTACCACTGTGGGTGGGTATTTCATAAAGTTAGGAAACCACAATGAATACTGTGGTGGGCTCCTTGCGGGCTTGGCGGGGGTGGACCTTCCAGTTGGGCACTCTGATGCCCATGGTGGGCCTCCCCACCAAGCAGCAAGCAGCAAGGGCTACCCGCTGAACAGCTTCCTGCTCCAACCCGCCCTCCCCGTCCTCATTGGGGCTTGCCTGATTGGTTCTGGCATGCCCGACCCGACTCACCCTCATTTCAGGGCATCCTCCATCTTTGCGGATCCCAGTCGGCTGTGGTCTCGGTGTTGACCACTGCTTGCAGTGGTACTGCTCGGGCTAAAGAGTTGACAGCCCGCCGATTGACTGGCGGATCTCGGGGGTGGGACTTCATCTCTTAAAGGGAGAGAATCCCCCACTGCAGGCAGTTACTTGCCTGAGGAATGTAAAATTGAATCAGCACTACCATGACCAGCCAAGGCAGGGTTGGCCCTGACTCCCCGCCACTCCACCCCGTAAAATCCTGGCCCATTGGAGCACTATAACAGGCAGAGGCACACACAGGACAACTCTAAGCAAACAGAATAGTTCATTTTTATTTGTACAAATGGATCTGTTGCTGGTTAAAAATGTTATGGAAACATTTTTGTTGATTTTTCTTTATTGCAGCACTTGGACAAGAGGGCCCTGTGATGGAGTATCCAAGAGAGTTGGGAACGGAAGGGGTAGTGGAGCCATGGTGGTGAAGGGCTGCTCTTCTACAGGAAGCAGAGTCTGAGTGACGCTCCAGAACACTTTGTCCAAAACGAAGAGGTCCTGGATGCCATTCCCTGCCTTCTTTCTCTTCCTCCTCCTCCTCCCAAGGTGGTCACTGGACGCCTAGTGGCAATAAGCTGTGCCCTCTTGTTAGCAATGTTAGGAAAACACAGCCGACTCCTACCGATTTTGACACAAGCTTTGGAGAGTATGGTTGGACTTCCCCCCACCTCCCCCACCCCCAACCTCCACCAGCCCCAACCTCCACCACCCCCAACCTCTCCCACCCCCAACCTCCACCAGCAATCTGGGTATTGAAACTGCTGCTTCATGATCTTGCTGGTGGCTGCCTGGCTTTCATTGTATACCTGGTATCTTTGAGTGGCAGAGTGGGGGACATCAGCCTTGGGTCGAGGGGATATCCCTTGTCTCCAAGCAGCCACCCTTTGGTTCTTCTTGGTGGCCTGACGATGAAGGAACGGCAGACTGTCCGAGGTTGACGGGATGATGGCTGCTGCCAGGATAGTGGGCATTCACCAGCATAATGTGCATGGTCAAACATCAAACTGGATGTTAATAGAGTGGTAGCTCTTGTGGTTCTTGTATCTCTCCTTGTTAACATGTGGGGCCCACAGAGCTACCTGTGGGCAGTTGATGGTTCCCTGCGCCATTGGAAATCCTAGTATCTTGGCAAAACCATGTGTCCGCATATCCTGCTTCTCTCTTTAGAGACAAAACAGTGCAATTGCTTTTCCTCACATACAGGGTCACAGTCACCTGTCAGATGCAGTGATGGATGGCAGACTGGGAGATGTTCACTATGTTGCCTGCTGCCACCTGGAACCATCTGGAGACGTAGAAATTGAGGGCCAGAATGACCTTGATGATCGCTGGGAGCAACGCCCTCACCCTGGTGTGAGGGTCCAGGTCCTATTGATGGAGATGGCTCAGGTCTGTGAGCACCTCTTTGTTGAATCTGAAGGCCTAGGTATTACTCATGGATGAGGTGCAGGTGGAGGAAGTGCTCCCTGAAAACCTATGGTGGGTAAGACCTTCTATGGGAACCCTCCACACCCACCCTCTTCACATCTTTCCCTCTCTACATGCTGTGCTCCATTTGCCTGTCATGTTGCAGACCCAGAGGCACTGCAACTATAGCCCCCATTCCTACTACAGACTTGGTGTGGACAGGTGACCAAATCCTCTGTCCTCCTGGTATGGGTGCATCAACTGTCCACAACAGCTCCAAAAATAATCCACAGTGTTTCCGCAAATGTTGCTATCAAAGAAATAAGTCAAAAGCACCTCTCCTGCAAGTTGGATTGCTGGTCTTTTAAATAATGCTATTGTGAGGTCTTTCATGCATGTTGCTGGACAAGCCCTCGCTAGCATCTTTCTCAATATGGGGTACTGCTTGGGCATGTCACATTTATATAGCTATTTAACATATTAATAAAGTGCTTCATAGTAGCTACTATCAAGCAAAAATTGCCATTGAGCCACATAAAGAGATATCAGGACAGATGACCAAAATGGGAAATGAGGTAGGTTTTAAGGAGTGTCTTAAAGGAGGAAAGAGAGGCAAAGAGGTGAAACGGTTTAGGGAGGAAAATACAGAGCTTAGGGCTTAGACAGTGTAGTGATTAAAATCGGGGATATGCAAGAAGCCTGAATTGGAGGATAATAATGATTAAGAATTTTTAAAAAGTTTTCTGTGCTAATTTAGCTTTTAAACCCCCAGCTCTATTAAAATCCCAAGGGACTGAACAACATTTAGTTGAGAAAGGCTATATTCTATAAAGGGACTGCTGAAACAGTGACCTAATGCATTCTGTCATGCACCTGTGTAGGTCAAGGCTCCTGGTTATGTACTCATCTGTTTTGTCAAGAGAACACAGCTTGGACCCAGACTGTAGTCATCTGAATGTGGCTCCACTTCAGCCCTGTAAATAGGAGTTAACATGAAGTTATAGTGATGGCAACTGTAAACATTTTCTAGTCCTTACTGGGATGATTTATTCTATCTGATCATTACTTGCTGCTTTGCAGCAACATGCAATTTTGTTTCAAAATACACCAATACTTACAATTTTCAAATAGGTTGAAACCATATTTTTTCAGCATCTATATATATTTTAAAAACTACTAAGACCAAGTTGATTCCTCTCATGCTAACCCATGCTGCCTATTTAGTGGTGAAGAGCCTGTAGAAAAAGATCATAGTGTATGCTATTCATTATTAAATACACTGTGTTCTGATCCCACAGTCCTACACCACACCCAACCACCCTGGACTGTGGTTTAAATGCAATGTATTGTGCATGCCCCCCCAGTGAACAGTGTGAGCATATTTGAGCAGCCAATGTCTCCAGCGGGAACACTAATCCACCAAAATGTCTTCTTGGCTCTAGATCAGGACATATGCCTATTCTTGCTACAGTATTGAATATTAATGCCATGAAGGCCACCCAAATAGAAGCCCACAGGCTTAAATTCAAATCTTGCACTTGATTCCCAAAAGCCTTTAAGTTCCAACTCCTCCCCAAGCCCCACCATACAGCCACAGAAAAATAGATAGTACATAAATAAAATATCATCATGGTTGTGATTTATTCAATTTTCATATCACTGAAAAATGTGCTTTGTAGCTCTTCCATTGCTAATACAAATGATCCGACACATTGATCTAGACTCTATAAAAGCTACAAAAAAACAGCTGTCATTCTTACCTTTATAAACTGTGGGTAGATTTAAGATTTTTAATGCAGCGAACAGGATATACCCCATCCCCCCTGCATGCCTTTGTCACCCCGTTGGTAATAGAATCGAAAAGACCACTAAATTTTAATCTGTAGCTCCATGCCATTATTTGTCAAAGGTAGATCTAGCCAGTCTGGATGTCATATAATCTCCTCTTTTTGAATGCTGCCCCATCCATCAATCATTAGCCTGCTACACTTGGATTTCTGCAGTGCATTCAAATAGATTTTCAGATTTTACAACCTGCACTTCTCTAAACTGATATCGGCATGATTGAATTAGCACCTCATGCATAGGTTAAGGATAAGTCCAGTTTGCAGTTATAATAGGTCAGATTTTTCATTCAGTAGTGAACTAATGGCTCCAGCCAGTCATTACACTTTCACTTACCAATATTCTTTTTATGGGATTTTGCTCTGGAGGTTGCCCAGCAGCCTGAAAGAAAAAGCAGTGCCCACTACAAGGCAACTGAAGCTTATGTGTACAGGGTAAGAAACTGTGTATCTACTTAACCAATCAGATTGAAGAATCACTAAGAGCAGTGCAATGTCTGAACCAGAAGGTATCAGTTAAAATATTCAATCCAATGTCACATCAGGTACAGAAAGTGAATTAAAGAGAGAAAAGAAAAGATTGGATTAAGAAAGAGATATTCAAGAGACAGAAAGAAAAGTATTTATTCTTTTAAATCTCCAACAATAATTAAAATCTGAAGGAATGAGACTGCAGAATTGTTAAAGTTAATTTTCAGTGCCAAAGAGGTTGTTTGGCAATAATTGAGACTTATTCTATTAAAATGCTACTTACACTGGAATGGACAAACACCAATTTTTCCTGGTAAAGTAAGCCTTTATACCTGATAAGTACAGCAACTTCACACCATGCCATGTAAGCATGTACATACTGTCACAATTTTAGTCAGTATTTCAGAGACCCTAAGGGTCATGACAGCAAATACCAATCTCAGCTATGCCAGCTGGCCCCTAAACTGACCCAGATTGGCAAGGGCACAGATTCTTCCATTCCCCACAAAATACAACTGAAATTTTAGAAATCTATTGAAAATACGTAATATAAATCCACTAGAAATCAGAAACATACAGAAAATCCACCCTGCCCCCAATAGACTGAGAGGTAATGAAAAACAGGTGAACTTAAGAACCTAATGATGGTATTAAGCTAAAGTGTATTTTTGATATGCCTTACTTCTAAATATGCAATTTCATTAGTAGGTTATTAATTACAGAAATTGTTTTGCATTCTTCTACTTATAATTAAAAAGAATTCCTCCTCTTTCTCCCCGCCCCGTGGATTGAAAAGAAATGTAATGTTTATTTGAGCTTAAAGCTAATATTCCACCCAATCTTTCATCTCACTTATGGGGCATCACTCGTACAAACAGATCAAAAATGTTTCCTGAGAATTAGGAGCCAGTGGAAAAATCTGTAAAAGCTTTGATTACAGTACTCTCCTGCTGCTGAGGAAGAATGCTATTAATGTCAGTGCAACTGAGAGTTGAAAGAAAAATGAAAATAAAATAATATAAAAATAATAAAGGTAGCAATAACAATGCAACAGTAAATGCTCCCCCCACCCCACCACCCGCCATGCCCCAACTCATGTTGCTGTAGCTGCACAGTTATCATCCACTGCTCATTGCTACGTATGGTCACCCTTCATGTGCAAGCTTGCACAGTGAGTGTCAGGATACTATTCATCGTGGGGGTACCTGTTTTGAACTTGATCCCAACCTCACACAACATCCATTCGCATTTTCCAGTACGCATCATACCTCACAGTGGAGATTCCCCAATAATTCAGCATGTTTATCTGGTGAGTAGCTGATGCAATAGGGTCAGGAAAGTTTGAGCACTAATTCAAAAGCAAAATACGGTGGAAGCTGGAAATCTGAAATAAAAACAAAAATTGTTGCAAATACTCAGCAGGTCAGGCAGCATCCGTGGAGAGAAACAGAGTTAATGGGCGGGATTTAATTCCCACCCAAAGTCAACGGACCTTTTGCTGGTCCGTCAAATCTACCGTCCCGCCCATGAGAATTCTCACGGCGGGTGGGACCGGGACATTTAGACCTATGTTTCTGGTCAAGGTGACCTTTCCGCAGAACTGAAGCAAGATAGAAATGTAAGAGTTTTAAGCCAGCGGAAGGGGGATGGGGCAGGAAGAACAGAAGAGAAGGTCTGTGATAGGACGGAGGGCAGGGGAGATTAAATAACAAAATATTTCATGATGCAAAAGCCAAGGGAGTGGTAATGGCTACAGTAAGGAAACAAAGGTTGTGTCCAAATGAGGTGCAAATGGCTACATAGCAACCACCTGAATGCAACGTGGAGCAATAAAGAAAGAAACAAGAGAAGACCAACCATCAAAACAAAAACAAAAGTGAAGAAAAGCCATATAGAACAAGATGAAGGAAGAAGTTATGATCTGAAGACCTGAATCTTCTGAGCAGCGGCAATGATGAGCAGATTGCTGCAGCACTTGAAGATTCCTCCAGTTCGACTCCGCATTTCTTACAGAATCTTCCGATCCCGCCTGCCACAGAAATGTGCAGCACAGTGTTCCTCGGGGAACTCTGACAAAGCAAAATAGAGTGGGGGAAAGACAGGGCATGCCCCACTTTTATGGCACTAACCGATGCTTATGATCTGAAATCTCCCATAGTAGCTGTGGGAGTCCATGGGTATGTAATGAATATTAGTTGTTAGCCTATCCCCAGAATTGGAGACAGAGAAAGGAAGGGAAGAGTCAGAGATGGACCGGGTGAAGGTGAGGGAAGGGCGGAAATTGGAAAAAAGTCAATGGAATTTTCCAGTTCATGAAGAGAGCAGGTGGCACCAATTGAGTTTGAATCCTGGTGTGTGTTGGGGTAACTGATCCTGGCGGTACATTTAAGCCACCCCTGCTAAAGGAGCATGTCTGGAGTCCAGCTGAACCGATACTGCCACATGGCTTAATAATCTATTTGATACTGAAACTGCCATCACTTTTACAGCAGCAACTCCCAAAGCTGTGACCTCCATCACCTCAAAGAACTAGGCCATCAGGTACCTGGGAGCACCAAAACCTCTAAGTTCCCCCTCCTGACTTCGACATATATTGGCCATTCCTTCATCACTACTGGGTCAGAGTCCGTACCTAACAGCACTGTGGGAGTACCTTCACCACATGATTGCAACGGTTTAAGAAGGCCAGCTTACCACCACCTTCTCAAGAGCAACTGAGGATGGGTACTAAATGCTGGCTTTCTTTGTGTCATCCATAACCCGAGAATAAATAAAAAATAAGTGTCTGAGTTCAGACATGGTTAATAGACACTAGCAATTAATGGACACGTGGAAAACATGCCATAGCAAGGAGACAGAGGGGGGAAAAGGGGGAGAAAAATGTTAAAAAGAAAACAATCATGAATGCTAATCCTAATTGTCTTTTATTTCTTCCTCCAACTCAGGGGCACTGAGACCAGCAGCTGCTGTACTCCAACTGCCGCTGGCCCTTGTTTAATTCAGGTCGTGGGAGATTAGTGTCCACAAAAAAGTGTCCCTACAATTGTGTCACCGGGAGAAGAAAACCTGATTTAGCAACAAACGCGGGAAATATGCACAAGGACATTTGTCTCCCATGACCCAATAAGTGCCAATAGAACTCAGCACAGAGCAAGCGATCAAACCCAAGACTCTCTTGCTCCGTGTGGCTCAGCCCAACACTAGGCACTGTCTTTACAACTAAGCCGCAGGGAAAATTGTGAGTTGTAATTTCTTATAAGGGTGACATTTCTATTCACTAGCATTTTATCTTCAGGTCAGGAAAGTACTGATTTACTTTCAGCCACACTAGTCTGCATTAATTTACATTACCCCCTCACAGAAGTACTCTTGCTAGCAGCTATAATTTAGAGGTAATTAACATTAACCCTCTTCATATGTTCGAAAGCACTTTCCCACTGAAGTTGTTTGGAATTTTTCGGAAAAACACATAAGTGCTTGACTGTCAGCCTAACATTAGGTCTTTTAATTGCATACTTTTCAAAGCGTGTAATTAAATATTTATGCTGCATTTTATCATTCTTAAACATGTAAAAGGAACTGTCATTCCAAAGCAAAGGAGAGCAGTGATTAAAGCTGATGAATAGGCGGTGGGTGTAAACAGTGTATGTAGCAGGATGTAGTTAACTGGCTACCTGATACATGCATTCTTTTACATCATGCCTGAGAAAACATCAAAATAACCTCCTTTAGCCTCAGTAATCTAATTAGAATGACTAATACTGCATTTAGATTAGAGTGTAGCCACCAGAGGTAGTCCCGACATCAGCACTAGAACATTAATGGGCAGTTTGTGGCTGAGGCAGCACAGAGTACCACCTCAAGTTATTTTCCCCTGCACTATCAATAGCAGATTGTTTACAGCCTGTGCCACCATTTTTGATGTGGTTCTGGACAGGCTGAGCAGGCCAGGCCATCATGGCTAGGCCATCATGTAACTGCATGGACATTCCTCAGCGACTGGGGAAGGTCTGCGGCCAGGAAATTAAAGTCAACATCAGGCCTTTTAAACAGATTTGCATATTTCAGCTGTGGCTCAGTTGGTAGCGATCTTACCTTTGAGTCAAAAGGTTGTGGATTCTGTTCCTACTCCAGGGGCAGGATTTTCCTGTTGGTGTGAAATGACGCGTGGTGACATCAGGCGAGCGTCCCGACGTCACCGCGCGCCATTGAGATTTTTCGGTGCATGATGATCTCCGATGCGCGCCCGCCATTAATTAACGGGCCACTTAAGGCCCTTGAGGCACCAATTGACGGTGATTTTTCGGGGCCCGTGCGATCTTCAGGTCGTCGCGAGGGCACAGCGGGCAGGCGGGTAGGACACATTTGTATAAACTTCACCCACGGGCGGGATAAGAGGGGTCAGTGGGGTCGCGAATGTGCTCAGTCAGATATTTAATTTGGAAAGTAACTGATTCTTGCTTGTGTGAGCAGAAATACTTCAAAACTCATACCAGCTGTTTGGACAGGACTCACAAGCTTCAGGTTAGGACTCTACAGTGAAGATCCTTTTTGGGGCCTGGAGGAAGCCTTCCCTTGGCCTGGGAATGGGAGTTGTGCTCTCCACTGGAGGCACCCCCCCTGAGGAGGTAGGGAGGGCCAGGAGGGGGAGGAGGCCAGGAGTGCATATTCAGCCTCCAGGGAAGCCACCTTTGGGAGGAGAGGCGCAGGCACGAGGGGCGCAGGGCCAACAAGAAGTGCAGGGTGCAAGGGGCTGCAGAAGACGCCACTACCCTGCTGCCAGGGTATATAGACGGCGAAGCAGCTACCTCAACATATCAGAGGTGCTGTGCCGAAGGAGGGTCCTTCTCTCAAGGGAGATAGTCAGCTCTATCTATCAGATGATAGGCCCTGAGATCTCCCCTAACTGTGTGGGCAGACACCCCAAGCCAATGGCTCTAAGGGTCACAGCTGCCCTCAACTTCTATGCCTCTGGCTCCTTCCAGGGCTCAGTGGGTGATCTTTGCGGTGTCTCCCAATCAGCTGTCCACACTTGTGTCAAGCAGGTTACAGATGCTCTGTTCAGATGGGCATTGACCTTCATCCACTTCCATTGGGACCAGGCAAGTCAGGCACATCGAGCCAGAGGCTTCGCGGCCATTGCTGGCTTCCCCCGCGTCCAGGGTGCAATAGACTGTACACATGTGGCCATCAAGGTGCCAGCAGGTGAGCCCGGTGCCTTCGTCAACAGGAAGGGCTTCCACTCCATGAACGTGCAGATAGTGTGTGATCACAGGATGCTGATTCTACAATTCTGTGCAAGGTACCCAGGCAGCTCCCATGACGCCTCCATCCTCAGACACTCCCAGGTGCCGGAGCTCTTCAGTGCTCCAGCCCGGCTGGATGGATGGTTGCTGGGTGACAAGATGCCTCTCCACCATTCAATATCAAAAGCTGAGCAGCGGTACAATAGGAGCCACACCTCCACAAGGGCTGTGATGGAGAGAGCCATCGGTCTTCTTAAGATGCGCTTCCAATGCCTGGACCGCTCAGGGGGCGCATTCCAATACCCCCCAGATCGTGTCTCGCTGATAGCGGTTGCATGCTGTGCTGTCCACAATCTTGCGCTGGAAAGGGGGGACGCAGTGGACGATGAAGATGTCGACGCAGTGGCTGCAGCTGCACACGATAAGTCCAGCGGTGAGTCCGAGGATGAGCACGCACAGGGAAATGCTAAGAGGGCAGATGCTGACCCGGACATACTCCAGGGAGGCAGGGGCACCCAGGAGGCTTTAATCCAACGAACCTTCAGCTAGCACAACACATATGGACCTTCAACAAAAGCCTGGGCTGCAGGCTCCATACTCGATTCCTGAGGGCTAAATCTGCCTGGATAGGAACATTAACTAAGGGTCTTGCCAATAAAGCTCAATGTGACATAACTCACTCATAAAACAACATGGGTAACCATCCACTTGCAGAGGAAAAGAGGCACCCTCAGCCATGGTCACATGTCTAAAGTTAACGATATAACAAAATGAACTTAAGGAAACAAAATGAAAAAGGTGTTAAACAGGACACCAACTAATCATCACCTCATTGCAGGGCGAAAGAAAAGCACCAGTGAGAAATCCGTGGTGTGCCTAAGGCGCTTTTGGGTGCTACGTCTTGGTGCTGTCCCCTCGCTGGGAGTGGCATCTGAGATAGCCTGCCCACTCTGCTGTCCTGTTGGCCTCGATGACCTTGGTGACCATCCTCTGGCCAGTGGAGCCTGTGCTGGCCCCACCTGAGAGGGCGCAGCCAGTTCCACAGCTGGCACCTCCCCAGTCATCGCAGCATCATCAGATGCCACGGTCACTGGCAGAGGGGTGGAGGAGCTGTTGCCCTCATCCGGAGCGCCCTGAGAGGACCCCACAGAGACGACAGACAGCTGCTGTGCTGACGTGAGTTTGCTTCGGACCTCCCTGCTCACCGTAGACGAGCTGGGAAACTTGGTGCCCAGACCACCTCCCACACTGGCACTGACCAGCTGAGGTCAATGCCGATGTGAGGGCTTGCTGATCCGAGCACATCCCCAGGAAGCCCTGACTGGTCTCCTGGAGGAGCATCTCCATGAGAGTTGCCACTCTCTCCATGGAGGATGCATGGCACTCGGCCATGAGGCTCATTGCATCGGCAATAGTCCGCGTGGACTCCTCCACTATGGAGACCAACCCCAGCATAGCCTCATGTAACTCTGCCAGGTCCTCCTGCAGACCCTGCTGGACTTACAGCGTCTGCTGCCTCACGGATGACTCCAGAAGCACATCATCAAACTCCAACTGAGCATGTGCCTGGTCCCCTGCAGTCCTCTGACTGCTGGCACCATGGGCACTCTCTGTCTCTGCCAACTTCTCCAGCGAATGTGAAGTGCCCTCACCGCTGTGCCCCAGGACACTAGCCAATGATCTAATTCCCACCAAGGTGCTAGTATCTGTGCTGGTGCCTGCCTGGCAGAGATGGTGAGACGCTGGTGAGTCCATGACTTCAGGGCCCTCAGTTGTGAGATGGGGCCCCTGTGCCTCCTCCTCCCGGCCCTGCTCTGCTGATGCTGAAAAGAAGAACGAAGACATTTGATTAGTTAACATGGAGACAATGTCAATGTGCATTCCTGTCCCCTGGATCATTATGCGCTCATCCTTCCATAAGCAATGGTCAAGCCATGTTGCAAACTTCAACCACTGAACATTCAGCAGTGCCATGGCTGCTGGGACACTAATGGTGACCTCAGTGCTGGGCAAACATACCTGCCCGTGGCACCCCAGCCTCACTGACACCGGTGGACTTTGGCGCATGGCGCCTCTCCAGATCGAGAGCCTCCTGCTCAAGCCTAGAAATGATGGCCAACTAGGCTGGCCCTCCACCAGTCCTCACCCGCATGGTGGCATTATGAGCATTCTTCTCCTGAAAAGGAGAGAAGAGCATTGATTAATGCTACTTGTACCTGGAATCTCTTCGCTTGCAGGGCTCCAGTGTCTCCTCACCCCGCAGCTGCCGCACACTCACACAAAGATGTCAGGCCTGTTCCCCACCTTGGCCAAATGCAGCCTACATCACATTTGGCACCACATGGTCCAACCTTGCAAAGCAAGGAGGCGCAAGCACATGGAGCACAAAGACCAGCAGATCGGTCGGTGCCCTGCCACCTGGAAGCTCCCCTCCCAGCATGTCAGCACCCTGACTTTGACAGGTCCTGGAGTTCCAGCACTGCACCTAGGTGTAGGTCCTCCAGGTTGCCCCCAAAACAGTAATGTGGGTGTCACTGTACCACATGCTGCGGGGGCAGAACCCATCTCTTCACCACCCTCTCAGGGTGACCTCGGCATGGGCAATATCTGTTGGCCCACCCAGTGAAGGACACGTGCTGTCAATGATTCAATGCAGTCCCTACACTCAGACTTGGTCGGCGGTGGGGAAAGCCTACCTGTTGGATTAAGTGACCAATGCCAACATGGCACTCACCCTTCGCGAGTGCAAGAGGTCGTTGAAGTGGCCCCCGGCCCTACCCTCCTGCCTGGCCTGCTCACCAGCAGCGCTCTGGGGAGCCCTTCTGCTGGCCATGTTTGACACCCTTCGCAAGGCCGCAGGAGCTCTTATAAACAGGCCGCAGGTCGCCATTGGACCCGGCGCTCATGGCAGTCCCGCCGCCACCCGCCCACTCCCGCTGTCCTCGGGAGCCTCGTTTCACGCTGGGCAGACCTTAACTGGCTCGCCCACGTAAAATGGCAGCGTGGACCCGATCACGGGCGGCGATCAGGTCTTCACCCACCCGCGCCTGCTTCTGCATGGCCCGCCTGACAGGCAGAAAATTCTGACCAGGACTTAAACACAAAAATTGAGTCTTTTGGATGAGATGTTAAACCAAGGTCATATTGGCCCTCAAGTGGATATATAAAAAATCTCATGGCGATATTTTGAAGAAAAGCAGGGGAATTATTCCCTGTGTGCTGGCCAATATTTATCCCTCAATCAACATCACTAAAAAGACAGATTACCTAGTCATTATCACTTTGCTGCCTGTGCCGATTGCCTAGATTGGCTTCTGCGTTTCCTACATTACAACAGTGACTGCACTTAAAGTACTTCATTGGCTGTAAAGTGCTTTGGACATCCAGTGGCCATGAAAGGTACTATGAAAATGCAAATATCTTTAATTGATAATTTTGCGTTGATGCGTGCGACTGGAAATCTCCCGTACAATGTTAAAGATTAGAAGCTGACAGATACAGTACTACATTTAATTTGAAGTAACTTTTATACAATATAAATGGTCATAAATTACTTATTTTGACCAAGGTAAAGTGCTTACAGGGTCCAGAAATGTTTTGTTGAATTAAATCAAATTGTACATAAAGGTTTGGCAGCCAAATGACAAATTCAGCAATATGAATATACACTGCAGCTTAAATTGAAGTACAGAATCCAATGCTGATTTCTGTTTTTATGAAGAGAGACTATGGCTATTAAAAATAATCTTTATTTCAACAACATTATCAGAATTACCACTTTTGAGATGTGCATTTTCCATTAATTTGAATATCAAGTTTTAGTTGCTGAAAACAACCTTTCAATGTCTCAGCTTTCAGCAGAATTTCTATATTTGATATGTAGCTAACAATAATTTTGTTTATTGCAAGTAAATTGAAGGCAGAATGGCATTAACCTGTTGATAATGATTCCATAAATAGGCATTATTTTCCCGTAAATGCTTCAATATGGATAGAAAACCTGAGTAATCCTTACAGGAACTCATGGGTGGTTTATGGAAAATGTGTTTTAAGTGGTTTTCTTTTCATGATGTGATGTTGCTGCCTGCAGCTTTACTTTGATCACACACTTTATGAAGGGTCATAAGATTATCTGAGGTTTTATCATTATTACATTAAATTAACTACTAAAAAACAAGCGCATTTAAGAAAATGTGAAATGTAATTTGCTTTCCACGATTTGTTCTCTGCTCTCTTCCATTACAACAGTGACAACTCTTCAGAAGCTGTGCATTGGCTGTAAAGTACTTTGTGATATCTGTTGGTTGTGAAAAGTGCTATATAAATGCAGGCTTTTCCTTCCTTCGTTTATTCGTTCCTCCCTTCCTTCCCTCCCTCCCTCTGCTTATGTGTGTTACCATTATTGCCCTGCATTAGTCGCTCAGGAAGGAACACAAGCCCTGCCAATGTTGCCTTTGAACTGGCATCTGTCTAGGACCCTGGATAATTCTCATGGAGCATTGTCTTGTGTGGGGCTGGCCCATTCAGACCAGACAGTTACAGATTTGATCCCTTGTCTGACCTGAGTTAGCAGATCTTAACCAGGGCTCCAAAGGGAGCACTGTAACTGCCTCAGCTCCCCTGAATTAGTGATGTTTTCAGTAAGCTGCACATGTGCAGAAGGGCAGCAACCTGGAAGATACAGCACAGCCTGCTCACATGTTAATATAAAAGCAAAATACTGCGGATGCTGGAGATCTGAAATAAAAGCAAAGTGCTGGAAAAACGCAGCAGGTCTGGCAGCATCTGGAGATGGATAAACAGAGTTAACGTTTTGAGTCCAATATGACTCTTTTTCAGAACAGAGAAGATGTGTTTTTCCAAAAAATCCCAAACAACTTCAATTCTGAACGGTCATATTGAACTCAAAACATCAACTCTGTTTCTCTCTCCACAGATACTGCCATACCTGCTCATAAATTAGTCCCTTTAAGATGTTGGCCGGGATTTTCCCGCCCCGCCGTGGGTGGGACCCGCCGCGTGCAAGGCAGTGCCCTAGCCAGAAGTCCATTGACTTGCGGTGGGACTGGACGATCCCGGGGGCAGGCGGGTGCAGAAAATCCCGCCCATTGTGCGCGCATGACCGCACAAAATAAATTTAAAGGTGCCTTCAAATGAACATTTTTTAAAAAGATTCTTTCATGGGATGTGGACATCACTGGCTAGGCCAGCATTTGTTAACCACCCCTAATTGCCATTGGGAAGGTGGTGAGTCACCTTCTTGAACTGCGGCAATGCAAGTTGTATAGGTACACCCACAGTGCTGTTTTGATTGAGTGACAGTGATGGAACGGCAATATATTTTCGAGTCAGGATGGTGAGTGGCTTGGAGGGGAACTTGCAGGTGGTGGTGTTCCCATGCACTTGCTGTCCTTGTCCTTCTAGGTGGTAGAGGTCATGGGTTTGGAAGGTGCTGTCAAAGGAGACTTAGCAAGTTGCTGCAATGCACCTTGTATATAGTACACACTGCTGTCACCACGTGTCGGTGGTGGAGGGAGTGAATTTTTGTGGATGTGGTGCCAATCAAGTGGGCTGCTTTGTCCTGGATCATGTCGAGCATCGTGAGTGTTGGGGGAGCTGCACTCATCCAGGCAAGTGGAGAGTATTCCATCACACTCCTGACTTGAGCCTTGTAGATGATAGACAGGCTTTGGGGAGTCAGGAGGTGAGTTACTCACCTCAGAATTCCCAGTTTCTGACCTGCTCTTATAGCCACAGTATTTATATGACTGGTCCAGTTCAGTAACTGGTCAATGGTAACCCCAGGATGTTGATAATGGGGGATTCAGCGATGGTAATGCCATTGAATGCCAAGGGGAGGTTTAGAAGGATCATTGATTAATGAGAAAAATTATCCATAGTTCTCAATCCAGATGGTTTTCCAGTGGCTGCTATGGGAAAATGCATGTAATGTAACTTGAATGAGGTTGGGTTTGATGCCACTCACAGACATATGACTAGTTAATAGTCACTGGGGGTAAATTTGAATGTGCGATAGTGGAAAATGTGTGCTTTGAATCAGCAGCCTGATTTAATATTTCTCCTGATTTTTATATTCATTGACATCAATGGAAATAAAAAAAATATATGATTTGAAATGGGTTATCGACTCATGCAATGTCAGAATCCCCCCACAGATACCCCCCCACAACCCCCACCATGACTCACGCGCACATGCGAGAAGAATGGTAACTTAATAGAGATATTAGAGTGTGACTGATGACTGTGAAATCGTGCCCAGCACATGTTGGGCATTCTTTATGCTTTTGTGTTTGGAGGCTAAATGATCACCTGGGTGGAGCATACTGAGGAGAATCAGCTGGGGGAGGATATCACTTTCGTCCATCAGTTTACTGAGGTCAATGCTTCCTCTTTTGTCATTGGGCATTTAATAATTGCCCAGTTTGAGCACATAGAACAAAATTGTGCAGCAAGGCTCACAGGTATATAAGGAGTTCACCTGATTTTCCATCCATTTAAAACAAATGGATGGAAAATTAGATGTTCTATGTTACTGACATGTTAACATCTCATCCTGATTTTCCTCCATCTTTTGCTCAGTCAGCAAAGAGAAATATCTGCTCTACTGCATTTGGGAAGAAAACTGGAGGCATGAAAAGTGGAGATGTGTGATAACATTGCAAGGTTACTGCTTGATTTAACAGTTGTGTGCCTGATGGTACGAATAGGAATTGACTATGAGATGGCTTGCAGCTTTGATCTAAAGGAGGACCATGTCCTGAAAATTTGACCACTTATTATTTACAGTGAAATGATTATTTCATAACCGGACTATAAACCTAGAATTAAAAACCTATATTTTCTGTGGTTAAGTACAATGCTAATGTACAATTCACAATGACTACCACATCACTTAAAACAACTAATTTGAAGCAGCTAGACTGGAAACTTTTCAAACTAGATATGTGCATTATACTGTACATTTCAAAATAGGCTTTATTCCCATCTCTCTAGGGAAAATATAGTCACAAATCTGCCACAATTACAGGACCAAAATAATGAATGGTGAGAATAAGAGAAGTCTTTTTCTGCTGTAGGTTGTGGGACATAAAATGCCTACCAGAAATAGTGGTGAAAGTAGGGCCAAGGATAGCTTTTAAAGGGAAAATTGATAAATCTTTGAAAAATAAAAATTTAAAAGGGCACAAAGAAGAGCAATTGTGACCGAGATTTTTAAAGTGCTAGCCCTAGTATGATGGGCACATTGCCTTGTTCTGTCTTTTAATTTCTATGATTTTGTGCTTTATATAAATCAATGCAGTTGGGAAAACCATTGTGACTTAATCTGTAGAAAAGGTTCATATCACTGATTATAGTATCATCAGTAATATGAGGGTCTTCAATCTTAAACAAATTGTGATTTTTGAGCATTAATAAATTCTTTTATAATAACCTGTGATTTTGATGAATAATTATTACATTGTAACTCATGGCTTACTTAAAGAGACAGTTACAAGAATTTTACTTCATCCAACTTATTCACTGAATATTTCTAATTTTAAAATTAATTCTCGGGTTGTGCATATCGTTGGCAAGGCTGGAATGAATTGCCCATGCTGGTTGCCCTTGAGAAGGTGGTGGCCCCGTGTGCAGTCCCATGTGGTGAAGGTACTCTCAGAATGGTTTTAGGTAGGCAGATCCAGGTTTTGGATCCAGTGAGGATAAAGGAAGGGCAATGTATGTCCAAGTCAGGATAGTGTGCGACTTGGAGGGGATGCAGTATGCATCCAGGTCTACGTGTATGCAATGAGGCATAGTTCATCTGTTTGGTACTTCAGAGCCCACCATGTACCACTAAAGTCATAACAATGATAAGTTGGAATAACTTCATGCAATTTATAATCAACATAAAATATTGGACTGTTTGGGTCAATTCATTGATCCTGCAAAAAAAATGGAGTCACCATCATTGTGCTCTTACAATCCTTTGTACACATGGAGATTCAGTAAAGTCATATTATCAGAATTTTTATTTTGAATCTGAAGGTTCTTCCTTATATTTTCCATGAGCATAAGGAGTGTGACAAATGGAAGGTGGCAACAGCTCTCATGTATAGCATCATCATAACTGCTGGTAAGTAGAGTTTAAATGCCCAAAAGCTTCTTTGAAAAGCTACAGAGAGAAGGTAAGTGTGTAAAGAGATAGGGTGGAGAAGGTAAGTGGGTAAGGAGGTAGGCTGGTGAGGGGGAAGGGTGGGTCAGGTAGGATGGTAAGTGGGGTAGGTGGGTAGGGTGGTGAAGAAGGTAAGTGGGCAATTTTTTGCCTGTTCAGGGCTGGTAATAGGGGTTCTGACCCTGAATGGAAGATTTGGATCAAAAAAATGGCTGGGCAGGTGAAATGTTGCAGCTGCAGTACATGGATCTTTGTGGACACCAGTGTGATCAGAGGATAGACACAGTTCTCTGCAGCCAAGAATGGAAGTCCATAATGCTATGTTGCCGGCCGGTGCCAGGATTCGGGATATCAGCTTGGGGCTGGAGAACTTGCAGTGGGAGGAGGAGCATCTAGTTGTTCTGATCCATGTAGGTACCAATTACATAGATAGGGCTATGAAAGAGGTTCTGCTTAGGGAATATGAGCGGCTAGGGATGAAATTAAAAAGCAGAACCTCAAATGTAATAATCTCTGGGATATTACCTGAGCCACGAGAAAAGTGGCGTAGGATAAATAAGGTTAGGGAGTTGAATGTGTGGCTGAAAGATTGGTGTGGGAGAAATGGGTTTCAATTCATGGGGCACTGGTGCCTGTATTGGGGAAAGTTGGAGCTGTACTGTTGGGATGGTCCTCACCTGAACAAAGCTGGAACCAGTGTCCTGGCAAGTGGTATAAATAGGGTGGTAGAGAGGGCTTTAAACTAAATGGGTGGGGGGGAGAGGGTGAGGGAATATGTGGTAAATTAAAGGAAAAGGACAAGGCAGGAGAGCAAGGTAGCAATTAGGGTAATAATAATCAGAGCATGGCAGGAAGGGACAGGGCAAACAAACTTATGAGTACCCCAGCATATAAGGCTAGAGATTGTGAAAATAGTTCAAAGTTAGAACTAAAGGCTTGGTAAGTGAATGGGCGTAGCATTTGTAACAAAAGAAATTAATTGTCAGCTCTAATAGAGAAAAAAATGTATGATCTGATAGTCATTACAGAGACATGGCTGCACGATGAACAAGGCTGGGACCCGAATATTTGAAGGTACTTCGCGTTTTAGAAGGATGGGGAGCTAAGAAAAGGTGTTGGGGGAGCCTTGTTAATTAAGGATGACATTAGAACAGTAGTGAGAGATGACCTCAGTTCTAAAGATCAAGATGTAGAATCAGTTTAGGTAGAGATAAGAAATAGCAAGGGTAAGAAGTCACTTGTGGGAGTCGTTTATAGGTCCCCTAACAGTAATGACACTGTAGGATGGGGTATATAGGAAAAAATACTGGGGATTTTTAATAAAGGCACTTCAATATTCATAAATTATTTTAATCTACATACAGATTGGATGAACCAGATTGACAAAGATAGCCTGGAAGATGAATTCCTTATGTTCCTGGGACAATATTTTAGAGCAGGTTCTAGAGCCAACCAGACAGCAGGATTTTCAAGATCTGGTAATGTGCAATAAGACAGCATTAAATAATGACCCCATAGTGAGGGAGCCTCTAGGTAACAGTGATCATAACATGGTTGAATTTTGCATTCATTTTGAGAAAGAGAAGTGTGGGCCCAAGACTAGTGTTTGAAACTTAAATAAAGGCAATTACAAGAATATGAAGACATAGGTGACTAAAGCGAACTGGGAAATTAGGTTAAAGTGTAGGTCAGTAGAGATGCAATGGCATCTAAGGAGATATTTCATAACATTCAGCCAAGATACTTTCCAGTGAGAAAGACACTAGGGGCTGAATTTACCCCCATCAGGGGGGAAGTTGATGGGCGGGCATGTGCGGGCGTGCTTCCGATCTGCGCCCCCGATCAGAGGTGCGGCACCATTTTACGTGGGTGGGCCAATTAAGGCCCGCCCAGCGTGACGTCTGCAGGGAAGCGCTATGCGCTCTCTGTGCAGGCGGGAAGGGAACACCTAAAATCGGGAGTGCACTCTTTTGGGCATGCGAACGAAACAGCGCACTCATTTCCCTGAGGCTAAGTGCTGCCTCAGGGAGATTGCCTCTACTTTCAAAAATATTAAAAATAGAGAAAAAAAATCCCTTTCATGTCCCATCATGTGACAATGTCACATGAGTTGGGACATGTTCAGAATTTCCAAAAAAACTTCATTAAAATTTTTAAAACCCTACATGAAATCTCATCCCGCCTGTGGATGAGGTTTCATGTTTTTTCTACTTCCCGCCTGGGCTCCTGGCCTGCCCACCAGCCTTAAGGTTGGATGGGCTGGTCCACTAATTACTTTAATTGCTCTGTCAATGGCCTCAGTTGGCCATTGACAGGTCGGCGGGCGCGCAGCTGATTTTGCTGCGCCCCTACCTTCCTGACAATTTAAATGTGGCGCTGTGACATCAGGAGTTCCACCCGTCATTTTATGTGTCGGTGAGCGGGCCCCGCCCCTGCTCGCCGACGGTAAAATCCAGCCCTAGGAGTCGGGAGCACCATCTGTGGCTAACTAAGGAGGTTAAAGATAATATTAAGTTAAAATAAAAAGCAAACACTTTTGCAAAGATTCTGGTAGGGCAGAAGATTGGATAGAATTTAAAAACCAGTAAAGAATGACTAAAACATAAGGATATATTATTATAGAAAGCTAGCTACAAATATAAAAACAGATAGTAAGAGTTTCTACAACTAATTAAAAAGCAAAGGAGTAACAAAAGTGAGCATTGGTGAGGATAAAGAAAGGCAGAAGCATTGAACAGATATTTTATGTCTGTCTTCACTGTAGAAGACACAAATAACATCCCAGAAATACTTGTAAATCAAGAGGTGAAAGGGAGGGAGGAGCTTAAAACAATTATAATTACCAGGGAAAGGATTCCAAGAAAATGATTAGAACTAAAGGCTGACAAGTTCCCAGAACCTGAAGGACTTTATCTATGATCTTAAAAGAAATGGCTGCAGGGATAATAGATGCATTGGTTGTAATTTTCCAAAATTCCCTAGATTCTGGAAAGGTCCCATCAGATTGGAAAATAGCAAATATAAGTCATCTATTCTAGAAAGGAAGGAGACAGAAAGCAGGAAACTCCAGGCCAGTTAGCCTAACATCTGACATAGTGAAAATGCTAGAATCAATTATTAAGGTGTTTATAGCAGGGCACTTTGAAAATCTTAAAGCAATCAGGCACAATCAACATGGATTTGTGAAAGGGAAATCATGTTTAGCTAATTTATTAGAGTTCTATGAGGAAGTAACAAGCAATAAGAATAAAAGAGAACCTGTAAATGCAATGTACTTGGATTTCCAAAAGGTATTTGATAAGGTGCCACACCAAAACGTTACTACACGAAATAAGAGCTCATGCTGCAGGGGGCTTAACATATTAGAATGGATAGAGGATTGGTTAGCTAACAGGAAGCAGAGAGTAGGGATAAATGGGTCATTTTCTTGCTGGCAAGCTGTAACTAGTGTCACAGACAGAATTTATGTATTTTCTTACTGTCTGTGATCAGTGTGTTTTGTATGTGAGGGGGTTTTCTTATCACAGGGCAATTACCCCAATTTTAAAATTTCTAGCCGCAAGCTTTTTGTGAATTTGAAAGTAAGGAAAGTTATTTATTATTGCACACTTGCCTCAGAGGTTTAAAAATGTGACACCTCAGCCATTTGACTCCCCACACTATCACACATGCAACAGTTAGAAACAGCTGAGGAAAAATCAATACAATTACAATTTATGATTGTCTCAGTCTCTTTCATAGCAGACCTGTAGTTTCTTAGATGAGTTGATGCTTTGATTGAAATGAAGGTCTTGTAAAGCAGAGTATTTGCAGTAACCTGCAAATCCTCTTGAAGTTAAATGTCCAGTTGTGTTTGGTTCTCAGGTGAAACTGAAGTTGGAATAGGTTTGGAGAGTCCTTCTCTCTCTTTCAAAGTATTGCTGTTTACTACCTCGACTGCCTGGATGTGTTGCAGCCGGTTGATGGCTTTCAATGGAATCTCTCTGCAGAACAGCTTTTTTATGTTTTAAAAGCAGGTGAGAAACATGGCTGTCTGACCATGTGACATGTTACAAGTCCAAAGTCCTTTTCCAACTAAGCTGACTGACTAAATTGAATATACATCCTGTGTGACGAATTTCATACCTTAAACTTTCGAGACAGCTAGTGTCGTTGTATCTAAATGACCCATTCAATTTGAAATTACCATTTTTAATTAGTTTCAGGAAAAGGGATTGAATCAACATTAGTCTGCAAAGTTCCTTTTGCTCCCTCTTGAGACAGGGAATGTTTCAATCCACAAGAGAAGTCAGGTGATCCTCAGATGGCCATATTTTTGTAGCCTTTTGTGCTTTAAAAAAATACATGTTGACGATAAGTTCATAATATATTGGACACTAGTGGAGTGCCACAGGGATCAGTGTTCAGGCCTCAAATATTTACAATCTATATCAATGACTTGGATGAAGGAAGCAGATGTATGGTCTCTAAATTTGCCTGTGACACAAAGATAGGGAGGAGAGTAAGTTCTGAAGAGGGCATAAGGAGTCTGCAAAGGGATATGGATAGGTTAAGTGAGTGAGCAAAAACTTGGCAGATGGAGTATAATGTGGGAATATGTGGACTTGTCCACTTTGGCAAGAAAAATAGAAAAGTAGCATATTACTTAAATAGAGAGAGATTGTAGAACTCTGCAGTACAGAGGGATCTGGGTGTCCTGGTACATGAACCACAAACAATTAGTATGCAGGTACAGCAAGTGATTAGGAATGCAAATGGGATGTTGTTGTTTATTAAAAGGGGAATGGAATATAAAAGTAGGGAAGTTTTGCTAAAGTTATACAGGGCATTGGTGAGACCACATCTGGAGTATTATGTACAGTTTTGGATTCCTTACTTAAGAAAGGGTATAATTGTATTAGAAATAGTTCAGAAAAGGTTCACTCAACTGAGGAATCAACTGATGAGGGATGGGGGAGTTACCTTATGAGGAAAGGTTGGATAGGTTGTGCCTGTATCCACTGGAGTTCATAAGAATGAGTGATGATCTTATTGAACCACATAAGATCCTATGGGGACTTGGCAGGATTGATGCTGTAAGATTGTTTCCCCTTGTGGGAGACACTAGAACTAGGACACACAGTTTAAAAATAAGGGGTATCCCAATTAAGACGGAGATGAGGAGAAATTACTGTCTTTGAGAGGCAACGAGAAAGAGAGAGAGGGGAATTGTCAAGAAAAAATATGATGTTGAAGTCCACTGTACAGTGCTAATTCCTGGATTGCTTCTCATGAGTTCCTATAGCCACCAGGCTTCATCAAAGGCTGTTGTGCAGACATCCTTCTTTTAAGAACTGAGTGAGACAAATTAGTATTCACTGCTGTCGTCAAGCACCTCCTCGCGGTCATGTCAGAGCAGCATCAAAAGGAGCCTGAGAGCATAATGCCTGTCCCCCATTCTTTGAATCAAGGAATGATGCATGGACATAAATAGAAAACTATATAATTCACAAAATGGAGGAGAGGAATTACAAAAATAGAAATCAGGCCAAGAATGAAATCAGAGCAAAAAATGCATCTATTGTGGGCTGAAATATTAAAAACATATGAAGGTCCCCAAGGCCTTTAGCATTTCCTCTAAAGAATAGTATCTTTTCTTAGTGTGATCAACTTCCTCTTTAGTCCTGCCAAAAAAAATATTGGAATTTGCCCTAGAGCATTTGTATTCTGCTTGAAAAATCCAACCAGAAATCTGATTCATAAAAAGCTTTAGGTTGCTGCAGCAATGTTCTCCGTACATACTACCGTATTAAAAAAAGGCTGATAATACAGCATCTGTCTCCTGTACTTGCAAAAGCGTTTTAACTTTTATGATTCGCCTTTTAACCCTGGGAGTTGTGCGTGTTGAGTCTTCCAAATGTTTAGTTCTCAAGCTGTCCAACTGAGCTGGACAATGGGGAGAAATATTGTTGGAAGATGATGCTGTTGACCGTGTCAAAGGCTGCAGTGAGGCCAAGGAGGTAGAATAGTTGCTTCAGCAGTGGGAATGGGGCCAGTTAAATATCAAGATCTGGGTTGTGGTCTGAAGTGCTAAAGCTGAGGCAATTAAAAAAAAATACAGCCCCTTTGCAAAGGCAACCAAACGGCAATTATACTTTCTGGGGAACTCCGGTGTTCACTCACAGAACAAGCACACTATTCCAGTTCAGGACCTTAGTGATTTTGGCAGGACCCTGGGGGAGATTTTTGAGGAGGTGGCCAATTAAGAGGCATCCTTCTGCGATCCTATTGTCCAATGAAGGGATGGCGGGCAGGCTCTGCCATCAGGAGGGCAAATGAGAGGTCCTGAAGCTCTGGATGGTGGCCAGCCACACCGGGAGAGGTGGGCGCTGCTATTGTAGGCGGGGGAACTGCGAGGACGCCCCAACATGGAGGTGCCATCTGAAGACTTGGAGTTGTTACAACTCTGTGGCCGTAGCTAGCAGGCCGTCATAGAGGAGCAGGAACACTTCCAAAGAATGGCTGACAACTGTGCCCCTCGCAGGTCAAGTGGATCGATGCTGGTCTGCTTTGCAGGATGCAAATCTGGCATCCATCCCAGCCTTCCATCAGGTGACCATTCCAGCTGCATCGGTTGTGGGGGGGGGGGGGGGGGGGGGCGCGCGCGGGTGGGGGGTGCGCGGGGAGGGTGTGGCATCCACCTTCTGGAAAATCCAGGAGTGCCCTATATTGGTACTTCAATTGGCGAGATGGTTACCTGCTGCTAATGGGTGGGTACCCATCACCCCCTCCCCAGAAACTGCCTCCTTGGAAATAGGCCAGAGGGAGGAACATGCTGGCAGACTGGTACGCTGGTCAGTAGCGAGAAATTGCTGGCATGCCCACTGCCAAAACCAGCTCCACCTTGGGATGAAAATTCAGCCCTGTATGTGTACCCCTATTAGTCCACCCATTCAAAATGGCCTGACTCTCACCATCAAGATCCGAGCCCCAACCCCCTCCTCAAGATTAGATCCTGGAATCTCTGCCTGGGTTCTCCCAATCTCTGACAGTTACATTGACAAAATATCTGTGGAATCCCTGGAGAAATGGTATAAGAAATCATTTTTCAGAGGGATTCTTGCATTGAGACCAAGGGACTCAATGGAAATTACACTCCACAGTGCCTTTTATGTATTCTTTACTGAACCTTGATGGCAGGGTTCAGGCCTAGAGCCCTCCTTGCGTGTTTAATAGCTACATAGAAATAGGCTGCGGCAATGCTGGCATGCCAAATAAAAATCCTGCCCTGCTATGATGCCACCATACCAAGGCAAATATAGCCCTTAATCCTTAACTTCATGACACTTTAATGTGCGAGTGCCATGCCTCCCAAAGCAAAACTATCTCTTCACTTTGAACAGAGCCTTTGAAAGTTTATCTCCTTGCTTTGGATCCAGTTTGAGGCTGCACAAGATGCCTCTTGAAACATTAATAAATGAGGCCGATCTAAAGAAGTCTTCTATCATTTGCATTTAGTTTTAATAATATTTGAAGTCTCATCCAAGCAAGATATTTTTTGGCAAACTGCTTGTGCATTTATCATAATTTCACTGTTTAATAAACAGATACTGTAAATGTAATTCCTGTTGCTTTGGGGAATTGTGGTACTTTTAAGAATGTGCCCAATGATACCCAATGTTTAATGTCCCACAGGAAATAAATGGGAACATTAAGCCTGCCACATGATGGGATGGTAAAAATTAGAACCACATGTGTTCACATTACACATTTTGTTTGTGTGTATTACTAATAAGTAAATATGGCCAGTAAGTCCAAGTCTTTAATGTTCTTTAACACAAATATTGGCATTTCAAGACATGCCAAGCGAAATATTATTGCCTCCTTCAATAAAAGTGTAAGTGCTGTTTGACAAATGGATTTTTAATATGGAAAAACAAATTGGCCACTGCATTTCCATTTTGCTCAAAGCTCTTGAATATTTCTGAGGAATTTATTTGCCAGTTATTAGTTTGCAAAAGGTTTGAAATGACAAACAGAAAACTGCTGCGTTACTTAGCAAATATTGTTTCTCACTGGATGGAAGGATTTCAAAAATGCTAAGATGGTGATTTATGAGCTTTCAAATCACAACATTTCAAAAAATAATTGTTGAGTCCTTGTCATTTACTGTGCTGTTCTCGACTTTTGACGCAAGCCTTGAATCCTGCAGAGCTCTGGCTGCAACAGATGTGCATTTCAAATCTTATAAGCCTGTATCACATTGTTAACAAGAGATGTTGTTAGTAGTAAAGCCTGAAAAATGCAAGAGGATGCTCTGCTACAGCTTGAAGTCATTAGACTCGAGAAATGATAAGGCTATTCGAAGCTGACATCAGTTTTTCCCTGACTCATCTGACCAGCTATCAGGTGCTTGGCCTCGTCTACCATTATTCCCAGATGGTCACATGCTTTGGACACCACATCAATCCAGCACATGTCGAGCCTCTTGAGTCTCCCATGATGTCTCTTTCCCTCAGGCTGTTAATCAAACATTTTGTGTGGAAGATGACTTTGTAGACATCCGGCACATATGCCCAAACCATGACAACCAAGAGCTGCAGATGAACACTGACGTTGGCTCTCGAAAAATAGGTTTCAGAAGCGCAGACAAGATATTTTGATTAGACAATCATTCCTGCTCATCTCCTCTATATCATTACCAGGCCGCGGCCACTTCCTTTGGTCTTTACAACAGCTTGGGGTCAACCTGAGGGGAACAAATATGGATTGTGATTTACTGTGAATAGGTGAATTATATTTCTTGATATATAGATTTAAAAAGAGCCTGAAACTTTGATTAGACAGTTTGCCACAGTAATCCTAGCTAGGACTGTGTTGCTAAAATAAAACCATTCTTCTAAGGGGCAATTTTTATGCTGTCGGAACCACATTATAAAATGCCCAGTGTCTTGAGATTGGTCTATCTCCAGCAAATGGGAGATGTTATGTACTTGAGAGGAACGCTGTTGAAAAGGGAACAAGAGCAGCATGATTAAAAACTATGAAATTATAGATGTTTCAATCAGGTTTTTTTTCAAAAGAGAAGGACTTTTCGAGCACATAAAACCAGACATTACTTTATTGCCAGTGGGGGTGAAGCATCCTCTCCCCCACCAAAACTCATTCTGTAAATGAAGCCAACTTGAATGAGACCAATCCTGAGACCACACTAGACTCTGAAAACTGTTATGAGTAAGGGAAGGTTTGAACTTTCATCGGAGAGGAGTGTATGTATTAGAATTCAGCAGTATTCAGGAGCTAGACTGAAAGTGAGGAGAAAGGAACAATGCTCCATTTGAGACATCAGTGCATGGACGCCTTCCCAAAGGCCATGGTTTCTTTTTTGTGTGACACTAATGATTTCAAATCCTTGACTAGATTTCGCTCTGCGGTGTCCTGTTTCTCTGAACACTCAATAAAAGTGTAACAGAGCTTGGGTACAGTTTACTCCAGACTACTTGGCATTTCTCACTGTCAATCTATGTTTCTATTGGCTCCAGTGGGATGTAATCCAGCTGCTGTTATAACATTGAAAATGGCTTAAACAAAAGAACATAAATGAGGAATTATCTTCAGAATTAGCCATATGGTTTTGTTTACAAAAGTAGTGGCACAAGTCACAGCAAAATGTAACATTGCTTCACTTCCAGGCAATGTCATTGTGATGATAATGGCACCCAACTCTTCTTCCTCCCTAAACACTGCCAATTAAACACCTTTTCAAGAAGGTCACCATTGTTATAAATGTGCGCAGCATATTTTATAAGTTGTATTTTGAACTAATCTCACGACACACCATAAAACTAGGGCCAAAGTTCAGTCATCTTATCAAGTTGCTGCCTTCTGCCATTGGCTCCTGTAGATTGAGTTTTGTGCAGCTGATGGCAGCATGAAGGTAATTTTATTGAATTTGTTTGACTCGGAGCTCGAAAGACCTTGTTTTATGCACTGTTCTTCCTTTGGCCAGCAGGAGCAAGAACAACAGCTTGCATTTATATAGTCCCTTTAAGGTTGTCCCATAGTGCTCCACAGGAGAGTCATCAGACCAAATTTGACACCAAGCTGTGCAAGGAGATATGAAGACCAGCCAGGAGCAGCTTAAAGGAAAATTGAGAGATGGTGAAGTATAGGGTAAAAACTAGGACTAGGTAGCTGAAGACACAGTAGGGTGATTAAAATCAAGGATGCACAAGATGACAGAATTAGAGGAATGCAGAGTTCTTGGAGGGAGGTAGTGCTGGAGGAGGTTACAGAGATAGGGAGGGATGACTCCATGAATGGATGTTATCACAAGGATTGAAAATTTTAAAACCTAGGCATTATGGATTGGGAGCCTATCAGCGAACTCAGGGGTGATAGCTAAATGGGACTTGGCATGAGTCAGCGTATGCGTAGCAGAGTTTTGGATGAGCTCAACTTTGTAGAAAATGAAAGATGGAAGGCTCATCAGGAGTTTTCCAGCATCAACAATACATTTATTGGTTGTGACACAAAGTCATGACATCAATCGTACCAAACAGCTGCTGTGCCCATAGTGGTGTCATGGTACAGCATTGAGACATCAGTACTTTGCATATTTTCACTGACCAAAATATCATGTCTAAGCATATGCAAAATATGAAGAGCTGCAATGCAACCAGTCCATGGGAAGACTGCACTATCTACTAGTAAATATGGGATAAGAGAGCAGTTAAATTTTTCTCCCAAAATCCAGGCTGCAATATGAAAGCAGCTTAAGAGAGATAGTGCAATAACGAGAACATTAGAGTGAAGGTACGGGGTGTGATGGTTTTAAATACAGAGAACCCTTTCCGTAGCGTCATGCCAACAAATTCACCTTCACCTCTAACCCACAGCATATTTTATTGAGGAGTACTTTATCCTGACCTTAACTGAAAAGTGTGGGAAGGCTCCATTTTTTCACACTCTGCCTTAGCTTAACAGCAAAGAATGGTATCCCAGAAATAATCACAATTTAATGCTCACATATACATGTACTTGAGGATTATAGAAACAGATCTGGAATTCTCTCACTTAATAACACCATTATGGGTAGTAAATAGGTTTCATGACAAGGTTAAAAATGCTAAGATAAAATGATATCCATGTGGAGCCATAAAGGGTATTTAAAATAAAACTTATGTCAAATGTTTTAAGAGTAACTGACAAATTTGATTTTTTTAAACATGTTGAGCTGAATATTAATGCCTTTCAGCTGCTCTGCTATCCTTTGTCCTAGGGATGGTCTGTGTCTGCAAGCATGTGGAAAACCATTCAGATGCAACCTGACCTTACTTCAT
Organism: Cetorhinus maximus; assembly: GCF_964194155.1. Taxonomy (NCBI): domain Eukaryota; kingdom Metazoa; phylum Chordata; class Chondrichthyes; order Lamniformes; family Cetorhinidae; genus Cetorhinus; species Cetorhinus maximus. Next base: position 82,334,216 of record NC_135892.1, on the reverse strand, counting down.
TTTGCAGATTTGCAGGAAACGGTTCAATCCCCTCAGGAGTATTTGTAACCCTGGCCCGTGGAAATATAAATCACATTCCTTGTGAACCAATATTACTGCAGTGCTAATTTTAACCCAGCTGACTTCAATGTCAAATATCATAATCAACTGACAATGCTACATCTGTGACGAGGATAATCACTAGTCAGGGTTGTTAGGGATATCAAGTATGTCTGTGTATGTGGTGGGGGGCTGGGAGCGGTGCTGCAATTGGGGGTGGCTGGGTGGGTTGTGTGGGGTGTGGGGGTGGTGGTGATGGCAGTGGTAATGGTAGAATGGGAAATTAGGTATGGAACTGAGCCCAGAACTGTGAATATCTCAAACTTGGCAAGCTAGGTCAGATATTAGCATAAACAGCCAAGCTGTAATCATCATGCTTTCCTATTTCTTACAAAACTTGTGAGTTTACCGTTTTGTGCAGAATACAAATTAATATGGAAATGCAAATGAAGGTTTTGGCTGAGGCTCTCTGACCCAAAAGCAGAATCAGTCCAAGTACTGAGGTAAACAGTGAGCTAAAGCTGAACAGTATGCCACAGAAACATATAAAGCAGCAAGTTTCCAGGTTTGAACACTGGCCTATGCTGAGTTAATTGATTTCAGCAGGAGCTGCTGCAGGGATTCTATGATTGGCCTCACAGCTCCCTGGTTAGGGAGGAAAAATATCAGGCAGGATTCCCATTCAAGGCTAAAAGCAAAAAACTGCGGATGCTGGAAATCCAAAACAAAAATAAAAATACCTGGAAAAACTCAGCAGGTCTGACAGCATCTGCGGAGAGGAACACAGTTAACATTTCGAGTCCGTATGACTCTTCAACAGAACTAAGGGAAAATAGAAAAGAGGTGAAACATAAGCTGATTTAAGCGGGGGTGGGACAAGTAGAGCTGGATAGATCCCTTCCCCCCACCCCACCCCCACTAGGGCTATCTGTACCTTGCTCGTCCTGCTTTCTACCTTTAATGTCACCTATTAGCACATTCCTTAGATAATATCACCACCTTCAATACCTCTTTGTCCTTTTGTCTATGACATCTTTTGGCTATCTCCACCTATCACTGGCCCTCTATCCAGCTCTACTTGTCCCCCCCCCCCCCACCCACTTAAACCAGCTTATATTTCACCTCTTTTCTATTTTTCCTTAGTTCTGTTGAAGAGTCATACGGACTCGAAACGTTAACTGTGTTCCTCTCCGCAGATGCTGTCAGACCCCTATTCATACTCCTCCAAGGCCAATGTTCCTGGTCCGTCTTTGCAAACATGTTGTCGCAATTTCAGTGGTTTTAGAATGTAGAAGGTACAGTGACACAAATGTGCTGCCATCTTTGACTGTAATCCCATGTCACTGGAATGTGGCTTTAGTCTTTTTTTAAAAAATCAATTAGCGATTTCAAGCCAATAAATTCAAAAATCTTTTTTTGACATAAAGCATGGTTTCCCAACTCATCCATGCCATACAGAATGAAATGCTATGATGTTAGCCTTTCATTACAAGGTTGTTCAAAAACACCAGAGATATATATTCACACTCAAACGCTTGCTTATCAATCTTACACTGCCTACAACCCTGCTTTGTTTAAAGTATTTCTTGTCACTCTCTTTGGATGAAGCACCGTTATAATTAAATCTCTTTTGGTGTTGGGGTCCGGTTAAGCAAGGCGTTCATTGTGAAAACATGGTGCCTTCTGTCCTTTTCCTATTTAAACCTCTGTCAGGTATCAACCAGGGGGTTTGGGTTCTCACTAACATCTGGTGGTAGCACTCCTGTGTATTTTACAGTTCTACATACAGTTTTTTGTGAGTTTTGGATTTAGTGGAAATTCAAGTTCAATGTTTGAGTTTTTGAGGGGGTCAAGTTTCATCGGCTGCTGTGGAAGAACACCTCAGCTCCCAGGCTTGTGCTACTATGCAAGTTTTCATTACTGCAAAGTTGCTCTGCCAGTCAAGTCCTTAACACTTAATTACTGTGTCCACACCCAGGGGTTAAAAATATCTATGTTTGATACATTTATAAATCTTATTTCTAGGGTGACAGTGGGTGATAAACTGGTTTAAAAACCCTGTAAAGTGACTGGGCCCCCTTTGTGCAACTTGTCTTCAGTGGGTTCTGAAGCTGAATTGCTGGGTTTAGTGAGATTTGAATTTTGAATCTGACCAGTGGGCAATTCTACACTGGCTCCACTTGTATTTCCCGAGCAGTTTCCACAAGTGGTGTTCATTTTAGAGCATATTAACTTCCCCTTTTCCTTTATATGGGGAATGAGCTTCCCCCCATCTATTCCATGTCCTCTGGCACACTACTGCCCATAGGCAGGTGCCCAACCTTTGCTGCACGCCCCTGTGGAACTAAGTGAGGCATCTCCCACACTTTCTGTTGCTTTGTTTGGCAACTTTCCTGGTCCCTATTTAAATTCAGGAAGAAGGTTTCTGCCAACGGCACCGCTGGCACATTTCCTTCAACCTCTGCTGCCCTTATCCCAGTGCTTTTGCTTTCCTCTAGCTCTGCCTTGACCTCTTTAAATTCTGCGAGTTTGATCCTGGCCTTTGTAAATTCTGTGGGCTTTAACCTAGCCCCTGTAAATTCTGAAGGCTCTAACCTGGCCCCTTTAAATTCTTTTGGCTTTAGCTTAGCTTCTGTAATCCATAGTGGCTTTTATCACCCTCTATAGGATCTCTGAAACTCCCCCAACCCTCTGCAGCTGTGTAGAATTTTGCTGGTTCACATCACTTTCTCCAGTCCCCATGGACTGCTGTGGACCCTGTGGACACAATACCTGATGTAGAGGAAAGGGTTAACATCAGGACCACCTGATACTGATGTAACTGCTGATGTAACTATGGTGCAATGTCACATGATTAAGTAGCTGAGATCTGGTGGGAAGCAGAAGTACAACCAGGTGCAGAGTACTGGGATGTGCATGGATCTGTAAATAAACAAGAATGGTTTTTCCAATAACAGTCTTTGGCAGCATTCCATACAAACACTAAAGAAACCCCATCGAGACCCCAAACACAAGACAAAACATGGTGGCAGCAGACAGAGCATGAAAGACCCAGAAAAAATCCTGCAGACCTGAAACCTACAAATCCTTGGAAAAAGGATAAGAAGAAAAAATATTGAAGATGCACCTGAGAACAGAGCATCGTGAGTGGAGCGAATGCAAACTGGTGCACTAAGGAGCCTTAGTGGGTGTAGTCCTGACAGCAGTGAGTACAGATTACAATCTACAAATTGAACTGCTGAAGCAGAAACAGATCCAGATCCAGCATTGGACAAGTATGGAGTCTACACTGTCATTCCCAGAACCTTTCCAAAGCACTGAAGGCTTGCAACAGGCTCAACACTAGGCTAACTTTTTTTTATTAATTCAAGGGATGTGGGTGTGACTGGCTAGGCCAGCATTTATTGTCCACCTCTAAGTGCTTTGAGAAGGTGGTGGTGAGCTTCCTTCTTGAACCGCTGCAGTCCATGTGGTGTAGGTACACTCACAGTGCTGGTACGGAGGGATCTCCAGGATTTTGACCCAGTGACAGTAAAGAAACAACAATATATTTCCAAGTCAGGATGGTGAGTGGCTCGGAGGGGAACCTCCAGGTGGTGGTGTTCCCATCTATCTGCTGCCCTCGTCCTTCTAGATGGTAGAAGTCATTAGTTTGAAAGGTGCTGCCTAAGGAGCCTTAGTGAGTTCCTGAAGTGCAACTTGTAGATGGTACACACTGCTGCCACTATACACCAGTGGTGGAGGGAGTGAATGTTTGTGGATGGGGTGTCAATTAAGCGGACTGCTTTGTCCTGGATTGTGTCAAGCTTCTTGTGTGTTGTGGAAGTTGTACTCATCCAGACAAGTGGGGAGTATTCCATCACACTCCTGGCTTGTGCCTTGTAGATGGTGGACAGGTTTTGGGGGGTCAGGAGGTGAGTTACTCAGTATAGGATTCCTAGCCTCTGACCTGCTTTTGTAGCCACAGTATTTATATGACTAGTCCAGTTCAGTTTCTGGTCAATCATAACCCCCAGGATGTTGATAGTGGGAGATGCAATGATTGTAATGCCATTGAATGTCAAGGGACAATGGTTAGATTCTCCCTCTCGTTGGAGATGATATTGCCTGGCACTTGTGTGACGTGAATGTTACATGCCTCTTGTCAGCCCAAGCCTGCATATTGTCCAGGTCTTGCTGCAATTGAACATGGACTGCTTTCACTAATTGGAGGAAGACATTCTTCATATACAGAACAGCTTCAGGTTTGCATAAGAAGGAACAAAAGGAGCAGGTCAGTACGTTACTCTATGCAGCAGGGCTGTTGCAGACAATATAATAGTGATACAGGGAGTCAATGATGCTTCAAGCTCATGCGATGATGTCCTCCAGGCACTCGATTCATACTGTAGCGTTTGAAAAATTTGATCATCAAATGAGCAAAATTTAATAAGAGGAAACAAAAATAGGGTCAATGCATGGATTCATTCATAAATGTACAGACCAACAGAAAATTGTGACTACATGATCCTCAGAGATGAATTAATACATGATCGTATAGTAGTTGGGATCTTAGATGAACCCCTATCAGATCTCTTGTAAACAAGGAAAGATTTAACCCTCACAAAGGCAGTACAGATAGCATGACAGACCGAGCTTAGGAAGCAAAACAGAGTGGTTGCTTGTGGGGAAAGTGATGTCCCTTGGAAAAGAATAAGTGAGACCAATCAGTATTTCAGACAGAAAAGAGAATGCACAGTGAAGCAAAAGCCTGTGAAATGGGGGAAAAGCATGTTAACTGCCATCTTGAAATGTGGTCAGTGTGATGGGAAAACCCTGCACAAGAGGGAAGGATACCCAGCAAGGGGAGCAGAGTGCAACTGTGGAAAGTTAGGGCATTTTAGAACTGTCTGCAGATCTATAATACAAGCAGATCACAGGAAGAAAGAAAAAATAACAAGGCCAAATCAAATGCAAGAATAGGAATAGTCATCCTAGGAGAAGCTAATGAAGCAGAAAATTATTGGAACATTAAATTAAAAGTTGATGGATACCCCACTGAATTCAAGCTAGATACAGGTGCAGGTGTTTCAGTATTATCTGATGAAGTAAAGTAGCTTAAAAATATCACATTACAGCCATCCTCCATTTAGTTGCAAGATCCAGAAGGGACTAAAGTAATAGGACAACACTTGGCAAGATTAAGACACAAGGATAAAGACTTTATTAAACCCCTGTACATTATACAGAACCAGGAGTCATCATTATTGAACAGAAAGGCATGCTTGTAGTTGAGGCTGATTTACAAGGTTGATGAAATTGCTGATGAGCATCCCAGTTATGTATTCATAAAGGAATTTCCATTTCAAGCTTAGGAAAGCTGAAGACAGAATATCATGCTTCTCATTGCTAATAATTGAATTAACGGCACAAATAGAGGTTGATGAGTATGATCTTATAGCCATTACAGAGACATGGTTACAAGGAGATCAATGCTGGAAATATTCAGGGGTATGTGGCTTTTCGAAAGGACAGGCAGGAAAGAAAGGGTGGTGGGGTAGCTTTGTTAGTACAAGATGGAATAAATATGATAGCAAGAAATGATCTTGGTTCAGAAAATGTAGAATCCATATGGATGGAGGTAGGAAATAACAAGGGGGAGAATACACTGGTTGGAGTAGGCTATAGGCCCCCTAACAGTAGCTATATTGTAGGACAGAGAATAAATCAGGAGATAATGAATGCATGTAAAAAAGACAGTACATTAATCATGGGTAACTCTAATCTTCATGTAGATTGGGAAAATCAAATTAGCAGAGGTAGCCATGAGCAAGAATTCATAGAGGATATTCAGGACAGTTCCCTAGAACTGGATCCAACCAGGGATCAGGCTATTTTGAATCTGGTAATGTGTAATGAGACAGGTTTAATAAATGATCTCAGAGTAAAAAAGTCCCCTAGGAAACAGTGACCATAACATGGTTGAATTTAGCATTCAGTTTGAGAGTGAGAAACTTGGGTTGGAAACAACTGTGCTAAACTTTAATAAGGGATTATTAATATTATTAATAATATTAAACAAAGGAATGCGGGCAGAGTTGGCTGGACTAGACTGGGAAAGGAGTTTATCAGAAAAGACAGTTAATGGACAATGGCAGATGTTTAAGAAAATAGGTCATGACTCACAACAAATATATATCCCAGTGAAGAATAAGGATTCTAGGAAGGGGATAAACCAACCATGGTTAACCAAGGAAGTTAAGGATGGTGTCAAATTAAAATAAAAAACATACAATGTGGCAAAGATTAGTGGTAAGCCAGAGGATTGGGAAAATTTAAAAGCCAACAGAAGATGACCAAAAAAATAATAGAGGGAGAAAATAAGGGGGGCATTTTCAGGGTGGCAACCTGTAACTCGTGGAGTGCCACAGGGATCAGTGCTGGGGCCACAATTATTTACAATATAGACTAATGACTTGGGTGAGGGAAGTGAATGTACTATCACCAAGTTTACGGATAACACAAAAATAGGTGGGAAGGCAAGTGGTGAGGATGACACAAAGAGTCTACAGAGGGATATAGACAGGTTAAGTGAATGGGCAAAAAACTTGAAGATGGAATATAATGTGGGAAAATGTGAGGTTATTCACTTTGGCAGGAAGAATGGAGGAGCTGAATATTATTTAAATTGAGAAAGACTGCAGAAAGCTGCAGCACAGAGGGATTTGGGAGTCCTCTTGCATGAATCCCAAAAAGCTAACATACAAGTTCAACAGGTAATAGGGAAGACAAATGGAATGTTGGCCTTTATTTCAAAGGGAATGGAGTATAAAAATAGAGAAGTCTTGCTAAAACGACACAATGTCCCAGTTAGACCACACTTAGAATACTATGAACAGTTTTGGTCCCCTTACCTAAGGAAAGATATACTGGCATTGGAGGCAGTCCAGAGAAGGTTCACTACGTTGATCCTGGGTATGGTGGGATTTTCTTATGAGGAGAGTTTGAGTAGATTAGGCCTGTACTCATTGGAGTTTAGAAGAATGAGAGGCGACCTTATTGAAACGTGTAAGATTCTTAGGGGGTTTGACAGGGTAGATGCTGAGAGGTTGTTTCCCCTTGTGGGAGATTCGAAGGCCAGAGGGCATAATCCCAGAATAAGGGGTCACCCATTTAAGGCAGAGATGAGGAGGAATTTCATCTCTCAGAGGGTAGAGAATCTGTGGAATTCTTTACCACAGAGGGCTGTAGAGGCTGGGTCGCTAAGTATATTCAAGGCTGAGATAGACAGATTTTGAATCAGTAAGGGAATCAAGGGTTATGGGGAAAAGGCAGGAAAGTGGAGTTGAGGATTATCAGATCAGCCATGATCTCATTGAATGGCGGAGCAGACTTGATGGGCTGAATGGCCCGACTTCTGCTCCTATGTCCTATGGTCTTATGGTCATTGCTGCCAGAATGTAGTTGGCAGGCACCACAGAGTTCTCTCATTCTCTTGGTGTTCTCTTTAAGGAGGGGCTGGCCCTCATCTCTTCAGCATGTGTGACCACTCATGCTGTGCTCCTGAAGAGCTCAGGTGCTGAAGGTGGACAACGGATTAGATGCTTCTAAAGTTTCATGGCTGCGTCTCTATGATATGATGCTGATCACAGAGTGCAAGCGATCTGCCCTCAGTCAGACAGGAGTCAGACAATTCTCAGAGGCTGTGTGAAGATTTATGGCGCGTCCTCACTGTATGTCGTCATCATCCTCCTGCAATCAAGTGATTATTAGGGCCTCTACTGTGTCTCCATGACAGGAGAGGGTATTCTCACGGAGGGTGTTCGCGTTGCCATAAGCCAGATTGGAGTCAAATGTTCACAGCTGCAATCTGAGGATCCATGGGGTCACCTCGCTGCATGTCATTATCATCCTTCACAAATCTAGAAGCTATGAAGACCTCCCAAGCGTGCCTGCCTCATCTAGCCAGTGCGAAGGCCTCATCCTCGTCATTGTCACCTCCAAGGACCTCCTCACCCTCATTCCCATCGGCATCCTCCTCATCGGAGGAGATGCGCTGCTCCTCCATCTCCTCCTCAGCCAGCTCATCTCCATGTTGGAGTGCCAGGGTGTAAAGGGCACAACAGATGACAATGATGTGTGACACCCTCTGTGGACTGTATTGCACCAGAACGTCATCTTCAGCATCCTGATGGTCTGCTCCACCAAGTTGCGAGCTGCAGCATGAGCCTCATTATACTGTCACTCTGCTGCAGTCTGAGGCCCCCACACGGGTGTCATCAGCCACGTCCTTGTAGCCCTTTTCCGGGTAGCCCTTGTCCCTGAGGAACCATCTCTACAGCTTCCGTGGACCCTGGAAGACTCCAGGGATCTGTGACCGAATGGGGATGTCGGCGTCATGTACACTCCCCAGAAACCGCATGCAAACTTGCAGGATCAGTTTCTGGTGGTTGCACACCAGCTGCACATTCAGCAAATGGAATCCCTTGTGGTTATTGTAGTCCACCATGTGTTGCAATGGAGACTTGCGCACCTTATGTGTGCAGTCAATCGCACCCTGCACCTGTAGGAAACCCAAGATCTGGGCAAATCCAATCGCTCTTGCTTCTGGCTTTCCTGGTCCCAGGTGAAATGCACAAAGTTGTGTGCCCTCGCAAAGATGGCATCCGTGCCCTCATGGATGCATTTGTGGGTGGAGGCTTGTGAGATTCCACAGAGGTCACCTGTGGAGCACTGAAATGAGCTACTGGTGTAGAAATTGAGCAATGCTGTAATTTTCATGCCCACTGGCAGGGATGCCCTCCATGTCCCCCTGGCACCAAATCCTGCAGTAGCTGGCAGACGTGAGCGACTAGTCCCCTAGACATAAGCAATCTTCGGTGACACTGGTTCTCGGTCATCTGCAGGAATGAAAGGCGGCATCTACAGACTCTGGGTGTCGCTAGGCACTGGTCTGCGATGGCTCACTGTGGCTCTTGGGTGGCGTGTGGAGGAGCCCCAGCCGCCCCTTCTTCCTGAGGTTGCTGCTCCTGCCTCTGCGCAGCCAGGAGCTCAGTCAGTCTCTTCCTTGTTGTCTTCGCTCTCTGTAGGCAATCAGGCATACAGCTAGTTCACCGGGCTCCATGATCCTGATGTATTCCTCCTGCAGGATGAAAGAGAGAGACACGTGGTTAGCATGGGTGTACTAAGAACCTGTCCTGGTTAAATGTGACATCCCCTTAAAGCTTCCCAGAGAGTGCGGGCCACCACTTGGATGGCCAGACATTAGTGCGCTGCATGGCTGCCATGTTAGCTTGGCCCGTGTGGGAGACTGGTCTCCCGGGATGCTGACATTACAAGGGGCTATGAGCACCTCCAGCAATGACTGCTCCATGGCCAGCTTTAGCGGGATTGTACGTGTGCAGTCATCCAACTGCTCTGCAGTCCATTAAAATGCTCATGAATTTGCAGTCTGTACCGGGATGGAGTAGGGGGGTAGCGGTGTTGGGGAGATGGTGAAGCTCTGGAGCAGCTGGTGGCACTTTGCTGCCTCTGCGTTGCTTGAGTGGGCAGAGAAGCTAGAAGCCCGACCCCAATCATATCAATGTGGCTGTGCCTGAATTGTCTCAGCTGCAGGGGAACGGTCACTTTATACAGGTTTCCCTAATGTGTGGCCACTTCCCTCGGCCACCCTACCCCCCCAACCCTGAATGCTTGTGCGCTACTTTCAATGGCAGGGCTGCCCTTCCCCCTCCCCCCACAACCCCCATGCCACCCCCCCTCCCCCCCCTACCCCCATGCCACCAGCCACCTCAACGGCAGCGCTGCCCTTAACCCCCACTCCCCGCCACAATGTGCCTCAACGGCAGGGCTGTCCTTAACCACCCCACCCCCGCCACCAGTCACCTCAATGGCAGGGCTGCCCTTAACCCCAATCCCCCGACACCCCTGAAGCTTGGTGTCCAACAGGCAACCCTGACGAGTGCTGCACAACGTTACTGTGTACTCATGCAAGTTCCCCTCAAAGTGCAGGCCCCCAAGTGCATGCCTTTTATGTGCTGTTGTGAAACATGTTGGTATGCTTACCCGCTGAAGTGGATGGACGATCCAGCTGGTGGGGGGTGTGGTGCGCGTTGGAAGATTCCGGTGGAATGGCATGATAATTATGAGCTGATGTATTACAATGAGGTTTCCAATGTCCGACGGTAGGAAACATGGCCCGCCATTGGCGGGCTGAGCGGACAATCGCGAACTGGTTTCCCATGTCGTAAAACCAATTACGCCATATTGTCCGCTCATGCTACCAAACACACCCAACGCCAGCGGGCATGGAAAATTCCGCCCTGTGACTTTTGGCAGTTGCTTCTAGACAAAGAATTCAGATTGCTAACTACTTTTATCACCCAGTTTGGTCATTATCGTTTTAACAGGTTTCATTCCGAATTGATTCTAAACCTGAGATATTCCAAAGAATGATGCGCCAGGTCCTGGCAGAGATGGAAGGAGTAATTTGTGGGTTAGATGATATTCTTGTACCTGGTGGAGGAATTGCTGCCAACCTTTAGAAAACCAAGGTGATTGGAGAGTTCCCACTGCCTAGAACCATCACAGAATTACAAAGATTCCTTAGGATAGTCAATGAAGCAGGTAAGTTCCTACCAAATTTGGCAGAAATCGATGAGCCATTGTGACAGCTATTGAGAAATGGTCAACAGTGCGTCTGGACATGGAGCAGCAAAATGCTTTTGACAAGATCAAAAATCTCCTAATTTCACCAGAAATTCTAGTGGACTATGATCCAGAATTGCCAACAATTGTAGCAGTGGACACATCATCTACAGGCTTGGATGTTCAAAAAGATGGACAAAGAAGACCAGTTTATTATGCCTCAAGATCTCTCATGGACACAAAGAGGTGTGCAATTATTGAGAAAGAAATATTAGCAGCCACATGGGCCTCTGAGAAGTTCTCTGATTATGTCATGGGATTAAGATGTAAAACTGTAACCTACCACAAATCTTCAGTTAATCTTCTTAACCTAAAATAAATTGCAAAACTGCTGCCTAGAATTCAATGTTTTAGACCAATATGAGATACAATTCAGTTACTAAGTATGTTCAAGGGAAGTACCAGATAGCAGATGCACTATCAAGAAGACCAGTGGAAGGAGTCAAACAGGAAGATTTAAATTTTATTGAGGAAGTGGAAGCATATACTTCACTCATTACTAAACAACTACCAGCCACAGAAAAGAGATTACAAGAGATTAAGCAAGCACAATAGTAGGATGACATATGCGTCCAAATAAAAGAGTATTGCCGGAATGGTTGACCAGATGATATTCCTAACAATCCATTACTTCGCCAATGCTTCGAACAGAGAAAACATCTTACAATCATTGATGATTTTTTAGTTTTTAATGACAGACTAGTCATTCCTAAAACAATTCGATTCAACGTTCTCCAAAAAATATATCACAGTCACTTAGAAATGCTGAGCAAGAGCTCAGCAGTCAGTCTGGTGCCCAGGGATTGTAGAGTTAATCACAACACAAATCACCTTATGTGTGCAGTGAATATCCAACAGCAGAGCAAACCACTGGCACCCTCCACTTTACCTTCAAGGCCATGAAAGCACCTGGGAATTGATTTATTTGAGTTCAAAGTCAAAGTTTTCATCATTATCATTGACTACTACTCCAGATTATTTTAACTGAGTAGACTACACAGTATCATGGCAGAAGCAGTCATTACATCACTAAAAAAAACTTTATCACACATGGCATCCCAGATATTGTGGCGTCAGACAACAGTCCTCAGTTCGCTAATGAACTGTTCCATAACTTAGTATAGGAATATTGTTTCATACACGTGACTAGTTCATCTAGGTATCCTCAGTCAAACGGAGAAACAGAAAGAGAAATTCGAACAATCAAGAAATTGATGAAAAAGAACCAAGATATTAACTTAGCCCTTCTTAACTACAGAACCTCACCTTTAAAATACAGGTACTCACCATTAGAACTATTGATAGGAAGACGGCTATGAACACAACTTCCATCTCTACAACAAACACTACAACCTAACATTACCTCAGATGATCATGAGAGAGTTACGAAGTGTGAGAAGCAACAAAGAGACAGTCAAGCTAGGAATTTCAACTTCAGGCACAGAGCACGAGACTTGAAAGTGCTACAGCCCGGGGAGAGAGTGTGGATATGAGATCAATAGAAAGAAGATATTATAATAGAAAGAGCTTCATAACCAAGATCTTACAGAATTGAAACGGACCAGGGAAATATCAGAAGGAACCGAAGAGCCTTGGTATCACTGGGAGGGAAACCAATGGAACCTTATGTATAGTGTTTAGATCCGATGGAGACAAGGGACCAGAAACAAGTAGAAACTTTACAGTCAACCAGGTGGAAGACACTCATGTTGAACAATGAGTCAGTGCAGTTCATCCTCAGCCTTGAAATGAAATCAGGACCAGATCAGGAAGATTGGTTAAGGCACCACAGAGACTGGCCCTGTGAAATCTGAGACTTTGGAGGGAGATGTAGAAAGATGTATATTGTTGGGATAATGACTTGGAGGGGAGATGTAGAGTAAAATAGAGTAAATATCAGAAGCACCTAATACTGATGTAACATAACTGATGTAGCTATGATGCAAGGTTATGTGATTAAGTAATTGAGACCAGATAGGAAGCAGAAGTACAACCAGATGTAGAGTACTGAGATGTATATAGATCTGTAAATAAATAAGAATGTTTTTTTTTTACAAATAACAGTCTATGGTAGCATTCCTAGTGTAACAGGCAAACACTAAAGAAACCTCATCTAGACCCTGAATGCAAAACAAAACACCTAACATTCCACAAAGTCATTGTACCTCAGTAGGTTGACCCCCTTGCCTTGGTAAGCTCTGAAGACCATCAGAAGACTACCCTGATGACTAACTTACTCCACAAGTAAATTTTTATTAAATGAACCTCTACACATTCGCCAGTAAGTCCCTAAGCCAGAACACTGACATCCACTCTGCTTTCAGGCAGAAAATCTCCATCTCCTACCATGAACAAAGTTTGCAAACAACCAGTATCTCTATGAATACTGATCTCCTGTACCAGCTTTTTAGAAAAACTAGGGGTCTTTTTCCCATTAAACACAAAATCTTAGTAGCTGTTCTGGCCCTTGGCCACATTGGAACACAGGCTTATGGCCTTCATGGCCAGACACTGTCTTGACTGCAGCACTCCTATGGGACCCAAGGCATGTCAACAATTCTCCCTCAGGTGTCCTGCATTTCTACTTTGGAAACACACTGGGCATGCCATAGATGGTTTACCATCTAGGTTCCTTCTTTTAAAAGTTGGTAACTGATCTGTATTTCTTTCATTACTCACCTTTTCTCTCAAGCCTGATTCGGCTTCACCAACATCACTGCTATCTTTTCCTGGCCTGTAAGAACGACCAGATCCTATTTTTTTTTGAGTAAGAGCTTTGTGTGTTAATTAATTGTCACCTGATACGATGGCTGCCTGTCTGGCTTTGTTCCTCCACATGGGTTTTTACAGGAAGGGGAAGGGAGGGTTTGAATGCCTTGAAGAGAATCACATCTCTGAGGTTCTGATAGATGGGAGCTATCTTAAGCACTTGCATCCATCAGTCGAAAGCAAGCTGCTTAACCCTACTTCATCTGATGTCATTTTTGTTTTGGACAGTTTTCAAAATTTTTGGGATATGCCACCAATACCAGCTCATATGCACTCAGGATTGCATTCTTGGTCATCTCATAGTTTGACAAACTCTCTTTGGACAATAGGGAATAAACATCAAGGGCTTTTCCTGTTAATCTGCTTTGCAGTAGAAAGGTCCAAACCCCAGTTGGCCATTTCAGCTGCTTTGTAAGCTCTTTAAATGAGACAAAAAATATTTCCACATCCCCCTAATTGAACTTTGATGTCAGCTGTGAGCACTTTAAGAACTCTACACTCAGTCCTGAGGCAGGGGCAGTTAACTCACTAGTGGTGCCCTCATTGAATACAGTGAGCCTTTTCCCACTCAGTTAAAGCTATCTTACTTCTCTTGTTTTTCCCTCTGGAAAGCTCATTCTTTCTCCCTGTCCTGGAGTTCTTTCTCCTCCTACTGTTCCTGTCACTCTCTTTCCTTTTCTTGGAATTCTCTTTCCTTTTTTTTTCCCTTGGAATCCTAGCTTTAGTCTCTACTGTTCCAGCTGTATCTTTGCTAATACCAGCCTGTCCATTTCAGATTCAATGCCAGTCTTCTGTTCTTCAAGTTAAATTGCAAAATGGGTGGCCACAAGTTTTAGGATTTCGGGTTTCCCAGCTTTTGGATGGAAATTTATCCTTAAATGCCTAGCTACACGCCTTAAGTCTTTCATGGATAGAACTGTCCCAAGTTACTACACTCCATTCTAGGAAGATACTGAACTTGAATGTGGACATTTTAAGTACTCTAGCACTGCAAACCACAAGAAAACCTGTATGGAAGGCTTTTAACATGCTTCTAGAGATCAATTTGGTTTTCTGCTTCCAATCTCTCGTTTCTCTGTGGGTATGATCCCGGATGAGGTCTCCAAATTTCTGTTATGATCAAATGAGGAGGGATTGAATGGCCCCCTCTTTTCCCTTTCTTCATATGACCACAGCAGATTTTTTTTTACTAGAAGGATGCACTTGCCAATTCCGTGAGTGTTTTAACTGTTTGTAAAAGACATGATAAGCTCGGTTTTCTTGAGTTTTTAAAAAGAGCATAGTTATTTTTGTACTTAACCCAGTTTAAATAAAACAATTTTTAAAAATGCTCTGACTTTCACACATGCACACACACCCAAACCAACACCACCTGGAAGTTCACACACAGACAAATTGATTACAGAGTGGAAGAATAGATTAAGAAATTCAAAGTCCAATAAAATTAAAGCAGTATATGGCACTTGAAGGATGGTGACTTGGCTGACTTCAAGCTGAACTGGGTGGTCCTGCTGCTTTCTCTCAGTGGTCCTGCTGCTTTCAGCATTGAGGTAAAGATGTAGACAGAAAATTTATCTGTTCTGCTGGAGACAGCAACTCTGGGCTGGGTTCTTTTTTAAACATCTGCCTGTGGCACCTGGATAGCCAAAATCAGCAGACAGGATTCAAAATGTGCAAGTTGGATAGAGAGAGAGAGAGAGAGAGAAAGAAAAAATGTAGCAGAGCCTTTCTCCTTCAGCATCTCAGTTACTTGTCTTGTTCTACAGAAAAAAACAGAGAGAACACACAGAGGATTGGCTTGTCACTTGACCCTCTCTATCCAACTGCGCAGTGACCCAAATACGGTCATGGTTAGTGTATTCCAGCTGTAGCTTGATTAGATCACAGCTTGTAATTCCTCTCTCAACCAGGGTCCTATTGTCCAAGTGATAATGTCTCATGGTTTGTCTCCACCCAGTTGAGTACCCAGGTGATTATCTGGATACTTTGCTAATTGGATAGGAGATCGCCCCCATTCATACTCCTCCAAGGCCATTACCCCTGGTGCTGCTTTGCAGACAGGTTCTCTCAATTTCAATTGTTTGGGAGTGTCAAGGGCACAGTGATACAAAAGTACATCCATTTTTGACTGTGATCACAAGTCACTGGAATGTGGCTTTAGTCTTTGAAAAAAAATGTTGGGTTCCAGTCAGTAAATTCAAAAATAACTTTTTGATACAAAGCGTGGTTTCACAACACCTGGAACTGTCATGTTTTATGAGCATAATTTGGATCTTTCATTGAAGGAATGGCAACAGAGAAGTGTAACCATATTATGAAGAGAACTGCCCCCTTCCCCCTTTGCGCAGCAAACAGGGCAGTTGGTGGAAGTTCAAGTTAATGCTGTCTCACTGCACATTCATAAATCATAGGAACAGGTAGGGAAATGGTCTCCTTGAAGAAGAGTGACAAGTTAAGTCTCATCACAGCTACCAATTGGAGTGCAGTCTGTGGCCACAATGTACACCTCATGAACCTAATGTGGAGCTTTAGAAAGAAGTATCAACACAACAACCTTTCTTTCACACCTATTCTTCTGAAATGCTGCAGGTCGAATTTTGTGGCTTGCATTTAAAAGCTGCTAATGTCGCAAGTAACTTTTGCCTGTTGCTTGAGCAAATCGAACTGGCAGCTGAAACTACTTGCAAGCTGTTTTTGCCTTGGGCACACAAGGTGAGATGTAGAATGAGCACTGCGGTTACAGCGAGATTAAAATCAATGGTTTGAAAATAGGAAGTTCCATGAAGCGCGAGCACCAACTTCCACATCCAATTCTACAATTTGCCCTTTGATTGAGCAAGACCCTGCCAGAGGTTGAATCTTATAACTTCAGAGCTACTTTTTGTTACTTTACTTTGCGCAACCTGTTTCAACAACATTATTTTTGTGGGGTATGGATTTCTCTATTAATTCCACAGAATAGCAACATAAAGGTATTTTTTTAATATATTCACAGTATCGCTACATCTAGCAATTACAGCAATTCCTCCCCACATTCTACAGATCAAAAATGTTAACTGGTTTACTTTGAAATTGGTTGGTGAAAAGATTAAAAACCTAAGACATTGCTGTTACGTGCTGAGAGACCCACAATCATAAGATATAATAATACATGTTAACCGTTTCCTAGTCTTCAATCCATTTTTTTTTAAGTAAAGGGGATACTGTTAAATTCTGCCTGTTCCCCCACCCCCACCCCCCACTGCCTTCCCCCCACTGGATAGCAGTCAGATGTCAGGGTAGTATTTAACAACTACAAATGAAGCAGTAAATTCTTGCTTTAATAATATGGAATCTGTACTTTTGCAGTGACCATGAATTCCCAGCACAACCTGTTGCTTCTAAAGACTGAAAACACTGATTTCCACATTGACCTCCGAGATGAACTTTGCAGCAATCATTCTTGACAAGCTCTAATTTAAGAGAAAATCTCTATAATAACACTAAAGAATTTGCTAATCTGACATTTGCTTCAGCGGTTTAATTGAGGTCAGTCTTTGATCATACACAGAAACAATGAACAGTAAATTAAACCAATCAACAGTAATTAATTACAAGAACAATGGTGGGTCCAAGAGCCATACAGTTGGAGATGAAAGCTTGAAAAGATAGTTGGAGAAGATATTTAGGTCCACATTGGCCTTGTTTAAGATTCCAAATTCATACGAGTTAGCCAGGCAATATAATCACACTTCCCCAGCCCAGAATAAATGTAGCAATGTTACCCCCTCCTCACCCTGCTGGACCTTAGGCAGCCAAACCAGACTGAACACTGTTTTATTTGGAAAAATGGTGAATGGCTGAGGCCCACAGTGCAAGAAAGACTTGTCTTTGTATAGCAACATTCACCACCACAGGAAATCCCAAAGGATTTTACAGCCAATGATGTATCTTTGAAATGTAGACTCTGTTGTAATGTAGGAAATGCAGCAGCCAATTTGTGCACAGCAAGCTCCCAGAAATAGCAATGTGATAATCTGGTTTTATATTGATTGAGGGATAAATATTGGTCAGAACAGCAGGAACGACTTCCCCGTTCTTTTTTTATTATAATGGCATAAGATCTTTTATATCTACCTGAGGGGCAGAAAGAGCACAGTTTAACACCAATCTGAAGAAAAGTAATACCTCTGACTATGAAAGCACTACTTCAGTGTTACACCGTAACATCAACCTTGAGGTTTGCACTCATGTCCTGGAATGGCACTTTGACCCACAATCTTCCTAGGAGTAAGAGAACTACCAACAGAACCATAGCTATAACTTGCAGGACAACTTGCAGAAAAATTTGGCGTGTTGAGGTAAATTGAAAGCTGTGGCCAAGGTGGTTGTAGGTATTATAGGGTAACATTTTTACTTCTGTGGTAATGGTTGGAAAATTGAGTCTGTGCAATTTTTGCATATGTAAGACCAGCAAAAGAGGTTTCATGCTGGTAGCACAGAAGTGAAAACTTTACCTTTAGGTGTGGAAAAGGAGAGAGAAAGTTAAAGAAGGGTCTTAATAATTGCCTCTGGATGCTAGAGCATCGTTGTAAGGATCTAGCATTATCAATGTGGAAACTGGGATGCGGGGCAGAGGTGTACTGGTACTATCTTAAGCTGTATAATATGTTACCATAACTGCTTTCCCCACAGGTATTAATATCAGACTTCTTCCTCTGGTGATGGGTGCCATCACTCATTGTAAAACAAACACAGCTTAAACCCATGTCATACTTTGAAACATCTGATCAACTTATGTACAGGAGAAGCCAAATTAATAACTTGAAACCATTTACACTTGCTCCACTCATCCAACGTGTGTAAATGAATTTGAAAAGGTCTAAGATCTATATAACTGTAAAATGCTGCAGTACTGGGTCTAGAAAATGGATTGAATCAATGAAAGTCATTTCCAAGACATCTAAGATCACCAACAGTAGCTAAAAGCAAGAAGTATCAATGCACAATGTCACAGATTGGCGGAATGAGGGTCTGAGTCCTCCAGCTCAATGAGTTCCCAAACTCTGAGGAGACTGGAGGATAAATCTCAGACAGGCTGAGGCAATTTTCAACAAGCTACCGGCCACCTATTCTCATCTGAAAACCAGCAGGCAAGTGAAAATCAGACAGGCATTTGGGCCACCCATTGACACCCAGGGCAAGTTTCAGGCAAATCTATAAATGGGTGAGCAGCATGCCCACTTGTTTCGCGAGTAGGTGTTTAAACATACAAATAGAGATCCTGCACTAATTGTAGTCATGACAATGAGTGTTTCGGTATGGATTTACCTCAGCTTCTGACACCATGTTTTGAAGACTTTTGTTGTTGTGACTGAGTGTTAGTGAGGTTTGACCAACACCATGCTGTCTAGCTAGGCTTACCTAATGTTGATGAGGCTTTGTTTCCCTTTGGACAGACTTGAGATAGTCAGTGTGGTTTAACGTCAAACCTTTTATTATAAGCTATTTTTGAAGACCTCATAGTAAGCACATGGTATGCAGGACACAGTCTGTGCTGCGCCTAGCTTTCTTTGAGCCCCTCAGCTATCTAACCACTGATGTCACAGTTATATCACTCACATCATCATAATCTCATTAACATATTCATTAACCTATTACCCTACAGTGAGCAGCTTAGAGGTTTTCTCAATCAAATCCTTGAGCATTGGACAAAATAAGTTATTTTATTTGATGTGGCTAGCTTTGGAAAATCCCTCATCCTACTAATCCACATTGATTCAATGAGATGTGTCAGCCATGGCTCAGTCTTGCCTCTGAATCTGAGGATGGGATCTTCCACTCTGAAGTCTAAGTTTGGTAGCAGGCACGGAAGTGCAAGTGATTCCCGTTGGTGGGGGTGCAGGATGGCTGAACATGCACGATCTTGTGCTGTTCAGCTCATTGCTTATGGATCCATGCACAGAAATGCGAATCTTGTCGTGGGGACAGGCAGGAAATCGCCATCCCCTCTGTTACCTCACAGGCTCAAAAGTCTGCGCGCCATATTTAAAGAGCCGCTTCCCTCCTCTCCCCCTTAACCTGCTTCCCAGGCCCAGCCTCTGCTCCACCCTTCCAGCCTACCCGCTACTTCCAGACATTACACAGCATTTGCTACCAGCACCCAAAATGAGTGAAGTTACCCAAGAAGGTGAAAGCAGAATCTACTCACCTCAAAGTTACGGAAGAAGTGAACTGCATGCCACTTTTATACAGTCGTAAAAGTGAAAGTTCTAATTTCCCGCTGATGGGGAACTTAGTTTGGCAAGGGGTCTTAATTCCAGCGAGGTGACCTTTTAATGTGCATGCATGGCATGCTAATGCATGCAAAGGGGCTTCCTGACATTGCTCATCGAGAAGCTTGACCCGCCTTTAAACCCCCAAGAACATAACTCCAACAGTTCATTCTGACATCAGGAATCTGATTTTTGGCATCACGCCAAGTTAAGTTCTCCCACCTTCCATGCTCCCTGCTGTTGGTGGGACTGGAAGATTCCATTCAGAAGTTTGTGGGTTCAAGTCCCACTCCAGGGCCTGATAGTCCAGTGCAGCGCTAAGGGAGTGCTGCGCGGTTGGTGTTGTTGTCATGAAGGTAAGATGTTAAATTGCCCCTTCAGTTGGATGTAAAAGATTTCATGGTACTATTTGGAAGAAGAGCAGGTGAGTTATCCCCGGTATCCTGGCCTATATTTACCCCCAATTCAATACCACAAGGACAGACTATCTGGTCATTATCACATTGCTGTACATGGGAGCTTGCCTGTGCACAAGTTGGCTGCCATGTCTCTTACATTACAATAGTGACTATACTTCAAAGCATTTAGCTGGACTTTAATGTGTTTTTGGGGCATCCGGTGGTGGTTAAGTGCACGATATAAATACAAGCCTTTCTTTTCTCCTTCATAATGTAGCAGTGTGCAAAGTACAGTGAAGTTTCCTTCATAATGTAGGTCAGTGTGCAAAAGAACAGTGTCTGCAAACCATCAGCTGCGCAATAATTCAATTGTTAACGCCTTCCAATGAAACTAAGGAGTCAAACATTTTATTTTTAATGGGTTATTGGGTTATTTAAAGAGGAAGGAAAGCTTAAGTGCCCCCCCCCCCCATTTTATAGAAGAGCAATGACGATGTTTAGAACACTTTTAGTTAAAACCGTTAATTTTTTTATTGATATTGAAAGATTGAGAAGAGGCTTTCTTCTTGTTTGGCTGTCCTAATAATGTCTATTAAATATGTACGGCATTTTGAGAAGTTTTGATCCAATTGGCAATTTCTCCTATTCAAAATGAAGAACAGCAAGTACAGCCTCTAGATTTTCCTTCCTGTTTAAGCGAAAGAAAGCTCATTGCACTTGAAACCTCATAAAAAGGCTTTTAATTAGCTGAGACTTTAGATGTTAAACCCATTCTGTCCTCAGATGGCTTGTTCTGATGAAGTGCTGTCAGAGCCAAATATACCGAGCATCTGCTATAGCCAGTTAAAAATAAGGAGGCTATAAACAGGCCCTGATGACAAAAGTTCTGTCCCCACAATGTATCATGTAACGTTAATTGAACTGGAGGAGAGTGTGGATACAGACAAGTTATAACAGGCCTGGATGCAAGTAATCCAGTACCACCACACACCCATAACCTTTGGTAGGCGACCTCAGTACAAGATCTTTATTAATGCTTTGCCTTTAGGGTTTATTTTAATTCCCAGGTTGGAATGCAGCCTAGCAAACACCAGGCTATGTCCAGAAGCGGTATGAGGGAAGTGGGCCTGTTTTAACAGAGGGGCTTAGCAGTGTGCCATTTGCTGATGTTCCAATCAAAACAGCTGCAACATCACCAGGAAGTGACAGCCAGCCATCAAAATTGGACACTTGGAGGCACCACAGCTGGGGATCTGAGGGAATGGTCCCCGGCATCCAGTAAATTGTACAGGAAAAGCTGCAGAGGTGATTGTCTTTGGGAGAGGAATGTTATAACTAGATAAACCCTCATATCGGTGCAGTAACAGGAACATAAGAACAGGGAATAGGCCGTTTAGCTCCTCAGCCTGCTCCCTCTTTCACATCTGCCAGTTCTGATGAAAGGTCATCGACCTAAAACCTTAGCTCTGTTTCCCTCTCTGTGTGTTTCCAACGTTTTCTGCTTTTGTAACAAAAAATGGAGTGGGTGAAGGGAAAACTATTGCAGTACCCGTGTATAAATGTAGGGAAATGCATAGCAATTAGTGGTCTTATAAAAGTAACATCAAAGTCTCAGACCAATTGGTTCACAACAGTCCAAGTGTTTCTGTTTCTGAATAATTCAGACAGGAATATATAATATCTCTCAGGATTCTTTGCAGTTATGATTTTGAGATATCTATTCAGTGGGAGAACAAAGGAATGGAGATTTTTGGATCACAAGACTTAAAGTTTTACTTTTAGTGACCCGTGCTTCCCGCTATCTGTCAAATATTTTGCATGTAGCTTGACAGTCAGTGAGGAGTTAGTTCATGTTTCATTTCCGCATAGTTTAGTAATCTTAGCAATGGCAAGCAACAAAGGCATTATTCTTATCACATTGACTTCCACATGCTTGAACTAAGCTGATTTGAATACGAGCTTGCCCTAGCATTAGTCAGTTGTGTAGGTTTGCTCTCAAACTTATGCTCTGGCTTGGACATAGACAAGGCATTCACCTTGGAGAGATTGGGGATCTGTGGTTACTCATCTTCTGCAGTTTGCTGTTCTGCAAATTAGCTGAAGTGCTGAGCCTCAGGGCCCATATGAGTGGCAGTGGTAGCTCTTGCTCAAGCTGTTAGCATGTGTGGTCCCTCACCAGCCCCTCACCAATGTCAACCATGGGACCAGAAAGTTAACTCAAGGATGCCAACGTAAAACTTCCACCAGCTGCGCTGAAGCCACTGGGTGCCATTTCTCAGGAGTATCTGAGTGATGAAACCTTCTGTTAAGAAAAGCTCCATTAGTTAACTCCTTGGGCGACAAAATAATTCACTAGACTTCTGTATTTGAAGTTAAAATTAACACCTTTATTACATTTGCAACTTCAGTGAGGTTGTGGAGAGATGTCATCAGTCATGTGTGTAAGGGTTATTCCTCATCCCTCAGGAGTTAAACCCTGATATTTCGGATGTGTGGAATAGTGGAGGGATGGATGAGTGTCACAGAATGAAGGTGTTGTGATCACACACCAGTTGAAGACTGATGCAGTGTAAAACCTTTCACGTTCCCTTAAACTGTCAGCTCACCTTCTGGTGCCCGGAAAGCTATATCAGTGCAGTCTGGACATCAGGGAAGCTTCAAATGCTGCTAATCACGGAGTTCTCTCATTCTGCCTTTTGGTATCCATCACAGAGGTAATCTGCTCTGGTTAGGAAGGCTAGAGCAGCCTAGTATATTCCCTGTCTGGGTGACCTGCTCTGGTGATTTACTTGATGCAGCTGTGCACTGCAAACTGGGAGATGTGCGGGTGATATATCCTGCAGCAGCCTGGAGCTAAAACATTGGCTGGAATGCATAGGAAGGTGACTTCGGTAGTTCCCTGACATGTTCCCACCTCCATGCACTTTTCCCAGATTTGGACTCCCAGCGGCATTGGCTACCTTCCTGGCAGTGGCAGGTAGCCTATTAAGGTATTGAAAAGGGCAGTTAGCATCTACTTTTGCACTTCAGTGAAATTTTCCAAAGGACAAATGGGCTTCATGCTTTGTCAAGAGCCTGGAAAAACACATTGGGTCAGATTCACAGTGAGAGGTCAGAGTGCACATTCATGTATAAAGGAACAGAAAGGGCTAGGATTAGAGTTAGGGTGCACATCTGCAGCCAAATGCATTCATCTGGAGGCATTTCCCCTGTACACTAATGCCCCTGACAGTTCTGGCCATCAGTTTTTGCAAGCCTTTTGGACAATTAGGGGAATGCCTCTCATGCTCCTTCAGCCTGAATGATGCTCATTTTTCCTGGTGGGATTGCCAGTCGGCCCTCCCTTTGACCCCTTCAGTTGGCCCTTCTGCATTCCTGTGTCACTCGCCGCCCCGAATTCAATGGCAAACGCAGAGGCCTACTACTTAGCTGCCTCCTGTAAAATTAAACCAGCGGTTACACGAGTAAAACACATGGGGTTTGGGACCCGGAAATGATCCCGACACCCATGGGAACATTCAGTCCATTAAGAGCAGTGGCAACCCTGCTATGATAAATCATAGCCCCCTGGTCCAGCAGGTAGCAGATCCTGCTATAAGAGGCTGCAATAGGTCAGCATAAGTCCTGGGGGAGACGATGGCGTATTGGTATTGCCACTGGACTAGTAATCCAGAGTCTCAGGCAGAATCTGTGGGGACAGCGGAATTTAAATTCAATAAATAAACCTGGAATTGAAAAACTACCACCATTAATGGTGACCATGAAACCATCATCAATTGTCATAAAGAAAAACCCATCTGGTTCACTAATGTCCTTTAAGGGAAGGAAGTCTGCTGTCCTTACCTGGTCTGTCCTACATGTGACTCCAGGCCCATAGCAACGTGGTTGACTCTTAAATGGTCAAGCAAGCCACTCAGTTCTAGCACAAGTAGGGATGGGAAACAAATGTTAGCCTTGCCAGCGGTGCCCACAATCGATGAAAAAAATGAAGAGAGAAAACAGCTAGTGTGCACTGCTCCTCAAAAATATCCATGAAAGCAACTCTTAGCCTGCTGACCCTGAGGGTAAGGGGAGCAAAATCAGAAAGAAGCAAACTGGAAGCTCCAAACTGTCATGGAAATGCACTTCCCACCATGCCATGCAGATCTCAATGGCCTTTGTGTCTGCAGGTGAGCTCCCCTTTAAATGCAGCTCGCAGTCATGTCAGTCAGATTGCAAAGCCACTTCAGCTTGCTTCTACTCAGCACTTAGCTGTTGGGCAAATGTAGATGAGGAATACAAGGGGGCCGAGGATAGCACCAGAGGTCACGGTACAGGAGTGGGAAGAGTAGTCATTTATTCTCTGGCCCACCCACTCAAAATCACAACAGGATCCAAGTGACATCATCAGATCCCTATTTGAATTTACTCATTAGTACGTACCTCCTTCTAAGAGTGCATTTGCCATTGGAGTTGGCTCCAGAGTTAAAACGGCATTTGGCAGCTTTCTGGCAGGAAGGCATGCTGTCAATTTTTATAGCTATGACCGTTCATCCACCAAGACTCCGTTGGGCGCATTGTGTTAAAATGGGGGCCCGGATTCTTTTGATCTACTAATTACAGTTTATATTGAAAACAGCTGTTGGAGTTCTTCTGGCTCAGTTTGACAGCAAGTAACTGAGAGCAGAGGGTTACAGCTCTGATTGCCTTGTCTGGCTGAGTTAGCTGATCTCAGCTTGGGTGGCAGTAGGGTTACCACCATTGGCCCTCGCATCCCTGGGCTCGGAGAAGGAAAAGTCAGCCAAGGTTTCCAATACTGACAATGATCCAATGGCTTGTACTAAAAAACTGTGATTGCTGAGTGAGGACAGAATTGGAATCAGCTGTAAACATTTGAACAGCTTGCTGATGTTCACAGTCTAGACTCAAGCTTAAAGCTTGTCATGGGGCCCACAGCCCTACAGCAACAATCAGCAACTTCAGAAAGGAGGAGAAAATAAAGATGGGAAAGAGAAAAAAAACCTTTTCCTGTCACTGTATTTTGTAATTCGCATGGCATTATAAATCACAATGACATTCATGACCAATTGGAATTGCAATTTTTTGATGTAAAGAAGATGCTGTACACTTGATACTGACAGTCATGGTATGTAAACACTCAAATGGAGCGCATCTGTTTCCACTGCAGCCCTTATCGGTTTCCAGCAACCCCAAAAGAAATTCTATTTTTTGTTTGTTTCCTGTAAATCTCAGTGCTTTCTTTCACCGCTGTTTCTGTTTAAGGTTGAGCTAACTTACGTAACAACACCCAGTTCTCCAAACTCAGATAGTCAGGCGATGAAGAATAGAATACTGGAGCCTCGTCTTTTATTCACTTACAAGCTTTTAGTTAGAGACACATGGGTCATACCCAGCACCTCAAGAAAACAAAAAATAAAAAGTCCTCTTTCAGCCTGCTCCTATATATGAGCACAAGTGAGTCCCCAATTAATACCTAACCCTGAATACAATTAGCACACAATTGATAAACAATTAACAACAGTGGCACACACATCTGGATGGAGAATACATTTGCCATTATCACAGCTGCCAGAACTGTTAATTCAAGTTTCTATCGCACAGGAGGATATGTTTCAACAAGGAGGTAAATACAGGGACAAAATTTAAATACATTTGTTAAATGTTCAATATGGCACTGGCTTTTCTAGTTCTGTCACTGCACGCAAGGGTTTACCAGCGTCACTCAGCAGTCTTGGGTTTATTCTAGCCCGATCGGGTTTCAGGCAGGTAGAACTGAGTGATTTCACAACATCTTCACTGGCCTAAGTTTGAGATGCAGGACATTTTAACTCTGCATGCTGCTGGCCAGACAAGGACAGAAAGCAGCAGCTGGCCAGTGAGTGGGAGGGGAGTGGGGGTTTTGGGTGTCCAGAAGCTGTCGCTACTACCTGAGAAATGTTCAACAGCAGCCAGGTCAGGGGGAAGGGGTTTCAGGAGCGTCTCATGAAAGGCAAAGGGGCACTACCACCAACTACCTGCCATTCACTAATGGCAACAATATCCTTTAGTGTGTGTTTGTCTGATTATTTACCTTGTATAATTTTTGTATAGCTTTATATACTTAAAAAAAAAATGCTGCACATAAAATCACAGCAACTACATTTATATACTGGGTTCCACGATGGGCCAGGAGACATTCCAAGGCACTGACAGAGCTGTAAGGAAACGCAAACAATATTAGCGGGAGCAACCATATGCTAGGTCAAAGAAGTGGGCTTTCAGGGGGGTCTTAACAGAAGAGAGAGAGAGATGGAGAAGCAGATGATTCAAGGGAGGGATTTCTACAACATAGGCAGTTCAAGACATGGCTGCACATGGTGGATGGAAAGGAGGGGATGTTCAAAAGGACAGGGTCAGAGGAGCAATGTTTTCAAGGGCAGGATTGCAAGGCTGGAGGAGGGTGCAGAGATAGGGAGGAGTAAGTCCAGGAAGGGCTTTTAAACTCAAGGATCGGATTTTCAATTTGGAGATGATTGGAAGATGGAGAGTCAAGGTAGGTCAGTGGTCAGTGGTGTCGGTAAGTCAGTGGTGTCGGTAGGTCAGTGGTGTCTTGCCATTTCTGCCATTCACACCTTCTCGAGAAACATCTTTTGTTTCTTTGCTTGTCCCATTACCACTCCCTTTGGCCCAGCAGTATGAAGTCTTTTGTCATTTAATCTCCACTGCTCTCCACCTTTTCCTTCTTCTTCCATCTCGCCTCATTTCACTTGCTCAAAACCTATTATATTTCTAACTTTCCTCAGTTCAAATGAAAGGTCACAGGCTTAAAAAGTTAACTCTGTTTCAGTCTCCAGAGATGCTGCTAGGCCTGCTGAGTATTTCCAGCATTTTCTGTTTTTTGGTCAGCAAGGGTGGTGAGTGAACGGGATTCGGTACGGGATAGAATACAAGCAGCAAAGTTTAGGAAGAGCTCAAGTTTATGCTATGTGGAAGTTGGGATGATGTAGAGAAGAACATTGGAACGGCCAACTTTGAGGAAGACAAAGATAAAGGGGATGTTTGCAGCAGATGAGCTGTGGCAGTATTGCAGGTGGGCAACATTTCAGAGGCAGAAGGCAGTAATCTTTGAGTCAGACACTCAGATCAGCATTGAATAGGACAAGTTATAGATTTTTACCTGAGTGTGGGTACAATGCACACCCTTGGAGTACCAGATCTAATGGAGAACAAGGATGCTCACAACTTAATTTTAATTATTATAAAAGCAGGAACCCAAATAATGTTCAAGAGAACTATATAAAAAAAAAAGACCTCTCTTGAAAGCTAAGCATTTTCTTTTCCTTTTGTATTTTTTTGTCCTTAGCTCCAGAAACTGCTAGCTGGGAGACAGAGTGTTTAAGGATAGCCAAATCCCTCCAATAAATTATCCTTCATGTGTGAACGTAGTCTAATCAATAGTGGGTTGGGCAAAAACAAGCAAGCATGATCCTGCTTCTCATGCAAGGCCCAAGCAAAATATAAATATAGGCATGATCAACATTATTTTTAAAACCCAGCCCAAATTTTAAAGGTTTACGATGCAGCACATCCTTCAGTTAAAAAGACTTCAGGCTATATTTATGTCATGCAGTTCAACAAATTCAATCATTCTTAGCGTCCTGCTTCAGGATGTACAGACTGGCTGCAGCAAGTCCCACTTTCAGTATATGTGGGGACATTTGGATAAGGATGAACATAGAACTGTATCTTTAAAAAAAAAATCATGTAGTTCATTGTAAATTTGCATCTAGTTCAATGAGAAAATCTCCCTTCCATAAAATAACTCCATGAAGCCAGCTAAATCCAAGGATATTAGTGATGTGTGTGGCACACCACAGCCCTGCTGAATCTAATTGTAACTATTTGCGCTCAATGCACTATTAACTGAAAGTCATTTATATTTATAAAGGCAAAAGCAGAGCTCAATCTTTGAAAGGAATGGGAATACATTTTTGAGATAATAAAGGGCAAAGGCCTGAATATTTACAGAATCACACAATTGTCACAGGGCAGAAGGAGGCAATTGGCCCATCGTGTCTGCACCAGCTCTCCGAAAGAGCAACTCACCTAGTATAATTCTCCTGCCTTCTCCCAATAACCCTGAACATATTCCTTTTCAGATAACAGCCTAATTCCCTTCTGAGTGCTTCAGTTGAACTTGCCTCCACCACACTCACAGAGAGTGCATTCCGAACCTGAATCCACTTGCTGCATGAAAATACCTTTTTCTCATATCACCTTTGCTTCTTTTACTAACTACTGATGACTCACTATCGCCCGGTTTGCACTATGGCACTGTCACCCGGTTTGCACTATGGCATTATCGCCCGGTTTGCACTATGGCACTATCGCCCGGTTTGCACTATGGCACTATCGCTTGGTTTGCACTATGGCACTATCGCCCGGTTTGCACTATGGCACTATTGCTCGGTTTGCACTGTGGCACTATCGCCCAGTTTACACTATGGCACTATCGCTCGGTTTGCACTATGGCACTATCGCTCGGTTTGCACTATGGCACTATCACCCGGTTTGCACTATGGCACTATCGCTCGGTTTGCACTATGGCACTATCGCTCGGTTTGCACTATGGCACTATTGCCCGGTTTGCACTATGGCACTATCGCCCGGTTTGCACTATGGCACAAGGTTAAAATCTTGCCCGGGATGCCACAGCAGTCTCAGCAGTACCTGAACAATGAGTCTCTGACAAGCCATAGCATTATAAAGTTTGGTAGGAAGAACATGAAGAGACAATATAAAATAAAGGGTACAACTCTAAAGGGGGTGCAGGAGCAGAGGGACCTGGGTGTAAGTGCATACTGTAGGCTCTAGTACCTGCTCTCTCATACCTGACTTATGCACATATACCCCCAGGACCCCCTGCTCCTGCACCCCTTTTAGAGTTGTACCCTTTATTTTGTATTGTCTCTCCATGTTCTTCCTAACAAACAGTATAATGCTCTAACTTAAGAGGGACTCATTGTTCAGATACTGCTGAGGCTTTGGTGCATCCCAGGCAACATTTTAACCTTGTGCCGTACTGCAACCCAGGTGATGTTGAGTTACCAGCCTCCTTTACACCTCTCCCAGCTAAAATCCATGAGGGCATAAAATCAAGATCTATCTTGCTATGGCTTATTAACTGGACATTTAGGCCACATGTCATTTTCTTACGTTGAATTCTGGACCAGCGTCATCCTGATCTGCCGGTTGCATAACCCAGATCTCTTCCATTCTCTGGTCATTTCTGTTGATCTCAATAATAGTGAAACATAGATTGAGAGCAAGTTGGATCTGTATAAATTGGGACTAAGGCCTAGAGAAGACATTTGAAAACAGGAAGGGAGTGAGTAAGGCTGAAGGCTTCAATGAAAGGACAGGGCCTGAGAACTGAAAGAGAATCCAACAGAGGTGGAGAATAGAGGATGGAGAAGAAGGAACAGCCAAATATCAAAGGAATGAATAAATGGACATAGGGCTCAAAGAAGTCACTAAGTTAAGGTGAGTAAAGCCTTGGAAGTATTTAAAGATGAGGACACAGATTTTAAATTGACCTGGAGCACAGGAGCCAATGATTTTCAGTTGGAAAGGAAATTTGAGACTTGGTGATAAATGTACACAGAAAAAAGGATTTGGGATAAGTTTTTTGAGAAGGTGGGGGAGGGGTGATAATGGCCATTTTGAAGGAGGAAGGTTTCTGTCAGATGATAGGCATATCCCCAATGATATCAGCAAGTAGAGGATGGAGGAGAGGTTGTTTGGTAGTATGATAGTTTTAGAGCAATGGGAAGGCTTTGCTTGGGAAATTAGCAACAGTGAATCCTTGTGTATTTAAGCCGCTGCATTATGGAGTTTGGGTCAGATTGAATTTCATGGAAATTTGTTCAGTTCCCCTAATCGCCCAGGCCCAGCTGCACCAAGGATGGGAGATTGCTCCCCGATGTCTACCAAGTTACCCTGAGTCAACCACTAGGAATGACACAAGAACAGTCCAGAGTTGACTGTCTAATTCCCCAACTACCACCCCACCCGCCAGCCCATCCACACCACCTCTCCTAGGGGTAGCGATGCCTGGACTCAATTCAGCTTCTCCCTGCAATAACAAATACAGGCAAGATAAGAAACTCAGCTCATGCTCTAAACTTGCCATGCCCCAGCATTTTGGTATTCGAACACGTCAAACCTATACATTGTTACTTTTAAACGAGAACTGAGAAAGAAAACTTTGTTTAACAATTCCAAGATGGAATCTGCAACAATTTTCACTTAATGAAATTCCTTTGCAGAGTTTCAAAAGCCAAATAAGCTGAAGACACATTTTGAAATGAAGCAGAAACACAGGCCAGAATTTTTCGCTGAGCGGGCGGGCGGGCGGACGCCAGGCCTGCTTGAGTGTAAAATAGTGCATGATGACATTGGGTGAGTGTCCCGACGCCATCGTGCACTCGCGCGATATTTTGGTCAGCAGGCATGCGCTAAACTCGGGAGCGTGCCCGCTGACAATTAAAAGGGCTACTAAGCCCATTAACGGCACAATTAACTGGGATTTTTCGCTGCCCGTTCAACGTTACGGTTGGCGGGCAGGCGAATCGATCAGGCGGCCTTTGCATTTTTCAGGAAACCTCATCTAAGGGCGGGATGAGGTTTCCGTTAGTAAATTTTAAAAAATAAAAATCTATGCACAGAATTTTTATAATGTCAATGCCCAGCTGACTGCTTGTATTGCATGGACATTTTTTTTCCGGATTTAAAAATCTCTATTTGATGCTTTTGAAGTCTTCAGCTCCTTGAGGCAGCTCGCTGCCTTCAGGGAGCTTTCTGTGAGCACTCCCCCTGTGCCCGCGCTGACTTCAGTGCTTGCCCTCCTCCCACCCCTCCAATCCAGGCAGCGCTGATCATATCAGCGTGTGCCTCATGCTGACTGGCCATTAGTTGGCCAGCCAGTATGAAATCATGGTCGTGGGCCTATCACTGGTGGCGGGACAGTTCCCTGGCCGCTCCCAGGCTTGCCAATTGCGCCCGCATGCCAACCTAAAAACCCTGCCCACAGTTATTGTTGTAACAGCACTGGGAGACAATATGGCCACCACTGTATCAGAAATAGCCCCTCTCATCACAGCTGTCAATTTTGTCATGCAAGCTGCTCTTGCACAAGAAAAAAGCCTCATTTAAAGTACGATGATCTTTCTATTTTCAGCTTTTGGGTCAGCAGCTATCCACTGACCTGCACTGTACTCATCTCCCACCGAGTGGAAATGCTGGCGTGTCTGTAACTGACATTGCATGAAAGTTTATAAGTGACTTGGCTCATTTATCCTGCTCAGAGTGAATGAGTGAAAATTGACTGCGCTGTGTAACATGGGCTTCATTTTAGAAAAAGTGATTCAACAAGATTCTAATGTATGCTTTTCTTAGCTTTATATTTATAAGAGTGACAGCTAACTAGCAAATACTAAATAGAGTCAGTGTGTTTTCATTACCATTGGATTTATGAAGATTATATGCAAACATAAGCCATACAAAAATGATGGCATTTTTGTATGTATGCAATGGCGATTTAAACCATTTTGTTATACCCCAAAGCAAAAACACTGTGGACGTGGATTGTTCCTCTGTAACTCAAACATACAAAAAAAGTTATGTTAGTTGATTATGACTGCAGCCATACTGAATACCCTGTTTAGGCCCCCTGGAGTTCTCATGCAAGATGATACAGCCAGCCCCACTTTAAGTGCTTGAGGCTTACATTCATGCAAAGAACAGTTTAAATGTGCAAAGAACGGTTTAAATGCACAAAGCTGCACCAATTAGATGCTACGTGAGTGTAACTTTCATTCTCTGCACAACACTTAAAAAAGATTCCGTTGCCACCATTCAGTTAAATTAGCAAAAAGCTTTTTGATATGTTGCATTTTGCAGCAGACACTTGGTATAAGATTTGGCATTTGCTCTGAGAAGCTTGCATGGACGTATATGAAAGATCAGCAGGAAATGAGTTGAGATATGCCAGCTCCCTCGGGCTATTAGCTATTGTTTATCACTGACTTGTTCGGGCACGGCTCAGGGAGCTGATGGCATCAAGAGCTAGTTCAAGATGTTCATCCGATATACTGAACGGGGAAATATGGCAAAGTGCCCACAATGACTAGCCAAATGGAAAAAGCTTTCTCACATAGACATTATTTGTTTCTTGGCTTCAGCAAGATTATCTCATTTTTAGGACATGTAGTTGCCTTTAGAGGAAAAACAATAATCCTATAATACACTTTTTACTTTTATCCCAAACCTAGGCACATAGATAATTTTACTCAAATGTGATTTATGAATCAAATGCTGAAAACCTTTGCAGAAATGTCACATTGGATATTCATTCCAGAGTGAAAAAAAGATGCGACATATTGCAAATTTGGTAATGTGCATAACTTGCTTCTGATTTAATTTATGCACAGCAATTCAAAACTGAAAATTAGTTGCCTAGTGTATTGTTTCTCATTTTTGTCTTGACTTAACCATCACAAATCATGGGCAAGAAGAGAACGAGGAATCCAAAAAGGATGCCTGTCACTTTAAGAGATTTTCACCCTATCTTTGCGTTCTTCCTCCCAATTTTCTATGTATGTTTATGGTTCCCCCATGTGGGCATCTTCAGTACTTTCAACTAGAAGAAACCAGCAAATGAGTTTTTTTGGAGTGGGTGGGGGAAGATATTTCAGCGGGAAAATAAAACAAATTATTCAAAATGATGGCGTGAAATATATATCCAGGATATGCCTTGACCTTGTGTTCCTCACTGGGAAAGTTCCGCCATAACTTATCTTGCTGAAGTTAATTATTTTCAAGATTAACATTTTTCATTCATGTCTTCCAGTGAGAACAACTGTAGATAATTTTACTCAAATGTGATTTATGAATCAAGCACTCAAAATTTTGACCAAAATGTCACATTTAAAATGCAGTCCAGGTTGAGGAGATGTTTTAACTAATACACAGTAATTCAAAACTAAAAGCCAGTTTGCAGTATTTCTGGAGCTGGCTTCATTATATTTTGCAATAAGTGAGGCAATTTTAACCTATCTTGCCCGTCCTCAATAGAGAGTAAAGTCGGGCAAAGTTTAAAACCAGTGTTAAACCTGAGCCCAGCTTCCAAAAGGTGGGTTAGGTTAAAATTGTCCTCAGTATCTCAGCGGCCTAGTCAATGGAGTACCAATGGAGGCCTCAGTTTGGAGGCCTCAGTTGGGAGATCAGCCACTGCACACTGAGCTTTTAAACTATTTTTAACCAACAGCTTTTCTCTTAAGTCAACTACAGGGGTTGGATACTGTCTAATAAAGCCATTGCAAAGTTTCAGCTAAAGTCTTTCTTGAGAAACAATGCTTAAAAGGGCAGTTAACAGCAGCATTGCAAACTTTGAAAATACAAGTTCTGGATGGCAAGACAACAATGAATTGCCGAAGTAATCCAACTTTCTTTTTATATTTTTAATGCTCAAGTGAGTACAATCATCTGAAAAAGAAAGTTTTACCTCTCCGGCGAGTCCACCTCTGCCAAATTAAAGTCAAATGCAGATGATACGGCTGAGTGAAAATACGATGGTCAATCTTAATCTAATGCTATCTATTTCAAATTAGCCTGCACAATGCTACATTTTCCTTTTTAAATAAAGGGATTAAATGCCTTCTTATCTTGAATGATTATGATTTCTGAACAAAACAGCAAGATTGAGGAATTTGTGGAACGCAAAATTCATTAACTGAATGCACAAAAAAATTAATTGCAAAGCACTTGCAATATTGATCATCAAATACTCATCAAGTCACTAACAAGCCAATTTTCCAGCTTAAACTGTAAAAATTTCAGTAATCCTGCTATGAAATCTGCAATACTTGTTCTGAAATGGCTGAAAAAAAGGTATGGTGGTCCATATCAGATGAATCCTGTCACTCCACGTGAGGAGCAAATTGTCTCTATATGAGAGGGAGACTCCAGAACACCTTAGCACTGTAGATGCTGCTGCTCTTCACATACCAGTTGACAAATACCAACTAAATCTTGCCTTTTGTGAATTACAGAGTATGCTACATCAACCTGTCCATATCGACTGTGTAAAATTGAGCAATAATGGGGATAATGATGTACCTGAACGGATATGACTTATACTTGCATTTTCAGAAAGTGGATCCCTGCAGTCATGATTTTCCATCCATCATGATTTCCTGCAATGCATTGGCTGTAAATGCAACTCATCACTGACAGCGTAGGATGGTGGAACCAGCCCAATACTGTACTGTTTTTTCTCCTCACAGAAACAGGGTCAAGGAGAGCACAGAACCATTTGGCAAGACTGCTAATCATACAAAACCCACATCTGACACCGGCACAGGAAGACGCTTTTTCCAAAAATATATCGAGACATGGCTAAGGAAGTGTGAGATTAAACAAATTGGTCACTGCAAGGGAGAAAGGGAAAACAGTGGTGAAAGGGGCAGGGGCAGAGTATGGAAAATGATACAGATTTGCAAGTCCACCATGAATGCCAGTTTTAAGTTGCATGGAGTCGTAGATAGCTATTTTTTTTAGGATTGTTGACTTTTTCCTCCATAGAGCTGATTTGGCAATGGGTTATGTTTAAGCATTGTGTTTTAAAACAGAGTGAATTCACATAGGTATAAAAAAATACCAATTTCAGCACCGAGACAGGGAGGGGTTGATGTATTAATGAGGTAACTATCCTTATTGTTGTCTACAACGACCAGGTGTATTCTGCAATTATCTCATCCTAATTGCCTAATAAAACCACCACTATTAGTGTAGATATTTCTAATATATTCATGAGGTGTCTGCATGCTGATAACAAACTCTCAGGAGAAGGGGAGACCTTTTTGGGTAACAAGCCTGCTGGCAAGTACCTGAATGGGAAAGGATTTGGAGGTCCTGACATTCCAGTTCCTCTGAATATAGTACAAAAGAAATACTTGGGCAGTCAGCCAGTTTATAAACAGCAGGCTATTCTGGAGCTCAGGCTGGAAATTAAAATATAGAAGGAGGGCAATAGAAGTTGCCTAGAAAAAAAAAGCAATACCAAAACAAATAAGTCAGCCTACGAAAGACCCATTGCAAGAAGTGAGATTGTGTATAAATTAATTTCAAAAGCTTAACAATGATCAAGCCTCATTGCACTGCTGTTTCTCAGTCTACATAGATTGAACGGTCAGAGAAGCTCATTTCAGGACACATGCAAAAGACACAGAATCCAGTTCAAATCAAAGGGGATCCTATTGTTACACTCCTTGGTTATGGTATTGTATGGATAGATATTGGGCGGAATGGACATTCCTGAAAGTAATCAGACTGCTTACAGGAGTGAGCAACAGCACTGTAGCTAAGTTATTATGTAAGGTTGACCCAACTTGCAACATTGCTCTTGGTTGACTTGTTTTCCAAAGGAGTGTATCAGAACTCACAACCCATGTTCATTTGCCTTTGACCACACCATGATGGAAGGTGATGTTGATTGTTGGACCAATAGTTGTTTGTACTGCAATCTTCCATTGAGCAATAGAAATGCTGGGCCTCCTACTGTGCTGATCTCAGTAATGAAGATCATGGGTGGGGTAGCATTTCTCACAGATGCTTCCACTGTTGCTATTGAAAGCTTTGAGGTCAAACTGTAAGAGGCTGTCATAGCCATCATCTATTTATTCAGAGAATATTTACATACAATCTTAAGAGAGGGACTCAGAGACTTCATAGATGCCCACTATTCTGTACTCATAAGGGAATCATAAGGAGGGACCATCCAACAATACCGTGAGTGGAGTAGCATAGAAGAATTGGGTTGGCGCTTAAGCCAGCATCAGCTCTGTGCTAACACAAGCCCTGCACAAGTGACAATAGGCAGGATACCACAGCTTGTCGGCGGTATATTGTAAAGCTCTCTCCTAACTGACCCAAATATAGTCTTCTTTTCCAGGTAGCATCCTCAATCATTTGAGGGTCGCCAAACCACAGCCTGTGCCGTGATGTTACTATGGGGCAGAGCGAGAAGGCAGGCCCCAAGGCTACCTCGGCCAGAAAGGGGATCAAACCCCATGCTTGTTGTCATTATTCTGAACCACATGCTAGCCGACTAGCCAAGTGTGCAAACCGGCCCCCTCCAAACATCTAAATGCTGCTTTAACTTGCCAAAACACTACTGAATGAGGTCCCTGGTTCTCCGATGTGCCTTACTGTTCTCAGGTGTTGTACAACAGTATCATGAGTCATGGCAGTAGTGCATACTCATACCTCAAAGAACCCAGGAACCCATCTTCAAAAAGCTGCGGCAGACTGGATTATGTCAGAAGGAAAGCACTGTTCACCCCCTGTAAATTGAGGGTTATACCCTCTGTACATTTGCAGAAAATTTACCTTATGATATTAGGTATGCCGTAGAATTAATAGCAATGACAATAGCGACATGCATACAGTCAGTAATACCCTGAGCTGAAGGCAAAGCTTGGGCTGCATGCTGCTGCTACTGACCAATATTGGTTTATGCAGCTGGGTGTGTGGCAAGACAGTCTTTCAATGTCCTCCCTAAAGGAGTGGTGCAAAGCTTTTCATTCTTCAGATGATCCCTGTGGGTATCCAGAATGATCAGGTGTTAAAAAATTGAAGGCGTTGACCTTTATTTCCCCTGTAGCACAGTGTGAATGGTAGACTGTTCTTGTGGATCTTTTTCAGTCACAAGGTACAAATCAGTCACACTGTTCCTGCTGAGCCTGAATTCATTCATCCTCCACCATGTCCAGGTATATGATACTGTTGTCGTAATGCCTGCCATGAACTTTACATCTTAGGGCACAGAAGTGCTCTGTACCGTTCATTTTAATGAATGCTCTGGTGGTGCTTCAAAATCTTGTTCTTGGCTAACTCTAGGGGCAGGATCTTTAGCCCCATATGGGGCAACAAAGGAGGCGGGTGGGTGTGGAGGCAAGATGGGAGTCAGCAGGGCTACCCTTCTGTCAGAAGCCAACTGGAATTTACTAATCGGCCTGTGGCCTTCCCCCTCCACCCCCCCTGCAAGTTGACATGGACTAGGCCAGCTGCATGGAGGTAGTTTCCATCTGGAAAACTGAGGGCCAGCTCTCCAGGGAGGTTTTGAGACCTTCCCTTTCTGCATGGCCATATCTGCAGCGGCAGACCACCACATGTGGCAGGGCTCCCCCTTCGCAATGGTGGCTAGGCTGCTGAGACCATTTTTTAATTTCAAAGTTTAAAAAGTTGGAGAGTTTGTGTCTCAAAATGGAGATGCCCTTCCTCTCTCTTACCTGGATCGCAGGCTTCATCTCCTTCTGAGTTGGAGGGCCTCCTGTTGGCCTTCCATCTTCAACAGCCCTCACGCAGTCCTTAAATGAACAGCAAGCAAGACCACTGGCCACTAATTGCCCAGTTTGAGGAATATGACTACCTGGGTGACTGGTTCCCACACAGTGCAGGGTTTTGACCTCCACTTGACCTTGCTGTTGAGGTCCCGACCTAATGGGCAAAATCTCGCCCCTGCTTTCTCTCAATTCTTTGAAATCTATTTTTAGATTGAAGCAATCCCAAGAGCAGCCACAAGCATTGTCAACCCTTTCTGCCAGAACTGCATGTCTACTTTTCTGCTGAAATGATTGAACAGGAGACAGTGGCTCATGTGGAATCACCATAATCTTGCTGGAGGAGGGGAGTTGTCTCCCTGGTAGTTGGTAGCAATGTAGGCAACAGTTTAAATTACAGGACACAGTACTTGTTGACTGGTTTATTCTGTTTATTTCCATAAGAGGCAGCTGAGTGACATTATTAGTTGTATCCAAATGACTAGATGGCTCACATGATAACCATTTGATGGTACCTGCCTTTCAGTCCAAGTTTATATGGCAATGGATAGGAAGATGGTATGATAATGTTTAAACTATATGGAATTCAGACACAGCCTACGGCAGGAATTTAAGATGCAGTCTTGAGCATAGTTCCCTAGCCTCTTGGCCAGATAACATAGGGATTGTTAAGTGACTAATACCATTTCTACAATTGTGAAATTACCCTGGTATGTAGCTAATTACACAATTCTAGTCTAGCACTTTGAATGTAAACTGAAGAACTTGCAGTGTTACTCTTGAAGCTGGGTGAAATTTTAAACTCTAGACTCACAATAGATTCAAACTACCGTGCTTTATCTCCAGTAAAGGGTAACCGTGACATAGGCCTCTTCAAAATGGTAGGTTTCGCAAGATCATAACTACATTCTTTATGTCTGCGTTTATAATTTTGTTTGAGAGGAAATCTCCCATGATGTAAAGTGGTGTTAAGCATTTTTTTGTCAGTACAGTAAGTTCTCGCTTAAAGTTGTAATTGCGTTCCTTAAAATTGCGACTTTAAGTGAAACAACTTTAAGCAAATCGCGGATTCCCTTGGGAAACAATGTTAAAGACAGCGTTAGGTTCCTACGAACAGTTCTTGCCTGGAAAAACCAATGTACAAATTGAAATACTGTACCATACATGTGCGGTACTGTGTATTCTAATAATTTCTTCTTAGGCACTCCCTCGGGATCAAGGAAGGCTTGCTTCCACTCCAGTTTGATCTGTCCAATGTGCGATCTGCAGACTCTGCCACATGCAGGGCGGGTGGTGCTTGGAGGGTTGGAGATGGGTTGTCTGGAGCTTTTTTCACTCTCTCCACCACCTTGAACTGCATGTCCCAGATGACATCTCTATGTGCTTGGTGCCTTCCTGAATAAAACTTCTCCCAACTTGGTTGGTCACCGTGAGTCAGTGGAGATGTGGACATCTTTGTGGACATCCCTGAAGCATTTCAGTGAAGGTGGCTTTGAGTGAGTAGCACCTCGATGCTGGGCATGTTGGCTTAATTGGGAGAAGTAAATGGCTGTCTCACCGGCTTTAAAATGGTCTCTCTGCCTCACTTGCTGCAGACAACAACAGCCATATTTGGGGCTCCAAAGTTAGTCAGAAGATTTCAGAATCAGACTCCTGGAGGTTAAGTACTATACCTTTCTTTTCACCCAAACAAGTCCTGGGACAAGGAAAGCAATTTTACCTGTGTACAGCTGCAAATACCTGTCTCCCACAGACTTCAAAATGGCTACCTCACCTGATGTAAAATTCCTCAACAGGCATATCTGGTACTCCAAAATTTAAATCAGCTTGCAGAGTCACGAAATGGGTCTTTTCTGGGTTGAAATGAGCAGTCCAGGCTTCAAGCTCTTCCTTGCAAAAAAAAAAGTCCTGTTCATTTGGATATTCTTGGAAAATTTGGTTCAAAGTTTTTGAAGAACATATTGTGTTACCTTTGAGTGCGATCGAACGCCTCTCCTCGCATTTGATTCAGAATGACAAACTCGGTCACAGGACCCAATGTCAAGCCGACGTGAAATGGCGATGCAAGATGACGTGGCATGAAATGGCGACGTGAAACAACGCAACCAAGGTGATGCAAAATGACGCAGAATGATGATGCGCAGCGACGAAACGGAATGACTTAAACAACTTAAAATCGAAACTGAAGACTTAACTCGGGAATACGGGCCCTGAAACTACATGACTTTAAATCAAAATGGTTTAAAACGGGGCAACTTAAAGGAAGGGCTTACTGAGTATATCTTACCGTGAATCATTCTCAAACAAAAAACAGAGTTGAATGTGCCTGCATGGGTGGGATTCTGGACACTGTGGTAAAGTGGCCATGTTAAAAGATGGCAGTGTAAATGCTGAGCAGAAGAGGAGGAAGGTAAAATTAAACTCCAAGTAAATTACTTGGAAATGTCTCTAGGATGTGTACATTTATTACTGCAGTGTTTCATTCTCACCTACAAGGGATGTAAGGATGCCATTCCTTATGTGAGAAACTTCATGTTGTATAACACCCTCACTTCTAAGATGACTTCAGTAAAGTTTTGCAACAACAGATTTGATGTTGCAAAAAGCTGTGGACTGAATCAAGGAATTCTGAAGTTTAACAGTTGTTCCACGTCAGAAATTTCGGCACTAGCCTCGGTTAAATATCACAGTGGCAGATAATGCTACAGTTTAAAAGGGTGAACTTGCTCAAAGCTTTGCCTGCTCCATTGCCATAACTTCAGCGGGATTGGTAGAATCCCTGTTTATGTGTATAAATGGGGCTTCCGCCAAGGTTAAGGCAACAAAGGAGGAAAAGCCCAAGAAAATTCAGCCACATAGTTTTGGTATTAACATCAAATAGCTATATTATCAAATACAAATGTTACTTAGTACTAAAATTGTACCAAATCGTAAGCCTTCCCCTTTTCTGAGTGATATATAGCAGAGGGTTCTTACTGCTCAGGAAATAACGGAGACAGGCAAATTCATATTGTTTCAAATTTGTGCAAGTAAGGAAACAAAGAAGAAAATAATACGTACTTACAGAACATTGACCTCAATAGGATAAGGCTTCCGAATGGTTTTAAGTGCCATTTTGAAGCAATTTTTGTTGTTGTCTCATGATCAGGGAGGAAATAACTATTTAAATTTCCTGTACTGTGTGTGGCCATTTCTCCAGTGCTCTGTTCAATTCTCATATGCCAGTTTATAAATGTCAAAAATACATTTAAATTAGTCTGGTGATGTCCTATTCAGCATTGTTAATCTTCACCATGCACCATTGAATCAGGTAGTTTTTTTTTTAATGCCATTGACAGAAACCACACAAATAAAATCTTGCCCTGAAATGTGTCCTTTTACTGAGCTTTTAGAAGAGCAGAATGCCTCATGCAAACACTCTGATGAGACTAGCATTAAGACCTTTATCTGACAGACTGGAAGGATCCTACACAAGTTTGCAAGGTTGGGGAGTGTGGTGATGGGGGTGGGGGCACAATTCTTCTTCCCTATCCTTTGCATTTATTATAATAAACCTTTTGAGTGATGGGCATTCTTTAAGCCAGAATTCTATCAATCATCCTCTGCCTGTTCAGTCTGCTCCTTTCAATAACTAGGACATCAGTTGAAAGCTAAGTGGGGCAAGCTGCCAAGTCTCTGCTTTTGGCAGAGTTGGCCCTCCCTCTGTGACAGAGCGAATGAATGGTACTGCAGGAGGGAGAGGAGACAAGAGAACTATGGTTTCTATGGCTAGGATTGAGCAATTCCAATCACCCAAACTCCCTCTTTCATCAATGTTGTAATGACCCTGAGAATCTGAGAGAAAGAAGAATGCGTACAGGATGTGTTGGCCCTTGCCAAGATGTGGAGAAGCTGGTGAATGACAAGATTGAGTATACCCTGAGAGAGGAGGCTCTTAAGTTGTTTGTGTTCGAAGTGAAAGGGCTATTTCCAGGTACTCTCTTTACAAGCAGGTTTTCCACAGTGATCCGAGTACAACAATAACTTGCATTTCTATCACTTAATATAGAAAAATGATCCACAGCACAGAAGAGTGGAGGAGTAGGAATGAGAGTTAGGACCAGTGAGCTAAAAGTTTGACTGAAAGATTTTGGGAAAGCTTCCAAAGGTGGGGAAGAAGGTTGAGAGGCAGCAGGCGTTTGAGGAAAGAGTTCCAAGGATTAGGGCTGCGATGTTTTTTGAGCCTGTACTGAAAATAGAGCTGGGGAAGGATGGGAATGGACAGGAAACTCGAGCCAGATCAGGGGAAATAAGGGTAAAGATGTTAGATTGGAAATAGGCCATTGAGGAATATGTATGTATCCTAGGGCAATGATTTTCAGTGCAATACATTTGGAGGATAGAGAAGTAGTGTAGGTCAGTGCAGATGTATTGATGGTCAAACAGGGATTAATAGGGGACAGGATATGGGCAGACAGAGTGTGAATGATTTGGAGCTTATGGAGTATAAAGATCAGGAGACTGGCAAGGAGGACGTTGCAAACAGATCTTGAGGTGACAAAGTCGGGGGGGGTGGGTAATAGCTTTGGTGGCAGTTCAGCTAAGCTTGAACTGAGGGGTGTAGGCAAGTAATATTGCAGAGGTGGAAGAAAGCTTGGAAATAAGGATATGAGGTTTGAAGTTCAACTTGAGAAACCTTTTAAAGGTGGGGAAGAAGGTTGAGAGGCAGCAGGGTTTGGGGAAAGAGTCCCAAGGATTAGGGCTGATTCAGTCTGAGTGAACAACCAGAAAGGGGTATGGAACTAATGACAAAAGGGTGGCGTTTTTGGCTGGTAACAAAATCCAGTTGTAGGAGATTTCGGAACATAGGAACAAAGGAACATAGAAACAGGAGAAGACCATTCAGCCCATCGAGCCTGCTCTGCCATTCAATACAATCATGGCTGGTTGAACACTTCAATGCTTTTTACCCACGCCATCTCTATAACCCTTTACATTATTGTTAATCAGAAATCTATCAGTCTCTACCTTAAACATACTCAGTGACTGAGCTTCCACAGCCCTCTCTGGAGTAGAAAATTCCAAAGAATCTGAGTAAAGAAATTTCTCCTCAACTCGGTCCTAACTGGCTTCCCCATTACTTTGAAATTGTTTCCCCTGGTTCTAGACTTCCCAACCAGGGTAAGCATCTTACCTGCATCTACCCTGTCTATTCCTTTAAGTATTTTGTAGGTTTCAATGTGATCACCTCTCATTGTTCGAAATTCTAGAGAATACAGTCCCAGTTTCCCCAATCTCTCTTCATAAGACAGTCCCGCCATCCCAGGAACAAGTCTGGTGAACCTTCGTTGCATTCCCTCTATGGCAATAATACCCTTTCTGAGGTAAGGGGACCAAAACTGCACACAATACTCCAGGTACGGTCTAACCAAGCTTCTATACAATTGAAGCAAGACTTCACTGCTCTTGTACTCAAATCCTCTTGCGATAAAGGCTAACATTCCATTTGCCTTCCTAATTGCCTGCTGCACCTGCATGTTAGCTTTCAGTGACTTATGGACAAGGACACCCAGGTCCCTTTGCACATCAACACTTTCTAATCTCTTACCATTTAGGGAATACTCTGCACATCTGTTCCTTCTACCAAAGTGGATAACCTCACATTTTTCCACATGATATTCTATCTGCCATGTTTGTGCCCACTCACTAAGTCTGTCCAAATCCTCCTGTAGTCGACTTAATGTCAGTCTGGGAACACAGAAATGGCCATGGAGGTTTAGCGAAGTGGTGGAGAGGTGCAGCTGGGTGCCATCAAAATACATTTGGAAGCTCATCCCCATGTTGCAATTTATGTCACGAGGTGGGTGTATATAGCTCACAAAAAGAATAGGGCCAACAATGGGTCCTCTAGATGTGGCTATGAAGGCGCTGGAGGAGAATCAGATCTGGAGGAAAACTGGTCAAAATGAGACAGGTAGGAGTGGGACTAGTCAAGGATGGAGGCGAGTTGAAGAAGGAGGAGTGTTATTGGCCATGTGGAACACTTTGGAAAGGTTAAAGACAGATAAAGCACCATGGTCATAGTCATAGATAATATCTCTGGTGACTTTGACTAGAATTGCCCCAGTGCTGTGACCAGAGTGGAAGCCAGATGAAAAGGCTCTGTCCTGAAAGTTGTGAGAGAATGCAACTGGGAGTTAATGACATATTCAAAGGCCAAGGACAAGATTGGTTGGTAGTCAGAAGGGACAGATGAATCCAAGAAGAGACTCTCTTCTCTTCAAAGGTCCTGAACAGTAGGAAACATTAATAATAGCCAGTATTAATACCTACTTGGAGTTAAAATATTAAAACTTTCTTTTGGATCATCACCCATTTTGTGATTGGCCTTGAAGAGGGGCAGACATTTTATTTCTCTTTGCT
Organism: Cetorhinus maximus; assembly: GCF_964194155.1. Lineage (NCBI taxonomy): Eukaryota > Metazoa > Chordata > Chondrichthyes > Lamniformes > Cetorhinidae > Cetorhinus > Cetorhinus maximus. The sequence goes on along the minus strand of NC_135892.1, from coordinate 82,290,287 downwards.
TACTGAAATACTTTGCCAAACAGGAAACACTCATTTGTAAGAGGGCTTGATCCTGATCCTGAGAGAATTAGCCCTTTAACGATATCTAGACTGTGCTCTATTGAAATTTGTCGATTTTCCATTTAGATTATTGTAAAACCATGAGGCTTTTGCCCACCTGTTCCCTTGATGTGCTGCCCCCCCTCCAGAAAAAAGACACATCTGCCCCCCCTAGAAAAAATACACATCTGCACCCCCCCCCAAGAAAAAAGACACATTTGTTGTGAATGTGAAAAAAAAAGTGATTTATAGATTAACATCCACCAAGGGGCGATCATGGTGTGGTAATATCACTAGACGAGTAATCCAGAGGCCCAGGCTAATGTCCTAGGGATATGGGTTTAAATCCCACCATGGCAGCTGATAGAATTTAAATTCAGTTAATAAAATGTGGAATTGAGCTAATCTTAGTAATGGTGACCATGAAGCTATCATCGATTGTCACAAAAACCCAGCTGGCTCACCCATGTCTTTTAGGGAAGGAAATCTGCCATCCTTACTTGGTCTGGTTTATGTGTGACTCCAGACCCACAGCAAGAGAGAGGACTCTTAATTGCCCTTTGAAATGGCCAATCATGCCACTGAATTCAAGGAAAATTCAGGATGGGCAACAAATGATGACCTTGCCAGTGATGCCCACATCCCGTGAAATAAAAACAAACTTAGGTTTCCTGCTGCTTTGAGGCTTTTGTTGTGGTACTGTCTATCCATGCTACCATTATGTTTTGCTAATAAGTTCAGTTGTGAGACACTAAGTAACGTTAAGTGCCATATGAGAGGTTTAATTTTGTTTTGGTGACTTGATCACAAAGAAGCTGATTTTCTCGGTGTATCCATAAAACACTAACTGGACCTGTAATATTCTGAAGATTGACTCCTGTTGAATTGATGGCCTGAAAAGGTTTCACTAAAAACATTTTTACCTTCCTTCTTAAACTTGATTGAGTCAACTAAGATCACTGAGGGAATACAATTTTACTTCCTGCCTGGCTGTACTCTCATAACTCAATTGCCTAGGCAACAATAAGACAAATGTACATCAGTATCACTGAAAAGGACTTAACAAAGCTGCTAAGAGCTGAAGCTGAGCCAAACAATAACAGCAACAACTTGCACTTCTATGGCATGCTACATATGTGGAAAGATGTCTTAATGCCTTTAGTTTTCAGAAGAGAAGCATTGAGCACTGCAGCTCAAAAGGAGAAAAGGGGAAGATGGAAAAGGCTAGGATAAGGGACCAAAGGTTGGACTAAAGACAAAAGGTTGGGAGAGGTTTCTAAAGGCAAAAAGGGAGATTATAAAACGGAGGGAGCTGAGCAGGGAGTTCCAGAGGGCAGGAGTGTAGCATAGTGCACGGTCTGCACTCACCGAATGAATCCTGCAGAAAAACCTTCAATAGTTTTCCAACTCTGCAATGTGAAAATAAGGTCAGGTGTTTCTCACATGTCGGTGCAGACTCGAGTTCGATCCTCTTTTCGAGTAATCTCTGACTCCCGAACCTAAATCTGAATCTTGTAACGGGAATAAAAACGATTTTTCATCTGGCCATGCGGCTCTTATCTTTACAGTTTTGAAGTAAAATAAAAGCATCTATTTCTTTTAATAACTATGTCATATTGAGGAAATCCAACAACAAAAGCAATGTACATTTATTTAGGAGAGGACACTTTGGAATAACAGAATTGTCTCTTTCTATTGACCTTCCACACACACAGCATGTGAAGGGAACTGTGTCCTTAGGTCTGGGTAACGTAACTAACTCTACTCTTGTAGACCTCTCGCTGTGGGTAATTTGGAAACAAGTGTTTTAAGAGTATTTTGGGTTTTTGGGACAATGGAGTTACTTATAATTTGAGCCATTTTGATTGTTGACATTCAAAGGCATTACATGGCTGCATTCACCACCATCAACATCTTGGGTGTTACCATTGACCAGGAACTGAACTGGATCAACCATATAAATTCTGCTGCTACAAGAACAGGTTAGAGGCTGGGAATTCTGTGTCAACTCACCTCCCCAAAGTCTGTCCACTGTATAAAGGCACAAGTCAGGAGTGTGATGGAATACTCTCCACTTGCCTGGATGATTGAAGCTCCAACAACACCCAAGAAGCTCAACACCACATCCAGGACAAAGCAGCCTGCTTAATCGGCACCCTATCCACCACTTTAAACATGTACTTCCTCCATAATTGGTGCACAGTGGCAGCAGGGTGCATCATCTATAAGATGCACAGCAGCAGCTTGCCAAGGTTCCTTCAACCACACATTCCAAACCCGCAACCTCTACCACCTAGAAGGACAAGGGTAGCAGATACTTAGGAACACCACCCCGAGTTCTCCTCCAAGCCACACACCACCCTGATTTGGAATTATGTTGCAGAGCCTTTATTGCTGCTAGGTCAAAATCTTGGAATGCCCTCCCTAACAGCGCTGTGGGTGTACCTACACCATATGAACTGCAGTGGTTCAAGAATACGATTCAGCATCACTTTCTCAATGGCAACTAGAGATGTACAACAAATGTTGGCCTTACCAACGACGCTGGCATCCCATGAATGAATAAAAATAATTTTGAAGGTTTAGAACCAGGTGGCAACTCTTGAGCCTCATAGTTATCTTCAGGCTCATGATTGAATAATAATGCGAAAAGGAACATTTATTGTTCTACAGCCAATAGTCTACACTGCAGTATGTTCACTTTAGAGGAATTCACTCTCCAAAACTCAGCCACAAGAAGTCACTTGAATTAAGAGTGCATTTACACAGCAGCTCAGTGTTGCAGGGTAACAGTTTCCACGTAGCTGAAGCTGGCATGTAAGTAGAGATTGCGGCTAGCAAGGTCAGAGTGAGCTGTAGTGAAAGCCCCAGGAGCTGAAACCGTCAAGTAGATCCCAGGCTATACAATTCGGGAAGGAAATAGACAAGGGGTCTGGCTGCAACTTCGCTGGCAAAGCAGGTAAAAGCTAAGCAAAAATCTTCGATCAGCTGGTTGTGCCTCCTGGGGATTATTGGGAGGGTGTTGGTTACAGAATGGTGTCTCTTAAAGAAGTCTTCAGTATGTTAACTGTAAGTCTTTATTAACAAGTAGAACTATTTTCACATGTACAGTAACGAGTACAGGCTAGGAGCTATCTCCATGCTTATGTCTTAATCCATCTCTGCTCAACACCACACTGACCCCTTGGGCTGGGTCATGTGCCTCTTTACATCACTATGTGGGCAATACTATACTCAGTTCCACATTAACCCCATATGTGCCAGGCTCTTATACTACAGGAACAATGTAGGATTTTTTATGTTGTTGGCAGAATGGACAATTGTGTGTGCATACTTGTGACGTCACCACACATGTATCATGATAAAATGATTTTAGGAGTCTTCACATCATCCAAATTCAGGAACTTAGATTATAGGCTCCATATGGGAAGACGGAGATAGTGTAAGACAGGCAAGAAGAGGTCAAAGAGATCCAACAGCAGGATCTTGTTAAAACTGTTTCTTTCATTTCGGCAACTGACCAAATAGACAGGTCGACCGGCTGCAGGGCAGGAAATCCAGCTTCATTGCTGAGTGACTAAGTGAAGGAAAAATTTGGAGGAAAGATTGCAAACTCCAGTTATCACCACTCCAGTTACAGTGACTATGTGGCTGTTACTACGTTCCCAATGCCTATTGCTAGGCAGTTGGAAGCTTGGCCAAGATAGGTAGTAAGCCCTTTTAATATCATGACATCCAGTCAATGAGTAATTAAGTTTTAATTAATTTCCATGGGGCTGAGAAAACCTGGCGTGCTCATCCCACCTCCTCAGAAACAGCCCGGGCAGCTGCCACAGCATTTCCCCCCACCCCCACCCACCCACCAGCACTCTGCCCACCCACTCCCATTTGGCGAACTGAGCATCTTGTGGACAAACATCTCACTGGGTCTAGAGTCTGAATGGGAAGCCTCGGGCGGAATTTAATGCTCTCCCCTTGGTGGGTTTGGTAGTTGAGGGGCATCTAATCGGGCGAGAGGGTGGGTTCCCCGCTGCCTTCCTGTCTCCACCTTGAGTAAATCTGTGGTGGGAAGGCTCATGGATGGCCTTGCCAAGTCACAGCCAATTGAGACCCTTAAGTGGGCAATCCCACCACTGCTGGTATTAACCTAGCAGTGGGAAGAGATTTGCCATGCAGGGAGTGTGCCAGCCCCCAGTTGCGGGTGAAGTGGTGGGAGGTGGGTACTCAGTGCCTGATCGGGGCATCAGGAATTGGGGTGGGGGGCAGTGACAGCCAGCCCCCGCTCTGCCCTTTCTACTGACCCCCTTCCCCACTTCCCCATTTCGTGACCCCCCCACCATCCCACCTAGGGTCCTTGATCTTGGGGGAAGGCCCACTGCTGACCTGTCAAGTGTCTGAGTGGCACTTAATTCAGCGAGCCTTCCCTAAAAGACGTCACACGGTGCTGGCACCAGTTGGAAAACTGACGGTTGAAATCCCCGTCATTTCCATGAAATCCAACCCCTTATTACACTACCAACAGGCTGACCCGTGGATTCAATATCTGCCCACTGGCCCCATGTTAGTGAAGCTGCGCCTCAAAATGATGGGGCCTTGTGTCAGGGCCATCAGGCGATTGGTTGTGCTCCACCCAGTGTGTTGTGCTGACCATCCACCCGAACCCTGGGGTGGGGGTGTGAGGGTGGTCAGAATCTACCACTTTGCATTGACGTAACATCAGCTCTGTAGCCGACATTCGGGGTTAATGTGATATTAAACAGCTGGTCATGTTTATGGCACTCAAGATGATCATTCATAATTGAAATTACTGTTTGTCAGTTAAAGATTTGAAATGCTATGCATTACTTTACAGAAGAAGACTGTAATAAACTATTTTGAAGTCTACACCATTGTCTATTACTTTATAAACAACTTTGTCAGAGACCGGCTCCTGATTGTGGTCGATGCCTGTAATCTGCATGTAGTTCTCGTAAAACCTTCACAGTGTCTCAAACTTACTAATTTCATGCACTAATATAATATTGACCCATTTAAAGCACATGCCAGAGGCCTCTGTTATAGATGTCTAAATCTGAAACATTCCCATGATAGCAAGGAACAAAGCACTCCTTCCTTTCAGGAAAATCCTGGACACTCACTCCCAAAGGCCTGGTGCAGCAGAGAACTCACTGGAAAAACAGGAAACACATGTGAATGCCAGATACAGCTAAGTAAGTAGCTTCAACTCTGAGGCTGCTAATAATACTGAATGTGGAACAAAACGGGCAAAAAATGCAACTTATATTTTTCTGCCTAAGGTAAGTGAACCACAAGACAGTAATAACCACTTCACCTATTCACAAAGAAAGACATTTAGATATACATTTTTCTTTGTAAAGAATTTTCTTTAAAATATTTAAAAGGGAAATGACTACCTTAATTGATTGTGAAAAGCAGATTAATGACCTTTACCTTAAAGTTTCTGATGTGGCCCCTGAATGGCTCAGTGAGAAAAATGCACCATTGTGTGGTAATGAGACTTACAAACTCGGAAGATCCAACTTCAATCCCTAGGCTGTATGAGTTAGTTGATCTAATCCAAGTGTTAGTACAGTTGACCTCAGCATCTCTGGACTTGGAGCTGAATTTAATGGTGGTTCAGTCCGCTGGCCTGAGAGCTTGTGGCAACCCCGCTGCAGCCACTTCCTGAAGCCCTAATGAGATTTAAGCCCACTCAAGCACTTACCTACCTGTTGTCGAAGTTCTCAGGACAAGGATCCCACCTCCAAGAGCTGTAGGCAAATCACAGACCGGCAGGTCTTCAGTACTAGCAGTATCACCGGGAGTGTGTGGTGTGGATGGCTGGGGGTAGTGTTGAGTGGGTGCGAGGGGATGGGGTGGTTCCCAGCCACAGGCGGGGCCTGCCATTGGACAAAAGGTGACTGAGTAGGAGGGCCACACCCACCGCACCCCCAGGCCCGCAGGCCAGCACCTGCCCACCTGGTATGGGTGCCCTGCTGCTGGTAGAATGCCATCAGCGGTGGATGTGGCCCTTAATTGGCCACTTAACGGCTTCAATTGGCCTAGGGGCGGGGAGGCCAACTTTGACCTTCCCGACTTGGGAATTAGTTGGGGACGGGTTCTCCGCCCTGTGCCTTCTTGCCCAATTAAACGGCAACCCCAACTGTTAGCCCGTTCCCAGGTCAGGCGGGGGCAATAAAATGGCTTGGGAAACTTGGGTTGCTCCGAGTTCTCAGTTTCCACTTCTCATGAGAGCTCAGTGTCTTCATTTGGAGTGTCCACATGTGTGAAAAGGATCAGGCTCTGGTGCGAGGGTCCCTCTGGCCAAACAGCCTGCTGAGACTCACTGGCTTGTAGTGCATGAAGAACAGCCACTTGGGCAAGGCACCAGAAGCAATATGAAACCATACTCTTAATTAAATGAATCAGTAGTACCCTGGGAAGGGAAAAGGGGGAAAATAGTCTTATAGCTTCCTTGTTAAATGATATTTTATTCCAAAAGAACATTTTTCATTGTCTCGGAGGAATTGTTTTTGACTGAATTGCAGCTCTTACATTCTGAATGGACCAGTTTATATTGCAATTTGAAATGCGAATTTGCTTTTTTAAAGGTGGTTTTACTTTAAAAACGCTGCAAATATAAATGAATTCATTAAAAAAAAATGCAACAAACATTTCAAAGCGAAATGGTAAGAATATGGTCTGTGGAGTAGCTAGCCTCCAGCTAAACACTGGGGTTAAAATCTATACCTCAGTGTGACCTTGCACAGACCTCAGTCATAAGACTGAGGTCTTGGCAGAGCTGTGGATCCCATGCTGGGAAAACACAGTGGAACTGCTGGAATTAAAATTATATGAGTTGGAATGCAGCATCAGCAGCTGGCCAGCACTTTCTGAAAGGCACAGTTATTCCAAGTAGTATAAAAATATACAGCGATCTTGGGAATTTTCTCTCTCTCCCATTTTAAACCTCTTTGCAATTAAACTAAACTCCTAGACACCATTGGAATTTCTTGGAATCACTGCTCACAGCCAGTCCTGCTTTCTTCAATGTCTGAGGTAGACTAAACTGGTACCTAGCAAATTTCACCTCCTGAAGGTTAAATATATTAATGATCAACAAATTTGGGATTTCTTTGAGTGGGAGGGAACAATGTTGGCCTTGAATAGAAAAAATATTGAAGAATATTGTATTGACACAAATTGTTTATCCGTCAATTATTTGTTAAAATGGACAGGAGGATATTCTCTCCAATTTTATGGTACATTTTCTGCATTAAAGAATTATTTGTGGCTGATTATTTTTCACACATAGTATGCTAAGTTTTATTCCAATACCTCTTGCCCAAGGTAATGAGAACCGTGACAGCCTTCAGCTGATTCCTTTGTCCCACCCAAAACCACATGGATAATTAAGCCAACGAAAGACTTTTGAGTCAATATTTCAAAGCATTAAACATCCTTGTGACACTGCAAACACACAAATAGCTTCCCATCCTTTAATCTTAGGGGACGAAACAGTCATGATATCATGACCAGTGTGGCTCATCAAATTTACTTTCATCCTGCTTCTCAAGAATGGTGTCACATGCAGTCTATATAGTCTCTTACTAAATGCAGTCATTCCTCTAAATAACAAGAAAGCTGTAAATAAAGAATGCTGTGCGGTTGTAAATGGTACACCCAGTCTCACAAAGAATACATTCTAGACTGTCAAGGAAATAAATGGAACTCCAAAATACCACTTCCCTTGAAACATTCGGATAAATGCATTGCATAGTGTGGTTGGCACTACGCCATGCAAAGCAGGAAGGTTCCAGGCCTGATCCCTGGCCTGTACTGAGTCAGTTCCTCAGTGTCTCCAGGCTGGGGTGGAGAGAACGTTGGGTGCCGCTCCTGCTTCTGATTGCTCTCCAGTGTCCTCTGCTGGACATCTGTATATCTGTGACTGCCTAGTGTGTGCAGAGTGAGATATATATGCCCTAGCAACATGATCAGCTAGTCTGCCAACACCAAGTTCATGCTTGAACACTAGCCACTGAAGTAGTGTGCTTCATGGGCAGCAAAAAGAGCAGAGGTCAAGGAAAGAGAATTCCTTGATCTGTATGTACAAAGTGATGAAGCAGGTTTACTCCAACTCCAGCATTTCCTCCAAGGCCTTCAGCATCATGAGTTGTTTGTGAAGGGTAATTTCGAGTCTGTCATGTGCTGTCCAGCACATTGCAACAAGTAGCTTCCAATAAGAGTTCCAGGCTACTGTACATCTGCTGAGTACCTGGGAGCCGATCAAACACACTGCGTTGGATGAGACAAAAGCAGTGACCAAGTACACCATTTCAAAGTAAAACTTCACAATATACTCAAAAATTTACCAAATGTCTGACCATGTGCCTTTACAAAGTTGACATTCATTTGAAAACCAGATTTTTTAAGCTAATTGGTAAACAATGTAGAGCAGCATACTGAGTTACAATTTAATTGGGAAAATATTATAGAAAAAAGTGAAAATGTTTATTTAGGGAAGTTATTAGGCATAAAGAAACACATTCATTGCCTGGAAATGATTTTACAAGAACAGCTTGCATTTTGTACCCAAGGCACTCCACAGAAGTGTAATCAAAATAAAATGGATGCTGAGCCAAAATTGAGCTGATCAGAACCTTGGTTGAAGAGGTAGCTTTTAAAAAGGATGTTGGGGAGAGAAATGAGATGGAGACCTGTGTGGGTGGAGGGAAGGAATTCCAGACAGCTAGGCAGCTGGCAGCACAGCCACGAATGGTGGAGCAAAAGGGCGGGGAGAATGCACAAGAGGCCAGAGTTGGAGGAATGAAGAGTTCAGGGTGATTGAAGGGTTGTATAACTGGAGGAAGATACAGAGATAGGTGGCAGATTTAGTTTTTAGGAATAGCTAGGAACAACTTTTTCTGAAAACTTTGCTTGATAGTCACCACACAGGACATCTGAGACCCCCCTTTGACAGATTTATCTTATTTTGCTTCTTTTATAACTTAGCTTGGTTTCCTTTCTGTTTACATCTTTGCCTCTTTTATTTATGCATATGTCACCTCCTTGCTTCCTTCTTTGTTTATCTTTTTGCTAATCTGTTTATCTCTGCCTCCTTTGTTTATTTTTTCCTCTCTTTTTCTCAATTTACTTTTTCTCTGCCCTCTATCCTCCTCACCCCTTTCTGCCTGAAAGATTGATATTAAGGCTCTAGGGGGAAATACTCTAGCATGGGAAATTCAGACATAAGGATAAAGTGGTGTGAGGCGAGTGTTAATTAAGGGAAGTGTGAACCAACCAGTTTAAGAATTCTTAAAATGGGGGCTATGATTGTCTGGGGTAATTTCCAGTTCAGTTTCATTCTTTATATAAATTAACCTTCTAAAGCTTTACAAATGTTTGACCAAGTAAAGCTAAACTGGTTTAATGGGATGTCACAGCAGTTGTTCTTCCTGAAATTCCTCATTCTGTTACTTATTATGAGTTGTAGCTGCAAACATATGGTTGTAATCAGCATAGTTTGCATCCAGCCCTACAAATTGTTTGTCACCTATATTCTAAATATGTTTGACTGCAGTGACCAAGTCTCAAATGTTGGCTTGTTGGAGCCAGCTGACTACTGAAATCTTCCATCAGGTAAATAAATCTTTTCTGAAGCTTATTGTCACTCAAGATTTTTCAAGAACATTGACAGCATCATGAGACTCTTCCTTCCCCCATGGTTTCATGGATAAATGCACAATGTGTCATAGAGTCATAGAGGTCTACAGCACAGAAAAAGGCCCATTGGCCCATCGAGTCTGCACCGGTCAACAAGTACCTAACGATTCTAATCCCATTTTCCAGCACTAGGCTCGTAGCCTTGTATGCCACGACATCACAAGTGCACATCCAAATACTTCTTAAATGTTATGAGGGCTTCTGCATCTGCCACCCTTTCAGGCAGTGAGCTGCAGATTCCCACCACCCTCTGGGTGAAAAAATTATTCTTCACATCCCCTCTAAACCTCCTGCCCTTTATCTTAAATCTATGCCCCCTGATTATCGATCCCTCCACCAAGGGGAAAAGTTCCTTCCTGTCTACCCTATCTATGCCCCTCATAATTTTATACACCTCAATCATGTACCCCCTCAATCACCTCTGCTCCAGGGAAAATAACACCAGTCTATCCAATCTCTCCTCATAACTAAAACTCTCCAGCCCAGGCAGCATCCTGGTAAATCTCCTCTGCACTCTCTCTAGCGCAATCGTGTCCTTCCTATAATGCGGATTCCAGAACTGCGGTGTGGTAGGGCATTAAAGAGACAATCATATCCAAGCTGTCGTCCCTAGTCTGGGCTCAGTCAGTTAATTTTAGCTGATTCATTTCAGTAAGGGTGCCGTATTGGCCTCAATGCCCCTGGATGGGGAATGGGAGTGTCAGGGTTGGAGAAATCAGCTGAGAATCCTGTTCCTGTCCATCGCACCTGATATTTTGAGCTTGCATGGCTGTGGGTTAAGGGGAAAACTTGTTTTTCAGGATCATTACTGGAAATTTCCTTGGGCCATTTCTGCTCAGCCACTGGGAGTGCAATGGAAACCCGGTTTCTGATTGAACTTGGTGGAGTGTGAGTGACTGCTCTTAACATTTGACCGAATGTGGCATCAAGGAGCCCTAGCAAAACTTCAGTCAATAGGAATCAGGGGGAAAACTCTCTGCTGGTTGCAGTCCTACCTAGCACAAAGGAAGATGGTTGTGGTTGTTGGAGGTCAATCATCTCAGCTCCAGGACATCACTGCAGGAGTTCCTCAGGGTAGTCTCCTAGGCCCAGCCATCTTCAGCTGCTTCATCAATGACATCCCTTCCATCATAAAGTCAGAAGTGGGGATGTTCGCTGATGATTGCACAATGTTCAGCACAGTTCTTGACTCCTCAGATACTGAAGCAGTCTATGTCCAAATGCAGCTGGACAACATCCAGGCGTGAGCTGACAAGTGGGCAAGTAATATTCGTGCCACACAAGTGCCAGGCAATGACCATTTTCAACAAGAGAGAATCTAACCATCACCCCTTGAAAGTTCAATGCCATTACTATTGCGAAATCCCCACTACCAATATCCTGGGGTTTATGATTGACCAGAAACTGAACTGGATTAGTCATATAAATACTGTGGCTACAAAAGCAGGTCAGAGGCTAGGAATCCTATACTGAGTAACTCACCTCCTGACTCCCCAAAACCTATCCACCATCTACAAGGCACAAGTCAGGAATGTGATGGAATACTCCCCACTTGCCTGGATGAGTGCAGCTCCCACAACAATCAAGAAGCTTGACACGATCCAGGACAAAACAGCCCACTTGATCGGCACCCCATCCACAAATATTCACTCCCTCCACCACCGACACACAGTAGCAGCAGTGTGTACCATCTACAAGATGCACTGCAGGAATTCACCAAGGCTCCTTGGACAGCACCTTCCAAACCCACGACCACTACCATCTAGAAGGACAAGGGCAGCAGATACATGGGGACACCACCACCTGGAAGTTTCCCTCCAAGCCACTCACCATCCTGACTTGGAAATATATTGCTGTTCCTTTACTGTCGCTGGGTCAAAATCCTGGAACTCCCTCCCTAACAGCACTGAGGGTGTACCGACACCACATGGACTGCAGCAGTTCAAGAAGGCAGCTCACCACCACTTTCTCAAGGGCAATTAGGGATGGGCAATAAAAATGCTGGCCTAGCCAGCAAAGCCCGCACATCCCTTGAATGAATTTTTAAAAAGAGTGCAGCTCTTGAGGAAAATCCAAGTTCTTACAATAATCTTTTTAATATGGAAACAACAGTTCTCTAATACATAGTCAAATAACTAATAAACAAAAACAAGCAATTCCCCAGTGAATTCTCCCGGTAGTTTGCAACAATCAATATGCCAAAATGCAATGGTGATCTACATAACGTTGCCAAATCTCATGGATTATTCTGGACTCTTCTGGAATTCCAGTTGATTTCCTGGACCCCGCTAGAAACTACCCAGGATAAAATTGACTGGGGAATTGTTTGTTTTTGTTTATTAACTGAAAAAATATTGTAGGTGAGAAAAAAAACAGGCTGTTTTACAGGACGAGGCAAGGTAGGTGGTCACGTGACCAAACCTCCAGGAATATCCTGATGAAGAGTCATACGGACTCAAAACGTTGGCTCTGTCTTCCTCTCCACGGATGCTGTCGGACCTGCTGAGCTTTTCCAGCTATTTTTGTTTTTGTCTCCAGGAATACAACCCTAGTCGAGTGGGAGGGGAGGGATTTCACAGCTCAGTTAGATGCACCAACATATATCGTGCAAGGGTTAAAATTAGATACAATAACAAGATGCAGAAAACTTTCCGAAAATGAGAACATTGTACAGGTTTGACATTGAAAGAGTTAACAAATATCACAGCACCAATCACAATAAAATTATACTGCAAGAAAATGTGCTCCCTGTCGCAATTTTGTAGGCTTGTTTGTAAAGAGCTCATTCCAACTTTGACTCACCTAGCACACAGAGTAAGTCTTGCCCTGCTGTGTTTACAAGGAGAGGTAGCCGTGATTATAAGCAGTGATTCTAACAATTCTGCAGTCCATTAATCGGTATGGTGGGCTAAAGCCATTTTGCTATATAAAGTCCATGATGGAAAACCTTTCCCACATTCAATATTGAGTACCTTGGCATCACTTTTCTATTAAAATCGTTGCTGTGGACATTTAAACAGGGAATCAAATCAAACATTTTTTGATTTCTTTCATAGGACACTGGTCAAGCAAACCAAAGGTTCTGTTACTGATTACCTTCAACCTTTGCTAACAGCATGTCATATTATCTGGGCTATATCATCTGTTATTCATCATTTGTCTGATGAACTAAAATGAATGTGACCTTATTTTTCACCAATCTGTATTATTTGGACAGAAGAAACCAGCTCCAAGATGGTGTTCATTAGAGAGCTGAAAACATATCCATTTCCAGACAAAAGCAGCTGTCTTGAAGAAATTAAAGCCAATCAAAAAACACGTTTACCTCTTAGCTTGGAATTCAGAAAGGAAAGGGATAAAAGCAATAGCATATGTGTTTCAAATGCAAATACTTACCCTGATAACATGCATATGTAATGAACTACGCTATGTATTGCTTCTCCATACAGCCCAATCCCTTAATATTTGTTTCCCAAAAAAAAATCTGGAATTTTGTACCTTCAATTAGCAATTTTGTACCCACTTGAACTACTACGCATGCTTTGCTGGAATAGTTAGGCATTTCTCCATTATGTGTATTTATAAGTGCAAGTGACTGTGACTAAGAGGGTGCACATAGAGAACATACACTTGGATGGGGTACCAGAGGGCGGCCAGCACCTACGTAACTATATACAATGAGTCAAGGGGGTTGAGAGAAGAGAGAAGATTGGAAAAAAGTTTTAAAATTTTCTATTTATTTGCTGACCACATATCCTTGCCATTACTAACACTGCCTATTTCTACCTCCTAAAAAGTTGGGGATGAGCCCACCTGCACTTGGCTGGGTGGCCCTGCAGTGATATAATGGCTGTCACCTGTCAGTTAGCTCAGGATCTACTTGCTCACTATAGGGGTGGGCAGTCTGGAGGTAGCAGCCATCCATAAGAAAGTGATACTTGTGCATTGCCTCAGAGCATAAGGCCAGTGAATATTTAAGCAGCTCACAGAAGATATGTCTATGTTTGATTAGGCAGTAAAGTACTCTCCAAAAATACTTTAGGTCAAAGAACAGCTTGATGATTGAACGATATGAAAAGCCTTCAATTCCACAAATTAGGGAATGCCTCCTCGTGGAGGATGATGACTTAACCTTGGAAAAATCCAAGACCTTGGCAGTCCAAATCAAATCTGCCATGTTAGATTCAGAGAGGTTAACAGCAATGCACCCTTAAGGCGGAACGGTCTCAGATTTGCATTAAGTGCGGTAGCGGGCGGGTAAAACGACGTTTAACCCGCCGGCCGCAATGGCAGGTCTTCACGCTGTATCATCCCAAACCCGCGCATTAATTTTGCATTCACAGGAAACATGCTGCTTCCATGGCTGGTGGGCTCTCATTCGCCTGCCACACCATCACCTCACCACTTCCTCAAGCCAGGCACCACACTTAATGTATAGCCGTTCTCAGTGTTTCCAGCCCAGGACTGCTGCAAAGAAGACATGGCCCTGAAAGGCAAGAAGACAGCTTTTGAGCACCTTTTGGGCACCGTGGAGGCCTGCTCTATATCCTCTACCCCTGCCTCTGGCCACAGGAGGGGCACCTACCGGCTTGGTAGGCGATGCCAGTGGTGATCAGTGCCAATGTTGCACAGAAAAGGTTGGTCATCCAATGCAGGTAGAGGATGAATGATCTGATCCGTGTAGCCAGGGTATGGCAACAATCTCACCACTCTAAACTCAAACACTCAAGCCCATCATACATTCACTGGCATCTCACTCACTGCCAGCTCAAGGGACATCACCACCCATTCTCACACGCCCTCAACTTAACCTCAACATGTCCATCTGGCCTCATCTCCTCTGGAGACTGCCTCCTCAGTCCTCACCCTCTTGACACCACTTGCATAGATCAACATGTGCCCCCACACACACCCTGGGATACCCCTCTTCCCCAATACAGTCCTAGCCCTGCAGCCATTGAAAAGCCACCCACATATAGCTGCGCTGGTAGGTAGAGACCTGCTGTGAGCCCCCTCAAAGTGATGTGGTGCCGTCTGTGAAGCCAGGCGCTGATGACTGCAAGTGCTGACTGAAGCAAGGTTGGCATCAAACCTTGAAGTCCCGAGTGAAGTGCAGCCCACCAGGTGCACGCCTTATGCATGCTGTTGTGAAACAATTCGGCACGTTTTCGCACCAACGTGGGCGGGGGTGAGGGGCAGGGATGAGTGCGGTAGGCTGGCCTTATAATGATATGCTGATGTATTACAATGAGGTTCCCGACACCCGATGGGGAATGCGGCCTGCCATCGGCGGACAGAGCGGACAGCCACAAGCTGGTTTCATGATGTAATGAAACCGATTTTTGGCCTTCTCGCCATATTTTCTGCTCACGCCACCGAACACGCCCGACGCCGGCAGGCATAGAAAATCCCAGCCTTAGACTCAGGGTTGCAGACACAGCCTGCCCAACTGGCTCAAGTGCATGGGTTACGGACAAGAGGATCTTAGCAATCTCATCAACACATGAAGGTCAGGCACCTTCAAAACTGCTCAAATTGTGCAAATGCTCATCAAGTCACAACACCATGTCCAGCTTAAAGGTAAAAGTGTAACTCATGCTTGAAGTGGAACCATTTTTGCAAAGATGTGCAGGTCGTTGAAGAAGAAGACATCATTGGCTTGACATGTGGAACAATCTCCTCCTGAGAGTGAGGCATGACATAATATACCATCATGAACGGTAAAGCACCAGATCACTTTAAAGAGTTCTGAGATGAGATCGCGGGCATCTCAATGTCACATCTTATTGCTGTTGGCGTGGAAGTAGCTATTTTGAGTGACACACTCTACCATCAGTACTTTTCACAACTTTCTCCTGCTACAGACACTCTTCAAGCTTATGACGACTTGATCATTGCAGCTTCGGGAACAATCACAGTTCCAGTCCGCTATAAAAATGTCACCCTAGATAGGCTACCTTCTATGTAGCCAAAGGCCAAAGCCTAATGGGGGTAAACCTTTTCAATAGGCTTGGATTCAAACTTGAAGACTTCACAGGGGTACAAATTAATGTGGTTGATGGCACAGATTATACATGTCTTCCTTATTTACTGGATTTGGGGAGATCGAGGGGTACTGTCATGCTCCTCACATCGATACATCAATTTCACCAGTTTGGCAAAATTTAAAATTATTGCCATTTGAAATCCAAACCGAAATGTCACAGGAGCTGAAACTGCTTGAAGCAAATGGTATCATGCAGTGAATTAGCTTATCGCTGTGGACTTTAAATCTGGTCATTGTGAAAAAATGCATTGACTTTAAGGTGATCAACAAAGCCATCATTCCTGACAAGTATCCACTTCCTACAATCTAAGTACAGTTACATAGATCAGTTACCAGAATAACATAATCAAACACAGATCAATCAAATGGCTATAAATTGAGAGAGGGGAATGTGCAACGAGACCTGGGTGCCCTCGTACACCAGTCACTCAAGGTAAGCATGCAGGTGCAGCAGGCGGTAAAGAAGGCAAATGGTATGTTGGCCTTCATAGCCAGAGGATTTGAGTACAGGAACAGAGATGTCTTGCTGCAATTGTACAGGACCTTGACTTTGAAATTATTGTAGGGGAAACATTTTATCAACATCTACTAACAGATATATTAAAAGCCTAAAAGTACCACCGCACCTGTCTAAAAACAGTAAAAGGGACTGCTTAGTCCATGGACATTCTAAAAGATTTTGTAGCACCATTAAACTTTTGTGCCAACCACTAAACTTAACAGTTGACAGGACTGTAAAGCTCTAGGGGTAGGAATTCAATTCAGTGCAATGCTTTATATTCCACTCTTATGTTATTCTCAGATCTTAATGTCATTGCAGCATCATTAATTAGTCAATATGGCTTCTACAGTCAAAGCTGACAATGGCCTGTATTCAAATGCAAGCTCCTGTGACATTTTGGTTTGGATTTCAAATGGCAATAATTTTAAATTTTGCCAAACTGGTGAAATTGATGTATCGATGTGAGGAGCATGACAGTACCCCTCGATCTCCCCAAATCCAGTAAATAAGGAAGACATGTATAATCTGTGCCATCAACCACATTAATTTGTACTCCTGTGAAGTCTTCAAGTTTGAATCCAAGCCTATTGAAAAGGTTTACCCCCATTAGGCTTTGGCCTTTGGCTACATAGAAGGTAGCCTATCTAGGGTGACATTTTTATAGCGGACTGGAACTGTGATTGTTCCCGAAGCTGCAATGATCAAGTCGTCATAAGCTTGAAGGGTGTCTGTAGCAGGAGAAAGTTATGAAAAGTACTGATGGTAGAGCACACCTGGAATATTGTGTGCAGTTTTGGTGTCCTTATCTGAGGAAGGATGTACTTGCTATAGAGGGAGTGCAGCGAAGGTTTACCCGACTGATTCCTGGGATGGCGGGACTGACATATGAGGAGAGTTTGAGTCAATTAGGATTTTATTTGCTGGAGTTTAGAAGAATGAGGAGGGATCTCATAGAAACCTATAAAATTCTAACAGGACTAGACAGGGTAGATGCAGGAAGGATGTTCCCGATGGTGGGGAAGTCCAGAACCAGGGGTCACTGTCTGAGGATATGGGGTAGACCATTTAGGACTGAGATGAGGAGAAATTTCTTCACCCAGAGAGTGGTGAGCCTGTGGAATTCACTACCACAGAAAGTAGTTGAGACCAAAACATTGTATGTTTTCAAGAAGGAGTTAGGTATAGCTCTTAGGGTGAAAGGGATCAAAGGATATGGGGAGAAAGTGGGAGCAGGCTATTGAGTTGGATGATCAGCCATGATCATAATGAATGGCGGAGCAGGCTCAAAGGGCCGAATGGCCTACTCTTGCTCCTAGTTTCTATGTTTCTATGATTGAACACTACACCTAGCTGGGGGTGGGGTCCTCCATTGGGCACATGGCTCCAAAACAGGAGGGACCCCCAGCCTGCAAAAAGGCTGTCAGGTTGCACGTTGTGGCCTTGCCACATGGAATGGACAACCCCCACCACTGGCATTTTACCAGCGGCAGCAGAAAGAGGCCCTTAAGTGACTGATGAAATGATTGGCCCAAGGATGGACAAGCCACCTGGCACTTCGTCCACTGCTAGTAAAATACCAATGGAGGTGGAAGGCGATGGCACCTGATTTTACAGCTTCCTGAGTTGCCAGTCCATACCCAGGGTGGGGTGGAAGTAGGCAAAAAATTTTACCCATTGTCTGACTCCACATCTGCCTCAATTCATCTGCTTCTGAAGCCCTCATTCATGCCTTTGTTGCCTCTAGTCTTGACTATTCTGACTGACCTCTGGCCAGCCACCAATATGCTATACTTCATAAACTTGAGGTCATCCAAAACTCTACTACCCGTGTCTTAACTCACACCAAGTCTGCCCACCCTCCAGGCCTGTGCTCACTGATCCACATTGGCTCCTGGTCAAACAAGACCTCGAATTTAAAAATTCTTATCCTTGTTTTCAAATCCCTCCATGGCCTCCCCTCCCTACCTCTGTGATCTCGTCCAGCTCTACAAACCTGTAAGATATCTGCATTCAACTAATTCTGGACTCATGAACATTCCTAATTTTAACCACTATTCCACTCCACAATTGCCATGTCTTCAGCTGCCTAGGCCATAAGCCCTGCAATTCCCATCTAAACTTCTCCACCTTTCCACTTCTCTTTCCTCCTTTAAGACACTCCTTAAAACCCATCTCTTTGACCAAGTTATCAGCCATTTGCCCTAGTATTGCCTTATGGTGCCCAATTTTGATTCACTCCTGTAAAGTGCCTTAGTACAGTTGTGATGTAAATATGCTATAATCATTATATTACATATCTGTTTTTCTCTTGTCAATTTATAGGATTAACATACAGCCTCTTCATCATGCGTAAGATTGAACACAAATGGCTCAGAATTGAGAGAAGGTTTGGTGAAAGTCCTTGTATCATCACTATTTGTAGTTAGTTATTAGCTAGTGTTCTCTAAGTGTCCTGTGGCATTTACCCACATATCATTTCAAGCAGTCATACCTGAAGGATGGCACATGTAAGTAATATTGAGTATAATCATCAAATTGAATTATGATAAGTGGGACTACAAGTTGAATAATGGATAGATTTAGCACAAGAATGTGTGAAGTTTCGGGTTAATTTATGGCTACTTACCAATGATCCACATACAAGGTGAAAACAAATGAGAGACTGTATTCACCTCTGTAAACAATGTTGATCAACTGATATTTTATTTAGTAAACAGCAGACAGCTTTTCAGGGAATTTGATTATTTTTTTACTGAGAAACCAATGCTAACAACCTTATTACAGGGCCAGATGATGTCATAGCACAAATAAAGTGCATTTCAATACTTATAGTATTTTGACAATTTTTGTGCCAAACAAATTTCAGAAACATATTGGCATAGTATTTGGTAAAGAAAACACCACAGGAGTCTTTTTATAATTTTTCTGCTTACCTTAAAAGCACAATGAGCCAAAATTATTTAGGTTATAACTCTGGAAGAAGGCAGCAGCTTTCCTACTACAGTATAATGAGCTTCTTTCCATATGCTGGTGGGTTTTGTTGTTTGCCTTATCTTCCTTACAGATGTTATGGTAGTTCATGATACCACATCTTGCATAGACTCATTCTAACTGCTTTTCTGTAAAGTCATGCACTTCAATGCAGATTTTAAAAAAAACATCTAGAGTGAGAAAAGGCCTTTGAGTCCATCAAGCCCATGAGTTCTAGCTCTCTATTCAAATGGTGGAGAAAGTAATTTGATCGTGAGAGCATTCAGCATTTGCACAAATAACATTGCATTCATTTCCAGCCTAATTGTTGAAAGCTGTATTCATGTTCAGAACAACATTTTGGAAAATTGATTTGTCACTGTGTGACAAGCATTTGCTAAATTTGAGCTCTAAATATTTGCTGCAGCTTTGTGTTGTACACATGTCACGGCTTCAGCTTGAAATTAGGTTGTGGGACTAACAAATCAACTAAGGATGATGCAGAGCAGCTGCTCTGCTACTTCGACCGCATTTGGTGAGCATTCGGAGACACAATTGTGTGAAAAGATCTTGTATCAAATGTTGCCAAGACTGTGGGAACATTTCAAAATTTTTGGAAATGTTCTCTGCACGCATGCTTACCACAGTGTGAGATAATAAATAAGGAAGAATTTCATTGTAGGTGAAAGAGTGATAAATTCTAAGCTTTTCATGGTGTGCAAGTTGCATATTTTTGAACATGACTGCACGGATTAAATTTTGTTGAGTCATTAAAAACCAAAGAGCACTGCAGCTATTGCCACTGGATCCGGTGTACAATACAGCAGCTGGAAATGGAGAAAAAATTATTTAGAATTTGGAACTGAAGTGTAGTTTCACTAAAGGGGTAACTCAGTGAAAATATGCTTCTACAAAACAAACAGATGCAAAGAATTATTACTAATGGTAATAGAGCCAGATAATACATAGGAAGTGGAAGTCATTGTACCTTTGGGGTATATAACCACTGAAAGATCAAACTTAACATGATCTGGACATCAGAAATACTCTAAATCAGGCACCAGATATAACTTTTACAGAGGTGAATTCGATGCAATAAGGGAACAACTAAAATCAGTAGATAGGGTGAAATTACTCAATATCATTACAGATGATAGAAAGTAGAACACCTTAAAAGGTATAATGTTCAATATGTAGGGTACTTACATACTGAAAACCAATGAATTCAAATTAACCATGACCCAAAGTGAATTAAAAGTGATATAAAAAGGAAATCAATGACCTTTCCAAATCTTGCAGGGAAAAAAGGGAAAGAGGTTCACTGGGATGAATATAAGAAAATAAAGAAATAAATTTACATACTAAATAGAGAGACAAGCGCGGGATTTTCTGACCCCATTGGCGTCGGGCATGTTTGGCAGCGTAAGTGGACAATATGGCGAGAAGGCCAAAATCGGTTTTACGACATTGTGAAACCAGTTTGCGATCGTCCGCTCTGCCTGTTAATGGCGGGTTGCATTTCCCACCGTGACGTCAGGAACTTCATTGTAGCACATCTATGTTTCATTATAAGCCCATCTTATCAGAATCATCGCCCCACGCTGCATCACCCAAGCACATTACACTGATGTGTTTCACAACAGTACATAAGTGATGTGCACCTGGCGAACTGCACTTCACTTGGGACTTCGAGGTTTGTTTGCCTACCTTACTTCAGACAGCACTCGCGGTCATCAGCACCAGGCTTCACAGCACAACGTCACTTTTAGAAGGGTTCATGGGCAGGTCTTTACCTACCAGACCAGATATAAGGCGGCGGTGGCTTTCCAATGGCTGCAGGGCTAAGGCTTGCTTGACGAAAGGGGAGAAGTGGCCTCAGGCAAGGGAAGAGGCTGCAGGGCGAGGGCTGTACTGGGGAAGGAGGGTACACAAGTTGATCTGTGCAAGTGGCCTCAAGATGGTGAGGGCTGAGGAAACAGTCTCCAGAGGAGATGAGGCCAGATGGAAATGTGAGGGTGTGTGTGAGAATGGTGATGTCCCTTTAACTGGCAGCAAGTGAGATCCAGGGAATATGTGATGGGCTTGAGTGGGTGAGCTACAGTGATGAGAGGGTTGCTTTACCCTGGCGGCACAGATGAGATCGATCATCCTCTTTCTGCATTGGATGGCCAACCTCTTCTGTTCAGCATTGGCACTGACCACCACTGCCATCGCCTACCAAGCCGGCATGGTGAGATTGCTGGACATCCTGCAGCCAGAGCGGGGGTAGAGGACATCACGGTGTGCCTCTGTGGCATCCAAAAGGTGTTCCAGAGATGCATCACCGAATAAGGGGGCTGCAGTCTTCTTGCCTTTCCTGGCCATGTCTTCTCTGCAGCAGTCCTGAGCTGGAAGCACTGAGAGGTGTGCATGCAGCTGCAGTTTAAATATAGCACCCAGCAAGGTGGCGACGTGGTGGGCAAATGAGAGCCCGCCCGCCATCAAAACGGCGCGTTTCCCGGGAATGCAAAATTAATGAGGTGGGACTGGGACGATACAGCATGAAAAGCTACCATTGCAGTTAGCAGGTAAAATGTTCTTTTCCCCATCCACTACTGCACTGAGTGCAAATCTGGGACGATTCTGCCCAAAGATATTTAAAAACAAGCAGGGCAAATTGAGGCAGAATAGAATAGTAAAAACATTCTTTCAGCATTCCAACAGTAAGTGGCCATTCAGAGGAGAGGTGAAAAGCATGAAAGATACAAAGAGAATCGAACCTGAGCATGAGCACAAGATAACCGATTCTCTGAGTGATTATCTCCGACAAACATTCACCAGGGAAGACATGGGAAACATGCTTTCCCCAAATACAGTAAGCAAAGTCATGACTTCAATAAGATGGAAATCTATGTAGACTTAAAGGGTTCAAAAGTTGTCAATTCTCAGGGAATATTATTCCAGAGGCCTGACATTTGTGAGATTTTTGGGGCACCGCCAAGCATTATTAGAGGATTACAGGACGATGAGGTGGTACCAGTGGATTTTAAACAGGCAACACAAATTAACTGGGAATTAATTTAAATGGAATTCTTTTAATTAAGGAGAAATGGAGCCACATGTCACAGCTCAATCTTACACATGGACTAGACACTTGTACAAAACGCAAATGCACAAAAGCGCACAGATAAACAGGAAACAGCAGCACATATATTATGTTGATGGCTTCATTCTGGAAACAATACTGACAATGTCATATGACCTTGGCTTATGTTCATCAGCAGTATTAAGTTAGAATGAAATTGTTTGCTTGTACAAACAATCTTGCCTGATGTCAACTGATGGGCTGTTTTTGGAATTCCATAATTTTTCCGTTGGTTGTATATAAAGTTTTCAAAAACGGAACCCACAAAGAAACCATTTCAAAATTAAAATTACATTGCCCTACAGTGGTGGCACTCATTTTGTGGCCTTAGGGATATTTGTGGCACACACACCATACCCTGTGGATGTTGGCAAATCACAGAATCAGAATCACAGAATGACAGAATAATCTGATGCTTCTTGAGTCAATGGCACCCCCTTCAATTCCTATCCAACTATAGGTGATGTTATCTAAAGTTGCAAATCTGTGCCTGTTGAGGTTCATTAGCTTCCGTACAACATGAAAGGTGCATATTAGTAAAACTAATCAGTAAGCTTCATACTTGTCTTCTTTATGTGGAAAAGTATGTACAACTGCCCACTGTGCAGTGAATCACAGGCGCAAGCCTTCTACCTCTTGGCTGGGAGGCTCTTGAGTAGGACATTGGTTTTAATTTGCCCCTTGACAAAAAGTTACTGTTGTAAGAGTTTGTTCCAGTAAATTCAAGCTTGGTCCTTTCTGGTACATCTATCTAAAGGTCTACAAGCAATCAGTCTGTTCCAGGAAACCATGTGCTTAGGTCCGCTGCAAATGCCAGACTTTGCTTCAGAGTAATTTTCAAGCTTTCACATGAGTACAGGATTTTAACACCAAGAAACAAACAGCAATAATTGGTTGTGAGATGCAAGATTTCAAATCTGGCAGCCCCTCGTGAGTCTGTTTTTTATTATTTCATTTCAGTAGGGAGAACATTTTCGTTTACATTACTACAATTTCACATAAACCAAATTATTTTCCAATTTATTGCATTATAAAATCCTGCTGAAACTGTGGGGGTGGAATTCAACTTTAGCAGGAACACAAATTGGGCATTAGCAGATTTGTAATCCATTATACTGAGTTTCCTTTGCACTAGCTTCATTCGGCATGTCCGTTTTTCACATCTACCCATCGCCGCTGAATTTTGTCCCAGTGTGTTAAAATGTAATTTAACAAACACACCACTGGCCTTTTAGCTTCTATTTTTTGGAGCAATTAAGAGCACAACTCATTTTTGCACTCAACTCAGTCATTAACATAAAATCATTGTTATATCTTCAATCAATTAATTAACAAGAGGAAATACATATCAATTTGAAACAGTTTTCGTAGTGAGCCTAAGTGGTGGAGCACCTCACACACTTGCCTTCCAGAACTTGAGACTGACGGCAGATCAGACTAATTGGATGAACTTGTTCTCTGTCCATTGGCTATAAGCATGCAGAGAACCATCTCCTGCGGTGCAAACTTCAGCTTTTAACATCCATTCCTATTGCTGTTAACAGCAGGTTTAATTTTGAAGATGAGCTGAAGCCCACAAAAAACCTTTGAATGCATTTATTTCAATTAATTGTTGTCAAAAGAAAATAGTCACTGGGCTGGAAATTAAGCTATGCAGCCTTCATTTCTGGGCGCCCTAAGCCTTAAATTTGGTTGGCAGGAGAAGTATGTGCATTATGATCTGGAGATGCATTGCCCGCCATTATGGTAAGGGCCAAACAGCTGACATACTTTGCCCACATCTGAGACAGGCATTATATCCTTTGTATATGCAAGAAAGTGGTGGAATACTCAGTAAAACAAGGTCATCAGGCAGCCAAGAGGGACTACTGCAGGTTGCAACCAACATGATAAGTTTTTAAGTAAAAACAGAAAGTGCTGGAAATGCCCATCAGTTCAGACAGAGTCAGCAGAGAGAAAAACAGATTTAACATTTCACCTCCGGGTTTTCTCTCACAGGTGCTGCCTGGCCTGCTGAGTCGTTCCAACATTTTCTGTTTTTATTTCAGATTTCCAGCATCTACAGTATTTTGCTTTTGCAGGAAAGTTTTAAAAAAATATATACTTACCTGAATGAGAAGCCTGGAGGAGTGGCAGTGCTCCTCCCAGCCCCACATTCAAAGGGCAATGGTTCTGCTGGGTATCAGACTATCACTGCACTCCAACCCACCCCCTATTGACACCACCCCACCCCAACAACAGCTGTGACTCATTGAGCTGGGCTGCTTGAATAGATTCTGCTCTGTTGCATGGATAAATAATATGGTACCTAGCAGTAAAAGATAACTCAACTAGCCCCATAATATTCAATGCTCTGACAGGAAAGTTTTCAATCAATAAATTTTAGATTTATTAAAAAATAGCTCCACACCTGGTGCTAGAGAGCATACAACAGGCATCTGTTACAAGCAAAAATCATCACATCCAGAATTCACTGTCAACATTTAAAGGGAATCAGCTATTTCATGTGACATTTTAATTACTGTAACAACAGCAGATAATGTCAAATAAACCCGACAATATTAGGAAACAAACAATTCTCCACCACTACTGCACAATTTTATTCGCTGAATCAATCTACAGAGTTAAAAAAGAGTAGTCAACAAATTTGTCAAGGTGAAGTTAGTTGATTCTCAATTACTTTTTCTGCACAGCTTGAATTTGTCCTTGACTTAAAGGGAGTGCATCCTCTGAGAGTAAACATCAGCTTATTCATATATATTGTGACGTGGTAAACATTTGTTTTCTTCTTCTTTCCTAGTTTACTCTCCTCCCTGACAGTTCAGTCCCTTGCTGGAAGTATTGTTGCATGCATCCAGCAACTGTACTTTCTATACAACCATGGTTAGGAACCTGGCTAATACGCTAAAGGGCGACATAGACAGGTTGCAGGGTCTCCCCTTAAACTCCAGCTGGGAGCCAACTCAGTATATAATAGGGCCCAAACCTGGGATGGCCTGGCCAATATTTTTGAGTAAAAGAGCAAACAATGCATTACCCACCAAGCTATTGGAGGAGTCATTGCCATATTAAGTTCTATAAAATAAAATTAGTCCTTAAATCTGGTTATGGCTATTGTTTTTTCTTTTTGCCTGTCCTGCCCTACATACAATGGTTTCACTCTATTTAACTCAATATTTCACTAATGTAGTGCTTCAGCTATACAGCCTTTCTGACACTTTGAGGAAAACCAGAAGTCTGTGATTATTGCCCACATGTCGAATATGTTACACACTTTAGCACCAAACAACTTTGGCCTCCTGCATGCTCAGGCCAGCTTCCATTTACAGCCCATAAATCTCTTTCACTTTTCTGGCTGACTGAGACCTATTTTATAACATCAAAAAACTGTTATTTCACCTATCTTTATACAGTTCCAACAAAACAACAGCTGACGCAAGATTTAAGTTAATTTATAGCCCAACCATCATACTGAGCAATATCTACATCATTGTTGCTGACTTTTATTTGCATGGTGAAGACATTTGGGTCGTCTCCATGGATCACCACTTTGATGTGGTGGAGAGGCTTGTGTGCTCCAACAATCCATTAAGCATGCCATCGGAGTCTCCTTGCTCCCGGCAGGGCCACTTATGGTGACAAGAGAGGTGCCAAACAAAGTGTGTTTCAAAAAGTCTTCAACGACAGAACAGGTAAAGAAAGACTGTGTGTCTCACCAGCTGTGAAGGCAGAAGAAGGCTGCACTGGCAAGGTGGTGCCAGTTATTGTGGTTATGCACATCAACAAAATCTGACAACCATGTGGACAACGATGGTGCCCCAAGGTCCCTATGTCAAACAAAGTCACGTGCTGGCTTCTACCAGGGTCCATTTGTCAAGTCCTGTGGCGATGGAGAATTGGTGACAGGGTCAGGGCTGTGAACCTGGGAGTCTCTAGTCAAGGATCTGCACACAGGCAGCAGATGCATGAAGGTCATTGGACATCTGTCTCGGGTCAGAGGTGTCTTTGGGCAGCAGCCTTTCTGACTGAGCAGTCCTCTTTAGGATACCCTCTGCTCACTCCAAATAAGGAGAGAGAAAAGGCGCCTTAAAAATAGGCTGTCCCACTTTCTTCTGGCTGAGGTACCACACCCTGAGTGATCACCACCTTCGTGGTAAAAGAAAGAAATCTTTAAATTTTGCAACTTGGAATGTTAGAACTCTCATGGATAATCTCAAGAGTGACCATCCAGAAAGAAGAACTGCAATCGTATCACATGAGCCACCAAGACTCCAAATTGACATCACTACCCTCATTGAGACCCGCTTTCCTGGGGAGGGGCAGCTGAAGGAACAAGAAGGGCGATACACCTTCTACTGGAAAGGAAAGGCTAACAGCGACCCTCTTGTCCACAGAGTGGTTTTGCCATCCAGAATAGGATTCTTGGATGCTATCCCAGAAATCCCCAATTGTATAAATGAAAGCCTCATGACACTTCACCTACAGCTCAGCTATAAACAATATCCTACCATCATCAGCACTTCTGCCCCAACCCTTGACTCCAATGAAGATGTTAAGGAAAAGTTCTATTCTGACTTTGATGAAGTTCTCACTACCATTCTAAAAGAAGAAAAGATCATTTTTCTGGGGGACTTTAATGCCAGTGCTGGCTTTGACTCTGATGTCTGGAACGGAACCAATGGGGTGGGAAAAGCCAATGCAAATGACATCCTCCTGCTCACAAAGTGTGCTCAGCATGGCCTCATCATAACAAATACCCTTTTCTACCAGAAGAGCAAATACAAAACCAAATTGACTCATCCTGGCACCTCCTCTATTATGTCATTGTTCAAGTCACTAAGTGATGTCTGGGATACTGATGCATGCTCGACAGATCATTGACTTGTTCAATCAATGATTAACACCCAACTAGCATGAAGACATCGCAAGACTCAAAAGTCCAAGAGGAAGAAGATCAATGTCTCAGCCCCAAGGCAGCCCAAATAAGAGAAGAATTCCAAGTGTAACTCATGTCCAATCTGGAAAATCTTCACTCATCCAACTCAATTTCAGAACAGTGGGATCAAAAAAAGTCAACTGTACTAGACTCTGTATCCATTCCTTTGGATTCAAAGATCGTCATTACAAGGACTGGTCTGATAAAAATGATGTTGAACTGTGCAACCTCCAGGAACAAAATTGAGCAGCCTTCTTGCCTGCAGAACAACCCAAGGTTGCAAGCCAAGGAGGCAGTACTCCAACAGTTCGAGGCTGGTTCCCAAAGACAAATCAAGAAGATAAAGGACATGTGATGGAAAAAGAAAGCACAAGAGACTCAAGAATAATTTGGCCATCATGACGTACAAAGCTTTTTGAAGTCACCAGGTCCATCTATAGACTGTCACTCTCATGTAATATGAACTTATGAATTGTAAATATGCAATTATGAAGTTTAAACCCTAAATGGACATTTTCCTGTAATACAAAATGGAGGTCAGTGGTCAGGTATCTTTCTTGCCAACACATGGAACTGTAAGAATGCTGAGCTAATTCCTATGTCTTCACAAATCCTGGTGAAGTCATTAAAATGCAATCAACCCTTCCTGTGATAATGGCTGCATTTTTCCAACTAATTAAAAAGACTGGGTTCACTATACTGTTGCAGCCTCTGTGACTCCAAATTTGAAATCCAGAAACAGGGTGTGAAAGCTCTATTTTATCAAGATGGATGAGCAACATTCAAACACCATTGTCTAACAAGGCCCAACCAACAGAAACGATTTATGAGGACAATAGGAAGAGATGCTCTGGTCACATGATAATGACAAGATTTCTGGTAAGGGCTTTTTTTAACAAGGCATTTTCTACACAGACAGGCAAAAATGTTTATGATAATGAAGGGAAAAGGCTCTGCCTAAGGACATAGGCTGTTAAGCCACATGTAGGTAGATACTCGAGTTGGCTGTGAACTCTCTACCTTAAGAACTCTACCAGGGCTGGAGTATAAGAGAAAACTGCTACTGCAACATAAAACAACAGTGAATCCGCCCTTCTGAATCACTAGGGCTTTTCTTCAGTGGACAAATAGGATTACAGGCCTACACCGTTTCAAGCCTTCACCCCAGGGAAAAGCAAATGTGATAAAGAACTCTTGAAATCGTAAAACTTAAAATGCATGCTACTTTTATAATTGAAATCTTTTCCTGGGCCTGTGGGTATCTGTGTCAGTGTGGGCATGGGTGTAGTTACGTATTTTTTGGTGTTGAGCAATAACAGCCATTGTGCTTATCTTTCTTTTAAAACTTACAAAAACCTGTCGCTTGCCTGTTCCTGACAAAGCACTCAGGAGTTAAAACGCCTTTCTTTTAAACATGCAGTCTTCGGTCAGTGCATCGGTGAGAAAGGAAGGGGTGCCCTGCCTAGCATCTTTCCCCTGTCAAGTGGACAAAAATCTCTTTGCTCATAGGACTGTGTTCCTCTTCTATCTATCAATACTGGAAAGAACATTCTGTAGAAACTATTGAGGTAAAGCAGGGAAAACCCTGACATGCATTCTCCTGAATTGCTTACTCCTTGTAGCTGAGGAAATCCTCCCAGGAGCACAGTGTGGCTTTGGACCTTCCAGAGGAACCTCCAACATGGTCTTTGTTGCCAGACAAATCCAAGAAAAATGTCCAGAACAACACCAGGAACTCTTCAGTGCATTCATCCACCTGACTAGCATATTCCAGTATTTGACTCAGTAAATCACGAGGCTCTGTGAATTGTGCTCCAAAGATTTGCATGTATAAGAAACTACATTACAATTCTTCTTCATGCTTCATGATGATATGATTGCAAATGTCTTGAATGGGGGATCTGAAACAGAAGCCTTAAAAATCTGGACTGGGGTCAAGCAAGGCTGTTTGATAGCCCCTCGACTATTTATCATCTACCTGACAATAGCTATTCACCTCATCAAAGATCAACTGCCCTCTGCTGTCAGTATTAAATATCACCTAGATGGAAAACTAACCTCAGTCGTTTCCATTCCAAAACCAAACTGACCACCATAGACAGCATGATTTACAGTCTGCGGATGACCGTACTGTCGTTGCCCACTCTGCACCAGATTTGTAAGCCACTCTTGATCCTCATGCTGCACCCAAAAAACTTGGCCTGTCCTTGAATGTTTCCAAAACAAAACTCATATATCAACCTACCTATTCAGGCAAATATGCCACCTCCCATATCTGTAGAAGGAGAGACCCAGGAATATGTTGAGCACTTCCCATACCTTGGTAGCCACTTCTCTCAAAAAGCCACCATCGACGAGGAGATCCAACGCTGTATCAGCTGCGCCAGCTCAGCCTTCTACGAACTATGGAAGTGAGTATTTGATAACAAAATCTCCGCAAGTCAATGTGAGTCCTAGTGTACAGGGCAGTTGTCGTCACCACACTCCTGTACATTGATACCTGGACTGTGTATCAGTGAGACATAAGAGTGCTAGATAAATTCCGTCAATAACGCCTCTGCTGCATCCTCCACATTCAATGGGAGGACCGATGAACAAAGGCTAGCGTCCATCTTGAAGCCAGCCCCACAAGCATTTAGGCAGGACTTGGGGGGGCGGGGGGCGGGGGGGAGTTGGAGAGGGTTGGGGGGTGCATGAGGGGTGGTGGGGTAGTCAAGGAGAGAGTAGAAGAGTGAATGGCTATCTGGGTGCCAGTTAAATATGGTGGCCGGATGTTAGACCCTATGAGGTAACAGCAGGCAGACCACTTCCTGCCCGCCCTGCCACAAGATTTGACGTGATCCTCGTGAATGCATAATTAATGAGCCCTTGAGAAGGTGGTGGTGAGCTGCCTTCCTGAAACGCTGCAGTCCATATGGTGTAGGTACACCCACAGTGCTGTTAGGGAGGGAGTTTCAGGATTTTGACCCAGCGACAGTGAAGGAACAGTGACATATTTCCAAGTCAGGATGGTGAGGGGCTTGGAGGGGAACTTCCAGGTGGTGGTGTTCCCCTCCATCTGCTACCCTTGTCTTTCTAGATGGTAGTGGTTATGGGTTTGGAAGGTGCTGCCTAACCAGCCTTGGTGAGTTTCTGCAGTGTATCTTGTAGATGGTACACACTGCTGCCACTGTGCGTTGGTGGTGAAATGAGTGAATGTTTGTTGATAAGGTGCCAATAAAGCGGGCTGTTTTGTCCTGGATGGTGTCAAGCTCCTTGAGTGTTGTTGAAGCTGCACTCATCCAGGCAACTGCAAGAGAAATGCAGGGAACAGTACATGGTCTTCTTTGACCTCACAAAAACTTTCAATACTGTCAACCGTGAAGGATTATGGAGCATCCTCCTCCATTTTGGCTGCCCCCAAAAGTTTGTCACCACCCTCTGCCTGTCCATGATGACATGCAAGCTATGCTCCTGACCAACGGACCCACCACAGACCCAATCCACGTTTGGACCGTGGTCAAGCAAGGCTGTCTCATCGCACCGACGCTCTTCTCAATCTTCCTTGCCGCAATGCTCCATCTCACCCTCAGCAAGCTCCCTGCTGGAGTGGAGCTAAACTATAGAACAAACGGGAACATTTTCAACCTCCGCCACCTACAGGCCAGATCCAAGGTCGTCCCATCCTTTGTCATTTAACTACAGTGTACAGATGATGCTTGTGTCTACGCACAACGGAGGCCAAGCTCCAAGCTATTGTCAACATTTTACCGAGGCATGTGAGAGCATGGGCCTTACACTAAACATCTGTAAGACAAAGACCCTCTACCAATCTGCCGCCTCCATGCCGCACTGCCCCTGATTATCAAATTTCACGATGAGGCCTTGGACAACGTGGACCACTTTCCATATCTTGGGGGCCTACTGTCAACAAGGCAGACATCAATGATGAGTTTCAACACCACCTTCAGTGTGACAGTGCAGCCTTCGGCTGCCTGAGGAAGAAAGTGTTTGAAGACCAGGAGCTCAAACCCGACACCAGGCTCATGGTCTACAGAGCAATAGTGATACCCACCCTCCTATGTGGCTCAGAGAGGTGGACTATGTATAGCAGGCACCTCAAATCTCATTGGCAGGATAGGCACACAAACGTCAGTGTTCTTGCTCAGGTTAACATCCCCAGCATTGAAGCATTGACCGCATTCAATCAGCTCCACTGGGCGCGCCACATCGTGCGCATGTCTGACACGAGACTCCGGAAACAAGGGCTCTACTCGGAGCTTCGACACGGCAGGCGAGCCCCAGGAGGGCAGAGGAAATGCTTCAAGGCCACCCTCAAAGCCTCCTTGAGAAAGCGCAACATCCACATTGATATCTGGGAATCCCTGGCCCAAGACCACCTGAAGTAGAGGGAAAGAGCTGAACACCTCAATTATCATCGCCAAGGGCTAGCTGAAGCCAAGCATCGACAGTGAAAGGAACATGTGGCAACCCAGGCACCCTGCCCATCCATTCCCCCTACCACTGCCTGCCCCACCTGTGACAGAGACTGTAGGTCGTGCATTGGACTTTTCAGTCACCTGAGAACTCATTTTTTAGTATGGAAGCAAGTCATCCTCAACCCTGAGGGACTGCCTAAGAGAGAGAGAATGTTTGTGGAAGGGATGCCAATCAAGCGAGCTGCTTTGTCTTGGATGGTGTCAAGCTTCTTAAGTGTTTTTGAAGCTGCACTCATCCAGACAATTGGAGAGTATTCCATCACACTCCTGACTTGCGCCTTGTAGATGGTAGCCAATCTTTGGGGAGTCAGGAGGTGAGTTACTCACTACAGAATTCCTAGCTTGACTTGCTCTTGTAGCCACAGTATTTATAGGGCAAGTCCAGTTCAGTTTCTGGTCAATGGTAACCCAATGATGTTGATAGTGGGGGATTCAGCGATGGTAATGCCATTGGATGTTATGGGGCGAAGGCTAGATTCTCTCTTGTTGGAGATGGTCATTGCCTGGCCTTCAGAATCATAGAATCACAGAATTTTAACAGCACAGAAGGAGGCCATTCAGCCCATCGTGTATGCATCGGCTCTCCAAATGAGCATTATGACCTAGCGATACCGCCCTGCCTTTTCCCCATACCCCTGTATATTGTTTCTATTCAAATAATCATCTAATGCCCTCTTGAATGCCTCAATGAACCACACTTCCAGGCAGTGCATTCCAGACCCGAACCACTCGTTGTGTGAAAAAGTTTTTCTCACGTCACATTTGCTTCTTTTGCAAATCACTTTAAATCTGTGCCCTCTCATTCTTGATCCTTTTACAAGTGTGAACAGCTTCTCCCTATCTACTCTGTCCAGCCCCCTCATGATTTTGAACATCTCTATCAAATCTCCTCTTACCCTTCTTCTCTCCAAGTAGAACAGTCTCAATCTCTCCAATCTATCCTCATAGCTGAAGTTTCTCATCCCTGGAATCATTCTTGTAAACCTCTTCTGCATTCTCTACAATGTGTTCACATCCTTCCTATAATTTGGCGCCTAGAACTGTACACAATACTCCAGCTGAGGTCTAAAGAAGGTCTTATATAAATTCAACATAACCTCCTTGCTCTTGTACTCTATGCCTCTATTAATAAAGCCCAGGATACTATATGCTTTATTAACTGCTCTCTCCATCTGTCCTGCACAATGATCTATGCACATATACACCCAGGTATTTCTGTTCCTTCACCTCCTTCAAAATTTCACCCCTTATTTTATATTGACTGTCCATGTTCTTCTTACCAAAGTGCATCACCTCACACTTCTCCACATGGAACTTCGTCTGCCACCTATCTGCCCACTCCACCAACTTGTCAATGTCCTTTTGAAGTTCTACACTGCCCTCCTCACAGTTTACAACACCCCTAAGCTTTGTATCTCCGCAAACTTTGAAATTGCCCCCTGCACACCCAAGGTCTAGATCATTAATATATATCAGGAAAAGCAAGGATCCCAATACTGACCCCTGGGGGACTCCACTACAAACCTTCCTCCAGCCTGAAAAATATCCATTGACCATTACTCTCTGCCTCCTATTTTTCAGCCAATATTGTATTCACGTTGCTACTGTCCCTTTTATTCCATAAACAATAACTTTGCTCACAAGTCTGTTGTGTGGCACTGTATCAAATGCCTTTTCAAAGCCCACATGCACCACATCAACAGCATTACCCTCATCGACCTTTTCTGTTACCTCTTCAAAAATCTCTAGCAAGTTAATTAAACATGATTTCTCCTTTAGAAATCCATGCTGGCTCTTCCTTATCAACCCATATTTTTCCATGTGACTATTAATTCTATCCCGAATAATTGTTTCCAGAATCTTGCCCACCACTGAAGTTAAACTGACTGGTCTGTAATTGCTGGGCTTATCCTTACAACCTTTTTTGAACAAGGGCGTAATGTTGGCAATTCTCCAGCCCTCAGGCACCTCCTGAGTCTAGGGAAGACTGAAAAATTATGGACAGTGCCCCTGCAATTTCTACCCTCACTTCCTTCAATATCCTTGGATGCATCTCATCCAGTCCCGGTGCCTTGTCAACTTTAAATACCGACAGTCTATTCAACACTTCCTCCTTATCAATTTTGAACCCTTCTAGTGACAGAGTTTCCTCAGTTGTCACCATGCCCTGGGTAGCATCTACCTCCTTGGTAAAGACAGATGCAAAGTATTCATTTAATGCCTCAGCCATGGCCCCTTCATCCATGTGTAAATTCCCTTTTAGGTCTCTAATTGGCCCTACTCCTCCTTTTATCATCCTTTTACTATTTATATGCCTATAGAAGACTTTGGGATTATGTTGGCTACCAGTATTTTCTCATAATCCCTCTTCGCTTCTCTATAATGCTTTCTCACCTCCCCTCTGAAACTTCTGTATTCCTCTTAGTTCTCAATTGTATTTTCTACCTGACGCCTGTCATCAGCACACTTTTTCTTTTTTATCTTAATTTCTATCTCCTTTTTCATCCAGGGAGCCCTGGATTTGTTTGTCCAATCTTTCCCTTTCGTTGGCATATACCTTGATTGTGCCCAAACCAATTCTGTTTTGAAGGTAGCCCATTGTTCAGCTATAGTTTTTCCCGCCAATCTTTCGTTCCAGTCTATCTGGCCCAGCTCCATGCTTGCCCCATCGAAGTCAACCCTTGTCCAATTAATTATTCTTACTTTGGATTGCCTATCGTCCTTTTCTATCATCATCCTTATACGTACAATACAACGATCACTGTCTCCTAAATTGCCCCCACTGACACTTGATCTACTTGGCCCATATCCTTTCCAAGAACCAGGTCCAACAGTGCATCTTTTCTTGTTGGATTGGACATATACTGCTGTAGAAAATTTTCCTGAACACAATCTAGGAACTTTTGCCCCTCTCCACCCTTTACACTACCATTATCCCAGTCTACATTCGGGTAACTAAAGTCACCTATTATAACTGCTCTATAATGTTTGCATCTCTCTGTAATTTCCCTGCAGATTTGTTCTCCTATGTCGTTCTCACTAGTTGGTGGCCTATAGACTACACCTAGCAATGTAATTGCACCCTTTTTGTTCCTTAGTTCTAGCCAAATTGATTCCTCCTGGATATCCTCTTTCTCTACCACTTCAATGCTCTCTTTAACAAATACCGCCACTCCTCCTTTCCTTCCTTTTCTATCTTTCCTGAACACCTTGTACCGAGGAATATTTAACACCAGTTCGGCCCTTCCTTCAGCCAGGTCTCTGTTATCGCCACAACATCATATTTCCACATGGCAATCTATGCCTGTAACTCCCCAATCTTATTTACTATACTCCGTGCATTCACACACATGCATAGTAACCCTGATTTAGATTTTGTTACTGTTGTCAGGTGGCTGAGTTGTACTATTAGTGTTAGAGTTGAACGGCAGACACTTCTTAAGTGGAAACATTAAGTTTATTTACAATATACTCAGCAGCAACTACACTGTGCTTTGAACTCCAACTCTATCTCTACACTGTCTGCTGAGGTAGCCCACGCTACTCTCCTATTGGTTACTGCAGATCATGTGATCTTTTCTAACAAAGTATTATTCCTAAAGGTATATTACATTCTAAATAAACCATACTTATACATTCCTTCCCCTTTAACTTGGCTACACATATTATATTTGCAAGTATATATTTTTCAAAACAACATAATATTTAAGAAATTTAACAGTAAAACAAGTTCCTGTGGAACTGGGACATGGTCATAATTTTCTTGTAAAGGCAAATGACTAATAGCATCAGTGTTTGCGATTTAATTACCAGGCTTATGTACGAAGGTGTATTCGTATGCTGCAAGAATTAAGGCCCTCTTAGTATTTCTGTATCTTCTTTCTACATGCCTTCTTCTTTCTAGCGCAGATTTTAATCTCAGCATTCATTCTGATTTCGCTATTGGCCAGACCTCTCTCAGATGCCAACTCAAATTATCTGAACTCAGTGGCTGAGTTTCCCAAAATTTCATTATCTGTCTGCTTCTTGGAAAATTCAGTGACTTTTGCTTCCAAAGCCTCTTTGGCTTCATTTAGCTGATTCTTCAGCCCTCCCATCTCTTTTTTGCATTTGTTTGCTCCCTCCTGGAAAATTGAACATTGTTGTGTCTTCTCTGCCAACTCATTCTTCAGTTTGTTCAGAGAAGTGATAAATTCTTTCTGTTTCTCTTCATACTTTTCCAGAGGTCCAAACTTTGACTTGAGGGAATCTTGTAATGAGTGAAGCTCTTTCAACAGGTTTTCTTTTTCCCTGCAAAAGTTGCTCACCTCGTCTGGACCTCTACCATCAAGCAGGGTCTCTTCAAGTTTCTTCTGCTTTTCTTCCAGGTTTTGGCTTAAGACAGCCTGCATTTCTTTAGCTGGAGTCCTTACATACTTCTTTTCCAAAACAGGAACGCTTCCAGCTTCCTTTTGGAATCTCAGTGGCCAATCAAGGTTAATTCCCCTTAGTCAATTTCACCCTAGAAGGCGTGGTCCTCTGCCTCTCAATACCAACACTGGTAGCTTTGCCAATTGGCTTCTATAATGGACAGTTACTCTGCTTATGCCTTTTATTTGGATGTCTTCACCTCTGTATGTTTTTAGCTTGGCAGCTGTTTGTTCTAAACTTAATTGATGTTCACCATTATCCAAATATCTGCAGGTATGTTCCCCAATTACTCTCATGGAAGCTCCCATATCTACTTCCATTTTAACAGGTTTGCCATTTACTTTCACTGTAACAAATATTGGGTCTGTCTTTCCAAGTTTCAGAATGTCAGAATTTGTTATTTCAGGCTCTTCTACATTGTAGATTTCATTGGGCTTCCCTTTTGTTTACAATTCTTATTGAATCTTTCCTTGCATTGCCTCATTATGTGTCCATTTCTGTGACAATAGTAGCATTCGATTTTTGTAAACTGCCAATCACTAAATGACTGATTGTTTCCACCTCTATTAAAATTATTCTTCGATCACGCTGCTAAGTTATTCTATCTTCATTCTTTGGCTAGTGGTGTCTGTTTCCTGCTTCTTGGCAGAGTCTCGCTTTTTCGCGCCCTTTTCATCTGAAGTTTCCCTCTCAATGTGGAGGACGGCGCCATTTTGCACATTCTGTATTGCATGTGAATCTCTTACAGCACTTGCCCTGGCTGGCGCTATCTCTAGCGCCTTCTTGAAATCCAGATTCACTTTGGACAATAATCTTTTCTGAATAGCGTCCTCTTTCACACCACACACTAAACGATCTCTGAGCATGTCGTTCAGAGTCGTACCGAACTCACAATGTTCCGGTAGCTGCTGCAAATTTGCCAAGTAGCATACAATTGTCTCACCCGGGGCTCTATTTCACAAATTAAACCTGAACCTCTGCATCGTGACTGAGGGCTTGGGTTGAAAGTGACCCTCTACGTGGTCCACCAATTCATTGAAATTCTTCGAATCTGGGGCACGGGGTGCTGTCAAACTTCAAATTATATGGTAGGTTTTACTCCCACAAGTACTCAAGAGGATCGCTCGCCTCTTCTTTTCCCTCACAATCTCATTCGCTTGAAAAAAAAGAACGTGAGATGTTTTATGTATTGAGACCAATCGTCTGTGGCTGGCTCAAAAGGATCAATTCTCCCAAATTGTGACATTTTGAGAGGGGATAACTTTTTCAATTCTAACGGAGCTTGCTACTTACAATCACCGGGCAAGGCACAGTGCTAATTTCTTTTTAACTTGATTTCTTTTGATCAGTCCTGTTTTATCCTCATCGCCAATTTATTGTAGGGTGGCCGAGTTGTACTGTTAGTAATAGAGTTGAACTGAAGGCACTTCTTAAGTGGAAACATTAAGTTTATTTACAATATACTCAACAGCAACTCCACGCGTGCTTTCAACTCCAACTCTATCACTACACTGCCTGCTGAGGTAGCCCGTGCTACTCTCCTATTGGCTACTACAGATCATGTGATCTTTCCTACCAAATATTATTCCTAAAGGCACATTACACACTAAATAAACCATAATTACTACAGCTACTTTCTCCCTCACCCCGACTTCATCTATTAACTTACTATTCTCTGTACTAGTGCTATCTGTCCCTCTCAGTATTATGTGCACCCTGATATTCCTCGCTTATATTTTCTTTTGGTTCCCACACCCCTGCCAAGTTAGTTTAAAACCCTCCCAACAGCACTAGCAAAACACCCTGCAAGGAACTCAGTCCCAGCTCTGTTCAGGTGCAACCCGTCCGGCTTGTACAAGTGCCATCTTCCCCAGAGACAGTCCCAGTGTCCCAAGAATCTAAAGCCCTCCCTCCTGCACCATCTTTCCAGCCATGCATTCAAATGCCTTATCCTTCTATTTCTGTACTCACTGGCATGTGGCACTGGGAATAATCGGAGATTATTACATTTGAGGTCCTGCTTGCTAATTTTCCACCTAGCTCTCTAAATTCTGATTGCAGGACCACATCCCCCTTCCTACCTAAGTCATTGGTACCAATGTCGACCACGACCAGTGGTCGTTCACCCTCCCCCAGAAGAATGTCCTGCAGCTGCTCTCTGACATCTTTGACCCTGGCACCAGGGAGGCAACATACCATTCTGGAGTCATGTCTGTGGCCTCAGAAACACCTGTTTGCTCCCCTAACCAATGAATCCCCTAGCACTATTACCCTTTCTTTCTTCTTCCTCCCCACCTGTAAGGCCAAGCCGCTTGTAGTGCCACAATCTTGGCTCTGACTGCATGTATCTGAAGAACCAGTGCCTCACTAGCTTCCAAAATGGAAAACCGATTTGTGAGTGGGATCCCAGAGGGCTCCTGCAATACCTGCTTACTTCTCTTGGACTGCCTGATGGTCACCCTTTTCCTTTCTGTCTCCAGGCCCTTAAGCTGCGGTGTGACCACCTTTCTGAACGTGCTATCCACGTAGCTCTCAGCCTCGTGGATGTGCCACAGCGACTCCAGCTGCCACTTGAGCTCTGAAACCTGGAGCTCAAGTTTCTGCAGCTGGCAGCACTTCCTGCACATGTGGTCGTCTAGGATATCAGCAGCGTCCATGACTTTGCACATATTACAGGACATGCATTCCACTCGACTGAGCTGCCCCTCATGCCCTAACTCTACTTCCCTTACATTAACTTTATTCTACTTCTGTGTTATTTATATTGCTTTATTATATTGGCCCTAAATTTCCCATATTCCTGGCACTGTTCAGTTAAATTCAAGTATAGCTACTTGTTTAAAAATATTACACTTTTCTAATTTACTCACTAGGTCCTACTTACCAAGGCCACCGCTCTTCTTTCTGAGGAAAGGTAGAAAAGGAAAGGAGCACCTCCTCACTGAACTGTCTCAGTCACCTCTGCTCTCGAACTCTTGCCACTTCTCGCGTTGTTTTTATAACCCGTCTACTCTCCTGTAGGTGCTGCTGACTGCCTGTCCCAGACTCCTCCTCTCACACTCTCCTCTAGGTGCTGCTGACTGCCTGTTCCAGGTTCTCTTCTTGCACTCTCCTTTAGGTGCTGTTGATTGCCTGGCTCGGGGTTGTCCTCTCACACTCTCTTCTTGTGTGGCGCGAATGTTACTTGTTACTTGTCAGCCCAAGCCTTGATATTGTCCAGATCTTGCTGCATTTGGACATGGACTGCTTCAGTATCTGAGGAGTCATGAATGGTGCTGAACATTGTGCAATCATCAGCGAACATCCCCACTTCTGACCTTATGATGGAAGGGAGGTCATTGACGAAGCTGTTGAAGATGGCTGGGCCTAGGTGAGCTATCTTCTTGAACCATCCATGTGGTGTAGGTACACCCACAGAGAGTTCAAGGATTTTGACCCAGCGACAGTGAACAAAACCAGAAATTCCCTGTTGCAAAGAGTAAGCCACTGCAAATTCATTACCAGAAACTTCCAACCTCCGTTTTCTTTAGAGAAGTGAAAGAAAATGATCAGGCCTGCACCGTTTCCAGCTTTCACCTCAACAAAAACAGAGTAATAGTGAACTTTTAGACTCTTTAAACATCTAAGTGCATGCCACCTCTTTTGTAATCACCTTTTCTTGTGCATGTATGTCTTGTGTGAGTGGGTGCTGTGGGGTTTACATTCGGATGCTGAGAAATAAATATTTATTCTTTCTTTTTTAAAACTTACAAGACTGTCCTGTGACTGTTCTTCAGAGTCACAGCACTCAAGTTGATTAAAACACTTCTTCTTTAAAAGCACATCTTGTTGCAGTTAGTTGATGGGGGGGAAAAAAAGGGGGAACCATCCTACCATCTCTCCCCTGTCCGTAACATTTGTAATTCACAGTGAAACACAGCCATTTCTGCCAAAACTTCTGGCCCAGTCAGGAGTATTTATAACAAAAACAAAAATAGCTGGAAAAACTCAGCAGGTCTGACAGCATCTGCGGAGAGGAACACAGTTAACGTTTCGAGTCTGAATGACTCTTCATCAGAACTAAAGAAATATAGAAATGTGGTGAAATATAAGCTGGTTGAGGGGGGTGGGACAGGTAGAGCTGGATAGAGGGCCAGTGATAGGTAGAAGCAAAGAAGAGATTGCCAAAGATGTCATAGACAAAAGGACAAAGGGGTGTTGACGGTGCTGATATTATCTAAGGAATATGCTAATGGTGACATTAAGGGTAGAAAGCAGGACAAACAAGTGGCAGATGGCCCTAGTGGGGGTGGGGTGGGGTTAAGGGATCGAAATGGGCTAAAAGGTGGAGATAAAACGATAGATCAAAATGAATTTAAAAATAGGTGGGAAAAGAAAAATATATTTAAAAAATATAAATTATTGGAAAAAGGGGGGTCGGAAAGGGGGTGGGGATGAAGGGGAGAGTTCATGATCTGAAGTTGTTGAACTCAATGTTAAGTCCGGAAGGCTGTAAAGTGCCTAGTCAGAAGATGAGGTGCTGTTCCTCCAGTTTGCGTTGAGCTTCACTGGAACAATGCAGCAGGCCAAGGACAAACATGTGGGCATGAGAGCAGGGTGGAGTGTTGAAATGGCAAGCGACAGGGAGGTCTGGGTCATGCTTGTGGACAGACCGAAGGAGTGTTTGTAAATTTGTAAATTGCTTGGAAGCTTTCAATGTTCAATGTGACCCAGCAGAAAGCAGAACAAAGGTATCTCAATCCCAAACAGCTCCCTGCGAGACCTGACAGATGCTTACACCTCAAAAGAAGAAATAGGTTAGAAGGAATAATTCCATAGGTTGGCATCAAAGGAAAAAGTGAGGTCAGAAGCACTAATTGTGTAATCTCAAGGCAATTTGTTGCATATGGATGTGCAGACCAAGAGGCTGAAGCATTATTCAGCAGTGGCACCATTTATAGTTTCTTTCCTGCTGAATAGCAACAGCAGCATGACATGGCATCACAATTGTTTTACAGTTAAGGGTTTTCCAATCCATTTGACTGTGAGGGCTCTGGGCACAATGCCGTGACCTAGATAAACACAAAGCACTTCTATCCCATTAATGTGTAGCTTTTCAGTGATTAGGAACACTGCAGCCTGCAAATCAGTACCTACCTCCCAAACAGGAGTTACAATAATGTTGCTTAAGGGATAAATATTGTCCAGGACATGGAGAGCGTTACCCATCTCTTCTTCCTCACATGGTGCCGTGGGATCTTTTACATCCACCCAAGAATGCACACAGGACCTCAGTTTAATGTCTTATCTGAAAGACAGTACCTATAACAATGCAACACTACCTCAGAGCTGCACTAAAATGTCAACCTGGATTATGGTTTCTAGCACCTTAAGTGGAATTTGAGCTCCCAATTTTCTGACTCTTCGGATGGAGTTCTCCAAATGAGCCAAAGCTGACATATTAGGTCATGTCACTGTTGCTATTCAACAGGGAAGAAGCTATAAGTGCTGGCAGTGTGCATTATTGGTCACTTGGTCTGTGTAACTATGTGCAATAATTCGTCTTTGAATTGCAGGTGAAGCCAGTAAGGAGTAGAGATATAGGAGTTAAGGAGGATGGTGAATTTGACTGCTATTGGAAAATTACACAGCTCTCCAAGTGCCTTCATACTGACCTGGATGCAATGGTGGAAGTTCCCCTCTTTCATGAGAACAATGTGCCAGGACCTGCTGATTTAGTGCCATAAAGGTAGATGTTACAAGCCTGGTCTGTTGTCAGCTGATTTCCCTGGCCTCCCGTCTTTCACCTTGTACCTTTTCAAACATTAAATATTGAGTAGGGTACTGGAGAAAGCAAACCCTAAACTCATTTGATATGGACTTGCTGAACAGCAGTGGGCTTGGAGAAGCTTACAGTTTGTTACTCCGCTATTCCTGAATTGAAGTGAGAGTTTGTATTCTAGGATTACCCTCTTCTTTAAGAATCTTCTTGTTCTGCCTTTTGGTGAATTTGGAAACAATTTGGCTGTTCTTCTGTTAACGTTAACATTTTCTAAATGTACTGCTGAAAACAGTTTTGAAAGCCTTTGTCCCATTCATAGCTCCCTTCCTTATACAGCTATTCTTTAACATCCATTGCGAAAGTGCTGACTTAACATTGGGTGGTACTTCCAGCTGAAGATGGGGAAATCCTTAATTTGGCACAAAAGCTTTTAGTTGCAAGCAGTCTCCAGGCTTAAACTGTGCACCTTTAGAGCTCAACAGCACTGTACACTGGCATGAACGGCACAATGGAAATTCATGCAGGGATGGGGGCAGGAGTGTTGGGGGTGTGGGACCCATGCAGAAACTAAGCATGATCACTGAAAATGTAGTTTCAGGCTTGATTTGCATCCCATCAGTTGGAAAATTTAGTTCCATACTATAGGGCAAGTTCTCCTGATGGTTCTGTGAACTAATATATGCCTAGTACGGAGGTGATATTTAACACAGAGTT
Source organism: Cetorhinus maximus (assembly GCF_964194155.1). Taxonomy (NCBI): domain Eukaryota; kingdom Metazoa; phylum Chordata; class Chondrichthyes; order Lamniformes; family Cetorhinidae; genus Cetorhinus; species Cetorhinus maximus. Next base: position 82,247,584 of record NC_135892.1, on the reverse strand, counting down.
GACCACCAAGGCATAAACCATCGTCTCACGAGACAGAAGGCGATGGCGATAAGCCATATCAACCAGAAGAGTTCAAGTTTTGATCCCTGAAATGTGGTGCAATTGCTGATTTCAGCTGGAGTAGCAATGTATTTGCTGCATTTGGCATTTTGTGACACTGAGAAGGGCAGAGATCAAACCAGCCAAGATTCCCATTGCTGCTTCTGATGCAGTGACTTTGGCTGGGAAGTTAAGAGATGTGGGATTCAGATAAGAAGAAGGGTTCCCTTTTGATAGCCGTTATGGAGAAATAGCCCAGGAGCACATGACGTATTGATACCTGGACACAATACTGAATGGGTGCAGAGTCTGTGGGGGCATATCATAGCAAGAGTTAATACTTTCAGGGAAGAAAGGGAAAAACTGGAAAAGGAAAGCAAACAGTTCAGGAACAGATTATGTTGCTCTACACAGTATATTGCCAAAATTTATTTCATGCAGTGATGAGGGAGAATTTCACAATTTTTTTACACAGCAAGAGGTTTTCAACAGAACATTTTCAGTTGTATTGTACGACTCCCTTTTAAATGTATCTGTCCTCCAGAACACGGCCCCATTAAAGACTAAGAATAGCATGTCATTTTTTATATTTGACAGTGCTAATAGAACCTTTGCTGCACAACTTTATTTCAGTGAAACTTCAAAGAACTCAAATGTGCCCCATGATCTTCTAAATCTGTTCAACAGCTGAATGCTTAAAACTATTTATTACGCAAGCAGGAAACCTCCTTCAGTGAAAAGTTAAAAAGATCCTTAACTTAACATGAAGCAGTGATGCCTTTTGTGATAAATGAAAGGCAAGACCAAAGCTGAAAGCTGAAATGCACGAGTTCTGTTATCATGGCTAGCTGTTGAAAACAAAAAAAAAATGCTTGCATATGAAGATTCAGATCATGTCTGATGAATTGGGAATGAAGCACATTTTATGTCTATGATTGAAATTTTTATTGATGAAAAACCAAACTATATCCATCCATTGCCTCTTCCCAACTAAAAAATAAACTTATTTCTCTTCACCTTTAACCTTGTTAATTAGCTTGTAGAGTTTTCTTGTTGACTCATTCGAAATCAGTGCCACATTTACCTCATAGGTAAGGTATGAGACTGCGAGTGTTTTGAAACCCTATCTCGTTCCTATGCGTCAAGTCTCAATCCACACCACTGCTGTTAAAATGTGTTTAAAACACACACACTGCCAAAAGAGGCAGTTGAGAAAGAGCTAGTATACAATCAGTCTTATCTACCGCACTGTCATTCTAGACACTAGACTTGCCGTCTCATTCAGTAATATGATTTGTACCAACCCCAGTGACATGGTTGCCAGTGTAATGTTACCCTCACTCTAGTTTCCCACCTTTTCAGAGACTACTTATGACATTTTGTCTAGGTATTTGGGCTAGCACATTGTTTTAGCTATTTTAAAGACAAGTCTACTTCATATTTTGTGCCTGTCTTCACAGTAGAAGACACAAGTTACATACCAGAAATAGAGGGTAACCTAGGGGCTAATAAGAGTAAGGAAATTAAGCTAATTAATATCAGCAGACAAAAACTACTGGAGCAACTCAAGGGACTGAAATTTGACAAATCCAGAGGTCCTGATGGCCTACATCCTAGGGTTCAAAGAGAGATCGATGCAGCGATAGTGGATGTGCTGGCTATGATTTTCCAAAATCCCCTAGGGCAGAATCTTGCTCTTGTCGGGAAGGTTCGGTGGGGGTGGGCGGTGGCGGTTGAGAAGCGGACCGCCACCCGCAGTCGAGGCCGTAAGGTGATTTCACACTGGTGGGCCAATTAAGGCCCGCCCCCAGTGTGAAACGCAAACAGCAGCGCTGAGCGCTGCATGTGTGGGTGGGGGAGGAGCGCGAACTTTGAGCATGCGCTAGAGTGTGCTCTTCAAAATCTCCCTGAGGCATAGAGCTGCCTCAGGGAGACGAAGAATTTTCAAAACAAAATAAAGAAATGAATAATGTAATAAAGCACGTCCCCTCATGTGACTGGTCACATGAGCAGGGACATGCTATTAATTACATTTTAAATTTTTTATTTTATTTTTATTTGCTTTAGGAAACCTCATCCTGTCCATGGATGAGGTTTGCGAAAAAAGTGCAAAGGCCACTTGGCCATTTTGCCTGCCCGCCAACTGTAAGGTTGGACGGGTAGTGAAAAATTTAAGTTAATGACCTTGTTAATGGCCTTAAAAGGCCTTTTAATTGCCGGCGGGTGCACTGCTGACTCCGGTGCACGCCTGCCAACCAAAATATCGTGTTGACTTTGGGACGATCGCCTGAGGTCAACGTGTGCCATTTTACGCTCGAGCGGTTCGGGCGCGCGCCCGCACACCGAGCTAAAAATTTTGCCCCTAGATTCTGGAACGGTCCCAGCAGATTGGAAGTTAGCAAATGTAATGCAATGCTTCAAGAAAGGGGGGGAGATGGCAGGGAACTACAGCCCAGTTAACCTGACATCAGTCATCGGGAAAGTGCTGGAATCTCTTATTAAGGGAGTCTTAACAATGTACTTAGAAAAGCATAGTATGTTTAGAACAAATCAACATGGCTTTACAAAAGGAAATTCCCCTTTGACAAATTTTTTACAGTTTTAGGTGTAACTGGTAGGGCCAATAAAGGGGAACCAGTAATATACTTGGATTTCCAAAAGGCATTTGATAAGGTGCCTCATGAAAGATTAATACACGAGATAAGGGTTCATGGGGGTGATATCAGTATGGATAGAGGATGGGTTAACCGAAAGGAAACAGAGCGTAGGAACAAATAGGGTATTTTCAAGTAGGCACACTGTGACTAGTGGAGTCCTGCAAGGATCAGTGCTGGAGCTCAGCTATTTATAATCTACCATAATGACTTAGATGAAGAGACAGAGTAATTTATCTAAGTTTGCTGGTGATACAGAGCTAGATGGAAATGGAGTTGTGAGGGGGACAGAAAGAGTCTGCAAAAAGATATAGACAGGTTAAATGAGTAGCTAACAAGGGAAAGGTGGAGTATAATTTGGGGAAGTGTAGGACTATTCATGTTGGTTGTAAGGATAGAAAAGCAGATTACTTTTTAAAATGATACTTGTAAATGATGTTGAGAAGGATTTGGGCGTATTCGTACAAGGAACACAGAAAGTTAGCGTGCAGCAAGCAATTAGGATAGAAAATGGCTTTTTGCCCTTTATTGTAAGGAATTGAAGTACAAGAATAAAGAACTCTTGCTACAATTGTACAGGGCTTTGGTGATACCACACTTAGAATACTATGTAGTTTTGGTCTCCAGATTTAAGGAAGAATATACTTGCATTGGTGGCAGTATGGTGTAGGTCTAATAGATTGGTCCATGGAATGAGAGGGTTGTCCTTTGATAAGCGGCTGAGTAATTTGGGTCCATATTCTCTGGAGTTTAGAAGAATGTGAGGTGGTCTCATTGAAATAGTCAAGATTATGAAGGGTAGATACTGAGGGGTTATTTCCCCTGACGGAGAACCTAGAACAACGAGGCCAAGTTTCAGGATAAGAGGCCAATCATTTAGGATTGATTGAGGAGAAGTTTATTCACTCAAAGATTTGTGGATCTTTGGGATTCTCTTCCCCGGACCATTGTGGATGTGCCATCATTGAATATATTTAAGGCTAAAACAGACTGATTTTTGGCCTATCTCAGGGAAACAGGGAAATGAGAAGCAGGAAAATGGAGTTGAGGCAGAAGATAATCCTTGATCCTATTGAATAGTGGAGAAAGCTTGAGAGGCTATATAATCTACTCCTGCTCCTATTTATTATGTTCTTATATTTTGTCAGGTAAATGTCAAAAAATCCCATGGCATTATTTTGAAGAAGGGCAGGGAGTTCTCCCCACTGCCCTGGCCAATACTTATTCCTCAATCAACATCTTAAAAACACAGATTATCTGTTCATTATTTCACTGTCATTTGTGGGACCTCAGTGTGCACAATTGGCTATGGCATTCCTATATATTTTTTGAATTCATTCATGGGATGTGGGCATCACTGGCAAGGCCAGCATTTATTGCCCATCCCAAATTGCCCTTGTTCAGAGGGCATTTAAGAGTCAACCACATTGCTGTGGGTCCGGAGCTACATGTGGCCAGACCAGGTAAGGACGGCAGATTTCCTCCCCTAAAGGACATTAGTGAACCAGATGAGTTATTACAACAATTGATAATGGTTTTGTGGTCATCATCAGGCTTTTAATTCCAGATTTTTATTGAACTCAAATTCCAATTTTGAATACAGCTCCCCAGAGCATTACCCTGGGTTTCTGGATTATTAGTTCAGCAACGATACCATTACGCCATCGCCTCCCCTTAACAGTGACTAAGCTTCAAACGTAGTTCATTACCTTGAAGCATTTTGGAATGTCCTGTGGTTGTGAAAGGCGCTACAGCAAGTGTTTTTTTTTCATGCAAAACACACCTTTGAACTTAATGCATATTAAGACATCTCTGTCAAATTCAACTGCCATGATTATATTGTATCTCAGTCATCCTCGAGAAGCTGGAATAGTATAAAATCTGTTTTCTAAAATCCAATATAGTCAGGTTAAATTATGTATTTTCTAACAAAGTATCAACTGTCTCAAGGGTTGGTTTCATATTAGGATCAATTTAACCCCTTGCCGGAATGACCAGAGGTGTACTGAAAGCTGATTTTTTTTCAATGCACACTTTCAGTTTAGATTCTCAGAACTGCTCCACAGCTGCCCTGTATCACCTAAGGGTTTCCATCATTGCTTGGCACTGCTAGTTAGATTAAAACATTTGTAAAGAATTTAAATTGTTCACACTCCTGGGCATTTACAGGTTTCTGCTACCTTGCTGAGAAAAAGCAATATAATCTGTTTTCTCAATTTACCCATACAGATTCGAAACAGAGTCTGGATTATGTCTCTGGCTCACAATATAACCACAAGATCTAATTTGAAACAGAGCCTTCATGGCCTTGGGTTATGGGCAAATATCTTCCCTTCTCTAAAAACCGGCTTTGTCAGCATTGATCTGGTCATTAAACATTGGCTGACTTTCTGGTGGTTCAGTTGGTTAGATCTGCTGCCCAGTGCAAAATTAAGTGCCACCCATGCAAGTACCCATTTGATTCCCAGTTTATGCTGACCTCCATTGATCTCAGCCAAAAAAACAGTAGGAGCACTAAACTTGCCCTCAATTTTCTTGGACTTGGGAACTGAAAATCATTAGCCAGAATCTTAGCAGCGACCTGTACGAGAAATTGTCTGTATGCAGATACCAGAAAAGAATTGGGACTGACTTGCTATCTAGGTCTGTATGTGATGAATGGTCACTTGAGTGAAAGGGTATCATGTATCAATGGCATTCCACCCTGAGGGAGAATGAAGAGGGAAAATCTGCATTTAAACATTCGTAGAATGTTGGTTCATGTTCAAACTGATCCTGACATAGTTTTGTTAGCTTAATGCCTTCAGGTTAGACATGTAACTTTTTTCATTACAATTTAATAGCATGGTATGTATGTTTGATTTAAGACCCTTTAGTGACTGCTTTAAATTAGTTAGCATTCCCACCTTCTTAAACATAAAGACCCATTTTTGGCAACATGACAGCCTTAGCTCCAAATGATTAAGTGCAGCAAGTACATTTACTGACTGAGTTCTAAATAAAGCAATCAATTGTTTATAAAATGCTTTGTCACCTGCTTCCACAAAATCAAAGATTTCTAAAGTTCTATTTAAGTTTTATCATGCCTCTGAAAAGCCAGCTGTATTTTAAAGCTTTCTTTAAACAGCTTTTTTTTATACATTGAAGTCTAGGTGATCACTGCTACCAAAGTAGGCATAATCATAGAATGTCAAGGAAAAATATGAGGGAAAATTTACACCATTATGAGTTTATATGGAACCAGTTGGCCATTCTTGCTGCAAGATACATCTGGCTTTTATTACTGTGATTACTCAGAGTGGAACAATATGTCACATATTGATTTTTCTACCCATATCAGGAAAGGATAGGACCTTGGAAGCGTTAGGCATTCTCCATGATGATATCAAATGGATTCAAATTGCAGAGAGTTGGCAAGCGCCATTGTCCGTGACACAATGTGTGTTTGATGTGAGCCAAATGTTTAAGCATTGCCTGCTTTATGCCAATGTCTAATCGGACCCTAATTCACTCCATTCAAAAAGTTTTGCAATTACGTTAAACCCAGAAAAATAAATTCATCAATACTCTCTGACACGTCACCATAAATTTTAGTCATTTGCCAAGAGTCTACCTTCCAGAAGACAATTTTATTTTTTAAACTTATAGCTAACTCACAAGCTGGACTGGATTATAAATGTAGGTAGGCCACTGCTTGACTCAGCAATAGACATACTTCCAAATAAGAACATAATAGGAGCAGAAGTAGGCCATTCAGCCCCTTGAGCCTGCTCTGCCCTTCAGTAAGATCACGGCTGAACTGATTGTGGCCTTGCTTCCGCTTTCCTTCCTGCCCCCGAATACCCTTGACTCCTTTGTCAATCAAAAATCTATCTAACTCAGGCTTGACCATCTTCAATGACCCAGCCTCCACTGCTCTCTGTGGAGGAGAACTCCAAGGACATTTTGAGAGAAGAAATTCTTCCTCATCCCCATCTTAAATGGGTGAAATTCCTTACTTTGAAACTGTGCCCCTTTGTCCAAGATTCCCCCACATCCTCACAGCATCTACTCTGTCAAGCCACCTCAGAGTCTTGTGTGTCTCAAAAAGATCACTTCTCATTCTTCTAAACTCCAACGAGTATAGGCCCAATCTGCTCAAAAGACAATCAGCTTAGTGACCTTCTCTGAACTACTTCCAAGGCAAGTATGTCCCTCCCTAAGGGCAGAATTATCCCGGATTCGCAATAAGTGCAGTAGCAGGGGAGAAAAACGACATCTTACCCGCCGGCGCAATGGTGACTTTTCACGCAGTATCATCCCAAACCTGCTGCATTAATTATGCATTCCTGGGAAGTACGCCGTTTCCATAGTGAGCGGGCTCTCATTCGCCAGCCACGCCATCATCTCGCTGCTTCATCATGCCAGATGCCACATTTAAAGTGCAGCTGCACGTACATTTCTCAGTGCTTCCAGCTCAGGACTGGAAGGATTGTGCACAGGGAAGACAGGATGACCCCGAAAGGCAAAATGACTGCAGCCCCCTGCTTCAGTGATGCGTCCCTTGAGCACTTTTTGAATGCTATGCTGGCCTGCCGTGATGACCTCTACCTCCGCTCTGGCTGCAGGATGGGCAGCTGCATCACCAATCCAGCATGGGAGATAGTGGCAGCGGTGGTCAACGCCAATGCCCTGCAAAAGAAGACATCCGACACCCAGTGCCGCTACAGGATGAATGGTCTCATCCTTTCCACCAGGTTAACTCACTCTTCTCATCACTCTCAACTCTCACACTCACAAACCCATCACACATCCACAGGGATCTCACACCTCAAGGGACAACACCACTAACTCTCACACACACCCTCACATCTCCACCAGGCTCATATCCTCTAGAGCTTGTGCCCTCACCCCGTCCATGGCTTCGCCCAACACACATACATTCCATGCAGTGCCATGTGTCCTGCTCACACTCTCTCCATCTATTTTCATGCAGGAGACGCTGGCTCAGAACAGCAGGAAGAGGTACCAGACTAGGGATGGCATGGTCCACATTAGGCCCCTCACTCACTTTGAGGAGTGTGCCATTGCACTGGTTGGTGAGGACATGGACCTGCCTGCAGTGACGGTGAGGTCAGCAGCGAACACCCTCATAAGGATCCTGTACCACATCATCCCTCCCTCAACACAATTGCGACTGCTCCCTCTCCTGTTTTTGACTCTGCTGCCATGCACTATTTATCTCTACTTTGCTTCACAGGGAGCTCTGCCAAGTGACCAACCCCCTCAGCCAGCCAGTCCCTCACCTCCATCAAGGTCCTCATCTCCAGCCAACAGGACACCTCCTCCATTGAAGGGCTGGGAATAAACAGCCTGGAAGACCCATCACAGCGCTTACCCACACCCTCCATCAGCACAGGGACACATACCTCAGTGGGACCTATCTAGAGCAGGCTCGGATTCATAATCTGGTGGTCACTGCACAAACACATGTCTGCAGCAGCAGGAGGCAGGTTCGTATGAACTCCCTGGCACTCGGAGGACTGCTGGGGAAGAGGCATCTGTGAAGTCCGAGTCAGATGATGAGCCTCTGGATTTGGCCTTCGAGCACATTGTAGAGAGTCAGCAGAAGGCAGGGGATCATCGTGCAGAGCTGTTTGAAGCCCTCAACAGGGTGGCACTCGAATCGGAGCAGGTCCACCTGCTCTCTGATGAAGTAGTGCCCACATGTGTGTGTTTGGAGGTCTCCATGGGGAGGATTGCGGATGCCATGGAGACGCTGGTCCAGCAGAACACGGAGATACATGCAGACCTGCACTCCATCGAGGAGCCATGGATGAGTTCCTGCAAAGCAAGAGGGAAACGGAGCACCTCAATATCCCTCCAGGTGCTCCTTCCTCTTAACAAGTTAGGCCAGGACCCTCAGGCACCTGAAGGGAGGAGTGGCAGCTGGACAACCCTGGGTCCTCACCCTCTGAGTCCCCTTTGCCTGTGAGCCCCTCAACCTAGTCCTCTCTCACCACAGAGGGAGCAGCTGGCCAACAAGTGATCCTGGAGGGAGAAGTGTGTGTGTGGCAGGGCCTTTTGGAGACTTGTGCAAGCACTCTCCCACGCCCGTGGATCTTTCACGTATCATACTCACATCAATGTCTGAGCATTTTGAATACTGCCTGCTGGGGTTCACTTTCAGTTGTTCATCTGAGATGACCTGCATCTCCCATGCAGCATCACACCTCCATGCAGCACCTGATCTCACCCACCATGACTGTCGTTTCACTTTCGATTTAGATAGCATGGTCTGGATTCGCTCCCCCGTCATTTCCCCTCCCCCAGTCACCCATTCCCTTTTCCTCATTACTGTTGACCTTCCGGCATCACATTTCACCTCCCCTCCGTGACCCACCAGCCACAACCCTTTTCATTTGGGGATTTCCAGGTGAACGTGCACCTTCCCTTCCTTCCTGAAAGTCCCACCCCCATCCACATTCATCTCCCCAACCTCCTCCTTTCCACCCCCAGGGCCCATGTCTGTCTCCGAGTCCCCACCAACCCCACCCTTGTTTTCCCTTCCACCGCAGAACAATTGGGTGACTGCGCTGCAAGGATTGAGAAGTGTGCGCACAGCTGCAGTTTAAATATGGCGCCTGGAGTGAGGAGGCGGCGAGGTAACAGCCTGGCGGGCAAATCAGAGGCTAACTGCCAGTGATCCGGCGTGTTTCTCACCGCTGCATAATCTATGAGGCGGGAAGGGGGTGATACGGTGCAAAAACCCACCGTTGTGGCTGGCGGGTAAACCGACTTTTTGCCACCCGCTGCGCTTTGTGCATATCTGGAACGATTCCACCCTACACAATACTCCATATATGGTCTCATCAGTGGCCTGTACAGTTGTGGCAAGACTTCCCTACTTTTATACTCCATCCCCCTTGCAATAAAGGCACAACATTTTGTTTGCCTTTCTTAATAGCTTGCTGTGCCTTTGTGTTTCATGTACAAGGACACACAGGTCACTCTACACCACAGCATTCTGCAGTCTGTCTCCATTTAATTATGCAGCAGGGGAGCTGTGCTGTGCCCCTGACTTCTGTGTGCTGGGGCGCACAGTTGCCAAGGATGTCACGGTTGTCATGGTGGCTGTTGGCCAGGTCCGGTGCGGCCCTTCCAGCATGGTGGCGATGGAGGTTGTAGGGTTGGTGTGTGCCTGAGGTTCTGACAGGATTTTTGGGCAGCTATCGGTGGGCAGAGTTTTGTTGCTGGGGTGCAGGATGGATGGTTAGCCGGCTCTTGACTGCTGGGTTGGTTTGGAGCCTGAACTCCCAACGATTTCGATTTCTTTCTTTTTTTTGGAGATGTCGTGCAACATTCAGCCTCTAATAAATTTGTCTCCGCAATCTTTTTGTATATACTAAGTGTGTTTGGTGCCAACAGAATGAAGAGTCACTGAACTGGAATTTTCATGAGTTCAATGTGCCTTTCCCTGTGTGAAAAATAACATTCTGCTTTTCTATTCTTCCTTTCAAAGTGGACAACCTCACGTTTACCCACATTATACTCCATTTGCCAAATTTTTGCCCATGCCCTTTATGTTTCCTCTCAGCTTCCTTGATGACTCAACTGGTAAATGCACCAACTAGTATAGAATTGTCTTAAATAAAAAGAGTTATCTGAATTAGCTAATCAAACCCAGGCAGCAGTTTGACCATTAGAATTAATCTCAGCACCCATGAGTATATCAGACGAGGACAGAATCAACCTGTCAACAGTCATGAAGCCTGCCAAAGCTCACTGTCAGGGTCGCACATGAAGAATGCCCATTTGGATCAGATCCTCGAGAAGTGTTAGTGCACATGGAACCCTACAGCAATACCAATCAATCACAACAGTGGAGGAGAGAATAATGCATCTGCAATCACTCTCAACTGATCAAACAGATGTTCAGTCCATTTCTGCAAAGATTCTACTATAGGATTTTAGGTTTTATTCAAATCTAAAACACGTGGCATTCTTGGCTAAGCTGTTCTACATCTGCAACACTTCTAGCAATGTGGAAAATTACTCAGGTTTGTCCTGCCCGTACAAAACAGGACAAATCCAACCTGACCAGTTACCATCTTTACAGCCTGCTCCCACTTACCTGCAAAATGAGGGAAGGAGCAATCAACAACTATCTAGCAGCATTTGCTCACCAATAATATGCTCACCATTGCTCAGTTCCAGGTTTCACCAGGACTAGTCAACTCCGGACCTCATATAGCCATGGTCCAAACATGGACACAAGGTTTGAATTCCAAAGATGAGGGGACAGTGACTGGTCTTGACATCAAGACAATGTTTGACTGAATATGGCATCAGGGAATTCTAGTAAAACTGACATCAGTACCTGTTCAAAAGGAAGATGGTTGCGTCGTTGCAGGCCAATTATCTCAGCCCGAGCACCTTGCTGCAGAAAGTCCTCGGGACAATGTCCTAAACCCAAATATTATCATCTACACCAATGAACTTTCTTCTCATCATAAGGTCAGAAGTCGGACTGTTTGCTGATAGCCTACATTGTTCAGCTCCTTTCGCAATCCTTCAGACAATGAAGCAGTCCAAATCTGCTGCAGCAGAACCTGGACAATATTTAGGGTTGGACTGACGATTAACATTTACACCACACAAATGCCAGGCAATGAGTACCTCCAATGGAGAGACACCCACAATCAGCATCTGGGTATCACCGTTGACCAGCCATATAAATGCCATGGCTAATAGGGCAGCTCAGAGGCTGGATGTTCTGTGGCGAGTGGCTACCTCTTAATTCCTTAAGGCTTCTACACCACACAAAAAACACAGTCAGGTGAGAAATGAAATACTCTCCACTTACCTGCATTCGTCCAGCTGCAACAACTCAAGAAGCTCAGTACAATTCAGGAAACAACAGTCTGTGCGATTGGCGTATCATTCACAAGCCTAACCATCCACCCCTTCACTCATTGGCTATAATGTGTCATCTACAGGATGCACTGCATTAACATGCCAAGGCTTCTTTAACAGTGCCTCCCAAGCCCATGCCCTCCATCAGTTAGAAGGACAAGAATAGCAGGTGCTTAAGAACACCATCACCTTCAGTTCCTCTCCAAGTCACACACCATCCTGACTTGGACATATATCACTGACCCTTCCAAAAACAAAATACTGCAGATGCTGGAAATCTGAAACAAAAGCAAAAAATGCTGGAAATGCTCAGCAGGTCTGGCAGCATCTGTAGAGGGAGAAACAGAGTTAACACTTCAGGTCCATTATGAAAACATGAAAATTCTGGAGATTCCCTGCCTTTTTAAAGAATGTATTCATTCACAAGATATGGGCATCACTAGCAAGGCCAGCATTTATTGTCCAGTCCCAAATGTCTTTCAGAAAGTGATGGTAAGCTGCCTTCTTGAACTGCTGCAGTCTCTGCGGTGAAGATCTGCTACAGTGCTGACAGGAAAAGTGTTCCCAGATTTTGACCAAGGAACAACAATATACTTCCAAGCCAGGATGATGCAAGACTTGGAGGGAAACTTGGAGGTGGTGGTGTTCCCATCCTCTGTTGCCCTGGTCCTTCTAAGTGGTCGGTCTCAGAGGTTTAGGAGGTGCTGTCAGTGGAGACTTGACGAGGGCAGTGCATCTTGTAGAGGTTACATACTGCAACTATATTACTCTGGTGGTGAAGGGAATGATTTGTGGAAGTCTTTCACAATGAATGCAGTAGCTTGTGGAGAAAGTCCACCAGCAGCTTCTCAAGAGCAAATAGGGATGGGCAATAAGTGCTGGCCTTGCCAGTGACACTCACATCCTCAGAATATTTTTTCTAAATAAATGATATCTTTTGTCCAGTACCTATCTGTTAAACATTGCTGATCCGTACAGGCATTCTTCAAATATTTGAATCATGTTAGAGTTACGTTCACAACTTTGAAATGTACTGTTTCCCATTACAAACCTGCCTGAAAGTTAAATGCAGATACAGAACCATAGAAACAATAACATAAAAGTAAGCTTGCCAATTTAGTTTTATTGAATCATGCTCAATTTTTTACTGCAGGGCAATATTTATTGGGAAGCAAATTAAGACAACTCAACTTTTTGTCTTTTATAATTGGCATAGAAGAAACTTTCAAGTTATTAAAGCTAAATGTGAACCAAAATGCCTAAGGCAATAGGACAGTTTCCAACCAACTGTGGCATAGTTAGCGTGGGCTAAATTAGATAGCCTCCAAAAACGGGTGCAGAGATTGCCATGTGGGATTAATCTGCGCCTGTTGTTTGCAACGCAGACAGTGTGCCAACTTCACGTTGCCTGCTCATTTCCATGAGCTCTGCATCCGGCTGCCACCAACCATGTGGTTCATTTGCTGGACACATCAGCAGGGGGCCAATACTGTGAGTGGCTATTACCACTTTAAGCAGCCTGCACCACTTAAATGAGAGTTGCATTGTGGCTGGAGCAGGTGGGAAAGAGTAAAGAATGCTGTAACAGCAGCGAGAGTGGGCTCCAATTTGACTACAATGTTGCACTGGAGGCCTCAGTGAAGGAAGTGGAGAAGATGGCCTCTATTCCTAGACTGCAGCAGTGGCCTCAGTCACTGCTCAAATCATCACACGGCCGGCACTCAATTATCAACAATCTCTATCAATCATGCCTCATGACTAACATTTAAATAGTCGTTTGGTAGCACAGAACTTGACTACTATTGCTGAAAAAAAGAGACATGTTGAAGCTTTTTGTCTTGTACTCATCAGGACACTTCACAAAAATACCAATATAAGGGGAAAACAACCATTTATACTGTATGAGAAGAGAGTGCTGAATGGTTGGCAAGTGGACTCTGATTGGTAGAGGCGTTGCTGTGGAGAATGCGCCAACTGATGGTTTTGTTTTGTTCATTAATGGGATATGGGCCTCGCAGGCTAGGCCAGCATTTCGTTGCCCTTGAGTAGGTGGTGGTGAGCTGCCTTCTTGAACCGCTGCAGTCCTTGTGGTGTTAGGAAGGGAGTTCCAGGATTTTGACCAAATGGCAGTGAAGGGCCGGCGATATATTTCCAAGTCAGGATGGCGAGTGGCTTGGAGGGGAACTTCCAGGTGGTGGTGTTCTTATGTATCTGCTGCCCTTGTCCTTATAGATAATAGCTGCCATGGGTTTGGAAGGTGCTGCCTAAGAAATTTGAGGTGCAGGATAAAGCCCATTAAGACATGTAAGAAAATTGTTACATGCAGCTGCGGATTTAAATAAAGTAAATGTATCATCCACATTTTGGAAATATGCAAGGGGTAGGAGGTTAGATGTCATTCCATCGAAGACAGGTTTCTCGTGGAACCCAACAAAGATGTTTGCGAGGGCTTGGCCTAGAGGGGGTCCCATGGCAACAACATCAATTTGGTCTTACATGGTGTCATTAAAACTGAACTCAACTGCGTAAGTTGCGGAGTTCATACTTTCAATAATTGTAATAATTCAGCTAACCATTTGGCCAATTCATGTTTGCAGAACCAGTCATAGATAAGATAGGACGTAGAGAGACATCACCTACATGGACACATCAAGCCATGAGGACAAATTCTGTCATATATATCATGCAGTAGCTCATCGCTCTTACACAAGTCCAGCAAGCATTTTTTTCAGCTTACTTTTGAACAAGGCTGTCCAGTCATGTTGAGCAGCAGGTCCAATGGATAGGTTTTTGAACCTGTCATTAAGAATGGCATGCATTTTGTTGACATAGCCACACTTGTTAAGGATGACTATTCCTGTCACTTTGTCAGGTCCACTTGCCAACTACTTGCCAACCAATCAGCACTCTCTTCTCATACAGTATAAATTGTTGTTTTCCTCTTATATTGGTATTCTTGCGAAGTATCCTGATTAGTGCAAGACAAAAAGCTTCAACGTGTCTCTTTTTTCAGCAAGATTAATATTTATATGCTTCACCTCACCCTCACACACTTAATACAGTGCCAAGCCTCACACATACCTCTCACATATTGCATACACTGCCAGCTATTCAACCATGGCAGCCACATCACCCAAATACATTGCACTACACTCAATGATATACCTCTCTCTCTCTTGTAGGACAAGGTAGCCCACAATTTGCAGCGGGAACTAACTGGAGTGGGACAAGGTACACCTGCGTGCCCTAACCCCTATTAGAGAAGATATGCTAGCCATTATTGGGATGGCCATTGCTGAGGTTGTAGCTAATGGTGGAAAACATGGAAGATGACGCTAACATCATATTTAACCTACCTCACATTCTACTTCACCCTAATACCACAATCTCTGGTGATTTACAAGCTGCAAATGGCATAAGCATGTACCTGTTACTTTTCCCCCACCTCCCCGTGCCACAATCTCATCCATCCGTTTCTATTCTTTCAGATATCTAAGAATTACAGCCTGGCCAGGCAGCGGAGAAATACTAAGCAGAGAGTGGGGATGAAGAAGCTGCATCATCACTTGATTTCACATTCGCAGAAACCAGCTCACACTGTGTGTGTCTTAGAGGACAGATTAGAGACAAGGTCCACACTTGATGAGACACCAAGCATGAGTGGCCTGCATCCAGGGCAGGGAGCAAGGGTAGCGCAGGAGGATAAGGCTGGACATTGGTTCCAGGGCAGAGGATACAGATAAGTGGCACTTCATAGGGCAAGCAGTCCCTATTCTGGCAATGGATTGAAATTTTCCTGTTGGCGCACTGGTCCCTGCTGTGTCAGAAGCCCTCCAAGGTCACCTCCAGTCTCCCCCACTGAAAGTCTGCAGCCTTCCACCAGCCATGCTACGGCAGCTTGGGTAGCACCGTGTAGGAGAATTAGGGCAGGCAAAAGCATCAGAAAAACAAACACTAAGGGAATGCACAGGGGTGATTAATTGTCTTCTGTCTGCCATATGGCATGAGTGCGTTTCTAAATTTGATTTGGAATGTTCATCTTGTGGTGCTTTTTATTTTTGCATTGAGGTCAAGTAGACACTGTTAATGTTAAGTGAGAGAGGAAAGGTAAAATGTGGGACTTTGGCAAATGGGGAATTGAAGTTGTGGTTATTGATATTACACTTGCTTGAGTTCTTCATGGACAAGCCTGAAAAATGGGGTAATCTGGGCTTCCTCCTCTTCCCTTCCACTCCCTTCTCTTCTTCTCCTTCCTCCTCTTCATCTGCTTTTCATATAGCTCGTGGCCCCTCGTGATGACGAGGTTGCACAGCATGCAGCAGACCACCACGAGACACCAGCTCTGCCAAGTACTGCAGGGCTCCTCCAGAGCAGTCCAGGCAGTGAAAGTTTTGCTTCAACATCACAATGGTCTGCTCCATCACATTTTTGTGTGGCAGCATGGCTGGCATTGTACGAATATGTGTGTGGGTCGCACATTAGAGTCATCAGCTCTGTGCCAGTGGTTAGCCTTTGTCACCCAATAACCACCCTCTGGTTTGCTGTAGTGGCTCAAAATGCAACTGGCACAGCGGACTGTTGAATAAAGTCATCATGCCTGGTGCCAGGATATCGGGTGGCATGCTTCACTGTTTATGGTCACTCACCCGCTGCACGTTAAGTAAGTTGAATCCCTTTGAGTTCTGGTATAGGATAGATTCACATTGCGGTTCCCACAAAGCAATATACATGAAGTGAATAGCATCCTGTACCATGGTGAGGCCTGCACTCTGAGCAGACCTGTATGTGCAACATAGGCAGCAAAATATGCAGCTGTCTCCCGGTATCCTGGCGGCGGTCCTGATGCCTTCATTCTAACAGTCTGCTGTGTCAGCGGCATTTGAGCCACTACAGCAAACCAAAGGGTGGTTACTGGGTGACAAAGGCTATCCACTGGCACATGATCTCTCTGTCCTGCATACAGGGAATGTGCATTGCTTGTGTACTAATGCCTGAACTGATATGACATCCAGCTTAATTCGCCCTACGCATGTGCGTGTGCATCACAGACATCAGTTTGGAACTCTAAGGGCCCAAAAAACAAGCAATAATGAGCCCAATTTCTCACCCAATGTCCTTTACAATGAGCATAGAAGGGACTTAAAGCCTAGTTAGAAGTAAACATAAGAATTATAAGAAATAGGAGCAGGAGTAGACCATGCCACCTTTTGAGCCTGCGCTCAATCTTGACTGATCTTTTCTCTCAACTCCACCTTCCCATATCTATTACTCCCCTTTGTAAAATTCTATCGATCTCTGGGGGAGGTTGGGGTTGGTATGGGGTGGCATGGGGTGGAGGTGTCACTTTTAAGGCTGAGTACCACAAAATTAAATACTGTTCACTATGCAAAATTCTCTTTTGAATTTAAACAAGTCTAAATTTAAACAGTCTAAATTTCCACTTTGGCCTAAAGTAGACACAATTCTGATGACATGTTGTGTTGATGTACCAGAGGCTTGAGAATCTTGAGCTTCATCAAAATAAATGTAGGAAACTAAAAACCGGGAATGATGCGAAACAGAGCGTTGACTCATTATTGCCCGTTTTATTACTCTTGCAAAGTCTTGGAAGATTTGTGACTGAGAGATTGCTTAAAGAAAGGTTTTACAAATCTCTACTTCATCCTAGGTGCAACATCCTGTTTAAAATCTAGCAGAATGTGGTCACACTGTGGGACTAAAATTTCTCAGGGTGGAGGATTTCCAATCATCTGTTGTAACTTTGGCCAAAAAGTCAATTGAAATCCCAACGAAATAGCACAGAGAGCTTTTACCATAAAGGGCCTATGTCGAAACCAAATCCTAAGACTTAAGTGCTTCTAGAATTGATTTTTCTCAGGATATTGCTGTCACAATTTTTTTGCAGTTGGAGCTTCTTATTTATTAATTAATTTTCCCACTTTAGGCTGTAAATTCACATTGTACAACATAATTTGTATGACAGCTTCTTGGGAAAGGAGAAATAATCCAGTACTTGAGTCAAGGCCATCCTGAATTTTTGTACAATAAATCATTCTTCTCTGAAAAATTCAGATCAAGAATCTTATCTCCATTTTTCCTGAGCTGCTGGTAGATGTCTATTTGACAAATCCTGGGGATAGTGTCATTGGGGTAAAAAGGGCAGATGCCATTTTTGGTATATTGTGGGTTGGTGCCAAGAGAATTCAGAATGGTAAGGTTCCATTAGCTACAGAGTTGAATTGTTTTGTAAATGTAGTGATTTCTTTGTAGCCACTTTCCTAACATCAATTGATTGCTCTGTGATTATTTATGCTTCAAGAATCAGTATTGGGCCTCCAATTTCACCATTGCTACAGTCACTCTGCCTACTGCATTCAGGTGTAATGAAAGAAAGACAAAGCCTACATTTATACAACACCTTTCACAATGTCTCAAATCACTTTACAGTCAATTAAATACTTCTGAGTTGTAGTCACTGGTGTAATAACAGCAATGTTATCAAATAGTAGAGTAGACTTCAGGGGCCAAATGGCTTACTCCTGCTCCTAATACATATGTTTGTATGTCATTCTGGATGTATGAGATAAGCTGGGCTAGATGGCCTTTGTCATCCATAATTACTATTTTTTTAATTCATTTATGGGATGTGGGCTTCTCTGGCTGGGCCAGCATTTATTGCCCATCCCTAGTTGCCCTTGAGAAGGTGGTGGTGAGCTGCCTTCATGAACCGCTGCAGTCCATGTGATGTAGGTACACCCACAGTGCTGTTAGGAGCCAAGTGTGTGGAACCAAAGCTGGAGTTCTGTTTATTTTGTTGCTAATGGAAGTTTACTATGACTAGGCTTTGTGGGTTGAAATTGCCAGGACAGGATTGCATAACAGGCTCATCGTGAATCAGTAACCTGTTTTACATTGCACCTGATTCTCAGGAGTCTTTTCCATTGACTTCAAATTTGTTCTTTTGACTACTGATCTTTCTTCCCACTCTGTCTTTTGGTGCTTTTATGTTTTTTTGGATTAATGAAATATTGTGATAAAGTCAAGTTACGTAGCCGATATTGAAAATATATTGTAGTGAAAAGCAGCAATCAGCAGAGACTTCAGGCTTGCTGATCAAGAAAACACAGATATAATTGTGAACCATTCAGTCTTTGTCTTCTGGCCTCTTAAAAGTTGTATCGCACAGAGACACCTGATGGCTCCAACACTTCTAACTGACAAATAAAGACCTATGCTGTTCAATCATTCCATTTTTTTGCTCAGGAGTCATTTGATCTTTCAATCCTGTGAGATTACTGATAAAATAGAATCCAACTACACCCCTTGTATGAAATTATTATATTGAATAGTATCATGCACCCAGGCAGGAGGAAGTCTTTTAATTCCTCCACAGAATAGAAAATATATTGTGCAGTTTATCTGGGTTGCAAGTTTTGAATATTTCCCCCCAAAAATGAAATTATTGTCACTGGGTTCATGTGGTGCAATGTGAAGAACATGTTAATGAGGGCTGAGGCAGTCACCAAAATCAGTGTTATCATCTGCACAGTGTTATAAATAACTATTAGGGTATTTTCCTGTCAAATTAGCAATATTACATGATATTGATGAAGCAAAATTTGTACTCTCTGGTTTGTTTAGTTATCGCATTGGGATCACCTATAGGGTGCACACAAACTAACACTGTATTACATCATTGCTGCTCTTGGTATTAATGACCCATGTTGCATATATATCAGATGATATTTGTAACCAACAATGGGCGTTATAATTTTACCAGGACCTTTTTGTGATTGTTTGGTAAATTAATTGCTGAATCTTGAAAAAGGAAAAAATATCATAAATGATTGAGGGGGAGGGTTAAGTGGGGGAATTTGGGGAGTGGGTGGGGTGGGTGTGGGAAATAATGTGCCTGGAAAGAGGAGAAGCATCAGAGCTCATGATTGCTCTCCCTGCTGTAGGTGTAGTCTCATCAATGCCCTGTACAGTTGTAACAAGACTTCCCTACTTTTAAACTCCATCCTGAATCAATCAGTGAACCCTTGTTACATTTTCTCCAAGATAAGTATATCCTACCTTAGTTGAATGAACACAAATGACAGTGATAAAACCATAGATTCCAAGCAAACTGTGGCAAACTCTTTATCTTTAATTCTTACTGATTAAAATCAAAGCTCAAACAATCCCACCAATTTTAATCTAATTGTTTGTTTAATATATTTATAGACCTTGTGTTGGACAATCTTCATGGAAACACATTATACCTACTGGGTGAATGAGTTAACCCATCTGTACTTTCAGATTGTTGGGCTGACAGTGAGTGTCTTTGTGAAAGACATAAAATTAATCTTGTTTCAGATCATAAGAAATTGATATATTTTATATTTTCATAAACATTTGTAACTATTTATAAAGGCCAATCTTGATCAGTTTTTTTCATCAAACGAAAGGTAGAACAGGTAGAACAAGCCCTGCTGCTCGCCGTGAAAGTGGTTGGTGGCACAATGACGGTCAAGTCTCATAACCATATTTGCAATGAGCTGCCCGTGCACTTGAAGCAGCTTATCAATCCAAGGAGAGAGCAATCCAGAAGCTCCACATGGACACAAGTCAACCCAGTCACATTAAACAGAGGAGGCCGTAAGTGTTGGGAATCAGGCATAGCGATACTTGTATGGCATTAATGCTCGTCTTAGCCCCACAAACATCACTTTAAAACCTACCTACCCCGATGTTGGAGGGCTCTTTGGGGGTTCTTAAAGGACATATGGCAAATTGCTTTACATCCAGTAATACTGGGCGAAGTGTATGCATTGTTCACTTCATCTTCTAACACGGGAATATTGCGACAGGGTCCTAATGACAGCATGGATCCATGGTTTGCATTCTGTAATATGGCTACTTTCTGGGTAGAATCATCCCAGATTTGCACCAAGTGCAGTAGAGGGCGGGAAAAGCGACGTTTTACCTGCCAGCTGCAATTGCGGCTTATCACATTGTATCGTTCCAGTCCCGCTCCATTAGTTATGCACTCCCGGGAAACACGCCGTTTCCATGGCGATGGGGCTCTCATTCGCCCGCCATGCCATCACCTTGCCACTTCATCACGCCAGGCACCATATTTAAAGTCAGGCCATACGCACACCTCTTAGTGATTCCAGTCCACGATTGCTGCATGAAAGACATGGCCCCAAAAAGACTGCAGCCCCTAGCTTTGATGACACGTACCTTGAGCACCTTTTGGATGCCATGGAGGGCAGCAATGATGTCCTCTACCCCCTGCTCTGGCTTGGGAGGTGGTGGCAGCGGTGGTCAATGCCAACGTCCTGAAAAAGAGGGCAGCCACCTGGTGCGGCAAGAGGATGAATGATCTCCTCCATTCCACCAGGATAAGTCATTCTTCTCATCACTCTCAACTCACAAACCCATCACACATCCACAGGGATCTCACACCTCAAGGGACAACACCACTAACACTCACACACACCCTCACATCTCCATCAGGCTCATATCCTCTGGAGTTTGTGTCCTCATCCCATCCATGGCTTCGCTCACCACACAAACATTCCATGCAGTGCCGTGTCCTGCTCACACTCTTTCCAACTGTTTTCATGCAGGAGAAGCTGGCTCACAACAGCAGGGAAAGGTCCCAGTCTGGGGGTGGACTGGCCTACATTAGTCCCCTCACTACTTTGAGGAGTGTGCCATTGCACTGGTTGGTGAGGGTGTGGACCGTGCCTGCAGTGACAGTGAGGACACCCTTATGAGGATCCTGCACCACATTATCCCTCTCTCAATGCAACTGTGAGTCTCTCTCTCCTGCTTTTGACTCTGCTGCCATGCACAAATTATCTCTACTTTGGATCACAGGGAGCTCTGCCAAGTGAGTGACACCCTCAGCCAGCCAGTCCCTCAGCTCCATCCAGGTCCTCACCTCCAGCCAAGAGGGCACCTCCTGCAGAGCTGGAAATAAGCAGCATGGAAGACCCATCACAGTGCTTACCCACACCCTCCAGCAGCACAGAGACACACACCTTGGTGGGACCTAGATCTAGAGCAGGCTCAGGTTCACAATCTGGTGGTCACTGCACAGACATGTGTCCGCAGCAGGAGGAGGCAGGTTCAGCCGAGCACCCCAGCACTCGGAGGACTGCTGGGGAAGAGGCATCTGTGAGGCCTGAGTCAGATGATGAGCCTCTCAATTTGACCTTCCAACTCATTGTGGAGAGTCAGCAGAAAGTGGGGGAACATCACACAGAGCTGATGGAAGCCCTCAACAGAGTGGCACACGAGTCGGAGGAGTGCGTCCACCTGCCCTCTGATGAAGTGGTGACCACATGTGCGCATATGGTGGTCTCCATGGGAGGATGGTGAATGCCATGGAGACTCTGGTGCAGCAGAACGTGGAGATGTGTGCAGTCCTGCGTTCCATCGCAGGAGCCATGGGTGAGTTCCTGCAGTGGTGACACGAGAGGGAAATGGAGCACCTTGATGTTCCCCAGGTGCTTCTCCCCCTCAAGGAATCAGGCTGGGGCCCCAGGCACTCGAAGGGAGGAGTAGCAGCAGCTGGACACCCCTGGATTATCCACTCAGGAATCTCAGAGGCTGTCCTCTCCCTCCAAGTCCTCTTTGCCTGTGAGCCCCTCAAACCTTGTCCTCTATCACCGCAGAGGATGTAACTTGCCCACAGGAGGACAGCCAGAGCAGGGTAGGGCCCCAAGGCCTCGGCTGTCCAGACAACCCATGCCAAAGGCATCAGAGGCAGCAGGGCCAACCATTGCACAGGCTGTCTCCACCCCTGCTGCGGAGGTCAAGGCAGCAACTACCAGAAGTGTAAGGTGTTAAAATGTTTAAAAATTCTGATCACAGTTAGCTGCATGGGTGACCATTTTTTGTCAGTTGACAAGCTGGAAATAAAAGCACTTTCATTGAATAATGTGTAATGGTGTTTTCCAGTTTCATTGACAGATTTCGTGAGTTCTCCCACTGCAACCCCCTCCCCCCACGCCCCCCACAGCCCCCTGCACCCTCCCACCCTCCCACCCACCATACTAGCAGTTCAGCTGCACGCAGCCAGTCCATGAGTGATTCTGGAGGGAGAACTGTGTGCGTGTGGCAGGACTGTTCGGAGCCTCGTGTAAGCATTCTCTCACACACGTGGATCCTTCCTGTATCACACTCATCTCACTGTCCTGAGCATTCCCTGTGCTGTCTGCTGGGGTTGTCTTTCAGTTGTCCATCTGAGCTGATCTGCATCTCCACCCACCCATTGATCACACTCCCATGCAGCACCTGATCTCGCCCACCACGATTCTCATTTCGCTTTTGATTTAACCAGCATGGTGGCAATATAGTTTTGCTTTCACTCCCCCATCCTTCCCCCCCACCCCCCACCCAGTCACCTATTTCCTTTCCCCCATCACCGTTGACCCCCCTGGCATCACCTTTCACCTCCCCTCCGTGACCTACCAGCCACAACCCTTTTCCTTCGGGGATGTCCAGGTGAAAATGTACATTCCCTTCCTTCCTGGGAATCCCATCCCCATCCATATTAACCTCCCTGTCCTCCTCTTTCCCACCCCCAGGGTCCATGTCTGCCTCCGAGTCCCCACTAACCACCCTCACCGTCCCTTCTATTGATGCCATTGAACACTCACCCTCCCACCCTATCGCCTCACTCTGCCCTTAGTCATTTCATCATTCCATCATACCACGCCCACCCTCAATTCATTCCCCAAGAGGCAGTCATGGACTCATCAGAGCCCTCCTTTGCATGTTCAACTGGACATCCCCTCCACTTCTGAACTCCTTCCCCCCATGGAACACCTTCCCCACTTGGTACTCCTTGGCCCCCTTAGCCCTCCCCCCCATTCTCCCCCCCTTAGTCCTTCTCCCTCCCTGACTCCTGCCTCCACCCTTCTTCCTCCATAGTTAGTCCCTCCCCAGTCCGCACTCCTTCCTCTCCCGGACTCCTTCCTCCCCTGGACTCCCTCCCCTCCTGCCAGTCGATCCTAGACCTTCCTCTCCCACTCCCTGGAACATCCTCTTCTCCCAAACACAGCTGGATCCCCTCGACCATCATCCAATTTGAGCAGACCCTCAATGGTGACTTTCTGCCTTCCATGAGCTGCTTCGCGACACAGCCATGTCCATGACGATCCACCCAGCACGTGATGGACATTCCTCCAGAGTCCTGCTGCTGTGGGGCTCCAGCACCTTCTGCTCCTTGGATGTCCGCGATCTGAGCAAGGCTGTGATCGTAAGTCCCGACTTTAGCATGTCACATTTGTTCAGACATGTTCTACACCAGCGTGTTTTCCCACAGAGGTGGCCAGACAATCCAGCATGGGTGGAATGTATAATGATTTGCAGACGTATTACACTGAGGTTCCTGATGTCCAACGGCGGAAAACGTGGCCACCATCAACAGGCTGAGCGGACAATCGCAAACTGGCTTCATGACGTCGTGAAACAGGTTTATGGCCTTCCCGCCACTGAACATGCCCGATGACGGTGGGCAAGGAAAATTCCATCCTCTGTTTCTGCTGGCAGCCTTGGCCACCTCTCTGAAGGACCCAAGGCTGGGGTTATGAGGTATCGGCGGTGGCAGGTAGTTGGAAATTGGACCCATAGGACTATAAAATTTAATAATGACATCTGTGACTGCCTTCGAGGGAGGATTTCTGTTGCTTTTGTGAAGGAGAAAATGCAGCACTGGGATTGACATTGAAGTGTGCGGATGATCAGTCTGTTTTTAGCTCAATTCTTTGAATGTTAATGGTTCTTTAACAGGTCATGTTGTTTATCCAAACACCTCATGCTTCTAAAATGTTAATATATGTAAGGTTAAGGCAGCTAGTGTGCAGAACGTTTTTTGCCAAATGTACTGTGGATTTTCTTCACTTAGGGTGATTATGTTACATGTTCTACTTTTTAACAGAAGAGCATATTTTAAGAATAGAACCTTAGAGCAGAATTTTTCCGTCAGCTTGCAGGGGGCGGGACCTGCACGCCGATGCGTAAATTGACGTGCGTCCTGACGTCACAGTGCGCCATCGCGATATTTCAGTGCATGACGATGTCGGTTGTGAGACTGCCATTAATTAACAGGCCACTTAAGGCCCTTGACGCTCCAGTTGACCTGGATTTTAAGGTGCCCGTGCGATCTTCGGCTCGTCGCATGGGCGCAACGGGCAGGCGGGTATCAGAAATTTGCATGAATCTCATCCACAGGTGGGAAAAGAGGGCTCAGTGGGTTCACGAATCCAGACATTTGAAAGTTACTGCTCAGAAGTTAGGGAAACTTGCCGATGTGAGGTGGAAAAGTTGCTTGGATTGGACTCATAACCTTCAGGTCAGCACTTTTCAATGAGGATTTGTTTTGGGGCCTGTAGGTTTCAGGAAGCCTCCCTGAGCCTGGGAATGGGAGGTCATTTCTCCACTGGAGGCACCTCATCTGAGGAGGAAGGGAGGGCCAGAAGAGGGAGGAGGCCAGAAGTGCACATCCAGCCTCCAGGGGAGCCACCTTTGGGACAGGCACAGGTGCAAGGGGTGCAGGGCCAAGAGGTAGTTCAAGGTGGAAGGGGCTGCAGAAGACGCCACTATCCTGCTGCCAAGGTACACAGGCAGTGAAGCAGCTACCTCAATGTGTCTGAGGTGCAGTGCCAAAAGAGGCTCCGTCTGTCAAGGGAGACAATCAACTATTTCTGTTAGATGATGGGTCCAGAGATCTCAGCTAACTGTGTGGGTGGACACCCCATGCCAGTGGCTCTAAAGGTCACAGCTGCCCTCAACTTCTATGCCTCCAGCTCTTTCCAGGGCTCGGTGGGTGATCTTTGCGGAGTCTCCCAATCAGCTGTCCACACTTGTGTCAAGCAGATCACAGACGCTCTGTTCAGGCGTGCATTGACCTTCATCAACTACTGCTGCGAAGAGGCCAGCCAGACACAGCGAGCCAGAGGCTTTGCGGCCATTGCTGGCTTCCCCAGGGTGCAATAGACTGCACACATGTGGCCATCAAGGCGCCAGCAGGTGAGCCCGGTGCCTTCATCAACAGGAAGGGCTTCCACTCCATGAATGTGCAGATAGTGTGTGATCACAGGATGCTGATTCTACAAGTCTGTGCAAGGTACCCAGGCAGCTCCCATGATGCCTACATCCTTAGACACTCCCAGGTGCCGGGGCTCTACAGTGCTCCAGCCCGGCTGGATGGATGGCTGCTGGGTGACAAGGGCTATCCCCTCAAAAGGTGGTTCGTGACACCTCTCCGCCATCCAAGAACAGAAGCTGAGCAGCGCTACAATAGGAGCTACACCTCCATAAGGGCTGTGGTGGAGAGAGCCATCGGTCTTCTCAAAATGCGCTTCAGCTACCTGGACCGTTCCGGGGGTGCATGCCAGTGCCCCCCAGATCGAGTGTCGCTGATAATGGTTGCACGCTGCGCTCTCCACAATCTTGCACTGCAAAGGAGGGACGCTGTGGATGAAGAAGGTGTAGATGTAGATGTTGAGTGGCTGTGGCTGAACACAATGAGTCCAGCAGTGAGTCCGAGGATGAGAACGCACAGGGAAATGATAAGGGGGTACACGCTGACCTGGGCATACTCCAGGGGGGCAGGGACACCTGGCACGCTCTAATCCAAGGAACCTTTAGCTAGCACAGCACATTTGAATCTCCAACACAAGCCTGGCATGTGGCCTCCATCCTGGAGACATCAGTGCAAAATCTGTCCGGTTTTGAGCATTGACGATGGGCCCAGTCAATAAATGTAAATGACACAAATCACTCATCAAATCTCAGGAATCCATGCACCTGCCCAAGAAAAGAGGCACCCCCAGCCATTTTATTTAATGCAAAGTCTCTTGACATAACAGAAATAAAATGGTGTTGCACTTCACACACAATCAGAAGGAACTCATGAGGGGCCAACAAAAAACCTTCAGTGATGAACCCAGAGTGTGCCTAAGGTGCCTTCATTTTACATTTGCAGGTGCTATGTCTTTGTGGTGCCCCCTCGCTGGCACTGGCATTGGAGACAGCCTGCTCTCTCTGATGTCCTGTTGGCCTCGTTGACCTTGGCGGACGTCCTCTGGCCCATCGAGCCTGTTCTGGCCCCGCCTGGAAGGGAGCTACCTGCTCCGCAGCTGGCATCTCCCCAGTCGTCGCAGCCTCATTGGGTGCTGCGGTCAATGGCAGAGGGGTGGAGGAGCTCCTGGCCTCATCCGGAGCACCCTGAGAGGCACCCACAGAGACGATAGGCGGCTACTGCGCGGATGTGAGGTCCGTTCGGCCCTCCCTGCTCACCGTAGATGGATGGACACCGAGGTGAGATACCTGTTGCTCAAACCACCGCCCATACGGGCACTGACTGCATGAGGTCAATGCCCCTGTGAGGGCTTGCAGGTCTGAGCGCAACCCCAGGAACCACTGATCCTGTCCCTGGAGCTGCCTCTCCATGAGAGTCACCACTCTCTCCATGGAGGAAGCTTGGCACTCAGCCTTGAGGCTTAATGTATCAGCTACGGTCTACATGGACTCCTCCACCGCTGACACCAAGCCAAGTAGAGCCTCATGTGTCTCCACCAGATGGTCCTGCACATCTGGCCGCATCTCAGCACTTGGCTGCATCGCTGACGACTCCAGAGGCTCATCATCAGTGATGGACTGAGCATGTGCCTGGTCCCCTGCAGTCCCCTGGCTGCTGGCGCCATCGGCACTCTCTGTCTCCAACAGTTCCTCCAGCGACTATGAAGTGCCCTCACCGCTGTGACCCGGGACACTAGCCGAAGATATGATGCCCACCAAGGTGCCAGTATCTGCGCTGGTGCCTGCCTGGCAGAGATGCTGTGACGTTTCTGAGGGTGCAACTTCATGGCCCTCAGGTGTCAGAGGGGGCCCTGGTGCTCCAGGTCCCGGCCCCTGTGCCAGTGATGCTGAAAGGAAGAGCAAGGACATTTGATCGGTTAGTCTGCGGGCAATGCCAATGTACAGGCCTGTTCCCCTGGATCATCAAGCGCTCATCATTCCACACGCAATGGGCAAGCCATGTTGGTTACGTCACTCACTGAACAATCAGCACTGCCATGGATGTTGGGAGATTACTGGTGACGTGAGTGCTGGCCATACATACCTGCCCGTGGAACCCCAACCTCTCCGGCTCCAGTGCACCTGGGTGCATGCCGCCTCTCCAGGTCGATGGCCTCCTGCTCAAAATGGCTAAGCAGCAAAATCTGGCCTGGTCCACTGTCAGTCCTCAGCCGCTCGGTGTTGTTATGAGAATTCTTCTCCTGGAAATGAAAAAATAGCATTGATAAGTGATACTTGTACCGTCAATCTCCTCGCGGCTGGCCCACCCCAAGCCCAGTTGCCCATTGCAGGGGTGCAGTGCATCCTTCCCCCACTGCTGGCCAGCACTCACACAAATATGCCAGGTGTGTCCAACCCCCACCCCACCCCCACCCCATGCTGCCTTCATCACAGTTGGGAACACACAGTTGTACCTGCCGTTGCAAGGAGGCACAATGACATGGAGCGCAGAGGGCAGCAGATCCATCTGTGCCACCCCACCTTGAACATCCCCTCCCACCATGTCATCACCCTGACTTCGACATGTCCTGGAGTTCAAGCAGTGCACCTGGGTGCAGATCCTCCAGGTTTTCCCCACCACAGTCGTGTGGGTGTCAGTCCGCCACATGCTGCGGGTGCAGAACCCATCTCATCACCACCCTCTCAGCCTGACGGTTGCATAGGGAATATCCGTTGGGCTGCCCAGCTAAGGACACATGCCGTCAATGACTCATTGCACTCAGGCCACTCAGACATGGGTGGGGCGCCAGCAGGGGAGAAGCTTACATGATGGATGAAGTGAACGATGCCAACATGGTACTCACCCTTCCCGTGCGCAGCAGGTCATTGAAGCGCTTGCGGCACTGGGTCCGTGAGCGCCGCACCACATCGTGGGAGCTCACAACCTCCGCTACCTCCTCCCACACACGCTTGGTCAAGTGGGGTGGCCTCCTCCCACCGTCCTCGGGGACGAGCACCCGCCACCGTGCTGCCACCTTCTCGAGGAGGGCAGCAAGGCACTCGTCTGAAAACCTGGGTGCACAGTGACCATCTGCCCTATTCTCCTGCATGGCTGGCCTCGATGTGCCTTGGCCCCGACCTCTGGCCATGTGCAGCAGCCTTGGAGCGGCTGCAGCTTGGCCTTTAAACAGGCCACCGGGTCGCCATTCGACCTGGCAGTGGTTGCCAATCCGCCTCTGCCTGCCCAACCCCGCCATCCCCGGGAGGTGGCAAACATGCAGGGTGGGCCTTAATTGGCCCGCCCAAGTAAAATAGCGGTGCGGTCCCAACCGCCGGTGGCGATCAGGTCCATGACCACCCGCGCCTGTTCCCGCATACCCCACCTGACATGGGGAAAATTCTCCCCTGAGTGTTTTTAATGTTGGGATTGTGTTTGTAATGTTTATCAATCACAGCAAGACATAAACTGAATCTTTGTTGTTATGAAGACAATGGGAAAAAGGCAGAAAGGCAGTGGCTGTGGCTTATTTGGACCTGGTGCTTCTTAAAGAGGTAGAAAACATATTGGTCCAGATTTTCTGGTGCTAATGACAGCAAAACTGTCAGCATACGCCTTCATTACTCCTCTGAAACTGACAACAACATTTGGAGTCCGCACGTGTGCAGAATAACATGGAGATCAGGAAGTTGCTGTTAGTAATTCTATGCTTTCAAATAAGGTGCACTTTTGAAGTCGCATACTGACCTCAATCAAGTAGAAGTCATTAAACTGATGATATATCCTTTTTTATAATTAGTCTCACAGTAAATATCCCTGAAAAAGTTACATCTTGTTGAATGAGATATAATTGGATTGTAACAGTGTTTCAACTTCATAATTACTGCTGAGCTGCCTGATTGGCTCGGAAAAAGTAATTTATATTTGTGCATTGTCAAATTTCTCCCTAATGATTTAAAATTCACGTTTTTGAACTAATATTTTTTAAGCTTGTTTATGATATTTCAGCTCCCCTCTTAATTACATGTGTCCAGCCCAGTCATTTATTTTGCTATCTTAAACATTATTAAAAGTAGAAAAATCAGTGCAGTTCACATCTCGGATTGCTGTCTTTGAGAATACTTCAATGTGATTGGTTGCTTGCATTGCTTCATGATATTACTGTTGCTACACACCTGGAGATTCCCTTAACTTGACACCAGATTTAATGTGATGGCAGGAAATCCACGCCATAGAGCTCACTAGATCTTTGGAAACAGCTTTCTTCAATGCTGACCATGAAATCCAAGCCACAATAATGATTGCAAAGATAAAGGCACATGATGTTAAAGGTAAAGTGGTGGCAAGGTTGGAACAATTGCTGAAAGATAGAGTGCCGAGAATGGAAACAAATAAATGTTTCTCCGACTGGTAAGATGTAGCTAGTGATGACTCCCAGGGATTTGCCTTGGAACATCCCTTGTTGTCCACATACATAATTGATTTGATATGGGATAATTGGAATAATGAAGTCTTTGGAACATCAAAACCAGAACATGGCAAAGTGTGAGTGAGAATGCAAGAGGACACAAGCAATTTCAGATAATAAGCACATATATGGAAAATGTTATTCAAAGTAAATAAATGTGAAGCAGTATATCTTGGGGGTAAAAGAACAGGCAATGGAAATACACCCTAAATAGCAGAACTTTCAATGGAATAGAGGAATAGGTGATATACGTGTTCAGACACAGTGATCTTTAAAAGCAAAATTGCTGGTGGCAAAGGCCATAAAATTCTGGTTTTTATATGTACAGCTAATTAAATACAAGAGCAAAGATGTAATGATGTATCTAGTTAAGCTACAACTGAAATACTGTAGTTTTGGAGACAACTTCATTCTATCTTTCACTGCCATTTGTGAAAACCAAGAAGAAATATTTATTTAACATCCCTGCCATGCCTTCATCCTTTACAATTAGACTCTCTCTTTCATCCTCAACTGGCGTTACCCTCACTTTGAACTATTCTTTCACCTTTATTGTTTAGAAAAATGCGTACAACCCCCTCTGTGTTATCTGCTGGTCTCTATTTCATATTCCCATTTCGCCTTTTTAATCTCCCTTTTCACCTCCCTGCTACACTTTGTCTGCTCCTCGTGATCATTTTAAATATGGAGGACTAATTTTATTTTAGCTTTAATGCCTTCTTTTATCATAACACTGAAAGATGTCACAGATGGAATGCATTTAAGCAAGGTCGCGTGGACAGAAAAGGAGTCAGGGAGTCAGGAAAAGAAGAAAGGAGAGTCTGTAAGCAGGCAGGAGATGGTTAAATGAGAGAGGTGATGATGGTGCAAGGCAAAAGGAAGTGATAATCAGAAAAATTAGAGAAACCAAAGGTGTGTCCAAAGGAGATAAAAACAGAAAATGCTGCAAACGCCCAGCAGTCTGGCAGGGTCTGTGGATCTTAACGTTTCAAGCATACCAGCTCCCGCAATGCCTACCGGTTGCAGAAGTCCTCAAGCGTACCAGCGACACTGCATCCTCCGTCTCAACGCGCACCTGGGTGTGAACGTAGCCGCCAAAACTGGGCCGACAATCAGGCCAGACGACCCCCTCGACTGCCCACTGCCTGGACCTGTTGATGGCCACCTTGTCCAGACCACACGTGGTCAGTGACTGTCCCCATTAAGGATGGCCTTGATTCAGAAATTGAAGAAGTTGGAGATTTAAGTTCTTAAATCCTGTCAGACAGAAGAGCAGAACACCTTCGAGGTGGGGATTCCTGGAAGTGATGCGGCAATGTATTAAACAATAAAACCAAAAGCAAAATACGGTCGATCAGGAAGCTAAAAATAAAACATTTTTAATAAAAATGAAATGAACACAGCAAATGCTGGAAATAATCGGCAGGTCAGGCAGCATCTGTAGAGACTTAAACAGAATTAACCGATGGGTCCTGCTGCTGACCCCATAAGTGTGGGAGCATCCTCACTTTGGCAGTCAGGGGGGCCCAGGGCCACAGCTTGTTGCTCTTTTAAAAGCAATAGTAGATCAACTAAAATAGACTAATGGACAAGGGAAATGGCCCTTTAATGGGGCACTGTAGCAAAAGACAAAATCTTAAAGGAAACTTATCTAATTAAAATAAAAAAATTTTTGAGCCAGATGAAGCACTCCAGCTCCCACAGTGCCCACTGGTTGCGGAAGTCCTCAAGCATACCAGCGGACACCACATGCTCTCAACGCACAACCGGCGTGAACATAGCCGCAGAAAAGGGGCAGACAATCGGGCTGGGTGTCCCCCTTGACTGCCCGCTGCCTGGGCCTGTTGAAGGCCACCTTGGCAAGACCACATCTTGTCAGTGACTGTCCCCATTAAGGGCGGCTGCCTGGGCCCCGAAGATCAGCCAGCCAATCAGAGGGCTTGCAGCTCAGCAGCCTCAGCAGTGCTACTGGGAGGGGTGACCACTGCTGGGACTGAAGGAAGAGCACAAATTAATGGACATGTGCACTCATCACCAGGTAAGTGGGTACTGCAGCCAGTCAGGCAAGCCCTGATGAGGGAAGGTTTTATGAGGGCATGTGGTGCATTGCACAGAAGGGGGCATTTCCAGCAGGGGCGCCCCTCTGGGGGCCCTCCCCACTGGAACCCATCAGAAGGTCACCTGGCAATCTCTCCAACTGGGGTCAAAATAGTTTTGTTCAAAGGCTCGTCTTGAGATATTCTCGAGGGGATAATATTTGGTTTTCAGAGGATAATATTTGGTTTTCAGAGGCTTCTTTTCCAATCTCACTAGTTACTTTATTAGGTGATCCAGTCACATAGTAACATTACCTTCTGTATTTGTATTGAATTTTTTAAGGGTTTTCTTCTTTGGATAGACAAAGTAGCACAAATATCAAACACTACATATTATTAATAAATCTTTTAACTTGGAATCCATAAAGAAGATGCTTTTGTTAATTTATTATAAATAGTCTGTTTCCAAAATGAAAATTCTAACAACTTGGCACAAGGTAAGCTATTGGGAATGAGTCTCACATATGTAGCCCCTTTTAAAAATTAATTGCAAGCAATTAGCACTCTAAACATATAATTACGCAAAGGTCAGAAGATTGGAACGAATATAAAGAACAGCAAAGGATGACACAAAGATTAATAAGGAGGGAAAAATTAGAGTATGAGAGAAAGCTAGCTAGTAATATAAAGATGGATAATAAGAGTTTCTATAGATGTTTAAATAAGAAACAAGTTAACAAAGTGAGTTTTGGTCCTGTAGAGAGTGCATCTGGTGAATTGATAATGGAAAGTAGAGAAATGGCGGATGAATTAAACAGGTATTTTGCTTCGGTCTTCACTATAGAGGACACAAATAACATCCCAGAAATAGCTGTAAATCAGGAAATGGAAGGGAGGGAAGAACTCGGGAAAATTACAATCAACAGGGAAGTGGTATTGAGCCAATTGTTGGGGCCGCAGGCTGACAAATTCCCAGGTCCAGATGGACTTCGCCCTAAGGTCTTGAAAGAAGTGACTAGTGAGATAGTTGATGCACTGATTTTAATTTTCCAAAATTCCCTAGATTTGGTGAAGGTTCCATTAGATTGGAAAATAGCAAATATAACTCCTTTATTCAAAAAGGGAGGGAGGCAGAAAGCAGGAAACTATAGGACAGTTAGTCTAACATCTGTCATAGGGAAAATGTTAGAAGCTGTTATTAAAAATATTTTAGCAGAGCACTTAGAAAAATTCAAGGCAATCAGGCAGAGTCAACATGACTTTGTAAAAAGGAAAATCACATTTAACCAATTTATTGGAGTTCTTTGAAGGAGTCACATATGCTGTAGATAAAGAGGAACCGGTGAATGTACTGTACTTAGATTTCCAGAAGGCATTTGATAAAGTGTCACATCAAAGGTTATTGCAAAAAATAAAAGCTCATGGTGTAGGGGGTAACACATTGGCAAGGATAGAAGATTGGTTAGCTCACAGCAAGCAGAGAGTTGGCATAAATGGGTCCTTTTCTGGTTGGAAGGATGTGACGAGTGGTGTGCCACAGGGATCAGTGCTGGTGCCTCAGCTTTTTACAATTTATATAAATGACTTGGATGAAGGGGCCGAAGGAATGGTTGCTAAATTTGCTGACAACATAAAGATAAGTAGGAAAGTAAATTGTGAAGAGGACGTAAGGAGGCTACAAAGTGACATAGAAAGGTTAAGTGAGTGGGCAAAGATCTGGCTAATGGAATGTGGGCAAATGTGAAATCGTTAATTTTGGTAGGAAGAATAAAAAGGAAGCTTATTATCTAAATAGTGAGAGATTGCGGAGCTCTGAGATTCAGAGGGATCTGGGTGTCCTAGTGCATGAATCACAAAAGGTTAGTATGCAGGTACAGCAGGAAATTAGGAAAGTTAATAGAATATTATCATTTATTGTGAGGGGAATTGATTACAAAAGTAGGGAGGTTATGCTTCAGTTGTACAGGGCATTGGTGACAGCACATCGGGAGTATTGTGTACAGTTCTGGTCTCCTTATTTAAAGAAAGATGTAAATGTGTTAGAAGCAGTTCAGAGAAGGTTTACTAGACTAATACCAAGAATGGGCGGGTTGTCTTATGAGGAAAGGCTGGACAGGTTAGGCTTGTATCTACTGGAATTTAGAAGAGTAAGAGGCGACTTAATTAAAACCTTTAAGAGCCCGAGGAGTCTTGACAGGGTGGATGTGGAGAGGATGTTTCCACTTGTGGGAGAACCTAGAACTAGGGGTCACTGTTTAAAATAAGGCATCACTCATTTAAGACAGAGGTGAGGAGAAATTTTTTCTCTCAGAGGGTTGTGAGTCTTTGGAACTCCCTTCCTGAAAAGGCAGTGGAAGCAGAGTCTTTGAATATTTTTAAGGCAGAGCTGGATAGATTCTTGATTAGCAAGGGGGTGAAAGGTTATCGGGGTAGGCAGGAATGTGGGGTTGAGGTTACATTTAGTTCAGCCATGATCTTATTGTATGGCAGAGCAGACTCGAGGGGCCGAGTGGCCTACTCCTGCTCCCAATTCATATGTTCACCTGTACAGCATTCTTTAGTTTGGTTCTGTCAATTTCAAGTTTCTTTCCCCCTCAATACTCCTGTTTAAAGTTAATGACATCAGGATACTGACTTCCAAAGGTCCAACTGTGCAACAAGGGGAATACACACAAGTTAATTTTGCAGCCCCAAGCTGTATGGATTTGGTGCTAGAAAAAAAAACTACTGAGCCTAAAATA
Organism: Cetorhinus maximus; assembly: GCF_964194155.1. Lineage (NCBI taxonomy): Eukaryota > Metazoa > Chordata > Chondrichthyes > Lamniformes > Cetorhinidae > Cetorhinus > Cetorhinus maximus. The sequence continues at coordinate 82,212,728 of NC_135892.1, read as the reverse complement.
GCTAAGTTGCCTAGTTGAAATAACTCCAGCTATAAACCCCAAACACAAACCCTACCACAAATCCTACCCTACTTTATCTAGGCCATCTAAGTTAAAGAGCAGAAGCCATTTCTTACCCCCCTTCAAAACGGTCTCTCCTCTTGAAGTGATCAATGATGGCAACAACACATCAAGCCAGAATAACTGCTCCAGCTTCTCCAATCATAGGTTCCCTCTCTCCCACACTTGCTGCTCCTCCAATTATAGATTCTGTCTTTGGAGGAGCAGCAAGCACAGGAGGGAGGGAATCTGTGATTGGAGGAGCTGGACTATTGAGCATGGGAGAGACAGAATCTGTGATTGGAGGAGCAGCTCCTCACATATTCTGGCCAGGATCTTTTGGACGGCGGAGAACCCCAAGGAGCATTAATGGGCTGGAGATGGGACTTCTGCCTCTCACTCAGGAGGAAATCCTGCCGCAGAGAGCTGCTGGCCATTCTGATTGGCTAGCAGGTCTCTAGTCACAGCAGCGCCAGAAGCTGCAGTGGACAGAACTGGGACTACAAGCAGTCCCCCGAGTTTAAGTCCCAGAGCTCAGAACCAGGTAAGTGTGGATCTTAGGGCAAGGGAGGGAAGTATGGCCTGGGAGGTTGGGCAGGCGGGGGTGTTGGCAGTTTTGGCGGAGAGGCTGGGAGGGGGAGGGAGCTCCTCATAATTTAAAACATTTATTCATGGTATCATTCTGCTGAATCAGCTCTGGAGCCCCTCCAAGACCAGTATATCCTTCCTGAAGTCCACTGCCCAGAACTGAGTTGGACCATAGAAGGGCTCTAACCAAAGCTTTGTATAGCTTTAATAAAATGGTCACCCCTTTGTATTCCAGCTCATGTAAGATAAAGGCCAACTTTCCCTTAGCCTTTTTAATTACTTTTTGCAGCTCTCCACAGGCTTTTAGTGACTTCTGTATTTGGACCCCTAAATCCCTCTATTCACAGTTCCTAGTTTCTCGCTATTCAGAAAATACTCTGATATGTCTTTCTTTTTTTTCCAATTTCTCCAATTTTTCCAATTGGACGACCTCATATTTTTCTATTTTGAACTCCATCTGCCACATTTTCACCCACTTACTTAATTTATCAATGTACTTTTGCAACTTTGTGCTCCAATCCACACCATTTACGGTGCCACCTAACCTAATCAGCAACTTTAGACAAATAAGCTCCCTGTTCCTTCACCCGAGTCATTGATAAGTATAATGAAAAGCTGAGGTGCCCCTTAGGTCACAGGTGAGACTTGAACCCACAATCCTATAGTTCAGAGCAAGAGTAATATGATGGCATAAATTGCTCAGTGCCACAAACTGTTGACCTCATATTTGTCTGACACCAGAGTCGCAATTATAACTATGGCTGTAAATTCAGTAAGCAGGAGCTGAAACGAGTGGCAGACTCACACGGCTGCACTAACATGAGGCCTGGGCTATTTTAATTGCTGAACCACATTTAAATTTTGGGAGGTGACACCCAGCCCAACCCTGATGTTGAAGCAGTAGAGCAGGCGGGAGCAGAATTTCAGGCAAGGATGAAGGCCAAAGCTGAGGACCAGGGGGAACAGTCCCAAGCACTAAGTAAAGAAGTTAACTTCTGGCCCAGAAGGAAACCAATAAAAAACAATTAAATACATTTAACTTATAGAGCTTCTTCTGTCCCTGGATTCACCTGCCATTAACTTTCCCGGCATGTTTGGTAGTCACTGAGAATCATAACGGTTAAATATGCGTTGTAGTGCAAATGATGTCAATGCCCCAAATTTTGGCAAAGGTCTCACATCAGCCTGCAGTACAGCCTGGACAAGGAGTTAAGTACCCAGGCAGAATATCTAAACAAAATGGCACTGAGAGTGCTCAGAGTAATGGTAGCACTCTGAGCTGCCTTCCCAGCTGACGTCTGTTAACTCTATATAGACCGGGGATGAAACCTGGGCTGGGGTCAATGACTCAGTGATTTTATTTATTGAATCGTCAAAGAAGCTGATTCAATGCAGACATTTTCCACATGTTAAAACCCTCTCAGCAAGATAAATCTTGCCTTTTCAGCAACCCTATCTGTATGTGTTCCATTTTATTGTAACATATAAAAGAAGAAACGGATTAAGTATCGCACCAAAAGCTCTTTTCCTCCCTGTAATAACATGTTTCATTGTGCACTCCACCCTCATTGTAACATGGTAGCTGAGTAGCCAAGCATTTATTATATTGTACCAAGGTCCATCCAACAGTGACCATCCCATAAAAAAACATAAAAAGAATCTGAAGGCACATGAGTCGAGGTCAATAACCTTATAAACCACAACATCTGTAGAATGAGTGTATTGTACAATGAAGTAATAAGTTAGGGAAAAGTAACCAAACAAGCTAATGATTAACTGTCCTCATTTCGCCCGACAGGCTATTTCTAACATTGACGTTATGATTTTTAGTTCATCATTCAGAGTCTTTGGAAAGTCAGAGATGAGTGTGGTGTTCGACATGATGGCGCCCACCCTCCTCAATGACATTGTCACCTGAGCCCGTTTACAAGCTCGTAATTACTTGCTGAAAGCAACTGAAAGAGAACACATGGCTTTTAACTGGCTTTTCACTCGAGAGAGAGAGAGAGAGACAAACAACTACATTGGACCTGATTTTACTGTTGGAAGATGCTATTGGCTTTCCACCAGTGGAAAATAGTTACTCCCACAGCTGCAGCTATTTTGTTGCGTTGACGATAGGCCCATTATTTTATATTAAAATTTTTCAGCTGCGCAAAAGGGAAGAAAGGCCCAGTGGGAAGTGTGGGCCGGATGTAAAACTCTACTTTCTAAAAAAAATCAGCTTCAGTTTCCATAAAGATAGAAGATTGGAGTCTTGGCCCAATAAAGATAGAGCAATAAGCGGAAGGACCTTTTTTAAAAATAGTTTTAATTAAAAACGGCAATGACTATGGCTCTTGGTTATTACACAGTAGACCTACTGAGTTATACATTGGTCAAAATTAGGTTCAAGGACTCATTTCCAGCACCATCTTTCATTAATTAATTCAAACATGTAATTACTGCCAGTGTGCCATGCCAATCATAAAATAAGGCAATGATATTATTAGTTTAATGTCTTTTTTGTAGAACTAGGTTTGCCATATTTTCTGTTCATTTGAAATCAGGAATATCAGGTGTTGAGGATCACAATGCTTTTCCGTTTCAGATATTGGATGCCAGCACCTAAAGCTGCCTTGTCAGGCACATGAGATACAAACCTGAATTTTCTGAACTTGTACCAAGGTAGCTTACCATCAACATGGTCTCAGAAAGTTTACTCCCCAGGGTGGACTTCCATCCATCTTCCCCCCAACATGGAGGCTACATTCCATGGGGTAGAGATTTGTCTTGGGCAGTAGCCCAAAATAGGCAGTGTCACACTCGAGAATCCGTCCCATTGACTCCGAGGAAAGGTTGACTAACAGCTTTGGCAAAGAGGTATGTTTCAAGGAGAGTCTTAAAGGAGGAGTGTTGGAGATGTTTTGGGAGGGGGATGAGGTGCTTCGAGATGGCTGTAAAGGCATGGCTGTCACCAGTGGGGCAAAGGGAGCAGATGATGCACAAGAGGGAAGTGTTGGAAGAAATCTTGGAGAGTTGTAAAGCTGGAGGAGGTAACCGAGATAGAAATTAACAAGTAGATTGAGGGATTTGAGTTGAAATTTTAAATTGGAGCCTTTAGTTGGAGGACTGGGAGCCAATGTAGGTCAGTGAGCACAGTGGTGCTGGGTGCTACTGTCCAAGACAAATCTCTACCCCATGGAATGTAGCCTTCATGTTGGGGGGAAGATAGATGGAAGTCTACCCTGGGGAGTAAACTTTCTGAGACCATTTTGATGGTAAGCTACCTTGGTGCAAGTTCAGAAAATTTAGGTTTGTATCTCATGTGCAAGGTTAGGACAAGAGTAGGTCTACATTATGGAAAGAATTGGCACTGAGACAAGAAGAGAAAGATAAACTTAAGTATGGCTAACAATCTATTGCCTCCTGTAATTATTAAATATAAGCCTGTTCATTATTTTGTAAGGGTACTAGGTTGTTTTGATATGTGGCAGGGTATCAGCCAAACATGATTAACCTTATCATGGGAGAACCCCTTGACCAAAGTGGGTGACCATCATATTGTCCTGAAATTTTAGGTTGCCCAAGTGCTCAACTGAAAGGCTGATGGCAGTAAACTTCAGTGTTGTTGTTCTGTTACTGGGTTTGGCAAAGAATCCATGATATTTGTGCAAGCTCTGAGCTGAATACAAAGGCAACAGGTCCACGGGCTCTTTAAACATGCAGAAAATATAAGATAACCAATGTAATTGTGATACCTTACACAGTTGACTACCCTGCCTGCCACACGCACCCCCCTCCCTACACACACACACACACACACACACACACACACACAGTAGAATGGTGCAGTTCTTATTGGTTTTCAATGCCTGTGGAACTGAGCACCAACAATAAGGGAGCAAATTGGCAAAATAATAAGAAATGTCACATTGATATAGTCCAGTAGGGTATGTTCATTTAAAACTGTGAAACCGGCATTTTGTTGAAAAAGAGTAGAGGTAACTTTGCTCTGCATTTAGTCTGATCTGGAATGCTTAGAGTAAATGAAAAATTGAAACAGTCTTCAAATCATATGAAAACCAAATTCACAAAACAAAAAATACCCTTAACCAAATAATGGATTCCATTGATATGGGGACGCTGGAGTGAAGGCTTTGCCTTACCTCACCATGATTTCCCAGTCTGGTGGAACTAAGCGCCTGTTAGTACTTGTTACAAGTTGCTAGTTAGGTAAATCAGGTCAAGACACACAATATATTAAGCGCTGTTCCACACCATCTTAGGTTGTTGACCTTTAAAAGGTTATTTTTCACTGCAGCAAATAAAAAGAAAACAAATGTCATTGAACAAGTCTTATCAGTTTAACAGACTGCATGTCTGTTTAATTGTATTATCATGGCTCTTTCGTACAGATTATAAAACTGTTGGTACATCCTTGAGCTTTTCAATGAGATGCGACTTGTTCAAATTTCTTTTCAAAACACTTAACCTGACATTTCTAGCCTCACCTTGCCCTGCCTTAGGGCAATACAAGTTGAATTTATTAAGTGTGCATGTGGGAATGAAGTGAAGCAGAAACATTCTGCCACTCCCCTCTGCAAAAGAAAGATAATGATTTCACCTGAAGTAATGGTACAGGTTGCATCACGTTCCTAATCTTGATGGGAGAAACCTGATCTGGACGAAATGCCTTCAAACGATGCATGTCAATGTTGTGCTGTCAGATGGCTCAGCCTGTCAGACAAGCTCAATGGAGAAAAAAGAAATATATAACTCCAATACAGGAAGTTCATTAACTCTCTGTTCACCAGATACAGAGAAATACATTGCATCACTTGCGACCTTCCTAGAAAAGAATCTTCTAGTTTCCTGATGTCTTCATTGATAAATGCATTGTCTGGCGTGGCGTGCAGACTGGGAAAATCCCAATTTCCTGGCCTGTGTGGAGTGAGCTGATCCCAGTCAGAATAATGGTCATGAGACGACAATCAGTATGCATTCCCTATGGGATAAAGGGGGGAACAAGTCAGCCAGGATTCCCTAAGTGCTACCTGGTGCCTCCTGGTTCTAAGTGTGTGGATATCAGTTGAAAACAAAACCAAGTATGGCTACCATCTACCATCACATAACTTGTTAACAATCACTCTTTAGGCTCCAGAAATTAAGTATTATTACGTCAGTGAGCTACCAGAGAGAATTGGGGCTGATGTTTGTAGAGCTAATACAATCAGCTCAAAAACAGGTGTATCCCTGAATGGGGATGAATTACACCAATTTTCTCTGTGTTTCTCCCACTCCCGTCACCACAATTTCAGAGCAAACCCTGTTCACGTGCATTTCTGCTGAACTTTAGTTGAGGCCACTGCAGCAGAGGAGGAAGAACTCCGAGGAAATTCCCAGCATTAGTGTTCTCAGGGGAGAATGGGGTTGAGAACTGGAGGAGAAATAAAGAAGGACCTTTTTTGGATGTCAAACATCACCTGCAATTTTCATTCACATCAATGAGCATTTGGAGTTGAAGACCCTTGAAGCTCAGAAATGTGTTGCAAAATCCTTTATGCAAATTGGTACTGCCTCTGGCCAACAATGAAAGAGGCAGAATTCCCTCTTCCGTGTAAGAAGTGAAATACTGCAGATGCTGCAAGTTCCCATGGAGGTTGCTGAATATTTTCAACTCCTGAGTTTTTTTTTGTTGAGGCTGCAAGCAGCTGCATTCATAACAGAATTAGCTGAGAAATGAGCTTGAGAAATACAGAGTGGGGCAGATGGTGAAACTTGCTGCTTTCTGCTGACGCTCACAGACTTATGTTAAAGTGCCGGGTCGAGCAGCTAGATCGAAATTACTTTTGGATCCAGGAACATTCAAGCAGGCTGGATGAACCATGCAAATAAAAGGACTTAAAAGCGAGCATGGTTCTGCTAGCACACTTTGCCATGCAATGCTTGGGATGATGTGGTTAAGGGCTTCCCACACAGCACGTACCCCACCCTCTGCCATGTTGTGCTGGGGGACCACCAAGCGTAAGACAACTGCTTCTGCAATATTAATACTTAGGCAGTAGGAGTTGGCTGTGGGTGACTCTCTTGCCTGTTTTCCCCCCATTTGGTTAGAAAACCACAACAGAGCCTGAGAAAGAAGTTCTTCTGCCAGTCAATTGAGAAATGAGCATGTGACTCAGAAGAGGTAGGGACCGTAAGAAAGGGCTATGAATTGTGAATGCAAACCTGTCAGTTAAGCTTTGCCACCATTTTCCATCAAACAGGCAGTACTTTACCAAGTGGCCATTTTAAAACACTGCCCAAGCAGCATCTCTGCGAGCATTAATGTCAAGGCAAAAGTTCACTACAGCAATTACTAGCAACCATTGCCAGAAGGGTAGAGCCCTACAGGTTATGTGGGAGTTGCTATGTTTTTCTATGCAGCTTTTGGAATGCATTATTGAAAGCCCCAGAACAAAATTGAACTCATCCACTATAGTTCACTTGAAACCTCTTTTTAAAAATCTCTTTATAAGTATATGAGATGGAAAATTCCACCCAGTCACCAGCCTCGGGCAAGTTACTTTCCAGTTTTGATAAGCTCAAAAACAAAGCACTTCATTGGCGAACAAGTATCCTTCCGTCTGTAATTCTTGTCCTTGCTTTCCTGCTTCACCTGATCTGTTCAGGCTTGTTTCTGTTTTCTCTCAACCCACTATAATACCTTGTTTTTTTTTTGCAAGTTTATTTTATTGTTTTAAGTGATTGGTTTCCAGTAATTGAAGTTCAGGCTTCAGTTTTTTGATGAGTGAGAAGTTAATTTAAATATCTTAAAAAAACAAACATTCAAGTTCACTCATTCACTAAAATCATTTTTGGTGAACTCTTTCAGTGTGTGTATAGAGGAACCAAACCATTTCTCTTGTTGATGCTGAGTGTTTTTCTTTCTACATTCCTTCTGCTATAGGGGTTTTTTTTAAAGGCTTACTTCAGCTGTGGAAACAACAGGTCCAGAAGTCGGAAAAGCTCTCCTAATGATTGAATTCTACAACTTTTTTTAACTATGCAAGTGCCACTGAAGTCTTCCAGTAAAGTTTGCAGACCTAATTGAGATTTTGCCAATGTTCCTCCTGAATGTACTGGATAGCAGATCCAACAGCCCTGTTATACCTTACACAGACCATAATGAGGGCCAGCAGATTGTTCAGATGTGAGGCACATCAGAACCCAGGCTTAACCTTGTCTCGCCTAACGTCCACAACACAAACTTTCTGACAGGATCATCAGATAGCAATCAGAATTGGAAATCCTAGCTGGCTATGTCTCTCCCTCACTAGCTCAGGGGTCGAAGGCCAAATGCTCCAATTACGACCCTTCCCCATTATAATAGGATTGCCATTCAAAAAGCATTACTCCCCCTCTCTCCACCACTACTCATAGTTAATCTGAAATGCTAAAAAAAAATAATAAAAACGAAGAGGGCCGAATCTTCTGAGGTGTGGCAATCACTGTCAGTTTGTCACTCCACTCCTATTTTTTTACACTTGGAGCTCCGCATTTCTGGCCTGGGCATGAGCGTACCTGTTCTTGGAATCCTCCTTTATGGTGCAAGATTGTTGAGGGAAGCCAAGCCATACCCCCTTTTTACGGCACTGACTGCTGTATTTTGTATAGTCTTCATTCACTATCACAGTGAAGAGCTTTGGAACATTCAATGTGTTAGTGAATGAGTGTGAATGAGATAAGTAGGTAAGTGGGTAGAGTGGCAGGGTGGGTAGGGTGCCAGCTGGGTAGGGTAGCAGGATGGGTAGAGTGTGTAGGGTGTTAGGTAGCAGGATGGGTAGGGCAGCAGAGTGGAAGAGTGTTAGGTGGCGGGGTGGGTAGGTGGCAGGGTGGTAAATGGCAGGGTGGGTAAGGTGGCAGGGTGGTAAATGGCAGGGTGGGTAAGGTGGCAGGGTGGGGAGGTTGGGTCTGGTCAGGTTGGGGGAGAGTTGGAGGGTCGGGGGGAGCCTGAAGGTTGGGGGGGAGTTGGAGGGTCAGGAAGGGTTGGAGATTCGGTGGGGGGTTGGAGGTTCAGGGGTAATCAGAGGGTTGTGGGGGCTTCGGAAGAGAGTCGGAGGGTGAAGAGGCGTCGGAGGGTCTTGGGGCAGGTTGGAGGGCCTGGGGGCAGTTGGAGCATCAGGGGAGCAATCAAGGGTGGTCAGTGGGGAGTCGGCGGGGGGGTGGGGTGGTGGGGTCAGTTGTATAGTTACCCAGGAGTTAGACGTAGTTTCTTCATGTCTAATAGTTTCTGGTAACTATCCAGGTAACTGAGTCAGAACCCTCTGAAGTGTCCGACTCTAACTTAGAGTTGGAGCCTTTTTCAGAAGGTTCCGGATGCAGGGGAATTGCCCCTTGGATGTTGATCTTCTGAGGCACATCTGGTCTCCGACCACCCAGAGACCTGAAGACCTGGGCCAGAATCAATTTTCCTGGTTTAATTTCCCAGGATTATGCTTAATGATTGAGACAATAATGAAGATAATGTTTTCTAATGTACTCAACGCAATGTTTTCCAGAAGGTCTTATTAACTTCACAATTTAACTCCACAAGGGGCAACATCTTGCGAGACACTATGGCACTAGCAAGGCCACACACAAAGTGGCTGGTTTATTGGAAAAGAGTGGGGGAGTTGTTACAATTTTCGATCCATTCATTGTGGAACTTTGCCATGCACAAATTAGCTGCCTACAAAATAACCACAACTACACTCCAAGAGTAATTAATTGTATGCGAGTGCTTTGGGTCAAATTCAGGACATAAAAGGATCTATATAAATGCAAACCTCTTCTTTTGTTTATAGTGTTCAAAAACAATGACAGTTTGAGCTAGTAGATCGCTACTGAAGGGACTAGGGGCATTGCAATTATTGCTAACAGTCCTGAGGTCGAGGGGAGACGGTCAAGGCAAGGTTCTTAGCCTGATCACTATGAAATGATGTCTGCTGGAAGGTGTTCTGCTGGAATGTCGGCTGAGAGCAGGATTCACTCTCATTTAGTCTACATTCTTGTGGCTGAGAATCCTTGTCCTTCCTCCACAATACTTTTCCAGAATTGGGGTGGGCGGTAGCACAAGATGAGTTGGGCATGTGTTCCATTTATCCATTTTACATGCCTCCAATTTCCTATTGACAGAGTATGGTGATGTAAGGTGTCAGCTGTTGCACAGTTGGTAGCAGTCTCACCTCTGAGTCAAAGTGCTTTACAACTAATGAAGTACTTTTGAAGTGTGGTCACAGTGAAAACGTAGGAATGTAGGAAACATGGCAATGTTTGCAAACCGCAAAGTCCCTCAAACAGCAATGTGACCATAACTGGATTACCTGTTTTAGTGATGTCAGGGATAAATGTTGGCCAACACAGTGGGGAGAACTCCCCTGTTCTAATGTGAAATAGTGCCACATGTCTCAGCCACAGTGATGGGTTCAAGTCCTACCTCAAAGACTTGGGCCAGAATTTTACCAGCATGCTGTGGGTTCCACTGCCAGGACCAAATGCAGATCCCAAACCCACACAGGGGCTGCCGAGAGTACTTCACCAGCAGCAGCCAATTAAGAGGAAACCATCCAGACCACCATCAAATTAAGGATGACCAACTGATTCTCAGAGCTACAAGCCCAATCAGAGAGGGCCGACAGCTCTGCTGCATCCGCAGCACCACCAATAGAGGTGGCCGCTGCTGAGGTTGCAGGGAGAAGCAGAAAGCACCCCCATGTTGAGGTACCCTTAAAGGGCCTGTAAGAATTTTTTTTCTGTGCCAAGGCCAAGCAGACAGGCCCTGGCGATTGGAGGGTTGAACCCTCCAGCGGCAATGTTGTGGGGTGGGGGGGGTGATGGTGGGGCTGTTCCAGTACAGATAAAATGGCTGTTAATAGGCCAATTAATTGGATTAATAAACCCCCTGCCTCTAGTTGGTGGGTGGCAGAGACTCTGCTGTTTTCACTTTTGAAAATATCCCATGGTACGGGAAGATGTTGGCGTTCCTTCCTGATGCCTTTCTGCCGCCATTTTATCACCCCACTCATCTCCAATGGGCTGGTAAAACCCCAGGCATGAGCACAAAATCTAGGCTGTTAAATCAGTGCAGTTCTGAGGGAGTGCTCTACTCCCTGAGTGACTGTCTTTATGATGAGACATTAATCCAAGGCCCCATTTGCCCTCCAGTTGGATATAAAGTCCCGTGGCTCTATTTCGAAGAAGGTCAGACAAGTTCGACCCAATGTCCTGGCCAATGTTTATCCATCAACCAACATCACTAAGACAGATTAACTGGTCATTATTACATTCTTTTTTGTGGAACTTTGCTATGTGCAAAATTGGCTGCCACATTTCCTACATTACAGCACACTTCAAAAACATTTCATTGACTGTGAAGTACTTTGGATTTCCTGATGTCGTGAAAAGTTTCATATAAATGCAAGTCTTTCTTTTTCATATATGAAAAGAAGTTGCAACTGAAGGAAATATGCCCTCCAGTGTATATCCCCCATTCGCCATAATGCTGCACACATTACTTTGATGCGTGAGGAGGAGTTGGTTGCTTTATTTAATGGGCAGAAAACCTATCGAGTGCAGAGCAGCTCAAAGGCTTCCAACATTGGTAAGTTACAGCAGACGGTTGTGGATTGTTTCTATTAAACTCCACCTCCACGGAGGGAAGGCATGTTATCAGCAACAGAGGATCATCAGGACACACATTTGTGGCAGGCAGAAGCCCTGATGCCCCAGAGAACTGTACTCTGAACAAGGAGTCATAGCCTCTGAGAGAGGCGGAGGGCATAAAATGCAAGTTAATTCACTGAATTGCTGCTGACAATTAGGGCTGGATTTGCCTGGAGACAGGTTTGGAGGCATTGGACTGGAAAAGTACCAGGAAACCCAATTGGCACGGTTTCCTGACACTGCCCGGCCTCCGACCAACTTTCCCAGGCATGAGCTACGATGGGAATGGGCAGCCTGCTCCACAGAGATGGGCAGGCAGTAATGACAATGAAGGCTCCAGTCAAGGGCCATTTTTCCACAGCGTTGCAACTTTCCCATTCTTGCCCAGGCCTCTTGTTATGTCAGAAGGCGGGCAATGGATTGAGTTGGCTTCAGCGTGGGAGGCCTGACCTGCGAATCAATTGAGGATTTAAATGTATTTGCTGGCAGTAATTCACAAAGAGGATCAACCCCCCGACAGCAGGCATGCCCTTGCAGCCACTTCATGGTGATTAATGTTCCCACTAATGCTTGCCCTGCTTCAGTGAAAAAAGCCACTTACCACCTTCTGAAGATGCATCCATGGCACCACTGCCAGTCCTGCTGATGGTCAGGCATCACCCACATGAGGGAGGTGGATGGCGGCCATTTCCATGGGCTGTGTGGATTGAACCTCCTGAAACTGGAACTCAGCTGTTGTCCCCAGTTGGATGGGGCTCCAGGAGGTGGCTTCTTAATTGGCCTGCTCTGCAACGATCAAGTCCAACATCTTACCAATCACTCTTCCAGGTTCCCAACCCAGAATTAACTGGACATTGGGACTGACAAAATTCGGCCCTTAGAAGCAGTCTCCATTTAGTCACTCAATTCTTTTCTAAACCATCTCTCTGGTACCAAGAAGAGGAGCCACTCTTATTGTGATCACACATTCCAGATACCCCTCTCTGCATGTTAAATGTGGATTGAAATAGGTTGAGCTGCCATTTTCACCAGTTTTGAGCTTCACCGCAATTCATAAAGCGAATTATAAGGGAGTTAAGAATTATATTAGAAAATCCTATGAACAAAATGGTCACGTTGCCATGAGCCATTCAGAGTTCAATAATACTTACACGATGAAATCATAGTTCCAATCTTCATCCTTTTAATTGGTATAATGTGCAACACCACATCCTATTTCTCTATCGGTTTTATATCATGCTGTTTCCGGAAAGAAAGCTACAAAGCCTTCCCCTATCTGCTGCCTGCCGAAATCAAAGGGAGATAGCATCTTATTTCGCAAGAGTTTATTTGAATATCTCTTCCAACAGTGCAATTTATATCTTTATGAACTAAATGGGAAATGTGGCATTTAATCACCTATGACTTACATTCATACTCTGTGTATCCCGTTATCTGTTCCTTTTAGACACAAAGACACAGGATGCCTCCTGTGTACAGTGATCAACCCTCAATTTGATAAATAGGTATAGCATTCCAATCCCTTCTGCTGTGAGTTGATTTCAGATAAAAGTATAACATCAAACTGGAACAGATATGTACTTAAACAGCATCATAAAGGCATAGTAACACATAAAATAATAGACAGGAGAAAGAATTGCAGCGGAACTCCTACCAATGGAAGTTCTTCATTAAATGTGAAGAGAATCAAAGTGTCCTGCTGAATGAGGATAATCCAGTGAGAAGAGGCATACCAGTCAATTGACTTCCGTCTTGGCCTGTGATGTGGCCAGGAACCCCAAAGATTTTGTTAGCAGTAACATTATCTTAGTCTCATTATAAAGAAAGTCAATGGGCAGTGTTCTGTAATGTTTCACAGGGTGTTTGGTGGATATGGTTCTGGAGATGAAGTGGGTCAAGAGGATCAAATGTCAGTAAGGGAACATTTAGGGAGTAGCAAGCATTGTATCATATGGTTTAGGTTCACTCTGGAAAAGGACAAGGTGGAACCTAGAATCAAAATACTTAACTGGAGGAGGGCCAACTTCAAAGGGCTGAGAATGGACCTGCTCCAGGTAAACTGGGATCAAAAATTGGCAGGCAAAACTGTAACGGAACATTGGGCTGCTTTTAAAGAGGAGGTGGTTCAGGTACAGTAAAGGTATATTCCTAAGATGAGAAACAAAGCGAGAGTTGCCTGGATGATTAAGGAGATAGAAAGCAAGATAAAGCAGAATAAGGGTGCGTACAACAGAACTCTGGTTGACAAATCAAGTGAGAATCAGTTGGACAGTCCAGAGGGGAAGTGAAAAAAGGAAATAAGAAAGGAAAAGAGAGAATAATTGAAGAGACTGACTGACACCAAAAAGGGGATCTATGCATGGAGGTAGAGGGTATGGCTGAGGTACTAGATGAGTAGTTTAGACCTGTCTTTACCAAGGAAGAAGATACTGCTGGTCATAGTGAAAGAGGCGATAGTTGAGACACTGAATGGGCTAAAAATTGATAAAGAGGAGGTATTAGAAAGGTTGGCTGTACTTTACGTTAATAAGTTACCAAGAGTGGATGGGATGCATCGAAAGATATTGAAGGAAGCAAGGAAGGAAATCGGGGAAACTGTCTTCCATTAGATTCAGGGATGTTGAGGAGTGGAGAATTGCAAATGTTATAGCTTTGTTCAAAAAAAGGATAAACTCAGTAACTCAGGCCATTCGGTTTAACCTCGGTGGTGAGAAAGCTTTTAGAAATGATAATCTGGTGCAAAATTAACATTTACTTGGACAAATGTGGATTAATTAAGGAAAGCCAGCACAGATTTGTTAAAGGCAAATTGTGTTCAACCAATTTGATTAAGTTTTTTGATGAGGTAACAGAGAGGGTTGGTGAGGGTAATGAAGATCATGTTCTGTGCATTTGATAAAATGCCACATCACAGGCTTGTCAGCAAACTTGAAGCTCAAGGAATAAAAGGGACAGGAGCAGCATGGAAACAAAATAGGCTGAGTGACAGGAAACAGAGTAGTTGGTAAAACAGTTGTTTTACAGGCTGGAGGAAGGCATACATTGAGGTTTCACAGGGGTCGCTATCAGGACAATTGCTTTTCTTGATCTACATTAATGACACCAAATTTGAAAATATAGTGAACTGTGAGAAGGATAGTGATAGACTTGAAGAGGATATAGGCAGGATGGTGGAACGGGACGACACATGATTGATGAAATTTAATGCAGAGAAGTGGGAAGTGATACACTTGTAGGAAGGACAAGGATAGACAATACAAACTAAAGAGTGTATTTCTAAAGGGAATGCAGGAACAGGGAGACCTGGGGTATATGGGCACAAATTGTTGAAGATAATTGGGCAGGTTGAGGAAATGGTTAAAAAGGCATAGCAGATCCTGGGCTTTATAAATAGAGACATAGGGCAGAATCATCCAGTCACTGGTGCAGGTGTTCACAGCCCCTGGCAATGTCTTTATTAAGGTTCGAATGAGTAACTTTCAAGATTCAAGGTAACAGTGCAGCCTTGCAGTGGGGGTTAGGAGAATGCCTGCACCTGAGCTGAGAGCACAGCATGCAGTCCAATGGCTGAAGCTGTCACCAATTGGTCAGTTGGAGTGGAGTGGAGGTGGGTGGGGTTTCAGACAACCATGAAGCACACTGCACACTGGCCATCCAATGGTGGTCAGGACTCTCCTGCATGTGTGAGGGGTCTTCAGACTTAACCAAGCGAGGTTCTTAGGACACATATGCTAACCCATGTGTCTCTCTCTTTGATCCTGCAGGAGGAGAACATCAGGATCAAGGGCCCTGGTGATTTAGTGGCAAACCTCTTGCCTAACGGAGACCAGAGAAGAAGAAGAATGTGGTGGAGGCACCTGGCTCGGCAAAGGGAGGAGCACCTCCCTCAAGATGAAGGGTGACAGGGCCTGCTGCACATGTAGTTGAAGATCCACAGTGAGCCATTGCTCGTAGGCGCTTCACCCGAGACCCAGGGTCTATAGATGGTGCCTGTCATTCCTGCAGATGACTGAGAACCAGTGTCGCCGACTATGGCGCATGTCTAGGGAACTGGTCAGTCACATATGCCACCTCCTGCTGTATTTGATGCCATGGGGACATGGCGGGCATCCACTGCCAGTGGCCATGAAAGTGACTGCGGCGCTCAATTTTTACGCCAGTGGCTCCTTCCAGGGTTCCACAGGTGACCTGTGCAGGATCTTGCAAGCCTCCCCGCACAAGTGTATCCAGGAGGTCACGGACGTTATCTTCGCAAAGGCACAGAGCTTTGTGTATTTCGCCCGGGATCAGGAAAGCCAGGAAGCAGGAGCGCTGGGGTTTGCAGTGATCTCTAGTTTCCCACAGATGCAGGGTGCCATTCACTGCAGTCACCTCGTGCTTAGATCTCAGTGGCAACAAGCAGCCAACTATGTCAACTGCAAGGGCTTCCACACACTAAATGTTCAGCTAGTGTGCAACCAACACAAACGCATCCTGCAGGTCTGCGCATGATTCCCAGGGAGCGTCCACGAACCCCACATCCTTAGCAGGTCTCAAATCCCTGACATATTCCAGGGTCCACAGAGGCTGCAGGGTTGGCTCCTCGGGGACAAGGGGACGTGGCTGGTGATACCCGTGCGGTGGCCTCAGACTACAGCAGAGCAACGGTAAAACCGGGCTCATGCTGCGACCTGGATTTTGGTGGAGCAAACAATAGGCATTTTGAAAATGAGGTTCCGGTGCTTTGAGAGGTCTGGTGGAGCACTGCAATACAGTCCACTGAGGGTGTCGCGCATCATCGTAGCTTGCTGCACACACACTACACAACCTGGAGCTGCAATGGGGGGAGGAGAGGAAGAGCTGCATGTTGTGGGGGTTGGCAGAGACATGAGGGTAAAGGGGATTTGGTAGGGTTAGGGGGGGGAAACTGACAGAGACATGAAGATGAAGGGGTGTTGGGAGGGTTGGTGGTGGGGGGATAATGGCAAGCAGAGAAAAAACTGGGGGTAGGAAAGCTGGAGTCCAACATGGAACAGCAAAATGCAGACACAAAAGGGGTGGATGAGATTCAATTTGCATGAAGGGGAGGGGATGTACACAGAATATAGAGTATGAAAGGTGGGGGGGTGGTTTAGTGTGGCATAAGAGAGAAAGGTTGCACAGAAACTCATGGCGGGGGTGGTGGGGGGGATCAGGAAACAGTGTTGTGGTCATTCATTAAGGAGCCGGAGAGCTGAGTGAAATACAGCCATAGTTCCTGGACTGATGCCAAGGGGTCAGAGTGAAGGAGTAAAGGCAGCCCTGGGGCTCTGTGAACATCTTAGTCAGGGTAAGAGATTAAAGGCATTCCTGGGGCTTTGTAGGCCTCGTAGTTGGGGTGAGAGATTAACGGCAGTCCTGGGGCTTTGTAGGCCTCGTAGTTGGGGTGAGAGATTAAAGACAGTCCTGGGGCTTTGTAGGCCTCGTAGTTGGGGTGAGAGATTAAAGACAGTCCTGGGGCTTTGTAGGCCTCATAGTTGGGGTGAGAGATTAAAGACAGTCCTGGGGCTTTGTCGGCCTCGTAGTTGGGGTGAGAGATTAAAGACAGTCCTGGGGCTTTGTAGGCCTCGTAGTTGGGGTGAGAGATTAACGGCAGTCCTGGGGCTTTGTAGGCCTCGTAGTTGGGGTGAGAGATTAACGGCAGTCCAGGGGCTTTGTGCACCATGCTACAGGGCTATGCATGGCACACACATCATGTTCCTGCTCCAGGGAGGAACAAGGCCTGTGTGCTCCACTGGGGATCAGGTACAGTTTGGTGTGCAGGGTGCTGTCTTAGTCTCACACTCGGTGGTCCCGGGGTGTCTGGCTCAGTCCTGGGCCGCAACTGGGATGGTCATGGTCAGAGGAGGCACCTGCAGCCTGTAGATAGGGAAAACGTAATAAGTAGGGAGGGGCGGGGTAACTCAAAACTCCCCTGTAGTGTGGGCGGGGGAGGGGTCGCCTCTGTATGTGAGTGTGAACATAGCCACAAGATGGGGAGGGGTGAGGCCCACATGGGACATATGGACATCACCAGTGATAGTTTCAGCGGGAGGGCAGGATTGTCAACTACAATTACAATGGGATCCAGGGTTACTGGGAGAGGCTGGAGAATCGCTGGAAGGGGTTCTTCCTGCACATGGTGAGGTTCCTGGAAGATCGCGGGGGGACCTGAACTCTGATAGGGAGAGGGTCAAAGCTGGTCTTGAAGTAGAAATGCAGCACCACTATCTTGAGATCGTGAAGCTATGAGGCAGTTTAAAATTGAAATTGTAAAAGAACCTGCACAGGAGGAGGCTGGGGCAGTGTGGGAGGAGCACACGGCTGGACTCAGGGACCCTAACAGGGGGCACCCTCACACTGCTTAGAGTAACAACGTGAAAATGGAGTCTGAGCTGATAGAACTCAGGAAGAGTTTATTGAGAAGGTGCAATTGGAGACACTGACATTTGGAGCGCTTTAACGTGAGACTGCAGGAGTCATTGGGTTCACAATGAAGTGGATCAATTTGAGCATTAATCGAGAGGAATGTGAGAATGGAAGATGCAGCCAACCATAAATGGAGCACAGCTGCTGGATACCTGCAAGATGATCAATGAAAACCTCTAAGGTAATTTTCTAATTGGCTTGGCTAACAGGCCAAAGGGCATCCAGTCATTCCGAAAGTGCAGGTTAGGCATAATCAGTATACGAGATCAGATATTGTAGGAGTGGCTTTGATAAGTTTGAACATATCCTGGATGCACTCGAACCTCTTCCAACCTCTCTGGGATTAAGATGTCAAGTAGCTGGGGTGGCATCTTGGTCACCTGGATCTGTGAGGTAGCACCTCAGCTGGAACACCGGATCAGGGAAGGGCAAGTAGTGCAGACGTTGCTCCAGGGCATGGCAGTGGCTTTCTGGTAGCGATTGGGAGCTCGACTATAGTTGCCCATTACTCAATAATCTGTTGCATCTGTCTGTCCACAGGGAGAAGGGGGATTGAATAATGGAGCCTGCGCTCATTACTGCCTTCTTGATGGCAGTGATCTGACTGAGGAGGAGAAGTGCCCAGTGCTGCCTAGTCCAGCTTCGAGAAGAGGCCCAGCCTGAGGACCATGGTCCAGGGGGGTGCCAGCAAGACCCGGAGGGTGAGGAGGTTAGGCACATCCCATGGAGGCAATTCACACGACTGAGGGTCTACCGAAGACGCCATTCCTATCTGGACATGAGCAAGAGTCAATGCCACACACATCGACAATTGTCAAGAGATGTGGTGGGTCATATCTGCCACATCCTGCAGGAGGCTCTAACGCCCTGTGGACTGGACAGACATCTCCTGCGAGTGCCCCTGCAGGTTCACACCCACACTCAATATTTATGGCAGTGGGTCATTCCAGGGATCCACAAGGAACTATTTGGCATCCTCAACACATAAATGTATCAAGGAGGTGACAGGTGCCCTCCACAGTGATGTCATTATGTGACGTTCACACTGGATGAAGCTAGCCAGGCTGCTCGATTCCTGGGTTTCGCTACAATCTCTGCCTTCCCTAGAGTACAGGGTGCGGTTGATTGCGCACATGTGGCTTTGAGAGCTCAGTAGCAGCAGCCCCTGATGTTCATTCACGGGAAAGGGTTCCATCCTAAACATTCAGCTGGTATGCAACAATCAGAAGCACATTGTGGACATTTGTGCCAGGTACCCTGGGAGTTTCCATGACCCATACATCCTGAGGCACTCTCAGGTGTCTCAGATATTCAAAGAGCCAAGGTGCTTACAGGGCTGGCTGCTTGGTGATGAGGGGTACCTGCTGAAAAGATGGCTCATGACACTCGTGCATTGTTCTCAAAGTGCCTCAGCGGAGAGATACAACACAGGGCATAGTTAAACAGGATCCATCATCGAGCAGGCCATTGGCATTCTGAAGATGCGCTTCCAAGGTTTGGCCCACTCAGGTGGGGCTCCGCAGTACTCCCCACAGAGGGTGTCCCACATCATCGTGGTGTGTTACGCTCTGCACATCCTGGCTCTTCAAGGGGGAGATCACTTGCCAATGAAGACCTGGAAGGGCAGGAGCCTGAAAAGGGTGATGTTGGGGAGCTTCCACGTGAGGATGTGATCAAACCGCACGATGTGGAAGATGTGCCTGTGAGACACTGAGAGCCACAAGTTTCCAGGAGGAGTCAATGACAGGCAAGGGCACCTTTCTCCTGTCCTTTAGTGACATGCTAGTGATCAGAAAGGCCTTTACAATCATTAACATCAACAGTAAGGTCAATTATTGGGCCTTGGGCCTCCAACACTCCTGTTTCACCAGGCCCTGATCTTTGGAAAGATCAGCAGCCAAAGCTGTATGTAGACGCTCAGGAAGTGAAAGGCAGCTCACCAGCGCAAAGCCTGCAGCAAGTGGACTGAATGTGACACCTGTTGCTGTCACAGAGATGCGCACATGGCCGGAGAGACCTTCATGGCTGCAGCTCCTGTGTTTTGGCACAAACAATGAAGACAGCTTTTTGATGATGAGACAACATGAGTGGTGACCCTGCAATGCAATTGAGCACGCACAATTCCATGGAATTTTTTTAATGAATATCACTTCCTAATGCAATTTGTGGTCACTTTCAACAAAGACGTTGACAAATCTCCCTGACATTAGTCAAGGGGCGAGTAACTAACACAAGTCAGCTAGATACCACATGAATGTGAGACTCACAAAGGGAGGCGATCACGGAATAGGAGCTTGGGTCACCCTGGCAATAAGAGGCCACATAGGATATATATGCACAGCGCATTCAAATGATGAGACCATTGTCATGAACAGCAAATGTATTTACAAAGGTGCATGATATATACAGTGAGTGAACACCCATGATTCCAAGTTTTCTTAATCTTTCAAACTCTACCACTATGTTTTAGTGCATCCCCAACATCGCAGCAGAGGTGGAGGCAGCCTGCTGACTGCTACGCCCTGTTGTCTGTGATGACTTTGGCAGGCGTCCTCTGGAGCCTTGAGGCCTGGAGGGCCCGGGCCTGCTTTAGGTCTCCTGCTGTGGGGCGGGTGCACCCTCCTCGGCCAGTGCAGCTGGAGGTGATGGGGTCACAGGCAATGGGATTGGGAAAGTCTGAACACTTGCGAAGTCACCTGAGTGGATGGTCCCAGGGTGTCCAGCTGCTGGTCCTCCTCCCTGTGGGTGCCTGAGGGCCCTTGCCTGACACCTCGGGGAGAAGGGGCACCTGGAGGAAGGTCAAGTTGCCCTGCTCCACTCTTGCCTAGCCACTGATGGATCCCACCAATACTTATAGTGATGCAGTGAAGGTCCGACTACAAATCCGACAGAACCTGCTGGACCAAGGTCTCCATAGTGGCCGGCACCTTTCCCATGGGGGACCTCGAGGTGCTCACATGTCAGAACCACAACATCAGACAGAACGCAGAGTCCTCCATACTTCATTGTAGTCTGTTGACTGCCTTGCGCAACTCTACCTGATGTCTTTGCATCTCTAGCATGTTAGTGACGGCTGCTTCCAGAAGCTCATCATCTGACTCGGACTCAGTGGGTGGCTGTTTTCCAGCAGTCCTCCGAGTGCCAGAGACCTGGGCTGTCACTGTCTCCGCATACTGTGGAGACATGTCAGTGAGGTGTTCCCCAGAATGTGTCCCTGAACATAATCTCGATCTATGACCCAACGGGATGTGTGTGTCTCTGCTCTGGTGGAGGGTTCAGGTGGACAATGTGATGGGTGTTCTTTAGATGGATCCTCAGCATCCTCCTCTGAGATGGCCTGGGGACTGGGGTTTATGTTGCCTGTGCTGGTCTGTCTGGACCTGCTGCTGTCAGTAAGAGAGAGAAGATAGGTTTAGTTCATGAACAGGCTGAATACAACATTTCATGTCACTCACTGAGAATGTCAGAATGCAAACAACTCATGGAGGGCTTATCCATACAAGTTTGCTGGGAGGGGCCAATCTCACCTTCCCCACAGGAGTGATCTCTGTCCACACCCACCAACTTGGTGTCCCTCTCCTCAAACTTGGAGAGATCCTGGGCATCTGCCATCCCTCCTCCAGTCTGGGATCTCTCCCTCCTGTTGTGGGCAAGCTTGGCCTTCATGAAGATAAATGGATGGAATGTGATGAGAAAGGATGGAGCAGAGGTTGGGAAGAATGCATGCCTGCTGTGTGTGCTGAGCCCTCCCCTGTCAGGGCTGAGGATGGAGCCTGTGCAAGATGATAGATGAGATG
Organism: Cetorhinus maximus; assembly: GCF_964194155.1. NCBI lineage: Eukaryota > Metazoa > Chordata > Chondrichthyes > Lamniformes > Cetorhinidae > Cetorhinus > Cetorhinus maximus. The sequence continues at coordinate 82,191,213 of NC_135892.1, read as the reverse complement.
CTGGTGAATAGGCTTTCAGTGCTGATATCTCCCCTGCTAATAATAATAGATCCCTGAGCGGAGTGACGCTCTGAGTGCATAATGCCATTACAAGAGTGTACGCTTGGAGTGAGCTGAATGATGACTTACCCTGGCGGTGCGGATGAGATCATTCATTCTCTTCCTACACTGGATGCGTTTCTCGGGCAGGCGCCTGATGAGCGGACCTCTCTTGCAACTGCCTCCCAGGCCGGTGAGGTGAGGTTGGTGGACCTCCTGGAATCATCCTTGGGTAGAGGACATCCTGCTGCTGGCGCACTCCACGAAGAAGAGCCTCAAGGGATTCATTGCTGAACTTTGGTGCTGCCTTCTTTTTGTTGAGCCTTGGCCGTGCACACAGCTGGGCTGCAGGGAAGCATATGTACATTTGGCTGGCACCAGGACCTTCGACCCCATGTGGTTATAGTGGCCAGCTCAGAGAGCTATTTGCCCATGCATAATTAGTGAGCTTCCAAGCGATTTCCCAACCTGCCGATCGGTGGGAAAGTCACCGTTAATCCCGATCTCCCCTGCACTTAGTCTCCAGAGCAGAAAATTCCACCATTTGAGCACAAAAGCAAGGAAATAACGATGAACCGTTCAAAACATTGATTGTTCCTTACAGAAAAGAAGGATGATAGATTTGACAGAAATGTTCAAAATCACGATGGGTCTAAGGGTAGATAGAGAAAAACTGTTCCCATTGGCAATAGAGTCGAGAACCGAGGACAATGATTTAAGGTAATGGCAAAAGAATCAAAGGCAACATAAGGAAAGACTTTTTTTTACACAGCATGTGGTTAAGATCTGGAATGCACTGCCTGAGTGCTTTGGATGGCTTTTAAAAGTCAATTGGATAACTATCTGAGGAGAAAAACATTGCAGGGTCACAGGGAAAGGACGGGGGAATGGGACTGGCTGAGTTGCTTTTGCAGAGGGCCGAGGACAGACACAACAGGCCAAATGGCCTCCATCTTTGCTGTAACCATGCTTTGATTCCATAATCTTTCCACACCTTGAGCTGCCTGCCAGTACAGTATGCAGGTAAAGCAAGTGAATTAGAAAGCTAATAGAATGTTATCGTTTATTGTGAGGGGAATGGATTATACAACTAGTGAGGTTATGCTTCAGTTATACAGGATACTGGTGAGACCACATCTGAAGTACTGCATACAGTATTGATCTCCTTATTTAAGGAAAGATGTAAATGCATTGGAAGCAGTTCAGAGAAGGTTTGCTAATACCAGGAATATGCAGATTGTCTTATGAGGAAAGTTTGGACGGGTTAGGCTTGTATCCACTGGAATTTAGAGGAATAAGAGGTGACTTGATTGAGACCTTTAAGATCCTGAGGGATCTTAACAGAGTGGATGTGGAGAGGATGTTTTCTCTTGTGGGGCAATCTAGAACTAGAGGTCATTGTTTAAAAATAAGGGGCCGCTCATTTGAGACAGAGATGAGGAGAAATTTTTTCTCTCAGGGTGCTGTGAGTCTTTGGAACTCTCTTCCTCAGAAGGCAGAGAAGCAGAGTCTTTGAATACTTTTAAGGCAGAGCTAAATAGATGCTTGATTAACAAGGGGGTGAAAGGTTATCGGGGGTAGGCAGGAATGTGGAATGGACGTTAGAATCAGATCAGCCATGATCTTATTGAATGACAGAGCAGGCTCGAGGAGTCAAATGGCCTCCTCCTTCTCCTAATTTGTATGTTCAGATGTATGTATGTTCATATATGTCACAACCATGTAAAAGGACATTTCCTCCAAGTGGCCCGTGAGCTAAGAATTTGTGTGCGTTTGTATGTAGCCCCCTTTTATCTTGTGAGTGGTTCAATTTAAAAATAACGTAGCAGCAAAGCGTTAGTCTTAAACAAGAGGAGCCTGCACCGATATCTTAAAGGACTGAACTGAATTTCATCTTTATAAGCATATTTACCTTTATCTGCATTTAATCTTTGTATGTATTCAGTTAGTAACATAATTACTGTTATTTAAGTAGCTTACAGAAATTTCTTGTAATAAACTAACCTCCTTATCTTGCAGTTGAAATGTTAGTTGTCTGAAGTGAAGGGTTGAAGTTGAAGAGTTGTGTTCAGCAGCTGCAATGGCTCCAGTAGTCGATTAGTCAGTGTTTTCCTTTTCAGGTGGGTCGACTCAGCAGGTAGAGCAGCTTTGGGGAGTGAGTTTAGATCCCTTTTCTTTACTGCTTCTGCCAGGATGACACCTGAAGACTGCTTGGATTCCTTTTTCAGTGGAATAGTGTTGATTTCCGTTGTGACTCCCAGTGGTGGAGAGAAGCCCAGCTCTCACATGCTGTTGACAGTTAGTTCAGCTGAGAGCCGTGAGCTGGGACTGTCTTCTGGAAGTTTCCTGGGTTCTCTGCACAAAATGGCTGTCCTCAGCTAGACTTTATACAATTCAAATCTCAAAATGGCTGCTATCCCAAGCTGTTGAATCATGCTTCCATCTTAGGTATTGGGTTAGCCCAGGTGTGTAGGCACAGTCCCATCCATTGTCTTTTAGCCAAGGTAATTAGCCTTTTAAATGCCTCAGCCATTAACTTGAATGGCTCGCATTCTTCAAGGTTTGGTGAGATAGGAAAGAGCTATTCACACATTCAGGGAAGCCATTGTCAATGAGTTTCATTTCCCCTCATAGAAATACACAATAAAATATCAAATGTCTTCACATGTCTGGGTAGGTCTCTGTGCAATCCATTTGGAGACTTCTAGAATCTTCACAAACACAGCAGTTGTAATAGGTCAGATGATCTTTGGCAGCCAATTATTAAGGTGCCATGTGTCCATTTAAAAGAAATATTGGCCTTTTTTTTTACAAATTCTATACCATAACTACATGTTTGTGGCAGCAAACTCTGGCAGGGTCAGCACCTGAAGTCACCAGCAGGAGCATCGTTCGCTATGACAGAAGAATGGTGAGCGATTGCAGAGCTCTGAGATTCAGAGGGATCTGAGTCCTAGTGCATGAATCATAAAAGCCTAGTATGCAGGTACAGCAAGTAATTAGGAAAGCTAATAGAATGTTATTGTTTATTGCGAGGGAAATTGAATACAAAAGTAGGGAGGTTGTGCTTCAGTTGTACAGGGCGCTGGTGTGACCACATCTGAAGTACTGTGTGCAGGGTTGGTCTACTTATTTAAGGAAAGATGTAAATGTGTCAGAAGCAGTTCAGAGAAGGTTTACTATGCTAATACCAGCAATAAGCTGGATGTCTTATGAGGAAAGGTTGGACAGGTTGGTTAGACTGGAGTTTTGAAGAGTAAGAGGTGAGTTTATTGAAACCTTTAAGATCCTGAGGGGTCGTGACAGAGTGGATGTGGAGAGGATGTTTCCTCTGGTGGGAGAATCTAGAACTAGGGGTCACAGTTTAAAAATAAGAAGTAGCTCATTTAAGACAGAGATGAGGAGAAATGTTTTCTCTTAGAGGGTCATGAGTCTTTGGAATTCTCTTCCTCAAAAGGCAGTGGAAGTAGGGTTTTTGAATATTTTTAAGGCAGAGCTAGATAGATTCTTGATTAACAAGGGGGTGACAGGTTATCGGGGGTAGGCGGGAATATAGAGTTGAGGTTCCAATCAGATCAGCCATGATCTTATTGAATGGCGGAGCAGTCTTGAAGGGCCAAGTGGTCTACTCCTGCTCCTGTATGTTTGTATGTTCATAAGAATTTTGTAGAGTCAAAAGTTATCAAGAGGGATATAGGAATCTAAATCATAGGTTTTTTTAAATAAACACACTTGTGAGCAAAAATACACTCACAATAATGTCTTTTTCCACTTCTCCCAGTATGGGAAGCAGATTCAATAGGCCACCGATGATTGTACATCTCGGCATACTTTCAGTTAAATCAGAGCAAGCTTAAAATTGGAAGTCTGCCAGCCACAGTTTTGTATAAGGTTAAGTTTACAGCATCCTCTCCCTTGCCCTCCTTTGCTGACATGTTGGAAACACAATAATGGAGTAAATGCCAATTAGGCCTGAACAATGTCATGTATGGCCTCAGCCTGGGTCCCTCTTCTGGAAGCTTGCTGATTAAAGCCTTCTGTCTCATATTCCCAACACTCAAACAATCTACCAGGAATGGAATGCAGAGCAATGTTGAGGGCCCAGGCCTTGGTCATCATCTATGCCTTACCCAAAGCCTGCCCCAGGGCAGTGATCAGTGAATTACTTCAGCACAAGCAACAACCATTATAGATGGGTCCTCCAGCATAAACAGGCTGCAGGGGATGTAGTCAAGAAAATTGCCTTGGTGCTTAAGTAATTACTATCTCCAACAAATGCACAGCTGCATCAACAAAACTAAGGTGCCAATGCATTCTTCTGCAAGTCCCATGTAAACTATATAATAGCTTCATAAAATATGTATAAAGCAGTCGCATCAGTCTAACAATAAATATCAACAATTATATTCCCTGTATGTACATCAGAACATTCATGCAAAATCATTTTAAAAAATACCATTAATTTTAATATAAACCTTCAGACTTTAAAAGTAATAGATTAATTTCTACTCATCGTTCCTTAATTCATCCTTTCACACAGTGTTCTCTCCATACCAAAACCAACTATAAATCAGCTTGCTGTGTCTCTTTATCAGGAATATGTGTGTGTACAGTTAGTTAGTTGCAGATGTTGAATTCTTTATGCCAGCAGTTTCCTAAGTGCATGAGCTTTTGTATTGTGTGGCACACAGTAAGCTGACAGTATGTGGAGTCTAGATTGTTGCGTGCAAATACATCGCGGTCCATGAACTGCCACTGAATGAAGGTAAATGCAGGGTGTAAAAGTCAATGTTAACAATAGCTCCAGCACTGAAGTATGCCAGCTGGGACATGGTGGAAATGAAATTATCCCATTTATCTCTAATTAGAAAACTCATTACTCTAAGGGCGGAATCGACCCAGATTTGCACTAAGTGCAGTAGCGGGCAGGTAAAACGACGTTTTACCCGCCGGCCACGATGGCAGGCTTTCACGCCTTATCGTCTCGAACCTGCCACATTATTTATGCATTCCCAGGAAACACGCCGTTTCCATGGCGAGCAGGCTCTAATTCGCTTGTCATGCCGTCACCTCACTGCTTCATTATGCCAGGCACCACATTTAAAGTGCAGCCGCGCTCAGTGCTTCCAGCCCAGGACTGCAGCAGACAAGATATGGCCTCAAAAGACAAGAAAACTGCAACTCTCAAGCACCCTTTGGATGTCATGGAGACCCGCTGTGATGTCCTCTACTCCCGCTCTGGCCGCAGGAGGGGCAGCAACATTACCACTAAGGCTTGGTAGGCAATGGCAGTGGTGATCAGCGCCAATGCACAGAGGAGGTTGGCCATCCAATGCAGATAGAAGATGAATTCGTGCTGCCAGGGTATGACTAGTCTAAACTCACACACTCAAGTCCATCACACATTCACTAGCATCTCATTTACTGCCAGCTCAAGGGACCTCACCACCCTTTCTCACACACATACCCTTACATCTGGTGATGTGGTCTGGTCTCATCTGGCTCCATCTCCTCTGGACACTGCCTCCTCAGCCCTCACCACCTTGAGGCCACTTGCACAGATCAACATGTGCCCCCACACACACCCTGGGATACCCCACTTCCCCAATACAGTCCTAGCCCTGCAGCCATTGAAAAGCCACCCACATATGGCTGATCTGGTAGGTAGAGACCTGCTGTGAGCCCCCCTCAAAGTGATGTGGTGCTGTCTGTGAAGCCTGGCGCTGATGACTGTGAGTGCTGACCGAAGCAAGGTCGGCAAACAAATGTTGGCGTCCCGAGCGAAATGCAGCCTGCCAAGTGCACGTCGCTTATGTGCTGTTGTGAAACATGTTTTCCCGCCAACATGGGCGGACGATCCAGCGGAGGGGGCGGGGAATGATTCTGGCGGGCTGGCCTAATAACGAAATGCTGATGTATTACAATGAGGTTCCTGACCTGCGATGTCGGAGAACGCGGCCTGCCATCGGCGGGCTGAGTGGACAATCGCGAACTGGTTTCACGCCGTCTTGAAACTGACCGTGCCATATTGTTTGCTCATGCCACAGTACGCGTACAACGCCAACGGGCACAGAAAATCCCGGCCTAAATGAAATAAATTGGGATTCAGTCATGCCTGAAAATAGGTATTCTTATTAATTGTTCCAAATAATAGTCATTAACTTTTAGTACAGTTCTCCCAACAAGGAAAAGGTTCAATTGTAAATAAATACCTCTCACTCAATCAAGTATCAACTATCAACATTCCCTGTCCGGGTTCACACTTAAGGAATATCCATTTCAAGAGTTACTGGATAGCAGCTGGCTGCAGAAAGGAGAGGAATTTTGTGGAATAAACAGTAAATGGTGGTTTATTAAATGGTTCATAACAACTGAATATGGACCATCACTTTCCTTATTCCATTCATGTACACTGAATTAACCTCTGCTTTGATATGTTGTTTGAACAATTGATGATAATGTGGGAGCAAACTAACTATTCACTTACCAGAACATATTTTGTATTCCTCCCCATTACTCTCCCCTTTCAAAATGCCCACACCAAGCATTCAGTTCCAGTTGGGTTGTCAGGTTAATCTATAGGCAAGTACCAGCACAATTCAAGCAAGGTAAATCAAACAATATTAGCTTCACTTCTACCTTTGATGGAATGAATCACTTTGACATGGAGTTCACTCAATGATAAAAATGCATGTGAATCCGATAAGGGAATTTGAATAGCCAGGGTTCTTGAACTAATTTCCTGCTTGGGTGAGAATCACTCAACATTTTCACCTTATGACTACAATTGGAAAGGCAGCTACCCCTGAGCACTGGGAAAAAAAGGGAGGCTGGTCCATATTGGAGGCAAGAGGAAGCATTGCAACTGATTGTTCCTTCTAGATGCTGATTTTACTATTGGTAAGGATAAGATACTTTGAAGTTGACTCAGTCCACAAGCATGAGCTTTCAGTCGATTGTCATTTTCATTCTCCATGCCACTCTTCTGTGTTCAGCCTCGGATACTTCCAATGAAGCTCAACAGAAGATAGAGGAACAGCATGTCATCTTTCAATTACTTTACAAACTCCGGTCTTGACATTGAGTCCAACAATTTCAGGTCATAACCACTATTCCAAAGTTTCATTTTGTTGTTTACCGTTTACATATTTTGTAGACCCATCTTTAGTTTCTTTACTTGAGCCATTACCTTCCCCTTTTTCCTTACACCATCATCTTTATTATTATTTAATCACTCCTGCCTCTCACTCTTTCACAGATCTTTCCTTTTGTTCTTTCTGCCATCCTCTTTCCCTGCCTCTAATGTGGGTCTGAATTTTAATGTGGAAGGGTGTATGAGTTTGGGTGCGCATGTGAATTAAAACTGATGAAAATTACAGCCCATCACAAAGCTGGCTTCAACCCGCCAACTTCCTCATTTGACTAGAGCGCATTAGACTGCCTATGTGCAAACCCTTCAGGAGTGTATGTTATTCCATAATCGCTCAAAGTGATATTTACACACTGGATGGAATTTAATGTCCCTTTGGCAGTGGGCCTGGAGATGGGGCCACTTAATCGGGTGATAGGGTGTCAGGTGGAGACATTGCCTCCTTCCTGTCTCCACCCAATTAAGCTCGGGGCATAAAGGCTCATGGACGGCCTTCCCACCTGGATGCTAATTGAGGCCCTCAAGTGGTTAATTAATACCCATGCAAGGGTCTCATCCCACCACTGCTGGTTGAATAACAGTGGCAGGTGGGGGAGTCGCTTTGTGGGAAGCCCAAAAAGCAATATCCTTGTCAGGAAGGCCCAGTGGTGGCCACTTAATTGCCTGATAGGCACTTAATATGGTGGGCCTTCACTAGTGGCGACAATGTGGGGCTCTTGCTGCTCTCCAGCTGGTGAGTGAGACTCTGTCATCTGGATTAAATTTTGCTTGTTGTTTTCACTTTAATGATGGGTCCATAGATTTCGCAGGTTTCTAAAACTTGCCAATGAAACACCCAATGTAAGTAGATTGCAGCAACTGAAGAGGCTGAAGCAATCTCAGTGAAATATGTCAATAAAGACTCAGCATTCACAGTTGCTTTTCTTGCCCGCTGGCGAGAAAAGGTTTGTTCGTGGTACTTTTGCTGACAGCTTGCCTTGTACAATTTGGAGGTTGTATTCTACACTTTGGAGGTTTGTTATATTACACCAGGAATGGTGCTGCCTATGCTGCCTTAGAAGATGACCAGCAATAGCACCCACAGCAGCCTGCTGCTTACAGACATGTAGCTGCACAGCAGAGAGAGACAAGCAAGAGGGAATGAACAGAGAGAGGACCACAAGAGGGGATGAACAGAGAGGAGAGCAACAAGCAGGGAGCAACAGAGAGGGCACCAGCAAGAGGGGAGCAGCAGAGAGAGGACCAGCAGAGAGAGAACCAGCAAAGAGAGGACCAGCAGAGAGAGAACCAGCAGAGAGAGGACCAGCAAAGAGAGGACCAGCAGAGAGGGGACCAGCAAGAAGGGGCCAGCAGAGAGAGAGGGCCAGCAAGAATGGAGCAGCAGAGAGAGGACCAGCAGAGAGGGCGCCAGCAAGAAGGGGCCAGCAGAGAGAGAGGGCCAGCAAGAGGGGAGCAGCAGAGAGAGGACCAGCAGAGAGGGCGCCAGCAAGAGGGGACCAGCAAGAGGGGAGCAGCAGAGGACCAGCAGAGAGGGCGCCAGCAAGAGGGGACCAGCAAGAGGGGACCAGCAGAAAGGGAGTCAACAAGAGGGGAGCAGCAGAGAGGGGACCAGCAAGAGGGGAGCAGCAGAGAGAGAACCAGCAAGAGAGGTCCAGTAGAAAGAGGACCAGCAAGGGGGAACCAGCAGAGATGGGTAAAACCAAAGAGGGGCGCATGCAGCAGAGAGGGCAGCAGCAGAGAGCGGACCAGCAAAAGGGGAGCAGGAGAGAGAGGAACAGCAAGTAGTAAGAGGGCAACATGAATAATGTGTATTGTATGATTGGTATGTTGTTCAGGAAAAGGAAGTATCCCAGTAAACTCAAACCTACGTACCTCCTAGCAAACCTACGTGTACACTGCAACAGTGACCATCAACCAAAATGAGGTCACCACATGCCTGACAATCAAATTACATTTAACAGGCAATGATGAGAGACTTATTTAAATGTTTCCATCGCTAACCTCAGTGAAAACCCCATAATTAACTTTTGAGGAAAGAATCACTTACTTTTCACAAAATGCTATCAGTGTTTAAAATATACAGAAATGCTAGCATCTAGAGGGACAAGGGCAGCAGGCACATGGGAACACCGCCACCTGGAAGTTCCTCTCCAAGCCACTCACCATCCTGACCTGGATTCACTGTCACTGGGTCAAAATCCTAGAACTCCTCCCCTAACAGCACTGTGGGTGTACCTACTCCTCAGGGACTGCAGAAGTTCAAGAAGGCAGCTCACCACCACCTTCTCAAGGGCAATTAGGGATGGGCAATAAATGCTGGCCCAGCCAGCGACACCCACATCCCATGAATGAATTTTAAAAAAAGAAAGATCATTAGTTATTTTCAATTGAGAAAGAAAAATAAATGAGATCTGAGAGGTACTTTCAAATTAGTGCATTGACTGCCTTGCTGCTGCACAGTGACTGTTGGAAAAAGAGGTAATTTTGTTTCTATGGAAACCATAGAAACTGCTAAAAAAGCTTGACCTTTGATAAGTTGCTGGATGTCTTCAGTAATTTATTCATTTTAGAATTGCTTTCCTTATTCTGTGCAATATCTGTGTCAACTGGAATGAATCATAAGCATCTTATTCAGAACTATAAACATATTTTGGCATGGTGACATCATCTAGCAGTGTTAACGTACTGCCTGTTTATGCAAATATGCTACAAGTGATCTAAAGGCCGGGATAGTACAAATAAGTGCAGGGTCACCTTGACTGAGACATTTAGTAGAAATCTCTGTATCCTCAATCTTACTTCCTTCTTCCAATGTCACGTACTAGAAGAAAATACTGACAAACCTATAGTGATTTGAACTTTGCTTCATTCAATCACATGCATACCATTTCCACGCCTCATGTTGGGTGTTTGCATGGCACTTTTTCAAAAATTGTCTTCTTTTCAAACACTCCAAAATGTGCAAAATGACAAATTCTTATAAAATGCATGCCAATTTTACTCCAAACCAATTCTCGCGAGGAGTCATTGACTTGAGATGTTAACTCTATTTCTCTCTCTACAGATACTACCTGAGCTTCTGAGCATTTCCAACATTTTCTATTTGTTATGACTGGTCCCCAGGCGATGTTCCCCCAATTTGTTATGATGCAGGACAGGTTATCCCAAATTGTTATGCTCCCAGGTGAGGAGGGATGAACTGGCACCCCTTCTTTATTCATCCCCCTTGGTTGGTTGCAACAACGTTAATTTAAAAAAGGATCCCTTCCTTCGTGGATAGTTTTTCCCAGTGCAAATGTAATTATGTTTTAAAAGGAGCCAATTTAACCAGGCTTTCTTGAGTTAAAGAAAGAATTAGTTTATTAGTTACTAAAGCGCAAGAGAAAATAATAAAAACACAACACACAGGTTAGAAATGAGAAGTGAGTCCAAAAACAAAAGTTAAAAAAGATATACAAATCAGTCTTTGGCTTGTCCGTGAGGAGTAGATGATGAAATGTTGTGGCTGTTATGTTCGATGATTCCAGTAGAGTGGACTTTGGCAGTTGAGCGGTTGGTTTGGAGATTCTTGGTTCTGCAGGTTAGCGAAAAGGAGTTGTCCTGTTTCCTTTTGGACTGTGGCTTTGCTGACTTGTGACTTCCTTCCAACAATCAGAGAGAGACTTTTTACCTGCAAGCACAGGGATGTCTAGTTGATGTTCTTCAGTTGTGGCCTTCACAGCATACACTAGCACCAGAACAGAACACAAAAACTAGCACACAGAGACTAGGATTGCAGTTGGCTTTTAACCCCTTTTCTTATGTATTCCTGGAAGGGAAAAGCAAACATGTCTTTCAACCAGAAACTGCTTTCTTTCAACTCACATCATGTCCACAGTCTGGGATATAGCTCACAGGAGGTGGTTTCTGCTGAGATGATAATCAGTTATTTTTTGCGTTGCATCACTTCCTTTGAAGTGTCTCTGTCTGAAGTAGGCCTCGATACCTTTTTAGGTACAACATTCCATTCTCTCTGGGCTAGTTGTTCAAATGTAATCCACATAGGAATTTTCCAGTAAGTGGTTACTTTACAGTCTCAGCCAGCTTTTGCTTGTATATCCTTTTTAAAAAAAACATGTCTTACATCCTTTTTAAAAAAAACATGTCTTACTTAAAAGTTCAATATGTCCATAAGTAATTCGGGGCTATGATCTGTGGTCATGACACTTCCCCCACATGACAAATGAAATGAGATTCATTCTCAATTCATTACAAAAGAACAAAAAAATATAAAACATCAAACACATTCACACACACACATTCATTCTCCTTTAAGACTCAGCCAGCTTTTGCTTCTATGTCCTTTTTCAAAAAACATATGGCCAGGATGTTACGGCCCCTCCCACTCAGCAGAATGGTGTGGTCCCGCCAAACTGAATGGAGATTTGAATGGCCCGCCGCATCTGCCGGGGGGAAACATGCCGTGGTGGGGCCGTAAAATCCTAGCCCATGTCTTACTTTAAAGTTCAATATGTCTGTAAGTAATTCAGGACTACAATCCGTGGTCATGACATGTTGCTGTTACAGTTCTTTGACTTCATCATGCACACCTACTAGGTCAGAACTGCTAAACTGGTTACAGCTGAAAAATATACCAATGAGTCAGTGAAAGAATTTAGAAACAGAAAATAAATCCATGTTCCACTGATGGATCAGTTGGTAAAAGCAGTTCCAGCTAAGCTAAAAGGCCCCATGGTCCTGGAACTGAGCTGGGATAGCTGATCTTAACCGAAGGCAATAGGGGCACAATTAGCTTTAATGGGATGGAACTTGAAGGAAGTTTGTACCATACTAATGACATATTAATGGTGTGCACCATTATTTAAATGTAAAACTCCAACAACTAATGGACTGAGTGAGTTCACTTTTTTTGGGCATACTTTGCTGGGACGTTCCTGCTGTTCCCTGGCAGTCTTGCCTAAGCTGATAAAAAAACTAAGCTGATAAAAAAAATTGCTTTCAGTCAATGGCGATTGTACATTTGCTGGATTTATGCCCGTTTTTATGCTGCAGCCATTTAGAATGAAAAATAATGGCATGGGTGACCTGGCATTGATGTGATTTATGGCCCTCACCTGATTGCCAGCCTGAGAGACCAACAAAAAGATCATGAAAGCTGTGGAGCTCCAACCCAGCAGCAGGGAAATTGTTCTCAGGGTTTTGTTTTTCTAATTCTCTTAGTTTCAGCAGACTCTTCTTACAGTTCAGCCATTCGGACTCCTGTTAGTCTAAAGGTTATTCATTTCAGGAATTACAACTGCCCCTTGCCCCCACTCCACCCCAGCCCTTTCTACATGTTAGAAAGTGGAAGAACTACAATGGACTACCCCTAGTCAGCATAGGTGAAGTCTGAATCTATCTTGCTATTACCGGCCTATAGCAATGGACAGGGTATAAGATGTCATTTAAGGCACTGCCAGAGAAGCTTTGCATGCGCAAATTGTACTTTACCCAAAAATCAATTGGCTGTCACTGCATAAGTGCTGCATGAAGACCTGGAGCCACAGGATCTCATCAATGGGAATGAAGGTGACAACATATTTTCTGAAGACCTTATTAAATCCAAGTGGTAGATACAAACCTCCCTCAATCAGAGAAGGCTCAGCCTAACTCAGAAGCAGTTTGTTTGTTTTATTGTCAATTACTATGGCTCTAGTTCCTTCCATTAAAGTCTTGGAGACCTCTGCAATATCAGCCAAGGGGCTGCAACGACCTGCATCTAACAGATAACAGATGCCTTCTTCAGCCAGGCACCTGACTTCATTAACTATGACATGTTCTCTGCATAACAAAGGGAATGGGCCATCACCTACCACAAGCTTGCTGGCACTCCGCACTTTGGCTATTTAACATCATCCCTCCTGACTGACCTTGCTCTTGGAGTCCCTGGCAGCTGGCCTTGTTGACGTATAACCTTATACCCTTATTCAATAGACCACACAGGTTCTCATTCAAAATTCTGCACCTTTGCCTTTTCTCCTTCCTGTGATATCTCTGTGAAAAGAAAAAAGCGCAGACACTGGAAATGACTCTATACAGCACTTTCTTAATTGCAATTAACTTTTTGAAGGTGATTTGTGGTGGTTTCACCTCACTTCCGCCTTTGTGTGAAGGCTCAATCTGAGTTGAGACATCTCTTCTCAGATTTCTATTGCGCCATAGCTAGATTGATTTTCCAATTAATTTCAGTATATGTCAAGTGTAAGATGAATGGAGAGCACAAATGTACAATTAGCAGCATAAATTGCCAGCAAATTGCAACCCAAAACCCTTGGCTAAATCAATGAAAATCAGGGAGACATCTCTATTTTGTAGCAGGAATCATTGTTCGCTATTCAGTGATACTCGCTGGAAACCTCAGCCTCCTGAAGCCCTGGTGCGCTGTCATGTCGAGAGAGATGACCTGCTGCTTGTGGACCCTGTGTTGTGGGCATCGATTCCTTCCAGCTGGATCTCTGTGTCCATCCCTTCCGCCCTGTGGAATGGCATGTGGCCGAGGGGAAGGCATCAGCTGCTGCTGCTCATGCTGTTTGCGCTGCTCCTAACGTTCCTCCTCAGAGTCCAAAATAGAACCTCATAAGCTGTTCTCATGCTAAGCTGAAGTCTGAGCTCAGGGATGTACGGATCAAAGTGAGGGAAATCCAAGGTAGCTGCAATGACCTCCAAAATGTTGGGAATCATCTCCAAGCAGCACTCTCGGAACAAGCCCTGTGAGCAAAAGCCTTTCACACTGGAAAGAAAACAGTTGCCCTGTTTCAGTCTTTACATGGTTTCCAGTCTCTCAATTTCACAGAGCTTCAAACCTCTCTGCCCTCTCGAATTGTTGACCCCGGTGAGTTTCAGTTAACTCAGGAAATCCATGCACTGGCTGTTAAAACGAGAATAGAGGGTTAAATCTTTCTTTAATTTTACATAAGTAAATCTCAGATCTGCTAAAGGCGGAGGTGGTGGGATCATGTTGAGTTCCTGACATGCCAGTATATTTTAATATTTAATATTTGAATCACCACCGCCACCCCCGCACACACAAAACTGCCACCCCAACACCCACCCACACTCCCCACCCCAACCCACCCTTGCAGGTTAAAATTCTGCCATTTATTTCTCTTTATCTGATTTGAGCAGACAGACTGCATGGAGGTTATAAAACAGGAATTCTTTATTCCACTAGCATCAAATCCTTATAAACATTAATGGAAAAGCTTAACTCCGAGAAACAAACTATTTATAATCAGACATGTGTGGCCAACACTCCAGATGCAACAGGATACTGTCATGAGCTTAACTCCTGATCACTAACTAGCCGGGTAGCAGGGTTCACATGGTGGAGCTCCTATTGCTAATTTCCCATGACTAAGTGAACCAGATTAGCTTGTCTATCAAACTCTAAGGAAACCTTCCTCTCCTTGCAGCTTCTCAGGCTCAGGGATGCAGCACAGGCAGTCCGGCTGGATATCCAGCAGCTGTATGCCTGTTCCAATTCCCATTCCCAGTTCTCTAGCCACAGTCAGGGGCTTTGTGCTGCCCTATTCATGGCCTTGGCTCCTCTACCCTGCAACTCACAAGTCCCAGACTTCTGCTTCTACTCCTTGTTGCTGCTGCTCTCTCTCTCACTCTCTCTTCACAACTTCTGGCTCTGCCCCTTCTTCAGCCCTTACTCTGGGTTTCAGGCTCCGCCCTTTCTTCAGCCCTTACTCTGGGTTTCAGACTCCACCCCTTCTTCAGCCCTTACTCTGGGTTTCAGGCTTTGCCCTTTCTTCAGCCCTTACTCTGCGTTTCAGGCTCCACCCCTTCTTCAGCCCTCACTCCAGGTTTCAGGGTCTGTTGCCGAGGGCAACATTTCATCTCCCGAGGGAAGTCCACAGGGCTGACCGAGGCCCCTGCCCAGCGTCCTCTCGGGCCACAACCTTTGCTGGTGGGGATCCAGTGCCCCACAGGGAATGCCCTGCATTGGGTGTGGCCTGGCATAAAGCCTCATGCCGAAGTCAGGATGCCAAGGTCCCACTCAGCTTCCCCCACTATAATTGACTTCAGCCGAGTTAATTCAGCCTCCTCCTCAACCTTCACTCTGTCTATTTCCCTGCCTTCCTTCTTTAAGTTTCATTGGTTGAGGAGATACCCTGTTCTTTGCCCTCTTCAATCAGATCCCAGTTTCCAATCCTGCGTGTTATCAGCTCTTACTCTCAGTGGCTTTGTGGGCAACAAAAACAAAAAATGCTGGAAAAACTCAGCAGGTCTGACAGCATCTGTGGAGAGAAAGACAGAGTCCGTATCGGACCCAAAATGTTAACTCTGTCTTTCTCTCCACAGATGCTGTCAGACCTGCTGAGTTTTTCCAGCATTTTTTGTTTTTATTTCAGGTTTCCAGTATCCGCAGTATTTTGCCTTTAACTTTGTGGGCAAAATTGATTTGAGCTGAAGGGTGCAGGGGCAAGTCTAACTAATGGCGGACACTGTTAGATGTTTGGCTACATCAAATTCTGGCCCAAACTCTGTTTCTCATTTATTTATTCCTTCACGGGATTTGGCATCGCTGGTTAGTCCAGCATTTATTGCTTATCCCTAAATGCCCTTGAGAAAGTGATGATGAGCCACCTTTTCGAACCATTGTAATCCATGTGGTGTAGGTACACCCACAGCTGTTAGGGAGTTGCAGGATTTTGATCCAGCAACAGTGAAGGAGCGGCAATATAATTTCAAGTCAGGATTGTGTGCAGCTTGAAGGGGAAATTGCAGATGGTGGTGTTCTTTCACTGTAGATGCTGCCTGACCTGTTGGCTGATTGTTTCCATCATTTTTTTTGTTTTTATTTCAAACAGATTTAGATAGGATCTACTCAAATCTGTTAAAGCTTTTTTCTGAATTTGCCTAGTTACCCTAATTCAAACAATTGTCAAGACAGACGCTAGCTGAAAACAAGTAGGGAATCTTCTGTTCTGAAGTCTAGGTTCGTTGGCAGCAGCGGAAGCGGGAGTGTTTTCCGCTGGGGGTGGGAATAGTGGACTAGCTGATCACGTGGGATCTTGCATTGGCCAGCTCATTACTTATGCATCTGTGCAGAGCATGGTGAATCTTGTGGCGAGGGCGGGCAGGAAGTCACCCTCCCTGCCGTTACCTCATGGGGTCGAAGCATACCCAGACAGCCTCCCTCACTTCCCCCATTAGCTTGCCTCCCAGGTTCCAGCCTCCACTCTGCCCTTCCACGCCACTACCGCACCCCCACCCCCCCTCCAGCCTTCACACAGCTCTTGTACTACCAGCACTCGATATGAATGTAGAAGGTGAAAGCAGCATCTACTGACCTCAAAGTAGTGGAAGAAGTCAAGCTCGCAAGGTGCACACCACTTATATACAGTCGTAAAAGTGGGTGTTCTCATATCTCACTGGCTGGAAGCTTAATTTAGAGGGGGATCTTAATTCTGGCGATGTATGCTTTTAACGAGCATATATCACATGCTAATGCATGCAAAAGGTCTTCCCAAGATTGCTCACCAGGAAGCTTGACCCACCTTCAATCCACCTTGAAAGTCCCGAGGACAGAAATTCTAAAGTTCATCCCGATGTCGGGAAACTGATTCTTGGCCTCCACCCCAAGCCTGAGCTGATCTGAATGTCCCCCTAACTCCAAGTTAATTGGGTGATAAAAGAATGCTTTCATTGGACTGCTGTCAAGAGATTCCAACCTCATTACCTGCCTTCCCAGCCATTAACATATGTAAAGAGATAGTAAAGGCAAAGTTAAGTCAATGATTCAAATAATACTCAATCTGTTAGTAGAATAAAGCGATAGAGATAGAAAGGCTCGGACAGCACATCTTCTGTGAGTGACTTGCACCATGTCAACTTATGCACAACAATCTATGCAAATACATTAAATTGTAATTTTCTCCTTCCGATGTGATCTGTAAGAAAATAATTAGATCATTATCGAAAGAGAGCCCTAAAGGGATCCATTTTGATGCTGATAAGATCCCTTAAAGATTGTGTGATTTTCCTTTCACATGAGACCTTAACCTTTAGCTTTCTTACGTGTATGTTGCATGAATTATTCTATTTTTCTAAGTGATATTTGCAAGGCAAAATGCTGTGAGCTATTTCTCCTGGCACTGTACATATATTGTTTGTAGCGGAGGGGAAAGGAAGGTTCGTGACCCACTCCGAAGATAAGTCAGTATTTTTAATCAGTGTTCCTTAAGGAAAAAGCAGAATCATGTCTCCCCCTGACTATCAAGGAGTATCTATGTCTGTGGTTTTGAGTTACTTCAGCAGCTTAATATAGAAACACAATCAAGAAAAGTAGAATCGCAAAATCTCAAAATAGCTATATCCTGTTTAGCTGGAGTGCTCTTGTGCTTTTGTGATAGCTATCTCCAATTAGTAGACTTTATGCTATAGTAAAATGCAACTGCAAATCAAACAAATCTTTGACAGCATTCAATTTCTTGACTATACAACCTCTGAAAACAATGAGGGACAAAATCTTCGATAAATGTTTTGCGTGAACGTCAGGGAGGAGGGAAGTGATATTTTGGTGTTTGCGATTTTGTGGTGGACTAAAGCAAGTGGGGGGTGGGGCGGTAGTGGCATGGAAGGACGGTGTGGAGGCTGGAACCTGGGAGGCAAGCTAATGGGGGAAGTGAGGGACGCTGTCTGGGTATGCTTCGGCCCCATGAGATAATGGCAGGGAGGGCGACTTCCTGCCCACCCTTGCCACAAGATTCACCATGCTCTGCACAGATGCATAAATAATGAGCTGGCCAATGCAAGATCCCACGTGGTCAGCTAGTCCACTATTCCCCCTTTCGTTCACCTCAAGTGGACTTGTTCCCTTTCTTTGGCACAGGCACGATGGGCAAAATGGCCTCCTTCTGTGCAATTTTTGATTCTCTTCTGAAGACATTGACTCACACTGGAGAAGGAATTTAAGAATTTAAGGCACTGTCTGATTTAATGGGTCAGATGACATTGGCCTTTGGATCAAGGGTCTCAGGATTCGGATGGTAGATTCAGCTTTTAAAAGAAGGAAGGGGCAGAGCATTAAATGCATGTTCAGACTCTGAGTCAATCTTCAAGAATGCAAGTTAGTTGGAGAAGTTCACCTATCCACATCTGTGGCACCACAATATATGGTTTAACAATGCTGCTGTCCGTCCTGGAGTGTGTGGCAGCTGCAGGACAATCTACAATCAAGACCAAATCACAAATGCCTTAAGGGAAGTCTTAGCCTCTGCGGTGTAGGCTCAGACTGCTGATGTAAAGACCCTGGGCACCTGAGTGGAGAAGGCTGTCTGTTCCAGCATTGACAAATTACAGACAACTACTTTTCAGGTCTTTACTTGCTTTGATTTCCTGACAATCAGTGGCCATGCAGAACCAGTCCCCTTAAAAAGGAATGCACTCACATGACACTGCTGTATCCCAGCATATCAACTCTCCTATCAGGCTGCCCTTGAAATAGTGGCTGCATCAGCTTCTTTTCAGGACTTAGATGCCCGGAGACCACAGCTACCAAGAATCTTCAAGAACACAACATGCAGCCACTTGCTCAAACATGCTTAATGTCCAAAAACAGAAAATGGAGTGCATGACATCAACATATTATTATCATCCCATTTAACTATGGTCACCCATATTTGGACAGGTACTTCTTGCATCTGCCACAGGTGACACCAAATTGGGCAGATGGGTAAGAATCAAATGCGGCAGGTTCCTGTCATTTCTCATCCACATTTTCCCCCAGTAACACTTGCCAATCACTCTTGGGTGAAAGAACATGCCTGGGTGTTCGTCCATTTCTCTGGGGTTTCCTCTGACCTGCCACCAAAGTTATTGTGAGAGAACTCTCAGTGAAATTCTACCCTATAGTGTTTACTTATGTACATTTTCCAGTAGGAAGCCATTCAGCAGTGAGCAGGAGCAGGAACACAAGCATATTTTTCCCATATCTACTTCAGGAACTCTGAGGTCAATTGCAACACACCCAATACTATTCTTGAATGAGATTACATATCTCAGCACATACTTGGTTCATTTCCACACTCATTAACAGTGTCATTAGAGGAGTTATTATGCAGTCAGTTATTCAATAATTAAATAAGATTTGTGGTGTAGTTAATCTATCATTTTAACAGGGCCGTATCAGTGTCCTAGGGAGTTTTCAAGTAGGTCTTGAAAGCTGAGCTGCAGAGTTTTCTTATCAGATCATTCTGTCGCTGGACTTATTATAATGACTCCCTACACTGTGTATAAACATGGTCATGTCTTGAAAGACACGTTACCAGTTATAAAAGATTAACGAATGAAAACAACTGGTTAATGTAGAGAGTTTGATTCATATGGTTGCTGATGTCTGGGCACACTAGTCTGCAAAGAGCATCAGGTTATGATCGACTGCTATTTGACTTCGGCAACAAGGCTGATTAAGATCAAAATTAGATATGAGCAAACTCAGTTTGAATAACTTTGCATGATGTTACAAGTCCTTTGTATAAAAACTGGATGAATTCACCCCAAAATAAAAGAGTCCTACGTAAAGATGACAGCAACCTGCATGTATATAGTGCCTTTAATGTTATAAAACATCCTAAAGTATTTGAAAGGAATGTTATCAAGCACAATTTGATACCATGTCATGTAAGAAGATATTAGGGCTGGTGAACATAAGCTTGCTCAAAGAGATAGGTTTTCAGGAGCATCTTAAAAGAGCTTAGAGAGGTAGAGAGGTTTCAAGGAGGAATTCCAAAACTTCGGACCAAAGGCATAGCTACCAATAGCGGGGAGGGGGTTGGGGGGGTGGGGGTGAGGGGAAAGGGCGTTGGGGGGTGGGTTGAGATGGTAGTGTTGTGGTAATATCACTGGGCTGGTAATCCAGAGGCCCAGGCTAATGCTCTGGGAATGTGGGTTCAAATTCCACCACAGCAGCTGGTGGAATTTAAATTCAATTAATTAATTAATCAATTCAATGAATGAATGAATTTTAAAAACTTGTAATTGAAAGCTGATCTCAGTAAGATGACCATGAAACACTCACTGACTGTCATAAAAATCCATTAGGTTCACTAATGCCCTGTAGGGAAGGAGATTTGCTGTCCTTGCCTTGTTTGACCTACATGTGGCTCCAAACATACAGCAATGTGGATGACCATTAACTGCCCTCTGAAATGGCCGAGCAAGCAAACCAATTGTAGCAATTAGGAATGGGCAACAAATGCTGGCCCAGACAGTGAAACCCATTTCCCATGAAAGAATTTTTAAAAATTGAAAATTGCGCATATGCAAGAGGCCAGAATTAGAAGAGGGTGAGGTCTTAGGCTTCGAAAGGTTACAGAGATAGGAAAGAGAAGCACCATGTGCTACAATTTCTGTAGGGACCAATAAATTTTTTGGAAAAAATTCAAACTTCCAGTTAATAGCTGAAAGGGTGACACAACAGGATTTCATGTTTTAAGACTTTGGGCAGGATTTTACGTCCCGTGGGTGGGCGCGCGCCCAATCTGATCGGGTGAAAAATAGTGCACGATGATGTCAGACAAGTGTCCTGATGTCATCGCGCACTCGCGCGATATTTCAGTCGATGGGCGCACGCGAGAGCCGGCAGCACGCCCGCCGACAATTAAGAGGTCTATTAAGGCCCTTAATCAATTAATTAAAGGCTATTTTTCGCTGTCCGTCCAACCTTACGGTTGGCGGGCAGGCAAATCAGCCAGGCGGCCTTTGGATTTTTTATGAAACCTCATCCACAGGTGGGATGAGGCTTCCAACATTAATGTTTTTAAAAAGTTAAAATTTTTAAACATCATTTTTAATATGTCCCTGTTCATATGACTGAGTCAAATATCTATCATTTTTAAAATCATTATTTCTGTTTCTACAAATCAATAGCTCCCTGAGGCAGCTCCCTGCCTTCACGGAGCTTTTGATGCATCATTCCCCGCTCATGTGCAGACTTCATGCTCGCCCTCCTCCCGCCCTCACCCCACCAGCGCTGAACTTCTCAGCGCGCCTTTCACGCTGGCCGGCTGTTAATTGGCCAGTCAGTGTGAAATCGTTGTCTGGGGCCGATCGCAGTCAGCGGGCCATTTCGTGGCTGTTCCCGGGCCTACCCATCTGCCGCCTCCACCCGACAACCGGAAAACCCTGCCCTTTGACTGTAACAAAACACTAAAATCACTATTGACTATACACTATCTTTGTAGGAAACTTATATTTCAAACAACTATACAGAACACTCCTCTTTTTCTTTTAGCACAACCAAAAACCCACTATCAAGTGTACTTCACACTGCCCTTTAAGTAGATACTAAATTTTCCCAGAACCAGTCTGGTAATTCTGAGCCCCCAAGGTTTCACTTATCTTCTTTTCCTTTCTCAGCCTGGAAAGTTTTAACCTCAGAACTGTCTTTCACAGTACGGTTTTCCCCCCAGAGATACTTCCACTAGCACAAGCTAGGCAAATCTTCTGGCCTCATCTTTAACTACTCATGGATTCAATCTTTTCAATCAGAGCATGTGCTCCCACATGCAAACCTGTGACCATAACATGATAGAATTCCTCATTAGGACAGGAAGTGAAGTAGTTCGAACTAAAACTAGGGTCCGAAATCATAACAAAGGGAACTATGAAGGCATGAGGTGTGAATTGGCTAAGATAGATTGGGGAATTTCATTAAAAGACATGACGGTGGATAGGCAATGGTTAATATTTAAGGAACGAATATATGCATTGCAAGTTATACATTCCTTTCTGGCATAAAAACACAACAGGAAAAGCAGCTCAACCATGGCTAACAAAAGAAATTAAGGATAGCATTAGATCCAAAGAGGAGTCATATAAAGTTGCTAGAAAAAGTAGCAAGCCAGGGGATTGGGAGCAGTTTAGAATTCAGCAAAGGAGGACCAAGAGATTGATTAAAAGGGGGAAAATGGAGCATGAGAGTAAACTTGCTAGGAACATAAAAGTGGACTGTAAAAGTTTCTATAAGTATGTAAAAAGAAAAAGATTATTGAAGACAAATGTAGATCCCTTATAGTCTGAAACAGGAGGATTTATAATAGAGAACAAGAAAATGGCAGAGCAATTTAACAACTACTTTAGTTCAGCGTTCACAGAGGAAGACACAAATAACTTACCAGAAATATTACAGAACCAAGGGTCTAGTGAGAAGAGTATTGAAGGAAATTAGTATTACGAAAACAATAGTGCTGGAGAAATTAATGGGGCTAAAAGCCAATAAATCCCCAGGGCCTGATAATCTGCATAAAGGAGGTGACCATGGAAATGGTGGATGCGTTAGTTCATCTTCCAAAATTCTGTAGGTTCTGTAACTTTTCCAGCAGATTGGAGGGTGGCAAATGTAACCCCACTATTTAAAAAAGGAGGGAGGGAGGACACAACGAATTACAGACTGGTTAGCTGAACATCAGTAGTAGGGGAAATGCTAGAATCTATTATAAAGGATGTGATAACAGGACACTTAGAAAATATCAATGGGATTAGACAAAGTCATCATGGATTTATGAAAGGGAAATCATGTTTGACAAACCTATTGGAGTTTTTTGAGGACGTAACTAGCAGAACAGATAAGGGAGAACCAGTGGATGTGGTGTATTTGGATTTTCAGAAAGATTTTGATAAAGTTCCACATAAAAGGTTATTGTGTAAAATTAAAGCACATGGGATTGGGGGTAATATATTAGCATGTATTGAAAATTGGTTAACAGACAGGAAACAGAGAGTAGGAATCAGTGAGTCTTTTTCAGGGCGGCAGGCGGGAATTAGTGGGGTACCGCAGAAGTCAATGCTTGGACGCCAGCTATTCACAATGGGCAGCATTTTCCCGTCGGTGAGCTGGAGGCAGGGCCCGCTCACTGACGCGTAAAATGACGCACGGTGATGTTGGGTGGGTGTCCCGATATCATCGCACATCATTTAGATTTTCAGTTCGGCAGGCGCGCAGCTGAATCGGCTGCGTGCCCACTGAACTGTCAAAGGCCTATTAAGGGCATTTAAAACCTAATTAACTCAATTTAATGAGCTGCCTTAAGGTTGGCGGGCAGGCGAAGAGCCCAGGCGGCCTTTGCATTTTTCATGAAACCTCATCCACGGGCGGGATGAGGTTTCATGAAGTGTTTTAAAATCTAATAAAAATTTATACATTTATCCTTTGACATGTCCCAGCTCATGTGATAGTGTCACATGAGGGGACATGTGTTAAAAGTTTTAAAAACCTTTATTTAAAAGCTTAACACTGAAACAAATCTTCCTGAGCTCTTTCGTGCTCATGCCCTCCCCCTCCCGCCCACACAAGGAGCGCTCAGTGCTTCTGGGCATGCGTCATGGTAGGTAGGCCTTAATTGGCCCGCCCACATAAAATGGCGATGCGGACCCGATCAGTGCAGGGATAATGCTTTCCCTGGCTGGGGTTCTTGAACAAGATGTCACAGTCTCAGGTTACGGAGTAGACAATTTAGGACTGAGATGAGGAAAAACTTCTTCACTCAGGCGGTGGTGAACCTATGGAATTCTCTACCACAGAAGGCTGTGGAGGCCAAGTCACTGAATATATTTGAGAAGGAAATAGATTCCTGGATTCTAAAGGTGTCAAAAGGTATGGGGAGAGAGCGGGAGTATGGCGTTGGGATAGATAATCATCCATGATCATATCGAAAGATTCAAATGACCCACTCCTGCTCCTATTTTCTATGTTTCTTTGGGCAGAACTTTTTGCTCCGCGGGCGGGCGCCGCCCGACCCGAACGGGAGTAAAATAATGCGCAATGTTGTCGGGTGAGTGTCCCGACATCATCGTGTACTTGCACGATATTTCGCTTGGCACCTGCCATTAATCCCAGCCACTTAAAGCATTTAACAGTCCAATTGACTGTGATTTTTCTCTAGCCGTGTGAGTTTTCTGCTCATCGCATGGGCAAAACAGGCAGGCAGCCAAAATTTTCACAAACCTCATCCAAGGGCGGGTTAAAAACGGTCAGCAGCATTTCCAGTGTGAGTAGTGAGGAGTTTTGGAGATAGTTGCAGCTGGTTGCTTATTGGTACTTGACAGCTTCATCTCTGTTCGGGGCTTCATTGTTAACATTTCCAGGCTTTATTTCAGGACTCATTGCTGTCTGCCGGGCACCCAGAGGATTCAGACCGTGTGGGCCCTTCCAGATATCAGACATCGTCCCCTGACCCTGATAATGGGGATTCTGGTCTCTACTAGTGGCACCTCCTCTAAGGAGGGAGAGAGGGGCAGAAGGGAGAGGAGGCTATGTGTCCCAAAGCAGCTTCCAGGGCAGGGACCTGTGGGAGGAGAGGTGCAGGCACAAGGGCGCAGGGCCAGCAGGTAGTCCAAGGTGGAAGGGGCCGCAGTAGACACCACTATCCTGCTGCCAGGGTTTACCAGCGGCGATGCAGCTACCTCAATATGTCTGAGTTACAATTGCGAAGGAGGCTCCACCTCTCAAGGGACAGTGTGACCTCCATTTGTCAGATGACTGGGCCTGAGATCAGCTCCGACTGTGTGGGTGGACACCCCATGCCATTGGCTCTGAAGGTCACAGTGGCTCACAAATTCTACGTCTCTGGCTTTTTCCAGAGCTCAGTGGGTGATCTTTGTGGAGTCTCCCAATCAGCTGTCCACAGTTGTGTAAAGCTGGTGACAGAAGCTCTGTTCAGGCAGGTACTGACCTTTATTATTTACCATATGGACGAGGCTAGCCAGGCTGAGCAAGCCAGAGGTTTTGCAGCAATTGCTGGGTTGCCCCATGTCCAGGGTGCAATAGACTGCACACATGTAGCCATCAAGGCACCTGCGGGTCAGCCCGGTGCCTTTGTCAACAGGAAGGGATTCCACTCCATGAATGTGCAGATAGTGTGTGATCACAGGATGCTGATTCTGCAAGTCTGTGCAAGGTACCCCGGCAGCTCCCATGACGCACACATCCTGAGACACTCCCAGGTGCCGAGGCTCTTCAGTACTCCAGCCCAGCTGGATGGGTGGCTGCTGGGTGACAAGGGCTATCCGTTGAAGAGGTGGCTCATGACACCTCTCCGCCATCCAAGAATAGAGGCAGAGCAGTGTTACAATATGAGTCATGCCTCCACAAGGGCAGTGGTAGAGAGGACCAATAGGTCTTCTCAAGATGCAATTCTGATGCTTGGACTATTCAGGGGGAGCACTACAACAACCCCCAGAGTGGGTGTCATTGATCATGGTTGCATGCTGCGCTGTCCACAATTAAGATCTGGAGCCAAGACTTCAAAGTCACCAGGTATAAAGTAGTAGAAATTTAAAGCTGAACAATATGAGTCTTTGCCTATTTCTGAGACCAGGCAGATTACAGCATTGTAAGAGGAATGCTAATAAAATTTATTGAGAGGAAAGCACAAATCATAATGCCAGGCTAAACCTACAGCACCCTGAAGCCATTTTCCCAAATGCATTACTAAAGGAATGCTGCATTGTCCCAGATCTCAGATTTGAGATGCAATGTCAGATGCACAAAGGGATTCATTTGGATATGTCTGTTCATGTTGGCATTAAAGAAGAAGGAATTCTCCTGTGGTCATAGCCAACAATTTCTCCTCAATCAAATACCAGTTAAAAAAACAGGTTAATTAGTCATTCATCTCAGTGGTGTTTGTTGGGCCTTGTTGGCACAGGCTGATTGCTATATTTGCATATTTAACAGCAGTCATACCACTCTAAGAATAGTTTGACAAAAAGATGACAAATGACTTCACATAGCAATGTAAGCCAATGCTTTTAAGTTGGAACTAACTCTTAGGGGAGAACCTTCGGCGTGGCGAGCGGGGGCGAGGCCCACTCGCCGAGGGGGAAAATGTCGCGGGGTGACATCAAGCGTGCGTCCCGATGTCATCGCGCGGCAATTAGATTTTCAGTCTGGCGGGCAGGCAGCCGAGACGGCTGCGCGCCTGCCGAACTGTCAAAGGCCTATTAAGGCCATTTAATTAACAATTAAAATAAATAATGGAGCTGCCTGTCCAAATTTAAGGTTGGCAGGCAGGCGAAGAGTCCAGGCGGCCTTTGCATTTTTCATGGAACCTCATCCACGGGTGGGATGAGGTTTCATGAATCATTTTAAATTTTCTCAAATTTTTTTACTGAAGTTACTGCACATGTCCTAGCTCATGTGACAGTTTCACATGAGGGGACATGTCATAAAAATATTTTCAACACTTAATTGAACTGTTAAAACTTAAAACTAATCTCCCTGAGACACCTCTGTGCCTCAGAGAGATTTCTGTGCTCTTTCACGCGCATGCGTGAATTGGCCCGTCCACGTAAGATGGCGGCATGGGTCCGATCATGCCCGCCCGTGCCCATGCCCGCCCCCGCACGGCTTCCCCGACGGGTTAAGAAAACCCAGAAAGTGCAATTCTATTGTGTCTAATCTTTCGCAATGTTTGCCCCACAAGTTGAACTGAAGGCCAACTGCCAATAGAAATGGCGGGTTTTTTTGAAAGCAAATATGGCAACCAATTCTGCACAAGAACGTTCCACAAATTGAAAATGAGATGAATGACTGGCTCATAGTTTGTTTGTTATTGCTGGGTGACAGAAGTATTTTCACCAGGGGCAGGATTTTCACCTCGGCGGATGGTGGGGGGGGGCGACCCGCTCGAGCGTGAAATGACACGTGATGACATTGGGCGAACGTTCTGATGTCAACGCGCAGTCGTGCAACAGTCCAGCTGGCAGGCATGCAAGGAATCGGCAGCACGCCCACCGACAATTAGAAGGCCTATTAAGGCCACTAAAATATTAATTAACTTAAATTTTTTGCTGCCCGTCCAACCTTATGGTTGGCGGTCAGGCGAAAATGCCAAGTGGCCTTTGCACGTTTTTGAAAACTTCATCCACGGGCGGGATGAGGTTTCCAACGGAAAATAAAAATAAAATTAAAAAATTTACACCTCATTCTTGACATGTCCCTGCTCAGGTGACAGAGTCACATGAGGGAACATGCTTTTTAACATTTAAGAACTCTTTATTTTTGCTTTTCAGAACTCTGCATCCCCCTGAGACAGCTCTGTGGCTCAGGGAGCTTTTCCAGTGTGCACCTGCGTGCATACACAAAGTTCCCCTCTCACCCCGCTTGCCCGGCTCGCCCTCCTCCCCTCCCACCCCACCCCCTGCTCAGGCAGCGCTGAGCGCTGCAGCACGCAGTTCATGCTGGGTGGGCCTTAATCGGCCCGCTAGAGTGAAATCACTGTCTGGCCCCGATCGCAGGTGGCAATCAGCTTCCCGACCGCCCCCACCCACCCCCGCCCCTGCCGAGCCCACTCGACAAGGGCAAAATTCTGCCCCAGGATACAGGAAGAGCTCTTTTCTTCAAATAGTGCCAGGGCATCTTATGCTTATATCCACCTGAACAGATAAACCAGGCCTCAGTTTAACATTTCGTCAGAAAGACACACTAGCAATGTAACACTACCTCAGTGCTGCATTGTAGTGTGAGCCTAGGTTATGTGCTCAAATCTGTTACTTATTCCAATAGATTATTGCAAAATAAAACTTGTGGGCACAGGCCAGCTGCAAAGTTTAAGTCATCTAACATGACCAGAACATGTGGACATTGCTTGTGGTGATGTCATTTTTCCTGCACTGGCATTCACAAGTCAGTATTTCAGACCTAAGCTGATGTTATATAAATGACTTGAATGACCTGCCACAAGCAAGACAAAATATAGCCACACGAAGGTGATGCCACCCACTTTAACATAACACATTAGTCATATAATATAGCAGCTCACAAACACATGACGAGCTGAATAAACCTGCAATACAAGGTACAATAATGCCCAGCAATAAAGCCCAAAGGGCAACATTGCATTAAAAAACATTATTAATATATGTATTTCAGAAATAATTCAGGAAATATTTAAATGTATGAGTAGTGGCATTGCTCAAGGATAATTGGGAGTATGGGCATCTCACCAGTACCCAGCTGATGTCACCACTTGCTTCTCAGTAAAATCTTACTATTGTTTCTCAAGGGCCTTGCTTTTTCTCCTGCCATTTTAAAGGGCTTCCCAAATCATCCTGACTTGGTGAAAATCCAGCTCTATGCATTTTTTCCTCCCTCTCATTCAGGACTTAGTGTAGAAAAGGAAGCAGACACTAGGGTCTGAGACAAAAACAAAAAACTACTGCGGATGCTGGAAATCCAAAACAAAAACAGAATTACCTGGAAAAACTCAGCAGGTCTGGCAGCATCGGCGGAGAAGAAAAGAGTTGACGTTTCGAGTCCTCATGACCCTTCAGCAGAACTGAGACAAGTTGGGAGTTCATGTTGAATGTATATAGCAGGGTGATCTCTGCCTCACTCCAAATATTCTGACAGGGACCAGGGTCACCGGTGGGGGGTATCCGGCTCTTCAACCTCTTAGAGTTAGGTAGACAGACAAACAAAATGGATAGTTATCATCAGGTTTCATGCACACCACAGGTGGTCTGCTTCCTATGCTAAACAAAACAATGAAAGGAAATAAAGATGGAAAAAGAAAGAGAAGTAAAGAGAATGGGGTAAACGTTTGTCTTCACCAGTTACACAGTAATCTGGCAGAGTGAGTGATCACCAGCCCATCATAAATTTCGAAGGATTTATATTGACGCTTAACAGGGAGGTTATCGGCACCACCGAGATTAATGCCCAGGTTGCCCAGGTTCTTGCGGTTTTGACTAGCAATGCCATACCTGCCTAAAAATAGAAAGAATGAAAGAACTTGCTTTCATAGAACACCTTTCGTGATTTCAAGATATCCCAAAACTCCTGACAGTCAATGAAATACTGTGAGCTCTAAATGGCCATTTAACCAGGTGGTGAAGGGGGCTGGGGACAGGGCATTTAAAATGGCTCGGGAAATTTCCCACCGACTTCCTGCCCTGAGCTGGCTGATTGCAATCTTAAAATGCAAATAAGACATAGCCCAAAACCAGTGGGGTCCTCCATTAAATATGCCCCAGTAACATCATCAGGTTCCAACTGCCTTATTAATCCAGAGCCTGAGTTGAGGAGCATTGGCCTTCTTCCCTGTTGGGAAGCAACTCCAGGGCCAGAAGAGGCCTAGTAGGCTACGTTTTTAATGATGTTTTTAAAGTTTAAAGTTTCCTTTGGGGCCAGGAGGAGTGGGAAAGTTCCAATCCCTATTGGGTTCCCTTTTGCCCTGATCAATTATCTTAGTGCCAGAAACTGTTCAGCGAATAATTAAAAGAGAAACAAAAATATAATTTAAAAAAGAGAAGTGACTGAAGAAAGCCAAAGTAAAATAATACAGATTATATAAGAGTACATATCATTGGCTAAATTACACTGTTATTTAGTTTTGCCTGAAGTGTCTACTATAATTTATTGGAGCTTTTATTGCAAAGTTGTTTGACTTAATTGTTTTGCTCACATCAGATTAAAGCTTTGTGGCTTAATTTCCTGTTTACTGTCCTGTTTTTTGGCACCAAACAAATTTAAATTGGTAATGAAAGAGTTGCACTGGGGAAGGCGTAATGCTCTCAGTCTGGGCATAGTGGCTCAGTGGCTTCTGTTGCCTGTACTGCAGTGCAGATAATTTTGTTCCCTCTCAAGTCAGCCAGATGAACAAAAAAGTGTCAAAATCTAGTCAAACAATCTTTTGGTCTACTGAAAAATCAATTCAAAAGGATGTAAGTGCATTGGAAGCAGTTTAGAGGAGGTTTAATAAACTAATACCTGGAATGGGTGGGTTGCCTTATGAGGAAAGGCTGGACAGGTTAGGTTTGTATCTGCTGGAGCTTAGAAGAATAAGAGGTGACCTCATTGAAACATAACATCCTGAGGGGTCTTGACAGGGTGGATGTGGTAAGGATATTTCCTCATGTGGGAGAATCTGGAACCAGGGGTCACTGTTTAGAAATAAGAGGTGACTTAAATGTCATCCATTTAAGACAGAGATGAGGAGAAATCTTTTCTCTTAGAGGCTTGTGAGCTTTTGGAACTGTCTTCCTCAAAAGGCATTGGAAGCAGAGTCTTTGAGTATTTTTAAGGCAGAGCTAGATAGATTATTGATAAGCAAGGGGGTGAAAGGTTATCGGGGATAGGCGGGAATGTGGAGTTGAGGTTATAATTAGGTCACCATGATCTCATTGAATGAGCAGGCTCGAGGGGCTGAGTGGCCTATTCCTGCTCCTAATTCGTATATTCGTATAATTCCTCATTGCACAAGTTTAGTAACTCTAGAATCCTAACATGTATAGTTCTAGAATTTGGACTATCAGGGATTACGGTATAGATATAAAAGAGCCTAATTAAGGTCAACTCTGGAGCTTGCTGAATAGTCAGCAAGTTAATGGATTGTTTAGCTAGTATGGAGCCATATAGATCAGGAAGGTCCAATATTCAATCTGTGGCCTGTACTGATTTAGCCGAGCTTCTTTTTATTCCTAAACCAATATTGACTAACGATCCATAGGAAAATGTGCCTGTGTGGATCTGAGAGGTGGGCTTAGTCCAAAAGCCAGTCAACACTCAGTCTGATTGTACAAACTTCTACTTAAAGGATTGCATTGGTAGGAACTCAGGTTCAGGTCTCAGGACAGCTTAGTTCCTGGAAGACCCAGAGATAGCTTTTTCTGAAAACTGCAACAGCTAAATGTTTCAATTACAGAGAATGATTACAAGGTAGAAATGTCACACTTAGTGCAGCACAACCCTTACTCAATTTTAATCCCAATTTTAAATAAAACAATGAGTAAAACATACTAAACCTGTAGTGGCAAACAAAATTTCCTTCTGCTTATTTTTTTGGTGACTCATTATGAGATGCTCCATATGAAATATACCCTAAAGTAACTACAAATGAAGACTTAACTCCGCCTTTGCAAATCAAGGGAAGTTATCCTTTACAAGCATGAGAGCTCCAAATTTCACTGACCCCACCTGGTGGAAGGTAGTTAAAATAATGAGTCTCTTACCCCGGCCCATCTCACTCTCTCTTCATGTTAAACTACCTTTTGAAGCACCCACAGGAAGTGAACTCCTTCTTTAAATATGAACGTTGACTGCAATGGCGCCATCAGTACCTGATCTGCAATATCAGCCAGAGGCCTGAGTGGACAAAAACAGCCGGGAGTCGAACCCTGTGCCAGAAGAGACCCAAAGATAAGTTTGCAATTTTTTTTTAGGTTTTGCATGGGTCTCAAGAGCCTGCAGTACTTCTCTGTGTAGCGTTCAATGGTTTGATTGATCTGTGTTTACTGTGTTAGTTGGTTCTCTGATCTATGTAACTGTACTTGATTGCTTAAGCCTATGGGTGGAGCTAGAGAGTAAATTAAATAGAGAACCTTCTAGAAAAAGACCTGTGTTCTGGCTGATATCATGTGTCTGTAGAAAATCCTATAAGTTCTAAGATGTTTTGTAAATAAATCTGTTTGAATTTAGAACTAGTTTCATTTCTGCATTGCTCTGAAATAAATCAGACACATAAGATACACAGCAACCCGACAAATACATAACATTCTGGGCCTCAGGAGGAGGTCTTGTGCCTCCCTTGTGCCAGCTCATCTCCCTATCACCCCACTCTCCCAGTGTCCATCTGTCCACCACTGTGGCCTCCTGCCACTTGTTGATGCTTCTACTCTCTAGTCAGAATAGTCAATCCATCAAGATGGGAGGCTGCAGCATATGTCAATGAAACCCTCCTGTTAATATCAGCAGAAGTTCCACATCTCAGACATTGCCGGGTCTTACCACATTTGCCATGCTCTCCCCTCCTTCCCAACAATATCAGGACTATGTACTGTAAGTATGATAAAACATAGTTGTGTAAAGACACCAGCTACATCTCATGGTAGGGAGTCAGTATTACATGAGCTTTTCTTTCTTTGATCAATATTAACATATTATAACATAAAGTAAATGTTGATTTTTGATTCAGGCATATTAAACTTGGGGTAGGATTTCTAGCCCCCAATGGAGGGGTGAGCACAGAGGTGGTAGACATGGAAATACGTGCCTCTGGCCAGCATGTTATTTTGCCAGCACCATCCCA
Source organism: Cetorhinus maximus (assembly GCF_964194155.1). Lineage (NCBI taxonomy): Eukaryota > Metazoa > Chordata > Chondrichthyes > Lamniformes > Cetorhinidae > Cetorhinus > Cetorhinus maximus. The sequence goes on along the minus strand of NC_135892.1, from coordinate 82,158,945 downwards.
CCCCCAGCCATTTTCCAGAGGTGGGACGGGGTGGGCGACAGGGCCACACAGCCACAAAGGGCAGGTATTAATGAAGCTCTTTAAAGGCCTATAAAGCCTGAGGCCTTGGGGACCAGACCAGCAACCTGGAGGTAGTCTTCCGGCAGCACACAGCCACCACCTGGTGGCTGAGTCTATTTTAACATTTAAAAAGTTGGAGAGAGGGCATCTACATCTTTGGGGTGCTCTCTCTCTCTCTCTCTCTCTCTCTCACTTACCTGAAAAGGCAGCTGGCTGATCCTTCCATGCTGGAGGGCCTCCTATTGGCCCACCAGCTTTGAGACCCCACCTACCATCTTTAATTGGATAATGAGCCACCCCCCCCTGGCTGGTAGCTGGAGGTTCAGAGAAAATCACTGGGTGACTGTTCCCTGCAGGGTGCAGTGTACTGACCCCCTTGACCCTGATGGCCTGAATTTTTGAGGAGTCATGGGGATTCCGTGCCTTAGCCAAAATAGCATCAGGAACCTGGATCTAGAAATCTCATCCCCATTTCTGATAAATGCTATTTTTGCTAGTAGGGGAAGGGGGCAGGATGTGATTCATACATGAAGCAAACCTGGACCCAGCAGGGCCACTTGAACTCAGTGCTGAATTCAAACAGACTCCAGTTTTGCTTAAGTGAGGTCCATTTCCCACAGTGGGTGACTTAGGATTTTTAAGAGTGGATTGAATGTGCGTAAAAGGTGGATAAAGGCCATGGATTTGTCAATCGCCTGCCCTTTAAACTTTCAAAAAAATAGCCTGCTGTGTCTCTGAGTTGAAAAAAATCATTGCTTGCAATTTCAATAGCTGTTAACATAAGCCTGAGGGCTATCATTATAGCATTATTACTCCTTGAATGATTCCACAACTTGTCAATTTCACAGTGGGGGCTGTAAATTCATAGTTTGATTGACAGCTCCAAGAGGTTATTTAGGGAATATCTTTCTTTGATATGGGGCTATGAATACAAAAGTTTGTTTTTATAAGGGTTTAAGTACTTGAAGGGATTTAAATGTATTGAATGGGCTTTTATCAATGAAGGTTATTTATATATAGTGAAGTCTGTAATAGATACTTAGAACTTTATTTTGTTTCATCTCAACATGACTCCTAAATTCTGCCCATGGTGGATACTGGGTGAGTTGGCTGTAAGGGTGTAAGGGCAAAGGGTGGTGGGGGGCTCATGTGTTGGCATAGGTTGGCACTAAGTTGGCATAGGGGCTATAAGTGGCCATGGGGATGAAGGGGCATAGTTGAGTTGGTAGAGGGACATGGGTTAGCATGGAGGGTATGAGGGGGCCATGGGGGTGGTTAGAGGAGCATGGATTGGCATGGGAGGGTATGAGGGGTCATTAGGCATGGATGGGGACCTGGGTTGGTATGAGTTGGATAGGGCATGTGAAATGGGTGGGTTGATGAGGGAGTGGGAGAGGTGAGGACTAGAGGGCCTATTATTTAACCACACTAGTGGGACGAAGTCCCAGATCATCAAGGCCGGCCTTTTAACCAACCATCCTTGGCTCGGCCGCCTATGTAGCTGCCTCCAAGCATTTCCGGGGCTGTTGGGCCTGACTCCAGCATACACCCACCCCCCCCACCCCCGGAACGAAGATCCTGTTGTTCAGGGCACTTCATCTCGAGGCCGGTGCAGCGAGCCAGGAAATTTCTCAACCCCCTGTAAACAAGCCTTCCTGACCAAAAGGACAAAATCCTGCCCCATTTCTAAAGAGCTTTAATATATTATCCAAACCCCTGCGAAAATGATAATGGTTTTGTTATGATCTATTGTAACATAAAGCATAATACATTTAACATGAAATTATCTGTGATGAAACATCCTATTCATTGATCTAAGAATTGGCTACCAGCCTGCATCATGTTGTTGTGACACATGCAGTCTGCTTGCAAAATTCCACATGCTTTGCCTTCACTAAAAGCAGCAGTAAGATATTTAAAGAGGAAATTAAACTTCAGTGATAAAGTAACTTCTTTTACTACATTAGTCTTTCTTCAGACTTGATTGCACAAATGTTTCTTCACTATATTTTGTGCTCAGAGCTCCCTGAACTCATTTATTTAGGCAACTTAGGTTGCCATGACACACTGAGTGGAATTTAATCAGTGGGGTGCCGTTCTCAGCGGTGGAACCAGAAGTGAGCGCCGTTTCCACTTTTTTGTCAGGAGCTGATGCCCACGCGATTCCTGTGAAAATTTAAAGGGTCGGCGGGGGCGCGTGAAACAGGTGCAATTACATGACAGGGCTGGATTGGAGGATCCCACTGCCAGGTAACAGTTCGGCAGGTCTGGACAGGCTCTAAAAGAGCCGAAAAAAACAAAAAACTACTGCGGATGCTGGAAATCCAAAACAAAAACAGAATTACCTGGAAAAACTCAGCAGGTCTGGCAGCATCGGTGGAGAAGAAAAGAGTCGACGTTTCGAGGCCACATGACCCTTCAACAGAACAGTTCTGTTGAAGGGTCAGGTGGACTTGAAACGTCGACTCTAAAAGAGCCGCCTGGATAAGAAGGGGGCATCAAAGCCCCAATTTTCTTGTCCATCTCCTTTTTGTCAGAAGTCTGATACATTTGTTCTGTGTGCCCCTTCATCCCTCTCAGACCCTCTCAAACCTCTCCTCCATCACTCCCCTACCTCTCCATTGAATCCTTACTGTCCTGGGACACCCTGCTCCCCACCTCCCCACCCCCCCTCCCCAATCACGTCCAAACCTTTCATGTAACTTTGGAGATATCTGACAACAGAGACCGGCCCCACAGTTCAGCAATGCCTCTCTGCAGATTCTCTTCCAGGCCGTAAGGAAATGGTGGGAGGTGTTCTACCCGAGCGATAGCAACAGGAGACCCTCTTGCCAGACCAGGGTGGCCTGGACAGAGATCACAGAGGAGCTTAGCAACCATGAGGTCCACCAATGACTCAGGATCCAGTGCAGGAAAAGGGTCAATGACCTTCTTCAATCCGCTCAGGTATCGTGGTGACATGGTGATTGTATCCACGGGCATCAGGTTATTGTTATGATCTCAGCTGAGATTATCATTGGACAAGCCTAACCCCAGGGTGGAACCCAGCTTGATAGATCCTAACTTTTATTTGTTTGTTTAGATATGTGGAGAATAGCTACTGAATAGAGTCACAGGAGTCAGTTGATGAACTTCTAATGAAAGAATAAAACATTTATTAAAAAAGAAAAGATGAACTATACTATAATACTCCTTCACCCACAACTATACTTCTACAGATATATACAGATTTGTAAGGATAACACAAGTTACAAAAGCTATATTATGCCTTAATGTTCACAATAAGTACACAGTCCGTGTAAACCTATGGCACCCTGTGGTCAGAAACACAACACTCTGAAACCAAATGACAGATGTCACCTCAACCAGATGCTATGGATCTCTCCTCAACTCCTCCCAGACACTTGTCACACCGTGAGCCAGCCAGTCTCACTGAACTCCGTCTTTCACATGAGGGTTTCGAATCTCCACTATCCAAGACCTCGCCTTGGAATCTTCTCCCAAACTGACGCTTTCTCTCAGATGTCTTCCGCAAGGGTTCACCTCCAGGGTTATAAACTCTCCTTCCGATGTTCCTCTTCCCTGGGTTGCCACATGCATTCAAGCTGTCTTCCATGCACTCTCTCTCACCGACTCAGCATTAACAGTACACCGCTGTGTCACATGCCCATAGCAAAGAGTTACAGGTCTTCAGCTGTCTCTTTGGACTTTCTTGACTTTTGCAAACTGTTCTCATTTAAATCTGCTTTCTGCAGCTTTTGACTCTTTAAATCTGACGCTTGGTGCCTCTCTCTCTGCCCGTCACTCTTAACTTCACTTAACAGGACCTTTTCCAGGTTCCTGACCTTCCTTTGACTAGAAGGTCTTCTTTGGACTTTCCCCTCTTCACTCCCCTGTATTTTGGGGTCTTTCTTGAGCTTGGGACTTGTTATCTGTACCCTTCTAGGCTGCTCCTGCCAGGCAGCTATCTTCAAAACCTGTTGAACTCCAACAGCTTCCAAATCAAAACTGCTGTCTTTCTTCTTGTGTGTGTGTGTCTGTCGTAGGGGCCTGCCTCTCTGGCCCCCTGTTTCTAGGCAACAGTCCAATTCTTCTACCCTTGTGTTTGCTTAACTTCTTAAGTCCTAAACTCTCATTAGAAATGCAGGCACCTTTTTAAAGCGAGACTAAAACTCCATTTGACCTTTCTTAACACACAGATACAGAAATGCAAATCAAACTTAAACTTTAAAGCTAAATCTCATTCCTATCTCCTACAAATACAAATATAACTTACTTAAACTGTCTCTATTTCCTAACACTATGTACTTGTGTGAGTGTATAGTTAGGCTAGACAGGTGAACACATGATAAACTTCAGAACCACATGGCACTTAAAATTGAGGCTTGGGACCGTTTGGATTGAGAGAGCGTTTATGCAACCTAACACATTGGGCCAGTATGTGGGGTGCGGATGCAGACAAAGAGTTAGTTGGCACTTGTCAAGTCACTAAATTTCCATCTTCTCCTGCAGGACATGCAGACCTATAACCTGAAAGAAAGAGTGAAGACAGGTGGGGGGATGCCCAATCTCATGGTTCTCACCCTTGTTTTGGAAGAAAACCTCCAGATTGTGGAACGACAGGGCAGCTGAGCTGTAACTGACAATGAGGCTGGAGGGGCAAGATGGCGGAGTGAGAATGCATCAAACCTGCTATTAGGTGCTCAGAAGCACATGATGAACTGTGCTGTGCTCGGGGACTCTGGAACCTGAGTGTGTTTCATTTTATTCTCCATTACATGACCCAACAATCCAGGTCTCAGGCCTCAGCCACTCCAGGAGACCAAAGACTCCATCTCTGGGAACAATTATACCAGGGACCCAGAGGATGCACCGTCACCTGCCTCGCCTGCACCCTCCACCAGCGCAGGTACACCTACCCGGGTCATGGAGGAGTCGCATGTTGAATCGGGGCCACATTCTTGTGAGCGCAGCACAGACATATCCCAACATCTGAGGGAGGCTCTGACAGGCAAGGTCCCAGGGCTGGGAGGATGGTTAGGGAACAGGCCCCCGCTGAGCCCAAGGCTGATGATGGCCCTCTGGTCATGGCTATAAGAAGCCTGCTGCAAATGCATCAGTGGTTATTGTTGTGGTACACCTTTAAGTGGGCGTAGGTATGTTTTCTCTATACTATATCAGTAGAGGGAAAATTATATAACACATCATGTGATTCAGACTTGGTTTCAGTTTGTTCTGAGACATGTGCATCCCTTTTCCAACTGTGTAATACTGCTACCAACTTCTCAAATCCTTAACAAATGAACCTATATGTTTTTGTGTTAACCAATCTCTTACACGTGGTTGGTGCCTTCATGTTTAACGTAAGTAAACACTTGGAGAAGAAAAAGACAACACAATGCCAGTGATGGAGAATTTTTCATTTTCAAGCACACCATACACAATATGGTGCCAGTGCTGATGGAAGAAACTGGGAAGCAGAAAAAAGTCCAGATTTTAAAACCATTCAGTCAATGCAAAGCGTGAGGGCCCTAACCGGAGATTGGAGCACACAGTCTGTGAGTTCAACAGACAGGGACAGCATGTTGAGAGGTTCAGTGCCGGGCAGTGCTCAGTCAGGAAAGGTGAGTCTTTGGGACACTGGCTGGATCGATCACAATCAAGGGAATACCGAGAAATGTTGTCAATGGGCCGAGAAAGGTTGAAAAATTGAGAGTTGATGAAAGATGGAAAAGACATTGCCACCATTATCCGTTTTGTGTAGCATCATGGCATGTTCCTGCCACAATTCAGCTTCGTGGGCGGAGCTTCACAAATGTACGCACAAGCCGTAATAGAGCCACTGTTCCTAAAAGTGCTGCAGCAGCACTGGAACATGATGTGGTGAGTAGAGGAACTACAAGCAATTAAAAATAACATTCACACCGCAGTGTATTTGAAGTGTTCACACTATTCGAAGCCTGATCAGTAAATCAGCAGAAATATTCGCTTGAATAGCAGAGAAGAAGAAAGGTCCAGGGAATATTGCAAAAATGTCTTCAAAATCCCCAAGCTTAAATTGGAAGGTGGCTGAATTACTCTGAGTTTAAACTATTTAAACAACGCACAGAATTATGGTTTGTTAACTCACAGATGTCCGAACCAAATGAGCAAGTGTCAGGAAGATATAATAATTCTCATAATGTAATTGGAATTTATTGTAATATAGTGGTATCTGTTTTGTATGTGTCTGTGCGTGTGTGTGTGTGTATGAGACTTAATTGGATTAAACGCAGCTGGTCTGAAGGCTTTGATGTAAACATGGGGGAAGTTTAGAATGTAAGTTGTGAAAGGACATTTACATTTTTAAATAAACCAAACTAGATTGTTTTCAAAGGAGGGGTGAAATGTATCACTCAGCCAGGTGAAGTTTAGAAACTGTGTTTATTTTTCCCAAGGATTACTGGTAAAACTTAGTGCTTTGAGAGATTTTTATTATCAGAAAGATAGGCCAGGATTTTCCCCTTGGTGATTTGGGGGCAGGGCCCGGTCGCCGAGGGGAAAATGACGCGGGATGATGTTGGGATGAATCCCCAATGTCATCTCGGTCCATTTAAATTTTTAGGAAGGTGGGCGGACAGCAAAATCAGCTGTCCGCCCGCCGACCTGTCAATGGCCAATTGAGGCCATTGACAGGCTATTTAAAGTAATTAAAGACCTGCCCGTCCAACCTTAAGGCTGGCGGGCAGGCCAGGAGCTCCAGCGGGCTCCAGATTATTGATGAAACTTCATCCACTGGCGGGGTGAAGTTTCATGTCCGTATTTTTAAAAAGTAATAAAGTTTATGTGGTCTTTATTAACATGTCCCATCTTCATGTGACATTGTCACATGAGGGGGACATGTTAATAATTTTTTAATTTTTGTATTTTTAAAGTTTTTTGGACTGTCACTGGTCTCCCTGAGAGAAGACTTTGTCTCAGGGAGAAGTGTGCTCTTTTGCGCGCGCATGCACGAAAGAGCGCACTTTGACAGTTGGGGATTCCCTCCCCCACCACACAGGAAGTGCATAGCACTTCCCGTCGGGGATTCCGCTGGGCGGGCCTTAATTGGCCCGCCCACTCAAAATGGCGGCGGGCCCCGTTTCAGTGGTGGGGGTCAGCTGCCCGCCCGCCATCCAAGGGCAAGATTCTGCCCATAAAGTCCAAAGACATAGTGAAACAATGGGAATTTACATTCAAAGGGGAAAATATGTATAAAGGAGCAAAGGCTGTGTGTAAGGGTATGCATTTTAAAGATCTAACAAGTGTGAAAAGCTTTCAGTATCTATGCCCCAAGCTGCTGTTTTCAAAGAGCTGAAGTTAAGAGGACTCATTTTGTATTCAACTGGTTCAGGAAATCATGTTTCTTTGCCTGGATCTTTTAAAAATATGTGCCTTACTGTTGCCTTAACGAAAGTGTAACTGGGAGTCAGATTAAGTAGGGGATTTAGAAATTATCATAATAGTAATTTGTAGGTCTATGTATGTATTTAAAGTAATTTTCTCCATTAACAAATGTTTAATCTAGTTTTGTAGAAACCTATAAGCCTTGGTGGTCTTATCACTACTAAATACAAGACACGCATCTCAAAATTTATACAAATTGAAAAAGAAGTTGTGGCAGTTGTTTCAAGTTTCCCTTTGGGATTTTGAACAACTCAGCATTTACCATTGGCTGTGCCATAACACAAACCATAAGGATTTGTTTAGTCATTGGAAATGAAAGGCTAAACAGGCTTAATATATCCAGGTTCACGGAAGAAAACCAAAAAGATTCCAATAAGATTTGGCCGACTTTGGAAGACAAGTTCAGAGTCAAATTGAATTTCTGTACCCATCCCTGGAGTTTATGTCATCTCATCAACAGCCTAAGGAATCCATCTACCATTTTATCAGTTGATGCACAGAAAAGGGTGCCTGTTTTTTCAGAAGCAGAGCTAGCAGAGAGAATCGACGAATTAGTGATTGCATTAACTCCAATAGACACATTTCAAAAGATCTGCTGGACAAACCCAAAAGCAATAGCTCTCAAAAGTATGAGGTGATTGTTGCCAGCTGACAAAGCTTATAGGTCTTATCTGTAAACCCAACTGTTGACATAGTGACTAGAATAGCCAAACATGGGAAGACATGTGGAAAGTGTGGATTTCTACATGCACAAAAGAGTTGCCCAGCATTTCACAATTTCTGCAAGGCATGTGGCAAAAAGGGTCACTGCAGCGGCAATGCAAAAGAGCAATGACTGAAGGAACTAAAAGAAGTCATGCAAGGGCTCAAGCAGAGTGCAAACAGGCAATACCTTCGAGCAGCAACAACCAGATCCCATAGGAAAAACAGACACAAGGTGGCGGGTGAAACAGACAATGATAATGGTGATCAGGATGCTGTGAGACGCGGTGACACACACTCCACACCATCCATATTGCAGAACACATAAATGCCATTACACTGTCAGAAGTTTTTGCCATGATTCAGATCTGTCCTCAGAAAGTCAGTAAACATTTGTATTGGCAAAAATAGATAAAAGGACAAATGCCAAAATACTGCCTCTGAGAATTTTTTTAAAATGTATTCATTCATGGGATATGGGCATCTCTGGCTAGGCCAGCATTTATTGCCCATCCCTAGTTGCCCTTCAAAACGTGGCAGTGAGCCGCCTTCTTGAACCGCTGCAGTCCATGTGGTGTAGGAACACCCACAGTGCTGTTAGGAAGGGCATTCCAGGATTTTGACCCAGCAACAGTGAAGGAACGGCAATATAGTTCCAAGTCAGGATGGTGTGTATTTGAGGAGGAACTTGCAGGTAGTGGTGGCTCCATGTATTTGCTGCCCTTGTCCTTCTAGGTGGTAGAGGTCTTGTGTTTGGAAGGTGCAGTCAAAGGCTGCTTTTTCCTGGATGATGTCAAACTTCTGGAGTGTTGTAGGAGCTGCACTCATGCAGGTAAATTGGGAGTATTCCATTACATTCCTGACTTGTGCCTTGCAGATGATGGACACTCACAGCACTGTGGGTGTTCCTACACCACATGGACTGCAGTGGTTCAAGAAGGCGGCTTCTTGCCGCCACCGTCACTGCCACCTTTTCAATGGCAACTAGCGATGGGCAATAAATGCTGGCCCAGCCAACGATGCCCATATCCCATGAATGAATAAATTGGAGAGTCAGGAGATGAGTTACCCACCACAGAATTCCCAGCCTCTGGCCTGCTCTTGCCACCACAGTATTTATATGGCTGGTCCAGTTCAATTTCTGGTCAATGGTAACCCCTAGGATGTTGATGTTCTGCAAGCAACGTACACACAGAAGTGGAAGGCCATGCAAAACCCACTACTGTGAAGTCGCCCGCTTATAATAGCTTGGTAATTCCATGTGTAGGATCCATTGTATTAGAGTGTAAATACAATCAGTCATCCTTGGTGTCACAGACAGTCTATGTACTAGGAACCAAAGGCTCAGGGATTGCAGGTCTACTGTCGTGTTGGGATCTCACATTGGTAACCATTCATGGAATCAGCCAGATCCCGCAAATCAGACCAGCATCAGAAGTTACACCCAGCACTTGAATTAGTGATCTGATATTGCGATATCCCAAGTGCTTCAATAGAATTTGCAGCTTTCAGGGTGAAACACCAGAGAGAGAATCACACCATTGATCGATCCACTGACACAAGTGCATAAAAGATATTCTACTCATCGGCCTGATGAATTTTGCACAACAGAATTGTCAACAACTAGAGAAGGAGACAGTCTATTGGCCAGGTATGATCAATGACATTGAAGTCACGGTTAAGAAGTGTGAGGCATGTCAGGATAATATGCCAAATCAGCACAAGGAACTGCTTTTACCACACAAAGTTCCTACTCATCCTTGGGTCAAGATTACTTCCAACCTCTTCCACGCCCACAGGAATAAATTCTTAATTGTCACTGAATATTTTTCTAAGTATCCTATAATCAGTCAATTGCATGATATATCAAGCACAACTGGAGTACACACTATAAGTGCTATGTTCAGCTTTTTTGGAGCATCCAGGGAGATAATCTCAGATAAACGGCCCTTAATCTATTAGTAAGCCATTTAAGAGATATGTGAGAAGTGGGGTATAGACCACACTACTTCTTCTCTGTACTATCTCAGATCTAACAGCATGGCCAAAAGAATAATTTGTATGGTGAATTCTTTAATTCTAAAGGGTAGCAAAGGGCAGCAGACATTGGTTGGAGTAGTTGAAAGGCCACCAAACAGTAGTGGTAATGTGGGGCATGGTATTAATCAGGAGATGAGGGAAGCATGTAGCATGGGCAACACAGTAATCATGGGTAATTTCAATCTGCAATTAGGCTGGGTAAACCAATTGAGCACTAATGCTGTGGAAGACAAGTTTCTGGTGCGTGTTAGGGATGGTTTTCTAGAGCAGTATGTTGAGGAGCCGACGAGAGGACAGTCTATTTTAGATCTAGTATTATGTAATGAAAAAGGGCTAATTAATAATCTTGTTGTAAAAGAACCTTTAGGGATGAGTGACTACAATATGAGAGAATTTTACTTTATAGCTATACATTCCTTCAAGGCAGACAGAGTCAGGAGAATTCAAAATGGGGAATAGAGGAAAGGCAGAGAAGCTAAATGATTACTTTGGGCAGAATTTTATGTTTGTCGGGTGGGCGACCCAATCAGCGGCAGGTGCGTAGCCGATCTCCGCCAGCAAAACGGGCCCCACCGCCATTTTGCACGGGCGGGCCAATTAAGGCCCGGCCAGCACGTTGCAGACTCCCATGTACAGTAGGGATTTCAAATGTGCGGCAAGCGTGTACAGACCGCCGGTTCCAATGGGGAACTGGCAGGCTGTATAAAGAAAGGCTAGGCAGCCTCCTTTAGGCTGTTCACCATGGCCAGCGACCAGTCTGCACAGCGGGCTCTAGAGGAGGGCAGGGCAGAAGAGGAGGGGGGCAGGCTGCAGGGTAGGCCAGCGGGGGGCCAATGTGCCCTCCGGTTCTCTGATGCCTGCCTTGCTGCCCTCCTCGAAGAGGTTGTAGAATGTCAGGAGGTCTTGTTTCCCGAGGATGGGAGGAGGAGGTCCCCCCATATAACCAATCAGGCCTGGCAGGAGGTGGCGGTGGCTGTTAGCTCTCAGGAACTCAGTGCCGCAAGCGCTTCAATGATTTGCTGTGCTCTGGAAGGGTGAGTACCATGTCAGCCTTGGCCATTTTACCCAGCAGGTAGCCTTAGCCTTTGAGCACCCCACCCCACACCCCCTTCCGCTCCACGTCTTAGTGTCGTTACTCCATTGGGCATCTGGCGCACCCTGGGTGGGCAAACAGATAGTGACCATGCTTACATCAGCCTTAGTGGTTGAGGAGAAGATGGGTTTCCCTGCAGCATATGTTGGTGTTTGTCGCATTTGAGTAGTTTGGGGGCAACCTGCAGGGGAGGCAGCTAGACACATACTCAGAACTCCAACACATGTCTTATTGATGATGATGAAATGGTGGAAGGGGAGCCTCAAGGTGTCATGGCCAAGAGCCATCTGCTGGCCTCAGCGCCACATCTAGTTGCACCTCCTTGCCATGGGCGCTAAAACCCATGTGTTATTCATAGTGAAGGACACCGAATGTGTCCAAGGTGGCCGTTGGGGGAGAGGGTTGGGAGCAGCCGTACTATCTTCTGGTGACTGATCATCAGTAGTGTAGACTGGAGCCGCTGGAGGCCTCAGATGGGCCACTATGGTTGGGGTGCAGCGTGCGCGTGCAGAGTACATGAGCGATCAGCCCCAATAAATCCTCTTCTCTGTTCTGCAGGCAAAAACAGAGCACAACAGCCGGGAGCGTTTGGCACGCCGTGCTGCAGCATGTCACCAACTTTGAGGAGCAGGCCATGGAGCTGGGGAGGAGGCAAGCGGCCAGGTCAGCAGGTGTCGGTGAGGCTGGGGTGCAGCGGCCAGGTATTTGAGGTCCACAGTCCCATCCACTCTATCTCCCCACCATCCAAAGCACTGATGGTTGCTGCAATCATTAATGCAGCAACACTGCTCATTCACAGACTGATACAGTCAGACGTGTGGGTCATACACAAAGGTTCCTCGGCCCCTTGAGGATGCGTGTCTCTAGCACCTTCCAAAGCCACCTTATCCCATTTGTGACCACTATCCCCATGGCCTAACATGCCATGGCATTGCTGCTGCACAGCCAAAGACTTATAGCATCTTAGGAGGGTTTGTACCTCCACCACCCTTTCAGCCAGTGCGTCCCACATTACTCTGTCCAAAAGGTCCTCAGCACCTCACCTGTCAACCTCATGGCACTCAACTTAAATAAATGCCACGACGTTAGTCATCCCTGCGCCAAGGGGAAATGTTGCCTTCTGTCCACCCGTTCTATGTCCCTCATAACGGTATGAAGGTCAATAATGTGATCTGTCAATCTCCTGTGCTCCACGGCAAATGTCACAAGTGTTTGCAATGTTTCCTCATCACTCCAACTCTCCAGGCCAGCATGTATCCAGGTCAGGAACCGCTGCACTCTCCCCACCCAAATGCCATCCCTCCCATAAAGCGCAGGTCACAACTGAACGCAGAAGTGTAGCTGTGGCCTCGACAGTGTTTTCTGCACTTGCAACATGACCTCCCTTTTCCTACATTCTATTCCTCGGCTAATAAAGGCAAGTCTGGCTTTTACCTTGTTAAACGCCTTATGTTCCTGTTCTGCTACCTTAACGGGTCTGCCCAGCAAGGTCCCTATAATCGTCCTGACTTTCCACGGTCCTATCATTAGTCATGTATTCCTGTACCTTGTTTGTCTTGCCCAAGTGCTTAACCAAACACTTATCCACATAACATTCCATGTGGCATTCCTTAGGCCATCTGACCAGCCTGTCTGTATGCACATGTAATGTTTGGGCCTCCTCTTGACTATTTACCACCCCACCAATGTTGGTCTCCTTAGGTTCTTGAAGGTTGAGCGCATTATGAGGCTGGGGGGGAAAGGGATGAAAGGTGTTACTGACTGAACACTAACTGATGCACTGTCCTTGTTGTTAATTTCAGCATCACCACCGCATGGCCGCCAGCACGAAGTCCGGAGCCCCCCCTCCACACCTGAAGGGCATCACTTGCAACTTGTGTCACATCATTTCAGCGAGCCAGGCACTAGCGCAGCGACTACCACATCGTGGGGATTATAATGTCGGCTAGTGTCCCAGGGCACAGTGGAGAGGGCACTTCACAATTGCTGGAGGAGATGGCATGGACAGAGAGCGCTAATGGCGCCAGCAGCCGGAGGACTGCAGGGGACCAGGCACATGCTGAGTCCGGCAGTGATGATTTGCCTCTGGAGATGTCAGCCATGCAGCAGCTGCAGGACAAGCGGCCGGGTGCGCAGGAGTATCTGGCAGGGTTGCATGAGGGTGTGCTTCAGTTGGTCTCTGTGGTGGAGGAATCCAGGCAGATTGTCAGTGATGGCATGAATCTCAGGACAGAGCTTCAGGCTTCCTCCATTGAGAGATTGGCGACTCTGATGGAGAGGGACTTCGATTAGATTGATAATCGTCTGATTGGGTTACGCTCTGACCTGAAAGCCCTCACAGCGTTAATGGCCACAGGTGGTCATTGGCAATGTGGGAGATGTTCTGGGCACCAAGTGTCCCAGCTCGGTGCCTATGCATCTGCGGTGAGCAGGGAGGTCCAATGTGACCTCACGTCGGTGCAGCAGCTGCCTGTCGTCGCTGCGAGCTCCTCTCAGGGCGCTCCGGATGAGGGCAGCAGATCCTCCACCCCTCTGCCAATGACCGTTGCATCCGTTGAGGCTGTGACAACTGGGGAGGTGCCAGTTCTGGAACAGGCCACTCCCTCCCAGGCGGGGCCAGCACAGGCTCCATGGGCCAGAGGACGGCCGCCAAGATCATCGAGGACAGCAGAGTCAGCAGAGTCAGCAGAGTCAGCAGGCTGTCTCTCAAGCCACTCCGAGCGATGGGGCGGCACCAAGACGTAGTACCCGCAAACGTGAGCATAAGGCACGTTAGGCACTCCACGGGTACGTCACTGGTGATTTTGTGTTGGCCCTAGATTAGGGAATGTTTGATTCTCAACGTCTGAGCGAAGTTTGTGTTTTGTTTTGGACTGAATAAAGTCCACTTTTCTGACCATGGTTGCGGGTGTTTCCTTTGTGCTGCATTTGTCTGTTTCACAGACATATCATGAGTGTTTGAGTGGACATTGATGTTTCTGTACTAAGCCCTTAGTTGCAGCTGATGAGGTGGAAGATGTAGCACCTAAGTGCCACGTGTGGAAGTTCCAGGCAATGCTGGTCCTGCAGATCCATGTGTGTGGAGCTAGCTGAAGGTTCGTTGGATTAAAGTGTCCCAGATGTCCCTGACTCCTTGGTGTAGCAGCTGGTTGGCGTGCTGCCCCTCATCATCACCCTGTGCTTCCTCATCCTCTGAGCCACTGCTGGATTCATCATGTGCAGCCTCATCCACTGTGTCAAGGTCTTCATCATCAACTGCATTCCCCCTTTCCAGCGCAAGATTGTGGAGAGCGCAGCATGCTACCACTATCACTGACACATGATCTGGGGGGTACTGAAGTGTGCCCCCTGAACGGTCCAGGCATCAGAAGCGCATCTTGAGAAGACCAATGGCTCTCTCCACCTCAGCCCTTATGGTGCCCTGGCTCCTATTGTACCGCTGCTCAGCTTCTGTTCTTGGACGGCGGAGAGGCGTCATGAACCACCTTCGCAGGGGATAGCCCTTGTCACCCAGCAGCCAACCATCCAGCCAAGCTGGAGCACTGAAGAGCCCCGGCACCTGGGAGTGTCTGAGGATGTAGGCGTCGTGGGAGCTGCCTGGGTACCTTGCACAGACTTGTAGAATCAGCATCCTGTGATCACACACTATCTGCACGTTCATGGAGTGGAAGCCCTTCCTGTTGACGAAGGCACCGGGCTCACCTGCTGGCGCCTTGATGGCCACATGTGTGCAGTCTATTGTACCCTGGATGCAGGGGAAGCCAGCAATGGCCGCAAAGCCTCTGGATCACTGTGCCTGACTTGCCTGGTTCCAACGGAACTGGATGAAGGTGGATACCCGTCTGAACAGAGCATCTGTAACCTGCTTGACACAAGTGTGGACAGCTGAATGGAAGACACAGCAAATATCACCCACCGAGCCCTGGAAGGAGCTAGACGCATAGGAGTGGAGGGAAACTGTGACCTTCAGAGCCGCTGGCATGGGGTGTCCGCCCATACAGTTAGGGGAGATCTCAGGGCCAATCATCTGACAGATATAGTTGACTGTCCCCCTTGACAGTCGGATCCTCCTTCGGCACTGCACCTCAGACATACTGAGGTTGCTGCTTCGCCGCCTGTATACCCTGGCAGCAGGATAGTGGCATTTTCTGCGGCCCCTTCCACCTTGGACAACCTCTTGGCCCTGCGCCCCTTGTGCCTGTGTCTGGCCTCCCAAAGGTGGCTCCCCCGGAGGCTGATTGTCCACTCCTGGCCTCCTCCTTATTCTGGCCCTCCCTTCCTCCTCAGAGGAGCTGCCTCCAGTGGAGATGTCAGAACCCATACCCAGGCTAAATGGAGGCCTCCGGAAAGCTGCAGGCCCGATAAAGATTACTGTCTGCAGCCTGCTGAGCTGAAGCTTCAAAGTACACAAAAAGCTGTTGGAAATCGATCTGAACTACTAACAATCACACAGGCAAGTTTCAAACACTTTCTGCATTAAATACTTCAGAGAAAACATGAACAACCCTTCTGAGCCCACATATCCTGCCTGTGGATGAGGTTTGTTAAAAAAATCACTTACCCGCCTGCCCGTTGCGCCCGTCTGCCGAGCCGAAGATCGCACGGGCGCCTCAAAATCGGCGTCGATTGCTGAGTTAACAAGGCTTTTAATTAATGGTGGGCATGCATCACGCTTCAAAGCGCGCCTGCCCAGCTAAATATCACGATGGCGCGCGCTGACGTCGGCAAGCTCGCCCGATGTCAGCGCGCGACATTTTAAGCGCTGACGTGCGGGGTCTGCCACCTGCACGTCATATATAAAATTCTTCCCTTTGTGTCTGTTTTCACTGAGGAAGATACAGGAAATTAATGGGACTGAAAGTTGATAAGTCCCTGGGACCTAATATTCTGCATCCCAGAGTGTTGAAAAAGGTTGCTATAGAGAGAATGGATGTATTGGTGATCATTTTCCAAAATTCTATAGATTCTGGAATGGTTCCTGAAGATTGGAAGGTAGCAAATGTCACCCCACTACTTGAGAAAGGAGGGAGAGAGAAAACAGGGAATTACAGACCTGTTAGCCTTACATCAGTAGTAGGGAAAATACTAGAATCTATTATAAAGGACGTGATAAAGTGATACTTGGATAATCATGATCTGATTGAGCATAGTCAGCATGGATTTGCGAATGGGGAAATCATGTTTGACGAACTTGTTGGAGTTTTTTGAGGCTGTTACTAACAAAATTGATAAAGGAGAGTCGATGGATATAGTATACTTGGATTTTCAGAAGGCTTTTGAAAAAGTCCCCCACAGGAGGTTGATTAGCAAAAGAAAAGCACATGGGATAGGGGGCAATATACTGGCATGGATTAAGGATTGGCTAACAGGCAGAAAACAGAAAGTAGAAATAAATGGGTCATTCTCGCATTGACAGGCTGTGACTAGTGGGGTACCGCAAGGATCAGTACTTGGGCCCCAGAAGTTCACAAAATATATCAATGATTTGGATGTGGGGATCAAATGTAATATTTCCAATTTCGCAGATGATACCAAGCTAGGTGGGAACGTGTGTTGTGAGGAAGGTGTAATGCGGCTGCAGGAGAATTTGGACAGACTTAGTGAGTGGGCAAGAACATGGCAGATGGAATATAATGTGGAAAAATGTGAGGTTATCCACTTTGGTAGAAGGAGCAGATGTGTAGAGTATTTCCTAAATGGTAAGAGATTAGAAAGTGTAGATGTACAAAGGGTCCTGGGTGTCCTTGTCCATAAGTCACTGAAAGCTAACATGCAGGTGCAGCAGGCAGTTAGGAAGGCTGTGTCCTGACCATCTTCTCCCTCTGGTGCTGCTGGCTGCTGACCTCACTGCCTCAGTTGTTGATCAGTCACAGCCTCTTTTGGCACATCCTCTCCTCCTGCCCCTGAGCTTGTACAAATATTGGGTGTATGAGACCCATAGGTATTCCACCAAGTGAACCGTGTGAAAAAGATAGAAAATGATATGAGAACTTTCAAGTCCATGGGTTTGATCCAGACAACGCTTATCAGTGAGATATCCTATTAACATTGGAAACAGTGAAGAAGGTTTATACTTTGAAAACCTATAATGGGCTGAAATTTCCCACCTTCGTTTTTAAACAGAAAATGGTTTCATTTCCAGGTCCTTAACTTGGAACCAAAGGGAGTCCGCATTCTGGTTCAATCTTCTTGAATTCTCCCAATGAAGAACCCACCCTCAGGATCGGCACCTATTAGGGACGGTGGGCAGGTTGAGGAGATGGGAGGCTGATTCAGAGCATGCTATGCAGCCTTCAGTGTGGCTGCACTGGGAGTGCTGCTGAGGCAAATGGTGCAAAAGAGGGCAGAGCGAAATGGATGCAACATAAGGCTGAAGGAACCAGCAGCCATTTCTGCAAACCTAGCACTGTCCATGACGAAATTCTCTAGAAGCTTCTCATACAATGGCGAGCCTCTGCCTGTGGATAGATTCAGGCCTGCCACCTCCCCACTTAATGTTCAGATTGCATCGGTCTTTCTGCTTCGACCTCCGCTGTGTACCCGCCTCCTGTGACTTGCTGAGTTGCAGACACTGCATGGGTCCTGCTGGGAAGATTCCATTGTCAGGACAAGATAATTGATAATTGAATTGCCACTTGCAGGAAGTTTGCTGGCTGCACACACAAGAGATGCCTCCAGGAAAAGCAGGAGGAGACAGGAACCCATCGACATACCCAACTCACGTTTTAAAAACATTTTCTTGGACCCCTGCCTCCAAACTCGCCTCCATGGAGCTGAGAAGTTTCTTGTCCCCCAACCTTATTTCAATTTGAAAGAGACTGTATCCCTTTTTACTTTCCTTATTAAACCATATTTCAAACCTGCCAAATATAAAATTGCACATAACACTACTCCTTATCCAATGTCAATAGTGCAGGAATGTTCAGCAAATGTTCCTTACACAGTCAGTTTGAATTCTATAAATTGGTTTCCTTTGAGTTCCTAAATATACATGGCAACAGATTTTTATGATGAACTTGGCTTTCAGTGGAATAAATTTATAATGCCTGCCACTTCACTGATAGGATCAAAAATGAGAAAAAAAATACAAAAATCGTGTGGGTTTGATTTTGGTTATTTCAAAGTTCATTCGAACTAAACAGGTAAAAGTTCAGAGAAAAGTATAAAGGATGCTTTGTATAGGATAAAGTCCATTCATAGATTTATTGAGCATGTTGGAAATTCACGACAATAATTATTGACCTACACATGGAAACACATACTGATATTGCGTCTATCACTTTTGTGTTAAGACAATGCAAAGCAACAAGACTCCCAAATACCTTAATGTTGCGGGCTGGTCTTATTTTGCTCAAGTTAGCTCCTTATTCACTCACCCACTCAACCTTACATTGAAACAGAAAACGTAAGTAACTTGTAGACTACACTAAGGCAGGTGAACTGGAATCAGTTTGCCTGGCTCCAGGTAGCCAAACCACCAAGGTAGTTGGCAATGATATTGTGAAACCTTAGTTGCTATTATTGTTAACTTCGGATATTCCCTTTCTCGTTAATAACAGCCTTGTTTATTATATAATTCCAGATCTGAATTCAGAGCATTCAATTGGCTGTGCACTTCGTAGGAACAAAAGACTTGAGCTAGCTCTTTCTATGTTGTGTAGTCATGCATGGCATTGTGCCCTGAACAGGACATTTAATACATCACACATCTCCATACATTCTTTACATAGTGTGTAATTCAGGTTTTATCCAGGACATAATCTTTAAATTAGATTGAGGCTATTTCGAGGTGAAATTGGGAAGCATTTTTTCAAAGGGTAGTGGAAATATGGAATTCTCTCTGTTGCTGTGGACGCTACTCTGCCCTCCTCATTTCTACAACGTTCCTCAATTTCTATCTCTTAACCTAAAATGCAAATAGGGATGTTTATGACATTTTTAACTTGGATATACAACTCTCTACTCTTTCATCCAGGTTATTAATAGATGTGGTGGCCAGGCTAATGACCTCAAAAAGTACAACTAGATTAGTCGAACATGACCCACACTTCACATATTAATGCCAACTCTTTTTGGTGAACTGATACTTGTCCAAGTGCTCAGTCACCCTATCTCTTATGTTAGATTCCAGTAACCTTCTCACAATTGATATTAAACTGACATCACAGGAGTTACCTTGTTTCTCCCTCACTCCCTTCTTAAGAAACATAGAGCCATTTACAATTTTCCAATTAAATGGCACAATTCCTGAATCTAGAGAGTGACTAGAGACTGCATCTGCAGTTTCTTGACCTATATCTTTTAATACCCTGGGGTGGAATCTATCAGGTTCTGGAGATTTGTCTATATTAATGGTTGGATAATATGTCAACCTCCACTGTCCAGGTTAACATATGCAGAATGATCACTTGGCCAAGATACTAAAAGATTGATGTTATCTGGGTGACCATTGCCTAGCAGGACTCACCATCGTCATCAGAGGAGTGAAGAAAATTAGGAAAGGAAAAAGAAAGCTAATTATCAAAAAGGAAAATATTAGCATTTTCCCTGGTTATGCACAATATTTCAGATTTTAATGAGCTTTGTGATAGACGCCTCCTTGTCCAAGTAAATGATTTCATTTTCTTTCAGTGGGTCCTTTCATGACTGAAGAGTCTGATACAGAATCAGCATGGACTTCCACAGAACTGACAGGTCATGTTGTTGTTGTTGGTGCTGGGGGGAACCTCTGCAGCTGTGCCACCTCTGACCTTCTTCTGGGCATGTCAGATGTTGGGAGTTTGGCATATTTGGTGATGAAACACACTTAACCAAATTTTCGTGCTACCCATGAGCCGGTCTCTTGCAGTGCTTTCCCAAGAGAGGTGGTCTGCAATGCAGAAGTTTGTAAGGCTCTTTTTTAGGGTGTCCTTGTATCATTTGTACTGACTACCTTGATGTTGTTTGCCCTGAGACAGTTCTTCAAAGAAGATCTGCTTGGGGATTCTATAGTCAGCCATGCAGGAGACATTGCCTGCCCTTCTAAATTGAATTTTCTGGAGGGTGGTCACCATGCTGTTGAGCCTCAATGCTGAAGGATCTCATTGGTGGTGATTTTCTTCTGTCATCAAACTCTCGTGGTGGACCTCAGGTGTCCTTAGTGGGAACATTCGAGAGCTTTGATGTGGTGCCCATGGCAGACCCAGGATTCCGTGTTATAAAGCAGGATGGTAAGTAGAATGGCCTGGTAGAATTTGATTTTAATCCTCAGCTTAATGCTGTGCTGCTTCCAGACACAGTCATAGAAATGGGCACCGAATTCTAATGCAGGGAAGATAAAATGTCAGTGACATTAATGGAGGTGTACGCAACAATGTGTACGGTTTGATGTTCATTTGCATATGTGTCATAAATCATTAGCTACTTCTTTGATATATTGAAAAAGAATTGTTGATCTTAGGTGGGACAATTCAATCAAGGAAGGCAGGAGGCCAAGAGCAGTGAGCCATAGGTTATTCAGATCAGGCTTGAGCCAACCGTTTTTCAGAGAACAAAGGGGTGGCTAGAAGACACGTCACCCTGAATTGACTAGAAACAACCATTCTTTCTGAGCTACGTGCATTCTTACCCCTGTATGACCTGTGCAAAGCACTATAATTAAGAACAAATCTGTAGGAACCTGAGGTTTGAACTGTCCCAGTATTCAGCAGAAGCAGAAATTCAATGAGATTTGGAACAATGCCAAAATTAGAACACTTCTTTTGAATTTAAAAGGTGCTGGAGAAGTGGCCCTTATTTCAAGGGCTATTTCTGGCAGCAACACCTGCACTTAACAAATCAGTTCACTTTGAAGCCAAATCACTTCTCCGATGCAAGTCAAGTTTCAGTAATTGATAGGGATAGAGGTAGATTTGGCAAGGACTCTGTCATTTGTGAAAATCGAATCTAGAAATCAAAAACATTACTTACCTTGCACTATTTCTTCAACTTTCTTTTCTAAATCATTCAAATTTGTGTAACTTTTGCTGTGCTCTCATTTTGTGACCGGCCCACACACTTAAACAAAACACCCTTGCACTATAAAAAAATACGAGGGTCCATTGGCTTTGAGTGTGCTCTGTAGTACCTTATCAAAGGCCTTTGAAAATGCAAACATATTGTATCTACTAAATTACCTTGTCTACTTTCTCTTACTTCTTAAAAGAATTCAATTCTGGTCACTGGCCAAGCCTGATCTTCCCTGCTGACTACTCTATTATATTCACAGCTTCGAGATACTTTTCAATCACATATTTGATTAAAGATTACATTATTTATCCTACAATCAATATTTAATTAGCTGATCTATAGTTCCCTGAACTTGTTCTATTTCCCCCTTTTAAATATAGGGATTATATGAGCTGTCCATAGTGCCCCTGCTACCTCTTCTCTGAATTCCTTTAGCATGCATGATGAAATGCCTGGACCAGGGGTTTTGTCCTCTCTAAGTTTTATTAGTTTATCAATTATCTTCTCACTTTCTATATTAAATGTCTTTATATCATTTTTGTTTTCTTCTTATGTCTACCTTTCCAGTCACCCTAAAGGCAAAGTAACTATTCGAATATTTCTGCCGTTTTGCTATCATTATTTGTCATTGCTTACATATTCACGATAAGAAAAGTTGTGCACTGTTTCAAAGTTCAGGCTTCAAAATTAATTTTTTTCTGAATTTTTGCAATTGTCAAACCAAGAACTGTTAACACTAAAAAGCAAGAATATTTTTGGTACTTTAAGCCTATTATCTCTGCAGACCATGCACAATCTGCTATATTGTTGGCTGTACTGAATATATGTGATTGTATCAGGAAGTTGACCTACCAAGGGCATAGTTCCACCATTTCCCAGTCTTTGAATGGTCATTTTAAAAGCAAGCATTCAGTGCTGGGGAGTCACGGTCAACCTATCTGTCTTCAGTGGCTTTTTAACAAACCGAAGATCATGAGACAGGTCATTAATTCCACCGTGCTGAATTCATTACACTACCATACTCTTTGGTGCTATTAATGCCAGAAAGGGATGATGATTTGCCTCCTGTGATTTGCGTGTAATGAAACTATAAAGCACTTTATAAAAAATGACCTTACAATTTTGCTGCACGCAGCCCACAGAAAATTTCCCCGCATGATGATTAAAAATATCTAAAAAAAATTGCCAGTCACCATACCGCAGTGTGCAAAATCATGACCATAGCTTTTGGAATTATAATGTTTCACTTTAAAATTGTTATGTCTGAGAACTTACTGAGGCCTGATTGAACCAATGCAACCAGCCAAATTAGCACATCTTTAAAACATCTGCCTGTAGCTGGTGGTAATACAAGATGCAGTAGACTTTCTGACTCATGCGTCTAATGTAGTCAAAACAAATTTATATCATCCCTTAGCATGACAGAGTTCAATTTGGCGGTTTGATTTGTCAATAGCCTGGCCATCAATGCCAACAAAACTGATATGTTCACTTTATGTTCAGCCACAAAAATGAAAGTCAGGAAAAAAGCAATTTGCCATATGGTTTTGTATATTCTCATCAGCGAGTTGTAATTAGGCCGTGGAGGGTATGCGTCATTGCAAACAAGTTATGGAACCCACATCATGCCAGTAGTCCCAATGTGAATAACTCGCTGAGTACAAGAAATCTCGGACTGCCCAATATCTGAAAGAATACATATGAGGTTAGAATTGTGTGAGCAACTAACATTCGCAGGCTTTCCAGACAATCTGGATATAGCTGTCTAAAAGAGGTCATTTGGGTAAATCCTTCCAACCAAAACAATCCTTCGGAAAAGTAAACCAGAGGAGGTTACGACCAAAATAAATATTGGCAGCCCTTAAATCTGTGCGTCGAAGATTTGCCCTTGTTGCAAATATTTATAAAGCTGAACTCTTTGGAGTTAAAAGGGACATAAATCTATTTTATGCATTTTATTTTATTATTGGCTTGTTGTGCATGTTTGTTGCAACTCAGGAATATCCAATATTTCATGACCAGACTTTGGGCAGAAATTTAGGGCCCTGTCGCAGCAGGGGCAAGGCCGTAAAATGCAGCGAGCCATTCAAAAGTCCATTGACTTCGGCGGGACTGGAAAATCCCAACGGCGGAGGGGCCTTAAAATTACACCCTTTGTTACAAAGTAATGTCAGCAAAGATGGAGCATTCAGTGCTTCAGTGCTGTGTTAATTTTAGTCAACTATTGTGCCTTGACATTATAAAACTTTCGATGCTGTCATTTATCACCACAGTGAGAACTTATGAACATGGTACAGCACCAGCAATATTTTGCCAGCAGGCAGTCAGTCGTCCAATCGCAGGCTAAAGTTCTTCCCATATTAGGTCAACTTCATCGCCTGAGCTGTGTTAGCAACAAAGAATGCAAATCCTCATGATCTGTTTAAATTATCCAGCTAGGTCAGGGTCTGAAGCACATCTTTAACACTTGGTCAGTACTGATGTGGTGGTGGGGGCTGGGGGACGGTGGGGGCAGAGGTGTCAGATAAGGGCGATACTGGTATAAGCTAGCAATTTCCAAATTTCTGGGAAAATATTGTTGTTTTCTTTCTTTCTTTCTCTCTTTATTTCTCTGTCTCTCTCGTTCTTTTACTCTCTCTTTCAATATATTTGTACCTTTGTCTTATGGGCATTGTTCTGGTAAAAATGCTACAATAGAACTATGTACTAATTATGCCCAATAAATGGTACAATTGTAAAAGGGTTACAGCACCATATAAACTTGGGGGTTTACTTACACCAATCTTTAAAGGTGGCATGTTAAGTTCAAAAAGGCTGTTAAAAAGCTTATGGGATGCTTGGCTTTATAAATAGAGCCATAGGGCGGGATCATCCCAGATTTGCACTCAGTGGGGTAGTGAGCTGGAAAAAGAATGTTTAACCCCCTGGCTGCAATGGCCATTTAACATCGTATCGTCTCAAACCCGCCTCATTAATGATGCATTCCCATGGAGCACGTCATTTCCATTTCATTCGCCTGCCATGCTGTCACCTCACCACTTTCTCACGCCAGGTGCCATATTTAAAGTGCAGTCGCACGCACAACTCTCAGTGCTTCCAGTCCAGGACTGCTGCATAGAAGACATGGCCCTCAGAGGTAAGAAGGCTGTAGCCCCCTGATTCTGTGACGCGTCCCTGGGACGCCTTCTGGACACCGCTGGAGGCCCGCCGCAATGTCCTCTACCCCTGCTCTGGCTGCAGGAGGTCCAGCAATCTCACCACTCCGGCTTGGGAGGCGGTGGCAGTGGTGGTCAGTGCCAATGCTGCGCAGAAGAGGTTCGCCACCCAGTGCAGAAAGAGGATGAATGATCTCATCTGTGCTGCCAGAGTAAGGCAACATTCACTGTCATCTCACTCACTGCCAGCTCAAGGGACATCACCACTCTCTCTCTCACACATCCTCACATCTCCATCTGGCCTCATCTCCTCTGGAGACTGCCTCCTCGGCCCCCAACCTCCTGAGGCCACTTGTACAGATCAACATATGCCCCCACATACACCCTGGGATACTCCCATCTCCCAGTAACGCCCCAGCCCTGCAGACTCTTCTCTTGCCTGAGGCCACTTCTCCCCTTTCCCCAAGCAAGCCCTAGCCCTGCAGACATTGAAAAGCCACCCCTGCCTTACGGTTGGTCCGATAGGCTCCCTTAACAGTGATGTGGTGCTGCCTGCAAAGCCTGGCGCTGATGACCGTGAGTGCTGCCCAAAGTATGGTAGGCAAACAAATCTCGAAGTCCCAAGTGTAGTGCAACTTGCTAGGTGCACACCACTAACATTCAACTGTGTGATCGTGCCCGGATGATCCGACGTGTGAAGATAATTCCAGTGAGCTGGGCTTATAATGATATACAAATGTATTACAATGAAGTTCCGGACATGCAGCGGCGGGAAACGTGACCCGCCATTGACGAGCGAAGCGGATGATTGCAAACTGGTTTCACACCATCGTGAAACTGACTTTTGTCATTCCCGCCATATTGTCCACTCACACCTGCCATGACGCCCAACGCCCGCGGGCACAGAAAATTCCACCCATAGACCACAAAAGCACACAAGTTATGCCCCAGGCTAAAGCTTGAGAGGAACCTGAAGGAGGTTTGGCCCCCAGTGTGCAGTCCCACCGGCATGGAGACATGCCCTGGCGCTCATGAACCAAACTCCCAGCTATGGGCGAATAGCTCCATGCCTTGTTGATACCTCAGGAGAGTTGAAGGCTAAGGGAGTAAACCCTAACAAAAAATATGGAGTGGAGTCCAAAGGCTGACTGATGTCTAAACAACTCCTGCAACCAGGCCAGTGCCAAAAAACAGTACTTTGCATTCCTTTGGACTAAATCAGGTGTTGGGGGTGAAGGCAATGGCTGAGAGGGGGACCCTGACATTTAGGCAGCCCAGGGTGTCTATAAATTTTGCCTAGGCTTGCCCCCTGGAGAGGGCACTCCAGTTTCACAGCAAAGCATCAGCACAACATGGGAGACAGTAGTCATGAGTGATAAGCCCAACTCAAATGGCATAGAGAACGGGTGTCAGGCAGGCACTGTGTCTGATGGTGGGAGGGACCATCATATTCCACTGGTCAACCACAACCCACCTCGAATCGGGAAGCCACTGGCTAGTAAAGTGCTGACCTGCCACGGTCCGTCTTCTTCATTGGGTGCTTGGAGATCAGTCTGCTCAAAGTGGACCGAATCCATCACACCAGGCAAACAAGTGAAACAAACAAAAAGAAAGAAAATGCCAACTCTTCGATTGGCAAGCTGGAACATCAGGACCATGTGTACGAGGTTGTTAGATGACTTGCAGGCGGTCGATAATGCACAAAAGACAGCTGTAATTATCATGGAAATTGATAGGCTGAACATTTTCATAGCTTCCCATCAAGAGACCAGAGTGGATCCTTGAAAGAAAAACCTGAAACACTCATCTGGCAGGGGAAGAGTTCAGAGGAAACTTGTGAGCATAGTGTAGGCTTCTTTGTAAGGAACTCACTACTCTCAATGATAGAACCCCCACAAATGGTTCAGAACATTTTCTCTCCATCTACCTCCCAACTCAAACATGGCCCGTTACCTTTGTGAGTGTCTATGCACCAACACTGTGCCCCACCATACAGAGGTGAAAGGCCAGTTCTCTGAGGGGCTTGACACTGCTATCAGCAGAATTCCTAAGTCAGAATACCTTTACCTACTGGGGAATTTTAATGCAAGAGTGGGCAAGGCCCTCCTGCCTCAGACATCATGGCCTGGGAAAGGTAAATGAGAACGGAGAGAGACTACTTGAGCTTTGCTGCTACCAAGAGCTTTGTGTAACTAATACCTTCTTTCAGAGCACACCATGCCACAAGGTGTCCTACAAACATCCAAGATCAGGGCATTGGCACCGGCTAGATCTTATCATCACCAGATGTGACTCTCTGAACGGCATTCTCAACACACACAGCTATCACAGTACTGACTGTGATACAGATCACTCCCTGGTGTGCGCCAGGGTTAGAATGCGATTCTTGAAGTTTCTTCATTCAAAGCAGAAATGCCATCCTCGTATCAGTGTCAGCCATACTGGAGTATTTTGCCCAATTCTGGACGCCACACTTTAGGAAGAATGTCAAGGCCTTGGAGAGGGTTGCAGAGAAGATTTACTAGAATGGTACAAGGGATGAGGGACAACAGTTGTGTTAAGATAATAGAGAAGCTGGGATTAATCTCCTTCGACTAGAGCTGGCTAAGAGGAAATTTAATAGCGGTATTCAAATTATGAAGAGCTATGATAGAATAAACTAGGAGAGACTGTTTCCACTTGTGGGTGGACCAGTATAACCAGAGAACACAGATTAAAGATAATTTGAGGAAGAAGTAAGGGGAGATGAGGAGAAAATAAAATATACAAGTTAGGACCTGGAATCCACTGCCTGAAGATGATTCAATAGCAACTTTCAAAAGGGAATTGGATATATACTTGAAAAGCCAGAAGTTGCAGACTATGGGGAAATAGGTGGCGAGTGGGGCTAATTGGATAGATCAGGTAGAGTGTTTAACAGGCAGCCAATCCAATACCACCTGCTTTCCGTCCTGCCATGGTTGTAAGATACTCCCAATTATGTCTATAGGACTACCACAATATAACAGTGGTTTAAGAATTACGACTCTGGTCCTGGGCCAGATTCAATTTCAAATCTTTGAGGTGAAAGGACAGTTTACTAATCTACTGCGCTACCTAGTCCTAACATTTACGGTTTAAATAACAGTAAGCATTTCCAGAAACTAAACAATTCGTAGTTTATGTTTGAAAGGGGCACTGATAGAAAGTAGCATTCACCTTTTAAATATTTGACTTTTACCATTTAGCTTTAAGTCTCTTTTTAAAGGTACAGTTTAAACATTGTATCGTTATGTCTGGAGCTTTAGCCAATAGTTACGAAGGCAGCTTTAAAACTAAACTTTATAGCTTCTAAAGGATGAATGAATGATGCATGTTCCCTCATTATAGAATCACACAGTACAGAAGGGGGCTATTATGTGAGATCAATGGAAATAAAAAGCGAGAGTGATATAAAACAGGTTGCTGATTGATAGGACCTGCTTTGCGTTATCAAAGGGGAGACATTGGGCGAGGCCTAGATCAGGCTTCACTTTATCACCATTGGCAATGGAATAGTCTGACGCCACTCACTGGGCTGGATTTTAAACTCCCGCACTGATGTGTTTGAAGGTGGATGATCTTGTTAAATCCAGAGGGTGGCCTGCCCGTCGAGGTGTTACCAAGTTGTCCTTCCCCCATTGGCCTCTCAAAATCCAGCACCTCGTCCCACTTGCCCCCATCGCCAGGACCTGCCGGCACTTGGTGAGACCCCTAAACACTGACCCAAATCCCAATCCAACGCTATATGCCTCTGTCCCCAAGTACTGGAGAGCTGCCAGCCTCTGATTGGCCGGCAGTTCTCTGAGGCGGAATGTCCTGATTCAGAAGGGCGGAAATCCAGCCTCAAGCGTATTAAAAGCCAATTGACCGTCAAGTGGCTGCGGGGCAGCAGGCGATCCCCTTGGCGGGCTCCCCCTGACTTTTTAGCCGAGGGCTGAGGAATCCGGTGCCTTGTACAATTCAGCCCAATGTCTGGGTTTGCATATAAAAATTGGCCACCTGGATGAGCTACAGGGCAGCTGATAGCGCCTGAAAATCCATAGCACAACTCAGTAATGGGAGGAAGAAAAAAGAAAGAAATTGAAAATGGCACACAGCAGCAGATGTCTACTGTCTGGCACCGTGCAAGTTTAGGCTGCCAATGAGCAGGTCAAAGGTTAAGCTGTGTTTTCAGAGCAGTTTATACCTGAGTGTTGCAATAAGTGTACTTGATGTCCCCAGTATAGCTACAAAGTCGCAATAGAGCTATGCTAAAAATAAACAGAAGCAAAGTTTCATCAGAACATTCCACACCACAGATTAACCGAGATAGCACACATACTGATTTTGGAAAACACACCATCATGCTAGGAAAGATTTCTTCATTTTGAAAGTTAAACCCCTCCCAAGGGGTTTTCTAATATTTCCCTTTTACCACATGCAGAATGTTACCCAAAACAAACAATCAAATCACTAATCATTAGTACTGAATGAAATTTAAAAGTTGAACTGTCAAGCAAGGCAATCCCATCAAGCTAACTAAAGTCAAACAGGAAGAAGTTCAACTTGTGCACAAAACAGGCAGCGAGTTAGCAAAGAGATTGCTTCTGTGCGGGCTGTAGGCCTGAGGCCTCATTGACTAGAAGCAGCGAGCCGCAGGGAGCAGATGGGTATCCCAGTGATGCACCACAAATGGGTCTTATTGGTTTTGTTTAGCTCTGACCAATTTGGCCCATATATAGTTGAGGTACAGATCACCCATGATCTAATGGAAAAGCAGAAGGGGCTCTATTGCGCTCAATTATTCAAATTCAGTGTTTGATCGTGTGTGTCTGTTGACTGCTTACTGTGCTGTGTGCTGTTAGTCAAGCCTGTGGGTATGGTTGCAGAGAAACTGAAAGTGGGCTGTAAGCATGAGGCTGCAGACATTTTAAAAGCTTTGTAATAAAATTCCTGTTCACACATAGAACCTGGTGAGAGTCATCTCCGCATCTCCAAAGCACAAACACAATATCTGGCGATGAAGGTGGAGAATAGGTTACACTTATCGGCTCCGGCATCTTTCCTTTCTTTGCCAGGCGATCCACCCGTGCCATGGGATCGATGGATTTCGACGTTCAAGATCTATTTGGTCTGGATGGGCATGGAGGTTCGCAGATAGCAATGAACCATGAGAAGGCGATACTCATCCCCTGCCATAGAGCTGAAGGCCAGCAAGCCTTGATACAGTGGTAGATGCTCTCGAAAAATACTTCGGGCCGCAGAAAGTGTGATGATCGAACAATGTACATTCCACCAGAGATGCCTGGGAAATGATGAGCCCATAAAACAATACATTGCAGAGTTGCAGCAATAGACTTCTGCATATAAATTTGGCACACTAACCAACTGTTAGGAACTAGAGAGTTTAAGTAAGTTATATTCGTATTTGTGGGTGTTAGGAATGAGTTTTAGCTTTAAGTTTAAGTTTAATTTTTATTTCTGTATTTGTCTGTTAAGAAAGGGAGAACTTGAGTTTCCGTTTCACTTTAAAAGGTACTTTCATTTTAAGAGATTTACGACTCTTGAAGGGGAGTTTAAACAAACACAAGGTAGAAAAACTGTGCTGTTGCCTAGCAACAGGAGTCCAGAGAGAAAGGCCCGACACAGACACAAAGGGCAGAGTTTTCCGTTGGCATCGGGTGTGATCGATGGAGTGAGCAGACAATATGATGCGATCAATATTACGACAGTGGGAAACCAGTTTGCGATCGTCCGCTCAGCCTGCCAATGGCGGGCTACATTTCCCGCCATCGGTCATCGGGAACCTCATTGTAATACATTAGCATATCATTGTTAGGCCAGCCTGCCGGAATCTTTCCCCCACCCGCCCCCCTCCCTGCCAGATTGTCCGTCCACATCGGCGGGAAAGTACGCTGACGTGCTTCACAACTGCACATAAGCGATGTGCACTTGGAGGCCTGCACTTTGAGAGGATCTCGGAGGTGAGTACACAGTAACATTGCGCAGCGCTCACCAGGGTCGCCTGTTGGACTTCAAGCTTGAGGGGCACTGGGGGGTCGGGATTAAGGGCAGCCCTGCCACTGAGGTGACTTGTCGGTTGGGGGTGGGGGGGTGGAGGGGGTGGGGGTGGGGGGGTGGGGTGGTGGCAACCGCAGCCCTGGAGTTCATGTGACTTGTTGAGGGGGGTGGACAAGGGCAGCCCTGCCGTTGAGGTGACTTCTGGGGGGTGGGGGCAAGGGCCTGCTGTTGAATATAGCACACAAGCATTCAGGGTGGGGCGTAGGATGGGTGCGGGAAGTGGCCATGCGTTAGGGAAACCTGTATAAAGTGACCATTTCTCTGCAGCTGGGACAGTTCAGGCACAACCACATTCATATGATTGGAGTCGGGCTCCTAGCTTATCTGCCTACCCAAGCAACACTGAGGCACCAAAATACCACCAAGTGTCCCAAAGCTTTTGAACCCCTCCCCCCCACCATCACCCCCCCACCCACCGATCCCCACCGGCCCGAATGCAAAGTCATGACATTTTTGTGGACGGCAGAAGAGTTGGACGACTGCACACATTGTACAATCTCCTTGCTAAAGCTGGCAATGGAGCAGTCACTGCTGGAGGTGCTCACAGCCCCTTGCAATGGCAGCATCCTGGTTTGGACCAGTCTGCCCCATGGTTCAAGCTAACAGTGCAGCCTTGCAGCGCGGGTTAGAGGAATGGCTACGACTGAGCTGAGAACAGCAGTCCAGTGGGCAAATCTGGCACCAATCGGTTAGGTTGCCTGGGGCAGAGGTGGTGGGGTTTTAGGCAGCCATGCAGCACACTAATCTCTGCAATCCTAGTGGTGATCAGCATTCTCCAGGAATCATTAAGGGGCTTCACATTTAACCAGGACAGGTTTTTAGTACACCCATTCTATCCGTGTATCTCTCTCTTCCATCCTGCAGGAGGACCACATCAGGATCATGGAGCCTGGTGAACTAGCCGTATGCCTGATGGCCAACAGAGAGCGAAGACGACCTAGGAGAGAGCAGCTGAGGCTCCTGACTGTGCAGAGGCAGGAGCAGCAACCTCCGGAAGAAGTGGTGGCTGGGGCTCCTTCATGTGCTGCTGAAGAGCCACAGTGAGCCGTCAATGGTCAGTGCCTAGCAACACCCAGGGTCTATAGATGCTGCCTGTCATTCCTGCAGATGACCGAGAACCAGTGTCGCCGAAGACTGCACCTCTCTAGGGAACTGGTAGGTCACATCTGCTACTTACTGCAGGACTTGGCACCATGAGGACACGGAGGGCATCCACTGCCAGTGGCCCTGAAAGTGATCGGGGTGCTCAATTTTTATTCCAGTGACTCCTTTCAGTGCTCCATAGTTGACCTGTGGGATCTCACAAGCCTCCACCCACAAATGCACCCATGAGGTCACGGATGCCATCTTTGCGAGGGCACACAACTTTGTCCATTTCGCCCGGGACTGGGGCAGCCAGATGCAAGGATTGGATTCGCCCAGATCTCAGGTTTCCCACAAGTACAGCGTGCGATTGACTGCACTCGTGTGGCGCTCAGATCTCCGTTGCCACACACGGTGAACTATATCAACCACAAGGGATTCCACTCACTGAATGTGCAGCTTGTATGAAACCACCAGAAACATATTCAGCAGGTACGAGCACGGTTGCCAGGGAATGTGTACAACTCCTACATCCTCAGTTGGTCACAGATCCCTGAAGTCTTCCAGGGTCCACAGAGGCTGCAGGGATGGCTCTTCAGGGACAAAAGCTACCCACAGAGGACGTGGCTGATGACACCCGTGCAGCGGCCTCAGACTGCAGCAGAGCGAAGGTATAATGAGGCTCATGCTGCAACTCGCAATTAGTGGAGCAGGCCATCGAAATGCTGAAGTTGAGGTTCTGGTGCCTGGGCCGGTCTGGTGGAGCCCTGCAATACAGTCTGCAGAGGGTGTCCACATCGCTGTCATCTGCTGCGCCCTTTACAACCTAGCGCTGCAATGGGGAGCTGAGCTGGCTGAGGAGGAGATGGAGGAGCTGGAGGGGGTGAGAAGGTCCTCGGAGGCGACGATGACGCGGATGAGGCTCTCGCACTGGCCAGATGAGGCAGGCACGCTCAGGAGACCCTCATAGCTGCTAGATTTGTGGAGGATGATGGTGACATGCAGTGAGATGACATCCCTTCCTGATGTTCCTTTGCAGCTCCAGCAGCTGTGACATGACCAAGTCCAGAGGCTCATCATCTGACTCAGACTCAGCAAAGTTCTGGCCTCCAGCAGGCCTCTGAGTGCCAGAAGCCTGGGAAGTCCCTGCCTCCACCTGTTGTGGATTGGATGGTGCAACGTGCTCACCAGATTGTAATCCCGAGGCTACTCTAAAACTAAGTCCCACCCAAGTGTGTGCCTCTCCACTGGTGGAGAGTGTGGGTAAGCGCTGTTATGGGACTTCAGTGGGGGTGCTTCCAGATTCCTCTTCAGAGATTTCTTTGTGGCTTAATTGGAGATCCTGGTTCATGGACTCCATTGGCTGTTTGGCAGATGTGCCTGCGAAAGCAAGGAGAGATAATTAGTGCATGTAGGGGACTGCGGAAAAGGACACATCTCTCACAGCATGGTTGGCTGATGGATGTTGCACTGCTGGATACTCACTTGGTAGAGCAGTGTTGACCTCACCATCAGCACAGAAATGGTCCAGATCCTCACCGGCCAGCTGGATGGCTCTGTTTTCAAAGTCCATGTGGACCTTGATTTCGGGAATTCCGCCACCAGTCTGCAACCTCTCCCTCTTGTTGTGTGCCAGCTTGTCCTGCATGAATAGAGATGGAGAAAGTGTAAGCAGGACGCCTGCCAGGCCAGATGATAAATATGCCTGGCATGTGTGGGTGGTGAGTGGTCCCATGGATGGGATGAGGATAATGAAGGTGTGTGTGAGACAATGAATGGTGATGTCCCTTGAACTGGCAGTGAGTGAGGGCCCTGTGTATGTGTGATGGGTTAGTGAGTGTGTGAGTTGAGAGTGATGAGAAGAGTGACTTACCCCGGTGGAACAGAGATCATTCATCCTCTTGTGGCACTGGACGGCTGTCCTCTTTTGTAGTGTGTTGGCGCTGACCACTGCTGCCACCACCTCCCAAGCTGGGTGAGTGCTGTTGCTGCCCCTCCTGTGACCAGAGCAGGGGTAGAGGACATCCTGGTCGGCCTCCATGGCATTTAAAAGGTGCTCAAGGGATGTGCCGCTGAACCTGGGGGCTGCAGCCTTCTTCAGTTTCAGGGCCGTGTCTTTCAGGCAGCAGTGGTGGTCTTGCAGCACCAAGATGTGTGCTTGCGGCTGGACTTTAAATATGGCCCTGGCATGATGAAGCGGTGAGGTGATGGTGGATAAATGAGAGCCCACCCACCATGGAAAATGGCACATTTCCTGGGAGTGCGTAAATAGTGTGCTGGGCTTGGGACGAAACTGCATAAAAACCCACCATCGTGGCCAGTGGGTAAAACATCATTTTACCCGCCTGCGACTGCACTTAGTGCAAATCTGGGACAATTCCGCCCAAAGGAACTGAAAGCAGTTTAAGTTCAGTTGGTCATTCTGCTCTAAGGTGAAGGGAGCAGTTTAAATCTTTCTCTAGCTGACATACTAGCAGACTGCTGAGGAAACTTAATCTAAGAATCTTAGATGAGCTGTCCTAAAGTTAAATTAACAGTTGAATGTCAAGTGAGTTCTGGATCTCAAGGGAGGTACGAAGTTGTCAGCAGTCTACTGGGAAAGGGAACTGCAGACAGCAGGTCCTAAAGGAAAAAGAGAAAGGCCAAGAGGCCCTTTAAGTTAAGTCAAAGGGCAAGGACAGGAATTTGGACCAAGGTTCTGTTCAGTGGAAGTGGAAGCAAGGAGCAGAGGGGAAGGCTCCAAGCTTAAAGAGGGAAAGCTGCAGGACGTAGACTTAAAGCAAAATAGGCTTGTGAGAAGCCCGAAGATCCAAGGAGATAGCTGAAGACATATAACTCTTTACTATGGGCATGTGAAGCAGTGGTGATCTGTTGGCATGACTGAGGCAGAGAGAGAGTGTGTGAAAGGAAGTTTGAATGCACGTGGTAATCCAGGGGATAGGAACATCAGAAGGAGAGTTTGAAATGTCTGAGAGAAGTTTGGGAAAAGATTCCAAAGCGAGTTCTTCGAGAGTGGAAATTAGAAACCCTCATGTGAAAGATAGAGTTCAGTGAGACTGGTTGGCTCACGGTGTGACAAGAGTCTGGTGAGGAGTTGATGAGAAATCCACCTGTTTGGGACGACACCTGTCGCTTAGTTTCACAGTGTGGTGTGCCTGACCACAGGTCGCCTATTGGTTTACATGGACAGTGTACTTACTGTGAACATTGAGGTATAAGGTAGCTTTATAACTTGTGTTATCTTTACAAATCTGTATATATCTGTAAAGGTATAGTTGTGGGTGAATGAGTATTGTAATGTAGTTAATTTTTTCTTGTTTAATAAGTGTTTTATCCTTTTGTTAAAAGTTCATCAACTGACTCTATTCAGTAGCCGCCCTCCACGTTTCTAAACAAAAAATAAAAGTTAGGCTCTATCAAGCTGGGTTCCACCCTGGGATCAGACTTGTCCAGTCATAACAACAGCTGGGATCATAACATCAACAAACTAATACGCGACCAACTTATTAAAAAAAACTTCAATTCCATGAATAGACAATGCCATCTCATGGAGGATGATGATTTAACCTTGGAAATAGCCACGACCTTGATAGTCCAGATCAAATCTGCCATGTTTGATTCAAAGTGGTTACACAGAAATGAACCTCAGACCCATCGTTGCAGACACAGCTTACCCAACCAACTCAAGTGCAAAGGTTTCAGACAAAGGCACCTCAACAGTCTCATCAATACTTACCCCATCAAGGTCAGATACCCACAAAAATGTGCCCAAATTGTGGAGGAACCCATCAATGCACAACAGCATGTCCATCTCGAGGGAAAAAGTGCAACTCGTGCTCAAAAATGAATCACATTGCAAAGAGGTGCAGTTCACCAAAGAAGAAGACTTAATCAATTCAACACATGGAGGAATCTATTCCCAAGAGTGAAATATGGCATGTGTATTCCAACATGGACAGAAAGCATCATGTAATTTTAAATATTGCACAGTAGAAATCATGGGCATTTCAATGTCACTGCTCATTGCTGTTGGCACAAAAGTATCCATATTGAGCAACAACTCTACCATCGTTATTTTTTGCAACCTTCTCTCACTCCTGCAACAGACACTCTTCAAGCCTATGATGACTATTATTCTGATTATGGGAATAATTACAGTGCATCATAAAAACGTCAATCTAGACAAGTTCAAGTTCTAAGGCATTCAGAGGCAGAAGGATAAACCTATTTGATAAGCTCGGCTTCAAACTTGAAGACTCCATCAGAGCACGCATTAACATGATCAGTGACACTGACTATGCACAGTGGTATCCTTCCTTATTTACTGGATTTGGGGAGATTAAGGGGTACTGTCATGCCCCTTGCACCAACACATCAATTCTGCCATTTGCACAAATTTGAGACAGTTTCCATTTGCAATTCATGCCGAAGTGTCACAGCAGCTAAAACGACTTGAATCAGACGGTATCATTGAGCAAATTAACTCATCCCCATGGATATCGAACATAATCATTGCATGACGCAAAAATGCCACTATCCATCGACCTTAAGACAGTCAACAAAGCAATCATCCCAGACCAGGTTCCACTTCCTACAATCCAAGAACTGTCAGCATCATTTCATGACTACATAGTCTTCAGGAAACACGACACACGACGGAGCTATCTACAGGCACCATTAATGAAGCAAAGCCAATTCTTACAGATTTTGTTTACTCATGAAAGTGTCTTTCAGTACTGCAGAATGCCCTATGGACTAAGTCCAGCGTCTAGCGTATTCCAGAAGAAATTTATTCAGTTCAATCAAGGCATTCAAAAGAAAATCAGACTGTTACCTGAAAAGGAAGAATGTGCCGTGTTATGGCGAGGAGGCGGAGGAATGGCACTAGGTTAACTGTTCATTTGGAAAGCCGGTGCAGACATGATGGGCTGAATGGCCTTCTTCTGTGCCGTAACAATTCTGTGATTCTGTGTAATTCAGTCTTGTCAAATGTTGAAGGAGCACTCAACCTATTTGACAACATTACCCACGAAAGGGACAAAGCAGAACATGATCACTAGTTATCAACAGTGTCCACTTGACTTGCAAAACACAATTTGATACTCAACAAGAACAAATGCACATTTACGACATCTGAGATTGATTTCCTAGGGTACAGAATGACAGCAGCTAGAGTAAAGCCTACACACGACAATGTCACAGCCTCAGTGTTGGCATCATTCCTTGGTATTGTAAGATTTTATTCCAAATTCGTTCCTAAACTCGCAGAGATTGTGGAGCCTCTTTGAAAGCTACTGCACAAAGATGCACATAGGGAATGAACAATCGCACAGCAAATTGTGTTTGATACGGTAAAGTGAAGATAGCATCTCTATCAGTCCTTGTGCATTTCAGCCCACGTGCAGAAACATACGTCACAACAGATGTATCAAGAAATGCGATTGGGCTGTACTCTCACGGTGCATTGAAGGAAGTGAATGACCAATCACCTACGCATCACACCCGTTATCCAAAACTC
Source organism: Cetorhinus maximus (assembly GCF_964194155.1). Lineage (NCBI taxonomy): Eukaryota > Metazoa > Chordata > Chondrichthyes > Lamniformes > Cetorhinidae > Cetorhinus > Cetorhinus maximus. The sequence continues at coordinate 82,121,801 of NC_135892.1, read as the reverse complement.
AGTGCAAATACTCTATTGGAGAGCAGGAAGCTCTAGCCTACATCTACGCTTGTGAACATTGGCACATGTATTTCTAAGGTAGAAAGTTCACTCTCTGAACACCAAGCACTGACTACATGTCGGGATCTACAACCAATCCTATGACCAACAAAACCTTTCAACAACTCCAGGTAGATATGTTTGGAGAAGTACAAGCAGCCCCTAGCAATCAACGTTTTTTGCTTATTGTTCATTATCATCATAGCAAATGGTTGGAAATCGCTACAATGAATTTCTTAATCATTACTTTGGTCATTAGCATTTTAGACAATTTGTTAACGAAATGGGGTTTGCTAGAGACTATCACTACAGAGAATGGACCACAGTTTGCTTCCAGTCAGTTCACAGAGTTCCTAGCAATGGGCGGAATTCATCAACATCTGACATTGTGATACAATCCACAATCAAATGATGGCATTGAATAATTCAACTTGGTGATGAAGGACAGCCTGGGAGCAAATGTTGGAGGGTAATGCTTTTGAACAATCTATTCATATCCTACTTCACACGTATCAATCCATCCCCACACTCTCTGACAGGAAAGACACTGCCTGAACTTATGATTGGTCATAACTTTCACAGGCCCCTGACCATTCTTAAGCTATCACTGCTATCCAACAATAATATCAGAGTAAAAGCAGAAGAAATCACAAAGCGACAAAGTAAAGCAAAAGCATACTTTGACATGTAAAAATGCACAAGGAAACCATAATTTGAAGTTGGAGATTGGGTTTGCATCACCCAATTTGTAAGCACACTCTTGGGTCATCCCTATCAAAAGCAGATCAAGCGGTTGCTCGGTACCAACGCTTATCAGTTGGATGACAATGCAAAGTGGAAGACGAAATGCTTGATAGCGAGCAGACCAGGATATTTTGAGGACAGCAGTTATAAGGATACATTTCTTACTCTGATGACTGACCGCAGTGTGGATCATGCACATCATCGCGATGACCACACAGAACCACAACCTCATGTTCATAGATCTCAGCACCCTTCAAATCTCAAAAACTATTTCTGTACTTGGAGAAAATGGACACTTTGAACTGTAAGAAATTACTCCAGGTACATATGTTTGTTGTTTAGGATGGTTTAATTTAAAAGGAGGAAAAGGTGTTGTGTTCAATTGTTTGGTGTTTGATTGTGTGTGTCTGTTGACTGCTCACTGTGCCATGTGCTGTTAATCAAGCCTCTGGGTGTGTTTACAGAGAAACTGAAAGTTAACTGGAGGCTTTTAACTGTAGACATTTTAAGAACATTGTAATGAACCTCCTGTCCACACATAGAACCTGGTGTGTGTCATTTCTGCCTATTTGTGAGACACAAAACACAATAGGCTAAAGGGACTGAATGGCCTACTCCTGTTCCTAATGTTCCTTGGTAGCTCCTGGTTGGAAGGAGGCAGCGAAGCCAAGGTCAAGGCAAGCCTGAGATGGTATTGGCCCACAGTGCTTATGTTGAACGGGGGAACATTCCTGCTCCTTCTGACTCCACAAGAATATACAGTATCTTGCAAGAAGTTTTGCACATAATTTTTTGAGCAATCGGGTAATTTAGGAAGCAGTGATTTGGTAACACCACGCAGGGACTTTGCAAATGTGGGCCGTGAATTTTGCTCAGACTTCCTGTCACCACACCGCAGTAACTTAGCTGAGACTGAGACAGAAAACATGGGGAAATACCTCTGATTCGGCCTGCAGACTTGGAAAGATGGGAGACCAGAGGTGAGCACTACCACTATCAGAGGGAGAACATGAGAGCGCCTCCATCTTGAGGCAGCCTCTGAAGAAAGATTTACTTGAATAAAATAAAAGGTGGACACAGTTGCCAGGCCACTCCTGAGGGGTTAGAGGAGGAGGCCTTGCAGGCCCCCAAACCAGTCACCGGCAGGCTGCCTCCACACACCTGCCAGGCTAGGCCCTCAATGGGAGTGCCATTCACCGCAGTGGCATTCACTATCAGCCCACAAACAGGCAGCTAATTATGCATATTTGCTCCTTACCTCTGCTGGGCGGGTAGCCCCTGGCAGTGATGAGCCACCTCCGAGAAGATCGCCCTGAAGACGTGAACTAGTTGGCCCACTGACCCAATGTAAATGTTTCTGATTTGCCTCCCAGTCCCAACTTCAAACTTGCCCCTGTGGGACCAGGAAGAGCCCACCCAAAGGTGAAAAGTTGTAGCTGTTAGACTTGCAGTAACATAATGAGATTATCTGGTTGATTTTTGACTGCAGTACCTGGGCAGTAATCTGGCAGAGCAGATCACCCACCACTTGTTCTTCTTCCCTATGTCTTCACTGTTAAAATTGAGGGCCTAAGTGCAGTTTCTTTGAAGAATTGAAAGAATCAAGATTTTCAGTGCCCCGTGAGAAGGCAACGAGAAGATTCAGATACATTGATTCCGTTGCTGCAGTTTAAGAGGAATGGAGAGATTGCGTTTTTGATGACATGTGAACTGAAGGGAGTAAAATCATCAGAGAAAGAGCAAATAATGCTGGGTGATGAATGATGGCCACTAATTTGAAGAAGGCACAGAGGGGAGAGTTGTGGAACAATATAATAATGTTCCAGGGCATGCCACTGAAGTAAATGAATTCAAAAGGCATGTAGATTATGCTTCTGGCCAGAGAAGGATTGAAGATGCTGTGAGAAATTCCCAATAAAAAGATAGGGTTGTTGGACCTAGTGACCTTTTCCTGTTTCTACAAATTCTTAAGAGAATGAAGATTTAAATGTTGCAGTTCTTTAGTAGCACAATGCTACCAACAGATTGGTTAAACTACTGGCTTCAAACATTCAATATTTGCCTGTTTATCTTCAACATCTGGAGGGTCTGTGGATAAAAAAGAATCTACTCTGATCCCTGCGAAGTAAAATGCTAACATAAGTCATAATATTAACATAGGAAGGTTGTTGCCACAAGTTCTAATTGTTTAGTCAGTGAGAACAGGGCTGAATACATTTGTTTACAATAGACTACAAACATTTTTGACAAGATGCCAAATATTTGATATGTGATTACACTAAGTGGCCACTCAGTGCAATTACTTCTTACCATCGGGGGAATATTACAAACTGTGCAGCCTTGGATGGCACAAGCTAGCACATTGGCCTTTCACTGCTGGGAGATGAATTTGAATCAACCAGATTGATGAGATAAAATGTTCACTGTACATTTTGGCTATAAGAGACAAAATTGGAGCACAGTACTAGTGATCAAAGTGATCCCAGAAAAAAATTGTTACAGGCTTACAGTATTGTACTGCCAGCCCCTAAATAACTCTTTCATAACAACATAAGAAATAGGAGCTGGAGTAGGCCATTTGATCCTTCAAGCCTGGTCTACCATTCAATTAGATTATGGTTGATCTTCCACATCCACTCCACCTTTCCACACTATACCTTAGTACTCAAAAATCTATTGACCTCTGTCTTGACTGAACTCAATGACTGAACGTCTACAGCTTTCTGACCTGGAGAATTACAAAGATTTACAACCCTTTGAATGAAGAAGTTTCTCATCACACTATTCTCCTCCAACACCTCTCCAATGACATCCAACTGGGTAGACTGCTCTGGCCTGGTTCCATTCTCATCCATCTAATTGTAGCTAGAGAATCACTTGCAATGGGTCCTCTCCCCACTCCTGCACCATTACCTCAGATGTCCCCCAAAGATAGATTTTTGGTCCCTCTTTCTCATTTACGCGCTGCCCCTCAGCAACATCATCCGAAAGCACAGCATTAGTTTTCACATGTATACTGACAAAACCCCAGTCCTACGTCACTACCACCTCGCTCAACTCCTCCACTGTTGCTAAATTATCACACTGCTTATCTGACATCCAATGCTAGATTGTTTTCAGTTCCTGCTCCAAACTTGGTTCTCTAGCTATTGACTCCATCCATCTCCATGGCACCTCTCTGATACTAAACTAGATTATTTGCAACTTGGTGTCATATTTGATTCCAAGATGAGCTTCTGACCATATATTCGTGCCAGCATTAAGACTGCCTATTTTCACTTCCTTAAAATTGCCAGACTTCACCCTGCCACATCTCATCAGCTGCCAAAACCCTCATTTATGTTTTTGTTACCTTTAGATTTGACCATTCTAATGCACTCCCACATTCCCCCCTTCCTAAAGCTGAGGCCATCCAAAACTTTGCTGCCTATGTCCTAACCCCCAGTAAGTCCCATTCATCTATGACCCCCGTGTTTGCTAACCTACATTGACTCCCAGTCAAACAACGTCTTGATTTTAAAATTCCCATCCTTGCTTTCAAATCCCTCCATGGCCTCACTTCTCCCTATCTCTGTAATCTTCTCCGGCCCCACAAATTTCCATGATATCTGGGGTCATCTCATTCGGGCCTCCTGAGCAGCCCAATTTTAATCACTCCACCATGGGTGGCTATTCCTTCAGTTACCTTGGCCCCAAGCTCTGGAATACCTTCCTACTCCTCTCTACCTCACTTTGCTCTTTTAAGACACCTGTCAAAACCTATCTCTTTTCCCAAACTTTTTAGTCATCTGACCTAATATCTCCTTATGTGGCTTGGTGTCATATTTGGTTTTATAGTGCCCCTATGAAGCACTCTGGAGTTTTATGATTTTAAAAGCACGATTAATTGTTGTTGTCCTGAGTCCCCTTATTCTGAGACTGTAACCCCGCTTTCTAGATTCCCCAGTCATAGGAAACATTTTCTCAACATCTACCTTGTCAAGTCTGTTAAATATTTCAATTAGATCACCTCATATTCTTCTAAGATCCAGGGAATATAGACCTAGTCTGCTCAATCTCTCCTCATGGGACAATCCCATTGTTCCAGGGACTAGCCTAGTAAATGTTCGTTGCAACCCCTCAACAGCAAGTATGCCCCTCCTTAGCTAAGGAGGCCAAAACTGCATGTGATACTCCAGGTGTAGCCTCACCAATGCCCTGTGCGATTATAGTAAGACATCTTCATTCTTATACCCTAAACCCTTTGCAAAAAAGTTAACATACTATTTGTCATCCTAATTGCTTGCTCTACCTGCATGTTAACTTTCTGTGATTCATGTACAAGGACACCCAGATCCCTCTGAATGCAAACATTTTCCAGTCTCTCACCACTCAAAAAATATGCTGCCTTTTTCTTAACTTTTCCCACCTAAGCAGATAACTTCACACTTCGCCACATTGTATTTCTATTGGCCATGTCCTTGCCCACTCACCCAACCTGTCTGTATCCTTCTGCAGCCTCTTTACTCCCTCCTCACTACTTACTTTGCCACCTAACATTGTATCAGCAAACTTGGATACCATTAAGTTCCTTCACCTTGGTCATTAATATAGATTGTAAATAGCTGAGGGCCAAGTATTGATCATGCAGTACCCGACTATTACCATCTGTCAACCTGGTTTCCATTGCCACAATGGCTGTTTTGACAATTGAAATTGATAAATGTCCTGTTGATGCCAAACCTTGCCCAGCCACATCAATATAAAAAGATAAGAGCTACTATTTTTTGTCAAGTTGAAAATTAGATAAGAGGCAGAATAGGAATGGGGCAAGTTGCCTCAATCATGAGATTTATTTTATTGACATCAACATTCATAAACAAACTATATTCTTCTACGAGTTGTCACTCGTTTTCATTTACTAGATAATTAGTGGCATTTTTAATCCAAAATTTTATTTTGCTAAGATTCTACACAATGCCAGGAGTTAGGGCAATGACTGAACTCTTATCCTTCAACAGCACTAATTGTTTGCACAATGACTAAAATAAAGTTAGATTAATAAGTCAGAATAGGAAAAAGAATTGGTAACATTCTGCTCATTTTTGAAAGTATCATGGAAACAATTCATCAGGTTAAGATGAAATTAAGCTTCCATGAAGGACTCAATAACCCTTTCTGTTTTCAATCTACAGCCAGTTTATTCCACTTCCATGTAAAAATAGTGATGAGAACAGTAATTAGCCACATTGTTGTGCCAATTTTGAGAAAGGCTGAATGTGCTTGCCAGACCAATATGCACGTATCATCCAAAGTTGTGGTGATGGTGTGGGATGGATAGCTTTTAGTGGGAGGGAAGAAATGCAAACCATATATTTAGTCACCACTTTACTGTTAAGCAGTGCATGACTTGGACAATTATTTGCAAAAGGGCTATTTATACAAGTTGGGAAATGAGTATTAAAAACACTAAGGTTTAGAGTAATGACAGTTACTTTTGGATTTCCTCAGTGCTTGCCTACTGTACTGATCTGGTAAGTTGCCTTTACAGTCATAAACACTTCAAACTTGAAAAGAAAGGTTAAACCTATCCTGGCATTGTGTCAAAATAAGAGGTACCATTCCCATAGTTTTAAAATAAGAGGTCTCCCTTTTAAGATGGAAATGAGGAAGAATTTTGTCTCTCAGAGAGTTATTAGTGTTTGGAATTTCTTCCCCAGTGAGCAGTGGAGGCTGGGTCACTGAATATATTCAAGGCTAAGTTAGACAGAGTTTTGATTGACAATGGAGTCAAGGGATTTGGGGGCAGTGGGTGATGGAGGTGGGAGGACGCAGGCAAGAGAAAGGAGTTAAGGCCATAGCCAGGTCAGCCAAGATTTTTTGAATGGCAGAGCAGGCTTGAGGGGCCAAATGACCTACTCGTGCTTCTACTTTTTATGTTCTTATGTTAGGTCAATAAAAATGGTGAGAATGGTGTCTCTTTTACATAGATGCATATTGCCATATTTACGAATACAGGAATAAACTAGGTGCAATGTAGAAAAGTTGCAATAAAATAAAACTAGTATATCTTAAAAAAAAAGCCTTGATTTTAAACCCCACCCCACCCGCAAACCACTGTGACAAGATGAGGATTGGGGGACGAGTTAATATCATGAAAGTTAAAATCCTGCCTTGAACTGGCACAATATTAATGGTGATGATTGAGGCCTTGGATGACACTTTTGCTAAAAGCAGACCCGTGCCTATTTAAGATGCAAAAGTCATCAGCAGTAACAGTAATATTAACCTGACTGCAGGGTAAATTCCATGCTGTTTACAGCCAAGCCAGCTGGCTAGATGTTTCCTTCTGTTTGAGCTCCTTGTGGCCCAGAAGGAGCAAGAGTGCTCCCCTCAGCTCAGGGCCAACAGGAAATCCTAAGGAATCCTAGGAAATCCCAGTCCTGGTTTCCCCACTCTGGTCACAAGGGAAATCTCCTCCACCCACTGATTGCCAGCTCCATTCCTCCGTTTGCAGGCTCCTGTGACCAAACCGGCCAGATATGTAGTGAATCTGACCAGGTATTGGCCAGGGGTCTTGGAAGTTTTATTTATTTATAGCCCAAATGTTAAGATATACAGGAGTAGGAGGGATCAAAGGCTTCCTTAAGGAGCTAGGAGCAGCATTCAATGAATGGCGAAGAAGGCATTCAGCTGGGGGGACTGGACAGCTCCCATCTCCTTTCACTCTCAAATTTTTCTGACCCCTGGAAAACAAACACAGTAATAATTTTAAATCAGCTCCCAATTTCACTATGGGATTTAAATGTGTTGATTCACTATCCCACCTTGGACATTCAATTACCATAGCATTAAAAAATCATGTTGGGATGTGTTCCCCGCAATTAACTCTTTGACCCCGCCATCCCAACTCTCTTCCACCCATCACTGGGGTGAGGGTGGCGGAGTATTAATATCAAGGCCTAAGTGTCTGGGAGCGAACTAAATGACAGAACATGTTTTGAGTTCTAGGAATGTGCTGACCACTTTAACACTTTCAATTCAAAAAAGGTACTGACCAGCATAATGCACCGTCAGGTCTGGGAGAATTATGTGGTCTGTGGGAGCCTCACTCTTGAGGTTTATGACATTATCAGAATGTCTTTGATGGTGTTTCTCACCCCACCATAAATGTTCTCCTCCTCCTGGAGGTAATGACCGAATTGGCTGTGCCACAACCCTTACAGGAGTGTTCAATCTTTGTATGTAAACCCAGAGAGTTGGCTAATTATCTGACAGTTGGGGCAGGTGACACTGGCATGACAGCCAAACCTGTTCATGCCCTCATGCAATGGCCACATAAATGGACTTTCCAGCAGGTCTCATTGGATAGCGATGAAAATTTTGGGTTGCTCCATAGCTTAGAACATTGATGGCCATTATAATGGGTCTGCCAACGTGCCCACTAAGATCAGCGAACCTAGCAAAGACAAAGGATTGAAATGTGAAGATTCTCGATCAGTGTGACTTAGTACTTCATCAGATGGTGCATTTATCTAGACAGCCATGGGAAGGGACCTTTCAACTATGTTACAAACCTATAACTCAATTCTAGTCATCACTCAATCAGGATTTTAAATGGTACCACTTTGATATTGCATGTGAAGGGCCCTGTGCAAGACTTACATTGAGAATATTTCACTTATGAAGGTCTTTCATTTTAAATTGAAAGGTATTTCCTGAGGGCTGGACATTACATTTTTGGCGTAATCAATGGCTGCTTGTAACTGGAATTGGCCATAATCATTTACGGAGATTCAGCTTTAAATGGTCCTGTATTAATTATTGACTGACATTGACCTGAAGTATCAAAAACTTAACTTTGTGTCCTTTCTGTTGCTCTGAGCTGCGACCTAACATTATTTACTGCTCAAATATTGCACAACAGGAGCAGTTTAATGTTTCATCACCCATTATTCTTAAATGTATCCACAATTGAAGATCTTTCAAAGGCACCAGCAACTTTTTCAGGAATCTCGTGGTTTTCAAGGTGTCCCTGTAATCTCAAAAACACACACCACCTCTTCAGCAATTTACCATGCTGACAGTTCCGCATACAGAGCATTGTGCTGTGTACAAGTATGAGGCCAGCTACATTCAGTGCAAACTACTTCCAATACGAACCCCAATGGCTGCCACTGTTTACACATGTTTCCAAATTACATGCCATTAGAAAGAAATAACTTACATTTTATAGCAACTTTAACATCCTCAAGATAAACCAGCTCGTTTATCTACTGGCAATGAAGAAATGGTGTAAAGGGGAGGGATTCAGATTCCTGGGACATTAGGAGCAGTTCTGGGGAAGGTGGGACCAGTACAAACAGGACAGGTTGCATCTGGGCAGGACAGGGACCAATGTCCTCGGGGGCGTGGTGTTCGCTAGTGCAGTCGGGGAGGGTTCAAACTAGAATGGCAGGGGGATGGGAACCTGAGCAGGGAGGCAGAGGAGGGGGAAACAAGGATAGAAACAAAAGACAGAAAAGTAAGAAGCAAAAGTAGAGGGCAGAAGAAACAAGGGTGAAAAACAAATGGGGTAATAGTGCAAAATAAAGCTAAGATGACTAACAAGGTTAAAAAGATAAGTCTAAAGGCATTGTGTTTTAATGCTCGGAGCATTCACAGTAAGGTAGATGAATTAACAGCGCAAATAGATATAAACAGTGATGATATAGTTGCAATTATGGAGACATGGCTGCAGGGTCACCAACGATGGGAACTGAACATCCAGGGGTATTCAATATTTAGGAAGGACAGACAAATAAGGAAAGGAGGTGGGGTAGCATTGTCAGTAAAGGAAGAAAACAATGCAGTAATGAGGAAGGATATTGGCTCAGAAAATCATGATGTGGAATCTGTATGGGTGGAGATAAGAAACACCAAGGGGCAAAAAACATTGGTGGGGGTTGTCGAAAGGCCCCCAAACAGTAATGGAGATGTAAGGGAAGGCAGTAAGCAGGAAATTAGAGACACATGCAATAAGGGTACAACTGTAGTCATGGGTAACTTTAATCTACATATAGATTGGACAAACAAAATAGCAATAATACTGTGGAGGACGATTTCCTGGAGTATGTGCGTGATGGTTTTTTAGACCAATACATTGAGGAACCAACTAAAGAGCAGGCTATCCTAGACTGGGTATTGTGCAATGAGAAAGGATTAATTAACAATCTTGTTGTACTTGGGGAAGAGCAACCATAAAATTATAGAATAGTTCATTAGAATGGAGAGTGAAGAAGTTGAATCCAAAACTAAGGTCCTGAATCTAAATAAAGGAAACTACGAGGGTATGAGGCGCGAGTTGGCAATGATGGATTGGGGAACCTTACTAAAGGGGTTTACAGTGGATAGGCAATGTCTAATATTTAAGGAACGTATGTAAAGGCCGCTTTGCTTTTTTGCCTGCCCGCCAACTGTTAGGTTGGACACGCAGCATAAATTTCAAGTTAATTAGGTCCTCAATGGCCTTAATAGGCCTTTCAACTACCAGAGGAAGCACAGCCGACTCCGGCGTGCGCCTGCCAAATGAAATATCATGCAAGTGCATGGTGACATCAGGATGCATGCCCAAAGTCATCTCGCATCATATTACGTTCCAGCATGTCAGGTGCACACACGCCAAAGGTAAAATTCTGGCCCAAGGGTCTAGTGAGAGGGAGGAATTGAAGAAAATCAGTATTAGTAAAAAAAATGGTGCTAGAGAAATTAATGGGGTTAAAGACTGAAAAATCCTCAGGGCCTGACAATCTACATCTCAGAGTACTAAAGGAAGTGGCCCTGGAAATATTGGATGCATTGGTGGTCATCTTCCAAAATTCTATAGACTCTGGGCAGTTCCTACAGATTAGAGGCTGGCAAATGTAACCCCACTATTTAAAAAAGGAGGGAGAGAAAAAACAGAGAATTACAGACCAGTTAGCCTAACATCAGTAGTGGGGAAAATGCTAGAGTCTATATTAAAAGATGTGGTAATAGAACACTTGGAAAGCATTAACGGGATTAGACAAAGTCAGCATGGATTTATAAAAGGGAAATCATGCTTAACTAATCTACTGGAGTTTTTTGAGGATGCAATTAGTAGAATGAATAAGGGAGAACCAGTGGGTGTGGTGCATTTGGATTTCAAGAAAGGTTTTGATAAGGTCCCACATGAGAGGCTAGTGGGCAAAATTAAAGCACATGGGATCGGGGGTAATATATTGACATGGATTGAGAACTGGTTGACAGACCAGAAACAGAGAGTGGGAATAAATGGTTTTTTTATTGGGTGGCAGGCAGTGACTACTGGTGTACCACAGGGATCAGTGCTTGGGCCCCAGCTATTCACAATATATATAAATGACTTGGATGAGGGAACCAAATGCAATATTTCCATGTTTGCTGATGACACAAAACTGGATGGGTTGTGAGTTGTGAGGAGGATGCAAGGAGGCTTCAGGGTGATTTAGACAAGTTGTGTGTGTGGGCAAACACATGGCAGATGCAGTATAACGTGGATAAATGTGAAGTTATACGCGTCGGTGTGAAAAACAGAAAGGCAGAGTATTATTTAAATGGTGATATATTGGGAAATGTGGATGTACAAAGGGATCTGAGTGTCCTTGTACACCAGTCAATGAAAGTAAATAGGCAGGTGCAGCAAGCAATTAGGAAGGCAAATGCTATGTTGGCCTTCATTGCCAGAGGAATTGAGTTCAGAAGTAAGGATGTCTTACTGCGGTTCTATAGGGCCTTGGTGAGACCACACCTGGAGTATTGTGTGCAGTTTTGGTCTCCCTACCTAAGAAAGGATATACTTGCCATAGAGATAAAGGGAGTGCAGTGAATGTTCACTAGGCTGATACTGGGGATGGCAGGGCTGTTGTATGAGGAGAAGTTGGTTCAACTGGGCCTATATTCAGTACAGTTTAGAAGAATAAGAGGGGATCTGATTGAAGCATATAAAATTCTAACAGGGCTATAAAGACTTGATGCAGGAAGGATGTTTCCCCTGGTTGGGGAGTCTAGAAAAAGAGGCTACAGTCCCAGGATATGAGGCAGGCCATTTAGGACTGAGTTGAGGAAAAATTTCTTCACTCAGAGGGTGGTCAACATGTGGAATTCTCTACCACAGAAGGCTGTGGAGGCCGGGTCACTGATTATATTCAAGAAAGAAATTGATAAATTTTTGGATATTAGGGGCATCAAGGGGCATGAAGAGAAAGCATGAATATGGTGTTGAGATAGAGGATCAACCATGATCATATTGAATGGCGGAGCAGGCTCGAAGGGCTGAATGGCCTACTCCTGCTCCTAGTTTCTGTGTTCCTATGTTTGTATCACTTTTGAAATGTAACCACTGTTGTTTTTTTTCGAGAAATATGGCTTCTAATTTGCACATTGCACAAACAACGGTGATATAAATTTCAGCTTAATCATCACTAGTTTTGATGGCATTACTTGAGAGATAAATGGTGAAAAGGAAACATGGCTGAACTTCCTTATTTTACTTTGTCATCCTTTTCCATCCACCTGAGCTGGCAGATGGGACCTCGGTTAACATGTCATCCAAAAGTGAACATCAATGGTAAATGACTGGTTAATCATCACTAGTTTTGATGGCGTTACTTGAGAGATAATGCTTGCAACGGGTTTCATGGCGGGCGGGGGTAGAAAATTTGGAGAGAAGCCCTTAACATTGCTTTGAAATGTCATGATTTTGTGCATGTGCCTTTGAGTGGAATTTGAACTTACAACTATCTGGATGATCCAGAGTCAAGAGGGTTACCATTGATCCAGTGGGCAATAGGGCAGAGTACATCTACGTCTGGCCAATGGCTACGTTCAGTTTTGTGCCCTTTATACCCTACACTGCTGCCAGCCCAGAAAAATGCAGGAAAATATCCGGGAGCTCATCCAATATCAAACAAAATCAATCTGAAAATGGATGTAAGCCAGCTGTTTTGTACAAATTCACTATTTATGTCCAGTGCATATAAGAAAAACACTAAGCATCACTCCGGCCATGGAGATATTCCCTTTGGGAAAAAAAATTGGAAGCAGCTTTGGAAGAGCAGGAGTGGAGCATTCGAACAGTCATGACTGTAGTGGTGCTAATAAAATCAAGGACCACAAAGGTTGCCAGAATGAAAGAGAGACAGAACATCTATCACACAACATGCCCTCAAGAGCGTGAGACAGAGTTACACCAAGACACGCAGGCAAAGTTCAAAACTGGAACTGACCATCAACCAAGGATGCTAACAAGCCTCTTTCTAGAATAGAAAAATAACAGCAACAAAGAAAGTGCCTCATTTCTGCAATAAATGCTTGCTATAATGTTCTCTCCCTATGGCACTTCTCTAGAGTCCACGAGATGTAGTTTTACATTGCTTGGAGGATAGATGGGCTAGAATGGGATAATTCCATTTACTCCAATTTGGAGAGAGGCCAAATATCTGATTCCTCCCGGTGGGAAAACAGTTGGGAATTTTCCACCAGCCCCTTTCATGGTGGGTTGATATCGGGTCAGGTATCCCGCTGATCAGTGTCGGGAATGCCATTTGCATGCATTGCCATGTCGTGAATGCTCACTAAATATCCTATTCGTCAGAATCACGTTCCGCCTTCCAATCTTGCATCTCGCCAGCGGGAATTCAGGCTGGTCTGAAACACGTTTGATAATGAGTGACGTGCTTCGGTTAGCCCTCACTTCGCTCATGACTTTGAGGTGAGTGCAACACTCAAAGCCTACCTGCAACAACGCCTCTCTGGTTTCTTAGTGATGGCAGCGGAACGCCACACTGGTGGGGGTGTAGGGTTGGACTGCTCACGATGGGTGCCTCCATACTCCAGGAGGACAGCACTCAGTGTGTGCAGCAGCTCTCAGGCAGGGCTGCACCCTCAAACAGACACCAGCAGACTCCGAGTGGGGGGGTATGTTTGGGGATAATAGACACAAGGGTGGCAGTGGGATATGGAGGGTTGAAGGGGGTGGTTGAAGGAGGATGGTGGGCAAATGGGGGGCAATGGCATATGGAGGGGTTGGAAGGGGGGTTAGGGAAGATGGGGAACACATTGGGGGGCAATGGGGTATGGAGGGGTTGGAACGGGGGAGGGGAGGGGAAATGATGGCAGGCAGAGGGGAGACTGAGGCTAGAGAAGCTGGAGCCTGACATGGAAGACTTGAACGCAAACACACAAGTGAGTGGATGGGAATGAACCGAATGAATGAGAGGGGATGTAGACAGACTCTGGAACAGGAATTGGGGTGGTGTGTTAGTGTGGCACAAGAGGGGTTGGTTGCACAGGGACTCATGGATGAGGGTGCGGTGGGGTGAGAAGGGAGACTGTGTTGAGATCAGTTATGAGGGAGCTCATTGAAAGACAGTCATAGCCCCAGTCTGGGGCCAACAGGTTGGAGTGAGAGATTAAACACAGTCCTGGGGCTTTGCGGGACATGCTACAGGGCTAAGCATGGCATGCATATCCTACTCCAGCTCCAGGGAGGGGCAAGGCCTGCGTGCTCAGTTGGGATAAGGCACAGCTTGGTGTTCACAGTTGGTGGTGATGGGCTTGTCTGGCTCCGTACTGGGCTGCAGATGGGATGGACATGGTTAGGGGACTGCAGCCTGTAAATGGGAGAGGTAATCAAAGTTCTCCTGGGTGGGCTCTCCTCTGTAGGTGACCGTGCACACAGCCTCGAGATGGGGAGGGGTGAGGTCCACATGGGGCATACGGACATCAACAGTGATAGGTTCAAGGGGGAGGGCTGGAATGTCCACCACAATGACAATGGGATCCAGGGTCACAGGGGGAGGCTAGAGAATAACCGGAGAGAGATCAACCTGCACATCGTGAGGTTCCCGGAAAATTGGATGGACCCGAACACTGACAGGGGGAGGGTCGAAGCTGGTCTCAAAATAAAAGTGCAGCACCACCCACTAAATAATGGTGCAGTTCGAAATCGAACCTGGAAAAGAATCTGCACGGGCAGATGTGGGAGGAGTACAGGACTGGACTATGGGGCCCTTTCAGGGGGCACTCTCAAACTGCTTAGAGTCACAGTATTGAAATAGAGTCTGAGCTGAGAGAAAGGAGGAAGACTTCCTTGAGAAGGTGCCATCCTTTTGCTGCGCATTAACGTGAGACTGCAGAAGTTATTGGCTTCATAACAGAGTTGCTATATTTAAGCATTAACAGAGAGGAATGTGATAATGAAGAATGCAGGCCCCTGTTAAGGAAGCACACCCGCTGCATATCTGACAGATCATCAGTGAAAGCCTCGAATGTGCTTTCTCCAATTGGCATGGATAATGGGCCAAAGGGCATCTAGTCATTGCTCATGTGCAAGTCAACTTTAGTCAGTATGCCAGATCAGAGATTGCAGGAGTGAGTTTGTTAATGTGGTGCATTTCATGAATGCATCCAAACCCTTTCCAACTCCTGTGGGATTGAGATGTCAAGTATCAGGGTTGACATCTTTGTCACCTAGATCTGTGAGTTGGCGCCTCAGCTGCAAGGCTGCATCAGCGAAAAGGCAGTAGTGCAGGCACAGCTCTAGGGCATGACAGTGGCTTTCTGTTTGTGAGTGGGAGCTTTACTATATTCATTAACCTGTTGTATTTATCAGTCCCCAGGGAGAGGAAGGATTGAATAATGGAGCCTGGGCTCAATGCTGCCTTCCTGGTGGTACTGATCCAATGGAGGAGGAGAAGAAGGGCCTGGTGCTGCCTAGCACAGCTTCGAGAAGGGGCCTGACCTGAGGCCCATGGTCCAGAGGAGCCCCAGCAGGAACCAGAGGATGAGGAGGTTAGATCCATCCCACGGAGATGACTCGCGTGACCAAGGGTCTACCGAAGAAGACTTTCCAATCTGGAAATGAGCGAAAGACAATGTCGCACATGTCTGCGCTTGTCTAGAGATGTGGTGGATCATATCTCCCACACTCTGTGGGAGGATCTAAGGCCCCAGGGACTGGGAGCTCTGAAGGTCACTGCTGCACTCAATTTGTTTGCCTGCGGTTTGTTCCAGGGATCCACAGGGGACCTCACAGTCCTCCACACATAAATGTATCAAGGAGGTGACTGATGCCCTCTACAGTAAGGCTCACCATATGTGGAGTTCACACTCAATGAAGCTAGCCAGCCTGCTAGATTTCATAGGTTTGCAGCTAGATTGAGTTCAGGGTGCAATCGATTGGCTTTGAGAGCTCCTGATGTTCATTAACAGTATTTTTTATATATTTAGGGGATGTGGTCCTCAGGCGAAGGCCCCCTATATGTTAACTTCCTGAACGGGACCCTAATTTTGTTATGCTCCCAGGTGAGGAGGAATGAGCTGGTTCCCCTTCTTCATTCAACCCCCTCAGTTGGTTGCAACAAGATTAATTTAAAAGGGGTCCCTTCTTGCTGTCATACACACAGCACACCAGCATACACTGCACTGTGCTGCAGCTAGCTTTTTAACCCATTTCCCCTGTGTATTCCATGAGGGGAAATAGCTGTCTTGCATCCACCTCAGAACTACTTACACATTCTGAGATAGAAATCACCAGGAGATGGAATTTTGGGTGGTTGCTGAGATGTGCAAATCAGTCTTTTGTCTCTGCAACCACAGGAGATTAAAGTTCAGTCTTTTGTATCTTTCCTATCTCCTTTTCAGGTGTCTCTGCTTGAAGAAGGCCATGACACCTTTTCAGATGTGACATTCCATGTTCCCTCAGGACAGGCCTGTCAGTATAATCCACATAGGCTGATAATGTAAGGTGGTTACTTTACATTATCAGCCATCTTTTTCTCAGTGTCCTTGCTTGTATTTCTTTAAAAACACACAAGTCTTCTGAAAAATGTTCAATATGCCCGTGAGTAATTCATGGCTGTAACCAGCTTTCCATGACAACAGGAAAGGGTTCTACTCTCTGAACATTCAACTGGTGTGCGACCATTAGAAGCACATCATGCACATTTGTGCCAGGTACCCTGACTCATGACTCATCATCCTGAGTCACTCCCAGGTGCCTCACATATTCAAAGGGCCTCAGCGATTATAGGACTGGCTGCTTGGGTATAAGGGATACCTGCTCAAACGATGTCTCATGACACCCTTGCGGTGCCCTCAGAGTGCCTCACAGAAGAGATACAACGTGGTGCATAGCTCCATGTGATCCATCATCAAGCAGACCATTGGCATCCTGAAGATGCGCCTCCAAGGTTTGGACCACTCAGGTGGGGCTCTGCAGTACTCTCCACGGAGGGTGTCCCGCACAGTCATTGTCTGTTGCACCCTTCACAACCTGGCACTTCTAAGGGGGAATCCCTTGCCAGAGGGATATGGGGGAGCCTGAGAGCTCCTCGGATGATGAGGAGCAGGAAGGACAAGAAACTGAAGAGGGAGATGAGGATCAGTTTCCACGTGAGGATGCTATTGAAGAAGCACGGCGTGGAAGACGTGCCCATACCACATTGATGGCCACAGGATTCTAGGAGGAGTAAGGTGCAGGCAACAGGAGATGGACACAATCCTCCTGTCCCCTAATGCCATCCATTGCACTGAAAGGCCTTTACAACCAGCGACATCGAGAGAAAGTTCAGCATTCGGACTTGCACCTTCAACCCTCATGATTCACTAGGCCCTAATCTTTGGAAGGGTCAGCGGTGAACCCTGTATCTGGGCGTTCAGGGAAGTGAAAGTCGGCACGACAGCGCAAACGCTAAGGGACTTCATGCTGTCGTCACCACCTTAATGAGAAATTTCAGCTGACACTAAGATGCGCACACGGATGGAGATACCATCATGGCTGCAGGTCTTGTGCTTTGGTACTACCAATGAATAAATACAACTGCAGCTAACTATCCAATTGAGCTGGCCTACCTCCATGTTGTCTTGTAAGGAGTAAAGGTCATTGGCACGTTTTGCACACACCTCCAATAAAGAGTTTGAGACAACTCCCTGACATAACACAGGGTCAGTAACTATCATGAGTCAGGCAGACATCACATGAATGTGAGGCTCACAAATGGAGGTGAACACTGAGTGGGAGCACGGCTCACCCCTGCAATAAGAGGGCACATAGATGCATATGAACGACGCTTTTTAATGAAGTGATCAGCCTTATGGACTGCAAATGTATTTATAAATGTGTATGATATATACAGTGATCGAACACCCGTGACCCAGAAGTGATGTCAAAATTTCTTAGTTTTTCTAACTCTGCCATCCACAGGAGAGGTGGAGGCAGCCTGCTGACTGCTATGCCCTATTGTCTGAGATGACCTTGTTGGACATCTTCTGGAGGGCCTTGGGTCCTGGCCTGATAAGGGTCTCCTGCTCAAGGGCAGGAGAACCTTCATTGGCCTGACCAGCTGGGGTTGATAGGGTCACAGGCAGAGGGGATTCGGAGTGGCTGGACACCCTCGGAGTGCCCAGTGTGGAGGCCCCCAGGGTGTCCTGCAAATGCTCATCCTCCCAGTGTATGCCCGAGGGAATCTCCCTGACTCCTTAAGGAGAAAGAGCATCTGGAGGAAGGTCGAGGTAGCCTCTTCCCTTTCTCGTCTATCCACTCATGGATCCCACCAATGCCTATAGTGATGGGGTGAAAGTCTGAGTGCAAATCCGATAGAACCTGCTGGAGCAGGGTCTCCAAGGTGGCTGGCACCCTTCCCATGGTGAATTCTAAGTGCTGACATATCAGAGTCACGACATCAGTCAGAATGTGGATGGAGTCCTCCATCCTTTGCTCCAGTCTGTTGACTGCCTCTCGTAGCGCGGCCTGATGTCCCCCTGCCTGTTGTTGCATCTCCATTTTCTCGGTGGCCACTTGCAGAGGCTGGTCATCTGACTGGGACTCAGCAGGTGCCTGCTCTCCAGCAGTTCCAAGTGCCAGAAACCTGGGCTTTTACTGCCTCCGACTGCTGTGGAGACAGGTCACTGAGGTATTCCCCAGAAAGTGAACCCGAGCCTAATCTAGAACTATGACTCACCGGGGTGTGTGTCTCTGCGCTGGTGGATGGTGCGGGTGAATGCAGTGACGGATCTTCTTCTGATGGTTCCTCAGCATCTCCTCTGAGGTGGGCTAAAGGCTGGGGCTTAGGTTGGCTCCGTTCTCCGTTCCTCTGCCTGAACCTGCTGGTGCCTGTAAGAGAGAGAAGATAGAATTAGTTGACGAACAGGCTGAAAACAAGATTGCATGTCACTCACTGAGAATGTCAGGAAGTGATCAATTCATGGAGGAATCATCCGTACTGAGTTTCTGGGAGAGGCCAACCTCACCTTCCCCACAGGAACGATCTCTGTCCTCCCCTGCCAACTCGGAGGCATCCTCCACAAACTTGGACAGCTCCTGGATGTTGGCCCTCCCTCCTCCTGGGTGGAATCTCTCCCTCTCCTTGTGGGCAAGCTTGGCCTGCGTGAAGACAAATGGATGGAATGTGATGAGAAGAGATGTTGGAGAGGTTGGGAAGCATGCATGCCTACTCCATGTGCTGAGCCCTCCCAAGTAAGGGCTGAGGTTGGAGTTTGTGCAGCATGATAGATGAGATGCCAGTGATGTTAAAGTGCCCATGTGACAATCAGGGCTGATGTGCATTGTGTGAGATCCCTGTGCAGTGTAACCCTTTGAGTGCATAGTGTCATAATGAGACCGTGAGATTGGAGTGAGCTGAAGGTTGACTTACACTGGCAGGACAGATGAGATCATTCATCCTCTTCCTGCACTGTATGGCGTTTCTGGGGCGAGTGCCCGATGAGCTGACCTCCCTTGCGACTGCCTCTCAGGCTGGTGAAGTGAGGTTGGTGCACTTCCTGGAGCCATCCCTAGGGTAGAGGACATCCCAGTGTTGGCGCACTCCTCTTATCAAAGACTCATGGGACTCGTGGATAAACCTCGGGCAGCCTTCTTCCTGCGTGCAGCCATCCCGAGACGTCTCCTGAAGACAGCTGGGCTGGAGGGAGTGAGTGCGTGTGTTTGGGTGGCGTTTAAGTATGTCGCCCAGACCTCATTAGATGATGGCAGAGCGGGCGAATCAGTTCCCGACACACTGCGTGATTCGGAGAGATACCCAGCTATGCATAATTAATTAGCTTCTGAGCATGAAATCGGGCACGAATTCCTGCCACTCTGACTCGCGGCAAACCCTCCGCGGAATCCACTCGCCCCGGCCCTCAGTTTCAAAACTGGAAAGTTCCGCCCAGTGTTTTGAACGCTATTAAAAAATAATTAAAGATCACCTTTATTTTAATGTTTTACAAGGCTTCCTCTCGTGGTTGACAGAACATTTGAGAGCCGTTTAATACTGCCTTGGATGCCATGTGAAAACCAAAAGGTTTGTTTTTTTTAAACTGCTTTTACTTTAGATGCGCTCACTCAGTACGGGCTGCAAGGCTGAGAAAATGTCACCTGTAGAACAAGGAGTATTGCTGCTTTTTGTAATGAGTAGAAGAATAGCAATGTAATGTGACCAGGTGCAGTGTTAACAGGGCCTTGTCCGTTGGAATTTAGCACGATGTAACCATGTCACTTTGTTTCCATTACCAATTGTCTATGTTTTACTTAAAGGATGCACTACAATAAGATGCCTCCTTTAAGCAGAAAGCGTGGTCACCCTGTGACCTGAAGAATCTGTCTATAACAATAGCTTCATTAATCAACAATGACATGGTGCCTGGTCTGTTTCCTTGAGATTTAACACCCATCCTCCCTACATCAGCTATTTCCTGCTTGCTAAGGTTAAATGACATTCTTTATTACTCTCCTTACATCTGGCTACTTAATGCTGGCTCTCATGCTTTTGTAATGTGCATGACTGCTCCAAGAACACAACACTTTCACAAGTGGACAGCCTTTTCTCAAAATAGCCATTTCCTCTGCAACGAGTCTTCCATACAAACTTACACAATTCTATGCTGCACATCCTACGTTTCAAATCCTTCCTTGGCCTCTCCCCTCCCTATCTCTGTAATCTTTTCTAGCTATGCAACATGCCAAGATCTCTGCGCTCCTTCAATTCTGGGTCTTGCAGATCCAACAATGTAATCACTTCACCATTGGCCTCCATGCCTTCAGATCCTAAGCCCTAAGCTCTAGAATTTCCTCTTTAAACCTCACTTCCTCTCCAGCTCTCCCTCTCCTCCTTTAGGAGCAGATTTAAGCTCCTTAAAACCTACATCTTTCCTGTCCTCATATCTCTTTATGTGGGTCGGTGTCAAACTTTGTTTGATAATTTCCTATGAAGGGCTTTGGCACTTATTGCTGCACAGTAAAAAACCCATACCATCCCTGCGGGTGGGTTTTCAGGTGGTGAGGGGCGGGGGGCATAAAATGCCATGTGTGCCTTTCCCTGGGCCTACCTACCCGCCCATGCCCCTGCCCCTATCCCCGCCACAATATTACGAGAGGCAGGAGCCACTTGAGGGCCACTTCCCTCCTCCGCTACTGTTTCAAGAGTGGGAAGCTGAGGCCACCGACAGCTCAGAACCCCAACAGGTAACACTGCTTGGATTTCAGGCAGGAAAGCAGGGCGGGGGTTGTGGCCCCTCCATTTTGGGCCCTGCCTTTCAATTGCAGGCCAGACAGCCCCGCATTTCCCCTTAACCCTGTGTTGTCACGCTGCCATCTGATCCTCCTTGCACCCCCTTGCTGGGACCAGACTGGCACCAGGCTACCCCCACCCCGATTACCTTGCATCCGGGTCCAGCGACAAACATTGATGGGGACTGGAGGCAGTCCCAGAGGTGGCCACTGTTCCCAGTGACACTGCTGGGACCAAAGAGCCGCCGGCCAGCCGATTGGCCAACTCTTGCAGGATCCTCCCCAGATAAGGTTGGAAGTCTCGCCTCGTAATTAATGTCCCAACAGATGTTAAATCACTGGGAGGGCCACGGGAATGGGTTAGAGCAGCAGGTACTCGTGAATCTGTATCAACTCAAGGTACCCGGTCGCTGGACGCTAAATCCAGTCCAAAGTTACTGGCATTGTATGTAAGCAAAATTGTTGTTTTAGAAGTTGTTGAGTTTCTCCATTTTTTAATGCCTATTGTCTCTCTTGTTCTCCACTGAAGGCGCTGGATAAAACTCCATAAACTGGTTTCCTGGTACTTGCCTAAGTGACTGCCACTTATGCGTGGCTCTAGGCAGCAAGTAAGCTATACCAGCACAGGGAGCAACACCATAGTTGCCAAAGCCTGATATCCACAAGCGAGCTTACTAATGAGGAAGAGATAGTGGAGGTTATTGAAAACCGAGGGCATGATCTGGCTAATGTTTTCACTTCCTTAGCATTCAGAATTGTCAACGGAAATTGGTTGCTTCTTCCATTGTGTCAAGAACTTAGACCTGTAGTTTTATGTTTAAATATTAAATTCTAGAACCAGTCATTACTCTAGATATGGTGATAATCATGAACAATAACTAAGTTACCAGACATCAGGTGTATGTAACTGGGTTGGAATGTCAATTTGACAAATTTTGATACAACTGAAGCTACAAAGAAAACTGTATTATTGATTCGCTATGTAGGGTTATTGGAATATCATTCCAGCAGGGTTCTAACAAAAGTTAATAGATCTTAAATCTTAGCTGTCTTTCTCTTCAGATGTTGCTTGACATGCTGAGCAGTTCTAACATTTTGTCTTTTTATTTCAGATTCCTGGCACCTAAAGATTTTGCCCTTACTCCACTTACCTAAGTCTAGGGAGCTTAGGCATTGTTCGAAGGAGACAAGGGCACAGGAGTCCTACTGTAGTTAACAATTAAAACTGTGCAGGAGTACAGGTAAGCCTCCTACTGTTTGTCCAGCCAGGAACACCTAACATGTTAGGGCACTTTCTTTCAGTGTTACATAGATCTACATAGGATGCACAGCGCAGAAATATGTGATTTGCCTAACTGGTCCATGCTGATGTTTATACTCCACATGAACCTCGCCCCAACCCTCTTCATCCAACTCCATCTGCCTCTCCATGCCCCATTAATTAGCAAGCTGTGATACTGAAGATCCTGCCTGACTAAGTATCGTATTACTGAGTCTTCCACAGATGTTTGATTCAGTTCCAATCTTCCACTGCCAGAACAAAATCTTAGAACCAGACAGTGGACAGGAATCTCAGCTGGGGCGTATATCGGGCAGTCAATCTACTAACACCAATTTTCCATTTGCATTGAGCATGACAATTACTCTCGCACATGGGGCCAGATTTCAGAGACAGGTTGGCAAAGAAAAATGGCGCTGGTGACCTGCAATCCCACTTTGCTGTTGGCTTTCCAAAGGGTTGGGGAGGGGAGTGGGAAAGTGAAGTTGCCCACCTCATTAACTGGGCATGTTGAGGTCATTAGGGAGTTTGTTAAGAGCTAGGGTTCTGACTTTCTGAGATTTTCATGGGGACAGGCAGCCATTAGGAGCTCTCTGAGGCTGACTAGCTATAGCAAGGTGGGAACAGGGGCGGCCATGCTGAAACTGTATTATTTGATGGAAACAAGTGCAAGTTTGGACAAAAAATCTACCGTGTAGCAATGAAATTTTAATAATGACCAACCTTTCCCTGCTCCATCTCCAGTCCCAGCTCTCCATCTGCCCTGACCACTTTGAAGATGAAGATCTTCTCTTTTTTTAAGACCATGCACCTTGGTGGCAGCCACACCAATGGCTGCAGACGTGGGCTGTAACATGGTGCACTTCCCTGGTCTCCCCACTCCATTCCCGTGCCATTCTCCCGACAACTGATTGGGCAGCAGACGCATCTCTAGAGTCATTACGACCCTGCCCCTGTGAAAACCTGGCCTCCTAGCAGGCTGGCAACGGAGGCAGGAATGTGAGCCAGAATCACCTTCCAACTCCCACCTCGAATGATAAAATCCAGTCAATGATCTAGTCATTTATCTCACTGCTGTTTGTGAGACCTTGCTCTGTGAAAACTTGGCTGCTACAATTATAATAACCGCACTACAATAATAAGTGAACAGCTGTGAGGTATTTTGCAATGTCCAACAGCAGCAAAAGTTGCTACGTGAGTACAAGTCCATTCTTTCTCTTTCTCTCTATATCCTGGAGGTTCTGCTACACAAATGAATCAATGTGTTTAAATGTGATTAAATTGCGGAGAGAGGAACTGGTTATAATGCAAGTGTCCATATAATTATATGGCACACAATATTTTCCAGGTTTGTATCCTAAAAGCTGCATTGGACCCCATGACCCTGCATCCACCCATCCCCCTTCCCCCCCCCAACCCAACCCCCGCACCACCCCACCCCACCAACCACCTTCTGCCATCACCCACCTCTGGCCCGGGGTCCAGCAATGATCCTAGGCCTTGGGTGGGTGTTGTACCGACAGCAGCCAGCCACCAACCGCACCCCCCACCCCGCTGTGGAGCTGCTGTTTAGTTGAGCTGCCAGCCCCCAGGTTCTTGATCCCAGGGGAATTTCCACCTCTGGTCTTTCATGTCCCCAATTGGCACATGATGTGCCAGGCCTTCCTGAAAATAGGCAATGGTGGGCTCTTGCCGGCTCTCCAGCTGATAGCCAAGACCCCCATCACCTCCCATAAGATTTTGTCCAGGAGATGGGAGACAAGCTGGTGACTCCAATGAACACTATTGCACATAATCAGTAAGAGAACTAATGCTTTATCAGACACACATACCTTTATTTTGTTCACAGCGCCCAAAGCTTTAGGTGCAGTTACATTCCAGCCCTCACACACACAAGCACTATCTGCCAATGATGCCATCAGAAGAAAAATGTGGCTTAGTTCTTTGAATGAACACTACAATTTAAAGATTATGTGGAGTATGTCAACATTACTGCAGTGTTTACCCAGCTGTAAGGTACAAATTTTTGGTTTTAAAATTTGAAGTAACAAACTGTCTTTAAATTCTTGATCAAAATCTCAATGAAATTCATACCACGAGCATACCCATTCAAACATTTTGATGAAGGGCAAACAATGGATGGTCAATGTGCACATGTATCTTGCCTCTTGCCTTGCAGTTACACAATTACAGCCTTCTGATATTATTAAAAAACATTGTCCTGTCCTGTTGATTACTTAAGCTTCTCAACAAATAAGAAAGATTTCTGCTTCTATATTTGAAATATGTATTTTCTTCTCATTCTTTATGAATAAAAATTAACATAGCTCTGTCTAGTAGCTGGGCAGAATTTGTAATTATGCTAAACCTTTAGACCTCACCTGGGGATTTGCGCTAAATTCCGATGTCAAGGCCTTGAAGAGAGTACATAGCAGATTTGCCAGAACAAGACCATAGATGAGGGACTTCAGTTATTTGGAGATACTAGAGAAGTTGTGATTGTTCTCCTTAGGGCAAAAAAGGTTAAAGGTGTTCAAAATTAAGAGGGGTTTCAATAAATTTTAATAAGGATTAACTGTTTCTAGTGGCAGGTGGGTCATTAACCAGGGGATACATTGTAAAGGTAATTGTCAAAAGAACTGGAGGGAAGATGAGGAGAAATTTCTTTAGGCAGTCAGTTGCTGTGATCTGGAGTGCACTCTTTCTGAAAGGGTGGTGAAGTAGATTCAATTGTAACTTTCAAAAGATAATTCATTGTGTGCTTGAATAGTTACAGGGCAATGGGGAATGATAGGACAAGGGGGACTGAATGAATACTCATTCAAAAATCCAGCACAAGTACAATGAACGAACTGACCTTCTTCTGTGCTGTAAGATTGTATAATTCTGTTGTTGGCATTTCCAGCTCTTTGATAATAACAGGCTTCAACAGGAGGATGGGAGTCTGTTGAAAAAAAGTGACCTTCTGAATGCTTTATGCTTCACATCAATAGAATTGTAACCTGGATCCAATACTGAACAATCCTTTTTCAATTTTAAAACTGAAGCCTTTGCCTTTGTGGATCCAAAAAAAACAATGGATTGTGATCCCAGCAGTTTTGCCATGACTCCATGAGTCAGTGCTTAACACTGCCTGAGTTTGCAAGGTCAGTGAGAGGGTGCCTCATTTATATAGAGCAAGCAATTAAGTAAGCACACCACAACTGATGCCCCTTTGGCCACTGTCTGCCCCAGTATGACAGGGAATCCATTGCCTACACACCACTAAGGGACCTGATTCAGATATTTCTAAAACAAATGTTCCTTTTCATCAGGGGTTGGTGCCTCCCACCATTCCTGGTCTTCCTCCCCTCCCATTTGCACCAATCTGAACGCTGGTATGCCTCCTCTAGTTTGAAATGATGGCCACCAGTAAGACACTGGATGGCTTCTGAGTTGAAGAAGGGGGCACTCCTTAACCTTGTTAGTGGTGAGTGGTGGTTCCACTCCTTTATAAACCCAACCGGGAACATCCGGAATTGACGAAGTTCAAGTATAACTGGGTTCCTACCTTTTTGAAGTAGGCTCCATTGAATCCCTCAAGGAAATTTAGGGCCTACATTTTTACAGTTGATAAATAAAAGCTAACAGCAAATTTTAGATGTGTGGAGGTTTACCTTCCTCAAGTGCAGAATGAGCAACGTAACTTGTAGTGACTGTTGCCACTGTTCTGAAGCTGGTACCTACATTATAAAGGCTAAATGTCACCGTCCAACTTTTCGTGTTTCACAGTTCCAGATCCATTGAGTGCCTTCTTTCAACATGCCAGAAAATAGTTCTGAACAATGTAGAACACATGATGTTAATGTCAAATCTATCAGCACCCTACACTTCTCAGACTGTCTAAAGAACTCTGTGTCAGGCACCAAGACTTGAGATAAAGTAAGCACTAAAGCAAAGAATTCTAAAAGAGCTGAGAACAGCAGACATCCCCCACTACTTTGGGCAACAATATTCTAGGTTCACTTTCCAAATATGCCATGACCGTTGAGTAATGTGTCTTTGCAGCATAGCCAACAGCAAAAATATGTTTTAAAGTGCTCACAACCTACAGAATACATGTTATCTAATTGATGCTGTCACTTCTGTTTGTAACTTTCATGGATCAATTCTGTGCTGTTCGGTAAATGATACTTAAATAACTCTCTGCTTACCATTGTTTTTCAGTCAAATTTCTAAGTGCAATCCCTACAAAATACTATCCAGGCTCTGTATGGAATGCATTAGCAAACCAACTTTTACCTCAAGGAGCTGCTTATTGTACTGCACAGTTGATTCTGGAGGATTTTATGCAGCCAAGTTATACTTTTGGAATATTTTGCGGTAGATTAAGTTCCGGAAAATTCTAGGGAGCTCAATTATTGCCAGGGAAATTTTGGCGGCCAATTCATCTGCTGTAGCATCAACTTTTTAAATGGGTTTTTCTATAAACATCTAAAAGAAGAAATCAATACGATTCTGCAACATGCAGTCAAACCTCCTCCACCAACTTTATGCCCAGAAGGAAAGTTGAAAATTATACCTCATAATATTTAAAAATAACCTGCCAGAATACAACAATCTAGTAGATGTGATTTCTTCCATGTTCACAAAACTGAAAAAATATGGCCTCTTTCCTATGTGCCACTGTATGTATTTTGGAGGCACACCTCCATTCTTATCTTTTATTATGTTTGCCATTCTCGTAAGGACTTTAAATCCTTATCTACAGCACTGCTTGGTCTTCGAAATATTATTAGTTGTTTATCAGTTATAATGCACCTATTATTACTCAATTTTCATTGCCAATTATTGAGCTTAAAATTTGAAGGGTGATCTAATTGTGGTCTTTAAAGTAATCAAGGGATTCTATAGGACAGATAGAGAGAAACTATTTTCTCTGAAGGAGCAATCCAGAACAAGTGGGTACAATCTAAAAATTAGAACAAAACTGTTTAGGTGCGAAATCAGGCAGCACTTTTCCACACAAAGGGTAATGGAAATCTGGAAGTCTCTCTTGAGAAGGCTGTTGACAATTACATTTTTTAAGACTGTGACCAATTGATTTTTGTTGAGTATTCATATCAAGGAATGTGTTGGGAAAGTAGGTAAATGAAGTTGAGGAAGACTTCAGCCATGATCCGACTAAATTAGATTAGACTAATTGAAGTCAGTGAAAAAGAAGATTAGGTGAAGGGTGTAAAGAGAGCTGCCAATACTCCTTTGTCCATTTTGCACTATTGCTGAGAACCAATTTCACAGCCAATAATAACAAGATGTTTCAGAACTTTCAAGCATAGGCAGTACGTCCAGCAGCTGGCGTATTCAAACAGATTGCAAATGTGACTCAATATTGCATAAATCACAGATTTTAGACTTGAGGAAAATAACCATTCTGACAAATTTTATTCACACCTCCTACTCCCCAGCAATGAGTTTATTGGTGTTTTAGCCAAAATTTAAAATTCTTCTTATAACTGAGATTGCACATGGAAAATGCAGAGCACTAGTAATTACTACATTACTAGCAGTACTAATACATTATGACAAATGTGTAGTAATACTACCACATCTGAGGTCATTTCGGGACATAACAACCAAACAATGCCCATTTCAAATACACACGAAGGATAATTCATGATGCTATATATCCAGTCAATGCTGTACAAAGTGAGTACTGTTTTCTATGCTGCATTCGAAAATCAATATTGTGCAAACTGGCAAACTCTCCATTTAAATAGCACAACTGACTCTCAGCGGCATTAAATAAATCATTTAGAAGAGGTAAATAAAAAATTAAAACCACTGAGCTGCCATGTTGGAATAATGAACCAAAACATTTTCCATCATGCAGCTGATGCAGAGCCACATTGAACTCTACAAAGACCAGTCATTTAGAAGTAAACGGCATCCTAACAAACATAATTACTATGATTTACAGAATTGTTTTCAAAATGCTTGCTAATTTTTCCAAAGTGGCAAGGATATGCATTCCAGTGATTGTTTAGGCCACATTTATGGAACTTAACTGACGTAATCCAGTA
This sequence comes from Cetorhinus maximus, assembly GCF_964194155.1. Taxonomy (NCBI): domain Eukaryota; kingdom Metazoa; phylum Chordata; class Chondrichthyes; order Lamniformes; family Cetorhinidae; genus Cetorhinus; species Cetorhinus maximus. The sequence continues at coordinate 82,093,150 of NC_135892.1, read as the reverse complement.
CAATAACCAACTTATTGTCTTTGCTTCATTTATGCCTAGCTGTGTTGTTTTTAAGAAGGTTTATTTAAACAATGAATGTTAATGACCACTGGAAGGCTCGCTTGGGGAAGTTCCTGTGTCACAGAGTAAATGGTATCTGAATCAACATGCACATAATTACAGTGACAAGGTTGCTGAACCACCCAAGTTAATAAGTAGATTTACTGATGTTAACTCAGCTCTCTTACACTGCCCACTGATCTCTGATTACATAGTGGAATAAAACCTCCCACCTCCTGACCTCAGCACAGATTTGAGCTATGAAGCTAGAGATTCCTATCAAGCTGGTCTAAACAGGCTAAGGTGAGTACGTTTGACCTCTTCCAACCAAGGAGACAATATCAGCACAGGAACTGACTTAGGGAAGGAGGAGGCTTTGTTTACTTCAGGTCAGGCAACCTCCATAAAATTGATATGAGAAGTAAGCTGTAAGATAACTTCGTACAGTCATACCAGTGTCATAGAATCATACACACTTACAGCATAGACGAAGGTCATTCGATGCATCGTGCCTTGCTGGCTTTTTGAAAGAGAAGTCATGCTTAAGTCCCACACTCCCACTTTTTATCTGTAACCCTGTAAGTTCCTCATTCTCAAGTACCTGTCCAATTCCCCTTTAAAACCTTATATCGAATCAACTCCCATCACCTTTTCAAATTGAGTGCTCCAGTTCCCAGCAATTCTCTGAGTGAAAACATTTCTCTTCATCTCTCCTCTAGACTTTCTGCCAATATCTTTGATCACTGATTACTGAGGGATATATAGAGGGAGTAGCTTTCCTCTATATTCTATCAAAACTTCTTATCATTTTGAAAATTTCAATTAGGACAGCAGTCCTAAGCTTCTAACCTCTCCTCATAATTGAAGTCCCTCATATCCCTCGTAACATACTGGAAATTTGCTTTATACCCTTTCTAAGGCCTCTACATCTTGCCTGAACTATGATACAAAGAGATTTGTCCACAATACTCTAGTAATTTTTTTTATTCATTCATGGGATGTGGGCATCACTGGCTAGGCCAGCATTTATTACCCATCCCTGGTTGCCCCCTAGTTCAGAGGGCATTTAAGAGTCAACCACATTGCTGCATGTCTGGGGTAACACATAGGCCAGACCAGGTAATGACAGCAGATTTCCTTCCCTAAAGGACATTAGTGAACCAGTTGGGTTTTTACAACAATCGACAATGGCTTCATTCAACTTTTAATTCCAGATTTTTATTGAATTCAAATTCCACCATCTGCTGTGGTGGGATTCAAACCCTGGTCCCCATAGCATTCTCCTAACTCTCCGGATTACTAGCGATAATACCACAATGCCACCGTTTCCCCCAGATTTATATTTATGATGTTCTAGGATGATCTCTACTTAGATAACCCATGCCTCTATTTATAAACCCAAGTAACCAATATGCCTTTTTAACCACCTAATCAACTTGCCCTGCCAACTTTAAGGATTCATGTATGTGGGCATCAAGGTCTGTCTGCCCATTTACACGTTTCAAAATCATACTATTGATAGTATTCTGTCTTTCTGGAGCTTGAGCAACTCATGGCACTTTCTGCACACAAGGGGCAGGATTTTTGGGTTGTTGGGCGGGTGCAGCGGGTAGGCCCGGGAGCAGCCCAGGACCGTGATTTCATGCTGGCTGGCCAATTCATTGGTCAATTAAAGGGTCAGCGCTGCTGGGGTGGGGGCAGGAGGAGCACTAAAGTCTGCGCATGTGTGGGGGAGCACGCATTGAAAGCTCCCTGAAGGCAGAGAGCTGCCTCAGGGAAGCTAAACAATCTTAAAATCAAAAATAAAGACTTTTTAAATCTGAAAAAAATGTCCCGACATGGGACTAACTCACAATAACATGAACAGAATGAAAATTCTGCCCCCCAGATTTATTTTTATTTTTTATTTAATTGTGGAAACCTCATCCTGCCCGTGGATTAGGTTTGCTAAAGTATCTAGAGGCCGCCTGGCCAATCCGCCAAACGTAAGGTTGGACGGGCAGTGAAGAATATGTTTAAATTAATTGATTCAAGGCCTCAACAGGCCTCTTAATTGTCAGTGGGCACGCTGCTGACTCTCGTCAGCCTTGTGTGAGTGCGCAATGACATTGGGACGCTCGCCCGATGTCATTGTGCACTATTTTACGCCTGATTGGGTTGGGCACGTGCCTGCCTGCTGGATGTAAAATTCTGCCCATAGTTATTCAGGGTGCTTGAAGTTCCTTGGAGTTCCCACATAAAACAGGTTGCAGGTACAACAGAAGCATGCTGGCCTGTCATGGTAGTCAATCCACTGGCTGTAAATCATTGAAACACTGACCACTATATATCTAAAACACTGACCACTAAGACACTGACCTATGAAACTATAAGCGACTGATCTCTAGGTAACTGACCTCCAAAAGCTTGAGATACTAAAAAAAAGGAAAGTTAACTGAAACCACTGGAATTGCTATCTATCAGTGTAAACCACAATTGAAACTAGCATCAAGTGAATTGTCAACAATCGGGAAAAGAACAAATTAATAAAACAAACTAACAAATGAATGTTTACCTGTTACTCATCAATCCACTCCATGAGCGACAGTGATGCCACTTTTCAATTTCTGTCTCAATGTTCCATTTTCAGCTGACACTCTTGACTCAAACTTAATGGTGAATGCTCTTTCTGACTTCGCTCTCACTGGCTCTGCCTGCATATTGTTGACTCTCTGCACCTTCTCAGTTACTGTGCCACCAATTTGCCCACATTTATCTGTTGGCCTCTCACACTGTTTCCCTTGAGGTTCATGCTCTCCACTCTTACTGACTCTCTGTTCTCATTGATTCCCTCCACTCTCACTGATTCTCTCCATTCTCAATGACACTCTCCGATCTCACTTTCTCCGCTTTCACTGACTCTCTCCACTCTCACTGACTCTCTCCATTCTCACTGACTCACTCCACTCTCACTGACTCTCCATTCTCACTGACTCACTCCACTCTCACTGAATCTCGCCTCTCTCTCACTGACTCTCTCTGATCTCACTGACTCACTACTCTCTCGCCAACTCTCTTCTCGCTCACTGACTCTCTTCTCGCTCACCAACCCCCTCCTCTCTCACTGATTCTCTCCACTCTCACTGACACTCAGTCCACTCTCACTGACTCTCTCCACTCTCACAGAATCTCTCTCTCTCTCCAAACTCACTCTCTCTCTCCAAACACACTGACTCTCTCTACTATCACCAAATCTCACCACTCTCACTGAGTATTTCCACCCTCACTCTCTCCTCTCTCACTAGATCTCTCCTCTCTCACTGACTCTCTCCTCTCTCACTGACTCTCTCCACTTTCACTGACTCTCTCCACTTTTACTGACTCTCTCCACTCTCAATGACTCTCTCCACTCTCACTCTCTCTTCTCTCGCTGACTCTCACCCCAAACTCACTGACTCTCTCTCTACTATCACCGAATCTCTCCATTCTCACTGAGTATTTCCACCCTCACTCTCTCCTCTCTCACTGACTCTCAATCCACTCTCACTGACTCTCTCCACTCTCACTGACTCTCACTGACTCTCAATCCACTCTCACTGACTCTCTCCACTCTCACTGACTCTCACTGACTCTCAATCCACTCTCACTGACTCTCAGTCCACTCTCACTGACTCTCCTCTCCCACTGACTCTCCTCTCCCACTGACTCTCTCCACTCTCACTGATTCTCTCCACTCACACTGACTCTCTCTCCATTCTCACTGACTCTCATCTCTCTCACGGACTCTCTCCACCCTCACTGACTCTGCCCTTTGACCCTGACTCTCTCTCCACTCTCACTGATTCTCTCCGCTCTCAGTGACTCTCTCATCTCTCAATGACTCTCTCCTCTCTCAGTGACTCTCTCCTCTCTCAGTGACTCTCTCTTCTCTCAGTGACTCTCTCCCCTCCCAGTGACTCTCTCTCCAATCTAACTGACTCTCTCTTCACACTCACTGAGTCTTTTCCACTACCACCAGACTCTCTCCACTCTCACTGACTCGCTCCGCTCTCACTGACGCTCTGTCCTCTCTCACTGACTCTCTTTCACTGACTCTCTCTGTTCTCACGGACTCTCTCCTCTCTCATTGACTCCCCCTCCTGTCTCACTCACTCTCTATCCCCTCTCACTGAATCTGTACACTTTCACTGACTCTCTCTCCTCTCTCACTGACTCTCTCTCCTCTCTCACTGACTCTCTCTCCTCTCTCACTGACTCTCTCCTCTCTCACTGACTTTCTCCTCTCTCACTGACTCTCTCTCCTCTCTCACTGTCTCTCTCTCCTCTCTCACTGACTCTCTCTCCTCTCTCACTGTCTCTCTCTCCTCTCTCACTGACTCTCTCTCCTCTCTCACTGTCTCTCTCTCCTCTCTCACTGACTCTCTCTCCTCTCTCACTGACTCTCTCTCCTCTCTCACTGTCTCTCTTCATTCTCACTGACTCTCTCTCCTCTCTCACTGACTCTCTCTCCTCTCTCACTGTCTCTCTTCATTCTCACTGACTCTCTCTCCTCTCTCACTGTCTCTCTTCATTCTCACTGACTCTCTCTCCTCTCTCACTGTCTCTCTTCATTCTCACTGACTCTCTCTCCTCTCTCACTGTCTCTCTTCATTCTCACTGACTCTCTCTCCTCTCTCACTGACTCTCTCTCCTCTCTCACTGACTCTCTCTCCTCTCTCACTGTCTCTCTTCATTCTCACTGACTCTCTCTCCTCTCTCACTGTCTCTCTTCATTCTCACTGACTCTCTCTCCTCTCTCACTGTCTCTCTTCATTCTCACTGACTCTCTCTCCTCTCTCACTGTCTCTCTTCATTCTCACTGACTCTCTCTCCTCTCTCACTGACTCTCTCTCCTCTCTCACTGACTCTCTCTCCTCTCTCACTGACTCTCTCTCCTCTCTCACTGACTCTCTCTCCTCTCTCACTGACTCTCTCTCCTCTCTCACTGACTCTCTCTCCTCTCTCACTGACTCTCTCTCCTCTCTCACTGACTCTCTCTCCTCTCTCACTGACTCTCTCTCCTCTCTCACTGTCTCTCTTCATTCTCACTGACTCTCTCTCCTCTCTCACTGACTCTCTCTCCTCTCTCACTGTCTCTCTTCATTCTCACTGACTCTCTCTCCTCTCTCACTGACTCTCTCTCCTCTCTCACTGTCTCTCTTCATTCTCAATGACTCTCTCTCCTCTCTCACTGTCTCTCTTCATTCTCAATGACTCTCTCTCCTCTCTCACTGTCTCTCTTCATTCTCAATGACTCTCTCTCCTCTCTCACTGTCTCTCTTCATTCTCACTGACTCTCTCTCCTCTCTCACTGTCTCTCTTCATTCTCACTGACTCTCTCTCCTCTCTCACTGTCTCTCTTCATTCTCACTGACTCTCTCTCCTCTCTCACTGTCTCTCTTCATTCTCACTGACTCTCTCTCCTCTCTCACTGTCTCTCTTCATTCTCACTGACTCTCTCTCCTCTCTCACTGTCTCTCTTCATTCTCACTGACTCTCTCTCCTCTCTCACTGACTCTCTCTCCTCTCTCACTGACTCTCTCTCCTCTCTCACTGACTCTCTCTCCTCTCTCACTGACTCTCTCTCCTCTCTCACTGACTCTCTCTCCTCTCTCACTGACTCTCTCTCCTCTCTCACTGACTCTCTCTCCTCTCTCACTGTCTCTCTTCATTCTCACTGACTCTCTCTCCTCTCTCACTGACTCTCTCTCCTCTCTCACTGTCTCTCTTCATTCTCACTGACTCTCTCTCCTCTCTCACTGACTCTCTCTCCTCTCTCACTGTCTCTCTTCATTCTCACTGACTCTCTCTCCTCTCTCACTGTCTCTCTTCATTCTCAATGACTCTCTCTCCTCTCTCACTGTCTCTCTTCATTCTCACTGACTCTCTCTCCTCTCTCACTGTCTCTCTTCATTCTCACTGACTCTCTCTCCTCTCTCACTGTCTCTCTTCATTCTCAATGACTCTCTCTCCTCTCTCACTGTCTCTCTTCATTCTCACTGACTCTCTCTCCTCTCTCACTGACTCTCTTCATTCTCACTGACTCTCTCTCCTCTCTCACTGTCTCTCTTCATTCTCAATGACTCTCTCTCCTCTCTCACTGTCTCTCTTCATTCTCACTGACTCTCTCTCCTCTCTCACTGACTCTCTTCATTCTCACTGACTCTCTCTCCTCTCTCACTGTCTCTCTTCATTCTCACTGACTCTCTCTCCTCTCTCACTGTCTCTCTTCATTCTCACTGACTCTCTCTCCTCTCTCACTGTCTCTCTTCATTCTCACTGACTCTCTCTCCTCTCTCACTGTCTCTCTTCATTCTCACTGACTCTCTCTCCTCTCTCACTGTCTCTCTTCATTCTCACTGACTCTCTCTCCTCTCTCACTGTCTCTCTTCATTCTCACTGACTCTCTCTCCTCTCTCACTGTCTCTCTTCATTCTCACTGACTCTCTCTCCTCTCTCACTGTCTCTCTTCATTCTCACTGACTCTCTCTCCTCTCTCACTGTCTCTCTTCATTCTCACTGACTCTCTCTCCTCTCTCACTGTCTCTCTTCATTCTCACTGACTCTCTCTCCTCTCTCACTGTCTCTCTTCATTCTCAATGACTCTCTCTCCTCTCTCACTGTCTCTCTTCATTCTCACTGACTCTCTCTCCTCTCTCACTGTCTCTCTTCATTCTCAATGACTCTCTCTCCTCTCTCACTGTCTCTCTTCATTCTCACTGACTCTCTCTCCTCTCTCACTGTCTCTCTTCATTCTCAATGACTCTCTCTCCTCTCTCACTGTCTCTCTTCATTCTCACTGACTCTCTCTCCTCTCTCACTGACTCTCTCTCCTCTCTCACTGACTCTCTTCATTCTCACTGACTCTCTCTCCTCTCTCACTGTCTCTCTTCATTCTCAATGACTCTCTCTCCTCTCTCACTGTCTCTCTTCATTCTCACTGACTCTCTCTCCTCTCTCACTGACTCTCTTCATTCTCACTGACTCTCTCTCCTCTCTCACTGTCTCTCTTCATTCTCACTGACTCTCTCTCCTCTCTCACTGTCTCTCTTCATTCTCACTGACTCTCTCTCCTCTCTCACTGTCTCTCTTCATTCTCACTGACTCTCTCTCCTCTCTCACTGTCTCTCTTCATTCTCACTGACTCTCTCTCCTCTCTCACTGTCTCTCTTCATTCTCACTGACTCTCTCTCCTCTCTCACTGTCTCTCTTCATTCTCACTGACTCTCTCTCCTCTCTCACTGTCTCTCTTCATTCTCACTGACTCTCTCTCCTCTCTCACTGTCTCTCTTCATTCTCACTGACTCTCTCTCCTCTCTCACTGTCTCTCTTCATTCTCACTGACTCTCTCTCCTCTCTCACTGTCTCTCTTCATTCTCACTGACTCTCTCTCCTCTCTCACTGTCTCTCTTCATTCTCAATGACTCTCTCTCCTCTCTCACTGTCTCTCTTCATTCTCACTGACTCTCTCTCCTCTCTCACTGTCTCTCTTCATTCTCAATGACTCTCTCTCCTCTCTCACTGTCTCTCTTCATTCTCACTGACTCTCTCTCCTCTCTCACTGACTCTCTCTCCTCTCTCACTGTCTCTCTTCATTCTCACTGACTCTCTCTCCTCTCTCACTGACTCTCTCTCCTCTCTCACTGTCTCTCTTCATTCTCAATGACTCTCTCTCCTCTCTCACTGTCTCTCTTCATTCTCAATGACTCTCTCTCCTCTCTCACTGTCTCTCTTCATTCTCACTGACTCTCTCTCCTCTCTCACTGACTCTCTCTCCTCTCTCACTGACTCTCTTCATTCTCACTGACTCTCTCTCCTCTCTCACTGTCTCTCTTCATTCTCAATGACTCTCTCTCCTCTCTCACTGTCTCTCTTCATTCTCACTGACTCTCTCTCCTCTCTCACTGACTCTCTTCATTCTCACTGACTCTCTCTCCTCTCTCACTGTCTCTCTTCATTCTCACTGACTCTCTCTCCTCTCTCACTGTCTCTCTTCATTCTCACTGACTCTCTCTCCTCTCTCACTGTCTCTCTTCATTCTCACTGACTCTCTCTCCTCTCTCACTGTCTCTCTTCATTCTCACTGACTCTCTCTCCTCTCTCACTGTCTCTCTTCATTCTCACTGACTCTCTCTCCTCTCTCACTGTCTCTCTTCATTCTCACTGACTCTCTCTCCTCTCTCACTGTCTCTCTTCATTCTCACTGACTCTCTCTCCTCTCTCACTGTCTCTCTTCATTCTCACTGACTCTCTCTCTCTCTCTCACTGTCTCTCTTCATTCTCACTGACTCTCTCTCCTCTCTCACTGTCTCTCTTCATTCTCACTGACTCTCTCTCCTCTCTCACTGTCTCTCTTCATTCTCAATGACTCTCTCTCCTCTCTCACTGTCTCTCTTCATTCTCACTGACTCTCTCTCCTCTCTCACTGTCTCTCTTCATTCTCAATGACTCTCTCTCCTCTCTCACTGTCTCTCTTCATTCTCACTGACTCTCTCTCCTCTCTCACTGACTCTCTCTCCTCTCTCACTGTCTCTCTTCATTCTCACTGACTCTCTCTCCTCTCTCACTGACTCTCTCTCCTCTCTCACTGTCTCTCTTCATTCTCACTGACTCTCTCTCCTCTCTCACTGACTCTCTCTCCTCTCTCACTGTCTCTCTTCATTCTCACTGACTCTGTTTCCTCTCTCACTGACTCTGTTTCCTCTCTCACTGACTCTGTTTCCTCTCTCACTGACTCTGTTTCCTCTCTCACTGACTCTGTTTCCTCTCTCACTGACTCTGTTTCCTCTCTCACTGACTCTGTTTCCTCTCTCACTGACTCTGTTTCCTCTCTCACTGACTCTGTTTCCTCTCTCACTAACTCTCTATGTTCTCACTGACGTTCTCTGCTCTCACTGACTTTCTCCTCCATCACTGACTTGCTCCGCTCTAACAGACTCTCTCCGCTCCCAGTGACTCTCTCAGGTCTCACTGAGTCACTCCGCTTTCACTGACTCTCTCCTCTCTCACTGACTCAATCCACTCTCACTGGCTCTCTCCGCTTTCACTGACCCTCTCCTCTCTCACTGACTCAGTCCATTCTCACTGACTCTCTCACCTCTTTCATTGACTCTCTGCTCTATCACTGATATTGTCCTCCCTCAATGACTTGCTCCGCTCTAACTGACTCTCTCCGCTCCCACTGAAGCTCTCCACTCTGACTGAGTCTCCCATCTCTCACTGACTCTCCCCTATCTCACTCACTCTCTACATTCTCCACTCTCACTGACTCTCCCCAATCTCACTCACTCTCTCCACTCTCATTGACTCTGTCCTCTCTCACTGACTCTCTCACTAACCCTCTCCAATCTCACTGAATCACTATCCTCACACTGATGCTCTCCTCTCTCACTGTCTCTCTCTGCTCTCACTGATTCTCTCCACTCACACTGACTTTATCTTCGCTCTTCCTGATTCTCTCCTCTCTCACCGTCTCTCCATTCTAACTCGATCCCTCCGCTCTTACTGACTGTCACCTCTCTCATTGACACTCTCTCTCCTCTCTCTCACTCTCTCTTCTCTCACTGACTCGTGCCATTCTCACTGTCTCTCTCTCCTCTCTCACCGAATCTCTCTCCTCTCCCACTGAATCTCTCTCCTCTCCCACTGAATCTCTCTCCTCTCCCACTGAATCTCTCTCCTCTCCCATTGAATCTCTCTCCTCTCTCCTCTCTCACTGAATCTCTCTCCTCTCCCACTGAATCTCTCTCCTCTCCCACTGAATCTCTCTCCTCTCCCACTGAATCTCTCTCCTCTCCCACTGAATCTTTCTCCTCTCCCACTGAATCTCTCTCCTCTCCCACTGAATCTCTCTTCTCTCCCACTGAATCTCTCTCCTCTCCCACTGAATCTCTCTCCTCTCCCACTGAATCTCTCTCCTCTCTCACTGAATCTCTCTCCTCTCCCACTGAATCTCTCTCCTCTCCCACTGAATCTCTCTCCTCTCCCACTGAATCTCTCTCCTCTCTCACTGAATCTCTCTCCTCTCCCACTGAATCTCTCTCCTCTCCCACTGAATCTCTCTCCTCTCCCACTGAATCTCTCTCCTCTCTCACTGACTCTCTTCGTTCTCACTGATTCTCTCTTCTCTCTCACTGACTTGTCTCCGCTCTCACTGATTCGCTCTCCTCTTTCACTGACTTTCACCTCTCTCTCTGACAATCTCTGCTCCCACTGACACTCTCCACTCTCACTCACTCTTTCCGCTCCCTCTGGCTCTTTCCTCTCTCACTGATTCTCTCTGATCTCACTAACTTTGTCCGCTCACACTGACTACCTCTGATTTCAGACTCTCTCCACTTTCACTGACTCTCGTTCTCTCACTGACTCACTCCCCTCTCACTGACTCTCTCCTCCCTCACTCACTCAGTTCTCTCTCACTGACTCATGCCCTTCTTACTGACTCTCTCCTCTCTCAGTGACTCTCTTATTCTCACTCACTTGTCTCCTCTCTCACTGACTCTCTATGTTCTCACTGACGTTCTCCGCTCTCACTGACTCTGCTCTCTCATTGACTCTCTCCACTCTCAGTAACTCAGTCCATTCTCACTGACTCTCTCTCCTCTCTCACTGACTCTCTCTGCTCTCACTGACTTTCTCCTCCCTCACTGACTCGCTCCGCTCCCAGTGACTCTCTCTGCTCTCACTGAATCATTCCTCTCTCCTGTCTCACCAACTCGATCTCCTGTCTCTCACTGACTCTCTCTGCTCTCACTGCTTCACTCCTCTCTCACTGACTGTTGCCTCTCCCACAGAATCTCTCTCCTCTCCCACTGAATCTTTCTCCTCTCCCACTGAATCTCTCTCCTCTCCCACTGAATCTCTCTCCTCTCCCATTGAATCTCTCTCCTCTCCCACTGAATCTCTCTCCTCTCCCACTGAATCTTTCTCCTCTCCCACTGAATCTCTCTCCTCTCCCACTGAATCTTTCTCCTCTCCCACTGAATCTCTCTCCTCTCTCACTGAATCTCTCTCCTCTCCCATTGAATCTCTCTCCTCTCCCACTGAATCTCTTTCCTCTCCCACTGAATCTCTCTCCTCTCCCACTGAATCTCTCTCCTCTCCCACTGAATCTCTCTCCTCTCCCACTGAATCTCTCTCCTCTCCCACTGAATCTCTCTCCTCTCCCACTGAATCTCTCTCCTCTCCCACTGAATCTCTCTCCTTTCCCACTGAATCTCTCTCCTCTCTCACTGACTCTCTCTCCTTTCTCACTGACTCTCTCTCCTCTCTCACTGACTCTCTCTCCTCTCTCACTGTTGCTCTCTCCTCTCTCACTGACTCTTTCTTCTCTCTCGTTCACTTGTCTCCACTCCCACTGGCTCTCTTTCCTCTATCACTGACTCTCTACGATCTCATTGACCCTCTCTGCTCTCACTGACTCTCTCCTCTCTCACTGACTATCTCCTCCCTCACTGTCTCGCTCCGTTCAAACTGACTCTCTCTGCTTCCAGTGAGTCTCTCCGCTGTCACTGAAGCACTCCTCTCTCACTGACTCTCTTCTCTCTCAATCACTCTCTCCACTCTCACTGACTCTTGCTCTCTCACTGACTCTCTCCTCTCTCTCACCCTCTCCTCTCTCACTGTCTCTCTCCTCTCTCACTAACTCTTTACTCTCTCAATGACTCTCTCCTCTCTCACTGATTCTCTCACTGACCCTCTCTTCTCTCACTGACTCTCTCCATTCTCACGACTCTCTCTCCTGTCTCACTGACTCTCTCTACTCTCCCACTGACTCCCCGTCCTCTGTCACTGACTCTCTCTCATGTCTCACTGACTCTCTTTGCTGTCACTGATACTCTCTCACCTCCCATTGACTCCCTCTGCTCTCACTGACTCTCTCTGCTCTCTCACTGACTCTCCTGTCTCACTGACTCTCTCTCCACCCTCACTGACTCTCTCTGCTCTCTCACTGACTTTCTCTCCTGTCTCACTGACTCTCTCTGCTCTCTCACTGATTCTCCTTCCTCTCTCACCGACTCTCTCTCCTGTCTTACTGACTCTCTCTGCTCTCTCATTGACTCTCTCTGCTCTCTCATTGACTCTCTCTGCTCTCTCACTGACTCTCTCCACTGTCACTGACTCTCTCCAATCTCACTGACTCTCTCTGCTCTCTCATTGACTCTCTCACCACTCACACTGACTCTCTCTGATCTCACTGACTTTCTCTGATCTCACTGACTGTCGCCTCACACTGACTCCCTCCTCTCTTCCTGACTCTAATCTCTCAGTGACATTCCCCTCTCTCACTGACTCTCTCCAATCACACTGATCTCTACACTCTGACTGACTCCCCCCTCTCTCACTGACTCTCTTCTGTCTCATTGACTCTCCCCTCTCTCATTGACTCTCCCCTCTCTCATGGACTCTCCCCTCTCTCGCTGACTCTCCCCTCTCTCGCTGACTCTCCCCTCTCTCGCTGGCTCTCCCCTCTCTCGCTGGCTCTCCCCTCTCTCGCTGGCTCTCTCCTCTCTTACGGACTCTCTCCACTCACACTGATTTGTGCATGATTATGCTTGGCACAGTACTGCAGTTGCTTTCTGCCATATGGCTGACCAGGAATCTTTCCTGTTCTGACCACCTACTGGAAGGATTTGCAGGCTGATAGTCAACCTGTTTGGCAACATTACAAACTGACCTTCCGTGGCCATTAAGCCCTGGAGTGGCACTTGAACCATGAGCTTCTGGCCTAGAGGTGGGGCCACTACACTGCGGCACTAGCCCTCCATTATGTATGTCACCTGAATGCAGGTGGTGTAGCACGGGAACACAGCCAATAAGGTAAGTCATGTGCAATGGGAGGTTGCTCACATGCTACAGGGGACTGGTTGGGTACTTCACATTGCCTGTTTGTATGGTCTGCCAGCTCATTGTCATGAGTCAGGCACACAGTCAAGCTCTTTGTCACTCTTCTTATTGGCCGCGCCTTTCGTTGGGGGAGCAGGAAATCAGGCTTGACTGACACCACTTAAAGGCATCCAATACCTCTTAAAGGTAAGGTACATTCTGGCCATAGACCGCGTGGAAACGCTGTAAAAGGTCTGAAATTGCTGGGAGAAATATAGGGAGAGCACTCAGTGTCTTCAATTCAGTTCTGGAGGCCTTTAAGAGGCTGTAAAGAGGAGGAGTGAAACCTTGTCCACTCCAGGTAACACCTCAGCCACAAGTGGGAAGTGGTTGCTCAGAAGGTCAGTAGCTCTCAAGACATGGCTGCAACACAGGAAAAAGTTCAGTTATCTCGTCAGATTTGTCAGGGGAAGAACTGTGCAAGGAAGAACCTTACACCAGTTACTCTCCCCCTTCACAGCTGAGCCACCTGCCTCCCCTCTTCTTCACTCTTCTCCAATCAGTTCATGATACTCCACCTCACTTTGATCCTACTCAGACACACTGCATCGCCTACTCTCACACTATTGCAAACATCATTTTTCCCCCATGGTACATGTGAACACTTCGACCATGACTGGCACATTTTCTAAACGACTCATAAGGTTGTCACTGGAACACTATTTCATACAGGAGATGGTTGTGCACAGTATGCAGCAGGAAGCGATGACTTGAGGAGGAGGGAAAGCTCACCCGGATACCCTCTGCCCTCTGGAAGAAGACGGATTAGCCTTTACAGGCGGGGAAGAGTCGTGGTTGTAGCGAGTAGCAATTTTGAGATGTCACAAGGGAGCCAAGACTACTTACAGGAAATGATGACATTTCTGTCCAACATGGAGTGAGTGGTCAGCTCCATGAACATAATGGCGGTGCTCACAGGAGCCACTGCTGACAGCTCTTACAGCTGTTAATGGAAGCTCAGGTGGCTGTCAGCTTGGTTCTTGGGGCTACTGCTGACAGAGGCTTCCAGAGCCCCTTCTAGAACACTCTGATCTCGTGTTGAGCTATATGTGTGCTGAGGTGCAGTACCAATTGAGAGGCCTTGGCTCCAAGGGAGAGGTGCTTGCTGTCCTCTCTCAGGATGACAGCATGCCTGTTCCTCCACCACCCACTCTGCCCAGTGTCCTTGTTAGTGCCACATAATCAGATTGCCTCAGGCTACACTGAGATACTACAGTCTGCAGTCAGATCCTCAGGGCCCAGAGCTGCTCAAGGTTCCCCTCCAGGCCTATCTAACATGTCCACAATGCAAGTTCAGCAGCTTTCCACCTAGCAAGCTGTAGCCACAGGGATACACTTTGTAGGAAGGTTGGATAGGGAATTGAGCGCACAAGGTAGTGATTGTGCAAGAGTGATTCTTACTTTTTAGACAAGTGATGTACCTGTTCCTCCATAAGTGAAGAACCTCAGTGACTTCCCTGATACAGTATTACACAGCAAGCTGGGAGATGTCACCAATGCCACTGACTTCAGTCCGGAAGGAACCCATTGAAGAAAGCCACAGCCAGTAGTGTCCTTGCCCTACTCTGAGGCTTTTGTGGCTGCAGCCGCTGACATAACTAAATTACAATACCTCCTTGGTGAAGCAAAGGTGCCTCACACATTGCTGCTCAATAAGGCTGAGGCTTGCAAACTACTTCCTGAAGCGCCACTGTGCGCATGGCGTTCTGCAATATACCTTCCTTCTTCTCCCAGCTGCTCCTGTCCTCGCCTATCTCGCTACTCCCCTTCATCCTCCAGCCTCAATAGAACACCCTTCTGAAATAAAACTGTTTTGTAGGTAGACTAAATTTATTAGGAGATGTCACATGTCTGGTTGTGGAACGCAGAAAATAGGCAAATAAAATGCACATAAGTTAACCAGTAGCCTAAAAGCAGGGAACAAAGCTGTATGGACTTTATGAGCCCTTTTAAATAATGTCACTATTCATTGGATCCTTGCTGTCTGTTAACGTGATGAATTACACGTTTACCACATGATGTGTTTTTTTATGGGATGTGGGTGTCATTTATTGCTTGTCCACAATTAAGAGTCAACCACATTGCTGTGGGTCTGGAGTCACATGTAGGATAGCAGATTTCCTTCCCTAAAGGGACAAAGATGGGTTTTTACAACAATCAGCAATGGTTTCATGGTCATCATCAGACTTCTAATTCCAGGCTTGTATTAAATTCAAATTTCACCATCTGCCGTGGTGGGATTTGAACCCCCAGTACCCAGAGTATTACCCTGGGTCTTATGGGATACTAGCCCAGTGACAATACCACTATGCCACCACTGTCCCCTGGGCTAGACACTAGGGCAGACCAATTTCACACAAGCATCCTACAACGCATGTAGGGCCCTTATTTAAATTTATGAGCATTTTTAATATTTCCAGAGTGCCTCCTGATTATTTATGGAGGAGCCAGTGCAATGTGGTGAGCAGACAATGCGAGTGTGTGAATATAGCCCACCCTATAGGACCGTCAGACAACCCTTTTACAAAAGTGCTACCACTGAGCCAAATTGATACTTCAGAAGCTAAAGGAGGCAGAAAGATTTTTTTCAAAATTGGAGGAAGCGAGAAGCATGTTTAATATATTTTTTAAAAACAGACTATGTTAACAAACAAACAAGCGCTTTGAATCTTTGTCAAATAAAGGAATCCTTTCCCAATGATCTTTGCCCCATGTCAGCAGTTGACAACTTCAAACATTTGATTGCAGAATCACATTAAGGTCTTTCGAAATTACGATCTTTACATAAATACTAAGTTAACAAGCTTACAAGCTACAAAGAAGGGTGAATCACTTTCCAAAGCTCTGCTGGCAGACTGTGGGTTAAGGTGACCTTGGGAGATTTGATGAGTCAGCAGACAGAACCCTGCAGAGAGGGGGGAGGTCAGGTGGCTGTGGGAAACAAGTTCAAAATGTCCTTTGAGGCAGAAGTTTGAGTCACGGAGTATTTTAACTCCCTGAGCCCCATCTGTAGGCCGCCAGGCAGCTGCCTGCCCAGAATGAGCTGAAGGAGCCAGCTGGCTGACAGGTGGCAGCAGGAGTTTGGGCAAACAGAAGCCAGCGGCCTAGCTGATGCACAGGCAAGCAGGTAAGTGGTAAGGGAGGGATTTCAGGTAGAAGGGAAGGGGAGGAATTCAGGGCAGGGTAAGACCGTGACTTTCCTTGCAGCACCTGGAAGAGGACTCGTGCTATTCCTGGTTTCAGAAAAAAGACTTTCACTTGCCTTGGAGGGCCTTCAGTCAGATGTTTAGCGGAAGGAAGAGAAGGACAGTTACCAAGAAAAGCTGATTCACTCAAAACCAGTGCCTCCTCGTAATCAAACCTGGGTGGCATAGGCATTGCCTGTGGAGGTGCACTGGAATATAGCAGGCACAGTCATGGAGTGAATACAATAGTAATAACACATTTGGAAATTTATTGCTACAAGAAACCAAGCATGAGAGAGCAGGTATTTTAAAGTGCTGTGAAGAAATTCCTGTTACACACATGGGTTGGGATTTTCCGGCCCTGCCATGGCAGGACCCTCCCAGGGGGATGCGGAAGGCCAGCCAAAATTCCATTGACTTCCAGCGGGACCGGAAGATCACAGCGGCAGGCAGGGCCGGAAAAATTGCAGCCACATAAGCTGGTGTGTCATCTCTGCATAGCTCCAAGATACAATACTGATCAGAGACCTGGTGCTCCAAAGGAGACAGAGAAGAAAAATTGCAGAGGTAACCCATGCTGCTCTCAGCCATAGTAGACATTGTGATGACGGAGAAGCAAGCCACTAATCAAAGATAAATAAAGAAAGGCTTGAGGAGGAATTTTCCAAGCCCACTGCTGGCGGGCGTGATAATGGTGTGCGTGGAAAATATGGCGCGACCTGCTTCACGATGGCGTGAAGGCAGGTCGCAGTCGTCCGCTCAGCCTGCCAACGGCAGGCCACGTTTCCCGCCATCGGTCGGCGGGGAGCTAATTATAATACATCACCATATAATTAAAAGGCCATCCCGCCAGGCTCTTGGAACCCCGCCGTATCGTCTGTGCACGTCGGCGGGAAAGCACACCGACGTGTTCCACAACAGCGCGCAGGGGACGTGCACTTGGCGGCCTTCACTTTGGGGGAACTGAGGTGAGTGAGCAATAGCGTTCACCACAGCTCGTCTGTTGTTTACAGGCCTCAAGGGTGCCAGGAGGGCAGGGGCAACTGATGCTTGGCCCACAGGTGACTGTTGGGGGGGGAGATGGTGTCTGGGGGCAAGTGCTGGCCAGCCTCGGAGACGACTGCTGAGGTGGGGTTGTCCGGGGGGGGCAAGTGTTGGTCAGTCTAGGAGGTGACTGCTCAGGCCGGGGGGCGGGGGGGGGTGGAGGGGGGTGAGTGCTGCCCTGGTGCTGCATCCCACACACAGGCAATCGAGGTAGGGGGTGGGATAAGCGAGGGGAGTAGCCACACATTAGGGACATCTGTATAAACTGACCATGCCTCTACAACTAAGACAGATCAGGCACAGTCACAGTGATATGATTAGGGTCAGGCTCCTAGCCCGCCTGCCTGCCCATGCAAGCAACACAGAAGCACCAAAGGGCCACCAAGCTATCCATTCCTTGCCCACCCCCACCGCCTCCCCCAACCCTCCCAGCACAAACTTCGAGTCCACCACCACTTTATCGGACCGTGGAGCAGTCGGACTGCACATGTACAATCTCCTCACCAACGCTGGCCATGTAGCAGTCATTGCTGGAGGTGCTCACAACCCCTGGCAATCTCAGCATCCCGGTTTGGACCAGTGTCCCCCATGTCGCAGGTTGACAGGGCAGCCATGCAGCACACTCATCCCTGGCCATCCGAGAGGTGACCAGCACTCTCCAGGAAGCGTTAAGGGGAGGTCACACAGGGCCAGGAAAGGTGCTAAGTACAGCCATGATAACCACGTCTCTCTCTTTCATGCTGCAGGAGGACCACGTCAGGATCATGGATCCTGGTGACCTAGCTGTATGCCTGATGGCCTGCAGAGACCGTAGAAGGCAGAGGAGAGAGTGACTAAGACACCTGGCTGCGCAAAGCCAGGAGCAGCAACCTCATGAAGAAGGGGCAGCAGGGGCTCCCGCACACCCTGCCCAGGAGCGACAGCGAGCCCTGGCTGGCCGGTGCCTAGCAACACCCAGGGCCTATTGACGCCACCTGCTATTCCTGCAAATGACTGAGAACCAGTGTCACCAACGACTGCGCATGTATAGGGACCTGGTGGCTCACATCTGCCACTTACTGCAGGACTTGGCGCCAAGGGGACATGGAGGGCATCCACTGGAGGGCTGAGACTTGGAGGGCCCCAGCCTGCTTTCGGGGTCCTGCTGTGTGGCAGTGGCACCCTCCTTGATCTGTGAAGTTGGATCACTGGAGGTCACAGGAAGAGGGGATCCCAGAGTCACCTGGTTGGATAGCCCAGAGTGTGCACCTGCTGATCCTCCTCCCTATGGATGCCCAAGGGCCCCTGGCTGACTCCATGAGTGGAAGGGGTAGCTGGAGTGAGATTGAGCTGCCCACCACCCCTCTCGCGTACACACTGTTGGAGGCCAACTATGGCATCAGCGATAGAGTTAAGCCTGCACAGCAGTGCAGGAGTGAGGCCCTGGACCAAGGTCTCCAGGGCAGCTGCCATCCTGCCAGTGTTGACCTCGGTACGTTGCAATGCCGGCGCTATCACCTCAGCCTGAAGGCGGACAGACTCCTCCACCGTGCCTTGCAATCTGAGGAGTGCAGCTGCCATCCCTTCCTGGTGTTCCCGAGCTTGCCTTTGCAGCTCCAGCAACTGTGACATAACTGAGTCCAGAGGCTCATCATCTGACTCGGACTCAGCAACGTTCTGGCCTCCAGCAGCCCTCCGAGGGCCGGACACCTGGGATGTCCCTGCTGCCACCTGCTGTGGATCAGAAAGGGCAATGTGCCCACCAGACTGTGATCCTGAGGCTACTCTAAAGCCAGGTCCCACTGAGGTGTGTGTCTCTGCGCTGGTGGAGGGTGTGGGTGAGCGCTGTGGCGGGACTTCAGGGAGGATGCATTCAGATTCCTCTTCAGAGGTTCCTTCAGGGGCTTGATTGGAGGCCCTGGGTCATGGACTCTGTCGGCTGTTTTGCAGATGTTCCTGCGAAGCCAAGGAGAGATAATTAGTGCATGGCAGTGGCCTGTGAAAGAGGACACATCACTCACAGCATGGTTGTCTGATGGATGTTGCACTGCTGGATCCGCACTTGGTAGAGCAGCGCCGATCTCACCATCAGCACAGGAATGGTCCAGATCCTCGCCGGCCAGCTGGATGGCTCTGTTTTCAAATTCTGTCAGAAGTTTGATTTCCGGCATCCCTCCACCTGTCTGTGACCTTTCCCTCCTGTTGTGAGCCAGTTTGTCCTGCATGGATAGAGATGAGGAGAGTGTATCAGGACGCCTGCAGGGCCAGATGATAAGTATGTCTGGCCTGTGTGGATGGTGAATGGTCCCATGGATGGGATGAGGACAATGATGGTGTGTGTGAGAGAGTGAATAGTGATGTCCTTTGCACTGGCAGTGAGTGAGGGCCCTGTGGATGTGTGATGGGTTTGTGAATGTGTGAATTGGGAGTGATGAAAAGAGTGACTTACCCTGGCAGAACTGAGAAGATCATTCATCCTTTGGCGGACCTGGGTGGCTGTTCTCATCTGTAGGGCATTGGCGCTGACAACTGCTGCCACCACCTCCCAAGCTGGGTTGGTGACATTGCTACCCATCCTGCAGCCAGAGCGGTGGTAGAGCAAATCCCATTGGGCCTCCACAGCATCTAGCAGTCGCTCACATCGTTGAAGTGGGGAGCTGCAGTCTTTTTGCCTTTGCTGGCCATGTCTCCCAGGCAGTGGTGGTGAGCTGGTGGGGATGAATGCTTTGCTGGCGGCTGCCTTTTAAAGATGGCAGCCGGCGTGATGCAACAGCGGGGCGATGGCGAGCAGGCGAATGAGAGCCTGCCCGCCATGGAAACGGCATGTTTCCCGGGATTGCATAAATAATGAGGCAGGCTGGGAAGATACAGCCTGAAAGCCCGTCATTTTCGTCGGCCGGTAGGTCTCCATTTTACCCGCCCGCTACTGCTCTTAGTGCAATTCTGGGAAAATTCTGCCCTTGCACTTTTCACAACTACTGGACGCCTCAAAGCACTTTATGCCAATGAATTACTTTTGAAGTATAGTTACTTTCGTAATGTAGGAAACGTGGCAGACAATATGTGCACAACAATCTTCCACAAACTGCAGTGTCATAATTACCAGATAATCTGTTTTTGTGATGCTGATTGAAGGATAAATATTGGCCAGAACACCAGAGCCCTTAAGCCCTGAAGAAGAGTCAAAAGGACTGGAAACGTTCAACTCTGTTCCTCTCTCCACAGATGCTGTCAGGCCTGCTGAGGTTTTCCGGCATTTTCTGCTTTTACACCAGAGATAACTCCCTTGCTCTCCTTCGAAACAATGGCCAGAAAATGGTCCTTGTGGGAAGTTATCATGCATGGAGTCAATCCAGGATTGACAGGAAGGATATTAATGTCGCATTAGATGTACAACAATCTGTCAATACAATGTTATTTTTGAGCATTGTCTTTTTTTTATTGGAAAATATTTCCACAGGTGCTAGTGCACTCCGGAACTCATCCATGAGGTCAGTTTTCATGTTTGAACCTAGGCTGCAAGTGTTTGGCAAGAATAACATTTATATCAGATAAACAATCAAATCATTCTGAATAAAAAAAAATCTACCCATAGAATTGTATATGGCAGTGTAAATTCCTGGGACATTTTCTTGAAGTCATGGGCCTAGAATTATAGCTGGACAATTTGACTGGGTTCATTCAATTGTTGGATAGGCTTTGTTGGCAATTTGTTTTACCAATACTTTGTCTTCTCATGATTGCAGTCCATATCGATTATGCTGATCTGGCTTCATCCTGCTGAGTTGTGATGACAGAAATCACTTCTTGTGGTGCCTATGGCAGCCTGACCCAACTCTCTGCATCTGGCATCGATGGTCAGCATTTCAGAGACTCTGTCACAAAAGCTAGTGTAATTTTCTAACTCACTGTCTCTCAGTTCAAAGAATATCTACTGCTTTTAAGGCTGTATGTTACAATCCCTGCAATGCAGCTGGGGGAGTCACATGCTAGAAGGAAGGCACAGCACTGGTTATCTGAGCCATACTCCCTTTCAATGTATCTTCCCTGCTGGGAGCTCAGGTCTGGTGAATTTACCCTGTTGAAATAAAACAAAGAGAGAAGTTATTGTTGGTCCCCCGTTTAACAGTACAGTCTGGTGAACTAAGCTTTCATGCTGCATCAGCTAAAACAACTTCAACAACAACTTATATTTTTATAGCTTGTACTTATAGCTTCTTTAATGTACTAAAACATAAAGTGCTTCACAGGAGCCCTATAAAACAAAATATGACACCAAGCTACAAAAGGAGATTTTAGGTCAGATGACCAAAAGCTTTGTCAAAGAGGTAGTTTTATTTCCTGTATATGACACGTTCTTTGTTGTTTTTTTCCCTTACACTGATGAAAATAGGCTGAAGAAAACATGCAGAAAGAGGGCATTGGTTTGTTCTTACTGATCTTAGTGCTAAATAATTTGATATAAGATTAGGTTTCACCACCACAGTCTTTCCAGATTGTAATCAAGTTTTTTCTGGCGTTACACTTTAGTCTT
Organism: Cetorhinus maximus; assembly: GCF_964194155.1. Classification (NCBI taxonomy): domain Eukaryota; kingdom Metazoa; phylum Chordata; class Chondrichthyes; order Lamniformes; family Cetorhinidae; genus Cetorhinus; species Cetorhinus maximus. Next base: position 82,071,466 of record NC_135892.1, on the reverse strand, counting down.
TGATGTGTTTCTGGTGTCTCTCTCATTTCACCACTGATTACCAGTTTGCTTTATCTCATCACTTTTTCCCCCCTCGCAAAGTAAAGGAATTTCCATTGATATTGAGGCATTAGTGGCCACATCTTTTCCCATTTGCCAATTTTTGCAAAACTGTACGCGTAAGCAAACAGCGTTGCTGCATTCCGAAATGAATTTAGAAAAATTATCACTAAGCAACAGTCTTTAGCTTCTTTAGGCCTCTTTGGAGGCCAATTTGCTGAAACTCACTCAAAATTATACAGAGCGTCGAGAGAGGAACGTGTGTATCAAATGTCAGGTTACATCTGTTAGTTGTCAGCTCGAAGGAGTTTCCTAGAGCACAGTAGAATCATTGTTGGACGTCTCTTCGTACGACATGATGAAGAAGAGGGAGCTGTAGAGAGGGCATTAGGTAGTGAATAACTCTTGGAACAAGTTACTTCAGGAAATGGATCTACCAGAATATGATCAGCCAACTGGAGTGATGGAAGGCCCTCTCAAGTAAGTGTCATCGCCTGGTTTCTCCAAAGAGCTCCACAGCTGGCCTTTATTACTTTTCAGGGAACATATTTGCAATTGTAGAATTGATAGTTACTTTAATTTGCATAGGATTGCAAATGTTCCATTAGCCTCCCTTTTGGACAACCAACCTTTTCTTTTCTGCACAATAAAAGACCGATGTTGAAAAACATGTTATAAGTGAAATATTTTCAGTGTTCAAATGTGTGTTGTGTACACAGTTCTGATGCCCTTCTTCCATTGTGACTCATAAAGCTTTGAGTAGACCTGAACCAATACTAAGTCCTTCCTCAGGTAAGGGGGTAGGCAGTGATGGATAGCTGCTCAGCCTGCTTGAAAGCTACAGAGGATAAAAAAGGTCCATTAATTGTTTCTGAATTAGTGCCAAATTTTTTCTCAGTGTGACCCCATTTTAATGCCTCAGGCTTCATGTGACCCTGGCGGGGTGGGAGGGTTTGGGGTGGTGGAAGGTGTAGCTTCAGATTCTGACTTGGATGAGGCGAGGTGGTTCGTGGGGCTGTTAGCATTCAGTCCAAGCTTCATGGTAGCCATCGCTGCCTCGGACTTCGTGACACCAAAATCTCATCTTGTAATTCTACTGGGGGTCGCAACCCATAGTTTGTGAAGCTCTGGCCTAGATATCATTTGCAGAAGTCACTGTGGGGTCATTACTTTTATTGAGGTAGAAGTGGGAGAGAGGAGGACGCTGAGACAGACACCAGCACCTTAAAGAGCGGGAGAGAGGAGGACGCTGAGACAGACAGCGGCACCTAAAAGAGTGGGAGAGAGGAGGACGCTGAGACAGACAGCAGCACCTAAAAGAGCGGGAGAGAGGAAGACGCTGAGACAGACAGCAGCACCTAAAAGAGCGGGAGAGAGGAGGACACTGAGACAGACAGCAGCACCTAAAAGAGCGGGAGAGAGGAGGACACTGAGACAGACAGCAGCACCTAAAAGAGCGGGAGAGAGAAGGACACTGAGACAGACAGCAGCACCTTAAAGAGCGGGAGAGAGGAGGACGCTGAGACAGACAGCAGCACCTTAAAGAGCGGGAGAGAGGAGGACACTGAGACAGACAGCAGCACCTAAAAGAGCGGGAGAGAGGAGGACACTGAGACAGACAGCAGCACCTAAAAGAGCGGGAGAGAGGAGGACACTGAGACAGACAGCAGCACCTAAAAGAGCGGGAGAGAGGAGGACACTGAGACAGACAGCAGCACCTTAAAGAGCGGGAGAGAGGAGGACGCTGAGACAGACAGCAGCACCTTAAAGAGCGGGAGAGAGGAGGACGCTGAGACAGACAGCAGCACCTAAAAGAGCAGGAGAGAGGAGGACACTGAGACAGACAGCAGCACCTAATAGAGCGGGAGAGAGGAGGACGCTGAGACAGACAGCAGCACCTAAAAGAGCAGGAGAGAGGAGGACGCTGAGACAGACAGCAGCACCTAAGAGAGCGGGAGTGAGGAGGACGCTGAGACAGACAGCAGCACCTAAAAGAGCAGGAGAGAGGAGGACGCTGAGACAGACAGCAGCACCTAATAGAGCGGGAGAGAGGAGGACACTGAGACAGACAGCAGCACCTTAAAGAGCTATCCAGTCGTGTCCAATCTGTGACTCCGGTGCCGACCGATCATGTTTGGAGAAAAATCGAAGTGATACGTCACAGGAAAATAGGTAGTTGATTGTTTGGTGAGTATTTTTCTCATTTATCTTTCAAAGCTCGAGTCATTTTAGAAATTGTAAGGATTTATTAGCAGTGGAATATTTCCTTATAGTGGTAAAGTTTATTAGATTGGCTGGTGAGTATTTCCTATTTATCCTAACAAGGGAATATCAGTCAGGGTAAGTTGAACATTTATTGAAATAATAACAATAGCATAGGCAGGACTAGAGGCATAAATTAAAATTTAATCTGTAAAATACTTAATTAAACACCATTAAGATGGCAGTGCAAGTGATGTGTGGCAGCTTCAGAATGGGGGTGCTTGTGGACAGATGTGTAATCCAAGGCAAACACATCTGCAGTGAGTGTCTGTGGCAAGAGGAAATTGGGCTCAGAGTCATTGAGCTGGTGACCGAGCTGCAGACACTGTTCCAGGAGGCAGTCACACGCCTTATGATAGGGTCCTCTGATTTGGTCCATGGTCAGGGGCATGCTGGTGTGACTGAGAATGAGGTAGGTATGGGGATCAAGAAGGTAGAAGTGGAGGAGCCCCAGCCTTTGCAATTGTCCAACAGGTTCAAGGTTCTTGCAGCCTGTATGGATGAGAGTGGGGACTGCAGGGTGGATGAGTAAACTGACTGTGGCACTGTGGTACAGGAAGCCATTCAAGCGGGAGGAGATAATTGGAATGTAGTGGTGGCTCAAAGATTAGTGTGGGAGAAATTGCTTTCAATTCATGGGACACTAGCACCAGTACTTGGGAAAGTGGGAGCTGTATTGTTGGGGCGGATTGCACCTGAACCATGCTGGGAGCAGTGTTCTGGCAAATCGTAGTACAAGGGTGGTAGAGAGGGCTTTAAACTAAATAGTGGGGGCAAGGGATCAGGTGAGGGATGATGTGACAAATTCAAGAGAGAGGAAAAGGCAAGAGAGCAAGATAGCAACAAGGGTTAACCTGAGTATGGCAGGAAGAGACAGAGTGTACAAACGTAAGGGTGAGCCAGCAGATAAGTTCAGAGGTTGCAAAAATAATAAAAAGACAGAATCAAAGGCACTCTATCTAAATACACACAGCATTCACAACAAGGTGGATGAATTGACAGCACAAATGGAAATAAACACGTAAACATTACAAAGATGTGGCTGCAGGGTGACCAAGGCTGGGAACTGAATGGTTAAGGGTATACGACTTTTAGAAAGAATAGACAAAAAGTTAAAGGAAGTGGGTTAGCGCTGTTAAACAAGGATGAGATCAGTGCATTAGTGAGAGAGGATCTTAGATCAGAAGATTAAGATGCAGAATCAGTTTGGGTGGAGCTGAGAAACCACAAGGGACAGCAAACATTGGTGGCCTATAAACAAATCCTACCAAACAGTAGTGATAATGTAGGGCATAGCCTAAATCAGGAAATTAGAGGTGCATGTATCAAGGGTAATACAGAAATCATGGGGGACTACAATCTACACATAGACTGGGTAAACCTAATAAGTGCTAATGCTGCAGAGGGCAAATTCCTGGAATGTATACAAGATGGCTTTTGAGAATGGCATGTTGAAGAACCATCTCAAGAATGGGTTATTTTAGATCTAATATTGTAAAATGAGAAAGGGTTAATTAATAATCATGTTGTAAAGGAGCCTTTAGGAAAGAGTGACCATAACAGGATGGAATTTTACATGAAGTTTGAAAGTGATGTACTTCAATCTGAAACTAGGGTCCTAAATCTAAACAAAGAAATCTCTAAAGGTTTGAGAGGAAAATTGGCTATGTTAGGTTGGGAAACCACATTAAAAGTATGATAGTAGACAGGCAATGGCTAGCATTTAAAGAATTAATACATGGTTTACAACAAATTTGCATTCCTTTGAGGCAAAAAAAACCAGCAAGAAAGGTGATCCAACATGGCTAACAGAAGACGTTAAGGATTGTATTAGATCAAAGGGAGAGGCTTATAAAGTTACTAAAAAAAAAGTAGTAAGCCTCAGGATTGGGAGAATTTTAGGATTAAGTAAAGGAGGACAAAGAAACTGGTAAAGAAAGAGAAAATAGAATATGAAAGTAAACTAGCGAGAAACATAAAAACAGACTGTAAAATTTCTATAGGTATGGAAAAAGGATAAGATCAGCAAAGACAAATGTGGGTCCGCTATAGGCAGAGACTGGAGAATTTACAATGGGGAATAAGAAAATGGCAGAGAAACTAAACAAATACTTTGGGTAGAATCTTCTGTTCTGGAGTCTAAGTCCGGTGGTGGGTAGGAAAGTCAGCGTGATTCCCATGGGGCGGCTGAACAGACACGATCTTCTGCTGTCCAGCTCGTTAATTGTGCATCGCGAGGAACATGGCAAATTTCATGGTGGGCTGGGCAGGAGGTCACCTGCCCTGCCATCAGCTCATGGGGTTGAGGGTCCAGGCACCAAATTTAAATGGCACCCATACAGCCATTCACTCATTGCAGCCCAGGAGCTCTGCATTACTCTTCCAGAATTCTTGTGGCTGCAGCTTGTACTGGAGAAGCTCGTAGATGTGAGCAACCATATCCTGGGGCATACGAAGGTGCCTGAGGCATTACCTTTTGCTCACTTCTACATAAAAACATCGCATTCAATACACTCATGGTCGGGCTAATGCTCACCACTACAGTGGGCCCTGTTAGCCAGCATCTTGGCCTCCTTGAGGTCCCACTGCCTCTTGCTGCTCAAGCCCATGGTCCTCCTGGCGCTGTGCCAAACTTTTCCTCATCTGGATGACAACCATATGCAAGAAGCCTCCCTCTGACACTATTCCACTTGCCTCCACTACCCTTGAGACTCTATAGCAAGACCATTGCCTTCGCAGCATAGAAAGATTAACCACACGAGCCCTTGTCAGCCATGACCATTCACCCAGAAGGCTGCAGGTTTGGAGTCTCGAGTTGGCTACCATCCACCTGCTGTGCCCCTTGGAAGCATCCACCTCTCCCCCTCTTTTCATCTCTCCCTCTGACTGCAGCAGATGGCAAATGGCACAGAATAAATGGCAGCTCCACACCTTGCTAGGATCTCGATGTTACCAGGCCCATGAGTCAGGAACAAACCTGCTGCTGTGTGGGCTGCACCATAGAGGGGAGCATGGTTGACATCCAATTGGCTCATAATTATTAGGGTGTCCCTTTACTCATCCACTTGTGCTGACCTTGAACTCCACACATCCAAAAAGACCCTCCTTCGTGTTGGGTTCCTATGACATGAAAATAAATCCAACATTGTATGTTCAAAACTTTATTCTTCTTGCTATTTTTTTAAAAATGAATTTTCTGCTGAGCCAAAAAGGATGGCTGCCAGAAGTCCCATGACCACAAGATTGACAGGGCATCTCGATCTCACTGCAGCTGCCCCTTCTCCTGAAGAAGTCAGCCAGGGGCTGTTGGGCACCCAGAGGGAGGAAGACCAGCAACCCGATATCCCAGGGCCATTCCAGGTGACTCCGGGAGTGTCCAGCCGATCCAAATCCCCACTTCCTATAACCCCATCAGCTCCAGCTCCACAGGCCGAGAGGGTGCAACTGGCCCACAGTGAGATCCCGAAGGCAGGGCAGAGTCCTCCAGGTCTTGGCCCTCCAGAGGACGCCGCCAAGGTCATCACAGGCAGGGCATGGCAGTCAGCATGCTACCTCCACCTCTGCTGTGGATGTCGGGGGAGCACCGAGATGTAATGCCAGAAGGGAAGTGAAGAAGATGTAATTGCACAACGTGGACATGGGTGTTAAACATTTGTACATAGTGTTCACAAATACACTCCCAATTATTTTATGTCTCCGTGTATATGCCTCCTTCTTATGAAGAGCTGTGCTAATGTCAATCAGATGTAAAACCTTGGTTCCTGCACAATTGTCGGTATCCTGGCCCTCTTCTGTGCTGTGTGTTACCTTCTGACTACAGTAACTGTCCCGTTTCAACATCACTCTCCAGATCATTAATGCCTGCATCGTAAAGTGTGGTTGCTGCAAGAATCTCATACCCAGGCGTCGCAGGGTCCCATGATGTGCTGTGTTGGCTCTGCACCGTTGAGGCAGAGGTGTCCCCCATCCTGAGAGGTGAAGGTGTGATATTGAAGGGAACAGGTGATGACGCTTGTATGTACTCTGAAACTCCATGGAGCAGGATTTTACGTCCCGCGGGTGGGCGTGCGCCCAACCTAATCGGGAATAAAACCGCGCGAGATGACGTCAGGCGAGTGTCCCGATGTATTCGCACACTTGCGCAATATTTCACTCGGAAGGCATGCGTGGCAGTTGGAAGCACACCCGCTGACAATTAAGCGGGCAATTAAACCCATTAACGGTGCAATTGTCTGTGATTTTTCACGGCCGCCCAACCTTACAGCTGGCAGATGGGCCAATCGGCCAGGCGGCCTTTACATTTTTCATGAACCTCATCCAAGGGCGGGATGAAATCTCCAGTAGGAAATAAAATAAAAAGAAATACCTGGGCACAGCGTTTCTATGAGGTTTGCTTTCAGGTGTGTGATTGTGCTGCATGGACAATTTTTCCAGCTGTTTCGTGCTTTATTTTATTATTTACAGGTCTGCAGCTCCCTGAGGCAGCTGTCTGCCTTCAGGGAGCTCTCTCACAGCGCTCACCCGCACTTGCAGTGATGTCGTCACCCGGCCCCCTTCCCGCTCCCACCCTGGCAGCTCTGAGCTTTGCTGCGCCTGTTTCACATTGGCTGGCTGTTAATTGGCCAGCCAGTGTGAAATCGTGGTCGGGGTCCTGTTCCCCAACCGCTCCCAGGCACTCATGATCCGAAGGAAAGATTCATGCTCGTGCTCTGAGCCTCTTTGCAGAGATTATGTACGCTGCCCTCAGCCTGACAGGTGTCAAACATTCCTTGATGCAATATGATGATCTCAGCTCAAAGCTCGGAAAACCTTGCCACTCAAGTGGATGCTTGTATGCAGGCACTGAGATGCCCAACCTTGAGCATCTGCAACCCTGAACTTGTAACTATTGCTGGGAGAATGGTATTGTCACAAAGCTGATGGACGGCGATGTTCATCCCATCGCCTTCACTCTCCAGCAGCTTGGAAATGGTGATCTCCAGGGGCCACATCAGCCTTTAGGCCTGCACTGGAATTGCTCATTGTTGCTTCTCGCGATGCACCGAGGACCAATGCAATAGGATCAAGCCAGAACAGGGCTCCTTATAAGCCAGGATGCGTACCCTTGAGGGCTTCATATTGCCTGATAATTTTGGACTTCACAAGGGCAAAGTCTGGCCATGAGGACACACTGCTTGTATGTCAGAGGAGGCATCTCAATGTCACGTAGCTAAGTGTCTGGCCTCATCATGCTCAGATTAATGAAACTCTTCAACCCGAACTGAAACTGCCAGATGAGAGTGCCATTTCTGGCGGCGGGGGGGGGGTGGTGCTAGAGGCCACTGAGTCATCTGTACATGCTGTTACACCAGTGGGATTTCATCGGGCCCCTTGTCCCAAGTGTAACGTTTCTCTCTCAGCAACAAGGTAACACATCATGCGTGGCTGCCTTGGCCATGATGGACCTCACCGAGGAACCTTGTTGGATTGAAGGCATGCAGCCAATATCGCACTCACGATTGTCCAAGTGCCCATGCGTCTTTTAGGGTGGTGCTGCGACTGGGATGCTGGATGAATGCGTGAGGATGCAGCAGTTTCTGATGTCTGAGGCTGGAAAGACCTCCTCCAGGTAGCACATCATCTCAGGACTGACATACACCCTCAAGGCTTCCTCATCCTTCAAAGTATCAGGGTGATGTGAGCAAGCTGTGCAATGATGCACTGTCTTCTGGAAGTTCACTGCTGAAATTAGAGGATTAGCAATAATTGTCTTCAGGCTGGCCCATGTTGGAGGGGACTTGTCCAGGAGTGTCCTCACTGCATCTCATCATCCTCCTCCTGAAATCTTCTGGCCATGAGAGTCTCACGAGCACACCTGCCTCATCTGGCCAGTGCAATGGCCTCTCCGCCTGCCTCCTCAGCTTCCAGGACCTCATCATCCTCATCCCCTTCGACTTTCTTCTCATTAGAGGAGACGTGCAGCTCTTTCATCTCCTCATCAGCCAGGTCAACCTCTTTGCATCGCCAGGATGTGGAGCGCGCAGCAAGTCACAATGATGCGTGGCACCGCGTAGGGGCTGTACTGATGCACTCCGCCAGATCTATCCAGGCATCAGAATCGCATTTTCAGAATCTCTATGGTGTGCTCCACCAAAGTCCGGGTTACGTTCCCTCAGCAGGGGTCTGAGGCCGCCGCATGGGCGTCATCAGCCACAACCCTTGTGGGCAGCCCTTGTCCCCGAGGAGCCAACCCAGCGTCCTGTGTGGTCCCTGGAAGATGTCAGGGATCCGAGACCTCCTGGGGATGTAGGAATCGTGGACACTTCCGGGATATGCGCAAATGTGCATGAGACATTTGCTATGGTTGTAGGCCAGCTGAACATTGAGGGAATGGAAGCCTTTGCGGTTGACGTACTGGACTGCTTGTTGCCAGGGAGATTTAAGGGCCATGTAAGTGCAGTCGATGGCACCCTGCACCTGTGGGAATCCAAAAATCTCAGCAAAGCCCAGTGCTCTTGCGCCCTGGCTTGCCTGATCTCTGTCAAAGTTGACAAAATCGTGTGTCTTGGTGAAAATGGCGTTTGTGACCTCTTGGATGCATTTGTGGGTGGAAGCTTGCAAAATCTTGCAGAGGTCCCCAGTGCCATAGAAGTTCACTGGCAGTGGATCCCCTCCAAGTCCTCGTGGCACCAAATCCTGCAGAAGGTGGCATATGTGAGTGACCAATTCCCTTGACATGCACAGGCGTCGCCTGCAGGTAGCACACGCAACGTCTGTAGACCCTGGATCTAGCGAGGCTTCTCCACATGGAGATCACCCTCTGCATCCAAAGAAGGCCCTGCTGCCCCTTGGTATTGAAGGTTCTGCTCCTCACTTTTGTGAGCCAGGTGTCTCCGTCGCATTCTCCTTCTTCTTCTCTCCTGCCTATAAGCAATAATACATGCAGCGATAACAACGAGCTCCATCTTTATGATGGTTTCCTCACTGCAGTATCAATGAGAAAGACGCAAGAATCAGCATCTGCTTCCTGAGGTCCACTTTTAGTCAAGGCATTGCCTGTGATTGTGGCCTCAAGGCCCATTTATGCGTGCCGGAGAGCCTGGCCCCTGAAATGATGCCCAGTGGGGTCATGGATTCATGGGATGTGTGCGTCGCTGGCTAGGTCAGCATTTATTGCCCATCCCTAATTGCCCTTGTTCAGAGGGCATTCAAGAGTCAACCACATTGCTGTGGGTCTGGAGTCACATGCAGGGCCAGACCAGGTAAGGACAACAGATTTCCTTCCCTAAAGGGCATTAGTAAACCAGATGGGTTTTTACAACAATCGGCAATGGTTTCACGGTAGACTTTTAATTCCAGAGTTTTAAAAAAAAATTTAATTCAAATTCCACCATCTGCTGTGGCAGGATTCGAACCCGAGCCCCAGAGCATCACCCTGGGTTGCTGGATTACTAATCCAGTGACAATACCACTACGCCATCGCCTCCCCGCATGAAGGTTGGCCACAATTCCCCCTCCCGCCCCCCCACCCCCCTCCCCCCACCCAACCACCCCAACCCTCCAAACCCGCCCCAACCCACATGCTAACTACCGACAGTTTCGGCCACTCGACTGGAGGTTCTTGTCTCATCTCAGGCACTGGCATCATCCTAACCTGCCCTCCAAGACGACACAGTTTGATATGACCATGAGAGGGAATGTTCGATGTTTACCTTGCAATAATATAGGAGGTTCAGAGCATTCCCCTCAGTCACCCAATAGCTCTGCTGTTCCATAAGACCCTGTTGATTTTGAAGGCTGCACACGAGGGGTTAAAGCTAGGGGAGCAATCATCGCCACTTTGAGGAATCAATGTTGCTTGAGCAGGCATAATTGCTTCACTTGCTTGACTCCATGCATGTCAATTGAGCTGATGTTAAACTGTCTCAGCTGTGGCAGTGCCCTCATTTTTTTAACTTATTTTCCAGCTGGATGGCCGTTTACTTCCCCAACCCAGCACCCCCATCCCCCAAGTCATGTGTTTGTGTGCAATCTTCCCCGCTCTTCGCTCCCAGTGGAGCCCTTGCCCCGAGGCCCCTCCCCTTTACTGAGTGCTGCTTTGCCCCTTTAAGAATGGAGCTCTAGTCCTGCAGCACAGTAAAAGCCTGAACACTGGCCTGATCACTGTGCAGACTTGCTAGAGAGAGACCCCCATGAATCCGCAGTGGCGCTTATTTCGAAGCCGTGCGCTGATCCCCACAAGTGCCGCACCAAGTTGTGTGAACTAACCTCAGAGTTCCCAGTGAAGCGCAGTCACCAGCTGCATGTTGTTTAAATGCTGTTGTAAAACACGTCATTCTGATTTCATGCCGACGTGGGATTTAAATTCAACGTAGGGGGGCTGATTCATGAGAGTAGGCATCATAATGAGATGCCAATATATGATAATGATATTTGTGACATTCGGCAGTGGGAAACAAGGCCCGCCATTGATAAGGGAGCACACAATCGCTTCCCACTTTTATGTCATCAGAAATCACATCTCGAGCCTTCTCATGGGATTTTGCGATTGCGCCCGCCATGATGCCCGCCTCAATTGGGAGCAGAAAATCCCAGCCATAGCAGTGGCAATTGATGCTGTGATAACTTCCAGAGCACCCATAAGACTCATGTATCTTGCCAAGTGGTCAATCTCTGCAACCTAGATATTGAGCATAGGTAGGTCATTCAACTGTGGTTGGCATCATAGTCAAACATTATCCTGTACTCACTCAACATCCAAACACAAACACTTCCAGCAAGGAACTCTGGACAGTGATTCTCATATTTGTCTTTGTAAATATAGATTACTTATTGACAGGAAAAGTCCTTGGTCTCTGCAAATGACACAATCATCACAGGGTCTTTGTTCCAGATGAGAACGCTTCTCCATCTAGTGTTAAGATGAATATACCACTGACCAATCTTCCCTGCCCTAACCCAGGGATACCTTCACTTCTTGTCCAGCTGAGATCAACTGATGCAGCACAGATCAGTGATCAATGTGGGACATTCCAGAGAGAATTCCTCAACAGTTAAAGTTGATGAAACATCAGTGAAGCCCCCATTTTGGACAGTCTAACAACTAGTACACTGAATGATGCAACAAGGCATCAGGGCGTCGATTCACAATTTCATCATCAAGGTTAGGGAATTTGATGGCAAATGGCAAAAAATAAGTCTGACTTGCCAGCTGAAAATATTTTCACACTTTTATGTGGAATTGCAGAAGCCAATTCCTAAGATGTTGGTCAGATTTTGCTTGTGGCGGGAATCAGCTTCCTGATATTCTGGGAACACTGAAGAGATAATTTCGGGAATGAGGTTGTGCTGCCAGTTGCATGTCAGGCATTCAAGACCACACCGTGCGCGCATTATTTACTGAAATGGTCGGAAAATCCTGCTCAGCCCTTACCCACCTTTCTGGCAGGCACTGTCAATGAAGTTAGAAAATTATCGTTCAAATGCTGGGAATTTTCAGGACCAGCCATCAACCCAGATCGGTCAGTAAAATACCTGGGGCTGGATTTTCTGCCCTCAGCAGGGCCAGGAGCAGAGGCAGACAGGAACTAAAATTAGTCCTGCCGACTGGCATGCCAGTTCCTTGGCTCCATCCTGCCTCTGGCAGAGGCTGCATTGGGAACAGCAGGCCAATCTGCTGGATGTGGTGGGTAACCAATCAGGCTCATTAGACCTTCATTGAGGCTGAATTTTCCAGCTGGCCTCTAGGTTCCCACGGTGGGTGAGGGCCAGTTCGGGTGCCGGGAGGCAGCCTCCCAGTGACAGACTGAGCAACTATTCCTTCAGACAGGCCTAGAGCCCCCCCCACCCCCAGCCCTTCTGGGTGCAGGAGCAGCCACAGGCCGCTGCGAAGAGGGCCTGCACACATTCCCCTGCCCCAAACCCCCGGTGGTGGCCCGGCTGCGGAATCTATTTTTTAATTGAATATTTTCAAAAGTTGGAGAGGACGCCTCTCTCTTACTTAACTTCCCTTGCTGCTCCACTCAAGTTGGAAGGTCTCTGATTGGCCCTTCAGCTTTGAGAGTCCACCCATGTCCTTAATTCTACAAAACCTGCACTCTGGCCATTAATTGGCCTGTCCCGGGGACGCAAACTGGAGGAACAGCACCTCATCTTCCGACTAGGCACTTTACAGCCTTCCGGACTGAATATTGAATTCAACAACTTTAGATCATGAACTCTCTCCTCCATCCCCACCCCCTTTCCGTTCCCCCTTTTTCCAATAATTTATATATATTTTTCTTTTCTTACCTATTTCCATTATTTTTAAATGTATTCCCATCCATTGTTTTATCTCTACCTCTTAGCCTATTTCGATCCCTTCCCCCCACCCCACCCCCACTAGGGCTATCTGTACCTTGCTCAACCTGCTTTCTACCCTTAATGTCACCTATTATCACATTCCTTAGATAATATCACCACCGTCAACACCTCTTTGTCCTTTTGTCTATGACATCTTTTGGCTATCTCCACCTATCACTGGCCTCTATCCAGCTCTACCTGTCCCACCCCCACTTAAACCAGTTTATATTTCACCTCTTTTCTATTTTTCCTTAGTTCTGATGAAGAGTCATTCGGACTCGAAACGTTAACTGTGTTCCTCTCCACAGATGCTGTCAGACCTGCTGAGTTTTTCCAGGTATTTTTGTTTTTGTTTTGGATTTACAGCATCTGCAGTTTTTTGCTTTTATCACGAGTAAGTCACTGTTTCCCCCGGGGGCAGTTTGAAACATGGAAACAATCCCCATCTCTGTTTCCCAGCCCCAGAGTGAAAAGTCAGCCACTAAATCAAAAGTTAGTCACAAAGCCATCAAACATATGCAAAATAGCAACTTAATTCCTTTTGACAACTAGATTAAAGGCAGGAGAGAAAACAACCGGTCAACTCCCTTCAACTTAGATCCAAATGATTTAAAGACAACAATTTGTCTCAGTTACAAATATTTAACATTTTAGTTATGGCATCTCTTTCTTAAAAGGCAGTAATACCGCAGTACAATAATTTTTCCTATTTCTTTGCCTCTCTGGTGTTAAGAGCAGGCAGGTTACTTCCACATAGAATTCATGAGCGGCCACATGAGTACATCACTCTACTGCATGACTGTCTCATAAAGCAGCAGCAGTCTTCAGAGATGATAAATCTGGACAGAATAAAGCTGCTATGCTGTCTGAATCTTGAAAAAGTAACTCAAATAAACTCATAAAATTGGCCAACATGAAATATAAACAAGATACATTACAGGGCTCGGATTTACAGAAAAATAAACTCTGAGTGAATCAGGCCAGCTTCACTTACTTCCCTTTTGTCTTTGTGAGTTATGGAGCTCCTAATGCCACTAGTTGGTTTATTTTTCAGTAAACCACCGAGACCTTCATGTTTCATCTGTTTTCCTAATAAATCTATCACTCCAAGAATGTTCTTATTTAGCTGCACTGCAAAATATTGTTTTAAGCAATATTTAAAACTGTCGTCACTTCCATAACTTGCAATCTCTTCAAGTGAGCCACGGTTTGCAGTTCAAGCTGGGTTTCACAGTGATCGGGGAGGTGGTGGCGTAGTAGTCACCAGGACCAGTAATCCAGGAGCCCAAGCTAATGCCCTTTGGACATGGGTTTGTATCCCATCGTGACAGCTCGTGGAATTGAAATTCAGCTAATAAATCTGGGATTTTTAAAAAAAAGCTAGTCTCGGTAATAGTGACCATACTGTCGATTGTCGTAAAAACCCATCTGGTTCACGAATGCCCTCCAGGGAAGGAAATCTTACCTGGTCTGGCCTACATGTGACTCCAGATCCACAGCAATATGGCTGACTCTTAAGTGTCCTCCGAAGTAACCTAGCAAGACACTTGGTTGTATCAAAACTGCTACAAAGTCTACAAAAAGGAATGAAACCAGACAGATCACCCAGCATTGACCTAGGCACCAGAAACAACAATGGAAAACTCAGCCCTGTCAACCCTGCAAAGCCTCCTTACTAACATCAGGAGACTTGTGCCAAAATTGGGAGAACCATCTCACAGATTAGTCAAGCAACAGCCTGACATAGTCGTACTCACAGAATCATACCTTACAGATAATGTCCCAGACACCACCATCCCTGGATAAGTCCTATCCTACCAACAGGACAGACCCAGCAGAGGTGGGAGCAATGTGGTATACAGTCGGGAGGGAGTTGCCTTGGGAGTTTTCAACATCGACTCTGGACCCAGTGAAGTCTCATGGCATCAGGTCAGACATGGACAAGGAAACTTCCTGCCGATTACGACCTACCACCCTCCCTCAGCTGATGAATTTGTACTCCTCCATGTTGAACACCACTTTGAGGAAGCACTGAGAGTGGAAAGGGCACAGAATGTACTCTGGGTGGGGGGCTTGAATGTCCATCAGTAAGAGTGGCTCGGTAGCACCACTACTGACCGAGCTGGCCGAGTGCTAAAGGATATGGCTGCTAGACTGGGTCTGCAGCAGCTGGTGAGGGAACCAACAAGAAGGAAAAACGTACTTGACCTCATCCTCACCAATCTACCCGTCACAGGTGCATCTGTCCATGACAGTATTGATAGGAGTGACAACCACACAGTCCTTGTGGAAACGAAGTCCCGCCTTCACATTGAGGATACCCTCCATCGTGTTGTGTGGCACTACCGCCGTGCTAAATGGGATAGATTTCAAACAGATCTGGCGACTCAAAACTGGGCATCCATGAGGCACTGTGGGCCATCAACAGCAGCAGAACTGTACTCGAACACAATCTGTAACCTCATAGCCCAGCATATCCCCCACTCTACCATTACCACCAAACCAGGGGATCAACCCTGGTTCAATGAAGAGTGCAGGAGGGCATGCCAGGAGCAGCACCAGGCATATTTAAAAATGAGGTGTCAACCTGGTGAAGCTATAACGCAGGACTACTTGCATGCCAAACAGCAAAAGCAGCAAGTGATAGACAGAGCTAAGCAATCCCACAACCAACTGATCAGATCTAAGCTCTGCAGTCCTACCACATCCAGTTGTGAATGGTGGTGGACAATTAAACAGCTAACTGGAGGAGGCTCCACAAATATCCCCATTCTCAATTATGGGGGAGCCCAGTACATCAGTGCAAAAGACAAGGCTGAGGCATTTGTAACCACCTTCAACCAGAAGTGTTGAGTGGATGATCCATCTCAGCCTCCTCCGGAGGTCCCCAGCATCACAATTACCCGTCTTCAGCCAATTCAATTAACTCCATGTGATATGAAGAAACAGGTGAAGGCACTGGATACTGCAAAGGCTATGGGCCCTAACAACATTCCAGCAATATTTCTGAAGACTTGTGCTCCAAAACTAGCTGCGCCCTTAGTCAAGCTGTTCCAATACAGCTACAACACTGGCATCTACTCAGCAGTGTGGAAAACTGCACAGACATGTCCTGTCCATTAAAAGCAGGACAAAACCAACCCGGCTAATTACCGCCCCATCAATAATCATCAGCAAAGTGATGGAAGGTATCGTTAACAGTGCTAACAAGTGGCACTTATTCAGAAGCAGCCTGCTCAATGATGCTCAGTTTGGATTCCACCAGAACCACTCAGCTCCTGGCCTCATTACATCCTAGTCCAAACATGGAGATGTGCCTAGTTGATGATAGTCGTACCTGTGAAACTTGAAGGTGAAAGCTGTTGCCAGATAGGACTCGTGACCTATTCAGCACGAATAAGGAACAGCACATTGTCGAACTGTGTAGCTACATAGTGCACATATGTGTGGGGAGTGATATGAAAGCTTGTGATTAGGAAAGACATACCTTTGTTGTATTGACTATTTAAAGTGATTTTTTTTTAAATTTGAAGTATCATTTAGCCTGTTAATTCATGTGTAATTTTCATTGGTTCTGATTCATGTTAAGATAAAAGCTACAACAATGGAATTTTGTTGGTAATTTCTTCATTTGGGGGTCATTCAGCAAATTTGGTTATTTTGGTTTACAGTTTCCCCACAAAGATCGTAACAGTATTTATAGTCCTTCTGAATACAATCCACACTGCTGGTACCACTTCAATCAGTTGAAATCTGTTACAGAATCACAGAAATGTTACAGCGCTGAAGGAGACCATTTGGCCCATCATGTCTGCACCAGCTCTCCAAATGAACAACTCATCTGGTTCTATTCTCCCTGTAACCCTGCACATTCCTTCTTTTCAAGTAACTAATTCCTTTTTGAATGTTTCAAATGGAGCTGCCTCCACCAACGCTGTCAGGCAGAGCATCCCAGACCCTAACCACTCCCAGCGTTAAAAAGCTTTTCCTCATATCACTTTTGCCTCTTTTACTAATTACTTTAAAGCTGTGCCTTCTCATTCTCAATCCTTTCATGAGCGGAAACAGTTTCTCCCTATCTACCTTGTCCAGACCCCTCATGATTTTGAATACCTGTATCAAATCTCCTCTCAGTCTTCTCTTCTCCAAGGAAAACAGTCCTAACTTCCCCAATCTGTCTTCATAACTAAAGTTCCTCATCCTTAGAACCACTCTCACAAATCTTTTCTGCACTCTCTCCAGTGCCTTCACATCCTTTCTAAAATGCGGCACCCAGAACTGTAACACAATACTCCAGCTGAGGCCGAATTAGTGACTTATACAAGCTCAACATAACCTCTTTGCTCTTGTACCCTATGGGCAGGATTTTCACCTTGTCGGGTGGGCAGGCCCGGGAGCAGTCGTGAAACTGACCGCCACCCGCGATCGGGCCCCAAACTGGATTTCACGCTGGCTGACCAATTAACAGCCAGCCAGCGTGAATCGCGCACTGCAACGCTGAGCGCCACTGGGGTGGGGGCGGGAGGAGGGCGAGGGCAGATTTTTGTGCATGCGCGAGGGTGCACGCACTGAAAACTCCCTGAAGGTACAGAGCTGCCTCAGGGAGCTGAAGATTTTTAAAAACATAAATAAAAAATTTTTAAATGTTAAAAACATGTCCCCTCATGTGACCCTGTCCGTCTAATTCGGCCCATGGATGAGGTTTCATAAAAAATCCAAAGGCCGCTTGGCCTTCTCGCCCGCCCACCAACTGAAAGGTTGGACGGACAGCGGAAAATCCAACTTAATTAATTGATTAAGGGCTTTAATAGGCCTCTTAATTATTGGCGGGTGCACTGCCATCTCTCATGTGCGCTGGCCGAGCGAAATATCATGAGCGTGCTATGACATCGGGACGCTCGCCTGACATCATCGCGCACTATTTTACTCTCGTTCGGGCCGGGCACAGGCCCATCCGACGAGAGAACAATTCTGCCCTATGCCCCTATTAATAAAGCCCAGGATACTGTATGCTTTATTAACCGCGCTCTCAACCTGTCCTGCTACCTTCAATGACTTATGCATCTATGCAGCCAGGTTCCATTGCTCCTGCACGCCTTTCCAGTTGTACCCCTTATTTTATACTGTCTCTCCATGTTCTTTCTACAAAATTGAATCACTTCACATTTCTCTGCATTGAACTTCATCTGCCACCTGTCCACCCACTCCACCAACTTATCTATGTACTTTTGAAGTCCTGCACTAACCTCCTCAAAGTGCTTCCAAGTTTTGTATCATTCGCAAACTTTGAAATTATGCCCTGTACACCAAGTCTAGGTCCGCAAAATACGTTAGGAAAAGCAAGTCTCCCAAAACTGACCCCTGGGGAACTCCACTACAAACCTTCCTCCAGCCTGAAAAACATCCAATAACCATTACTCACTGCTTCCTGCCAATCAGCCAGTTCCATATCCATGTTGCAACTGTCCCTTTTATTCTATGAACTTTTGCTCACAAGCCTGTTGTGCAGCACTGTATCAAACACCTTTTGGAAGTCCATATACACCATATCAACAGCATTGCTCTCATCAACCCTCTCTGTCACCTCTTCAAAAAGCTCCAGCAAGCTAGTTAAACATGATTTTCCCTTAAGAAATCCATGCTGGCTTTCCTTCATTAATCTGCCTTTGTTCATGTGACCATTAACTTTGTCCCGAATTATTGTTTCTGAAAGTTTCCCCACCACCGAAGTTAAACTGACTGGCCATATCTGTTCTTGTCCCATTGAAGTTGACTTTCCCCCAGTAAATTTTTCTTACTCTGGACGGTTCTTTGTCCTTTTCCATAGTCAGCCTAAACCTTATGATACAATGATCATTGTCCCTTAAATGTTCTCTTACCGACACTTCATCTACTTGGCCCATCACTTTTCCAAGAACCATGTATCGCAGCTAATGTCGTCATTGGACTGGAAAATACTGCTGAAGAAAATTTTCCTGAACATATTTTAGGAACTCGATAATTAATGTTCTGTGATGATTTCCCTGTATCCATTCCCAGAACGTTGAAAGCCCCCAAGGAACTCGATAATTAATGTTCTGTGATCATTTCTCCGTATCCATTCCCAGGACATTGTAAGCCCCCAAATATATCATTTAAAAGTTATTTTTATTATTATTCATAAAGAAAGAAAGATTTGCATTTATATGGTGCCTTTCATGACCTCAAGACCTAAAGTACTTTACAGCCAATTAAGTATCTTTGAAGTGTTGTAATGGTGGAAAAATACATCAACCAATTTGCACACAGCCAGATAGTGTAGCACTTCCTCAGTGTTCGCAAGGCCATTAGGTACAATATTTATATAATAATGCTGCCTACGGAAGCACAGAGGCCCACTTTAGGTTCCAAATACTGCTGGTGGTGCCTCATGCCCAGTGGCCTCAGGAGCCAAGTGCTGGTCAGCAACACCCCAGTACCACTAACTACGTACTTACATTTACACAAACAAATCATCTTATTGCACAACTGATCCATTGTTGCTGCAATGTCAATGGGGCAGGTTCTGAAGCAGGGGAACTGCATTATGTTATAGGGCCGCTTGCAATGGCCACTATTCTGCAACAGAAACAAGGAACTAGCTTCTTCTCCCATTGACTGGTTTGCAGCTGGGTAACCCTCACACCCCTCGATGTAAAATCTGCTCATCCTCCACAATTTCCTCTCACTTCTCTCATTAGCCATGCGGAGTGGTTTAGAGGACACTATATCGGTTTACCGTGGCTGTGACGGACAGAAAAACAATTTCTAGTGCAGGATTTAAAAGACTGCAGTCAACATCACTTTGAGGAAAGCTGTTTAGTACAGCAACTTTAGGGATGACAGCATCTGAAAGTGCCCACACATTCTCTGATGCTTCCGCTGGAGGTGCTGCTGGCAAGAGGCCCCATGAGGGAGTGATACAGGCTGTCTAGAAGAAGGTAGTAGAGGCTGTCAGTGACAGAGATGTTTAATAATCTCACTAGGTGGCCAAGGTAAGTTAAAACCCTCGTGACACCACACATCCTCTCCCACTCAGACAGCTTCACTCATCCCCTTACTTAAACATACTCTTCCTCTTTCAGCACCTGTACTCACCTCAATAATACCTTGCAGCAGCTCTTACCACCACTAATATAGCGGCAGTAATTATTTGAGGAGGAAATGGAAAGGAATGTACACCCTTGTCACTATTTGAAGTGGCACATAAGCTACAAACAGGTC
This sequence comes from Cetorhinus maximus, assembly GCF_964194155.1. Taxonomy (NCBI): domain Eukaryota; kingdom Metazoa; phylum Chordata; class Chondrichthyes; order Lamniformes; family Cetorhinidae; genus Cetorhinus; species Cetorhinus maximus. The sequence continues at coordinate 82,051,603 of NC_135892.1, read as the reverse complement.
TTAAAGGGAGTGGCTTTTCTTTTGCAAGATCACAGGTGCAATATTTTTGTGTGGTGCATTTGAAGCAGCAGCCTTTAAGGGCACATTTTACTGCAATTACTTCCTTTAATCTGTGCCTAATCTGGTGGCAGCAGAAGAGACTCCAGACCAAGTTATCACATTTAGTTCATCATGGGGCTCGCACTCCTCCTATATTTACCAGGAACCATGTGTTTATTTTTCACATTTTCGTTCCTTTTGTCCTTTAGACCTGTTGAATTTTGAATATTCCTGAGCTATTTAAACACCACCCTAAGACACCGAGGTAATCATGAAGAGCTTGAAACTGAGATGCTTTGAAATTATATTGTATATTGTTTACACCGTAACAGATTAGCACATTTGTTTAAATTCCTTCATCTACTATTACGATAAACATTTTAACCAGAAAAATTGACTAATGTAACACTTGAGATTTCAAAGCAGGGAAAACCCCAGGTATGAGTAAATCAATCTCTTGGATTATTCATATGTCATCTATTACCCGGGTTCTAAAAAAGCAGAATTAATGGACATGCTTTCCTCCAGGGCCCAACAGCAGTTTAAATGCAGTGCAGCAGAACTACTATCTCGCACGTGCCAACACCCCTGTTACTGAAAGTTTTACCAGGACCAGGCTTACTTAAATAATTATGGTGGGCTTCCAGCAAAGTTCCAGCCTGTATCTGAGTGGGAGCCCACTGCAGGGGACAGGGAAGAGAAAGCCTGTTGCACAGCAGATCCTGGACAAAACATGAACATTCGCTTCCAAGGCAGCTGAAGAGAGGGCAAGAATTTTAAAAGCATACTACAAATTTCATGAAGCTTCAAGTAGAATCAATTATCTTCTGCTGAATTCAATTCCCTTCAGGCTTTTAAAATGTAAATTTTGCCCTAATATCCAGCCTTGCCATGGTGCAAATGCATCAAACCTTTGGCACTCGCAGGTTCTGTTAACATCCTCCCATAAATACACATAACTGAACACATATTAAGCAACATGAGGGTCTGCCCCCAGATGGTATTTAATGTGATCACTATTAACTTTCAGGTGAGGTGCTTTTGACTTTCTTTTGTTGCTGCAGAATTTTGGAAGTATTGGATGCTCTGTTGTTGGAAGAGGTAACAGGTGTCCTTTCGGTCAGAGTGATGTGGAATTAAAAGGACTCTGAACAGAAAACTTACTGCTAGTCATGGGGAATATAGTTGCAGTTTCTGCAGCATGAGGGTAATGGAGCAGAGAGGAGGGTGTTACTTGTATAAATTAAGGTTAGGTTTCTGCAGGTCATTGTGGGGCAAGGGCAGACATTGGATAATGACTAAAACAAAAATAGAATTACCTGGAAAAATTCAGCAGGTCTGGCAGCATCGGCAGAGAAGAAAAGAGTTGACGTTTCGAGTCCTCGTGACCCTTCCGCAGAAGTCCTCATGACCCTTCTGGCAGCATCTCCGCTGATGCTGCCAGACCTGCTGAGTTTTTCCAGGTAATTCTATTTTTGTTTTGGATTTCCAGCATCCGCAGTAGTTTTTTGTTTATTTCTCTGTGTTTAATTGGATAATGACTTAAGCACATATAAAGAAACATTCCCCTTTAAGTGACAGACAATTTGTTAATTAGTTAATCATTTGTTTAACTGATAAACTCAAAAGAGTATAAAGAGAGACTACCTTTCATGACCAGTGGGAGTACATCATCAGCCCCAGGAGTGACAATCTAATTTGATTTGCTAAGTTTCTACTGAAGTTTTTGTTTTTAGTTACGGTGCCCCTTTAAGGGGCTGTCAATTTGTTAATTTTGATGATTTGTTTTACTCAAAAGAACATAAAGAGATACCTATTGACACTGGGAGTGGGTTGTAGAGTTAAGAATTATATATTTGGAATGTCTCACTTTGTGAATAAATCTAAAACTCAGTAAAGATTAACTTTGGGTCTCTTCTATCACCAACTGGCTAGTTTAACAGAGAGGGTCTCAACAGAAAGTCATATCCAACTAGAGTCTTCAGAGACTACTTCTCCTGCCTGCGCCTCAGCCAGGAACAGTGTCTCCATCAGCTACAATTTACCAAGGAGGCGGTCATGGAACTGCACCACTGCTCTAACTGGACCTGCAGCCAGAAAACAGGGCAAGGTCAGCACTGCCAGTGCCTGTCAAGGTTGCTGTGAGTGCAATTTCCACACCTTGGGGTCCTTCCAGGCTGGACCCAGTGATATCACCAACATTTCTCCATTCATAGTGCATCACTGCATCTGGGAGGTCATCAACGCCCTGCAGACAAGGAGAAGGGACTTCATTGCCCTCTCTCAAAGCAGCAGCAATACAAAATATATGTGAATTAATCGGAACCCCTTTTTACATCGCTCCCAGCTTTATTTTCCATTGGCTTCAATGTGAAATAGGTTCACTCATGTCCATTTTGTGCTACTGCTGAGGATTAATTTACCCCGTTGCTTAACTGGGGGAAGCTTTTTTGTGTAGATCTTAGGGATAAATAGGATGTCCAATTACCATCTTTCACGCTGCTCCACAGTTAGTTTTGTTCACCCTTAAATGTGCATGGAAAAGGAGTAGAAAGTAGTTTACCCCTTCTGAAAATTATTGAGGAGTATTTACAAGAATGTGTGTTGGATAGAAATTGCAGATGCATTAATGTTTCATATCCATTTGAATGAACAAAGATTGTGGACATATTCCAGATCCCGTCAAACTGGCTCAGAAATTTCCAACATATCTAAAGGTCAGTGAAGCATGTGTCATGAAGAAATTTAACCAGTTGTATTGCAACCAAACTCCTCAAGGCAATCAGTGAGGAAATAGATGAAAGCCGTCATTGGTATAATTAGGAGCCCTGTAGAAATGCGGAGTGCCGTACCTGAGATAATGGAGAATGGTGAATATTATTCCAATATGCAAAGACAGATTGAATCACATTCCTGTTACCCTGACAGAAATCACAGTTTCAATATTTGGACAGAGGTATTCTATGAGCCCATCATTTCCAGGAATCTGCTTGGCACGGACAATTATGCTATGAGGCAGCGGAATGATGAAGTTTTTTGCCACATTTCACTGGAATCACGCTGGTGTTTCAATGTGGGTAAGTTTGAGAGCGGGCAGGTAAAGTCATCAAAAAAGTGCAAGTAGAGTTAGGATCTTAGAAATAGTACAATGATAAATTTGCACAAGCAATGATTAGGCCGTAATTGGAGTACCGTGTGTAGTTATGAGAACCCCCATAACAGAAAGGAATTTAAAACCATAGAGTAACAATGTAGCGATGCAAGGGCTGGGAAACTAGAGTTACAAGGGGAGACTTGAGATACCTGGACTATTCCCACTGGAGTAGAAAAGGGCATGCTGAGATTTAAAAGAGAGTTTTAAAATGATGGAAGGTTTAGAAAGAGTGGGGAAAAGACCATGTCCCATGCAATATCTTTTTTTTCTTCTTGGGAAGTAAGTAATGAAGATCACCATTTTAAAATTGACACTGAGAGCAAAGGAAGAGTTCAGATAGAATTTATTTATGTAGAAAATTGTTTAAATGTGGAGTGCATTGCCATGGTAAGTAGTTGAGGCAGAAATCAGTGAATGCTTTAGGGAAGGAGTGGATAAGAGGGGAGAAAAACCAGCAAGAAAGCAAATGTAACGGGATTAAATTTGGATTGTTGTAGCTAAGAGTCAACATTGACATGATGAGCCAAATTCCCTCTTCCTTCCTGTAAACTTCTATGGTTCTACACCATTTGACTGTATTATACCCATACTTATAGAGCTGCATCTTCCGGTCGGCGGGCACAGGGCGGGGCCCGCTTGCCAACACGTAAAATGATGCGGGTGATGTCGGGCGTGCGTCCCAACATCACCCCACGTCATTTAGATTTTCAGCTCAGCAGACACGCAGCCAAGTCGGCTGCGCGCCCGCTAAACTGTCAACGGACACTTAAGGCCTTTAAAAAAGTAATTAAGCTAATTAAAGGACCTGCCCGTCCAACCTTAAGGTTGGTGGACAAGCGAGGAGGCCAGGCAGCCTTTAGAAAAAACATGAAACCTCATCCACGGGCAGGATGAGGTTTCATGAGGGCTTTATAATGTTTATGAAATGTTGAAATAAAAGAAATTGACATGTCCCAGCTCATATGACAGTGTCACATGAGGGAACGTCAGGAATTTTTTTCCACATCCACAAATTTTTTAAACTTCCAGCAGTCTCCCTGAGGCGACACTTTGCCTCAGGGAGATCTGTACGTTCTTTCATGTGCATGCGCAGAAGAGCTCACTCTCAGCTCAGGGAATACCCCCCCCTCTCTCGCACAGGGGGCACACAGCTCTTCCGAGCGGACTTCACACTGGGCTGGCCATAATTGGCCCACCCATCTAAAATGGCGGCACGCCTTCAACTGGGGGCACCAATCGGGAACCCACTCACCCACGCCCACTCCTGCACATCCCATCCCAGCAGGGGAAAAATGTTGCCTTAGTGTCAATTTATACATTCAAACTCTTGGAGCAGAGTTTCACCTATCAAGAGCCTTGTCAGAAATAAATTGACAGGAAATCCTGTACATGGGACCTCCTGACTTCTATTCAAATTTCCTGATGTATGTTCCCAGCAGGGAAGCTCTGCGCTTAGAGCACAAGTTCATTAAATTATTCCTTTATATATTTTATTTATTATCTATAGAGTTCACTCAATTTTAGAATGTCAAAGTATTGTTTATCAGTGCTGATCACTTTGAAATTGTGCTGTCAGCATGTCATAGGGCAATCAGGGGTGGAATCTCTTTGTAGCATCAAGGGTCCCGACAGTAGGACTGGAAGTAAGTTGCACTCTTCTCATAGGCTGGCCATGTGCGATCATGCATTGACCAGCCAATTAGATATTCATTGTTCAAGGAGCCTTGCTAATCAGGCAGCGGGGGTGCGTAGAAAGTCAATGACCCATCGTTACCATACAGGGTCAAAGGTCCAGGCGCCATATTTAAATAGCACCTAGACAGGCATTAATTCCCTGCAAGCCAGCAACTTCAGTCTGGCTATGTGAGTGGATGCCTTGACACTACAGCTGTTCTTCCACCCCCCTCCCCCCAACACCCTGCCCCTGCAGCTAACCTCAACTGCTGCTCCTCCTTCAATTACATTTGCAGGAGGGGGCCATGCAGTTAGCATCTCCTCATTTCTATTGAAGGGATGACCTTCCCTCCATCACCCTCGACCCTCACTCATGAGCCATTCCCTGCCTTTGGTGACCCTTGACCCACCCCCATCACCCTTGACCAACTATCATTCACCCTACAGTTTCCCTCTGTTTGCATTTGTCAGCCCCCGGCACACTGGAACTGCCACCCACCCCATCCTCGATCCTCCCTCTACCATCCTTTATCTTCTTTCTGTTACCCTCAGCTCTGAGGACTTCACCACTGACCTTCCATGTATAATCCTTGATCTCTCCGCAGTCATGCTTAACCTACCATCTTTAGACACTCTCCCTGTACAGCCCAGCTGCCCCCCTACATCCCACTTTATCTTTGTAGGGCTGCAACCTTCTTCCTTCCCTCAATCAACCCTACCCCCATTCCCCTTTCACTGCCTCCCCCTTTCCTTGCCTCAGTCAGCCATGTCCTGTTCCCCTTTCACAGCCAGAACCCTATCTCAATGCATTAATGCCTCCTCTCCAGTGGTTCAACAAGGGTTCCCATACAAGAAAAAGCAGCTCCTACTCAGTGTAAATCCACCAGGAAGACTAGCTCGCCTACTGCGCCACATTTAAGCAGTAATGAATCTGAAGGCACATGTTTCTCATTTGCTGATTACTTAATTCAAAAGGTACACTTAATTATGGTGATATTGCTTTTTTAATGACCATGTATGACATGCTGATGTATTAAATAGAAATTCCTGACGCTTGCCATCAGGCTCAATCTGCCATCAACCTGCCGCCTATACCCTATTTTCATCCCGCCATCGGAGAGCTGACATTTTACCTCCCACTCAATTAAATTTCCCGCTTCCTGGGAGCTTCGCAAGATGCCCCCCAGGTGTTCTTTTTCGGTACAGTTCCAACTTGATCTAAGCTGAAACTGGATGCTCTTCCAGTGTCAACTGATTTGAATGAGCTGGGTGAGCACCAGGCAGGGAGATCAGCTGAGAGTGGATGCCTGGCCCAGATTAATGGAGAGAAGTCGAGCAAAGGCTGCAAGTATTAAAAGCCTGAGTGCAAATTCATGGCAGGTTCTGGGCCTCCTCACTGTCATCAGATAGAGCAATGATCTCCAAATGACCATAAGATCCCCAGTTTGCCAGTGGAGCTGTGCTGTACCCTATAAGTAAGATAAAAGTTCACCTTAAGTGCCAGGCGATTGCTGCCAGCCCTTCTGATTTAAAAATTCTGTGACCTCTGACACAACTTCCTTGCATTTCTTTTTCTCTTCTGGTGCAGGGACACTGTGTGGAGTCCATGGAAAATGATGTGGGAGGCACTGTCACATCACCTCATATCATTTACATACTAATGAAATGCAAGGCAATGTTCACACAAATGTACAATAAGCATAAAATGCGCAGAGGCCTAGCATTAGACCTCTGATTAACTTTGGCTAATGCGCCATAAACTGCTGTGCATAGGGCATTGGGCAGAAGAAAATTGGCTTGAAGCTATTTTGGATGGTGAATACAAGTTTCAGCACCCCATATATAATTTGTCTTTAGTATTTATGTTAATTTTGACTTTGTGCGTTAGAATAAAATGGCTGATAGTGAATTGGCAGCCCAATATTTTTCCCCAGTTGATATCAATGGGCTTCATTGGCTCAACTGTCCAGGGAAATTATTGGAGTCAGTATGGTGCAGGCCCTGACCATTTTCAACCTAAAATGGTCCTTTCAAAATGGCACTGACTACATCAATGAGGTGAACAGGTCAGTAAGGCTACTTATCCCATTTTGAGACAGTTAATGCCCATTAATGTCAACAACAACAAAAACAAATTATATTTGTAATAGCATATTTGATGTAATGAAGCACGAGCACTATAAAAACAAAGTATGACACCAAGCCAGATACAGAAATATTCATTCAGATGATCAAAAGCTTGGTCGAAGCAGTGGGCTTTAAGTCGTTCCCTAAAGAAGGAAAACGAAGCAGAGAGGTGCAGAGAGGGTTTTCCAGAGCTTGTGACCTAGGCAAATGAAGGTATGACCACCATGATGGAGCAATTAAAATTGCAGATGCACAAGAGGGCAGAATTAGAGGAGTGCAGATCCTCTAATTGGCAAGTTCATTGAACAAACAACCCTCAGAGGGTGTGGGGCTGGAGGAGATTACAGACCCGCAGCAGGGTATGCAGTGGGCCAGCCAAAAGTCCATTGACTTTTAGTGGGACCAGAAGATCCCGGTGGATGGCAGGGCTGGAAAATCCCATTAAAATGAGAATTTTAAAGGCCAGGATTTTCCCCTCGGCAATTTGGGGGCGGGGCCCGCTCGCCGAGGGGAAAATGATGCAGGATGACGTCGGGAGGAACCCCCAATGTCATCCCGGTCCATTTAAATCTTCAGGAAGGCAGGTAGACAGAGAAATCAGCTGTCCGGCCATTGACAGGCTAATTAACCTTGTTAAAGACCCTGCCTGTCCAAGCTTAAGGCTGGCGGGCAGGCCAGGAGCCGGGCTCCAGATTATTCATGAAACTTCATCCACTGGCGGGATGAAGTTTCATGTCCGTTTTTCAAAAATTTAATAAACTTTATATGTTTCTTATTAACATGCCCCATCTCGTGTGACATTGTCACATGAGGGGGACATGTTAATAATTTTAATATTTCTCTATTTTTTTACTTTTCTTACCTGTCAGTAAACTCCCTGAAACATCATTTTGACAGATGGGGAATCCCTCCAACCCCCGCACAGGAAGCGCATAGCGCTTCCCGTCAGGCAGGCCGTTGGGTGGACCTTAATTGGCCCGCCCACTCAAAATGGCGGCTGGCCCCACTTCGGCGGCAGAGTTCGGCTGCCCGCCCGCCAGCGAGTCAGTGGGGCCTGCCCGCCATCCGAGGGCAAAATTTTGCCCTTTAGTCAAGAGGCCAGATGAAACAAGTTAAACTGACCTACCCCTTCATTTCGCATTATTTCAACAAATATTATACTGTTTGTCTCCTACTACTTCTGTCTTTTTAAAAATTTTATTTCTTGCTTTCGTGTGCTTTCTTTCTGTCCTATCAGACTCTTTCTCTCCTTCCTCCTATAAATGTCCACTGCCCTCTTTTTTCCCTCTCTGTTATAAGCCTACTATTGTCTCTAAGACTTTTACACAGATTTTTTTCCCCTTTCCCTCTGGATGTCTCTAGAGTTGCTTCTGCATTACTCCCCATTTCTAATCTCATTCCTTTTTGTGTACATCACATCTTAACTTCTCTTCCCTTCCCTATCTATGTCTCTTTCTCTCTGCATGTCTTTGAAGATGCATTCAAAAATGGAGCTGAGGAACTTAATGCAGTCATTTCTCCTTCATTACCTCGCAACAACTACACCACCTTATAAGTGGCAGCTGCAGACACAACTGCTTCCCCCCTCCTTGCCTTTCAGCAAGTTCCCAACCTGGGCTGGGAACCCACCAAATAAGCAATGAGGGAAATCTCAAGCAATCCCATGAGATGAGGCCAGCAGGATATAGACCTGGATTTTCACTGAGTCAGGATGACTTGAAAGCCCTTTAAAAATGGCAGCCAGGACCCAGATCCCAGGATTCCCAACCCCCTTCTCGGGGTTTCTGATTTTTGGGAGTGCCTTTAATGGTGCGGGCTAGTTTGGGTCAAAAGACCACAACCTGCACTCCCGACCTTGCCAGTTCCACTGCGGAGATAGACATGTCCTAGTCCTCAGCAATTTTCATGGACTCGGGCTGGGTTTTTATTGAATCGTGGCTCATGGCACATCAGAGGTGTCATGAACCATAGTCTGTGTAAGGGGACCTTTTAAAAGGCAAGTTCAAAAAGTCCTCCTCATGCTCCTCATGTGAAGGCAACCCCCACTCACCCCCATGGCTTCTCAAGCCCCCTTGCCAAGGTATGTCCTGCTACCCATCCCCTATGGCCCTTCATATCTCCCATGCCATTCTATGCTCTTATGTAAACCAAGCTAAGGCACTTCCATGCCCATTCACCTACTATAAACTGTGTTAAACCAATGAACTGTATAGTGACAATAGGATGTCTTAAAAATAAGCTTCAAAAACAGCCATTCACTGATAACTTTCCTCTTTCTTAAAAATACACTTTTCTACTACAGGCAAATAAAAGTGTCAATCATTCAAACACTTTGAAGTAACAATTAGCAGAAACTGCAAGCATTTGAAACCTCTTTATCTTGTGTAAATCAACATTGTGTAATTGACAGAATAGATCAGAGAGCTAGAGCTGTCAATCAAGTAATGTCTATTTACACAAGGTAATGAGATTTCAGGTGCTTGCAGTTTCTGATATTGATACTTTAAAAGGTCTGGATGATTGACACTTTTAATCTTTTTAAAGCAAGTGGATATTTATCAATGAATGACTGGGGATCAGCTGTTTCAACAGTCTAATGGATTTCTGGGCTCTCAGCCAAGCCTCATTGTGTATTCTTGGCTGATAACCCAGACATCCATTAGTGTCCTAAAACACCTGTTATCTTAGAAAGCCTTCCCCTCTCAAAGCCCATTTCCACAGCAACATGAATCACAGGGTCTTGTGCCCAGGTAGAAATACTGATTAGCTATTTTTGAGACTGCAGCTCCAACTTTCTTTTATCTTGGAAGCAAAGCACAACTGTTTACAACCTGACATTCTCAACAAATTCTGGGACTTTGGAGACTCACAGTCTATCCACTGTCAGCACACAGGCTGCGCCATTGCCACATCTAAACACCTTGCACCTTCTTCCCAGTAAAACAATCTGGGTACCCCTTTAATCTCTGACAATCAAACCACCCAGGCTTGTTGTCAGGCAGATTTCAAAACAGGTCATATGACTCTCTTCCTTTTACTTTAAATCAAAGATGTAGTCCAGAATCGCAACAATCTTATAAATCCTCATAATTGCAACACAGGCTAGGGAGAGAACAGAGAACATAGGCAGAAATAATTGCAAACATGAAACAGATATGCCTAAATTCTTCATTGCAAATGCCCATATCAGCTTGCCACAGCGTGTTGCACTCTGACTTCTGAGTCAGAATGCTCTAAATTTTAAACCCCATCCAGAACGTTAATACATAATTTAGATGGATGCTTCAGTGCGGTACTGAGGGAATTTTGCAAGGTCAGTAGGGTTGGGGGAGGTGGGGTTACTAAAGGGCAATCAGTGGTCATGGCATCACAGGCCCATTACCACAGCAAAAAGTTGCATCTTCAAGAGGAGAAGGGAGTAAAATCATTAAAGAAACTTGGGGAGAATTTTTTCGAAAGCCAAAATGAGTAATCATAATGTAACATTGAGCATGGGTGAGCCTTTTGTGGAATTTTACCTTATGCACTTTAAATAAAAGGTAAGTTCTAGCCTACATCTAACTTACACACAATTTGGAGTTATCCTATTTCTTCGATGTAGCTTTGTAATAAAGGATTCTGCTAATTAGAATAAAAATAATTTTTAAACTATTGAACATACAACCATCAATCCATTTTTAATGATGTTCGTTAACAAACCATTACATAAACGTGATTCATTATTTTGATTTAGTGTTCACTAGTACACGCCACATTGTTCTACACCACTTTATGGAAAGAGGGAAGGAAGAAAAAATACAATGAGGTCAGAAAACACTCCACAGGGAAAAAGAAATGGAAAATTTGAAGGCAAAAAATCATCGGCCACCTGGTGCGCATCTTAATAACAGATCACACAACGCAGGAGTGGAATGCACATTGGGAAAAACATAAACAAAAATGAGGAAATAAGTGGCAGACAGAGAGTTGAGTGAATGATGTACCTAACTGAAGTATTTAGTCCATAGAGATTATGCCTGTGCTGTCCTCACTGCCTGGAGATGCATTCACAACCTTTTAGGGGAGGAAATAAATCATGAGGTTCTTTACTAACAGTCGCAGAAAACAACGTGTATTCGATTGCAAAGCAAGAAAATAATAATCACGCCATTCTAATCATCCTGTAAGCCAGCAAGACAAACAATGCAATACATGCCACTCCTTCTAAGCTGGAAGTCAATAGATAAAAAGGACTTTGACCCGTATCGTAAACAGTCACAACAGAAATCAGATTGGACTCTACAAAGTCAAAATTTAAAGCAGCAAGGACAGTTTAATCAGTAAATTACAAACAACTGTAAAAATACATTTTAAGAGTAAACAGCTGAACAGTTTAGCCCTGATTAGTGGAGTTTTTTTTCTCTCTGGAATCATTGCAATGGAAAATTCCATTCCTGTTCCAGTTTCTGTCCAGCTTTATCATGCCATCTTTAATGTTCTCAAGCGTTTCAGCCACACATAATGAAAATACAATCACACTGACGCGAAGAAGGATTCACTATGGAATTCATTAAAATGTTACTTTTGCTCTTAAATAATGTTATTACAGGCTCAAAGTTGTCTTTACCAGGGACTGTACGTTTCTCAATAAAGGCTGTATGTATTTATTGTGAAATCCAATTAGGTGCGTTTGCCATCTTTTAATCCATGTGGTTTCATGTTTTATCTTGAAAGCAATAAATCTTGCTTTTGCCCTGGCTATCAGCCACCTTGCCCTTTGGCTTCTCTCCCAATCTGGCTAACAAAGCACAGTATAATTAATCTTTGCCAATTTGGCTAAATTAACAAAATGAATCATTATGTACATTTGCAGCAGTGATAGTTTGTTTGTAATAAATGTTTATACAGTCTGAAATGTTTCATAACTGAAGTTGGCTACTTTTTGGCTAGAAACTTTCAAACTTCCGAAGAGATTGCAGTAGAAAGTCCATCAAAGACACATAAGAGTCTGCTTGTTGAAACTTGAGCACAAGCATTTGACTTTAAATTGCCTACCTCTACTATTTAAGCTTGGTGGCTTTTCATTCAGCTGTTGGTCAACTAGGATTTCTTTTAAATTTCTTGACATCCAGTTAAGTTCTTATAAAATAAGGAGAAGCATAAATGAAGACACCTATTTACCGAAATACAAGCAGACTCAGATTGGAAAACCAGAAAAAAGATTGTCTGGTTGCAAAAGAAATAGGACTTACTCAAAGTTTTCAAAATAAAAAATGAAGCTTTTGACTGAAACCAATGTAAACTCCAAAACCCTCACCCAAATTAAGTTCTACATAGTATAATAAAGAAATATTTGGCAGCTGTATGCTCCATGCATCTCAATGCCTTTCAAGCAAACAAACATTGTTACGGTCCCCATCACTTATAGAGGATGCATTGGCGTTAATGCAATTAGCCCGCAATTAGTGTTGGATGGTGTCTCATCTTTTACAGATATAATAATGAACAGAGAAGGAAACAGATGGCTAACTGGATTCTGGGCCAGGATATTCCCCTCGACGATTTTGGGGCAAGGCCCACTCGCCGAGGAGAAAATGACGCGGAATGACGTCGGGAGGAATTCCCGACGTCATCCTGGGCCATTTAAAATTTTAGGAAGGCGGGCAGACAGTGAAATCAGCTGTCCGCACGCCGACCTGTCAATGGCCAATTGAGGATATTGACAGGATAATTAAGATAATTAAAGACCTGCCCGTCTAAGCTTAAGGCTGGCGGGCAGGCCAGGAGCCCCAGCAGGCTCCAGATTATTCATGAAACATCACCCACTGGCGGAATGAAATTTCTGTGTTTGTGTTTTATAAATGTAATACATTTTATGTGTTTATTATTAACATGTCCCATCTCGTGTGACATTGTCACATGAGGGGGACATGTTAATAATTTTAATATTTATCTATTTTTCGACTTTACTTACCTCTCACGAGTCTCCCTGAGACAGGACTTTGCCTTAGGGAGCAGTGCGCTCTTTCGCACGCATGCGTGAAAGAGCGCACTTTGACAGATGGGGATTCACTCCCCTCGGAACAGGAAGTGCATAGCTTGGCCCCTGCCCAGCCACTGGCCCGCCCACTCAAAATGGCGGCCGGCCCCGTTTTGGTGGCGGGGGTCGGCTGTCCGCCCGCCGCCGAGCCGGTGGGGCCCGCACGCCATCCGAGGGCAAAATTCTGCCCCTGATTCTGTTCCACAGCAATTTTGTTAACAATATTTAACATGGGAAGAGAGGGAAGCAGTATACTCCTTGTGCATTTGCCAACATTTATCCCTCAATCAACACCCAAAGCAGGAGATCTGGTCAATTATTTGATTGTTGTCAGGGGGTGTGCAAATTGGCTGTTGTGTTTCCGACATGGCAACACTTCAAAAGTATTTAATTGGTTGCAAAACACTGAGATCGTGGAAAGTTATACAAATGCAAGTACGTACATACGAACATACACACGAATTAGGAGCAGGAGTAGGCCACTTCGTCCCCGAGCCTGCACGACCATTCAGTAAGATCATGGCTGATCTGATTTTAACCTCACATTCCCACATACCCCTGATAACCTTTCATCCCCCTTGCTTATCAAGAATCTATCTACCTGTGCCTTAAAGATATTCAAGGACTGTGCCTCAATCACTTTTTGAGGAAGACGATTCAAAAGTCTCACAACCCTCTGAGAAAAAAAAATTCCTCATCTCTGTCCTAAATGGACCACCCTTTATTTTAAAATCGTGACCCCGAGTTCTCGTCTTTCTTTCATGATATAGCATCATATATTAAGAAACCAAACCAACCTTGCAGATTATTTTTATGTCTTCATTGGTTTTGCTTAGGTTACTTTTCTGAATAAACATCTAAATTGGCTGCATGGAAGTTTTTACAAGGTGGTTAATTTATAATAATAGAGGTCTTGTGGCACAGTGGGTGGCATCCTTGGGTAAACAGGGTTCGAGTCCCATTGCAGGACTTGATGGCCAAGGAAGGTGCGTTCATAATGCAGCCACCCAGGTTAATTATCCATCTGTAAATCCTTCCAATACACCAATGGCAGGTGGTAAGAGCAGGAGAGACTCTTGGTCAGCCATACCTGATGCAGAGTCGCACCCCTCAAGCTATAGCCTCTGATGACAGGCTGGCGACCTGTTCCAAGCAAAGCAAGCCATGGAAAACAGGTGCTTTATCAGCCTCATGCGTCTCTAGACACGGGAAGTCTTCTGAGTCTAGGTTTAATTTAGAATATAATTTTCAGAAAACCTGAGCATTTCTTTACAGGTTAGATATGTGCTTGTCTTCACCATACACACTGTTCGTTTTAAAATTGCTTTCCTAAAACATTTGAACAAATATTGATCTGAAATTAATAGTATGGAGATATGTTTGTGAGCAACTGAAAGTGCAAGACGTTCTAAGGCAGGAAACAACAAATCAACTCTATCAATAGACCACACTGGGCAGAATTTTGCCCTTGGTGGGCGTGTGGGCCCCACCAGCTCGGCGGTGGGCGGACAGCCGACCCCCGCCGCTGAAACAGGGCCCGCTGCCATTTTGAGTGGGCAGGCCAATTAAGGCCCGCCCAGCGACCTGCCCGACGGGAAGCGCTATGTGCTTCCTGTGCAGGGGGGGAGGGAATCCCCAGCTGTCAAAGTGCGCTCTTTCACGCATGCGTGCGAAAGAGCGCACTGCTCCCTGAGACTAAGTGCTGTCTCAGGGAGATTAGTGACAGTCTAAAAAACTTTAAAAATAGAAAAATAAAAATATTATTAACATGTCCCCCTCATGTGACAATGTCACACGAGATGGGACATGTTAATAAATATCACATTACATTTATTAAAGTTTTTAAAAAGGAACATGAAAGCTCATCCTGCCAATGGGTGAGGTTTCATGTATTATCAGAAGCCCACTGGGGCTCCTGGCCTGCCTGCCAGCCTTAAGGTTGGATGGACAGTGCCTTTAGTTACTTTAATTAACCTGTAAATGGCCTCAATTGGCCATTGACAAGTCGGCGGGCGGACAGCTGATTTCGCTGTCTGCCCACCTTCCTGAAAATTTAAGGGGACCGGGATGACGTCGGGGGTTCCTCCCGACGTCATCTGGTGTCATTTTCCCGTTGGCGAGCGGGCCCCACCCCCAGATCGCCGACAGGAAAATTCTGGCCATAATTTGCACTGGTGAGGGCTGTCCCTAATTTATTTAGTAACTTTTTTGGGCAGGTTCCAGGTTAACGAGGTTAACGAAGTAAGCTTTTCAAACGACACAACTGGGACATTTTCCTGAACTCCTCATAAGAATAAAGCCAGACCTTTGGAATATCAATCCAATTTAAGGATCTATGTTATTCAACCCGAGCTGACTACCTGCACATGGTGTTACAAGATGCCAGAACAACTAGAAACATAATTTTCCATACAGCTTTCAATTGTCCTTTTGATCCTTTTTTAAACTGGATATT
Source organism: Cetorhinus maximus (assembly GCF_964194155.1). Taxonomy (NCBI): domain Eukaryota; kingdom Metazoa; phylum Chordata; class Chondrichthyes; order Lamniformes; family Cetorhinidae; genus Cetorhinus; species Cetorhinus maximus. The sequence goes on along the minus strand of NC_135892.1, from coordinate 82,036,135 downwards.
TCTGTCCTGTTGCTTTTTGATGCTCATTGCCAAGCCAATTTTCAATCAGCTAATTTCCTTTTAACTCTATTTGCCTTTGTCTTCTTTAAAAACCTCATATAACATGTAGAACCTTAACAAATGTCTTTAAGAACCCAAGTGAATTATATCCAGCAGATAGCCCTCATCCATTAATTTAGTTATCTCCTGAAAAAATTCCATTAGTTTTATGAGGCATTAGTCATTCGTTCTAAACCCATTCTGACTGCTCTCATTAGGTCCTTGTAATCCTTAGATGAATATATCCCCTGATTGCTATCTCACACCATTAACTTGAGCCACCTTTTAGTCCTCAAATACAGCCTCTGTAGTTACAAAACTCTTACAAATATTAGCAAGAACCTTGCCTTTTTCTTCAGTGGTTTCTTCAGGATTTTGGGATGTATCCCATCTGTTCCATGTGTATTCTGTGAGGTTAATGGTCCATGTGCATTGTATGAATTTAATGACTTGAACCTATTCACAATAAATGCTTTAGTCATCACTACATATGTGATAAATTGCTGAAACGCCTTGGCCTAGAAATTCAGTTCTGCCACTTTTGTTTTTCAGGTGCTCAAGCCTGCATTATGCTGGACAAGAATCACATGTTCATTTTGAGCAAGATGTGTATTGCCTGCTGCATTGGATCAGGTTTAGTAATCCTTGTATAATTTCAAACTCTCACATATTGAAATAACCATTGCAAGCTGCGATTGCCCATTAACCCATTCAAAAATAAGAAAGGTTATGTATTAAAGCACAACACATTTATCATGCATGATAATACTTGCATTTTTAGTGTCTTATCATGTCAAAATGCCTCGAAACAATTTACAATATGAATTACTTTTTAAAAGCAATGGTTATTCTGTAGTCATGAAAGTCAGGAAGTCTGTAAGCACTTTACCTAAATATCCAATCCTTCCACTATTGCTGCACCGTGACTGAAGTGCGTACTATCTACATCCACTGCAGCAACTCAGCAAGGCTTCTTCAAAAGCACCTCTCGAACCCACAAACTCCACACATGGAAGGCCATCCACACAATTGTTGTCGACTCAAAACTAGTCAAGAAAAGATAAGCTACTTTTAAATAAACTGTCAACCTGGTTTCAACTAGAAAAACTTGCATTTATGTAGCGCCTTTCACAACCTCAGAACATCCCAAAGCATTGAAGTACTTTTAAAGTGTCGATGCTGTTGTAATGCACATTTGTACGCATTCTCCAATTCAGGCACTGAAGGAAGGTCGCAGACTGGAACGTTCTGCTTCTCTCTCTCAGATGTTGTCAGAGCTGCTGAGTATTTCCTGCGCATTCTGTTTCTACATCTGTTTTAGGTACTGGTCGAGGGGTAAATATCAGACAGGACGCTTGAAGAGCTCCCCTGTTCTTCTTCAAATACTGCTATCGTATCTTTTCCACCCAACTGAAAGAGCAGGCAAGGCCTCAATTTAACATCTCATCCAAAAAGATGGCAAATCTGACAGTACAGTGCTCCCTCAGTACTACACTGAAGTGTCAGCCGAGATTTTGCGCTTAAGCCTCTGGAGTAGATCTTGAACTCACAACGTCCTGACTCAGAAGTGAGCCATGTCAGCTGACACCCAACTGGCCAGCAAAGAGACTAAGGGAGAATCCTCTTGTTCTCCTGTCATAAACTCGGTGGAGGGTGAGCAGTACTCCTGATGAAACAGCGTAGACAGACATTTTTAGATGTTTTCACCATTTCTCTGGAGGTCCCACCCATTTTCTGCCGAAGTTATGGTGAGAGATTTGGGGAATTCCGTAGAAATTCCAGATAATTGACTTTATGAATTTTGGCCTTACAGGACAATTGACACAGGGGCAGGTACAAATATCTGTCATATTCTCTTATCATGTCACATCTTTCTAACAAAGGGACATGCACACAAGCTCCGTGTGTTGATATTTAGAAGTGAAAACCATGTAACATAATGAACTTCTGTTTTACTCTCATTTCCCTTTTTAAGTGCCCCACCTTACACTTGTGAGGTAACACTCTCGGACATAAAAGGCAGAATTTAATGCCCTCCTCCTTAGCGAGTTTGGTGGCAGGCAGAATTTAATTGGGTGGGAGGGTGGTGGGTGGGGACCCTGCCATCTTCCCACCACTCTCCGAGTAATTGACAGCTCGTGGCTGGCCTTTCTGCCCCACTGCCAATAGAGGTTCTTAAGTGGACAATTAATTTCCACTTAAGGGATTCCTCCCACTGCCACTGTTGGTCCCTTGGAAGATGAGACTGGGGAGTTAATAGTGGGGAACACAGAAATGGCAGAGACGCTTAATCAATATTTTGCCTCAGTTTTCACAGTGGAGGACACTAGTACCACCCCAATAGTAACAGGTAGAGCAGAGGGTATAGAGAAGGAGGAACTTAGAACAATCACCATCACTAGAGAAAAAGTACTGAGCAAACTATTGGGATTAAAGGGTGACAAGTCCCCAGAACCTGATGGCCTACATCCCAGGGTCTTAAATGAAGTGGCAGCGGAGATAGTGGATGCATTGGTAATAATATTCCAAAATTCCCTGGATTCTGGAAAGGTTCCAGTGGATTGGAAAAATGCTAATGTAACGCCCTTATTCAGAAAGGGGGGAGGCAGAAAGTCGGAAACTATAGACCAGTTAGTTTAATGTCTGTCGTTGGGAAATTGTTGGAATCCATTATTAAGGAAGTGGTAATGGGGCATTTGGAAAGTCAAAATGCAATCCATCAGAGTCAGCACGGTTTTATGAAGAGTAAATCGTGTTTGACTAATTTGCTAGAGTTCTTTGAAGATGTGACAAGCAAAGTGGATAATGGGGATCCTGTAGATGTAGTATATCTGGACTTCCAAAGGCCATTGATAAGGTGCCGCACAAAAGCTCAATACACAAGATAAGATCACACGGCGTTAGGGGTAATATATTAGCTTGGATAGAGGATTGGCTAACCAACAGAAAGCAGAGAGTCGGGATAAATGGGTCTTTTTCTGGGTGGCAAGCTGTAACTAATGGGGTGCCACAGGGTTCAGTCCTTGGGCCCCAACTATTTACAATTTATATTAATGACTTGGATTCAGGGATAGAAGGTACGATAGCTAAATTTGCAGATGACACTAAAATAGGTGGGAAAGTAAGTTGTAATGAAGAAATAAGAAATTTACAAATGGATATGGACAAGTTAGGTGAATGGGCCAAAATGTGGCAGATGGAGTTTAACGTGGATAATGTGAGGTTATCCATTTTGGTCGGAAGAATAAAAAGGTGACTAATTATTTAAATGGAGAGAAACTTCAGAATGCTTCAGTGCAGAGAGATCTGGGTGTTCTCGTGCATGAATCGCTGAAAGCTAGTATGCAGGTACAGTGGGTAATATGGAATTTTGGCATTTATTGCTAAAGGAATAGAGTATAAAAATAGGGAAGTATTATTGCAACTGTACAAGGCATTGGTGAGACCGCACCTGGAGTACTGTGCAGTTTTTGTCCCCTTACTTGAGGAAGGATGTAGTTGCATTGGAGGTGGTTCAAAGGAGGTTCACTAGATTGATTCCAGAGGTGCGGGGCTTGTCTTATGAGGAGAGATTAAGCAGTTTAGGCCTATACTCACCAGAGTTTAGAAGGATGAGAGGAGATCTAATTGAGGTGTATAAGATGTTAAAGGGGATAGAAAAGTAGGCGTGGAGCGGATGTTTCCCCTTGTCGGTCATTCTAGAATGAAAGGCCATAGTGTTAGGCTGAGGGGTGGTAGATTTAAATCAGAGATGAGGAGGAATTACTTTTCTCAAAGGGTCGTGAATCTGTGGAATTCACTACCTCAGAGTGCAGTGGATGCCGGGACGCTGAATAAATTTAAGGAGGAGATAGACAGATTTTTAATTAGTAACGGGTTGAAAGGTTATGGGGAGAGGGCGGGAAATTGGAGTTGAGGCCGAAATGAGATCAGCCATGATCGTATTGAATGGCGGGGCAGGCTCGAGGGGCTGAATTGCCTACTCCTGCTCCTAATTCTTATGTTCTTATTAACCCAGTGGTGGGCAGGGGTTTGCCATGCAGAGAGCACAACAAGGGTTTGTTCCCTCGTTCAAAGGCACTCAGTGCCTGATCGAAAGACCTAGCATCGGGAAGTTGGGGCAGGGGGGAAGGTGGTGGGGGGAGTGCTGAAAGCCACCTCTTGCCATTGCTGCCAACCACCCTTACCCCATCTCTATGGCCCTCACCCTGTGACCCCCGTTCTGCCATCACTCACCTCTGCCTGGGTCCCTCCTCGATACAAGGTCTCGGATGGGTGTAGTACTGGCAGCAGCAACCGCCTCCCCAGCGGCGCTATTGAGCACAGAGGCCCAATCCCCACCAACCGGGGGTCCTTGATCCTGGGATAAGGCCTGTCGCTGGCCTGTTAAGTATTTGTTCAGCGGGCCTACCCTAAAAGAGGCAGCATGGGGCTCCCAACAACTCTCTAGCCAACAGCAATGACTCCCGTTGCCTGCATTAAACCCAGCCCAAAAACCCAAGCTAGACACCACCTAATCAATACCCTTGGTGCCTTGGCCTATCACTTCAGTTTCTCAATAAAAAGAAATCCTAATCAAACTGTGTTTGAGATTCGAAAAATGTTGAACAATTTTTCATCTATTAATTTCAATTCTTGAGAAAAATCACTCCTGAGAGACATGAATGGATATCACATTTTAAAAAAATATTTAAAGTATTTAAAGGTCATAGTGGTGATTTTAAATAAGTTAATGGGGGGGACGGGTGGTGGTGGTGGGGGCTGAGAGGGGCAGTAAATGAACCACCTGGCACTAAATGGATTGTGTTTTGAAGACACTGTTACCAGCAGCTGTAACTTCCTGTGCTCTGCAATGTTGTATGTGCTGCTGATTGTATCAGAGCTCGTTCTCTATAACGTGGTGTCCTTTATTCAGCAGGTTCTCGTTTCCTGTTATTGTAAACTTCTATAACCTCGACACGCCCAGCCTCTGGTGTACAGTGCTCAAAACTTTATTGTGCTTCTTGCTTTTACCGTAATCCCCTTCCCCCGGGAAGAGTAAACAAGAATTTCATTAAAAGCTGTGCAATTCTCAGACTTGTTGTGGATACTTTTGGTGAGAAAACTATTCCTGTGCTTTTATAGTTACACGATTTAAAAATATTTCTGCCAATTCAAGGCGTGCAACTGATGTTAGAAAATAAATGAATTCTCCTATGCAGTGCGAACTAATATGCTAATCCATCCATTAACATGGATGGACATCTTTTTCTCCTTCATTACTTCAAATCCTATTACTGTTTCATTCACCTGCTCAGAATGGGCAGGATTTTCCTGGGTTTGGTGTGGTGGGCTGAGACATGCGGGGTTTGTGGAGGGGGGTAGGCGTGAAAATAATGGTGAATCACATCAGGACAGCTTCCAGACACAGTCCCACTGCCAGGGAAGTTCCCGAGCAACAGGACTGGATGCAAATCAACTGCCTGCCAAATGGAGGCATGCAGCCATTTTAAAGGATTAAAGGACCTGTTAAGGGCGATTTTCCCAGCTGGACCAAGGGTGCCTCCAAGCTGAGACCTCCTCTCAATCCCTGAGCTGCCTTAGCAATGCCCACCTCTCCCAATGGGGTTGCCAAGGCTTCAGAGCTGCCGGTCCTCCAATTGGAAGTCGTCTCTGGAAAGATTACTGACCTGGTCCCACTATTGGCAAATGGAGATCTGGGACCCCCATTTTGTCCCGACATCAAGGTTCTGAAGCCCACAGTATAATCCTGCCTACTGTCTATAAAACATGTTGTTCAAAATGAACATATCATGGGATGCACAAGATTGTTTTTAAAAGTATTAGGGGGTGGAATTGGTCCAGCTTGTAATGCAAAACAGAAGATATTTTTACTTGACGCTCATTTTAAAATGAGTTGCCAATCAGCCATAAGCCTATTTTGCATGACCAGCGAAAAGCAATTTCACACTAACTCCGTAAAAGCTACATGTCCACAGGTGCTGGACCAAATGGACAATCTCAATGGGTGAGCTTGCACGATGAGAATTTAAGCCATTCAGACGTGAAACTGTGACACCCAACTCAATCCTGTTCTCAACTGACATCCATATATTCAAATGCAGCAAATATTGCTGGATTGTGATCACCAACACTATCACTAACACAGGGGCACAAAGTCCCATTCTAGCTTTCCTCCTGCGACCTCAGTTGAGATCCACTAATTCAGCACAAACTAGGGATCAACATGAGGATCAGGATTGTGGCATTTCGCCCAATATTCAATTTTGAGATCAGCAGCATAGAAACAGTAAGTTATACTGAATTACTTAGGATTTACACCAGAGAAACAGGTCATTTAGCCCAACCAGTGGTTATGCTCCACATGAACCTCCTCCCGTTTTATTAATGTCGCCTCATCCTATCAACATATTCCTTTCTCCCCCAGCTTGCACCCCCACATGCCACTGTATAATCACACCAGACATACTGCACTATGACTTTTGTGATCCACCAACTATGTGATAAACTGAGGTAGCGCAAGTCATGGCACAAGACTCACTACATACCAAGATGATAAATTCTTAATTATAATCTTGTGCAACAAACAAACTTGCATTTTTAAAGCATCAGTCACATTTTCAAAGTTTAGATTGTGTGCTCAAGGCTCTGGGGTGGGGCTTGAACCCATCACTTTTAGAGATGAGAATGCTATCAGAGAGTCAAAGCGGACATCTAACACCCACCTCCATATACCACAAACAGCACATGACTTAGCACCCACCTCACACTTTAAGTAACCTGAAGCATAAGTAACAAATGGTTTATAACTTTACTTTTTTCCCCTGTAATGTGGAGGCAAATTACAATCTCACAAATTGTTCCGAATAAAGGGTTTTTATAAACCTGTATGTAAATTATAAACCTCAATTACTGCTTAAAGCTTGCCTAGCACCGAATGTTTGAGGCAAAAATGCAGCATGGTTAACAGCATACCTCATAATTAAACATTCTTTGGTTTACTTGTGTTAGGTTGCAGGAAACTCTGTATCAGTCATTACTGGCAACACCTAGGGAACATCAGGAAGATTAGAATTCAAACTACTCATACAATGTGGGTTTATATCAAAGCATAAAGAAGATAATGGGCTGAACTTTCTCAGACCTTTGGAGACAGACTGGGAGGTGGGAGGGCTGGCAAAATGGTGGACCAAGATGTCGGGAGGTGAGCCTGAGGTCTTTCCACTGCCATGACATATTGTCAGAGGCAGGAACCTTTGAAGCATGGACACCCATGAGGAGGCCAATTAAGCCACTTAATGACCCAGTTAACATCCTCATGGGCATCTTGCCTGCAGCAGTAAACCATGGCCACCTCACAGCAGGTTCCCAAGGGAGGGGTGGGGGGTGTTGTGCTGGGCCTCCTTAATGGGCACTCAATGGCTGACAGAAGGGATCCCTGGCAGCCCCCACACCCAAGGCGCCACTGCTGTAACCATTACTTATCTACCCTCCCCCCAGTCACTGGAGTATGCCCACTTGACCTTGGCTTCCCCTAGGAAACTTAGGTGGCTTCGAGATGCCCTCTCCCTGGAGCTGCAGCTTCAGTAATGAGCACCACTAGTGGCGGTTTTGCTGAGACTGTTGAACTGCCCGCCTTTTGTTTGAGCCGGCAGGTCTTGAGGGGCAGGCCGCTGCCCTCAATTGGATGGTGGCTCCAGTGGTGACCTGTTAATTGGCTGCCAATGGCAAAATGGCACCTGCCTCAAGGTCACCTTCTACTTTTGGCCCCAATAGGCGGGACTTCAGCCTCCACCGAAAAAATACATCCGAATAAGTCCTTTATAGAAAATATATTAACGCTTTTTCAAAACGATTTTGTTCTTTTGGAGTCCTCCACAAAACCTGAGACTCAGGGAATATCACAGAATTTCATTTAACTTTGGTGTATTTCTGGTCATTTGTCAGGAATGGTTTAAGACTCACTGTTAGAGTAACTGCAATACATTGTGTTGCACAGTTAAAGTGGTTCATTACAGTAATTCCCCACATAATTACTGATCTCACTGTGCTTTTATAGGGAGATAAAGGCCAAGCATGTTCCTAGGGGAAGGGGCTGGGTGTCTGGGGGAAAAAGAAAGCCACCACAGAGCACAACATGTACTGACCAGCTAAAAGCAATATTGGCAAAGACATGCAGGTCATCTGCCCTCTCCCAGCTGGGGATTGCCTCTGATATAAGGAGGCCACAGAGGAAAGAGTCAAAATAAATACTTTTAAAAATAACATGTAAAAAGGTGCACTGTTTAGAATATGCAAAGGGTACCAGAGCCTTAATTGGATCTCAGTCAAATGGAGTAACTCCCCAGATAAGATCTGCTTTAATTACAAGGAGATAAATCTCCATAACTTGAAGGAGTTGTGAAATCACCGAAAATAAGTTGTTGAATGATTGTTCAGATCACATCCATTTCTAAAGAGGAATGTGTGACCAATTCAATCATTGCATTCTGTGGTCAAACTCTTTGATCAAGTTTACTCAGCCCTCTAAATGTCTCTTTTGGTTCACTATCCATTCATCCTTGTAGTTCTGCGCAGCAGATCAGGTTATTTTTCTTTACATTAAAGGCACAACATATGCTGTACATAAAATTTTGTAGATACCTGTATCTGCGTTTTTGTTTATTTTCTACTTCAAACATTGTTAAGCTGGGTAATACATGAGAACTTTGCCCCATAAATCTCCCACTTTCGCATACTTTGGGTCAGATTTTCACAAAATTGGGAAGACTCCATGGATCTCTAAAAATGCCAGGTGAGAGCCGGATGCGGTACTCCTGCCTCCATTTCCAACAGATCCAATTTTTGCCAGGGGGGAGGCGATATACACAGACAGGAAACCCAAACTCTGCAGGGCCACTTGAACTTAGTGCTGAGTTCAAACAGACCCCATTCTGGCCATTCCAAGGGTCTTAACTGCATGTGAGAGTCACAAATTGATGGAGTAGACTTAAAAGCTCTTGAAAGGCAGGTAAGATCTTTTTAAGCTTCATGATCATGAAGTTTTTTAAATCCCCTGCTCTTTAAACTTAAATAAAACAGGCTTAAGCTGTTAGTGAGATTTTAAAAAGTCTGCTGGGCTGTTTTGAGTGCCATCTGGTGTAGGTTAGAAAAAAACATGACCACCTGTTCCACAGTTTCAACAGAGTTCTTTGTCCATGTTTCCCAGGGGATGTTATTATGTCATTATGAATGATTGGCTGAGTTTCAAAAGGTACAACTCTCTCAGCAGGTGGCCCTAAGTTCACAGTTTGATTGACAGTTTAGAGGCTACTAAAGGATTATTCATCTTTGATGTGGCTACTGAATAGAAGTATTTGTTTTTATGACAGATTAAGCACTTGAAAAGATTTAAAAGCTTTGACACGATACAATGAATGGGAGATTTTTTTTCACTATAAAGTATGTATGAAACAGTGTTTAATGAATGGGAGTTTTTTTTTCACTGTCAAGTGTATATAAGTGAGAGGTGTATTAGATTGTAAGAAGTTTATTTTTTTCATCTATACCTGGCTGCTGAGGTCTGCTCATGGTGCATTCTGGGTGAGTGGCTATGGAAGTGAATGGGAGATATGAGGGGGCATGAGTTGGTATGGATGTAGCATGGGGGTATGGGGGCATGGAGGTTGGGCGATGAGGGTGTATGAGGCATGAGAGCTATAGGGTCCAATAGATTCTAAATCAAGTGGGACGAATGCTCAGAGAACTGAGACATGCCTTCTAACCAGCCAGCCTTGGCACTCAACGCCCTCCACAGCCACCTAAGATCTGCTTCAGGGGCTGGCGGGCCTGACCCCATCTTGCACCTGCCTCCCTGGTGAGAAAATTGGATCTAATGGGCCCATTAAACCGAGTCTGCCGAGTCAGGATATTTCCCAACTCGAGCTACCCACCACGGTAACGAAAATCAGTCTTTTTTCTCATTCCAGAGTTAAGCTATGGTGCAGCCAGAGGGTTAACAAGAGTTCAAGGTATACAACTGTTTTACATTGCAAAACATGTAAACAAATAGTCATTTGATAGTACAGAACTTGAGTATTGCTGAGAAAAGAGACGTTCTGTTGAAGCTTTTTGACTTGCGCTCACCAAGATAGATGCAGGAATGCCAAATTTCAAAGGGAACAAGTGTTTATACTTCATGAGAAAAGCATGCTGATTGGTTATCAAGAGGACTCTGGTCAAGGCGTTACTATAAAAAGCTTCAACAGAACATCTCTTTTCTCAGCAAAAATGTAAATGGGGTGCTTATTAATGAGTTATATTTTGTGCAATGCTGTTGATGTCCTGTGTCTAAATTATAAGGTTGCTATTTCTCTCCTCTGGCTCTTAGGTGATAGTCTAACTGAGCGCGGCAAGTTTTTAACCAAAGGCACAACACACTCCAGGCACAGGCTGGCCCTTTGATAGGCCCGGGCGATTAGGTGCGGAAATACAACAGTGCTGCAATGCAGCTACTGGTTCCAGGACCTTCTAACTTCTGCCTGCTGGCACCTTCCCAGTGCAGGAAGTGATGAATGGGGATTGGTGGTAAATGAGTTGGGAGGGCCAGAGATGCCAGTTCTTTCTTCAAGCACTCTGCCACCCATCAACTCTTCCCTCACTCTCAGGGGAAACTCCAGAATTCCTGAGCACCATTTAGGAGCCTTTCATAGGCCCAAAACCATGGGTCTTCACCAACTAAACAATTCCCAACATTTTGGAAATAATTCATGATGTTTCTAGTTTCTTAAAACTGCTTTATTCTTTAATTGAAAGTGCTGATGACAAAAGTGCCCAATGAATAATATAAGTTAACCCTCTCACCTCCGTTAAATCAACCAAAGCGAAATTAGCAAGAGAATTTAAGGCATTTGTATTGTAATATAGTATCACCAACAGTAGTTTCTACCCTTTACGTATTTCAATTAATTTTAAGCAAAGTCACGTATGTTAAGTCCTATCCCCATATCACATAGGACCTCCGGATATACTGACGTGACACATTCAATATTGTTTCTGTCGCTTCAACAATGATCCCACGTCATGATTAATTATTCCTATAGACCACATGATTTTTTTCCCTACGTTACTTCAATGGATTCCTGCCCATCCACAAGAGGTCAAAATACACCAGGAAAGAATGGGAATAATGAACTGGCAATAAATATTCTGTACTGTAATAAAGCGATACAGTAGCTGCACTTGCTTAAGAGTCTTTTTCCTCAATGATCCACAAATGCTGCCTCTACAATGGTCCCTTTGTGCTGCTCTTGTTTTGTAAATTATGTGGTATGATATCAGGACCTAGCCAGATAATGTAATACGAACAGATGTACCATAACATTTACCCTGATGTTTGCTGGGAACACAGGAAGGGCAAATTGTGCTGGGGCATTCATCAAGCAAACCACAGATTTTTCTCACAAGTTAAAGTATTTTTAGTAATCCTACTTCAAAACTTCTGCATACAGGATAAGGGGTAGTGTTCCAAGCAGTAATATTGTTTAAAAAGAAAAGAAAGAATTGCATTTATATATAGCAGCTAATTTGTGCACAGCAAGGTCCCACAAACAATATGAGAGAAACACGATATAATCTATTTTAATCATGTTGCTAGTCCATGCAAACCTGCTGTAGATCGCAGCCCCCCTTCACTGCTGTGATTGGACAAGCCCCCGCCAGAGAGGGATTTCCCTCCCACCTGATTGCCAACCTCCAAACCTCACTCCCAACTCCAAGCCCCGATCCTTCCCAATGGCTGGGGACCATCCTCAACTGTGGCCTTATACAATTGACCTCCTTTCCCCTACCCCTGGCCAACCTGTCGATTTGAAATGGAATAAAAAATATTAAATTCAGTAGGTTATCCACAAGTCCAGGATTTCCAAACACCCCTGCTCCCTGACCAGCTACCGCCGCTCTGCTCAATCCATGCATCTCCATAAATATCGGAGGCATCGTTTTCTTAAAGAAGCATTTTCCAACCAATTTGAAATTGATCTAATTGAATGGCAGAACAGGTTTGAGGGGCTAAATGGCCTTCTCCTTTTCCAATGTTCCTGAAAGTGAACTGTCCAATTCAAGACTTAGCCACCAATGGCTCTCATGACATAGAACAATACAACATAGAAGGAGGCCATTCAGCCCTTCCCACTTGTGCCAGCTGTTTGAAAGTGTCCAATTAGTTCAACTCCCCAGCTCTGTCCCTATAGTCCTGCACTTATTTTCCCTTCAAGTATATATCAAATTCCCTTTTGAAAGCTACAATTGAATTTGCTTCTAACGCCCTTTCAGGCAGTACATTCCAGATCATAACATCATCAATCTTATTCATGATAGGGAGGCCAAAGTTTTCATCATTATTCCCATTTGGCTACCAGCTATATTAATTGATATGCATTGGCAGTCTTTACAGGGTGCTGGTGAGTGAGAAATTTCACCCTTCATTTCTCTGGGCAGACTTGACCTTCTCAGTATGGAAGGGTTTTCCCTTTGTATCCCAAGTGGGCAGATCACCCCGTACAGGAAAGAGAAAACCACTGCTTTTGATAACAGTTACCAGTTTTGATATGCTTGGCTACCTTAACAGGTAGCCAACCTATCTGTTGCATTTCATGCAACTTGTAAGATCCCAACTTTGAAATCATTGATATGTGTTAGCAGGCAATCAATGGAGTACTAGAGCATGTATAAACATCACTCAACGTTCTCTTTCATATCACTGTAGATTTCCTTACCTTCCTTCCTATATCTCTATATAGGTGAACACATCGGTATTCTGCTCAATGTTGAAATATTACATAATTTAATATGGACAGTGCTGGGACATGTTAGATTAAAGTTGTGCTAGATCAATTCCATGAAAAATACAGGTGTGATTTAGGACAATACTGGGATTATTCTTTGGATGTGGGTGACACCAGCAAGACTGTAATTAGTGCCCATTCCCAACTGTCCTGATAAGATGGTGGCAGACTTTCTCCTTGAGCTGCTGCTGTCCTCTTGATGAATATACTCCCATAATGGTGCTATGTGGTGCATTCCAAAATACTGACTCAGTGAGAATGAAGCAACAGCAGTATATAACCGAGCCACTAATTTTGTCTAAGGAGAAGTAAGTCAAAAGCACATTCCCTGCACGTTGGTGGTTGACCCTTTAAATAACACTGGTGGGAGGACTCTTTTGCTGTTGAATGCCTGTTCAGCTATGTCTGAGGCATTCAGTGCACGTGCAAAGACCAAATTAGTGGAACATACGAAAATATGAATTAGGAGCAGGAATAGGCCCCTTGAGTCTGCTTCATCATTCAATAAGATCATGGCTGATCTGACTGTGGTCTCAACTCCACATTCTGCCACCTACCCCTGATAACCTTTGACTCCCTTGTTAGTCAAGAATCTATCTACCTCTGCCTTAAAACTATTCATTGACCCTGCCTCCACCGCTCTCAGGAGAAGAGGGTTCCAAAGATTCACGACTCTCAGAGAAAACATTTCTTCTCGTCTCTGTCTTAAATATGTGATCCCTTATTTTTAAACTGTGTCCCCTAGTTCTAGTCTCTCCCACAAGGGGAAACATTCTTCCAGCATCCACCTTGTCAAGTCCCCTCAGGGTCTTATAAGTTTCAGTAAGATCACCTCTCAATCTTCTAAACATCAACGGATACAGGCCCAACCTGTCCAAACTTTCCTCGTAAGATAACAACACCTCCTCCAACCCCACGACCCCAGGTATCAGTCAAGTGAACCTTCTAGGAATGAGGACAAATCATGTCTTGACGTCCATGCACAGCACCCTTCACAGCATGGGGCATTGTGTGGGTCACACTGGAAGTGGCAGGGAGTGCAGTCCATGCCATTTTAGACCTTCAGGGCTTCCAAAGCACTGTCCCAAACTTCATGGCCATAATGTTCCCTCAACTTTGCTGCTTTTCTTCTTCTTAGTGGGAGAGGTTGCAAGAAGGAAGAAGCTGCTGAAGTAACTTTTGTGGATTGCTGCTGTGTATCCTGTAGATAATACATCCTGCCATTACAGTACGCCGTCAATGGAGTAGGAGGATATTGAGTCCAATGGCTGGGGCACTAATGAAGCAAACACTCTGTTCTTTTGACCTGTGAGTCCCAAAGGAAAAATAAATCTGTCAGAATTCCAGCTGCTGCTTCTACTCAGTGATCCATGCTGGGAATGCAAATGTATAAATATTAGAAAAGAATATGATGGAGTTCAACTGCAATGTTCCACAGTTGAAAGGCCTGTCAAAATTCTCCTGAGTTAATGCATGAAGTAAGAAAGTCTTCTTGGGTAACATTTTGGAGGACAGCTAGAATCAATGTAATTGTATCCAATGGCTTCAGAAGAAATGAAGAAAATATGTGAGGAGATAACACCAAACCCTTTTTTTTAACCCAGAACCAGAACATACCAATGGCTTGTACACCACATTGAACCCCTAGAAGATGACTCCCCCAACTCAACAACACTGATCAGAGATTCAGATCTGGGTCCCTCTGCCACAGTTTCTGCACTTGCTTCAGGTAGAAGGCAACTTTGCTCTGCAATGCTCAGAATTCCTCCACTATCAAGACATGCTCTGCAAATTATAAAAGAAAAAGTTATGGGCAGTATTAAAGCTAGAGAGTGAAGCTTCATTTGAATCTTCAAAGGAACATTTGTTATTTGAGAAGACAGTATGTAAAGAAAGGTATTTCAGAATTCTTCAAGGCAGAGTCACAGCTGCTTACCTACAATGTTAAAAATGTAGGCAATAGACACAAGCTCCTCCTATTCTTTGATAAGGCAGCACTAGGCGAGAGCAAAATTAATCACAGTCACTGCAATTTTGTTTTATTCGTTCACGGGACGTGGGTGTTGCTGGCAAGGCCAGTATCATTATTACCCATCCCTAATTGTCCTTGAGAAGGGAGTGGTGAGCTGCCATCTTGAACCGCTGCAGTCCACGTGGTTGAAGGATAATGAAGGATTAAATAAAACATTTATTAGATCCAGCTATATATTATAGCCTCTTTCACTAAGGTTCTCAGGCAAGTGGTTCACATTTGATAAAGATCATGTATTCACAGTCAAGCCCTTGAAAAACAAATCTTTACCGTGGACACACCTTACCCTTTATGTAAGAAAAGCCTTTAGGGTGTCAGAATGAATTATAATTAATCAACCTTAACTACAGATAAATGTTTTAGAAGACAGAAAGGCAGCAAAGAGAGAAAAACAACCTCAGGATATATTGCATTTTCATTCGAATTTAGAAATTACTGGCATTGAAATTCAGGAGTGGTTTTAAGTGGTTAAAAAATACTTTTCTTTCAAAAGTGCATATAAGTGCTGTTTATTTGCACTGCATGTTTTTGCAAAATTTGTACAATTGTACAAGCGGAGTGCTGCCAGGATTAGATACCAACCCTCACCACATTGCCTGAAGCAGTAAATATACTTTTTTTTCTGCAGTTGTGCAGCCCTGTTTCTTCACATTCTAGAGGCATCTTTGCCACATCTTTGCTTGGAAGCATTCTGAATGAACCATGGTTCAGAATGCTCTAGAATCCTACTTTGTTAGCAGTCATAATATTTGTAGACTGGTACATTCCTGCTTACTTTAAATAGGGCCATATAATTTCATTTGAAACACTCAATTTTGCCAATACTTTCGAAATAGGATTAGTCAATAATTTAAATGCACAGTCGATTGGATATGCATTCTTGTTTGGTCCAAACCCACTTACAATTTTCTGGAATCGTCTGATGTTTGCCTCACTAAAATGAACAAAAACTTGAAAATAGCAAGAGAAAATTACATTTTTTTCCAAAATATAATGTACTTAATTTCTTTTCTTTAGTAACTGCTACTTTTCATAATATAGCATAGATAATTTGTGGAGTAAATTAATTTGGATCTCACATTGCTTGTGGGAAAATATATTGGTACTGTGAGTTTCCTGGCACGGTTATGAGGATGATGTGGGAATGTGTGGGCAATTATTGAGAAAACTCATTTGGCCTTGGTCTCCAGGATACGGTTGGGTTTTCGAAGGCATAATGACAGCAACGAACATGGAAGGGGGTTTGGGATGCCATACTGAAAGAACATGGGCCTCGCCCATCCACTGCTCCCTCTCCTAATCACGACCTCCTCACCACCACGACTACTTCACAATTGCATCACGCACCCCCTGCTGCCCTTTCTCAGCCTTAACGTCACATCCGCCTTTTGCCTCACTGTACAGGCACAGGGATTGTTCTCTGCTGCACTCCAAATGCTGGGTCATTGGATTTTGCATATATTGATTAGCAGTCCTGCTGGGTTCAGTTGTTGCCCTTGCCAACCTTCAGTTTGGAGGTTAAATGTTTCTTCCTTGGGGGCTATGAGGAGCTGACATGAAAGAGGAGTTGAGGCCTGGGGCAGATCAGCCATTATCCTATTGAATGGCAGGCAGGCTTGAGGGGCGGAATGGCCTACTCCAGCTCCTATTTATTATGTTCTTATGTTCCTGGACTTTGCTTATTTCCCTTCCTGGAAAGGAGTGAAAGAAGATGATGCATTAGCCATTAGGAATGGTAGTAATTATGGTTTTATTAAAGTATAATGTACCTTTAAGAATAATACTTGTTAGCAAAGATCACATGATCTGTAATCACCAATAGGAGAGTAGCATGGGCTGCCTCAGCAGACAGTGTAGCGATAGGGTTGGAATTGAAAGCATGTGTGTGGTTGCTACTGAGTATATTGTAAATAAACTTAATGTTTCAACTTAAGAAGTTTCTGCAGTTCAACTCTATCACCAATAGTACAACTCGGCACCCTACAACAAACTGGTGACAGGGATAAAACAGGATTAAACAGAAGAAATCAAGACAAAAAGAAACCGGCATTGTACCTCGCTCAGTGATTGTAAGTAGCAAGCTGTGTTAGAATTGAAGAAGTTATCATCTCCCAAAACGCCACAATTTGGGAGGATTGATCCTTTTGAGCTAGCCACAGACAATTGGTCTCATTACATAGAACGCCTCATGTTCTTTTTACAAGCGAACAAGATTAAGGGTGAAGAGAAGAGGCGAGTGATCCTCATGAGTACTTGTGGGAGCAAAACCTACGGTTTGATTCAAAGTTTGATGGCACCCAGTGCCCCAGATTCGAAGAATTTCGATGAATTGGTGGGCCTCGTGAAGGGTCACTTTCAACCCAAGCCCTCAGTCATGATGCAGAGGTTCTGGTCTAATTTGCGAAATAGAGCCCCGGGTGAGACAATTGCATGGTACATGGCAAATCTGAACAGCTAGCAGAACATTGTAGGTTTATTACGACTCTGTACGACATGCTCAGAGATCGTTTAGTGTATGGTGTTAAAGGGGACATTATTCAGAAAAGATTATTGTCCAAAGTGAACCTCGATTTCAAGAAGGCGCTAGAGGTAGCGTTGGCAATGGAAAGCACTGTAAGAGATTCACAAGCAATACATGGTGCGCAAAATAGCGCCATCCTCCACATCAGTTGAGAAATCTCAAGCAAAAGTGGTGTGAGAAAGCAAGACTCTGCCAAGAATTACGAAACAGTCCCTGCTGGCCGAAGAATAAAGAAAAATGACTTAGCAGTGAGATTGAAGAATAATTTTAATAGAGGTGGAAACAGTCAGTCTTTTAGCAATTGGCAGTTTAAAAAAATCGAATGCTACTATTGTCATAGAAATGGACATATAATGAGGCAATGCAAGGAAAGATTCAAGCAGGCTTGTAAACAAAAGAAGAAGCCCAATGAAACCTACAATGTAGAAAAGCCTGAAACAACAAATTCTGATATTTACTCATTGATTAATCTGAAAGTTGGAAAGACAGAACAAATATATGTCATAGTGAAAGTAAATGGCAAACCTGTTAAAATGGAAGTAGATATGGGAGCTTCCACTAAAGTAATTGGGAAACATACCTTCAGATATTTGAATGATGGTGAACATCAATTAAGTTTAGAACAAACAGCTGCCAAGCTAAAAACATATACGAGTGAAGACATTCAAGTAAAAGGCATAAGCAGAATAACTGACCATTATGGAAGCCAATTGGCACAGCTACCCATGATGGTGGTAGCAGGTGAAGGGCCAAGCCTCCTGGGGCTAAATTCGTTAAAGGAGATTAAGTTAGAATGGGCTGAAATTTTCCAGTTGAGAGCAAGCGGACTACCAGAGCTACTTAGAAAGTACGCCACCGTCTTCAAGGACAAACTAGGGAAAATCCATGGCCTGGAGGCCAAGGTTTCTGTGAATCCCACAGCAACCCCTCGCTTCATGAAGGCGAGACTGGTGCCACACGCTCTGCGAGAAAAAGTCGACTCTAAGCTGAACAGGCTGGAGAAACTGGGCGTTATAGAAGCTGTTGAGTTCTCAGAATGGGCAGCACCTATAGTGCCCGTCCTTAAACCTGACCGAAGCACCTGAATTTGTGGAGACCACAAACTGACGGTTAACAAAGTAGCCAAGCTGGACAGGGACCCCATTCCAAAAGTTGAAGACCTGTATGCCAATCTGGCAGGTGGAACCACCTACACAAAGCTTGACATGAGTCATGCTTATCAACAACTAGAATTGAGCAATGCCTTCTGGGAATTTATCACAATTAATACCCACAAAGGGTTGTGCCAATATACACGACTGCCTTTCGGTGTCTCCTCCGCTTGTGCCAATTTCCAGAAAATAATGAAAAGCTTACTGCTGGAGCTGCCCCAGACTGTAGTCTATTTAGACGATGTACTGGTGACAGGATTCACTGAAAAAGAGCATTTGGCAATTAAAACATTCCTTGAAAGCTGGAGTGTGTTTAAAAAAAGAAAAGGGCACATTCCAAGCGAGGGAGGTAATCTATTTGGGTCACTGGGTAGATTCACAGGGCCTCCACGCAGTTGAGGAGAAAGTGAGAGTCATAAGAGAGGCACCTGCACCAAAGAATGCCTCAGAGCTCAAATCATTCCTAGAAACGATCAACTATTATGGGCTGTTCTTGCACAATTTTTCTACAGTGCTAGTCCCCCTGCATTCTGTACTCAAAAAGAACCAATGTTGGTCTTGGGAGGCGCCCCAGAAAGAAGCTTTCATAAAGGTGAAACAACTGTTACACTCATCCAATCTATTAGTGCATTATGACCAGACGAAAGAATTGGAGCTGACATGTGATGCATCTCCCTATGGAGTGGAGGCAGTGCTATCTTATCAGATGGATGATGGCATGGAATGGCCACTAGGTTATGTATCAAGAAAGCTCACCACAGCAGAAAAGGGATACTCACCGATAGAGAAAGAAGACCTGTCCATCATCTTTGGTGTCAAGAAATTTCACCAGTACATGCATGGCCACCATTTTACAATCATTTCAGAGCACAAACCATTGCTAGGATTGTTCAGTGAGGAAAAGGCTATACCACCCATAGCTTCAGCAAGAATACAACAATGGGCCTTAATTCTGGCAGCATACAAATACACTTTCACACATCGGCCTGGCAATCAAATCGCAAACACCGATGCCCTTAGTCATTTGCCTTTACAAGAAAATGATGAGAACAGTCCCAGGAACTTGTTTTACTGTTAAATTTCTTAGATTCCTCACCGGCATGTGCTTGACAGATCAGGGACTGGACAAGTTGGGACCCAGTCCTATCTCAAGTACAAGAACAAGTGCTACATGGTTGGTCACAGTAGCCCGTATCTGATGAAATGAAACCGTACTTCAACAGAAGACATGAAATAACCAGCCAAGTTGGCATCCTATTGTGGGATGCACAAGTGATAGTTCCTCCAAAGGGAAGGGATCCACTTTTAGTTGAACTACACAGTGCCCATCCAGGAATTTTCCGAATGAAGACAATAGCACGTGGTTATCTATGATGGCCTGGGATGGATGGCGAAATATAGAGTATGGTAAAGCATTGTGGGCAATGTCAGCATCTGCAAAAAATGCCAGTGACAGCTCCATTACACCCATGGGAGTGGCCAGGTAGACCCTGGGCGTGGTTACACATTGACTACATTGGATCTTTCCTGGGAACAATGTTTCTGCTCATTGTCAATGCCCATTCCAAATGATTGGATGTATATGAAGTGAAGTCACCAACGTCAGGCATTATGATTGAGAAACGACATCAGAGCTTTGCCAATCACGGATTAACAGAAGTAGTCAGTTCCGATAATGGCACGGCATTTATGAGTACTGGGTTTCAATGGTTTATCAGCTTCAACGGTATCACTCGTGTAAAAGCTGCACCGTACCACCCTTCCTCAAATGGACTGTCTGAAAGAGCAGTTCAAACCTTCAACCAGGCATGAAAAAGCCAACAGGTGATTCCTTGGCAACCAAGCTAGTACACTTTCTTTTTCATTATAGGACTCCCCCTCACACAACGACAAGTGCCACACCTGCAGAGTTATTGTTGAGATGCTGTCTCAGGCTGAGATTGAGCTTAATAATGCCAAATTTAGAGGAAAAATGGAAAGGAGTCAGGGAAGCCAGAAAGCTAGACATGATTGGCATAGTCGCAAGGGGAAATTCACTGTGGGAGGGCTGGTATACGTGAAGAATTTCGGGGAAGGACCAAAGTGGTTACCGGGTGAAATAAGAGCGATGACTAGACCTCTATCTCACCACTTGGAGGGTGGAAGGCTGGATCATCCGTAAACATGTGAACCATTTGAGGAAGAGAGAGACAAATCAGCACAACATGGTTCCACCAGTGACCATACTCAACCCAGGACTGCCATGTCTGATGTTCCTGTAAGTGTTGAGGATACAGAACTGCAAGTGCCCACCGAAGCACCTGATGTTCAGGCAATTCCAGAAAAGGAGGTTCCTGACAAAGCATCTGAAGTTGTGGAGCTGAGACGTTCCACACGTACCAGGAAACCACCTGAAAGACTGAACTTGTAAATTCCTTACCCAGTGTAAATATTATGTTGTCTTGAAAAATATGTCCTTGCAAATATAGTATATATAGCCGAGTTAAAGGGGGAGGAATGTAGTAATTATGGTTTTATTTAGCATGTAATGCATCTTTAAGAATAATACTTGTTAGGAAAGATCACATAATCAGATACTGAAATGTCCAAATGCAGCAAGACCTGGACAATATCCAGGCTTGGGCTGACTAGTGGCAAGTAACATTCACACCACACAAATGCCAGCCAATGACCATCTCCAACAAGAGAGAATCCAGCCTTTGCTCCTTGATGTTCAATGGCATTACCATCACTGAATCCCCCACTATCAACATCTTGGGGGTTACCATTGACCAGAAACTGAACTGGACTAGCCATATAAATACTACGGTTACAAGAGCAGGTCAGAGGCTAGGAATCGTGCGACGAGTAACTCGCCTCCTGACTCCCCAAAGCCTGTTCACCATCTACAGGGCACAAATCAGGAGTGTGATGGAATACTCCCCATTTGCCTGGGTGAGTGCAGCACCCATAACACTCAAGAAGCTTGACACCGTCCACGACAAAGTAGTCCGCTTGATTGGCTCCACACCCACAAACATTCACTCCTTCCACCACCGACGCACAGTAGCAGAAGGGTGTACCATCTAAAAGATGCACTGCAGGAATTCACTAAGGGTCCTTAGACAGCACCTTCCAAACCCACGACTACTACCACCGAGAAGGCAAGGGCAGCAGATAGATGGGAACACCACCACCTGGAAGTTCCCCTCCAAGTCACTCACCATCCTGACTTGGAAATAGATCGCCATTCCTTCACTGTCGCTGGGTCAAATTCCTGGAACTCCCTTCCTAACATCACTGTGGGTGTACCTACACCACATGGACTGCAGAGGTTCAAGAAGGCAGCTCACCACCACCTTCTCAAGGGCAACAAGGGATGGGAAATAAATGCTGGCCCAGCCAGCGAAGCCCACATCCTGTGAATGAATTTTTAAAAAATCTGTCGTAACCAATAGGAGAGTAGAGCGGGCTACCTCAGCAGACAATGTAGAGATAGAGTTGGAGTTGAAAGCACATGTAGTTGCTGCTGAATATATCGTAAATAAACCTTAATGGGCAGGATCTTCCAGTTGGCGAGTGGGGGCAGGGCCTACTCGCCGACGCATAAAATGACACAGGACGATGTCGGACGGAACTCCTGACATCACCCCACATCATTTCCATTTTCAGGTCGGCGGGGGCACAGTCGAGTCAGCTGTGCGCCCGCCGACCTGTCAACGGCTTATTGAGGCCATTGAGAAACTAATTAAAATCATTAATGGACCTGCCCGTCCAACCTTAAGGTTGGCGGGCACGCCGGGAGCCCTGGCGGGCTTCAGAGAAAGCATCAAACCTCATCCATGGGCGCGATGAGGTTTCATAAGGGTATTTAAATTTTTAATAAATGTTTCAGTTAAAGTTACGGACATGTCCCAACTCATGTGACAGTGTCACATGAGGGAACATGTCAGAGGAATTTTTCTATCATTTTTATTGCAAATTTTAATTTGGAGCCGATCGCCCTGAGGCAGCACTTAGCCTCAGGGAGATCAGTGTGCTCTTTCATACAACAGGAACCCTGTGAACCACACTTAGGTACCGTAACCATCCCAATTACATTTTTATTACATATTTATGTTTCTGACTGCAACCACCAATTGAATGTTCCAAAAATTATTTGTCGCATAAGAACATTGGCCTTTTGGTTTAAATTAAACTTCTGAAAAACAAGAATAAGTATAATTTGTTTTACCTTCACAGAACTTTCCCAGCCCATTTTAGCACCTGCTTCTTACACAGCTCAATTTGTTCTCGTTTGTGCTTAAACTGAGCAGATTATCTCGAAGTATATGTATAATATTCAAGCTAAACTCAGGAGCCTTTGTCTTTCAAATTTACCATCCTAATTTCTCTTCTCCTTTCATGACTAAATCCAGAGGTGGCAGTCATCCTCTGGTACCCAAGGAGTCTTTTGATGTTGAGTCATGGCAGTACATTTTGGCAGTATATATGACTTTGGAGACTGTCATGGCTGAATGTGACCATGTCCTCATCTACTGTCCATGTATACTTCATGGACAGGTTGCTGCAGAGTGCTCAGCAGCATAAACCTCAGCCAGTTACTGTTCCCCCAGCTAATGTTCAAACAAGTTCTAGTAAATCAAAACTGTGAACTGTCTGAACACATTACCGACTAGTGATGGCTGTGGTTGATTATTGTGTAACGTGTGTATTCCTAAATGGATTAAAAAGTTTCGGGCAGCTTTGCAAGATGGATGTAATTTATTTAGTAATACGGGGCAATGATGCAGGGAAGCACAGAATGGGTAAAGAGCATCAGTAACACTGCTGTTCCCAAAGTGGCAGAGATGCCAAAATGAATTAAAAAGCATTCTGAATTTTTTTTGCAAGTGTGACACTTGCTAAAGTAATATCGCACAGCTAAATTCTGCTGGATGTTTGCTTCCAAGTCAGTACAGGAACAATGGTGTCAGGTTGCTTATTCATGGAGGAATCCTCCTTAAAAATAACTGCTATATGATTGCAACACATGCAGCTGTGCTCCCACATGTTATCTGCTGCATCGCATTGCGTAAATATAGTTTTCATGTATATTGAAGGACAGTCTGTCCTAAGACTCCCACATCCAGTCATACTCTCGCATCTCTTCCTTAGTTTGCCAAGTTTTCTCCCCTGTTCTGATTCTTGTTGTGAGATGGCTCCACATGTGGCAGTTATTAGCCTGCAGTATTCCAGCTAAGTAACTATTACTAATGTTTGAGATCCAACAGTAAAACGGTCATTTCACGAGCAACTGTTGCCAGAATGGAACATGCACAGTGTTGAGTGTGTGTTGGAGAATTGGGCCAATAGTTCTCTCGCCAATTTATTTAGCACATCTAGTAAGGCCTTTGCCTTTGAAGGAACCACAGAAAATTGCCTCACACATCAATATACTATTTAACTGCTCCAGGCAGCAACTCTGAGCCTGATCTTGTTAACCCAATGTTACTGCACTCATGCACACAGCAGGAGCTTTTGGAGTCCAATCTGGAACAGTAAGTTTGGCTGATAAGCCCCTCCCTGAGGCACTGAGGCTAAATCTTTCCATGCCCTAGCTGAGGTCAACTAATATAGCACAGAGTATGATTTGACCCCAGAACTTTTCTGATGTGTATGACTGAGGTTCACACTTGATAAAGGGGTCAAATAGTTTCAAAACCAGCTATCTCTGCCTCTTAGTTTGTTAGAAAAAGAACATTTTAAATGAAACCAGAGGTCTTGATAGTACACTGAATTCACTCTCTGTTCATTGTCCTTTTGGACATGGCTTTGAATCCAACCCAGACTCATGGGGTGAAAGCTCTTTTCTCTTTTTATCTCTCTCCCTCTCACTCTTCCACTCTCAACTTTAACATCTGTGGTAGGGAAAACTTTTACATGGTTTAATTAAAGAGGAAATGAGTAAATATCTAGATGAGAAGAAAATAATTAGAAGCGGCTCTAGATTTCAAAAGGGAAGATCGTGCTGGAGAACTTGGCTTGAATGGAGATTAAAATTGGAAGAGATGTAAAACTGGTTTTACAGCATTGCACAAAGTAAAAATTATTGCCTCCCATTAATTGGAAAACATGGGGAATTAAATGGTAATTTAATAAACTTATACCTCTGCTTTGTCGATTGACAATGCATATCAGGAATTCAGACAAAAGCCTCCCACACTCGTTTTTCATTCCTTTTATTAAATGGAAAATCTTAAGTGCTGTGGTAATTATGGTTTTTATCTAATGTGTAATATGCTTTTAAGAGGAACGTTGTTAAGGAAGATCACATGATCTTTAGTAACCCAATAGGAGAGTAGCGTGGGCTACCTCAGTAGTTAGTTGTGTGTTGAGATAGAGTTTGAAGTGAAAGCACATGTTTAGTTGCTGCTGAGTACCTTTTGTAAATAAACTAAAAGTTTCCACCTAAGATGTGTCTGCTGATCAATTCTATCAATAGTACCAACTCGGCCACCACTCACAACAAACTGGCAAAGAGGATAAAACAAGTTTAACAGAAGTGAAATGAAATCAGCATTGTACCTCGCACAGTAATTGTAAATAGAAGTTCCGTTCGAATCAATGAAGTAATTCCCTCTCAGAATGTCGCAATTCAGAAGAATTTATCCTTTCGATCCAGCCATGGACAATCGGACTCATTACATTGAACGTCTCACGTTCTTTTTCCAAGCAAATGAGATTATGGGGGAAGAGAAAAGGCAGGTGATCCTCTTAAGTACATGTGGGGAGGAAACCTATGGCTTGATTCGAAGTTTGATGGCACCCAGTGCTCCAGATTCAAAATATGTTGATGAATTAATGGACCTCGTGAAGGATCATTATCAACCAGAGCCCTCAGTAACAATGCAAAGGTTCAAGTTTAACTTAAGAAATAGAGCCCCAGGGGAGACATAGTTGCGTGCCATGTGGCAAGTTTGAAGCAGTTAACAGAACATTGTGAGTTAGGTACATCTCTAAACGGCATGCTCAGAGATCGTTTAGTGTGCGGTGTGAATGAGGACACGATTCAGAAGAGATTATTGTCTGAAGCAAATTTGGATTTCAAGCAGGCGCTAGAGATAGCACTGGCCTTGGAAAATGCACTAAGAGATTCAAAAGCCATACAGGGTGTACAAAATGGCACCATCCTCCACATCGGGCTGGAAACCCCAGCCAAAAAGAGTGCAGAAATGCAAGACTCTGCCAAGAGGCAGGAAACAACCCCCACCATTCAGAAAATGAGGAAGATTAACTTTGCAGCAAAAACAAAGAATAATTTCAATAGAGGTGGAAACAAACAGTCTTTTAACGATTGGCAGTTTAAAAAAATCGAATGTTATTATCGTCATGGCAATGGACATTTAATGAGACAGCGCAAGGAAAGGTTCAGGCAGGCTTTTAAACAAAAGAAAAAACCCAGTGAGATCTACAATGTAGAGGAGCCTGATTCAGATAGTTACTCGTTGTTTAATTTGAAGGTTGGAAAAACGGAACCAATATTTGTAACAGTGAAAATGAATGGTAGACCCATTAGAATGGAAGTGGACACAGGAGCTTCCACTACAGTAAGTGGGAACACACCTCCTGATACCTGAATAATGGGGAACATCAATTAAATTTAGAAGAAACAACTGCCCAATTAAAAACATATACAGGTGAAAACATCCTAGTCAAAGGCATAAGTAGAGTAACTGTCCATTATGGAAGTCAATCGGCAAAGCTACCCTTGATGGTGGTAGCAGGCGAGGGGCCAAGCCTCCTGGGGCAAAACTGGCTAAAGGAGATTAAGTTAGAATGGGCTGAAACTTTCCTGTCGAGAGCAAGTGGGTTACCAGAGCTGCTTCAAAAGTACACCACAGTCTTCAGGGATGAATTTGGGAAGATACAAGGGCTGCAGGCAAAAATTCATGTGGATCCAGAAGCTACTGTCAGATTCGCGAAGGCGAGACCAGTACCTTACACACTGCGAGAAAAGGTCGACACCGAACTGGACAGACTAGAGAAATTGGGCATTATACAACCTGTGCAGTTCTTAGAATGGGCAGCGTCTATAGTCCCCACCCTTAAACCTGACCAAAGCATCTGAATTTTTGGAGACCACAAATTGACAGTTAATGAAGTAGCTAAGCTAGATAGACACCCCATACCAAAAATTGAAGACCTATATGTCAATCTGGCAGGCGGAACCACCTACACAAAGCTTGACATGAGTCATGCTTATCAACAACTAGAATTGGATAATGCTTCCTGGGAATTTATCACAATTAATACCCACAAAAGATTGTACCAATATACATGATTGCCTTTTGATGTCCCCTCCGCTTGTGCCATCTTTCAGAGAATAATGGAAAGCTTACTGCAGGGACTGCCCCAGGTTGCAGTCTATTTAGACAACATATTGGTGACAGAATTCACTGAAAAAGAGCATTTGGCAAATTTAGAAGAAGTCTTAAAACATTTCTTGCAAGCTGGAGTGCGTTTAAAAAAAGAAAAGTGCACGTTCCAAGCGAGGGAGGTAATCTATTTGGGTCACTGGGTAGATTCACAGAGCCTCCACCCAGTTGAGGGGAAAGTGAGAGCCATAAGAGAGGCAACTGTGCCAAAGAACACCTCGGAGCTCAAATCATTCCTAGGAATGATCAACCATTATGGGCAGTTCTTACCCAATTTGTCTATAATGCTGGCCCCCCTGCAGTCTCTACTCAAAAAGAACTAACATTGGTCTTGGGAGGTGCCCAGAAAGAAGCTTTCATAAAGGTGAAACAATTGTTGCACTCGTCCAATCTATTTGTGCATTATGACCAGATGAAAGAATAGATGCTGACATGTGATGCATCTCCCTATGGAGTGGGAGCAGGGTTCTCTCATTGGATGGATGAAGGCATGGAACGGCCATTAGGTTATGTACCAAGGACGCTCACCACAGCGGAAAAGGGATACTAGCAGATAGAAAAAGAAGGCCTGTCAATCATCTTTGGTGTCAAGATGTTTCACCAGTACGTACACAGCCATTTTACTATTATTTCAGACCACAAGCCATTGCTGGGATTGTTCAGTGACAACAAAGCTATACCACCCATAGCTTCAGCAAGAATACAATGATGGGCTTTAATCCTGGCAGCATATGAGTATAATTTCATACATAGGCCTGATAGTCAAATTGCAAATGCCGATGCACTTAGTCATTTGCCTTTACAAGAAAATGATGAGGATGTCCCAGTTCCACAGGAACTTGTTTTATTGTTAAATTTCTTAGATTCATCACCAGTATGTGCTCGACAGATCAGAGACTGGACAAGTCGGGACCCAGTCCTATCTCAAGTACCAGAACAAGTGCTTCATGGTTGGTCACAAGAGCCCATACCTGACAAAATGAAATCATACTTCAGCAGAAGACATGAAATAACAAGCCAGGATGGCATCTTATTGAGGGGAACACAAGTGATAGTTCCTCCAAAGGGAAGAGAGCCACTGTTGATTGAATTACACAGCGCACATCCAGGAATATCCTGGATGTGCACTGAAGACCATAGCTTGCAGCTACCTATGGTGGCCTGGGATGAATGGTGAAATAGAGTTTAGTGAAGAATTGTGTTCAATGTCAACAACTGCAAAAGTTACCTGCGCCAGCTCTGTTACATCCTTGGGAGTGGCCAAGAAGACCATGGGTGCAGTTACACATTGACTATGTGGGACTTTTCATGGGAACAATGTTTCTGCTCATTGTCAATGCCCACTCAAAATGGATGGACATATATGAGGTAAAGTGACCAACATCTTAAGCTACAATTGAGAAGTTACGTCAAAGTTTTGCCATTAACGGACTACCAGAAGTAGCTGTTTCTGATAATGGCACGGCATTTATGAGTGCTGAATTTCAGTGGTTTATCAGCCTTAACGGTATCACTCATGTAAAAACTTCACCGTTCCTCCCTTCCTCAAATGGACTGGCCGAAAGGGCGGTTCAAACATTCAAGGCAGGCATGAGAAGTTAACTGGAGATTCCTTATAACCCAAGCTAGCACACTTTCTTTTCTATTATAGGGCCACTCCTCATACAACAACAGGTGTCACGCCTCTGGAATTATTGTTGAAACACCATCTCAGGACGAGATCAAGCTTAATAATGCCAAATTTAGAAGGGAAGGTGGAAAGGAGTCAGGGAAGCCAGAAAACTAGACATGACTGGCATAGTCATGAGAGGAAATTTACCGTGGGAGAGATGGTATACATGAAGAACTTTGGAGAAGGACCAAAGTGGTTACCGGGTGAAACAAGTGCAGTTACTGGACCTCTATATTTCCATGTGGAGGTGGAAGGCCGAATCATATGGAGACACCTGGATCATCTGAGGAAGAGAGAAACAAAACACCAATAATTGATTCCACCAGTGTTCGCGAATAGGTCAGCATTTCCTGTGGAGAGAACTCAACCCAGGACTGACATGTCTGATGTTCCTGCAAGAGTTGAGGAAACAGAACTGCAGGTGCCCACCGAAACAACTGATGTTCAGGCAATTCCAGAAAAGGAGGTTCCTGACAAAGCATCTGAAGTTGTAGAGCTGAGACACTCTACACACATAAGGAAATCCCTGGAAAGACTGAATTTGTAAATTTCTTACCAGTGTAAATATTTTGCTGTCTTGAGAAAATTGTACTTGTAGATATAAAATGTATGTTTGATTAAAGGGAGAGGGGTGTGGTAATGGTTTTATCTAATGTGTAATATATCTTTAAGAAGAATGCTGTTAAGGAAGATCACATGATCTTTAGCACCCAATAGGAGAGTAGTGTGGGCTACTTCAGTAGTTAGTAGTGTAGAGATAGAGTTTGAAGTTAAAGCACACGTGTAGTAGCTGCTGAGCACCTTTGTAAATAAACTAAAAGTTTCCACCTAAGAAGTGTCTGCTGATCAACTCTATCAATAGTACCAACTCGGCCACCATTCACAGCAGTTGCCTGCGTCCGAACTTTCAATTTGCGTTTCCAGCAAACAAAACCTCATGTCAGGATTTTAGATTTATAAAATTGTCCTTACTCCCCAGCACAGACATTCTTCACCAAGGTG
The DNA here is from genome assembly GCF_964194155.1 of Cetorhinus maximus. Lineage (NCBI taxonomy): Eukaryota > Metazoa > Chordata > Chondrichthyes > Lamniformes > Cetorhinidae > Cetorhinus > Cetorhinus maximus. The sequence continues at coordinate 82,006,498 of NC_135892.1, read as the reverse complement.
CGGGGAGAAAAAAAATGACATTTTTAAAAAGAAAACAAAGTTTACTGCTGGCTACTTTCCTTAAGGCTTTGCAAGCATGGCATGGTCAACAACATTCAGGACATGCTGCAGTTAAACCCAGATCGTTAGCCAAGAAATGTTATGTTTGGATCAGAAATTCTGTAACCTCCTTATTATAGAAAGACCAATTTGTAATTTGTGTACTCAGCGCACTAAATCGTACATGCTGAAGCTAAATTGGAATTAAAACATACAAAATTTGATCCTTTTCAATAATATTTTTAGATTGTGAAAGATTACTGAAGAACATGGGCTGAAAGTGCTTACTATCAAGAAGTATTTTTATTATTTTCTCCACTTCCCCTCTGTGGTCTCCCACACATATCTTAGCCAAGAAAATAGCGAGGTAACCTGCTTCTAGGCCTCTCTGTTGATGCCATTCTATCATAATTACAGAATTCACAACCGTATCCTATAGCACCCCTTCTCTGACTTTCCTTCCCTCCTTGCACCTGATCTCTGCTTTTACTCTGGAAGGGAAGAAGGAAAGAAGGGAGGGAAGGAGGAGGGGAGGGAGGAAGGAAGGAAGAAACATACGAATTAAGAGCAGGTGTAGGCCACTTGGCCCCTTGAACCTTCTCCGTTATTCAGTAAGATCATGGCTGATCTAATTGTAACCGCAATTCCACATTCCCACCTACTGCTGATAACCTTACATCCCCTTGTTTATGAAGAACCTATCTAGCTCTGCCTTAAAAATATTCAAAGACCCTGCTCCCATTGCCTTTAGAGGAAGAGAGTTCCAAAGACTCATGACCCTCTGAGGGAAAAAATTACTTCATCTCTTTCTTAAATGGGTGACCCCTTATTTTTAAACAGTGAAGCCTGGTCCTAGATTCTCCCACAAGGGAAAACATCCTTTCCACATCTACCCTGTCAAGATCCCTCAGGATCTTATGTATTTCAGTCAAGTTGCTTCTTTGGACGGAAGAAAGGAAGAGGAGGGGGGAAGGCAGGGGAGGAGGAGAGGAAGGGGAGAAGTGGAAGGAGGAGGGAAGGAAGGAAGGAAGGATGGGAAGGAGGGGACGAAGGGCAGGAGGAAAGTAATGAAGGAAGGAAGGAAGGGAAGAGGGAAGGACGAAGGGATGGAGGGATGGAAGGAAGGAGGGAGGGAAGGAAGGGGGGAAAGAAAGGAAGAGAAGGGAGGAAGGAAGGGGAGGAAGGAAGGACAGAAGGAAGGAGGGAAGGAAGGAATGAAGGGCAGGAGTGGAGTAAGGAGAGAAGAAAGGAAAGAAGGACAGAGATAGGGGTGGAGGGAGGGACAGAGGGAGGAAGGGAAGGAAGGTGGGAAGGAAGGATGAAGAACGGAAGGGAGGAAAGAAGGGAGAGAGAAGGGAGGAGAAGGGACGGAATGAGGGATGGAAGAGAAGGAGGGGATGGAGGAGGGAAGGAAGGAAGGAAGGGGAGGGAAGTGAAGGAAGGAAGGAACAGTAGGAAGGAAGGGGAAGAAAGGGAAGAGGGGAGGAAGGAGGGAAGGAAGGAAAGAATAAACATATGAACATACGAATTAGGAATAGATGTAGACCACTTGGCCCCTCGAGCCTGCTTCACCATTCAACAAAATCATGATTGTAACCTGAACTCCACATTCTTGCCTATGAGAAGACAAAGGGAACATAATGCCACTGTCAGCACCTTATTTACCTCTTACCACTACCATTAACACCCACTTTGTCTTGTGCCCATGACATCTTTGTCAATCTCTCCTTTGCCCCCACCTATCGCTGACCTTCTATCCGGCTTCACCTGCTCCACCCCCGTTAAACAGTATAAATTTCATCACATTTCTACTTCTCTTTAGCTCTGAAGAAGAGACATATGGACTCGAAACCTTAACTCTGTTTCTCCCTCCGCAGATGCTGTCGGGCCTGCTGAATTTTTCCAGCGTTTTCTGTTTTTATAACATTATTGAGGTTCAAGAATTTCAGAACAGCATCGGGCCTTCCAGCTCAAGCGTACATTGAGACCAAATGGTTCCCTTTGTGTCCTAAGCCATGAAGCGTAAAAGAATGTATACCCTAAAGTGTTTGGGGGCATTGTGAGGAAATGATAAGGTGCCAAATTGCTATTTCTTTCTTTAAATATGCCTGTAATTAGGCCTCTAGCCAATTTTTACGGACTTATTAACATAGCTAAGTTTCCTAGTTGGAAGACTCAGGTTCAGAGCTTTTTTACTAGCCCATATTTGTATTCCACTGGTTAACCAGCTGCATTGAAATTTAAGTTTCTACTGCTCTGAGAAACCATTCTTTCAAAGTCATATACCCCATTGAGGGCTTGTTCCACAAAATGTTGATGTAAAGTTTTTTTTTGTAAAATGAGTTAATTCAACACAAGTCAAAGAATCTTCAAAATTGTGAACTTGAAAGCACGTTGTAACACTAAAAGTGTTCATTTCACCAGCCTATAGATGTGGTTTCAAGCCCATGCAGAGTGCTGCATTGCAACTTGAGAAAGTAGTTTTCACTGCCATTTTGCAAAGCTATGTTAGATAATCTCATATTGCTCAGAGTTCAGGCCAAGATCAGCATAAATCAAACAGATGCAAATTCCCATTTTAAAACACTTTTCCTTTGGGCCTCATGGAAACTTGGTAAACTTAATTTTGACTCTTTGGACTAATACGAATAATATAGCACGAGCAACTCTAGACCGTCCTTTTAAACAGGCCAATATCGCCATAAAATAACAAAGAGAGAATTTTCAAACATGCACCATAAGCCCTTGTACAATCTTATGTCCCAGCTTCAATTTGGGGTCGAGGAGATAAAATCAAATTGAAAAACTATGTAAACAGAATAATTATAACAAATTAAATGATTGCATTTTGAATAAATCAAGGATCTGCAAAATCCAGAACAAACCAGGCTGAATTATATCGTTGTCCAGGCTTATTTGGAAGTTATACATGCACCAGTCCTAAAAGCCGCATAAACTTCAACCAAATGTCCAACTTCTCTTTAAGGGATGCATGTGATTAGAGTCATTACTGAGTTCATGCATCCTTGGTAAGAAACAGTTCTATTATAAAAACATGGTGGATGGAATTGTCCCAGATTTGCACTAAGTGTGGTAGCGGGCGGGTAAAACGACGCAATGGCGGCTTTTCACGCCGTATTGTCCCAAACCTGCCGCATTAGTTTTGCATTCCCGGGAAACACGCTGCTTCCATGGTGGGCAGGCTGTCATTCACCTGCCATGCCATCACCTTGCCACTTCATCACGCTGGGTGCCATATTTAAAGTGCAGCCACACGCACACCTCTCAGTGCTTCTAGCCCATGACTGTTGCAAAGAAAACATGGCCCTGAAAGGCAAAAAGACTGCAGCCCCCAGGTTCAATGACCTGTCCCTCGAGCATTTTTCGGATGCAGTGTAGGCTCACCATGATATACTCTACCCCCGCTCTGGCCACAAGATGAGCAGCAACCTCACTAATCTGACATGGGAGGTGGTGGCAGTGATGGTCAGCACCAATGCCCTGCAAAAGAGGACAGCCACCCAGTGCCACTACAGGATGCATGGTCTCATCTGTTCCACCACGGTGATTCACTCTTCTCATCACTCTCAACTCACACACTCACAAACCCATCACATATCCAAAGGGATCTCACACCTCAAGGGACAACAGCACTAACTCCCACACACACCCTCACATCTCCATCAGGTTTATACCCTCTTGAGCTCCCGTCCTCATCCTGTCCATGTCTCCACTCACCACACAAACATTCCATGCAGTGCCATGTGTCCTGCTCACACTCACACTCCATCTGTTTTCATGCAGGAGAATCCTGCTAACATCAGCAGGAAGAGGTCCCAGACCAGGGGTGGAGTAGCCCACATTAGATTCCTCACTCACATTGTGGAGTGACCCATCGCGCTGACTAGTGTGGACAAGGACTGTGCCTGCAGTGAAAGTGAGATCGGTGGCGAACACCCTCATGGGGATCCTGCACCACATCATCCCTCTCTCAAGGCAAATGTGAGTGCTCTCTCTCTCTTGTTTTTGACTCTGTTGCCATGCACTACTTATCTCTACTTTGGTTCACAGGGAGCTCTGCCAAGCAACGGATGCTCTCAGCCAGCCTGTCCCTCAGCTCCATCAACATCCTCACCTCCAGCCAAGAGGGCACCTCCACCATTGAAGAGATGGAAATAAGCAGCCTGGAAGACCCATCACAGCGTTTACCCACATCCTCCACCAGTGCAGAGACACACACCTCGGTAAGACCTAGATCTAGAGCAGGCTTGGGTTCATAATCTGGTGTTCACCACATGGACACATGTCCGGAACAGCAGGAGGTAGGTTTGCGCGAGCTTCCTGGCACTTGGAGGACTGGGGTAAGAGGCATCTGTGAGGTCCGAGTCAGATGATGAGTCTCTGGATTTGGTCTCCCAACTCATCCTGGAGAGTCAGCAGAAAACATAGGAACATTGCACAAAGCTGTTGGAAGCCCTCAACGGAGTGGCACGTGAGTCGGAGGAGTGCGACTGCTTGCTCTCTGATGAAGTGGTGCCCACATGTGCATGTATGGAGGTCTCCATGGGGAATATGGCAGACGCCATGGAGACCCTGGTCCAGCAGAACACGGAGGTGTGTGCAGATCTGTACTCCATTGCAGGAGCTGTGGGTGGGTTCCTACAGTGGCAACACGAGAGGGAAACAAGGCACGTCAACATCCCTACAGGTGCTCCTTCCCCTCAAGGAGTCAGGCTGGGGCCCCCGGGTACCCGAAGGAAGGAGGAACAGCAGCTGGTCACTCCTGCGTCATTCACTCAGGAATCTCAGAGTCTGCCCTCTCCCTCCAAATTCCCTTGCCTGTGAGCCCCTCAATCTCGTCCTCCATCACTGCAGAGGGAGCAACTGGCCAATGAGAGATTCTAGAGGGAGAAGCGTGTGTGTGGCAGGACCTTTTGGAGCCTCGTGAAGCACTCTCCCACACACGCAGATCCTCCACCTTTCACACTCACCTCAATGTCCTGAGCATTTCAATCGCTGCCTGATGGGATTCACTTTAAACTGTCCATTTGAGCTGACCTGCATCTCCACCTACCCAGTGATCACACTCCCATGCAGCGCCTGATCTCGCCCACCACGGCTGTTGTTTCGCTTTTGATTTGGACAGCACGGTCTGGATTCATTTTTTCATCAGCTCCTCCATCTTTCCCCCTCCCCCAGTCACTCATTCCCTTTCCCCAATCACAGTTGACCTCCCCCTGGCATTACCTCCCCTCCATGACCTACCAGCCACAACCTTTATCCTTCAGGGATATCCAGGTGAACGTGCATGTTCTCTTCCTTCCTGAAAATCCACCCCTCCATCCATATTCACATCCCCGACCTTCTCCTTCCCATCCCCAGAGTCCATGTCTGCCTTTGAGGCCCCACTAACCACGCTCGCCATCCCTTCTACTGCCACTGTTGAACCCTCACTCTCTCACCCTACCGCCTCACTCTGCCCTTGATCATTCTCACCCTTCCTCCATACCACACCCACCCTCAGTTCACACCCCAGGAGGCAGTCATAGACCCATCAGACCCCTCCATTGCACCTTCAGCTGGACATCCCCCCCCCCTCCAGACCTCTTTCCCCCTCTAGACCCTTTCCCCCCGGAACCTTCCCCCCCCCCACCTTAGTCCTCCCACTCCTCCCAGACTCCCCCCACCGCTTAGTCCCTCCCCCTTCCTGACTCTCTCAGACATCCTTACTTCTTCCGCCACCCTTAGTCCTTTCCCCCTCTTCCAACCCCTTCCTCCAGCCTTACCTCCTCCTCCAGCCTCACTTCCTCCTTCAGCCTAACTCTTTTCACCTTCCTGACTCCCTCAGACACCCTCACCTCTTCCTCCAGCTTTATTCCTTACCCCTCCCCAACTCCTTCCTCCACTCTTATTTCTTCCTCCACACTTACTCCCTCCCCTCTCCGCATTCCTTCCTCCCCCTGGACTCCTTCCCCTCTCCACACTCCTTCCCCCCTCCGAACTACTTCCCTTACACCTTCCACCCCCTTACACCTACCTCCCCTGTTGCCATTTTCTCCCCCATTACCCCTCCTCCCCTCCCGTATTCCTTCCCCCCACAACCTCACCCCCCTGACACCTTCATTCCCCCCCCTCCCAACCTCATGCCCTCCTGACACATTCATTCTCCCCCAACCTCAATCCCAAACATCTTCATTCCACCACCCCCAACCTCACCACCCCTTGTCACCTCTTCCTCTCCCAGTCGATCCTAGACCTTCCTCTCCCACCCTCTCGACCATTATCTGTTGTGAGCATCAACAGTGACTTTCCAACTTGTGTGAGCAGCTTCTCAGCAGAACCATGTCCATGAGAATCCACCCAGCATGCCATGGACGTTCCTCCAGGATCCCATTGGTGTCGGGCTCCAGCATCGTCCACTCCTCAGATGTTCGGGATGTGAGCAAGGCACTGGCGGTAAGTCCCGACTTCTGCATGTCACACTCATCAAGACGTGTTCTGCACCAGCATGATTTCTTGCCAATGTGGGCGGACAATCCAGCAGGGGAAGAATGAGTCCAACGGGCTAACCTAATAATGATATGCTGATGTATCACAATGAATTTCCCGACATCCCATGGCGGGGAACGTGGCCCGCCATCGATGGGATGAGCGGACAATTGCAAACTGGTTTCATGACATCATGAAACTGATTTTTGGCCTTCTCACCGTATTGTCAGCTCACGCCACCCGAACATGCCCGACACCAGTGGGCACAGAAAATCCCGGCCAGTGACATTTTAGTACATGCCTTGTTTAAGAGAACACCACAGATGAAATTACCATAATAGAGAGATAGTTTGATCATAGCTCAACCTGTCAAAAGAAAGTCTAAGGAGCTGAGTATACATGAACTCCTCACAATAGCTGCCTAAAAAGAAACTTTAGCAGTGGCCTAGGAACAGGTATATAGCAGTTGGTAGGCATGGCCCATGGAATTGAGAATGATAGAAAAGAAAGATCAAAGTGAAAACAGCAAAAGGATAAAAACTGAACTTTTGCAGTAATGATCTACAGCAAGTGTTGCTCTAGAATTTTTTTAAACACACACACGGAGTGTTCCATGAATTAAGCAGCACAACTCGCTCGTGATGCTCTAGGTTCCAGACATCATTTTAGGTCAACATGATAGATCAAAGCCCTTGTTCCTCCCCTGCACGCAGCCGCCACCCTTCCACCTCCCTAATTTGACCCACCACGAACAAGTCCTAGTTGTGTGCAACGATATGTTTATACAAAGCTCAAATATCCTGTCAAGGAAAATTGCTTCTTTTAGCATGTCTTAGCTCCACTTAATTCTGTAACCAAACAAAATTAGAAAAATAGGCTGACGAAGCAGACACTTTCTTTACTTTATCTGGCTCAAGGGTATTTTGAAAGTTCCTGTTATGTTAAGCAGATTAAAAACACTGGCAGAGTGGGCTGGTACAGAAACTCAGCAAGAAAACCCATTGCATACATAAAACACTGCATTCAGGCTGTGAAACTAACCACAAGATGCATGTCAGACTGGACCAATTCATATATGCGGTTCATTTCAAACACTCTGTAGCTCCAATATCATCAAATATGTCTTAGACCCGAGACATGGAACTTGTTTTAGAAATATACTTCTGAACCAATGGCTCACAGTTTTAGCATTCTGGATGGAAATGGCCTCAAATTCAATTTGACAAGCAGTCGATAAACATAAGAAGACAAAACTGAGAAGAAAGTTAAAATAAATCGGCAAAAGTGAAAGTAAAAAGATAACTCTTGCAGGAATGATCTACAGTAGGATTATTATTGCCAGATTCAATACTTTGTTGATCACTTTTTCACAGAATAAGTTATACATCTCTTGTCAGACTTCACTGGGCATATAGTTTTAAGAGAATAACAAAATGGATATCACCCATTCACACATTATCATATCACCTTTCCATCTGAAAAAAATATATTTAAAGGCCTTTCTGTTGAACTTACAAATGAGAAACAGTAGTTCAAGTTTATCTTAAAGCTCCCCATATTGCTTTGTGTGCAAATGAATTGTACGCTGCTGTTCAAGCAGAAAACCCTGAGTCTGACTCCTGGCCTTGATTTTAACTCAGGGTGATATCAATCGTGGAGTTGGGACAGGTGGAAAACATGGGAGGGGCAGCTGGTGACAAACTCCCATGCTAAGGTCCAGAGACATTTTAGCTCATGGGCTTTATTTACATACGCAATTTCAGAGTCCTGCCTGAACCCAGCAGGTGTCACTACATGGCCAGCTAGAATAAATGTAATACATCTCTTGTAACTTAAAGCGTCTGTACTGCTAACAGTCCTGACCTCAACAGCTGCATTGTAAAATAAATAATGTGATTGCCTCTAGAAGGATGCAGATCTGCCCCAAGATGTGGTTTTCTCAAGTGGTTTCAGACTGGTAGCATCACAACAGTAATATGCAAACAGCACTTCAAACAGGGCTTGCTATTATTTCTGGCTGAACCTTCCTGTGCTGACCAGTGTTACAATTTCCTATCATTGGCCATCCACTTAAACATGCCCAGCAGCCAAAAATAAAAGCTACAATCGTGACTTCTGAAAAGTTGCACATGTGCAAGCTTAAGTATTTGCATATCTCTGTTTAATCTGGTAGGTGCATCAAAGAGAAATGGGCCTGTGACATTAAATGATCTAAGGCCAACTTCTAACAGAACCTATACCTGTCATGCTTTACCAGAAGCAAAAAAATAATTTCAGTAAGTGATGTTTGTGCCAACAACAGTGGGTAGATTTTTAACTTACCATCCAGACGTCAAGCTGGCTTATATGCCAGCCACCCATTGTCAAAAGCTCACAGCTTCCATTTGAGTAACAACTTACATTTATGTTGTGTCTTTAATGTATGAACCCAGAGTGGAATTTAATGCCTGCCCTGTGGCAAGTTTGGTGGCGGGGTTTCATTTAATCAGGCAGGAGCCTGGCAGGTGGGGACCCTGCCGCCTCCTCACCTCTGCCCAATTAAGACCAGGGCAGGAATGCTCATGGACAGTCTTCCCAACCCACCGCCAATCGAGGCCCTTAAGTGAACAATTCATATCTACTTAAGGGCCTCATCCTGCTGCCGATAGTATTCACCCAGCAGCGGGCAGGGAACTCGCCATGCAGGGAGCCCAAAAAGCAAACTATGTCAGGGTTGCTTGCAGGCTTCTGGGGATCCCTCATTTAAAAGCACAGAACGCCTGTTCGAGGGACCCAGCATCAGGAAGGGGGGCTTGCGGAGAGACGTCCCCCTGCCTTTGCTGCTGATCCCTCCCCCACGAACCCCATCCCACCATTCGTTCACCTGTGGCATGTGTCCCTCGGTGATCCTGGGTCTTGGAATGGGTGCTTTGCCGGCAGCAGCCACCACTCCAGCTGACACTGCCAAGCAATGCATAGCTAGCTGCCAACCTCTGTTGGCTGCCAGGTCTCAGGGGAGTAGGATTTCTGCCCCTTGGGACAGAGGCGAGGAGAATGTTTTTCTCTCAGAGGGTTGCGCAACTTTGGAACTCTCTGCCTCAGAAAGCGGTGGAGGCTGGGTCATTGAATATCTTTAAGATGGAGATAGGCTTTTGTTAGGCAAGGGAATCATAGGTTATTGGGGGTAGATGAGAATGTAGAATTAGTAATACAAACAGATCAGTCATGATTTTATTGAATGGTGGAGCATGCTTGACGGGCCCAATAGCCTACTTCTGCTTTCTTATGTTCGTATGAAGGCCTGTTGTGAAGTGCCTGATTGGCCACGCATCATGCTAAGAAAGGAGGAAATCATAGAGTAGATCACCCTTCCTCATCCAAACATTCTGGTACAGTAGCTCGTGGGGAACATTGCCAGCAGCCTAAAGAATCATGTATGGTCAGAGAAATTTAAACTGAGGGAGGAAATTAATTGATTCAAAAAAGAAAAAAAAAAATGAGGTGTGACCTTCTGCTACTGGTTCCATTATACTCAGCTGGGAGCAACATTTTGGTGTTGATCAACCCTACCCTGCAATTATGGTGCAGCAAATATTATATTAACTTGCCTAATTAGATGGGTCTGTACTACAAATAGGCATGATACAGTGTTCTGTAAAACAAATTTCAGAAAGTGATCTGAGACATGAGTCACTGTGGTGCTGGGTGGAGGGCTGAAAACACTTTGGTTTTGGACAAAGTTTCACACAATGTGCTTACATGTCATTCATCTCCTTCTCAAGAGTCAATACCATTGAGGTACTACAAATAAAGATTGTTGAGGACATTGTTTTCATTAATCAGTCAAAGTAAATTGGCTTTGGGATGATGAAAGTTGACTGCTTATAGGCTTACATATATAATGCTGGGCTAATTCTTTCTTCCTTTATCTCCAGCCATTTTTCCGATGGGCCACCTTTTAGTTAAACAATTGTTAAAATTAAAATATTACAAGTCAATCTCCATGTCATCTAGGGTTAGTAGTTAATTTGAGCTCATTTTCAGGTCCAAACGCAACGGGACCTGATGCCGGCTAACTCTGGATTCCTGTGGCTGCCAACCAAAGGTAAGTATTTCCATTATTTGTTTTTAAGAAATTCATTGCTGGGGAACCAGAAGCATCAGAGGTGCTCCTTTTGACTTACAGAGGTCATATCAGCTCCCACATAGCCTGCTCAAACTTCCCTAGCTGACAGCCACTAGCAGCAAGAGCCAAGATTACACCCATCGAGTGAGTTACCTATGGAGTAGAAACCAGTATGGCAGACTGGCCTATATTATTCCAATGACGCACAAGGAGCTATTTCCATTGATCGTCATACTTTTTGTTTCAGGCACTGTGCTTCTGCAGCATCTAGCCTGGGCCCAATAACAAGCCCAGACTCATTTCCACCCCAGTTTTCAATAACCGTTTTCTTTGAGGGCAAAAATGAGGTCTTAATTATGGCTTGTTGTGCTACCAAGACTATGATCCTTCTCACTTCATATGAGTGACACACATCAATTGTTAACATTTGAGTAAATTTTCTACCAGACCAACTGCTCTACAGTCTAATCTTCTTAATTCAAAGCCATTTAATTAAAATTATCTGATAATTCCATTTTTTAACACTAAGTTCACACTTTGCTCTGCTATTTATGTTGCTTAATTCAAAGTATTGGTTCTGAATTATCAGGAAAAGCCCGTGAATACGAAACCCCTACCTGCTGCACTTTAATGTGTTGAAGATAAAAACACAGACTGTCTCACATCATCTAAAAAAGAGGTTGGAATGGTTACATAATTAGGCTAGGTTAGAAGCAACTGCATTTAAAGATTTGCTTTTTGCCAAAAACACTGCGGAGTGTCAATATAAAATCACATTTTCATTTATACCAGATGCTCAGTGTGCGTTTGGAAGAATGTGATGATAGAAATTTACTTTTTATATTAATATCATAAATTTGCTCTTATGCCCATCAATCTTTATATGAAATATAAAGCCCTTGGTGGCTTAGTGAGAAGGCTATCATGGGGCTCACTAGATGCAATTTAGGTCAGAGACAGTGCTGCAGCCTTGCAGCCCTGTGCTCCATTCTTGTATATAGAGAGCCTTCAGTGGAGCATCACAATTTGTGTGCTTTGATTTATTGTGAAGTTACATGTAAGATTTCAGAATTGAAACACTATCTATGCTATTCAATGACCGAAACCAGAACAGCAATTGTGACTTTGCATAAGTGCATGTGAGAATAGGGTCAGAGTCAGCTCCGATGTCTTCAGCAGACACAGGACTTGAGTGTTCAGTGTTCATGCTTCAGAAAGGCAACTTGAGGAAGATACTGGAGATGTACTCGCACCTGTAGAACTATATCCTGGGTATGATGCTGGGAATATGAGTCTTCTTTCTGAAGACGAACTAGAAAAGAAAGATAGAAATGGCAGGAAGAAAGAGAGAAAGAACTTGCATTGATATGATGTCTTATCACTAAGTCAGGACGTTCCAAGCACTTCACAGCCAATGAATTACCTTCTGAGGTGCAGGCATTGTTATTCAGGCAAACATGGCAACTAATTTGCATGCAACAAGTGATATGAATGAACAGGTATTGGGGGCTGGATTTTGCCAGGGGTTTGGGACCTGCGCATTGGGACCAGATGGGGGCCTGAGCCTACACTTGCCAGCAGCACGTCCAGCTCAGTAATCTTCCTGAAGGCATGTAGACTCCTAATTGGCCTCTGGCAAGCTCACCGTCCTATTATAGACAGGTGAACAGGCCCCCTAGCTGCCAGCCCAATCTGAAGGTTGGGAGCTCTAAAGTGTCAGCAGCACCATCGGGAGAGGTGGGACCTGCTGAGGCAGATCGTAGAATACAAGGGCGCCTTGACATGGAGGCTCCCTTCCTGGGCTGCACAGTAATGGTCAAATAAACGGCATCTCGGGGTGATGGGTGAATCAGGCTGGAGGAGAAATCCCAGCACTTAATAGGTGTTGGCTGTGATTGTGGCCTTTCATTAATGCAGCCCCATCTTTGTGGCATGAAGCCTCCAGCCCTGATGACCGCCCCCACCCCACCCCCACACCCCAGCCTGCCGCAAGGATGCCACCTCCATTGAAGTGGTGGCCTCTGCACATCACCAAGGGAGCAACTACACCACCAGCAAAATGGCTGAGAGGCTACAATATCATTCCTAATTGGAACAGAGAGCCAATCTGCTTCCCGCCCACCCTGGGAAAGCCTCCCGGCCACAGGAACTCAAGGAACAGTCCCAATGTGGCACCCCCACTATTTTCCCAGCTGCCAGCCTCCAATCCCGCCACCACAGGGCTGGGTAAATTCAGCTGCTGTTTTCAGTAATATTACCTGAGGGAGGAATGTTGACCAGGATACTAGGAGAACTCACAGTTCTTCTTCAAGTAAATGTTGTGGGTTCTATTATGTCCACCTGAACAAGCATCTCAAGGGTGGCACATGGGGAAATGTATTGCTCCTTCATATTATACTAAAAGGAGCAGAAATTAATAAATATTTAGACTTTTTTAAGAAATAAGAAAATTAAAATGGCAGAACGATGAATGCCTTAGATTCAGCCAACTGGAAGGTCTTGAGGGTGTTGCTGACTGATTAAGAGTGCCAGCAAGGGGCCTACAGAGATTTTAATTGTTATTTAATGACAGCATCATGTGTACTGGAATTGGAAAATAATTAACTAATGTGCTTTGCATTATGCTAGAGCTCATCAAGGATGTATTATTGCCCCAGGACTCTTCAGTGCCGTAATGGGCAGAATTATGACAGGAACAATCACTGGGTCACAGGTTGATTGCCCTTTTTTTTTGTGGCCATAACCGTTAGCAAAAGAAAAACTGATGAGAACCTTGTCGTATTCCCAGCACAGTAACTGAAATCTCTTGTCTGGTTTCCTTTTGGCTGCTGCACAGTTTTGGAAGCAAACAAAGGCCATTTCAGTCTCAGATTGACAAACCACCTGCTGCACTCCAACAAAGATGACCGCTATAATACATAAGAGCCATTAGGCTGATGTGTACACGTTTTATGTGTTATGTGTTAGCATCATTAGGGTTAAACCCATGACTCGCAGCCGAGAGTAAAAAAATCTAGGTCAGTTATCAAATCTCATTGTGCTGTTCATTTCTCTTCTGATAATTTAAAAATGTGGCTTCCACATTCAAAGCTTCTCCATGAAGATTCCATCTTTGAGACTGTGCAAAATAATTTCTGTAAAAATTGGAGTGGATTCAAAAGCCCACCTTCACTTTAGTATTCCCAAATTTGCAAGTCTGAAATTTCTGTCAACAAAGGGCCTTTCATAGCGTGTCGCCAGCATTTTTCACAGTTGAAATGGTTATGAATTGACAATGTAGGATAGCTTGCTCTGTTTGAGAAGAATTTTATCACAAACCTTCTTAAACCATCAATAAAGGTCCTGTGTTTGGCTGAAACAGTTTAGCAACAAATAGACTTATTAAGAAAATGAACATTTGAGCAGCAGTCCTGTACATAGTGGGAGGAATTTAGTGCCCCCACCCATGGCAAGTTTGGTGGTTGGGGGCATTCAATCAGGCAAGAGGGTGGCGAGTGGCGACCCCACTGTTTTCCTGCCTCTGCCCCAATTAAGTCCGTGGCAGGAAGCCTCGTGGGCAGCCTTCCCACCCCATCACCAATTGAGGTCCTTAAGTGGCTGTCGCCGGTATTTACCCAGTGGTAGGCGGGAGGCTCACCACGTGGGAAGTCTGAAAAGCAAACCCTGTCGAGGTTACTTGAGAGCTTCCGAGAATGGGGGAGTGTGGTGGTCCCTCGTTCAAAGGCACTCAGTTCCTGATTGAGGGACCCAGCATAGGGACGGGGGTGTCCACTGAGAGCCACTCCCATGCCCATGCTGTCGAACCCCCTCACCCTTGCTCCATCACCCCCACCCCACAATCCTCCTCCCACCATCACTCACCTGAGGCCTGGGTCCCTCAGCAATCCTGGGCCTCGGGTGGGTGCATTACCAGCAGCAACCACCATCTCCCCAGTGGTGCTGCCGAGTAATGAAGAGCTGCCAGCCTCTGATTGGCTGGCAGCTCTTGCGGGACAGGATTTTTGCCCTAGGGTCCTTGATCCCAGAGAAGGCCCACTGCTCCAGGTTAAGGCAGTGGGCCAGCCTGAAAAAAGGTGATGCAGGGCTCTCATCAGTTCTCTAGCCAGTGGATGAGACTCCTACCTCCTACATTAAATTCTGCCAAGTGTGTAAATCCTATTTTCAATTTCATGACTTAAGGCAAAATGAAGGCCTGAGCATTTTTAATGTTTAATATTATGAAATGGAATTAATTAAACATATGGATATAAAATCTCCAAGCTTTTAAAACCTGACATTCTGCAATTTAACTGCTACTTTTTGATTTATTTCATTCTCTCTGCTACTCATAAATTTAGTCATACCTATTGAACCTTGATCCATCCCCTTGATCTCTAGAAACAAAGAATAATGGAATCACAGATCCTCATCTTGTTCCAAATGCTGTGCGTATACATGAACAACTAGAATCATCCTTGATGCAGGAATACTTCAAACACACACTATATTTCCCAGTTTATTGCATCATTGCCGAAGGTTTTATGAAATTCAAAATATCATACAAGTTAGAGTGGTTGGATCCACCAACAAAGATACACCTTGGCTGAGGCCAGCATGTATGAATTGACACAAAAGGCAATAAGGTCTGCGATGTATCTAATGCACGCAACCATAATGCAGCAAGCCTATACTTCATAGCATATATTAGGCAAATTAAGGCCCTAAGGTGCAGTCAGAACAACTGGGAAACACTGCTGTCACTCAACGCCATTTTAAATGGACATTTGGTGGTAGAGACATTGAACTATGTTAGGTCATCTTTTTATAAGAGCAGCTTGCTCAGTTGCTTGCTAAAGAGTGATCTAGGAATATGTGTTTTAATTACTGTTTTTTTTCCCCTCTGGTTTCTGAGGATAGTTGTTCAGGGAACTCTAATTGGCACAGCTTCAGTTGCATCTACAGTATCCCAGTGGCATAACTCTTAGCTCATGCATCATCCAAATTTTTAATTCATATTTTCTAATATTTGAGCTACTTGGCTAGTGAACAGTTTGTCTGCAGGAACTTCATCACTTCCTTTAATGGATGTGAAGACTATAATTCACTTGGACAGCCATTGACTATATACAGTTTGTTCTCCTACAGCCACAGCTGAAACCATAATCCCTTATTCCACTTTCTTCAGGCAAGGATTGCACCTCATTAATCTTTATCTAATCATCGGGGCAAAATACTTCGTGTTATAAGCCCTTACTCTTGTAGCTACCAGAATTCCTTTCTTTTACTGTAATTGAATATTTCATGGGACAGGAAAATTGGGTGGATAGTGTTTACTGGAAATTTGGTTCATGACCCATTTAAGACATGCAAAGGCAATGGGCAGGATTTTCCAGCCTCTCCCGCTGCAGGGATCATGCGATCCTGCCGAGAGTCAAAGAACTTTTGGCTGGGCTGCCAAATCTCCCGTGGCAGATCCTGCCACAACAGTGCCAGAAAATCCCGGCCAATAGCTGAGAGTTGCAGTGATGCACACAGTACATTTGAGTTTTGATGGATCAGACCATTGGGATGCTAAAAGATTCCAAAGCACTGACTGATCAGGGGAGTCTTACAGTACAGCCCCGGCAAGGTATCCAAGATTATTGTAGCCTGATCTGCTTTATGCAACTTTATCCTGCAAATTTGCATTATCATAAAACAAGGGAGCAAACCTTAACCAGTAACAGAGAAATTCCACAACCAGGACCCAGAACAGTCAGCAAACATCTTAGAGCAGGTTTTTTTCAAGAGCACCTTTAGTTTAAGTGTCTGAACCAAGCAATGTAGAACAGTCACCTGCACATGTGCCAGCAAAGCTGCATCCTTACCATTGCCCAGATCCTAAACATGAATACTATTGAATACATAAGCATCTCTCCCCAGCTACCTTATCATCCCTCATTCTGGGTGGACCGTCGTTAGAGTGTGAGAAAAAAACATATTTCCTTAATGGCTAGAGTACAGAGTAAATTGGCAAAAGTTATTGTAATAAAGTTATCTGTTTTTGCCAATTTCCTTGCAGACGACTGAACTGATATTTTCAAGATTATAAAGAGAAGTGATAAAGTTTTTCCAGACAATCTGTTTGCCAGATAAGGAACTCTAGTATTACAGAACCACTCCAGGACTTGATGGCCAAGGAAGGTGCATTCACAACGCGGCCAAACAGGCTGAGTATCAACTTGTAAATCCCCAATGCATGTCAGTGGCAGGTGGTAAGAGCGGGAGAGACTCCTGGTCAGCCATGTGATGGAAAGAAAATTGGAGCTTCCACCATCACCATCCATAGATTCAGGCTACAACATGCGTTAAAAGTGTATGTTGCCACAACAACTTGGACTCCTTGGTTGGCTGAGTTGGCTGGAGGGCTGGTATGGTACAGATTGGTGGCAACAGCGTGGGATTTGATCCCTGTTCCAGCTGCGGTGGATTTGGAAACTGCCTTCTTGTCCTACATGTGGTGGAGATGGTGGTACTGTGGGTTGGATCTGCCTTTGGGAAGAGAACTGAAGAAGATACTAGAAGCACACAGTAATTATATGTTCAGTTGTTAGTTCTTGTAACAAAATGTCATTTCATGTATTAAATGGATGCCAACAGACATCAAAAAGAAATATTTATGTTTATATAGCGTTTGATCATTTCAAAACATTTTACTTTCACTGCAATTAAATATAGGTGAATGCTGCAGCCATTCTTCACGCGAGAACATCTCACAAAAGGCTGTGTGAGGAATAAACAGTTCTTCTTGATGTTTTCTAAGCAAGAAATGTTGGCCAGAACATCAGAAGGGCTTCCTGCTGTTACAAATGGAGCATTGGCATCTTTAATAGCAACAGCAATGGAGCTTCACTTTAATGTATCATCCAAAGGGTGGCACCTCTGATGGTGTAGCACTCCTTTAGTATTGCAGCGCAGTGCCAACTTAAATTATTGCCAGGGGTTTTCGGGAGGCGTCTTCTGCTCCATTGCCATTACCCTGTTTATGTGAGTAAACTGTGTTTCTGCCAAACCATTAGCGACAGAACAACAGGAGCCCTAAGAAAATTCCTGGTGCACATGTTTAAATGCTAAAGCAGGGATTAAGCGACAACCTGCTGGCTCAGATATCAGAATGCTCACAACTGAGTCAAGCTGACACCTGCATTACCATAGCTCAGAATTTATCCTGCTTTGTCTTAAATAAAAAAATGTCAATGCTGTAACATTCAACAGGGTGAGAGCCTTTTAAAGGCGCCAATACCATGTGTCATTTACTAGCCAATAGGGTAGGCAGTTAAGTGAGATGCTCACTAGTCACGGCTAACGCTGCTATATAACTGGCCACTTGACAACTTAAAAATGTTTGGGTTTACCCCTTGTTTGGCCTCCCAATATGGACGTGCCTCAATTCTATTTGTGTAACCCCCTTTAGGGATTGGCTAAGATCAGAATCACAGCTGTAAATCCATGTCCTCCCATGGTAATGCAGCACGGTAATATCTAATGCAGCCCATGCATTAAGCCAAACCATTATGAAGATCGTAAAAGTTTTACGGCAGAAGTCAATCTCAGAAATGTGTGGCTGACCTCTGCTAACCACCCTTGGGTTCAGGATCTATGATTTGTTACACTGCCTGTAAACCATCTAAATTCCATGGGGCGGTGTCTGTTTCTAAGAGTGACATGCATTTATGTTGCATCTTGAAAGCTTCAAAGCACTTCGCACATTAAATTGAGCTGGAGGTGTACTTTTCACTGTTAGGCAAAGATATGGCAACTCATTTGTGCACAGTAAAATTCCACAAAAAACAACAAGGCAAATGGCAGATTCATCGGTTTCTGGTAGTTGCTGATGCAGGTTGGAATATTGGCCTGAACAATCAAGTTACATTTTTTAAACTAAAATGTGTCAGCCCCTCGCTAAATAAATGAAGGTTGACAGCCCAAGATTGGCCCTTAGTGAAAATTAGAAAAATATTCTAATTGACGGTACTTATTGAGCCACTTGCTTCTTTTGTTCCCATCAATGTATTGGACAGGATGGAATAGGAATGACTTCATGGCAACCAAGGGCCTTCGCAGGTTTAAGCTATTATTAATTTATAATCTTTCCATTTGTTTTATTTCTTTGGTTTGTTGATATACATTGTCCTGAAATGAAAAGCCAGGTCTATCTTGTTATCTAATCACAACAGAGAAGCCCAGCAGCGAATATAGGTCAGTATGTGAATCAAATATTTGCAGTATATTCAACAAAATCAAGCTTGATGAAAGGAGCGCAAGGAGAAATATCTAAAGGTATTTAATGAAGGTTCCTCTCTTTTGACAGGAAGGGCAGTTATTTTGCAATATAACTGCCGATCTGCTTTAGTTTTTATCTGTTACTACTCTGGGTCTTGCTTCCATGCTCATAAAAGGTTACAAGAGTTAGGGCCAGATTTCCGTGAGTCAGGCCAACTCCCGAGGTCTTTAAAAATGGTGGGCTGACCTGATTCCAAGATTACTGCCCATTCCCAGCACTGGCAATTTTCGCTGGCTAAGCATAACGTTGCGGTTAGTGAGCCTGCACCCTGCACTCCTGGCCCGATTGGTTCCATTGCGGGAATAGGCATCTCATATACCCCATGCAATTTTCGTGGAGTTGGGCCAGCTTCTCGAAGACACAGGGTTCCAGGCCCCTTGGAGGAGTTGTGAACCATAGTCTGGATTTGGGAACCTTTCGAAAGCTATGTTTAAAAGACCTTATCCGTGACCACTCCTCACCCCTCCATGCCCTCCATGCTTCATCCATAGACCCCCTACATCCTTCATGCTCACTGGCCCAGTATGCACCATAGAACCAATGACCCATATACTAACAATGGCAAGTCTTGAAATGCGCTTAAAATAACACGTAGACCTAAATTTTCGCAGAGTCATGGAGACTCCACAGCTTATCCAAAATGGCATTGGGAACCTGGATCCCACCCCCATTTCTGACAGATCCTATTTCACTGGTAGGGGAATGGGGGCAGGATGTGACTTAGGCATGGGAGGAATTCAGCAGGGCCTGAGTTCAAACAGAGCCCATTTTTTGCTGGAGCATTATCCCACAGTATATGAGGTACAACTTTTTAGAGTAGACGTAGTTGTTGATAAAAAGTGGACAAGGTCTGTGGAACTGTCAAGCTGTCAAGTTATTTAAGCAGCCAGCCCTTTAAGTTTTTTTTGGACTGAGGCAAACAGACTGCCTGTGTCTGTAAGTTAAAAAAAAACCTGTGCTTGCAGTTTCAATCAATGATTGCTGACATGACCCTAAGTGCTATCATTATAGCATATTACTGCTTGATGACTTCCACAACCTGTCATTATCGCAGTGGGGGACTGTAAATTCAGTTTGATTGACAGCTCCAAGACATTATTAAAGGATTAGTTAATTTTGATATGGGGCTATGAATACAAATGTTTGTTTTTATCAGGGGTTAAGTACTTAAGGGGATTTAAATGTATTGAATGAGGGGATTTTGTGAAGAGATTGTTGTTATATAGTGAAGTCTGTTATAGATACTTAGGCCTGGATTTTCCGGTCCCACAACAGATGGGCATTGTCGCGAGTGGGAGGGTTGACTTTTAACGGCTCTCCAAATTTTCCCATCCCACCCATGACAATGCCTGCTGATGTCAGGGCTGGAAAATCCTGCCCTTTAAACTTTATTCTATTTTATTTCAGCATGGCTCCTGAGTCTGCCCATGGTGGATACTGGGTGAATTGGCACGGAAGCTGTAAGGACAAAGGGTAGTGAATGAGGGCATGGGTTGGCATGAGATGGCACCAAGTTAGTGTAGGGACTATAAAGAGCCGTGGGGATGAGTGGAGGGACATGCATTAAGCCTGAGTTTGCACTAAGTTGGCATAGGGGCTATAAGGTCCCATGAGCATGAGTGGATGGGTATGGGTTGGCATAGAGGGTGTGAGGCAACATTGGGGTGAGTGGGGGCATGGGTTGGCATGGATGGGGCATGGAAAGTGAGTGAGTGTGAGAGGTGAGGGATAGAGGGCCCAATATTTAACAACACAGTTGGGATAAAGTCCCAGAGAAATAAGGAGGGCCTTTTAACCAGTCCACCTTGACACTCAGCAGCCCCTGCAGCTGCCTCCGATCTGCATTTGGGGGTGACAGGCCTGACTCCAGCATGCAGTGAGGCTATCTGTCAATTGTATCAACAGAAACAGATGGCCAAGCATCTGTTTCTCCTGGTGACCTTATTATGAATGCTTTGCTGAGCTCTGACTCACTTAATGGATGAGCTCAGCAGGGGCTCTGTTTACACAGGCTGAAGTGGAATGTTTGCTTTGATTGTTTGACACTTTTATAAGATTATAATATCATTCTTTCTTTGAACTGTTTCTTTCAATAACTGTATGTTTATTTGGACAAAATTAAGAGGTGTGAAGTGAGATAAAGCTTCTGTTAGTGATACTATTAGTACAATCCACCTAGAGACCAATAATGTTTTAAAAAATTTGAACTTGCAGTTAATAACTAAAGGAATGACATTTCAAGATTTCATGTTTTAAGATGTTCACTCTAACAAATAGCTAAAAACACACTAACTAAACACTATCTTTGTAGCCAATTTATACTTTAAACCATAGAACTGAATACCCCCTTCTTATTCTTAGTCCAACCAAACAACACACTTCACAAGTATCGTTTACACTGTCTTTCATGTAGACAATCAGTCTTCCCATAATCAGTCCAAAGTGATTCTTAGCTCCTGAGGGTTTATTCCTGCTCTTTTCATTTCTCAGCCTGGCAACTCACAATTTTAGAACTCTCTTTCACAGTGAGGTTTTCTTTTTTCCCAGGTTCTCTCCCTCTAGCCCAAGCTAGGTGACTCTTCCAGGCTCATTTTAACTCCCCATTTGGTCTTTTTAATCCAAGCGCAAGCTTGCAGCCACATTCCTACACAATGAAACATAGAGACTTTTTGATCTCTACCTGCTCCCTCTCTCCCAGATCCAGGCAGACTCAAGGACACTGTCTGTGATATTCAGTGATATTCAAGCATAGCCTGATCATTACAGTGGCTGCATCTGCACCCTTTCCCATGGCAACATGAATCACATGGACCTTTTGTCTAGGTAGAAATGCTAATCAGCCATCCTTGAAAGCCCAACTCTCTTTCATCTTGGAACTAAATGGACAATTTAAAGTGCAACTGTTTACAGCTCAACAATCTCAACATATTTCTGGGACTTTAGAGACTTACAGTTTATCCTCTGTCAGCATACAGGCTTCCACCATAGTCTCCAAGCATAAATACCTTGCATCTTCTTCCCAGCGAAATAATCTAAGCCTTCCTTTCATCTCCAACAATCAAACCACCCCGCTTTACTGTCAGGCAAACTTCAGAGTAGGCCACACAGCCCCTTTCATTGTACCTTAAATTAAAGATACAGAAACAAAAGATGACAATCGTATGAACCTTATAATTGTAACACTGTAATCACTCTGTTTGATTGGCACTTTTATAGGGTTGTAAGAGCTGTACTTTTTTTTCAAAGCAGATTTTTTAAATGGATGTTTCTTTTTAATTGCATTTCAAGACTCGACATTGTTATTATATGTTTCATTGGCTCTATAGTGTATACTCGGTGAGTGAGCATGAAGTATATAGGGGGACCATGGAAGGGGCATGGAGCATGGAGGCGGCATGGGGCCTGGGCGAGGGGATGAGGAAATATGATGGGTGAGGGCTAGAGGGCCTAACAGTCTTTAATACAAATGGGAAAATGTCCAGAGAACCAAGGCAGGCATTCTAACCAGCCCACCTTGGCAGCTGCATCGGGTCAACAGGCCCAACTCAATCCCCCTCCCCCCTCCCCAGGGCGAAAATAGTGCGTGTGTGAGCCATTTATATGGAAATAGGTCTGCTGAGTCGGGAAATTTTCCAACTCAACCTTCCTGCCTTGATGGCAAAAATCCAGCCCTTAGTCTCAAAATAAACAGTTGCCAGTTAAAGGCTATGGCCTTGCTACAACTCAACTAAGTGAAACTGCAACAGAAAAGCCTAACAGCAACTACGTGGCATATTATGGAGCTCATGTACCTTCTAACACGTCTTAAATTTTTACTCAATCGCTTCTCATTCTGTGATAAGCTTGGGCACCAAAAGTGAATTAAATGAGCAAGAAACAAACCAAGTGCATTTGGATTAACTGAGTAACAATAATGTTTTCAAAAATTAAACATTTTAAACGCTTATTTGACTTACTTTGAGTTTTTGACAAGATAATTAAATTCAAATGCATTATTTTTTGGCTTAACCTAACCAAGCTGAACCTGACAGACAGTACTTGGCGTTTAGTTGTGGAAAGTCAAATTATGAATGTCGTATCAAATTAAAGACAGCATGTTGCAGTGTGTCTGTAAATCATTGTCATGTACTTGAAGCAGACATTTTAAAGGCTCTGAGATGACTATCATGGAAATAAAACTGCTTCAACACAAAAGCATGTAATTTAGTTAACAATAAATTATACTTAAAAATCTCAGCATACTGACACCTGTATTTTGTCAGCTGGGGTACAATATATGTGATCACAAGATGTGCGGGCTGCGATCCAGCAGAGAACAGACCTTCCTAAGAATTTTAAAGATCTGAAACTTGTTTTTTGAGAAAGACAAACTATATCAGGTGCTTTTCCAACCCCAGTTCTTGATCTGCTTTGCTGCAAGCTTTGTACACTCTCCAAATGGATGAAGAAAATATTCAGCAAATCTAATGACGATACAAGTGGTTGAAAAGTGTGAAAGGAGCTTTATTATAGGAGTACTGCGACTGTCTTTTCAATTTTATTAATACATTTGAACTTCATCAGCCAAATGATGCAAGGCAAATATACAAGACAACTTACCCTTCTTCAGGAACAAGAGGAAAGTATACCTTTTAAATTCATTTCAATGTCTTGAACTTATTATGCTTTTCTCTGGCCTCATAAAAGTTGCAAACGCTTCAACATGAGACTTGAACAATCATACATTTGACCAGAACTGCTGTCAAGGGTTAATTTAAAATTACTATCAGCTTCATAAGTAAATCCCCTGCAAAATCTTTGTCAACTTGCTTCTATCTACCAAATCTTTTATGTAAACCTTACTTTCTGTGAAACTTCTAA
Source organism: Cetorhinus maximus (assembly GCF_964194155.1). NCBI lineage: Eukaryota > Metazoa > Chordata > Chondrichthyes > Lamniformes > Cetorhinidae > Cetorhinus > Cetorhinus maximus. The sequence continues at coordinate 81,982,703 of NC_135892.1, read as the reverse complement.
ATAAAAAATAATGTTATCTGACTGTCCTAATACAAGAGTCAATTTTCTAAAATGATATTAACCATCTGCACGATTCCTGTGTTGTCACACTGCAAAAGGTTATCATTGCTGTCAACCAATTTAGCAAATGAAATGCGGCTGGTTCTCTTCACCACATGACTTCACATTTCTTTCTGCCCTATTGCTTCAGTACAGACATACAACTCCAAATCCTATGGAATGACCCCATTTGCACAGCATGTGTTCTGGAGGGCACCTTGCTATCATCTAGTATGTTCTGCTGTACAAAGGTATATCATTGCACCAAATATGTATGTAAATATCCATGTGATGTTTCTATATAATAACAAAGAGGCTGCCTGCAGAGGGAATTAACGGGTAGTGTATCCTTACTTTGTCCCTTGGCTTTTCCTTCAGTAGGCCTTTCCCGTGTGGTGATGTGCCTTGAGATAGGATGACAAATCAGTAAGTCTGGTTTAGGCCTGTTCCATTTGAAATGGGCTACATAAGGTTCATGATATCTCTAATAGGGATATTCACCAAAGATTTCCTAGGGCAGGAATTTCCCCCCCGTCGGGGACGAAGTTGAAGGGCGGGCGCGCACAGGCGCGCTTCCGATCCGCGCACCCGATTGGGGGCGCGCCGCCATTTTACATGGATGGGCCAATTAAGGCCCTCCCAGCGCAATGTCCGCACTGAAGTGCTATGCGCTCCCTGTGTGAGCGGGGGGGGAGGATCCCAAAATCGAGAGTGCGCTCTTTCGCACATGCGCATAAAAGAGTGCACTCATCTCCCCGAGGCTAAGTGCTGCCTCAGGGAGATCGGCTGTTCTGTGACAAATATTAAAAATAGAAAAAAAAAATTCCCGATATGTCCCCTCATTTGACACTGTCACATGAGTTGGGAAATATCCATAATTTTTACAAAAACTTTATTAAAATTTCTTAAAACCTACATGAAACATCACCCCGCCTGTGGATGAGGTTCCATGCTTTTTCTAATTCCCGCCAGGGCTCCTGGCCTGCCCGCCAACCTTAAGGTTGGACGGGCAGGTCCATTAATTAGTTTAATTACTCTATCAATGGCCTCAATTGCCCATTGACAGGTCGGCAGGCACGCAGCTGATTTTGCTGAGCCCCCGCCTACCGGAAAATTTAAATGGGGCGCAGTGACATCGAGAGTTCCACCCGACGTCACCGCGTGTCATTTTATGCATCGGCGAGCGGGCACCGCCCCCCACTCGCCAACGGGAAAATCCTGCCCCTAAACCATTCTCTCCCCTCCTTTCTTGATGTTGCCCTCTTTATTTAACAGCAGTTCCCAAGATGCTGAATGACCTCTGACAATTCACCTGAGTGAATCATCTTCACTGTTGAACCTAGGGTGTAAATTTTAGTAGGCTATTCACCCGCGTAAGGCACTGCAGCACACACCTTCCAACAGAAATCACTGGGCAGCAATGAAATGTGGGAATGTTCTCCTCAGTTGGCATGGCTGCCATGCTCTCCACAGTGAAATGGTCAGCTAATATCCACTGTCTAGCTTCACACAAGAATGACCTCTTGCTTGAGGTGCCAGAGAGGTAGTGGTGCCATAAAATTGACCCCAGAGGGAGTCACCACCTGCAACACAGGAGTGAAGAAGACAATTCATAAGATTACGAACATCTTCAAAGGTCAACCTAAAGCAAGCTGAAATTTGTTAATCAATGTCAGCAACAATGTTGGCAACGTTACAGGGTGGACAAGAGAATATACTGAAGATTGATTCATTCTCCAGCCCACAGGATTAAATCATCAGAGTAATGCAGCACGCTCTCACAATGCTATCTGAGTTACTATTTTGATGTATTCCAGCATTCTAAGTCTTCATGTGACAAGCTGTGGCTCCCACATATTTTATTTTGTCTTGATATTTTTGAATATTCCTTTAAAAAGCAAGTTTAATAAATTGGAAACTCAGAAATCCAGTGATAGACTTCTGCAGGCATGGCCAATTGTGTGTATACCCCAGCAGAAATCAAGGAGATGAGCAAGAGCAGGAACCTGACTTTTTTCCTTCCTAGCCATGAAGCACTGAGAGAAATAATAGTTAACTTGAGCAGAGCCTGGAGGTCAAAGCTGTAACTATCCAGATCAGTTCCAATCTGACTTCACCAACTCAGTTGGCCTGTAATATTTGAATATATTAAATGGCAACTGTGAAAATTGTAATACCATTGCAGTACATTAAATAACTATTGAAAATAGCATAGCTTATGTTTAATTCATTCACAGCTTGTGCGCCCTTACTTGTCTTGAGTAAGTGGAGGTGGGCCCTCACCTGAAACAGCTGCACTTGTGTCTTGTCTGTTCCATCCACCAATGCTGCTTGGCCGACTGAATATTTCAGCATTTTCTGTTTTTAGCTCCGAAAAGCATGTCCAATTTCAACAGTCAGACTTATTCCATCTCGAACATTAGCCATCCAGTGTAGTTTCTGACTGACAGTGCCGATCAGTGCCAAACAGAAAGTCAATTTTGTGCTATGGGTTGTGCCCAACAGGAACTGGGTTGAAGGCACCCAACCCAGCTCAACAACAACAACAATTTCTATTCCTATGATGCTTTCGATGTAGTAAAACATCTCAAGGCACTTTACAGGAGCTTTATAAAAACAAAATTTGGTACAGAACACCATAAGAAGATATTAGGACAATTGACCATAAACTTTGCCAAAGATACAAGGAGGGTGTTAAAGCAGGAAATTGAGATAGAGAGTCAGGGAGGCGCTACAGGGGGGAGGAATTCCAGAGTTTAAGGCCTTGGAAGCTGAACGCATAGCCGCCAATGGTGGAGCAATTAAAATTGAGGATTCTCAAGAGGCCAAAATTGGAGGAGCATAGATAACTCAAAGGGTTGTAAGGCTGGAGGAGATTAGAGAGGGAGAGGAAGGGACAAGGTGAGGGAGGGATTTGAATACAAGGATGATCATTTTAAATTCAAGCCATTACTTATTCGAGAGCCAGTGTCTGCAAGCACAATGGTGATGGATGAACATGACTTGGTGCCAAGTTAGGACACAAGCAGCAAAGTTTTGGGTGATGTTAAACTTATCAAGGACAGGATGTGGGAGACCCTACAGCCAGCAGTGTGTTGAAACAGTCAAGTGCAGAGGGAACAAAGAAGTGGAGGTGTGTTTCAGCAGCAGATGAGCTGGGGCAGAGTCGGGCACTGGTATGGAGGTGGAAATATGCAGCCTTAGTGATGGTATGGATATATGGGCTGAAGCTCAAGTCAGGGTCAAATATGACAACAAGGTTGCAAACCATTTGTTCCACCTTCATACAATGGCCAGGAAGAGGGATGGGAGTCAATGCCCAGGGAGCAGAGCTTGTGGTGGGGACCTTAGGCAAGGGTTTGATCTTCCCAATATTTAGTTGGATGAAATTTCTGCTCACTGATGTCAGACAACTAGCTAATCAGATAATTTAGAGACAGTGGAGGGATCGAGATATGTTGGTGAGATAAAGTGGGATATAATTTTCATACTGATGGAACCTGATGTCATGCCTGATAATGTCGCTGAGGGGTAGCAGGTAGATGAGAAATAGGAGAGGACAAGTATAGACTTTTTTGGGGTGCCCGAGGTGACAGTGCAGGAGTGGGAAGAGAAACCATTGCAGATGATTACCTGGCTACGACTGGTTAAACGAGAATATCAGACATGTGCCTTCAACTTAGCTGGATGACGGTGGAAAGGCTTTGCAGGAGGATGTTGAGATCAACAATGTCAAAGTTTGCATAAGGGGTTATTAGATGGATGATCAATCAAAGAGTTAACTTTAAAGGAGAATATTAAAGGAGTTAGAGAGGTAGAGAGATTTAAAGAAAGAAAGACTCACCACCAGTTGTCTCAGAGTGCTTTACAGCCAATGAAGTACTTTTTGAAGTGTAGTAACTGTTGCAATGTAGGAAATGCAGCAGCCAATATGCACACAGTAAACTCTCACGAACAACAATGTAATAATGACAAGAGTGTCAGTCGGTTTTGTCATGCTGATTGAGGCATAAATGTTGGCCAGGTCACTGGGGATAACTCCCCATTGCTCTTCTTCGAAATAGTCCACCCAAGCAACAGATGGGGTCTTGGTTTACTGTCTCAACCAAAAAACAGCATATCTGATAGTGCAGCACTCCATTGGAGTACCAGTTTTTTACTTTTTACACTCAAACCCTGGAGTAGGACATGAACCCAGAACCTTGTGACTTAGAGGTGAGAGTGTTACCAAGTGAGCCATTCTAAATTAGGGAGAGAATGAGAGAGCTTAAGGCCTGAAGACACAGCTGGAAATGATGGAGTGATTAAAATCAGGGATGTGCAAGAAGCTGGAATTGGACTTGTAGAATCCTTTAGAGTGAAGACTTTCATCCTACCAGTCCCTGACATCACTTATCTGCAATTTTGACATGATAATATGGAAAAGATTAACGTAATGGTAACATATTGTTCACATTATTCTTACAAGATTCACATCACAACTCTTATTTATTCACAGCAGAAGAAATCAAACATGCAAGGGACTTGGCATATGCCTCCCTATTGGGGAGGATCTCTGTAAACACATTTCTCGAATGTTTCTGTAGATAAGGACATTATTTTTCCTGTATTGATCAATTTGGTATAGCAAGTAGATGTTTTGGAACAAGGTAACTGAACAGGCAAGTCTTCAGTTGGCAGTTTGAAACTCAAAAGGAGTATATTTAAATTCATGGGGCAGAATTTTACGACAACAGGATTTTACGTTCCCGCTGTTGTCAATGGGGTTTATAATGGCTCGCCGCATTTTACAGCCCTGTCCCCGCCAAAACAGGGCTGTAAAATTCTGCCCATGGGATCTAGCAATAGGTTTACAGCTGTCAAATTGGAAACAGCATTATTATTCATCTTAAGGTTGCATTAGACTCATAGGATCTCAGAATATAAAGCACAGAAGAAGGCCATTTGGCCTAATGTTGTTATGTCAGCTCTTTGAAAGAGCTATCCAATTAGACCTTGTCCCCTACCTTTTGCTGCAGTTCTGCAAAAATTTTTCCTTTCAAATATTTATTGAATTCTCTTTTCAAAGTTACTATTGAATCTGCTTAAAAGCCTTTTCAGGCAGAGCATTCCAGGTTATCAAACATGCTGCATAAAAAAAAAGGCTCCTCATCTCATCTCTGCTGGAAACAGTTTATCCTTATTTACTCCATTAAACTATTCATACTTTTGAACATCTTTATCAATTCTTCCCTTAACCTTCTCTTCTCTAAGCAGAATAACCCCAGCTCCTCTACCCTTTACATGTAATTGATGTTGCACATCCTTGTTACCATTGTAGTAAATCTGATCTGTACCCTCTGTATCATCTTAAAATCCTTCCTAAAGTGCAGTGCCAAGAATTAGATACAATGCTCCAGTGGGGGCCTAATCAGTGATCTATAAAGCTCAAGGGTAGCCTCCTTGCATTTATATCTTTGCTTATAAAGCCAAGGATCTGCATGTTATTTTCTCAATTTGGCCTGCCACCTTCAAAGATTTGTGTACATGCACCCCAATGTTCTCTGTTTCTGCAGTCCCTTTAAAATTGTACAATTTAGTTCATATTGCCTCTTCTCAGTCTTCCTGCCATTTTTGCCTTGTTGAGGAGTTTTCAAATTGGCTCAATTGCAAGAGCTGAAAATTGCTGCTAACAATGGCTTGTTGACAGCCGTAGGAAACTTGCACTGCAACAGTTGGATCTGCTAGGTTTCAGGGAGAGATTCTAACTGTCCCAAACCCCATCTTCTCCAATTGCTGGAAAATCGACTGTGAAGCAGACACAACTCAGTAGGTGACCACTCACTCTATTCCCCCTCTGATTTGGCTGACAGCCATTATAAATTGCAGGTATCAAGGACACCTACCTGAAGACAGCAGGCCCCATTTTAAAATTTGCTGATCAGGCTCCAATGTCACTATCCAGGCCCGACTGCTATTTTTACATGAGCCTGGGAGCAGTGGTGTTTACTTTGCTCAGCCAAGCCTGATGGGAATAGAAACCAGACCCGAGCAGGCCTAGCAAGGGTTCCTTGTGCACTTGGAAGTCTTAGGAGTATGCTAGGCTTCCTCCCTTCCCCCAATCATGATTCAGCTCCCTGAGGCCTCGCAGCCATTTAACTTATGCCACATTCTGCTCCCAGTGGACTCTGAGCCACATGAATTTAACAGCTAGGCAGCCTCTTCCTGCTGACCATTCAGCCCTTTTGGTTTGGAAGTTAACAGGTTGCAGGCTCAACCATTCAAATTGGCTGTATAATAGCTTTGAAATGTAATGTAATCCATTGATAAATTTCTCCTATGAGAAAAAGTCTAGAGAGCAAGCTAAGTGTCAACCATCCAGTCCCTTTGAAGTTTCAAAAGCCACAAACCACAAGCACTTGAAACCACTTGACTTATGTTAAAAAACATCCTGAAATTGACTGCAGGGATCAGAGAACGTGAGCTGTCAATCAGATGACATTTCCTCTGGGGAGCAGGTGTTCTTGTAATTACTAGCTGTCTGGACTCTAAGACAAGCATACATGATAAGGCCTGGATGAATGATACTTTTATGAGGCTATGAAAAAGGTTTGGGCAGCAAGCTAATAAATGTCCTTTAACTCAGCAAAGAATGTTTCACTTCACTCTGCAGTTCAGTTGTCATCCTTTTCATCATTTGTGGGTGTAATTCCAACTTTAAGCTCATTTTTTAAACTCAAACATGATAAATTCTCATTTTAAGGCAATAAGGTCAAAATGGCTTCTTTAGGTACCAATAACTCATTTGTCCTCTGATTGAAATCTCTTTTAGCTGTTTCAAGGATGTTATTGAGATGTTTTTTATATTCACACAAAAGGGCTTGATATTCCTGCTTGGTTTGATCTTTGAACATTTTAAAATCTTACAGATTCCCCTGATCCCATTCCAAATGGGTCTTATTTAATTCATTCCAAGCAACATTAACCACTTCCTCGTTCTGGACTTTTGTTTTTCTTTCCAATACCTTAAGTCTTCCACACAACTCACGAACCATGTCACGTCAATACTCTCGGGGTTTTAAATGGTCTTTTGCAAACTGTCTACTTGTGCGGATACCAGATGCTGTACTCTGTGTTTCAACACTGGCAAGCTCTTGTAATTCAGTGTCCGCTGTCTTTGACCCGATCGGATCACTTTCTCAGTCCGTTCTGTTGAAAATGTTTACTTTGCAATACTGCAGGCACTTCTATCGCTTCCGTAATGTAATATTCGTGAGGTGGGTACATCAGCATTGTTACTTGGATCAGTTTTTTGCTCAACTGGATCACAATGGGGCAAGGAGTTCTTATTCACAGGAACAACTTCAGAACTGTGACACCCCATCCCAGATTGTGGAAAGACTATACTGTCCCCTATATCACTGCCCAATATAAAGTCTACATTTGTAATAGATAATTTTGGAATAACTCCAACCACATAAGGCCAATTAAATGTACGATATGCAATGGGTAAGGCACTCCCTTCTCATCAATACCCTGTATTAATGCATTCCAGTTTAGCGAACTTTCTAAAGAAAGGTCCAAATCATTTGCTAACAATAAGCTCTGACCCAAACCAGTATCTCTTAGGGTAACAATTTTTCTAGGCGATTTCTTAGTCAAAAATGGAGTGACTTCCCTTCCAGTATAAACCTCTTATAATCTTTTTCAGCTCTATCTATTCCTACTGTAAAAGCTTTAGTAGCAGTGGGGTTTTCACAAGTTTCACTTTCTGGTGCAGCTTTGCCTATGGAAATTCCTGTCACTTGCACCAGTGCCACTGTTTTAACATCCATTTCCTTTCCTGGTACTGTCTTTTCTGAAGACTCCTTAAGAATTGCTATTACTGCCAACGGTTTACCAGTCAGCTTCCAATAGATGCTCCATTTTATGGCAATAAAAGCATTCTGGTTTCTTCATGTCACTTTTATCCTCTACACTATCATTTCTATTCACTGTAACAGTTTCTGCCTTTTCCATAAATCCAGACGTATTTCTATTCCTCCAACTTTCCTGTAGGGGTACCAAAGGAGATCCACTGCCCCTAGCTGCCTATGCATCTATCATATATCAAACCCATCTGCCAGAACCACTGCTTTCCATACCTTAGGAACCTTATGGTCTGCCAAGTGTGACCTAATCATCATTGGGATGCTGTTTCGACATTCTCCTAGTATCATTAGCTCCCTCACGTTCTCAAAATTTTGTTCTAATGTCAGGAATCAAAACCACCAGTTCCACAAAATTTATTTCTTCTTAGCAAATTCGATACATGTTTCATTTGGTATTTTCTTTAAAGTTTGAAATTTCAGCTGATATGCTTCAGGGCCAAGCTCATAAGCAGTACGTACTGCAATTTTAACTACCTCAGAATCTGAAGATTGTCCTTCCGAAAGGCTGAAATACACATCCATAGCCATCCTGACCAAAATGCTTTGTAAAATGAGAGTCCATGGGTGGAGTTGTCCCAGATTTGCACTAAGTGCAGTAGCGGGCGGGTAAAATGACATCTTACCGGCCGGCCACAATGGCGGCTTTTCACGTTGTATTGTCCCACACCCACCGCATTAATCATACATTCCCGGAAACACACCGTTTCCATGGCGGGCGGGCTCTCATTCGCCCGCCACACCATCGCTTCGCCACTTCATCACGATGGGTTTAAAGTCTAGCTGCACACACACCTCTCAGTGCTTCCAGCCCATGACTGCTGCAAAGAAGACATGGCCCTGAAAGGCAAGAAGACTGCAGCTCCCAGGTTCAATGACATGTCCCTCGAGTGCCTTTTGGACGCAGTGGAGGCTCACCGTGATGTCCCTTATCTCCACTCTGGCCGCAGGATGGGCAGCAACATCACTAATCTTGCTTGGAATGTGGTTACAGCAGTGTTCAGTGCCAATGCTTTGCAAAAAAGAAGATAGCTACCCAGTGCCGCAAGAGGATGAATGATCTCCTTTGTTCCGCCAGGGTAAGTCACACTTCTCACCACTCTTAACTCACACACTCACAAATCCATCACATAGCCACAGAGCCTTCACTCACTGCCAGTTCAAGGGACATCGCCATTCACTGTCGCACACACCTTCATTATCCTCATCCCATCCATGGGACCACTCACCACCCACACATGCCAGGCATACTTATCATCTGGCCTGACAGGTGTCCTGCTTACACTCTCTCCATTTCTATGTAGGGCAAGCTGCCACACAACAAGAGGGAGAGGTCGCAGACTGGTGGAGGAATGCCTGAAATCAAAGTCCTCACGGAGTTTGAAAATAGAGCCATCCAGCTCGCCGTCCAGTGCCATGCACTAATTATCTCTCCTTGCTATCACAGGCACATCTGGGAAACAACCAAGAGAGTCCACAACCCCGGGCCTCCAATCAAGCCCCAAGGGAAGCTCAGAACAGGAATCCACTGAAATGCTCCCTGAAGACCGGTCACAGCGCTCGCCCATGCCCTCCGTCGACACAGGGACACAAACCTTGGTGGGACCTAGCTTTAGAGTAGCCTCAGTATCAGTCTGGTGAGCACATTGCACTTTCTGATCCACAGCAGGAAGCAGCGGGGTCTTCCCACGTGCCTGGCACTTGGAGCACTGATGGAGGTGAGAAACCTGCTGAGTCCGAGTCATATGATGAGCCCCTGAGCTCAGTCATGACAGTCGCTGGAGCTGCAACGGTGAGCACGGGAACATCAATACGGCATTTCCACTGCGCGCCTCAGATTGCAAGGCACGATGGAGGAATCCGTCTGCCTTCAGTCTGAGGTGATAGCGCTGGCATGCCAACACACCGAGGTCAACACTGGTAGGATGGCGGCCGCCATGGAGGCTTTTGTCCAGGATGTTGCTCTGACACTGCTGCATGGGCTGAGATCCATCGCTGACACCATAGTTGGCCTCCAACAGTTAGTACGCAAGAGGGGTGCAGGGCAGCTTGCTACCCCTTCTCCTCAAGGAGTCAGCCTGGGGCCCTTAAGTATCCATGGGGAGGAGGATCAGCAGGTGCATACCCCAGGGCCATCCACCCAGGTGACTCTGGCAGTGTCCAGCCCATCCAAATGTCCTCTTCCTGTGACTTCAGCAGCTCCAGCTCCACAGTTCAAGGAGGTTGCCACTGCCACACAGCAGGATCCCAAAAGCAGGCTGGGGCCCTCCAGTTCTCAGCCCACCAGAGGACGCCCGTCAAGGTCGTCACAGACAGGGCTTAGCAGTCAGTAGGCTGCCTCCACCTCTGCTGTGGATGCCTGGGGAGCACCAAGACGTAGGGGCAGGCTTAGGAATGTTAAGAAGATGTAGTTACACAGCCTGGGCACGGGTGTTAATCACTTGTACATAGTGTTTACTATTGTCAATAAACTCCCAAGAATGTTTCCCTGCCTATGGCTCCTTGTTCTGATGAGCAGCGTGCGTGTCACTCAGATGTGAAACCTTTCTGCACAAGATAAAGGCAGGTGTCTCAGTCCAGGGCCTCTTCCCTGTGCTTTGTGCAGCCTTCAGACCAAATTGATGGTCCGGCTTCACACGCCCTGGAAACATTACTGATGCCTGCACCTCGATGGTGCTTGTCATTGCTGCCAGAATGTAGTGGGCAGGCGTCACAGAGTTCCATCATTCTCTCTGTGTGAGCTCAGCACCTTTAAGGTGGGTTGGCCCCAATCTCTTCAGCATCTGTGACCAGTGATGATGTGCTTCTGAAGGGGTCAGGTTCTGAAGGCGGACAAAGGATCAGATGTTTTTAAAGCTTCATGGCTGCATCTGTATGATATGACCCTGATCACGGAGGGCAAGCGAGCTGCCCTTAGCCAGGCAGAGGCAATGTGATGATCTATGGGGTGTCCTCACTGCATGTCGTCATCATCCTCCTGCCATCGAACAATTATTAGGGCCTCCACAGGAGCATTATCACAGAGAGTATGTGCACTGCCATAAGCCAGACTGGAGTCAAACGTACATAGATGCAATGTGAGGATCTTATGGTGTCTCCTCACTGCATGTCGTTATCATCCTCCACAAATCTAGCAGCTACGAGGGCCTCCTGAGCATGCCTGCCTCGTCTGGCCAATGTGAGGGCCTCATTGGCATCATCATCGCCTTTGAGGACCTCCTCACCCTCATCCCTGTCGAGGTCTTCCACATGGGAGGAGACCTCCAGCTCTTCCATCTCCTCCTCAGCCAGCTCCTCTCCCCATTGGAGTGCCAGGTTGTAAAGGGCGCAGCTGGTGATTAAAATGCATGACACCCTCTGTGGATTATATTGCATGGCCCCACCAGACTGGTCCAGGCACCAGAACCTCAATCTCAGCATCCCCATGGTTTGCTCCACCAAGGTGCGAGTTGCAGCATGAGCCTCGTTATACCTTCGCTCTGCTGCAGTCTGAGGCCACCGCATGGGTATCATCAGCCACGGCCTTTCCAGGTAGCCTTGTCCTCGAGGAGCCATCCCTGCAGCCTCTGTGGACCCTGGAAGACGTCAGGGATCTGTGACCAACTGAGAATGTAGGAGTCGTGCACGCTCCCTGGAAACCATGCGCAGACCTGCAGGATGCGTTTGTGGTGGCCACACACCAGCTGCACATTCAGCGAATGGAATCCCTTGTGGCTGACATAGTTGACCGCTTGTTTCGACAGAGATTGAGTGCCATGGGAGTGAGTCAATGGCACCTTGCACCTATGGGAAACCTGAACAATGGGCAATTCCAATCGTTCTTGCATCCTGGCTCTCCTGGTCCCAGGTGAAATGTACAAAGTTGTGTGCCTTCACAAAGATGACGTCTGTGACCTCATGGATGCATTTGTGAGTGGAAGTTTGTGAGATCGCACAGAGATCACCTGTGGAGCCCTGAAATGAGCCACTGGCATAATAATTGAGTGTTGTGGTCACTTTCACGGCCACTGGCAGTGGATGCCTTCCATGTCCACGTGGCGCCACATCCTACAGCAGGTGGCAAATATGACCCACCAGTTCCCTAGACATGTGCAGTCTTCAGCGACACTGGTTCTCGGTCATCTGCTGAAATGAATGGCAGCATCTATAGACTCTGGGTCTAGCTAGGCACCGACCAGCGATGGCTCACTGTGGCTCTTCAGAGGCGTGTGCAGGTGCCCGAGCCGCCCCCTCTTCCAGAAGGTGCTGCTCCTCCCTCTGCGCAGCAAGGCACCTCAGTCGCTCTCTTCTCCATTGTCTTTGCTCTCTGTAAGCCATGAGACTTACAGCTAGTTCACCAGGCTCCATGATTCTGATGCACTCCTGCAAGATGAAAGAGAGAGACGTGTGGGTTAGCATGGGTGTACTAATAACCTGTCATGGTTAAATCTGAAGGCCCCTTAACACATCCTGTAGAGTGCTGGCCACCACTTGGATGGCCAGATATTAGTGCGCTGCATGGCTGCCTGAAACCCCACCCACTTCTGCCCTACTTCATCTGACTGATTGGCAGCAGCTTTGCCCACTGGACTGCATGCTGTGCTCTCAGCTCAGGCACAGGCATTCCCTTAAGCCGCACTGCAAGGCTGCGCTGTTAACTTAAACCATGGGGGAGGCTGGTCCAAACCGGGATGATGACATTACAAGGGGCTGTGAGCGCCTCCACCAGTGTCTGCTCCATAGCCAGCTTTAGCGAGGAGATTGTACAACATGCCCAGTCATCCAACTGTTCTGCAGTCCACTAAAACACTCATTAGTTAGCAGTCTGTGCTTAAGGGGTGAAATGCTCTGGAGCACTTGGTGGAAATTTGGGGTCTCTGCGTTGCTTGAGTGGGCAGATAAGCTAGATGCCGGACTCCAATCACATGAATGTGACTGCGCCTGAACTGTCTCAGCTGCAGAGGTCACTTTATACAAGGTGTCCCTAACCTGTGGCCGCTTCTCTTGCCCATCCCCGACGCCACCCTGCACGTGCTTGTGCACTACCTTCAACCGCAGGACAACCTTTGCCCCCCTGCCCCCAAATTTGCCTTAACTGCAGGGCAGCATTTGATGTCCCCCCCAAGTTGCATCAACTGCACGGTAGCCTTTACCCCCCGCTGCCCCCCGCAATACACCTCAACCTTGAAGTCCAACAGGCGTCCCTCATGAGCACTCCGCAATGTTACTACGCACTCACCTACAAGTTCCCCTCAAAGTGCAGCCCGCCAAGTGCACGCCTTTCTATGCTGTTGTGAAACATGTTGGCGTGCACTCATGCCGACATGGGTGGATGATCCAGCACGGGGTGGGGTGGTGAGTCTGGCAGGCTAATCTTATAGTGATATGCAGATGTATTACAATGAGGTTCCCGACACTCAATGGCTGGAAACACAGCCCACCATCGACGGGCTGAGTGGCGATCACAAACTAGTTTCACAACATCGTGAAACCGATTTTTGGCCTTCTCACCATATTGTTCGCTCATGCCACCAAACACACCTACGCCAGCGGGCACGGATGATTCTGCCCCATGTGTCCTTTGGCCACTTCAAATTTGTAGTCACCTTTTCAAATGGGATTAAATATCTCTCGACTCCGTCTTCACTGAATTTAGGTGAAAACTCTTTGTTATATCAAAGCTCAGAGTCGGACTCATTCCTCATTTGAACTACGAGGCTCCCTTTCACCCTGTAACCTAAGCTTTTCTCTAGCCAGCCTGACCTCTTTCTGTCTTTAAAACTCTCTTTCCTTATCTCTTTCCTCCCTTGCTAACCTCTTTCTCTCTCTGGAATCCAAGTTCAAGCTTTCACATTTCAATTTCTTTTGCTATTTGTTTTTCTTCTGTTTCCAATTCGAAAGTTTTCATTCCTTTTTATATCTCAAGCTGCTTCATCGGCAGCTGAATTCTAGCTAAATCAGCTGAATTGCTATCTGGATTAACTTTTTCTTTTTCAAAACCCAGATGCTGTGCTATTACTTCAATCATGTCTGCTTTCTTAACCCTTGCTTTTAACTCTACCCCTAGCTCTTCTGCTAATGCAATTAACCTAGACTTGGTTAATTGATAAAATCACTCACAGATAAATCTTCCCTCTCCAGAAAAGTCGTAGCAATTGACAAAGCCATTTTGCTTTTCAATCAATAAAGTGTAATTCAACGTGTAAATCTTATCAACTTTAACCTCAGCAATTATCAGCACTCGTTTTTGTCTGTGGATTCAAAATCCCAGGCTAACCCCAAGTTTATGTTATGACCCTGGACCAAACCCCAAACTTTTAGTAAGATTCAGTTAGGAAGTTTGAGATTCTAGACACATGCTCAGTGAATAAAGCCACATGATTCCATGGGTTTTGAACAAATGAAAATAAACTTTACTATACAGGTCAGAAATATAAGACAATTTACAATATCTATCTTTTACTCTAACATTCAGGGTTAATATGAGGTGCATGTGAATTAACAGGCAAACTGTGGTTGAACACACCACTCTGAAAAATAAGTGCCAAATGCAACCAAAACAGATTTCCACAGATTTCTCAACAACCCACCCAGACATCAGTGAACACTGTGAGTCAACCAATCTCACTGAAACTCTGGCTCTCTCACAAGGGATTCCAATCTTCACCTTTGAAGATCTTGCCTTGGAATTCTCTCCAAAGGTCGCCCCAACTTGGACGGCATCAACAACGGCCCACCTCGCAGGTTTTTAATCTCATCTCCCGAGATTCCATTCCCCTGGATTCTCACGTATGCATTCAAGCTCCAACTCGCAAACGCGCGTCAGCTCTTCAGCTGTGTCAAGCAATACGCTATTGCTCCAAAGGGGTACCTTTTCCCCAACAGTCTGCAGCATGGAGTCACCCACAGCCAGCTGCCTTCTTCACTTAAACTTTGCTTCCCATGGTCCTTCTCCTGTTTAAAGCCTGTTTCTCGGCCCCTCTCTTTTTAACTGAACTGGGACCTTTTCCTGTCCCTGTCCCTGTCCCCTCTTTGGGACTCTTCCTTTTAGACCTCTCCCTGTCCCCTCTGTCTTTGGGACTTCTCCCTGACCTCTCTCTCTGTCCCCTAGCTAGGACTCTAGACTTCCATGGCACTCCACTCCTGGCCACCTGAACAAGGTTTTTGCACCATTTATCTTCTCTGTGCCAGCATGCTGGGCCCGTACTCAACCCAAAGAACTTACACTGTTCCATTTCGTAGGTGAATTTGAGTGCAGGATGGAGCTCATTAAGACATGTAAGGAAATTGTTACACAAAGCTGCGGATTTAACCATAGCAAATGTATCACTCCACATATCGGAAATAAGAAAGGGGTAGGAGGTTAAGTGTCATTCCATCGAAGACACGTTTCTCATGGAGCCCAACAAAGATGTTTGAGAGAGCTAGGCCTAGAGGGATCCCATGGTAACACTATCTATTTGGGCATACATGGTGTCATTAAAACTGAACTCAGCTGCGCGAGTTGCCAAGTTCATGAGTTCAATAAATACTGATTCACTCAATGGTGGCGGGTCTAGATCACCATGATACAGTGCTGCAATGCAAATATCTATGGCTTCCTTAAGTGGAACATTGGTGAATAGGCTAGCAATGTCAAATGAGCACATGGACACAGCATTGCTATCGATATGCAAGTCCTGTATGGCCTTCGCAAACATGAAGGAATCCTTCACCGTGTATATGGAAAACATGGTCAAAACTGGTTGTAGCAATTCTCCCAACCATTTGGCCAATTCATGTTGTGCAGAACCGGTCATCGATAAGATGGGGCATAAAGAGACATCACTTATGTGTGTCCTGGGCAGCCCATACATATGTGGACATAGCAAACTGTGAGGACAAAGCCTTTCGAGCAAGGCTGTCTGGCCATGTTGAGCAGCAGGTCCAATGGATACAAATTTGGACCTGTCATTAAGAATGGTGTGCATTTTGTTGGTATAGTCATGCTTATTGAGAATGACTATTCCTGTCCCTTTGTCAGGTTTACTGATGTGCATGTCCAGGTTGGTCTTAAGGCCTCGCAACACTGTAAGACATTTGTGTCGCATGTGAAAGTCAGAGAGGTCGTTCGGAATCCCGAATTAAGACATGCTAAGGCCACCACCCATGGAATTTTACACCTGCTGATGTCAAGAATTACTTCAAAGATTTACTGACACTGCACTGGCTCTCACCATTTGAATTTCTATAAAGCTACCTTCCAAGTGGAGGCAGAAAGTCTGAAAACCCACCATCGCGGCTGGCAGGTAAAATGATATTTTTTCTTCCCGCTACTGCACTTTGTGCAAATCTGGCAACAATTCTGCCCCCTATCTCTGATACATTTTGGAAGCCACCACAGAGATAGGGAAATTCTATTGGAAAGAACCTCGGGCACGACCGCATCAACTTTTGGAAAAGATGGATTACAGTTTACAAGAGATTGTGTCCATAAATTGCTGTTTACATCAGCCTCGGCTCCACCGGAATTTCAAGAACACTGTGGAGAAATTCTGCCTCAGCCATGGATACCAGGGAAGGACTCATAAACAGTGAACTCTCTGCTTTTTGCCTTTTATAAGTGAATTTTAATTTAGCCAAAGAGTAATCTCCTAACTGTCCTGTAGATCTTGTAATTTTGCAATTTTGCATGCTTGTGTGTGTGTGTGTGTGTGTGTGTCTGTGTGTCTGTGTGTGTGTGTGTGTGTGCATGTGTCTGTGTGTGTGTGTGGTGAAGAGATCAGGCCATGGGTTTACCTTTTTAAATATCTTAATATCTTTACCTAGGTGGGCTTTTAGCTCAATAAAAACTAGCCTCTTTATGTTTAAATTCAAGAAGGCCTGTCAGACTAGTTTCTTTGCAATCACCCTTCACTTGGACCTCTGTGTGGATGAGCCCAGCTACTTACCTTGCCAGAGTGCAGCAGGTCATTGAACCTTTTCCGCCACTGTATCCATGATCTTTGCTGCTCTCCTGCTGCGCTCACCACAGCAGAAATTTCCAGTCAGGTCTTCTTCATGGTGGCTTGAGGGTTGCGCTGGCCAGCAGGGCACAGAACTTGTCTCTTCTTCTGCACCTCATCCACAAATATTCTCAGGCCCTGATCGCTGAACCTTGGAGCAGCTAGACCCACTCCCCAGCACCTCCTGTCTGTGACATTCAATCAATACAAATGTAAAATGAAAAGGGTTGTGAGCCATGCATCTTCCAATACTCTCACTCACATTTGTGTGCTTACAGGCAATAACCATTTCCACCATATCATCAATGAGTACTGTTAAGGTTTGGCGGAGGAAATTGCCCCACACAAATGTATGGTGCCATGGACGTTGCGGTTCTCACTTCCAGATAACATGCTATGCTCCCGACCACTAGCTGCCCTACCGGCTTTCTCTCTCTTAGTCACACTGTTAAGTCATGACAGTGAGCAAATGTAAGGGTCCTGGTCAAGAGTCAACTGTGTGGGTGCATCCTGACAGATGGGTAGCAAATGAGCAAGTGGATGTGCTAAGGACTGTGGCACTGTTCATCATACATCCACTGAGGCAAAATAGTTAACCACATTACTGCAGAAAATCTTTACCAGGTAGTGGTGGCAAGATGATGCTATGGTTGTTTTTTTGTGAAGCCACATGCTTTAAGTGTTTCAGTGCCGTACACTGTGAATAGGCAGCAGTTTTATCCTCGGGAAAACCCATGATGAGCCATCTGTTCCAGGGTCAGCAACCAATTGGACAACAGAGTTCCAACTCACCTGACAGATTAGTGACATTTCCTCCAATGCTCAGGGACTTACCCTTCCGACCTCACAAATGGGCCTTTATGAAGGCCTGCTCTTTATATCCTCCTGAGTCACCCAACCCACAATGAGCCCACCTCCAACCCACACCACTACTGGGGTCGCCCACCATAACTCCCATTATAGTCTTCCTCCTCGGACTGAAAATCAGAAGTTTGGGGCCACTTTTATGGACATCGGGTTCACAGAGCTGGGAATTCTCCTGACTCCGCACACCTGATGTGAGAGCAAAAATTCAGGCCTTATGATTATCCTTCAGCCTAATATAGGCTGGACAATGGAAGATCCGCCTACTCACTGATGCACTGTGGCATCATCCAGAAAATCTTTCTGTGTATGTTCCTCACTTTTGTTTGTAGGCGGTCTGGACATGTGAAGGAAGGAAACATAGTTTATTTATTAGAACAATACAAGTGAATGTCTCAAGATGTTTATGGCAGATCGCTTGCCTCTGGCATTCAGAAGCTATTCTGCATTGGCTCAAACCGCAAATGCTTCCTTTTTAGGATTGTTCACTATAAAGTTACAGGTAAAAATTACACAGGCATGTTTAGAAAAGAAAAGTTTTCCAAAAATAAATATTTTTGGCTTAGTGATTGTTTGTTTCTGCGATTCATTACAGATACACTTTTTAATGCAGGAAAGTGATTTTGTCCATCTCTGCAGAACAAACTGAAAGGGGAAAGAGGCAGATGCTGGACCAGAAAGTTCATCAATGCCCTTGAAGTATTTTGAACACCATTTTTTTCAGACTAGAGTCACGATCACCTTCTACTTTTGAAAAAGACCTGTTTAAACTCCAAAACATGCCCCAAAATTAGACTTTTAAAAATATTTCTCTTTACTATCCACAAACTCCAGCTCTGCACTGGCTCCACTGCAACTCTGCAATTGGTCAAAAGATGGTAAGTATGTAGAAGCGGAGGATGGATAAGGTTTTATTTCTCAGACTCTTGCAACATTGCTCTTTGTGTGTCTTGCCCAAGAACACAAAAGCAATGCTTCTTGAATTTTAGCCAAGCCTCTGAATCAACCTAATGACATCTCCTTTATGAAGTGCTTGTTCATACTACTGAAATAATATGCTTGTCTGTACAAGATCTCCAAATTTCAAAGGAAATCTCCCATTTCCGTGGAAGCTGCTTTTCACACTCCTGGACAAGACTACAGGAAAAGTCCTGAGAGAGGAACCATGGGTTGCATTTTATGGGCTGGGGGAGATGGGGGCGGACTGACCACCAGAAGGAAAGCCAGCCCACGTGCGATCAAGAAGCCTGCTCTGCAGCCATAACATGCTGGGGGCAGGCTAAACTAGCTGAGGGTGGGACGTCTGTCTATAAGTGGAAGGATGTCCTGCCTTCAAGAGCTGCTGGCCAATCAGATTGGCCAACAGCTCCAGCAGTCCTGGCAACGTCAGAGCTCAATAGTGGTCACTGCTGGGACTGCAGGAAGAAGCACCAAGGAGAGTGATGGCTGCCGCGGAAAGGGAAATTCCCTGGCTTTTCAGGCGGGGAGAGACCTGGGGCACAATGGAGTGGGGGACAGTGGGGGGGAAAAACTTTGGAGGGCATTCGGCAAGGGAGAAATGGGAGCAATACTTGGAGATCTTGTACAGACAAGCATATTATTGCAGTAGTATGAACAAGCACTTTATAAAGGAGATGTCATCAGGTTGAAACAAAGGTTTGGCTGAAATTCAAGAAGTGTTGTTTCTGTGTTCTTGGGCAAGATGCTCAAAGAGCAATGTTGCAAGAGTCTGAGAAACAAAACCTTATCCATCCTTTGCTTCTACATATTTAGCATCTTTTAACCAATTGCAGAGCTGCAGTGGAGCCAGTGCAGAGCTGGAGTTCATGGATGTACCATCTAGATAAAGACAAATAGTTTTAAAAGTCTAATTTTGGGGCAATGCTTTGGAGTTTTAACAGGTCTTCTTCAAAAGTAGAAGGTGAATGTGACTCTAGTTTGGGAAAAATGGTGTTCAAAATACTTCAAAGGCAGTGATGAACCTTCTGGTCTGTTATCTGCCTCTTTCCCCTATCTGTTTGTTCTGCAGAGATGGACAAAACTGCTTTCCTGCATTATCAAGTGTGCCTGTAATGAATCTCAATAACAAACAACCACTAAACCAAAAATGTACCTTTTTGCATGTGTAATTTTCATTTGTAACTTCATAATAAAGAATCTTGTGTGAGATCTTGTGTGGGGTGCTCCCGATGCGCACAGGGCAGCCCCCAAGTGACTGCCCCCTTTCTTCCTGCCTTTATTCATCTAGGCCCCAAAAAAGGCCTGCCCACTCCCACCCGCCTACCCATGCCAACCATATTATGGCATGGGCAGGGTATTATCCCAGTCAATAGGCTTGCTAACAAGCCTAATAGACCACTAATTACCCATTTAACTATGGTGGGTGGGCAGGCTGCCGATTTCAGCACATCACCACCTAGAGTATTATAGGGGTCAGCTCGGGGGCGGATGGGATGGTGGTGGGCTAGCCACCCAACATGTTTTACATGCCCCGCCCACCAAAAACACGCCAGGCAGGGGGTCATAAAATCCAGCCCCACATTGCTTCAGGGCAGGGACATAATGCATCTACAATCATTCTTGGAGCCCCACTGTTCTCAGGTCCTTCAGAAAGTTTGGCTCTGACTGCAGCCTGGAGATAGGATGTCTGTGACATCACTACTTGGAAACCAACTTAATGGTTTCACTTCTGGTTATAAAATCAGCATCTTTACAAAAGCAGCAAAACAATTATGCTGAGCATATTTTATGCAATAAAATGGGAGAGGACTACAAAGAAAGTATCGTCCTTAGATCTTCCTTCATAATTTGACCCCATAGAAATTCACAAGCGTCAAATCAAAGGGCACAGAATTCAAAGCACAAATTGGGCAAGTCTGTAAAAAGATGTCAAGACAGCTGGGAGCTATGCTGAGGGCACTCAGTGAATGAGAATAGAAGGGAAGTGTATCTAGTGAAGCATTACATGATATAAATAGAATTAAACTGTACTGCACAACAAAGGCCAGAATTTTCCGGCCCCTTTGGTGTCAGGCATCGTGGCAGACGTGAGCGGACGATATGTTGATAAGGCCAAAAATCGGTTTGGCGCCACCGTGAAACCAGTTTTCAACTGTCCGCTCCTCCTGTCAATGGCCTGTCCGGCCACTGGATGTCGGGAACCTAATTTCAATGCATTTACACCTCATCATCTTGCCTGCCTGCCAGAGTCATCCCTCCATGTCAAATTCACCGTCCACATCAGCGGGAAAACACATTGGCCCAGGACAGGTGCGACGGTAAATCTGGCGCGGGGAGACAATTCCGGTCGGGCCTTACTTTGCATCCCATTTTCGGGATGTAAGTCGGGTTCACACTGGCCCCCAGCGGGATTCACATTCCACCACGGCAGACACCGTCGGATGATCCTGATGTGCTTTCACGCCGGCGTGAAACCGATTTTTGGCCTTCTCACCATGTTGTTTCCCCCCCCCCAAACCTGGCCCCCCACCCCTGCCAACCACCATGATGCCTGGCACCAATGGGGCCGGAACATTCCAGCCAATGTTCAGGTCTGTGATATATCATCAAAACACTGAAATGTTGTTCTGAGAAAGGATCATTGATCTGAGACATTAAATCTGTTTCTCGCTCCACAGATACTGCCAGACCTGCATTTCCAACATTTTCTGTTTTTACTACTTCAAACAATGCTGGTACTGGCTGTAAAACATTAAACAAGATCTGCGCACACTGAGGATATTTATTCTTCAGGTACCAGATGGTACTTCTATCAAATCAAATCCAAGATTCTTTCCCAGCTCTCTCGCTTTTATTTTATTTTGCAGAGAAAGCTTTATGGCATGGCAAAGCCTTTAAATCCTAATGCATTACAACAGTCTAAATATACAGGACTAAGTTCATTTTTCACATAAGCAAAATGCTGCGGATGCTGGAAACCTGAAATCTGGAAATCCAGCTGAAAAGTCCAGGAAACATTCAGCAGGTCAGGCAGCACTTGTGGAGAAACAGAGTTAACATTTCAGGTCAGGAAGATGTTCTGGTGGAAGATCATCTCGCCCTGAAATGTTAATTCTTCTTTCTCTCTCCACAGATGCTGCCTGACCTGCTGAATATTTCCAGCATTTTTGGTTTTTATCTCATTTTTTTACTTCTTCCGCCGTACACATAATTTCGTTCCACAGTTCGTACTTCAAACCCTTTAAGATAAGTTTGCTTTATAATCTCTAAAATAGGCAACGAACCAGAGGGCAGTATGTTCGTTTTTAGGAAGTGGAGAAGGGGACAGAGTGATAGATAATTACGGTGTCTTCATTCTATGGACTCATTCTTCACATAGGAACCTAATACAGTGGGACGGACAATTTAGTCCCAGCTTAGCTCCACACATGGGGGAAAATTATCCCCCCATTGGAGGGAGTTGTGCGGGGGTGGGCGGGGGCGGACGCGAACCTGATTGGCGCCCCCGATTGGGGCCATGCAACCATTTTACGTGACGCTCGCCTGGAAGCTCCCTGTGTGGGTGGCCGGGGGTGGGGGGGGGGGGGTTTCCCTGAGTCGGGGCCGGCGCATGCGTGCAAAAGGGCTCAGAAATCACAGAGGTGCCTCAGGGAGATCAGTTTGATATTTAAAAACTGAAATAAAGTAATTAAAAACTCTTAAAACATGTCCCCTCATGTGACACTGTTGCATGAGCTGGGACATGCCAAAGAATTATTTTTAAAATTTTCATTGAATTTTCAAACACTTCATGAAACCTCATCCCGCCCGTGGATGAGGTTTCATGAAAAATGCGAAGGCCGCCTGGGCTCTTCGCCTGCCCGCCAACCTTAAGGTTGGACGGGCAGCTCATTTAATCGCTTAAATTAGTTTTTAACAGACCTTAACAGGCCTTTGACGGTTCGGCGGGCGTGCAGCCGAGTCGGCTGTGCGCCCGCTGTACTGGAAATCTAAATGGCACGCGGTGACGAGCGGCCCTGCCTCCACTCGCTGACCAGGGAATTCAGCCCATAGTGTTGTGTGTGCCTGTGCTCCACACAGGTGGCCTTGTCTGATAATGTGAGGCCAGGGGCCACTGAGGTCAGATGCTTGGACATCAGGCAGCTATTAAAGGGCCATAGGAAGAGAAAATGATCTGAGGCCATACCAGATTCATTCACAAACTGGCCTGCAGTGGCTAAGAACAGACCCAGAACCAAAAAAAACAGTAAAAATTGGAAATAAGAGTACTGGTCCGAACTGGTCTTGTACACCTTAAAATGGAACGCCAGTAAAACTGGGAAATAAGAGTACTGGCCCGAACTGTTTTTTCCTTTTGGGGGAACAAAAGGTGATCTTAACTGAAGGCAAGGACTACCCAGGACAAAAAGGCAAGATCCTTCCCTTGAAGCATTTATTCGTATTGGGCTTTGATACAGGGACAGGATTTTTCAGATGGCAGGGTCTCCTGCACCACCAACCAAAGAGTCAGTGAGGAACGCATCCCCACCAGTCAGCCCCATAACCATTTAATGCTTCGCCCCTCACTCAGGTGCAAGTCCCATCTAAAGCTTCTAGCTAAACTGATTGGCCGGCAACTCTGTGGTTCCAGCAGGACCAGCGGCAGCAGTGACCTGGTCTGCAGCTACCAGTCCCAGAGCCCAGCACCAGGTAAGTGTGAGTGGGTCTCATGGCGAGAATGGCAGGGGAAGACCAAGCCAGTGGTTGAGGTGGGTGAGGATCTTGACGGAGAGGTCAAAGGGGAAGGGAGCACCTACAGAGTGGGGTGTGCCCATGGTGAAAAATGGGGCCCTTGATGGAGGCCCCATCCTTCTCACCTGAGGCCTGAGCAGGGGAGACCCTTCCCCTGCACTCCTTCCACCAACATCAAAATTGAGACTGGGCAGCCCTCAAGTGGCCAATAAGTGGCCTCAATTGGGGTGAGGGTGACCCAGGCCCCAGCCGCCCCATGTGAAATTGTGCACAGGCCTGGGACCTGTGGGAGGGCTGTGGGAAGCCGGGGAATTTTACATCTCCCTACTTGGGGCAGAATTTTCGCTGAACTGGCGAGCGCACACCCGGCGTAAAATAGCATGTGATGACGTCAGGTCAGCATGTCATCATGGATTCACGCAATATTTCGGTCAGCGGGCATGCCTGCCATTAATTACAAGGCCAGTTAAGGCCATTAAAAAGGCAACAAAGCTGTTTTCTACATTGCCCATGCAATTTTGCACTTGTCACACTGGCAAAACGAGCAGGCAGGAAGCCGACAATTTGCTAAACCTCATCCACGGGCGGGATAAAAAAGGTCAGCAGCATTGCCAGTGTGAGTAGTGAGGAGTTTTGGAGATAGAGTTGGGATAAGGGGGGCATTTTCAGGATGGCAACCTGTGACTAATGGAGTGCCACAGGGATCAGTGCTGGGGCCACAATTATTTACAATATGTATTAATGACTTAGATAAGGGAAGTGAATGTAATATCGCCAAGTTTGTGGATGACACAAAAATAGGTTGTAAGGCAAGTGGTGAGAATGACACAAGGAGTCTACAGAGGGATATAGGCAGGTTAACTGAGTGGGTGAAAACTTGGCAAATGGAATATAATGCAGGAAAATGTGAGGTTATGCACTTTGGCAGGAAGAATAGAGTAGCTGAATATTATTTAAATGGAGAAAGATTGCAGAAGGCTGCAGCACAGAGGGATTTGGGAGTCCATGTGCATGAATCCCAAAAAGATAACATACAAGTTCAACAGGTAACAGGGAAGGCAAATGAAATGTTGGCCTTTATTTCAAAGGGAATGGGATATAAAAATAGGGAAGTCTTGCTAAAACTTTACAAGGCACTAGTTGTATAACCATACCTAGAATACTGTGAACAGTTTTGGTCCCCTTATCTAAGGAAAGACATGCTGGCATTGGAGGCAATCCAGAGAAGATTCACTAGATTGATCCCAGGTATGAAGAGATTTTCTTCATGGGAGGGGTTGAGTAGGTTGGGCCTATACTCATTAGAGTATAGAAGAATGAGAGGCAACCTTGTTGAAAAACATAAAATTCTGAGGGGGCTTGACATGGGAGATGCTGAGAGGTTGTTTCCCCTTGTGGGAAAGTCTAGGACCGGAGGGCATAATCTCAGAGTAAGGGGTCGCCCATTTAAGACAGAATTTAAGAGATCATTTCTTCTCTCAGAGGGTAGTGAATCTGTGGAATTCTTTACCGCAGAGGGCTGTTGAGGCTGGGTCATTCAGTATACTCAAGGCTGAGATAGACAGATTTTTAATCAGTAAGGGTTATGGGGAAAAGGCAGGCTAGTCAAGTTGAGGATTTCCAGATCAGCCATGATCTCATTGAATGGCAGAGCAGACTCAATGGACTGAATGACCTACTTCTGCTCCTACGTCTTATGGTCTCATGGTCTTATAGTTTGCAGCTGGTTGCTTATTGGTGCTTGGCAGCTTCATTCCTGTTCAGGGCTTCGTTGTTAGCAGTTCCAGACCTCACTTCAGGACTTATTAGTATCTCAAGGTCCCCAGAGGATTTTGACCCTTCCAGGCATCAGACAGTCTTCCGTTACCCTGGTAATGGGGATTGTGGCCTCCGCTGGGGGTGCCTCCTCTGAGGAGGAAGAGAGGGGCAGAAGGAGGGGGGGGCCAGGTATCCCAGTGCAGCTTCCAAGGGAGGGACATGTGGCAGGACAGGCGCAGGCGCAAGGGACACAAGGCCAGCATGTAGTCCACTGTGGAAGGGGCCGCAGAAGACGCCACTATCCAGCTGCCAGGGTTTACAGGCGGCGATGCAGCTACCTCAATATGTCTGAGGTGCAATGCCGAAGGAGGCTCCACCTCTTAAAGGAGACCGTGAGCTCCATTTGTCAGTCAATTGGGCCTGAGATCAGCTCCAACTGTGTGGGTGGACACCCCATGCCGGTGGCTCAGAAGGTCACAGTGGCCCTCAACTTCCTTGCCTCCGCCTCTTTCTAGGTGTCAGCGGCGGATCTGTGTGGAGTCTCCTAATCAGCTGTCCATTGTTGCATCCAGCTAGTGACAGAAGCTCTGTTCAGGCGGGATCTGACCTTTATTCTTTACTGTACCGATGAGGCCAGCCAGGCTGAGTGATCCAGAGGCTTTGCGGCCATTGCTGGCTTCCCCCGCGTCCAGGGTGCAATAGACTGCACACATGTGGCCATCAAGGCGCCAGTGGGTGAGCCCAGTGCCTTCGTCAACAGGAAGGGCTTCCACTCCATGAACGTGCAGATAGTGTGTGACCACAGGATGCTGATTCTACAAGTCTGTGCAAGGTACCCATGCAGCTCCCTCGACACTTAGATCCTGAGACACTCCCAGGTACTGAGTCTCTTCAGTGCCCCAGCCTGACAGGGTGGATGGCTGCTGGGTGACAAGTGCTATCCATTGAAGAGATGGCTCATGAAGCCTCTCCGCCACCCAAGAACAGAGGCCGAGCAGCGATACAACAGGACCCATGGCTCCACGAGGCCGGAGGCAGAGAGAACCATAAGTCTTCTCAAGGTGCGCTTCTGATGCCTGGACCATTCGGGGGATACACTATAGTACCCACCAGAGCGGGTATCACTGATAGTGGCTGTATGCTGCGCTCTCCACAATCTGGCACTGGCAATGGTGGACCAACTGGAGAAAGAGGATCTTGAGGCAGCTCCACAGGCTACAGAGGATGAACCCAGGAGTGAGTCAGAAGAGGAACACAGTGAGGAGAACGCTGAGGGCGTGGAGTCAGTCCTCAGTAACCTGCAGAGAGGCAGGGACACCAGGGACACCTCGATCCAACACTCCTTCAGCTAGGCTTCCAAAAATCTGCTCCCACCTCATGCCAGGGCTGCCGCCTCCATCCCGGATGTCTGAAGTGACCCTTTCTTTGCACCCAATGTCCAGTCAGTGCCTGTGCAATAAAGTATCGAGCCACTCACGTCCAGCATTACATACTGGTGCACCCTGCACCAGAAAGAAAAAAGGTGAAGCATACTCAGGCCATCAGAACCAAAGCAAATTTAATGTTATTGTCACATTGAATGCATAATGACATTACCATTACTGGTGTTGATGTCCACACCAGCAGACATATAAACCAAACATTAATGAACAGACAACTACCCATGAACTTTCCCTCTTGTGCTCGTGGTGCCTTTCACTTACGTTTCTGAGTGCTATGTCTTGGTGCACCCACCTCGTTGGCAGCAGCATTGGAGAGAGCCTGCTGACCCTGCTGTCTTGTTGGCCTTGATGATCTTGGCGGTCGTCCTCTGGCCAGTGGAGCCTGTGCTGGCCCTGCCTGGGAGGGAGAGGCCAATGCAACGGTTGGCATCTCCCCAGTCATCGCGGCCTCATCAGATGCCACGGTCACTGGCAGAGGGGCGGAGGAGCTGCTGCCGTCATCCGGAGCGCCCTGAGAGGAGCCCACAGAGATAACAGGCAGCTCGTGAACCAACGTGAGGTCACTCTGAACCTCCCTGCTCACCATTGACGGATGGGCACCTAGCTGGGATACTGGGTGCCTCATCCATCTCCCACACTGGCACTGACCACCTGAGGTCATGGCCTGTGTGAAGGCTTGCAGATCCAAGCACAACCCCAGGAACCCCTCATTCTGCCCCTGGAGCTACCTCTCCATGAGATTTGCCACTTTCTCAATGGAGGAGGCAGTGCGCTCGCCAATGAGGGTCGACACAGTTCTTATGCTCCGTATGAACTCCTCCACAAAGGAAACAATGGCCCACAGACCCTCATGGATCTCCGCTGGACATCCAACATCTGCAGCCTAATGGGCGACTCCAGAGGCTCATCATCAGCCTTCAGCTGAGCATTGTCCCGGTCCCCAGCAGTCCTCCAACTGCCGGCGCCCTGGGCACTCTCTGCCTCCGCCTGCACCTCAAGCAAGTGTGAAGTGACCTCACCAATGTGCACTGACATTCTAGCTACCAATCTAATGCCCACCAAGGTGCTGGTATCTGCGCTGGTGCCTGCTTTGAGAGCGGGTGTGACGCAGGTGCAAATGAAGCTCGGTGGTCCATCGATGTCAGGGGTGGCCCTTCAGGGTCTAGAGAGCAAGTGCATGCTGGCGAATCTAAAACAGAGAAGAAGGACACGTTATTAGTTAAAGTCATCACACTATCACTGTGCATACCAGGCACCCTGGTGAGGCAATGGGAATCTGCATCACAGTGCCACCGTCTTCCAATGATTAATGGGGACACCAGGTTCGAGGCTCACATCAATGAGGAGACTGGACTGGAATGGTTGCACCATCCGAAACTCTCACCTCTGTGCCCTGCACTCTTACCTTCGTCTGGCACCCCCGCCTCTCCATGCCTTGCTGCATGTGGAGCGTGCCAGCTCTCCAGCTCAAGGGCGTCCTGCTCGAACCTGGTGAGCAGCAGCGGGTTGGGCAGGTCTCCGCCTGTACATGACCTCTCTGATTGGTTATGGCTTGTCTTCTCCTGAAAGGACAGAGGAGCATTGATTAGTCCGCTCTCTACCTGCAGCGCCATTGCAGCCTGGCCAACCCCAGCTGAGGAACACCTCACAGGGCTCATCTGAGCTGTGGCCCTCGAGCCGCAAGGCACTCAGTCCAAGAAGCCAGGGCTCACCCCCTTGGCCAGCTCCGGTGTCATTGACAGTTGGCACTCAGACCCTAGTACCCCTGAGGACCATGGGGCACGGCCACACCTTAACACTTCTGCACACTGACCCATGCCAACACAGTACTCACCCTTCCTGAGTGCAGCAGGTCAATGAACCTCTTCCGACACTGCACCCATGTGCGCCACACCACCTCATGGCTGCTCACCAGCAATGCCGCCTCCTCCCATGCCCTCTATGTGAGGTACGGTGGCCTCCTCCTCCCATCTCTGGGGACAAGGGTATCCCACCTGGCAGCCACCTCCCCCAGGAGAGCTGCAATGCACTCATCCGAAAAGCGGGGGGGGGGGGCCAAGTGCCGACCTGACCTGCCCTCCCGCCTGGCATCTCCAGCCACACTTGACTCCATCACTTTGCTGCATGGCAGCCTCCCAGGGGCTACCTGGGCCATTTTTAAACTGGCCGTCGGGTCGCCATTGGACCCTGCGGCCCACAGGCCCCCGCCCCTGCTCGGCCCTTCCCAGCCAGCGAGGAGTTGCGTTTCACGGTGGGCGGGCCATAATTGGCCCACCAGTGTGAAATCACGGTCGGGGGCCAATCGTGGGCAGCGGCTTGTTCCCCCAGCACTCCTGGGCCAGATGACCGCGCCCACCCACCAAACTCAAGGTTCTGCCCCACCAGCAGGAGACTGTAAAATTCTGCCCTCGATGTTTTGAGCCACATCACAGGGAGCTCCACGTGTGCGATCATTGTGCAAGCTTTATACTTAAGTATTTGCTGCCACATTCACTTGCACTTTACATCCAATATAATGGGATCAATTGCATTGTCAGACCCATGTGTTATTGAGTATTCAAGTATTTTTTTTATTCATTCATGGGATGTGGGCTTCGCTGGCCGCGCCAGCATTTATTGCCCGTCCCCAGCTGCCCTTGAGAAGGTGGTGGTGAGCTGCCTTCTTGAACCGCTGCAGTCCATGTGGTGTAGGTACACCCACAGTGCTGTTAGGAAGGGAGTTCCAGGATATTCACCCAGGGACAGTGAAAGAACGGCGATATATTTCCAAGTCAGGATATGCTCAAGCCTTATCCTGTGACCACCTGCTATATCCATTCTTGTGTGCTCTCCAGCATTATTTATGATAGGATAAAAATCAGAAATGAAAACAATGATTAATCTTCTCTTCCTTAGAGATAACTAACTCAGTACAGAACAGAGATTGAACCTGGAATCTTTCCACTCTGTATGATTCAGTTTTACATTAGCCTTCCCTTAACAATCAAACCACCACACATATAAATAAAAGGATGCCTCATCTCATTTTGTCACATACAACTCTGAGTTTTCACCACTCTTCTCCTTTCCAGTTCTGAAGGCACTCACTCCTGCCTGTTCTCCAACTGATAGATGTGGCCTACTTCAGTGCAAAGGTCTGAGAGAGAGAGAGAGAGAGAGAGACATGAGGGCTTCAAGTGAGGGCATTTCTACATTCCCCATTAGTGCATTCTGCATTCAATAGGGGCATCAAGTGAGTTTTACCAAGTTCCCCTTCTTTGCCAGCCATGCCTTATTGTCGTGGTATCTTCCTTCTGAAAGTCAAATCGAGGGTTGGCATAATGTACCCAGCAAAGAATAGCAGCCTTGGACTCGACTCAGATATTAAAACAGGATTCAACGGATTGACCTAGTTTAGAGACGACAACACTGGGACTTTCAGCTCATGATTTTTTTGAGAGATCAATGCTGCCCCCTACAGGATCTACACAATACAGCTGAGTAAAAACTAATGTCACCATATAGGTGGCACAGAAACATCAGGGTCGTTTTAACTAAAGACAATAACGTAAAACTCACGATATCAGCTCACTCACTCATTAAACACCTCTCCCGACTTCAACAAAAATGAAATAAAGGACATGGGGATAGTGCGGGAAGGTGGAGTTAAGGTAGAAGAAGATCAGTCATGATCTTGTTGAATTGCAGAGCAGGCTCAAAGGGCCTCTTCCTGCTCCTATTTCTCACGTTCTTATGAAAAACAGGAGAGCTGTTTAATGGGTAGCTGAAATTTAACACACATTTAAACACTATTGTTCAAAGTGAAAATTAACCTCATCGTGTTGCAGATTTTTTATCATCATTATCATTACAAATTAGATCATTTAAAGATTTGAAAAATTGTTGGCCAATAATTGGTGCAAGATAGAAATTGTTGTCAATAAGGCCAGTGGCCTCATAACATGTATCTTCACTGAAACTTTTCAAACTAAGACTATTTTGAACTGTTTTGACTTTTGACTGGGCCCTGTTTTAATATTGGAATCAAAAACACCCTCTCAAGTCACCAGGGTCCCATATTCCTTGTTACCATTATTGGTGGCACTGTAGTGCAATGGGAACATTTCCTGAAGTTGTTAATCTTTTCCTCATCTGCTCCTAGACCATCTGATTTTTTTTTCCTTCATTCGGATGCCCTGGACTTTGTGACTGCACTGTCCCAACCACCAGCCTTATGCTCCAGTCACAGCTCTTCATTCTTTCAACTTCAACCTTTGGTGAATTCCTTACTCCTTTCACTCTTCTTACAAGCTCTCAACCACCCTTGCCCCACTCTCAGGGACTCCCTCTCTCACCTCATTGTTCTTACTACTTTTCTCCCTGCACCATTAATGTCTCCTCAGAATCTATTTTTCAACTACTCTTTCGGTCACCTCCCCAAATGTCAACTCATTGTTTCCTTCCACATGCCCACACTCCCTTCACTGGTGGCTGACTTACCCACCCTGGCAGTACAAACCCTTCCCAAACCCATCAGAAAGTGAGCAGACTCTTCATTGCAGAAATTCTTGACTGTTCATAACCCATCTCCAATATTTTTTCAGTGCCCAATGATTTTTCTCCTGGGTTGCTTACAGCAGTGTCAGGGAGATTCATTTTAATTCCTGGTTATTCCAGGACAACCCATAAGAGTGGGAAACCTCACTGTTACTCAGTGTGATTCCTCCTTTGTGGCGTGCCTTGGGATACTTACTATATAAAAAGCACCCAATAACTGCAAATTGGTGTTGTTGGGCTACAGTTCAGGGAAGGATCTCTAGACTGATCCCTGGGATGAGGGTTTGCCTTATGAGAAAGTGTTAAGCAGATTAGGCCTATATTCATTTCTTTTTCTTTCATGGGGTGTAGGCGCCACAGGCAAGGCCAACATTTGTTGCTCCATTCCTAATTGCCCTTGGACAGAGGGTAATTAAGAGTCAACCAGGTTGCTGTGGGTCTGGAGACACATGTAGGCCAGACCAGGTAAGGACAGCAGATTTCCTTCCCTAAAGGATACTAGTGAACCAGGTGGATTTTTACAACAATCACCAATAGTTTCATGGCTACCATGACTGAGACTAGCTTTCAATTCCATATTTATTAATTGAATTTAAGTTCCACTGGATTTGAACCTATGCCCCCAGAGCCTGACTCGCAGGATTACTAGTCCAGTGACATTAACTCTACACCACCAACTCCCCTTAATTGGAGTTTAGAAGAATGAGAGGTGATATTATTGAAACACATAAGATTCTGAAGGGGCTTGACAGGATAGACGCTGATAGTTAGGGTAATTGATAGGCCCCAGGCATGAATTCAGGGTGGTGTATTGCCTCCTTGGATCCAGTGTCAAGGATGTCACTGAGTGGCTGCAGAGCACCCTGAGAGTGGGGGGGATTAGCAGTCAGCAGTTGTGGTCCACAATGATGCAAGTGCCATAGGCAGAAAGAAGAATGTGGTCCTGCAGTAAGAATTTAGAGGCTAGGTAGGAAATTAGCAAGCAGGACCTCAAAAGTGGTAATCTTCAGATTACCACACACAAGTGAGTATTGAAATACGAGGCTAAAGTAGATGAATGTGTGGTTGGAAAGATGGTGCAGGAGGGAGGGCCGTTTTAGGACATTGGGACTAGCTCTGGGGGAAATGGGACCTGTACATACAAGTCAGGCGGGTTGTATCTAAATAAAGCCAGGGCAGAGTTCCTTGCGGGCATTTTGTTACTGCTGCTGAGGAGGGTTTGAACTAACATGATAGGGGTGTGGGAACTAGAAGATAATATCAGGGATGAATACCGAGGTGCACAGTACACCGCGAGAGATAGATAGCACTAGAATAGGGAATAGTAAGTTAATAGGTGGGGTCAGAGTAAGGGGAAAAGTAATAAAGTCTAAATCAGGGTAACATTGCATGGACGTGAATGCACTGAGTGTGCCAAATAAGTTTACGAGTTAAAGGCATAGATTGCCATGTTGAAATATGATGTTGTGTATAACAAGGATCTGGCTCAGAGAAGGGCAGGACTGGGTGTTAAATGTTCCTACATACAGGTTGTTCAGGAAAGATAGGAAAGGAAGAAAAGGGGAAGGGGTGGCAGTATTGATTAAGGAGTGCATTGCAATGCTGGAGAGAGAGGTTAATGACAGTATCTATTTAGCTAAAACTCAAGAACAAAAAGGTGCAATTACATTGCTCAGTGTAGTCTATAGGCCACCAGCTAGTGGGAAGGCTGTAGAGCAACAAATTTGCAGGGAAATTACAGAGAGATGCAAAAATTATTGAATAATTGTAATAGAGGAACTTAGTCACCGAAATATAGACTGGGATAGTGGTAGTGTAAAGGGCAGAGAGGGGCAAGAGTTCCTAGAGTGTGTTCAGGAGAATTTTCTACACCAGTATGTATCCACTCCAACAAGAAAGAGACACCGCTAGACCTGGTTCTTGGAACTGAGGTGGGTCAAGTGGATCAAGTGTCAGTAGGAGAACATTTGGGGGACAGTGATCATTGTATCTTGAGGCTTAGGATGACTATGGAAAAGGACAAGGAGCAATCCAGAGTAAGAATAATTAACTGGGGGAAAGCCAACTTCACTGAGGTAAAAACAGATCTGGGCTCAATAACTTGGAGTCAAAGGTTGGCAGGAAAATCTATAGCTGAGCAAAGAGGAGATAGTTCCGGCACTGTCATGGTATATTTCCGTGAAAGGGAAAGGTAGGACAAACAAATAGAAATAGAAATTAAGATAAATTATGACAGGTGTCAGGTAGAAAATACAATTGAGAACCAGGCTGAATATAGAAGGTTCAGAGGGGAGGTGAAAAAGCAAGTAAGAGAAGCAAAGAAGGGGTATGAAAAGAGATTGACAGTTAACATAAAAGGGAATCCCAAAGTATTCTTTAGGCATATAAATAGTTAAAGAGTGGTAAAAGGAGGAGTAGGGCTGATCAGGGAACAAAAAGGGGATTTACACATGGGCCAGGATTTTTTGTTTGTCGGGCGGGTGCGCACCTGCCCCGAATGAGGGTAAAATGACGCGCGATAACGTCGGCCGAGTGATCCGATATTTCAGTCGGCGGACACACATGGGAGTCGGTAGCACACCTGCCGACAATTAACAGGCCTATTAAGGCCATTAAAGATCTAATTGAATTAATTTTTTTGCTGCCCATATCATTTAATTTGATTTACGGTTGGCGGGCAGGTGCAAAGACCAAACAGCCTTACGATTATTTTGCAAAATCTCATCCATGGGCAGGATGAGGTTTCGCGCCACCATTAAAAAAAAACATTTGCAAACTAATTTCCAGCATGTTGTTAACATTTTAAAAACCTTTCTTTTTCATTTTTCAAAGTCTTCGTCTCCCTGAGGCAGCTTTTGTACCGCAGGGAGCTTTTCCTGCGCTCACCCATGCGAATACACCAAGTTCCCCGCTCGCCCTCCTCCTCCCCCACCCACATGGGCAGCACTGCAGCGCGCGTTTCATGCTGGGCGGGCCTCATTTGGCAGTCCGATCGTAGGCAGCAGTCAGCTTCCCAAACGTTCCCGCTCGCCCCCGCCAAACCCTCCCGACGAGGACAAAATCCTGGTCACGGAGTCAGAGGGCATAGCTGAAGTATTAAATGAATACTTTGCATCTGTCTTCACCATGGAAGAAGATACCACCGAGGTCATGGTGAAACAGGAGGTAATTCAGAAACTGGAAGAGTCTAAAATTGATAAGGAGGAGGCTTGGATAGGCTGTCTGTACTTAAAGTTGATAAGGCATCTGGACAAGAATGAGTTGCATCCAAGGATACTGAGGGAAGTGACAGTAGAAATTTGGAAGCACTAGCCATAATTTTTCAGTCTTCCTTAGGCTCAGGGGTGGTATCAGAGGACTGGAAAATTGCAAACATTACACCCTTGTTCAAAGAAGTGTGTAAGGATACGCCAAGCAACTACAGGCCGGTCAGTTTAACTTTGGTGGGGGGGAAGCTTTTAGAAATGGTATTTCGTGACAAAGTTAATAGTCACAAGGACAAAAGTGGGTTAATTAAGGAAAGCCAGCATAAATTTCTAAAGGGAAAATCATGTTTAACAAACTTGCTGGAGTTTTTTGAAGAGGTAACAAAGAGGGTTGATGAGTGTAATGCTGTTGATGTGGTGTACATGGACTTCCAAAAAGCATTTGATACAATGCCACACAACAGACTTGTGAGAAAAGTGATAGCTTATGGAATAACAAGGACATTAGCAACATGGGTATGAAATTATGACAGAAAACAAGCATAGGCAAGGGTCTAGGTCATTATTATATATCAGGGAAATCAAGGGTCTCAACACTAACCCCTGGGGAATAGAGAGTAATGGTTAATGAATGTTTTTCAGGCTGGAGGAAGGTTTGTAGTGGAGCTCCTCAGGGGTCAGTTTTGGGACCCTTGCAGAAATGTGAAGTAATTCAGTTTGGTAGGAAGAATATGGAGAAACAATATGAAATAAAAGGTACAATTCTAAAAGAGATGTATAGGAACACAGGGACCTGGTCTATGTGTATAAGCCATTGAAGGCGGTAAGGCAGGTTGAGAGAGTGGTTAATAAAGCGTACGGTATCCTGGGCTTTATTAATAGGGACAATAGGAGGTTATGTTGAACTTGTATAAGACACTAGTTCATCCTCAGCTGCAATATTGTGTCCAATTCTGGGCACCGAACTTTAGGAAGGATATGAAGGCATTGGAGAGAGTGCAGAAAAGATTCATGAGACCGGTTCCTGGGATGAGGAACTTCAGTTATGAAGATAGATTGGAAAAGTTAGGTCTGTTTCCTTGGAGAAAAGAAGGGCGAGAGGAGATTTGATAGAGGCGTTCAAAACCATGAGGGGTCTGGACGGAGTAGATAGGGACAAACTGTTCCCATTTGTGAAAGGATTAAGAACGAGGAGGCACAGATTTAAAGTATTTGGCTAAAAAAAAAGCAAAAGTGACATGGGAAAAAGCTTTTTCATGCAGCAAGTGGTTAAGGTCTGGAATGCTCTGCCTGAGAGTGTGGCAGAGGCAGGTTCAACTGAAGCATTCAAAAAGGAATTAGACTCTTCACTGAAAATGAAGAATGTGCAGGGTTACAGGGAGAAGGAGGGAGAATGGCAATAAGTGAACTTCTCTTTCGGAGAACTGGTGCAGACACGATATATAAATAGCCTCCTTCTGCGCTGTGACAATTCTTTGATTCTGAAATATGTACGGTTCTGTAGGGACTTGGCAGGGTAGATGCTGAGAGGATTCCTCTCTTGGGGGAATCTAGAACTCGCGAGAACGGTATAAAATTAGGGGATCTCCCATTTAAGGTGGAGACGAGGGGGAATATTCGTCTCTCGGAGGGTTATTAGTGTCTGAAATTCTGTTCTACAGACAGCATTGGAATCTGGGAGAGTGAAAATATTCAAGACTGAATTAGGCAGATTTTTGATTGACAATGACGTAATCAGGGGTTATGGCAGGGCAAGCAAGGAAGTAGAGTTAAGACCACAGTCAGATCAGCCATGATCTTATTGAATAGCGGACCAGGTACAAGGGGCCTAATGGATTATTCCTGCTCCTATTTCTTATGTTTTAATGACCAGAAATCAGGCATGATTCCACTCCTGATTAATATATGGTGGCACCAACTGGAAAGCGCTCATGTATGGTTGCCAGTGCAGACAGGATTGTGATGCATTCTGGGAGGAATGGTTTGCTGACAGTTACGTCAAAGCTGCACATATATTATGGCAACTTGGCTGACATATTGGAAGGGTTGGCAGTGCTCACAAAACCATAGCCTTGCAAAGGCAGCACCTTTAGGAGAGGAGGGGAGAAAACAGGTAGGCAGAGTCAAAAATAACCAAAAATCGAGCATAGATTCTTTGACCTTTTCAGGAGACATTGCGATAGCAGATAAATTCATAGTCATTTAAATGGTCTGGTCGTACAAATAGTTTCATGAGGCGATGCAATACAACATATTGTGAACTGCACCACTGAACATGAGTTCATCCTCATTGCATGTGGCTCCGTACGTTCTCCAATCCTTATCTGATCCAGTTCTCTCAGAAGGCAAGCAGCAGCCTATGAAGTGCAGTATTTATCACATTGGGGTGCGATCTATTGGGAATTAGGAACACAAAGCAAACCAAACAAAAAAAGGCTAAACACTTGAAAGAGTAAAGTCAGATAACTCCCAGTCACCACTGGCTTTCAATTGTTCTAATGAGCTCAGTCACAGATTACAGCACATGGATAAGGCAGTGTTAGAAAGTTGATTCATTAGTTCAAGGGTCACAGCGATAAACAGTCAATATCTGGTTTTGTGGGCGGGGAGCTGTGCCAATTAAACAGATTCATGAATATCTACACATGCAAAGCACCATCTGATGTATATAGTATAGCCTTGACTACAGTATATGAACCAACAAATATCTGACCTCAAGATCAGTGGCTCGCTACAGAAAACCCTTAACCCTTAACACTGGGACAAACATCTATCAGCCAGTAATGTTTGCAGGCACTGCAGGCATGCTATCAGCTTTGGTGCTTATGAGACATACTCTGTAAAGGGATAAGGAGGTCAACGTTCAGATCAGCTGAAAACTGTTGGGTCCCACCATTCAGGTTTCCAGGCTTTTTCAGAGTGGCCATAACAAAGGGAAAATTGATTGGTGAAAGACAAGGAGAAACCTGTTTCATTGTGGTGCAAGCACAAAAAGCTACCATAATACGTTGTGAGACTTGTTCCCAGTGCATGGGCTATCATGCAACTGGGAGGTGAACTTTCTGGATTCAGAAGGGTCGACCACCAGTAAGATCTGATTAAATAATAATCTTCCCAGCCATCAACCAGCAGCCTTGAGTGGATCCTAGCAGGTTTACAAATTAGTTTTGTTCTCAGTAAAGCAGGGTTTTTTTTTCCATTTTCCATGATGCCCATCAGCATCAACCACTCCCAGTTCAGATGAAACTCTCTTTGCTCCACCCCAAATGTAGCTCCAGAACATGTAGCACCTAATGACTGTGACATTCTCCACCCATTACACCATCACATTTTTGAGCAGTGCTGAGTGGGAGAATGGCCTATGCCTGCTCCTATTATTTACGCTCTTGGGCTCTTAAAGAGGCAATTTTGATCAGAAGAAACCTCATTACCCAGAGATAACAAGAATGTGGAATTCGCTACAGGGAATATCTGAGGTGAATAATATAAATTCATTTAAGGGGAGGCTGGATTGGCATATGAGGAAGAATTAGGGGTTATGCGGGTAGAATTAGATGAGCAAAAATGCGAGAGGTGATCGAGTGGTGCATCAATGTCAGCATGGACTGTGTCATATTGTTGTGTTATTCATAAAAAGCTGGGAACTAATTGTGAGAATGTACATGAGGGCGTCACATTTACTGCTGCACTACAGTCAGATGCTGAGCACCAATGTATCAGTCCACCAGCCACATGGAGAGCAGCAAGAAATCCAGTCGGTGAAGCTGCAGCATTTTGAGTCTAAAAGTGTGATTGTTTCAAACTTCTGAGAACCAGGAGACGTAGCGGACTGGTTGGGTTAAATGACCTGTTTCTGTGCCGTATATTCTCTGTAATTCATGTAATTCTTTTTCTCCTTCCTACTTATGGATGGCCATCACCACGGAAACCACTCACGAGTGTCTCTCTGTGGTATAGGAATGTAAATTATTGTCCATCTTCTCACATTTAATCTTAATTTATTGCCACTTTGGGTCGCTTTGGTGTTGGAAACTGGCTTGAAACTACCCAAATTAATTTTGTGTCGATGGACTTGTACCCAATTTGACTCCAAGCAAAAGAAACAAAATGGCACCCCACCCTGGGCACTCAACGATGAATATGAAGTGACTCTTGTCACTCTCGGACTGTTCCTGGCACATTCATTAGAAACAAATACAACTGATTAACATAAATGAGATTTTAGTTTGAAGTCTCCCCTGGGAAAAGAAAAAGCAAATGAAGTGGAATGGTTTGAATTGTTTGCGCTGTGTTAAGATCTTGCGTAACAAGTTGACAGAGCCAGACAGCACTATCAGATTTACAACATGTAACCGTGACATGCTTTGAACTGCTGCCATATCACACAACAATAGGCTGTTGTCTCACCTGGCTGATTCATTTACCAGTCATGCAGAAAAACTCATTGTGATCTCCCTGGCTAAAAAAAAGCTGAGAGCACTTTGAAATTGGGGGTGGGGGGGAATGTTGAAAGTCAAGATTGTAAACAACACGTAGCAGGAAACGAACAGAAAGATATGCTGATCTATATATTCTTCCACTGACTTATTTTGAAACAGGCTTTTATTTTTTATCATTTTCACACGAAAGACACTTAGGCATGAAACCATCACAAAAAGGGCGCTTTTTGTACAGATCACCTGGTTTATTTAATACAGTACAACTAGTGGCAATCGGCACAACTGCTGGATCATTATATCCAATAACGTTTACCTTGCAAACAAAACATATTTTCCAAAACTTAACTGAGTCAATAATGGTTCTGGTTATTTTCCAATAATAGTTTATATTATTATTCTAGCAGTTTGTTCTGTTATTAAAAACATGCAAATTGATTTTCTTAAGCTTTCCATCATTTTTAAGCTCGAGTGTTCTTTCCCTCATTTCCTGACTCACACTGAGTTCTATTAGAGAGCAGCTGTTCCAAATCTCATCCAGCGGGAGAATATTTGACCATGGAAGGCGTCAAGATCCTGTACGACCCTCACTCAACATCAGTACATGGATAGAAGCCACTACTCAGCAATCTGGAGCAGGAACTTTGGTTGACTTTCCTCTAGCTAGTCACGAAACGCTGAGTACAATGATAATATCTTTATCATCTAACACAGAACACCCAGATAAAAGCAAAAAACTGTGGATGCTGGAAATCCAAAACAAAAACAAAAATACCTGGAAAAACTCAGCAGATCTGGCAGCATCTGCGGATAGGAGCACAGTTAACGTTTTGAGTCCGAATGATCCTTCAACCGAACACCCAGTTCGACTTGGGTCTTTCTAGTCTGTATGCTTTAATAGCATCCCGCCCAACATCCTACACAAAAAGACATCAGGATAGCTTGTTCTTTTTGTTCTGTATCTATCTATAACTATCTTCCCTTGCCTTTCAGAATCATCCAGTCATGCACATCTTTCCCAGTTTAAGACTTATTCCAGAACCACTAACATTGCTGCTGTATAACTGACCACTGGGATACACATGAAATGACTCTTCCCCCTAATTTTCTCTCGCCCTCTGTTTGTGATGGCGGGTGAGTGGGTTTGGGTGGAGAGGATTGGGATGCACCTGATTTCTGCTCAGCCTTCAACTTGATGGTGGGCATTGGTGATGTGCCCATCGAGGAAATATTGGGCTTGGAGCTCCATGGGAGGCCCAACATGCCAAACTACCATGCAGCTCTCACAGGCAGTTGCCTAATTCTATCAGAATGGATTTGTAACCACTCCGAACAACTCAAAATGCCATTAGCTTGTGACATTGCACTTGTGGCAACACGAGGAAAAGATCTCTGCAGCACAACAGGAAAATCAACTCCAAATGCCAAAGCCGGGCTCAGGGCTGCGCTGTCAAATTAATATTTACGTAGTGTGGATACGCTCATCTGATCTCTGAGTGTAGCAAAATTGTCAGCAAATTCTCAAGCATTTTAACTGATTTGAGCAAAATGGTAAATATTTTTAACGTATATGATTTTTATAAAATGCTGACCAAAGAAATTATTCTGAATATCTTTACAGTGTCTCTACAAATTGAAACCAGAGGAAACCATTTGAACTCCAACACACCCCCACCCCTCCCCCATTTAATTCATTCTCTGTGTCCTTTTGGACAAAAGATTAATAATTGTGAAATTATCATTATGAGATCATTGCGATTAAAATACTGGTGAACTTTTCCCCTCCCAATGTCCAAACACACAGAGGTCAATTAGATCACTTGTGTCACCACGCTGATCGAGAATAGCTACCTCAGCACTGACTAGCAACTAAACCAGGCCCTCCATCCTCTGCGGCTTTAGCATTAACCCCACATAACCATTAGAGCTCATGGTCATTAACTTTCCAAATGTCAGCAATCATTAAACACATCCATATGGCTTATTAATACATCTTATGTGTCACACTGAATCCTGAAAGTTCAAATAAACAGAACGGAATGATTGCATCTCATCTAAATGGGTCAGTTGATTATTTACTACAATACAAAGGATATTAAAAACAAACCAAGATAAACAATGAATATCTCTGTTACCGTGTAACTATCCTAAGATCTGATAAATCCATGACTTTTTCTTCCAGAACACCGGAGGAGTACAGCGTCTCCTTTCATTTCTGGGTTATTGATTGTAAAATGAAAACTAAGTTTGTTAATACTGTACATGTGTAAAAAAGATAAAACGAGCATATTTATTATCAGCAGTTGAGATAAAAATTTTATATGGCTGCGATTTCAAAGATGAAAGACTACATGTACAGCAATTTGGCCTATTTAATCTACATATAGCTTGTCACCTTTACCATCACTTTTGGCTCCATTTGCAGCAATTTGAAGACTGTGGTCATAAGACTAACTACAGAACCTGATCATGTAACCAAGGCTAACATTCCAGTGTGGCACTGTGTACCACCAGATGTGCTATCCTTTGGATAAAATGAGGCCCCATCTTTCTGTTCAGATTGATGTGAAAGATCTCCTGACACTGTTTGAAGAAGGGCAGAAAATTCTTCCCGAATTCTGTCCAGTGCGGTATTCTTTCCCCAGCCAAACCTACCAAAGAGAAATCCAGATCAACCGGTCATTGAACTCTGTGTGACCTTGGGGCTGCCACGTCTGGCTAAGTGTAATGCATCTGTCACAGCGTTTCACTGTAATTCAGCATAAATACAGTGGTCCCAGATTCCAGTGGAGAGCCACGCTCAGGGGAAACATGGGTCATGGTGTCAGCGGGTGGCGTGGTTAATTGGGCTGAGGAGGCAACAATGCAACTTTACCTTTGACCCGTCCCCCAATCAAGTATGACTCTCTCACTGAGAACCAAAGTTACCCCTGAACGTGAAGCACTTTGAGATCTTTAATCAAATGTGATAAAATATAAGTTAATGGCCAGGACTTGACGGCCCATCCCACCTGGCAGGATATTACGGTGCCGCCAAACTGAGTGGAGATTTAAATGGTTCGCCGCATCCACCAGGGGGAGACACGCTGCAGGGGGGCCGTAAAATCCTGACCAATGTCTTTCCTTCAGGTTGCACTGACAAATATCGAATCAACAAGGACAACAACAACTTACATGTATATAGCACCTTTAACAGAATGAAACGTGCTAAGGCACTTCACAGGAGCATTATAAAACAAAACATGATACTGAGCCATATAAGGACATATTAGGTCAGATGACCAAATGCTTGGTCAAAGAGATAAGTTTTCAGGAATGTCTTAGAACCAGAAGGTGAGGTGGAGAGTTGTAGGGCTGATATTCCAGAGCTTGGGGCCTTTAGGAAACTGAAGACAGCGGATAGTGGAGAAATTAAACTTGGAGATGCTTGAGAGGCCAGAATTAGAGGAGCACAGGTATCTCAAAGGGCTGTGGGGCTGGAAGAGATTACCAAGATAGGGAATGGCAAGGCTATATGGAGGGATTGAGAACAAGGATGAGAATTTTAAAATCAAGACGTTGCTTGACTGGGAGCTAATGTAGGTCAGCAAGCACAGGAGTGATAGAGGAACAGGACTTGCTGTGAATTGAGACATGGGTGGCAGAGTTTTGGATGACCTTAAGTTTACAGAGGGTAGAATGCATAAGACAGCCAGCGGTGCACTGAGTCTAGGGGTAACAAAGGCATGAATGTGGGTTTCAGCTGCAGTTGAACTGAGACCAGGGCGAGGTCAGGCATTACAGAGGTGAAAATACTCGGTCTTAGTGATAGTGCAAATGTGAGCTCAGAAGCACAGGATCAAATGTGACACTAAGGTTGCAAACAGACTGCCTTAGATTCAATATTCACCATATGCACTGCCAACTGTAGGGAAATTCAGCATGTTGTCATTAATGAAAATGTTGCAGTGATTTCCTTCATGACTCAGCCATGAGTTCTGCTGAGCAATGTAAAACAGCCTCACAAAGCGAACTGAGATTTGCATCCTCAGGCTGATCTGAGTAAGCTTCTCTTAGGAAGCTGAAGAGAGTGATGGGGGGGTGGGGGTGTGGGGCGGTACATAGCTGGTCCTGGTGATGATGGTGGTGGTGAGAACGCATGCTGCTCCCTGTTTTATCCACTGTTCACTTCCGGTATGTCCACATGCTGGGTCAGGACAGGGCAGGCTCAGCTATGCTGCTTTCTTCAGTCACGTGGCCTCCTGCTCACTGTCAAGGCTAACAGAAGGAAGGGTGGTCATTTGGATGAGACATTGGAGGGCCACCAATGACCATTGAACTGTATCTCAGGGACAGTGAGCACCTTCAGGCAAGAAGATCAGGAAATTGTGTGGAAATGAGGAAATATTCCATAATCTTTTCACATATTAATGTAATATGTTACTTTCAGTTAAGATTTCCAATACTCTGAGTGACTAAAACGATAAGCAACAGTTTGTGCTGGGTTCTGCTGATGGGACCGTATTGTAAATCTCATATACTACACTCAGTGTAATTAAAGTACATGGTTGGCTGGCTCCTCTTTTGGCTTTTCCCATCTTGCACGGGGTCATCAAAATGCTGGTTAATCAGCTTTATACCAACCATCATCCTTGGGATTTGGCAGGTGGTTTTACAACCAGATGCCTTCCCAGCCACTAACCCTCTCCATTTTTCCAGGCTGGAGACCAGCACTTGCTGGCTTACCAGCTTCTGTGGCTAGGTTCTTTCATATAGCCAACAAGTTCTGAAATGGGACTTGAACCTGGGGGTCTTCTGGCTCAGAGGGAGGAGAGCTACCCAGTGAACTACTCCAGCTCCAGTGTAGTTAAAGTACATCCACACAAGAAAAGCTGTCTCATTATGTCATTCACAACGTTTTAGCAAAATGTGCTGCTTAATAAACATGCACAGTTCTGCTGGATCCCACATTTCCAGTCGATCAATTGAGAATTTATTTCCTAACCAGAGATTAAAAAACCTCAGTTCTATTTCTTCACTGGGTTTTGCAAGCTGTGGTTCTATTTTTCTTCGAAAAAAAACTCACTTGTTTCCAAAGCTCTGACTTTGGCAATATCTATAATACATTATGTTGATGTGGCAGGGAATCATAGCACATTCAAGCTTCAAAACAGTTCCCCAAGGAGGGGTGGGATATGGGTTCAGGCATGTAATTGCTCGTAAGTCGATGTTCCAATCTCAGGCTCGCTGCCAGGGTGAGGTGCCAAGTATAGGCTTGCATTTCTCTTAAAGTGCGGGGAGGAAATCGGAGAGAGAGACACTCCAGGCAATAATTCTCACACTGCCTGGCACCCAGATAGAGCACAGCACTGGCAGCAGACTGACAACAGGCCACCTCCAGGTTTTTGTCTGCAGTCTGGTACAGGGACATGGGAAGGTTTGAAGGTGTGTGAGAAAAGAAAAGCAACAGGTGAAACATTAAGGGAAGGAGCAGATTTATTTTCGGAATGATAGCTGACTTTTCCAGAATTTTCCCTGACAAGTCAGTAAAATACTTAAGAAGATTAAAGCTGCAACGGTTGGAAATCTATGAATGGGAAATGCTGGAAATAGACAGCAAGAGTAAGTTGCTAATTCCGCACTGATAATTGATTTAAGTTGTCAGGCAATCACGCACAGACACAACAATGCCTGTCAGTGGGCATGGCCCGCTCTGACAAGAGCACAAGTTCAGAAAATTCCCCCTAATGTGTCCTTCTGCCTGTGAAAAGAGAAACAGACTAAATTAGGAGCCCGTTTACAAGTGCTTCCCAACATGCAGAATACTTCCAGCTTTCATTTAAGCGACATCCTTAAAA
This sequence comes from Cetorhinus maximus, assembly GCF_964194155.1. Taxonomy (NCBI): domain Eukaryota; kingdom Metazoa; phylum Chordata; class Chondrichthyes; order Lamniformes; family Cetorhinidae; genus Cetorhinus; species Cetorhinus maximus. Next base: position 81,938,024 of record NC_135892.1, on the reverse strand, counting down.
TGCTAATAGGAGCCTTGTTAATATTCCACAACATCCTGATACAGTCAGTTAAATAAAACAAAAAGGCAAACTAGTACATTACAAAAGGCACAGTTTTGCTTCTCTGAAGCGTGCGGATAAAGTCACTGCCCAGGTCAGAGGTCAGGTTTAATTCCTGGCCTATGCGGAGTCCAATGATCTCAGCTGGAACGGCAAGGTTGCTTTTAGCCCCCAGCAGCTCAGGGCAAGGTACAGGGCATCAAAATCAAGCAAGGTCCCTGCTTACAATTACCATCCAGTGATCTCTGCCGGAAAGTGCATGCATGCATGTAGCTGCCAGTGGGAAATGAATCAGGCTTTCCCTATGCCCTCTGTAGTCAAATAGCATGGCCTGCATTCACTGTCTGGGCTCAAGTGAGGATTGATTCCCTGATTGGCACTCCCAGCAAAAATTGATGCTCCCAGAGAGAATTGGTCTGAAAATTGTAGGCCTGAAGCATCTGATTTTCGGTCCATTTATGTGAATAAATAGAAAAGATTTGTTTTCCTGAGCAAGGCTTTCTGTGGGCTCCAACTTTAGCTGCAATCAGTCCTATGAAGAATGGGCATTTGGCCAAAGTCCCAGAGGGCTGCTAGTACCCATGGCAACTTGGCCTCAGCAGGCATCTGTGCCTTCAAAAAAAGAGGACAATTAAAAAGAAACACTTCTTACGCGCTGTAAAGTTTTTGTTATTCACTTATTGAAGAAAGCCCACAGTGCATTTCAGGAATACTCTTCAGGCTGCCATGCCTCTCCAAATATTCTCGTCAAAGGACAAATGCTCGACTAAACATCATGAACTGAGCTGGATATGTAAGATAAGAGCGCCCTCTGCTGCTCTCACTGTGCATTGTGAATTAAACGCATTTATATTGCTAATGTTTCGGGTCAATGGTGACCCTTCATTTGTTTCTCTTCATGGGCCCAAAACGTTGGCTCTATTTCTGTCCACGGAAGTCACCTGGCCTGCTGAGTATTTCCAGCACTTTCCAAGAGTTTGCATGAGATGCCACGACAGGTCAGGCTCAGTGGACCAGTTGGTCATTGACCGACCCTTTTCTCGAGGTTAGATGCTTGTATCCCAAGGAGCACTCTGGACAGGAGAAGCACACAAAGAGGGGCCTGAGGCTGTCTGCTTCAGACAGTGACAGTTACATGTGCCAAAGTAGGTGCGGGTACAGGATGGTCAAGTTGAAGCATAGGGAGGCCATGAGCCTGTCCAGGAGAGATGACACCCATTCATACATGGAGAAAATATTTCAAAAGACAATGGAGCCATGGAAAAAGATAATGGAGCACAGTGTAAGACAGGCAGCTGATTTACTGTGAGCCCATTTTTGGGTAATTGACGGATGTTATGCTCTTATAAAACTTCAGTATTGTGATTCTGCAACATTATTGAAAGTTCAAGTGTGGTGCTATCACCAGGATTTTTCAAGTAAATAGCAGGACTTTCTAATAATAAAGAGCTTTGTGTAAGTGCTTCCTTTACTGTTCACTTTCCTGTTTGTCAGCATCCTCCATTAGTGAAGTACACTGATGACTACTCTGCATTCTTTTGGTAGAATGTGCATCTTGCAATTCCAGTTATGTAATGAAGTAAGGCATCATTAACCTGATTATGATTTGCACGGACTAATCTCATGTTGAAATTTTGCCATAGTTTATCTGATTTTGGGTGCAGAATGAAGGATGCTGCCAACTCACTATGTACCCATTCCACACTAGCAGCATGGAGCAACTTCACCCCCGACCCCTGACCCCTGCATGATCTCTGTATACATCCTCAATGACATTTGTCCATTTAAAAAAGTGATTTTTTTTCCAAAACAGCTTCTGTCAGAAGAGTGAAAGACTGGAGGTTATGAAATAAATGTTTAACACAAAATTAGGATCAGTTCTACTGAACTCCTCTGTTCACATGGATCTGAGCTATATCATCCTTGGTTCAATCCATGCTCAGTGCTGGGTTATCCAATCCCAGTCATGGTATCAATATAGGACCAATAGATTCAATTAGAGTTAATGTCCCAGGATATGAAGGGGGGAAATGAGCCACAGTTCCTGAAGCTGATCTTTATCCAGTGGCTCCTGTTAATAAATGCGTATGTGAGCATCAGCTAAGAACAGGACTGGGTTCAGCTACAATGTCCCCTGCAGACATATAGTTTCCTTAAGCTCTCTAACTGCTTCTACATTGAAAAAGATCCACACTAGTGCCTCCAACATTTGGGCCACCCACAGTCAGCAGTAACCCCAAAAGAAAGTTGGTAGATTGGCTAAAGCTGCCCACCAAGATGGTCTTAGCTGCCCACCAAAGATGGTCTTATAGAAAACAGATCTTCCTAAATGCTGGCCCTAGCAAATTTGACAAGTTTACTATGGGATTGGCCTTAGGTCCACAAGACCCACACATACTAGCACCATACTATGTAAAAGGAGCAGAGTGGGGCCATGTTCTTTGGGAATTGAGCTGACTGACCCTCTGTCCTCTTCACTGTCAGATCAGACGGCTTGAAGGTACTGGGAATACTGTTCAGGGTATGCACCAAAAACTAGGAGGAGCATACGGCCATGGTCAAGGGGAAGCTGGGCATGTGGGAGTGATGGTTTCTGTCCATTGTGGCGAGGAACCTGGCCATCGGTTGCGAGCACTCTGGACATTGCTCTATGTGCTGCAGGTCTGGTCCACGCCTTCCTCCTGCACCATAGCAGTCACCCAAGCCATCTTCCACTTCTTCTGGAGATTGAAAATCGACCATATCCACAGGGACATGATGCACAGATCTCTAGATAAAGGGGAGAAAATGTACCCAACATCACCCTCATTGTAATGGTCACCTTTGTGTGTGGCTGTGTCAAGCTGTGTGTAGACGCTCAGTATGCAAACATCAAGTATCGGTGTGTGCTAAGGTCCTACGTGCCCTGGTGTTGTGAAGGATGGATCTGGCCATGTTGCCATGGAATGTTCCAGCAAGTTAGATCATCCAGCACCACCTGTCCCTCCTGGAGAAGTCTGTGCAGAAAAACTCCTTTGACCACAAGTCCATCAGGCAGTGGTCCATATGTAATGTCCTCGAGGCCCGAGGCCCTGCTGGAAAAGGAGATGGTGGATCCTGCCAGAAGGTTACCTGAGCAGACTGTAAAAGTCAGTTGGCAGAATGCTTCAAGGTCAGAGCTTTCGAACGAGCACCAATGCATAGCTTGGCTGGTGGAGAGTTGGGCCGGCTCCCTCACATCCCTCTTGCATGACCAGAGTGTCACCCACTTCGCACTCTGCCCTTGGCCGGCTGCAGCTGGGGAGAGGCCATCGTCCACCACCTTCTGGAACGTGCCTTTGGAAAGGAGGCCTGGAAAGAGATGCAGCTGTTTTTCTTGAGGTTCATCCCGAGCAGCTCCATAACGCAGGACTCTGTGCTCTTTGGGCTGCTCTCAGGGGTGCACACCAAGATAAACATCAACTGCTGCTGGAGGACCTTTAACACAGTGAGAGACACCCTTTGGTCCGTCCAAAACTTGTTGATTTTCCAGCGCAAAGAGCTGTTGATGACCAAATGTTGCAGACTGACACGTTCTAAGGTCCAGGGCTACATGCTGAGGAATGCGCTAAAGTTTGGGGCAGCTCAATGGCTTAATGTGGAAAGCAACAATCCAAGGTCCTGATGCCATAGTACGGGCTGGGAATCGTGTAAAACCCCTCGGACTTTATGCACCAGAGAACGGCTGATATAAATGTAAATGTATCCTGTAAATGCAACTTGAAGTTGTAGGTTTAGTGAGGGATCGCAGAGTGCCACACGCTGTATTGAAAGAAATTGAACTGTATTGTAATTTATGTGATGTCAAATTTGAACTGCTATGCAAAATTGAATGAATAAAACATATTTTTGGAGAAAAAAAATATTAAAGCACTTTCTCCTTAGGCTCGCACATGAAGAATGGTCACTTGGGCCGAATTGCAAACCATCAGAAGAGGAGATTATAAGATATTAATAAAGTTACCCCGCAGAACTGAATCAGTTCTGATTCTTGTCATTTAGCACCCTCTGCTGTTGGATGCACTGAACTGCCACTGAAAATTGTAGCTGCTTTATATCAACTCATGCCTCAGGGAAAAGAGCAGGGATTTTTAAAACCATCAAAGCATATAAACAAAGAACTAATGTTCTAAATATTTTTTTTTCCAAAATAGAAATGATTGCAATTGTTGCCCTGTGCTGAATTAGTCAGGGCTGAATGAAGGAGCTACAGTTGGTCTTAACATACTCAGTTTTGGAAGTGTGTGTGGGGTCGGGAGGGGCTTGGGAGAGGTGGGGAGGGGGGGGGGGGGCTGGCAGGTGGCATGGATTCTGCCAGCATTGGTACTCTGACCACTATCCAGTCACCCCTTCAGCCACTGTGTTTGTGGATGTCAGATGGGGGCAGAGCTGAAATAAGTACACAGGCTCCAGGATTGTAGGGTAGCTTTTCTAAATTAATGCTCCCTGGAGTGCATTTCAGAAATTTGTTTGCCACACCTGAGCCTATGTGTACAAATAGCAATTGTAGTTTAAATTTCTTGGCACTCTGTTTTAAGAAATGGCTGTAGCACCGTTTGGTGCAGGTACTTGTTTGAGGCCAATACCTGCAGTGCTGTTGATTGGAAAATGCTAACTTCACACAGTTGACGGCATTATTAGATATGACGGTATTAGTCTGCGTTAAGTCACGTGTTACAGAGACTGGCTATCCTGATTTGTTGTCAGTACTTGGAGCTCTCTTGCCAACCGTGTAAAATGCGTTAAGATGATTCCATCCATCAGCATGCTTAGGTCATGAAGCAAAATAGTAATGTGAGGCAGTTATGTATGGTGCAGTGTGTCATGTCCACGTCTACTCCCACCCTGTGCATCAAGCTTTTGAGATAGAAGACTTTTTTAAATACAGACTGTCTAGTGCCTCCACCTTCCTGTAGGTATGTTGCGAACTGAGTAACAAAATAGAAAGATAGGTTTCTGAACACGTTGGCAGAATTTAATATGCCCCCCACCCTGGCAGCAGGTTTGGAGGTGGGCATTTAATTGGGCAGGAGGGGGCGGAATGGGGACCCTGCCACCTTCCCGACTCCGCCCAGTTAAGTCCAGGGCGGGAAGGCTCATGGATGGCCTTCCCACCCAGATGCTAATTGAGGTCTTAAGTGGGCAATCAATGCCTGCTTAATGGCCTCATCGCTCCACTGCTGGTATGCAACCAGCGATGGGCAGGACAATCGGCATGTGGAGAGCCTGAAAAGCAAACTCTGACAGATTTGCATGAGGGCTTCCAAGAGGGGTTCCCTCGTGTAAAGGCACTCAGTGCCTGAGCAAGGGCCACAAGATGACCATAAGATGTAGGAGCAGAAGTAGGCCATTCGGCCCATCGAGTCTGGTCCGCCATTCAATGAGATCATGGCTAATCTGATGAGCCTCAATTCCATTTTCCTGCCTTTTCCCCATAACCCTTGATTCCCTTACTGATTCAAAATCTGTCTATCTCAGCCTTGAATATACTTAACGACCCAGCCTCTACAGCCCTCTGTGGTAAATAATTCCACAGATTGACTACCCTCTGAGAAAAGAAATTCTTCCTCATCTCTGTCTTAAATGGGTGACCCCTTACTCTGAGATTATGCCCTCTGGTCCTAGGCTCTCCCATAAGGGGGATCAACCTCTCAGCATCTACCCTGTCAAGCCCCCTAAGAATCTTATATGTTTCAATAAGGTCGCCTCTCATTCTTCTAAATTCCAATGAGTACAGGCCGAACTGACTCAACCTCTCCCCATAAGAAAATCCCTCCATATCCTGGGTAAACTTAGTGAACCTTCTCTGTACTGCCTCCAATGCCAGTATATGTTTCCTTAGATAAGGGGACCAAAACTGTTCACAGTATTCCAGTTGTGGTCTAACTAGTGCCTTGTATTGTTTTAGCAAGACATCCCTATTTTTATACTCCATTCCCTTTGAAATAAAAGTTTACATTCCATTTGCCTTCCCTATTACCTGCTGAACTTGTATGTTAGTTTTTTGTGATTCATGCACGAGGACCCCCAAATCCCTCTGTGCTACAGCTTTCTGCAGTCTTTCTCCATTTAAATAATATTCAGCTCCTCTATTCTTCCTGCCAAAGTGCATAACCTCACATTTTCCCACATTATATTCCATCTGTCAAGTTTTTGCCCACTCACTCAGTCTGTCTAAATCCCTCTGTAGACTCTTTGTGTCATCGTCACCACTTGGCTTCCCATCTATTTTTGTGTCATCCACAACCTTGGCAATAGTACATTCACTTCCCTCATCCAAGTCATTAATATTTATCATAAATAACTGTAGCCCCAGCACTGATCCCTATGGCACTCCAATAGTTACAGGTTGCCATCCTAAAAATACCCCTCTTAACCTAACTCTCTGTCAATCCTCTATCCATACTAATATACTACCCCCTGGGCTCTTATCTTATTAAGTAGCCTTATGTGCGGTACCTTATCGAATGCCTTATGGAAATCCAAATATATTACATCTATTGGTTCCTCTTTATCTATCCTGCTTGTCACCTCCTCAAAGAATTCTAATCAATTTGTCAGGTATGATTTCCCCTTCATGAAGCCATGCTGACTCTGCTTCATTATATTATGTATTTCTAAATGCTCTAACATTTTCCTAATGACAGATGTTAAGCTAACTAGCCTATAGTTACCTGCTTTTTGTCTCCCTCCCTTTTTGAATAAGGATGTTACATTGGCAGCTTTTCAATCCTCTGGGACCTTTCCAGAACCTAAGGATCCTTGGAAGATTACCACCAGTGCATCCGAAGTAAGTTTCCGTTTAGGTCTCTAGTCTTTTTTTTCTCTCTTTTTCTTAAAAATAGCTTGTTAAGTATAAGATCGATACTGGTATAAAAAATAACTACAATAAAGTGTAAAGGGCAAGAGATTCTTCAAGTATAAAGAGCAGGGATACTTAATTAATTAATTAATTAATTAAAATATGATAGTTATGGCAGGACAGGTGATGTGTTGCTGCTGCAGCATGTGGGTGCTGTTGGACACCAAGGTAATCCAGAGGGAACGCATCTGTAGCAAGTGTTTGCAGCTCGAGGAACTTTGGATCCCAGTTGAGGAGCTGGAGTCTGAGCTGCAGACAATGCGCCCCATCAGGGAGGTGGGAAGTTACCTGGACACGATGCTCCAGGAGACGGTCACACCTCTCAGATTAGATCATTCAAACTTGGTCGGTGATCAGAGACAGGAGGGTGTGAATGCAGGTGAGGGACCTGACATTGAGAAGTGGGAGGCCCGCTGAGACCCACAGGCCCTTCCTTCTGACACACCTTAATCCCTCAGCCAGCGTCCCCTCCCCTCGACCCCCATCCTGCCTTCACTCACCTGCGACCTCGGTCTCTTGTTGATCCTAGGCCTCTGCTGTGTGCACTACCGACAGCAGGCACCACTCCAGAGGCGTTGATGGACAATGGAGAGCTGTCGGCCTCTGATTGGCCAGCAGCTCTTGGCAGGCAGTATTTCCGCCCCCAGTTCCTAAATACAAACATACGAACAAGGAGCAGGAGTAGGCCATTCAGCCACGAGAGCCTGCTCTGCCATTTAATAAGATCATGGCTGATCTGATAATAACCTCAGATCTGCATCCCACCTACCCCCGATAACCTATCGCCCCCTTGCTTACCAAGAATCTACCCACATCTGCCTTAAAGATATTCAAATACTCTGCTTCCACCGCCTTTTCAGGAAGAGAGTTCCAAAGGCTCACAACCCCCTGAGAGAACAAATTTTGCATCATCTCCGTTTTAATTGGCTACCCCTTATTTTTAAACAGTGACCCCATAGTTCTGGATTCTCCCACAAGAGAAAAATCCTGGGAAAGGCCTAACACTGGCATTGATGGACACTTAATTCTGGAGGACCTTCCCCAGTAGAGTTTCTCCAGCCAGTGAGCGGGATCTCTGCCGCGTAGAATCAATGTTTTGCCAAATAAGTCACCAACTAATTGATGGAAGACAATGTCTAGACACAATAGGGGTAATTGTGACTTTAGTGTAGGTTTGGGATCAGCTGCCCATTAAATATTGCCCCTAATTTTTATTCCATTGACTTCAATGGAAATGGAAATAGGAAAAGTACAATTGGCATCTTATCCAATTTCAATGGTTTTACATAAACAATAGAAATCGAGAGGTTTACAATGGGTAGCTTGTCAAAAATCATCTATTTTACATTATTCATGGAAATCAGAAGAGGTGCATGTACAATAGGTGGTTTATCCAAAATCATCCATTTTATATTATTGGCCAAAGTCAAAATTACCGCCAATTGCTGCACACTCAAAAGCTCAAATAAGTATAAAAGCATCTTTAGAATGATGTGGAACAAACAGTGTCGCATTCTGCTACTGGGCCACTATCATTTTCCCGGCCAGGGTTTCTGCTTCTTTCTCATGGCAGATGCACTAGGGGCTTCACAAAGTTTAAAAATCATCAGCAAATATCAGAACACAGACACCACGAAGAACTCAAGCACTGACCAGGCTTCACCACAACCTGTCCAAATAGGTTACAAGGTGAGCTGTAACAGGGGTAGTTTTCCAAAGCCTCTGAATAGCATGAGGTTTGAGAAAATAATTGTGTAGAATTTACAATACAGAAACAGGCCATTTGGCCCAAAAAGTTTATCCCACTGGTTATTTGCCACACAAGTCTCTTCCCACTTTATCTCATCCCACATGTCAGCATAAACTTCTATTCCGTTCTCCATCATGTACTTAACTAGCATCCCCTGCTACATCTATGCTACTTGACTCAACAACTCCATGTGGTAGCAAGACCTATCTTATCCTCACGGCCCTTAGTTTGGGACTCCCCCATAAGCAGAAACATCTTCTCTGTATCAAAACCCTACATAATTTTAAAGACTTCTATCAGGTCACCTCTCAGTCTTCTCTTTCCTGGAGGAAAAAGTCCCAGCCTGTTCAATCTCTCCTGATAGCTGAAAGTTCTCAATTCTGGTATCATCCCCGTAATTCAGGAAAAGTAACAGAGGACAGCAAGACAGAGGGATCAGGAACTTTGGGGAATGTCTCAAAGGAAGTGCGAGCGGAAGTAGATTTAAAAGGAGATGAAGGGCTTAGTGGAGAGGAATTAAGCTGAAAGGGAAAGCCTATATGGAAAATAAATGAGGTCACCAGCCAAAATCAGCTAAACAAAGCAATTTCCAAGGAAAGGAAAGAGAGTGAAGCAAACCTAAGAAGAAGGGTTGCAGGTTGAAGTAAAATCAAAGAGGAGCCAAGGGATTGTTAAAAGTTAAACCAAAAAGGGGACAACGGGGCAGATACAAGAAAGAATCATTCAAGCAAAGTAAAACTAAGATGCAGACAATGGAGTGAGTTAGCTGTCATCTGTTCACAAATGCAGGAGACAGATAACGTATAGTGGTGAAGAGATTGCGCTTAAAAACAGAATAATGGGCCAAAGATTTCTCAATGTGCTTTATCATATTGATGCAGCTGCAAAAAAAATGTTAGTTCCGTTACTGACCTCTAGAGGGAGATACGCAGACATTTCCTGGAGAAACTGAAGAAGATAATTTTAACCCAGTTTACCCAATGGGAAACTGATCTGATCAGATCTGTCATCCAGGGCTGAATTTTGCCTTCATTGGGTGGGCGCTCCCGGGAGCATCAGTGAAACCGACCGCCGCCCGCGATCAGGCCCCAACCACGATTTCACACTGGCGGGCCGATTAAGGCCCACCCTGTGTGAAACGTGGCTCAACACTGACCGAGTGGGGGCGGGGGCCTGTTAACCGCCAGGTCCAATGGCGACCCGGCGGCCGATATAAAGAAGGCCCAGGAAGGCCCGGAAAGGTTGCCAGGGAAGGACGTATGGCTGCCATTTGGACGATGCATTTGAGTGCGGCAGCAAATGCCAGGCGGGAGGGCAGGTCGGGTGGGAACTCGGGCCTCCTGCTTTTCCGATGAGTGTCTCGCCGTCCTCCTGGAGGAAATGGCTGTCAGGCAGGACACCCTTGTCTCCAGAGATGGGAGGAGGAGGCCACCGCGCCTCATCAAGAGGGCATTGGAGGAGGTGGCAGCCCTGGTGAGCAGCCAAGACGTGGTGTGGCGCTCCTGGGTGAAGTGCCGGAAGCACCTCAATGACCTGCTGCGCTCAGGGAGGTTGAATACCATGTTGGCATGGGTCAGTGTGCAGAAGTCCCCCTGTGGACCTCAGGAGTGCTAGAGTCTGAGTGCCAACTGTCAACCTCACCTCACCAGAGCTGGCCAAGGGGGTGAGCCCTGGCTGCTTGGACTGAGTGCCTTGCAGCTCGAGGGCCACAGCTCGGATATGCCCTGCGAGGTGTTCCTCAGCTGTGGTTGGCCAGGCTGCAATGGCGCTGCAGATAGAGAGCGGACTAACCAATGCTCCTCTGTCCTTTCAGGAGAAGACAATCCATAACCAATCAGAGAGGCCACATACAGGCGGAGACCCGCCCAACCCGCTGCTGCTCACCAGGTTCGAGCAGAACGCCCTTGAGCTGGAGAGCCGGCACGTTCCACGTACAACCAGGCGTGGAGAGACAAGGGTGCCAGATGAAGGTAAGAGTGCAGTGCACAGAGATGAGACTCTCTGATTGTGCAACCATTCTAGTCTCTTCATTGATGGGAGCCTCGAACCTGGCGTCGCCATTGATCATTGAAAGATGAAGGCACCACGATGCAGATTCCCATTGTCTCACCAGGGTGCCTGGCATGCACAGTGACAGTGTGATGACTTTAACTAATGACATGTTCTCCTTCTCCCTTTTAGCTTCGCCAGCAGGCATCCCATTCATAGACCCAGAAGGGCCACTCCTGACACCAGAGGACCACCGGCCGTCACTGTCACCTGCGTCATATCCGCTGTCTGAAGCAGGCACCAGCGCAGATACCAGCACGATGGTGGGCATTAGTTCGGCGGCTAGAATGTTGGTGCACATTGGTGAGGGCACTTCTCACTCGCTTGAGGAGCAGGCGAAGGCAGAGAGTGCCCAGGGCGCCGGCAGTCAGAGGTCTGCTAGAGACCGGGACGATGCTTAGTCGAAGGCTGGTGATGAGCCTCTGGAGTCGTCCATTAGGCAGCAGATGTTGGATGTCCAGAGAGATTTGCGGGAGGATCTGCCAGAGATCCATGAGAGTCTGTGTGCCATGGTCTCTATGATGGAGGAGTCCATGCAGAGCATAAGCACTGTGTTGACCCTCATGGCCAAGTGCACTACCTCCTCCATTGAAAGAGTGGCGACTCTCATGGAGAAGCAGCTCCAGGGACAGAATCAGGGGCTCCTGGTGTTGCGCTTGGACCTGCAAGCCTTCACACAGGCAATGACCTCTAGTGGTCAGTGTCAGTGTGGGAGATGGATGAGGCACCCAGTATCCCAGCTAGATGCCCGTCCATCAATGGTGAGCAGGGAGGTCCAGAGCGACCTCGTGTTGGCGCATGAGCTGCTTGTTGTCTCTGCAGGCTCCTCTCAGGGTGCTCTGGATAACGGCAGCAGCTCCTCCATCCCTCTGCCATGGACCGTGGCATCTGATGAGGCTGCGGCAACTGGGGAGATGCCAGCCGTGGCGCTGGCCGCTCCCTCCCAAGCGGGGCCAGCACGGGCTCCACTGGCCAGAGGGCGGCCACAAAGGTTATCAAGGTCGACAAGACAGCAGAGTCAGCAGGCTGTCTCCAATACTGGTGTCAGCGAAGAGAGAGCACCAAGACATAGCACTTGCAAGCGTACGTTAAAGGTACCATGAGCAGAAGAGGGACAGATCACAGGTGATTTTATGTTCATTTATGTTTAGTTAATGAATGCTGGTCTGGGAATTAAGACCAGAGAGGTTGATGTAAATAGTCCATGCATGTCAAAATGATATAAATCTGGTTTTGTCATCATGGCCTGAGTATGCTCCACCTTTTTATTTCATTGGTGCAGGGTACACCAGTTTGTAATACTGGACGCACGTGGCTCTGCACTTTATTGCACAGGCACTGAGTGTCCTTTGTATTCAAATGAAAGGGTCCTTTCAGACATCCGGGATGGAGGAGAAAGTCATGGTATGTGTTTGAAGCTGATCATAGGTAGCCTAGCTGAAGGGGCCTTGGATCAAGGTGTCCCTGGTGTCCCTCCCTCCCTGGAGGTTACCAAGGTCTGGCTCCACACCCTCAACGTTCTCCTCATCAGTCTTCTCACCATTCTCCTCTTCTGACTCACTACTGGATTCATCCTCTGTGGCCTGTGGAGCTGCCTCAAGATCCTCTTTCTCCAGTGGGTCCCCTCCCCTTGCCAGTGCCAGATTGTGGAGAGTGCAGCATGCAACCATTATCACTGGCACCCGCTCTGGGGGGTATTGCAGCGCACTGGTGCCAGCGAGAGGGGGAGAACCTAGGCTGTGCTCCGACTATGTGGGTGGACATCCCATGCCAGTGACTCAGTGCCTTCAGTGCACCCTGAACGTTCCAGGCATCGGGAGCGCATCTTGAGAAGACCTATGGTCCTCTCTGCCACCGCCTTTGTGGAGCCAAGACTCATATTGTAACACTGCTCTGCCTCTGTTCTTGGATGGCGGAGAGGCGTCATGAGCCACCTCTTCAACGGATAGCTCTTATCACCCAGCAGTCATCCATCCAGCCGGGCTGGAGCACTGAAGAGCCTCGGCACCTGGGAGCGTCTGAGGATGTAGGCATCATGGGAGCTGCCTGGGTACCTTGCACAGACTTGCAGAATCAGCATCCTGTGATCACACACTATCTGCACGTTCATGGAGTGAAATCCTTCCTGTTGATGAAGGCACTGGGCTCACCCGCTGGTGCCTTGATGGCCACATGTGATGCGGTTCCCCCCCCGGACGCAGGGGAAGCCAGCAATCACTGCAAAGCATCTGGCTTGTTCAGCCTGGCTGGCTAATACAAGTGTTCACCTCTGCTTTCTGAGTCACATTGAGCACATTTATTTCTGTCACTGGATCTATCTCCACTGGCACTTAGTGGATAGGAATGAGTGGCACTACCTGCCATGATGTGCTTGGAAAGTCTAGGGTGTGACCTGTCCTCCAGTTCTACACTTATGGAAAGTAAGGAAGGAGACATGGTGAGAAGTTCCATCTTGTACCTTGTTCCTCAGTGAATTCATTGGAGGAAGCAACTGGGTGAATGAGTGTATAGGGTGGGGATGAAAAGGAAAATAAGAAATGATTCTATGCCTCAATTTTAGAGGAGCAGGGGGTCAACTTCACCAAACTCCAAATCCTCTGTGCCAAACGGTCCAAATGATATCACTTGATAAGAAGTGAAAGGGCTTGTTCACTGTCAGGAATGGTTGTCAGACTATATGTGCTGCCTTCTCCTGCAAGGACAAAAATAAAGATCAGAGAACCATACTGTTTGGAGGATATGGAGAGCTAAATGTGGCCTTTGTACAAGAAATGCGAAATGTGATTGCATGAATATGCATCATGCAGCTACATTGGCAAGGATGGAAAAGTAGGGAGATTGCCAGTGAAGCCAGATTTAACGGTAACTTTGGGGTGTGCCCCTCATAAAATAGTCATGTAGGATAAGCACAATAATAAATGAAAAACAATGTTAGGAGAATGCAAGAGTGCACTGTCCTCTGCATACTCTGAGATTTTAATTAGCAAATGGTACTTTGATCAACTTCAGATAACCAACTGAGGTCTCTAAAAGTCTTGCACATTAAGACCATGAGAGTTATTGTCGATGTCAACATGGATTGCTACACTTTTCGTACACTTTGTACCGTACATTTTGTACCACTCTTCCATTGGATGTGTAGATTTGGGTGCCAAAAATACCCGTTCTCTTGAGACACAATTTCTCCAACAGGATCTGAGTGTTTGGCATCTGGTAGTCTCTATGCTGCTCCTTCAGCCTGTTCCACCTTCTTTACAACTGCAATGTACATTGGACTGAATTTTACCAGCCTCCAGGTGGCGGAATGAGAGGAGCTGGTAAGATCGTGGGGAGCCACAGATCAGCTACCTAATGTGATCCCACAGTCAAGCCATTTTACTGACAGCAGGACCAGAAGTGGACATGATGCCCACCCCAAGGAGGCGGCAGCCAAAGGCCCAGCTAAAACGAGGTGGCCTCCCAGCAGCAGCCCAGGGGGAAAGTTTCGTGACACAGAGAGGAGGCTGCCCGCCAGCTGTTAAATTGCCTCAGCAATTTCCCCAGGGGGATTTCGCCTCAAGCACTTGGCTCTGTAATTTTTGAAAAGTTTATTTTTACCCACCTGCTGTAGGCCCCAGGTCTCCTGCCTGCCTGCCTCAACAGCGACCACTGCTCCCATGTGGCAGGGCCCTTCAGGTCTCAGCCAGCCAGAGGACAATGGCCAAGGTCATCCGAGGCTGTGGGGCAGCAAGGTCAGCAGCCTGCATCCTGGAAGCGTGGTGGGGGGAGGCTGCACACAGAAGAAACTTAAGAAGAGCACCTATCTGCACTCAGGGTTCACGGGTTGTTATTTTTTTGGTTTATTAAGTTTTGAAAATATATTTTAACATCATTAAATTTCTTATATGGTGAGGCCTGAGTTCTGCTTGCATTGCTTCGGAGAGCCATTTGGACTTCAGGAGCACGCCTCGCTCCGTCGAAGTGTTTGATGGGAGGGAGCACACTGCAAGAGGTTGAGACATTCCCCAAGGCACTCTAACTGGGATCAGTGAATGGTGAGCCTAATGAAGGAGGCAGCAGCAGGGCTGCAGATTTCTGGTACTTCCTTGGGGATTGCATGGATCTATCAGTAAGAATCGTGTGAGCTGCCCCTGTATTGCAGCATCCCAAATATCCCTTGCTCATATCTTATGTGGTCCCTGGGATCCGCACATGCAATCCTTTGCCTGGTCATCATCATCCTCCATCTCCTCAACGTCGGAGGAAGCATCAAGCTTAACAATATCGTCAATCCCTCTGTAGCACCAATTTGTGTGTGGCACAGCATACTACAATGATACAGGAAAGCCTTGCTAGAGCATACTATAAGGCTCCACCAGATCCAGCTAGGCAACTGAACTACATCTTCAGAAGCCCTATGGCCTACTCGATGATAGCTTGAGCTGTGCAGTGGTAGGTGTGGTATCACTTCTCTGCTATAATGCAAAGGTCCTTCACAGGTCATATCTTCAATGTGTAGCTCTTGTCACCCTAGTAACCATCCTTGAAGATGCCCAGGGAGGCTGATAAAGTCTGGCACCAGGAACTGCCTTATGTAGACATTGTGACTGCTTCCTGGAAACTGTACACACATTTGGAGGAAGTGGTTGTGGAGATCACAGACAAACCAGTTGTACATTGAATGAGTGGAAGCCCTTTGTGTTGATGAAGTCTGTTGCCTGGTCACTGGAAGCCTTGTTGGTCACGTGTGCAGTTGCTAACCTGCACCTGGGGGAATCCTGCAATGGCCCTGAATCCTATAGTCCCCTCTGCCTGATTGTCCAGATTGGTGTGAAAACGCAGGTACTGGCTGGCCCTCTGGATCATGGCATTGGTGACAATCTTGATGCAGCAATGAGTGGCAGACTGGGAGATCTGATACCTATCTCCAGGGAACTCTGGAATTATCTGAGGCACAGACATTCAGCGCCACTGTGACTTTCAAGGAAACTGGCATTGGGTGCCCACAACTTCCCATGGGGCTTAGTTTGTCGTCCATCATGGCAGATAGCTCTGTGACGGTCTCCCTGGAGAGGGATAGTTTTCGGCGACACTGCTTCTCTGATATATGTAGGAAGCTGAAACAAAGTCTGTAGACCCTCTCTGATGGACAACCTCTTCTCCTCACAACAGGCTAGTGGTGTTGCCCAATGCACCCTTCTCCTCTGTTCCCCACCCCACTGAGGCTGGCATCCCTCCTGCCCCTCTGGTTGCTCCTGCCCTGCTGCCTGTTGTTGCAGCTCTCTCCCTCTCTGCTGCTCATTCTCACTGAAGGAGTTGAAATCTGAGTAAATGAGGCCCAGGGCCTGTAGATTCACTCAGTGTCCAGGGCCCCCTTCTACCCCTTCATCTACCCATGAGTGCCAGCATCATTATGCTGCTCTAGCGGTATGCCCCCACAGCACTGGCATCTTTTACCCTCCTCCCCACCGTCTCGGCCAATCTCCATGTTTTGCCATTCTCCCTGCCAAGGCTCACCAATGCTCTACTGGCTGCTATTTACAGCCAGAACTGAACTCCCGATTGCTCATCACCTCCTTATACAGCACAGCTCTGAAGCCCCATGGTTTACATGCGGGCCTGGAAAAAACCAAAAGCCTTCAGAAAATTAAAGCCTTTTCAATAAGCTTAATTACCTGACCGTCTCAAGGAAGCGCGAGGTCCTCTTGCCATGCCAGCCGCCCTTTGCAATGCCCACCTTTGGCGTGAAGAAGTTGGGCTTCCTCCCTGACATCTTCCAACCCAATATTCTGGACTCCTCCCACCTCCTGGGTTCACCTCCAATGGGCCAGGAAAATTCAGCCTGTTAACTCTGTTTCCCTCTCCGCAGGTGCTGACTGCTATGCTAAGTATTTCCAGCATTTCCTGTTTTTGGTTCCAGATTTCCAGCATCCACAGTATTTTGCTTTTGCTACACATACTGAAGCTCCCCCATTTCATGAGAAAGAGCCAGACTATCAAAGTGTTCACTGTGGTCTACCTCCAGTCAAATTGGCAGATGCCCCGACACCCGGGTCGAAAAATTTCCCCATTGAAAATGTTGGCAGACTATTGGAGCATCACACTCACATTGGAATCTGCCCTCAGCTAGCCACATATGTGCACTTTTCAGCAGAAATTAGTGGATAGCAGGTAGGAGCAGGAACCCTGGCTGATTCTTTTCCTCCCACCCGGCCCTATGAGGTGTTGGAACACCACCTGAAAGTTCCCCTCCAAAACACACATATCCTGACTTGGAAATAAAGGTTGTACCTTTACTGTTACTGGGTCAAAGTCCTGAACTCCCTTCCTAGCAGCACGGTGGGTGTGACTATACCAGATGGACTGCAGCAGTTCAGGAAGGCAGCTCGCCACCATCTTCTCAAGGGCAGTTAGGGATAGGCAATAAAATCTGGCCTTGCACATCCTATAAATGAATTTTAAAAAAACAAATCCGTGACAAAAATGAGCTAATAATAGAAAATATTGTTTGTGTGTTAAGCTAAAAGTAATTTAGAAATGTCAAGTTGTGCTTAAAAGGCTTACTTTGATTTACTGCGATTAGACTGGTGAGTCACACAAGCAAAGCATTGCTGCTTTATTAGGAAGGTTCTGGCCCTTCTCTGTTCCAGAATGAGATGCTCTGAATAATCTTTCCATCATGCTGGATGCTGCATAGAGATTTCACATCTCTGTTTTGTACTGGAAATTCTGATCTTCGTATGGGTGTGTGGAAATTTCCAAACAGGACATCAAAAGTTTGCTTTTTTATATAAAAAAAAGACCCTCATAGGGACAGGTGGGAGGAAAAGAATCAGCCTGGGTTCCTGCTCCTACCTGCTATCCACTAATTTCTGCTGATAAGTGCACATATGTGGCTAGCTGAGGGCAGATTCCAATGTGAGTGTGATGCTCCAATAGTCTGCCAACATTTTCAATGGGGAAATTTTTCGACCCGGGTTTCGGGTCATCTGCCAATTTGTTTGGAGGTAGACCACAGTGAACACTTTGATAGTCTGGCTCTTTCTCATGAAATGGGGGAGCTTCACTATGTGTAGCAAAAGCAAAATACTGTGGATGCTGGAAATCTGGAGCCAAAAACAGGAAATGTTGGAAATACTCAGCATATCAGTCAGCACCTGTGGAGAGAGAAACAGAGTTAACGGGCTGAATTTTCCTGGCCCATTTTTCTTCTAGGTGGTTGAGGTTGCAGGAGTGGGAGGTGCTGTTAAAGAAGCCAAGTGCATTGCTGCAGTGCATTTTACACACTGCAGCCAAGGTGTGTGGGGTCTTAGAGGGAGTGCATGTTTAAAGTGGCAGATGCAATGCTGATCAAGGCTGCTTGGTCCTGGATGGTGTCGAGCTTCTTGAGTATTGTTGGAGCAGCACTTTTTTTTATTCATGCATGGGATGTGGACTTTGCTGGCTGGGCCAGTATTTATTGCCCATCCCTAGTTGCCCTTGAGAAGGTGGTGGTGAGCTGCTTCCTAGAACCACTGCAGATTATGTGGTGTAGGTACACCCACAGTGCTATCCAAGCAAGTGGAGAGTATTCCATCATTCTCCTGACTTGTGCATTGTAGATGGTGGAAAGGCTTTAGGGAGTCAGGAGGTGAATCACTCATTGCAGAATACCCAGCCTCTGACCTTACTGTTGTAGCCACAGAATTTGTTTGGCTAGTCCAGACCTATCAACCCCAGCCTATCTCTTTCGTCATCCCGGGACCCCTAGCTTTGTTTGCCCTACTTTTCCCTCTCTTGGGAATGCATCTGAACTATGCCCAACCATCTCCACTTTAAAGGCAGTCCATTGTTCTGTTTCAGTTTTGCCTGCTAATTTTTGATTTCCGATATGCCTTAGCCCTACTTCATTATTTAGCCCGTGTTTATGCCGGTGTGGTGTTCTCTAATCCAACAATAAACCAATGTTATGAACTCTGGCTGAGTTAGATACCCAATTTTGTGCCTGGTTGTGATGTTCATCCACTCCCACTAGCAACTGGGTTGAAGCAATTCCAACTTACCTAGAGAAAAAAACTTTTACCTTCCAGCCTTCCAGTTTGAGTTGGATCCAATTCAGATCCAATAGGTGAAGCGAAGTGAGCTGGCCAATAATCTTAAATATCATTTGAGTAACGTTTCATTGTTTTCTCACAGCCTAATACTACATCGAACTGAAAATGTTTTTAAAATCTACTTAGCAGTTAAACATCAGAAGTTAATATAAAATGAATGTAAAAATGTCTTAATACTGCTTGCATTGAACAAGATTTGCTGATTAAGCCTACCCTCCTAAAGCTATTACAGATCTAGATATGCAAAAATCTGTAATATAAACTGCGATGTCAAAGTTTCCCCTCCCATGAAGACACGTTTAGAGGCAAGGAACGTATTATATGGACTGAGAATACATTTCGTATATTTTTGTAAACCTATTTTTAAGACTGTCGCAATTTTTTCTTTTGCAAAAATATAAAATTTAACTGTTAACATTAAAATATTAGAAATTAATAATACTGATAATTCTGCAATTAAATTCCGGGGTTTAAAACATTTGCTCTAAAATGTTATTTACCGGTGTGTTAAATTGCAGTACCAGCACTGCTGCATCTTTTTTTTTGAATAGCTGCCGTTTTTGCTGCTGGGTTGTTTTCAAAATAAATTTTCCCCCAAAAAACAAAGAGGGTTTGAATATTTTTGTTTTAAGAGTAATTAAGGACTTTGGGAATTTCCGCTTCTGGTTGCCTATAAAACATGTGCTCCAGGTGAGGCTCGAACTCACAACCTCGGCATTGCTCACTTTGTACTGTCATATAAGTACCGCGCGCTAACCGATTGCGCCACTGGAGCTCTGACATCAACGGCCGAGAAATGTCCCATCTACCCTCGGCCCGGAGGGAGGCGGCAGCAGCTTCACCCTCGCCTGCCTTTCCAGCCGGCCTTCATTGCCACCGCTACCCCCCGGACTGCTTGCGCTCGGCCACCCCCCGGCACCCAGCCTCTCTGCTCCCGACCCCCGCTGACAATCAGTGCCGGACCTCCCTCCCCCACCACCTTCCACCGCGGCCTCTTCTCTCACTCTCGGCCCGCTGGGCTCTAGGCCTTTGTGGACGGCGGGGGCCCGGGAGGGCGGAGGATTCCCTAAAACTTTACGGCCTCTCCCTGACATGTCGGGCGGTTTTTTTTTTCTCTCTATCAAAATACAGGGCTCGACCGGACTCGCGAACGGGGAAACCGGGAGGACGGAGACCCGCCATGTTTCAGCGATGTTGGGGGGGGGTGAAGGAGAGGGATCTATACGGTCTGTATAGGAGATAGAGAGACTATCTCATGGAGAGTCGGACAGATGGTGAGGGAGATAGTCTGAGTGATAGGAGAGGTGGTCTACACCGGGGAGGATACGGCACTGTCTCCTCTAGCTTGCTTTTGAAGCCCCCCGCCCCAGGTTGTATGTTTCTGGGTGGGAGTGCGAGATTTCATAAGACATCGCAGCAGAAGTAGGCCATTCGGCCCATCGAGTCTGCTCTGCCATTCAATGAGATCATGGCTGATCTGATGATCCTCAACTCCACTTTTCCCCATTACCCTTGATTCCCTTACTGATTCAAAATCTGTCCATCTCAGCCTTGAATAAACTTAACGACCCAGCCTCTACAGCGCTCTGCGGTAAAGAATTCTATAGATTCACCACCGTTTGAGAGATGAAATTCTTCCTCATCTGTCTTAAACGGGTGACCTCTTGCTCTGAGATTATGCCCTCTGGTCTTAGACTTTCCCACAGGGGGAAACAACCTCTCAGCATCTACCCTATCAAGCCCCCTAAGAATTTTGTGTGTTTCAATAAGGTCGCCTCTCATTCTTCTAAACTCCAATGAGTACAGGCCCAACTGACTCAACCTCTCCTCATAAGAAAATCCCTCCATACCTGGGATCAACCTAGTGAACCTTCTCTGGACTGCCTCCAATGCCAGTACATCTTTCTTTAGATAAGGGGACCAAAACTGTTCACTATTCTAGGTGTAATCTAACTGGTGCCTTGCATAGTTTTAGCAAGACTTCCCTATTTTTATACTCTATTCCCTTTGAAATAAAGGCCAACATTCCATTTGCCTTCCCTATTACCTGTTGAACTTGTATGCTAGCTTTTTGTGATACATGCACGAGGACCCCCAAATCCCTCTGTGCTGCAGCTTTCTGCAGTCTTTCTCTATTTAAATAATATTCAGCTCCTCTATTCTGCCAAAGTGCAAAGCCTCACATTTTCCCACATTATATTCCATCTGCCAAGTTTCTGCCCACTCACTTAACCCATCTAAATTCCTCTGTAGACTCTTTGTGTCATCCTCACCACTTGGCTTCCCACCTATTTTTGTGTCAATGGCAAACTTGGCGATAGTACATTCGCTTCCCTTATCCAAATCATTAATATATATTGTAAATAATTGATCCCTGTGGCACTCCACTAATTACAGGTTACCATCCTGAAAATGCCCCCCTTATCCCAACGCTCTGCTATTAGTTAGCCAATCCTCTATCCATGCTAATATACTACCCCCAACACCATGGGCTCTTATTAATTTATGAAGCTGGCAGGCCTGTTGACAATGGGGCCTGCAATATCTTGAGAGAGCAAACAGGATATTTCAACATAGAAAGATTTACAGCACAGAAGGAAGTCATTTAGTCCATCATGCTCATGCTGGCCAAGTAATATCTAGTCTCAAGTAATACCTAATCTCTTTTTGTTTGGGATTTCTAGCATCTGCAGTGTTTTGCTTTTGTGCTTATATCTTTCCTCATCCCACTTTCCATATAGCTCTTGGTCTGTGGTCCTGTGGTACATTTTAAAATGTGATGATACTTTTTGCCTCTGACCATCCTTTCAGGCGGTGAGTTCCAGACCCCGACCACCCTCTGGGAGCAAAAATTACTTTTCAACTCCGCATGCCATTCTCATTCATAGCAACCATCATTCAATATGAATATATGATTATACAGGACATGTACAAGGAGTGCCAGACAGAGTAAGAGGCAGCGTGGGGAGAGTGAGAGTTTTGGACAGGGTAACCAATTCATCCTGTATTTTAAGCGATTGTCCCTTATTTTGACTGACCATCTTTTGTCCTGTATTTCTAGGACAACCTGTGGGAGATAGCCTGAGTCTCCTTTTGCCTTTGCCTCTACTTTTTCTTGTGCACACTCTGGCCATAGGCTATGAGGGGGAGGTATGGCCATCGGCCCCAGCCTCCCCACCCCAGTGTTGGTATGGTCACCAACACCCTCTGCGTGCTCTTATCATCACCAGCACCCCACCACCAGTCAGTGTCCTTCAGCAGCATGGGATAAATTTCATCTGGACCTGGTGATTTATCAACTTTCAAGTATGTTGAACACCTTCATAGTTCTCCCCTCACTAATTTTATCCCATCCAATATTTCAAGATCCTCCCCCTTAACTACAATATCTGTTTTATTCCTCTTTTGTGAAAATACGTGCAACACTGGGGTACTTAGGAGATGCTTTCAGACATACCTTATACCTCAAGAGATGTAGTGCTTCACGTTATACATTTTGTAAACAGTGAATGTAACAATAAGATAAAAGCAAAAAACTGCGGATGCTGGAAATCCAAAACAAAAACAGAAACAGAAATACCTGGAAAAACTCAGCAGGTCTGGCAGCATCGGCGGAGGAGAGCACAGTTGACGTTTCGAGTCCTCATGACCCTTCAACAGAACAGAATGTAATAATAAGATGTCTTTTTAAATTCATGCATGACATGTGGGCTTCGCTGGCTAGGCCAGCATTTCTTGCCCATCCCTAATCGCCCTTGAGAAGGTGGTGGTGAGCTGCCTTCTTAAACCACTGTCATCCACGTGGTGTGGGTACACCCACAGTAAGTTGTTAGGGAGGGAGTTCCAGGACTTTGACCCAGCAATAGTGAAGGAATGGTGATATATTTTCAAGTCAGGATGGTGTGTGTCTTGGAGGGGAACTTCCAGGTGGTGGTGTTCCCATGTATCTGCTGCCTTTGTCCTTTGAGATGGTAGCGGTCGTGAGTTTGGAAGGTACTGCCTAAGGAGCCTTGGTGAGTTTCTGCAGTGTATCTTGTAGATGGTTCACACTACTGGCACTGTTCGTTGGTGGTGGACGGAGTGAATGTTTGTGGAAGCAGTGCCAATCAAGTGGGCTGCTTTGTCCTGGATGGTGTCAAGCTTCTTGAGTGTTGTTGGAGCTGCACTCATCCAGGCAAGTGGAGAGTATTCCATCACACTCACGACTTGTGCCTTGTAGATGATGGACAGGCTTTGGGGCATCCAGAGGTGAGTTACTCGCCACATTATTCCTAGCCTCTGACCTGCTCTTGTAGCCACAGTGTTTATATGGATAGTCCAGTTCAGTTTCTGGTCAATAGTAACCCCCAGGATGTTGATAGTGGGGGATTCAGCGATGGTACAGCCATTGAATGTCAAGGGGTGATTCTTAGATTCTCTCTTGTTGGAGATGGTCATTGCCTGGCCCTTGGGGCGCAAGTGTCTATGATACTATCCTGATAGCTCTTTTATTTAGGATCACAGCCAGACATAGCTTCAGTTGTTTTAAAAGGTCGTAGTCCAATTTTAAAATTTTAGGAAGTAGCCACGTTGAGATATATTTCATAAGAATATAGTTTGAGGTCTTAGCTCTGTTACAAAGGATATACTTGCATTGGGAGAAGTTCAGAGAAGGTTCATTAGGCTGATTCCTGGGATGAAGGGGTTGTCTTATGAAAAAAAGTTGAGCAGGTGGATCTACACTCGTTGGAGTTTAGAAGAATGAGAGATGGGATAGAATTTCCCATCCTGCCATCAGTGGGTTTTGAGGCAGGCAGGAGTAGATAATTTGGAGCGAGGCCAAAGATCGGATTCCCGCTGGCGGGAAATCAGTTCGGAATTTTGCCCTCACCACGTTCATGGCGGATCGGGTTACCTGCTAATCCACGTCGGGAACACTATTTGCATGCATTACCATGTCATGAATGCTGATTAAAAATGCTTCTCACCAGAACCACGTTCCCCCTCCCAATTTCATGCCACGCCAGCAGGAAATTAGATCGGCCTAAATCACGTTTGGAAGTAAGTGTTGTGCAGTTGTCCATCCTCACTTCGCTCATGACTTCAAGGTAAGTGCAACATTCAAAGCCTACCTGCTGCAGCATTGCTCTGAGTTCTCACTAATGCCTGTGAGACGCTACACTGGTGGGGATGTAGGGCTGGTCTGCTCATCGGCTTCCTCCGTACTCCGGGAGGTTGCGTTCTGTGGAGCTCAGGCAGGGCTGCACTATGAGACAAAGACCAGCATTGCGATTGTCGGGAAGGGTGGGGTGGGGGGGAGGAGGGTTGAAGTGGTGTTGAGGGGGAAGGATGACAGAGACAAGGTGGTCAATGGTGGGCTTTTGGTGAAGGGGGATGGAGTAGTGGGGCCATGCGGGACAATGGGCAAAGGTGGGGTTGGAGAGGCAGAGAGACAATGCCAAGCAGAGGGGAGACCAAGGGTGGGGAAGCTGGAGCTCAATATGAAAGACTAGAATGCAGTCACAGAAGGGGGTGGATAGGAATCGAACTGTATGGAGGGGTGCAAGCAGACTCCGGAATACGAGAGGAAGGGGGTTTGTGTTAGTGCGGCACGAGAGGGATGGGTTGCACAGAGACTCATAGATTTAGGAGAATGGAAAGACTTGCACATGAGGGACAAGTTGCACTGAGACTCATGGAGGGGCTGGGGGAGGGAGACTGTGTTGTCATCAGTAAAGAAGGAACGCGGGAACTCATTGAAGAACAGTCACAGTCCCTGGTCTGGGGCCAAGAGGTTGGGTGAGAGATTAAAGGTAGTCCTGGGCTCTGTGGACCTCATAGTCAGGGTGAGATTAAAGACCGTCCTTGGACTTTGTGTACCTTATAGTCAGGATGAGATCAAAGGCAATCCTGAGGCTTCGTAGGCTATGCTATAGGGCTATGCATGGCACACCTGTCTTAGTCCTACTCCAGAGAGGGGCAAGGGCTGTATGCTCAATTGGGAGAAGGACAGCTTGGTATACAGTGTGTGGACATGGCCTTACAGTAAGTGGCCATGGGCTTGTCTGGCTTGGTACTGGACTGTAGGTGGGATGGTCAGGCAGGCATCTGCAACATATAAGTGGGGAATACATAATAAAGAGGGGTGTATTCGAAGCTCTGCTGGCCAGTCGGGGTGGGGGGGCGGTGGGGGGCGCGGGGTGTGTCTCCTCTGTACATTATCGTGCACACAGCCTGGAGATGGGAAGGAGTGAGGTCCACATTGGGGCATGGGGACATCAACAGCGATGGGTTCAGGTGGGAGGGCAGGAATGTCCACCACAATTACAATGGGATCCAAGATTACTGGGGAAGGATGGAGAATAACCAGAGGGAGCTTTACCTGCACATCATGGAGTTCCAGGAAAATTGGAGGGATCCAAACAATTACAGGGGGAGAGTCAAAGCTGGCCTCAAAATAAAATCACATCACCACCATCTTGAAAGCCCAAAGTTGTGAAGAAGTTTGAAATTGAAACTGGAAAAGAATCTGCACGTGAAGGGTCTGAGGCATCATGTGAGGAGTACTGGGTTGCACTCAGGGGCCCTTTCAGGGGGCATCCTTAAACTGCTTGGAGTCTCAACATTGAAGTGGAGTCAGACATGAAAGAAAAGAGGATGACTTCCTTGAGAAGGTGCAATTGGAGCCATTGCCTTTTGTTGCGCTTTAACAAGACTGCAGGAGTCATTGTCTTCACAATACAGTTGCTCCATTTGAGCTTTAACAGAGAGGTATGTGAGAATAGAAAATGCAGGCAAACGTTAAGGAAGCACAGCTGCTGCGTATCTGCCAGATCATCAATGGAAGCCTCGAATGTGCTTTCTCCAATTGGCATGGGTAACGGGCCAAAGGGCATCCAGTCAGTGCTGAAGTGTAAGTTATACCAAATCAGAGAATGCAGGAAGGCCTTTGGTAAGGTGGCACATTTAATGTATGTGCCCAAACCTCTTCCAACCTCGGTGGGATTGAGATGTCAAGTATCAGGGTTGACACCGTGGTACCTAGATTTGTGAGTCTGTGCCTCAGCCAAAAGGCTGTGTCAGCAAAAAGCTAGTACCACAGACGCAGCTCTAGGGCATGGCTTTGGCTTTCTATTTGCGAGTGTAAGGTCTACCATATTTGCCCAGTATTCATTAATCTGTTGCATCTATCAGTCCCCGGGGAGAAGGAGGATTGAATAACGGAGCTTGTTCTCAACGCTGCCGTTTTGATGATAGTGATCAGATTGAGGAGGAGGAGAAGGACCCGATGCCTCCTAGCCCAGCTTCGAGAGGGGGCCTGCCCTCAGGTCCATGATCCAGGGGAGCCCCAGCAACACCCAATGGATGAGGAGGTTAGACTCATTCCACAAAGGTGGCTCACATAACCAAGGGTCTACCAAAGAAGACTTTCCTATCCACCACATTTTGCAGGAGGATCTAACACCCCGTGGATTGGGAGAACATCCTCTACCAGTTGCCCTGAAGGTCACTACCACACTCGATTTTTGGCCTGTGGATTGTTCCAGGGATCCGTGGGGACCTATGCAGCACCTCACAGTCCTCAGCACAAAAATGTATGAAGGAGGTGACAGATGCCCTCTACAGTAAGGCTCAGCAGTATGTGAACTTCTCAATCAATGAAGCTTGCCAGGCTGCTAGATTTCTGGGCTTTGCAGCCGTCTCAGGCTTCCCTAGAGTACAGGGTGCACACATGTGGTATTGAGATCTCTAAGACACCAGCCCCTGATGTTCATTAACAGGAAAGGGTTCCACTCTCTGAACATTCAACTGGTGTGCAATCATCAGAAGCACAACTTGCACATTTGTGTCAGATACCCTGGGAGTTCCCATGACTTATACATCCTGAGTCACTCCCAAGTGCCTCACATATTTAAAGGGCCTCAGCAATTACAGAGTTGGCTGCTTGGGGATAAGGGGTACCTGCTCAAACGTTGGCTCATGACACCCATGCGTCATGCTCTGAGTTACTCAGAGGAGCAATACAACATGGTGCATAAGGCAACAAGATTCATCATCGAGCAGACCATTGGCATCTGGAAGATGCTCTTCCAATGTTTGGACCACTTAGGTGGGGCTCTGCAGTACTCTCCACAGAGGGTGTCCCACATCATTGTGGTCTGTTGTACCCTTCACAGCCTGGCATTTCAAAGGGGGGATCCCTTGCCTGAGGGTGACATGGAGGAGGCTGAGAGCATCTCGGATGATGAAGAGCAGGAAGCTGAATTGGGAGATGAGGGTTGGCTTCCACCTGAAGGTGCCATTGCCAAAGCATGACGTGGAAGACGTGCCTGTGCCATACTGATAGCCACAAGATTCCGGAGGATTAAGGTACAGGCAATGGTGAACAGCCACATTCCTTCTGTCCTTTAATACCATGCCAGTGCACTGAAAGGCTTTTGCAACCAGTGACATCAAGAGCAAGTTCAGCATTTGGCCTTGCATCTTCAACCCTCATGATTCACTAGGCCCTAATCTTAGGAAAGGTCAGCAGCAAACCCTGTATCTGTGCACTCTGGGAAGTGAAAGTTGGCGTCAAAGGACTTGATGCAGTCGTCACCACCTTTATGAGAAATTTTAGCAGACACTGAGATGCGCCCATGGTTGGAGAGACCATCATGCCTGCAGGTCTTATGCTTTGGCTCTAGCAATGAGGGCAGCCTTCTCATTTTTAGAGACAATTATAGCTACTCCTCCAAGACTAGTGAGCACGCCCTAACTCCGTGCTTGTCTTGTGAGTTTGGTTACTAATGCATTTTGCAGAAACTTCCATTAAAAAGTTTGACACTTCTCCCTGACATAACACAAGGGTAGAGTAACTACCACGTGATAGGGAGGTGAACACTGAGTGGGAGCGTGGCTCACCCTTGCAATAAGAGGGCACATAAATCATATGCATGACTCTTTCAAATGATGAGACTATTCTCATGAACAGCAAATGTATTTACAAAGGTGCATGATATAAATAGTTGTTATGGACAGGAGGGGGTTTAATTTCAACAGTCCTGATTTCTCCTGTCACCACCTATTCTTAAACAGAAAGGTGTTTTTGATTTTTGATTTCCCCCTTTATATGTGGTGTTGTATCTTCCCAACTCTTCAGTTTTGGTGTGATCCAACTCCCTATTAATAACCTCATAGCAAACTCGAGCTAGGGTGAACTAAAAGGGTTAATTTATTTTACACACACTGAAAATGCGGGGGTGGGGGGGTCACTACATAGCCCCTGGTACATTCGTACAATACAAGAAGGATAATGGGAAGAAGGAGGTACAGGGCAAAGACCACCAAGAAGATAAGAATTATTGTTTCACGTGAGTCCAGAATCAAAGTCCAATGGTGTACTCTTTCAGAGTCGGCAGGCTAAAGACTGCTAAAGGATAATTCACCTTTCCAGTAGAGATGACTTACACGATGAGATAGGCCTGCAAGGATGCAGTCTTGTAGGTGCTAGTATAGAAGTTCAAAAGTTCCAGTAGAAAACAGTATAGGTGGGGAGCCAGGTATTTAAAAACCTGGACAGAGCCCCTTTCCTGCTGCTGCCTGCGAGATGAGAAATAGCAGTCTGAGCCTTTTGGAGCTCCACAAGGCAATATTACAGGTTCTAACAGCTTGGTTGGGGGAGGGGGGTGTCATGTGACGTGAATCTCACTTCTCCACCTTGGTTTGGTCAAAGGATGTATATTCATTATCTGGATTCTTGAAATGTTTAATGTTTCAAACATTAATAAGTTCAACTGAGGTTTCAGTGCCCTTTGTCCTCGCAGACTGATCATCTCCATTGGTCAGGGCTGACCTTAGAATTCTAAATGGCCCTTGTACAATTCCTTGGGATTTGATCTCTGCAGTCACAGGAAGCATTAGCACCCCTTTAGAGATAATGAGGTTGCTGCTCTTCTGTAGGGCAGAAATTCCTTCTGTGTGAATGTTAGCCAGTCATGGCTTCCGTCATTTTATAGCGTTTGTCCGGTTTAAAAAAATAATTTTATAAATTAGCCAGACTTAGCTTCAGGACACAGTGATTCAACACCCATGACCCAGAAATTATGTCAACGTTTCTTAATATTTCTAACCCAACCACTATGCCTAGGTGCGATCCTGACATCCACAGCAGAGGTGGAGGCAGCCTGCTGACTGCTATGCTCTGTTGTCTTTCATGACTTTGGCTGGTGTCCTCTTGAGAGCCGAGAATTAGCCTGCTTGGATGTCCTGCTGTGGGGCAGGTGCACCCTCCTCAGCCTGTACAACTGGAGGTGATGGGGTCACAGGCAGAGTGGATTGGGTAAGGCTGGACGCTCTCAGAGTCACCTGGGTGAAAGACCCCAGGGTCTCCAGCTGGTGGTCCTCTTCCCTGTTGGTGCCTGAGGGCGCCTGCCTGACTCCCCGAGGAGCAGGGGCTCCTGGAGGGAGGTCAAGGTGCCCCACTCCCCTCTCACCTATCCATTGATGGATCCCACCAATGCCTATAGCAATGGAGTACAAATTTGGCAGGATTTGCTGGACCAAAGTCTCCAAGGCGATCGCCACCTTTCCCATGGAGACCTCGAGGCGCTCGCATGTCAGAGCCATGCCATCAGAGAGAACATGGACAGATTCCTCCATCCTTCACTCTAGTCTGTTGTCTGCCTCTCACATTCTACCTGATTTTCTATCGCCTGTCATTGCATCTCCAGCATGTGTGACATGGCTATTTCCAGAGGCTCATCATCTGACTCAGACTCAGAGGGTACCTGATCTCCAGCAGTCCTCAGAGTGCCAGAAACCTGGGCTATCACTGCCTCCACATGCTGCGGAGACATGTCTGTGAGACGTTCTCCAGAATGTGACCCTGAGTCTATTCTATAACAATTTGTGTCTCTGTGCTGAGGGTGCAGGTGAATGCAGTGACTGTCTTTTTCAAATGGCTCCACAGCTTCCTTGCCTGCGGTGGGCTGGGGGCTGGGGCTTATATTGGCTCTGCTGATTTATCTGGACCAGCTGGTGCCTGTAAGAGAGAGCAGTTAGATTTAGTTCACGAACAGGCTGAATGCAACATTGCATGTCGCTCACTGAGAATGCCAGGATGTGATCAACTCATGGAGAGCTCAACCGTATTGACTTGCTGGGAGAGGCCAATCTCACCTTCCCACAGAAGCGATCTCTGTCCTCAAAAGCCAACTCGGTGGTATCTTCCTCAAATTTGGACGGCTCCTGGATGTCGGTCCTTCCTCCTCCGGTCTTGGATCTCTCCCCCTTCTTGTGGGCAAGCTTGGCCTGCATGAAGACAAATGGATGGAATGTGATGGGAAGCAACAGAGAAGAGGTTGGGAAGCATGCATGCCAGCTGTGTGTGCTGAGCGCTCCCCAGTAAGGGCTGAGGATGGAGTTTATGCAACATGATAGATGTGATGCTGGTGACGTTAAAGTGCCTGTGTGACAATCAGTGCTGATGTGTCCCCCTCTAATATTGTTTGAAATGCCTGAGCAGTGTAACCCTTTACAGTGCAGAGTGTCATAATGAGAGTGTGAGATTGGAGTGAGCTGAAGGTTGACTTACCCTGGCAGAGCAAATGAGATCATTCATCCTCTTCCTGCATTGGATCGTATTTCTAGGGTGGGTGCCCAATGAGCTGGCCTCTCTCGCAACCACCTCCCTGGCCGGCGAGGTAATGCTGGCGGGCCTCCTGGAGCCATCCCTTTGGGTAGACGACATCCCAGTGCTGGCAGACTTCATGGATGATAGTTTCAAGGGAGTCATTGCTGAATGTTGGTGCAGCTTTCTTCTTGGGCACAGCCATATCCACGCAATGGGGCTGGAGCGAGTGAATGTGTGTGTTCGGGTGGCGTTTAAATATGGCACCCAGACCTTCGACCCCATTAGGTAATGGCAGGGCGGATGAATCAGTGCCCGCCCTGCCATGTGATTTGGAGAGCTACTCACTGATACATATTTAATTAGCTTCCAAATGTGAATCAGGCGCGAATTTCTGCCACCACACTTAGTCTCAAAAATTCCGCCCGTGATCTTAATGAAATATATATGATGTTGAGGGAGCTTGACAGGGTAGATGCTGAGACAATGTTCCCTCTCATGAGGGAATCTAGAACTGGAACCATAGTTTAAATATAAGAGGTCTCCCATTTAATGGAGATTAGGAGGAATTTCTTCTCTCAGCAGGTCATTCGCCTTTGGAATTCTCTTCCATAGAGAGTAGTGGAGGCTGGGTCATTTGAATATATTCAAGGCTGAGTTAGACAGCTTTTTGATTGACAAGGGACTCAAGGGTATGGGGACAGAGAAGAATATGGAGTTAAGGCCAGAATCAGATCAGCCATGATCTTACTGAATGGCGGAGCAGGCCTGAGGGCCTGTTTCTCTTATTTGCTTTTTCAATTCCCTTATCAACTTTCTATATTGCACCTGATTTCCAATGGTATTATCCCCCTGACACCTCTCACAAGCCTGCTTTTTCTGCTTCATCTTACTCCCTACCTCTTTTACCATCCAGGGAGCTCTGGATTTGTTTGGCCTACCTTTCCCCCTCATGGGTATATACCTTGACTGTGCCCAAACTATCTTTTATCTTTTGCGCCCCCTTTTCAAAATAGTGCCATTTAGATTATATTGCCTCGATTTTCATGTTGATTCTCCCAAAGTGCATAACTTCACTCTTCCTGCGTTAATGTGTATTTCCCATGTGTCTGCCCATTTCACCAGACTGTCTATGTTCTCCTAAACTTTACTATTTACCCTGCTCACCGTTTACTGTGTTGCCAAGTTTTGTATCATCCCTAGATTTTGAAATTGTGCTACCGACACCCAAGTCCAGATAATTCTATGTAGCAAAAAAGCAATGGTCTGAATACAGACCCCCCCCCCACTCCCCCACCGATCCCCCGGGACACCCATACAAGTCAGAAAAAATCCATTTACTACTACTCTGTACCTCCTATCTCTTAACCAATCACATACCCAAGTTACTACCATCCCTTTAATACCATTTGCTTCTATTTTCCAAACAATCCTGTCCTTTGCTACTTTTATCAAGTGTTTTTTGAAAGTCCATATATACATCAACTGCACTACTTTCATCAAGCCTCTCTGTTACTTCCATCACAATTTTCCTTTAAAAAATCTGTGCTGGTTGTCCTTTATTAACCTCTGCTTCTCTAAATGAGAATTAAATTTGAAATAGAAACAGAAAATGCTGGAAAAACTCACCAGGTCTGGCAGCATCTGTGGAGAGAGAAACAGAGTTAATGTTTCGAATCTGTATGACTTCTTCAGGGCTGAAGAGAGGTAGAAATGTGACTTTTTTTTTACTGTTAAAGAGGGAGTGGAGCAGGTGAAGCAAAATGAAAGGTCAGGGATAAATGGAACTCAGGAGAGATTTGACAAAGATGTCATGAACACAAGACAAAGGGAATGTTAATGGTAATGTGAAAAACTAAAGAAGTTCCTGATAGTGGCATAAAGGTAATGGCAAGGTAAGCAGGATAGCAGGTAAAAGGTAAGATATGAAAACATTCTGCTATCTTGCCTTTATGATATACAAAGGGATCTGGGTGTCCTTGTACGCCAATCACTGAAAGCAAGCATGCAGGTGCAGCAAGCAGTTAAGAAAGCAAATGGTATGTTGGCCTTCATTGCGAGAGGACTTGAGTAGTACAGCAGCAAGGATGTCTTACTGCAGCTGTCCAGGGCCTTGGTGAGACCAGACCTGAAGTATTGTGTGCAGTTTTGGTCTCCTTACCTAAGAATGGACATGCTTGACATAGATGGAGTGCAGTGAAGGTTCATCAGATTGATTCCTGGGATGGCAAGATTGTCAAATGAGGAGAGATTGGGTCGACTAGGCCTGAGTTTAGAAGAATGAGAGGAGATCTCATTGAAACGTATAAAATTCTGACAGGGCTGGACAGACTGGATGCAGGAATGATGTTTCCTCTGGATGGAGGGGTGTCTAGAACAAGGGGTTCCAGTCTCAGAATATGAGGTAGACCATTTAGAACCGAGTTGAGGAGAAACTCAGAGGGTGGTAAACCTGTGGAATTCTCTACCACAGAGGGCTATGGAGGCCAAGTCACTGAATATATTTAAGAAGGAAATAGATTTCTAGACTCTAAAGGCATCAAGAGGTATGGGGAGAGTACGGGAGTATAGCGTTGAGATAGAGGATCAGTCATGATAATATTGAATGGCGGAGCAGGCTCGAAGGGCCGAATGACCTACTCCTGCTCCAAATTTTTTTTTCTATGTTTATCCTTTTTCCCCTTTTTTGAACAGGGCTGTAATATTGGCAATCCCCCAGTCCTCTGACACCACTCCCATATCCAAGGAGGACTGAAAGACTGTAGTCAGAGCTCCTGTTATCCCCAATGCAGCCTTTATGGACCAGGTGACTTGCTAAATTTGAATGATGAAAACTTTTTTAAGTGCTTCCCTTCCTGTCTTTACCTAAACAGGATTGAAGGGTCATGAGGACTCGAAACGTCAACTGTGCTCTTCTCCGCCGATGCTGCCAGACCTGCTGAGTCTTTACAGGTATTTCTGTTTCTGTTTTTGTTTTGGATTTCCAGCATCCGCAGTTTTTTTGTTTTTTATCACCTTTCCTCGCCTCATTTCGCGTCCCTTCAAGAGATGGAACATTGTGGGACTGTTTGGAGAGAGAAAGGGGCGAGAGGAGGTGTAGGGTCCGCATTGATTAGAGTTGAAACCTGTTGCATGCAAATTCCTCTGGGAGGAGGGCAATTTTCCTTCCAACCGACGTAGAACCTTCCAATCAAAAGTGGGTTCCCCAGCTCGTCAATGTCAATATAAAACGAGTGTAAGACCTCCCGCTGTGTAAACCTGCTCAGATCAAGGCATTTAAGCGGACTTTTTTTTTCTCTCTGGAGTACCAACTTTAAGCTCGTAATATCAAAACGATGGGGCTGTTTTACAATGTAGATAAATGGATCGAGGAAAACAAGAAATTCTTTAACCCCCCTGTCTGCAACAAACTCATGTAAGTCACCCAAAGATGCCTTTATTGGATGTGGAAAACAGTGAGTGAACTCGTTCCGTACAGCTGGAAGTCAAACCACTGAAGCAAGTTGTCTGAATGTTTGTTGTAGAGCCGTGCACCTGCTGCCGAATCTAATAATTCAACACCAATAATTTCATTTGGAAGGGATTCCCCAATAATGCCTTGCATCGATATTCCTTCCTTTTAATGTGAAACCTTCTGTTGAATTTAAAAGGCACCGCACTGAGAGAACTATTCTAACCGTATTAAAGACTGACGGGGAAAACTTGGATTTATTGTATATAATAGTTTTGCTATCATTCTTAGTATAACCATGAGTTCATAAATCATTGTTATCCCACCCGTCCCTTCTGCAATGTGTTTACATACAGGATTACTCAATTACAGACAGAAGCGTATTTTGTATATAGGTTCCAACACGGATAGTGAAGAATGTTATGTACGGTGTATGTTTTCACAGTAAATAATGGCCTGTTGCAAACAGAATAGCAATCTCCTGTGTACTACATAGAAGATAATCTGCATTGCTGCATGTTATAGGTAATATATGGTCTGCAGTTCATTTATATATCTATTATAGTGGCTTATGATGTGGCCCATGAACAGGGGTCAGTATTCCTCATGCACCTTTGACCAATGGAGCTGATCTTGCCTTGACAGTGTATGCCTTGGAACACATTGATATAACCCTAGATAGGTGAGGCTGGATCTTCTTGTGGAGTGCATTACCAGAACTGGATTGGAGGATTACTGTACTTGCACTGGCTGTTCTGCCTCTAAAACCATTTTCTCTGGTTGACGATCCTCCTGGGATCACAACACAGAGAGCCCACCACCACCAGGAAACAAAATACAATGAGGCACCAACAACAGTTTGCAACAACACAGTGCCTTTAAAGTAGTAAAATATCTCAATGCACTAGGCAGAATTTAACAGCAAAACACATAGAGATATTAAAAGCTTGATCAACTTTAAGGAGGAGAGAGAGAGATAGAATGTCAGAGATTTAGGGAGGGGATTTAAGAGCTTAAGGCAGTGCCTGAAAGAGGAGGTGCTGTGGAAGAAGACACTGATATTATTACTTAGGGCCTTTGATGAGATGAGGCCTAGAGGAGATGTATGGTTAGGGGCAGTAGAGATGGAGGTGGCCATTACCAGACCCCCTTCCTTCAATTGGGTCAAGGATCACTTAGTAACCACTTAGGCCACATACACCTTTGGAACTATATTCCTTTGTAGCAACCTTCAGTGGAAAATGGCACCCACAACTGCAACAATCTGACCATTTTCATCCCCAAACCATCTGTTCTTGTAGCAGAAAGACAATTGTCAATTGAATAGCAGTCATTGTTGTGAATTTATGCAAAATAAAATGTCAGTCTTAGCTCAGTGATAGCAGTCTTACCACTGAGTCAGAAACTTACAGGTTCAAGTCCTACTTGAGGACCTGATCAGAGAATCTAGGCTGACACTTCAGTGAAGTACTGTGAGAGTGCTGTGTTGTTGGTAATGCTGTCTTTTGGATGAGACATTAAATTAAGGCCCATCTGCCCTCTCAGGCAGTCTAACTGAGCTCTAGCACAATTTGGAGAAGGCCAGGGGAGTCCTCATTGCTGCTTGTGGGCAAATTGACTGCTGTGCTTTCCTGCAATATAATACTGACCACACATCAAAAGGACTTCATTGGCTGTGAAGCATTTGGGACATCCTGAGATTGTGAAGGACAAGCTCTTTTTCATTAGAAACAATAGCAAACTGTACTGCAAACAGTGTTCTATTCACCTCATCCATCTGTGCTGGATCTGATTGAAAGTGTGGGGAATACTGACTTAGTGAAGATGAAAAGAAAAACTGTATCCAGTAAAACCATAAGACATGCTCCTTCACCTAGATAGCTAGACAGAGGCACAACTGGGCCAAATGGCTACCTTCTGTATCATTCAATGATCATTGAAGAACACTTTAAAGGAGGCATACTGTACCGACGCTGAGACAGTCAGGATACATTTTGTCCTAGTTTATTAAATTGATTGTGTAAATCAATACTCATTGCTTCAACATTATTTTTGACATGTATTTGACATATTATTAATTCTGAATTACCTCCTCAAATCTGAAAGCCTTTGGCTAATACTTTGTTTTAAAATAATGCTTTTCAGGCACAATGGCCAATTAAAGGTTATGATTGTTGGAGGACCTAATGAAAGGAAAGATTATCACATAGAAGAAGGAGAAGAGGTAAAACATAATTATTCAATGGTCATTGAACACTCAGGAATGCAATATATCAGAGAATATTTCATCTCCTTTTCATTCCACCTTTCATAAATGTAATTCAGTTGTGAGCCTAGCTCACCCCTGGCTTCATCTGACACCCACACGTGAACTCTTTCTAGTATGGAGTCTTTGGATGGAAACAGGAACTTTATTTTCTTTTTTTCCCTCTCTAAATTAGGATTGCTGAGGCCATTTGTTACAGATTTAAGAGCTTAAGGCAGTGCCTGAAAGAGGAGGTGCTGTGGTAGAAGACACTGACATTATTACTTAGGGCCTTTGATAAGATGAGGCCTAGAGGAGATGTATGGTTAGGGGCAGTAGAGATGGAGGTGGCCACTACCAGACCCCCTTCCTTCAATTTGGTCAAGGATCACTTAGTAACCACTTAGGCCACATACACCTTTGGAACTATATTCCTTTGTAGCAACCTTCAGTGGAAAATGGCACCCACAACTGCAACAATCTGACCATTGGGATGTTCCCGTTGTATAATTTAGCGCTACTTTAGATTTCTTACTTTATCTGTGGGCCCATAGAAAGAGGTTCTTCAATTTTACATTTCTGTCCCATGGTATTTGAATCTTTTTTCCTTTGTGAACAGTGTGCTTGGATGACCTATGTCAGGTCTTAGTGTACTGTACTTTTGAAAATGTAGTTTGAAGTTTCAATGCATTTAATTGAAAAGGTTAAATAAATTATTTCTTAAGAAGTTGCAACCTAGGATGATACAAATATTACACAGGACAAGTCACCCCTCATTTGGCCGACAATTTTATGTTAGTTAACTAGTATTAAGCAATTTGATACAATCGTTTTTAAATAACCAAATGCTTCAGATCAGCGTATTTGCTCAATGCTTGAGAAAATATATTGGGCAACAGGACTTCAAAGTCCAGACAGTCAACAGTTCAAGTTACTGGTTGATAATTGAGCAGAATTAATCTCACACCAACATTATTGATATTAACCTGTAAAACCTCTATATTCTTCACTTTTGTAGTTCTTTTCTGCTCATTATTGAACCCCCTTGCTCTATGTATCGTATAGGCTCTTTGCGCAGTCAGCTGCTCAGCACCTGAATATTGCAGTTCACTGCATGTTGGCTCATCACAGACATTAACCTAAACTAGTTGGAAACAAAAGAATAGAAGTCAGCTGTGTGAAAATATAAACATAACATCTGCAGCAAATACTGTGTTAACTTTAAAACTGGATAGTGTGAGAGCTGCAATTTTCCCTGGAGCAGTTATTATTTCCTCATGAAAATATAGTTATTGTTTTGTCGTGTATTGTTTGCAGACAGTTGAAACTATGTTATTAAATAAAATTAGTTTTATTGGGCCAGATTTTGCTGCAGAAATAACGCTAAGATAGTAATAATAAGGTAAACTTTCCTTCCTTGTCCTTCTCAACCTATCTACAGCCTTTGAAATGGTTGACCACACCATGCTCCTCCAACACACCTCCATGGTCACCCAGTGGGTGGGACAGCTCTCAGCTGGTTCCATTATTATCTTTCTAAACGTAGCCAGCAAATCACTTACAATGACCTCTCTTCCTGTTTTCACACCATTACTTCTGGTGACCCCCAAGGATCTATCCTTGGCCCCTCCTATTTTTCAAACACATACTGTCCTCGGCGACATCATGCGAAGGCACAGTGTTAGTTCCCACATGTATGCTGACAGCACACCCAGCTCTATCTCACCATCACCTCTCTCTCACTGTTGCTAAATTATTGGACCACCTTATCCAACATCTAGTACTGGATGCGCAGAAATTTCTTCCAATTAAACATTGGAAAGACTGAAACCATTGTTTTCGGTCCCCACTGCAA
The DNA here is from genome assembly GCF_964194155.1 of Cetorhinus maximus. Classification (NCBI taxonomy): domain Eukaryota; kingdom Metazoa; phylum Chordata; class Chondrichthyes; order Lamniformes; family Cetorhinidae; genus Cetorhinus; species Cetorhinus maximus. Next base: position 81,900,093 of record NC_135892.1, on the reverse strand, counting down.
ACTGTATCCCTTAGCTCCCAACTCCACCCCTCCCACTGACAACAGTCTGAGATAAAGCCAGTCTGTTCACAGCCTTGGTGTCGCATTTGATCCCAAGATGAACTTCCGACCTCATATTCATGACATCGTTTGATCGCCTATTTCCATCTTGTAACATCGCCTGACCTCGCCCCTGTCTCAGCTCACCTGCAGCTTTGTTACCTCTAGACACAACTATTCCAACACACTCCTGGCTGGTCTCCCACATTCTACTCTCTGTAAACTTAAGGTCATTCAAAGCACTGCTGGCATGTCTTAGCTCACAGCAAGTCCCCTTCACCTATCACCCCGAAGCACCCACATGGCTCCTGGTCAAGCAACATCTTGATTTTAAAATTTCCATCCTTATTTTTGAATCCTTCCGTGGCTTCATCCCTCCTTATCTTTAATGGGCCTTAACTTCTGAGCTCCCTAGCATCAGATTGGGAGGGTACCCCAAAGATGCGCTGGGGAATCCCCTTCAGAGGTTCCCAGGTAAGGTTTGCACGGCAATTGCCCAGAAGTGTAAACTTTTCCGAGGCAATTGCCCTGCACTGGGAACAATCCGAATACGCAATTTAAGTCGGAAACTTCGGATGATTCCAACTGCCTTACTTCAGTAGTTACCCAGATGAAGTTAGAAGGATTAAAAACACTTCTGACCTCTGGGTAACTATTGTACAGGCCCAGACCAGCCCTCCACAGGACTCTCCCCTCCCCATAGGCCCCAAAAGCCCCCTGACCTACCAGGCAACAGCCCCCTGACCCCCCCCCAGGGAACCCACCCCTCCCCAAGGACTGACAGCCCCCCCCACCCCCGAGGCCCAACTCGCTGACCTGAGGCCCGACATCCACCCAACTGAGACCCGACACCCTCCCCTCAGAGGCCTGACACCCTCCCTCCCAAGGCCCCACACCCGAATCCCCCCCACGCTCCGAGGCCCATCACCTACCCCCAACACACTGACCCCTGAAGCCTGACATCCTCCCCTGACGCCTGCCCCCGCCCCCCCCCTGGCCTTTGACGCTAGGCTCTGAGGACGTGCTGCGCTGCCTGGATCTCATCCGGCATGAGCTGGAATGTCAGATGAGACAAGCTGGAAGAGAAAACATCAGGTAAGAAACTGGGCTTGGAGTGGCAATCCGACGACGCTGATTGCCACTCCGAGGAAGTTCAGGTCCTCCAACCTCACAACCCTCTGAGATATCTGTGATTCTCTAATTCTGACCTCTTGTGCATCCCCAGTTTTAATTTCTCTACTACTGGTGAGCCTCTTCAGTGGCCTCAGTCCAAACTTTGGAATTCCCTCTTTAATCCTCTCTGCCTCTCTACCTTGCTTTCCTCTTTTAAGACAGTCCTTAAAACCTACATCTTTGACCAAGCTACTGATCATCTAACCTAATATGTCCTTATGTGGCTCAAAATCCTTTTTTGTTTCATAATGCTCCTGTGAAGCTTCCTGGGATGTCTCATTATTTTAAAGGTGCTATATAAATATAAGTTGTTGTTAAGAACACTGTTCACTGTTATTTACGTGCAAATTGGCCAGCAACCTCCAACAACAGCGCGCACACAGATAAATATGGAAATCTAGGAGTTGCTGTCCAAGATGTGCTGGTCCTCCAGCAACTTTGCTATAATAATCTCTTGGGCCTAACTCACCATTTAAAAACATTGAATGGTGTGAAATCCCTGTACCTAGCTCAGAGATAGGATCTAAACTCACCAGCAAGTTAGGGCTTATCTATTCCACTATAAAGTACCCATTAGACCAGTGGTGGGCAATTTAGGCTAGTGAGTGGACCGCATGAGCAGCCCTCCTTCATCTCAGTGGACGCAAGATTGAAATCAGGCATGCGCACTAACCATGACCCCATGAATAAGATTAAATACATTTAATACACGCCAAATATTTCATAATGAGTTATAGAAAATGTTTCCCTGCTTCCTTCAGATTTGGAAGCACATTGGGCAGAACCTACAGGAAATTTTGCTAGATGGGAGGAATGGTGTGTTTCATAATGTATCTTAATGTTGTATCTTTTTGGAACTGATATAACACCGTTGCAATTTAAGCAAAATGGCCTCCCTTTCTGTTCAATAACAAAATAATCCAGCTCCCAACTCTCTTTTACTATTCAGCCCACGTCACCGATTTTCCTCTTTTTGGATACTGCTCCTTCTTCCTCTGTACTTTTTGACTTTGCACTTGATTCTCCTTCTTTATCATGCCACTTCAACACAAAGTGATCCATTATATAATTAGGGGCAAACTAAATTACCGTCAAAAGTAACATATAAAAACACAACCCCCCACGTCCGCCAGTGTCATAACCAAGGCAGTCTCCTGGGATTTTGCTAACTGCGCTTGAGTACCTAGAATTTGTGCCGATTGAACCGTAGCAGCTCTTTGATTGGATGCAGAGGGAGTGCACGGCTCTCACAGTCAGTGCTGTGTGCAATCAGCACACACTTCACTTCTCATGCCCTTGCTTTGCGTGCGTATCGCTTTAGTAATACCGGTAGGGAAAAAAAACTACGTGGACGGAAACCAGCAGAATCTGGCAACCCTGCACATAGGCAACAGTCAACAAAAACACTCAGAAATATAAAAGCAAAAAACTGCGGATGCTGGAAATCCAAAACAAAAATAAAAATATCTGGAAAAACTCAGCAAGTCTGACAGCATCTGCGGAGAGGAACACAGTTAACGTTTCAAGTCCTTATGACTCTTCAACAGAACTAAGGAAAAATAGAAGAGAGGTGAAATATAAGCCGGTTTAAGGGGGGGGTGGTGGGACAGGTAGAGCTGGATAGAAGGCCAGTGATAGGTGGAGATTGCCAAAAGATGTCATGGACAAAAGGACAAAGAGGTGTTGACGGTGGTGATATTAGCTAAGAAATGTGCTAATAGGTGACATTAAGGGTAGAAAACAGGACGAGCAAGGTACAGATAGCCCTAGGGATGGTGGGATGGGGGGAAGGGATCGAAATAGGCTAAAAGGTAGAGATAAAACAATGGATGGAAATACATTTAAAAATAATGGAAATAGGTGGGAAAAGAAAAATCTATATAAATTATTGGAAAAAAGGGGGATCGGAAAGGGGGTGGGGATGGAGGATAGAGTTCATGATCTATAATTGTTGAACTCAGTATTCAGTCTGGAAGGCTGTAAAGTGCCTGGTCGGAAGATGAGGTGCTGAGGAAGCGGGATGTGAGGAGCTGTAGTCAAGGTAGATGTGGGAGTCAGTAGGCTTGCAATGAATATTGGTGGACAGCCTATCACCAGAAATTGAGACAGAGAGGTCAAGGAAGGGAAGGGAAGGGAAGTGTCAGAGATGGACCATGTGAAAATGATGGAGGGGTGGAGATTGGAAGCAAAATTAATAAATTTTTCCAGGTCCAAACGAGAGCATGAAGCAGCACCGAAGCAATCATCGATGTACCGGAGAAAGAGTTGTGGGAGGGGCTTGAGTAGGACTGGAACAAGGAATGTTCCACATACCCCATAAAGAGACTGGCATAACTGGGGCCCATGCGGGTACCCATAGCCACACCTTTTATTTGGAGGAAGTGAGAGAAGTTTAAGGAGAAATTGTTCAGTGAGAGAACAAGTTCAGCCAGACGGAGGAGAGTAGTGGTGGATGGGGATTGTTCGGGCCTCTGTTTGAGGAAGAAGCGGAGAGCCCTCAGACCATCCCGGTGGGGGATGGAGGTGTAGAGGGATTGGACGTCCATGGTGAAGAGGAGGCGGTTAGGGCCAGGGAACTGGAAATTGTTGATATGATGTAGGGTGTCAGAGGAATCGCGGATGTAGGTGGGAAGGGACTGGACAAGGGGAGAAAGAATGGAGTCAAGATAGCAAGAAATGAGTTCTGTGGGGCAGGAACAGGCTTACACGATCGGAAAAACACTCAGAATCCTGATGGGCTGCATATGGCCCCCAGGTTGCCCACCGCTGCTTTAGACAGCATGGTGATTACTTAATTAATTACTTAATTACTGCCAAAAAAATCTCCAGCAATGAAAATTAACTTTAACAATTGTATAGTCTTATACCTTCAGAGATTAAATTTATTTTTAAATTATTTTCTTTCTCTTTTTCTGTCTCTCTCTTAGGAGATTTTCTTACCCTCCTGTTATTTTACCTCCTATACCTGAGTTGACATTGAATTAAATATTCTAATCTGACACTTGCTGATTTAGACTGTGTTGTTCAATAATGATTCTTCAAGCTGACTGGCTGAGGAGACATGTTGTTACATGCCCTGTTCATATAGGTCTCGGATGACTTATAGAAGGCAGCACACTGAAATTGTTTTCTAATTACAGTAAGTCCCATAGAAAGCCCATGGACAAGTACAAGTGTAATGAATGGCTGGTGTTGTCGTTCACCACTAGGAGCAAAATCCAGGCTGATATTTGTCTTAAGGATGATACAATTAACTCTCAAAGTGAAGCAATTTTTTCTGGGACCAACTCGATCCAATAAAATTTATTTTTGTGCCAAGTTATATGACACCACACAATGTAGCACTAAGTTATCTAGACCAGAGATCCCAAGGCTAATTTTCAGTTGAACTAGCTGATCTCAAGTGGAGCAGAAGACAGGGCTTCCAGTACTGATTGCTACCAGTGACCTCTGCTGGATGGTGTTGGGTTCAAGCTCATGATCAAGTAACTTGCTAGAACTTATGGGGCGGAATTTTCCGCGCCCGCTAGCATCGGGTGGACAATATGGCGATAAGGCCAGAAATCAGTTTCAGGATTTACCTTTTCTATTCCTTTAACTATCTTATATATGCCTAGAAAATCACCTTCAGATACCTGTTTAGGCTGTAAAGCACAGGTTTCTCTCATCCTTCCTCATAACTGAGTCCTCTGACACTGGGGGCAAGCTTCACGAACTTTCTCCACACTGTCTCCATTGTTTGAGTGTCTCCCACGTGTCTTAATGACCAGACCTGGGCACAATACTCAAGGTATGGTTCGACCAGAGCATTGTACAGCTTGATCATTACTTCCTCTGCTTTGTACTCCACTGTTTTGGCTATGCAGTTCAGTGTTCTGGTGGGTCTGTTGCTTTTTGCTTTGCAGATGAGCTTGCTGAGTTTTGTGTCTCCTGGGTTTCTTTCAAGCATCTTCCTTAGCTATTTCAAGAGCACTCATGGGGTAATTGAACCACCCGTGTTTCCTTCCTATGTGCAGTACTCTACACTGGGCCTTAAATTTTAGCATGTCCCATTGTTTTGCCAATTTAAATGTTTTGTATAACACATTGTGTCATTTCTCAGCTCCCATTGATTCTTAGTTTGATATCATCTGCAAATTTGATTACGTTGGATTGAGCTTTGAATCAAAATCATTGATCTAAACCGGAAAAAGTATTTGTCACATCATCGAGGCCTGGGGTAACCTACCTAATACTTTCCACCCATCCAATATATTTCCTCTTAGAAACACCTGTTTTCCAACCTTTACGCAGTGACTATTTTTACCTTGTACTCTGAGTCTTGATGTGAACTTTTGGTGAATCAAAACTAGAATTATTTTTTCCTGTACAAATACTCATTTTACTGATCAGGTATGTGTTTTGTTCTCTTTTTAGTTGTTTTACCAATGCAAAGGGGACATGTGCCTGAAGATCATAGAGAAAGGAAAACATAAAGATGTGCACATTCGAGAAGGAGAGGTGAGTAGAGTTCCTTTCAAGACAAGTTTGACCTAAGCTTAATATAAAATCTGTGTGCGCTTGTTTCTTTTTTAAAAATGTTCCTTTACATTTATTAGAAAAATAGAACCATTATTATCCAATCCAATTGGACGTGACTCTGAGGTAAGATGGTTTACAGTGAATACTCAATATTTATGCTATTTAGGAGGTAAAACATTTTCTGAGGAAAAATGCACCCTTCCCACCATCCTGCAAAAGAACAATCTAACAAGCCTTCTTCTAGAATGTGTTTACATTAATATTTTCCAACAGTCAAGAGTCTTCAAAGTTTTCCAAGAAGTCTTATCAAATGATAAAGCATGACAAATGATCAGTATGATAAAAAGGGAAACAGTGTCGTTAACATATAAAAAGGCATTTCACAAACTTGGGAACGAATAAAGCTTGGTCATAGAGAGGTGAGTTTTTAGGAGGTCCTTAAAGGAGTAGAAGAGATGGAGTGGTGAATTCTTCGTGTTTGTGGATGAAACCTCAGATTGACTTCCTGTAGATGGGGTCAAAGTTCTATGTTGAAATGATGAGAATCTAAGGAATTTCAACCAATAAAGACGTGATGGACAGACTGAAAGCATTGACGAGGTGTGAAAACTGACTACAATTCTTCATAAATACACCTGACAACTATAATCCACTCAGTCAGCTCCACAAGTACCATGCCCAATGTCCCTATTAAGCTGCTCAGCCATGCAGCAGCCCAGAGGTCCCCGTACAGGCTGAGCACAAGTCAGCCCCTTTAAATTACCACACACGTGTGGCCGCAATAAAAATTGAAGTCTCCCGTATTTAAATGAATAGGCTGCATACAACAAAAAATATCAGCAGAAGCGTTGACTGTGCTTACAGAATCTTAACAATCATCTCTGCACATGAGGCCAGAGAACTGCTGGAATCAAAGAGCACAACACAATATACCTGCTAATTCTCCAACAGATAAAGACAGTATACAACAAGGAATAAAAGCTGAAAAAGATAGAAATACACAACAGATCATTTAGAACCTGTAAAGAAAAAGGATGGATTACAACATTTCTGGTGTATTATTCATCAAATAGAAAATATCAAGTCCTGACAGGTGAATGATCTTGAGGCAAAATCTCTCAATCTCTTTGAGGAGACAGCGATAGAAGTCATTCTTTTATTGCAGCGGCTGACTGTAAATCCAGTGTTTTGATTTTTTAAAACATTTTTACTACTGAAGCTATTCAGCTGCACTCCACCTGCCATTTGGAAATGTTTGCCAATCAAACTATAATTGTGTTCAACCAAATTAGGACTTTGACTAATTGGTCATCTATCAATGTTCTCAGGTTCTAGAGGAAGAGAGAGAATAGACGAGGCACACACGTGCATTTACACAGTCGGTGCTAAAGAAAAAGCCAGGCATTATGTCATGTTCAGGTATACAAGCCAAGATGGTCATAGCTGGATGTGACCGAGGACATTGGCGTGCAGAGCCTGCGACACAATATTAACAGGCAGCCTGGGAGGGCGTGGCAGAGCATTGTCCAAAGAACTTGACAAGGACGTGGACATGGAGGCCCTACTGGCCTCGTTACAATGTTGTGAGGCTGCATCCAATTTGGCAGTGGGCCAAATTGACAACCAGGCCAATGGGCAGGAGGGACAACTAGTGGCAGCAGGTTGCAGCCTGAGACCTGTGGGTATGGTTCCCTAGCTCCAGGCTCTCAACTGGAGGCAGGGAAGCTGGAGATTGGAGCCAGCGGTGGGAAAGCTAGAAAACAGAGCAGGGGGAGGAGGGGAGGGTAATAGTGGGATTGGGAGGAGGCTACAGATGGGGTTGAGGTGGGGAGAGGCAGCGATTAGGGCTGTGGGAGGCTGAAAGCTTCTTTGTGAAGCTCAGAGGGGAAGGCGGGGTTTTGGGAGTGGGGACTGGCAGTGACAGCATTTCTGGTGCTCAAGGTGCTAAAAGAGCAGATCTTTTGCATTTACCTTCGGGAGTCAGCAGCTCACGCTTTAGCTCAACTGACAACTCGGGTTCGCCCCTCACTTCCTGTTATATTTAAGTCAAGATGCCAACGAGGTGAGAGGTAGAAGGCTAAGAGGGGAGTTGAGGAAAAATCTTTTCACCCAGAGGGCAGTAGCAGCCAGAAACTCTCGTAACATTTAAGAAGTATTTAGATATTCACTTGTGTTGCCATAGCCTGCAGAGCTATGGGCCAAGCACTGGAAAATGGGATTAGTGTAGTCAGATCTTTGTTGACTGGCGCGGAAATGATGAGCCGATAGGCCTCCTCTGTGCTGTAGACGTCTATTAGTTTATGAAAGGTCATCAGGCGGCAACTTTGGAAAGTTAATTAGGCCCCCACCTGGCTTTTCAGGTGCCTTGTCAATGGCCTAATTTCTGTATGTTAAACTTCAAAGGGGCAAGAGTGGATTTGCTGTGTGGTCGGCTTGCTTCTTCCAATATTTTAACACCTGCACTCTCTCCTGCCTCAGGCCAGGAGTGGGGGTGGTGGTAATGGGGGGAGGTTTGCGATGGGTGGGATGGAAGGGTAGTAAAATCGAGGCCTACAATTCTTCAAGAATGCTGCAAGATGACAGTGAAGGCTTCTGCAGCTAGGCCTTAGTGACTTTCAAACTGATTGCTGCCTTGATTTTTCATGATATTCAATGCTTCCACACATCATCAAAAGAAATTTGCCAAACCTCAGAACTTGCCTTGTATAAATACATCTTGCTGATGACATGTATCTCATTTGCCCAAGCTAGTGCTTTCATAAATTTACCCATGAGAAACAGCCAGCAACACAAAAGAGTGCCTATGGCACCTCCCCATGTCCACGCAGAAGATGCAACACCTGCCCCTTCACTTCCTCTCTCCTCACCGTCCAAGGGCTCAAACACTCCTTTCAAGTGAAGCAGCATTTCACTTGCATTTCCCCTAACTTAGTCTACTGCATTCGTTGCTCCCAATGCGGTCTCCTCTACATTGGAGAGACCAAACGTAAACTGGGCGACCGCTTTGCAGAACACCTGCGGTCTGTCCGCAAGAAAGACCCAAACCTCCCTGTCGCTTGCCATTTTAACACTCCACCCTGCTCTCTTGCCCACATGTCTGTCCTTGGCTTGCTGCATTGTTCCAGTGAAGCCCAACGCAAACTGGAGGAACAGCACCTCATCTTCCGACTAGGCACTTTACAGCCTTCCAGACTGAGTATTGAATTCAACAACTTTAGATCTTGAACTCCCTCCTCCATCCCCACCCCCTTTCCATTTCTTCCCCCTCCCTTTTGTTTTTTCCAATAATTTATATAGATTTTTCTTTTCCCACCTATTTCCATTATTTTTAAATCTATACCTTTAATGCCCTGTCAGTCTTTCCACCCCACCCCCACTAGAGCTGTACCTTGAGTGTCCTGCCATCCATTCTTAATTAGCACATTCGTTTAAATAATATCACTACCTTCAACACCTCTTTGTTCCTTTGTCTGTGACATCTTTTGATTATCTGCTCCTATCACTGCTTGTTTGTCCCTACAACCACACCAACCCCCCCCAACTTCTCTCCCCCCCCCCCCACCCCCACCTTAAACCAGCTTATATTTCACCCCTCTCCTAATATTACTCAGTTCTGTTGAAGGGTCATGAGGACTCGAAATGTCAACTCTTTTCTTCTCCGTCGATGCTGCCAGACCTGCTGAGTTTTTCCAGGTAATTCTGTTTTTGTTCTGCAGTTTATAATCTGCCAGGAATCCTCACAGTGCAGAATATAGTTGAGGGTACACATATGGACTAATGGGCCATATACTGAATGCTATCTCCTTCAGGAACAGAAGGGGAGGTAAAACTCCAGGCATGTAGAATATAGTAGAGAATCATGCCCCATTTACAGCAGCCATTGGTGCCAATATTGACTTAAAATTTCCCTAGACTTTTCATCCTGACTATGACATAAGAGTGGCATTCTTGCTCTTTTTGAGGAAATTCACTGCAACGGATGTACAGAGAAACATTGCTGTACACAAATTTCCTCAATCATTTGTGCCACTCTGAAAGTGTCCACCAAAACCCTGTACTGCTCGTTTAGTTCCTCCGTACAAAAATCAGTATCTAGTGATGAAAGATGGTCATTATTGCCTTGTGCTGAATTAATAGATAGCCTTGCAAATTCAGATGGCATGGGTATTGTTACACAGGCTGCTTGGATTGGCTTGTTTTCTGTCATGCCTAAAGTCATTTGAACGGGGCAGCTGGTGATACAGATGAGGCTTCTCATCCTGTTATTCCTTTGCTGCTGAGAATCCCTTCGGCATGGACAGAGATCAACGTGGTACATTGGGGAAGCAGTAAAGTTGCATTTTGGCTATTTCAAACTCATTTCTCATTATGGTGAATCAGACCATATTAACTGGTATAGATTGCAGTCTGAGTTCTCTAGAGCCCCAGTCAGAACATCGATTATGGATGTTATGTCTGAGCTTAAGACCTTGGCAAAACAGAGCCATATTTTTCCCGATGGTTTACAACTTAGTCAGATGGTCATGTAGCACAGGACAAAAAGAAAGACTTACAATGATACAGCACCTTGCATAATCTCGGGAAGTCACATAGAGCTTTACAGGCAATGCAGTATTTCTGAAGTGCAGTCACTGCTGTTGTAACATAGGAGGCATGCCAGATAATCTGGTACTTTTTTAGTGATGTTAATTGAGGGATAAATATTGCCAGGATACTGGGGATGACTCCCTTGTTCTTCTTCAAAATAGTATCATGGGATCTTTTACATTGATTCGGAAGGGGGCAGACAGGGCCGTGGTTTTAAGGTCTCATCCAAAAGACGGCACCTCCCACAGCGCAGCACTCCTTCAGTCAACCCAGAGTCTCTGGAGTAGAACTTGAATCCATAACCTGCTGACTCAGAGGCAAAGGTACTAGCATGAAGGGTTGTGTACTGGGCTATAGAATCAAGTTGTACATGTTGCTTGGCATGCTCAAATGACCACAAAGTGCTGGTGCTAACCTACCAAATGGTGTTTGTAAGCAGGCCCAAGAAAATCCACTTTTCTGAGCTCAGCAGAAGATGATGCCCCTACATTTTCCCTCCTTCATTGAACTGCACCTTCTCCATTTCCATCAAGAGTTCTTTCTAAAGTAGCTATCTCTATGTTGATACTTACCACTACAGCAGCAAGGATAGATGTTCAGCCTACTGTTTAGTACCTAGAATGTTAGCAGCATGAAGTCTCTTGAAACAGAGTTTACATGGCAGGACATTCTGGTGCTTTGTGCTGGAGCACTGCATTGCATTCCTGCGTATGAGAAACTGAATGAGTCAGTATGATGATGAAGGGTACTCAATTTAAGCTTGGGGAAGGCTTCTGGCCTCACCTTCTGCCACTCCTTTAGGCCCAGAAACTCCTCATGAGAAACCAAAGGTCATGACCAAAGGTGTTTGTAACCCAAGTGCTGAGCTCAGCACCAGCTTTTTGGAGTGTATGACCGTGTAAAATGAAGGAACCTTGTATTGATAGGATAGAAACATAGAAAATAGGAGCAGGAGTAGGCCTTTCAGCCCTTCGAGCCTGCTCCGCCATTCATTATGATCATGACTGATCATCCAACTCAATAGCCTGCTCCCCATATCCTTTGATCCCTTTTGCCCCAAGAGCTATATCTAACTCCATCTTGAAAACATACAATGTTTTGGCCTCAACTACTTTCTGTGGTAGTGAATTCCACAGGCTCACCACTCTCTGGGTGAAGAAATTTCTCCTCATCTCAGTCCTAAATGGTCTACCCCGTATCCTCAGACTGTGACCCCTGGTTCTGGACTCCCCCACCATTGGGAACATCTTTCCTGCATCTACCCTGTCTAGTCCTGTTAGAATTTTATAGGTTTCTATGAGATCCCCCCCTCATTCTTCTGAACTCCAGCGAATATAATCCTAACCAGCTCAATCTCTCCTCATATGTCAGTCCCGCCATCCCAGGAATTAGTCTGGTAAACCTTCGCTGCACTCCCTCTATAGAAAGAACATCCTTCCTCAGATAAGGAGACCAAAACTGCACACAATATTCCAAGTGTGGTCTCACCAAGGCCCTGTATAATTGCAGCAAGACATCCCTGCTCCTGTACTCGAATCCTCTCACTATGAAGGCCAACATACCATTTGCCTTCTTTACCGCCTGCTGCATCTGCATGCTTACCTTCAACAACTGGTATACGTGGACACCCAGGTCTTGTTGCACATTCCGCTCTCTCAATTTATAGCCATTCAGATAATAATCTGCCTTCCTGTTTTTGCTACCGAAGTGGATAACCTCGTAGTTATTCACATTATATTGCATCTGCCATGCATTTGCCCACTCACTCACCTTGTCCAAATCACCCTGAAGCATCTCTGCATCCTCCTCACAGCTCACCCTCCCACCCAGCTTTGTGTCATCTGCAAATTTGGAGATATTACATTTAGTTCCCTCAGCTAAATCATTATATATATTGTGAATAGCTGGGGTCCCAGCACCGATCCCTGCGGTACCCCACTAGTCACTGCCTGCCATTCGGAAAAAGACCCATTTATTCCTATTCTTTGTTTCCTGTCTGCCAACCAGTTTTCTATCCATCTCAATACAGTACCCCTAATCCCATGCGCTTTAATTTTACACGCTAAGCTCTTATGTGGGACTTTGTCGAAAGCCTTCTGAAAGTCCAAATAAACCACATCCACTGGCTCCCCCTCATCAACTCTACTAGTTACATTCTCGAAAAATTCCAGTGGATTTGTCAAACATGATTTCCCTTTCGTAAATCCATGCTGACTCTGTCCAATTCTGCCACTATTTTCCAAGCGCTGAGCTATTAAATCTTTTATAATGGACTCTAGAATTTTCCCCACTACCAACGTCAGGCTGACTGGTCGAAAATTCCCTGTTTTCTCTCTACCTCCCTTTTTAAATAGTGGGATTACGTTTCCTACAGATTGGAGGGTAGTTACTGTTCCAGAGTCTATAGAATCTCGGAAGGTGACCACCAATGCATCCACAATTTCTAGGGCCACTTCCTTAAGTACTCTGGGATGTAGATTATCAGGCCCTGATGATTTATCGGCCTTCAATCCCATCAATTTCTCCAACACCATTTCCCTACTAATATTGATTTCTTTCAGTTCCTCCTTCTCACTAAACCCTGTGTTTCCCAACATTTCTGGTATGTTATTTGTGTCCTCCTTTATGAAGACAGAACCAAAGTATGTATTCTGTTGGTCAGCCATTTCTTTGTTCCCCATTATAAATTCCCCTGTTTCAGACTGTAAGGGACCTACATTTGTCTTCACCAATCTTTTTCTCTTCACATACCTATAGAAACTTTTACAGTCAGTTTTTATGTTCTCCACAAGCTTACTCTCACACTCCATTTTCCCCTTCTTAATCAATCCCTTGGTCCTCCTTTGCTGAATTCTAAAGTGCTCCCAATCCTCAGGTCTGTTGTTTTTTCTGGCCAATTTGTATGCCTCTTCCTTGGACCTAATACTGTCTCTAATTTCCCTTGAAAGCCATGGTTTAGCCACCTTTCCTATTTTACTTTTGTGCCAGACAGGAATAAACAATTGTTGCAGTTCACCCATGCGTTCTTTGAATGTTTGCCATTGCCTATCCACTGTCATCCCTTTAAGTAACGTTTCACAATCCATCATAGCCAACTCACGTCTCATACCATCGTAGTTTCCTTTATTAAGATTCAGGACCCTAGTCTCAGAATCAACTACGTCACTCTCCATCTTGATGAAGAATTCTATCATATTATGGTCGCTCATCCCCAAGGGGCCTTGCACAACTAGACTGCCAATTATTCCTTTCTCATTACACAATACCCAGTCTAGGATGGCCTGTTCTCTAGTTGGTTCCTCAATGTATTGGTCCAGAAAACCATCCCGTATACACTCCAAGAATTCCTCCTCTACGGTATTGTTACTGATTTGATTTGCCCAATCTATACACAGATTAAAGTCACCCATAATTACAGATGTTCCTTTATTGCATGCGTCTCTAATTTCCTGTTTAGTGCCATTCCCAACATCACCACTATAGTCTGGGGGTCTATTTACAAACCCCACTAACATTTTTTGCCCCTTAGTATTTCTCAGCTCCACCCATACAGATTCCACATCGTTGGAGCTAATATCTTTCCTCACTATTGAGTTAATTTCCACTTTAACCAGCAATGCAACTCCACCTTTTTGTCTGTCCTTCCTAAATACCAAATACCCCTGGATGTTCAGTTCCCATCCCTGGTCACCCTGCAGCCATGTCTCCATAATCCCGACAATATCATACCAGTTTACATTTATTTGCATGGTTAATTCATACACTTTATTGCGGATGTTCCTCGTGTCAAGGCACAAAGCCTTAAGGCTTGTCTTTTTAACTTTACTTGTCCTGTTCCCACTATTTTTCACTGAGGCCCTGTTTGATTCTTGCCCTTGATTTCTCTGCCTATCACTTTTCTTATTCCCCTTTCTGTCTTCATATACTTCATATTTGTTGCATTTAAAGGGCCACAAGACAACCACATTGGCCCTGAAATTCTTGGGGATTCTCCTGCTGTTATCCCTATAGAAACCCTGTCAAACCCAGCCATTTGCACCGTTTCTCTGGCAGTTCTGCTGGAGTTCCCTGTGGAGTCTCAGGGCCATTGTTGTGGCAGCCAAGCAGAATGCCCTGGTCAAAGATGGCGTTTGAGAAGAACATAAATAGTTGCCAGACTGCGGTGTATTCTTTCCCCTAAACTTACAATGAAGGGCTGTTAACAGCTTATAGAGTAAAATGTGACAGCACTCACTTTGCAGTCCTGAAATCAGCAACTTCCTTCCTCACTTGCTCCAAAATTCAGTGCATAGGTGAGACAGAATTTAAGGATGAAAGGCAGCCCTTTAAAAGCTACTGGTACCGATAACCCTGCCCTTGAGCCTGGTGCACTCCTAGTATGTCATACATTGTGTGTCAGGAGCACCATAATAATATGCTAATAAACTGATCTTGCATTATAGTGTAAGAGTAACACTCTGCATGGCAAGTGCAAGCAGCAGCAACTGTGTGATATTTTCTGTGTTTTTTAAGATTCTCTTATTATTAATTTCTTATAAACTTAATTTCAAATAAAGGATTCCCCCAGTTGTAATATTGCTAATTGCAATTGATAATTTTTCATAGCACCTGTTGTTTTTTCTTTTCATATCCATCTGTCTCCATTATTTCTCTGTGTAGAATGTTTTGGTCAGTGGAGCTCTTAAATATATAAACTCTGTGACATGAACTTCTTTCCCTCCCCACCCCGCCCCCAGATGTTTTTGCTACCAGCTCGAATATCTCATTCCCCTCAGCGAGAGGCAAACACTGTGGGGCTGGTTTTTGAGAGGAAAAGGCTGAAGACAGAGCTTGATGCGCTCAGGTAAATGAATGCTGCAAGAGTCAAAATCCATGGATCCTCGATTTTTAAAAATTAATGATGTATGAGAAGATTGTGTTAAATAGTGAACCACTTGGATATTTATGACAATCCAACAATGCCATGAGTATTTTTACTAGCAATCTATTTATTTCCAAATGTCTTAAGCTGATTTCAATTTCTCAAATTTCTGTGTTGGGCTTGAACTCATGCTTTCTGTATGATTACTCCAGGTCTCTTGAATTACAAGTTTAATAACATAACTTATATACAACCATAGCTTTTTCTGTTCCATCTCAGCCGGGTAAAACCCCCTGCATTGCATAACATCAATAGCTTTGATGGCACTGTTGGAGTTGGAATAAATGGAGCAAGTAGCAGAGGTTCAGGGAGAAATAACAGAGAAGGAGAAACTCAGGTTACCAAGTAATCCAGTGGAAGAGAGATAAATGAATAGATTAAAGGAGGATAGAGAGAATCAAGAAGGCTGGAAGCAGAAGGAATTAAAGAAAGGAGCTTCCTTCCAAAGGGGAAAAAAACAGAGCTGAAGTCAATAGGGAGTTCATGAACAGCTCCAAGCTCGACTGGTTTATGATTGCACCATGGAAATCATTGCGCATTATCCTTCCTGGAATATTACTCTGATTTTTTTTTTAACCTACATTCCAGTTTTCCCTTGTGAAATAGAGCTGTAGAATGCAGCTCCTCCTCAGCAAGGGGTTGGCTAGAGGCCCATCTAGCCTCTAGGAAATCAGAGTGCCAACCTTGTACCTTCTAATGGCTAGTTAGAGAGTGGCGTTGGAATAGGGGAGAAAGTCTAGCCGACCCCTTGCTGAGGAGGAGCTGCATTCTACAGCTCTATGTCACAAGGGAAAACTGGAATATAGGTTAAAAAAAAATCAGAGTAATATTCCAGGAAGGATAATGCGCAATGATTACCAGGGTGCAATCATAAACCAGTCTTTATAAATGTGTTATAATTTTGCGATATCTAGCACACTGAGGAAATCTTCCCTCATTGTTGATTGGCAATGGAATAAATGGTTCTATTTATTAAAAAGAGATTCCAACAGTCCGTACTGCAGCAGTTTTTCATCAACTCCTGCTGTCCTGGGTTTGCCAGTATGGTACAGTTCAAAGACTTCCATAACAGGTGCTTCTATAGCTTTGAGCATAACTGAGTACTCCACTAGATTGTAACAATACAGCTTTAAGAATGTAAGTCAGACAGGGTTAGGCTGTTATGTTTTTTGTGATGCACAGTGATATTTCTCTAAAAGGGGCAACTGCCGCAAGATTAATACTTACGTTTCTGTTGACAGATACTACGTAGGCGATTCTACTGATGTGCTGTATGAAAAATGGTTCTACTGCAAGGACCTGGGCACCCAGCTTGGGCCCATAATAAAGGAGTAAGAGTTCTTACATTATTTTTGCAAAATGGGTTGAAAAAACATTCACTTGTCATTGACAACATGACTTTTGTTCTCCGTTTTGTGACCCATAGTTCAGGTCTCTTGTTGCTGGATGTAGACAAGAACATGAAGTCATTGTCAAAGGTTTTTTGCCCCCCTCCCCCACTTTTTCTTTGAAATATTTATTCTGCTGCTTTGTTCACTCTCTCCTGAAGGCATTGGTTTCTTGATGGAGTTCCAGCCCACTAGTGCTGAGTTCTTTCCAGTGCCTTGTACAAATTACTCATTTATCAGCTCAGCCATTGAAAGGTAAATGTTTCAAGGTTCTGCTGCTGACTGGAATTGTTGGGAATTCTGCAGCATGTGACTCACCCACCTCCTGACTCCTCAAGGCACAATTCAGGAGTGAGATAGAAAAATCTACTTGCCTGGAGGAATGAAGCTCCAGTAACTCTCAGGACAAAGCAACCCGCTTGATCAGTATCACATGCATCACCTTAATCATTCACTCCCTCCAACACCAGCACCCTGTGGCTCCAGTGTATTCCATCTACAAGATTCAGTGCAGAAAATTGTCAAGGCTCCTTTGACAGTATCTCTCAAGCCCTCAACCGCTACCATCTAGAAAGGCAATGGCAGCAACTGCGTGAAAATACCACTTCCCCTAAGTTCCCCTCTAAGTCACACACCATCCTGACTTGGAAATATACTGCTGTTTCTTCAGCATCCCCGAAACTGCCTTTAACAGCACTATGGGAGTACCTTCACCACAGACAGCAGTGGTTCAAAAAGTTGGCACACCACCACCTTCAAAGGGCAATTAAGGATGGGCAATAAATTCTGACCTTGCCAGCATCATCCACAGCCTGTGAATAAATTTTTAAAAATCTTTTAACAAACCCACAAAACTCTCTAAGAGTGCACTTACACTACATATTTAGCACTAGTGTGAGGCTGTTTCAACTTCACACCAACAACATGGAGAATAGGTCATGTGTAATGGCTCAAATTGACTCCAGAGCAGAGTGGTGTTAGACTGCGTATATACAGGAAATTACTACTTTGTTCCATTGTCAGGTTCTGTAGTGGCATTAGATTCAGGTTGCATTTACACCATAATTATACAGTCAGTGTGAAGTGCAACAGCTTCACTACAGCAGTATTAACACAGCCCAAATGTACAAATATTGCATACAGCATCCTCAGAGCTCAGAGTAGGGTTTCAATAGAGGGCTTTCGCTATCCCACTGATGTTACAACATCTCTGCCCTCTGAGCGTTCTCTGACTTGCCAGACAATGACTGTTTCGCGGTATCATGTTTGCGACTCCTGTCAAATACTGGAGAATTGATCAGATAGAACAATGACAATGTTATACGCTGAGCTTTGGACCTATGATTGCATCTGGTCCTAAAATTGTTGCAGAGCTGTTGTGTCATTTTCCTCCTTTTGTTAAAAATACAATTCCAGTTAATAAAAACTTTTTTTTTAATCCTGAGTACCTTAACTTTGCAGATTACTTGGTGGCTGAACTCTACATTAACAGCACAAATAATTACACATCCATTCTTTGTGAAAAGCTTTGAGATTCAGAGTGCAGCTGTTTTAGTGTTAAAATGGACTCGTTCCTCATTGAAAGTTTCCCTATTATATCTTTGAGCTTTATCTCCATTACAGTTGTTGATTTTGCCCCATGTACAATTGCTTAGCTTTCTTTAGAATTTCAAGTAATGTTGTTATCGAGTAACATGTTTCATTAGAATTACAGCACAGAAACAAGCCATTTGGCCCAGCCAGTACCCTATGCCAGTATTGGTGCACCACTTGGTCCTGGTTATTTCACCTCACCTTATTCAGTAGAATGATGGTGAATGGACATACAGCAGTCAATACTGCTCAAATCAATTGAAGAATATCCTTTCCTTTGTCTTTCAGATATTTCTGCTCTGAAGAATATAAAACTGGGAAACCAAATCCAGGTACAGAAAGTATCCAGATAATTCAAATCTATGCTGCTGATAATATTTGGCTTTGAATTTTTTTTCATTTGAAGTTTTTGGTGAAAGTTTGTGCTCAGTACTTTTAATGGCATTAGTGGAGAATGCAACAGCCGTCCCCAGTTTTTGCACTTAGCAATACCACAGAATGCTTGCAGGTAAAAATGTGGAATGAAGCTCCCTGTACTCTGTCACAATATTATAGGTGATATTATAATTGATATTTAACTGTTGCCTGGGATATCAGGATGAACGATATTAACCGTGATTTTATGTCTTGCTTCATTCATAGACAACCTACAGAAACAACTTCCATTTTGTTTAAATACTGTCAGTACTGTTATGGAGCCATTTTCACTCCAAGATTGGCTCTGCCAGCACAGCCAGGATATTAAAGAGAAGCGGGTTGTTGACATGTTTGGTGATCAATTTGAGACCAAGGTAAAAGACGGAGTTTAATTCTGTTGCAACTTTGTTGAGCTTGGTTCCAATAAATACTTGCAACATTCCATCCTCGATGAAAGGAACATATTTGTTTTTTGAATTTAAAGTAATAGCATGTTATTTATTCATGTTCAGTGTATGCTTGTTAATTATGAAATACTTGTTTGTGTTGTTCTGACAGACGGCAGTATATGCATCTGGAGAGAACGAGGGAAATGAGAGTGCAGACACCTGGATATGGCAGCTGGTGAGAGACCTTCATATTTATCCTGTAATATTTTGCTGACATTCTTGAGCATGAATCAAATCTAGCTTTGCGTTCTTCCATATGTTTTTAATATAAGGTTTAATTTTTCCTAATAGTTGACAGACAGATGTACTACAGCTTAAAAAAATATAGCTTTGTCCAGATGCCAATGGTGCAAACAGTTCAAGAATTGCTGGCATCACACGGCCCAGACTGAACAGAATTGACATTGTCTATAAGCCTTGACTTTCCAAAGTTAAGGCTAAGTTCTCCACCATCTGTGTAGGCACAGTACAGAGCTGAGGATGGGAAATTAGGTGAGCAGGCCTGAGGCATGTTTTTGCCCAATTCCTTACGCCCACAATTTTCCATCTGATATCATTTTGTGTGCTCCAGTGCACCTTTCACGTCAACTCCTCAATGAAGACCTAGAATATTCACATAATTCTGGCACAACTTGCCTTGTTTTGTCCTTGGGATTGTGTATTTGTTTTGCCTTCTGAGCACATTTTGAATGGGGGGAAAGAAAGCTCCATGTGCATCCGAGCAGTTCTTTCTTCTTTGGTTACAGTGAATTTTTCATACTGTGTTGTTTTGGGTTTTTTCTATATTTCTAAAATGTTCATTAATTATTTTCCAGAATTTCTTTTAGGTGGGCAGTTTTTACTTACTCATTGCGTTAAGTTTGTTTTAAGACATCCCAAATAAGTTATTCCATTATTCTCCATTAAGTCACCTGAAAGGGGATTAGGTCTGGGATCTGTCACCCTTCCTCCACTGATGTCTGATGGTAGCTTGGCCAGGCAGATCAGAAAATTAAACAGATACTCTCCTTCGGCTTCCCTTCTCATTGGCCTTTCCACTAATGACCGACAATACATGGCTCATATTTGGCTGAGTATACCGAAAAGATATTCAGATGATTACTATTCGCCATCCAATGCATTTCACATCAATTGTTCCATTGCAACAGAAGGAATGGGGGCTGTAAAGGACTAGTGTGTACTGCCCTCCCTCAGCTGATGAATCAATGCTCCTCCATGTTAAACACCGCTTGAAGGAAGCACTGAGGTTGGCAAGGGCGCAGAATGTACTCTGGGTGGGGGACTTCAATGTCCATCACCAAGAGTGGCTCGGTAGCACCACTACTGGCCGAGTTGGCCGTGTCCTAAATGACATAGCTGCTAGACTGGGTCTGCAGCAGGTGGTGAGGGAACCAACAAGAGGGAAAAACATACTTGACCTCATCCTAACCAACCTGCCTGCCACAGATCCATCTGTCCATGACAGTATCGGTAGGAGTGACCACCGCACAATCATTGTGGAGACAAAGTCCCGCCTTCACATTGAGGATACCCTCCATTGTGTTGTATGGCACTACCGCCGTGCTAAATGGGATAGATTTCGAACAGATCTAGCAACTTAAGACTGGGCATCCATGAGGCACTGTGGGCCATCAGCAGCAGCAGAATTGTACTTGGGCATAATCTGTAACCTCATGGCCCGGCATATCCCCCACTCTACCATTACCATCAAGCCAGGGGATCAACTCTGGTTCAGGAGGGCATGCCAGGAGCAGCACCAGGCATACCTAAAAATGAGGTGTCAACCTGGTGAAGCTATACTACAGGACTACTTGCATGCCAAACAGCATAAGCAGCAAGTGATAAACAGGGCTAAACGATCCCACAACCAATGGATCAGATCTAAACTCTGCAGTTCTGCCAAATCCAGTTGTGAATGGTGGTGGACAATTAAATAACTCACTGGAGGAGGAAGCTCCACAAATATCTGCATCCTCAATGATGGAGGAGCCCAGCACATCAGTACAAAAGATAAGGCTGAAGCATTTGCAACAATCTTCAGCCAGAAGTGCCAAGTGGATGATCCATCTCAGCCTCCTCCGGCGGTCCCCAGCATCACAGATGCCAGTCTTCAGCCAATTTGATTCACTCCACGTGATATCAAGAAACGGCTGAAGGCACTGAATACTGCAAAGGCTATGGGCCCTGACAATATTCCGGCAATAACACTGAAGATTTGTGCTCCAGAACTTGCCATGCCCCTTGATATTCAATGGCATGACCATCACTGAATTCCCCCATTATCAACATCCTGGGAGTTACCATTGACCAGAAACTGAACTGGACTAGCCATACAATACTACAAGAGCAGATCAGAGGCCAGAAATCATGTGATGAGTAACTCACCTCCTGACTCCCCAAAGTCTGTCCACCATCTACAAGGTACAAGTCAGGAATGTGATGGAATACTCCCCACTTCCCTGGATGAGTGCAGCTCCCACAACACTCAAGAAGCTTGACACCGCCTTGGACAAAGCAGCCCGCTTGATTGGCACCACATCCACAAACATTCACGCCCTCCACTAGCGATGCACAGTAGCAGCAGTGTGTACCATCTACAAGATGCACTGCAGGAATTCACCAAGGCTCCTTCAACAGCACCTTCCAAACCCACAACCACTACCATCTAGAAGGACAAGTACCATCTAGAAGGACAAGGGCAGCAGATAGATGGGAACACCAGCACCTGGAAGCTCCCCTCCAAGTCACTCAACATCCTGACTTGGAAATATATCACTGTTCCTTCACTGTCGCTGGGTCAAAATCCTAGAACTCCCTTCCTAACAGCGCTGTGGGCGTACCTACACCACATGGACTGCAGTGGTTCAAGAAGGCAGCTCACCACCACCTTCTCAAGGGCAACTCGGGATGGGCAATAAATGCTGGCCCAGCCAGCGAAGTCCACATCCCGTGAATGAATAATTAAAAAAAAGGTTGTGGGTGATGAGGAATACAAGGAACAGCTCAAAGGTGTTGTAATAAGCAATCAAGATGAATGGAGTAGAGAGGCTAAGGGAAATGGTATGATCAAGTGGGTGGCTATGGAGTTGGGCAGGAGAGTTTAAATTCAGGGCCAGGACAAGGGAAAACAGGAGGTGAGATGGGCTGAGATGGAGATTGAGACCACTGAGGATGAAGAACTGTTTAGTGCGGAGGTGAGAGATTCTGGTTGAGGCTTGGGAGGTGGTCAACAACATAGATTTTAAAGGAAAGGTGAGGGGGTGGACCAATATAGGTGCTTGAAGGAGGAGAAGATGCCAGAAGAGACATAGTGATGAGTGTCACTCCATCAATGTAATAGTTTACATGGTGGTAAGAAATGTAAACTAATGAAGAAAATTGTAATAATAAAATATACTTGTGTCATAAAAATATGGCTCTGAAGTCTGCTGGCATACCTACAACGTTG
Organism: Cetorhinus maximus; assembly: GCF_964194155.1. NCBI lineage: Eukaryota > Metazoa > Chordata > Chondrichthyes > Lamniformes > Cetorhinidae > Cetorhinus > Cetorhinus maximus. Next base: position 81,877,557 of record NC_135892.1, on the reverse strand, counting down.
ACTGTGATAACTGTGGGCTGTAATTCTAAATTTGACCATCTGAGGGCTCTCTTGTTGTAGTACAGTCTCAAGAATTTTTAGATGGCCTGTTTTTTAAGCAACTCCAGTGGCAAAGATTTGCTCGAGTGAATTGGAGTGATTTCATGCAGTTCTAAAACACCCACTGTATTTTGTATACGGTTGATTTATTTAACAGAGATTGGATTAGGGGACCTGAACCTCACACACTCACAAGTGCTGCAAGGCCTTGGCAGTATGTGCCACCCGGGTATTCAATATATAGGGCAGGTCATAACCAAGCACGATCCTGACCTCGACATGAAGACAATTTTTCAATATGTTCTCTTTTTCAGGAGGGCGCATCTGTTGTGGTGATGAATGGCAAAACTACCAGTCTGACTACAGGAGACAGCCTTCTCATCCCATTGAAGACTAAGTAAGTATATACACTGAGGACAACTGACTCTGTAATACCATTAGATTCACACTACCACCTCTGGAGGAAATGGACCTCTCAATCGAACTGCAACTGGTCCTAATATTCCTGCACCTCCCTGTTTACACCATCAAACTATGACATTATAATTCTACAAGTAACACTGCTACAACAGAAACAAGGGGCTGGATTTTACACCGCAAAGTGGGAAGGCCACTCCCAGGTTTGAATGTAAGATATCGTGCGATGATGTCAGGTCAGCAATACAACGGCATCCCGCCAGTCTTAGATACCACGCAAGGTGAGCGGGCGCATAAATTGGATGCCCGTCCTCCCTTTTTAAATCACCAATTAACAAGCTATTGAGCTTGTTAAAGAGACAATCGTATGGAATTTTTTGTTGCCTGATGCATTTTTTTAAAGTTTGGCAGGTATAACAAGACGACACAAGGGCAGAAGAAAACGCCTGTCACCATGTAGAAGCACATTCTGCTGGTGAAGTTGGCAGTGTCTTGTATGATTTTTGAGTTCGGTTTTTGACCTTTTTGAGCATCAATGAAAAAAAGGACAGATTCAGAGAGCAAGGGGGCCTTTAAATTTGTAGCCTTGACCGACTTCCTGCCGCATGAAGTACTAGCCTAGACTCCCGATTGGATCTGGAGCCCCCTTTTTACATCTCTAATTGGCTGCCTGCCTGCTGGGCTGCCGCTAATCAACCATCTGATGCTTGATTCAATGACCTGAGATGGCGGGGGCAGGAGCGAGTGGACCACTCACTTACTATTCCGCCTTCCTCACCCCACCAAAAAATGTAAACTCCAGCCCAATGTTTACAAAAGCAGAAGCAAGATTTTTCTGGTTTTAATAGAAAGGACCAAGTCCAGTTTTGAAACATACTGCAGGTTTTGAGAGATCACCAGAATCTGTTTTTCTTACACTAGCACTGAATTGCAAGAGATTTGAACTGGCTTGACTAATATGAATCCCAATCAGACCATTCTCCCATCACCAACACCTCAGTTTTCTCTCTTCCTCTCCTCATGTATGAGCCTTCAGTCATCAGTCCCTCTCTACATCTGTCCCATGGATATATGGATATTATTCACATGAACCCAGACAGTGAATGTCAGCAAAACAAAAACAAAATTACCTGGAAAAACTCAGCAGGTCTGGCAGCATCGGCGGAGAAGAAAAGAGTTAACGTTTCGAGTCCTCACGACCCTTCAACAGTTCTGTTGAAGGGTCGTGAGGACTCGAAACGTCAACTCTTTTCTTCTCCGCCGATGCTGCCAGACCTGCTGAGTTTTTCCAGGTAATTTTGTTTTTGTTTTGGATTTCCAGCATCCGCAGTAGTTTTTTGTTTTTATCTCAGTGAATGTCAGCAGGTCATTCTATTGTAGTTGGAGGTAACACAAGTGAAGCCAATCCTATTCTTGGCTGAAGACCATGCTTTCCTGCTGGGGTCAATGAATAATGATCGGGAGCAGAAATCCTCCCTGATTATTCTCTTTTCCCACTTGGTAGCTCAAAGGTGCTAATATTAATTACAGCACTCGAACATCATCTCGACGAAGATCAGTTAACTCGATATGGAGCAGAAGTGGAACCCTGCTCCCCATGTCCCAGAAATAATAACAATCTTACATATTATCGCTACTGAAATAAAGAATGAATATCCATTAAGTTTAAGCTCACTATCCCTTCTTTATAACAGGTACATTTGGAAAAGAGCTGAAGGAACTATTGCACTTTACATCGTACAGGATCCAGCACTGAAGAAATCCTATGAAAAATAAAGTCCTAAAGGCACAGCTTTATCTTCATCCGTATGATTTAATAGTACATGTAATAGTTTGAATAATTTGAAGTGAATCATCAATATTTATTATCAATGCAAACTTTTGAATTTTGGAAGAGGAGTGAATCACTTATTAAAATAATGATGATCTTCAGATGTTCCAAATTCTGAATATATAGAAGAGACAAAGAAAGTAACAAGACTCTCCACTGATCATGTCATGAGTTAAATCTGAAGAATATTCCAGAGATGTAGGAGCTCAATCAATTTGTACTAGAATGTGATTATGTATTGATCCAGTGGTTTCCGGGCAATTATTGTTTTTGATGTAATAATACAATAGTTAGTAATCAATCAGTGTGGGTTGCATTATGCATCAACAATGCAAAAAAATTCCAGTGATTGTAGAATAAAACTATTCAAATAGCACATTGTTATTACAATACTTGATCTTTCTTGTAAATGGAGAGTCAAGCTTATGGGATTGGAGTGCAGGGGAGGTAACTGGACAGGAAATGCAGATGTTCATGTTAAAGTCTGTCCTTATTTTTATAAATCATTTGTTTTAATATTATTTATATTTAAATTGCAAAACAAATCGGAATTTGGGGGAACAGACCAGCGACTTGGGAGGTCCAAAGCTGATGTAATTCCGTGCCACTACTGTCAGGAGGGTATGTTTACAGCATGTCATTTAAATAGGCAGTTTCCATTACAAATGTGGACATAAGAATTTATAATGGAAAACGTTGCCATGAAAGTGTGACATAAACATAACAACAACATTAAGGGCTTATATATAATGCTCACAGATGTATGATTTTTAACATAGAAAGAAAACATATAGCACCTTTCATACCTGTAGGATTTCACAAAGTGCTTATTTGAAGTATGGTCACGATTGTTATGTAAGCAAATATGGCAGCTAATTGGTGCACAGCAAGGTCCCAAAATAGCAGTGAGATAGTGGCCAATTAATCTATTTTTTTTTGCGATTGGGTAAGTGACAAATTCTGGCCGGGACACTGAGAAATCCCTGCTCCAAAAATCACTATGTGAACTTTTACATTCACCTGACCAGACAGACTGGTAGTTAGTTTAATATCTCACCCTACTTATACAAGCACCACCACAATCCATTTGGGAGGAAGTAGCAAATGAGTCAGATGGGCTGTTACTAGGTTAAGCACTGAGCATTAATGAGCATACGTATCAGGGAGTGGAAGAGAGAAAGATTGTTTTGCCTCCATGGAAGCTGAAGAAAGGATTCCAGTCTTCACAAAAGCTATGATTATGAAACACCAAAACAGGAGGCAATGGAAATGGTTTCCAATGCCATTGGTTGAGTTGATGAACAAATGGAACAATATATTGCAGGAAGCTTTGAATGACTTGCAGCAAATGCTGTAGACAGTGATAGCCCAGGAGGCTACTGTAGCACACAGAAACCAGCAAGAGTTCCTAACAAAGAAAACATTGTATATACATGCATTTTTCATGACCTTAGATCATCCCAAAGCACTTTGCAACCAATGAAGTACTTTTGAAATGCAATCAATGTTGTAATAAAGGAAACATGATGGCACAAAACAATAAAGTGATAATGACCAGATAATTTATTTTAGTGATGCTAACTAAGAGATAAATATTTGCCAAGATATAAGGGCTAACTCCCAAGCTCCTTTCCTAATGACACTTGATAACCCTTTGAGCTGCATTTTGAACCACTGCAGTCCATGTGGTGTAGGTGCACCCACAGTTCTGTTAGGGAGAAAGTTCCAGGATTTTGACCCAGTGACAGTAAAGAAAACATTTGCTAAATAATCCTCAGTGTGCTAAAAATTACGCTGACAACCAATTTAAGATTATTAATCAGGCTCACAGTGTGGTATATTTGCATGCACTGGAAGGTACATATATTAACACACAGGGCCCTGTTCTTTGCAGACAGAAAGAACATGTATACACACTGCGCCTGATGGTGATAGCCATTCACTGGTTCACTCCTCAGGGCAATGCCTTGGCCAATCAGAGACAAGCTGCCTGGTGTAAATTTCAAACAGTGCTTGGCAGTTAACTGTCAGGTACCATTAATTGGTGCATTCTCCATGGCAACACCTCTACTAATCAGAGTCCACCAGCTGACCATCTTCTCATACAGTATAAAGTTGTTGCTTCCCCTGACATTGCTATTCTTGCGATTGTCCTGATGAGTGCAAGACAAAAAGCTTCAACAAAATGTCTTTTTTCAGCAATACTCAAATATAAAACACCTTGATTTCCTGTGGGATTTAAGAATTTTTTAACAGTTTAATTTTCAGACCAAAAAAGAGGCTTCCAACTTCCTTCCGGAGTGCCAGGATGCTAATCCAAGTTCCCAGCAGCAAAATTAGGTGGAACTCTGGCTGGGATTTTCCAGCCCTGCCCACCACCAGGATCATCCAGTCCTGCCGAAAGTCAATGAACATTTGGCTGGCCCGCTGCATTCCCTGGGGTGGATCTCGCCACCGGAAAATTCAAGCCTCCACTGCAACTAAGGCACCCACCTTCAACATTTAAATAACCCTTCCGCACAATTTCCTCATAGTTTGGTGGAATTGTTGGCTCATTTGCCATTTATCTGCTCCCTTTCCTTAAAAGAATCTATGGGATTTTGGTTCTTTGACTCTCCATTATATTTTAATGGATATTCAGTGTTGCATTTCTTTGTTATGATCTCTTTCTTTCTTCCACAGTCTGCCTCAGTTAAGGGAACCGGCCAAGTGTACTTAATAGCCACTTTTATTTGCCACCAAAGTGATTTCATTGAGTCAGCACATTACAATCATCAAATAAGCAGACTGTCATAAATATGCATTTTCTCTGTAAATGCAAGTGCACAGATATTAAATAATCTGTCTTACAATTCCTCCCACGCTTTCTATGTGATTAGAGGTACAGTGTTCGGACCAAAATTAATATAAATTATAATAGCTTTGAGACAGAAGAAATAAAGTAGCTCTTACCTACTATTACTGAATAAGCAGTCTGTTCCATTGGATGAGTGTTTGGGGTTTACAGTGAAAACCATTATCCCAAAATGTGATATCAAAGTCACTTTTTTTTACAGCAAATATTTCTGCAACAAAGTTCAGGATTTAGTTTGTAGAATGCTCCCCTTTACTCAAGTGATGACACAGTCCTTCTTGATTTCCCCCCTTTAAGGTAACAATTCCTCTGCCATTCTTGATTTTGTATTCCTCTCTGAGATATATTTGAATAAAAGAGATTCATGAACCTCAACCCCAATTAGCAGATACAAAAATAAGCAAATTTTCAGATGCAATATCTAATTCATTTGCCATACATAACATAAGATCATAAGAAATAGGAACAGGAGTAGGCCATTCAGTCCATTGAACTTGCTCTGCCATTCTATAAGATCATGGCTGATCTGATTGTGGCCTTAACTCCACTTTCCACCCTTGCAGATCAAAGATCTGTCTAACTCAGCCTTGAATATATTCAATGATCCAGCCTCCTCTGCTCTCTGTGGAAGGGAATTTCATAGATTAATGGCCCACTGAAGTTGGGAAGACTGAAGCCAATGGCCAAGATTTTCCAGCCGCGCCATGGCAGGACTCGCCGCGGGGGGATGCCGCAGGCCAACCAAAAGCCCATTGGCTTGCGGCAGGTCCGGACGATCCCAGTGGCGGGTGAGGCCGGAAAATCCCGCCCAATGTCTTTGCAAACTCCAATCCCTAGCAAGCGACTCCATCCTGCTCCCTGGCCATTGTCTGGCACTGAAACAGACTGTTCATAATGTCAGTGACCTATTTGATTCTAAGATGAGCACCCAACCCCATATGTGCTCCATTACCAAGACAGCCTTCTTCTCCCTCCATGATATCACCCACCTCTGCCCCACCTCACTTCATTTGTTGCTGAAACCCTAATCGATGCCTTGGCCACCTCCAGGCTTGACTATTCCAATGCTTTTTTATTCTCCATAAACTTGAGTTCATCCTGAACTCTGCTCCGCACATCCTAACTCATACCAAGTCCTTTCCTCCCATCACTGACTCGTTGGCCTACATTGCCTTCCTTTCAGGCGATTCCTTGATTTTAAATTTTCATCCTTGTTTTCAAATTTCTCCATGGCCTCACCCTTCTCTATCTCTGTCACCTCCTCCAACCCTGCGTACCTCCACGATCCCTCCATTACTACAATTCTAGCCTCTTGCACATTCCCAATTTTAATTGTTCTACCATTGGCAGCCAAGCCTTGGGCTGCAGGCTGTAAACTCTGAAATTTTCTCCCTAAACCTCTCTGCCTCACCATCTCCTTTAAAACAGTTCTTAAAATCTACAGATGGAATATTCCGTGCCTGCTGGAGTTGGGAAAATATGGCGAGAAGGCCGAAAATCAGTTTCATGATGCCATGAAACCATTTTGCAATCGTTCGCTCTGTCCGTCAATGGCAGGCCCCGTTTCCTGCCATCAGACATCAGGAGCCTCATTGTAATAAATCTGCATATCATTATAAGCCCATCCCGCTGGAATCATCTCCCCATGCTGGATAATCTGCCCACGTCGGAGGGAAAACACGCTGGTACAGAACACGTCTTGACAACTGTGATGTGCAGAAGCCGGGACTTACCACCATGGCCTGGCACACATCGCGGATTTATGAGGAGCAGAAGGTGTAGGAGCCCAACAGCAACAGCACACTGGAGGAAGTCTGGTGCATGGTGGATGGATTCTCATAGACATGGCTCCACCACGAAGCAGCTCATGGAAAGTGGAGAAGATGGCACCCGGGGAGGTAGGTGTAAGGGAGGAGGGCGGTTTAAGGGTAGGAGTTTGGAGGTGGGATGGTGTACAAAGAGGGGAAGTAGTCCGGGGGGAGGAAGGAGTCCAGAGAGGGGAAGGAGTAAGGGTGGAAAAAGAAATTAGGATGGAGGAAGGATTTGGGAAGGGAGAAGGAGTAAGGCTGGAGGAAGAAGTAAGGGTGGAGGAAGGAGTCAGAAAGGGGGAAGGGCTAAGTGGGGCAGGAGACTGGGGTAGAGGAGGGGGGGGGCAAAGGGGGCGGGGAGGGGAGGGTGTTCCCAGGGATGGGGGGAGTCCGGGGGTCGTGGGTGAAGGAGTTCCAAGAGGGGAAGGAGTTCCAAGGGGGGAAGGAGTCTGGAGGGGGGATGTGCAGGTGAATGTGCAAGGGAGGGCTCCATTGAGTCCATGACTGCCACCTGGAGAGTGAACTGAGGGTGGGCATGGTAGGGGGACATGGTGAGAATGAGCGAGAGCAGAGTGAGGCGGTAGGGTGGGAGGGTGAGGGTGCGAAGGTATCGGTAAAGGGATAGCGAGTGTGGTTGATGGGTACTCAGAGGCAGACATGGACCGTGGGAGTGGGAAGGAGGAGGTTGGGGAGGTCAGTGTGGATGTGGGTGGGATTTTTGGGAAGGAAGGGGATGTGCATGTTCACCTGGATATACACAAAAGAATAGAGTTGTGGCTGGTAGGTCACGGTGGGGAGGTAGAAGTTGATGCCAGGGGTATAGACAGTGATGGGGGAAAGGAAATGGGTGACTGGAGGAGGGGATAGGACGGGGGACCTGAAGAAAAATGTTTGATGCACCATGCTTGCTAAATCAAAAGTGAAATGAGAGTGGTGGTGGGCGAGAACAGATGCTGCATGGGAGTGTGATCAGTGAATGGGTGGGGATGATGGTCAGCTCAGCTGGAGAACTGAAAGAGAACCCCAGCAGGCAGCATTAAAAATGCTCAGGACATTGAGTGTGAAGCAGGAAAGATCCACATTCATGGGAAAGAGCTTGCACAAGGCTCCAAAAGACCCTGCCACACTCACACTTCTCCCTTCAGAATCACTCGTTGGCCAGCTGCTCCCTCTGTGGTGATAGAAGACAAGGTTTGAGGGGCTCACAGGCAAAGGGGACTCAGACGAAGAGAACAGCCTCTGAGATTCCTGAGTGGATGACCCGGGGTGTCCAGCTGCTGCTTCTCCTCCCTTCGGGTGCCCGAGGGCCCCAGCCTGACTCCTTGATGGGAAAGAGCACCTGGGGGGGCGTCGAGGTGCCCCATTTCCCTCTCATGTTGCCACTGCAGGAACTCACCCATGGTTTCCGTGAGGGAATGCAGGTCTGCGCACATCTCCACGTTCTGCTGGATCAAGGTCTCCATGGCGACTGCCATCCTCCTCATGGAGGCCTCCATATATGCACATGTGGGCACCACTTCATCAGAGAACTGGCAGACGTGCTCCTCTGACTCACGTGCCACTCTATCGAGGGCTTCCAACAGCTCTGCGTGTTGTTCCCCTCCTTCTGCTGAATCTTCAGGATGAGTTGGAAGGCCGAACCCAGAAGCTTATCATCTGACTCGGACCTCACAGATGCCTCTTCCCCAGCAGTCCTCCAAGTACCGGGAACTCAGCTGAACCTGCCTCCTCCTACTGCTGATACGTATCCTTGTGGTGACTGCAGATTGTGAACTCGAGCCTGCTCTAGATCTAGGTCCCACCAAGGTGAGTGTCTCTGCGCTGGTGGAGGGTGTGGGTAAATGTTGTGACGGGTCTTCCAGGCTGCTTATTTCCAGCTCTTCAATGCAGGAGGTGTCTTCTTGGCTGGAGGTGAGGAACTGGATGGAGCTGAGGGACAGGCTCACTGAGGGTGTCGGTGATCTGGCAGAGCTCCCTGTGAACCAAAGTAGAGATAATTGGTGCATGGCAGCAGAGTCAAAAGCAGGAGAGAGAGAGCAGTTGCATTTGCATTGAGAGAGGGATGATGTGGTGCAGGATCCTCACGAGGGTGTTTGCTGCCAACCTCACCGTCACTGCAGGGACAGTCCATATCCTCATCAGTCAGCGCGATGGCACGCGCCTCAAAGTGAGTGAGGGGCCGTGATGTCCTCTACACCCAGAGCGGGTGTAGAGGACATTCGGTGGGCCTCCACTGCATCCAAAAGTCGCTGGAGGGCTGCGTCATTAAATCAGGGGGGCTGCAGTATTCTTGCCTTTCTGCGCCATGTCTTCCCTGCAGCAGTCCTGGACTAGAATCACTGAGAGTTGTTCGCACAGCTGCACTTTAAATATGGCGCCCAGTGTGATGAGGCGGCGAGGTGATGGCATAGCAGGTGAATGAGAGCCCACCCGTCATTAAAACATGTGTTTCCCGGGAATGCATAATTAAGGAGGAGGGGTTGGGATAATACGGTGTGAAAAGCTGCCAATGCAGCCTTCGTGTAAAACGTCCTTTTTCCCGCACGCTATTGCACTTCGTGCAAATCTGGGACAATTTACTCTCTTTTGGTCACCTATCCTAGCATCTCCATATGTGGGAGGGTGTCAAATTTTATTTGATAGTGCTCCTGTAAAATACCTTAGAACATTTAACCATGTTAAAGGTGTTATAGAAATGAAAGTTGTTTTTCTAAATGGTGAAACCAGAGGAAAGAAAATCATCCAAAAGTGTTTAGGAGAAGATAAAGCCTTGCAATAAAGCTGTAAAAGCTGTACTTATGTATTTATTAAAGAAGCAGGAAAGCCCTCTTAGAGGAAACCAAGTAACAGGTTTTTACTGAAATAAATAATTACATTTTACAGAATATCCATTATACAGATTGGAAAAGGCACTACACTGGAACTATCCCCCTAAGCACTGTGTGTCCTTTAGAAACCTTTGCATATGGAAAAATGTTTTTAAAAATTTGCCATGTTGTGTCCAGCCTCATTCTGAATGTGCACTCCCTTATATTTTGGGACTAAGAACATTCTCAGAGTCAGGAAAACTTTGTTCAGAGCCTTTAGTAATTTGAGGTGTTCCAGTAGGTAACAGGATTCAAACACAGAGCAGCCCTGACTTCCAGTTTGTACACAACAAAAACAAAAATACCTGGAAAAACTCAGCAGGTCTGGCAGCATCTGCAGAGAGGAGCACAGTTTTGCTTTTATCTTTTCCAGTATTGTACCGTTGGCTGTGGAAGCAACCTAATATATATTGTGTCCTCTTGAACTCCAGAAACAACAAATTGATATTGTTACAGCAATTTCAGTCGCAACTTCATGGAGATCAGACATACTACCATGGGGGGAATAGCAAGCCAAAAGGAGAATCATCCAGGACTCTCTCAAACCACTCAATCAGTTTTAAAGCAGTATTAATATTTGTTAATAGAATTGGAAACGTGCTTAAAAAGGAAACTTTTGCGGGGCTTTTGAGAAAGAGTAGGGGATTAAGATTAATTGTTAGCTCTTATAAAGAGCTGGCACAGGCTTGATAGGTCAAATGGCCTCCTTTTGTGTTGTATAGTCTTATGTCTTCCCACAGTTGGGCCAATGGAGATGCAAGCATTAAAGCTGGAAGAGAATTAAACTCTGAGCCACATTAAATTATTTAAATGAGCCACCCGTCTCCTGGGAACAGGTTAGTCGCCCATTGCCCCTCACCCAGTCCCTCCTCTGTTAAACCAGAATGGGTAAGTTTGAGGTGGTTTGGATTCAGGTTTGCGGTTTTAAAAAAATTTAACATTTGACCCGACCCAAAGCCACACATTTTTGTAAAATTACCGCCATCAACTCTTTTTCTCTCCGCTGATCCTGCCTGATGGGCCAAGATTTTGCCCTCGTCGGGCTGGCTTGGCGGGGGTGGGCAGGAACGGTCGAGGAAGCTGACCGCCGCCCGCGATCAGGCCGCGAACGCAATTTCACGCTGGCGGGACAATTAAGACGCGCCCAGGGTGAGACGCACGCTGCAGCGTTCAGCCGTCCCTGTGTGGTGGGGAGAGGAGGGCGAACAGGGAACTTCACACATGCGCGCAGGTGCACGCAGGAAAAGCCCCCGGAGGCACAGAGCTGCCTCAGGGAGATGAAGATATTTTTAAAAATAAAGAATTTTAAGGTGTTAAAAAACATGTGACTCTGTCACATGAACAGGGACCTGTTAGAAATTAGTATGAAATTTTTTTTTCATGACGGATCGAAACCTCATCCCGCCCGTGGTTTCGTCAAAAATGCAAAGGCCGCTTGGCTATTTCGCCTGCCCGCCAACCGTAAGGTTGGACGGGCAGCAAAAAATTTAATTCAATTAGAGTGTTAATGGTCGTAGTAAACCTGTTAATTGTCGGTGGGCGCGCATCCAACTCCCGTGCACACCTCCGACCAAAATATCGCGCGAGTGCGCGATGATATAGGGACGCTCGTCTGACGTCGTCGCGCGTCATTTAACACTCGTTCGGGTTGGGCACGTGCCTGCCCAACAAGTGGAAAATTCTGCCCCAGATTTCACAACATTTTACTTTTGGTTTAGGAGTTTTCCAGAAATTGTCAAAAATTAGAGATGGATAATACAGTGTGTTTATATCTGTGATAACATAGTGACTAATTCTAACTCAGATTTGATGTAGTGGACTACACTCAGGGATTTATACTTTGATAAATGTCCCTCTATCAACTGCCATAATTTTATCTATAGGCTTCACAGTTGGAACAGTTTCCCCATTCTGTTTAATTTATATTTTAATAACACAGTTATGTCTTCAAATACATTTGGTGCAAAAGTTACCGTTTCCTTTTCACAATGCTTTATTAATCTATGCAAGTTGAGTGTTTTACTGTAAAACTTGAAAATAATGTCCAAGCATAATTTGTTAGAATATATTAACACATAAATATTAATGGTCTGAAAGAAACTAGTGAATAATAAGTACATTTTCTGCCTACATAACACTGATATATTCTCTATTAAAATATACTAGTTGGAAACAGATTAGATCAATGCCCTTTTATTCCTGGACCTGCCCTTGAGCTCAGCTCAGAAAAACCTATTTTTTCCGACATGTAAAGGTTCTAAATATTCAAAGTTCAAGCAGAGTTAACCCAGGTCACTATAATTCAGAAAATGAATTTGCTAACATTTGGCACTTCCAAAGAAGGTAACTCATCATCGGCGTATAATGAAGAAGGTAAGGTCAGTTGGATACTCTGGAATTTTGTTTGACATTTTCAGGAGGAGGAAGGAGACACAAGTGAAACCTTTCTTTAGGTTGGGTAGATGGCCTCACACAATATAGGCTCGATAAGTGAGAATGTTCTAAAAGGTCCTATATAAATAAAAATACTATTTATTCCTGAATGGGTAGTTCATTCATTTTATGGAGTGTAACATCTTGTTGGAATATATCAAATGCTCAATCCCTGAGGCCTATATGCTGTGACAATGATTTAGTATTGGAAGCATGAGCCCATGTGATGATTGTGTTACTGTGATGTTGGTTTCTGTGAATCTGTGAATCAGTCACATGTTGATGTAGCAAATTGAATGCTAGCATTACTGAAAATTGCTCAAGTCTTTCAGAATGTTCCACCTGCCTCCTGGCAACTGAAAGACTGGCACAAACCTTCAAGCTTAAGGCCATGATATTGTCCAACTGTGCCAAGGAAAGAACCATCAGGCACAGCAAATTGTCCTTCACCATTCCTGTCAGAAATCATTGTTACTACTGCACATCTGGGCAATATATTCAATGTCCCACATCATAAACTCAAACATTGGGCCAGGTTTTTGTGGAGCTGCGCTGACTCGAGAGGCCTTTAACAATGGCTGGCCGGACCTGGATGCCAAAAGCCAATTCCCATTTCCAGCATATGCTATTTTTGTTGGCAGGGAGAAGAGGACGGGCATGAATCACACAAGCAGAAAACTGGAACTCAGCGGGACTATTTGAAATTCAAGCTGAGTTCAAACACTGTTCCAAGGGCCTTAACCTGCAATGTGGGAGTCATGAATTTATGTAGAAGACGTAAACGCTCTTGAAGGGCGGATAAGGTCTGTTAAATGGTATGATCTGAGATTATTTAAATTCCCAGCCCTTTAAACATGGAATGAAAAACAAGCTGCAGCTTTCAGTTAAAGTAAAAAACAACATGCACTGCTGTACTGCTTTGATTGACAGACTACCTGGTGTGGCTCAGAAAAAGTGATTACCATCTTTTCCTGCAGTTTCAATAAAATTCATTGTTGACATTTCCCAGAGGTTTTATTACAACTGAGCTCATTATGAAAGTTTGGCTGAGCTTCAAAAGCTCAAAAATCACTTACCTCAGCAGAGCAGCTGAGTTTATATTTTCATTGACAGTTCTAAGTGGCTATTAAAAGATTAGATATCTTTAACGTGGTAATTGAATAGAAGTATATTTGTTTTTATAACAGATTTACCACTTGATGGAATTTAAAATCTCTGAACATTTTTCTTTCACAGGATGTGGGTGTCAGTGGCTAGGCCAGCATTTCTTCCCCATCCCTAATTGCCCTTGAGAAGATGGTGGTGAACTGCCTTCTTGAACCACTGCAGTCTATGTGGTATACATACACTCGCAGTGCTGTTAGGAAAGGAGTTCCAGATTTTGATCCAATGACAGTGAAGAAGTGGTGATATAGTTCCAAATCAGGATGGTGTGTGGCTTGGAGGGGAACTTCCAGGTGGTGATGTTCCCCTACATCTGCTGCCCTTGCCCTTCTAGGTGGTAGAGGTCGTGGGTTTGGAAGATGTTGTCCAAGGAGCCTTGATGAGTTGCTGCAGTGCATCTTGTAGATGGTACACTTTGCTGCCACTGTGCATCAGTGCTGGAGGGAGTGAATGTTCAAGGTGGTGCATAGGGTGCCAATCAAGCAGGCTGCTTTGTCTTGGATGGTATCCAGCTTTTTGAGTGAGCACTCATCAAAGAAAGTGGAGAGTATTCCATCACATAACTGACTTAATACTTGTAGATGGGATGGTGAATAGGCTTTAGGGAGTCAGGAGGTGAGTTAGTCGATGCAGGTTTCACAGCCTCTGACCTGCTCTTGTAGCCATAGCATTTAAATGGCTGGTCCAGTTCAGTTTCTTGTCAATGGTAACCCCCAGGATGTTGATAGTGGGGGATTAAACAATGGTAATGTCATTGAATGTCAAGGAGAGATGGTTGGATTCTCTCTTGTTGGAGATGATCATTGCCTGGCACTTGTGTGGAGCAAATGTCACTTGCCATCAGGTCTTGCTGCATATGGACACAGACTGCTTCAGCATCTGAGGAGTTGTGAATGATGCTGAACATGGTACAATCATCAGCAAACACCCCCACTTCTGACCTTATGATGGAAGGAAGGTCATTGATGAAGCAGCTGGAGTTGGTTGGGCATGGACACTACCCTGAGGAACTCCTGCAGTGATGTCCTGGGACTGAAATGATTGACCTCCAACAACCACAACCATCCTCCTTTGTGCTAGGTATGACTCCAACCAGTGGAGAGTTTTCCCTCTGATTCTCATTGGCTTCAGTTTTGCTAGGGCTCTTTGATGCCACACTCGGTCAAATGCTGCCTTGATGTCAAGGGCAGTCACTCTCACTCTCACCTCACCTCTTGATTCAGTTCTTTTGTCCATGTTTACTTCAAGGCTATAATGAGGTCAGGAGCTGAGTGGCCCTGGCAGAACCCAAACTGAGCATCAGTGAGTAGGTTATTGCTGAATAAGTGCCACTTGATAGCACTCTCCATGACCACTTCTATCACTTTGCTGATGATTGGGATTAGACTGATGGGGCCCTAATTGGCCGGAGGAAACAAATGAGCCAGAGTGAATTAGAATTTTTTCTGCATCAAAAGTGTATGAGTGAGTGATCTCTCAGGTTCTAGGGAGTTGTATTTTTCATCTCCACATGGCTCCTGAGATTTGCCCATAGTAAATTCTGGATGAGTGGGTTTGGAGGTAGCTTGGGGGGTATGATGTGGTAGTGGAGACATGGGAGTATGAGGTGACACGCAAGTGGGATGGGGTGTGAGTGGCCATAGAGGTGGAATGGGGATATCAAACGGTATGGATGTGGCATGGCCGAATGAGGTGGCATGGAGGTGGAATGGGGAATATGAGTGGCCATGGAGGTGGCAGGGGAGTAAGAGATGACTTAGGGATGGTACAAGGGGGGGTGAGGGGTCATGGGGGTGGGTGAAGGTTGAGGGATAGAGGGTCTAACAGCCTTTAATAAGCCAGGGATCAAGACTCAAAGAACCAAGGCAGGCCTTCTAACCAGCCCAACTTGACACTCACCCACCTCCACGGCCGCCTCCGAACTGCCTCCGAGGCGGCAGGCCTGACTCAATCACACCCCTAACCCCAGAGTGAAAATAGTGCATGTGGGAGTCATTTCCTTGAGCCCATGTCTGCTGAGTTGCAAGATTTCCCAACTCCAGCTTCCTGCCTCCAAGGTGAAAATTCATCCAAACTTACAATAGCATTACTGCACAGGACAAGTCACAGTGATTTTTGTAAAATTAAGATGAATTTTAATTTCCAGCATTAAACATGAAGGGCTGGATTTTTGTCTCAGATGGAGGCAGGAATTGGGGTGTAAAATGCTGCACAAAACAATTTTCTGCAGCCTTCCTGATCCCGCGGCATTTTCATGTGTCCTTTTCACAGTTGGGAAGGAGTGGTGTGCAAAACACACTCGCACCTCTTCTGATGTTGGGGTGCCTGTTGTGAAGACCAGAGGAAAATTGCATTTCCCCCCACGTACCATTTTCATGCAGTGATGCAGGGTTTTGAAAGCCCTAAAAAACACATCTCTTTGGAGAGGTCGTGACCACTGGAGGAAGCCTGCTGAGGAGTCGGAAACATTCAGACAGGTAAGTGTAGAATGTTTTGACACCTTCAAATGTCACTATCAGATGCTATTTTGTAACGTAGATGTGTTTCTAATGCAGTGAATCATCATAGGGATCTGCCTCGCAAAGGTAAGTTGACCCTAACATTGACCAGCTTTGTGTAATTGTCATGCTTTACAGTAACTTTCCAATCATTAAAGTGTCAGAAAAACATTAAAAATGTAAAAAAAAAAAGCAACAAGTCATGAGGATGACAGCCTCTGCTGTCATGTTTTGTGCTGTGATTTAAATTGACTGACAGGTCTGGCTGTGAAACAAAACCACAGCTTTTGAAAGTTGAACAAAATCTCTGTACCTGCTCCCCTCCATTGATTGACAGGCACTCTGCTTTGAAATGGAAATGGGACACCATTCTGGCCTGTCAGTTTCAGGCAATGTTATGACAAGTGTAGCCATTATGAATGCTTGGCTGGGTTTCAAAATGATTAATGGCTTCAGCTCAGCAGACGGTCTATTGGTCCAAGAATGATTGACACGTTTAAGAGGCTGTAATAACAAAATATGCTTTCGATGTGGTTTCTTGTTTGTTCACAAACCTAGTAGGTACTTAAATGGTTATAATTCTTTTTTACACTGGAGTAGTATTCTTTTTCTTTCTAGTATCAATGATAGGTTTGAATTGAGGATTTTATTAGATTATTAGAATGTTTTCCTCCAGTGATTTTAAACTAATTCCTATTGCTTGCAAGTGATTTGCCAAAATTGTAGGTGATTTTCCCTCTTTTTAGAATTGTAGACTAAGAATTACAATTGACACAATCTCACGCTAAATCCAATGCCTGTATTAAGAATTTTAAACAAAAGAGCTTCAATTAAATCATACAGTTGCCCCAGAGGTGTTCAATCCAAGACGACTATAGGTTGCTTAGGTGTGATCTTTGACCGATATCTTCCTGCTTGCTTCACTGTGACTCTTCCAAACAATATATATCTCCTGGTTTCTTTCTTCGAGGGCTTCCCATCGATGCATATCACCTGTCTTCTGTAGGTTGTTCAAAGGTGTTACTAAGCAAATGGGGATATACAACCAGCCCGACAACTTGTGAATGTGGAACTGAGCCACAGACTATGCAACATCTCCTGCAATGCCTATCACTAGAGGAACCCTGCACTGTTGCAGATCTTGCCAAATTCAACAACAAGGCGCAAAAATGTGTCCAGTTCTGGCTGGGCCATGTATAGACTGTCCGTGGACACGATAAGAAGACCTCCCTGTCGCTTGCCATTTCAACACTCCACCATGCTCTCATGCCCACATGTCCATCCTTGGCTTGCTGCATTATTCCAGTGAAGCTCAACGCAAACTGGAGGAACAGCACCTCATCTTTCGACTAGGCACTTTACAGCCTTCCGGACTGAATATTGAATTCAACAATTATAGATCATGAACTCTCTCCTCCATCCCCACCCCCTTTTCAATCCCCTTTTTTTCCAATAATTAATATAGATTTTTCTTTTCCCACCTATTTCCACTATTTTTAAATGTATTTCCATCCATTGTTTTATCTTTGCCTTTTAGCCTATTTCGATCCCTTCCCCCCACCCCACCCCCAATGGGGCTATCTGTACCTTTATTATCACATTCCTTAGATAATATCACCAGCTTCAACACCTCTTTGTCCTTTTGTCTATGACATCTTTTGGTTATCTCCACCTATCACTGGCCCTCTATCCAGCTCTACCTGTCCCACCCCCACCCCCCCCACCTTAAACCAGCTTATATTTCACCTCTTTTCTATTTTTCCTTAGTTCTGTTGAAGGGTCATACAGACTCGAAACGTTAACTGTGTTCCTCTCCACAGATGCTGTCAGACCTGCTGAATTTTTCCAGGTATTTTTGTTTTTGTTTTGGATTTCCAGCATCCGCAGTTTTTTGCTTTTATCTTACGATAAGAAGAAGACCTGATAAGAAGAGAACACACTCTTGCGTGCTGCTGTATGGGACTTTTCAGTGGTTTACATGTAGAATACAATTGTTGAAAGGGCTCATGCACTACCCCTGGATGTGGATTGGTTAGTTGGGATATGATAAGCTGTAGGGTGGATAGCATATTCCCACGTTACCTTCCATTGTCTTAGCCATGTAAGGACTTTTTCCCATTCCCGTGATTACCTGTCTGGTTTCAATCAACCTTTGCTGATTACAATGGTTGCTGTGATTAACATATTCTATTCAATTTAAATTGTTCTATTCAATTCAGCAGTCACTGCAACTAACAAGTAGCAATGTAATTAGTAAGTAACACACACATCCGGTTTACACAAAGCAAACACTGCTCTGAAGTTGTAACAAGTCTGCTAACATTTTCCTTTGAATCGGCCTTTAACCTTGTGAATATAATACTTTGCCTTTAGTAGCCTTGAGAATTGTGATCAACAATGGGACTGTAGTCAAAGGTTGTCTACCTGCCAATTTAAATCCTTGATGCTTCCAGATGGCTAAATAATCAGTACATGAGTTACAAGTGAACACAGAATCACAGCATTTAATATAAGGTGATGGAAATCCTGTGGGGTGCGTCACCACATGTGACACAGCAGCCAACTCAGCCGATTGAGCACTCAGGTGGATGGGCAATTTCAAGGTTTAGTTCTGCCCCCACCTTGGGATCATAGGTCCTGCACCTTGGCTGTCTTATTCCATCAACTACCGAGATACAGCCATCTACATAAATATCCCTCCCCATTGGGTGGATTTTGCTCTTCTGCCCCATATCTGTATCCCATGCTCCTTCAACTGAACATCACATAGTTCTCCTAGTATCACTAGCAGCTAAGTAGGGTTCCTCCAGCCTTTGTGCTTTACTACACTCCTCCTCAAGACAGAGGATCTAAATAGAAATCCTTTGGTTGAACACTGTTCTATCCTTCAACCAACCATCTACTAACAATATAATGAGGGCGTGATGAGTTAAGAGAGTTAACTCTTGAGTCCCAGTGAAAACCCAGAAATATTTTACCGCTCAAAAGGTCACTGAAATATGTTGCTCAAACACTTTCTACATTGGTAAACACCTTTGATGCATACAAAACAAGTCTTAATCCACTGGGCATCTCCTGTAGTGACAAGTAAAATTCCTTTCCTGAATCTACAACTCCCAAGGCAGGTGCTGTTTGTAGTTCTTGTTTTAAAACAAATGCCCCTTCACGCTCCTCACCCCACTTCCAAACTATCCTCTTTTTTAACAAACGGAACTGAGAAGCCTCTGTGGTAGCACATCTCCATAAACTCCCTACAGTAGATGGTCAGGCCCAGAAATTAATGCAAAAAGTGTCAGGGAGTTCAGACTCAGTTACTCCTGAACCACTATCTGTTTTGCCTCATTGATGGCACAATCACCCAACCTGATCACTAAGCTCAAAAACGGTGCTTCTCTCTGTCCTACTCTAGCCTTTTTTGGGTTCACTTTTAAGCCGGCTGCCTCCAAAAGATGTAACAATCACAGAGAAGGATTTGATTTCTCCTCCCGCACCTCCCCCCATCCCACCCCAACCTCCCAACAACATTCTCAGTGAATAGAAACAGGTCATTGACATACTGAATGAAACATTCAGGCCGACTAAACTCCTTCAGGCATCTGGCCATACACTGCTGAAAGGTTGAGGGACTATTGTGGAAACTAGGCTGGTCCACGTGTACTGTTATTCTTTGAAGGTGAACATGAATTTATACAGCTTTTCTCTTTGGACTGGTTTGGACAAAAATCCGTTAGTGATATCTAATATGGTGAAAACCTGGGCACAACTTGGGGAGGTGGTGGCATAGTGGTATTGTCACTGGACTAGTAATCCAGAGACCCAGGATAATGGTCTGGGGGCCCAGGTTTGAATCCCACTCAGATGGTGGAATTTGAATTCAAAAAATCTGGAATTAAAAAAAATCTAATGATGACCATGAAATCATTGTCGCTTGTTGTAAAAACCCGCCTGGTTCACTAATGCCCTTTAGGGAAGGAAATCTGCTGTCCTTACCTGGTCTGGCCTACAATGTGACTCCAGATCCACAGCAATGTGGTTGACTCTTAAATACCCTCTGAAATGGCCTAGCAAGCCACTCAGTTGTGTTACAATCACTAGAAAGTCTATAAGGAATGAAATGGGACAGGCCACCTGGCATCAACCTAGGCACTGGAAACGACAATGACACACTCAGCCATCGCCATTCCTTCACTGTCGCTGAGTCAAAATCCTGGAACTCCCTCTTTAACAGGACTGTGGGTGTACTTACACCACATAGACTGCAGCAGTTAAAGAAGGCAGCTCACCACCACCTTCTCAAGGGCAATTAGGGATGGGCAATAGATGCTGGTGTAGCCAGTAACACCCACCCACATGACTGAATATAAAAAAAAACTATTGGGGATTGCAGCAGTCAGATTGGCCACTGATGCCACTAATGCTTGGACAGGACACACGGTTCCCTCCCATTTGCTGAAACCATCCAGAACTCCCCCCGTCTACCCAGTTTCTCCACTGTACCCCACAGGCAGTTATTTCTGATGTCTGATAGTATTTCTGGGGTTATCATCTAATCTAATCTCAACATGTCCACACCAGGTTGACCGCAGCTGAGAAGTATGCATTTCCATTTAGTTTCTAAGTGTCCTACCCAAAGATTTAGGGGCGTTGATACTGCCCCAGCCTATTCATGCCCTGTAAATCCTCTAAAGCAAAAGGAGTCCCACTTGACCAGGGTGACCATGTGGAATCCGGGTTGTGCAATACTGTTCAAGATGCTCTGGTTTCCATCAGACCCCTCCCCTTTTTTTCTCCTACCCAAATCTCTGCAAGGTCTTTCCTATTTGTCGTACCTGAGCAGGCGCAAACACTCAAGCTGGGCCCCGGTCCCTTCATTGGGGCCTCAGATGCTTTGTGGTTTCTCTTTCTCCAGTGGCTCCATTTATTGATCATTTAGCTACCTGCTGGAGTTCCTTTACCAGCACTCCCAATGCTTGCTGCTCAAGTGAGTCTTTCCTCCCTACTCCCCTCTATCTCCATCAAACCCCTCCTCCTCCACCCACTGATTTTCCCTGTATTTCTGTCTTGGGCCTTTTGCATCCTTGGGAAAAGAGTCCAGCTCAGCCACAATTATAGCATCCACTATCTTGGGAAGATGTCGCTTCCCTTCCCTCCTCTTTCCACCACCTAATGTGAGGTTCCTTCTTGGAGGATCCTTTGGCCTCATTCAATTTTCCTTCTGTTTCTCTGGACTCCCTATCTCGCTTTCCGAACTACTTGTCCCCTTTGTCTTTCCTCCGCTCTGTGAGACTAAAGTTCAATTGTCCTACATTTGATTATATGAGTCTGTGCTCACTGTGCTTGATTGGTTAAGCCTGGGTGTAGACTCATGCAGAAGCTACTCAAACTGAGCTGGGAGCATGGGAGTAGACATGTTAAAGCATTGTATAAAACTCTAAATAAAGTTCCTGTACACATAGAAACTAATGTCAACTCTGCATTGATCTGAGAAATAATGTATACAGTGAGCAATGAAGGAAAAGATAATTTTCCTCAAAATCACAGCCTCTGTCTGATCTCCTTGCAGGTTGAAACATGCAGTAGCTAGAGCTTTATTAATGGAAGGCTTCTAGCAATCAGAGCCCTTAACCACCATTGATGGGGATCCCCGTCAAGGGTATTTCTAACCAAGGCTCCACTGTTGGTTCTGGCATAAACTGGCCAGAGATGATCAGCAAATGCCTCTGTGGGCTCACCTGGCTTCTGTTTGGACTCATCACCTGCTCATAAGGTTGGCCAGTCCCATAGCCTACAGCCTTGAGGATTTGATCTTTTGTGTCTGCCAGGGTACTCTCAACTTTTCTTGCTGCTCTGGGTAGACCATTATAAACCTTGGGTTTCAAAGCCAACAGCAATAATTTAATATGTTCTGCATCACTGTGTCCATTGTGGTCAACTACCTGTTCCATAGAGCAAACATGACAATGGGGTTAACAATTGTCTCCCATCTCCAACTTAGGCATGTCTCTTATTAATCCTATCAGTTGAGCATTGGTATAAAGGACCTCGTAATCACTATGTAACCTTCCTTGTGCATCTACAGTAAACTTCTGTTGTTTCATTGGGGCCGTCAGGCCTGGCCAGTTTTGATTTGGGGGGTCAGGGGCATGTGGTGGGCACCTGCAGCCACCATGCTAGTTTCCAACATTGGGCTCCCCATCCCCTGGACTCATTAAACACAGAACCCCCACGCGCTGTACTCAGCTGTTGCCTCAATTCCCAAATTTTCAACTCCCACCGTCTCTAATTCCAGCTACCTGATTTCCTGCTCTTGTCTCTGACCTTGCGCCTTACACCCCAGAAGCCAAAACATTTCGTCATTCGTGGCTTGATGAGAGTCCATTCACCAGCCTTTTCCACTGGGCTCTCACCTCCAGCCTTTTCCTTAGCCCAAGGTTCTAACACCTTAATTATTTTTAGTGGTATATCTAGTCAATAGCTCTTCAATACTTTTATTGGATTTAGCCATTGTGTCAATTACGCAGTCTCCTTCCTGACTCAGCAAAATTTTAGGTGATTTTACCTCTTTCTTAGATTCGGAGACTGAGAATTATGATTGACACAACCTGACACATTTATTGAGAATTTTAAACAAAACAGTTTCAATTAAATCACAACGACCCCTCAGGTGGTCAATCTGAGATGATTATAGGTCATATAGGATTGATCTTTGACTGAGATTTTCCTGCTTGGTTCACTGTGACTCTTCCCGTCAATACGTATCTCCTGTCTTCTTTCTAGAGCACTGCTGTGTGGGACTTATCAGGAGTTTACATACAGAATAAAGTTTTTGAAAGAGCTCACGCACTTTCTGGATGCGGTTGGTTAGTTGGGTGCATGATCGGCTGTTGATTGGTTGACATATTCTCAAGTTATCTTCTATTGGGGTGAGTGAGTTCATATGCCTTCCTTTGGCTTAGCCATATAAGGACTGCTTCCCATCCTGCTGTGGTTAACTTTGCTGATTTCAACCAGTTTTGCTGTGATTCACAATTCTATTCAATTCAAAATGGTTTATTCATTTCAGTAGTATCACTACAATTAACAAGTATTGATGTAATTACCAAGTATCACACTCAACCAGTTTCCACATAACAAGTATTGCTCTGAACTTGTGGCCAGTCCATTAACCATTTCCTTATAGCTATTTCATGGCTCATGAGGACTTTACATAGTGGATACTGAGTGAGTGGCTATGGAGGGCACTAAGATGCCATGGGGATCTAAGGGGGAATAGGGTGGCATGGTGGAATCTGAGGGGGCAAGGGATGGGTGAGGGGTGAAGATTTGGGGGACCTTTAAATGATTTTGGGACCTGGGCTGCTGTGTTGGAGAACTGAGATGGGACTCCTCACACACCCCATCGTGGTTCACAAAACACACTGCCAGCCCGAATGCTGTGTGAAAAGACAAAAATCGTGGGCAAAGTCACACATGCGTCGGGTGTGCATTTGAGATGGTGCAAGAGTGCTCAGGTCAGCTTTTCCTGAGCCCACACAAAAATCTGGGCCCAGGTTTGAATATCTGATGTGATGCAGACACGTGTCAAGTTACCCAAGTTAAACAATGAAAAACAGTGTCATTACTTTCAGTTACATTTGGTCACTTTTTCCATTCCTTCCAGTAATTTGGACAATCGCCTGCGAAAAAAAAAACATTTTTGCCAAGTCAGGAAACTCAAGCGAAGGGGCAAGACTGATAGGGCAGGACACCAACATGAGTAGAAGAGAAGATGAGGTAAATAAGATTGCCACTTGATCCCTGATTGTACACATACGTTGAGATCTGCAGGACTCCCAGGAAGCAAGAATGTATTTGTACTCTAGATTCTTACAGGAAAAGCTAAATTGACCACTAATAATGTGTTTGAGATGATTTTAAACTCTGGAACCAAGGACAGATGCTCAAACTTAGAAGAAAAAAGGTGCACAGGCAATTTAGATGTTCCTCTTTTATGGAGAAAGCAGTGAATGCTACTAATGGATTGCCTGGGGAGGAAATGTTGCTTGAGATAAATTGGATGAATACTTGAGGAAGTGGATAATTGAAGGATGTGGGTTTTAGGATTCCTCCAAATGGCGTGCAGAGATTTCTTGAGGTCCATGTGGCGCAGTGCTCAGCCATATGGACCAGATTAGAATCAATATAGGTTGAAAATATATCAGTCAGATCAGAATTTGGAGTGTTGCAATTAACCTTAGTGCTTGGGAAACAAGAATGAGAAAAATCCAACAAGGTTACTATTGCTGCATGCTACCTGCTGAAAAAGCAAGCATGTGGACCTTTGGTGAAGACAGGGTCAGGTTCATTTGTGATGCCATGCATGGTGGAATAACAACAACAACAACTTACATTTATATAGTACCTTTAACACAATAAAACGTTTCAAGGCACTTCACAGAAACATTCTAATACAAAACATGACACTGAGCCACATAATGAGACATTAGGTCAGATGACCAAAAGCTTGATCAAAGAGGCAAGTTTTGAAGAGTGCCTTAAAGGAGGAAAGTGAGGTTGACAAGCTGAGAGGCAATTCCAGAGCTTGGAGCCTAGGCGAGTGAAGGCGCAGTCACTAGTGGTGGAGGAATTAAAACCAGGGATGCTTAAGAATGTGGCCTAATAAACAAGATTTATACATGAAGAATTTACCACCAGATGGTTTCTGCTAGTCCGGGATTGAATTGTAACAGGAGCCAATACTTTCAGGAGTGAAGAGGGAGAAAACCGGAAGACGACAAAAAAAGTGAAATAATTTACAAAAAATAAAGTAAAATGAACCACAAATAATAAAATTAATTGATGGATTTTAAGTAAGAAAAGTTTAACAATGTTGAACTGATTAACCAGATCCAATACATTTACAATTACAAGTGCTTTTTGTGAGACACATATTCTCTGCATCCTTTCTGACTTGACGCTGGCTCTTGCTGTCCATCAAAACGTAGCCGCAAAATGTTCTTAATCACCATCTGCTCTGCGACTATTGAAGCAAGGAACCACAGCATTGCATACTCAAGAGTAATTAACCCCATAAAGTTCCCTCGGAAAGAGGAATAATCCCATGGGCAGGCATTAAACTGTTGGAGAATAAAACCAGTCATAAACTCCCAGGCATATGTCCAGAGTGTATAGATCAAGCACCTGATTAGAATGTTATACTTTGTCCGAAGGTGAAGGTACATTCTTTCCACAATGAGGATTGAAGTGCCGTAGATAAAGAGGGACCACACACTGGTAACTCCTAGAAATTTCCAGTTTGCACTTTCTATGAATTCCCATCCAGCTGTAAACATTACCTCACAAAAGTAACCATGTATAGCATATAGGTACCATCTGGAAAATATAGTGAGGGCCTCCATCATGCTCAGCAGCCTCTGATTGCAACTTCTACGTTTTCTGCCACTCTTTTCTCTATCCAATGTTTCTTTACAGTTCGAAAGATAATGGTAACTCTGTAAGAGTCAATGAAGCAAAATTACAGAAATCCTGTTAAACACCGAACAGCAACATTTTAATAGAAGACTAAGTGCCTTGGAAATGGAATGTACAAGCACAGCCAGAGCCTTCAGGAGTTCCGCAGCAATCAGTCTACAGTTAAAAGGGATTTAACTTACTCCATTAAACTCCAAATGTTACCTGTCACACAAATAATAATCAGCACAAGGAATGGATTTCAGAGTAGAGGGAGGTGAAAAACCTGGAGGGAATTAAGAAACATTTTATGGTGCGATCTTTTGGGGGCAAAGAGAGATGATAGAGTAGTCAGGAAGGATGAGCTAAGATGAGTTTAATGGCCTATCTCATCTGTTATCATCTCATTATTGTGATGGTGTAGGCCATGAAAGTAATGTCAATTGTTTTATGAAAACCTACATTGAATAACCTCCTTAATCTTGTGACTTTGAAATTACATCTTCACTCACCTTTCCTCCTTTAAGATCCTCACTTGTCTGACATCTATAATATATGTTAGTTACGTTGTTTCTTGTTCAATTTAGAGTTATGATTTATGAAATCTGTTCCTATTTAATGCATTTGAAATAATAACTAATTTGTCGGAAGAGCAACTCAATGAAAATAATTGCTATTTCTTGTTTCATACTTTATTACATTCCTATAGAACGTGAGTACACATTTACTGTAATGTATTTATAATGTACATATTTGTCTTTATACAGTAATTGCCTTTCTTTGTAATATATGCATTATAATATTTAGTTTCTTTTTCCCTGAGAATTCCATCTCAGATATTTTCCTACAGTTTGTTCCTGATCAGTCACAAGCTTACAATTATTTGAGACAATTCCCTGTGTTTTTGTGAATAGCAAGTTGGATCCTATGAATATCACAATGACAAATCAGAGAACTTTACAGCACAGAAGGATTCAGCTGTTTATTTGCGTTGGGTCTCTGAAAGAGTTTTCCAGTTAGTTGCATTTCCTTTTTATACATTTCTAGGATTCTGCTTCCACCAATTGTTTCTGCTAAATAAAGCTTTCCATGTCGTTCCAAACCTCTTGGTTAATGAAACAAGCTATTTTGTTGTCTTAAATTTGCATCCTGATATTACTCGGTCACTCACGAGTGAAAATAGCTTTTTCTACCTGACTTTTATAAAACTCACAATTTTGAACAGCTCTTAGGTCTCCCCTTAACTTTCTTTGAATAAACACAGCCCCAGTTTTTCTATTCTCTGTTATAAACTTCTGGAAATATCAGTTCTAAAAGATGTTGCATTCATTGAACTGAAAATTTATCGACTTTTTAAAAAATTGAGCCCAAGTTATAAGCGCACCTTTAATAATAATTGTCTCATCTGTGTTTGATTTAAAGAAATAATTTTAAGCATTCTAACGAATAGAATTTTAATCAAATATATTACTGATTAAAAAGAAGAAAAAAACTCCTGAAAGGTCGGTTTCTTTTCTTATCATTGGAATATGTCACATGCAGTTTTTGTGCTTACAACACTGCTGCTCAATCAAAGGCCACACCTTGATGTCAGCGGACATTCCTCTGAGCCGAAACCTTTTCTCATGTGATGGGCTGTATGGGACAAGTTAGATGGACCAATGGGTCCTTTCCTACCCACCGTTTTCGTATGTTCAATAGAAATTAATTCTGACACTACCACAGCGTTCGATCCTCTCCTTGCCATCCATTGTCCCACAAACTCAGTGGCTCCAGTTCTACCACATACCCTTCACATTTCCGCTTTGCAGCTCTGCTCTCAAACCTCAGCCACAGACAGCATCGTTCAAAACCTTCCTTTGATGCAGCTCCTCGAATTTTGGTTTCCCGTGTAATTATCAACTTCGCTGTGTACATGATCTTCTCATAGCACCATGGTCAACACTCTGTGATACAGTAACCTTTTCCTTTGTAATTTCTCTGTAAATTATTAATATGGCATTTATCAGCACTGCCTCTCTTCAGTAAATACCAGGTCCCATCACAAGATTACACCAGACTTAGTGTACAGGAATATCAAGCAAATCCAGTCAAATGGCGGGGCACAGACTGCTGGTTGGATTTCCACTTTTTTTATAAGTTTTATTGATTATACAAAAAAAAGTGCTGTGGACATTGAGGAATTGCAAATAGGAATTAAAGGACAATTGTGTGTCCCTCCATTTTTCTTCCCTCCTCTCCTGACTGCTGATTGATTCTGGGACATGGTTGCATGGCTGCCAGCTCCAGTATCTTCTTCAGTTTTCTACAGTTGGGAGCCCAGGCAGTGCGTGGTATTGAACTATTCAACGACATAGGGCATCATAGCCAAGTCCAATCTTTTCCTAACATAATGGGTAGAATTTTCTGCCTGTCGGGCGGGCGGGCCCGACCCAATCTCTGGCGGGCGGGGAGCCGATCCCCGCCGGAGAAGCAGGCCCTGCCACCATTTTATGTGGGCGGACCAATTAAGGCCCGCCCAGCGTGATGTCCGGCGGGAAGCGCAATGCGCTCCCTGTGCGGGCAGGGGGGGAGATTCCCCAAAAGCGAGAGTGCACTCTTTCATGCATGCACACGAAAGAGCGCACATCTCCCTGAGGTTAAGTGCTGCCTCAGGGAGATCGCTTACACTTTGAAAAATGTTAAAAGAAGAAAAATAAAAATTCCCTAACATGTCCCCCTCATGTGACAATGTCACATGAGATGGGACATGTTCATAATTGACATAAGAAGTTTATTAACATTTTTGAAACCCTGCATGAAACCTCATCCCGCCGGTGGATGAGGTTCCATGTTTTTTCTATTGCCCGCCAGGGCTCCTGGCCTGCCCGCCAACCTTAAGGTTGGACGGGCAGGTCCTTCAATTGTTTAAATGATCCTGTCAATGGCCTCAATTGACCATTGGCAGGTCGGCGGGCCCGCAGCTGACCAGGGCACTGAGGCCATTTGTGAAACCCTGGTTACCACAACTACTCAAAGGAGCTAACTCAACACAGGTCAACAACAAACCTGCAGATTTACTGCACCGAATGGTGCAGTCATACCCTGAGTAATTAATATACTAACTGAGCTATGTGGGAATCTGGAAAAAAACTATTTCACCAATCACTTACACTCAACACACTCTCACACTGGGAGATTTTCATCCACTACTAAGGGAAAAAAAAATCAAACAAGTACAACCTATTCCATCATCAGGTAAGAAAAATTATAAATCCCCAAGTTAAAATAATTTTTAATAATGGGTGGTTAAAATTAACAATGACACAGGCATTTCTGTTAACTTTTCTGCAGTTATAAATAATTCTTTTAACTTAGCACATTTTATTTTTAAGTTGTGTTTTAATTGCTTTGGATCAATGGTCTGCTTGATCAATTGGGCAGCAAATTCCAGCCCATGGACATCTGTACAGAAGGCATTAATTTCACAAGGAAATGGAAGGAATGGGGCAACACCCAGTACCAGCCACCAAAATAACCCAACTGGCAATAACAAAAACGTGTATTTATATAGTATCTTTAATGTGGTAAAATGTCCCCAGGGTGCTTCACAGGAGCGTTATCAAACAAAATTTAACACTGAGCCAGAGCTTAGGGCCTTGGCAGCTAAAAACATGGGGCAAAACTTTCCCTCCCCCCCCCCCCCCCCCCCCCCCGACCGTTAAGAGTGGGAGCAGGCGGGCTCCCGATCGGCACCCCTGGTCAGGGGGCGTGCTGCCATTTTACATGGGTGGGCCAATTAAGGCCCGCCCAGCGTGACATCCGCCAGGAAGCGCAGTGTGCTCCCTGCGTGGGCGGGGGAGTGGGATTTCCCTCAGCTGGGAGTGCGCTGTTTCGCACATGCAAGCAAAATAGAGCACAGATCTCCCTGAGGCTAAGTGCTGCCTCAGGGGTATCGGCCCTGATTTTCAACTTTTAATAAAGAAGTTTGAAAATTTTCCCTTCCATGTCCCTTCATGTGACATTGTCACATGAGTTGGGACATGTCCATAACTTTTATTTAAACCTTTCATTAAAATTCAAATACCCTCATGAAACCTCACCCGGTCTGTGGTTGAGGTTTCATGATTTTTCAGGCAGGTCCATTAATGAGCTGAATTGGTTTTCTAATGGCTTCAATAGGCCGTTGACAGGTCGGCGGGTGTGCATCCGACTTGGCTGCGCTCCTGCCAACCTAAAAATGGAAATGACGTGGGGTGACGTCAGGAGTTTCATCCGTCACCACGCATCATTTTATGCATTGGCAAGTAGGCCCCGCCCCTGCTCGTTGACCAGAAGACCCTGCCCATGGGGGAGAATTTTCCCGTTGGTGAGCGGGGGTGGGCCCCACATGCCAACGCGTAAAATGGCGCGAGGTGGCATCGGGTGTGCATCCCGACATCACCGAGTGTCATTCCAATCTTCAGTTCAGCGGGTGCGCACAGGAGTCAGCTGCGCACCCGCCAAACTGTCAAAGGCCTGTTAAGGCCATTAATAACCTAATTAACACAATTGTCAGGGCTGCCCGTCCAACCTTCAGGTTGGCGGGCAGGCAAAGAGCTCAGGCAGCCTTTGCGTTTCTCATGAAATTTCATGCATGGGCAGGATGAGGTTTCATGAAGGGTTTATAACTTAAATAAAATTTTTTATTAAAATTCATAAAGGTGCCCCAGCTCATGTGACACTGTCACATGAGGGGACATGTCTGAATAATTTTTTTTTATTTTGAACATCTTTTGCACTTAACTTAATCTCCCTGAAGCACGGAGCTGCCTCAGGGAGATTTCTGCACTCTTTTGCGCGCATGCTCCAACTCTCCCTTCTTCCCCGACCCGCACAGGTATTGCTGAGTGCTTCTGGGTGTGTGTCATGCTGGGCGGGCCTTAATTGGCCCACCCACGTAAAATGGTGGCACGCAGCCAATCGTGGGCGGCGATTGGCTCCACGCTCACTCCTGACTGACCCGCCCGACGGGGAGAAAATTCTCCCCATGGCCACCAATGGTGGAACAATTAAAATCAGAGGTGTTCAAGAGGCAGGAATTGGAGGAGCGCAAGCAGATATCTCAGGTGGCTACAAGACTGGAAAATATTACAGAGCTAGAGAGGGGCGGGGCTTCAGAGAGATTTGAGAAAAAGGATAAGAGTTTTAAAATTGAGGTGTTCAACCATGAACCAATATAAGTCAGCGAGCTCAGGGGTGATGGGTGAATAGGACATGGTACACGTTAGGACATGGGCAGCTGAGTTTTGGATGACTTCAAGTTTATGAAAGGTAGAAAGTGGGAGGCCAGCCAAAAGTTTGTTTGAATAGCCTGGAGGTAATAAAGGCATGGATGAGGGTTTCAGCAGCAGATAAGCTGAGGCATGGGATGGAGTCGGATGATATTTTGAAGGTGGAAATCAACAGCCTTATTGATGGTGTGAATATGTGGTAGGAAGCTTATCTTGGTGGTCAAATATGACACCAAAGTTGTGACCAGCCTGGTTCAGCTTCAGACATTTGCCAGCTAGAGAGTGGGATGGAGTCAGTGGCTAGGGGATGGAATATGATTTGGGGAGAAAAGTCACTGGCTTCAGTTTTCTCAACATTTAGTTGGAGGAAGTTTCTGTTCATCCAGTACTGGATGTTAGGTAAGCAGTCTGATAATTTTGGGATAGTGGAAGGGTCCAGAGAGCTGGTGGTGAGGTAGAGCTGGGTGACATCAGTGTACATGTGAGACTGGCACTGTGTTTTTGTATGATGTCATCAAGGGGAAACGTGCAGATGAGAACTAGGAGGGAGGAAAGGATAGATCGTAGAGGGACACCAGATGTAACAGTGCAGGAATTGGAAGAGGAACTATTGTAGGTGGTTCTCTGACTACAACTGGATAACAACTTGCCTGCTACAGGAAAAAGAATTGCAAATATCTCATCTCATCTGAGGCTCAATTTCATGAAAAGCAGAGAATCTGAACTTCACACATTGTATTCCAGGCTTGTTGATTTGCCCTCATGCTGTGTGAAGGTGAATGGGGGTTGCAGAGCTTTATGCCATACATGCACCATCAACATCGTGGGGGTTACCATTGACTAGAAACTGAACTGGACCAGTTATATAAATTCTCTGGGTATAAGAGCAGGTCAGAGGCTGAGAGCTCTACAACAAGTAACTCACCTCCTGACTCCTCAAATCCTATCCACCATCCACAAGGTACAAGTTAGGAGTGTGATGGAATACTCGTCACTTGCCTGGATGAGTGCAGCTCCAACACGCAAGAAGCTGGACATTATCCATGACAAAGCAGCCCACTTGATTGGCACTCCATCCACCACCTTAAATATTCACTCCCTCCACCACCGATGCACAGTGGCAGCAGTGTGTACCCTTTCAACAAGATGCACTGCAGCAACTCACGAAGGCTCCTTTGACAGCATCTTCCAAACTCACGACCTCTGCCACCTAGAAGGACAAGGGCAGCAGATACATGGGAACACCACCACCTGCAAGTTCCCCTCCAAGTCACACACCATTCTGACTTGGAACTATATTGCCATTCCTTCACTATCGCAGAGCCAAAATCCTGGAAAGCTCTCCTGTGGGTGTACCTACGCCACATGGACTGTGACACTTCAAGAAGGCAGCTCTTCACCACCTTCTCAAGGGCAAGTAGGGAAAGGCATTAAATGCTGGCCCAGCAAGCAACATTCATTTCTGAAAAAAGAATTTTAAGAAATTAGCATTGTTCCTGATAGGAGGCCAATAGCAACTTGTTTTTGCAATCCCATAAAATAGTTACTTACTAAAATTTTGTTGAGGGCCACAATCCCAACCGTGCCACACTTTAAAGATCAGCAAACTTCCAAGTTCAACCCTCATTTTCTGGTGTGTTAGCTCATCTTGACATTAGGGATGCTACACTCGCTTCAGTGCTGCTAGGCTCAGCAAAGGAAAATCAGCTAGTTTTGTTGCTCCAGGGCCTAAAAGAATGTAAATCTGTAGACATCAGATAAGGAAGGATAGGAGGGGCCTTTACTGCATTGCCTGCAACATCGTCTCCCCGCAACATTAGCAAGTAGTTTGCCAACTGATTGACTAGTCTCAGGCATGAAGAATGGGCACTTAAGTGCCTGGCACCCATAAAACCAGAGCGCAACATGCATCAGCATTTCAAGAAAGGGCGGCAGAAATTTAGAAAGAACAATGTTGGCTTAATAGTGATAAAAACAAAAAGCTAAAAGTTACTGCGGATGCTGTGTTCTGCCGAAGGGTCATGAAGACTCGAAACGTTGACTGATTTCTTCTCCGCCGATGCTGCCAGACCTGCTGAGTTTTTCCAGGTAATTCTGTTTTTGTGTTGGCTTAATAGTAATGGTCAAAATTTTGGGAGTAACCTCATTTATGCTGATACCAGCCCACTCCAGAAGCTTTATCATACACTTTGGTGTTGACTTGCTTAAAATCACAACTGTTTATCTTTAATTAGAATTGAGACTCCTTATGTTGATCCTGCTTTATAGTTCACCAGTGCCAACGATTTTAGGTCATTAATTCTGTCTAAATAAAACAATGCCCACAGTTCTAGCCCACATTAAAAATAGGTATAAAATCCATTTTGTTTATTGTTTCTCATTCAATTCAATGTTGCAGGTCAATAAAAGTGGCTGTTAATCAAATAAGTTCTTTCGATCATTACCAGAAGAAATCAATATTTTGCTTCCATGTTTCATTACAAATAAAGATTAAACTGCTAATGTTAGACTTTAATGTAACTAATATATCCTTAATCAC
Source organism: Cetorhinus maximus (assembly GCF_964194155.1). Taxonomy (NCBI): domain Eukaryota; kingdom Metazoa; phylum Chordata; class Chondrichthyes; order Lamniformes; family Cetorhinidae; genus Cetorhinus; species Cetorhinus maximus. The sequence goes on along the minus strand of NC_135892.1, from coordinate 81,844,405 downwards.
TAACAAGCAATGCATGACTCATTACCTTCCTGCACTATTAAGTCTTGTTGGCCTTGTATCTTGGGCACAATGAGATAGATCTTTTCTTTCTATATTTTTCACCAAAACTAGGATACCCATTAACAATTCGAGGAACATGGTACCTTAAGGATGGTGAATATAATGCTAGAGTACAGCATTATTGGAAGTGCAGCGGCATGTAGTGTCGTTTGGTGCTACAATGCAAGCACATTGACCATGCTTCCTGGCATTAGCCAGGCAAGTGGTGGAAGCAACCAGTGAAGGGAGACATTCATCATAAATAGCAAGGGCATATCAGTAGATAAAAGATTCTGAGCAATTATAAGCTATCTTCTCGTGGACAGTTACAGGACAACATTGGCAGCTCCTCTGATGAGGTTGTTTCTTTGTCCCCCATGCTAGATATTTATCGACCCCTCCTCTGTCATTTTATTTTCTTGTAAATTTGCCCCTTCCTACCCTCATCCACTTTGCATCTTTTTTATTACTGACTGAACTACAAGGAAGTTTTCAAATCATCTTATCTTACTCGCTTGAACTGGTTTCTGACAGTTGTATTTGTATTATATCATTAACTGACTTATACTGCTCCTTCTGTCAATAACTTTCAATGATTAAACCTGTCCAATAATTTTGTCTTTTTGAAATTAACTTAAGACATAATGAAACTCCTATGATTCAGTGAATGTGAAAGGATTATTTGCCTAGGGCATGCTATCCTATATTACCCTGGGTTAGATTTGAACTTCTGGCAAGGTGGTTTAAGCATGATGATAATAGAATTAAAATGGCAGTGCAATACTTACCACCCTGTTCATGACCCCATTGCAGCTGCTGCCATTTTGAGGCAGACTATACCTTTGGGTAACCAAAGTGCCTGCCTGTTTCAGAAGGTAGGCCCATTTTACATTAAAAATTGGGGCCTCATGATGTACATAGGACCTTGATTACCATCCCAGTGATTCAAGTGTACACAATGCATTCTCTGTATGGGAGAGTGTGAGCACAACTATCAATCCAGAGCGACAAGGATAAAAGACACAAAAGCAGGTGTCCTAGAGCATAGCAAGAGTGGGGCCAGAAATGGAGAGCTGCGGGGAATAAAGGGGCAGGAGCAGAGACCTAAGAGCATAATGAGAGTGGGCCAGAGACTGAAAGCGGTGGGGATAAAAGGGGCGGAAGCAGAGAGAAAGAAAGCATAGCGAGAGTGGGGCCAGAAGTGGAGAGCGATGGGGATAAAAAAGGCAGGAGCAACGAGAATGAGAGAAAAAATCATCGGGGAAAGACATCACAGCTCAGCAGCAGGCTGATTGATTGGTGAGTATGACCTTTTGTTTGCACTTTAAGCTAGAGCAGCAGTTTAAACTAAGAACTGGGAAATTATAACTATTACTTTATTAAATCAAAAACGGAACAAACCAATTAGTTAGACTAAAAATAACAAGTAAACAAAAGCCTTAATTAATTAAGTATATAAAACAAGATAGGGATGGCAAGGCAGGTGGTGTGTCATAGCTGTAGCAGTTGATGTAGATAGTGAGGTCCCAAGCAACCATATCTGCAGTAAGTGTATGCAGCTTGAGGAACTGCAGCCCAAAGTTGTTGAGCGTGTAGTCACTGTGGGGCACCATGGAGGTAGAAGAGTTATCTGGACACCTTGATCCAGGAGGCAGTTATGCCCTTAGTTTAGGCATGTGGTGCAGGTCTGGTTAGTGGTCAATGACTTAGGGTGTGACTGTGAGTCAGACAGGTAAGGGGATCCCAGGTGCAGTGCTGGAGGAATCTCAGCCTTTGCCCTTCCAGCAGGTAGGAGTTCTTACTGTTTGTGTGGATGAGAGCAAAATCTGCAAACCATTCATGTGGGGGAAGTGAAAAGGGATGTGAAGGATATCCCTTCACAAAAGGGAAGGGGGACAGTTTAAATCAGGAAATAGATACTATTCTCTGCAGCCGTGAGTGGAAGTTTCTAAGGTTATATTGCCTGCCCAGTGCCAGGGTTCAAGACACCTTCTTACATTTGCAGAGACTACAAATTAACCATGGACAAGGCAGCTAAGCTAGATAAATATCCTATCCCGAGGATTGAAGATCTGTACGCTAAGCTAGCTGGAGGAAAAGTGTACACCAAATTGGACATGAGCCATGCATACCAACAGGTAGAGCTGTACAGAACGTCTAGAGAGTATGTAACAATCAACACGCACAAGGGCTTGTACCAATAAACACGCCTACCCTTTGGTGTATCATCTGCCTGTGCGATTTTCCAAAGGACCATGGAAAGTCTATTACAAGGACTTCCCTGAGTAATAGTATACCTGGACGATGTCCCGATCACAGGAACAACAGAAGCCGAACATTTGGCCAACCTAGAAGATATTTTAAGAAGATTTTTGGAAGCCGGTGTACAATTGAAGAAAAGAAATGTATATTCCCAGTGGCTGAAGTCATTTACTTGGGTCACCAAGTGGATGCCCAAGGGTTACATCCAGTAGTGGAGGAAGTCAGGGCAATCAAAGAGGCACCCTTTCCTACCAGTGTCACTGAACTCAAGTGTTTTTTGGGCATGATAAATTATTATAGTCACTTCTTGTCAAATTTGTCAGCAGGGTTAGCACCTTAACACTTATTGTTGAAAAAGAACCATCGTTGGTTATGGTATGTGCAACAAGGAGCTTTCTCAAAAGTCAAGAAGCTATTACATTTTTCATGTCTACTAATATATCAAGCCCCATCAAAAGAATATTAACCTGTGATGCATCTCCTCACGGTGTGGGGTCTGTGTTGTCACACTGGATGGAAGATGGTTCCAAAAGGCTAATAGGCTATGCCTCCAGAACCCTCTCTGCAACCGAGAAGGGTTATTCACAACTTGAAAAGGAAGGTTTATCCGTAATATTTGGAGTGAAGAAATTCCATGGGTAGAATTTTACGTCCCATGGGTGGCCGTGTGCCCAACCCGATCGGGCGTAAAATCGTGCGAGATGATGTCAGGTGAGCGTCCCGACATCATCCTGTAAACACGCAATATTTCGACTTTGCACGCGCCTGCCAACAATTAAGCTGGCAATTAAAGCCATTAATGGCGCACTTGTCTGCAATTTTTCATGGCCCATCCAACCTTATGGTTGGCAGATGGGCGAATTAGCTTGGGGGCCTTTACATTTTTCATCAGGCCTTATCCAAGGATGGGGTGAAATCTCTGTTAGGAAATAAAATAAAAATAAATACCTGTGGACAGCATTTTTATGAGATATGCTTTCAGGTGCTTGATTGTGATGCGTGGACATTTTTTGCAGCTTTTTACACCTTTATTTCGTCATTTGTAAGTCTGCAGCTCCCTGAGGCAGTTGTTTGCTTTCAGAGTGCCCTCTCGCAGTGCTCTCCCACGCCCGCGGTGAAGTCATCGCCTGCCCTCTTCCCGCGCATTTCACCCTGGCTTGCCGTTAATTGGCCAGCCAGGGTGAAATCGCGGGTGGGGGCCAATTGTGGGTCGGGGGTCTGTTTCCCAGCCATTCCCAGGCCCGCCGATCACGCACACCTGAAGACCTAAAAATTCAGGCCTAACACTATCTACATGGACGACATTTCACCATAGTGTCCGACCATAAACCACTCATGGGTTTATACACCATTCCGCCAATAACCTCAGCAAGAATTCAACATTGGGCTTTGATTTTATTGGCGCATACTGTCCTGGTGTGCATATTGCAAATGCAGACGCACTCAGCCATCTTCCGTTACCAGATAGCATTGGACATGCTCCAGTGCCACAAGAAGTTGTGCTTGTGTTGAATTTCTTGGACTCTTCACTGGTCTGTGTGAAGCAAATAGGAAATTGGACAAACAGGGATTTAATTTTGTTAAAAGTCCAAGACTAGGTTTTGCAAGGATGGTCGAATTCACCAGTGTCTGAAGAGATAAGACCATTCCATGCCTGTAAAACAGAGTTAAATTGTCAAGATGGAATCTTGTTGTGGGGATCAAGGGTCATCATCCCTTCGCAAGGAAGAGAACCACTATTGACAGAGTTTCACAGTGCGCGTCCAGGCATATTGGAGGTGAAGATGCTTGCATGAAGCGATGTCTGGTGGCCAGGCATAGACAGTGATATTGAAAGCATGGTCAAGCACTGTCTCCAGCGTCAGCAACAACAGAAGTTGCCCATTTCAGCTCCACTGCATCCGTGGGAGTGGCCTGATCGACCCTGGGTTAGACTACATACAGACTATGTAGGTCCATTTTTAGGTACCATGTTTTTATTGATCATCGATGCAAATTCTAAGTGGATAGATGCGTATGAAGTTAGAACACTGACATCGTGTGCAACTATTGAAAAGCTGCGCCAATGTTTTAGTGTACATGGGCTACTGAAAATCATTGTTTCAGATAATGGTACCGTCTTCACTAGTGTGGAATTCCAGAGGTTCTTGAGTTTAAAGGGAATTAAGCATATTAAAACAGCACCATATCGTCCCTATTCAAATGGGTTAGCGGAAACAGCAGTGCAACCTTTCAAATCAGGAATGAAGAAGTTATTCGAAGGTACATTAGAAACTCGAATTTCACGTTTTATTCTCAATTATCGTACGACTCCTCATGCAACTACTAGTTCAACACTGTCTGAATTACTGATGAAATGCCGCCTTCGTACCAGGTTAAGTCTGGTGTTTCCAAACTTAGAAGGGAAGGTAGAGAAGAACCAGAGTAGTCAGAAATTGAATCACGATATTCACAGCAAAGTGTGAAGATTTTCTGTGGGAGATACAGTTTTTGTGCGAAACTTTGGAAATAGACCTAGTTGGGCTCTTGGTATAATTGTCTATGAAACTGGACCTTTGTCATACCAAGTGGAGGTGGAAAACTGGATTGTTCGAAAACATGTGGATCATCTAAGGAATAGAGAAGCATTCCAACAATCGGTTATTCTACTTGTAATTGATGTTGAACCTTTAATCCCTGAGATGCCAGATTGACCTAGAATAGACAGACCTGATGTCTCTGTTGAATTACCTAATCCTGAACTGTCACTGTCTAAGGATGTCCCTGATGCTGCAGTTCCTGATCATGTCGATCTAGTTGGAGAATCTCAAGTGGTAGAGCTATGCCGTTCTAACCGAATTAGAAAACCACCTCAGAGACGTAATCTTTAATCACATGACCTGTTGATATGTTTATGTTGTGGATTAAGATATTCTTTGTAAATAGTAAATATAAAAAAAAGAGGGGGAGGAATTGTAGTGATTGTAGGTATAACCTTTCCTACTGCCTTTAGGGGGTCACGTGATTGTTCTGACAAATGAGACCTAAGTGTGGGTAATCTTAGGGGCGGAGCTTTCTAGTCGTGGACCTGGTTCAAGCATGTAGCTTCTAAATGTGCTCTGTAATTAAGTTATCTGTTTCAAGTAAGAAACCTGTCCAGTACGTCAAGTTCATTACAGGCACTTGTTGCAGCCCTTTGTAACTACCTGTCTATATTTTCATTGAAACAGGGATGAACATTAATTATAGGGGAATGTAATACATCCACGAGAATGAGCATATTCCCCAAATACAATAAACCTGCAGCCCACCAGCAGAATGATGATTTGTAACTTCCTCACTTGTTTTTATAGACATGATACAATTCGCGCAGAGCATTAGTGAAGCTTCATTTGGAATTTCAAAATAACTCAGAATACAGTAAAGAAAGCCTTAAACAGAGATTATAATGCAGTAATTCGAAGATTCTGTGCTATTGTTTGCTGGTATGACCTCCCCATTATAGTATTTCATTATTTAATATTGGCACAAAATGAACGTTGGAAAGCAAAACTAAAATGTAGGGCTAACTGCCAGGTTAAGTGATACAAAGGATATTGATTCTTGGATGAGTGATCAGAAAAGAGCAACAAAGGTGTGCTAAAACTTAGAATTCTAAGATTTGAACTGACACTCAGACTCAATTTGCTAACATGAGTGAAAATAAGATTGCAAGGAGACATTGTCCAGATTTTGTAAAATGTTTAGACACATTAATACTATCAATGCAAACAGATAATTTCACATGGACTATGCATGTAAAAATTTAATTGGTAAATCATTGTCTGGGCACATTTACTGTGGTATCTGTCATAAGATGGAATCTTGAGGATGTCTAGAAATTGGTCTTTAGACCTCTTCTACATACTTAGGGAAAATCCCCAGCACCTAACATGTCTCCATCGGCTGCTTGCCCAAGTGAAGAATCCAATTTTGATCTGCAAGCCCCTCAGGCCAGTCCCAGGAATTGGAAGAAAGTGGGAAGAGTGCTGCCAGCAGTCGCCAACAGTGGTACTCTAGAGCTGAGGAGTGCTTCTGCTTCTAGTGATCGTTTACTGAAAGTAAAAAAGTTAATTATCTTTTGTAGTGGCCTCTTGCTATATCACATGGACACCTAAATTGAGTGGAGCAGGCTTGATGCCTGCTCCACTCGGAGTGGCCCAATTAGGCACAGGGTCCTTCAACAAGCATTAGGCTCTTAATTAACATACACACAGCCCATCTCTTGTTTTAGGCAGGCACCTGAAATGCCTAACAAATTAGTGGCTTGAAAGCATTTTTTTTCCCATTTTGCAGCTGAAAACTGGGCACAACACATACTAATTTCTACCTATAAGCCTCATATAAGTCTTGAAATCAGAAGAATTGTTTTCTTCTAACATTGTTCTAGATACGTGGAAAAAAACTCCTACCCATTGCAGTTATTACTGTGCCAGTTGACACACTTAACAAAAGAACTGACTGAATGTCCAATTATGAATAACATTGAGGTATATAATGAGTAAAATAGAGATAATCCATGCTGTGTGGAATTGTTGGAACCATGGAAACGTCACACCAAGAAAAGCAACTAATCAAGAGTTATAAGATTATATCATTGTTGATATTCTAGAGGCTCACTGAATCTCTTGGAGAAGTCAGGAGAACATTTGTAGAATGTTTCTTCAAGTAGAGTGGTTGGTTAGAGTATCTGATATAGCAAATTGCACCTGGTCAGAGGCAGGCTAGTGGTCTTTTCTTCATTAGGTTTTCTCTTCTGTGCTCGAAAAAAGAAGATAGTGAGGTATATTTGCCAGGAAGGGTTATTGCATCTGCCTGCAAGAAAAATGGTCATCTCAAGTGACAACAACTCATATCTATATAATGTCCCAAGGTACTGCACAGGAGCATTATAAAGCAAAGTATGACACTGAGGCAGATAAGGAGATATCAGGTCAGAAGACCTAAAGCTTGGTCAAAGAGGTAGGTTTAAGGAGTGTCTTTTAAAGGAGGAAAGTGAGGGAGAGGTGTAGGGAGAGGAGTTCCAGGGCTTGGGGCCTAGGCACTTTAAGGCATAGCCACCAATGTTAGAGCAATTAAAATTGGGGATGTAGTACGATAGGCCAGAATTAAAGAAATGCAGATATCTCAGTTGATTGTGGGCTGCTGAAGTATACAAAGATAGGGAGGGGCAAAGCCATGGAGGGAATTGACCAGAATTTTAAAATCAAGACATTGCTTGACCAGGAGCCAATGTAGGTCAGCAAGAACCCTTATTACCCCAAAGGGAATGGGACTTGCTGCAAATTAAGACATGAAAAGCAGAATTTTGGATGACCTCACATTTATGTAGTATAAAACTCTGGCATAGAAGGGGTTAATGTGGGATTGGGTACAGTTACACCCACAATGTGGTGCAAAAGAACACGTGACCTGAGTCTTGAGGGGAAGTCTTGGACTAGACAGAGATGTGTGTAGAGGCAAGCATGGAGACAGCTCCTAGCTTAGACCTTATACTGTTTATATGTATATAGTTACTAGTAGTCAATAAACAGCTAAGTTTAAACTATACAAGATTCAGGAGCTCTGCATGAGACCTACTGAACTACACACAACACCTTACAACATGGTGGCAGATATCAGAAAAATCCAGGACCTCACAGAAGCTGAAGCAAAAATTTAAAGGATGGAAGATTAAAAGAGCAGCATTCTGACCTGACGAAAAGCAACAGAAGTGAAGGCGCAGGAGATTGCCAGAGAAAAGCTGCAAAGTAGGATTGAAAGCAGATGGCAGAAATAAAATTTCACACTGCAGCAGAAAACTCTATTGATTCCTGTGGAAGTCCAGCTTTGATACCCAAAGAGTCCAGAGTCAAAAGACCTCGCAGGGGCAAGATAAAAAACTTAAGTTATTGACCAGAACTTAAAAAGCTTTTAAGTCGGCAGCAGTCAGAATTGAGCGCAAGTCCCAAGTCGGCACCTGAACACATGGTGGCTGAGCTCATTTTGAATGAAAAAGTTTAAAAATAATCAGCATTTTAAACCCAATCAAAAGCTGGGAATCGATGGTTCCAAGACCAGAGAACTCTCAGATAATGCAATGAAGACCCAGGATGGTCAATCCAGGGAACTGCTGCTGAAAATTTTAAACAAAGACGTCATGAATTCTGTTACTGCGGGAGCCCAGCAAAACTGACAAGTGTGGGAAATCTCGCTGAGAAGAAGCATACTGTAGCACCATCTGAGATTTCCTAACAGCATTTAAAGCTGTATACACTTTTAAAATTTAATGACAATGGATCAAAAATCTACCTTACCAGACCATTTAGACTCATGCAAGGGTCAAACCCAACACAGAATTGGGCATCCTGGCGAAGAAAATTTTCAAATTACCAGAGTATACCAGGTCTAAGTAGGAAATCAGAAGAAGTCCAGATTAATATGTTTTTATACTCATTTGGTGAACTTGCTGATGAAGTAATCCTAATGCAATGCATTGATAAATCCTCAACCAGCTCTGATAAAATATTAAAAGCCTTTGACAAATACTTTAACCTTCAAGTTGTGGAGTGCACAGAGCTTTAAAAATGGGTTAGAAAACCCCCAGTAAAGCTTCAGAAGAGAAAAGGTAATTCCCAAGCACACCACACGATTGCGCCAGGGACACAACAAACATTGTGGAAGTCTTAAAAATAAATCTTTTGGGCAATCCCAACACATTACCTGAACTGTAACAGTAGATGGCAGTGCTAAGCCACTTGATGATGATTGAAGGCAAAGTAATAGTGTTCCAAACTGCAGGGGGATAAAAGAAAGATAGAAGCAAGATCAGAAAATGTAGATTTGGAGCTAAAGACCAAGGAAGGAGAAAGAAAAACACTGGATACCTCAAACTTACTGAGAGCCATTGAGTCATTGGAAAATGAAATGGATGAAATGAAAATCAAGAACCTAGAACGCCAAGAAAATGTAGAAGTTCTCACAAAAGAGCGGGAAGAGTCTCAGAAACAACTGGCAGAAGTGCAATTACAGAATGTGAGCTTGAAGGCTGCGCAAAGGAAAAGCGAGAACTGAAGTTGACACTGGAATGCCATTTACAGGAAGTAGAACACATGAAAGAGGACTTGAACCACCTAAATGATAACCTTGTCGAAGAAAATTCAACAAAGATGGATCTTCAATTAAAATTTGATCAATTTCAAATATCAGGAGTCTCTAGTAAGCACTGTGGAAAATGCCTGGAGCGGGAGAAAGTATTGCTGATGCATCTCCTCGAACGCGGAATTAACAACCAAAACTGATCAAATTCTTGAACTTTGATCTAATCCAAACAATATGCAGGATGAGATGCACAGTGTGGAGTCAAATAGCGACTGTGAAAGCATATAAGGAAAATTCTATGAAACAGATTGAAGATCTAACAAATTAATTGAAAGGCCTAAACAGCAGTCAGTGACCAGTAAATGTATTGGGTAAACCGGAATGCATTGTAAATACATTGGATAATGACTTGGGGGGGAGATGTGATTATTAGGGTCTGGCATAGAAAGGGTTAATGTGGGACTGGAAACGGTACCACAACATTGTGATGTAAAGGGATACATGATTCGAGTCAAACGGGGTAGTCTTGGACTGCACAGAGATGTGTATAGACGCAAACATGGACCTTATACTATATGTATGTACACGCAACATCCTACAACAGTTTATGGAGGGTTGAATGTTGGAGACCAGCCAAGACTGCATTGGAATGGTCAAGTCTAGAGGTAACAAAGACCTGAATGGGGGCTTCCCCAGCAGATGAGCTGAGAAAGGAGTGAAGCCCAGTGATGTTACAGTGATGGAAATATGTCATCTTTGTGATGGCATGATTATGAGGTTGGATGAGAAATGAATAGGAGGACAAAGAGGGTAAATCAGCTGCAACATGTCAATACAGTTCAGAATCTATTCACAGAGCCACTCTCTATTCAACTCTTCCCAGCCCACTTAAGCCAAATTTCGTAGCACAGAAACAAAAAGAAGTCATTCAGCCCTTTGAACCTGCTCTGCCATTCAATTAGATCATGGCTGATTTGTACCTTAACTCCAGCTACTCACCTATTGTTCTGGTCGGCTCTCCCGCGATTTGAGGATGACATCTTTTCAGGGTCGCGAGTTTCTGCCATAGGTCTTCATGTGGCTGAACAGACTGATTCATGACCCACAGATCTTTGAGCACATGAGACTGGATGTTCTACGAGGTAGTGGAATCTGGAGTACAAGGTTTACTTCCTTTTCTTTCCTTCTCTGCTGCCACCGCTCTGCCTCATCACTAAGGCATTTGATCTCAAAGCGTGATGCAGCTTGATGGACAAGTTGTCGTCATTTTGAATGATTTGTAGCAAGCTCCTCCAATTAATGTCAATGCTGCTGCACTTTAAGGAGAGCTTTAGAGTGTCATTGTAGTGTTTTCTTTGTCCTCCGGGTAGTTGGCCATTTGAGAGTTGAGAAAACAGGACCTGGCAGAGGAGGTGCTTTTTGGCCATTCAGAAACAGAGTCCAGTCCATTGTAGTTGATTTTTCAGCAGTTTTGCCCGAATGCTTGTGGAAGTTGCTTCAAGGAGGACACTAGCATTTGTTCAACAGTCCTCACATTGAATCTGGACGATGTGGTGGAGGCATTGCTGATGGAATTTCTCCAGCACTCCTTTGTGTTGCTGATACAGAGTCCGAGTGTCACTGCAGTACAGGAGTGTGGTGGCGACAACTGCTCTGTACACTAGGGGCAGAATTTTTCCCTCATCAGGCGGGCGCGCGCCCGACCCAAACAAGAGTAAAATAGTGCGCGATGTCAGGTGAGTATCCCCATGTCAACGCGCACTCTCATGATATTTCGTTCGGCGGGCACGTGCAAGGGGTGGCAGCACGCCCGCTGACAATTAAGAGGCCTATTAAGGCCCTTAATCAATTAATTAAATGGAATTTTTCACTTCCCATCCAACCGTTCAGTTGGCAGGCGGGCAAATAGGCCAAGCGCCCTTTGCATTTTTTACAAAACCTCATCCATGGACGGGATGAGGTTTCGACCAGTGATTTAAAAAAATAAAAACCTTTAAAACTCACTCTTAATATCTCCCTGCTCATGTGACAGGGTCACATGTGGGGACATGTTTTTAGCATTTTAAAATTCTTTGCTTCATGTTTTTTTAAATTCTTCAGCTCCGTGAGGCAGCCATGTGCCTTCAGGGAGCTTTCAGTGCGCACGCTTGAGTGCATGCGCAAGCGTCCGTGCTCACCCTCCTCCTGCCCTCACACTGGCAGCGCTCAGTGTTACAGCGCGCGATTCACACTGGCTGGCCGTTAATTGGCCAGCCGGCATTAAATGCAGTCCGGGTCTGATCGTGGGCGGCGGTCAGTTTTGCAACCACTCCCGGACCTGCCTGCTGCGCCCGCCCAAAGAGATAAAAACCCTGCCCTAAGACTTATATTGATTTGTGGAGATCTTTGTTGTCAAACACTCGCTGCCATTGTTTTTGGAAGGCTGAGCTGGCACAGCTGATCTGTTGTTGGATCTCCTCATCAATGGTGACGTTTTGAGAGAGGTGATTGCCAAGATATGGGAAGTGCTCAATGTTCTGAGATGTGTCCTTCTACCTTGGATTCTAGGTGTGGGACTTTGTTTGTAGACTGAGTGTAGACATACTCTAGTATCTGCTTAACACTCGTTTATCAGTACTACATCTAAACAGGTTGCAGAGTAGGCATCTTGCTCCTAGGCATAATTCCAATCTCTCTCTCAAGATTTTAACACATGACTGACTGATGTCAGTAGTACATTATCATCTACACTATACATTATCATCTCCATTTTGTTAGCCCTTTGTACAACACCTCCCCCCAAGTGTACTGTCCTATTTTTTGACAACTTGAAACTATATTTTTAACTATTTACGTTACATTTCTGTAACTCCCTTGTTACAACTACAGATTCTAGCCAACTCCAACTCCTACTCTTCCCCTCCCCAAGTTCAATCTTCCTCAGTGTTCTCGGCCTTTAGAGAAGAAGCTGTCTTGGAGACATGAGAGCTTTCTTCTGCACCTGGTGGGACATCATCATCTGCAGAATAGGGCAGCACTTTAGCAGCATTGCTGTCAGCATTGCTGGAAGCAGAGTGTAGGTTGCAGGATGACTGAACTGCAAGAACAACAAAGACTTTCCAATGAAATACTGATCCAAGAGACAAGACTGAAGAGAATCAACCTTTGGATTCTCTGGGAAGAGAAGAATCAGGACACCCTGAGGAGCCTGTTGCTCACTCAAAGGACACAAGGAAAGAGGTTCAGAAGAGGAATGATCTTCAACTCTAGGAAGACTGTCACAGCTGTATCATCCACTGTTGTATCGATGACTGAGAAGGCATTGAAGAGCTGAGATTTCAATGAACTTGGAAAGACTGTCAGGAAAAGAAGAAGAGATGATTTCCCGATGATATTTTGGGAGGACCACTACTTTTTGTAGGCAGTGGGGCAGTGGTAAGAGAGCCACACTTCTCTCTGTATGATGTTGCTCCACTATGGGCAATGGGAAGAATTGCTGAGAATATGGAGACAAGGCAGCTTCATCTTCTGTATTGAGACAAGTTTCCTCTAGAGAATCAGCTCAGGGACAAGATTGCTGTACAGGATCCTGCAGCTTCAGAAGTGCTACATATTCTGCTGCAGCTTCTATGCTGACCTTCAGCTCTGAAGAAAAGACGACTTTCAGCTGGGCCTGAAGGATGAGTGTCAATTGACTTTTACCCTTGGAAGGTACCAGCTCTTGAGCAGTGTGATCATCAACGGACTCTGACCTGGACTCAGGTAAGGTATCCTGTGTTGTAGATTCTTCATGGACAACAAGAGATAGAGTAGGCAATACATTGGTAGATTCAGTGGAACTAAGGTCTGAATGTTGCTCAGACACTTAAAACACAGCTGACTCCTCTAAAAAGACAACAGAGACTTCATAAGGTGTGTCCATCAATTGGAAAGATGAATCATTCTCTATGATATCAGCTCCCAAGAGGTCATTCAGTGCTGCAAGGGATTCTTCCTCATCACTCTCTAGGGACAGTCAATTCAGGCCCAGCAGGTCTTCATGGGGATGGTCCCCATCGGCTGCAGTGCCTTCTGTGTCCACCACCTCTGGCCTTACTTCATGAAGAACTGAGTGATTCATAACTTCAATCACTACCCTGGGTCTAGTGGATGGTGTCTCTGTGAAAGAAAGGAACTTACTGCTGCCTGTATAAACCTCCTCAGCTTCTGAAGGCTGACTTTCCACTGCTTCTAAATAAAGGATTGAAGATTGTTGCACAAAAGTCAGTGAGTCGTTCAAATGATGAGCATCATCTGGTTCTTCTAGGATTCCTAGAAGAATGACAACATCGCCACTTAATAAGGATATACATTGTCCTTGTAGCTAAAAGGAGCAATAATCCTGCCTTCAGTTGGAAGGTCTATGCTGTCTAGACCTTTTAAGTTGATGACTGATGGATGAAGGGTCACTGGCTGAAGACAGTCAAGGTCATCTGCTAATATGTTAACAGCAGTGCCAGAATCAATTTTAAAAGTAGTATCAAATCCTTGAACTTGGACTGTAAGTGACCAATAATCTGCATTAAGACAATCTACCTGCCCTAGGAACTCTGTAATTTTTTTTTCTTGACTTTCCATTTCTGAGATGGAATGTGTTTCATAAATACTTTCCGGCCTCTAACTTCAATTAAATTGTTGGATTTGCTGAAATGCTTGAAATGTCCAGTTTTGCTACACTGGAAGCACTCTGCACCCCTTCCAGGGCAGACCTGGCATCTACGCTGGGTTTTCTTTTGTTCTCCTTTTGCCCGGTTTGGCGGGCTTTCTTGTGGGTGGGGCTGCTGCCCCTGGGTCTATCTAATGCACGGAGTCATGTGAAGCCTCAGAGTCATGTCGGGGTTCAGGTTGCCCTCACACTGAACCGCCGGCTTATTAACAGGGTCCCATGACGCATTAAATAGGTGTCAAAGACTTTAAGAATGGACTCAAAGTCTGCGGTGGACTCCTGGTGGCCATAGTGGAATGTAATTCGCTACTGGACCTACTGCATAAAGAAAGAAACTAACTTGGAGCTTCAGCTCCTTATCAGGAAAGCCTGATGCTGCTCAGTACCAGGGAAAATGGTGTTTCCATAACTCCCACTGCTGGCCTCTCTGAGGACCATTGAACAAGTCAAATGGGTTGGGCAAGGGCAGGGACTGTTCACCAGGTACAGTCATCATTACCTCTCTCCAGTGTGCCTCCTTCATCCGCCAATCTTTTTATGAGCTGCCTTCAAAGGTTTCTTCACTCTACGTTTCCTTTGATAACACCAATGTCTCCACGGCTGCCACAATGTCCTGAGGTATGTCCTTCGACCTTAGACTCTAGGCTTGGGACTTGGTTTGCAGATAGACTGTAGACATAGTCTGGTATCTGCTTAACGCTTGTTTATTAGTGCTACATCTAAGCAGGTTACAGAGTAAGCATGTTGCTCCTAGGCATGATTTTCCAATCTCTCTCTCTCGAGATTTTAGCACATGACTGACTGATGTCAGTGGTACATCATACATTAACATATCCCATCTATTAACCCTTTGTACTACACTCATCATATTTCACAGTCTCTCCTTCAACATATATGGGAGGTGGAATATTCGACTGACCAGGTCTGGGTGTATATATAAGTTTTGTTTTGGCAACCTTCAAGGATATTGAAGAGATCAAAAGTGGCTTGCAAATCTGGTGCAAATTGGGTGACGACACTGCAGTCTTCTGCAAACAGTAGATCATGTTCGGCAGCATCGGCGGAGAAGAAATCAGTCAACGTTTCGAGCCTCCATGGCCCTTCGGCAGAACTGCCGAAGGGCCATGGAGGCTCGAAACGTTGACTGATTTCTTCTCCGCCGATGCTGCCAGACTTGCTGAGTTTTTCCAGGTAATTCTGTTTTTGTTTTGTTTTGGATTTCCAGCATCCGCAGTAGCTTTTAGCTTTTTGTTTTTATTATTATAGTAGATCATGTTTGTCTATATCTAAATGTCATTAGGCTATTTGAATTTAGAAGAGATCACTGCTGCCCCAATCCTCTCTGCCTCTAGCTGTGTAGTAACCAGGAGTGATAAGCTTTATAGACTTTTTCCTTCCTTTGCTCAGGGATGGTTTGGCCAATTGAAACGACCTAACTATTACCTCAGCTGAGATCAGCGAATTCAGCACCGAGTAGGGATCAAATCCGAGACCACCTTCCTGCTCCCTAACAACTCAGCACAACTGCCGGAGGAGCATCTACCCACGATACTGTGAAATTGTAGCGAAGGGTTACATAGAATGTCCAATAACTTGAACGTGCTTGTTTTGCTTCTGTCTTCCTGCCTGTTTTCATTTAGACAGTGAATACTGATGGCATCATTGAGAGAATGAGCTTGGAACAGGTGATTTAAGAAAAATCAATTACTAAAGGCTATAATCGCTAGTTTGAGCTTGGCAATGTGTGGGAGCTAAATTAACACATATAGTGGAAATGGGTGCCGCCAGCTTAATAATTGTCACTTTGATCAACTTAATTTGTCTTTAACACTCAATGCTGATAATAACCCTTTATAACAGGTTTTCCTGAGGACTACAAATGATGATTAATATTCTAACCTAGAATTGTATTGCAGATGCCCAGCAGCATCTTTGATACGACTCAGCTGTCTGCTTTATGAGCAGAAGCATCATTACCTGCTTCCTATTATCTTGATCACAATGAATCCTCCAGCTATTGACAACCGTGGCCTCCCAGGCTTCTCTAACATCAAAATCGCCCATTTCTTCAACTATTAAAGCTGCCCCTAGGAAGCCAAACACGTCCTTTCCTATCCATAACTTTTAATTCTTGATAAATCTCACATCTGTTCAAGACTTGAATGCTGTTCCCATCTCGGGGGAAAGTCTAACAAAACTTACCTTGCACCCCGGCACATGATACAACAGGTTTGCCACCTAATAACACCTGAAACATTAAATATGCTTCAGTCTTCACAGATGCCTGGCCTTCTGAGGATTTCCAGCATTTCCTGTTTGATGCCATTTTATATACTGCTTCTCTACCCTACCTCCTCAGAGTGTTGACATAGAGACTCACCACAGTCTCTCACTCATTCTTTCCGAGATCTTCAGAGCTTTGACAGCCATTGCCTCCTTCAATCTTTTCAACCTCCCACAGCCTTTTAAAGCCTAAACTTGGAGCCCAATTCCTAATTTTCAATTTTGATTACTATAAGCCTTGACCTTCCATCTAGCTTTTCCAATCTGTCATGAAGCTATTAATGAATGTAATATTATTGGAAAATATTTTTCTGTTAAAATAGAGTTTTATAGTCTGTGGGTGTGTCTTAATTGTATTAAAGCCAGCTAGTCTGGGTGCTTTAATGTGTACTAGTTTTGATATGTAAGAGAGATAGAGTGTATTTGCATTTTTTGAATAGAGCATTCAAGAAGTGGGGTGAAAACTGACAGCTATCTAGAACGTACCAAGCAATATGTTTATATTATTAATAAAATCAGTGCTATGAAAGGGGTTTTATTGTTAGAAGAGGCTGGTGATACAATGAGAATTTATATTCAATGGGTTGTGCTAGGTATAACTTCAGCAGTTTTGTGTGTGCAGAGCAGAGGCAATGTGAGATCAACAGGCAGGTGTAAGCCTCCAACTGTCTCCACAGGAACCAAAGTGAAAAGAACCTCAATTTTGAATTTGTACAGTAAAAATGATTTGCCTGGTATCTGGTTAAGTCTATGGGTTCCTGTTGCCTTAATGGAGATTAGTTTGGGAATTTGTTATAAGTATGATAGTAGTATTTTGTAGCCATGTATATATATATTTTAACCTGTATAAATAAATAAAATGTTTAATTTAGTTTAATGTAAAGCCACGGAACTGGTGGTCTGATTCCTGAATTTAGAGTCGCATCTCAAACATAACACTTAAAATTATAGGTTATGACAGCTGTTTAAAGTTTCCCTCTGGGATTTTAAAAAATAGCTCAGCTGTACCAACTGCATGGTCATAACAAATAAAAGAACAATAAACTCTACATTATATTGGATCAGGTACTAGAAGCCAGCAGGGGCCTATGAAACCATACCCCAACAAAGGTCAGCATTTTAAGAAGAGCAGGGGAACTAGAAATGCCTCCCAGAATGAAACCACTTAAGTACTTTGTAACTGCAGAAAGAATATATGGGACAGAGTGATATGGGTTACAATTTAGGAAACTGCCGATTCTACCAATCCAATTACATTGACAATAGATCATAGAATAGTTACACCCTAGAAGGAGGCCATCCAGCCCATTGTTTCTGTGCAGTCTTTCAGTAAGAGTAAATTAACTGCTCCCACTCCCCTGCCCTTTCCCCGTAACCCTGCAATTTTTTTCCCTTCAAGTGCTTAGTCAACTCCCTTTTGAAAGCCAATTTGCCTCCTCCACACTTTCAGGCAAGGCATTCCAGATTTTATCCACTCACTGCGTATAAAAACTTTTCCTCACGTTGCCAGTGGTTCTTCCTCCAATCACCTTAAATCTGTCTTCTCTGGTTCTCGCCCCATCCGTCATTGGGAACAGTTTTTCTCCATCCAGTTTACTTACCGCTCATGATTTTGAACACTTCTACCAAATCAGATAGTGCTGCCCTGGGGATTTTATTGAGGGGCTTTGGTGCTGAATTTTGGGGGGTATTTTGGATGCAAACAGGTGTAGTGAAGGAGGAGGAAAGTCTGCAGCTGTTGCTGTGAATGGTCTTGTCGCTGAGCAAAACTCAGCAGGGCCTGTGCTTTACTCTGTCAACTGGCACCTAGAGGCTAGACTCATAGACGTTTACAGCATAGGATGAGGCCACTCGGCCCATTGTGTCCACACCGGTGAACAAAGATCTGACTACACTAATGCCATTTTCCACTGCTTGGCCCATAGCCCTGGAGGTTATGGCAATGCAAGTGAATATCTAAATACTTCTTAAATATTGCGAGAGTTTCTGACTCAACCACCCTTTCAGGCAGTGAGTTCCAGGCTCCCACCACCCTCTGAGTGAAGAAATTTCTCCTCAACTCCCCTCTTAGCCTTCAACCTCTAACTTTAAATCTATGCCCCCTGGTTATTGACCCCTCTACTAATGGAAAAAGTGCCTTCCTATCCATCCTACGTCCCTCATAATCTTATACACCTCTATCAGGTCCCCACTTAACCTTCGCTGCTCCAAGAAAAACAGCTCCAGCCTATCCAATCTTTCCTCATAGCTCAGACCTCCAGCCCAGGCAGCATCCTGGTAAATCTCCTCTGCACCCTCTTCAGTGCAATTACATCCTTCCCATAATGGGGTGAACAGAACTGCACACAGTACTCCAGTTGTGGCCTAACCAGCGTTTTATACAGTTCCAGCATAATCTCCCAACTCTTGTATTCTATGCCTCGGTTAATAAAGGCAAGTATCCCATATGCCTTCTTAACCACTTTATCTACCTGCCCTGCTACCTTCAGGGACCTGTGGATATGCACACCAAGGTCCCTCTGATCTTCAGTACTTTCCAGGATCCTACCATTCATAGTGTAATCCCTTGCCTCGTTACCCCCCCACCCCCCAAGTGCATTACCCCAGACTTTTCCAGGATGAATTCCATTTGCCACTGCTCTGCCCACCTGACCAGTCCATTGATATCCTCCTGCAGTTTACAGCTATCCTCCTCACTATTTACCACCCTACCAATTTTCGTGTCATCTGCAAACTTCTTCATCATACCCCCTACATTTAAGCCAAAAAGTCATTTATGTACACCACAAACAGCAAGGCCCCCAGCACTGAGCCCTGCGGTACCCCACTGAAAACAGACTTCTAGCCACAAAAACATCCCTCTACCATTACCCTCTGCTTCCTGCCTCTCAGCCAATTTTAGATCCAACGTGCCACTTTGCCTTGGGTCCCATGGGCTCTTACTTTCTTGACCAGTCTGCCATGAGGGACCATATCAAAAACCTTGCTAAAGTCCATGTAGACCACATCAAATGCATTACCCTCATCAACACTCCTGGATACCTCCTCAAAAAATTTGATCAAATTTATTAAAACACGACTTTCCATTAACAAATCCATGCTGACTATCCCTGATTAATCTGTGTCCCCCCAAGTGCAAATATATTCTGTCCCTCAGAATTCTTTCTGGTAACTTCCCCACCACCGAGGTTAGACTGACTGGCCTGTAATTTCCTGACCTATCCCTTCCTCCCTTTTTTAATAATGGGACAATGTTAGCAGTCCTCCAATCCTCTGGCACCTCGCCTGTGGCCAGAGAGGATTTGAAAATTACTGCCAGGGCCCCTGATATCCCCTCCCTTGCTTCCCTCAACAGCCTGGGATACATCTCATCCGGGCCTGCGGATTTATTCACACTTAGCGTTCAGGCTGTTTTAGCAGATTGAGCCAGGATGACTTTGATGGGTTCAACAACCGCAAAGGCATTACTGCAAGGTGACTCTCTACATTTCAAGGGTTTAGGTCAAGTACAAGGGGACTGATGGCTGGAAACCCAGCTCTAGGCTGATCATCTCTCTGCCTTGGGGGTAGGCACTTGAGCCAAAGGCTGGGAGAAGGGAACATTGCTAGTGTAGATGGCTGGCTATAGTGTGCTGGCAAAAGCCAGTGCTGTAGGGTAAGGGGTCAGGACTAGGAGCTACAAGACCAGTTCAGTTGACCTTTGAACTAGCAGTGAGCGAGATGCCAATGAATGAGATGTCAGTGGATGTATGATGGGCTTGAGTGTTAGAGTTTAGAGTGATGAGATGGTTGCCATACCCTGGCTGCGCAGATGAAATCATTAATCCTCTATCTGCATTGGATGGCCAACCTCTTCTGTGCAGCATTAGCACTGATCACCACTGCTATCACCTACCAAGCCTGGTTGGTCATGCCACTGCCCACCCTGCAACCAGAGCGGGGGGGTAAAGAACATCACGGCGGGCCTCCACAGCGTCCAAAAGGCGTTCCAGTGACGTGTCACTAAACCTGGGGGCTGCAGTCCTTTTGCCTTTTGTGGACATCTTCCCTGCAGTAGTTGTGGGCTGGAAGTGCTGAGGTGTATGCGCGCGGCTAGACGTTAAATGTGGTGGCCAGCTTGATGAAGCGGGCGAGGTGATGGCATGGCGGATGAATGAGAGCCCACCCACCATCGAAAAAGCATGTTGCCTGGGAATGCATAACTAATGCAGCAGGCTTGGGGCGATACACTGTGAAAACCTGCCATTGCGGCCGACGGGTAAAACGTTGTTTTACCTACCTGCTACCGCACTTAGTGCAAATCTGGGATGATTCCGCCCAAGGACCGAACTCAAAGCTTTGGCCATTATGTTTGTGTTTGAAAGGTTTTACATGCATGTATAAGGACAAAAGTTCACACGCATTACAGTTACCAGTAGTTACAGCCAAGAGAATGCTAAGATGGGCAATGTACCTAGCAGGATTTGATTATGACATTAAATAGCACCATTCAAAGGAAAACACCAATGTGAATTGCTTGTCAGGGCTGACTAATACGAATGTAGATCTGGTAATGCACAAATCAAATGTGTTGGTGTGCCATGTTGATGTTTTGCTGTGCACTAGGGAAGAAATTTGCAATTAAATGTGCAAGGACACCATTCTTTCTCAAGTCATGAAATTTGGTTGGACGGATGGCCAAACAAACTCTCAGAAGGAGGAGGAAATTTGAAACCATTCCACAATTGTCAGCAAGAGATCACAGTCGAGCACAGATTCTCATGTGAGGAATAAGAATTATCATTCCATTCGAGCTGTGCAGCGCTGTTCTAACTAAGCTACGTGAAGGTCATCTGCGAGTCATGAAGACGAAATCCATCACAAGAAGTTATGTCTGGTGGCCCCAGACTGATTCTGAAACGTGTGGATCGTGTCAATTCATACAGAACAATCCTACACAGGAAGCCTTACACACTTGGATACCTGCTTCCAAACCTTGGGAACGAGTCCATGTTGATTTTGCAGGTCCACTGGAAGGTGTCACAAACATCGTACTAGTGGATGCCTTTTTGAAGTGGCCAGAAGTAGTTAGCATGAAGAAGTTGACATCTCAGAACACACCATTGCTCCATTGCATAGTCTGTTCAGCAAATATGGATTACCTCGGATTTTTAGTGTTCAAAAATGGTGGCCAATTCATTTCAGAAGAACATCAACAGTCCATGCACATGAAGGGTATAAAGCACAAGTTCAGTCCACCATTTCATCCAATCACAAATGAACAAGCAGAGAATTTTGTCCAAACATAGAAGCAGGTGATGTGGGCAGGCGGTCAAGACAGAGTTTCAATCCAGACTAGGGGATCTCCATCCACCTTGTTCATGGACAGATCCCTATGCATACTCCTAGACAACATGCGCCCAAATGTTAAAATTTAATATAAAGAGCAGTTGTACAAATAGACAAGCGGTCGAGGAGAGCATAGCAGGGTTAGAAAATTGAAAGAGTTCTCAGGAGGAGCTGGTTAGAAATTAGAAATTATAAAGGTAAACAGAGGTGGATCTCAAGAACCATAATAGGCAGGGAAGGTTCAAGTAGAAACAGGAGTTTGGAAATGTTATGTAGACCATTCTTACCCTAGGATATCTGGAATGTCAGAAGAGTCAGAAATTTCAGAGGATTCAGAGCTTTTACCAACAAATGAACCTCAAGTTTCACTTTCTCAAGCTGTGGATACATAGTGGAAGGCTTGATAGTTGAAGAGATAACCTGATTACTCCTACACACATGCCCATGCATCATAAGAGTCTAGAGGCTGATACTAGTGACTCAACAAGGGCTGGGTGAGGTACAGTTGTTAGGAAATCTAAAAGGAGAGGATAGGTTAGGGATCAGACAGGGTTCATAAATCGTTGATTCTCCTAGGAGGATGAGAACATCTAACAGGGAAAGAAAACCTCCTGCTAGACTTCCTTTGTAAATAAAATTTGAGATGCATAAACAATTGTGTTATATAATTTCATGAATCTTTTCAACTCGTTTAATGAAGATTGGTAGAGATATTTCGACCTTGTTTATTTGTATAGTTTTGTGTAATATTGAGCAGAATGTTCCCATCGGTGTGCGGGGGCGGGACCTGTACGCCGATGCGTAAAATGATGCACGGTGACGGTGTCACCACGCACCATCGCGATATTTCGTTGGGCGGGCACGCAATGATATCCAATGCACGCCAGCCATTAATTAACGGGCCACTTAAGGCCCTTGAGGCTCCAATTGATGGTGAATTTTCGGCGCCCATGAAATCTTCGAGTCGGCGCACGGGTGCAACGGGCAGGCGGGTAGGAGACATTTGTATAAACCTCATCCACGGGCGGGGTAAGAGGGCTCAGTGTGGTTGCGAGTGTGCCCTGTCAAATATTTAATTTACAAAGTTACTGATACTTGCCTGTGTGAGCTGCAATACTTCAAAACGTATACGAGCTGCTTGGTCTGGACTCACAACCTTCAGGTCTGTACTCTGCAGTGAGGAATCATTTCTGGGCCTGCAGGTTTCAGGAAGTCTTCCCTTAGCCTGGGAATGGGAGCTGAACTCTCCACTGGAGGCACTTCCTCTGAGGAGGAAGGGAGGGCTAGAAGGGGGAGGAGGCCAGGAGTGCACATTCAGCCTCCAGGGGAGCCACCTTTGGGAGGAGAGGCGCAGGCACAAGCGGTGCACGGCCAAGAGGTAGTCCAAGGCAGAAGCGGCCGCAGAAGACGCCACTATCCTGCTGCCAGGGTATATAGGCGGTGAAGCAGCTACCTCAATATATCTGAGGTGCAGTGCTGAAGGATGCTCCGTCTCTCAAGGGAGACAGTCAACTATATCTGTCAGATGATTGGGCCTGAGATCTCCTCTAAATATATGGGCAGACACCCCATGCCAGTGGCTCTAAAGGTCACAGCTGCCCTCAAATTCTATGCCTCTGGCTCCTTCCAGGGCTCTGAGTGATCTTTGCGGTGTCTCCCAATCAGCTGTCCACACTTGTGTCAAGCAGGTTACAGATACTCTGTTCAGACGGGCATTGACCTTCATCCACTTCCGTTGGGACCAGGCAAGTCAGACACAGCGAGCCAGAGGCTTCGCAGCCATTGCTGGCTTCCCCCGCGTCCAGGGTGCAATAGACTGCACACATGTGGCCATCAAGGCACCAGCAGGTGAGCCCGGTGCCTTTGTTAACAGGAAGGGCTTCCACTCCATGAACGTGCAGATAGTGTGTGATCACAGGATGTTGATTCTACAAGTCTGTGCAAGGTACCCAGGCAGCTCCCACGATGCCTACTTCCTCAGACACTCCCAGGCGCCGGGGCTCTTCAGTGCTCCAGACCGGCTGGATGGATGGCTGCTGGGTAACAAGGGCTATCCCCTCAGAAGGTGGTTCATGATGCCTCTCCGCCATCCAAGAACAGAGGCTGAGCAGTGGTACAATAGGAGCCACACCTCCACAAGGGCTGTGGTGGAGAGAGCCATCGGGCTTCTCAAAATGCGCTTCCGATGCCTGGACCGCTCAGGGGGCACACTCCAGTACCCCACAGACCGTGTGTCGCTGATAGTGGTTGCATGCTGCGCTCTCCACAATCTTGCGCTGGAAAGGGGGGGACGCTGTGGACGATGAAGATGTAGATGTCGACGCAGTGTCTGTGGATGCACACGATGAGTCCAGCAGCGAGTCCGAGGATGAGCATGCACAGGGAAATGCTGAGGGGGTAGACGCTGACCCGGGGACACTCCAGGGAGGCAGGGACACCTGGGAGGCTTTAATCCAATGCACCTTCAGCTAGCACACCACATATGGACCTCCAGGACAAACCTGGGCTACAGGCTCCATACTCGATACCTGAGTGCTAAATCTGCCTGGATAGGAACATTAACTAAGGGCTTTGTCAATAAAGCTGAATGTCCCACAGATCACTCATAACATTATTGGTAACCATCCACCTGCAGAAGAAAAGAGGCACCCTCAGCCATGGTGACATGTCTGAATTTAATGGTCCAACAAAAGGAACTTAAGAGAACAAAATGACAAAAGTGTTCAACATCACACCAACTCATAAAGACCTCATTGTGGGCCAACATAAAAGCACCAGTGATAAACCCGTGGTGTACCAAAGGTGCCTTATGCTTTTGCTTTCGGGTGCTACGTCTTGGTGCTGCCCCCTCGCTGGGACTGGTATCTGACGCAGCCTGCCCACTCTGCTGTCCTGTTGGCCTCGATGACCTTGGCGGCCATCCTCTGGCCCGTGGAGCCTGTGCTGGCCACACTTGGGAGGGAGCTGCAGTTCCACAGCTGGCATCTCCCCAGTCGTCGCAGCCTCACTGGATGCAATGGTCACTGGCAGAGGGGCGGAGGAGCTGCCACCTCATCCGGAGTGCCCTGAGAGGAATTTGCAGAGACAACAGGCAATTGCTGCACCGACGTGAAGTCAGTTCGCACCTCCCTGCTTGCCCGTGAGTGGATGGGCACCGAGCTGGGAAACTTGATGCCCAGACCATCTTCCACACTGGCACTGTGTTTGCTGCATCGCGGACGACTCCAGAGGCACATCATCAGCCACCGACTGAGCATGTGCCTAGTCCCCTGCAGTCCTCCGACTGCTGGCGCCATGGACACTCTCTGTCTCTGCCAGCTCCTCCAATGAGTGTGAAGTGCCCTCACCGCTGTGCCCCGGAACACTAGCCGATGATCTAATTCCCACCGACGTACTAGTATCTGCGCTGGTGCCTGCCTGGCAGAGATGGTGTGACGCTGGTGAGTCCAAGACTTCAGGGCCCTCAGGTGTGAGAGGGGGCCCCTGTGACTCTTCCTTCTGACCCTGCTCTGCTGATGCTCAAAGAAAGAACAAGGGCATTTGATTTGTTAACGTGGAGACAATGTCAATTTATATCCCTGTCCTCCGGTTCATTATGCGCTCATCCTTCCATAACTAATGGTCAAGCCATGTTGCAAACTTCAATCACTGAACATTCAGCACTACCATGGCTGTTGGGAGAACAATGGTGACCTCACTGCTGGGCATATATACCTGCCCATGGCACCCCAGCCTCACCAACACCGGTGGACATGGGCACATGGCGCCTCTCCAGATCTGGGGCCACCTGCTCAAACTGGCTAAGCATCGCCACCTGGGCCGGCCCTCCGCCAGTCCTCACCCACTCGGCGGCATTATGAGCATTCTTCTCCTGAAAAGGAGAGAAGAGCATTGATTAGTGCTACTTGTACCTGGATTCTCTTCGTGGATGGCCCCCCCCAACCAGAGTGGGGCATTGCAGGGCTCCAGTGCCTCTTC
This sequence comes from Cetorhinus maximus, assembly GCF_964194155.1. Classification (NCBI taxonomy): domain Eukaryota; kingdom Metazoa; phylum Chordata; class Chondrichthyes; order Lamniformes; family Cetorhinidae; genus Cetorhinus; species Cetorhinus maximus. The sequence goes on along the minus strand of NC_135892.1, from coordinate 81,818,733 downwards.
ACCCCACTGCTGTCGAACATTCAGACAAAGACGTTAGGCCTGTCCCCCCTCCACTGCCTTGGTCAAATGCTGTCTACATCACATCAGGCACCACATGATCTAACCTTCCAAAGCAAGGATGTGCAAGCAAGTGGAGTGCAGAGAACAACAGATCGATCGGTGCTAATGCTACCTTGAAGCTCCCCTCCCAGCATGTCATCACCCTGACTTTGACATGTCCTGGAGTTCCAGCACTGTACCTCGGTGCAGCTCCTCCAAGTTGCCCCCAAAACAGTAATGCGGGTCTCAGTGTACCACATGCTGCAGGTGCAGAACCCATCTCATCACCTCCCTCTCAGGGTGACCTCGGCATGGGCAATATCTGCTGGCCCACCCAGCGAAGGACACATGCTGTCAATGATTCAATGTAGTCCCTACACTCAGACTTGGGGGTGGGTGGGGCACCAGAGGGGAGAGCCTACCTGCTGGGTTAAGTGACCAATGACAATATGGTTCCCACTCTTCCTGAGTGCAAGAGGTCGTTGAAGCGCTTGCGACACTGGATCCAGGTGCGTTGCACCACGTCACAGGAGCTCACGATCTCCGCCACCTCCTCTCAGGCAGGTTTGGTCATGTGGGGTGGGGCCTCCTCCTCCCGTCCTGGGGTACGAGGACCTCCCGCCGTGCTGCCATCTCCTCGAGGAGGGCAGCAAGGCAATCGTCTGAAAAACGAGGGGCACAGTGCCCTCCTGCCCTACCCTCCTGCCTGGCCTGCTCAGCAGCAGCGCTCTGGGGAGCCCTTCCAGTAGCCATGTTTGTCAGCCTTTGAAAGGCTGCAGCATTTTTAAAACAGGCCGCAGGGTTGCCATTGCACCCGGTGGTCATTGCAGTCCCACTGCCACCCGTCCACTCCCGCTGTCCTCGGGAGCCGCGATTCGCGCTGGGCGGGCCTTAATTTGGCCAACCCGTGTAAAATGGCGGCGCGGACCCGATCGCAGGTGGCGATCAGGTCTGCGGCCGCCTGCACCCGCTCCCACTCCGCCTGCGTGCCAGTCAGAAAATTCTGCCCATTGGTTTAATAGTGAATACAAGTGATGCATTATACCCCCAGATTTGTTGTGAAGATAACTTTAGATTGGGCAGGGGAGAATTGTTATGCTTGTCAAAGCAAAAAATAATACACAACCAGCCCCTTCAGACACCCACATCAGAACTCCCTAAGCAGAACGAACAGTGTCCATTATCTTCATACGCTGTTGTAATATAGAAACAGTTAACCACATGACATAAACCCTTAAAGTGATATCCACATACACAACAGTGGCCCTCCAGGGCTCCTCACCATTCTCTGCCAATTGCATGAAGGCCAGAAAGATCAAGTTAAGCTGTTTGGAGTCCTTTAAGACAGCTTCCCTAGCGCAATGGGGTTATTTAAGGTTGCGTTCTAGTATTGACTCTTTTCTCTATTTTCTTCAATATGATGCTTCAAGAGGCAAAGGCAGTCTTGAAAGAGGGCAGATACATCTGCTTCTGAACACACGGCAGTCTCTTCAACCTGTGACAACTATAGGCACATGCTAAAACCACAGAAGAGCTCATCATGAGCTTATGTTTGCCAATGATCATAAGAACACACAGGAACACAAGATTTGGCAGCAGGAGTAAACTATACTGCCCATCAAGGGTATCTCACAAATACTTCAAAGACCAGCTGAAAAGGAAGCTGTCTCTGGCTGACATTGACCAATGGGCGTGGGATTAGGAGGCTGCCGACAGAGACAGCTGGCGCACAACGAACAGGAAAGCAACCTACGAGTTTGAAACAAACAGATGTGAGGCTGAAGAAAGGCACAGGGAATGGAAGAAGTCTGTTTATACCAGAGCTCCTCCCAACCAGAAGTTCCTGTGTCCCAACTGTTCAAGAGCCTGCAGATCAATGCCAGTTCAGTCACCAAGAATCATGTCAACTACCAGAGGCATGCCTTCCTATGATCTTCACCTGTGAAGAGTCTGCCACCATCAGCAAATCTCCTCTCAACTTCTCTTCTCTAAGGAGAATAACCCTAGTTTCTCCAATCTATTCACATAATTGAAGCCTATCATTGGTTAAGGTCAGCTAACAGAACATTGTTCTAATTTTCCTGGTTTCAAGGCTCAGGTTGACATCAGGTATTATACATTTTGCAAAGAGAAGTTTGGGGCGTTGTCAAGTTCAAAGGCTTTTATTCAAAACTAAATTTCCCATAGAACAGAAAACCATATGTTTTAACTTGCAAGCTTGAAGTTCCACTAAGAATATGACTTTTAGACATGAAGATTTAAATTATGACAGCTGTTCCTAGCAAAAAATAGGCAAACTTTTAACACAGAAAACAGTTGAGATTACAACTAATTAAAACAAAATTGAAATATGGAACTATAGAATGATACAACACAGAAGGAGGCCATTCAGCCTCATACACTGCTGGAACGTAAGGCAAATATTGAAACCTCCTGTGTCAGTAAGGATTAATATTTAAACAGGCAATTGATTTAAAGGTGACACAATCAGCTCGAAGGTACCTGTCACCGATGGCAGTGGTTTTCCTGTACCTGGTATCATGCAATTTAATCATTAAAGGGGGTCATAAAAGACAGTATTCAGGAAATCCAAAGAAAGATCTTTAACTCATTCACAACTGAGTGCTCAGAGCACAAAGCATGAAAACTGTACTGATGATTTTGCCACTTCACAAAATTATCTTTAGGACAGAATAACATGAAATGCCAAATAAATATCGAGCCATTGAAATTGTGTTAATTTGGATAAGGTCTCAGCATAAATAAATGCATAATACTCTTCTTGCTTTTAACTTTCAGTGCAGTTTGACACTATGGCACCCATTACTTCTAACACAAAAATACATTTTCATTTGAGGTTTCTAATACATTTTACAGTAAGTTTAACAGATTCCACCGTTTAAAAAATTAACTCCTCTATTCGCTGTAGACACAAAGATGCTATTTAAAACGTGAGTCATCAGGTTGCAGGCACAGCGCAAAGATCCAAGTCCATTTCATGCACTGATGTGACTATAATGTATGAATGAACAGGTGCAGAGAGCTGAACAAAGCAAGATTACCTCTTTCATTAAGTCTACTTTCCCTCTTGGTCACATGCTACAGCCCTCAGATGGCTCAGGAGGATTCTCATTCACATCTTGGTTCTACTTGTTGTTCTGTTGGTAATTCCTGAATTACTCTTACTGCATCCTTTTTGGGTTTTTTCCTCCACTTATGAAATTTGTCCATAATATAACCAAAATAGTCACTGCTGACTAGACAATTAAAACTTATATCTTACTCAACTTAATTCAATTCTATTCAAACCTACATAAAGTAGAGCTGTATCAGAAGTCACATTAAAAATATCATAATAGGCAAAGAATAAATGATGTCATTCATACCTCTTAAAGAGCAATGTAACAATGAGTGGCTTAACTTATCCCAGTTGACTTCAGTCCACCACTATGATAAACCCAGCTCTTTGATCAACTACCAGCATTGCAGAGCAAAGGTCATTACTCATTCATTCATTCATCCAGATAACCAACAATCACCAACAGAGCATGCTCACTGACTTCCAATCGCTTCTACTGAAAACTACAGGTGTGTTGACATCAAGGTAAAGACAGAATCGAGCTTGGCTATGGCGCCTTTCATGATATTTCCACTTGTGGGGAATCCAAAACTAGGAGCCATAAATGTAAGAGAGTTACTGGCAAATCCAATAAAAAAATTGAGAAGAATCTTCTGTACTGAGAGAGCAGTGAGAATGTGAAAGCTGCTACCACACAGATCTTTGAGTCCATTAGCATTTAAAGGGAAAATTGAGACAATTGAATGAGGGAGAAAGGAATAAAAAAGATAGGTTGATAGGTTAAAATAAAGTAAGGTGAGATGTAAGGGCTTGTGCAGAGCATCAACACCAGTAAAGACCTGTTGGGCAGAATGGCCAGTTTCTGTGCCACAAAATCCCGTGTAATTCTGTGAATAGTCAAAATCCTGTGAATAATCGACCAACATCATGGCTAGGTTATTGTCCTTCCCACCCACGGCTGTTTCAGTGGCAGTGAGGCCAGTAGTGGCAGGAAAACACTTATTGCAACTCTGCTTCTGTATGGGCAGAATTTTTAGGTCAGCGTGCGGGCACGTGCCTGACTCAATTGGACACAAAATCTCACGAGATGACAACGAGCAAGCGTCAATATTGCAGTCGGCGGGCACGCGCGAGTGTCGGAAGCATGCCCGCTGACAATTAAAGTTGTTTAAGTTCCAAATGTCCCCGATTTTTTGTCGTCCGTCCAACCTTACGGTTGGCAGATGAGCGAATTTGCCAGGCGGACTTTACATTTTTGATGAAACCTCATCCAAGGGTGAGATGAGGTTTCCATTATTAAATTAAAGAAAAAGAAAAATCCATGGACAGAATTTTTAACATGTGTACGTTCAGGTAACTGATTCTGATGCTTGGACATTTTTTTCATGATTTTAAAATCTTTATTTAATTGTTTTGAAGTCCTCAGCCCCCTGAGGCAGCTTTCTGCCTTCAGGGAGCTTTCATTCAGTGCTCGCCTGCGCCCACGCTTACGCCAGCGCCCGCCCTCCTTCCCCCCAACCCCAGCAGTGCTGACCATTAATTGGCCAGCCAGCCTGAAATTGCGTTCAGCGGTCCGTTCCCCCGCTCACTCCCGGGCCCGCCAATCCATGCACACTAACTTAAAAATCCTGCCCTATGTCTCCATTCCTTGTGTTTTCTGGAGGCTGATCTTGTTGGGCCAGAATATAGCTGTCATTGGTAAATGTAAGGTCTACCTGGTTAATCAGTGGTCAGCAGAACAGGTAGGAAAGAATTCTTGCAGGGAGGGCCTACGTAAATTCTGGGATTTTTTTCCTTGCACAAGCCCAAGAAGAGAGGTTAAAAAAAGTATCTTGAAAAATGTTATTTTGTGGGCAGCGCAAAGGTTCTCTACACTCCAGTTCTATCGTAGATCCCGAGGCCTGTCATGTCAGAACGTTGTCTTCTTTTCTGCAGGACTCCTCAGTGAAGGCCAGGGAGCCTACCTCCAAATTGAAAATTACCTAAGATACAAAGTAAATTAAGGTCATGGAGAATGCAGTGAAGGGTGGGGGGAGGTGTTTGGGGAAATCTCTATAGTGGATAGAGGTTACACCCGCAAAGCCCTTATCTCCAGCTACTAAGGGAACAATTTTCCATTGGTTCCCTCTTTGATTAATTACCTTTGTCAGATAAAAGAAGGTTTGTGGCCTTTTTCTGTTAGTTGGTAAGAGTTCTGCTGCAGCCTAATGAGGAAATCCAAGGTAAAATGCCAGGGGTCACCCGGGAATTCTCCAGCCGCACTGCCACTGCCAAAGGTGTGGCCTTTTCTCCATCCTATTGCCAAAGGATGATGAGTCAGAAAGAAAAAAACTTGCAGTTATATGACATCAAGGTGTCACAAAGCTTCTTATAATCAATTGAGTGCTTTTGAAGCATAATCACTACTGTAATGAAACATGGCCTCCAATTTCCAGTCCCACAAAAAGCAATAAGATAATTGCTATTTAATCTATGTTAGCGGTGTCAGTTGATGGATAAATATTGGCCAGTATACTGAGTACTACCCTTATGTTCCTAACGAATAGTGTTATGGAACCTAAACCTCGTTTAACCTCTCCTTCAGAAGGCAACACCTCCTGTAGTGCAGCACTCTCTCAGCACTAATTAGCCTGGATTATGTGCTCAAATCTCTGAAGTGGCACCTGACTCAGTGGCAAGAGCGCTACCACTCCAATCTGGGTCCCACTCCAAATCACAGCTACTGCTGGGGGCTCAATTCACTCTACACCCTTCACCTGGACTGAAAGTTCAGGTCCTATGATTCCATGACTTTACTGGGCCTTGATAAAGCCAGTTTTATTGGTTGAGTAAACAGAAAATGCTGGAAATAATTGTCAGGTTGATCAACATCTGGAAAGAGGGAATGCAGCTTTTCATTTTCCAGAGGTTGAGGAGCTACTGCATATTTGAAACATTTCCGTTTTTAGTTCAGATCTTCAACATTTAGAGTAATTTTTTAATCTTGGTGGGTTGCTGTGTAAATCGTCATAGTAAATATCAACAAACATAGAGCTGCTTCTAGAGGCACCTGGTGGAATAATATAGTGGGGAGGGAGGCAGACAAGGCGTGAAGCTGACCGGCTCCATGCCAACCACCCCCACAACCATAAAGCATTGCGGGGCTCATTAACAAGGGCCGAATGGGACATTCAGCCCTCATTGGAGGTCCACCAGTCCCAGCAGTGCCAGGAAGGCATCAGTGGCCACTGCTGGGACTGCAGCTGAAAAGAGGAGCTCAAGGCCTAGGGGCAGGTATGTCCGGGGTCTTGGGCCAGGAGGGTTCGGGAATGTTAGGGACGGGAACAGTCGGGGAGAGAGGGCGGGTTTAAGAGAGGGACAGGTAGGAAGGAAGGGGAGTGCTGTCCCACGATCGGCAAAGGGCAGCCCCCGAAGAGCGACCCCACCCCCCACCCTTTAACCATTTGAGGTTAAAAATCGGGCTTCCCCCTCCCACTGCCCATGGCAAACATAATATGGCAGGTGGGCTGCCGATTTCGGTGTCTGCCCGCCCCCTGTATTATGGGGGTGAGCCCGGGGGTGGGCAGAAAGGTGGTGGGATGGGCGCCCACCCCATTTTACGTACCCCTGCCCGCAGGAAACATGCCTGCCGGGGGGTCATAAAATTCAGCCCATGGTTTCACTTTAAACCTGTTTTCAATCCAATGATGCCAATGGAAAGTGCAATAAGGGGCCAGGTTTCAATAAAACAATGACATGCATTCTGATGAAAAACCTTGAAGAAAATCAGCTTAAAACAAATCAATCCCTTTCTAGTTTTTTCAAAAAACATTGGGACCGCTGTTTTCAGGAAATGTTCGGGTCAGTTATACGATTTGTACATATGCAATTATTAAGGGAGCAGCTTTCTGAAGGGTCCCAAAGTAATGCATTCCAAAGATGTAGTCCAGTGTGTGAACACACGATCCTGTCACCCCTGGAACCTGGATTTGTAACCAGACCAGATTGTCAGATTGAATGTCTCTCTCTCTCTCTCTCATTTCTGTAAGGACCTCATATGAAATGAGTTTGGATTGCCCTGATTGGCACGGATCTCAGCACAAAATGCCACAATTTAGCATAAATTGGCATTAAATTAAAAATCTAATTTAAGGAGGCCAAAAAGATGAAAATATAAAAACTCACACAGCTGCACTTTGGGGTATTTTTCTTAGATTGGGGTTAAGGCAAATTACAGGACAGAGTAACATGGGGCGGAATCGTCCCAGATTTTCACTAAGTGTGGCAGCGGGTGTGATAAAAGACATCTTACCCACCGGCCGCAATGGCAGGTTCTCATGCCGTATCATCTGCTTCCCAGCTCATTAATTATGCAGCCAGAGGAAACACACTGTCCCACTGGTGGGCAGCCTCTAAATCGCCCGCCACACCGTTAACTCAGCGTTTCCTCATTCCGGATGCCGTATCTAAACTGCGTCCACGCGCACACAGTTCTCAACACTTGCAGCCCCAGACTGATTAAATAAGTAATCATTCATAAATGGAAAGCTTTTTTTCTATTTTGATGCTTACCGCCAGAGCCAAACATTCCCATGTCAGATATAGCATGGCCTGGTGCAAAGATCATGGGCAGAATTTTATGCTCCCTCTGGTGATGGGCACGTTTGGTGGTGTGAGCGGACAATACGGCGAGAAGGCATGGCCCTGAAAGCCATGGAGAGTTCAGTGGCCTGTCATTGGTGTGCCTTTTGTAGGCCCACCATGATGTCCTTCACCTCCGCTCTGGCCGCAGGATGTCCAGTAATCTCACCATTCCGGCTTGGGAGGCGGTGGCAGTGGTGGTCAGTGCCAACACTGCACAGGAGAGGCTAGCCATCCAGTGCAGAAAGAGGATGAACGATCTTGTCCGTGCCACCAGGGTAAGGCAACCATCTCATCATTCTAAACAAAAACGAAAATACCTGGAAATACTCAGCAGGTCTGGCAGCATCTGCGGAGAGGAACAGAGTTAACGTTTCGAGTCCGTATCCAGCTCTTCTTGTCCCACCCCCCGCCTTAAACCAACTTATATTTCACCTCTTTTCTATTTTTACTTAGTTCTGTTGAAGGGTCATTCGGACTGAAATGTTAACTGTGTTCCTCTCCACAGATTCTGCCAGACCTGCTGAGTTTTTCCAGGTATTTTTGTTTTTGTTTTGGATTTCCAGCATCCGCAGTTTTTTGCTTTCAACTCATCACTCTAAACTTACACACTCACAAGGCCATCACACATTCACTGACATCTCACTCACTGCCAGCTCAAGGGACATCACCACTCACTCTCTCACACACACTCTAACATTTCCACCTGGTCTCATCTCCTCTGGAGACTGCCTCCTCAGCCCTCACCAACTTGAGGCCACTTGCACGGATCAACATGTGGCCCCACCCACACACACACACACACACACACACACACACTCTGGGATACCATCCCCACCCCCCGCCCCCCCCACCACTCCCCCCCCCACCCCACCCCACCCTCCCCTCCCCAGTACAGCCCTTGCCCTGCAGCCTCTTCGCTTGCCTGAGCCCATTTCTTCCCTTTCCCCAAGCAAGCCCTAGCCCTGCAGCCATTGAAAAGCCACCCTCGCCTTATGTCTGGGCTGGTAGGTAGAGACCTGCCTGTGAGCCCCCCTGAAAGTGATGTGGTGCTGCCTGCGAAACCTGGCACTGATGACTGCGAGTGCTGCCCAAAGCCAGATAGGCAAACAAAACTCAAAGTCCTGAGTGAAGTGCAGCTCACCAGGGGCACGCTGCTTATGTACAGTTCTGAAACACGTCGGCATGTGATGCAGGGTGGGGGTGATGATTCCAGCGGGCAGGGCTTACAATGAGATACTAAAGTATTGAAATTAGGTCCCGGTGTGCAGTGGTGGGAAACATGGCCCGCCATTGATGGGTGGAGTGGACAATTGCAAACTGGTTTCATGATGGCGTAGAACCAATTTTTGGCCTTCTCGCCATATTGTCCGCTCACACCACCAAACACGCCCATCACCAGAGGGGGTGTAAAATTCTGCCCATGATGCTGCAGCTGTATAGAACCTTGGTTAGGCCACTTGGAATATTGTGTGCAATTCTTGTCGCCACATTACCAGAAGGATACGGAGGCGTTGGAGAGGGTGCAGAGGTGGTTTACCAGGATGCTGCCTGGTCTGGAGGTTATTAGCTATGAGGAGAGGTTGGAGAAACTTGGATTGTTCTCACTGGAGTGATGGAGATTGAGGGGCGACTTGATAGAAGTTTACAAAATTATGCGTGGCATGGACAGAGTAGATAGTCAGAAGCTTTTTCCCAGGGTGGAAGAGTCAATTATTAGGGGACATAGATTTAAGGTGAGAGGAGAAAACTATAGAGGAGATGTGCGGGGCAAGTTTTTACGCAGAGGGTAGTGAGTGTCTGGAATTCGCTGCCAGAGGAGGTGGTGGAAGCAGGTACGATAGTGGTGTTTAAGAGGCAGCTTGACAAATACATGAATAGGATGGGAATAGAGGGATACGGACCCCGGAAGTGCAAAATGATTTAGTTTGACAGGCAATATGATCGGCGCAGATGAAGGGCCTGTTCCTATGCTGTACTTTTCTTTGTACCAGGCCATGCTATATCTGACTTGGGAATGTTTGGCTCTGGTGGTAAGTATCAAAATAGAAAAAAAGCTTTCCATTTATGAATGATTACTTATTTAATCTTAAAAAATACACAAATTATTGAAATAAAGTAAAAAGAAAATAAAATACGCTATTTGTTTCAGTTGCCTTATCTGTTTGGTTGTATTCTACATGGAGCTGTGGCCATAATCCTAAATGGGTGTTATCCTTATTTTATGTCCTATGATAAGAATGTCTCACTCCTCTGTCATTTTCTCACAGTATTTGTCTCAGTTAATAAGGCACTATATTAATCAGAGAATAGTCCTAGGGATGCTAGGGCATAAACCTCATGGCAACTAGGGACAGACAATAAATGCCACCTTGCCCGTATTGCCTACATCCTAAGAACAAATTGTAAAAAGAAATATGCTCAAATATTTTGCTGATCAGGGCCAATCTTTATCTTGGATTCCACATCTTTATATTCAATAATCATTAATAATATATAACATGACATAAAAAAAACAAAGCAATGAGAAAAGATGATTTGATCCACCAACTTCATTCTTTTCACTCATCCAATTATGGATGCAGCCTCAATTATTTAATTTTCTATTCCACTACTTACACCATTCAAACAAAGCCAGATCAAATGCCCATGATCCGAGGAATCTAATTCCATGGGAATAATTGATTACCTCCATCTACATTTATCTTTATAACTTTCAATTTAATCTCTAACCATAAATTTATTCAGTTTTTGGCTTTGGTTAAAGTAATTGACAAGGATTAATCCTTACTGCTAACAAAATAAATCATTTCAGTCAGTATGTAGTTGCCTGGTCTACCTTATCCAGAATTTGGAGTGTATGATGTTAGCCAAAACAAATAATAATCATGAGTTTGGTCTGATACATCTAATGATCTGACCGGGTTCATTTTCAATGTCCCATACTTGATCACCTGAAAAATTGATGCTGACATGTGCTGGGTGTGATTCCATGGACACCATTCTTCAGTGACCCACCCAAATTGTCATTCTTGATGTCCAGTGAACCTCAACTGGCCATTTGACTATAGGTCCATCCCAGTCAAGCCCAAATCTGTTCCAAACTCCATTGCTGTATACTTCTCCAGCCAGAAATGACTGGGTAACAATCAGAAGTGGTAACTATGGCTGATTACTGCCTCCCCATGACCCAGATACAACAAGACTATTAGTAGCACCTCAACTGAAACTCTTTCGAGTTATCAACAGTCACAAATTGCAACTCTTTCGAGTACAATCACAGTTCTTGGTTTCCGGGAGTGGGACATGAACCCACAACCCTCTGATTCAAAGGCAAGGGTGCTATGAACTGAGCCACAGCTGACACCATCAGCCAAGAGCCATTTGGTCTGTAAGTTTTAGCTACTTGCAACTTTTACCAATTTGAGTAATTGTTCCATTGCCTTCAGTGCAAGTGTCCTAACTACCCAATTGACTCTGGAATTACACTGTCTGTGAGATCATGGAAGTTATGCTCGAGGCAAACATGAGATCATTTGGACCAAATCAGGGCCTCTCCATTTAACAAGGTATCTCTTTAGTACAGCTGCCTTCTGGAGGAAACTAATAGACTAATAGATAAAGTCATTAAGAATGATTCTCGTGAGACAAATAGAATGCTTCTGCTAAGCAAAGTTAAAATAGGGCTAGAAAGATCAATAAAACAGAGAGGAGATAATGAAAATGAATAATTAATTCCAAACATTAATTATTTTTTATTCATTTATGGGGTGTGGGTGTCACTGGCTAGGCCAGCATTTATTGCCCGACCCTAAATACCCTTGAGAAGGTGGTGGTGAGCTGCCTTCTTGAACCACTGCAGTCCACTTGTTAATGAAAATAGTTTTTATAAAGCTGCATTGCAGACATTTAATCAATTAGGCAGAAGGGTGGGGAAGACTTCCAGAATCAAGTTGACAAACCTGTATTAAAGGAATAATGAAAGATTAGTATTATGCAATTCATATTTGTTACATAGCTTTTCACTTATTTGGTTTTAATTAGCTTAGCTTAAAAGTATGAGAGCTGTCCTATAGATGATCATAACCATCTTGAGGGGAAAGAGTTGTAATTGTCACTTGGAGTTTGGAATGTACTTTGATGGTTTTGCATTTGAGAACAGAAGAAAAATCCTTTAAATTCTCTGAGTTTCAGAATTAGCAAATCCTCTCATTGTGGGGTGTCAAGGATTCTGATCAATTGACATATCCTGATGATTTGTCATTTTCAATTCGCTCAGTTTAAATTTGTCTTGAAGGTTTACATGTACAGTTAGAATTCAGGGATTTCTGTCAGAAGTGAAGCAGGGAATTTGAATTGTGTCACAATCATGCCCAGCTATGATAGCCTTCACTCTTGTGAAGGGTTGATGCGTACAATTAATACACTGAATTTGATGATGTGGGAAGTTATTGTGGCTGACATACGTGACACCCACCTCAACGCCAGATTGAAGTTAATATGAAATCTAAATAACTTTCCTGAACCTTAGCAGCCTGAAAGTTACAAGCAATGCAAAGTTTTGGATATGTAATAATACAAGGAGATTTATTAGATGATATATAAATGTTTTGAATGGGTCACAATAGAAGTAAAGATTTACTGTTTATATTCATTTACAGGATGTGGGCATCACTGGCTAGGCCAGCATTTATTGCCCATCCCTAATTTGCCTTGAGAAGTTGGTGGTGAGCTGCCTTCTTGAACTGCTGCAGTCCATGTGGTGTAGGGAGGGAGTTCCAGGATTTTGACCCAGCAACAGTGAAGGAACAGCGATAAATTTCCAAGTTAAGATGGCGAGTGGTTTGGAGGGGAACTTCTAGGTGGTGGTGTTCTCATGTATCTGCTGCCCTTTTACCTCCAGATGGTAGTGGTCATGAGTTTGGAAGATGTTGTCTAAGGAGCTTGGTGAGTCCCTGCAGTACATCTTGTAGATGGTACACACGGCTGGCACTGTTCACCAGTGGTGGATGGAGTGAATGTTTGTGGAAAGGGTGCCAATCAAGTGGGCTGCTTTGTCCTGGATGGTGTTAATCTTCTTGAGTGTTGATGGCACTGTACTCATCCAGGCAAGTGGAGAGTATTCCATCAAACTCCTGACTTGTGCCTTGTAGCTGGTGGACAGGCTTTGGGGAGTCAGAAGGTGAGTTACTCACTGCAGGATTCTTAGCCTCTGACCTGCTCTTGTAGCCAGAGTGTTTATATGGCTATCCCAGTTCAGTTTCTGGTCAATGGTAACTCCCAGGATGTTGATAGTAGGGGATTTAGTGATGGTAATGCCATTGAATGTCAAGGGGAGATGATTAGATGGTCATTGCCTGGCACTTGTGTGATGCGAATGTTACTTGACATATGGATGCCTTGCACTAACTCTTCCAAATTAGAAATCCTTTAAGATAAAATAAAATCCTACTGGACAAGGTGATCCTGCTTCACAGCTGGCAATATTAAAGAAGTATAGTAAAAGCTATATTAACCAGCATGTGTGGGGAATAGCTGGAGCTGGTTAATCAATAATGCCAGTTAATGGAGAGTTTCATTTACTAATGGAATACAGCACAATACTTGTAGCATAAACTTTCAAAGAATAAAATACAAGATAATATGCCAGTCCTCAAAAGTAAAGAACAGTATTCTTTTTACTTCTAATCTTCAACAGTACATTAAAATGTAAAGTATAAAATAATACATTATACAGGTACTCAAGAGAACTAATCCTCAGCATCTCTTACAACTGTCTCTGAAGATGTAGAAGGTGTAGGAGATTGGGCCCTAGTACAAGCCTTGGGTGCTTTTTTGATTCAATCCCTGATGTCAGCTTGCCTATTTGCCTTCTACTTTTTCTGCATCAAAGTAGAGTGCAGAATGTGCAATTGCATAACCTCTTGTGCAGAGTAACAAGTCTGCCTTTCATCAAATTTAAGCAAAGTATCAAAAGCTGAAGCAGCATTAGCCAGCGTTATTTTCTCCTTTTCACCGAAATCTTCTTCAGAGTCTTTTTCAGTCTCCTTCAACTTTTGACGATTCACAACACTCTCCGTAATCTCTGCGTCACTAATCGTATGTGTCACTTCAGTCTCCTTGTCAGCTTCAACCCATTCTTTCATCTCACTTTCATGAAGTTTGCTGATTGGGTATATAGGAGGAGTCTCATTCACCATTTCCATAATTTCAGTAAGGTATTTGTTTTAGGCCTTACATCAAACCCTTCAAAATCTTCTTCATCAGAAGAGACTTCCAATAACACAACACTGGGCAACAATTTTCTCCAAGCCCTCCTCAAAGTTGCACTTTCCACTGAGTTTCAGGCACAGGCCACGTTAAAAATGTATCTTTTATGATATAAACAGGTTGAAAGTTCTGTATAGTGTCTTCATGATTGTTTAAACTTTCTCATGAAATCTCTTTTGTAATAATATTTCATATTCTGGATGATATCCTGGTTCTTAGGTTGAATCAATGAGGTAACATTGGTAAGTAGGAAATTGATAAAAAATATTCCTGCTCAGGTTCATGAGGGTGAGCTTGACAATTGTCCAGCAATTGAGTAGGTTAATTATCTTCAGACTTCCCTATTTTTCTAAAATGTCCTTTCACTGCAGGTGCAAAAACATGATGAAACCATTCTTGAAAATTTTCCTTGTTCATCCATGCATTACTCTGTGCATTGTAAATTACAGCTAACTGTACAGCACCTTTAAATGGCCTAGGGCACTTACATTTTCCAGCCACCAAAAGCTTTACTCTAAGTGAGCCCTCAGAATTTGCATATGTAAGCATTATAATTCTATCTTTAGTCTGCTTAAAACTAGTGGAACCAAATTCACTCGCACCTGCCAGAGTAGAGTTCAGCAAACATCGCCAACGTAAGCCAGTTGCATCGGCATTATACATTTGATCAAGGGATAGGTTAAGTTCAGCAATTAATTTGTTAAAAAGTTCACAGTAATTTTCTGCAGCTTCACGGTCAGACGATTTTTGTTCACCGGATACATCTAACCTTCTAATGCATCACAAAGTTTAAAACTCAAAAGCTATCCATCAGAAAATGCACACGGTTCAGCCAAGTTCATTTCCTCATGACGTTTTTTTGCCTTTTCAATGAACTTTGGGCAGGAGACAGGGGCACCCTCCGAACGTTTCAACAAAAATCATTCATATAAAACACTGTCCAGCTGCTCTAACTTAGGCACTATAGTATACAGCATCCTTCAACAGCATTACTTGATTCAGAACTAGCGAAAAACTTCATCAATTGTTCTTTCTGATCCCTGATATTGTGTATTGTGGATGAGCCAACATTATATTTTTGCATCAAAACTTTCCAATTCTTGCCCTTTTCAATACATCTACAGATGTTAATTTTCTGCTTTCGTGTCAACACAACTCTTTTGCACTTCTCACCTCAGTTTTTCCCTAGCTTATTGAATGCCATAATTGCAGGATGGGGTTTATAATTCATGCAATATCAAAAGTAAAAATTATAATGGTGACCACAGTCAAGAAGGACTACCAGAAGCTTGTCTAACCTCCCTGAGGTGACCTGGGAAATCTTCGGGTTCCAGATTACTTCATAATTGCTTTTGGTTGGTAAAGTGAAATTGGGGGAACATCAGAAATTCCGGTTAGTAGGGAATTCCAGTTGGTGAAGTTCTGGATAACACAAAAATAAAAAATAGAACTTGAATTTACATAACATAAAGAATTTTCATGCTGTTGAAATTTTATGTCTTGCACTCATCAGAACAGATGCAAGAATGCCAAATTTCAAAGGGAGCAACAATTTATACTGCATGAGAAAAGGATGCTGCTTAATTGGTAAGTTGGCTCTGATTGGTTGAAGTGTTGCCATGAAGAATGTAGCAGGGAGCTATTGTCCCCCATGCTTTTGTTTAATTGAAAAAAAAGGTGAAATACCTGGACATATTCATTTTGCCTGCAGAGGAAAGGTCCCTGCATATGAATATATGTTGCTTCTAGCAAGCCTACGTGAGCTACATTGCGAGACCAACTGTTAATCTTAAATTGGTTGTTCTTGTAATTTTTAGCACACTCATAATTGTTCAGCAAATGCTTTCCAATTGCAAAATCACATCTAATGTTAGACATTATGTTCTGAGTCATATGAAATGCATTGGAACATCCTGAAGACAAGAAAGGCATTACATAAATGCAAGCTCTTGTTGTTTATGGAGATAAAGGAATATTTTTACAGATGTTATGTTCATATGTAATAAAAGGGTAACGATTGGGAAGGGATTGAAGAATGGTAAGCATAAGTACACACAAGGGGTAATTTCCAGCTTCATGATATTGAAGGGGAGCATCTCCCACAGGTAAAGGATTAGCAGAATTTTTTTGCCATGTACAATATATGATTTTCCAATCTTACATTGAAATAGTCAAAAAATTGTGTGCAACGCACATCTGAATCCTGATATGTGATTAGTGTGGGCAAAGATCCCCATTCATAGTACAGAGTCAGGAATGTGGACAGCCAAGTATTACAAAACAAATATGCTAAGCACGTAGAATCCTTATGAGAGTATCAAATGTGTGATACAATTGATGTGCACACATTGCACTTGACTAAAATTAATAACAGCTTTAATTTCAAAGAGTCCATGTTGGAAAGCCAATTATTCTCTAGTGTAAGGCAGTGCCTGAGCTGGCAGCAGTGCACCTACCCTCAGTCAATTTTCAGTGATTAGCTGGCCCGGATAAAATGCATGGATAAAACAGATGGTGCAGTGGTGAAACTGAAGCTGTCAGGGGTCTGGGTTTACATTCATCGCAATTGGAATATAATCGCCTTGAAACGTTGTTTGGTCTCAACAGTTTGGCTTTGAAGATGGACATGTTAAAGGTGAACGGGAAATTACATTCATTATTTTCAAAAAGAACCTCCATAATTAGACTGCTTTATAAATGAAGGATACATCTAATCACATTCTATGTTGAAATTAAGAGTGCGATGTATATGGTCCCTGTAATTTCAGCATCCCTTATGCTGGGTCGTGTTTACTAATATTTTATTTATAAATTTTGCACATGTCCATCTGTAGGAGTTACTCACAGATTTAATGCTCCAGTTTGACAAACGTTTCACTGATGTGAATGGACCAGCATTGGTGGTATGCGCTGCAGCAACAGAGATAAAGGCTAAACTTTAATTTAATTCTTTCAGGATCCCATCTCACATAGCAGAGAAAACCGCTTTTATGAAAGAATTAATAGTAACAATACAAATGAAGATTTTATACCTCAAATATTAATTTTATTTATCTTTTCAAATACCTAAGTACCTGCCATGTAATCCAGAATTTGCTGTTTTAATTGATAATCAATTTATTTTACAACCTTTTAAACTGAAGGCTTTTATAGTTGCATCATACATATCTGATATGTAAATATTTGCCCAAATTTTGTAGCTGTAATGATGACAGAACTGTCAGCATTCACCATCATTACCCTGTGAAACTGACAGCAATTTCTGGGGTGTGCATACGCACAGATTGTTTGGGTTTTGAAATGCAACAGGACTACATGTCCCATCTAGCTTGCTGTAGTCATGTGACTATGCCATGCGGTAGTGTCTCTGGAGGCTGCCATTTTAGATCAGTTCAATAAAGACCTCCCACTGAGATGCACTGCTGTCTTTAAACATGAAACACAGATAAGCTCAGAAATCCAGAAGCTGGTGTTAGTGATTATCTGCTCCATCGCAGAGCACTCCGTTACAGTCACTGCAGATGGCAATTTTTAGACATCACTGAACTGATGAGAACTTTCCCTTTAACATTTTAATATGGCTGCTAAACCCTGTCCCACTGCCCAAAAAAAGTTATGCCTTGATAAAGAGGTGTAACTGGGTTTATACAGGCATAGTAAGTTACAATTACTCTCTGGCACTGGAATATTAATTTTATATTTGTATAATATCAAATGTATGATCAAAATTCCAATTTTTTAAAATATGCTAAACAAACTTCAGAAATATAATTTTATGATATTTCTACTTCCAATGTGTACGTACCAATCTTCATTTTGCTCTCAGTAAAATTTATGGAAAGTGAAGGATAATAAATACATTTTACTTCTGTTGTCTCCAAGAATTCTTCAAGGCTGTTTACCCCGCTCAATGACATCACTGCAGCTGGATGCCTAGAGATCCCCTCAACTTTGTGCAAGATTCAAATTAATGTCAGAAAGGTGAATTTCACGCCACAGAGATCACGAGATTTTTGGGTGCAGCTTTCTTTGAGGTCAGTGGCAAGTACAATCACAAAATCCAGGTCATTGTGAAATCACCTTTGAAGACAGCTATTGCACAAAACCTCAAAGCAGTTTTTTTTTTAGATATAAACATTTATTGAGTGTGAAGTAGTATTTCTGCTTAAACAGCCTGGTCTAGAAATTTGGGGGTATGGGATGAGAGGGTGGGCTTGCACAGCATCTCACCTCTGCACTTGAATGGTGAAAACTGTGGCATCCCCAATATTGAGCCATGGAGTTTATTTGCATCAAGCTATCGAGCTGTAGAGAGCAACAGGCAGCTTTCAGGCAAAGTGCGATTGAAGCTTAGCCTCATGGTGGATTTGCAGCAGTCCTCAGATAAGTGAGGAATAGGGACAATTGAAAAGGCTGCAGACTGGATCAGGAGGCAGAGTGGCCATGAGGAGATTGTGGCTGATTGGAAGGAATTGGCTCCACATTCAGGTTGGTACATTTTCAAAATTTACCTTGGTGCGTGCAACCTTGCAGGCAGCCCCTATGTCGTCTCTCCTCATTCTCTGTATTAAATCTTCTGAACCTGGTCGATTCTTCAAATCAGCCTTCAGAATTCACATTAACAATTCCTCAAAATCTGTAATGCAACTAAGAAGAATATTCAGGAGAACTGGATATATATTTAAAAATATATATGTTGCAGTGTTATGGGGAAAACATAGGGGAAATGAGACTTATAGATAGTTCTTTAGACAACAACAGGGACATGACAGGCTGAATGGCCTCTTTCTGTGCTGTAATGATTCTTTGATTTTTCCAAGAGCCAGCACCTGAATGGCCTCCTTCTGTGCTGTTAGATTGTATGATTATTTGGCCTAGAAATTGAGCCATATAGAGTTAATTTTTCATGCACAACATGGGCTATTATGGCCCAAGGTGGCAAGCAGGTTGTGAACCCACGACCATATTGGTTTTAACCAATAGAACTATGCCACAAGATTGAGCTTGGCTTTGGCTTTATCTCTCAACTTCCAAGGAGCCAAATGTTTGAAAAGACCCAAAGCTGACAGTCTGTTAGCTGCTTCTCTCAAAAAGTCTTGCCAACTGGCTATGCCGTAACTGATTTCACAGAGATAAAATCAAAACAAAGAAACTCACTAAGCACCACCCATCTTCATGGCAATGTGACAAACACAGCCTTAAGGTAGAAATGCAAACTAACTACCTTTTAATTCCAAAACTTTCCATAATTCTGGGAAACCACATGAATAACGTATCATTTACTGGAATAACTACAAACATCATGTCTCTTGCTCTTTAGCTAAGTAAGTTCACCTGCTGTGTATGATCTTACCTTTCTAGCTGTTAACCTCTTAAGTCAACATGGCTCCAATCTGTTGAGTGTAATAAACTCCAAGCTTGTTTGAATTGCATTTACTTTAGGGTTATAGCATTTACCAGTTTCTAAAGTAGATATGCCCATTTTCTACAGTTAGAACTTTAACTCCTGAAACTAAAAGTTACATTCTAAAACATATGAATTACTGGTTAAGCCTCTGCTGCAATATTGTGGACAGTTCTGGGCGCCACACTTCAGAAAAGGTGTAAAGCCCTTAGAAATGGTCCAGAGGAAATTTACCCGGATGTGACAAGCGGCGAGGGACTTCATTCATGAGCTGGGGTTGGAAAAGTTCAGACCGTTCTCCTTGGAACAAATAGAGGTTTTCAAGATGAGAGCTTTTTGATGGATAGAGAAAACATCTGAACAGAAATAGTAAACAGATGTTTTAAAAGAGAACGTGATTTGTACCTGACAAAAGTAGATGAATTAGCCGAACATTTTGAATAGTGAAAATGATTGAGGACATAGTCCGAACTGTTGACAGTGCTCACTTAAAGAGTACTGAGGCTATGAAAAGCTTGAGTTTAGAAATAAGAAAGGCACTTGAATCTGGAACATTGGTTAATTTTATGAGCTTCCCCTTGCAGGGCAAAGCTTTACTTGCTGAAAGCTCACTTTGGAAAATTGGAACATCAACATCATAGCTTTATTTCTGCTGCTCTGCACACAGATAATATAGGTGCAAGCAAGCTTGAAACAAACCTAGAAGTTAGAAGGATCTCTGCATGTGTTCCCCACCCCCACACACAGTGTTGTAGAATCATAGAAGAAGCCTAAAGCTATGCCAACAAATTTCTAAAAAGATTTGGATAAAGGACTGAAATCTATCAGAGTAAACATAGGTTGAGATGGTCATATATTGAACAGGGTTTATGCTGCTGAAGGTCAAAGGGCAAGTGGGGAGCAAATGCTGTTAGGGCAGGGAAGCCAGTTACAATTGAACAATAGTAGTGTGTACGTGGATGAATAGGTATGCTGCAGTTTTGTTTGATTATTCTCGGAATCACGAGCCACAATTCACTTTAATGTGATAAAGTGCTCAAGCGTGCCTCACAGAAGAAAGACAGATGCAGAGCAGTCAGAATTCAAAGAGGTGACATGAAGCACAGCCCATCAGATGGGTTTTAAAGAGGCTTTTAAGAGCGAAGAGAGAAATAACAAGATGCAGGGGTTTCAGGAGGGCATTCCAGGGAAGAGAAATTAATAATAAAAAATTTGGTTAAGGTTTGCTTCCTTCTCCAGGTCATCCCCTGGTAATCGGCTCAGGGTGAAACATATATTGTATATTTTGAACATTTACTATGCACTATTTTCCACATTGGAACTGTGACAGGCTGTAATTCATTCGGTTGCAAACATTGTATATCACAGTTACAAAACACGGTGTATCATTTCGCAATGTGCGATATTGCCCCACAATTTGCCAAAAACATAACAGCATCTGAACTTCACACACTATATGTAAATCTGCCAAAAACATGCATCGAGGAAGAGATACCACATAAATTGCAAATCATCATAGTGGCTGGCTGCTTTGTGCCATTCCAACATTAGCCTTATGAAATCAGCATCTCAGCCTCAGCTTCCCCCTTGGTTTTCATGAAGTTGTTGCATTTGCACATTAATTGCTTATTAAACTTGCCACAGAAAGTTTGTAATTACAAATCAACCTCTCCTGCCCAGAAAGTGAACAATTAAAAATGTGGAATCTCATTCTTTCAAGTAGTGAATTGTTGGAGATTTTAAAATGTTAAATTTTAATGTTTTAATTTATTTTCCTACCAGTCTTTTTTCTCTCTCTTTTAATCAGATCTTTCTTTTCCTCTCTTTATTTCTTTTTCTGTACCTGATTTGACATTCAATTCATCCACTTCAACAGCCCTGTTTCTTTTTATTTCTCAATCCTTTAATTTCATTGGTTAAGGAGATACACTGTTTGTCCCATTATCCACCAAGATGCCTTGTTGCCCTTACTCACATTTCCAGCATCTTTGGGACAAAAAATGTTAAAATCTAAATATGCATAAACAAGTCTAATTAACAGTGTGATGCCATACTACAGGGAAATCTGGGTCATTTAATCTTAGCCCATCACAGGAATATGCTTAAACAATCAATAATATGCCACCTAAGTCCCATTTTTTCTTACTGCCTGTTGGATACTGAATCAGCGAGAACTTGCCCGGTCAGTGTTGTACTTTGCTGAACTTTTATTCCAATAAGCAACACATGGTGGGGCTATGAGTGCTAGCTATAAAGAGGTGTTGGAGATACATCCTCTAATCACTATACACAACATTGGACTAGGAAGTTATGACATGCCCCACGTGTCAAAAGTAAATGAATATTAAGTCAAGGTTTGGCTTTTATTTTAGACCAGGCCAGTAGGATTTTTAAAATTCATTGGATTCCAAAAATAAACTTTTATAAGTGTTCTGGTTCTGTAAACGTTTCTTTATAATACTCCTCAATTTATTTAAAGACAATATGAATCAATAATAACTACAATTTGCATTTGTCTATTCCTTTCAGCTAGTAAACTATGTCCCAAGTTGCTTCACAGAAAGGAGGGCAGGTGACAACAAGGTGTAGAAGATTTTGGGGAGATGGATAGAGGTAGATTTTGAGTTATCAAATGCAGGGAGAAAAGTAATCAGATGGAGAGATTTAGGAGGCAATCAGTATTTTAAAACTGAAACATTACAGAGATCCCATTCAGATCTTCAGGTTTGATGTCACCATTGATTCATGTTTTGAGAGCTTTGGTGTAATAGTTAGAGACTCCCAGATTTGAATCCGCATCCTAACATGGAATATCAATCTACTTAGCAGCATACATCTAACCCTCCCTGTCTCCGCCATGGACTGGTAGACTTCTGTATGTAATTAATCTCAATGTATTCTGACAGTTAAATGTTGGCCATACACAGTAAGGGCTCTGGATTTCCCTGATGTTCGATGCCACCACTATATTTATATGTAAGTCTGTCTGTGTCTGCAGAGCCACAAGAGCCCTCAAATTTTCTCTCAAAACTGCTTTGCCTTGTTGCCTTAAACCCTACCAATCACTTTTCTGACTAAATTTTGATCTCTGTCCACAAACTTTCCATTAAGTGTCCACTTGTAGTGATTGAAGGTATAACATTTCCTACTGCCTTTAGGGGTCATGTGATTGTTCTGACACGTGAAACGAGCCTTAAGCACAGGTAATCCGAGGGGCAGAGCTTTCTAGCCGTGGACCTGGTTCAAGTATGTAGCTTCTAAAAGAGCTCTGTAATAAAGTTATCTGTTTCAATTAAGAAACCTGTCCGGTACATCAAGTTCATTACATTTGGCGACTAGGGAAAAATAGCTCCGACGCTCGCATTGTGAATGTGAGTACATCAGATCTTAAGAAGGAAAGAAAAGTATACTCACCAGGAATGCCACTCTTCAGCAGAATCGACACTTATAACTCGCGCATGGAGGACTGGGGCTAGTACATAGAGCACCTAGGTGTTTATTTTGTGATGAATGAAATAAACATGGAGGAGAAGCAGAAAGCAATTCTTTTAACTGTCTGTGGTAGCAACACATAAAACCTCATCTGCAGTCTGACGGCCCCAAACGTGCCCAATTCGAAGTCTTTTAACTAATTGGTAGACCTCATGAAGATGCATTTTTAGCCGAAGCCATTGGTGATAATGCAGAGGTTTAAGTTTAACTCCAGGATAGGGGACCAGGAGAGTCCATCGCTAATTACATAGTGAAGTTGAAGCAGTTGACTGAGCACTGCAACTTCGGAGATTCACTCAATGACATGTTGCAGGACGGCTGGCTTGTGGCCTTCACGACGATGCCGTTCAGCGCCATTTACTTGCAGAAGTTAACATCGATTTGAAGCACACCATGGAAATAGTGCTAGCCATGGAGAGTGCTGAGAGAGACTTACAGGACTTACAGTGTTGTACAACATGGCGCCACTCTTCAGTTGGGGTGGGAATCTACTGCCGGGCAAGGCGCGAAAACCAGAGAGACAGCAGCGAAGCAGAAGGCAGTCTCTGCAGCTCTAAAAATGAAAAGGCCTAGTGGAAGCACCTCACCAGCGATTGAGAAGTCAACCTGTTGCAGATGTGGGGGGTAACCATGTACTGGAAACTTACAGATTTAAGGAGGCAGAATGCCATTACTGCCATAAAAAAGGGCATGTACTAAAGCAATACAGGGCAAAAGCAAGACAGCCAATCGGACAGCAGACCAAGATGATTGAAGTGAACAATGTAACAGAACCAGCTGCTGCTGATACTGATATCTGTTCCCTATACAATGTCAAAGCAGTAAAAACTGAATCAATAACCGTCACCATGAAGTGAATGGGAAGCCTCTAGTCATGGAGGTAGACACGGGGGCCTCTACCACAGTGGTGGGAGAACACACAATTAAATATCTAAATGAAGGTACCCAGCCATTAAATCTAGAGGAAACCACGGCTCAACCGAAGACCAACACTGGAGAGTCAATACAGGTAAAGGGCATCATCACAGTACCTGTGTTCTACAGGCAGACAGCCCAGCTTCCAGCCATCATAGTGACAGGTGAAGGACCTAGTATTCTGGGCCGCGATTGGTTATGAAAAGTTAATCTCAGCTGGTCAGGAATATTTCAAGTGAGAACAGGAGAAATTCCTGAGCTGTTAAAGAAGTACGGCTGGGTATTTTGTGATGAATTGGGAAAAATAAAAGGCTTACAAGAAAAAATATATGTAGATTCGGAGGAGACCCTGGTTCTTTAATGCCAGATCTGTGCCTTATGCCCTAAAGAAGAAGCTGGATGCAGAATTGTGCTGCTTAGAGAAGTCAGGCATTATCCAGCCAGTCCAATTTTCGGAATGGGCAACGCCCATAGTTCCTGTGATGAAACCAGATCAAACCATTTGCATTTGCAGAGACTACAAATTACTATGAACAAGGCTGTTAAACTAGATAAATATCCTATCCCGATGATAGAAGACTTGTATGCTAAGCCAGCTGGAGAAAAGTCCTACACCAAACATGCATATCAACAGCTAGAGCTGGACAGCACGTCTAGAGGGTATGTAACCATGCACAAGGGCCTGTACCAATATACACGCCTACCTTTTGGTGTATCATCTGCATGTGCAATCTTCCAAAGGACTTCCCCAAGTAGTATTATACCTAGATAAAGTCCTGATCACAGGATCAACGGAAGCCGAACATTTAGTCAACCTAGAGGGGGTTTTAATAAGATTTTTGTAAGCTGGTGTATGATTGAAGAAAGAGAAATGTACATTCCAAGCACCAGAAGTCACTTATTTGGGTCACCGAGTGGATGCCTAGGAGAAAGTCAGGGCAATCAAAGAGGCACCCTCTCCAACCAGTGTCACTGAACAAGTCATTTTTGGGCATGATAAATTATTATCGTTGCTTTATGCCAAACTTGTCAACAGTGTTAGCACCTTTACACTTACTATTGAAAAAGAACCATCGTTGGCCATGGAATTTGCAACAAGAAGCCTTCATAAAAGTCAAGAAACTATTACATTCATCATGTCAACTGGTACATTATAACCTATCAAAAGAATTAAGATTAACCTGTGGTGCGTCTCCTTACGGTGTGTCTCCAGAATGCTCTCTGTAGCCAAGCAGGGTTATTCACAACTTGAAAAGGAAGGTTGATCAGTAATATTTGGTGTGAAGAAATTCCATCAGCATCTGCATGGATGACATTTCACCATAGTGTCAGACCATAAACCAGCAATCGGTGATTTAGTGAGGATAAAACCATTCTGTCAATAGTCTCAGCAAGAATTCAACATTGGGCTTTGATATTATGGGTGTATGAGTACACCTTTATGTACCGTCCTGGTGCACATATTGCAAATGCAGACGCACTCAGTTGTCTTCTGTTACAAGATAGCATTGGACATGCTCCAGTGCTACAAGAAGTTGTGCTTGTGCTGAATTTCTTGGATTCTTCACCTGTGTGCGCAAACCAAATAAGAAATTGGACAAACA
The DNA here is from genome assembly GCF_964194155.1 of Cetorhinus maximus. NCBI lineage: Eukaryota > Metazoa > Chordata > Chondrichthyes > Lamniformes > Cetorhinidae > Cetorhinus > Cetorhinus maximus. The sequence continues at coordinate 81,793,310 of NC_135892.1, read as the reverse complement.
GGGATCTAATTTTGTCAAAAGTCCAAGACCTGGTATTGCAAGGATTGTCGAATTTACCAGTGTCTGAAGAGATAAGACCATCCCAATCTTGTAAAACAGAGTTAAGTTGCCAACATGGTAACTTGTTGTGGGGATCAAGGGTTGTCATCCCTTCGCAAGGAAGAGAACCATCCTTGGCAGAGCTTCACAGTGCGCATCCAGGCATATCGAAAATGAAGATGCTTGTACGATGCTATGTTTGATGGCCAGGCACGTTGAAAACAGTGACATTGAAAACATGGTCAAGCACTGTCTCCAGTGTCAGCAATATCAGAAGTTGCCCATTTCAGCTCCACTGCATCAGTGGGAGTGGTCTGGTCAACCCTGGGTTAGACTACATATAGACTATGTAGGTCCATTTTTAGGTACCATGTTTTTATTGACCATCGATGCGCATTCTAAGTCAATGGATGCGCATGAAGTTAGATCACTGACATCATGGGCAACCATCGACAAACTGCGCCAATGTTTTAGTGGACATGGCCTACCGGAAGTCATTGTTTCAGATAATGGTACTGCCTTCGCTAGTATGGAATTTCAGAGATTCATGGGCAGAATTTTCTGCCTGTTGGGCGGGATGTGCAGGAGCGGCGCGGACACGATCAGGTCCACGTCGCCATTTTACATGGGCGGGCATTGTTGCCATTGGACCCAGCGCTCATAGCAGTCCCGCTGCCGCCCGCCCGCCCACTCCCGCTGTTCTCAGGAGCCATGTTTCATGCTGAGCGTAAATTGCTTTCTTACCTCGATGTCACTAATAGCACCTTTTTTAGCACTACCCACTACCATCAACACTCCGTTTGTCCTTCAGTTCATGACATCTTTGTCAATCCCTCCTTTGCCCCCACCTCTCACTGGCCTTCTATACAGCTCCACCTTCCCCACCCCCCTTAAACAGTATAAATTTCATCACATTTGCACTGCTCTTCAGCTCTGAAGAGGGGTCATAGGGACTCAAAACGGTAACTCTGTTTCTCTCTCTCTCTACAGATGCTGCTAGAACTGCTGAGTTTTTCCCAGCATTTTCTGTTTTTGTTTCAGATTTCCAGCATCCTCAGTATTTTGCTTTTATATTAAAACAGCACTATATCAAACCTCGCCAGATGGGTTAACTGAAAGAGCAGTGCTAACTTTCAAATCAGGAATGAAGAAGTTACCCAAAGGTACTTTAGAAACTCGACTTTCACGTTTTCTTCTCAATTGTCATATGACTCCTTATACAACTACAGGTTCAACACCATCTGAATTACTGCTGAAACGGTGCCTACCTACAAGGTTAAGTCTGGTGTTTCCAAACTTAGAGGGGACGTATCAGAGTAGTCAAAAATTGAATCACGATATTCATAGCAAAGCTCAAAGATTTACTGTGGAAGAGTGTTCATGAGGAATTTTGGAAATGGACCTACTTGGGTTCCTAGTCTCTGAATTGTCTCTGAAACGTCTCTGAAACTGGACCTTTGTCATACCAAGTGGAAGTGCAAGACCGAATTGTTCGAAAACATGTGGACCATCTAAAGAGTAGAGAGACACTCCAACAATCAACTATTCTGTCTGTAATGATGTTGAACCTTTAATCCCCGAGGTGACAGATCGACCTAGAATAGACATATTCATGTCTGTTGAATTACCTAATCCTGAACCGCCACTTTCTAAGGACATCCCTGATACTGCAGTTCCTGATCATGTCGATCCGGTGGGAGAATATCAAGTGGAAGAGCTTTGCCTCTCTAACCAAATTAGAAATCCACCTCAGAGACTTAATCTTTAAACACGTGACCTGTGTGTATATATGTATATGTTGTGGGTTAAATATTCTTTGTAATTAGGAAATGTAAATAAAAGGGGGAGGAAACATAGTGATTGAAGGTATAACCTTTCCTGCTGCCTTTAGGGGGTCACATGATTATTCTGATGAATAAGCCCTAAGGGCGAGTAATCTGAGGAGCGGAGCTTCCTAGTCATGGACCTGGTTCAAACATGTCACTTCTAAAAGAGCTCTAATAAAGTTGTCTGTTTCAAGTAAGAAACCTGTCTGGTACATCAAGTTAATTACCCCACTGTTCCATTTTGTTTATTTCTGAGACATTTTGCTTTACACAAGGAATTCTGTGCGAATACAAGTTGTCAATATGTGAGGCTATTCAGTATTTATCAATGCAGGTAAAGAATACTGGAAAGAAGTTAAATACTATCATCTTACTTGTTCCAGAAAGGTGGAGATGGGAGGTACAATACATAAAGTGCACCTTCAAATAAAGAGATATAGCTAAGAGTGAGCCTTGTTATAGTTTGGGTGTTTCCTAAATACTGTTCCATAAGCAGACTTCAATGAACCATAACCTATGCTTTTATATAATCTCTGCCACAGGACTAACAGTCAGATGTTAATTAAAGCAGGAAATATCAGAAATCCAGTGAGTACAATCTGCATTCTCTCATCTACTTGGAAAGGCACATATTATTAGATCACTGTTTAAAGGCTAAGCTAATTGACAAATTATCTACAAGTAGGATATATAGCAGCAGTAATGCACAGAAAGAAACTAGTAATTTAATAGTTAAAAATCAGTCCATAAACTGATTAGCATATTTTGTTTAAAATGTATTTCCTGACATTCTACGTGTCTTCTGAATGAAACAATTCTTGTAGACTTGTTTCTAGTATTATGCATGAGAAATGTGATTCCTATGTTGACCACATAAGAGTTCCATTTGAATTAAAGACATGAGAGAAATCTGAAGTTCTTAATCCTGGGCATGATTAAAAATGGATTAGAGAAATGGTTGATGCCCACGTGTCAAGATTCCATAGTGACGAAAGAAATCCCTATGAACCCATTTCTGGCTTGGGAGAAACCGCATGAATGTGGCTTCCAAACCCGAGTGAAATTTGGGTGCAATTCATTTTCAGTTTGATTGCTGCATGTGAATGCACCCTGAGTCTCTTTATGGGACACAAAGTAAGATGTACATTATATAGAAAATGTTCTTTTGCAAAAGTGCATGTTAAGCCCAGTTTTTGTCACAAATGTTTTTGCAGAATTGCCAGATGTTTAATCATTTAAAGTGATTTTCATATACGTTCCAGCTTTTGGCAATCATTATCCTCCAAATTATAAAAGCAGATTGTGAAAGGATGTTTGGTACATGTACCATATCATTGGATCATGGTATCACCACCAGTATCATCCTGACAAATGCATGATGAGTTTTAAAGATGCCATTGCGAATAGTGTCCCCAAATCCAAAGCAAACTTAGGAATGGTTTTCTCTAATTACTGGTTTGGAGATACACCCAGAATTGCAGATGACACAAAATTGGTAAATAGAGTTCAAATAGGGAGGAGACCAACCAAATATAAAAGGATCTGGATGGATTGGGAGAATAGGCTAGTGAGTGGCAAGTGGCATTTAATGCAACTCATGCACTAATAAATGCAAGTTAATGAGACTTGAGAGGAAAGTTAACAATGGGAATGTAAACTGAACAGCAATAAGCACAAGGGAGAGAGAGCTGGAGGTGCTGCTGAATGCTCACTAAAATTAACAGTGCAGTGTCAAGGTGTTAGGCTGTTTATGCTTCCAGGTATTTGTATTTGTAAAGTGTATTTGAAATAAAGGATATGCATCATGGTATTTTATTCATGTACAGTAATTACAGAATTAAAATTTAAAAGGTATAGGTACAAACATGAGTCAACTTTATTTTTTTTGTCAGTTCTGTACAAAGCATTTACCACCTGCTAAAAACAACAACAGCAGAACACTCGTATTAATTTCTTCATTATAGAAGAAGCAACAATATTTTTAATAGAAAAATTAGGTCTGTGTTCACCACTGCCGAAGCTGGATCTGGAGGGAAAGCCAACTTTTTTTCATTTCTAAGCTCAAAGAAATGGGCAGCCTAATAGAAATCCTAATAGAAACATTACATCGGCAAGTCTTTTTTTTTGCAAAATATTAGTGCTTATATTATTTCACATAGAGCAACTGAACATAAAAAATTATTTTGTCAAAGAATAAATTGTGAACATTTTGTGATCTTCAATGCAGAACACAGGTTTATATCACAAAACTATTAAGTAATTATAAATAACAAAGACATTCTGAAGCAACTTTAAACAAATATAGAATAACACACATTCTATTTCTATTCCTGTAATATTCTGGTACATTGTACAGCCTTTAACTGGGGGAAGGTGAGAGAAGAGAATGCAAGGATTGTGATGGTTTTACTTTCTTTGGTTAGTTTCCTTCAGTGTTTTCCCCCTACACTAGCAATCGGTATTTATTGAGAATCATTGCCGTACACCTTTAGATTCTACAGTTGCATAAGTGTCATAATTCAGAATGTTTCCAAGCTCCATGAGCAGCCCACCTTAAAGGGACAGGCCTGGCGTTTCCTCCTTAGGCATATTGAGAAGTTGTACCCGACATTATGCCCATTTAGCTGAGATGAAATTGTGTCCAAGTTTCAGTGCAAACTATTCATCATAAGTACAAAAATAAAACTACTTGTGAATCAGCAGAAGCCAATAGTGTAATTGAAATATAACTGGGTCAAAGCCAATAAGGCTTCATGTGCTTGGGTGGGAGAGTATAAAAGGTGAAGAAGAAACATTTTCCTTCTGAGTGAGACTGGAGACTGCAAGGTAAGCAGCACTTATCTCTGTCCTGCAAATTTTTATCTTAAATCATTTACTCTCTTGAGAATTTTCTTCGAGATGACAGCACAGACACCAGCAACATGTCTGCCTGCAAGAGGGACTCTAATTTTGCCCTCCTCACTGAGGTTTAACGCTTCTTATCAATTTTACTGTTCAGGACAATGCCATAATCCTCATTTCCCCACCCCATGGGCTATCACCGCTGGTAAGAGCAACCATTCTAACCTTCGGACTTTCTCCTGAAGGTTAGAAGACTAAAGGCTGCTGCCTTAGATGACTTTCATGGGGACAGCTCAGAAGAAGAAATGGAGGTGGAGGAGGGAATGAGTGCGAGGGAAAGTGAGGTGGGGCAACTTCAGAAGCAGAATGAAAGAAGTCCCTGCCTTCAACTGGCAGCTTATGCTGATTGAATTTGCATTGGAGAGCCATCGCAAAGCCAGTGCTCCATTCCTTCCTGGGAGTGCAGCTTCACTCCAACCTCAGGTAACCCCAAGCAGCTAACTCCCATCAACCTGGCACCAGTGAAGACTGTGCCGAGAGTGTAAATCAGCACTAGATTATTTCCCAGGCATCTGACTCCAGGAGTGGGGATGGTTAAAACTCGGAGTTGGTGAGGGACGTAAGTGCTTCCCTTCAGAGACTGGCTCGAAGACAGCCATGGATTTGGTGAATCAGTGACTGTAACATGAAGAGGCACCTATTGATGGAGTATCAAAAAGAATTGAGGGCCCTGGTGTCATCAATGAGAACATAGGTAACTTGCCAGCTTGGCCTCAGTGCCTGCTGCAATAATCAGTCGCAGCTGGATTGTACAGACAATGCTCCAGCTCCAGGAGCCCATCCAGCGGTTGAAGACTGCTTTTAGATATACTACAGGAGCCTGCATGAGATGATAAAGAAGTCAGGATCCTCAACATTTTGCAGGCTCAGGGTTTAGCTCTTCCAGCTTTGGGAGACAGATTGGAAGGTATGAAGAGTCTTGGCTTTTAGTTCCTCCTTGAGGCCTGGCAGGATCTGACATTATCCAACACAGAGAGTTAGCATGCGGCCATAGATCAATACTGTACTGGAGGGTCAGCTTGTGTGGTCCTAGTACCTGATTCTTCCACCTCCCCATGGGTACTAGCACCACCCTGGACTCCAGCCATAACGCAGCATGCATGCCAGAAGCTGAGCATGGCAGGCTGCACGATGCTGCTCAGGATCTCAATCCTGGGATGCAAGCTGCAGCAGCCCTGTTCCAGGAACAGATGACTATATTAGTTTATGAAGGACTGGTCCACAGGTCAGTATAGACCATCATCCATCCAACACACTAACTGTATCAAAGTTAAGGTTTTGGCTGTCAACCCTTTGTTAAACCTTGTATTCAGATAAAGGGTCAATACTGATATCTTAACTCACCTGTTTTCTCCTCACCTGCTGTGCTTTTCCAGCACGTTCTGCACTTTGTTCAGATTTCCCGCATCCGAGAAGCTTTTTCTTCATGTTAAACTATGGAAGCTATTGTATTCAGAAATCTGGGGCTGGATTTTGGCTAGCAAGGCAGGTGGCTCGAGTCAGGAAATTTCCAGACTCGGCAGACCTGCCTCAGTTTAAAGGAGTTCTGATGAAAGATCATCAACCTGAAACGTAAACTTTGTTTCTCTCCACAAATGCTGCCTGACCTGCTGAGCTTTTCCAGCATTTTTTGCTCTTACTTAAGATTTCCCACATCTGCAATATTTTGCTTTTGCTTCAGTTTAAACGGCCCCATTACATCCAATTTCTGCTCCAGAGGCAGGCAGGATAGGATCAGGGCTGCCCACCCCGGAAGTAGATTGTAAGCGACCATGGAGACAAGCGAATGCCGAAACTGGCTAGTTTGAAGGCCTACCTTGGTTCTATGGAACTTCATACCAGTTGTTTTAGAAGCTGTTAGGCCCTCTAGCACTCACCGCCCCCCTCCAACTACTCCCCTTGAAAATTCTCACCCTCACTCCCACCCACCCTCAAGCCTCCTCGCAGCCCATGTCCCCTCTATGCCAACTCATGCTCCTTCCATGCCATCTCCATTGCCATTCATCCATTATCCACCATGGCCAGACCTCAAGATCCACATAGAGATGAAAAAAATTAAACTTCCAACAATCTAATAGAGCTCTCATACACACTTGATACCGGATAAAACTCCCATTCGTGAAAGCAATTCAAATCCCATCAAGTGTTCGATCTGTTATTAAAAACAAACTGCATTTTAGTAATCACATGAAAGACAGTTAATCCTTTAATAGCCTCTTTAAGCTGTCAATCAAAATGTGATCTCAGCTTCTCCCACCCCCACTGAGATGTGATTTTTAAGCATTTGAAACTCAGTCAAGCATTCATAATGACCTCAGCTGGCATATGCTATTTTTAAAAATTCTAACCGACCACTTCAACCGGTTTTATTCATATTTAAAAGGCTGGGGGGTTTTAAAAAAACTTCGTATCTTGACACTTAGACCATGTCTGCCTTTTAAGAGGTTTTCATCTACTCCCTAAATTTGCGACTCCAACACTGTGGGTTAAGGCTCTTGGAACATGGGGTTTGTTTGAGCTCAGCACTAATTTCAAATGGCTCTGCTGAGTTTGTTATGCTCGAGTGATTCACGTGCCTCCCCACTCCCTCCTGCTGGCAAAAATGGGATGTTGGAAATAGGGGCAGGACTTCTGGCTCTGACCTGCCATTTTTAAAGGTCTCCGAAGTAGCCCGACTCTGTGAAAATGCAGCCCCTGGGCTTTTAGGAATGAAAAACATTTTCATTTATGTGAAGATATATTTAAAGCAATGCTGCACTTTAAGTATTATCATGAGGGCCTTTGTTTTAAGTAATGCAAACAAAGATAAAAGAGTATTCCATCTACAATGACAAAATACATTTATAAGCAACTATGATTCAAGTCAATGCTGAATTTTGATCTTTTAATCAACCATTTCAACTACTGAGGGAGAATTTTAACAGGAAAATAAAGGAATCACTCAATTGTGCAAGCAACCAAGCATCTGAAGAGGAGTTAGTTAATTAGGACTTGTGTTGTTGCATGCATCTTATCCATTTACAAAAGGCACTACAATTCGTTGAGAAGAGAATTGCAAAGGTGTGCTTGGAATATGAGATTTTCATCAACATCTTCCATCTTGACATGAGCTGCAATTCCACCCATTGTGCACCTGATATAGTTTCTGGTGGGTGGTACCACTGGCAGAGGAGGCACCCACCTCTAAAAGGTAGGCACTTAGTTTAAATATTAACATGGGAGCCTTGTTCTCAAGCATGGCACTTCCTGCTGTTCTAGTGTGCAGGGCTTCTTATCTGATGTTCACCCAGATGCCTTTCAACATGTTGTTACACTTATTTTCAGTGCTATACTTACAGGTAAGCCTGATCTAATGATTTTTTTTACACCGATTTACAACCATAGTCAGTTAATATTGCAATGTGGGAGGGTTCTATAATATCAACTCAAAATAGTAGGTTCTATTGGAAGACCAGTCACAATAAATTCTATGATATCCTGGCTCAAAATTACAGATCAATCCACGGAGATCAAAAGCAAGTATTTCTCTTCTCTTCAGTACCATGATTTCAGTTAATATTAAACTCATCCCCATGATCCTTTTTTCACCTTGCAACATGACTGTAATATGTCAATTTAAAAATCATAGCCACTATAAACATTAACTTAAAAAAATGCTGTGAATCATAACTTCAGAAGACAAGTCAGCATCCCATTAGATGTGACACTTACTTAACAAAGTTCATGTGCCATTTGCCAGCTCTACTCATTGAACAAATATGATGGATATATACAAATTTTAATCAAATGTTTAGTTATTAATCTGCAATATAAGAATGAGTAGATAGCTTTCAAATATTGGTTCTCTTACAGCCTAGCTAGCAGGCACCAAATAAAGTTGAGGAACTAAATATGCTCAAAATGTCTTACCAATCCACTGCATTGTGCAGTTTTTGAAATAATAGAAGAACTATCAAATAGGGTGGCATAGTGGTATAGTCACCGGACTATTACTCCAGATACCCAGGGCAATGCTCTGGGGACCCGGATTTGAATCCCACCACAGCAGATGGCGAATTTGAATTCATAAAAAATCTGGAAATCTGAAAAAACTGCTGTCAATTGTCGTAAAAACCCATCTGGTTCACTAATGTCCTTTAGGGAATGAAATCTGCCTTCCTTACCTGGTCTCCATGTGACTCCAGACTATTGCCCATCCCTAATTGCCCTTGAGAACTAGACCATTTTGGAGGGCGTTTTTAAGAAATGAATTTAAAAAATTGCCAGAAGGCAGCCAACATTACTCTCAGTGGTTTAACGACCAGCTGACTTAACAGTTTTTTCAAACAAATTAAAAATGCAACTAATGTGAAACGAAGAATGATTTTGTCACCTAGACACAATTTTACTGCACGAGTAGGTACCAAGTGAGAGGGAAAACTGCTTGTGTGAAGAACAAGAAAAGTTAGTGGATCAGAATCTCAGATTTTTTACTTGATTGCCCAATTAATTTTTTTCTCCCTGGTTTTGCAACTCCAAGCTGCACAACTGACATAATATAAACTCACGTGATGTGATGTCAGGCAAATATAAAATTTGGAAGAGTCAGGAGGTTTTGGAAGCAGAAGGAGAGAGATATTTATTGAGAAGACATGATGAACAAGGCCAGCACCTAGATTTAATGATGTTCTCCTAACTTACTGCTGGGTGGAGGCAGGAGCAGTTGGGACATATATTTCTCCAGCAATATATGCTCACGTGAAGGAGGTGTGATTGGAGGTGTCTGAGGAGGAGGAGAGTAGACGCACTGTGCCAAGTTCATGGATGCAGTACAGGATGCAGTTTATTGGTCTAACCAGGTCAGGAAAAGTGAGCACATTTTCAGCTTTATCTACATCCTGCACTGTATAACTCATCAAATCCCCACACCACCGCTGCCCCAACTATGAATTGCTAAGCATACTCCATCATATCACTCCTCACATCTGCTTAAACAAGACGCACCCTTCATTTTGTATGCATTTCCACATCTTCCTATTTATCCATCTACTGCTGCCACTCTTGTTGCAACGTGCTCAATTCTGCCTGATATTCATCCACACCAATTGTACTGCAACCGTTATTTGAACATGTGAACGCAATAGTCTGGAGTCACATGTAGACCAGGTAAGGAAGGCAGATTTCATTCCCTAAAGGACATTAGTGAACCAGATGGGTTTTTACGACAATTGACAGCAGTTTCATGATTTTTCAGATTTACTCAGGGATCTATTCATTTGCTTCTTGAAGAAGAGAGTGCAAAGCCCGAAGGAGAGGATTGCAGGTGGCCCGCCACAACTTGTGCAGAATAAGCCTATAGAAATCAGTAGCACATTTGTGTCCCTGTCAATCAGAGATGGAGATAGAGATAGAGATCTTGCAGTTGCCTGGTACCAGAAAAAACATCCTTGACTCACATGCTGACTTTACTCCATCAATGCATGAACTATGTGAAGCTTGAGTACGGTGATTTCCAAGGGTGGTCCTTTGCCAGGACTAATTAATATCCATTCCTTTACTCTACCAAAGGCTTCACACATACAGCAAGAGTCTGTAGATATGCATGGTGGTGATTTTTCAGAGGCCCTCTCTCCTTCCAAAGGTGCACCGTGCACAGTATAAATACAGATCATCACTTGATGATTCACAATTCACAAGTGAGCATGAACAGACACTACTGACGTCCGTGTTGCGGGACGGAGTGGGGCATGCAATCGTCTCCAACTCTACTCAGCTGGACGCAGCTGCTGAATCCTGGGGACCATCATCGAGAAGTAAAATGACAGTTGTACAGCAGTAACTTTGCAAGGTCTTGACAAACGTGACACTCACTGTCTCCCCAACAGCAGAGAGGGTAGAGGAGTAAATTGGTAATGTAGATAATTGTGAAAATATGCCCTATGGAGAGAGTGGTCATTCCCTGGAACTTCAAGTATGACTCTCAGATGAGTCTATGCAGCCATGACCATGGCCATACAGGAGACATCTGCTGCCCTCAACCGAGTGATAGATATTTTACACTTGACTTTACAATACATCACTGATCTTCACAAGGTTGTTCTCCAACAGAGTGGTAAGAGTGATGTGGCACTAACCAAGGACAAGGATAAAAGAGTGAAAGGGACAAAGAAGTGGGAACTCCACTCCAAACTCTCACACTTCTCAACTGTTGTTCACATCAGTCAGTTCCTGACATGCTGCTTCGTCTCCCAATGGCCATGCTGCACAGGTGTAGGTGGAGCAGTCATTGGCTCCAAAACCAGGTGGCATGAGCCGAAGCATCTCAGCAGTCAGGTTGGGTTCTGAGCAGCCTACCTCCACCTCTGCAGAAGCCATAAGGAATGCATCATGTTGTAGTGACCGAGTTAAGAGAAAGCTCTTGTAAATTATCAAGGGTATGCACATGGGTGTTTGCCAAAATGTTACACTGTTAAGCTTCCTTTTTTATAATGACACATACAATTCAATGGTTTGCAGCACTTTCACATCATTGTGTTCTCTGCCCTTTCAGTTGCTTCACGATCAGTGTAAATACATGACAGGACCCACTAGTAGCTGTTCAATGGGGGTATGTTTGATTGAAGGGCTGTTTTGTGCAAACCGGCAGGGTGTGTGTTGGAGAAAGCAGGCTGAAGAATTTATTTTCCTGACTGAGTCAGTAGCTGAACCTTTGAGCTATTAACCCTGGCAGCAACTTATGCTGCTGGACTGGCAAATAGTGGCCTTTTTTCATATTGCCCTTTATCCTCCTCCTCTTCAATGTACTCATCATCAAAAGAGGATTGGCTTGCTGTTCTCCACCTCCAATCCTTTGTGTTATGCAATGTTCTGAAGAATGCAGCATAGTGTCAACATTCTGGACACCCTCACTGGCAAGTAGTTAAGGAAACTTCCAGTCCTATCACGACACACCGAAATGTATCTTCAATATGCTGATGACTTGCTCTATGACATACCTGGGTCACGTGTCTCTCATTGTAGAGCTCATGTGCCTCACTGCTGGGATTGCTCACAGGTGTCATGGGCCAAGTTTGAAAGGGCAAACAAGCTGTTCATTGATGAAATCGCCTGCGATTGATTAAACCTCCTAGTTGTTTTGTTGGTCCTCGGATTGGTGCATATGTTTAACTGCTGGCAACCTGTACCAGTGGGAAGCCAGTCAGAGATACAAATCTGTCTGACTGCTAATTCTTGTTATTGTTGTTGTAGTGGAAGTTGACGCAAGTTAACGCCCTAGCAAATAAACCATCCATTACCGCTTTATCCATTTATGTGCAGCTGACTGACAGCACTGTAAGGAGCCAGAGACAAAGGAATTAAGGGCAGTGGTGATTTTCAGAGTGACTGACAATTTGTGGCCACGAGCAAGCAGCCCTTCCTGAAGGAGGCTACAGATGTCTGCAGAAGCACTACTCTTCAGGTAGATCAAGGAAGCTGAGCTGGTCTGTAGACCCTCTCATGTGGATGGTCCCTTCCATAACTTGTTACTCTCCTTTCTATTGTTTTCCAATCCATTTCTCTCCCTGTTGTTCTCCAGATGTGCTGTGCACCAGCAGATGCCACCATAGCACCAGGTTGATGCTGTAGATGGTGATTGCCATCCTTGTCTGATTGAAACCGTCCAAAGGGCAGCCCCCAGCCTGATCTCCATTTGAAAGCCCCAAAAGGTCCGAACACGTCTATGATTACAAGAACTCTCAGCAAAATATTTGCCAGTGGTAACTGAGAAAGTAGCAGTAAGCACTGAGACTTTATTCATGTGGGAAATCAGAACTTTAAACACCCCCATGAAGAGCTGCTCAAGCTTGCCTCCATTCTGCTTGCGCGTTTCTTGAGTGTTACAAATCCTTTGCTGGAGGCATTAACTTCAAATTGCTGTTGAAATCTCTTCAAACGTGCCTATCAGCATTGTGATAATGATCGACCAACTTTCGACAGGCAGGTTTGCTTGCATGCACCCGTCAAATGTGTCTCCATTAAATGTGGAAGTGGCAGGTGGGAGTGGCATTTGAGAAGTTAAAAAAATATCTTCCCACAAGTCCAGAACCCCACCTGTCCTTGGGAGCTACACTCATACTGTGAGGGGAATTTTAAGAGATAACTAATTCAAAATAAATTAGATTCAAAGAAAACCCGAAGGAAGCTTAAAATGGAAATGCCCAGAGCTCAGGACCAGCTGAAATATGTAATTACCATCTAAGTAAATGGAATTCACTGACACATAGGGGGCTCTTTCCAAACCATTACGTCCACAGAACAGGAGTAGAGACGGTGACCGAATATGGCATTTATGTTAAAAAAATTCTTAACATTTTAAGTTTAGACATTCAAATAACTACCTCCCAAAGACTTTCTTCTTTATGGGCACAGTACTCATAAGAACTGATGGACGACCTTCTTATCCTTAAAAGTAGCTTTTTAGAATGTAACAAAGCTGCATCCAATTACCTAATCATTTACTTTTTGGGTGACCCAATCACGTTGCCTCTGACAAAAAAAGGTTCCTCCTCTCACAATGATGGAAATTTCAGAAATCAATTGGCCAAGCACCATCTATTTAAATGAGGAGAGTTGCAGCAGAAGAGTTCCCATGAGATGCTCCAATAGATGACTATCTGTAAACCTATTCAGTATGTCAACAACAACAAAGGGTTCTCTGCAACTGTTTGAGGTTGTGCAATGAATTTTTGAAAATGGAAAAGGATCAACCAAACAAGGCAATTGAACAAGGTGGCATAAAGTGTAATGATACAGTGATAATAAACCCTACCTTTACAGCACATAATTATCAAGGACAGTAGGAAGATCGAAACACTTTACCTGTCTATCCCTTAGTTCTCTAGATTTAGATTGGGAGGGAAGTATTTTCTCATTTGCATTGTAAGAGAAAATAGTGCTTTAGTTTTGTTCCACCAAATAACTGAAACAGGCAAAGAGTCACCACCACACTAGTTTGACACCATACGATTTAGATAACCAGTTACAGCCTTAACTAGTACAGTCACTGTGCTAATCTGTGTCTGATTCAGGATGCACAAAAGAAAATGGTGGAAAATCTGGATTACCCCATGCATGAGGAAAAATAAATGTAATGAGTTCTGAAAATAGATTAAGGCCTTATTAATTTGGGTTGTAGTATTTAGTATGTATCAGCTTAAACCAGATTATGAATTTTGAGGTTTACCTGCATTAAAAATTACGTAATGATTATGTGAAACAATTCCACACTGAATAAAATGAAGCTTCTTCTGCGGCTTCAAATAGATGATGCCACCAAAGAAAAGTGTAACTCTTCATGTGTCACTCAACAAAAACATACCACAGTGCATGACAGTGTATCTATGGTAGACATTATGACTGCTAGACAACACAAGGTCTTCTCTCTGTTGCTGTATGAAAAGGTGTTAGTACAAGCTGCTCAATTCTGATGTTGATACTGGGTAAGAGTCAAAGAGGTAAACCTTCCATATGCACCATTAACATAAGTATTTCACTGAATGTTAAAATATTGCAGCCCATACATACCTGGTAAGCTGAATTCAATAATAACTTTGATCACATTTCCTACTGAAGTGTCTCTTAAACATTTGAAAATGTGTTTGAAACAGCATCCACAGACTCCATATTATCATTAGGTACTAGATATGAGAATTGTTAGATTTCTCCATTTGTGAATTTTCCCTAATTTTTAATATTTGCCCATTGACATTTTGACATAAGGATTTTGACATAAGCATAACCATGACTACAGCTGTAGCTGTATTCTCAGTAATCTCTAATGCTCATAGATCGACCAGATACCAGTTATGAACTGGCAGTTTCCCATTATGTTTGTCTAATAAGATGAACTGCTACTCGTGCTTCTGTGAAGCACAAAATGGTGTACCTCTCTGCCTCTGCTGGGCTGATAACCCAAGTACCCAGCAGCCTGAGCTCAATTGAAAGCTTTGCTACTGAAGTAGTCACAAATTGGGGCTTTCTTTTCCAGATATAAAATATGTTTGAAAGGATCCTGTATACACAAGTACCGTTCTTTGTTTCTCTCGCCTTAATAATTTGTAACAAAGGATAAGACATGAACTGCTGCCATGTTCAAGATTTTATCTTTGTGCACTGTATGAGTTATTTCTGTGAAACCTTGGGGCCATATTTAAAGTTTAAATTCATACTCTCATAAATTTGTATATACCCTGAAGTTGTTGATATCAAGATGTTCTGGTGTGCTGATTTAGGATTTATCCACCAGCAAGGATTAATAACAGCCCTTTTCAATACTCAAGGCCCACAAAATTCATATAGGGCAAACCAGCAAACAAGAAGTCTGAGCATAAATAGGGCTGGGTTGGCTGGGTTTCAACTGCCCTGAGCCACAGGTCACAGTTTGGGCACCCCTGTTCTATGTATGCACTAGCAGGTGCTTCTAAAAAGTATGTTAACAAAGATATTAAAATACTGCAGTGCTATTTGTATAATCAGTCTGCAAACAAACTATACAAGACATTAACATATTTGCTCTCACTACTGTTCAGATAGCACTAGGAAATAATATAAGTGAAACAATAGGCATGTTTGTCTGCTGAGTGTGGCAAAACAACTCCGCCATCAAAATGTAAACACTGATTTACTCATTTGTCTTGACACCAAACAACTGACAATAATGTTATAAAGGCCTGAAAGGAAATCCATGTGATCTGTAGCTTCAATGCTCTATTCTTGACAAGCTTGACAGTCTGACTCAATCCGTGTTTTCATGTTCTCAGTCTGCAATGACAATGGCTTCTGCAGTGTCAGGTCGTTTGCATTGATTAGAGGGAGTAAATGAGGGTTGAAGAGATGGCACAACAACTGGGAGGCAAGGTCGCCTAGAAGCTCTCCTCATCTCAGAAGGCGACAAAAGTTTGCGAATCTTCCTACATGAAGAAAGCAAAATTCCTGATTGGTTAAAGATCAACACTCCAAACATCAACTCCTACCACCATATTGCAGTATTTTCTCTAATTTTGCTTCTTAAAAATAAACGCAAAGAGGTCTAAACTACAGGTTGTAAAATGCAAAAACTATGGGAAAACAGTTATGGATTAGACACTGATTTTTCACTTCTGGGGTCTGAATTCATACCCAGCTAAGGCTGTTGGCTGTAAGCGTCTTAAGTGAAATGAGGTTGACAGTCTCAATCCAGTTACTAAAGGCCTTGAGCTTACAACACAGAACTGTTCCTAATTCAGCACAAATTAATTTCACTCAAGAAGTGGGGGAAATCAAAGGAAAATATGACAGTGTTACAGCAAAGGTTGCTCATCTGAGGCTGGAGCTGGTACATCTTACTGGAGTGGAGTGCAGGGAGCTTTACCTCTGTCTGATTGTGTAATACCTGACCTTGATACTGAGACTTGGTACCTGAAATGGGAACAGTTTCATTATCCAGTGTCAAGGTCTCACATCCTGATGAACACGATGTTTAAAAAAGAAATCAAACTTCAGAATACTTATAAAGGAGTTATATGAAAGATTGCAATGCTTAAGAAAGAAAGAAAGTCTAAGGGAGTGGGAGTAGTACTTTCCAAACAAAGTGCTTTCCCGTCTCTCCCTCCCAAAAACGTAGAGCATCAAGATGTGCTTTTTGCTAAATAGAGAAAGAAGTTTCCAGTCTCCACCACTCCTTAGGGGGTTTGGTGACGCAGGTTGTGTGACCATTCCATGGCTATCCCAAAGATGCACCATTGACTTTAATGGCAGCTACTGCTTCAGTCTTATGTGCTGATGTGCTGAATCTAGTAGTATTGGCCAGAAGTGTTTTGCTTCTCTGAGGTTAGACTCTGGATCAATCCAAAGCTTTTACAAAGCACTGTCTCCCATTGAAATCAAAACCAACAGACTGCATGAGGACACATACATGCCAACCCTGACTTGTACTACCCAGGCAGTTGAGGAGGGAAATGGAGATGCAAGTTTGTTGGTCTCCAAAATAATCTTTCAAAAAGCTGAGGATTTTTCCCAAATGTTGGCATAATTATATTTAAATTTATAATTTTATTAAAGAGTATAATGGGTTGGGGAAGTAGCACTTTGCATAGAAAGTTTTCTCTCCCACCAGACTTATCTTCCACCAGAGCATTTTCTGGGAAGAGAATCCAAAAGGTTTATATTTTGTTCAGACATCAAATTCCTAAAGTTTTACTAAAACTAATTGCAGTATCTAGTTCCTTCACACACAATTTACATAAACAGCTGCAATAACTAACCAGTCACCACAACTTGTTGAAAATGTCAGCACTTGGTATGTATTAAGCCATATGGGCCATGTTTCTTGCTGGATTTTAAGTCACATCTAATCATGCACCACAATTCGCCTCATTCACTCTTCCTGGACAAGGTAGGGGTGGGGTTGCGCAGGGCAGATGGTGGGGGTTGTGATAGAGGTTGGAATCTGCTGGACTTTTTGTTCCTGATTATAGCTAGGAATTCAACTGTCAAGTGTGGATATTAGATGAGAACAAGATTGGACATGTTTATAATGATCACAATGGTTCAGCATACCGTGCAGGCTAATCGATAAACAACAGCCACTTGGGCAAGATATTGGGCTGCTGCCAGTACCTTAGACCAGTCCTTCCCAAGCATTTTCCCAGTGTGCCCCTATTGTAATGCCTCAGATTTGTGTGACTGTAGAGTGAAATGTGGGGGGGGGGTGGTGTACAAGAGCTTTTGAGCTGAATGGAGGTTGGGGGTGTGTGTTATGGAGGCTTCAGTTGTTGAGCGGTGGGAAGAGGACTCTGATTAATGTTATAGGATCTACATTATTGATGCAACAGATCATTGGTTAATGAAACAGTGTCCAGATTATTAATGTATTTGGATTCTGATTATTAATGTATTAGCGTCCTGACTATTGAAGCAATGTATTCCTGATTTCTGAAGCAATGGGTGGCTGATTATTAATGCAACAGGATCCGCGTAACTAATGTAACTAGATCCCGATTATTAATGTAATCGGACGCTGATTATTTATGCAATAAAATCCTGATTGTTGATGCAATAGGCACCAGGCTATTAATGTGTAATAGTATTCTGATCATTAATGTAGTGGTATCCTGAATCTTAAAGTAATAGGACTCTGATTATGATTATGAATGCTATAGGACCCCAGGTATTAACATAATAGGACTCAGAGCAATGATGTAATATGATCTTCACTATTGAGGCAATAGGAGTCTGATTATTATTGCAATAGAACCATGATTGTTAACGCAAGATAGTCTGGTTATTGAAGAAATGGGCTGTCTACAAAAAAACACAAATACTTAACTTTTCACAGGTTTCTTTGCAGCAGCAATCGGGCCTGAGAGAGCAGTCTATTAGACCACGCCCAACAACAAAAAAACACAAACATTTAAAGGAACCTCCGTCAGAGATCAGTCCGAGCTCCACTGCTGCCTCGGAGCTCATGACCCCAAACTCTCAGCTTGTGACCACACACAGTTTGGGAAACCCTGCATAAGATGCTTCCCCCAGTCAGTGCTTCAGCAGTGCAGGAAACATATTGGCTAAACAAAAGCTGTAAAGTTACTGTCACAATGGATTGGTAAATGTAAATAAATTGCATTACATTTTTTGTTTCAAACTGCTGTATATCAACATATCTTCTCCAGGCACTAAGTGTGACAACAGTTAATGCTGCAAATCCAATAAAAGGCAAACAGTTGAAGTTGGGGTCAAAAAGTCCATACACACACAGCACTGGCTGACAAGTGAAAAACCAGTTCTATGAGTACTCAGCACTGCAAAATTATAAAGGGTGCAGTTCTTACGTGGTATAAACAACAACTTGCATTTATACAGTATCGTTAATGCTCCTGTGATTATGTGACAAAAATTGACACTGGGTTACATAAACTTATATTAGGACAAATGACCAAAAACTAGGTTAAAGAGATAAGTTTTAAGGAGCAATTTTAAAGATGGATAAGGTTGAGGGAGGAATCTCCAGTGTTTAGAGCTTCTTCAGCTGATGGCATGGTGGAACAAAAGAAATGGGGGATGTGCAAGAGGCTAAAAGTGGGGAAGCGCAGAAATCTGAAGGTTGTAGAGTTGGAGGAAGTTACGAGATAGGGAGGGTATAGTTAGCCTTAAGTAATAAAGCGCTGCAATTATACTGGGTATGATGCTTATATAATATTTTGCTTAATATTACATGCAAACTCATGTATGTACATTATTTGCTACTGTTGTCCATTATAACAGTTTACATCTTTTAACATATCATTAATCAATCAGCCAATGTTTACAGTTGCATTGATGGCTTTTATTTGACTCAAGAATGATTACTTGGAAACAGTAATCATCACTGCAGGGAACTATGTTATCATTCAGACACTTACTGACAAATCTAAAGGCTACTTTTATCAAAATATTTAATGACTTAAATTAGTGCCATATTGGGAGCTACTGAAACAAAGGCAACTCATTCTTTATTATACAATTAAGTGCAAATGATCAATACTGCTGCCACTGCTTTCAGCTTCACTGAATGGCTTTACAGCTCTAATCAATTTTATCTAAAGATGTGATTTGCATTTTAATTATCAATTCACATGCTTAGCTTTTGAGTTTATATATTGCTCCCTCCCTGGTGGTGTGGTGCTATATTTTAAAATGATCCACATTCATGCTACCAGATATTGAACACACATTCCAATCCTGGGATTCGTACTGATCAGTGCACCAATGAATTTTGAGAATTTGGACCTTTCAACACGATTTGGTGTAATGTAACTAACTACCCAAGGTGACTGCGCTTAGTGCAAGAGATGACTTGCAAGCAAACTTGCCTTTTTCTATATTGGCATTAATAGTGCAATGAAACTCCAAAAATCTCCACAATTTTGTTTTCAGAATTTGTCATCTAGGTCACTCTTGAGGCTCCCTTAAAATATATACATATTTAAAAGCCTGGTTACTGTAACATAAAGCTAGAGCTGCTACCACCATGGCTGTTCTGGCTGCAGTCCCTTTATGGATTGGGAGATAAAATCCATTATCTTCAAAAGCAAACAACCAGCTATTTTTCCAATTGTTTCTAAACAGACGTACTTGAGAACAAACCTTTCATTTGCTTTTTCCTAAAATGAGATTCTGACAAAAGCACTGAAAGCTGATGATTATACAGAACTATTCAGAAGCGAAAATATCAGTAATATAATTGACAGCAAGTCCTGAAAGCGTTTATTAACAGAGTTACTGCATAACTGGTACCACGCAAAACATAAATTGAACGCATACACATTCCTGTTTATGGAACCATCTGGCAATTCCAAAGCAAGCAATGCAGAGACCTTACCCATGTCATAAATGCTGATGGGGAAAGCCTTTCAAATAAGAACGAGAAGTCAGCAATGAGGAATCATCCATTTAAATTTTTCACTGAAAGTGAGGAGAAAGTTTAGATAAAATCCCTTTACACACAGGATTGTTAAGAACATGAAGTCGTTAAAGCAGAGACCATTGCATCCTTTAAGGGAAAAATTGGAAAAATGTATGAAACAGGAAGCTAGGAAGAAGTCAAAGGCAGTGGGATTAATTTTAGATAAAAGCAAAAAACTGCGGATGCTGGAAATCCAAAACAAAAACAAAAATACCTGGAAAAACTCAGCAAGTCTGGCAGCATTTGCTGAGAGGAGCACAGTTAACGTTTCGAGTCCGAATGACCCTTCAACAGAACTAAGTTAAAATAGAAGAGAGGTGAAATATAAGGTAGTTTAAGTGGGGGGGTGGGACAAGTAGAGCTGGATAGAGGGCCAGTGATAGGTGGAGATAACTGAAAGATGTCACAGACAAAAGGTCAAAGAGGTGTTGAAGGTGGTGATATTATCTGAGGAATGTGCTAATTAAGGGTAGAAAGCAAGACAAGCAAGGTACAGATAGCTCTAGTGGGTGTGGGGTGGGGTGAAGGAATCAAAAAAGGCTAAAAGGTAGAGATAAAACAATGGATGGAAATACATTTAAAAATAATGGAAGTAGGTGGGAAAAGAAAAATCTATATAAATTATTAGAAAAAAAAGTGGGGTGGGGGGGGAAATCAGAAAGGGGGTGGGGATGGAGGAGAGAGTTCACGATCTAAAATTGTTGAACTCAATATTCAGTCCGGAAGGCTGTAAAGTGCCTAGTCGGAAGATGAGGTGCTGTTCCTCCAGTTTGCGTTGAGCTTCACTGGAACAATGCAGCAAGCCAAGGACAGACATGTGGGCATGAGATCAGGGTGGAGTGTTGAAATAGCAAGCGACAGGGAGGTCTGGGTAATGCTTGCGGACAGACCGAAGGTGTTCTGCAAAGCGGTCACCCAGTCTGCGTTTGGTCTCTCCAATGTGGAGGAAACCGCATTGGGAGCAACGAATGCAGTAGACTAAATTGAGGGAAGTGCAAGTGAAATGCTGCTTCACTTGAAAGGCCCTTGGATGGTGAGGAGAGGGGAAGTAAAGGGGCAGGTGTTGCACTTTCTGCGGTTGCATGGGAAGGTGCCGTGGGAGGGGGTTGAGGTGTAGGGGGTGATGGAGGAGTGGACCAGGGTGTCCCGGAGGGAGCGATCCCTGCGGAATGCTGCCAGGAGGGGTGAAGGAAAGATGTGTTTGGTGGTGGCATCATGCTGGAGTTGGCGGAAATGGCGGAGGATGATCCTTTGAATGTGGAGGCTGGTGGGGTGATAAGTGAGGACAAGGGGGACCCTATCATGTTTCTGGGAGGGAGAAGAAGGTGTGAGGGCGGATGTGCGGGAGATGGGCCGGACACGGTTAAGGGCCCTGTCAACCACCGTGGGTGGAAAACCTCGGTTAAGAAGGAGGACATGTCAGAGGAACTGTTTTTGAAAGTGGCATCATCAGAACAGATGCGACGGAGGTGAAGGAACTGAGAGAATGGGATGGAGTCCTTACAGGAAGCGGGGTGTGAGGAGCTGTAGTCGAGGTAGCTGTGGGAGTCGGTAGGCTTGTAATGGATATTGGTGGACAGTCTATCATCAGAAATTGAGACAGAGAGGTCAAGGAAGGGAAGGGAAGTGTCAGAGATGGACCATGTGAAAATGATGGAGGGGTGGAAATTGGAAGCAAAATTAATAAATTTTTCCAGGTCCAGACGAGAGCATGAAGCAGCATCGAAGTAATCATCGATGTACCGGAGAAAGAGTTGTGGGAGGGGGCCGGAGTAGGACTGGAACAAGGAAGGTTCCACATACCCCATAAAGAGACAGGCATAGGTGGGGCCCATGCGGGTACCCATAGCCACACCTTTTATTTGGAGGAAGTGAGAGGAGTTTATGGAGAAATTGTTCAGTGTGAGAACAAGTTCAGCCAGACGGAGGAGAGTAGTGGTGGATGGGGATTGTTCGGGCCTCTGTTTGAGGAAGAAGCGGAGAGCCATCAGACCATCCCGGTGGGGGATGGAGGTGTAGAGGGATTGGACATCCATGGTGAAGAGGAGGCGGTTGGGGCCAGGGAACTGGAAATTGTTGATATGACGTAGGGTGTCAGAGGAATCACGGATGTAGGTGGGAAAGGACTGGACAAGGGGAGAGAGAAGGGAGTCAAGATAGCAAGAAATGAGTTCCGTGGGGCAGGAACAGGCTGACACGATCGGTCTGCCAGGACAGTCCTTCACCCCACCCCACCCCCACTAGGGCTATCTGTACCTTGCTTGTCTTGCTTTCTACCCTTAATTAGCACATTCCTCAGATAATATCACCACCTTCAACACCTCTTTGTCCTTTTGTCTGTGACATCTTTTAGTTATCTCCATCTATCACTGGCCCTCTATCCAGCTCTACTTGTCCCACTCCCCCCCTTAAACTAGCTTATATTTCACCTCTCTTCTATTTTTACTTAGTTCTGTTGAATGGTCATTCGGACTCGAAACGTTAACTGTGTTCCTCTCCACAGATGCTGCCAGACCTGCTGAGTTTTTCCAGGTATTTTGGGATTAATTTTAGATTGCAGTAACAACCTGTGCTATTGTGCATCTATTGTTCTGTGGCTGTCCCAAAACTCTCTTTTCAAATCCCTTAAATGTGGCATTCTCTCACTGTCAAGACTTTCCCAGCCTTTGTGACTGCGATTGTGGTGCTGCATGCTTCCTTGACTTCTCCACAGCATAGGATACAATAACCACACCATTCTCATCCACCATCATTCTTCCATTGTCCAGCATAGTCTTCCTACTCTCAACTGCTGCCTAGTAACCCACTGTGAATCATTCTGCTGACAATATAAAGAATAGCCAATTAGATGTGGAGCGGGAGGTCTGCTATATATTTTTCTCTCTTACCCCAAAATGGAAACATAGTACAGGTAAATTGTGCCCTCCAGAACAAGGGAGGAATTGAGAGGAGGAAATTGCCAATCAGAAAATAACTCACAAGAAAAATAAACATGGTCTAAGTATTTTTGTTGCTACTGAATTCATGTTTTTTGTCTAACCTGAAATGAAATGGCTTTACCTCAAGTGACGTAAAAAATGATGCAAGACTTAAGTAAAAACATACCTACATTGCCTAGATTGTTCTCCTCAAATAATTGTGAATGATTGAGCCTCTCACTCACATCTTCTCCAGTCAACACTCATATTTTCACATATTTGTGAAAATACATACATTTCAGCAGTATTTTTTAAAATTAACTTTTACCAACTGACGGTTCAATCCTGCTTTAAAAGACAAACATCTAATTAATTTGTCCTTTTCAACTTGTGCATTTTCAAATTATTCAGTTTCTTTGTCACATATTGCAAAGAGCAGTGAAATAAAACTGATTATTAAATTTGTGTGAATCTATGGGGAGAATTTTCTCCCCATTGGTCAGGCGGTTCACGGAGTGGGTGCGTAGCCGATCGCCACCCGTGATCGGCTGTGTGGCGCCATTTTGCGTGGGGGGGGGATCAATTTAGGCCCGTCTAGCGTGATGCGCACCTGGAAGCGAAAGAGCGCAGAAATCTCCCTGAGGTACGGAGCTGCCTCAGGGAGATTAGTTTAAAAATAAAACATGGCAAAAAAGAAAAAAATAAAATTACTCAGATATGTCCCCTCAAGTGACATTGTCACATGAGCTGGGACATGTTTATGAATGTTCAGAACACATTTTATTTAATTAATAAACACCATGAAATCTCATCCCGCCCATGGATGAGGTTTCATGAAAAATGCAAAGGCCACCTGAGCTCTTCACCTGCCCGCCAACCTTAACGTTGGACAGGCAGCCCTGAGAATCAGTTTAATTAGTTAATTAATGGCCTTAACAGACCTTTGACAGTTCAGTGGGTGCGCAGCTGACTCTGGTGCGTGCCCGCCGAACTGAAGATCAGACTGATGCGCGGTGACGCCCGACGTCACCGCATGTCATTTTACGTGTCGGCATGTGGGGCCCGCCCGCACATGCCGAACGGAAGATTCTGGTAGATTCTGGCTTACCTTAATCTTGTTGAAATAAATAGCTTTGAAAAATTGGCTTAGCCTCAAAACTACACAATTCAAAAGGCAGATCTATGACAGCTATATAGAAGGCAATTTATTAGTGTACATGTAATAAAGCCAAACTTTGAAGATGGTTTATAGATATGAAAGCAGATGGGGAGGCAAAGGCTTGGATTTTCATCATCGAGGTGGGTAGCTCAAATTGGGAAATTTCTTGGCTTGGTGAACCCGCCTCGGG
The DNA here is from genome assembly GCF_964194155.1 of Cetorhinus maximus. NCBI lineage: Eukaryota > Metazoa > Chordata > Chondrichthyes > Lamniformes > Cetorhinidae > Cetorhinus > Cetorhinus maximus. The sequence goes on along the minus strand of NC_135892.1, from coordinate 81,768,838 downwards.
AAAAAGTGCCCCTATTGGCATGAGTTTTGCTCTGGTGGGGGAAGTGCGGGATGAAGTTGGGCCTGCTGCCCCCAAGCGCAGACAGCAGGGCCCACAAGGGTTGCTGAGTAGTAAGGCAGGCTGTTTAAAAGGCCTGTCTAGGTTCTTTAGGACTTTGTGCCACCTGTTTTGTTAAGTGTTAGGCCCTCTATCCCTCACGCCTCATCTCCCCCACCCACCCACTCCCCATGCTCTATCCATGCCAACCTATGCCCCCCAACCACCCCCAATGACCCCTCATAGCACTTCCAAGCCCAGTCACCCAGTATACACTCTGTTCAGAACCAATAAACCCTGACAATGACATGTGAAAACGCTTATAAAAAACAACCATTCCCAACTTGATTTTTTTTAAACTGCTGCTGCAACAACCCTATAAAAGTGTCAATCATCCAGGCCTTTAAAGTATCAGTAACAGAAACTATAATCACTAGTCACCTCTTTGTCTTGTGTAAATGAATATTGAGCCGTTGACAAAACAGGTCACAGAAAGAAAAGCTTATAAAGCTATCGATCCAGCAATGTTTTCTCTTCTGTGCACTTGTTTCAACAAAGAAAGCCTTTATGGAAGTGTGGGCTCTCAGCCAAGCATTGTGCAGGTCCAAGAAGGCAGCCAAAGGTTGGTGACTCCATGCTGCGGGCCATTGGGGCAAAGATACCCCTTTAGAGCAGTGGCGTTCTGCTTGGCATGGCTGAAGATCTGAAATTGTGCCTGAAAGTTGAATGTTGAGCGTACTTGGAAATCCAGGGGAAAGGAATCTCAGAAGACAAGATTAAAACCCTGCGAGGTGTGTCATTTTTGAAGCCGTCTGAGCTGGAGTGATCTTTAGAGGGAACTCCAAGGTGAGAGCTTCAAATGTGGAGATTGGAAACTCTCGTGAGAAGTTTCAGTGAGATTGGTTGGCTCACAATGTGACAAATATCTGGATAGATTGTTGAGAAATCCATGGAATCAGGTTTGGTCGTATCTGTCACTTATTGGGTGATGTGGTGTGTTCGACCACACTTTGCCTGTTAATACACACGTCCCTCATACTTACCCTCAATGTTAGAGTATAAGATAGATATTGTAAATTGTTTAATCTTTCTGAACTTGTATAGTAAAGTTTATTTTTGTTTGTTACAAATCCGTGGAATCATGTGGCCTTAATGTTAGTAAGTGGCTTGAATCTCAAACTTTATATACTTTAAACAAAACATTATTAGTTCTCAACTGGATCTCCCCCCCATGACCCAGGGTCTAGCCAAGGGTCATGCAATTTACATAGCACTTTTACTTGACAGGAGCATTCTCAGCAGAATTTGACTCCAAAGAAACATAGGATAGATGACCAAAAGCTTGGTCAAAGAAGTAGGTTTTAAAGATCATCTTAAAGGAGACAGTGGTAGAGGTTTAGTGAGGAAATTCCAGAAGTTCTACAATGAAACTCCAAGTCCTGATTTCCAAATTGTTGTTTATTTTATATAAAGCTTTGATAAACCTTAAGACTAATGTATGACTTTAAAATATAGATTGAATTGTTTTTGCACATTCTGGTCCATTATTCTCTCCCCCATTTCCACTAAACTACATTGTCTTCACTCATTGTATTACAATGCCACAGAACTAGACTACATTGACTAGTATGCACAAAGAAATTTTAAATGTATAGCTATTTGAAAATGAGCAGTGCTCCTTGAATTTTATGATATGCCTCAGTTTTCAGGCTTCAGTTTTAAATAAGACAATTCAGTCACTTTCAGAATTAGATCAGTCCACACTAGTGTACATATTAGCTAACTACAAAAGCCAAAAAAAAACCTGTGTTAGAAACACCTAACAGGTCAGGCAGCATCTGTAGGGCCACAAACAGAATTATCATTTCAACTCAATGATCTTTCATTGGAACTGATGAAAGTTCATCGACCTGAAACGTTAACTCTGTTTCTCTTTCCACAGATGTTGCTTCACCTACTGCGTGGTTCCTATGTTTTCTACAGAGGAACACCCAGGAGAGAGTGATGAAGGCATAACACCATCTCTTGGGGCAGGGTCTTCCAGTCGGCAAGCGAGGGCGGGGCTCGCTTGCTGATGCCGATGGAACTCCCGACGTCACCCCCGTGTCATTTCCATTTTCAGGTCGGCAGAGGCACAGCCGAGTCAGCTGCGCCCCCGCCGACCTGTCAACGGCCTATTGAGGTCATTGAAGAACTAATTAAGGTCATTAATGGACCTGCCTGTCCAACCTTAAGGTTGGTGGGCAGGCCAGGAGCCCTGACGGGCTTCGGAAAAAGCATCAAACCTCATCCACGGGCGGGATGAGGTTTGATGAGGGTATTTAAATTTTTAAGAAAGGTTTCAATAAAACTTATAGACATGTCCCAACTCATGTGACAGTGTAACGTGAGGGGACATGGCAGGGAAAATTTTTAAACATATTTATTAAAAGTTTTAAATCGGAGCTGATCTCCCTGAGGCAGCACTTAGCTGGAGATTGCGCGAAAAAGTGCACTCCTGGCTGAGGGAAGCATAGCGCTTCCTGTCAGACCTCAGGCTGGGCAGGCCTTAATTGGCCCGCCCACGTAAAGTGGCGGCGGATCGGAGGCACACCAGCTCACACCCGCTCCCGCACATCCCCCCCCGACCCAGGGGTGGGGGGGTGGATTTCCCCTTGATTTCACATTTGCAACTACCAGCTCATATACTGACGCTGTGTGTATATTAGAAAATAGATTAGAAGTGGGATCTGCATGGAGCCACTAGTTACAAGTGAGTTGCAGCCAGGACAGGGTGCAAGAATAGACCAGGTACCAGCTCGGCGCAGGGCAAAGAGGCACACAGGTTAAGCTGGAGGGGACTCAGATGAGTACTCTGGTGGAGCAGCCTACAGCAGGGTGCTGATGAGTATGCACAACAAAATGTTGGATGAATTGGGAAACCTGCCGGAAAACCTGTGTTCATTGTCAAAAAGCATGAAGGACTCCAGCAACAACTTGGGGCTTTGAGCAGAGATGGGGTCCATCCTTTCTAGCGTGGAAGGGGTGTCCAACTCTGTTTGCATACTTGTAGTCCAAATCATGATGTAAGGTCTGTTGACTGACATCACAGCTTGCATTGCGGCATATGCAGCAGCCACCCAACATCCTGCAGTGAAAGCTCAGGCTGCTGTCACACAAAGTCAAACTGTTGCCATCATGGCTGTGAATTACAGTGTGCAGAAAGGCTTGCAGGGTATCACAGCTATCTGTCTTCCAACAGATTACTAGGGTTGCTAAGCTGTCAGCTGAGGGGAGTGGCATTGGCTCCATGGACCACCACCAGGAATCTTGACGCATGTTCTGGTGAGTGCTGTAGGACTCCTCCAGAGCTGTCCAGGCAGCAGACGTTTCAGTATGCATTGGTCTGCTCTATCACATTTCATATGGCAGCACGGCTTTCATTACATGAAAGCTGCGTATGCGTGCATGGGTTGTACACCGGAGTCATGAACCAGGTGAGCCATGGATTGTCCTTCTTGCCCAGTAGTCACCCTTTGGTTTGTCATGGTGGGTCAAATACAGCTGGCACAGTGGACTGCAGCAGAATAAAGACATCTTGACTGCTGTCAGGATATTGGGTAATGGCCTGCATGATTTTCTGTCTACAGTCACTCACACCAGCTGTGTGAGCTAAAGAGAGTTCCAAAATGGCACTGCTGGTGTCAGATTAGTGCTGTGTGCTGACTGACATTGTGACCTCCCTGCTCTATATATTATCAGCGCACAGACTATTGCTCTCAACCATTGACCGTCTGACGCAATTCATCTCACAAGTGTGTACGCATGCTGTGGAGCATTTGGAGCTCTAAGGACACATGCAGCACCAAAAAAAAGGTGCTGATGAGCCCAATTACTCATCCATTGAGTCAGAATTTCGTTGGGAAGGATATTCACAGTAGATGATCTGAAGTTGTGCACCATTAAGCATTTGTTTTTTTTTAAAATTGAATAAATTCTGGCCACTAATAAAACAAATTTAAATGCAATTTTAAAACTGTCTGCTTTAAAGGGGTATTGCTCATGTTGGAAAATCATTGATATAACTTTCTAAATGTCACTGAAATATTGCAATTCATTTTGGGGGGAAAAATTTGCTGAATCATTGTTGTGCAACAGAAATTAGTATGGGGTTCTAATTGCTAACAGCCCCTTTTATGTCATGATGAACAGCCCCATTTATGGCTGTGGCTGTGAATTATTTCACGTGATGAGGGAAGAGCTATACTGGCTGCAGAAAGATGTTTAACTGCTTAATCACGGAATGGGACAAGTATAAGATATTACAGTCACTGCTCATCTTGATACATATCGATGGCCTGAATTTAGTATAAAAGGGCATAATTTCAAATGAAGGTTGAATACAGATGGCATGAAACTCAAAAATGTAGTAAACAGTCATTTAGCAGCAGTCCTACAAACAGGCAATTTTTCTTAACCTGTTGTCCCATCAATAGAAAGTGTCAGATTGATTACTGATCAATATTCTTTTGAATAGGTTTGTAGCCCACTGTATTCCCAGTTATCTTCCTTCATCAATCAACATTTTAGGACATTTCTGATATTCACTTCGCTCCAACATTATTAATAAATCTCGTAACCTTTCAATTTTGATACATTTTTGAACATTCTTAAAAAGTATATTGGGTCTTAATTTCGAAGATGTGTATGAGGGTACATTAGTGGGTAACATAAAAAGAAACCCAGAAAAAAAAGATAGTGAAAGGATACACAAATGAAGGATGGGGCCTATTCGGGACCAAAAAGAGATCTTCTTGTGGATGTAGATGGCATGGCTGAGGTATTAAATGGGTCGTTTGCAGCTGCATTCAGTAGAGTATAAGAACATAAGAAATAGGAGCATATTTGTCAGTGTTCGCTCAGTGGTAGTAACACTTTGTATCTGAACAAGAAGGTTGTGGTTTCAAATCTTACTCCAGAGACTTGAGCACATAATCCAGGCTGCACTGACGGAAGTATGTTTTTTCAGCTGAGAGGTTAAATTGTCTTCCCTCTCAGGTGCACATAAAAGATCCTATTACATTATTTAAAGAAGAGCAGCGGAAGTCTCCCAGTGTCCTGGACAACATTTATCCCTCAGATCACTAAAAACTGATTATCTGTAAAGTACTTTGGGTCATCCTGAGATTATGCTATGTCAATGCAAGTATTTTCTTTATATTATCAAATAAGCCTTGTGTTATCATAGTAATCCTTTTCTTGATGTCCACATTCTGGAAAATGTCAGCAAGATATCTCAACAAACTCAGCAGCTAATAAAAAGCAAAACTGGCTACTAAAGAAAAAAACATCCAGTAGACAAAAAGCTAAACCACAAAAGCTTCCAATGCACCATTAGTTAAACCTGAAAGCAAAATTACAAAACCTGCCTGAACAGATTCTTCAGCTTGTAAATCAGAAGAGAGTGTGGGATGAGGGGGAAGTGGGTGTGAGAAAAAGGATTGGGTATGAGGATACTATCATCCTTGATGGCTTTAGCCCTGTCACTGGCCATTGCCTCACCAACGGCCATTTCAATAATGGCAAGCACTGTCTCCTCCATGGTGGTTGACTTCTGGCACCGACCTCCTTGGTTGTCTGTTCCCATGCCTTTTGAGCCATTGTCTGGAGGATTTCCAACAAATACAAGACATCTTTCCAGTTTCCTACTGCTTCCACTGAGGGCTCCAGTACAGTGTCTGAAAACCTTGTAGCCTGCTGTCTCTCGTGTTGTACCATTCACCATTGTTTCCCAGGTCAGATTAACCTCCTGCATGACTACCAGCACCTGCTCCAGACATATAATGCATCACCCCTTTAAGAGATGCAATTTAGCTTTAAGCATTGCAGTTTGAGTTTAGCTGGTGCTAGTCACTCAGGAAATTAGCCCCTGCTGATGCATACCACCTATTAACAGTGTGATTATTGTTGGCTGGATACTGAAATCATGCAAATCTGCAGGCAGCATAAAGTTGCAACAACGCATGGACGTGGGATAATTGAGCATTGCGATCCCTGCACCAGTTTTTGAGGGGTTATCCACTTTAACCCCACTACGTTTATCTTGTGAAAGTCTTCATGGTTCTTTCAAAAAAAAACAGACCTTTCCTAGCACCAGATCAAGATAGTTTACATATAAGTAGTAGAAGATGACGAATGGCACCTCTATGGAATGGCTGGGGAATTCCTGAGATTCTATGTAAAAAGGTTAAGGACATGGAGAAACGTTAATGTGCTGTAATTTGAAACAGGACATTCAAGCCTAAGTTCCAATTTTAACCAACACTTGCATTTAGAGTTTACAGATCTCAGCTGGAAAAGTTTAACTCTTGCCATTTATATTATCCTCTATTAGAGCCTCCTGTGCGAAGTGCCCTGGAACATTTTATCACATAAAAGTGATATAAAAATGCTAGTTGCTGCTACTTGACCCCAGGCATTGATGGGGTGAGTCATTAGAAAGAGAGAAACCGCCACTGGCACACAATGGCAGCAGTGTGTACCATACACAAGATGCAACAACTTATCAAGTCTCATCCAACAGCACCTTCCAAACCCAGTACCTCTACCACCTAGAAGGACAAAGGTAGCAGATGCATGGGAACACCACCGCCTGCAAGTTTCCCTGCTGGTCACACAGCGTCCTGACTTGGAACTACATTGCCATTCCTTCACTGTCATTGAGTCAAAATCCTGGATCTCTCTCCCTATAGCACTGAGGGTGTACCTACCCCACATGGGCTGCAACAGGGCAAGGCGGTGGGGGCTCACCACCACTTTCTCAAGGGCAATTAGGGATGGGTAACAAATGCTGACCTTGCTATGACACTGACACCTAAGAATGAATATAAAACAGCCAGGGCAGGCCAATGCAGATGAAAGCTCTGCACCAATTCCAAAAATGTTCCTCAGCCCCAAATGAATCAACCTGCTTCCAGTCTGACAATGTTCCATCTCTCTCACCAGCCATTCTATAGCTTCTTGGTGAATTAGTAATTTAGCAGCAAACTAAGAGCCGTTTTGTGTTTTGGATCAGTGTTCAACAGGGACTAGATTGACACTGTCCGAACTCATAACACGATAACAGTTTCCATTTAGTTCTACTCCCTTGACCTTTCTCCAAACATTTTTAACTTTTTTCTTTTAAAAATATTTATCCACTTCTCTTTTAGGCAAAGAGAGAGGAGGGCTAGAGACGGAAAAGAAGAGATGGGAAGAGGTTCGTAATCTATCCCTAGTTACCAATGGATTGCTAAAAAAAGATTATCTGGTCATTTATCTCAGTGATGTTTGCGGGATTTGCTTGTGTGCAAATTGCACATTTCCCTACTTTACAATAGTGGCTACACTTCAAAAATGTACTTAAATGGCTGTGAAGTGCTTTGGGACATTCTGAGGTCATGACAGATACTACAAACGCAAGCTATTACTTTCTTTCTTATAATCGCCTGTTCACACCACATACAAATAAAAAGGCAGCATATGTGCCATTCCCACACGCACAACTTACTTCCTGACTGTAGGGAAACTGGAACTGGGCATCCATCTGTAAAACAAAAGTTTCATACATCATCTGCCCATAATAAAATTCTCCAGCTGACCTCAAACAAGGTTTGCATATTTTTAATAATAGCTATTACCCTAAATTACTTTAATCCAAGTCAGAACAATATTTGGGACTATAACTCAGTAACTATATGAGAAAGGTTTTGCACATTTTAGTAAATAGATCTTTTCACCACCTAAGAAGCTCCTTCTGCACATTTATAAGATGAGCAAAAGGTCCTAGGAAGCAATTTATTGATGCATCTGCAATATTAATATGCGTGTGTGAGAGAATGCGAAATGATAGAACGGCCATATGAATAACGTTTCAAACTGGCAATATAATAGCACAAACTTAGGTTTGAATTAAACGCACACTTTTCTTTCTCTATCAGATTTTTCCACGTTACATAGGGTCAGCAAAATGCTGGTTGTTTACTCTTCATTTCAACTATCATTTTTGTTTGGATTTGGCGGGTGATTTTATAGCCAGGTGCCTTTCCTGCTGCTAGTCCTCCCCATTTAGAATTAAGCGCACGGCAGCCAACAGAGTTTTTTTAAAATATAAAAGCAAAATACTGCGGATGCTGGAAATCTGAGTGTGCTGAGAGCTTTCTTTTACATTATTTGGACTTGACTTTCTAAGTGCTTAGAGTTCCTAGAATAAAAGCCTGAAACTACCCCATTGAATTTACAAATGTATTTCCCCCTAAAGAATTAGCTGGCCAGCCAGGAATAAAGTAGGTGTAAATATCAGCAACTGACAGGCAAAGCCGCCTTGATTTCTTTTAACAAGGCTGCATTGGCCATGAGCTAAACAGCAGGGGGAGCTGATTCACAGTCCTGAGAAATTTCCTCAACAGTTTGGTGCTTACGTACAACTAGGATATTAAGTCAGCTGGAAAATGATTTATTAAAACCTAGCAAGTCAATAATCTCAAGAGCTTAGCGAGTCAAGCCGGATCTTGGGTTGAGGATTTAATCTTCATTCTGCCTCTTTTTCCCATTTAAATCTATGGTATCCTTTTTCCAATAATCTACTTGCCAATTTCAAGTCGGTTCCATATATTGAAATTCAACCAATCTGTAATCCCCATATTAAGGATTAAGAAGTAGAACAGCGAATCACGTAACCTGTCAAAGGAAACTGACCATGGGGGAGAAAATATTGAAACTGAGATGAAATACTTCTGAAAGGATTCTTTTTAAACATACAAAACATAAGCATACAGAAAACTAAGGAAAAGCAACAGAGTTTTAAAATAAGGATTAAGCAGTCAAAACAGGAAGTGCATTTATTACGACCTTTTATGAACAGATTGTTTAAGTATCACTTACATTCATAGTTGAAATTAAAAATGATAAACAAAATTTAGGACTTCAGAATACTTAAAGTAAAAGCTGCAAAAAATGTGTAACTTTTATGTGAATTGACTCAATCAGTGACCAGTTCCACTTATAAATAAACAAAATATTTCTTGTATTTTAAAAGGAATCACAAATATATAATACATTTTCCATAGGGCAAAAAGGTCCGTTTTACTCTAACAATAGCTAACAATTCAGTAGTATTCATCCTGGATCAGTGACAATGTGATGAATCTAAAGCATCGTCAAATTTTATTGTCAGGTTCCTTCTCAAGATTAACTGAATGTTGTTGAATATTAGTAAATATATTAATTTATTAAGAAGCGTATTATTAATGAAGAAAGTACATGCAAAATAATGGATCATCAGGGCTACACAACAAATGTGTATATAGTCCTTAGTTGTTATATGCATGGTACAGTGATTATGTGGAAAATATAGGCCAAATCCAGGTGTAAAAGTATTTCATTTCTTTAGAATTTGGACATCATGATATCAGAAGAAGTGAACTATACAAATGCATAAATGGTCCTGATTATAAAGCAAATGAATGTATATTTCCCCTTAAGTATAAAAGGAAAAAATAAAAATATTACTCTCTGGCACATTGGTCATGCCTATTCTTTCATCTCAGCAAACTAGGTTTGAATTCAGCCTAACTAATGGGATGAAAGTTTCCTCTGAGTTGGCTATAAGGGGTCCATTTGAAATGAGGCTGGGTACTCCCAGCCATGATGCCCATGGATATATAGCCGCAATTCAAGACCGTGCCTACGATAACAATTAATATTTCACTGGCACTTTCAATCAGAGAGATCTTAGAAGAATTGGTGTGGGGAATGGGATCATTACAGTAATAAAAATCTCTTCCAATCTTAGAGTTAAGGTATACTTTTGGGGCAGTGCAGAGGGAGTTTTAGTCTGCATCAAACGAGCAACATCTGACTTTGGTGTTTGCAATGCTATTGCGCAGTACAGCAAGTAGAAAATACTACTGCTTTCCCCAAGGCTAACCTGCCTCTCCATGATGAGCATAGAAATTCATCAAAATGTCAGATGTTAAGAATAAAACAACAACTTCCATTTATATTGTGCCTTTAACATAGTAAAACTTCCCAAGGCACTTCACAGGAGCTTTATCTGAAACAAATGGCACCAAGCCACATCAGGAGCTATTAAGAGAGATGACCAAAAGCTTGATCAAAGAGGTAAGTTTTAAAGAGCAGCTTAAAAGAGGAGGGAGCTGTAGAGGAAATTCCAGAGTTTAGGGCCTAGGCAGCTAAAGACATTGCTGCCAATGATGCAGCAATTAAAACCTGGGTTGTGCAAGAGGCTAGAATTGGAGGCGTGCAGATCTTGGGGAGGATGTAGGGCTGGAAAAGGTTACAGAGGTACAGATTAATTTTGCTTCCTGATGAAGTACAGCCTGTATTTAACATCTTTTGTTAGTTTGGTAAAATTAATACATGGCTGTTACATAATTAAGATATCAAATGTCACCAAAAATCTTCGCTGATCCACATTACGTATTACAAAGAATAGTGTATCTAAGCTTGCTGATGACACCAGGCTAGATGGAAATGACACAGAGAGGCTGCAAAGAGATACAGACAGGTTAGGTAAGTGGGCAACAAATGGCAGATGGCGGATAATAGAGGGAAATGTGAAGTTATTCACTTTGGTCGTAAGAATAAAAAAGCAGAATATTTTTTGAAAGGTGAGAAATTTGTAAGTGTTGATGTTCAACGAGACTTGGGTGTGCTGGTGCAAGGAATGCTGAAAGTTAGCATGCAGGTGCAGCAAGCAATTAGGAAGGCAAATGGCACGTTGGTCTTTATTGCAAGAGGATCAGAGTACAATAATAAAGGCAGCTTGCTACAATTGTACAGTGTTTTGTTGAGGCCACGTCTGTAGTACTGTGCAGTTTTGGTCTCCACATTTAAGAAAGTATGTACTTGCATTGGAGGTGGTACAGCAAAGGTTCACTCAATTGGTCGCTGGGATGAGGGGGTTGTCCTGTGATGAAAGGCTGAGTAAACTGGGCTTATATTCTCTGGCGTTTAGAAGAATGAGAGATGATTTCATTGACACCTACAAAATTCTGAAGCAGCTTGATAGGGTGGATGCTGAGAGATTGTTTCCACTGGTCGGGGAATCAAAAACATGGGGGCACAGTGTCAGGATAAGGGGCTGATCATTTAGGACTCAGGTGAGGAGAAATTCCTTCACTCAAAGGGTTGTGAATCTTTGGAATTCTCTGCCCCAGTGGGTTGTGGATGCTCCATCGTTGAATACATTTAAGGCTGGAATAGACTGATTTTTGGTCTTTCAAGGAATCAAGGGATATAGGGAGCGGGCGGGAAAATGGAGTTGAAGCCAAAGATCAGCCACGATCGTTTTGAACGGTGGAGTAGGCTCGATGGACTGCATGGCCTACTCCTGCTCCCGATTTCTTCGGTTCTTATGTTTCAAGGGATTATTGCTTTTGCTAACAGAGAAATATTCCCTGAAGATTTTAAACATTCATCTGTTAAAGTCAGTAATTTCTGGCCTGAAGCATCTAAACAAACAATGAATTATTAAACGAGAAACAAAAATCACAGGTAAAATTGAAATGAAAGCAAGACACTACAGAGACCCTATCGCATACTAAAACTTTCACCATGAAATCATAAAATACTTTGCAGTTCCACTCTTTCAGTTTACAGCTGTATATTTGGAAAATGGGTAGCAGGCAAGGCAAGACAAGGGGTGGGATTTTCACTACTGAGGCGAGTAGCTTGTGTCGGAAAGTTTCCCAACTCAGCAGGCCCGCCTTGGTTCAAAGGGCCCCGTTACACGCAATCTTTGCTCCAGGTAAGTGGGGGCAGGATAAAGTTGGGCCTGCTGACCACAGAAGCATATCATAGGCAGTCACGGAGGTGGGCCCAGGGACTTTGTCCCTAATTGTTTTAGAAGCTGTTGGCCCTCCATCCCTCATTCCTCCTCATCCTCCCACCCAATTCCCATGCCTCCCTTCATGCCAACTCATGCCCACTCATATCACCCATGCCTCCTCCATGTCAACTCACTGCCACTCATACCCTCATGCCACCTACATCACTATTCATCCAATAGCCACCATGAGCAGACCTCAAGAGCCAAGTGGAGATGAAAAATAAAGCTTCTAACAATCTAATAGAGCTCTCACTCATATACATTTCATACTGGAAAAAAAACCCTCCCATTTGTGAAACCCATTCAAAGATATTAAATCTCAAGTGTTCAATCTGTTATAAAAACAAACACACTTCTAGTCCATAACCACATCAAAGGCAGCTAATCCTATAATAGCCTATTTAAACTGTCAACAGAATATGAACTCAATGACCCCCCAATTCCACTGAGGTAAGTGATTTTGTAGCTTTTGATACTCAGCCGAACATTCCAAATGATATGAGATGTAATAACAGCCCTTGGGGAATGTCAACAAAGAATTCTATTGAAACTGCTTAGTAAGGGTTTTTTCTAACCTACATCAGATGGCCTGTCTATCAACCCAGCAGGGGGTGTTTTTTTTTAAAACTCTGACAACTTCAACTTGTTTTTTCATGTCTAAAGTGCTCAGGATTTAAAAAACTTCAGATCATGACAGAAACAGACCTTATCTGCCCTTCAAGAGCATGGACATCTACTCCACAAATTCATGACTCCCAGACTGTGGGTTAAGGCCCTTGGAACAGCTAAAATGGGGTCTATTTGAATGCAGCACTGATTTCAAATGGCCCTGCAGAGTTCAGGTTTCCCGCCTGTGTGATTCATGCCCCATTCCCTTCCTCCTGCCAGCAAAAATGTATTCTGTTGGAAATGTGGGTAGGATTTCTGCATCCAGGTCCTGCCTGCCATTTTTAAAGGTCTCTGGAGGCGGTTGGACTCCACAAAAATATGGCCAATGGATTTGATCTGTACTGAAATACCATCTTCTAGATTGCAAGGAGAACAAGAAAGGGATGAACAGGGCTTGAAGATCTCACAAAGTAGTGAAAACAAGTGGCATTTAAGGAAAGTTATTTTTCATAAACTCATTTACAGCACAAAAGGAGGCCATTTGGCCCATCATGTCCTTGCCGGTCAACAAAGGTCTGACTACAATAATCTCATTTTCCAGCGCTTGGCCCATAGCCCTGGAGGCTATGGCAACACAAGTGAATATCTAAATACTTCTTAAATGTGACAAGGGTTTCTGACTCAACCACCCTTTCAGGCAGTGAGTTCCTGACTCCTACCACCCTCTGGGTGAAAAAAATTCTCCTCAACTCCCCTCTTAGCCTCCTACCTCTTACCTTAAATCTATACCCCCAGGTTATTGACCCCTCTACTAATCCACCCTATCTATGTCCCTCGCAATCTTATGCCTGACCACCTACATAATCTGACCATCTCTATCAGGTCCCCTCTCAACCTTCACTGCTCCAAGGAAAACAACCCCAGCCTATCCAAGCTTTCCTCATAGCTCAGGCCCACCAGCCCAGGCAGCATCCTGGTAAATCTCCTCTGCATCCTCTCCAGTGTAATCACATCCTTCCTACAATGTGGTGACCAAACTGCATGCAGTATTCCAGTTGTGGCCTAACCAGTGTTTTATACAGTTCCAGCATAATCTCCCTGTTCTTGTATTCTATGCCTTGGCTAATAGAGGCAAGTATCCCATATGCCTTCTTAACCACCTTATCTACTTTCAGGGGTCTGTGGATATGCACATCAAGGTCCTCCTGATCTTTGGTACTTTCCAGGGTCCTACCATTCATAGTTTAATCCATTGCCTTGTTAGCCCTCCCCAAGTGGATTACCTCAGATTTTTCCAGGTTGAATTCCATTTGCCACTGCTCTGCCCACCTGACCAGTCCATTGATATCCTCCTGCAGTTTTCGGCTATCCTCCTCACTATTTACACCCCTAACAATTTTTGTTTATTCTGCGAACTTCTTGATAATACCCCCTACATTTAAGTTAAAATCATTTATGTACACCACAAACAGCAAGGGCCCCAGCATCAAGCCCTGTGGGACCCCACTGGAAACAGACTTCCAGTCACAGAAACATCCCTCTACCATCACCCTCTGCTTCCTGGCTCTCAACCAATTTTGGATCCAACGTGCCACTTTGCCTTGGATCCCATGGGCTCTTACTTTCTTGACCAGTCTTCCATGAGGGACCTTATCAAAGCTTTGCTTAAGTCCATGTAGACTACATCAAGTGCATTACCTTCATCAACACTCCTGGTTACCTCCTCAAAAAATTCGAACAAATTTGTCAAACAAGACCTTCCCTTAACAAATCCATGCTGAATATCCTTAATTAATTTGTGTCTCTCCAAGTTCAGATATATTCTGTCCCTCAGAATTTTTTCTAGTAACTTCCCCACCACTGAGGTTAGACTGACTGGCCTGTAATTTCCGGGTTTATCCCTTCCTCCCTTTTTTAATAATGGGACAATGTTAGCAGTCCTCCAGTCCACTGGCACCTCAACTGTGGGCAGAGTGTATTTGAAAATTAGTCCAGGGTCCCTGATATCTCTTTCCTTGCCTCCCTCAACAGCCTGGGATACATCCCATCCGGGCCTGTGGATTTATCCACTTTTAAGGCTGCTAAACTCACTAGTACCTCCTCTCTCTATATGTTCATTTCCTCTGACATTTCACAGTCCTCCACCCTGATGTCTATACCTGCGTTGTCCTTTTTCATTGTGAAGACCAATGCAATGTCTTCATTGAGGACTGTACCCACGTCTTCCAGGTCCACACACATTACCTCTATGGTCCCTAACTGGTCCCTAGTTATTGCTATTCTATTGAATCCCTTGCATCAAACATTATTTTTCAACTGAGATGAACAAAAACTGCTTCCAAACTCAGCTCATATTTTCTGTTTTGAGCCACTAGTATGCATACAAAAGTGACTGAAAACAATTCCCCTGCTGATGCTGATGTTCTAATGTTGTGGGGTTAATCACTAATTTTATCCTAGGATATTGGAAACAATTTAATTACCTGAAAATAAAAACTAGGAGGGTGCAAATTTGACTGTATCCTTCATTCCATAATTGAGCATTTTCATGCACCAATCAATGTACCATCAGACTGCCTAAAATAAAAAGCTTTAATTATTATTGTCTGTTGGGACAATATTTCTCAACATTGAGCTAGCTTCATAGTAAATAGAGGAAGATTTGCAAATGTGATCCAACCTGTAGAAGAAGAATGTCACTTCCTAAATCAGTTTCATAATTCTTGGTAAGAAATGCCACGATGCAGCACAATATTTAGCAATAATGATGCAAATATAAAAAGCAAAATTGCATTCAACAAAAGACTCTTCAGTTACGTCAAAAGGTGATTCAATGCATCATCCAGGGTTATTGCATCATCCTTGTGATTCATCAAATAAATCTTCTAAATGTATAACAATGTTCTCCAGCATTTAAGAGAAAAAGGTATGAAATGTTTCTGATATATATCTTGATTATAAAATGACCTATTACAGATGATTTCCCATACGAGACATGCTGTTTGAATACTGGATATAAAGGGCAATAATCTACATTCACAACATAGACTCACTTAAAAAACAAATAAAAATTATTTAGCTATCAGACGAAGAAACAGAATTCGACTGAGCATGCAAATTACATATAAAACAGCTTTTCAAGCACAGAAATGTAGTTGGCAACACTGACTTGCTATTACGTTCAACTTATATTTGAATCATAATTTGTTGTTACAAAAACATATTTTAGAATGTCCTATGCTTTATAGAGCAATCTTCTTTATTAAGGCTTGCTACAAATTACATGTCAAACTATAAAAAGATAAAAAACAGAAAAATAATTTTAAATCTGCAGTTTCAAACTGTAACTATGGTTCAAAATATGGTTTATGTGGGTTAAAGTTAGTCAGTTAATTGGAAGCAATGCAGAGACAACTAAAAGCAAAATTAATGACTTTGATCTCAATTAGATAGAAATCCTACGCTGCTTAAAGTACTCAAATTAATCTCTAGAAATAAGACGGTATTTATCCCAGAATGCTGTGAAAGACCAGGAGAGGATTTGGAAGGCTCTGTCATTCTAAGAGAATCACTGGACACAGTATACTGGAAACAGACCTATATATGCAATAAGGGTGGCCAATCAGGCACAGACAATTAGAAACACTGGGTGAGAAATTGGGCTTGGTACTCCTGTTTTTTGTATGCTGAGAGTGCCATTAGGGCTCCACAATGGCATCTGGAGCACAAGTGCACAGTTCTGATGCAAAGGGTTCTGGATGCTATCTTGGTAAAGGGGTTAGCAAGTGCGCACACAAAGTCCACCAGATGCATGCAGATCATGACACCAATCAGTGTGAGCAATGCTGACTTCACACCAGTGATGATATTTTGGAGCTTCACGCTATGCCCTCTTTTAACCTTGCACAGCTAAACAATCGCTAAGCAGCATGAAGTAACCCATTGAAGTAACCCATCCCCCACCAATGCTATTTAAAGGGATCAACATCTACTTATAAGTTAGTTGCTGGTTTCTTCTGTTGTTGCTATAATTTTGTAAGTCTTTGGTGCTTTCCATAGTTGTTTCAAGTTGCAAAAGTATGCCCTGGGTGTTCAGGGAGCAATTCTCCTACCTAAGCTTCAGCAACAAAAAATGCTTGAGACATCTTGCTTCACTAAACAGGTCATCAATAAAATATACTACTTGCTGCAGCAACAGCTGCAACCTCAGAGCAGCCCAAGACTGTCCACATTACCAATGGCTGTGAAGGTAACCGGCAATGAATTTTTATGCTTCTGGCTCCTTCTAGGCCACTGCTGATTATACTTGGTGGAAAGAGCTGTTCCCTCATGATGGCAAAGTTGTGATGGCCATGATAGCAACATCTCACAGTTTGCAGTCCACTGTTGCACAAGGGAGTGCACTGAGGCTCTCTATTCAAAGAAAGATAACTTTAATTCCCACTTGCTAGCGAAAAGCAGATGAATAAGCACAAGATTTGGCAAGGTGCCCCATGGCATAGGGTGCCATTGACTCCAAGCACATTGCTTTGCAAGTGTCGCAGGTCAACTCTGCCAAGTATCCATACTGAAAGGGATTCTTCTTCCTCAACGTCCAGCTGGTGTGGTGCCACAGACAGTGCTTCAGGCAGGTCAATACCTGGTATCCTGGCAGCAGTCATAATGCCTTCATTCTGGAACAATCCATTATGCAAGCTGTCTTTTAGCCACCGTGGCAAACCAAAGCATGACTACTGCGTGAAAAGAGCTTTTCTCTGATGACATGACTGCTTACTAAAATTTGCAACCCACGCACAAGCATGCAGAGCGCATGCAGTGGTAGCCATGTTGTCACAAGAAATGTGTAAAGCAATCCATTGGCATGCAGAAGCAACCTCCTGCCTGGATCACTGTGGAGGAGCCCTGCCGTATTCAACTGAGTGGGTCTCAGGATGTGTGGAGTACGATGAATGGTACACAGCTTTGTCATCATGAAGGAACAGCTTTTGACACCACCTATCAAGGTACGGCGCTGAGGAGGAACAGCATGAGGAGGAGGAGAAGAGGAAGATAAAGAGATGGAAGAAGAGAAAGAGAAAAGGAGTCTGCAAGCTAGGCAGCCTCTTTCTTCCCAGCCTGTACGGGAGGAACTAATTCAAATGTGATATCAGTAATCTCAATCCCAATTTCCTAATCACCAACAGTCCCACACTCCTTACCTTTCCTCTATCACTGACCATCACATTATCCTCTTGGCCACAGCGCAAAAAATAAAGCCAACACAAAAAAACATTGCAAATCTAATTTCTAAATTGAATCATGCCACATTTTATACACACTCAAACAAATCAAACTTCAACCTCATACATTCATTAGTACCTGCCTTCCTTGTGTCTGCCTGTCTCGGTGCTCCTTCAAAGTGCTACCTCAGTGGCTGCAGCACGACTGGTGGAAGGTTGCTGATATTCAGTGAGGGAGACTGCAAATGACCTTGGAGGTTGATACCAAGTAGTTCTGGGCCCAGAAGACCCATCTGCAGTCTGCACCATCTCCACATGGTTAGTGGCAGTTTGGGCAATCCAGCTAACAGGTAACAGCAAGGGCACTGGCAGAGGTGGGGTCATGAATACCGTCAGCCTGGGAGAGGGCAGCAGGCTCATGCTCTGCAGAACCAATCCCTCGAGGTGGTGCCGAAAAGGAGGGCAGATTGCTGAGCTGCTGTGATACCCTTTTACTTCCTTTAAACACTGGTATTGACAGCCACGATGGCAGCACTCTGGAGCTTGCGTCCCTCCACTGCAGCACTCAGATTTTTGGTGGAAGCTGTTTGTGAGACATTGACCATCACATCATACTGCATGGTTGGGTTCACAAATGGCGTTGATAGCTTTGGTCACCAGAATTGTGATGGAAATGATGGGCTCAAGCTCTGCACAAAGCCCTGTGCCAAGTTGATACCAACTACTGCATGTTCCTCGACACTGAACGCAGACTTTCTGGTGGACTACCAATACACCAAGCCTTGCTTTGTGTCACATATCAACCTTCTTCTGTAGCCTGGTCCATTAAACTTCTAATCTGAATATTCTGAGGCTGAACTTGTTTACTACCTCACCCTCCAACAAGCTGGTACATATGCTATTCTTGCCTCTACCCTGGCCGCAGGGCACTTGTGCCCATCGTCTCACCATGTGCAGATCCTGCCCCTATTCTATTCTCTTATGGGCGATGTCTGAATAAGTGGCGGCAAGTGTGAAATCATGTGGCAGCATGTCTTCTTTTTCAATGACTTCTTGGTGTTCCTCCTGGTCAGGTTGCACTACTTGGGTATCTGAAAGGGAGCAGGCACAAAGTTACGGCTGTGGTGAGGGCAGAGGGGAAAGTAAGAAGTGCTTGCTTACACCATCTGTAGCTTGTTGGTCAGAAGAGATTATGGGATGACGAGAAGGTAGGATGTGAGAAGAAACATTAGGCATGAGAGTACGATTATCTCTAATGGATTTAGCCCTACCACTGGCCAGGGCTTCAGTAATGATAATTCCAATAATGGCGAGCACCACCTTCCCCAGGTGGGTAAGAACATGCAGGTGGGCTTCTCAGCCTCTGATTTATTCCTACTGCCTCTGGTTGTGTGCTACCTTCTGCAAATGAGAGGTCAGTAAATGCCATGCAATATGTTTAGGTGATGTGCCTGTCATGCTGTGCAAGCTGTGAGATGCAGGTGCATGGCCTGCAAAAGTGTTAAGTATGTGAGAGTGTGGTAACACATATGAAAGTTAGGTCATTACCCTGATTGATAGAAATTGCTGGTAGGTGAGTGATGGGAATATGGTGAATTGAGTAGTGTTTGAGGCTAGCAGTGGAGCTGGTAAGATATCTCATTTGAGGATGAATTCACTGACCTTGACCATGTGTGAGGTCATTAAACTCATTGCAGCATTGCATCCAGGTCATCAGGGATTGACTCCTGGCAATCACTTCAATGGCTATTTACTCTGACTGCCTTCTAATTGTGCATCTGGAGGGCTTCAAATCCCATGACAGAGCTATCCCATCTGTTACAAAATCAAAAACCTCCACATTAAACTTAAAGGGAATTAAATGGACAGCCTTAAAAATATTTTAAAATGGCTTAGTAACGAATGCAATTATACTGCTGGCCTTAGGTTGTTCTGCCGTGATTTAGTTCATTTAATTTGCTTTACTACAAAAACTGCAGCTTATCTTGTGAAGCTGTGTTACATGGACAAAATCTATAGTAAAACTGCCACTTAAAATTTAGATAAAACATGGATTTTTATGTTGAACCCCCAAAATGCAAAATCATTGGAGAAAAAGTACAGGTGTAAAGTTTTTTCGGGGTGAAAGCAGGAGAGGAGATTGGGAATTTATTACATTCTAATTGTCTCCAGCCTACTCAGCACCAATGGTAGATAATCCGTTCCAAGAATTACTCTTTAACAATCTACTATGAAGAAAATCATTCAGGGTGATGATCCTAACCCAAACCTATCAAGATCATCCCAGGTTTAATTAGTGGTTTGGTTAATTAGGTAATCTCAGTGGGAGGAGAAGGCTGTAGAAGTATCAGAACTACAACTGGGACTACTGCAGGGCCTCTCTGCCAGCGTTCCCATTCCCAATCACCAACATGATACCTAATAAAAAATAATGTTCATATACAAAATTGCACTTGACTGTGAACAGCTTGCCAATATTGGGCTTGTCGTCCATTTGAACAAAGCACTAGAAAGATGTGTGCATCAGTAGAATAGCAACACTATACGAGTCAGTCACTTTGGGAAAGGGAAGGGGTAAAACAATCGCAGTGTCAAGAAAATAAAGTTAACCCACAATTGAATCAAGCACAGCTTTCCAACTCCAAAGCAATGCCAAATAGTTGGGAATACTCAGGTCAGTCATTTTATGTGGACAGAATAGGTTTGTTAATGTGTAGGCCCATTTTAAAACTGCTGAATGTGTATAGAACTTTTTTGTTAATGTTTAAGACTTCCGGCATCTTCAATTTTTTGCTGTTTGCTTATAATCTTTAAACAATATAAGCTTGATGTGGCACTGTGCATTGACATTCCAGTGTTCAAATGTGATTAAACATAGAATTATTTATGCAATTTACAAGCTAAGATTGTGGCATAAAGTAAGCGTCTTGGGCACAGACCAGATGCTTTCATATAGAGATGGGCAGTTATCATGACCTAGCTTTAAGTATTTCTAACTAATTAGCTATAAAGCTAACTTGTGTCAGACTTTGCCTTTCCAGAATCGGCCTGTTTGGCTATCAGAAGTCGTCAGCAGATGATCTCATTTGCCCTTTCTAAGGTTCTGAAGCTTATTTCCCATCATCGCTTGCAGATCGAAGGATGCCAATCAATCAGCTATGAAGCTTTGTTGGTAGAGGCCTGTAGACAGAGTGCCATAGCATTATCTCTCTGCTCCAAGCAACACAGAAATTGAGGAGAGAAACCTAAATTTGAAAAAAGCTACAATTTTTTTTTTGAAGTTGTACAGTGTGAAATTCAGATCAGTAGCACCCATTCTTTGTGGTCCAAAATGTCATCCCAGGTGTGCATGCACACTTCTGCGACGGATCACACGGTGAAGGTGTTAGCATGCATGCAGTGAATGCCCACAGGAAGTATGCAAGGTAGGCAGATCATGACACCAGTGCTGTCATTTCGGTGCTCAGTATTTCAACCTCCACCCTTTCAATCACGTATAGCTGAACATGCATTAACAGTAAGAACAATAACCATCCTCCCCCGCAGCACCATCCGAGCTTGCAGAACAAGGCTAGATGCGAGAAGGGGGAAGAGCAGGAGGAGTGAGCTCTCAATAGGAGGCCATATTAGCCCAGGGAGCAACTCTTCTACTGAACCTCAGCGACAAACAGCATGTGAGATGCCTGTGCTTCCATAAGGGTAACCTCACTGAAACTTGCCATCTGCTGCAGCCTCATCTAAACCCTAGAGCAAGCTTGCGCTGCTAGTGGCTGCCAAATAACCATGGCAATGAGCTTTTATGCATCTGACCCCTTCAAGACTGGAGCTGGAAATATAAGCAACTCCTCTCGGTTTGCCATCCCTTATCACATAAGGGAGATGACTGAGGCTCTATATTCAATGAGAGCTAACTACATTAATTTTCTCTTGCCAGAGAGAATATATGGCTTTGCTAGGATTGCTGGGCATCCCCAGGGTTCAGGGCTCCATTAACTGCAAGCATACTGCTTTGCAAACACCACATGTCAATTCTGCCTCTTACTGGAAACAAAATGGACTTTACTGCCTTTGGTCAACGTGCAGTTGGTGTGTGACCAAAGCCAGAGAATCATTCAAATCAACACTCTGTATTCTGGCCACAATCACAGTGCCTTAATTTTCCAGCAATCGGCTGTACCAGCTGCATTTGACCCATCAAAACAAATCAAAAGGAGGCCACTGGGCAACCAGGGGTAACTGCTGACAACATGGCTGATGATTCTAGTGCACAACCCAAGCACATGTGGACAGTATGCACACAATTAAAGCCATGCTGCCACATGAAATGTAATAGAGCAGACCACTGACATGCTGAAACAAGGCTCTTGCTGCCTGGATTGCTCTGGAGCAGCCGAGCAGTACTCGGCAGAATAGGTAGCGAGGTGCATGCAGTCTGCCACACACTGCACAATCTTGCCATCATGAGGGGGCGACCCCTGCCTCCAGTTATATGCCAAACAGCTGTATGGAACAGGACCCATGAGGAGGGGTAGGAAGATGAGCAAGAGAAATGAAGGCTGCAACCCAGACAGCCCCTTTCTGCTCGGACTGTCCAAGAAGAGCTCATCCAAGTGTGACTCAAGCAACCGCAAACCAATTCCCCCGTCTCAAATTTATCTTCCATCCGTCTCTGCCACTGCACCTGCTCCACCACAATGCAAAAATGGCAGCCACCACAAAATAAACATTAAAAATCAATTTTATCATCATGCCATATTTCATACAAAAGTCAATCAATCACCCTCGTGCATTTCTTTAGTACCTGTCTTCACTGCGCCTTTGCCTATCTTACTGTTCATACAAAGCTCAGTGGCTGCAGCATGGCTGGTGGAAGGTTGCTGACTTTCAGCGGAGGGGCCTGCAGATGGCCTCGAAGGACAAGCAGCTGGAAAGCCGGGGCTGTGGACTCCAGTATCTGTAAGTAGGGGCAGCAGTGTGGGTGGGCTGGCTGACAGACAAAAGCAAGTGTAACTTGGAGTGGGAGTAGAGGGGAAGACAAGTGCTGTCTTCCTGAGAGAGGACAGCGTATTTATATGCCTCAACAATTCTAATAATCTGTTGGAGGACAGATCGCTGGACTGCTGTGACGCCCTGCAAGTCCCTTTGCACACCGCAATCCACAGCCAGGGTGACAGTCTGAGCTTGCACGGCAGCACTCGGACACTGGGTGGCTGTTGCTCGTGCTTCAAAAGAAGCTCCAACATGGCCCATTAGATGCTGCATCACAGTTCGATCCACAAGCGTGCGAATGGAGTTGATCAGATTTTCATGCTGGAAAGGATGGGCTATGGAAAGTTCTGTGCCAAATTAGTTTTTGGACTGTTCTATTCTCCTTGACATTGAACACTGACTTTCTGACAGGATTCTCTATTCACCAAGCATTTCACTGTGCAAATATAATCTATCATCTTCTGTAGCCTACAAATCAACATACTCATCTGTGTCTTCCGCAGCAGAATGCTGATGTAATTTTGTTCTTGGGCGATCGGCCACCTGTGCTGGCTGCAGACCACACACACTGTCAGTATCTGCGCTTGTTGCTGAGAGTGTGAAATTGAGTGACCTCATCTATTCATATTGTTCCTGTACTGCCTGACCAGTTAGCATTTAAGACCATTAGAACATAAGAAATCAGAGCAAGAGGACACTACTTGGCCCTTTGAGCTTTCTCCACCATTCATTATGATTTTGGCTGATCTTTAATCTTAACTCCACTTTCCTGTCCCATCCCCATATCCCTTGATTCCCTTCAAAGATCTATCATCTCAGCCTTGAATATACTCAACAGCTGTGCATCCACAGCCTTCTGGGATACAGAATTTCAAAGATTCACAACCCTCTGAGGGAAGATTTTTTTTCCTAATCCCAGTGTAAAAATCTGACCATTTATCCTGAGCTATTCCCCCCAGTTCTAGGTTCTCCTGATAGAGGAGAACTGCGTCTCAGAATCTATCCTGTCACACCTTTTATAATCTCATACATTTCAATGAGATCACCTCTCACTTGTCTATACTCCAGGAGTAAAGGCCCACTGTAGTAATTATGGTTTTGTTAAATGTTGGACTGTACGTTTGAGAATAGTCCTGTGATGTAAGCCAATGTGTTAGCAACGTGGGCTACCTCCACAGTCAGTGTAGAGATAGAGATGGGGTTGAAAGCACATGTGTAGTTGCTGCTGGCTGTATTGTAAATAAACCTAATGTTTCCACTTGGAAAGCTGTCTGCAGATCAACTCTATTACAAATAGGCCACACTATAACAAACTGGTGATGAGGATAAATCAGGATAAATCAAGATAGATCGGAATCGGTACTGTACCTCGCCCAGTGATTGGTGAGTATCAACATCCGTTTAAAATAACAGAAGATATACTTACCCAAAATGCCACAATTTGGTAGAATTGATCCCTTTGAGCCAGCCACAGACGATTGGTCTCGGTATATAGAACACCTCGCATTCTTCTTTCAAGTGAACAAAATCACGGGGGAAGAGAAGAGGCAAGCGATCCTCTTGAGTGCTTGTGGGAGCAAAGCCTACAGTTTGATTCGAAGTTCGAAGGCACTCAGTGTCCCAGATTCAAAGAATTTCGGAGAATTGGTGGGCCTCGTGAAGGAACGTTTTCAACCTAAGCAGAGGTCCCGGTCCTATTTGCGAAATAGAGCCCGGGTGAGACAATTGTTAGCTACATGGTGAATCTGAAACAACTAATGGAACATTGAGAGTTCGGTGAGACACTGAATGACATGCTCAGTGATCGTTTAGCGTGTAGTGCGTAAGAAGACACTATTCAGGGAAGATTGCTGGCTGAAGTGAATCTAAATTTAAAGAAGGTGTTAGAAATAGCGCTGACCATGGAAAGCATTGTAAGAGATCCACAAGCAATACAAGGGGGCGCAAAATAGCGCCATACTCCAAATCGGGTGGGAACAGTTAACTGAAAGTGGCGTGAAAAGTGAGACTCCGCTGCGAAGCGGGAAACAGCCCCTGAAAAATAAGAAATAACTTAGCAGCTAAATCGAAGAACAACTTTAACCGATGTGGAAACAACCAACGTGGAAACAATCAGTCTTTTAGTGATGGGCAGTTGATAAAGGTAGAAGGTTACTTTTCTTTTGTCACAGAAGTGGACATATAATGAGACAGTGCAAAGAGAGATTTAAACAGGCTTGCAGACAACAGAAGCCCAATGAAATCCACAATGTAAAAGAGCCTGAAACAACAAATTCTGACATTTAGTCATTGTTTAACATGAAAGTTGGGAAGAGCGAGCCAATATTTGTTACAGTAAAAGTGAATGGTAAGCCATTAAAAATGGAAGTAGGCACGGGAGCTTATCGGCACAGCTACCAATGATGGTGGTAGTAGGTGAAGGGCCGAGCCTTCTTGGGCAAGATTGGTTAAAGGGGATTAAATTAAACTAGTCTGAAATCTTCCAGCTGAGAGCAAGTGGGCTACCAGAGCTGCTTAAAAAGTATGCCATCGTCTTCAAGGGAAAAATCCAAAGTCTGCAGGCCAAGATTTACATGAAACAGAAGCAACCCTGCGCTTCATTAAAAGCAAGACCAGTGCCATATGCCCTGAGAGAGAAGGTTGACACTGAGCTGAACCGGCTAGGGAGGTTGGGTGTCATAAAAGCGATTCAGTTCTCAGAATGGGCAGCACCCATAGTCCCTGTCCTTGAACCAGACCAGACCGTCTGAATTTGTGGGGGGTATAAACTAATGGTCAACAGAGCAGTCAAACTGGACAGGTACCTCATTCCAAAAATCGAAGATCTATATTCTATAAGCTAGCAGGGGGGACAACGTATACAAAGCTTGACATGAGTCACGCATATCAACAATTAGAGTTGATGACGCCTCCCGGGAATATGTCACAATTAATACCCACAAAGGGTTGTACCAATACATACACTTGCCTTTCAGTGTTTCATCAGCCTGTGTCATCTTTCAGAGAACAATGGGAAGCTTAATGCAGGGACTACCCCAGGTTGTAGTCTACTTAGGTGATGTGCTGATAACCGGATTCACTGAAAAGGAACATTTGGCTAACCTAGCGGAAGTCCTAAAATACTTTTCACAGGCAAGAGTGGGACTGAAAAAGCTAAACTGCACTTTTCAAGCTAAGGAAATAATCTATTTGGGCCACCAGGTAGATTCTCAGGGGTTACACCCAGTTGAAGAGAAGGTTAAAGCAATAAGAAAGGCACCTGCACCCAAGAACGCCTCTGGACTTAAACCATTTTTTGGAATGATAGATTATTATGGGCGATTTTCACCTAAGTTCTGGCCCCTCTGCATTCATTGCTAAGAACCAACGCTGGTCTTGGGAGGCACCCCAAAAAGAAGCTTCCTTGAAAGTGAAACAGCTGTTACACTCATCAATCTGTTCATGCATTATGACCAGACAAAATACTTGGTGCTAACATGCGATGCGCCTCCCTGTGGAGTGGGAGCGGTGCTATCTCACAGAATGGACAACGGTACAGAGTGGCCAATAGGCTATGTATCCAGGACGCTTACCACATCTGAAAAAGGATATCCTTAGATTGAAAGGAAGGTCTGTCAATCATTTTTGACGTAAAAATATTTCACCAATACGTGCACAGGTGGCATTTCACGATTATATCAGACCACAAACCACTGTTGGTTTTGTTTAGCGAGGAAAAGGCTATACCACCCTTAGCCTCAGCAACAATACAACGATGGATTCTAATTTTGGCAGCTTATGAATATACCTTTGTACATAGGCCTGGCATTCACATCGCAAATGCCGATACCCTGAGTTGTCTGCCCTTACGAGAGAATGACGAACACATCCCAGTTCCGATAATGGCAATGCATTCATGAGTGCTGAGTTCCAACGATTTATCAACCTCAATGGTATCATCCATTTGAAGACTGCACCGTACCATCTGTCATCAAATGGACTGGCAGAAAGGGCAGTTCAAACTTTTAAGGCAGGCATAAAGAAGTTAACAGGTGATTTGTTGGAGACCAAGCTTGCTGGCTTTCTTTTTCACTACAGAATGACACCCCACCCCCCACCACACAACAGGTGCAACACCTGCAGAACTGTTGATGAGTCGCCGTTTTAGGACAAGACCGAGCCTAATATTTCCAAATTTGGAGAAGGTGGAGAAGAGTCAAGGAAACTAAACAGCTGCGCATGACTTGCATAGTCGTGAGACAATTTACTGTTGAAGAAGCAGTATATGTAAGGAATTTCAGTGGAGGACCGAAGTTGTTACCGGGTAAAGTCAGTTCAGTGATGGGACCATTATCATACCATGTGGAAGTGGAAGGCCGGATCACCCGTAAGCATGTGGACCATTTAAGAAAAAGAGAGACACCACAACAAGATATGGTTCCACCTGTAACCATTACTGAACCAATGTTTCCTGCTAAAGATGCTCAACCAAGGACTGACATGTCTGATGTCTCTATCAGAGTGGAAGACACAGAGCTGCAAGTGCCCACTGAGGTACCTGATGTTCATGCAGTTCCAGAGAATGTGGTCCTGAAAAAGAATCTGAAGTCATGGAGCTGCAATGTTCCACAGGAATCAGGAAACCACCTGAAAGACTGAACTTGTAAATTTCATGACCTGTGTAAATATTATAATGTCATGCAATAAATATACTTGTAAATACAATATGTACAGCAAAGTTAAAAGGGAGGAATGTAGTAATTATAGTTTTGATAAATGTTGGACTGTACCTTTAAGAATAGTCCTGTGATGTAAGATCACATGATCTGTGTAAACCAATGTGTTAGTAGTGCGGGCTACCTCCACTGATAAAGATGGAGTTGAAAGCACACGTGTAGTTGCTGCTAGCTGTATTGTAAATAAACCTAATGTTTCCACTTAGAAAGTTGCCATAGATCAACTCTATTACAAATAAGCGACTAGGCCACACTATAACACCCACTCTATTCAATCTCTCTTTATAAGATAATGCTTTTATCTCAGAAATCAAACCAGTAAACCTTCGCTGCAGAGCCTGTGAGGTTAGTATATCCTTCTGTAGGTACAGAACATCAACATCCTGGGGGTTATCATTGACCAGAAACTGGACTAGCCATATAAATAATGTGGCTACAAGTGCAGGTCAGATTAGGAATCCTGTGGTTAGTAACTGACCTCCTGACTCCCCAAACCCTGACCACCATCTACAATGATGGAATACTTTCCACTTGCCTGGATGAGTGCAGCTCCAACAACACTCAAGAAGTTTGACACCATCCAGGACAAAGCAGCCCGCTTTTGGCACCCCATCCACAAACATTCACTGCCTCCACCACCGACGCACAGCAACAGCAGTGTGTACCATCTACAAGATCCACTGCAGAAACTCACCAAGGCTCCTTAGACAGCACCTTCCAAACCCACAACCACTACCATCTAGAAGGACAAGGGCAGCAAACATATGGGAACATCACCTGGAGGTTCCCCTCCAAACCATTCACCATCCTGACTTGGAAATATGTCACCGTTCCTTCACTGTTGCTGGGTCAAAATCCTGGAACTCCCTTCCTAACAGCACTGTGGGTGTTCAAGAAGGCAGCTCACCACCACCTTCTCAAGGGCAATTAGGGATGAGCAATAAATGCTGGCCCAGCCAGCAACGCTCACATTCCATGAACAAAAAGAAAAGCTAAAACTGTACACAGTACTTCAGGTGTAGTCTCACCAAAGCCCTCTACACTACAACAACACTTCCTATTCTTATATTCCAACATCATTGCAATAAAGGCCAACACACCATTTGTCTTCCTAACTGCTCGTTGAACCTGCATCTTAACTTTCTCCAGAATAAAAGCAAAATGCTGCAGATGCTGGAAACCTGAAACAAAAACAGAAAATGCTGGAAAAACTCAGCAGGTCTGGCAGCATCTGTGGTGAGAGAAACAGAGTTAACGTTTCGAGTCTGTATGATGCTGAAGAAGTCTCTTAAAAGTCATATGGACTTGAAATGCTAACTATTTCTCTCTCCACAGATGCTGCCAGTCCTGCTGAGTTTTTCCAGAATTTTCTGTTTTTATTTCTTAACTTTCTCTATTTCACGTACAAGGACACCCAAATCCTTACCAACATTTAATAGTTTTTAATTTTTTTTTTTAAATCCTGTTTTTCCATTCTTCCTACCAAAATGAATAACCTCACATTTACCTCTGTTATTCTCCTTGGGCATCTGAAAGGAAAAAAGTATAAGGATAAGGTTGTGGTGCAGGGAGCGGAGCAGGGGAAAAGTAAGATGTGCAGCCTTAGACCATCTGCGGCTTGTTCATCTGAACAGTGTGTGGGTTAAGAGGTGATGGGGTGTGAGGAGTAGGATTAAATACGAGGAACACATCATCATCTTTAGTTTCAAGCTCTGCCACTATTCATAGCAAGGCCACCCAATAATGGCCAGCATCATCTCCTCCTGGGAATTAGGACATGTAGGCATGCCTCCCTAAAGTTAGCTCTTGTCCTGCCAGAGAGGGAATTGTATCAGTAAGTGTAGTGCAGTGTGTTTGGGTGATATGGCTGCCATGGTTGATGAGCTGTGGGTGTAAGGCTTGCAGCAATACTAAGCATATGAGGGGGCATTGGAGCCAACAACTATTTGGCAGGAGTCTTGATTGCTTGAAATTGTTGGTAGGTGTGTGATGGGAGTGCAGTGAATTGATCAGTGTTTGAGGTTAGTGGTGCAATTAGTAGGATATGATATCTGAAAATGCATGTGCTAACCTTGGCCATTTACATGAAAGTACTAAACTTTTTATGGCACTGCATCCAGATCCTATGGGCTCGATTCCTGGCATTCACCTCCACGGCCATCTGCTCCCACTGCCTTCTGAACCTTTTCTGGAGGGCCTCCTGGACCTATGTGGATACACTGCACTTCTTCTCCTTTCCATCTCTTTCTATTGAGGCCTCAGGGCACCTTGGAGTCTGTGCTCTCCTACATTTTCCAAGTCAGAATGACTTGCACAGTGACTCCCAGCACCTTTTCCAGTACAATGCATTTCGCCTTTCACCATACTCATGAAGCACTCTGCCATTCAGGTAGCTCTGGCTGGATACTGCAATAATGATAATTATCAGGCTTCATGAACTTGGCATGCTGCCTGTATTAAACTCAATGGACGCAGAATAATTGTACATCGCCATCCCCACACTCGTTGTCGGGGTTATCAAATGTAGCCTGCGTAAGTTATTAATCACACAAAAAGTTCTGGTCAAAGCGTGCATGGTATCCAACAAGCAAGTCTTGGGTAATCACGATGTCACCAGTTTATGATTAAACGTGCAAACTTCTAATTTATAATTAGAAACATCCATTAACACTGTGTATCAGCGTCATTCTGTTAAACTTCATAGTATTTTAGATATTTGAATTAAATTACCTATGAAAATGTAGCGCATGTACTAAAAACTGTCAAATGTGATAATTATATCTTTTGCTTTACAAGAAGGCCTGAATCAGATGAACATGTGAAATTTCCCTGATTTTAAAGTGAAAGCGATATAGGATTTTTGCATTTACTTGTTTCAAAAAGAAAGTTCTATTTGTTAACCAGGAATCCCACCTTGTTTCCTCAGTAACCATAAAAAAGCCATCATCCGGGGCATCAATCCAGTTTGGTCGTTGTCTCTTGATGACCGGAATGGTGCCAGGCTGGATTGCATTGATGCCAGTCGACATTCCTTTTCCATTAGCCAGGTATGAGAAATGGTCAGTGCTCTGAAATAAATGGCAGCAAACAGACCAAACTAAAGATCTCTCTCATTTGTTAAGTTTGCTACTTCTAGCATTTGGTTCATATGGCCTTTAATTCGCTTTGTCCCTGCAAAATTTATTTGGATTTTGTCTAGACATTCATGTCACAGATAAAAGAGTATCTTTTAGCAAACAGTTATCTTTCTTGGATTTTCTATCTTTGGCAACGTACAGATATTGAAAGAACATGAGAATTTTTTTTAGAAGAAATAATCATGCCTCTGCCATTTTAGATATAAAAATCAATCCTTGTGGATGCCTTTTCCTTGAGACAATCAATTGGAGAAATACACACTTTTCATTTACTTTGTTCCTGGTCAAATTTCAAAAATTATCAGAGATAAATCCCAGGGAGCATGCTCTAATTCACTAATTTTTCTGAGCCAATTAAGATAGATCCATGAAGTCTTTAGCCTAACTAAATCCTGTGGGTTATTTTACAAATATCGGTGCATAAATTGTGATACATCTTATGAGTTTACGGGGGTGCAGAGCAGACATTAATAAGTCCAATTTAAGTGTGTAATGTAATACGCTGATTTATTGTCAGAAGCACGAGCTACACCATATTGGTCCAGGCGCTTGATAGGTGCGCCCCAGTGGTCATATGCTGCAAATGCATGTCATTTAAATATTATTAGGGCCCTGCTCCTGAATCAGAGCCCTTTCCTGAAACTGCTGTCTTGTCTGTGTGCGCCTCAAACATAATTTCCTGTACCTGTCCTGCATATCATGGGAGGAACACGTGGGAAGGAGCTTTTAGAACCTGAATTTAAAGGAATCCTCACCCAGACTAAGTAAAATCACTGATGTTAGGCTAGAAGGATTCTTTTGGCCAACGTTCTTGGCTGTTTTGGATATTGTTTAGCTATTAAGTACTTTGGAAGAGAGAGTTTGTGGAGGGCTACAACTGTTCTCTGATTTTTCTTGATATAATTCCTAAACATGGGCATGTCGCTGGGTTTAGCATTCAAGCTCTCAAATCAGGAAGCAGAGGAGAAGCAGAAGCAACAAGGGAGATATCAAAGGTTTGCACAGAAGAGGACAAAAGAGGCAAGGGCACAGGAGATGTGAGGGTATCCAGAACTGATCATCATGCTTGGACTTCACAGAAGTGGTTTACAACATTGTACAGTCATAAAAATTTGATTTAGAACTTTTCTTAATGGTTTATATGATGAATGTTACTTTTCAGTGGGGCAAACATTTAGGGTCATGGGTCAAACCAACTTCATGACATTTTCGAGTGACTTGATACTTGCAGGTGTTAACTGCATATTAATTAAGCATTTAATTGTATTCAAGTGTGGGCATTAACTGGGAATTCACTTGAATTCCTATATATCTATATATAAGACCAAACGGAAACTGTTGGTATTGGGTTTGGAGGTGCATGTTTGTATGTGTCTCTCTGTAAATTAAAGTTTATAAGCTATAAGAACGATAGGCTCCAGTTCTGTCCTTCATTGCTTGACTACCTAGATTAGAACAGCAGGGGCATGATTAGTATTTTTTCATTTGGGATTGATAGCTCTCTGCTGCTTACTAATTCCTTGTTGTTACTTATGGACTGAATCATACTGTATTTGATATGTTCATTATCATGTTTTATCAATTAGATATTTGATTGATGAATTAAGAGATAACTTTCCATTTCATTTGTGCATTAATTTTCAAGCAATGTCTTGACATTCGACACTTTCAAAATACCAGGCTTTTAATTAGATAGATATATTTTGAATAGCAATTTGGATAAAATTGGGGGAGATGGTAGTGTAGTAGTAATGTTACTGGACTAGTAATCCAGAGACCCTGGCTAATGCTTTAGCGACATGAATTCAAATCCCACCATAGTAGCTGGTGGAATTTGAATTCAATTAATAAATCTGGAATAGAAAGCTAGTCTCAGTAATGGTGGCCGTGACAATTATCATCAATTGTTGTAAAACTGATCTGGTTCACAAACGCCCTTTAGGAAAGGAAATCTGCCACTCTTACCCGGTCTGGCCTACAGGTGACCCCAGACCGCTATGTGGTTGACTCTTAACTGCCCTCTGAAATGGCCGAGCAAGCCACTCAGTTCAAGGGCAATTAGGGATGGATAACAAATGCTGGCCTTGCCAGCAGTGCCCACATCCCATGAAGGAATAAAAAAAATTAAAATAACACTAAATATTCAGTAAATTTTATAAAGCATTATATTACAACAAAGAGGGTAAATAATGTCATATTACGTACAGTACCAAACAAAAAAGATAAAAAGAGAATTAAGCCAGGTGAAAGGCATTTTTTCGTGAGCATTTTCCTTGTCAATTTGCAATTAGAAAAAATAACTTATCGTCTATTTGCTAGGAATGGCAGATGTGAAACCATTTTTTAAGGGTCAATTCAATTTTCACAGGGACGAAAATCTTACCCAAACATCTCGAGACTGTCCATTCCCATTAGCAACAAGTGTGCCATGAAATTAAATTTCGAAATAAAAAAAGCAAAATTCCATATCTTAAATCACTTTGAGGTCAGGTTTAATTCTTCTCTCCAGCTAATGAAATCTCTCTTGCCCCTGGCCCTGACCAATAAATGAGATGCTCAAATTGCTGATCAGGATAAAAGGCTATTTAATGTCTAAAAGAGTTCATCTTTATTCAAATGAGTAAAGTATACCACTTGGGATTTGATGCTCAATCAAGAAAGTAGGACACCACTGGAAAGCTGCTTATCACATAAATCCTCAGGTGCTTTTCAGCCTGCCGACTTTTGTCAGGAACTACTTATTTTATGAACTTAACATTTATGATACATTGAACAGAATTAAACAAATCAAAACAACCACAGGCTTAGTTGTTCATTTTTTGATAAATATTTCTAACAAACCGCACTTACCATTAGTGGTCCTTGTACGTGACTTGTAATATCTGAAAAATTAGATTCGCAAATTAAAAGTAGTTCCAATCATGTGTAATTTTACAATACCTTGTCGTTTGTCATTCATACATGTGAGGTTGACTGTATTAGAGTTAAGTCATAAAGAAAGTCTATACCAGGTTAAATAAACAATTATAAATCAAGAAAACCAAAAATAAATATTGGAAAGTAGAATGCTGATTGACTGGTACACTACAAAGGAAAAATGATAGATATACAGGCACATATGATTAAATATTGAAGTATATTAATAGTCATTTGATAGCACAGAACTTGAGTATTGCTGAAAAGAGAGACATGTCGAAGCTTTTCATCTTGGACTCATCAGGACACTTTGCAAGAATACCAATATAAGGGGAAAACAACAATTTATACAGTATGAGAAGACAAAGCTGATTGGTTGGCAAGTGGACTCTGATTGGCAGAGGCGTTGCCATGGAAGATGCACTAATTGATGATGACTGACAGTTAACAAGCTTTGTCTGAAATTTAAATCAATTGGTTTGAGTCAGCGAATGGCTGTCACTTATTTTGTTTAGCTGAAACAGGCGCAATGTATGTACACGTTCTTTCTGTCTGCAAACAACAGGTCCCTGTATATTAATATATGTAGCATCCAGTACAAGCAAATGCACCACACTGCAAGCCCAATTGACAACTTAAATTGGCTGTCAGCATAAATCTTAGCACACTGAGCAATTGTTGTCCAATCGTAGAATCACATCTCATGTTGGATACTGTGTTTTGAGTTTTGCAAGCACGGGCTGGTTGGGTATGGTCTGTACCTTGCCTGTTGCGAACAGTGGCTGAGGAATGCTGTTTGATACGATTTGCCAGTCTTTGGGACGTAAGCTTACATACCTAGCATCATACTGGCATTGAAATTCATATACCATGTTATTTATTTGTGATAGGCAGAACGTCTTTTTGGCTTGACGGCAGCATCCTGTTAGTGGCGACTTGCATAGTAGCAGCGTGAAACAGCTATCTTCACCTGTTGCTCAAATTTTTGAGATAGCTTGCCCTTCCAAGGTAATCTGAGATAGAGTAGGCACTTTTCAGGGCTGATAGTGACAGTCTTAGGCCCGTTCATGAGTTTTCGTGACATATAGCACAAAATGATCTGATCAGAGTAGCCACTATCCCGCCGGATGCCTATGATGTGCCCTATTTCAGCATCAAGCTTGCATGGTGAGCAAATGGCTCGAGCCCTATTTACAAAGTTGCTGATGAGACCAATCTGAGAGCATGTGGAACTGTAAGAATCCCAACGTGTATATTGACCAGTGAAGGTAGGCTTGGTGCAGACCATGGTAGAAAATCCCCAGACAGATTCCTCAAGGAAGCAGAGTTCATTTGAAAGGTGAATTTGAGCGCAGGATAGAGCCCGTTAAGACATGTAAGAAAATTGTTACATGCAGCTGCGGATTTAAATAAAGTAAACGTATCATCCACATATCAGAAATATGCAAGGGGTAGGAGGTTAGGTGTCATTCCATGTTTCTCATGGAACCTAACAAAGATGTTTCCGAGAGCTGGGCCTAGAGAGGATCCCATAGCAACACCATCTATTTAGGCATATATGGTGTCATTAAAACTGAACTCAATTGCGCAGTTGCCGAGTTCATAAGTTCAATGAATACTGATTCACGCAATGATGGTGGGTCTAGATCGCCATCATAGAGTGCTGCAGTGCAAATATCTATGGCTTCCTTCAGTGGAACATTGATGAATAGGCTAGCAATGTCAAATGAGCACATGGACACAGCACTGCTTTCGACATGCAAGTCCTGTATGGCCTTCATAAATGTGAAGGAATCCTTCACCGTGTATGTGGAAAATTTGCTCAAACCCAGTTGTAACAATTCACCCAACCATTTGGCCATTCATGTTGTGCAGAACCGGTTTTGGATAAGATAGGGCGTAAAGGGACATCACTTTTGTATGTCTTGGGCAGCTCATACATACGCAGACACAGCAAGCTGCGAGGATGAACCCTGTTATATATATCACATGGCAGCTCATTGCTCTTACTCAAGTCCAGCAAGTGACTATTTTAGCTTATTTTCGAGCAAGGCTGTCTGGTCAGGTCCAATGGATTTGAATTTGGACCCATCATTAAGAATGGCATGCATTTTATTGATATAGTCACGCTTGTTAAGGGTGACTATTCCCGTCCCTTTGTCAGGCTGACTGTTGTCTATGTCCAGGTTGATCCCTTAAGGCCTCACAGCGCTGTAAGACGTGAAAGTCAGACAGAGCGTTCGGAATCCCACAATATGCGTGCACTAGATCAGCTAGGCACGCTTTCAGGGATTCAGCATCTTCAGTGGATGCTGGTTTGTAGCGATTGTTGGGAGTAGAACGTTCAGCAAATACCTCTTCCCATTTGATTTAGGATGAAGACACACCAAAAGTGAAACTATGTGCACAAACAAAATCCTTGTTTTCTGAGAGTACCTGGTCAGAGAGATTTGTGATGTGGTTAGTGGCATCGTTAATTGTGTTGCTAAACCACTTCCGCTCAAGTGAGTTTATGGTGCGGACGTGTTTCAAACAAGTATTGTTTATGGTGTGGTCATCTATTGAAGCAATATAGCGGCATAAACAGATCAAATCAAAAAATGAGCAGTCCATGTCCAAATGCAGCAAGACCTGGACAATATCCAGCCTTGGGCTGACAAGTGGCAAGTAACATTTGCGCCACACAAGTGTCATGCAATGACCATCTCCAAAAAGAGAGAATTCAACCATCGCCCTTGATGTTCAATGGCATTACCATCACTGAATCCTCCACTATCAACATCCTGGGGGTTGCCATTGACCAGAAACTGAACTGGACTAGCCATATAAATACTGTGGCTACAAGAGCAGGTCAGAGGCTTGGGATCCTGCGACGAGTAACTCACCTCCTGACTCCCCAAAGCCTGGCCACCATCTACAAGGCACAAATCAGGAGTGTGATGGAATACTCCCTACTTGCCTGGCTCCCACAACACTCAAGAAGCTTGACACCATCCAGGACAAAGCAGCCTGCTTGATTGGCACCACATCCACAAACATTCACTCCCTCCACCACCGACGCACAGCAGCAGCAGTGTGTACCATCTACAAGATGCACTGCAGGAATTCACCAAGACTCCTTCGACAGCACCTTCCAAACCCATGACCACTACCATCTAGAAGGACATCTAGAAGGGCAGCAGATAGATGGGAACACCAACACCTGGAAGTTCTCTTCCAAGTCACTCACCATCCTGACTTGGAAATATATCACCTGCCGTTCCTTCACTGTCGCTGGGTCAAAATCCTGGAACTCCCTTCCTAACCGCACTGTGGGTATACCTACGCCATATGGACTCCAGCAGTTCAAGAAGGCAGCTCACCACCACCTTCTCAAGGGCAATTAGGGATGGGCAATAAATGCCGGCCCAGCCAGCGAAGCCCACATCCCATGAATGAATTAAAAAAGTCTACTTGCCAACCAATCAGCACTCTCTTCTCATGCTGTATAAATTGCTTTCACCTTATATGGTATTCTTGCGAAGTGTCCTGATGAGTGCGAGACGAGAAGCTTCGACATGTCTCTTTTTTCAGCAATACTGAGTATATTACTTCCAAGTTCATTCTAAAAGAAAACAACATTGAATACAATATTCTTAATAAATTAAGTGTTGTTTTCTTAGCATAAACATGCACAACTGCATAAGTGACTAGATACTAGCAAATAAGAATAAAACAAACAAAAGTCTCTTTCACTGTGGACTGTTACCATTATCTACAAAGCAAAATGAAGTTCAGCCCCATTTGTGAGCACAAGTAATTAACATTAAACTATGTGTCAACTGTAGAATTTAAATCCTCTTAATTCGAATGTTATCAGAACTTAAACAAAATAAATCTTGAACTGTTGAATTCAATCTACCTTTAGTTTGATTAAATCCAAGCCGTGGGATTAATTTAATTATTTCAGACATGCTCCAAACCTAATCAATATTATTTTCAAAACAAAGTGAAATACCGAATTACCACTGAATATAAAATAGAAGAATCTGGGAGCGCTCAGAAGGCAACCCTCTCATCAAGGAATTCAGACAATAACAAATTACACGGGTGAAATTTAAATGGTTAACCAACCTCCTAGTGAACTCAGATAAGATTACAGCTTCAAAAATCAATCTACATATACAAAATATTATTACATACACTGTGAATTTTTTGTTCAGTGTTTTCTTTTACTGGCAGCTTACTGTCATGTTGGACTGCAACACACAGTGTTATGTGGATCATTAATGCTTGATTGCAACTCAATTAAAATATTAATCATGACAATTGCTTATTAAATAAAAATCAATAACATTTTCATGGGAAATAACTTTGCCAGCTATTATTAAAATAGAATAATTTTAGTTAATCCATAATAAAACGACTGCACCAGGAAGTTAAACATTTTTATTTGTCTGTCATCGAATACAAATCAAAGCTGTAATCCTTTCGTCTTCATGCAAACATTTTTTATAGTTTATTATGCCAGGTTAGCAAAAACTGACCAAAATTATTATTCCGATCTTTGTAATTTCCCCCATCTCACTTTTGTGGTGGTTCATGATGAGGCATTATTGCCTGGCTGCTGGCAATCACCTGGGTAACTCACCCAAGTGAATAATTTTTTAACTTGAGCTTGAACAGCAAGTGTCGCCAAACTATTTAACTGTGGGGGCATCATAGCAAAGCCACATACTGCCCTCACTTAACAAATACTAACTATCTAGCTGATCAGAAATGACAAGCCCTGCTGAATTTTCCCCTATCCTTAAACCAGGGGCACTGAGGCTGATTTTAATTTCCTCCAAACTGGTTGAGATTAATTCAGCACTGTGCCACATCATAGGCAATTCTTAAAATAACGCACCATTAGCCCACTACAGAAGTGTAAGTGCTGAGATTTCTTTTGAATAGTGTTGTATGATGGTGTTTACTTTTGAAGAGAGTTTTAAATCCAAGGGCCCAACTTGTTTTCAGCCCTCCTACATTTCTAACTTTAATTTGGTTACTGTATTGACTAAGGGCCCCTACTATAGGGTATAGTAAGCATACAGTTACAAATTAAGTCTCAACTTTACTCTATACAAAGGGAACAGCACAACTCATTAATAACATAAGCATGAGCGAATTATACAGATCTCCTGCATGCTCATTATTCGACTGACATAACATATGCGTAGGATGCACTCAGCATAAATAAACAGGAAAGTATTGATGTTATTAGGAGATATATAGGCTTGTTATTAATATTTTTGTGGGTTGATTCCCTGAATCTTATGTTCTTCAACAATACAGTCCCAAAATAAAATAAGTTGTACAACTAATCATGCCAGTGATTTAGGCATTGCAAAATGTCTATTTTTCTAAAAGAGGTGAAATTTTAAAGTGCACACAAATGTAGAATGTTGGGTGAAAACACAAAGATTAATGAACATCTTAATGTTGAGCAGATTATAGGAATGGCTGCACTGGCACTTCTCTCATTTTATACAATTTAAAACTTGAGATTAAGACTAAGGGCGGAATCATCCCAGATTTGCACGAAGTGAGGTAGTGGGTGGGTAAAACGACAATGGCTGCTTTTTACGTCGTATTGTGCCAAACCCGCTGCATTAATTATGCATTCTCAGGAAACACGCCGTTTCCATGGTGGGCTCTCATTCACTCGCCACGTAATCACCTTGCCGCTTCATCACGCCGGGGGCCATATTAAAGGGACAGCCGCATGCACACCTCTCAATGTTTGAAGTCCACGAGTGCTGCAAAGAAGACATGGTCTTGAAAGGCAAAAGAACTGCAGCCCCCAGGCTCAATGACCCGTCCCTCGAGCGCCTTTTGGATGCAGTGGAGGCTCACCGTGATGTCCTCTACCTCCGCTCTGGATGGGGGTAGGATGGGCAGCAACCTCACTAATCCGGCTTGGAAGGTGGTGGCAGCAGCAGTCAACACCAAGGCCCTTCAAAAGAGGATGAATGATCTCCTCCATTCCACTGGAGTAAGTCACTCTTCTCATCACTCTCAACTCTCACACTCACAAACCCATCACACATCCACAGGGCTCTCACTCACTGCTGGTTCCAGGGACATCAAGATTCACTCTCTCGCACACACCTTCATTGTCCTCATCCCGTCCATGGGACCACTCACCACCCGCACATGCCTGGCATACTTATAATCTGGCCTGGCAGGCATGCTGCTTACACTCTCTCCATCGCTAGTCATGCAGGACAAGCTGGCACACAACAAGAGGGAGAGGTCGCAGACCGGTGGAGGAATGCTTGAAATCAAGGTTCTCATGGAGTTTGAAAACAGAGCCATCCAGCTAGCCGGTGAAGATCTGGACTGTTCCTGTGCCGACGGTGAGGTTGGCGGTGCCCTATCAAGTGAGGATCCAGCATTGCGACATCCATCAGACAACCATGCCGTGTGTGATGTGTCCTGTTTCACAGGCCACTGCCATGCACTAATTATCTCCCCTTGCTTTTGCAGGCACATCTGGGAAACAGTCAACAGAGTTCACGACCCAGGGCCTCCAATCAAGCCCCGAAGAAACCTCTGAAGAGGAATCTGGAGACACCCACCTTGAAATCCCATCACAGCGCTCACTCACACCCTCCAACAGTGCAGACACACACCTCAGTGGGATCTAGCTTTACAGTAGCCTCGGGATCACAATCTGGTGAGCGCATCGCAATGTCTGATCTACAGCAGGCAGCGGCAGGGGCTTCCCAGGTATCCAGCACGTGGGGGACTGCTGGAGGCCAGAAATTTGCTGAGTCCAAGTCAGATGATGAGCCTCTGGACTCGGTCATATCACAGTTGCTGAAGCTGCAGAGGCAAGCTCGGGAACATCAGGAAGGGATGTCCGCTGCACTCCTCAGATTGCAAGGTGCGATGGAGGAGTCCGTCTGCCTTCAGGTTGAGCTGATAGTGCCGGCATGCCAATGCATTGAGGACAACACTGATAGGATGGTGGCCGCCAAGGGGACCTTGGTCCAGGACGTTGCTCCTGCATTGCTGCGCAGGCTGAACTCCATTGCTGACACCATAGTTGGCCTCCAACAGTGCGTACGCGAGGGGGGTGTTGGGCAGCTCGATCTCACTCCAGCTACCCCTTCTCCTCAAGGAGTCAGTCAGGGACCCTTGGACACCCATAGGGAGGAGGATCAGCAGGTGTACCCCCCAGGGTCATCTGTCCAGGTGACTCAGAGAGTCTGGCTCATCTGAATCCCCTCTTCCTGTGACCTCAGCAGCACCAGCTCCACAGGCCGAGGAGGGTGCCACACAGCAGGCCCGCGAAAGCAGACCTCTAGGTCTCGGCCCTCCAGAGGGCACCTGCCAAGGTAATCACAGACAGGCCAGAGAAGTCAGCAGGCTGCCTCCACCTCCACTGATGATGTCTGGGGAGCACCAAGACGTTGCAGCAGGATTAGGAAAGTTAAAAGGATGTAGTTGCACAGCCTGAGCATGTGTGTTAATCACTTGTACATACTGTTCACTATTGTCAATAAACTCCCATGAATGTCCCCCTGCCTGTGGCTCCTTGTTCTGATGAGCAGTGTTCGTGTCACTCAGATGTGAAACCTTTCTGCACAGGAAGTAATAGTGAGACTAGAAAGCAGGAGAAACAAAGCAGAGCATTGAGTATGCTTCGAATGTGAAGTGATGTCACAAAGACAAAGTTAATGGCACTCTACCTGAATGCGCACAAAATGAGTTAAATGGGTATGATATAATTGCCATTATGGAAACATGGCTGCATGGTGACCAAGACTGGGAGCTGAATATTCAAGGATATTCAGCCTTTAGGAAGGACAGACAAGAAGGGAAAGGAAGTGGAATTTTGCTGATAATAAGGGAGGGGATTAGTGCATTAGTAAGGGAGGATCTCAGATCGGAAGAACAATGTGTGGAATCTGTTTGGGTGGAGCAAAGAAACAGCAAAGGGCAGCATCATTGGTTGGAGTTGTTCATAGGCCACCAAACAGTAGTGGTAATGTGCAGCATGGTATTAATCAGGAAATGACAGAAGCATGTAGCATGGACAATACAGTAATGATGGGTGACTTCAATCTGCATATAGACTGAGTTAACCAATTGAGCACTAATACTGTGGAAGGCGAGTTTCTGGAGTGCGTAGAGTGTTCTAGAGCAGTATGTTGAGGAGCCGACTAGAGGATAGGCTATTTTAGACCTAGTAATATGTAATGAAAAGAGGCTAATTAATAATCTTGTTGTAAAAGAACCTTAATGGATGAGTGACCACAATATGATAGAATTTTACATTATGTTTGAAAGTGAGGCAGTTCACTCTGAGGCAAGGGTGTTATAATTGAATAAAGGAAATTATGAAGGCATGAGGGACAAATTGGCTGAGGTGGATTGGGAAAATACATTAAAAGGTATGACTGTACATAGGCAATGGATAGTCTTCAAAGAACTATTACATAGCTTACAGCACCTATACATTCCTTCAAGGTGCAAAAACCCAAAAAATGCCAGTCAGTTGTGGCTGACAAAAGAAGTTAAGGATTGTATAAGATTAAAAGAAAAGGCTTATAAAGTTGCCAGAGTAGTAATGAACCTGAGGATTGGGAGGTTTTTAGAATACAGCAAAGAAAAATCAAGGGAGAATAGAACATGAATGCAGTCTAGCAAAAAACATAAAAACAAACTGTAAAAGCTTCTATAGGTATATAAAAAGGAAGTGTTTGGCTAAGACAAATGTGGGTCCATTACAGCTAGACTCAGGAGAATTTATAATGGGGAATAGAGAAATGGCAGAGAAGCTAAATGATTACTTTGTGTCTGTTTTCACTGAGGAAGATATAGGAAATCTCCTAGATTTAGAGGTCCAAGGGACTAGGAAGAATGAGGAGTTGAAGAAAATTAGTATAAGAGAGAAGGTTGTACTGGAGAAATTAATGGGACTGAAAGTTGATAAGTCCCCAGAACCTGATATTCTGCATCCCAGAGTGTTGAAAGAGATTGCTATAGAGATAATGGATGCATTGGTGGTCATTGTCCAAAACTCTAGAGATTCTGGAATAGTTCGTGAAGATTGGAAGATAGAAAATGTCACCCCATTACTTGAGAAAGGAGGGAGAGAAAAAAAACAGAGAACTACGGACCTGTTAGTCTTACATCAGTAGGAGGGAAAATGCTACACTCTATTATAAAGGATGTGATAAATGGACACTTGGATAATCATGATCTGATTGGGCATAATCAGCATGGATTTGCGAATGGGAAATCATGTTAGACGAACCTGTTGGAGTTTTTTTGAGGATATTACTGACAAAATTGATAGAAGAGAGTCGATAGATGTAGCATACTTGGATTTTCAGAAGGCTTTTGATAAAGTCCCCCACAGGAGGTTGATTAGCAAAATTAAAGCACATGCAATGGGGGCAATATACTGGCATGGATTAAGGATTGGCTAACAGGCAGAAAACAGAAAGTAGGAATAAACGGGTCATTCTCGCCTTGACAGGCTGTGACTAGTGGGGTACTGCAAGGATCAGTACTTGGGCCCCAGCTGTTCACAATATATATCAATGATTTGGATGTGGGGACCAAATGTAATATTTCCAAATTCGCGGATGATACAAAGCTAGGCTACAGGAGGATTTGGACAGAGTTAGTGAGTGGGCAAGAGCAAGGCAGATGGAAAATAATGTGGAAAAATGTGAGGTTATCCACTTTGGTAGAAGGAGCAAAAGTGCAGAGTATTTCCTAAATCGCAAGAGATTAGAAAGTGTCGATGTGCAAAGGGACCTGGGTTTCCTTCTCCGTAAGTCACTGAAAGCTAACATGCAGGTGCAGCAGGCAATTAGGAAGGCTAATGGAACGTTAGCCTTTATCGCAAGAGGATTTGAGTACAGGAGGAATGAAGTCTTTCTTCAATTATATTGAAGCTTGGTTAGACCGTACCTGGAGTATTGTGTGCAATTTTGGTCCCTTTACCTCAGAAAGGATATTATTGCCATAGAGGGAATGCAA
The DNA here is from genome assembly GCF_964194155.1 of Cetorhinus maximus. Lineage (NCBI taxonomy): Eukaryota > Metazoa > Chordata > Chondrichthyes > Lamniformes > Cetorhinidae > Cetorhinus > Cetorhinus maximus. The sequence goes on along the minus strand of NC_135892.1, from coordinate 81,725,325 downwards.
CGAAGGTTCACCAGACTTGTTCTGGGGATGGCGGGACTGTCTTATGAAGAGAGATTGGGCAAAATGGGCCTGTATTCTCTAGAGTTTCGAAGAATGGGAGGTGATCTCATTGCAACCTACAAAATGCTTAAAGAATAGACAGGGTATGTTTTTCAGTCCTTTCTGGAGCTTTACTTGGAGCTGGTGTACTTGGTCACCACGTTTGTCCCTTCCGACACTGTGTGCTTGGCCAATTCTCCAGGCAGCAGCAGGCACACGGTGGTCTGGATCTCCCAGGAACTGATGGTGCTGAGCTTGTTGTAATGGGCCAGACGGGAAGCCTCACCCGCGATACAGGTAAGATGTTTCCCTGGCTGGGGAGTCTAGAACCAGGGGACACAATTTCAAAATAAGGGGGCAGCCACTTAGGACTGAGATGAGGAGAAATTTCTTTACTTAGAGGGTTGTAAATCTTTGGAATTCTCTACCCCAGAGGGCCGTGGAAGCTCAGTCGCTGAGTACATTTAAGGTAGAGATTGACAGATTTCTGATTAACAATAACATAAAGGGTTATGGGGATAGTGTGGGTAAAAGGCATTGAAGTGTTCGTTCTGCCACGATCGTACTGAATGGCGGAGCAGGCTCGATGGGCTGAATGGCCTTCTCCTGTTCCTATGCTCCTAAGATAAAGGCAGGTGTCTCAATCCAGCATGTGCTTTGTGCAGCCTTCAGACCGAAGTGATGGCCCGACCTCAAACTCCCTGGACACATTACTGATGCCCGCACCTCGATGGTGCTTGTCATTGCTGCCAGAATGTCGTGGGCAGGTGTCTCAGAGTTCCATCATTCTCTCTGTGTGAGCTCAGCACCTTTAAGGTGGGGCTGTCCCCCATCTCTTCAGCATCAGTGACCAGTGACGTTGAGCACCTGAAGGGCTCAGGTGCCGAAGATAGACAAAGGATGCTTTTAAAGCTTCATGGCTGCATCTCTATGATATGACCCTGATCTCAGAGCACAAGTGAGCTGCCCTCAGCCAGACAGGAGGCAAATATTCACAGAGGCTATGTAAAGATCTATGGAATGTCCTCACTGCATCGAGCGACTATCAGGGCCTCCACTGCATCTCCAGTCGTCGAACTGTTCTGCAGTCCACTAAAATGCTCATTACTTTGCAGTCTGTGCTCGAGGGGTGAAAAGCTCTGGAGCACTTGGTGGCACTTTGCTGCCTCTGCGTTGCTTGAGTGGACAGAGAAGCTAGAGGCCTGACTCCAATCATATCAATGTGACTGCACCTGAACTCTCTCAGCTGTAGAGGAATGGTCACATTATACAAGGTGTCCCTAATGCGTGGCCGCTTCCTTCTCCCACCACTCACCGCCCCACCCCCCAACCTGCACGTGCTAGTGCACTACCTTCAGGGCAGCCCTTGCCCTTGCCCCACCCGCTCAATGCACCTCAGCCACAAGGCAGCCCTTCCCCCCCACCCACAATGAGCCTCAACCGCAGGGCAGTCCTTGGCCCCCACCCCTCCCCCCCGACACGCCTCAACCTTGAAGTCCAACAGGTGACCCGGGCAAGCACTCTGCAATGTTATTGTATACTCACCTCCAAGTTCCCCTCAAAGTGCAGCCCGCCAAATGCAGTTGTGAAACACGTCGGCATGGGCGGACGATCCAGTGGTGGGGGGAAACAATTCCGGACTGGGCTTATAATGATATGCAGATGCATTACAGTGAGGTTCCCGATGTCAGATGTTGGGAAACGTGGCCCGTCATTGGACGATCAAAAGCTGGTTTCACAACAACGTGAAGTTGATTTTTGGCCTTCTCACCATATTGTCTGCTCATGCCACGGAACATGCCTGATGCCAGCAGGCACAGATGATTCCACCCAAAATGTGCAGCCATGAAAATGTATGTTTTTCTTGTGTATTTAATGCTAATGAGGCCACTTTGAACCATTTATACAACCTTCTTTACAAGACACTTAATAATCTTACATTATATTTGATAGGACAATGTAGTAAAGGGACTAGGTATTAAGAATATCCATGTTGCACCAGCAGGAAAGCACTTTTTAAGTCACTTCATTTATAACCCAGGGGCCACCTGCACAATGAGATGTGGAACATTACATAGAATGTATAAATGACAAGGCAATATTTCTGAAAAAGCAAATAAATGTAGCTAAAATAACACTTCCTTATTTGAAAACAATTTTGGGTCTATATAACACCTTACACAGGCTTTAAGTCGATATTACTACATCTTACCCCTGTAGGACATCAAAAGTCGTTTCCTCACATTTCCTAAATGGAAACGAAGTTCATGTAAGGCATTTGGTGCTAGTTGCAACATACACAATTCATCAAAACTGTACAATTTACACAACAATAGTTCATTTTAAACTCCAAATATCACCTTCACCAGCTACAAATAATCATAAGCCGTTGTTCCCACTGAGAAAGCATTCCTGAAGTAGAAGCTGTTCATTCTGCTTCTACTGCCTCGGTATATAGAAAATGAATTTGCATGCCTGGGCAAGTTTCAATGCGCAACCACTCAAACTTGCACCCAACGTTCTTCAAAATGAGCTCCCAATTTCAACTGGCCACAAACTGGCAGTACTGGGTCGAATTCTAGTACCCCCAGTGTACTAGAGGAGGTTGGTTAAATTAGCACACGAGAGAGAGAGAGAGAGAGAGAGAGACCATCACCCTCACTCACCAACAGGCACTCTAACACAGGGTGAGTGAGTGAGCACCCTGAGACTGAGCTGGACACACTGTCACACTCTAATGGTCATCTTTATTTATTGCTCATTTTTAAAAATTATCAATTTACTGTTGTGATTTTTTTTTCTCAACAAATTGTTTCTTTTCATACATCAGCCTTTTTTTGTTAAATTCATGCTTAGTGTTCTGCCAAGCCTTATCTTTCCGAAATTTGCTCATTGGTTCCCCGAGGTCGAGAAAAATTTAAATGTGACCCCCCCCCCACAGGAAAAGGTTGGACAAGCCTGATTTAGACATTTCAAGTCAGAATCATGTCCTCAACCCTGAAATCCTGACCTGGGATTTGCTATTTCTTTTTTAAAAGTTTACATTTGTAAGGGGGCTATGAGAGTACTTAGGTTACTTCTGAGAGCAACCCAACTTCCACCCTTTCCTCCAACTCCAGGAACTTATGCTGGGCATTATGGACACTTTGGATGGACTTGGACAAATGTGCTCAGGGCCCATCATGCCAGACTCTGCCAGGCTTATGCAGATGTGTCCAGTCTGGAAATGCCTCTTCTTTCCTCTTTTAAAATAGTTCATAGCATTGAGCATGCTAATGCTGGTCTTTATCTCGCTTTATCTCATTGTCAATCAATCAGTCTCTTGTCGTTACCTCCTATTTACATTTGACCAATTTGAATTTCACCAGGTCAATTTTTTTCTAATCTGCCTGCCCCTCTCACTGAACCCTACTCCATCTTGTAATTTTTCCAACTGGTTTACATTTTTATTCCCAGCCAATCAGCCAGCTTCCTTTACTAGATTCTATTATTCATTATGCACCTTCTGTTCAAAGGATTGTTTTACTCCACATTGATCCACATAAGATCATAAGATGAGAAGAAACAGGAGTAGGAGTAGGCCATTCAGCCCAGTGACCCTGCTCCGCCATTCAATAAGATCATGGCTAATCTGATTGTGGCCTTAACTCCACTTTCCTTCCTGCCTGCCCACCACCCCCCACTCCCACCATAACCCTCAACTCCCTTTTACATCAAAAATCTGTCTGAGTCAGCTTTGAATATATTCAATGACTCAGCTTTCATTGCTCTCTGTGGAAGAGAATTCCAAAGGCTAATGACCTTCCGAGAGAAGAAATTCCTCCTCACCTCCATCTTATTTGGGAGACCCCTTATTTTTAAACTGAGTAGATGAGTAGATGTGTAAGGAAAGCTTAAGCAAACTATTGCATTAATGATGGAATATAAATTGAACATTTTTTCTTCTTTCTTACTGTTGAAACCAACACAATCCATCCTGTCCTCATCCAGCATGCACACCTGCCAACTGAGCTGGAGCTTGGACTGAGTTTTCCATTCTTGGACAAGGCCACCCACACCAATCCTAACAATACCATCAAGATCAACGAGTTAGTTCAGGAATCAAATTTCAGACCTTCCCGGTCGATCATTTATGGTCCTGCATTTACCTACTTAAGATAGTAAACATTTTATGCATTGATGATAATAGTAGAGGGATTACTGCAATCAAGCAAGCTGATGGCCTGAGAGACCAACATATTGGAATGAGGCTTGCAATCTGAAAAGCCAAATTCTAGTCTCATTTTATTTTTTTAACCAGCTGCTTCGTATGCTTTAATGAACAGAAAATCTGCTATTCAGCATAATACACATTGGAATTTTCATCAAAATTATAATATAAAAGGAGAGTTGTTGCAAATTTATCAAAGACTGAGACTCAAAACTAATCTAGCAGACTAATTTCAATAATTTGAATATTATGTGAAACTCCTGAACCATAACAAGATTTTAGATTGTTCGCAGCTACAGAAAAATGCTGCCCATAAGTAACACATTCAACTCACAACCCAATTGACAGCAAATATAAAACTTGGCCTTAGCAGACAGTCAAATTACCCGTCTTTAAAGTTAACCCTTTGCCAGTTTTGAACCCTGTAAAGTATCTCCTAAACAGGTGTGCTCAGTGTTAAACTGTATAACAAAAACTATAACCACCTCCCTACGGAAGAACAGAAAAAAAAGGCAACAATGAGGCTCTATAATAATTGGAAAATTGTACATATAAACGCTGAATATATCACTTGTCTGAACAGGGTATTAGTAATTATTTTTTTACAATACTTATATTTGGGGGTTAAACTAACCATCCACACCGTTGTGCTGGCTGTAGTTTTGCTTTCCGAGAATTGTTGGAGAGCCATGGTTTTGAATTGCAAATAGTCGTTTTGGTGATTGACTGGAGTTCCCTGAAGTAAGGCTTGGCACTCTTCTTAACACCTTTGGCTTTACAGCAGGATGCACTTCTGCATTTTGGAAAAAAAGGTTACATGCAATTAGACAATCGGGGAAGTGGAAGAAAAAGCAGAAAGTGAAAAATGTTGATCATGATTTCAATTAATACTTTGGTTATTGATGCAAGGTTTTAAGTAATATAACAAAAAAAACACAGCTCCATGTAGTCCCTATAAGAACATAAGAAATAGAAGCTGGAGTATGCCACAAACCTCAAGCCAGTTCTGCTATTCGATAAGAAACATGGACTGATATTCTGCCTCGAATCCATGTTTCCACCCTATCCTCATTTCCCTTAATATCCTTAGTGTTCAAACATCTATGGAACATAGTCAACAGCTGACCATTCACAGCTCCCTAGAGTGGAGAATTCCAAAGATTCACAACTCTCTAAGTAAAGAAATGTCTGCTCATCTCAGTGCTAAATGCCCAGCCCCTTATTGTGACACTATGACCCCAAATTAGAGACTCTCCAGCCAGGAGAAACAGTCTCTCAGCATCTGTCCTGTCAAGCCCTCTAAGAATTTTATATGTTTCAATGAAATCACCTCTCATTTTTTTCTAAACTCCATAGGAATATGTTTCAAAGAAGAGCAGGTGGAATCTCCTTGGTGTCCTGGGTGAATATTTATCCATCAACCAACAATGCTAAAAAACAGATTGTGAGTCACCCAGAGGAGTGGGTGCATAGTTTTTCAGAATAATATTATATGCACTAACTTGATACGGCTTACATTGTATTGCATTGTTTGTGTACAAATCACAAGTTTTTTTTGCAAAATAACAGTGCTTCAAGTATATGATGTTCTGTCTAATGTAAATTCAGATCACATCAGGTCGAAGCACACAGATAAAAGCAAAAAATTGCGGATGCTGGAAATCCAAAACAAAAACACCTGGAAAAACTCAGCAGGTCTGGCAGCATCTGTGGAGAGGAGCACAGTTAACGTTTCGAGTCCGAATGACCCTTCAACAGAACTAAGGAAAAATAGAATAGAGGTGAAATATAAGCTAGTTTAAGGGGGGGTGGGACAAGTAGAGCTGGATAGAGGGCCAGTGATAGGTGGAGATAACCAAAAGATAACCACCTTCAACACCTCTTTGTTCTTTTGTCTGTGGCATCTTTTGGTTATCTCCACCTATCACTGGCCCTCTATCCAGTTCTACTTGTCCCACCCCCCCTTAAACTAGCTTATATTTCACCTCTATTTTTCCTTAGTTCTGTTGAAGGGTCATTTGGACCCGAAACGTTAACTGTGCTCCTCTCCACAGATGCTGCCAGACCTGCTGAGTTTTTCCAGGTATTTTTGTTTTTGAGGTCGAAGCACACTCTTGTTTGCGTCGATCATCACTAAATAAGTAGCTTTTCAATGTTAAATCATATCAACAAATAACAGCACGTATGTTGTGGTATTAGGACATCTTTCATCTCTCCACTGCTGAGTTATAGAGAGTGTATATGCCCACTCCCTTGACATCTTTGTACACCTCACCTCACTCAATCTTAGCCTTGACATTAACTCTTCCACTCACATCACAGATCAACCATCAACCTTGACAGCTCTGAGGTTTCGATCTAGGACAAAGCAATGTATGACATTTCCTCATTTCTCTTAACACTTGCAGCACCCCACCTACTTCAACCTTTCTGCAATCACCCTGTGGAATCAAAACTAGTACCCAACTCCTGTTCCAACATCCTCTCAAGTTCCCAATTTCCAATCATTTCAAGGGTAACAACTTGACTCAGTTGGTAGCACTATTATCCATGTTAGAAGGCTTAACATTCACTGTAGACTTGAACAAGCAATTTAGTTTCATTCTTATCTATCCAGTCATAGCCAGAAGATCATCTGCAATAGCTTCTCTTCCTGATCCTGCACTATTACTACTGGTGTCCCCCAATGATCTATCCTTGCACTCCCCCCTCACCCCTGCTATTTTTATCTATATGCTGCCTCTCGGTGACATTTGAAAATGTAGTATCAATTCTCACAGGTACATTGACGAAACCTCAATTATCAGACTACTTGATCAAAATCCAGTATTGGATGAGCAGAAACTTCCCTCAGTTACTTATTGGGGAGATTGAAGCCACTGTCTTCGGTGCCCACTACAAACTCCATTCTCTAGCCACTGACTCCATCACTCTTCCTGGCCCCATGATTTGTTGACCCCAAGGTGAAATTCTGAATACATATCTGTGCCATCACTAAGACCACCTATTTTCACCTCTGTAACATCGTTTGACTCAGCCCTGCCTCAGTTCATCTGCTGCTAGGAACTCATCCGTGACTTTGTTACCTGTAGACTTGACTATACCAACACATTTCTAGCCGGTCTCTCATATTCTACCCCCATAAACTTGAGGTCATACAAAACACTGCTGTCCATGTTCTAACTCGTACCAAGACCCATTCACCAATCACCCCTGTGCTCGCTGACCTACGCTAGTTCCTGGTTAAGCAACATCTCTATTTTAAAATTCTTATCCTTGTCTTCAAATCCCTCCATGTCTTTTCCTTCCTTATCTCTGTAATCTCCTCCAACTCCACAATCCTCCATGGAATCTGCACTCCTCTAATTCTGGCCTCTTAAGTATCCCCGAATCTAATTGCTCCACATTGGTTGCCGTGCCTTAAGCTACCAGGATCCTAAGCTCTGGGTTTCCTTCCTCACATCCTTTAGGATGCTCCTTAAAACTACCCCTTTGTCCAAGCTTTTGGTCATTTGCCCTAATATCTCTTAATTTGTCTTGATGTCAAATTTTGCTTTACAACACTCCTGTGAAGCATCTTTGGTTGTTATATTATGTTAAGGCACTTATATAAACGCAAGTCGATGCTGTTGTAATGGCAGCCGATATTTTAGCCGATACTGTTCGCAGTGCCATCTTTTAGTTAGTTGTTAAATCAAGGCCCATCTATCCATCTACTGAGATGAAGTAAAAGAACCCATGGCACTATGGAAAGAGATGTAATGGAGCTCACCCAGTATTCTGGGTAACATTCCTCATGCAGCAATATCCCAAACAAAAAGTTACCTGGTTATCCAATCAATGCCATACAAAAGACTGCTGAAGAAGATGAAGTATATAGAACGATGGAAATGCACATTGCAAATAGCAGATTGTTTCACCCATACTAACTGGTTTTTAATCTATAGAGCAGAAGTTAAGGGTAGTTTCAACGTAGCTGGAAATAGTTGGTGGTGTATCAGAGTACTTTGTTCTCGATTGTTTCTGCTAAATATATACATCAATGACTTGAATATAGGGCTAAAGGTTGTTCACATTATGCTAAAATGGGAAGCATAGTAAACAATTGTGGAGAAAAAAGGAAGTCACAAAACGATTTGGGTTAGTTGATAAAATGGGTAAAAAAAAGCAGCAGATGGAAATCAACGGCCATAAATGGGAGAAGATACATTTTGGTGATAAAAACCATAGTTATACCTTGAATAGGGCAAAGCTGGGTGATTTAGAAGAGCAGATAGATTTTTAGCAGGTTGTGGGAATTTCCACTCAGAAAGCCTTAGTAAAACCATGGTTGGGATACTGCATGAATTTTTGGACCCCTATTGTTCAGAATTTGGATTCCCTTACAACGCCTTGCACACCACCACCACCCCACCCCTCTACTCTGCCTTTAATTACAGAACCCTCAACTCTTCTAGACACCACACTCAAACACTCGCCCTACACCTCTCTACCGTGCTAGGTCTCTCTTCCCTCCTTCAAAGCCTCCCCATACTTCCCTTTGATCATGTCTTGTTACCACATCGAACTCATCACCCATCACTGCTTACCTCTGTGAAATGCTTTGAAAAGCTTTAGATGCTTAAAGCACGAAGTGCAAGCTTTAGTTGCTGATTGTCTCTTGTGCCCATTTATATTGTGCTTCACTGACTTTGCCTATTTCTTAAATATTAATACTCTGTTGATAAGGTTCACATCAATATTACCCTCTTATTAACATTTTTTGACTTATGCCTCTTGTATCTGAACCTATTGCAGTAGCAGGTAAGATGCTTTGTGAATTTCTTCTTTCATAACGTGAAAAATTTAATTCGGTCACCTTGGAACATCCTATCCTAAGAAAACAAGCCTAACTTTCTTCATCTTCTCTCATAAATTCATGATACCTGATCTCAATCTACATGGCTTGAGCAGGACTATTTAAAGGTCAATGGATGATATCCTGGAATACAACATGGATAGTTCATCCCTTTATTTCTACAAGTTTCTGCTGTGTAGTACTTGTCACGTTTGTTACAATTCTAGTTCACCCTAGAGTTAATTGCTTGCAAATTATGGTGTTGTATCAAAATTATATTTAATTAAAATCATTCCACAAATTTATCAATAATACCAATATACCAATAATATATTAAAAATTTCTAACTGACTGTTTTGTGTGTTGGTGGCACCGGGGGCAGTGCGGGCAGAGCTAATGACTTTTCAACATGGCAGTGGTATCTGTAACCTGATGAAAATGAAAATTTGTTTACAAAAATGTTAAAAGCCCTAAAATTGCCTTGCACTATTATTTTCACAATTATATACCTTATTTATGAGAACCATCTGTCAACTTTTCATTTAGATGAACCTTTATCATTCAATTTAAACAGATTTCTCAATATTTTAATTAGAATTTCTAAAACAGAAGTCAAATTAAGCAGCAGACAATTACCAAAACTTTAGCACCCACCAAGATACTTGATAACACTTGTCAGAGGCTTCCTCAAAGGAGCTTTGATAGTCAGTGGTCTTTTCACTGCTTCTGGAAATCTCATTGTACCTGTAGATGAAAGAGGACATGTCTAATGTACATGCATCAGCTGCCAGAAACCTAGATAATTTGACAGTACTCTTTAAGGGGACTCATTTTTTTTTAGAATTTTCCATCCGTTCCCCAAACATATACAATATTTAATTTCACAAAATATTAAGTTGACATGCAAAGTATTTTGCGTCAAATGGAAGACTTAATTCAACAAGAACTCTGAAATATACTAAACTCTCAGAAACGCATTCTATAAGCAGCAGGTTAACATATTTACATTATTAATCTTTGTACCACTAGTTATCCATTAAGTTGAGATGTAAACAAAAATATTTTAGGCTAAAATGAAAAGTTACAACTGTTGCTGCCTCTAGTTGAAAGGTAACAAATTATAGTTAAATTATCAGGACAATAAAAGCTGTATAATTCAGAAATGTTAGGATCACTGCTAGGATAATAGATACTTTGTCATTTAGTTTCCAGTAGCAATATTATTACCAAAAATTCATCACTCCAGTTCTCCATGCCATGCACACAATAAAGCTAGCCTCACATAAAGCTCTCAAATTTAACCTTCATAAGCATGGTTGTCACTGTCGTGTCAAATAGTTGCTAGGGAGGAGTGTAGGTTTGGGAGAGAGACTTGTTTTTATATTTCATGATTATGCAGCTTTGAATTATCTGTCCTGTCGGCTCAAAACATAGAAGATCTCATGAAACTTAATCGAAGAATGGTTCTGCCAGTGCCCTGGCCAACATTCATCGCTTGACCAATATCACTGATATAAATGAAATTAAAATGTCAGCCTAGATTACGTGCATCTGCATTAGGGTTTAAGCTCAGAACCTATTGCCCCTGAGACAAGGGTGCATCCACTGAACCAAGTTAGCAATTAAAAATGTTTAGACATAATAAAGGCCCCGAGCATTAACCCCTGCAGGATTACTTTGATCTTGATCAAACATTACGCCTTCATAGTAGCGTGGTTCCTATTTTTTTAAAACAAGTTTTTTTTCCAGACCAATGTATTTTGGATTCCTGTAGCTTCTAGTTTAATTAGGGAGCTTTTAAATGGAACTTCACAAAACCTTTCTGAAAGTCTAAATAAACTACATTATAACAAGTGCTGCTATCTATTTTAGGTTTAATACCTTAAATTATCTCAGGAGAGCTTGACAGGTGAGACCTTCTGTCAAACCCATGCTGGCTGTTTAATTTAGTATTATAATTATAGCAAATACAAGTACTAACCTGCTCTTGTGTGTCCTAATGCACTGTCAATTTCCTTTCTATCCAGCAGTGTCCTAAACAGTATGCCAGACAATCACTGATTTGTTACAGTGCAGAGGCAGGCCATTCAGCTCCTCCTGTCTGCACTGGTCTCTGAAAGAACAATTCACAAAGTGCTATTCCCCCGCCTTCTCCCCGGAACCCTGCACCTTCTTCCTTTTCCAATAATAGTCTAATTCCCTTTTGAACGCCTTGATTGAACCTGCCTCCACCACAGTCTCAGGCAGTGTCTTCCAGACTCTGACCACTCGGTGTGTGAAAATGTTTTTCCTCATGTCGCTTTTGCTTCTTCTGCCAATTACTTTAAATCTGTGCTCCCTCATTCTCAATCCTTTCATGAGTTTCTCCCTATCAACTCTGTCCAGATCCCTCATGATTTTGTATAACTCTATCAAACCTCCTTTCAGCCTTTCTTCTCCAAGGAAAACAGTCCCAACTTCCTCAATCTGTCTTCATAGCTGAAGTTCTTCATCCCTGGAACCATTCACGTGAATCTTTTCTGCACTTTCTCCAATACCTTCACATCTATCCTAAAATGCAGCACCCAGAATGGGACACAATACTCTAGCTGAGGCTGAACTAATGTTTTAGTTCAACATAACCTGCTTGGTCTTGTACTCTATGCCCCTATCAATAAAGACTAGGATACTGTATGCTTTATTAACCATGCACTCCACTTGTCCTGCCATCTTCCATGGCTTGTGCATATACACCGCCCCCAAACCCCCCCCACCCTCACCGGTCCCTCTGCTCCTGCACTCCCTTTAGAATTGAATCCTTTATTTTATATTGTTCTTCCTTCCCAAATGAATCACTTCACATTTCTCTGCATTGAACTTCATCTGTCATGTGGCTGCCAATTCTACAAACTTATCTATGGCCTTTTGAAGTTCTGCACTATCCTCCTCACTGTTCACAATGCTTCCAAGTTTCATATCATCCACAAATTTTGAAATTGTGCCCTATAGATAAAGGCCTAGGTCATTAATATATATCAGGAGGAGCAAGGCTCCCAACACTGACCCCTTGAGGACTCCATTACAAACCTTTCTCCAGCCCGAAAAACATCTGTTAACCACTATTCTGTTTCCTGTCACTCAGCCAATTTAATTTCCATGTTACTACTTTCCCTTTTGTTCCATGAACTTTAACTTTGCTCACAAGTCTGTTGAGCAGCACTGTATCAAATGCCCTTTGGAAGTCGATGTACACCACATCGACAGCAGTGACCTTATCAACCCTCTCTGTTACCTCTTCAAAAAACTCCAGCAAATTAGTTAAATACGATTTTCTCTTAACAAATCCATGCAGGCCTTCCTTAATTAACCCACATGCATCCATGTGATTATTAATTTTGTCCTGAATTATTGTTTCTAGAAGTTTACTCACCACTGAAATTAAACTGACTGGCCTGTAATTGTTGGGCTTATATTTATACCCTTTTTGAACAAGGATGTAACATATGCAATTCTTCAGTTTCTGGAATTCCCGAGTCTAAGGAAGACTGGAAAATTATGGCCAATGCCTCCGCAATTTCCACTCTCACTTCCCTCAATATCCTCCGATGCATCGCACCTGGTCCTGGTGCTTTATCAACTTTAAGTAGAGACAGCCTATCTAATACCTCCTTATCAATTTTAAATACTTCTAGAGTGTTAATTACCTCCTCTTTCACCATGGTCTGGGTAGCATCTTCCTCCTTGGTAAAGACAGATGCAAAGTATTAATTTAATTCTTCAGCTATTTCCCCTGCCTCCATGCATAAATCCCCTTTTTGGTCCTTAAATCAGCCCTAGTGCTTCTTTTAGCACCTTTTTACTGTTTGCCGATAGAAGACTTCGGGATTCCCTTTTATGTTAGCTGCCAGTCTCTTTTCATATTGCCTCTTTGCTTCTCTTATTTGCTTTCTCACTTCCCCGCTTAACTTTCTATACTTAGCCTGGTTCTTCATTGCATCATCCACCTGACATCCGTCCTAAGCATACTTTTTCTTCTTCATCTTAATGTCTGTCTCTCATCATCCAGCGAGCTCCGGATTTGTTTACTCTGCCTTTCCCTTTCAAGGGAATATACCTTGTTTATGCCCAAACTCTCTCTTCTTTGAAGGTAGCCAATTGTCCAGTTATTGCTTTTCCTGCCAACCTTTGATTTCAAGCTATTCAGCCCAGATCCATTCTTACTCCATTGAAGTTGTCTTACCCTATTTACTCTGGATTGTTCTTTGTCCTTTTCCATAGCCAGCCTAAACCTTATCAGGCAATGATCACTGTCCCCTAAATGTTCTCCTAGCCATATTTGATCCACTCGGTCCACCTCATTCCCAAGTGCTAAATCCAGTAGCACCTCCCCCTCTCAGTGGACTGGAAGCATGCTGCTGTTGAACATTATCACAAACACACTCTAGGAACTCTTGCCCTTCTCTACCCTTTACACTGCTACTGTCCCAGTCTATATTTGGATAATTGAGATCCCCCATTATAACTACTTTCTAATTCTTGCGCCTCTCTGTAATTTCCTTAAAAATTTGTTCCCCTACATCCTTCCCACTAGCTGGTGGATTGCAGATTATACCAAAAAACGTAATTGCACATTTTTGTTCCTTAGCTCTGGCCACATAAATTCTGTCCTTGACTCCTCTGGTATATCCTCTCTCTCCAGCACTACAATGCTCTCCTTAATCAATACTGTCACTCCTCCCCCTTTTCCTCCCTTCCTGAACACCTTGTATCCAGGAATATTTAACACCCTGCCCTTCTTTGAGCCAGGCCTGTGTTTTAGCAACATCATCATGGGCTGTATCTTCCGGTCGGCGAGTGGGGGCAGGGCCCGCTCGCTAAAGCGTAAAATGACACGGGTGACATTGGGCGTGCGTCCTGATGTCACGGCGCGTCATTCAGACTTTCAGTTCGGCGGGCGCACACCCGAGTTGGCTGCACACCTGCTGACCTGTCAACGGCCTATTTAAGGCCATTACCAAAGTAGTTGGAGTCAATAATGGGCCTGCCCATCCAACTTTAAGGTTGGCAGGCAGGCCAGGAGCCCTGGCAGGCTTCTAAAAAAGCATGAAACCTCATCCACGGGTGGGGTGAGGTTTCATGAGGATTTAGAAATCTCAACAACATTTTCAAATAATGCCACGAGGTAAATTTTTTTCTTAGCTTTATTTAAAGTTTAAAATGTGAGCCGACTCCCTGAGGCAGCATTTTGCCTCAGGGAGATCTGTGTGCTCTTCCGCGCGCATGTGCGAAAGAACGTACTCCAGGCTGAGGGAATCCCCTTATTGCCTGCCCACGTAAAATGGTGGTGCGCCCCTGACCGTGCGTGCCGATCGGAAGCCTGCCCAACGGGGGGACGATGTTGCCCCATATCTCCACATGCCAGTCTGCACTTGTATCTCACCAATCTTATTGATCACACTCCGTGCATTCACATATTTGCACATTAACCCCAATTTAGACTTTGTTACTTTCTCCCTTACTCTGGCCCTACCTAATAACTCACTATTCCCTACTCTAGAGCTATCTATCGCTCCCTGTATTCTATTCACCTTGGTATTCCTCCTGGTTCGCACACCCCTGCCAAGTTAGTGTAAACCCTCTGGCCTATACAGTTCCCATCTCCCCCAGAGCCAGTCCCAATGTTCCAAGAATCTAAAGTCATCTTTCCAGCCATGCATTAATCGGTTTCATTTTCCAATTTTTATACTCACTTGCGCGTGGTATTGGGAGTAATCCAGAGATTACTACTTTTGAGGCCCTGCTAGCTAATTTCCTACCTAGCTCCCTAAATTCTGACTGCAAGACTATCAACCTCTTTCTGCCTATGTTGTTCATACTAATGTGGACCACGACTGCTGGCTGTTCACCCTCCCCCTCAAGGTGCTCTGCAGATATTCAGTGAGACCTTTAACCCTGACACCAGGGAGACAACACACCATCCTGGATTCACGTCTGTAGCCACAGAAATGCCTGTCTATTCCCCTAACTATTGAATCTCCTGTCACCATGCTCTTCCAACCTTCCTTGTACCCCCCCGTATGGCTGAACCACCCGTGGGGCTATGGGCTTGGCTCTGACTGCACTCCCCAGATAAACCATCACTTTTATCAGTATTAATACTGGTTGGAGAGTGGGGTGCACTCAGGAGACTCCTACACTATCTGACTGTTTCTAATTGACTGTCTGATGGTCACCCATTCCCTCTCCTTGCATGCTCTTAAGCTGTGGGATAATCATATCTATAATTGAGCTATCCACAAAGTGCTCAATCTCATGGGAAATGTCCTGGAGTTCCTACATAGCACAGGATGTGTACTCTAGAGGCTGGAGCAGCCCTCCCATTCCTTTATATGACAATTAGTAACCTTGCTACTGCTAATAAAGATTTATTAGCAGTAGTAATATTTATCAGTACCAATAAACCTTACTACTATGAATAAGCCTGACCATTACTAATAAACCTTACTAATACTGATAAACCCCAGTAATACTCACACCTTGCTAGTAGTAGTAAACCTTACTTTTAAAAAATATAAGTAACCAGTTTATTCCCTCATTTAGGTAAGATAAATAGGAAATACTCAGCAGCCAATCACCTACCTGCTTCCCAATAATGTCACACCTCGATTTTTCTTTCCGAACGCAGGCTCTGAACCTGCAAACTGGCTTCTGATGGCGGCAGATAACCCTGATCTGCTCTCACTGTTCACAAAGTAAAGCCTTGCTCTCGCCGCACTGTTTTAAGCCTCCCTCTGCTCTCGCTGTTTCCTGCAACTCACCAAGTCTAACTTTGGAGAAAGGAAAAACAGCGGCAATACTCACCAGCTAATCAACCCATAGTTTTCCAGTGATGTCATGTTAGTTCTTTTTTTCTCTCTCTTCACAGTGATGCTCATCTGATTCACACCCCTCCTGGTCTCTTCACAGTGATGCTCACCTGCTTCACACCCCTCCGGATCTCTTCACAGTGATGCTCACCTGCTTCACACCCCTCCGGATCTCTTCACAGTGATGCTCACCTGCTTCACACTCCTCCTGGTCTCTTCACAGTGATGCTCACCTGCTTCACACTCCTCCCGGTCTCTTCACAGTGATGCTCTCTTGCTTCACACTCCTCCCACCCTGTCACACTACTTTGCTGTTCTTTACTAACTCTTGTTCCAAGGTTATTTGATTCTTCATGCATATTGACGTTATTAACAAAGATTTCAACAGTTTTCCCAAACCTGCTTGCATACTCAATGAAAATTTTTCTTACTACTTTTCACGTTTTATGTCAATTTGATCTAATTTATTTAAAACCTAACCCTAAGGTACTACCTAATCTGACATTCTCTGAAAAAATGTATCAATTTTTAGAGCAACTGCAATTAGAAATAACACAACCGGAGATAGTTTATACTTAGGTGGGCACTTCTCTTTGGTGGAATCTGCACCAATTGCTAAAAGATAAAATAAGCAAATTAGCAGGAACAAAACCAAAACTCATAATTTCTGTTTAGTTCACTAAAATACTGTGGGACCCTAGAAAGTACTCACCACAGGGCTGCTACAATATACTGTACATCCATTATTTCACCCAACATTGTCAAAACACAAACTATAGCAGCATTGCAGGCATTTCACAACATTAATACTAACATACTTGATGTTGGTACTATTTAGAGGTTTTCAGACTTAAGGCCTCTTCCATAACACTAACTGGATATAAATTATACCCAGAAGCAGCAGTAAAAACTCCAAGCCATCTGCGCTCCTCCAGTTCTGGCCTCATTAGCATTCTGAATTTTAATCGCTCAATCACTGATAGCTGTGCGTTCAGCTGCCAAGGCCCAAAGCTCTGAAATTCCCTCTCAAAATCTTTCCACCTCCTTTAAGATGTTTCTTAAAACCTATCTCTTTAGCCATGTTTTTGATCATCTGCCCTAACATCTGTGTGTCAAATTTTGAGAGGTAATGCACCTATGAAGGACCTTAGGATGTTTAACCAAGTTAAAGGCACTAAATACAAATTGTTGTTAAATGCCTCACTGTACCAGAACAAACATTTCTTAATGTTTCCTTTTGTTGTTCTTTGTGTGTTGCACATTTGAATAAGGCAATCAAGTGATGAAATGTTAAATACATTGAAAGCAATGGCAGAGTATGTGGATATGTGTGGAATAAGTGATTTGTTATGTCAAGTAATTTACCGCTTGCATACCAGCACTTACACTGTCTCAGATTTGTATGCAAAATTCTGTTTGAGTAGGAAATTACATGACATTGATAAGTGTAGAAATCTGTGGGATTTGTTGTACAATGCCAAACCAAACCACTTCCCCTATATACACAAGTATTTGATGTGAAGAGTGAGAAGGCTACGATAGTTGGTAACACTCACCCTGTGGTGCAGCATAATTATCTGGTGAATAGCTGAAACATACAGGTTTGGAAAGTGACATGTTTGACTTCATCCCCATCTGTGCCAAGCTAATTGATCGAGTGATGTAAAGGAGCACAATAAATAACTTTACTATCCCCTTTGTTCAGAAAGGGAGCTTCTGACTGCTATCCAGTGATTCCTCCTGGAAGTGCATCTGTGGGTATCAGGAAAGAATGGGATCTCCAATGATTAAATTGAGCATCAATAAGAACTGTCAGCCAGCACAAATAAGTAAGGCTGATTTGATGGCTTACCAGAGGACATCTGTTATCAGTGGAATGCAAATCCTAACAATGAGTAAATACCTCTGGTGAAAGAAAAGGATTATATAACCAGGTGCGAATCTGAGTTATGGTAAAATTGCTCCACCTCAGCAAACGGAGATGACAAACCTTTGTTGAAAAATAACAACGTATTCTGTTATTAATGTGCAAATCAGCCAGTAAATTGTAGAATGGAAACGATAACCCACAAATTACAAATCACCACAAGTTATGCTGCTCTGCCTTTAGCTTCACAAGAACAGCATCTCATCCTTAACCTCCCCATGAGTTCCTTGAAATTACTGCATTGTGCATTAACTCATTTAACTCACAACAGAAAGACTAGTAATTAAAAGCATTTTTAACAACTTGATGACTGTTAACAACTGCCTATAGACCTCAGTGACCCAGAAAGTGGATAATAATTTCTTTGGGTAGTCAATTGTTGTTGCAGATATGAAAAATTTCAAATTTTGATTTTGTTTTAGCTTTTCTGTCACTGTCTTTTCCAACCAATCTTTCTTTCCCTGTCTTTATTTCTCTTTCTGTACCTGATTTGAAATTTAATTCACCCTCCTCCCCCACCTTCTTCACTACTCAATCATTAAATCTCATTTGTTAAGGAGAGACCCTGTTGGCGCTGCCATTCACAAAGGTCCCAGATGACCTGCTGCACTCCACTGGGCTTGCATTTATAGGGTAAAACATTTTTGAGGTAAGTCTAACAAACTGGGCATATCACAAGATACCCAGCTCCAACAAATTAATAGGCAAACTGCTCCTCTTTTCCAGTGGTTACCAAACTGGTATCCATAAAGAGTTTCTGGGGGTATGGGGGAGCCCGAAATAATGTGAAAGTGCATACTAAGCAGGGCTAGCTTTACAGATGGGCAAGGTGAGCACCTAGGTTGCCACGGTCGAGAGTAAGCAAAAAAAAATAGAGACTGAGGGCAGGCTTGGTGCAAGATAAAAGACAGGGACCAGTGCAGCTACTACATGTGCAATGCAGAGTGGGCTGGCTGTCTGAGAAGGGAGCATGAGCTAAGAGCAGCACGAGGATCGCCAGATCGACCCGCAGTTACTACGGCTGGTGGTGGGGGCCTTGTTCAAGAGCGGGAAGTTTTTAAAAATATTTAAGTACTATTACTTAAGCTCAAGGAAAAAATGCCAAAAAACAAATTTGCCCAGGACGCCCACATTCCTTAAGGTCAGGCCTGTTACAAAGTGAAAGCTACTTCTTGTTTACTGTGCTTGAAAACTCCCAGAAGCTTGCTATTGACTTATATTAAGAGCAACAATCCCTCTAAATTTTATTTGTTGTGCCCTGTCTGCCTACTTCAATGTGCGGTACCTTGAAATTTTCTTCCATAGCTGCACAGGGGACAGCTTGTGAGTATCTTGCTTGGTACCTCCATGATGTCTGCACACACACACACACACACACAGCATAAGAGGCAACACTGATGATGGGCACTAGATAATGTTATGATTTGGATGGGGTTCAGTGATTACTAATCCAGTTGAAAAGGGATCCTTCAAATAAAAACCTTGAGAACTACTGCTCCATTCAACTACAGGCTTTCATATAATTACACAAATTTCTGGGGTTTTTACACTTGAATATACTTCTAAATTTTGCATGCGATAACCTCCTTTCAAATTAAGTTTAAACTAAAGCCATATTTTTCCTCTTAGATGAATGCAAGATGTCTCAAAAATGTTTCTAAGACTTAGAGATGGGGCTTTCTCCCAGTGCTCCAGTCAACTAAATCCTAATCTTGCCACAGTATTGAAACAGCTCTTATCAAAGTCACAGATGACATCCTGTGATTGCAACAAAGCTAAACTATCCCTTCTCAACCTTCTGGTCCTGTCTGCAGCCCTGGACATGGTTGATTACACCAGCCTCCTACAATGCCTCTCCTTTGCTGTCCAGCTGGGTAGGGCTGCACTCACCTAGTTCCAATCTCATTTATCTAATCATAGCCAGAGATCACTGGCACTGGCATCCCTTCCCAAACCCATATCATCAACCTCTGATGTTCCCCCAAGGATCTATTCTTGGGTCCATCCTATTTCTCATCTACACGCTGCCCCTCAGCAACATCACCCAAAACCACGTTAGCTTCCTTACCTATGATGATGACACCCAGCTCTATTTCAACACAAGTCTCAACCTCTAAATTGGCAGACTGCTTGTTCAACATCCGGTACTGGAGGAGTAAACTTCCTTACAATTAAATATTGGGATGACCGAAGCCATTGACTTTTGTCCCGCTACAAACTTTGTTTCTGAGTAATCAACTCCATCCCTCTCCCTGGCAACTATCTGAGGCTGAACCAGATTGTTCACAACATTGGTGTCAGATGTTTGATCCCAAAATCAGCTTCTGATTACTATCATTAAAACCATCTATTTCCATCTCTGGAAAATAATCCGACTCCATCCCTGCCTCAGTTCATCTGCAGCTAAAACCCTCATCCATGGTTTTGTTACCTCTCGATCTAACTTTTCTAATGCACTCCTGGGCAACCTCTCGTATTCAAAACACTGCTGCCTATGTACTAACTCACATCACACTGGCTCCCAGTTTAGCAATGCCTTGGTTTAAAATTCTCATCCTTGTTTCCAAATCTTTCCATTGGCCTCAGCCCTCCCTATTTCTCTGAATCTCCTCCAGCCCTAGAAGCCTCCAAGATTTCTAAGCTCCTCTAATTCTGGTCTCTTGAGCATCTCTAATTTAAGTCACTCCATCATTGGCGGCTGTGGCTTCAGCTAAGTGGGCCCTAAACTCTAGGGCCAGAGCTTTACATCCCGCAGGCGGGAGCATGCCCGACCCATACAACCATGAAGTAGCGAGAGATGATGTCAGGCAAGCGTCGTGACATCATTGCGCACCCACGCAATATCTCGCTCAGTGGGAGCACGCAGCAGTCAGAAGCATGGCCACCGACAATTAAGCCCATTCAGGAGGAAATTGAGTGACTTTTTTGTGGCCCGCCCACTTTTACGGTTGGCGGACAGGCCAATCAGCCTTTACATTTTTGCTCAAACCTCAATCCAGGGTGAGATGAAATCTCCTTGGGGAAATAAAGAGATATCTGGAGACTGTATTTTTATGAGGTATGCTTTCAAGTGCTTGATTGTACTGCATGGACATATTTTGCAGCATTTTTGTTATTTTGTTGATTTCTGTGGAGGTCTGCAGCTCCCAGAGGCAGCTGTCTGCCTTCAGGAAGCTCACTAGCACCCGCGCTGGTGTCCGTGCCCGCCCTCTTCCCACTCCTACTGGCAGTGCTGAACCTTTCTCAACCTTCAGGCCCAGAATTCCCTTCCTAAACTTCTTTGTCTTGTTCACTTTGGCCAAGCTCTTGGTCATCTGCCCTAATATGATATGTGGCTTGGTATCATGTCTGGTTTTGAAACGGCCTTGGTGTTTCACAGGGGCATTGCGTTAAATTAAAGATACTATATAAATACAAGTTGTTGTTCTAATGCAAATTATCTGGCCATTTATATCATTGCTGCATCTAGGATCTTGTTTTGTACAAAGTGGCTATGTTTCTCTACATTACTACAATGACTACACTTCAAAATATGGGTGAGGTGGATAAGTGGATGGTGGGTGAGGTGGGTAAATGGATGAGATGAATAAGTGGGTAGATGGGTAAGTGATGCGGTGGGTAAGGCGGGTAGCAAGGTGGTCGGGTTAGGGTATTAGTTTGGTTAGTTGTGGAGTTACCCAGACATTACACTAAGTTTTTAATTTGTCTAACATTTCCTGGGTAACTACCCAGCTAAGTCCCATGGATCTAAGTTAGAGTCGAGACTTCCATGCAGGGTCCTGGGCAGCAGAGGCATTGTCCATGGGAAGTTTAAACTTACTGCAGAATTCCCACGTGAATCCGCACATCAGGATCCCAACGCTTATCTTCAGTTGTACATCTGGTCCCCAATGATCTGGGGACCAGGAGATTTGGTCCTATAATTGTTTTTAGACTAATGAAAGTATTCTAAAATTTATTTCAAAATTACTTTTCCAATTAAACATATTTGATATTCAATGTAACTGAAACATGATATAATACTATAAAATTAGAATTTCTTTACAGGCATCTCTCGAAATTATATATATGTTAGAACTAAAATTGTACAATATGGCTAAATCATTAATTATCCAGAACAAAACTATAATTAAATTCTAGTTATTAATCTACTACCTTTATAATGTAGAAAAAATTCTTATATAAAACTGTATCACATACTAATTCAATCTTTGCCCAATTGGTTCAAGATAGGCCAAAACACATAATCTGCATATATCTGTTGAGCCTCTATGATCTATCGAAAGTGTTACAAAATCCCTCTGTAACTCATAAACCTCTGGACAGCTACTACGATGGTGTTATTTTAAGCTTGTGTTCCATTTTAATATTAAACAACTGTAGGACCCAGCAACTGCATAAGTAGCAGTCAACTTTCTGGAATTGCAACGTTATACTCAGGATACCAGCACTACTTCCCTAAGCCACAGTCAATTCATCCAATCCATGTGAACACTCTACTACCTGCATGTAGGCACTTGTTGCCACTAACTGTAGAAGTAGAGTGGGTAAGAACTTAATATATAACTTCTGCCATTAAAAGACTACAAGTGAACAAAATGCGCAAGGGAAGAAAGATAGGATATTCACACTAATGAAAGACAATAGTTCAATTTTCCCTGTCCAACCAATGCTTTTCTTAGAACTTCCTGAACATCAGAACATAAGAAATAGGCCCCATTTGGCCCCTTGAGCCTGCTCTGCCATTCAATACGATCATGGCTGATCTGACCTCACTATTTACCCCACTTACCCATCTCACCCACTTAACTCCACTTCCTGCCTGCCCCGTAACCTTCGACTCTCTTGTAGATTCTGTCTAACTCAGTCTTAAATGTATTCAATTACCCAGCCTTTGCTGCTCTCTGGGGTAGAGAGTTGTAAAGATTAACAACCCTCAGAGAAGAAATTGCTCTTTAACTCTATCTTAAATGGGAGGCCCCTTATTTTGAAATTGAAGTTTTGAAATGCAGTTTTGAATTCAAACTACAACAATATTTTTTGAATTAACTAATTATTACTTAAATTTCACCAATTTCTCCCCTTCAGTATCACTTGCTCCAAAATCTCTTCCCTTCAGTGCCACATGCTCTGAGCTGTGATATTATCATGAAATTCTAAAACACTTCACATCACACATGTTGAAAATTGGTAGCTATACAGGTTTTGTGGAAGGCCAAGAACAATTTTTAGACAGCAATGATCACAATTCTAAAAAAACAAAGCTCAACAGTTGTGCATAACTTATCATGTACATTTATACCCAATCAGAGGACTTAGCCTCCTAAACAAAAGAAATGCAATCTTTAAATAAAAACAGTTTATGGATCATTAGCTACTTAATCAATCCTAAGCAATTTAGCACATAGCCTTTGCAGTATAAGATTTAAAAAAACTAATCTTAATTACGAATAGTCCTCAGGTTATACTGCTCACAACACATTCATTCTGATCAATTCCTCACACATCCTTACTCACATCCAAACAAAAAATCGAAGTGTTGCTATATTTACTTTAAATCAGTAATGTATCACAGTAATGTAACATATATGAGAATGTAGATTGGATATTACTCAAGAAAACCATCCCCGAATCATATGCAGGAAGGAATAGAGTGAAAACAAATCACTATTATTTAAAGAACAACTTTGAATTATTTGGGAATGAGCACTGGAAATATAGGTTAATTGCCAGATTAGATTTGAAGATGCTACTGCTACAAGCAGCAAACATTCAGCTTACTTCCACAGAGAAAATTCTAACTACGTTGTTCACTTCGGAACAAAATGTTTCCTTAAGCAACCCATTCTTGGGTTTTGCACTTACAACCATGATACCAAGTGTCTTTCTAAGTTGCTATCATGCCTTCTTCAACATATATTGAATCCTTGAAATTTTACTTATCCTGAAGGCCTTTTTAAATTCCAATGTTTCATTTTGTGAAGACCAGGAGTAAAGGAAAATAAGAACAGACATCCATCCCATTCTAACAGTCAAGTATACTGTTCTATACCAGGTCTTTTAACATATGTGGAAAATCCCAGCACCCTTGCAAAATAACAACCAGGCAACAAAATATTCCTCAGCCTTCTTGGAATTTTTATGTTTCCTGAAAGAACATGGCCCATTTTAACGCAGAAACAAAATAATGCTGATGTTGAAAATCAGAAATAAAAGCAGAAAATGCTGAAACATTCAGGTCTGGCAGTATCTGTAGAGAAACAGGCCTTTCGTTTCAGGTGTGTGGTCATTCATCAGAACTAAGAAAAGTTAGAAATGTAAAAGGTCTTTTGCATGTGAAAGGCAGAGTGGGAAAAAGAACATAATGGAAGATCTGTGTTAGGGTGGAAGGCAGGAGAGGCTAAATACAAAAATGTTGCATGGTACAAAGCCAAGGGAGTAGTAATGGGACAAGTGAAGAAAAATGTATCTAGAGAAGGTATGAATGGCAGGATAGCTGCCATCCAAATGCAAAGTAGCACTAACACACCGGGCAGAATCTTGCTGAAGCGTCGGGGTCTCGCCTGCCAGCTGGACAACCAGCGAGTGACCAACATCACCTCTTTTCAGGAAGGCCTGCCGATCCACAAGCTAATCAGTCAGCGGCTGGCCTTCCCCTGGAATGAAGACCCCAGGGGTGGAAGTCTCGCTTCCGAGAGACACTGGGGAGGCCGAGACTGATGCTGGGAGGACGGGCATCAGAGTCCTAGGATCGCAGAGTGGCCCATAGCACAGGTAAATAATGTGGGAGGGTTGGGTTCGCTGGAAGGAGGGTGTGGAGGGAAGGTCGGCAGCAGGGCAGGGGTCATGGCTCTTGGCGTGCACCCCCCTCCCCTTTTCCCAATGTCAAGTCCCTCGATCAGGTACTGAGTGCGTTTGATCAAGGGGCACCCCCACTCTCCGGAGTTTACAAGCTGGCCGCTTACCTGTCATTCCCGCTGCATGTTGACAGGCCCACCTGCCACTGGGTCAATGCCATGTTCATTAATCCGTCACTTAAGGGCTTCAATAGGTGACGGGGTGAGTAGGTCAACCATGGGTCTTCCTGCCAAGTACTTAATTCTGGCGGAAGCAGGAATGCGGCAGGGTTCTGTTACCATCCTGCCTAATTACATTCCCGCCTCCAAGGTTGTCACCAGCAACAGCACAAGATGCTGCCTGTTATCTCAAAGCCATCCTCGCCCGGATTCCTTGAACCTGGAACAAAGCCTTCTGCTGGCCTTTCAAGTGACCAAGTGCCACAAGATGCAGCGGGCCTTCTCAAAAAGAGGCAATGGGGGGTCTAGCTGGCTCTCCAGCTGGTATGCATCACCTCCACAAGATCCCGCCCATAGTTTCAACCTGCCCCACTGAACTGTTTTCTTTCCATCTCAATTCTATCTTTTCTCCTATTGTCCAGTCTCTTCCCATCTACATCCATGACTCTTTGATGCCCTTTGTCACATGCAACAGTTTACAGTTTTCTGGACCTAACTATCTCCTTTTCATTATGGACAGTCAATCCCTTTCATTTCATTTCATTCTTTGCCTCATTCAAATTTTACCTTCGTTTCAGGAGTGAAGAATTGCAAGCTTCAACAATACATGGGTACCAACATCCCTCTGGATCCTTCTTCCCTTTTCCATGACCTCTCCCCTTCTTTGAATCTCATCCCTTGCTGTGTGTTCAAGATAGGTTCCCCTCTCTGAACCTGAACAATCTGTCCTCAGCAAAGGCCTCAACTTCATCTCCATAGGCCCCCACTGCAATGAATGTCAAGTGCAGCATAATACTGTGCTCTTCTTTTGTCATGTTCATGTCCATTTGTTTGGCCAGCGGCCTCCCCCCCACGCTGGCTCAGCAGACCCTTCTACCTGTCATCAATATTCTCCTTCCAGTTGGAACCCGCCATCTGGGCTTTTAGCCTCTCACAATCTGTTCATTGAGAACTACTGACCTGACATCAGTCTTCTCAATTTCTCTGCTCCCCTGAGACTCTAACCTATCTCACTCTGAACTTGCAGCACTTCGTTCTCTTGGGTCCAACCTTAACATCATCATCAAACCTGCTGACAAGGGTGGTAGCTTTGTTATTTGGCATACTGAACTCTACCTAGTGGAGGCTGAAAGTCAACTCTGTACTTCCTGCTACCTCCCTCTACACCACAATCACACCTCCAAACATCAAGCCACAGAACTGTCCTGGAGGTGGAATCTCATACCCTCCCCCATGGCAAGCTGATTAAATGCCCCCCACCACCAAACACGTCATGGGGGAGGGCACAAGATTCCACCCTATGGGACTCGCAGGGTAGTCTTATTTGTGGATTTTCGGAAGGAGGTAGAAGCGGGCTATATGGGGTTGGGGGACTGAAGTTGAAGGTTGTGGAGGGAAGATCTCTAGATGAGATGAGGTCAGTGATAGGCCTGGAAACAGTTGCTCAAGTCTGTGGCGGGAAGGCTGGAGAGGGCCTTCCCGCTCCGCCATTAATTTAGGCCTGTGAGCAATTAATGCCCACTTAAGGTCCTCAGCCCCTTGCCACTGTTATTACCTAGCAGCAGGTGGGGTGGGGGGGGCTTGCCATGCAAGATGCATGGCTACCTCCACTCCCCTGTAACTTCCACACTGCCATCACTCACCTGTGCCTGCACCCCTCCTTGATCTGAGGTCTGGGGTGGTGTAATACCAGCATCAGCCACCACCTTCCCAGTGGCGCTGCCAAATACAGAAGAGCTGCTGGGGTCTGATTGGCCCACAGTTCTCAGTGGTTAGCACATCCTCGCCCGGATTCCTTGAACCTGGAACAAAGCCTTCTGCTGACTGAGTGCCACAAGATGCAGCGGGCCTTCTCAAAAAGAGGCAATGGGGGGGGGGGGGGGGGGGGGGTCTAGCTAGCTCTCCAGCTGGTATGCATCACCTCCACAAGATCCCGCCCATAGTTTCAACCTGCCCCACTGAACTGTTTTCTTTCCATCTCAATTCTATCTTTTCTCCTATTGTCCAGTCTCTTCCCATCTACATCCATGACTCTTTGATGCCCTTTGTCACATGCAACAGTTTACAGTTTTCTGGACCTATCTCCTTTTCATTATGGACAGCCAATCCCATTCACTGCCCCCCCCACCCCCCCAAAGGATCGTCTGGGAACACTCTCCTCCTTCCTTGAACAGAGGCCCAAACAGTCCCCATCCACCACCACCCTCTTGTACCTTTATCTTGCATTCGCATGGCAGCTATTCTGCCACTCACACCTCCTCTAGACACATCTTGTCTCTTTACTTATGCAACTACCACTCCCTTTGTACTATGAAACCTTTTGTCATTTTAATCTCTCCTACCCGCCACCCTATTATAGACCTTTCCTTTTGTTCTGCTTCCCACCCTTCCCCTTTCCAAAGTACTCAAAGTTAATACATTTCTAACTTTTCTCTGTTCTGATGAAAGGTGACACACCTGAAATGTTAACTCTATTTCTGTCTTCACAGGTGATGCCTGACCTGCTGAGTGTTTCCAGCATTTTCTGTTTTGCTGGCTGATCTTAACTTTTGGGGAGAAACCAGCAAAAGCAGATGGCAATCCTGCTCAGGGGACTTCATTGGAGGCCCAGCAAATTTTAAACAGAATGTTGTAGCTGCCTCATTCACCTCCAAAACCAGCTCCTTTAAAATAGGGAATTGGCAGGAATGGAGTGAAAAATGGAACTGCTCTCTTACCTGCTCTCCCTGCTTCTCTTCCAGGTATTGGGGTATTAAAATACTCTCTAACGTATCTGACAAAAATGCATGATCATAATAGATTTCTTTAAAAGTCAGCTGTTTTCATGTAACATTTTTACTCATCTTATTAAATCGAAAAAAGTAGCATGCTGATAAGTCACACATTACCTTTATAAAGAAAAACACAGGATAAACTGCTGACATTTTGTACTTTCAAAGATTAATTAAACCATTCATTTACACACATTGGCACAACATTTTCAGTGAAGCTTGAGAGTTCCTCTACAGTTCAACAAATTCAGGAAATTTATGTTGAGCTTTCCCACAACATGAAAAGCATCCCATAGATATCCGTGTATTATTGAATTAATTGACATTCGGTTGTGATATTACAAAATGTCAGCTTGTTCAAAATAATCACTTGCAAGTCTCACTTCCAGTTCTTTCCACATTTCATAAATTGCTAATCAAGCAATCTCTGCATTGCAAGAGCAGTATGCTGTCAATCAGAGGCTTTTACAGAGTATGGAACACTTATGAAGATGGCTTGTGATTATGTAAAATTAGAAGCTGCATGCACCATTTTAAAGGAATCACATGATTTACAACAGGCACAAATGATGAGAAATCAAACAAAGTGCAGCTGCAAAAGATGCTAATCATTTCCTACTAAAAGGAGTCATCACATTTATATCATCTGTATATGCCTTGCAACATTAAAGGGACAGGTGTTCAGTTTAGTATGGAAGTTGGAAACATTTTCTAGAAAACTGATGTGGTGGGTTCTTGTATTTTAAAGGTTCCATAATAATTTTCATCCTGAAAAGTAAACTGAATATTAATTGCAAAATACTCAGAATCACCAAATCATATTTGTGTAAAAGACAATCCAAGAGCAATGCTATTATTGTCATGTTTATATTTTTCCTGCTTACAACTGGATAATTGCCAGTCTTTTATTTCATCTCATTCCTTTGATTTTTATCTTGTCTTTAGCTTTGTGAAGTCAAATTGCATCCAGAATGGCTTGATTGCAGCTAAAGCAGCGGACGTGAAGCACAATATACATCAACCTAAAGAAAGAAGGTCTGCAAAATATCCATTTTGCAGCCCAATCAGTTGATAAATGCACTTTGTTCTTAATTCAAAGTTGCTCTCATCAATCAAAACTTTTAAGAAAATGCTACTGCAAGACTACAATACACTACTTTGGGAAATTTAGATCTTTTGTAGATCAGCGTATTGCATATAGTTTAATAATTTATATTTTTCTTGTAAGCATATATTTGCTGGGATGCTACCAACATTAGAGATAAGGTATGATTGTATGTATTAGATCAGATTTTGTCAATTTATTCATAATCAATTAATCTTAAGGACACGTAACCCATTTCTTTACATTGCTTCAAAACAAAACTATTTCTGTGTTACAGATTGTGTTTAGCTTAAAGCAATTTTCTTGAATCTAAAAAATGAATTTCATTATTAATCCAAATCCTTTTGGTGATTTAAAAATAAATTTTCTTGAGATATTACTCTGACTTAAATTTTTGAAGCAGACAGTCTTCCTTGAAGTTGTTCACAGAATAACACATACAACAATAGAAGACTTGAGCAAATTCAAAAAAAAAATCCACACAAATAAATAATGTAGTAAGTCATAAGTATCATTTATTGCAAACAATAGGACAGGGAATGGTTGAAAGCATGAAAGTCAAAGCTAGGAATTTAAAAAGTTCTTACATTCTGCCTTAATGGCAGCACAGTTAATTGGAACAAATGGCCTCCTTGCTGCCTGTTTCAGCCGCAGAATATCTCTGCAGACATGCCTGGCAAGTTTTGTAAGATGTGTTGTCTGCAGGAAGAAAGATTGACGGGTCTTCAAAGTAGACTTCGGACTATCAATGTGTATTGGCACACCATGCCCAGGTTGACCATGACGAAAGGCACCTCTTATGTGCGGCTCCTTTTAAAACATGGAGAAAAAGAGCATCTAGTTAGTCAGTAAATGCATTACATATTGCAAAATAAGAAGCTTTACTACAAACAGCATTGCTGCATTTGTAAATCAAATTCGTAAAGTCAAATCCTCTAACCTCTGAATGCATATAGGGTGAAAGAAACATAAGCACAACAAACACCATTTGGGAGGTGGCAGAGAAATTTGAACTTCAGATTCTCCATTGCCAACACAACCTATCCTGCTCTCAGAGCTCTCTTTTTATTATGGTATTTATTTTAATTTACTCCAGATTCAAGTCTGATTAACCTGACCAGTTTACACTACAATACACCGTGGACTCAACCTGAAACAAACCTACATTTGTACACATGCAAAATAATGGTTCAGGGAAGATTTCATTAGATTGGAAAACAGCGAGTGTAACTCCTTTATTCAAAAAGGGAGGGCGACAGAAAGCAGGAAACCAAAGACCAGTTAGGTTAACATCTGTCATAGGAGAAATGTTAGAAGCTATTATTAAAGACGTTATAGCAGGGCACTTGGAAAAATTCAGAGTAATCAGGCAGAATCACATGGTTTTATGAAAGGAAAATCATGGTTAACCAATTTATTGGGGCTCTTTGAAGAAGTGGCATATGCTGTAAATAAAGGGGAACCGATGGATATACAGTATTTATATTTCCAGAAGGCACTTGATAAGGTGCCACATCAAAAATTACTGTGAAAAATAAAAGCTCATGGTGTAGGGAGTAACACATTGGCACAGATAGAAGATTGGCTAGCTAACAGGAAACACAGAAAGTAGGCATAAATGGGTCTTTTGCTGTTTGGCAAGATGTACTGAGTGGTGTGCCACAGAGATCAGTGCTGGGATCTCAACTTTTTACAATTTATATCAATGACTTGGATGAAGGGACCGAAGGTATGGTTGCTAACTCTGTTGATGACACAAAGATAGGTAGGATAGTATGATGCGAAGAGGACACAAGGAGGCTACAAGGAGGCTACAAAGGGATATATCGATTGGTTAAGTGAGTGGGCAGAGACCTGGCAAACTGGAGTATAATATGGGAAAGTGTGAAATTGTCAATCTTGGCAGAAAAAATAAAAAAGCACATTATCTAAATGGTGAGAGATTGCAGAGCTCCGAGTTGCAGAGAGATCTAGGAGTCCTACTGCATGAATCACAAAAGGTGAGTATGCAGGTACAGCAAGTAATTAAGAGAAAGCTAATAGAATGTTATCATTTATTGCGAGGAAAATTGAACAAAAAAGTAGGGAAGTTATGCTTCAGTTATACAGGGCATTGGTGAGACCACATTTGGAGTACTGTGTACAGTGTTTGTCTCCTTATTTAAGGAAAGTTGTAAATGCATCAGAAACAGATCCGAGAAGGTTTAGTTTACTTGGATTGGACGGGTTGTCTTATGAGGAAAGGTTGAACAGGCTAGGCTTGTATCCGCTGGAGTTTAGAAGAGTAAGAGTCGACTTGATTGAAACATATAAGGGGTCTTGACAGGGTGATGTGGAGAGGATGTTTTCTCTTGTGGCAGAATATAGTACATGGGGTCACTGTTTAAAAATAAGGGGTTGCCCATTTAGGACAGAAATGAGAATTTTTTTTCTCTGAGGGTTGTGAGTCTTTGGCAGTGGAAGCAGAGTCTTTGAATATTTTTAAGGCAGAGGTAGATTATTGATAATCAAGAGGGTGTATGGTTATCGGGATAGGCGGGAATGTGGGGTTGAGGTTACAATCAGATCAGTCATAATCTCATCGGATGGTGGTGCAGGCTTGAAGGGCCGAGTGGCCTACTCCTGCTCCTGAGTCGTATGTTCATATGGATGGTAATGGCATATTTTTAAGAATGATAAAACTTCACAGTGCTATCTGTAACATTCCAATCCATTTGAGATGTATACAACTACCTGAGTAGGCACTACATATTGAGGTTTGATGTTAACTTTACTTTGTCATACTTTGTGGGCTTTGCAGTAATATTTTAAAAAATAAGATGGCAAGATTATGCTTAATGGGTTCTCGCACCATCTTGAAAGTCACATAAAAAGAATGTTAGTGATAGAAGATATAACATCCTTTCTCTATTAAGAAGGAAACAATAAAAAAGAACATTATCCATTGATCTCATTGATCAAAAGGCTAAAATGGTTTTACATAACCAAGTTGAAGAGTCCAAACAGCATTAATTTGAAATCTTGTTAAGGTCACATATATATTAGGAGCAATAGGAGGTAATGGAGATAACAGAATAGAAATAAAATATTTCCCACTGCCATAAGTTAATGACAGACATTACTTCTGGTAGAATGAAAACCAAAATAAGCTGCTTCATCAATCATATTTGAACTCTGAAGTCTCAGTAGCTAGTAATATGTAGACACAAATTGGAAAATTCAAATCTTTCAGCTTGTTGTTACCGAAATATCGTGTGTGGGTGACAATTTTTCTGCCTCTGTTCGAGTAGGCATCTTCAAGCCACCATACTTCTTCCAGTATGTCCAGCATGAAGCACAAAGTCTACATTGCATATTTGGAGGTCCCCACGAATACCACTGTTGAGATTGTGTGACTGAAAGTGAAGAATAGAAAGTAAATCTTATTCCAATTCTGAAAAGTTTTGAATATTTTAGCCTAGAAAAATATTTACTGCCTATAAAAAGTAGAATGTTATAAGAAATTACAATAACCAATACAGATCTCCAATAAAATCTAAATTAGCTGTTATTTCTCTAATTTTTCAACTATTCCAATGCTTACGTGGTTTGAGTTTTGTTGAAAAAATACATTTTGTCAAAGCTTTTTGTCTTACACTCATCAGGACAATTGCAAGAATGCCAATGTCAGGGGAAGCAATAGCTTTTTACTGTTTGAGAAGAGTGTGCTGATTGGTTGGCAAGTGGACTATGATTGGCAGAGGTGTTGCCATGGGAAATGCACCAGTTAATGGTGACTGACAGGTAACTGCCAAGCATTGTTTGAAATTTAGATCAGGCAGCTTGACTCTGATTGGTCAGGGCATTGCCCTGAGAAATGAACCAGCAATGGCTATCACTTATTTTGTTTAGTTGAAACAGGCGCAATGTTTGTACAAAACAAAAATAAAAATACCTGGAAAAACTCAGCAGGTCTGACAGCATCTGTGGAGAGGAACACCTGTTCTGTTGAAGAGTCATACGGACTCGAAACGTTAACTGTGTTCCTCTCCGCAGATGCTGTCAGACCTGCTGAGTTTTTCCAGGTATTTTTATTTTTGTTTTGGATTTCCAGCATCCGCAGTTTTTTGCTTTTATCGCAATGTTTGTACATGTTCTTTCTGTCTGCAAAGAACAGGACCCTGTGTATTACATATGTAGGTTCCAGTACATGCAAAAACGCCACACTTGCGAGCCTAACTGACAATCTTAAATTGATTGTCAGCGTAATTTTTAGCACACTAAAGATTATTTAGCAAATGCTGTCCCATCGCGGAATCACATCTAATGTGTTTTGAGTTACGCAAACATGGGCTGGTTGGGTACAGTCGTGCTTGCAAAACTCAAAACACAGTGGCAGATAGGATTAGATCATTTTGATGCTTTCAATTTAAAGATGTAGCTGATGTTTTCTTCTTCTCTGACAACGTTGCTGTAAAATTACAGTCTTTCTTTAAAACTTTTTGTCCACTGTAGCAATGAAGGTACAATTACATTTAGTAGACAGGGCTCAGTCTTTAGACAGAGAGATTGAGCAGGCTTTTCTTCACTCAACTGCTGATGTCCTGACCCAAGCACGTGCTTCAAACATGCACAAAAAGCTTGACCTCTTTCCAACTGCCTGTATTTCAAAAAATAATTGTATTTTCCAATGATAATTCAATTAGCTGGTCTGTACAGCTATCTTAGAAGAAATCAAGGTCTTTTGTTCAAGTAAATGAGTCTCTGAATGGTTTATTTTCCATTGTTGAATACTATGGATGCCTTCACAGATATCTTTGATAAGGCAAGAAGAGAGTTGTTTACAAAACCCCAGGGAAGCCACTGTCTGTAATGGAATTCGTAGGCTTGTTGTCTTTGATGGAGTGATGCAATTAGATTTGGCCATCTTGCTGCAGGTTTGAAATCACTTTAGTCAGTCTCAAAGAAAATCTGTTTTTTTAAAAAGTTCAATATTTGACATAAGTACGTCTTGATAACACTATAGAATTGTCATTTGAAGCTAGTGGTTGTAGAGTCGAGTAGAATCATAAAAACCAAGAATATTAATTTGAGATTTAAATTTTCCATTTACTCTTCTGAAATTAAGAAGAGTCCAATTTCAGACAAGAAGGACAAAATTTTTCAGCCCTAACTTGACTTGGGTGCACAGCATCTGCAGGACAGAATTTCTGACCTCTGAGAGAAGTACCCCTAACTTGCAGCCTCAGAATGATTGAAATAGAGGAGGCAGGTGCCACAGTGATTTCTGCCAAAACATGGTGTTTTGCTGTGGCTAGTTCCTGAGGAATGGGGCAGCATGGGAATGCAGACAGCCAACGTGCTAACTACAGAAAGGAAGTTTGGTGCCTGATCTTCAGCATGTGCAAGGCCTCTTTTCTGCTTCTTCTGCTGTAGTTGTGTCGGCATCATAGACTAATAGCCGTATTCTGCCAACATTTATATGGGTAGTGCTAGCTAAACCAGGAATGACCTCTTTGAGCACAAGAAAGTTAAGACATTGTTGTTGCCATCCTTTGCATTCAAAGGACTCAAACTGCAGGAAGTGTTGAAAAGCCAAGTGGTCAAACAAAAGAGAGCTGCAGAAAAAGGAGATCTGCAGCAGAAGGGAGAATAAACAAGGTACATTTGCAAGCAGCTGTGTATGTGTAATACAGTCAAACAGGACAGAAAGCAACAGGGTTAAAGCAGGGACTGTGAACTGGACAATTTTATTGCTATGCTTCAGTTTTGCCAGAGCCAAACAGGCCGTTTAACGAGGTTCATTAAAGGAAGCGGATAAAGGAGTACCTGGGGAGTCTGTGCCATCTAACCTAACTAAGGAGGTTCTGTAGGAGTGTGTTGTTTGGGTGTCTTCGGGGACCTCAAATGGAATATGGCTGCGGCGCCGCCGGTGAGTGTGACTCAAGGGCCAGATCAATTCATTGGTAAAGTGAGAGATCCTACATACCAGAGGCAAAGTTAGAGAACTCTGGTACTGCGGGCGCTTGTGGTTGTGTAAGTCTTATCTTTGTTGTATCAACTATTAAAGTGAAATTTAGCTTTTCATTTGAAATATCTTTCGCCTGTTAACTCATGCTTCATTTGCGTTGGTTCTGAATTGTGCTAAGTTACAAAAAGTGAAATCTTATTGGTAACTTGTTCATCTGGGGGTCGTTTGGTAAATTTGGTTGTTTTGATTTATGGTTCCCCCACGGGGATCTTTCACAATGAAAGTTGAATAGGTAAAATGGACCTGAGGGAAGGCACAGTGTGATTTTATTGAGTACCTAAATTAAAGTTTTCAATTAATCCCTGGGCAGGCAAAAAATATTTGTGAATTTACAAAGATTATGTCTGGCTAACGTATCCTCTTTCTTCAATCTTATTCTTGAATAGTTTAGTTTTGACTGTACTCACTGTAACAACTTTCACAGGGCCGGCCTATGCCAGAGTTCTGGGTTTGAAAAACCACTCCTCCAACTGGACCATTCACCACAGCAGGCTTTCCATTAATGCTTGATATCTGATTGGGATTAGGTTTATTGCTATATTAAAAAAAATTGAAATAGAAGAATGTTCAATTAATTGAGGAAAACAGTATGACAAAATCTAGAGCGTTTTAATTTGTAATTTTTAACAAAAGTCAGCAAAATACATGAAATTCCAGCGAAATGTCCCCTTTCTACAACAATATCAGAATGTTAAACATTCAACTTCAAGGCACTTAATATTTCTGCAGCTCTGAGGCTCGAGTCACATTCAACAAATGGAGCAGCCAGATATGTTATAAGAGTAACATGTACTCAGCCCAACTGATAAAACTAACCTTCACAGTTGCAAATAGAACAGAAACTTTTGTCATCCTCTGCAGTGACTTACACTTTGCCTGTACCTGAAGAAGTGTTTGAACAGGCGATCCAAGATGTGAAAAAGCTTTCATGTTTTGATCAAGCATTACAGCAGCAGTAAAAACATAAAACGCTGGAAATACTCAGGTCTGGCAGCACCTGTGGAGAGAGACACAGAGTTAATATTTCATTTTGATGATCTTCCATAGAACAGAAGGTCTTCAATCTGAAACGTTAACTCTGTTTATCTCTGCACGGATGGATGCTGCCTGAACTGCTGAATATTTCTTGCATTTTCTGTTTTGATTTCAGATTTCCAGTATCCACAGTATTTCGCTTTTGTATTACAGTAGAAGATTTAGTTTGGCAAAAGTATTAGTGATGGAGAGTTAAACAAAGCAAATCCCAATTTATACCCAATGATTACAGAAACTTAAAAGTGGACTACAATGGGCTAGATTTAATGCAGTGTGTACACTTGAGAGGGAGTGCCATGGGAGTCTTCAACATCAACTCTGGACTCCATGAAGTCTCATGGCATCAGGTCAAACATGGGCAAGGAAACCTCCTGCTGATTACCACATACTGCCCTCCTTCAGCTGATGAATCAGTGCTCCTCCATGTTGAACACCACTTGGAGGAAGCACTGAGGGTGGAAAGGGTGCAGGATGTACTCTGGGTGGGGGGCTTCAATGTCCATCACCAAGAGTGGCTTGGTAGCACCACTAGTGTCCGAGTGGGCCGAGTCCTAAAAGACATAGCTGCCAGCTGGGTCTGCGGCAGGTGGTGAGAGAACCGACAAGAGAGAAAAACACTTAACCTCATCCTCACCAACCTGCCTACCTGCCGCAGATGCAACTGTCCACGGTACTTTCGGTAGGAGTGACCACTGCACAGTCATTGTGGAGATGAAGTCCCACCTTCACATTGAGGATACCCTCCATCGTGTTGTGTGGCACTACCACCATGCTAAGTGGGATAGATTTCGAACAGATCTAGCATCTCAAGATTGGGCATCCATGAGGCGCTGTGGGCCCTCAGGAGCAGCAGAACTGTACGCGAACACAATCTGTAATCTCATAGCCCAGCATATCACCCAATCTACCATTACCATCAAGCCAGGGGGTCAACCCTGGCTCAATGAAGAGTGCAGGAGGTCATGCCAGGAGCAGCACCAGGCATAGCTGAAAATGAGGTGTCAACCTGGTGAAGCTATAACACAGGACTACTTGTGTGCCAAACAGCATAAGCAGCAAGTGATAGACAGAGATAAGTTATCCCACAACCAACGGATCAAATCTAAGCCCTGCAGTCCTGCCACATCTAGTCATGAATGGTGGTGGACAATTAAACAACTCACTGGAGAGGGAGGCTCCACAAATATCCCCATCCTCAATGATGGGGGAGCCCAGCACATCATTGCAAAAGATAAGGCTGAAGCATTCGATACAATCATCAGCCAGAAGTGCCAAATCGATGATCCATCTCGGCCTCCTCTGGAGGTCCCCAGCATCACAGATGCCAGTCTTCAGCCAATTCAATTCACTCCACGTGATAACAGGAAATGGCTGAAGGCACTGGATCGTGCAAAGGCTATGGGCCCTGACAATATTCCGGCAACAGTACTGAAGACATGTGCTTCAGAACTTGCCGCACCCCTAGCCAAGCTGTTCCAGTACAGCTACAACACTGGTATCTACCCGGCTATGTGGAAAATTGCCCAGGTATGTTCTGTGTACAAAAAGAAAATCCAAACCGGCCAATCACCGCCCCATCAGTCTACTCTCAATCATCAGCAAAATAAAAGGAAGGGATCATCAACAGTGCTATCAAGCAGCATTTGCTTAGCAATAACCTGCTCACTGACGTCAAGTTTGGGTTCCACCAGGGCCACTCAGCTCCTGACCTCATTACAGCCTTGGTTCAAACATGGACAAAAGAGCTGAACTCCCGCGGTGTGGTGGGAGTGACTGCCCTTGACATCAAGGCAGCATTTGACCGAGTGTGGCATCAAGGAGCCCTAGCAAAACTGGAGTCAATGGGAATCAGGGGGAAAACTCTCCACTGGTTGGAGTCAAACCTAGCACAAAGGAAGCTGGTTGTGATTGTTGAAGGTCAGTCATCTCAGTTCCAGGACACAACTGCAGGAGTTCCTCAGGGTAGTGTCCTCGGCCCAACCATCTTCAGCTGCTTCATTAATGACCTTCCTTCCATCGTAAGGTCAGATGTGGGAATGTTTGCTGATGATTGCACAATGTTCAGCACATTCACGACTCCTCAGATACTGAATCCGTCCATGTCCAAATGCAGCAAGACCTGGACAATATCGAGGCTTGGGCTGACAAGTGGCAAGTAACGTTCGCACCACACAAGTGCCAGACAATGACCATCTCGAACAAGAGAGAATCTAACCATCGCCCTTTGACATTCAATGGCATTACCATCCCTGAATCCCCCACTATCAACATCCTGGGGGTTACCATTGACCAGAAACTGAACTGGACTAGCCATATAAATACTGTGGCTACAAGAGCCGGTCAAAGGCTAGGAATCCTGAGATGAGTAACTCACCTCCTGACTCCTTAAAGCCTGGCCACCATCAAAAGGCACAAGTCAGGAGTGTGATGGAATACTCCCCACTCGCTTGGATGAGTGCAGCTCCCATAACACTCTAGAAGCTCGACACCATCCAGGACAAAGCATACTCCTTGATTGGCACCACATCCTCAAACATTCACTCACTCTACCACCGACGCACAGTAGCAGCAGTGTGTAGCATTTACAAGATGCACTGCAGGAATTCACTAAGGCTCCTTAGACAGTACCTTCCAAACCCACGACCACTACCATCTAGAAGGACAACGGCAGCAGATAGATGGGAACACCACCACCTGGAAGCTCCCCTTCGAGTCACTCACCACCCTGACTTGGGAATATATTGCTGTTCCTTCACTGTCGCTGCGTCAAAATCCTGGAACTCCCTTCCTAACAGACTGTGGGTGTATTTACACCACATGGATTGCAGCAGTTCAAGAAGGCAGCTCATCATAACCTTCTCAAGGGCAACTAAGGATGGGCAATAAATGCTGGCCCAGCCAGTGAAGCCCACATCCTATGAATGAATTTTAAAAAAGGGGAAGCATGGCTGCAGGGCCTACTAAATCGCAAGAGAGGCCCTGCATTCATCTCCCAGCAGCAGGTGAACCACTGCCGATTAAGTTGGAAAGCGGAAGGGGCTGATGTGGGATTCACAGCTGCTAGCAGTGGGACTTCATGTCATTCGGTTCATTAGTGGGCCAATTGACACCCATTATCCCTGAGCCCACCACAATTCAATTGTGCATCAGGGATTTAAACAGGAGCCACACACCTTTCCCGTAATTTCGGAAGGCCATCCAGCAAACTTGTCGGGTTTGTCAGCAGCCTCCCATGGGGTTCCCTCATGATCAGACACTCAGCCACAGATGAGGACCTGGCACTGGTGGTGGTGGGGGGGGCGGGGGAGAAGAGTGCAAAGCCACCGCCATGCCCTTGCCTCAGACCTCTGTGTCCCACACCTCACCCACCCCCCGTGACCCCCATCCCATCTTCACTTACTTTTGGTGTGGGGTCCTGCAATTTACCTGCGCCTCTAATGGACTAGCAGCCACTGCTCCCTGTCTCTGATTGGTAGGCAGTGCTTGGCGAGCGGGACTTTTGCCGCCAGGGAGTTCAAACATGGGTGAGCCCCGACAATGGCCACTTAAATGCCTAAAAGATACTTGATTCCATCAGGTCTCCCCAACAGAACTAATAGGGGTTCCCTGCCAGTTGTCCAATCAGTGGGTGAGACCCCCATCAGCCCCACAAAATCCAGTCCAATGTGTCTGTGCTTTTAAATGCTCCAATTAAAGAGTAAGGCACATATTTGACTATTACATCTATTTGTCAACATATTATATGACAAAGTCACAACTTATCAATCTGAAATATTAGTTTGTTCTTTCAGTATTAAATGCATTTAAAAATCATTTGTCAAGTGCTGAAATGTGTTGACTTGCTACCAAGATCAGCAAAGTGGAAAATTCAGTTTTTGTTTCAAGTAAGCTGTGATTTTAGATTAGCCTTTAATTGATAATAGAATGCTACACATTTATTGTAATAAGTATAAATGTTATATAAAAGCCATATCTAAAATTGGAATCCTTAATTTAACCTTGGTTTGCAGTCGTGGATGTCCTATGCGTGTTCAATTGTAACTAGTGCATCTTCAGCAATAGCTTCTCTTCCACTTCTGTACATTACTTCTGGAGATCCCCCTGCCCTTTCAGGGATCTATCCGTGGGCATCTCCTCTTTCTCATCTACATGCTGCCCTTGGCAACATCATCTGAAAGCATATCATGACAGTACCCAATCCTTCCTTTTTATCAGCTGCCTCAATCCTTCGACTATCTTGTCAGGCTGCCTGTCCGACACCCTGTATTGATGAGCCTCAATTTCCTCCAGTTCAATGTCAAAAACCAACAAAACCACAATCTTCGCCCCCAACACAAACTCTTCACTCTTTCCATCACTGTATCATCTGGCTACTGTATCAGGTTGAATAAGATTGTATGTCAGTATCCTCTTAAACCCAAGCTGAACTTCCAACTGTATCCTCACCATCACAAAGACCACTTCTGCTCCTGTCACTTCTGTAACATTTCTTGTCTCCACACCACCTCAGCCCATTTGCTGCTGAAATCCTCATCCATATGTTTGTCACATCCTGAGTGCCCTCTCAACTTCCACT
Organism: Cetorhinus maximus; assembly: GCF_964194155.1. Classification (NCBI taxonomy): domain Eukaryota; kingdom Metazoa; phylum Chordata; class Chondrichthyes; order Lamniformes; family Cetorhinidae; genus Cetorhinus; species Cetorhinus maximus. The sequence continues at coordinate 81,684,954 of NC_135892.1, read as the reverse complement.
CTCCAAACTTCTGCTGCCCATGTATGACTGCACACCAAATCTCACTCATCAATCACTGCTGACTTACACTAACTTCCAGTTCCCCAATGCCACTTATTAAGTTTATCATCCACACGTTTAAGTCCCATTATGTCATTGCCCTTCAATAGGCTGGATTTTACACGCCCCAGCCAGGCGTGCTATCGATGGGTGTCGAGGAGCACACAAAATAGGGCAGGTGCCAACCCCGAAAGCTTCCCACCCACCCCGAGCTCACCCCCATAATACGGGGGTGGACGTGTGCCAAAATCGGCAGCCCACCTGCCATGTTTAAATAAATATTCAAGGCTCAATTGAACTTGTTAACAAGCCAATTGACCCCAATAATACACTGCCCACACCATAATACGGTTGGCATGGGCAATCAGGAGGGAATGGGCAGGCCATCGTTTTAAAAATCTTTTTAAAAGGGCGGGAAGAAAAGGGGGGCGGGTACTATCTTTGTGTATCAGGTGGTAGCCCCACTAAGATAGTGCCCCCGCCCTGTTTTTCCCAACCCACCTGCTCTATAAAAAACACATCACATCCAGCCACCCTCCCCTCCCTAAACTGCCCAAACCCTCCCAGCCTGTGACCCCGGACTTACCTTGCTCCAGGATTCATGAGCCTTCTTCCTGGCCTGTTTGCAATCCCAGCAGCGCCCACCAATGCACTTTTGGTGCTGCCGGGACTGCTGGAGCTGCCGGCCAGTTGGAATATCTGGAAGCTCCTGAGGGTGGGTCTTCCTCCTCAGTGAGGGGCAGAAGTCCCAATGTCCACCTATTTAGCCTGCCCACATATCTGTGTACGAAATTTTTTACAGCCTGCACTTCCATATCTCTCACATCCTCCAGCCCTTCAATCCTCTCCCCTATCAGAATCATACTTAACAATCAAATATTCCTACAAGTCTGGCCATCACTGGCAGCCATGACTTCAGCCATCTAGGCTTTACATTCTGAAAGTCCTTCCCTAAACCTCTCCATGCATCCTTCTCCTTCAAGTTCTTCCTTAAAAAACCCACCTCTCTAAGCAAGCTTTTGGTCCCCCTTCCTAATCTCTATTTCCCTGGATTGCCATCCATTTTTGTCTAATTATATCTCCATGAAGCACCTTGCTAATGCTGAAGTATTGGAGTGAACTGGAATAAAAATAATATTTAGGTGATCTAACTACAATTTGCAGCTATCACTTAAGAAACTAAACTATTATGGCACAATTAATTCCCATCAATTAAATCTGGGGTTCCCAGTTTCAATTACTATCAAGTTCTAAACATGAATTTGTAGTGACAACTTGACATGATCACCTGTCTCCTGGCCACAACACATATCTAGATTTCAGTATTCTCTTTAGGCACCAAAAAATGATTCCAATATGCAATTTTTAACAAACTGTGAATATGCCAACAGATCTCTGTCCTAGATTTGCAAAGAAGACTGTGTTTGGAGATTGAGCAGCATGAAAGTAGAAAGGTTGGTAACTATACGGCCCCAAGGTGGAGAGGCTGTGGGTGAGGCCATAAACAGCTGAACAACCCAGCAAAGATACAATTCCACGGATCTCCATATTTAGGTGTTTACAGCCCATGATGAAAGTTCATCGATTTGAAATATTAACTCTGCTTTTCTCTCTACAGATGCTGCCAGACCTACTGAATGTTGCCAGCATGCTATGTTTTTATTTCAGAGTATAAGGTAGATTATTTCAAACTTGATCAAAGCTGGACTATGAGCATGGGCTGTACTCCCATCTAGTAAAGCTCTGTGAGAAATATGCAGACTATAAACAGAATTATACGCAGCCTGTTTTATCTAGTACCTAATATCTGGTAAAGTTTTTTTTAATATGGCACAACATCCCTCATTAATTTCAACAAGACAATAAGGATGGGTTTCAAATTGGCAGTTTTTCAATTAACTGATAAAAGCAATCAAACTTTGAAGAGAATGCGAGCATCCATTTTTAATCAGCTGAAGTCAGGAAATGACCTGCTGCTGGTTGAAACATATCAATCTAGGACTTCCTTACCATTTCAACTGAACTAATGCTCTCAACAGAGAACAGGGTGATTACCATCACATAGAATTCTGTTAAATCAGCAGGATGTACTTATTATGAAATACTTCTCATAAAAATGTCCTATAATGACAGTTCTAATTCCTCATGTATTTTAGATTGGAGCAAGTGACACCACCAGGTGAGAAAAGGCCAACAGGCTGTCCAAAGCTAAATGATTCAAACAAGGACAAATAAATATTGAATTAGAAACTTACCCAGATTGTAACAAAAATCAATCAGTTGAAACTAGATATTGACAAGTACTTTGTATAAAAAACAAATTTGGTCGGGACTTCTTTTCTTGAAGCTGCAACACAGATGTTAAGATTCCTCATTTTATGTTTCATTCAAACAGGTAAAAATGAAAAGTCTGGATTTTAATGGGGGCTAGGTCTGGAAGGATCATATCAATGGGAAGGAGGAGGGAAATCCGGGTGATGGGAAGGCCCACGGTTTTCTTGTGCACCAAGCAGCAAAAATGTTCCTCCTGGTCCCACAAAGAAACATTAAAAGTCTTCTTCTGAGCCTGTTCCAGCAAGGTTTCACAATGGGCAGTGAGTGCAAAGTTTCTCAGAAATGAAGTACAATGCACCCAATCACATTCCAGACGGGGTCGGTGGGGGTGGGTGGGGTGGCAGAGTGGTGAAGCGGGAGGAGACATTCTGGACGGGGCGGGGGGAGGAGGCATTCGGGGCCAGCAGGGTGGAGACTCCAAATGGCGGACAAAAATCTCTGGTTGTGGGGATGGTGAAGTGAATCTGGATGGGTGGAAGAAACTCCAGGTAGGGATGTGAGTGGGCAGAGGCTCCGCAGGTGGGGTTAGGAGTGGCGGTGGTGAGATCTTAGGTTTCAGACTAGGGGTGGATATGGGAGTTATAAAGCTTCAGATGATGGGGGGTTGAGGATTCTGATGGCGGAAGATCTCGTACAAGCGCCAGATAGGCAGTTACTGATGGATCTGGTACTTCTTGCCTCCCATTTGTTCCACGGAATAAAGGTCCATTCTGCTTAATGTTTCCCCATAAACCATTCAGGAATTCCTTTCAGGAATCATTCTAGTATTGGCAAGTGTAACGCACTAAGTGAATTCCTCCTCCTCCTTCCCACCATGCACTCCAGGACGGACTTGCCATATTCAGTTTTGGGTTCCACGACATTAAGAACATTCGGGTCATGCTACTTATAGCTGTCTGAGATGGACTGAGTTACTCACCAATCAGCTTCTTTTCTAAAAATGGAAGTATTAACATCTTTTTTCAAGTTCAGGCAGCAAAACAATAAAATCCTCTTGTTTGAAGCAGTTAGCAAGAAGTGACATGCTACCAATTCCTGCTAAAAACGTTATTACAAGTTCATTTTAGTAACATGCTTGATATCAGTGCAGGCTGATTGCAGGTTCATATCAGAATCCTGATGTTCAGAAAATTCAGAATCCTGTTATTCTGGTGCCGGAAGAAGTAACACAACTCCCAGAAATCCAGCACCTTCCTCCAGACCTGTGAGGTAGTGGACAAAGCAACATGGTCAGCAGGTCTTAGAAGTCTTTCCTTCCTGCAATCAATTCTGCATATGACCTAGAGCTGGAGGTACGTTTGGTTGAATGACCAGCATTTGACATTAGTCCAAGCTGGAAAAAAACAGAGCTTTGGAGAACCTTGTTGTCAAAAACATCTTCCACTGAGCAAGAACATGTTGAGGCTTCCTGCAAAGCTTGGAGGTTTCACAGCTGTGCAAGCCATAAATCAAAATACAAGGTAAGATGGCAGCATGAAAATCAGTCAGGTTGCAGTACTTAATGATGTGTACCTTAATACAAATTTTAAATTTGAAGCTGTCACTGAATCAGAACAAACTCCACAAAGTTTAGTGTCCCTCAAAATCTGAAGAGGACTCAAGTATATATCCAAAAACAAGCATTTTTCTAGCTCCAGGAATGACAGAATTGAAACTTGAACAAGCTGCTTTGCCAAATTTGGGGTTAAATAAATCTTTCCCACTCAAAATCTATTTGGTCAAATATAATCAGTTTACAACAGCAACAAAGACTTGCATTTACATGGCATTTTTAACATAGGAATGAATGGCCAAAAGCTTAGCCAAAGAGGTAGGTTTTAAGGAACAACTTAAAGGAAGAAAGAGAGGTAAAGAGCAGTGAGGTTTACGGAGGGAATTTCAGGGCTGAGAGCCTTGGAATCTGACTGCACAGCTGCCAATGATTTCATGTTTAACTTTGGGAATGTAGAAGAGGACAAAGATAGGAGCAAAGGTATCTCAGAGAGTTGTAGTGCTGAAGGAGATAACAAAGATAGGGAGGGGCAAGACCATGGAAGGATTTGAAAACAATGATGAGAATTTTAAAATCGAGGTATTTAACAAAAATATATAATACACTGACCAACAGCCAAGTCTGCTATTGATTACAGAAAGTGAACTGAACATAGCCCAGCTCAGTATCAAATTCTTTATACAAATGAACATGGAAGAGAGAAGAAGCGAGATCACATGACTCATATGGCTGGATTATACACTCCCATGCTGGCAGCTTTGAAGGCGGGGAGAGGGGGTTGTGGATGGGTGGGGGGGGCATGTAAAATCCAGCGGGCAGCCTGCCTGCCACCGGCCCACTTCCCCCAACTGGCCCACAATTTTACCAGCTGCAGGGGGCTGAAAATGGGCCAACTGAGGCCCTTAAGTGGGCAATTAATGCCCACTTAAGGACTTAATCCCGCTGCTACCAAGATTTAACAGGGGAGAGGTCCTAACCAAGCACCCAGCTCAACAGCGTTCCCAGCATGGGCTGGTGGTGGGCAAAGGGTGGGAGGGGGGCACTCCTTAATGGGACCCCCTGGACCCATTGGAGGGCCCTCCCAGAGTGCAACTCCTGCCCCAGGTACTCCTCTCCCCATGGCCTCTCAAACCCCAGCCCCCGCCACCCACCTCCAAACATTTCTAGGACTGCAGTGCAGCCAACCTTTCCCACTCCCCTCAACTTTTTAGCTGGGGTGCGGGGGTGGGAGAGAGAGAGAGAGAGAGAGACAGAGACCATGGTGCCCTGTAAAATCCAGTCCATAATACTTGTAACTAAACTTCCAGTACAAAGATGGTGGATTATCGTCTTTATTCATGTAGATTTATAAATGAAAAAGGCTATTTGGGTCTCCATAAATTTTGTAACCAAAGTTTTAAACTTGGGACCTACAAAATATTATCTCCGCAATAACATTTTAATAGTTAGAATTGTAGGATGGTTTATAGGCACTTACTATGTTGGGATGTACACCTGTTTCAGTTTGCTCTCTGCCTCAGCTGCCTTAAGACGTTTCTAAAAATAAACAAAAATTAAAATTATAGGACAAAATCATTCCATCATCATTACCTGTGCTACCTAATTTTCTGCTACGATACTTCATTCCACACTATGCAGCCACACGGATAGCATATTATACTATTTGGAATCACACTAAAATTAACTATTGTTCTGATTTCCCATTTAAAAGGTCAGTCTTTGTCTCCCAGCATCTCATAAACTTTCTTTTAAAAGTTAACCTCCATAAAAGTAGCAGCAGCAATTCGCCAAGGATCTTTCAACAGCACCTTCCAAACTTGTGACCCCTACCACCCAGAAGAACAACAGCAACAGGAGCATGGGAACATTACTACCTGCAGGTTCCCCTCCCTACAAGTCGCACACTATCCTGACTTGAAAATATATGGCTGTCCCTGCACTGTTGCTGCGTCAAAATCCTGAAACTCCCTCCCTTAGTGGCCTGTGGGTGTACTTACACCACATGGACTGCAGCAGTCTGAAAAGGCAGCTCACCATCACCTTGTCAAGGGTAATTAGGGATGGGCAATAAATGCTGGTCTTGTCAGCGATGCCCACATCCCGTGAATGAACAAAAAATATGCTCCTGACAGGTTACATAGTGCTGGTTCACTGCACACATTGTTTTAAAAGAAAAATATTTTCAGTCCATACTGGGCTAGCTGTCTGCGTCGTCTATCTTCTCTCAATGCAGTCCTCTGAATAAAGGATGTCTTGGACATTTCAGGTGTAAAAGCAATGGGCTATTACCAGTTGAAATTCATGCCTTTTCTTACCATCACAGAAAAAGACTTTGGCTGAGGTTTATAAAAGGCCAGTTGTGTGCATGCCTGCTCTGAGTGCACATTAAGAAATTGTGATTTGATTTTTTTTCAATGATTTTCTGTCCATTAAAATGAGTGGGAGCATGATTTTGTAATATTAGTCCTAAACTGTTTTCCTGTATAAGGGAACCCTCATACATATCAACAAGGGAACTCTGCCATGATGTGTAGAACTCTTATGAGCCAGTATAATTAGCAATTTTTCACCTGGAAATAAAAAAAATTTACTTAACTGAAGCCGTCTAAAAGAAAACGAACAGCCACATCACCACTAACTATTTTCAACAGACTATTTCATAAATAAGGATCTCACAGGTGTATTAATTTTGCAAGGAAGAAATTGCTATAATAGTAATCTTAAAGTTCTTTCTGCAGACATAAGCTAGTTATGTCATTTTTTAAAGTGTGTAATTTTAATATTGCTTCCTCCTGGATATTTCCGATTTGCATTGATCAGTTTTGTTTCATATCATGTAATTTTTATGCAAGAACAATGTTGGCATTTCAACCGACAAATTAGTAATTTGGGTAAACTGTAAACCGTTTAAGAAATAATCATAAATGCAAGTACTGTTCTTACCTGCTGTACATATCTATCTGTAGTTTTCCACATGTAATAGTACTCTATGATGCTGGTGAGTGATTTCCATGGCAGCTATTAAGAAGATATAAACAAACATACTAAATCATAAGTCAGGCAAAATTCATCCTGGTCAAATGGCTTCAGAACATTTTAAAACATGTTTGTTCTGTCTTTTAAAATAAGCTTTTCGAATAAAGAATGCACATCGGTTCATGCTTTTCATATTTAAATGATAAAATATGCATATGAGAGAATTTAAGAAAGGAAGTAAGAGTAAAATAGACTCAAAATAAAACGCAAAAGGCCCAAAATATACAGCATGCCAGCACATGCAAAGACATAAGATATGAAGTAATACATGAGATAGGATATAAAGACATAAGGCGCTCAGCCTTCTTCAGAGAAATCACTGTAGGATATGTAATGACATCAATAGAGCAACTATGAATGGACATGGTGAGAACATGGCATGAATATGGTCTACTAAGGAGCTATATTAGAAAAGCATAGAATGACCAAGGATGAAAAGCCTCAGTGAATAGCAATTAGAGTCACGGAGGATGCTGATTTGGCAAAGTAGCCCCATTGCTGTGGGCAGGATATAAACTAAATTGCTGTGTCTCACAGGAGATAGCATATCACTGTAACACAATAATGTATTTGAAGACTTTTCAGAGTAAGAAGATTTGAGATAAGATAGAAATAAGTGAGGATGGAAGGGTTCAAGGTGGGTATTTTGGGAAAGATGATGGTAACAGGTGTTTTTCAGGTTGTGTGGACAATACCACTGCATATAAATAAGAGTGGTATCAGCAAGAAAGGAAGTTGGCTGAAAAGTAGGGCAAAAGATCAGGAGGTGGACCGCAAAATAAATTTAGTAAAGCTTGAGGATGAAAAAAATGGAATAAAGGTTAGACAGACAGACATTTTGCAAGGAGGAAGGGGCATGGGATCAGAATCGAACAGGTAGAATGAAGACACGTGCTATTTAATTTTGGGCATCAAATCCACAAGTTGCTCAGACGTAGACAATGAAGAAAGGATGGAGGGAGGTGATTACAAGTAAGATATTGGAATTTAGAGCTGTTTCCATTCTCCCGTCGTAATTCTGGAATCGTAGGCAGAATTAAGCAAGTGAGACGGAATGATGATGAATCTTGGCAAAGTGAGATGGGGCTAGAATACCATGGTCATAAGCTTAGTACATATAAATATATAATGAATGAATTTGAAGCTACAAAGTTGCCGCTGTACTAGTAGAGGGAGCACATAAGTGTATTTTGCTTGTGAAATGGAGGATAAGACCTTGAATGCAGAGACAAGACAATTAACAAAATGATCAGTAAAGATGTCAATGTCATGGCAGATGACAGACCAAAGAAAAGGGAGTCCAAATTTGAGAGAGTAAGACGGTAGTTCTTCACAAGAATAAAAAATAAAAATGGAAATAGCTTGACCTTTCATGGGTATGTATATAAGAAAGGAAATAAGAAAGTGGTCTTACAGCATTCTAATCAGTAACAGAAATCTCGAACCAATCTGTGACCAAAACAAAGGGATGATCTCACACGAGTGGTGGATGGGCACCACATCTTAGGAAGGATATATCTGGCCGTAGAGGGAATGCAGCATTTACCGAGGGCTAAATTAAAAGGAGAGATTACACTAAGTACGGTTATATTCCCTGTAGTTTAGAAGGTTAAGACGTGAATTGATCAAAATTTTCAAGATATTAAGGGGAACAGATACAGTAGAGATAAACTATTTCTGCTGGTTGGAGAGATTGGTACTAGGGCAACATAGTCTAAAAATTAAAGCCAGACCTTTCAGGAGTGAAATCAGGAAACACTTCTACACAAGGGACAGGAGAAGGGATGGCAGAAGTTTGGAACTCTTGCTAGATCAATTGTAAATTTTGAATTTGAGATTGATAAGATTTTTGCTATCCAAAGTCATTAAGGGATTTGGGGCAAAGGCGGGTACGTGGAGTTATGTCGCAGATCCACTATAATCTCATTCAATGGCAGAAGAGACTCAAAGGGTTACATGGCTTACTCCTGTTCCTATGTAGGTGGTGGAGTCAATGCATGAGGTGAACTTAAAATAAGGTTGAGGGAAAGGAAATCAGCCGAGGTGGGGGTGTAGAAGTTAAGGTAGGGTGAAACAACCAAAGATAAGGAGTCATTCCATGCAAAGACCAGGGAAGGGAATTTAAGTGAGAAAATGTTTCTTTGGGCAGGGAAGTGGGTGGTGGTGGTGGTTAGGTGGATGACAGATGAGGAGGATTCTCAAGGCGAAATGAGCAGAATAGTAAAAGGCAAAGTGTTCAACAGTGGAGGAAGAGCTGGTAGGAATAGAGACCCTGAAAATCTAGATCTCTGAATAATGTAACCTTTATAAATGTATTTTTCACAAACTAAGACGGGCATTTTCTGGCCCCACCATGGAGGAACCCACCGCGGGGGATGTAGCAGGCCAGCCTTCCATTGACTTTCAGTGGGACCAGAAGACCCTGACAGCGGGTAGGGCTGGAAAATCCTAAATCTTGTTTGCATCTACTTTCCATTATCTTGTCATTCACTTTTTCTTATTCACAAGAGAAGAATGCACTGACCTCTGAAGATCAGACACACCTATCATCATGTCGGATCCTTGCAGATCAGAGGTGAAACCTTCACGTCATCATAACAAGCTGCATGAGAAGTTGACCTGCTTATGAAGGAATTCCATTTCTACAGTGCTACCCAATCTCTCTCAATGCATTAACAATCTCTAGAATAAAAGTTCTGATGTGCTTACAAAGTCTTGTCGTATGTCATTAAAATCCTTGCCATACTTTTCCAATGCCTCTTCAAAAAGGCTAGCTTCAGATGCAGACCATTCTTCCATTTCATCTCTGCAGAGTACAGGACCACCCTGAGGTACCAAAATGCTGATTGCATTTGTCAAATCATAGTTGTGCTTATGCAACGTGTCCATTGCGTGGAACTAATGGAAGAAAATAAAATGTAAAAGTAGGTACTGTAACTGGTGCAAAAGAAGGAAGCTTATGATATATGTTAAAGTTCTTTTGTAAAAATAAAGGATTGTATAATTATGCTTTCCGATCTCTCTTGGCATTGCTCACATGTGATAGTTTGGCATCCAGAGTGAGGTTATGATAAATACAATGGGCAGAATCTTCCGGTTGGCGTGCGGGGGCTGGCCTAACACGCCAACGTGTAAAATGACACGCGATGTCACTGGGCGTGCGTCCCAACGTCATCGTGCGTGACCGCGATATTTTGTTTGGCAGGTGAGCGCCGGAGTTGGCTGAGCGCCAGCCAAAATGTTAAGGGCCTATTAAGGGATTAATTAAAGTACACAAAAATGCTGCCCATCCAACCTTAAGGTTGGTGGGCAGTCAAAAAGCCCAAGTGGCCTTCATGTTTTTCAGGTAGCCTCATCCACAGGCGGGATGAGATTTCCTGAAGCTTTTATAAAATAAATAAATAAATTTTCCAACCTTTACAAATATGTCCCAACTCATGTGACAGTGTCACATGAGGTGGCATGTTTAAATAAATTTTTATATCATTTATTGAACTGTTTTATTATCTATTCAATCTTCCTGAGGCAGCTCCATGCCTCAGGGAGGCTGCTGCACTCTTTCGCACACATCTGCGAAAGAGCGCAGGCCTCGACTCTCCCTCCTCTCCCCACCCGCACAGGTAGCGTCGAGTGCTACTGGCCGCGTGTTATGCTGGGTGGGCCTTAATTGGCCCACATGCGTAAAATGGCAGCGTGCAGCCGCTCGGCTCCACGCCTGCTCGCTCCCGCCCGCCATAGGAAAAATCCAGGCCAATCTCATTCCTAGCCAGGAAATAGTGTACCTCAGGGGCGAAGGATTGAAGTGCAGGATAGCTGGATTGCACTGCACAGATCGAGATTGCCAGATGTAGGGGACAAGAGTGATTGGGGGAGTGAAGCACTATAGGAAGAAAGCAATTGGGAAGAGCTAGGGATGGGAGCACAGCACAGAGACTGTTGAGGTGAGAGAGGTAGCGTTTTAAAACCACTGGGCTACGACAGCACTGGTATCATTGCAAATTATGCTGAAGACAAATTTTGTTTTTCTCGATCTGATTTGCAATCAGAAAGCTTTATTTCTGTTTTCCAATCAGAAAACTGGCTTTTGCATCACCGGATTTTTAAAAAACTGGTGGAAAGATAGATCATTCACAGTCTTAATATGATTTCCTGTTTGTGAACCTGCCTCTCCATTACTATATTAGATTGAGAAGAGAAAGCTTTCATCTATATTTGAGGACTGTAGTCTACCAGATTGCTAAGTATGTTAATATTGGGGCAATTTAGCGGTCATGGCCCACCAATGTGACCTTTGTACATATTAAAAGTCTGTTATGTGGTTAAGCCTCTTAGCTCATTGTTCAGGGACTGTAGCAGAATTCAAACTTCAGACATCTGAGACAGATACAGGCCTCCAAACAGAAAAGTTCACAAAGGCGTCTGAAATACACAAAAAACAACTATGTAGACCAGCTTAATTACATTGTTTATGAAATATGTAATTTCCAGCTTTCTGTCTTTGGCATTCTACACCATTCCAAAGAATCTCGACATAAGCTTGAAGAACAGCACCTCATCTTTTCATTAGGTTCTATGTAGTCCTCTGGCCTTAACATTGACTATAACGACTTTAAACTATAACTACAGTTTCCATTTCCTCTCGTGGTAATGTGTTGTTTCCAGAGATGTGGGAAGGAAATGGTTTGATGTTTGAGGTGGAAACTCCAAGTCAGAACAATACTAGTGGGGTGGTCTGCATCATGGTGTCAACCTGCTTTACTACTTCCACCAGACTCCTGGGCCATTGAAGTCAGCTTCACCTTGACAGTTTTTCCACAGTTCCTTTTCTGCCTATTTTTCTTCAGATACTCACACACACACTGTCTGAATCTTGTGCATGCACTTTATATCTTTAATTTCTCTTCTCATATCTTTGTCTTCTGCTAATACCACTTCCAGCATTTAACCATCTCTGGTTCTTCCCATAAGCAGGCCATTCTATTTCCTTTCCCATGGGTGTTATTGTTTTCTTTCCCTTGTTTTGATCCTTTTTAAATGCTATTAATCTGTAACATCTTTTAGTCTTGACGAAGGATCTGCGACTTGAAGTATCAACTGAATGATTTCTGTATCTCCACAGATGCTCTTTGACTTGCTGGGCATTTCCAGCTTTTTAAGTTTTTGCCTTCTGAAAGCTCCACTGGTATATCAAAGCACTAAGCAAGAGAAAATCTGCCTATGTTTAAATTGTCACTGCCTCAATCATTTGGTTTGCAAAATAAAGTACAGAATGTGGATTAGAACCACTATTTTGCATATGCTCTTTTAGTGCAATGTTAGCTGAAACAACTGAATTAATCATAAACCATACTCTGAATGCCACATACATACAATCAACGCTACAATTAAATATATACACTAAGTTGACCTTTGAAAATTATTATAACGGTTTCTTCCCCAAGCTAATCATTTTGAAAGAGTATTTGGAATTAATTCTTAAATTACACTAAGAGACACTTCTGTTTTAAAGACAGCACATTCCCTTAACAAAAGGTATGAAGGAAACCAAAAATTAGTTTCTATTTGAAGAAACCAATTTGTTATTTTTCCTTCTTCTACATCAATTACAGAAAGTCATGAGAGAAGTAAGCGTCACATCCTTTCAAAGTGCCACGGTAATACTGAATTCATTATTAACAAAAAGAAATATATTTTTAGTTTAGTTCAATGTGGCAGTAACTGATGTCTTTCAGTTGAATAAAACATTATCTTGAGGAGTTATTTAAATTAATGCTATAGAGAGTTTGCATAGGATTTTAATGTGTTCCCTAGAACACCAGAACAATAACACTTTCCAATGGTATTTGATATATTCAATGCGAAAGGCCTGATTTTAAAAAAGTCTTGCATTTAAACAGTGACTTTCATGACCTCAGGACATTCTAAAGAGCTTTAAAGCTAGTGAAGTACTTTTGAAGTGTAGTCACCGTTATAATTTAGGAAACGTGACATCTAATTTTCAGACAGCAAGTGCCCACAAATTGCAATGTGATAATGACCAGATAATCTGTTTTAGTGATTTTGGTTGAGGGATAAAAATTGGCTACAACACTACGGGTAACTACCCTGCTCTTCTTTCAAAACTGCCATGGGGGCAGACGGCGTCTCAGATTGACATAAATCCAAAAGATACCACACTTCTGACAGTGCAACACTGAAGTGGCGCCATACATCTTGAATTCAATCTCTGAAATAGGGCTTGAACCCTCAACCTCCAGTTTCAGAGGAGAGTGTGCTAAAATGGATCAAGTCACGCAAGGGGTTAAAAGAGAGGCAGCATAGCACTGACCATAACATGTTCATGCCTTGCATCATTTTGACATTTGGCACAGTGTCAGATGCCCTTGCCTCAGGCAAATGAGGGCCTCAATGAAATTCAAATGCTGGGATCAGTGATATAATTAAGGCTCTGATATGATTTTAATGTTATGCCATGCATTTGGCACTTAATGTCTGCCTCGCCAGAAACACCAAGCATGAGGAGTTATTTTTGGTTTCCTTGTCGATCAGAAGGATTGCTCCACTGGGATCCAAGAAGAAAACCTTGTGACTCTCCCGCCCTGGGATTTCTCCCCTCCCCTGGGATTTCCCCTTCCCCTGAACTTGCCTGGCCCTTTCCCAATCCACTCACTTGCCTGCCAGAGGACGTTCCCAATGGAGGTAGCCTCCATCATCATGGTAATGATATTCAGGAGTGAAAATGATATGGGCATCATACTGGTAAGTCGAAGCCTGCCAGCCCCACATTCACCTCCCACCCCACGTTAAAATCAGGGCTTAAGGCCCAAAATTTATCAAGGATTGTTTTACTTGCTCTGAAAGCAAGAACTACACAGAAAATTTGTTGCAATATAACATATTTCATCAGGGAACCTCTTCTGGCACCAAGTTAGGTGATGTATCAAGAGCAAAATGGGTTAATTGCTAAACCCTTCAGGGGTTAAATTGGATAGCCCATGGAAACAGCCAAAGGGATCACAATATGCAATTAACCCATGCTTGTTCATTGCAATGCAGTTAGCATGCCAACTTTGCACTGCCTACTCCTTTCAATGAACTCTGCGCCCAGCTAGCTCTAACTATGATGTTCACTAGCTGGAGGGGCCAATATTGTGATCAACTAGAGCCACTTAAACCTAGTCTACACCTCAAAAAAAGGAGATGCATTGTGGCTACAGCAGCTGCTGGGGATTGTGGTTGAAGAAAATCTGATCTGGGAAAGAATAACGAATGGCACATCAAGGGAGAGCATGCTCAAAACGCTGCACTGGAGGTCTTGGTGGAGGAGGTGGAAAAGAAGAGAGTTGTCCCATATCTGCAAGGAGGGAGAAACCCTCCAAGCATACAGTATAAAAGGCAGTGGGAGCAGACAGTTAAGGACCTCAATACCAAGAGTCAAGCTGCGAGGATCTGGATGTGGTGCTGAAAGAAGTTTAATGACCTAACACAAGTGGTCAATATCAATGACTGAGCCATCAAAGGCCACATCCTACCAGCAACATCAGCAGCCTCAGCTACTGGTCAAATCACTTATCCAACCATCTCTATCAATCAGACCTCATAGGTGACATTCATGCTTCACCTTACCCTCACACATTTAGCACCACTGAAAACATCACACTCACATCTCACAGGCTGCACAAAGTACCAGCTATTCAACAATGACAGCCATATCAGCCAAACAGATTGCATAAAACTCACTGACACACACTCTTTTGCAAGACAATCTGGTAAATAACCAGAGGCAACAGGAGCTAACCAGAAGGGAGCAGGCAAGGCTGCATGTTGTAACCCCTGTGGAAGAGACTGTGGAAGTACTGGCCATTATTGGGATGACTATTGCTCAGCCTGTTCTCCTCCTCCCCACATTGCACCTTTCCTTCATTCCACACAATCTTCTGATTTACAAGCTGCAAACTGCGGACGCAAGAAACTTTTACTCTCCACCCCACATCGCCACAACCTTCATGTGTTTGCCTTTCATCACTGAACCCCCCCCCGCCATCCTGGTGATTTACCATAGAGAAGAAGCTTAATTGGGCCAGCCACATAAATATTATGGCTACAACAGCAGGATGGAGGGAGTTTCGTGGCAAGTAACTCACCTCCTGACTCCCCAAAGCCTGCCCACCATGTAAAAGGCACAAGTTACAAATATTATGGAATACTCTCCCACTTGCCCGGATGAGTATAGTTTCCACAACATTCAAGAAAGTTGGCACCATCCAGGACAAGGCAGCGTGCTAAATCAGCACCCATCCACCATTGGCGGATAGCGGCAGTAGTGGGTACTATCTACTATATGCATTGCAGCAACTCACCAAGGCTCCTTCCACAGCATTTTCCAAAGCCACAGCCTCTGTCACCTCAAAGAACAAGGGTAGCATACACATGAGAACCCACCAAGTCACACATCACCCTGACTTGGAAATATATCGGTGTCTCTTCACTGGTGCTTCATTAATTCAGTTAATTCTGAACTGCCATGCAGTGGTAGCAGGGTATAGGTACGTCACTGCCAATTATTCTTAATGACGTATTGAAAAACTTGGTTGTTCCAAAAAGGGCTTACATAAAAGTACTTTTTAAAATATTCGTCAATTGGCAGGAAACATCCGTTGATCCTCACTCAATAATTAATTCAGCAAGATCTATCTGCCCTTTTTCAATATGGTTCCAACAAGATTTATTTCAGTAGTATGAGATCCACCCAGATGTTTATTTCGAATTGCCCCTTGCTGATAGACCCACTGAAGTATACCACTGCTATTCTCAGAATTTCATTTTCTACTTATTTATATTAGTCTGCCTGTACTTCACATCAAATGACTCAGAGCGCCACAACCCAACATCCTTTCACAGAAAGGTTAAACATAAAAAATAAATGAAAAATTCACTAATTAATTTGTTGACTGAAGTCCTGTTATAACAAGACTTATTAATTAGCTCAAGCTCCCAGGTACTGCCAACTTTCAAACTGTAAAGTAGAAGAGGAGGTCGTTCTGCTTCTGTGTTCATCAGCCATGATTTTCCTCCCAAATACTTTAATAGGTAGAGAAACATGGGGTGGCAAACATGAAAGCAAAACTACAACTATGGTTGTTTTCTTGCTTTGTACAGCTAGTAGAGGTACATAATTGCTTTTGATAAGAAGGGAATTAAAACATTTCACTCTGTCCAGTTATAATCTTTCTCTATCTTCCTCTTATTGGGGACAAAATGTCAGTTTCTATCTGGTATATATTTTCAGTTTGACTGTAGACTCAAGAATCAATGTTAAAAATACTGCAATCGCTTCTGTTTAATCTATAGTTTGATACCACAACCTTCACCCATCTTGATGTTTTAGATAATGATAAATATAACTTTGTATGCATATAAAACAGATTGAAGCTGGTTTCTAAAGGATGAAAAAGCTTTTCCATAGCCAAACAACTCTGTAAACTGGAAAACAGATTATATATCTTTGCAGTACACAGAAAATGGATGATAATAATTCATAATAATGAAGTATTCCAAGAACTAGGAATCAAAAGGTAGGGTGAATAGAGCAGTCATATAATCATGTTTATTATGAGAAAGTGCTAGGGATTATTGTAAGTTAAAATAGCAATGAGGCTAATAGCACTCATTATTTATGGGTAAATGGTACAGTAGCTTCTTGCAAGGACATGATGCATGGTTAAGCACAGACATCCAAAAGTAGCTGTCCGATTTGCACCACTCCACCGTTAGCTTCGTGAAAATAGCATTTTGGTGTCTGCCTCAACACTGAAATGCATCAAATGTCATGCAGTTTCCACATCTGAAGGGTAGACTTGAACTAAACTTGCCACAGAAAATGGAGTTTTCATTTCAAGTAAAAGCAACCTTTAACAACACGATAATTCTTAATTACTGCTAACTAACCTCTCTGGCACCAAACAATTAGCTATTACAAGGAGTCTCATTTCTTCAGGTATTAGTTGTTGTTGGAGATTTAAAAGAATGTCACATTTTAAGTTAAAACTTTGTAACATTTCCTTTCTGTCTCTTTTTTCTCTCTCCTTTAATACAAGTTTTCTTTCCCTCCCTTTATTTCTCTTTCTGTACTTGATTTGACATTGAATTCACCCACTCCAATTTACACTTCTTTCCACGTCCTTGCACGCTTTATTTCTCAACCCTACAATCTGAGGGGACACACAGTTACTTGTTCCTGCACTGAAGTTCCAGATGCTCTGCTTCCTTCACTGGATCATCATTAGCTAGCAATTTCAGCAACTTAGAGGGCTAAAGTATCTTGAGCTGGAGAATGCAGTGGCTATTAGATGACCGGCTACACCAAAATCCGGCCCATTATTACCTTTCAGAGGGTACAGAGTTGACTAATTAATTTGTTTCCAGGTATCAAAAATTCAGATTTTAAGGAAATTGGGCTGGTATTTTTTGAAAAATGATTTTAAGGTGACATAATTGAAGTTAAGATTAGAAGTCAGTGCCTGTGTGGTGTCTATTAAAAACAATTTAAATTCATCAACTGAACACGTATACTCATGATGGTGACAGAACTGGGAAAATACTTTATGGTCAGAGCTTCCAATGTTATGGCAACTGACAAAGTTGACGCAGGCAGATTGTTCACTGCAATAACATTAGCAAATCAGAAATCAGAGTTAAAAGATGCATACAACCAAGATACGGATTGCCATGAAATACAGACAATTGTGGAGGGAAACAAATTAGGGATTTTGGATGGATTTGGTGGTAACAATAAGCTTGTAAAGTAAAAAATGACTGTAAAGCTACCCTAAAGATGACAATGACAAAACAATACCAGAAACTGTCCATCAACGCAGAAAGAATCAGGGTCATAGAAGAAAAGGTGACAAGGAAACCTGTGCAGTCAGCCAGAACAAAGCAGCAGCTTTAAAGGAGACAGATTGTAATCTAATGTACTCTTTGCAAAGGAAAGTGAATAGCTATGTGCATATGAACAACATCTATAAAATGGTGCACTGCCTATCTGGATCTAGGACAGAACATATTAAAGAGAGGTTGAGAAGGATACTGAAGGGAACAAGGAGCATCCAAGTGGGGGCCATCTACATAGGAACAAACGACACAGGGAAAAAGAAATAGGTTCCTTGAAAGTCGCTTATACATGGATAGCCTCAAAAATCAAAAGGGAAAGAAAATGATCAACTTTGGTATACTTTCTATATTTGGGGGGGGAGTAAAACTGATCCAAAAATGAAGACATAAACAATATAGTATGGAACCAATAAGGTGACATTTATAAATAATGAGATACTTTCAGAAAAACAAAGGTGATGGGCTACACCTAAACTAGGTAAGGACAAAGAGATTTATGAGAAACATTGAGGCAGGAATTGAGAACCATTTAAACTAGGTGGGTGTGCAAGGAGGGCAGGAAGAAACACCAGAGCCCCGGCTGCTTGAGCAGCTGAAGGTGAAACCCTGCACTAAGAGAGGGCAGGGCCATGAATTCTTAGCAGGATCAATTGATTATCCTGAAGGACAAAGAGCTACAGCACAGGATTCTCTCAGCCTAGTGCTCACTCCATTAAGTCCAAAAGTATACAATTTGTCTGCACAGGCTGCTTCATCATTCTCCACACCAGGAAGCTGGACAACAATGTCATTACCTGTCAACACCCATGGAGGATTACAGCCTGCTAGCCTCAGGGGAGGCAAATGATAAGATACAGTTAGTACAGTGCAATATGACTCCCTGCCACAGAAAATAGCCCAAAACCAAAACAAGCACCTTGAGAAAAAAACATTTAGACCCAAGGACAGAAGTCTAAAAACTGCCATGAAAACGATCAAGACATGTCCACACAAGTAGCAGGCAGGATAGCATGTTAAGCCAAATTCTCTACCTATTAAGGAGGAATTGAGAGATGACTATTAAAAAAAATCCATTATCTTGTCAATGGGGATCCCACATTAATATCTAAATTTTTGATATTCCCAAATGCCTGGAAAAGAACAGACCAATGCCCTTGCACCAAGCTTCATAACCTCAGACAGAAGGGCGGACTGATTCCATGGTTCTGTAGATGCAAGAATGTGTCCCACTCCCCTAAAGCCTGAACGCCCTATGTCCTTTGTAGTACAAGTCCTCAACAACTAGACCAAGGAAATGATAATATCCCAAACCAGTTCATCTTAATCTTTACAAATTAGTCCTTCCCCCGACCCACAGTTTCAGATAATCACAAGGCTTTGCAAATATCAAACATGTCTTCTGTAGCCAAGGCAACAGGGCAGCTTCAGGGTGAATTATTGACTTCTCTGCTACCAGGACCAACTCAGTGTAAAGACAACCCTACCCCACCCCACATCAGCAAAAACTAGCATCCAGCCTTCTAGCCACTAGAATAACATCCCAGATGCACAACAGAACCAACAGAGAATAACTCCCCAGGACTGACAGTATGCAGTTTATTGACAAATGTTTTCTTTTCCTTGGTCTGCGTGAACAAAGCCGAACTACAATGAACCATCACCGCTGGCTGGGACAAATGCTGTGACCTCACCTGGCAGATGCTAACCAAGTAACGCTGTTTAAACATGGTAACAGAATGAACATAAGAACAGGCATGACCCATTCAATCTCTCAAGCCTACTGTGGTTGATGCATACCTCAATTCCACTTACCAGCCTTTCTCCATATCCCTTGACACTCTTAAGGACAAAAGTCTATTTCCAACTTGAAAATTTTAACTCATTACAGCATTCACAACAATTTGAGGAAGAAAGTTCTAGGACAGGATTTTTACCATGTCGGTCAGGCAGGCAGGCCCGGGAGCAGTTGCGAAACCGACCGCCACCCGCGATCAGGCCCCAACCGCGATGTCACACTGGCTGGCCAAATTAACAGCCAGCCAGCGTGAATCGAGCGCTGCAACGCTGAGCGCTGCTGGGGTGGGGGTGGGGGCAGGAGGAGGGCGAGCACAGAAGTTTGCACATGCGAGCGGGTGCGCGCACTGAAAGCTCCCTGAGGCACAGAGCTGCCTCAGGGAGCTGAAGATTTATAACAGTACAAATAAAGATATATAAAATAAGGAGAACATGTCCCCTCATATGACTCTGTCACATGAGCAAGGACATAGAACCATAGAAAAGTTACAGCACAGAAGGAGGCCATTTGGCCCATCTTGTCCATGCCAGCCCGAGGACACCCAGGTGCCCTTTCTAATCTCACCTTCCTGCACCCGGCCCATAGCCCTGCAGTTTACAACACTTTAGGTGCAGATCCAGGTACTTTTTAAATGAGTTTAAAGTTTCTGCCTCTACCACAAACTTGGGCAGCGAATTCCAGACACCCACTACCCTCTGTGTAAAAAAGTTCTTCCTGATGTCCTCCCTACACCTTCTGCCACTTATCTTGAATCTATGTCCCCTGGTTCTAGAATTCTCAGTCAAGGGAAACAATTTTATCCTGCCCACTCTATCTATTCCCCTCATAATTTTGTACACCTCAATCATGTCACCTCCCAGCCTTCTTTGTTCTAAGGAGAATAACCCCAACCTATCCAATCTCTCCTCGTAGCTACACTATTCTAACCCTGGCAACATTCTTGTAAACCTCTTCTGCACTCTCTCCAGAGCTATTACGTCATTCCTGTAATGTGGTGACCAGAACTGCACACAATACTCCAGTTTTGTTATAAATGAGATTTAAATATTTTTCTTTTATTTTTAAATTCCTGTTGGAAACCTCATCCCGCCCATGGATGAGGTTTCATAAAAAATCCAAAGGCCGCTCAGCCCTTTCGTCCGCCCGCCAATCGAATGGTTGGGCGGGCAGCGAAAAATCTGATTTAATTAATTAAGGGCCTTAATAGGCCTCTAAATTGTCAGCGGGCACGATGCCACCTCTTGTATGTGCCCGCCGAGCGAAATATCACGGTGTGCGCGATGATTTCAGGACGCTCGCCCAGGCGTCATCCCACACTAATTTACCCTCGTTCGGGTTGGGCACAAGTCTGCCCGACGAGAGAAAAATTCTGCCCCTAGATTTCCACTTTGTGTGAAAAATACTTCTCAATTTCACTCCAACCAGTCTTGCTCTAAATTTAAGATAATCCAGCCTTGCTCTAGATTTATTTTGGATATATAAGGTAAACCTATATTTGTGAACTCATTTTATCATTAAACTGCTTGAAATGTCTATAGCATCACTGGAATATTCCAGGTTGTTTCCCATGGTAACGTGCGTAGCACTATGTGTCAAGGATATGTACATACATGGTGTGCAGTTGGATGATGCTGACATTTATATAGGGTTCTCAAGACTGTAAACCGCTATCTTTCGATATGGTTACCTGATAATTCTTGATAAGTCTCTAAGAAAACTGTTGAACTTACCAGGGTTATGTCCCTTGAAGCAGCTGCTGCACTCATATGTAAACTGGGCTGTCTGACAGAACTGCTACAATCCAGGGCTCGAGCAAATGTACCCACAGCACTGACAGAGAAAGAGACAAGGGAAACAGTCAAAGAGTATTCTGTTTGCATGTTGTTCTTGAGAGCTTATACATACCCTTGTTGACAGACAAACAGATGTGAGATATTACTTTTATTTCAGATTTCCAGCATCCACAGTAGTTTTGTTTTTTGTAATTAGATTTTACTTTGCTTTTGAGATGATATGCTACATAAATGCAGACGACTTATTCCACACTAAACAATTTTTGGGCCTGTTCAGTAGCATTCATGTTCCCTGTTCTCTAGTTTGGAGTTGGGGCAGAGACTGAAAATGTTTCTACAGGAGCCAAAATATATACTTAGCTGCCTTTGTGTCCCACTTTGAATATAAACAAAATTTACCTCTTCAAATTAGGGTTTGGAAACTATTGCTATATGAGAAACAGTGTTTAGTTTTTGTGCCCTTCAACGACTTCCTAAAAAAATCCAGCTATAAAAGAAATAAAGTTTTGTATTTAATATCACTCACAGAGGAAAGAAATAGCAATTTTTTAATACTACTGAAGGACAAGATGGATCAATTTATTGGTATTTGGATAACGTAGGATATACAGCACTAAAACAGGCCATTTGGCCCAAGCAGTCCACACCAGTGTTTATGCTCCACTTGAGCCTTCTCTGATTTGATGCTTATTTCCTCACAACTGTTGAAATTTATTGTATTTATTGTTATAAGTTTTGTTTTAAGGAGTATTCCAAGCCATTCCTGTTCACCATTCCAAAAAAAGCTCAATTTGCAGTCGACAGGGCTCTTGACTCTATCCATCTCACTTCCTGTACTTCTGCCCTTCTCCACTTTCACAGAATCACAATTGGGTTCCTCTTGGCCTCATCTCCCATCCCATCAGCTTCCACATTCAGCAGAACATCCATCGTCACCTCCAGCATGATGTCACTATTAAACACATCTTTCCCTCCTCACCAAAATGGCTCCAAGGCACCCAGGTCCACTCTTCCATCATCTGCTCCCCATCCTACGGCGCCTTCCCATGCAAGTGCAGGAGACACAATACCTACCCTTTCACCTCCTCCCTTCCTACGATCCTGGGCCCAAAAACTCCTGCCGGCTGAAAATGCAGCTTCCTTCTACTTATTTCAATTCAGTATACTATATTTGCTACTCACTTGTGGCCTCATCTACAGTGGAGACACCAAATGCAAACTGGATGATTACTTCACTGATTCACAATTATGACCCTGTTCTTGTAGTTGCTCGCTGTTTCACTTCTGCACCACACTCCCACTCTGACCTTGCCCTATTACGCAGTTCCAGTGAAGATCAACAGAGCCTTCAGGAATAGCACCTCATCTTTTGATTAGGTATTGTACAACCTTCCGGGCTCAGCATTTAATTTAGCAATTTCAAATCATAATCATTCCACCTTTTCAGACTGCAGACATAAATAACGGTCACCTCGTTTGGTATTGCATCATCACGCCTACCTTCCACCACACCACAGACTCTCCCTTTTGTTCTCCCACTTTTCCTGCCAATGCACTTGCTTGAAAACTTCTTTCAATTCTAATGAAAGGTCATTGATCTGAAACGTTGGGGGGAGTTTTACAGACCCCTCCAGGCTTGTCTGAGGGCGGTGGTGGTGGGAGGGCACATAAAATATAATGGGTGGCTAACCCACTGCCAACCCTTAGGCCTATTAAGAGCCTAATTCTGCCTCCAGGTGGGTGGTGGAAGGCAGAAGAAAGAGCCAGCCCACTTTTTCACCAAGGTCTGGTGAAAATGCGGGAAAAGGGGGTGGGGGTGGATACCCCCTTTGCGGGGAAGGGGCTGTGCACCACTGTGCACGCCCCCTCCCTCACCCACCACTGCCACCCAGTTGGTACTCCCCCTTTGCGCTTCCCCATAGGCTTCTAAAACCCTCCCCCCATTCCTCTCCGGGGTCCTCAATCCCTCCCCTCCCAAAAAGCATCCGCGAGACTTCTTTCTAGGGACTTCCTTCTAGGGGATGTGAGAAATATGCGAACACCCACCCCTCCCCCTGCATAAAATCAAGTCTGTTTCTCTCTCCACAGATTCTACCTGATCTGCTGAGGATTTCTAACATTTTCTGTTTTTATTCTAAATTTGACAATTGAAACTCCAATTTTTTTTTCTTTTGAGGCTTTTTGGGAAAAGCAAACAAACTCAGTCTTGAAGACGAGGGTGTACAATCTTCTATTTAAACTCTGAGAAACCTACTGGTGCACAGCAACAATTCATGCAAACTACACATACAAGTTGCATAGGTGAGTTTTGTAACTACGTTCTGCAAAAAAGTCTAGTTAATATCTATGCTTTTGAGACAGGCAAAGACTAAGTGTAAACTTAACTAAAGGTATTTAAAGGTACAAAATTAATTCAACATGTAAATTTACTCATAATTGTGAATTATGCCATATTTGTTTTCATTTTGTTTAAAACTTTATTTGCAATAATATAAGTTTCAGGTACTGTAAAATATAAGTTGCATAACAAACTTGTCTGATTCATTCAGTTGCCTTACGTTTTCCTTTATTCCATTAGTATACTTGCTGACTGGTCATTCAGGATAGATTGTTTTCATAAATCCTTACCAGTTTCAAATTGCTTGTGGTGAATCAGGTTCACTTAATTTATAAAAGGAGTGCTATGCCATGTAACACATCATATATTATTAATAAGGCCATTGGTTTAGATAGGTAACAAGTCAAAGTAATTCCTTATTGCATGGTATTCTTGGATTTTGCCTTTGTTTTGGGGATTGAATTTCATGTTACATCCATTTTTCCAGAAACTATGTACAGGTACCCTCAATTGATATCAGGCCAGAATTTGCCATCAAAATAACGGTAAGGTTAAAGGCATTTGGTGCTATTTATGTGCAAATGGTACAGTTATTCAGGCAAGGGGCAGAAACATGGTCAAACACTTATAAAGAAATGTTACAGTACAAGTTGCATCCTTCCACTGTTAGCTTTGCCAAAACGGCATCTTTTTGTCTGTCTCACCATTGAAATGCATTGTATGTACAAAGTAACCTCACTGCAGAAAGTTATGTCTCATAACTTCAAGTATGATAAGTGTTAATTTCTACTGAACCACCTCTCTGGCACTGGAAATGAACTATTACTATGACACACGTGGCGTCCCAAACCTTCAAGATTTTTCAAATGTCAAAATTTAAATTAAAACATTTTTGTTTTAGTTCTCCTTTCTGTCTTTTTCTCTCTTAATCCAATCATTCTTTCCATCTCTTATTTCTGTTTCTGTACCTGATTTGACATTGAATTCACTCACTTTAATTTACACTTCCTTCTAAGTCCTTGAGTTGTTAATTGCTCAATCTTACAATCTGATTGTTTAAGGATACAGTTGTCCTGTTCACTCAGGTCCCAGATGTCCTATTTCCCTCACTGTGACATTACCAGCTTGCACTCCCAGTGACTTGTCACGCAAAAAAAACAAGTATAAAGAACCTTTTAACATATGTTCAATGTTTTACTCAATTTCCTGTATGTTTATCATTTACTTCTTGTCTTATGCCTTTCAAACCTAGTAAAGACTTTAAATCTATTAAGTAAGACTGTTTAGCTTTTAATCCTTCCTACATGATGTGGGACTACTGCCCTGCAAGGTTCATATTTACAGGCTTGTCTTTATTTAAATTTCATACTTATTTTTAACTTCTTTGGGGCTGCAGGTTCCTTGCAGCTAAGTGCTATTTTTATGCCAAGCTAAATTTCAGGTTAACCTTTGTCAACAGAAGGTGGCAATGGATTCAAAAGGTTTTCTACCTTGAACATTTTTTTATTTTGATCATTTATCATTTAATCATTTGATCATTGATCATATTTTGATCATTAGATCATTTAAAAGATGAGAGATATTAAGGCAGTAAGAATTCTTTTGAGGTAGCTCAAGTTTAGCTATCCCAAGAAAATACACTGGTAGTATTGTGATTTGTTCACTTATTTTTTAAATTGGTATCTGATTACCATGGAAATGTTTTTAAAAAGTGTGCTGTGGCATATATAAATCTTACACTTCCCAGGATTCAGCACAATCTCTGAAGTGGATGCTGCAACTTTGTGAAACTGCCTAATTGAATTATTTTATATAACTACAGAGCATTAGCTCCATCAAACATTCACATTTTCATTTTATTAGAACATACATAAGAACTAGGAGCAGGAGTAGGCAATTCAGCCCCTCGAGCCTGCCCCGCCATTCATTACGATCATGGCTGATCTCATTTCAACCTCAACTCCGATTTCCCGCCTTCTCCCCATAACCTTTCAACCCATTACCAATTAAAAATCTGTCTATCTCCTCCTTAAATTTATTCAGCGTCCCAACATCCACTGCACTCTGAGGTAGTGAATACCACAGATTCACGACTCTTTGAGAAAAGTAATTCCTCCTCATCTCTGATTTAAATCTACCACCCCTTAGCCTAAAACTATGGCCTCTCGTTCTAAAATGCCCCAGAAGGGTAAACATCTGCTCCTACTTTGTCTATCCCCTTTAGCCTCTTATATACCTCAATTAGATCTCCTCTCATCCTTCTAAACTCTAGCGAGTATAGGCCTAAATTGTTCAATCTCTCCTCATAAGATTCAAGAATTTAGATAGTATTGCATTAGTAAAGTTAATCATGAGTCTCACCATAAAAAAAAACACTTCCAGAGTTAAAAGTAATGTAACTTTTTTCTTATTTTGCCCAACAATTCTATAGGCTTTTCCTGCAAGATTGCTCACAGATAAAAAAAATCTCTTCTTGTAAGTGGGTCTCTGCTTCTTTCCCACTTGATTTTTTTTCTATTTTGCATTTTTCACTTATTCTAGGCTATTACTGTACTTTATTCGACATTTTCTCAAACACACTCCTCCCCACTTTTGAATGTTTCTGCGCAGTGCTCACGCATGTTCCTGTCATGATGTGCTCAATATCTGTCTCTTGCCTTTTTCTGATATAGATTCTGCAGGTAAATGGGAAGTAGCATATAATGAATTGAATTTGAGATTGGGGGAAGGCTACTGGAGAGATTATACCATGTGATTGTTTGGGATAAAATGGAGTTAACAAGCAGGCTAGGAGAAAAGTTACAGCAGGAGGAAGTGAGATTCAAGGGAGTCAGTAGAGTGGCCATAGTCTGGGAGAATGTCTGAGCCTGGTTGGAAAAATGGGGATGGGATGTGGGAGCCCAGGCTGTCTGGGGCATTTTGGCTGCATGAAAAAACATATAGGATGACAATATCAAGGGAATAAAAGGACCCTTATCATACCTGAGCGATCTGTGAAAATGGGTGCTCTGTCCAATGAATGATGCATGTATGACCAACTAAATAATCTATAATTTGATTTGGCTTGAATTAATTTTGTTTGTTTTTTTTTACATAGAAGTGAAAACAGAACCTTCCATGTGAAAGGTAAAACATTACACAAAAATTGACCATACACACAAGTCAATCTCCTGTGGTAATCTCTACAGTAAGTCAAGACCAAACCTAGACTTCAGATGAAGGGTTAAAGGTCAACAGATAGTTGACAATGGTGTGTAGTCACCATTTTAAAGTCACACATTCTGACTTTAATTCCATTATTAATTCCTATTTACAATGGATACTGCATATTTAAGTTTGTCACACCATGACTACACTTTTCCTCGAGTGATAATTTATAGAATAGGAAAAACTGACCGCACATGTGAAGGGTCAAATGTGCATGCACAGAAAAATTCTAATATAGTAGTCAATATTCCGAAGCGTTGCATACAGTGAATCAAAACTATGTGTAGACTTCAGATGAAGTAGGTATAGAGAGCAGGAAATATTGAACCAAGGAATACAGAGGTAGTTTAAGTTCCCATTTTACAGTTGTGCATTCTGCCCTTATTTTTATATTCCCATTGCAACTTCCTGTGTTCATATTTAGAACTTGTATCAGAGTCTATATGTGGCCATATAAATTTATAATGGGAAAAGTTTGGCAGGAACTGCGTGCAGATATAAGATTTTTAATACATTATAAATTAATGTAATATGCCCCCTGAATAGCATTGCCACACCATTTTCAAATCAAGCCAATATTACTTGATGAAAACACACAAGTTACTCCAGAGTCACACTGTATCAACAGAAACATTCTACATGATGATTTATGAAGTGTCCAAAATTCAAGTACAATTATGCCTTTCTTGTTCTAGCAGTTACTATGAATGATGTACAAGATCATTTTCATATGTGCTGCATATCTTGTTTATTACTGGTAGTAAAAAGCTAGAACAAGTTAGAGCTCAAGCTGTGGACCCTTCATGGAGGATCTTGCTCTTCTGATTGGAAAAGGCACCAGGAACTGCACACTGCACCTACTCAAATGTGGAGACTAAAACTGCACACAGTCCTCCAGATTTTGTCTCACCAAAACCCTGTACAATTGTAACAAGACTTCTTTATTCCATTCGTCAATTAGAGGCCTAACACCTGTTGAAGGGCCCCTTTGTAAAATTAGTTTACGATGAGTACAGCAAACGCCAGGACTACCCTCATTAGAATTCTTCAATGGCTACTGTGGTGCCAACAAATGGTATATTATTTTTAGTTAAAAAAACTTCCTAAGCTTCCCCATCCCCACAGCTACTTTGTGATTGCACATCCCCCACTCCATTGTTGTTCATCCCAAATCCCCTTCCTGAGCTTACCTTTGAGGCAAACAGCTAACATTTGGCATTTATAATGCTGCAGTTGCCTGTGAAAGTACCACAGGTGACAACAGCTCATGCATGAAACATTTAAGAGGACAGAGGTCCAATTTCAGGTTAGCCTTGGGCCTCTCAGCTGAGGCACACATTGCTTGTACAGTGCGTGTCTGATCCAAAAAACTAGGATAGACAAATTTCTAACTGTGTATATAAAACTTGCTCCATGTGGCAGCCTAAAATAATTGCTTGAGAGATATTCAGAAACAGATATGGAATGGATGGAATTACCTGATCCTTGAATCAACCTAATAAGGTCAGAACATGTGCAGTCAGGGGGCAAATAGCAGAATGGATAGCTAGCTGACTGCAAGACAAAAAAGAGAGAATAGGGGTGAAAGGTAGCTACTCAGCATGGCAGAAGGTGAAAGGTAGAGTCCCACAAGGAATAGTACTTGGATTACTATAGTTCATTGTTTTTATTAACAATTTAGACTTCAGGATAAAGAAACACAATTTCTATATTTGTGGATAACACCAAATTGGGATATAATCAATACTGAGGTGAACTGCAACAAATTACAAGGTGACATTAATAAATTAGTAGAATGAGCATAACATTGGCAAATGAATTTCTCCACAGGTAAGTGTGAAGTGTTGCATTTTGATAAGAAAAATAAGGAGGTCACATAATCTTGGAAAATAAGAATCTAAATACGGTAGCAGAATAAGGGAGCCGGGCGTACAAGTATACAAATTACTAAAAGTAGAAGCACAGGTTAATAAGGCCATTAAAAAAACAATGTGCAAGAGATTGGCATGAAGTTAAAATGCTCAGAGAGCCGGTGCAGGCAGGATGGGCCGAATGGCCTCCTTCTACACCATAACAATTCTGTGATTTATTCTTCTAAACTCCAATGAGTACAGGTCCAACATACTCAACCTTTCCTCATAAGACAATCCCTTCAACCCAGGAATCAGCCAAGTGAACTTTCTCTGAACTCCATCCAATCTCTCTTTAAATAAGGAAACCAAAGTTGCACACAATACTATAGGTGTAGTCTCACCAATGCCCTGATCAGTTGCAGTAAAATTTGCCTATTATATTCCATCCCCCTTGCGATAAAGACCAATATTCCATTTTCCTTCCTAATTACTTCCTGTACCTGCATGCTAATTTTTTGTGACTCATGTACAGAGACACCCTGATCCTCCTGTACTGCAACATACTGCAGTCTATCTCCAGTTAAATAATATTGTGCTACACTATTCTTCCTGCCATAGTGGACAACCTCACATTCTCCACATTATACTCCATCTGCCAAATTTTTGCCCACTCAACTTAACCTATCTATATCACTTTGCAGACTCTTTGTATCCTCCTCACAATCCCCAAAGCCTGTCCACCAACTACAAGGCACAATTCAAGTGTGTGGTGGGATGCTCTCCATTTGCCTGGATGAGTGCAGCTCCAACAACACTGCTCGACACCATCCAGGACAAAGCAGCCTGCTTAATTGGTACCCCATCCACCATTTTAAACATTCACTACCTTCATCACCGCGCAGTGGTAGCAGTGCATACCACATACAAGATGCAATGCAGGAACTTGCCAAGGCTCCTTCGACAGTGCCATTCAAACCCACTACTACCTAGAAGGACAAAGGCAGCAGATGCATAGGAACACCACCAACTGCAAATTCCCTTCCAAGCCACACACCATCCTGACTTAGAACTATATGCCTGATCCTTCACCTTTGCAGAGTTAAATCCTGGAACTGCCTTCCTAACAGCACTGTGTGTGTACCTACACCACATGGACTGCATGTCGGCTCACCATCAACTTAAGGGCAATTAAGGATGAGCAACAAATGCTAGCCTTGCCAGTGACGCCCATATCCTGTGAAAGAATTAAAAAAACATGCCCCCCTACATATATCAGCATCATCAGCAAATGTGGCAACAATATAGTCAGTCCCTTCATCCAAGTCATTGATATGGATCCTAAGTAGTTGAAGTTCCAGCACTGATCCCTGTGGTACAACACTAGTAACACTTTGCCAACAGGATAATGATCCATTAACCCAACTCTCTGTTTCCTGTTAGTTAGCTAATCCTCTATCCATGCTGATCTAACACCATATGCTCTTATTTTGTGCAGCAGCCTTTTATGTGGCACCTTATTGAATTCCTTTTGGAAATCTAAATATACTACATCTACTGATACCCCTTTATCCACCCTGCTTGCTACATCCTCAAAGAACTCTAATAAATTTGTCAAACATGATTTCCCTTTCACAAAACCATGTTGACTCTGTCTGATTGTATTATGATTTTCTAAATGTCCTGCTACTTCTTCCTTAATAATGGATTCTAGCATTTCCCAATGACAGATGTTAGGCTACCTGACCTAGTTTCCTATTTTCTGTGCCCCTTCTTACTTGAATAGTGGTGTTACATTTGCAGTTTTCCAATCTGTTGGGTTCTTTCGAGGACCTAGGGAATTTTGGAAGATTACAACCAATGTATCCACCACTTCTGCAGCCATTTATTTCAAGATCCTAGGATGTAGGTTATCAGATCCAGGGGACTTGTCAGCCTTTAGTCCCATTAGTTTTCCTAATACATTTTCTCCAGTGACCGTGATTGTTTTAAGTTCCACCTTCCCTTTTGTCCCTTAATTTTCTACTACTCTTGGGATGCTTTTTGTGTCTTTTACTACGAGCAGCAAGTCTACTAACTCCCTTAGATCCAATTCAGCTTCATCCTCTGCTACTTTAAGACCATTCATGTGTTACAACTATGAGGTTTATAAGATTGGTGTGGTTCAGGACTGTCTCTTTAATTTAGGATAAGATGTGACCTGTTCTGAATTCTGTCTGATAACAAAGATTAAAGGGGTGGCCTAGGCTGTTTTACTGGGAAGAAGGTGCAAGACATTCACACCTATAAACAATGACGTGAGCAGCTGCGCAATTTCATCCTTGTCAGACGGGCTCAGCCGGGAAACCGACTGCCGCCCATGATCGGGGCCGGACCACGATTTCACGCTGGTGGGCCAATTAAAGGCCCGCCCAGCATGAAACGTGAGCTTCAGCGCTCAGCACTGCCTGTGCGGGCGGGGGGAGTGCAAGCGCAAGCTTTGCACATGCACGCTTGCAAATCTCCTCGAGTCACAGAGCTGCCTCAGGGAGATGAACAGGTTTCAAAAAAAAAAAGATTTTATAAACGTTATAAAACAAATCTTTATTTCATTTTTATTTGCTTTTGGAAACCTCATCCCGTCCGTGGATGAGATTTCCAAAAAATTGCAAAGGCTGCTTGGCCTTTTCGCCTGCCCGTCAACCAAAAGGTTGGACAGGCAGCGAAAAATTTCTTTTAATTAACTTTTTTATGGCCTTAATAAGCCTTTTAATTGTCAGTGGGCATGCTGCCGACTCCGGCGCACGCCCGCGAACCAAAATATCGCGCAAGTGCATGATGACGTCGGGATGCTCGTCTGAGTTCATCATGCGTCATTTTACGCTCAGTGGCCTGCCTGCCGAGCTAAAAATATTGCCCCAAGTCACAGGGTGGTGTTAGAAATGTCAGGTTTTGTAAACGGTTATACATTAAACTATTTAATTCCAAGGTAGAATTTGGGGTCTAGAGGGTAGCTAATTAGCATTTCTACCTGGATATAAAGCCCATGTGATCCTCACTGGCATGGAGATGGGCATTGTAGAATCGAGTTACAGGTTTTCCTAAAAATATAACTGAACGTCAGCAGGAACAGTGTGCATGAATCCCAGAGACAGAGCTAGAGAGAGAGACACACACACACTGTCAGAGCTTGAGAGAGAGAGAGAGAGCGTGGAAGGGAGAAAGCAGCAAGTCTCTATCGTTCACCACACGAAACGTGGTGGGAGTTCGCAGTCGAATTAAACAGGCCAAGTTGGGAGGGTTTAAATGAAGCTGGAAGATCCATCTAGCTTTGGCTAGAGGGAGGATCTCTAGGGTAACCCAAACCATGAAAGTCAGTTCGGGGATTAAAAGTTATCTGGCTGGAAAAGGAAAAGGAGCCAGGAATCATTTTGGACTTCTTCTGGGAAAATAGAGTGTCTACTTAACAAACAGAGTAAAGTATAACCATGTAAGATTTTCAGTCGTTTTGTTAAATAGGGGATCTTTTCTGTCATTTAGGGTATAAGTTGCCTACTGAAATAGCATTTAGTCAATATTGCTTTTATTTTGCTTGTGTTATAGTAAAGTCTTAAAACTTGAAATCTTATCCTGTGATCCTTTTAGCTATTCATATTTGGGAGTTCATATTTCTTCCCAAAACTTATCAGTCTCTACGGGGATCATAACACATGTAATAAGTAGGTTCACTAATCTTTCTTCCTACACGCAATATTTTACATTTATCCCTATTAAAACATATTTGTCACCATTTCACCCCATTTATATACTTTATATTATTCAAATAATCTATTCAAGTGCTTTGAGTTAACGACATAAATATGCCAGTCCCTTTTCCTGAACTCACCGTGCAACTACCAGGAACTGATCTATCTGTCGATCATTCAATGGGTTGTCAGGATCCCAAACCTTAACTTCCATCTTCGACTGATCTCTGGCATCTGATTCACCTACCAAGAGTAAAAAACTACAATTAACAGATCTTGCCTTATATACAGAGCATTTATACAATAAATAGCCACTGGTATTGCTTCAAGGACAATCACACAATTTAGGGCTTTCCAAACTGGAAAATGCAAGGAACATCAACAAATTCAAAACTAAGCTAGACAAATTGTGATGGAAGATTGGACAAGTGATTTCATTTTTGAAACAGGCAGATGGGTGACTAAGGTCTTTTCCAATCCTATGTATGCCTATATGTTTGAAAGAAATCAAAAACAGAATTGACTTTTCTGCTATTCATGACTAGCCAAGAGGTGTTTTTTTGGTCAATAACGGAAACTTAAACTATTCAAGTGAATTAAAGTAACAGCATAGATAAAATTTTGCTACATTTTCTGCAAGTGTGATTTTTTAAGAAGACAGAATTGATGAGTAGGTGATCCATCTCAGCCTCCTCCCGAGGATCAGACAACAGTCTTCAGACAATTTGATTCATTTCAGGTATTTCTTGATATCACGTGAATGCACTGGGTATTGCAAAGGCTATGGGTCTTTATAGCATCCCAGCTTTAGTACTGAAGACTTGTGCTCCAGAACTAGCCATAACCCAAGCTAAACTGCTCCAGTACAGCTAGAATACTGGCATCTACCTGACATTATGGAAAATTGCCCAAATATATCCTGTCCACAAAAATCAGGATAAATCCATTCTGGCCAATTATCGACCTAACAATCTACTTTCAACCATCAGCAAAGTAATGAATTTTGTCATCAACAGGGGTATCAAATAGCACTTACTCACCAATAATCTGTTCACAGATGCTCAGTTTGGGTTCTGGCTGAGCCACTCGGCTCCATGCCTCATTACAGCTTTAGTCCAAAACATGGGCAAAACAGCTGAATCCCAGAGGTGAGGCAAGATTGGCTGTCCTCGACATTAATGCTGCATTTGTCCAAGTGCAGCACCAAAGATCCTTAGCAAAACTGATGTCAATGGGAATTAGGAGGAAAACTCTCAACTAGCTGGAGTCAAACCTAGCACAAAGGAAGATGGTTGTGATTGTTGGAAGCCAATCATCTCAGTCCCAGGAATTCGCTCAGTTCCTCAAGTGAGTGTTCTAAGCCCAATCATTTTCAGTTGTTTCATCAATGACCTTCCCTCCATCATAAGGTTAGAGGTGGGGATATTCATTGATGATTTCACAGTGTTCAGTTGTATTCACAACATCTCACATATTGACACAGTCAGTGCCTGCATGCAGCAAGACCTGGACAAATTCAGGCTTGGGATGATAAATGGCAAGTAACTTTCGTGCCACACAAGTGCCAGGCAATGACCATCTCCAACAAGACAGAATCTAAACATCTCCCCTAGACATTCAGTAGCATTACCGTCACTGAATCCCACTATCAACAACCTGGAAGGGTTGCCGCTAACCAGAAACTGAACTGGGGCAGCCATTTAAATACTGCAGCCACAAGAGTAGGCTGGTAATTCTGCAGTGAGTAACACTTCTAGATTCCCCAAATTCTGCCCATCATCTACAGGCACAAGTCAGGAGTGTGATGGACTAGTGTCCACTTGCCTGGATGAGTGCAGCTCCAACAACACTCAAGAAGCCCGACACTACCCAGGACAAAGCAGCCCACTTGATTGGCGCCCCATCCATTTGCTGCCTCCACCACTGGTGCATAGTGGCAGCAGTGTGCACCATCTACACATTTCACTGCAGCAACTTGCCAAGACTCCTTTGACAGCACCTTGCAAACTTTCGACCTCTACCAATTAGAACAAGGCAGAAGTCTGGCAATACCATCACCTGCAAGCTTCCCTCTGAATTACTTATCTTTCTGACTTAAACTATATCGCCATTTCCTCACTGTTACAAGGTCAAAATTCTAAAACTCCCCCCCCCTAACGCATTATGGGCGTGTCTACACCACATGGACTGCAGTGGTTCTAGAAGGCCACTCACCACCATCTTCTCAAGGGAAATTAGGGATAGGCAATAAATGCTGACCTTGTCATCAACTCCCACAACCCTTGAATGAATAAAAAAAACAACTTTGTACTTCTCTTTAATAACCTAGCTTTTCAAAAAAAATATTGAATCACTCAAGGCCTGTCAACCTGATATAAAGGTGAAGACAGCAAGTGCTGAAGGCACAAGGTGCAACCAAATGCTGCTTTGACCTGTCGCTGACCTGTGATTTTTTTTATTTGAAACAAAACGTACCAATAAACTATTAAGGTAAATATGGCTATATTTTAAATTTGGAATGATATGGTTACCGATCCAGCCATAGCATCGAAATTATCATAACCAAAGCCCTGTGTTGTGCATTTGGCAAAAATGAAGCAGATACATGCAGCCGCGTTTGAAATTAAATTAGTAAGACTATATGGTGCACAAGAAATGAAAATCGCTTTCTTGTGGAAGAAGTTTACATAACATTACTGTCCAAAATCAAGGCACAGAAATTGTTCACTCAAAGAAGTATTCTTTATTTTTAGCCTTTGGAATTTGTCATGTTCCAGTATATTATGAGCTTTCAGTCAATACTTTATATTTTTAAAAACCGAACGAAAAGCTGCATAAGATATCTGCCCGAGGGTCACCTGACTTCTTTTGCAGTTTGAAACCACTGTTGTTTCAAGAGGGAAGCAAAGGAGCCTTCCAGATTGATGTTGAATCAATGCCTTTTCCTGAAAATTCAGACACGCAATTTCAAATTGAATGGGTCATTCAAACACAATGATACTGGCTGTCTCAAATTCTCAAGATGTCAAATGGTAACACGGGAAGTGTAATCAACACATCACCCTTTATTTGGAAAAAAGACTTTGAACTTGTGGAAGTCACATGATGAGGAAGCTATGTTTGTGGTCTGCTTTAAATCAGAAGCTACTTGCAGACAGAGAACTCCACTGGCAGCCACTGACTTCCAACTTAAGAGTTCACCTGAGAATCAGCCTCCTGGAAATTCAACTACAAGAAACCTCACAGCTTATTGAGAATCCTTCACATTACCAGACCTTCACTTCAACTTTAAAGCTTTATATAAGAAACTATACGAAAAAGACTGAGATAATCATAGATTGCAACCACATCATTTTAGCTTCATCTGTATCTCAAGCCAAAGCATACATGTTTACCATCCCTGGGAGGGTCTTATTTTTTAAAGATTATAGGTTGCAGAGGGGTAGATGTAGTTCCTAATCAATTATGGAATGCAAAGGGTTAAAGTGAAGAGA
This sequence comes from Cetorhinus maximus, assembly GCF_964194155.1. Taxonomy (NCBI): domain Eukaryota; kingdom Metazoa; phylum Chordata; class Chondrichthyes; order Lamniformes; family Cetorhinidae; genus Cetorhinus; species Cetorhinus maximus. The sequence goes on along the minus strand of NC_135892.1, from coordinate 81,648,958 downwards.
ATCTCAAACTTGAAATTAATTATCCAGAGTTTAATAGATATACATCAAAGCAGCTATTAACTCAAGCAGTCTACAATTCCCTGCTTGTTTTAACAATTTTATTAATCCATTAATAAATTCATGTTAAGTGATATGAGTTGATTACTTCCAAAGTCTAATTGCAGTGCAATTTCAGGAAGGTAGAACAATGTTGGAAACACCCAATATATCATAGAAGCAGAGCACGGTTCTTTGATACATTTCAATTAATTTGATTTTTCATACTCCAACTTAGTCTAAGAAGTTCCACAAAAAATGTTAGTATAAACTATCATTGGTAAAATCAGCACATGGAAGGTCATCACTTCCCAATTACGCACCCACAGGAAATTCTATTTTTACTTGAAGCTCTGAGTGAACGTACTATAGATGAAAACCAGGTGAAGAATCACCAAGACAGTCAAAAGAAATGCCATAGTTAATATAAAATATATATATATAATATACATATATATATATATATATATATATATATATAAAGGGAGGCATTTGGGCAATCAAGCTGGTTCCTTCATCATGTACTCAAACCATTTGATTTCCTAAAAAACATCTCCTGTCCATCTCTATATCCTACATTAATCAAGTACATTTATTACCTTAATAGCTGGGGGAGGCGACAGCGTAGTGGTATTGTCGCTGGACTAGTAATCCAGAGACCCAGGGTAATACGCTGAGAACCCATGTTTGATTCCCACCACGGCAGATACCTCGTACCGCGCTCCCTCAGCTGATGAATCAGTGCTCCTCCATGTTTAACACCAGTTGGAGGGCGGCTGGGTGGTGGACTTCAATGTCCATGCTGGCCAAGTCCTAAAGGACATAGCTGCTAGACTAGGTGAGGAAACCAACAATAGGGAAAAACATACCAATCTGCCTGCCGCAGGTGCATCACAGATGCATGACAATATTGGTAAGAGTGACCACTGCACAGTCATTGTAGAGACGAAGTCCTGCCTTCAAATTGAGGATACCCTGCCACTGTGCTAAATGGGATAGATTTTGAACAGATCTAGCAACTCAAGGGGCGCTGTGGGCCATCAGCAGCAGCAGAATTGTACTCGAACACAATCTTTAACTTCATGGCCCGGCATATCCCCCACTCTACCATTACCATCAATCAAGCCAAGAGTGCAGGAGGGCATGCCAGGACCAGCACCAGGCATACCTAAAAAATGAGGTGTCAACTGATGACGCTATAACACAGGACTGCTTGTGTGTAAAACATGCATAAGCTAAATTATCCCACAACCAACGGATCAAATCTAAGCTCTGCAGTCCTGCCACATCCAGTCGTGAATGGTGGTGGACAATTAAACAACTCACTGGAGGATGCTCCACAAATATCCCCATCCTCAATGATGGGGGAATCCAGCACATCAGTGCAAAAGGTAAGGCTGAAGCATTTGCTACAAAGTTCAGCCAGAAGTGCCAAGTGGATGATCCATCTCAGCCTCCTCCAGAGGTCCCCAGCATCACAGATGCCAGTGTTCAGCCAATTCGATTCACTCCATGTGATATCAAGAAACAGCTGAAGGCATTGGAATACTGTAAAGGCCATGACAATATCCAGCAATAGCACTGAAGGCTTCTGCTCCAGAACTTGCCACGCCCCTAGCTAAGCTGTTCTATTATAGCTACAATACTGGCATCTACCCAGCTATGTGGAAAATTGCCCAGGTATGTCCTGTACACAAAAAGCACAAATTCAACCCGGCCAATTACCGCCCCATCAGTCTACTCTCAGTGCTATCAAGCAGCACTTGCTTAGCAATAACCTGCTCACTGACGCTCTATTTGGGTTCCGCCAGGACCACTCCTGACCTCATTGCAGCCTTGGTTCAAACATGAACAAAGAGCTGAACCCCGAAGTGAGGTGAGAGTGACTGCCCTTGTCATCAAGGCCGCATTTGACAGAACGTGGCATCAAGAAGCCCGAGCAAAACTGAGTAAATGGGAATCAGGGGGAAGGCTCTCCACTGGTTGGGGTCATACCTAGCACAAAGGAAGTTGGTTGTGGTTGTTGGAGGTCAGTCACCTCAGCTTCAGTGTGTCACTGCAGGAGTTCCTCAGGGTTGTGTCCTTGGCCCAACCATCTTCAGCTGCTTCATCAGCTTCCATCATAAAGTCAGAAGTGGGGATGTTCGCTGATGATTGCACAATGTTCAGCAACATTCGCGGCTCCTCAGATACTGAAGCAGTCCATGTCCAATTGCAGTAAGACCTGGACGATACCCAGGCTTGGACTGACAAGTGGCAAGTAACATTCACGCCACACAAGTGCCAGGCAATGACCACCTCCAACAAGAGATAATCTAACAATCGCCCCATGATGCTCAGTGGCACTACCACCACTGAACCCCCACTATCAACATCCTGGGGGTTACCATTGACCAGAAACTGAACTGGACTAGCCATATAAATACTGTGGCTACAAGAGCCGGTCAGAGGCTAGGAATCCTGCAACGAATAACTCACCTCTTAACTCCCCAAAGCCTGCCCACCATCTACAAGGCACTAGTCAGGAGTGTGATGGAATACTGTCCACTTGCATGGATGAGTGCAGCTCCAACAACATTCAAGAAGCTTGACACCGTCCCGGACAAAGCAGCCCGTTTGATTGGTACCACATCCTCAACTCACTCCACCACCGACGCACAGTAGCAGCAGTGTGTACCATCTACAAGATGCACTGCAGGAATTCACCAAAACTCCTTCGACAGCACCTTCCAAACTCATGACCACTACCATCTAGAAGGAGAAGGGCAGCAGATAGATGGGAACACCACCACCTGGAAGTTCCCCTCCCAGTCACTCACCATCCTGAATTGGAAACATATCGCCGTTCCTTCACTGTCGCTGGGTCAAAATTCTGGAACTCCTTTCCTAACAGCACTGTGGGTATACCTATACCACATGGACTGCAGCAGTTCAAGGAGGCAGCTCACCACCATCTTGTCAAGGTCAACTAGGGATGGGCAATAAATGCTGGCCTAGACAACAAAGCCCACAGCCCATGAATGAATTTTTAAAAAACTAGATCTTTCTGTTGTCTCCAAAACTCAGCAACCATCAGGAATCACACATTCAATTCCTGTGACATTTAGGATCAGTTGAGTCAAAGATTACAAGTTCAAGCCCCATTCCAGGACTTGGGCATGGTTGAGATGTTGACAATTGAAACAAATGAGGTTTTTACAAAAAATAGGCATTCATAAATTTAAGGGACATACTATATATGGAAAGGAGGCAAAAAAAAAAATAGGGCTAGTTTGGCTATGAGGAATTATAAATTATAACTGTAATCAACATAAAGTGGATAAGTACATGTACACAAGTTAAAAGCTGCTTAAGTGGGTGGGACCATTTTGACACAAAAATGTACTTTGTATAGGGGAATGAGGAAATAGCTGAAAATGTTCATAAGTATTTTACCTCAGTTTATATGGAGGATGATTAAATGGACTGTAGAAATACCTCAAGATGTAGAAAGATCATGGACAGCTAAGTATTTGAAAGAAAACTACTTAAATGGTTAATTGCACTAAAGGTAGAGAAGTCTCATGACCCAGATATTATACACTTTTTGAAACTTACAACAAACTATACCTTTTAGATTGTAAAGAGAGCACAAGGACCTTAGGCCACAGGCACCCATATTAAAAGTTGGAAAGGCACAGAAGAGATTCATTAGCACATTCTTACAAATGAGCTGATTCTATTATGAAGGCAGATTTGAGTAGCTTTTGCACTAAAGATGAAGATTGAAGGGTAATCTGAAAGAAGTCTTTTAGATCATAAAAGGTTATGACAACATAAATAGTGATAGGCTGTATTCACTGATACAGAAGATTAACAAGAGGGCACAAATTTGGAGGTTAGAAAAAAATCTTTACAGACAAGGTAATTAAAGTAGTCACAGTCATTTAATGTGGAATTTTCTGCTCCAGATTATTATTGAATAGGAGTCCATACGTTTCCTTTTAAGGACAATGCTTAAAATATTAAATATTTGGGAAGTAAGAAAATGAGATTATATTAAGTTATTCATTTGGGATAAAAACAAGCCAAGCCCCAGGCCTGATGGGCCAAATCGTTTAATTCTGTGCTGTGGTATTTTGATTCTTTATGATAGGATTGTTCATGTTCTGAGTTTGCTCATGTTCTGAGTTTGCTCCTACAGGGCAAATTTATATCACTGCTGGCAACAATAGCAGCATGTGACAACCCAATTCCGCCCAAAGACCTTCCACAAAGTTGTCAGAGGATAGCCTCCATGGGGTAGCAATGTGAAAACCTTCTTGGAGTCAGATTAAGTTCTTGAGCCATTCCACAAGAAATAAATATTTTGATATTTCTAAAAAAAATTGAAGTCCAGAAATATTTTTCTATTGGCTTACAGCACTCCACATATTCCTACCCCAAAAGTTCTAGGCTAACGAAGTGTCAGTCCTGTTCACTGGATGAATGAGTCTACTTCATTCAAAAAGGTATACAGCCAACTTGGCATTGAATAATGATAGCAGTGAAAAATTACCCAGTGAAAGAGGAAGAACATGGGAAAATTAACTTTTCATTATTAGCAATTACTTTCCATCCATGCCACTGCCAATTTTTCCAAAATCTGACATTATTTATGCTTTCGTTTAAACTCTAATTTTAGGCTCTCATTACTATATAAAATTAAGAAGTAATAACACGTGTATATAAATTCTTAAGGAAATGCTAACTGCTTCCAGCACAATGCTAGCTTTTCTATGGTTTTTGAAACAAACAGTATGTTCCTCACATTCCATCCTGGAGGCTTCCAGAGAGAAAGAAATGGGAGATCAGTCAGAACAATGGCTGCAGACTGCTTGTGCCCCCAGAAGTAAATTCGGACAGAACCACTGTCAACACCTCTTTGTCCTTTTGTCTATGACATCTTTTGGCTATCTCCACCTATCACTGGCCCTCTATCCAGCTCTACCTGTCCCACCCTCCCCCCTTAAACCAGCTTATATTTCACCTCTTCTCTATTTTTCCTTAGTTCTGGTGAAGAGTCATACGGACTCGAAATGTTAACTGTATTCCTCTCCGCGGATGCTGTCAGACCTGCTGAGTTTTTCCAGGTATTTTTGTTTTTGTTTCGGACATAAGCTAACTTGCTCCGTGCCAGCCTACCCGCAGCCATAAAACGTCAGCCAATCCAATTGGCAAGCAACTCTATCAAAGAAAGCACCATTAATTAGATTTCTCCAATAGCAGAGGCCATTGCCGCTCACTCCTTGACCATCCCCTGCTCCATTTAAATCACGGGGTTGAAGCAGCATAGAGTCCAAAGAGAGAACTAGGGAAGAGAAACTGTCAGAATTCCCTGATATCACACCTCTGGACTACTGGCAGTGTTTGCATTACCAACAAATGTAAAGGCCCTGAAGACTGTGATGGAAGTAGAAACCTGTTAGTAGTTAATTCTCCCTCCCTTTAGCCCCACTCTTGAAAAGGATGGAAACAGCTGAACTAAAAAGCTCCTTTCATGTCCTCAAGATGAAGTATAATACTTGGTTCAGCAGTTAATTTACACACAAGATCCCACAAACAGCAAATAAATGAACCATTTGATAATCTGTTCTTTGTAATGTCAGTTATGGGATAAATATTAGCCAAGGTACCACAATAATTCCCTGTGCTTGTTTGAATAGTTCCATGGCATCTTTTGGATTCATCGTAAGGAGGCAGATGGAACCTCATTTGATGTCTCACTCAAATAACAGCACCTCCCACAGTGTAGCAGTACTGTAGCATCCCATCAGTACTGCACTGAAATATACGCCAAGCTTATATGATAGAAGGGGGCTTGAAGCCACAACCTTCTGAGACAAAGGCAAGAGTCTACCACCGAGGCAAAGCTAATAAGGATTTTTTTTATTCATTCATGGGATCTGGGCATTGCTGGCTAGGCCAGCATTTATTGCCCATCCCTGATTGTCCTTGTTCAGAGTGCATTCAAGAGTCAACCACGTTGCTGTGGGTCTGGAGTCACATGTAGGCCAGGCCAAGTAAGGATGGCAGATTTCCCTAAAGGGTTTCCAAAGGACATTAGTGAACCAGATGGGTTTTGACGATCATCGGCAATGGTTTCATGGTCATCATTAGGCTTTTAATTCCAGATTTTTATTGAATTCAAATTTCACCATCTGGGATTCGAACCCAGGTTCCCAGAGCATTACTCTGGGTCTCTGGAATACTAGTCAGTGACAATACCACTATGCGACCACGCCCTGTGATACAATGCTCACTCACTGCGTTTTAAAAATTTCATTTAAAGTCTTCCAGGTATTTCCCTTCCTTTTAATTATGTTATTTCCTCTTTAGGTTGCTGCATAGGTATTGTGCCCTCAATGCCACAGGTAACACCAGAAGCCCATCCAGGATGTATAATCAACTTTCACAGGAAAGTTGGTCACAGTGTGGTTGGAATGACAACAGAAGTTCCATTCTACTGGTGTGCTGGCAGCAAAACCAGTCCAGAGGAAAATCCAACCCCATGTTGGTGACGTGCTGCATGACTTGCTGGATCCTCCAACTGAAAGACACATTGATCCTAGTTTGAAACCCTATGAGGTTTTTAGAGTTGCATCTTCAATCAGATTTGAAGCACTGCTGAGCTGTCGCTCAATTAAGACAATAATGTTCAGTGAATTCAAGTACATTACACCAGATTACAGCCAGGCAATTACAGAGATGAATGCTCCACTTAAATGACTATTACATGTGCAGCGTTAACTCCAGCACTTCCCAATGAGACTTGTTGCATGTGTTACAACCAGGCGAAGAGCAGTGAGCTGGCTCCCTTTTTATTCAGTCTCCTCGGTTGCTACAACAAAGGTTTTAAAAACTTTTCCCTGTGGATACCTTTTCCAGTCCAAATGTATTTACTTTTTAACAAGGAGTCAGTTAAAGAAAGAGTAAGTTTAATAGTTACTAAAACCCGAGAAAATAATAAAAGACACACAAACACACACACACATCAGAAGTAAAAAAGTTAAGGGTCCAAGAAATAAAGGTTAAAAGAATATATGAGTAAGTTGCTTGCTTGTCTGTGAGGTGTAGATTGTGGAACATTGCAGCCGTTTGAAGTTCAATGGGCTCCAGCCGGAGTGTGTTGATTCTGTTCAGATTTGCAATCTGTTGAAAACACTCTGCCTTCACAGAGAGAGAGAGAGAGAGAGAGAGAGAGAAAAAGCGATCTTTCATAGAGTCATAGAATTATACAGCACAGAAGCAGGCCCTTCGGCCCATCGTTTCCATGCCAGCCATCAAGCACCTATCCATTCTAATCCCATTTTCCAGCACTTAAACCATAGCCCTGTATGCTATGGCTCATCTAAATACTTCTTAAATGTTGTGAGGGTTCCTGCCTCTACCACCCCCTCAGGCAGTGTGTTCCAGATTCCAGCCACCTTCTGGGTGACAAAATCTTTCCTCAAATCCCCTCTAAACCCCCTGTCCCCTACCTTAAATCGATACCCCCTGATCATTGACACCTCCGCTAAGGGGAAAAGTTTCTTCCTATCTACCCTATCTATGCCCCTCATGTATGCTTCTATCAGGTCACCCTCAGCCTTCACTGCTTTAAGGAAAACAACCCTAGCCTATCCAGTGAATCTCCTCTGCACCATCTCCAGTGCAATCACAGACTTCCTATAGTGTGGCAACCAGAACTGCACACCATACTTCAGCTGTGGCCTAACTAAGTTTTATACAGCTCCAACATAACCTCCCTGCTCTTATATTCTATGCCTCGGCTAATAAAGGCAAGTATATCCCATTTGCCTTCTTAACCACCTTATCTACCTGTGCTGCTGCCCTCAGGGATCTATGGACATATACGCCAAGGTCCCTCTGATCCTCTGTACTTCCTAGGGTACTACTGTTCATTGTGTATTCCCTTGGCACGTTAGTCCTCCCAAAATGCATCGCCTCACACTTCTCAGGGTTATATTCCACTGCTCTGCCCATCTTACCAGCCCGTCTATATCGTTCTATAATCTAAGGCTTTCCTCTTCACTATTTACGACACCAACAATTTTCGCATCATCTGCGAACTTACTGATCATACCTCCTATATTCACGTCTAAATCATTAATATATACTACAAACAGCAGAGGTCCCTGCACCAATCCCTATGGTGCACCACTCATCACAGGCTTCCAATCGCAAAAACAACCTTTGACCATCACCCTCTGCCTCCTGCCACTAAGACAATTTTGGATCCAATTTGCCAAATTGCCCTGGATACTATGGACTCTTATGTTCTTGACCATTCTCCCATGCAGGACCTTGTCAAAAGCCTTACTGAAGTCCATGTAGACTACATCAACTGCACTACCCTCATCTACACAACTAGTCACTTCCTCGAAAAAGTCAATCAAATTTGTTAGACATGATCTCCCCCTGACAAAGCCATGCTGACTATCCCTGCCTATCCAAATGGAGATTAATCTGTCCCTACGAATTTTTTCCAAATTTCCCTACCACTGATGTTAGACTCACTGGCCTGTAGTTACTTGGTTTATCCCTACTACCCTTCTTGAATAATGGTACCACATTCACTGCCCTCCAGTCCTTTGGCACCTGTCCTGTGACCAGAGAGGATATCCTCCCTTGCCTCACATAGCAGCCTGGGATACATCTCATCTAGGTCTGGGGATCTATCCACCTTTAAGCCTGCTAAAACCACTAATACCTCCTCCCTTTCAATGCTAATTTGTTCAAGTATAACACAGTCCCCTTCCCTGATTTCTACACCTACATCGTCCTTCTCCATAGTGAACACAGATGTAAAGTAATCATTTAAAACCTCACCTATGTCCTCCAGCTCCATGCACAGATTGCCACTTTGGTCCTTAATAGGCCCTACTCTTTCCCTGGTTATCCTCTTGCCCTTAATATATTTATAAAATGCCTTGGGATTTCCTTTAGCTCACCCGCCAGTGTTCTTTCATGCCCCTTCTTCACTCTCCTAATTACTTTTTAAAGTACCCACCTACACTTCTCCTTTAGGGCTCCCGCTTTATCTGCCATAAGCCTCCTTTTCTTCTCTTTTCCAATCCTCTATATCCCTTGACATCAGGGTTCCCTGGACTTGTTGGTCCTACTCTTCACCTTTAAGGGAACATGTTGGCCCTGAACTCTCACTATTTCCTTTTTGACTGACTCCCACTGGTCTGATGTAGACTTTCCTACAAGTAGCTGCTCCCAGTCCACTTTGGCCAGATCCTGTCTTATCATATTGAAAATCAGCCTTCCCCCAATTCAGGACCTTTATTTTATTTCCGGTCCATCTTTGTCCTTTTCCATGACTACCTTAAATCTTAGAGTTATGGTCACTATCTCTGAAATGCTTCCCCATTGACACTTCTACCTCTTGCCTGGTTTCATTCCCTAAGATTAGGTCCAGTACCGCCCCTTCTCTTGAAGGGCTTTCTACGTGCTGGCTCAAAAAGCTCTCTTGGATGCACTTTATGAATTCTGCCCCCTCTAAGCCTTTGACACTAAGACCATCCCAGTTAATACTCGGGAAATTGAAATCCCCTATCATTTCCCTATTATTTTTTCACTTCTCTGAGATTTGCCTACATATTTGATCCTCTATCTACCCCTGACTGTTTGGAGACCAATACTACACTCCCAGCAAAATGATTGCCCCTTTTTTGTTTTAAAGTTTCTGATTTGAAGAACCTTCTAAGATACCATTCCTCTTTACTGAAGCAATTGACTCCTTGATCAATAGTGCAATGCCACCTCCTCTTACACCCACACCACACCGCCCCCCAACCCCGTCATGCCTGAAGATTCTATACCCTGGAATACTGAACTGCCAGTCCTGCCTTTCCTTCAACCATGTCTCTGTGATAACATCATATTCTCATGTGTTAATTAACACCCTCAATTCATCTGCCTTATTTGTAAGACTCCTTGTGTTAAAATAGATGCAAACCAGCCTTGCATTATTCCCTTGTGCCTTAACAGGTCTATATTTGCTCTGCCTTCCAGGCTGACTTAGTTTCTCTTCTACATTTGGCTGTGCATCACCCCCGACTGTACCTCCACTCTGTATCCCATCCTCCTACCAAATTAGTTTAAACCCCACCCCCCAACAGCACTAGCAAACTTCCCTCCAAGGATGTTGGTCTCGTGCCAGTTCAGGTGCAACCTGTCCGACTTGTACAGGCCCCACCTTCGCCAGAAATAGGCCCAGTGATTCAGGAAGCTGAAGTCCTCCCTCCTGCACCATCTCATCAGCCACGCATTCATCCTCTATCCTCATATTCCCATACTCGCTAGCATGTGGCACAGGGAGCAATCCAGAGATTACAAACTTTGAGGTCCTGCTTTTTAATCTGCTACCTAGCTCCCTAAATTCTTGTTGCAGGGCCTCATCCCTCTTTCTGCCTATGTCGTTGGTACCAATGTGAACCACAACCTCTGACTGTTCGCCCTTCCCCTTCAGAATTCCCTGCAGCCATTCTTTGACATCCTTGACCCTAGCACCAGGGAGGCAACACACCATCCTGGAGTCATGTCATTGGCCGCAGAAGCACCTGTCTGCACCCCTCACTATTGAGTCTCCTACCACTATTGCTCTTGCACTCTTACTCTTACCCCATTGTGCAGCTGAGCCACCCACAGTGCTGTGAACTTGGCTCTCGCTGCACTCTCCAGAGGAACCCTCACCCTCACCATTTTCCAAAATAGAAAAACAGCTCTTGAGTGAGATGTGCTCTGAGGTTTTCCTGATTACCTACCTGCCTCTTCTTCTGATAGGCGGTCACCCATTCCCTCTCTGACTGCACTTCCTTAAACTGCAGAGTGACCGCATCTAAAAACGTGCTATCCACATAACCCTTAGCCTCGTGGATGCACCGTTGTGTCTCCAGCTGACGCTCAAGCTCCAAAACCCATTCCTCAAGCTGGTCAAGCCAGTGGCACTTCCTGCAGATGTGGACATGCAGACTGCAAGGAGTGTCTAAGAATTCCCACATACTGCAGGCCGTACAACACATGGGACTGAGCTCCCTTGCCATACGTTTTCTTTGTCTTTAACTAAGACTATTTCCTTAAATTTAAGCCAAATAGAAAACTATTTAAAACAAAAATAAAAATATCTGGAAAAACTCAGCAGGTCCGACAGCATCTGCGGAGAGGAACACAGTTAACGTTTCGAGTCATACGGACTCGAAACGTTAACTGTGTTCCTCTCCGCAGATGCTGTCAGACCTGCTGAGTTTTTCCAGGTATTTTTATTTTGGATTTCCAGCATCCGCAGTTTTTTGCTTTTATGTTAGAAAACTATTTAGTTTTTCTTAAAAAAAAATGCTGAGGCTCTTACCTTCTGTGATGTCGCTTTGAAGTGGAATAAAATAACTTACCCACTACCTACCAATCAGCTCTCTCCCTCGTCCTGACGTCATCCCTTTCAAATTCCAAAGCCGCCAGCTCCCTCACAGGTAAACTCCACTCTGCTCTTTATACATCCGCTCCACTTCTGCCCTTTCCTGCTCTTTCGCAGCAGAAATCTTAGATGACTGTCATTTTTTTTTCTTTCTGCTTGGCAGAGCTAGTTTTAAATTCAAAACAAACGTTTTGAGTCCGTATGACTCTTCAACAGAACTAAGGAAAAATGGAAGAGAGGTGAAATATAAGCTGGTTTAAGGGGTGGTGGGTGGGACAAGTAGAGCTGGATAGAGGGCCAGTGATAGGTGGGGATTGCCAAAAAATGTCATAGACAAAAGGACAGAGGTGTTGACGGTGGTGATATTAGCTAAGAAATGTGCTAATAGGTGACATTAAGGGTAGAAAGCAGAACAAGCAAAGTACAGATAGCCCTAGTGGGGGTGGGGCGGGGGGAAGGGATCGAAATAGGCTAAAAGGTAGAGATAAAACAATGGATGGAAATACATTTAAAAATAATGGAAATAGGTGGGAAAAGAAAAATCTATATAAATTATTGGAAAAAAGGGGGATTAGAAAGGGAGTGAGGATGGAGGAGTTCATGATCTAAAGTTGTTGAACTCAATATTCAGTCTGGAAGGCTGTAAAGTGCCTAGTCGGAAGATGAGGCGCTGATCCTCCAGTTTGCGTCGAGCTTCACTGGAACATTGCATCAGGCCAAGGATGGACATGTGGGCATGAGAGCAGGGTGGTGTGTTGAAATGGCAAGCGACAGGGAGGTCTGGGTCATGCTTGCGGACAGACTGAAGATGTTCTGAAAAGCGGTCACCCAGTCTGCGTTTGGTCTCTCCAATGTAGTGGAAACGTACCTAAAAGTTCACCAGCTAACAACAGACATATTGAACTGTTCAAAGAAGACCTATTTTTAAAAAAAAATAGAAGTAAAGGCATTGACCGAAGATGGATAGCAGTAGTCTGATGTCTGGTATTATAAGTGACCGCTTTTCTGGAAAGCTCCTTTATGGATTGTACTGCAGACCTGCTCTGAGATGCTGCATGGAATTTCACGTCTGGGGGGTGTCAAGATCCACTTCAAACAGAGACTCATGAGGGGAAGATATTAAAAATGCAAAGTGCTGGACTTCTAATCCACTGTAATTCTGTGAAGATAATGGGAACCGCTACCCAGCCAGTTACTCAGACACTCAAAAAACCCATGGTGGAGGATGAAATTACCCTGTCGATTTATATCTTAAAAATGTGTCAGAAAGTTTCTGAGATGAAAGATCAAAAACCAGGATTACTACAACATTAGATGCAAGACATGCAAATTGAATTCCCTTCTGGGAATATACAGACATGAATTTCAACACCTCTTTGTCCTTTTGTCTATGACATCTTTTGGCAATCTCCACCTATCACTGGCCCTCTATCCAGCTCTACCTGTCCCACCCACCCACCCTTAAACCAGCTTATATTTCACCTCTCTTCTATTTCTCCTTATTTCTGCTGAAGAGTCATACGGACTCGAAACGTTAGCTGTATTCCTCTCCGCGGATGCTGTCAGACCTGCTGAGTTTTTCCAGGTATTTTTTTTTTTTTTTGGATTTCCAGCATCTGCAGTTTTTTGCTTTTATCTTAGATGAACATCTTATTGGGTACAGGGAAAGCAAAGGGTGTGACAGATAGCACATACACAAGAGCGCCAGGATGCACAAGCACCACAGGATTGTTCATAAGCATTTAAATAGCAGTACAGCAGAGAGGAAAAACAAACTCTGAAAATGTGACAGATGCCTTGGCGGAGAAGCCCATGAAAACTAAGGTGAATCAATTTTGTAAACATTCTATAATTTTAACTGAATTTGGTTACCTTTGATTGAGAAATAACTAAAAAAAAGGTAAATAAAGAATTAAGTAACAATCTTAGAAATAAATTAATTTGAAACCATGGTAAGTCTATTAACTAGTTATAAATCTAGACCTCGAGTCATTACTTCAGTTCTAGAAATAAAAGTTTTCCAACAAACAGCATTTAGGATAGCCATTTAGGATAGAGTAATAATGGCGGCTTATTATCCAATATTGATTGGGATAGTAACAATGTAATGATCAAAGAGGGATTATAATTCCTGAAATATAAACAAAAGAACTCTGAATCAAATGAGGAAGGAAGCAGTTTTGGAGCTAGTGCGAGGGAATGAAGTGCGCAAGTTGAGCATGTTTCAGTGGGGATACATTTAAGGAACAATGGTCATAATAGCATTAAGCTTAAAATAGTCGTGGGAAAGGACAAAGTACAAACAAGCATAAAAACACTTAACCGGAGAAGGGATAATTTCAAAAGTTAAAAAGGGATCTTGCCCAGGTGGATTGGAATCAAAAATTAACAGGCAAAAGAGAATTGAAGAAGGGAAAACCTTCAAAGAGGAGATGGATCAAGTGCACAGTAATCACATTCCCATGCGGGGAAACAGAAGGATATTCAAAGCCACAGCTCCCTGGATTAGTAAAAACATGGGGCCAAATTTTGACCTTTGAGGGGAGAATCAAGAGTTGGGAGATTTAGTGATGTCGCAATCCTGCCTCTTACCCAGCAGTGCCTGCCCTTGCTATTTTCAACCGATGGAGGTGGGAACGGGCGGGAGTCGGGCCTGCTGTACGGAGATGGGCCGAAGCTGAAGCAGTTGGTTCCACCTCCAAAAGTCCACCTCCATTTGCTGAGGCATTGGCCCAGTTCTGGAGATACCTGTGAGGCCACCCTAACCCACACCCCACTACCCCCACCAGCCCCCCTCAACCCATTAACCCAGCATCCAATATAAACATAATACACAAGTCTTATTCACCATTTAGAAGTCTTTGAAAAGCTCATAAATCTGTCAAAATAAACAAGCTCACATTCCCCTTGACAGATTTGTCAACAAACCCTTCTGAGCAGTACCCATTAGAGCCTTTGAACAGAGCCAAAAGCTAAGCTATCTGTTAAAGCGCTGAAACAATCAAACAGTTGGCTGAGCTGAACTTCAACAAAACAAAATTAAAGCAATGGTGAAATTTCGCACAATCAGATCTGGATTTCCATAGTGCACAATGCTGAATAGCACTTTATTCAATATACTCTGATGCATCTGAAGATTTTTCCAATTTCACAATGCTGTTCTTTGCCTTGACAGCTTGCCAGTTGTCAGGAGAAAGAAAGAAAGAACCTGACAACCACATTATTTAATGGTCGCTTACCTTTTCAAAAGAAAGCACTATGGTAAAATCACTGTAGTAAAACAGGCATAACTTATGCTACAGCATGTGACAGATAAAGTGGCCAGCACTTTTCATTCTTCATTTTCATACGGTTCCTACCTCCAGACCATGGTTCACCCATAGTTCATGACATTATTGTGCTGGTGTGACTCTCATTGCCTACCAAATCCCACACTCCTCCATCAAAATTGCAGAAGTTTGGAAATGCCCACTTCTACAATAGTGCTGGCCATGTTGGGACTTCCCAAATCACCCCCTTTCCTGCACCGATGGAGTATATCAGATAGTTTTCAAACTCATGTCGGGATGGGAAAATCCGACCCATAGAGAGCAAAATGAAACAGAGAATGGAGGCTAAAGTTCATAATACAAAGAGTGTCAATGTGAATAATGAGAGCACAGAAAAGATCTAAGAAATGAGCTAAAATGGGAATAATTTAGGATGAGAATAGAGTAGCAGCTAGCATAAAAGGAAATTCAAAGTCATTTATAGGCATATAAATAATAAAAGGGTAGTCAAAAGAAACAGCTGATTAGGGGCAAAGAAAGGAGATCTTGTTGTGAAGACAGAAGACATGACTGAAATACTAAATTGATACTTCAGATTAGTGTTCTCTGGAGAAGAGAATGCTGCCAATGTAGCAGTGAAGGAGGAGGTAGTAGCACTATTAGATAAGGTAAAAATAAAGTGGAGGTACCTAAAAAGATTGGCAATACTCAAAGAAAATTTCCTGGTCCAGATGGGATACATAGAGGTATGTGAGGGTGAGAATTGCAGAACCTGTAGCTACAAATCTTCCAATACTCCTTAGATATGGGGTACTTGGAGGACTGAAAATGCTACACCCCTGTGCAACAGTGAGAGAGATAAACCTTGCAATTACAGGCAGTCAGTCTTACATCTATGGGAGGAAAAATTCAGAGATAACTATCAGGAATAAAATTATCACTTGGAGTAATATGAACTAATAAAAGAAAGTCTGCATGGATTTGTTAAAGAAAAACCATAACTGACTAACCTGAATGACTTCTTTGATGAAGTAACAATGGCTGATTAGGGTAGTGGTGTTAGTGTTCTTTTTATGGACTTTCAAAATGCATTTGATGAAGTACCACATAATAGACTTGTTAGCAAAATTAAAGCCCATGGTATGCAGCATTGATGCAAAACTGAAGAAGAGGTATAAAACAGTAGTGGTGAAAGGTTAAATGCAAAATACTGCGGATGCTGGAAATCTGAAACAAAAACAAAAATAGCTGGAAAAACTCAGCAGGTCTGACAGCATCTGCAGATAGGAATACAGTTAACGTTTTGAGTCCATATGACTCTTCATCAGAAAGGTTGTTTTTTTTTCAGATTGGAGAGCAGTATACATGTCCACATACAGTCATAGAAGTCTACAGCACAGAAAAAGGCCCTTCGGCCCATCGAGTCTGCACCGGTCAAACAATACCTAACGATTCTAATACCATTTTCCAGCACTAGGCCCATAGTCTTGTATGCCATGGCATCGCAAGTGCACATCCAAATACTTCTTAAATGTTATGAGGGTTTCTGCCAGTGAGTTCCAGATTCTCACCACACTCTGGGTGAAAAAAATTCTTCCTCACATCTCCTCTAAACCTCCTGCCCCTTACCTTAAATCTGTGCCCTCTGGTTGTTGATCCCTCCACCAAGGGGAAAAGTTCCTTCCTGTTTACCCCATCTATGCCCCTCATAATTTTATATACCTCAATCATGTCCCCCCTCAATCTCCTCCACTCCAGGGAAAATAACCCCAGTCTATACAATCTCTCCTCATAACTAAAACTCTCCAGCCCCAGGGGTCTGTATTAGGATTGCTGCTCCTTTTGATATATATTAATGAACCAAACTTGGGTATACAGGATAAAATTTCAAAAGTTGCAGGTGACACAAAACTTGAAAATGTAGTAAACCATGCAGCAGATAGCAAAAATTTCAAGAGGATATGGACTAGTGAATTGGGCAAGACACATGTCAGATGAAAGGTAATGCAGAGTAATGTGAAGCAATATATTTTGGTGGGAAGAATGAGGAGAGGCAACATAAAACTAAAAGGTGCGATCTCAAAGGGAGTTCAGGAATCGAGAGACCTGGGTGTGAAGGTACACAACTCTTTGAAAGTTGAGAAGACAGCTAAAAAGGCATAGGAGATCCTTGGGCTTATTAATAGAGGCATAGAGACAGTGAAGTTATGCTAAATTAGGAAAAATTACTGGTTAGACCTCAGCTGGACTATTGTGTTCAATTCTGGACATCACATTTTTGGAAGGATGTCAAGACCTTGGAGAAGGTGCAGAGTGATTTACTAGAATGGTATCAGGGATGAAGGACTGAAGATATGTGGAAAGCTGGGGAATTGGAGAAGTTGGGGTTGTCCTCCTTGGAATAGACAAGGTTAAAGAGGAGATTTAATAGAGGTGTTCAAAATCATAAAGGGTTTTGGTAGAGTAAATAAGGAAAATCTGTCTCCAGTGGCAGGTGATTGGAAAAAGAACCAGGGTGACATCCAGATACTTTTATTTTAGACAGCAAGTTTTTCTGATTGGAATGTACAACCTGAAAAGTTGGAGGAAGCAGATTCAACATAAATTTCAAGGTGGAAATTAGATAAATACTTGAAGGGTTAAAAGGGTACAGGCTTACAGGGAACGAACAGGAGAATGGGATCAATTGGATAGCTCTACCAAGCAGCACAGGCATGATTACATAATGACCCGTTACTATGCTGCACCATAGTAATGATGCAGATTGGTGGCGGTGATGGGGAGGGGTGGGTGGAAGTGGCAGGATAGATCTTGTCTAGGGGTGAGAAGAAAAACTAACACAGATCTTATTTTGGGCAGTGCAGAGAATGGACCTTTTGAGAGTGGAAAATTTCATTGCAAATTAGGGAACAATAGATAAAGGGGCCCTGATGACTATGGAATGGGTGGTGGAGCTGAACACTGTTTTTGATGAGGTAAGGAAGCGTGTCTTAGCTCTGCTGAGATAGAAAGGGACTGAAACTATTGGGTCATAGCTGGTACAAGTCATAAAACAAATTGCACACTATTTTTTCATTTCAAATAATTTATTATGAATGTTGCAAATTTAAATTTACAATTTAATCAGAAAAGGCTGGTTCTTTTCAGCTTAACCACCCTGCTCCATTTAAATTGGGGTTCGGGGGTTGGGGGGGTGGGGTAGTTGCATCTTTCAGCAAACTTAGAGGTCCAATATTGAGATTTCATCACTGAAGACAAAAAAAGAGTGTTACTTTTAAATTTGTGTAACCAATGTTCTGCATTTAATGATGCTTTAACTCTAGCAATGATCCAGGATGTTACATAAATCCAAATTGGTTTTATAATAGATTGTTTGTCAAAACTATAAAAGTACGAATACCTCCTTTGAATTTATATTCTGGGCTTGTGTCCTACTTGAACTTTGGATAATTTCATATGCTTACAAATTTTTTGCACAAATAATATGCATGGCATACACTGTGCAGTCAAGCTATTTCCAGGGATGTATTTGATAAAATTAAGTTGAAGTAAAATCAAAGACAATTAGCTCCTGACATAACTATTCCAGAACCAAAAACAGAAACTGTTAATAACTCTTAACAGCTGACTGTGAAGAGGATAGCTAAATTAACGTTCCAGGTACGGACCCTTTGCCAGAACGTAACTGTTTAGTTTTTTTATGTTGATTGATCTGTTGAACGTTTCCAGCAGTTTTTATTTTTTCATGATCTCCTACGTGATGTTTTTGTTTTTTGTTTAAAACTATTATTGATCCCCAAGCACAACTGTGATATAAATATTGAGTTCTAATCCATTAGATTACATCTCATTCTCTTACCATTTACGGAAATCCTAAACCAAACACATTACTTAAATACATAACAATGTGGATCCAGGCCCAAAACGTTCATCCCATTATACTTTCTCACTTAGACACCAGCCAGCATCTGTCAATTATCTTAAATAGTAAGAGTTCAAGTTGAGCATTGTTGCTTGTGAGACCTCTCTATGCACAAAATGGATGCTATGTTGATAAAAGCAAAATACTGCGGATGCTGGAAATCTGAAACAAAAACAGAAAATGCTGCAAAAACTCAGTAGGTCTAACAACATCTGTGGAGAGAAAAAAAACATAGAGTTAACATTTCGAGTCCTTATGACTCTTCTTCAGAGCTAAAGAAGAGTCATAAGGACTTGAAACGTTAACTCTGTTTTTTTCTCTCCACAGAAGTTGTTAGACCTGCTGAGATTTTCCAGCATAGATGCTACGTTAACCTATATAACGATGACTGTACATCAAGATAATCAATTGTATGTGAAGCACTTCTGGCATATTACTGAGAAACATCAAATAGTATGTAAATGCAATTTCTCCTTTATTCACTAAATATGGTTTAACAAAGACAATTATTAGGATCTACATAACTAGCTTTACACAAATAATCCAATCTTTAACACTCAAAGGAAAAAAAACAGTAATCTACTCTCACAACAGTTTAAGTAATTACAATTGAACTGTAAAAGAACTTCAAAACAGTGAGATAAGTTAAAGGTCAACAACTTAAAATAAAAACAGGAAGAAACAAAATCAGTATTTTACAAATAAATTCAAATCTATATTATAACTACCAAAACCACTCATCATTGGTGACTATCTTTTTTAATGTGCAGTTTATTGATGGTGGTGGAGGTGAATTCAACAGTCACTTAGTTGCAAAGCAAGTTGTTAAATGATTGTGCATCCATTCCAAGTGCTATGATTGGGTTCTTGATACAAAAACAAGGGGAAAAATTTTCCCCCTGTTAAGGGAGAAGTGTGGGAGCGGGTGCAGGCTGGCATGCCTCCAGTCGGCACCACCGATGGGGGGGGGGGGGGGGAGGGCGCGCCACCATTTTACTATGGTTAAGTGCTGCCTCAGGGAGATCGGCTCCAAATTAAAAATTGTTAAACAAATGATAGCAAGATTTCCCTGACACGTCCCCTCATGTGACACTGTCACATAAGTTGGGACATGTCCATAACTTTTATTGAAACCTTTATTAAATATTTTAAAACCCTCCCCATGGATGAGGTTTCATGCTTTTTCTTAAGCCTGCCAGGGCTCCCGGCCTGCCCGCCAATCTTAAGGTTGGACGGGCAGGTCCATTAATGATGTTAATTACTTTCTCAATGGCCTCAATTGGCCGTTGACAGGTTGGTGGACGTGCAGCTGATTCGGCTGCACCCCCGCCGACCTGAAAATGGAAATGACGTGGAGTGACGTCGGGAGTTTCACCTGACGTCATCCCACGTCATTTTACGCGTCGGCAAGTGGTCCCCACCCCGCCCGCCGACCGAAAGATCCTGCCCGAGTTTTTATATCATCACAGGGACCCATTACTAAACAGAGATTTTACCATAGGAAGGTGCATGTTTTCAAGATAGACTGCATTCTCTTGCCTTTCAACAAAAATTGAGTCAGTCATTCACAAAATTAAATGATTAAATTATGAAGGAAAGTTGCATAAACTTGTATTTATTTAAGTTTAGAGATGACCTAACTGAGGTGTTGAAATGATAAAAGGAATTGATAGGTAGATATAGAGAAACTATTTTCTCTGATGGCGAAATCCAGAAAAAGAGGGCACCTTCTTAAAAATAAGACTAGGCCATTCAGGAGTAAAATCAGAGGTGCTTATTCACAAAACTGGGTAGCAGAAATCTGGAATTCTCTCCCCAAAAGACTGTGGATACCGAATCAATTGAAATTTTCAAAGGCTACGGTCAATATATTTTTGTTAGCTAAGGATGTTAAGGAATATAAATCAATGTCAGTAAAAGGGGTTGAGGCAGAAATAAACCACGATCTAATAGAATGGGGAAACAAACTAAGGGCCTGAATGGCTTATTCCCATTCCTATGTAACTGACTGGTTAGTACTTGGAAGTTTCTATTGATCTAATTGTAGATTATATTAAGTACCTTAAATTATTATGCACAATTGATTTAATGCATTCAACGGCCTGAATCTTGTGCTCACTGGGCACATGCAATCCGCGGGCCAGGAAGCGAACCCGAAATGCACTTCCAGCCGCGATCGGCTCTCAAATGCAATTTCACGCTGGGTGGCCAATTAATGGGCAGCCAGAGTGAAACGCACACTGAGAAAGGCTTGGCGCTGCTGGGGGGCGGGGGGGGAAAAGAGAGGTCCGGCGCCGAGAAAAGTGAGGGTGTGGGTGGGCGCTCCTAACAAGCTCCCTGAAGGCAGACAGCTGCTGCAGCTGTACTAATTAAATGAAGTGAAAAAAATGCAGCAAACTGTGTCTGTGCAGCACATTCAAGTACCTGACAGCAGAACTCAAAAAACCTCAGTCACCAGACACCCTGGACATTTCATCCTGCCCTGGATCAAGGCTGTAGCAAAAACGTGAAGCTTGCCAGGCCGATTGGCCCATCCTCCAACCTTAAAAGTGGACGGGCCATGTAAAATCGCTTTCAATTGACTCCTTAATGGGCTTAATTGTCGGCGGGCGCACTTCTTACTGCCACGTGCGCCTGCCAAGCAAAATATCACACAAGTGTGTGATGACATCAGGACACGCACCCGACGTCCTCTAGTGTGATTTCATGCTCTGTCAGGTCAGGCGCGCGCCTGCTCAAACAACATAAAATTCTGGCCAATGTCTGCATTGGGTAGGTGATTCTTAGCTCAACCAACTCAGTCATAAAGGTGGTAACCTAGCTTTGATTACAACTAATTTATATTTTAGGAACATTTCTTATTAATATTGCATTTTGATTTTGAACAGAAAAATGTTGAGTCTATGTACTTGTTATGTCAAATATTATTGCTTTGATCATGAATGACTGACAGTCCCATCTTCAAGATAATTCCGGCTACCTAAGCTAGTTGTGCCTTACCTGGGCATCACACTCTGCAATTCAATCCCTGTGCTCTCAATCTTCTTCTCCTCCTAAAACAAGCTTTTAGTCACCCCCGTTCCCCACCCATCCCTAACATCCTAACACCCCTTGGCTTGCTAATTTTTTTCTGATTAAAATTTCATTTCTGTGAAGAGCTTTGAAATTTTTTTTTATTGAAGGCACTATGTAAATGTAACTTGTTGTTTGAGAGAAGTGTTGACAACATGAGGAAAACTTACTGTTCTTCATTGAGCAATGCCACAGAATCATTTACATCCACATCAGCTAGCATTTGCTTTCAACACATCATGTACAAGTCAGTTATTCAGAATTGACACTTCAATTGAGTTTGGCTCCTTGGAATGTAATAAAACATCCATAAGAATTTTTATTTTTAAATTCAAGATGCTTACAAATAAGGTGGGCATTTATTTACATGGTTTATTGTAAAATAATTATTTTATCCTGCTTAAAACATTAAATTCAGCTAATGAAGCTTTTAAACTAGATCATAAAATAACATATGGGCAATGGCAACAACTAACTGATTTGCTGTGTGAATGAAACAGAAGACAGTAAACATCCTTTATTCCACAGACTTGGGAAAGTCTTCATGAAGTATAACAGTACTGGAATTTGAATTTTTCCAGTCTGTATGCCTTACCCAAGTCATCAATATCTCAATGAGCTGAATGGCCTCCTTCTGCACTGTAAAGATTCTGTGATATCAATTTGATATTTATGAGGTATATAGTTGGGTACTTTCAAAATAAAATCAATAAACTGTGACCAATACCAGATGTTTTCTACTGCAATCAATGTAAAGAATTTTTAAAGAAGAATGCCTTGTATCAAGATCGATTACAGTAATCATGAACAAAATAGCAAAATAATCAAACTGCTTTCCAACTTACTGAAGTATTTTAGATCCGTGGCACACAATTTACTTATGAATTATCATATTTTTACAATGCTGCACTGAACTTTTTGTTAAGAATAAAGCAAATCATTCTAAAGCTGCTCACACTCTCATTTCTTTTTGACTCGTCACTGCATCAGTATTTAGGCTTCAATACATCAATGGTAGAAAAGGGCAATAGTTGCAAAGAATAAAGCATGTAAATTAAAATATGGTACATTTATGCAAAGAATTGACATAGTAAGTGAAGAGAGATGATTATAATACAGTTGGAAAAATTATTACAGTAGATTTTAAACATTTAAAATGGGAGTAAATTAACTTTCACGTAAAGAATGCAGTTTCTGCCCATCATTTTCAATAGTTGAAATTACATGTAGAAAGTTCAATTTAAGATCAGAACCAGTGGTAACAATTAAAATGAGAAAAAAAACTGTAGGTAGTAGTTTGTCCGGTACAGCCTACATGCTAAGAAGAAAGCTTCCAAGACCATGTGAAAGTCATCACAACACTGTTACGATCCAGTTAGAGACCAGTAGCATTTTGTTTAAAGTAGACAAAGTTTGAAACCCCAGGTATTTACTAAGAGATTAAGCCACAAGCTGCTACGGTTTTAAACAAACAAAATAAACTTTACTATACAAGGTCAGTAAATGACATTCAGAATTAACATTAAGTAAATATGAATTAACAGGCAAACTGCGTCACACCACACTGCACATTAAATGGCAGATGCAACCAAGACAGATTCCATGGATTTCTCAGCAACCCATCCAGATGTTGGTGACCATCGTGTCACAATATCTCATTCTGTCTCCCTCACGAGGAATTTCAACCCTTCATGTTCAAAGATCTAGCCCATGAATTCCCTCGAAAGCCGCTCCAACTCGAGTTGCCTCAATGACAGCTCACCTCCCGATGGTTCAGTCTCTCCTTCTGAGGCTGTGCTCCCTGGGATTCACAAAGTTGCACTCCCGCCTCCAATTACTGGCACATTTCCAACTCTTTCGCAGACTGCTAGCTTCACTAAGCTGGCACTACCCCATGATTCCCAGCCCCACAACAATAATCTTCCCAGAACTGATAATTACCTCTCAAAAATTAACATGGATGTATGAACTAGATATTCGTCAGAACACAAACAATGGATCATCAACAGTGATTTGTCTATACCTAAACTATGAAGTATTATAGGATGGTTAATTTGAAAACAATGATTAATGGGATTAGTGAGCCTAATTATTTTTCCTGTAACTACATTTTTTTCAATGTTCCAGTGATACCTGCCAAAGGTTTATTGGAACATGGGGTTAAAAGAAGCAGAGAGGTGCCTGCAAAGTTAGAAAATGAAGCTAACATTTATATGTTTTGTTTCCTTTAATGTTTTTAAAATAATATGTTTTAAAAATGATCACAGGGATACAAACTCCTTTCAAGGTATTGAAAGGGTAATAGCAATCCCACTCTCAGCAGTTGCATCATTATCTAAAGCAATATAGGTTTAATTGAAAGGGCACTACATTGTCGATGCTGCAATTTTATTATAGTGGCATTTTTAACTTTTTCTTCGTATATTGCAAATATTTTAAGTTATGTATTTTTATATAATAGATGAGTGAAATCACCCTGTTTTGTTGAGTGAGCGCCAACTGGTAAACAAAGTATTAAACAGATTAAGCTAAAACCTTTTCTGAGCCAGAAACAGCAGCTTGAACAGTTTCTGATAAAACTTTCTGGCAGCTGGACTTTGTTTAAACAACTTTATTATTTTTATAGAAAAAAATAATAAAATGTAATTTACTTTATAATGTAAGCTGGGACATTTTTCTTAAAAGAAAACTTCTCCATATTATATAGTTCAGGCATAGACAAAACACTGTTAATGAATTAGGCCATTGTTACGTGTTGTGATGACTTTCAAATGATCTTGAAATTGTCCTTACTTATCTAAATAAAAACATGATTTTAATTATGCCTTATAGCTCCTTAAAGCATTGATTTTGTAAAGGATGATCTACTATACATGGGGAGATTGCAGCAATATACTTGAGCGGGGCTTCCCAAACTGGGGGTCGCAAAACGAGATTCTGGGGTTGTGAGCTCTGCAGCACAATGGCGGCCATGGAGCTCTGACTGCATGTTAAAAGCTGCGAGGCCCCTTTTTTTTTTAAACTGTTGACATGGCACAAATGGTTGATGCTGGAGGCCTGATTCCTGCTCCAAAAACCCACTGAAAAGGTAAGCTGTTAAAAATCTGTGAAAGTTGAAAAATTCTGCCTCCTTGCTCTGACAGGTCTCTAACACCCCATCCCCACTCCCCTGGCTCTCACAGATGCCACTGAGGGGTCACGGCAATTTAGAAACCTCGAAATTGGGTCAGAGTGGAAAAATGTTTGGAAAGCACTGTACCAGAGCTTATGTTTAACAAGCCAGGGCTTACATTCATTCCATAGTTCATGGAATAGAATCATAATATAGGAGGCCATTTGGCCCATCAAGTCCATGCTGGCTCTTTATAGAGCAAACCAATTAGTCCCTATCTCTGTAGCCCTGCGAGTTTATTTCCTTTCAAGTGCCCATCCAATTTACTTTTGGAACCATTGGGCTGGATTTGGGCTGGAGACTCCGCAAACATTTAAAAACAGCTTCTGTGATTCCCAGCCCCATTCCCGGCGTCCCCAAACTTCACCAGCACAGGATAAGGGTGCGGGCTGGTGCCTTTCACCAGCCTGCAACTTGCACTCCTGACCTGGCCGGCTTCATTGTGGGGACAGGTATCTCCTAGCCCTCCGCAATTTTCCTGGAGTCGGGCCAACTTTTCAAGGAGTTGTGGTTCACGGCCCCTCGTGGGTTTCGCGAAGCATAGTGTGGATGAGGGAACCTTTTGTAAGATAAAGGCAAAAGGTCTTAACCATGCCAACCTATGCCTCTCCACCCACCTCCTATGGCCCTTCATACCCTCAAAGCCAACCTATGGCACTTCCACACCCATTCACCCAGTATACACTCTGTACTGAACCCTATAGTAAGAAAAATATGTGTGAAAGAGGATTTTAAAGTCATTCATTCATAACTTTTGACTTTCTTTAAAAACATTGCTTTTACTGCAGCCCTATAAATGTCAATCATCAATATCCTTTAAAGTCGCCAAGCATTAATGGTTAAAAGCCCAGGCATCCATTAGTTTGTTGAAACAGTTGTGTCCCAGGGGAAAAAATTGCTTGATTGACAGCTCTTTCTCTGTGATCTATTTTGTCAATTGCACAATGTTTATTTACACAAGAGAAAGAGGTTGCATGTGCTTGCTGTTTCAATCGTTGATACTTTAAAAGATGTGGATGATTGATAGTTTTATAGGGCTGTAGTAAAAACAAATTTTTTTAAGAAATAGAATGTTATGAATGAATAGCTGTTTTTTCTTTAAATCTTTTCCATACATGCTATTGTTACTATAAAGTTTACTGGTTCTGTATAGACTGTATACTGGGAGACTGGTGTTGAAGTGCCAGTATGAGAAGACATGGGGGGGAGGGGCATAGGTTGCACAGAGCACATAATAGACCATAGGGTGGTGGAGAGGGATAGGGTGGCATAGAATGTATGAGGGGCCATGGGGTTGGTTGGAGGGGTACATGTTGGCATGGAAGGTATGAGGGGCCATGGTGTGGCATGAGTTGGCATGGATGCAGTATGAGGGGATGTAAGCGATGAGGGCTAGAGGGCTGCCTTTTTTTTGTTTTATTGGTTTTATTGTAACTGGGGCAAAATCCCAGAGTACCAAGGTGGGCCTTTTAAACAGCCCACCTCAGCACCCAGTATCTGCCTCTGAACTCTTTCCAGGGTGGCAGGCCCAACTCTAAAACATGCCAGGATCAAAAATTGCACGTTTGCAGGCACTTTCTCCCAAGGCAGGTACACCAGGCCAGGATATTTCCTGACTCCTGCTACCCACCTCTAGGATGAAAATCAAGCCCATTGTCTCCTCTTCCACCACTCTTATAGGCAGCAAATTCCAGGTCGTTACCACTCGCTACATAAAAAAGTTCTTCCTCATATCCTCCTTGCACCTCTTGCCCAAAACCTTGAATCTGTGTACCCTAGTCCTTGTACCATCAGCTATGGGAACGGCTTTTCTTTATCTATCATATCTAAACCTGTCACAATCTTGTACCCTTCTGTCAAATCTACCCTCAACCTCCTTTACTCCAAGGAAAACAACCCAGCTTCTCCAACATAACCTTGGAGCTAAAACCCCTCATCCATTCTGGTACATGACCATTGCACCCTCTTAAGGTGTCTCCCTAAAGTGTGGTGAACAGAACTGGATGCAACACTCCAGTTGCGGCCTAACCAGAGCTTTATAATGGTTTGGCATAACTTTCCTGCTTGTGTACTCAATATTTCTATTTATGAAGCTGAAAATCCCATTTGCTTTGCTAACTACTCTCTTAATATGTCCTGCCACCTTCAAAGGCCCATGCGCATGAACTGCCCTAGGGCCATCAGTTCCTGTACACTCCTTAAAACAGTGCCATTTAGTCTATATTGCCTCTCCCTATCCTATCTGTCAAAATGCTTCACCTCACTTCTCTTTATTTTATTCCATCTACCAGTTGTCTGCCATTCTATCAACCTATGTCCTGTTGCAGTCGACTGATATCATCCCCATTGTTTACCACACCTCCAAATTTGGTATCATTAGCAAATTTTGAAATTTTCTGTTTTCCAATACCAAGTAATTTATATGCAGCAAAAAAATGTGGTCTGAGCACTGAACCACTCTCTCCCCACTATCCAATCCAAAAAATAACCATTTACCATGACTTCTTGCTTCTATCCTTAAGCCAATTTATTCCAAGTTGACACTGATCCTCCGAGTCCATGAGCTTCAATTTTGTTAACCAGCATTTTATGAGGTGCTTTATCAAATGCTAAGGAAGAGGATGCTGATAAATATCAGTAGAAGCAGAGATGGAAGAAGTAACAGATGGGGTGAAAATGTACTGGAAAGGCTGGCTAAGTTTAGAGTGAATAAGTCACCTGGTCAGGGTGGCTGCATACTAGATTGCGAAAACGAGTGGAGCTGGGGGAAGGGCTTGCCATAAACTTCCAATCTTTCCTAGTTATGGGAGATACCAGAGGACTGGACAGTGGCAAACTTGACACCCTTCTACAAGAAAATGTGTAAGGGCATTCCTAGTAACCACAGGCTAGTCAGTTTAACATCAGTGGCAGTAAGGTTTTAGGATCAATAATCAAAGGAAAAAAATCAACAGGCACTTGGAGAGGTTTGAGTTAATTATGGAGGGCCAACACGAATTTGTAAACGACAGAGCATGTTTGACTAATCTAACTAAATTTTCTGATGAAGTAACAGGTGAAGGGAAAGCAATGGATATTGTCCATATGGAATGACAAACTGCTAATCAAAATTTGGCTTATTCATGACTTAAATTGATTACTGTAAAACTAAAAACAAGGTTATTTCTTTCATTTACTGATTCAGTATATTTGGCATATTTGAAATTACATCAAAAGATGCACTCTTCACCTCAGAAGATATAACCCAGGGCATGATTTTGACATAGCAATTCTCTTGCCAAATATCACCACAACTGAATATTTATAGTTTACACTTTTGCACGTTTAATTACATGATCGACATGGGATTTATTCCTGAAAATACCCTAAAATGACAAACATCATTAATCAAACATCCTGCATCAAATGAGTAGGTATAATAAAGAAGAACTTAACATTACAAGCAAAAATTTAAAATTTCACCACCTCATAAGCTTGAATTGGCATATGCCAAGATCTGAACCGAAACATTTTAATCTAACTAGAGAACAATATGGAATTGAATAGCTCCATTCATTTTTTTATTTTAGCAAACATGTTGTTATCATCAGCAGAGGCACAATTGGGTTATGAGAAAGGAGAAGTGTTATCTCTGTTTTCATCCTTTACTTCAATTAAAAATTTTTCAAATATAATGCAGAGGTGAAAAATATTGATTGCAAAACAAGCATATTCTGTACCTCTCTAAATTACACATTTCTTTGCCATTATTTCTAAAATTCTTTTGTACATGATTAGCTTGCACTATCCAGCAGTGTCAAACAATCTAAAGTGGCTTGTTGAGCAACCATTAACCATAACATCAGCCCTCATGTCAACACCTGGAATCTATTTCAAAATACTTCCATTCACCTGACATGCAATATTAGTCAGTGGTAAAATTAAAATGCTTGCAATGTCAATAGAATGTAACAAACACAATATTAAATTTGTCAAGTTATTAGTCATGCAAGCTCCCATTGCAGAACTTCATTTTTACCTAACATTTCAATGAAGCACAGTCGGGTATTTTTCCACAATATAATGCAACTGTTGTTGGATTTTCTTGTAAATGTCAAGACACTGTCATAACAGTTATTAATCGATAAAGCATCTTTAAAGTAAGAAACATCCCAAGGCATTTCATAGAAGAAGAAAAGCAGACACATAGTTAGTTTTGCTGTAGGGCTTGTGTACAAAAGCAGTAAACTCACTTGTTGGGTCATAGTTATTTTTCTTTATAATAGAATCAAAACAAGTTGATCCATTAGTGCCAGAGACATTTCACTCCTGAATTTCCAGGACTTCTATTGTTTTCAACAGACACTAACTTGTAAAGTTTGAAAATAGCTCAATTTTTGTGTGTACATTTTCTTTCCTTATATTATTCAACCGCCTTTGTTCAACAAATATCAAAAAAAAGAACTAATGCCCTTTTGCACTAATTCCTCATGTGGTGCAGGCTTTGGAGAGGATAAAGAAGAGGCTTACTAGAATGGTTCCATGGATGAGAGATTACAGTATGTGGATAGACTGAAGATACTGGGTATGTTGTCCTTAGAGCAGAGACTAAGAGGCGATTTCATAGTGTTTAAAATCATAAAGCATTTATATAGAGCAAATAATCAGAAACTGTTTCCATTGGCTGAAGGGTTGATAACCAGATGACATAGATTTAAGGTGATTGGCGAAATACCAGAGGTGACATGAATAAAAATTTATTTATGCAATGAGTGGTTAGGGTTTGAAATTCAAAGCCTGTGATCAGGTGGTGGTACAGATTTGAAATTAGCCTTCAAAAGGGAATTAAATACATACTTGAAGGAGAAAGAATTGCAGGGATATGGGGAAAGAATGGGAGAAGGGGACTAAATGGATTGCTCTTTGAAAGAGCTAGCACAGACTGAATGGGCTAAGTGGCCACCTACTGTGCTGTACTGTTCTATGCTAGTTATCAGATCTCCCCATTCCACAATATCAAAATTTTAACGATTGCTCTTCAAAAGCATCAAGCTCACAAAATAGAGATAAAGCAATTGGCCCATCTTAGTTCATCCATCCAGAAACAAACTGCAACTCCTCAAGTAATCATAGTGTCTAGCCATGTTTTCTTTAATGCCTCCAGGGAGTTTTCGCTCCATTACTTCATTTTGAAGACCAAACCATTAATGATCACTCTACACATGAAGGCATTTTGCCTATCTTCTTATGCACATTATATACTTATTCATAATAATTTCTATCTGCAACTATTCCACTGAATTACATACTTTATCCAACTCATTGGTATGTTTCCAATTTCCTTCTCAAATTCAACCTCATCCCCACTTTCTAGCCCAGTATTATCTGTACATTTCTGCAGTTTGCCTTTTGGCCTTTATTGTAAGGCAATTAGAAAGTATAAAAGTCAGAAAGTCTTCTTACAATTGTACAGGGCATTGGTGAGGCCACACCTAGAGTATTGTGTTCAGTTTTGGTCTCCTTATATAAGAAAGGATATACTTGCAACTGAGGCAGTTCAGAGAAGCTTTACTAGGTTGATTCCTGGGATGACAGGATAGTATCTTGGGAAATGATTGGGCAGGGGGCCTATGCACATTGGTGTTTAGAAGAATGGGAGATGATCTTATTGAAACATAAAAGGTGCTGAGGGGGATTCACAGGGTAGATACTGAGAAAATATTTCCCCTCAGGGGAGAATCTAGAACTAGGGAGTGCAGTTTCTGAATGCTTAATATATGGTTCTCCCATTTACAATAAGAGATAAGGAGGAATTTCTTCTGAGGGTAGTTCCTATTTGAAATTCTCTTCCACAGAGAACAGTGGAGGCTGGGTCATTGAATATATTCAAGGCTGAGTTAGACAGATTTTTGATCTACATGGGAGTCAAGGGTTTATGGGGGGCAGGCAGGAAAGTAGACTTAAGGCCAATCAGATCAGCCATGATCTAATTGAATGGTGGAGGAGGCTTGAGGGGCTAAACAGCCTATACCCGATCCTATTTCTTATGTTCTATTATGGTAAAAATTTGTCATATAAATTCAAAATACTAAGGGCCCCAACATTGATCCATGGAACACTCTCCCACCTCATCACCCCTTTAAGTTTAGGAAGCAGCTGTTTATGTCAAAACTTTTTTAAAAATTTTTTGGAAGCTACAAGTGATATAACTTTGCATTGCCTATTTGTGAGGTCACTTCCTCAACAAGTCAAGGAAGTTGTTCAGTCAAGATTTTCCCCTTCCCAATTCACATTGACTTTTAATTATTTGATTATCGTCATAAACACTCGATTGCTGGTTCCACAATTTTACAAAATACTGTTGCATGACTGGTGAGTCTGCAATTGCCTGCGTTTGTTGTGGCATGTTTTTGGAAAAGTGATATCATGGATATTTATCCGCTCCTTTATAATTAGGGCCACCACTTCAAACGTCATTCCTCAAAGCTCTCAGTTTTAATTCAACTTATATTACATCTTCCCTAGTAAGTGCATTGAGAAAGTAATCATTTGGCATATTAACTAACTTAAGTTTAGGTTGTTTACCTCTTATCTTGGACCAACCTTTTACTGTTACAGTACTGAAAACATTTCTCACTATAAAAACTTTTACATCTACAGCCATGCTCATTTCATGGTTCCACTTTCCCTCTCTGATCAGCTGAGACTCAGTTGGAAGCACTCTTGCATCTAAGTCACAAGTTTGTGGGTCCCACTCTCAGACTTGAACACTAAAATCAAGGCTGACATTGCAGGGCAATGAGGGAGGTGCCATTTTTCGGATGAGGCAGTCAATCTCAGGTGGACATAAAAGATTCAATTCAGAGAAGAAGAGGAGAGTTATTGCACCGTTGATATCTTGTCATTAAAGCATTTTTGATTGTGGGACCTTGCTTTGCGCATTTAATTACAGAAGTGGGTTTACTTCAAAAAGTACTTAACTTACCATAAAGAATTTTGGGACATCTAAGGTTGTGGAAGGTGTTATTTAAATTAATTTTTTTTTTTCTTTTTCAGCACACTCTTTCATATTTTTCTATTCATTTTCCTCAGGTTTTTCATTTTTCTTCCTTTTTGCACTTGCTTGTTTTGTTCCATTTAAGGATGATTTTCCTTCAGCCTCCACTTGTCAATCCTAGATATACATTTATTGTGTTATTTCATCAGTATGCTTTTGGAAACATATTCCACTTGTCCTTCACTGATTTCCCAATTAATTTATCTAAGCTTTACTCTCATTTCCCTTGAAGTTGGCCTTTTGATTCCCAGAATGTCTGAATTGCATATATAGTCAAATTTGATGGTATGACAAAATTATCACCCAAGGGTGCCATAATTTCCATTCTCTGTATGATATCTGGGGCAGTTAGCATTATCCAGTCAAATAGTGCGGTGCCTTGGTTGATCTACTTAGGCATGAAACCCATACGCTTTAAGTTTACGAACTCTCCACTGTCTGGAGTCATACCGGGCACAAAGGAAGATGGTAAAAACAAAAAACTACTGCGGATGCTGGAAATCCAAAACAAAAACAGAATTACCTGGAAAAACTCAGCAGGTCTGGCAGCATCGGTGGAGAAGAAAAGAGTCGACGTTTCGGGTCCACACGACCCTTCAACAGAAGATGGTTGTGGTTGTTGGATATCGCTGCAGGAATTCCAATGGCTTGTGTCCTAGGCCCAACCATCTTCAGCTGTTTTATCAATGACCTTCCTTCCAACGTTAAGGTCAGAAGTAGAGATGTTCACTGATGATAGCACAGTGTTTAATACCATCCATGACACCTCAGATACTCAAGCAGTCCATGTAAATGTGCATGTCCACCAGGACAACATTCAGGCTTGGACTGATAAGTGGCAAGTAACTTTCATGCCACACAAGTGCCAGGTAATGGCCAACTCCAGCAAAAGAGAATTTAACCATCACCCCTTGACGTCAACGGCATTACTGTAGTGTAATAGGTTAGTGGAATGCATATGCTAATGAGTGACGTAGATGATGAGGTGGCATTGACATCAGCTGTCATGTGCTAGACTTTCTCTCTCTCGGGGTGGGGGAGAGAGAGAGAGAGAGAGA
Organism: Cetorhinus maximus; assembly: GCF_964194155.1. Lineage (NCBI taxonomy): Eukaryota > Metazoa > Chordata > Chondrichthyes > Lamniformes > Cetorhinidae > Cetorhinus > Cetorhinus maximus. Next base: position 81,615,953 of record NC_135892.1, on the reverse strand, counting down.
AAGGGGATGGAACACACTGTACTCAGGAACAACATACCTAGTCTGTAACCTGTTTATATATAATATTAATAAACCAGTCTAAAGCAAGTACCAAAAGCAGGATAATTGCTCCTCTTCATTACAAGGGGCGACAGACAGATTGCTGATTCTATGTTGCTCACAATCAATGCACATCTTTATTGGGTAGAGATGTTGGTATACTTCTGGGAATTCTGGTAAAAAACAACTGATAACCAGTATTTGAATAACTCAATGCCTCTCATGGAACGATCTTCGAAGTTTTATGTCGAACCAGTAAAATTTCAACCCACAGTAGCTGAGGCGGCTTCTTCAATCAGCAGTAAGTTTCTTTCCATCGCAGAGACACCATCCATTTGACCCCAGGTGGATATCGAGGTTGTGCATCGCTCAGTTCTTTACAAAGCTGGGCCAGAGGTGGCAGATACAAAAGACATGAAAACGTGTTTGACCCGAGCTAGCTCTTTCCTGAAGAAAGTAATGAGGAAAAGACTGTTGCAGTACTGAGTGGTCTGCTGGATGATGAGGTCCTAGAAGTTGGTCCGTCATTTCAACTGACAGACGCACCGTACAAAGTCTCTGTCTTTTTAAAAAGAGTCAGCTATGTTTCTAGTAGCTAAGAAGCATTCAGATCTTTATTCCACTGAACTTACCAATGCAATACCTATTCCATTGCTGGCTGACCATGAAGAATCTTCCTAGGCGAATGACTTGCTTGATTCCAAGCTTGAGTCCATAGAGGATCATACTACCAAAGAGTTAGTAGCACCTGTTTCCAGGGTGAAAATCAATTGTAGCTGAAAGTCTTCTTCCCCCTAAAGCTGTTCTTTTGCACATAACCTGAGGCAGAACTTTCAAAGTTTCTAAAGCTGCAGAATCCCATATAAGAAACTATTATACAGGGAACTTGTTTCCAAGAAACTTCTCTACAAGAAATTTGTCTTTATATTGTCTTAAAGCGATTCATCCCACTGTAGAAAATGATGTTGTCTTATCTTCATATCCTCAAATATCCTTCCCATTGCTTATGGCAGAGCAGCCTCACATACAGAAAAGTATGACAACATTGCCACTGCCTACAGAAAGAACACATTCGTTCCAAAATACCATTAGGAACTCATCTCTTCTTCGATTCCTGAAATGCTTACAGAAACTTTGTTGTTAAAATCTCAGATCTTCAATGCCTTTCTCTTCTTTGATACAGCAGCGAAAGAAACAATTGTTAGAGCCTTCATTGGAGTTGAAGATCATTCGTCCTCTCAGGTCTTTCCCCAGTGTGCTTTGAGAGAAAAGAAGATTCCTCAGAGTCTGAATTTCTTCTCTTCTAGTTCCAGTCCAAAGGTTGATATCCTTCAGTCTTCTCTCTAGCATCATTCTTTCATTGCAAAGGTTCTACAATCCTTACAGTTCAACAGTCCTGAAGTCTACTTTCTGATTATTAGTAATGCTGGCAAGTTGCTGTCCCATTTTGCTAATGATGTCGTCCTCCAAGGAAAACAAGAAAGCCCTCATGTCTCCAAGACATCTTCCCTAAGGGCTGAAAACAATGTGGGAGATTGAGTCCCATCTAACAGTGACTTGGGGAGGGGGAAGCATAGGAGTAGGAGTTGGGTAGAATCTGTAGCTATAAAAGGGAGTTACAGAAATTCAATGTACATAGTTAAAAACATAGTTTCATATTGTTGTTAAGAAGTTGATAAGAATATAAGAACATAAGAAATAGGAACAGGAATAGGCCATTCGACCCCTCGAGCCTGCTCCGCTATTCAATAAGGCAATGATTGATCTGCTTGCGTTTCGAATTTCATATTCCCATCTACTCCCGATAACCTTTGATTCCCTTGCCTAACAAGAACCTATCTACCACTGCCTTAAAAATATTCAATCATCCCACCTCCACCGCTTTCTGAGGCAGAGTGTTCCAAAGTCACACAACCCTCAGAGAAAAAATTTCTCCTCATCTCTGTCCTAAAAGGGTGACCCCTAATTTTTAAAACAGTGCCCCCTAGTTCTGGACTCACCCACGAGAGGAAACATCCTTTCCAAGTCTATCTTGTCAAGGCCATTCAGGATCTTGCATACTCAATCAAATCACCACTCACTCTTCTAAACTCCAGTGAAAACAAGCCCAGTCTGTCCAACCTTTCCACATAAGACAACCCACTCATTCCAGGTATCAATCTAGTAAGCCTCCTTTGAACCACCTCCAACACATTTACAACCTTCCTTAAATAAGGAGACCAAAACTGCACATAGTATTCGAGATGCGGTCTCACCAGTGCCCTGCATGACTGAAGCATAACATCCTTACTTTTATGTTCAATTCCCCTCGTAATAAAGGATAGCATTCAATTAGCCTTCTTAATTACTCGCTGTACCTGCATACTAACTTTGTGATTCATGTACTCTTCATATTGCTAGAATATTCCTTAGAATTTTGTGTTGTTTTGATTACATAAAAGATTAATCATTTAAAGATTGAATACACAGCTACTTCAGCAACTTTCAAAAGAATGTACATTTTCCATCTCATAGCTTCCATAAACACAAAATGATTAAAGGTGATAAGAAATCTGTATCTGCACAACTGAGGGACAACTATTTTTCTTGATTAGCTGACTGGAAGCTAACATTTTGTTAGTGCAGGAGAGGGGGTAGACAGAGGGCTGTTAAGATTGCTACATCCGAATTTCAGATCGGGATGGAGAACTGAGAACATGCAATTGCAATATGCAAGCTTGCACAGCCAAGAAAGCGTGAAGGTGGCATACTTGCTCCCATACTTCTTTCAAATGTGGAACTGTAACTGGAAGGTAGAAATTACAACTTTTTCCATTTTCCCTCCCTGCAGAGAAATATTTGGCATCTGTTTAGTGCCACTCAAACGATTGGTCACTAGGTATATGGGGAAATTGCAGATACAAACCCACGTCACATCAATGAGACACAACAAATTGTTTTAGAAACTCATTAAATTTCTTTCGCATGACATTAACAAAAACGATTACTACACTTTTCTAATTATCTCAATAACACTAAAATATTAGTCTTATTTTACAATATAAAACATTATATTTGAATATTTTAAAGCATTAAAGTAGCACTGGAATTCTCAAAATTAAGCTGGTTATATAATTAAATTGGTCATTAGGTTTATGAGCTGCGCAAATACAATGCTGTTCCCTCTTGAAGATAGTAGTTCATGTGGTGCAACAAAATAACATTCTTACCTTCATTCAGCATGTCTGAAATATCTGCTTGGTATCGAGAACCCACTCTTATTTCTCCTTTGTCTGCAAGGAGTGTTTTCTGTGAGGGATCATAGACCAAGGAGTAGAAAAAACCATCCTACATAACAGAAAATAAGTATTCAAAAATGACTATGAAAATTGCCAAACACACAAAAAAACAAAAAGAAATCAAAATTGTCACAAAGGTTACATTAAATTTCACTTCCCACAGAATAGCAGAGGATGCATAATCTAAAGATGTGCACTGTTGCCCTATCTTTTCTTGGTCATTCACAGGTATTCACAAAAATTCACCCTCACAATAAGCAACGAACAACCTAAACTGAAACCAAGTTCTAAAGCCATGCTCAGTCCTGGAATGCACAGATTCTAAGGATATTACTGAAAAAAAGAGATACGATGCCATCTTGCACTCAACAGGGCAAAAGCAAGAATGCCAAATTTCAAACACGCACAGCAATTTATACTAGAGGAGGAAAGGATGCTGACTCGTTGGCAAGTTACTCTGACTGGCCGAGCTATTGCAATGGAAAAAAAAACCGGAAACTACAGGCTCCCCAGGTAATTCCAAAAAGGAGCAAGGCTTGAACATACTCCTTTTGTTTGCAGAGAATGGGTCCCTGTCTGTAAATGTCACTTCTAGCAAGCACAGATGAGGCACGTTACGAGTTTGACTGATTATCTTAAATTGGTTGTTAGTGTAGCTATTAGTGCATTTAGGATTATTCAGCAAGTGCTGCCTAATTGCGGAATCACACCTAACACTAGATAGTTCTTTAAAAATTCTTTCATGGATGTGGGCATTGCTGACAAGGCCAGCATTTATTACTCATCACCAATTGCCCTTGAACTGAGTGTCTTGCTAGGCCATTCCAGAGGGCAAGTAAGAGTCAACCGCATTACTATGGATCTGGAGTCACATGGAAGCCAGGCCAAATAAGGATGGTAGATTTCCTTCCAAAAAGGACATTAGATACAGCCCTTGGCTTGAGGCATAGGGTACAAAAGCAAGTTATGTAAACCTTTATAAAACATTAGTTAAGCTCCAGCTTGAGTATTGTGGACAATTCTGGGCACCACACTTTAGGAAGGCCTTCAAGAGGGTGCAGAGAAGATATACAAAAATAGTACCAAGGATGGAGGACTTCAGTTATAAAGGGAGACTAGAGAAGGTGGAAATGTTCCCCTTAAAGCAAGGTAAGGGGAGATTTTATAAAGGTGTTCAAATATATGAAGTTTTGATAGAATTAGAAAAAACTGTTTCCAGTGTTAAAAGGTAACCAAATAATATAGCTTTGAGGCAATTGGCAAAATGACCAGAAGTCGAATGTGGAAACACTTCTTCTTCATTATACAGCAAATTACAAAAATCTAGAGAACATTGCCACAATGGTGGAAACAGGTTCAGTAGTAACTTTCAAGAGGTAACTGAATAAATAGTTGAAGGGAATAAAAGTGCAAGGCAATTGGGGAAAAGAGTGAGGGAGTGGGTGTAATTGGATAGTTTCTTGTAAAGAGCTGGTACAGATGCAATAAGCCGAATTCCCTCCTTTATCACTGTAACATTCCACAATTCAAATAAAATTATTGCTGCGAGCTTGATAATCTGGATCCTAAGGTTTGTCGACAGTGCTATCAAGCAGCACTTATTCACTTGCTGACGCTCAGGTTGGGTTCCACCAGGAGCACTCAGCCCTTAGAACTCATTGCAGCCTTGGTTCAAACATAGACAAAAGAGCTAAATTCCAGAGGTGAGGGGAGAGTGACTGTCCTTGAATTCAAGGCAGCATTTGACCAAGTTTGGCATCAAGGAATCCTCGTAAACCTGAATTCAATTGGAATCAGGGGGAAAATTTTCCACCGGTTCAAGTCATATCAAACAAAATGAAAGATGACTGTGGTTGTTGGAGCCCAATCTTCTCAGCCCAGGACATCACTGCGGTAGTTCCTCAGGGTAGTGTCCTAGACCAAACCAGCTTCAACTGCTTCATCAAGGATCTGCCCTCCATCGTAAGATCAGAAGTGGGAATATCCACTGATGATTGCACAATGTTCAGTTATATTCACAATTCCTCAGATAATGAAGTAGTCCGTGCCTGCATGCTTCAAGACCTGGACAACTTTCAGGCTTAGGCCAATTAATTGGCAATTAGTATTCACATCACACAAGTGCCAGACAATGACCATCACCAACAAGAAAGAATCTAACCACCTCCCCTTGAGGTTCAACGGCACTACCATCATCAAACCCCACCCCCACCCCCGCATTATCATCATCCTGGGCAGTTACTATTAACCAGAAGCTTAACTGGACCAGTCACATAAATGCTGTAGCAGACCAGGTCAGAGGCTGGGTATTTTGCAGCAACTAGCTCATCTCCTGACTTCCCAAAGCATTTCTATGAACTACAAAACACAAGCTAGGAGCATGATGGAATATTTCCACTTGCCTGGATGAGTGCAACTGAAACAACAACTAAGAAACTCAAAATCATTTAGCACAAAGAAGATGACTTGATTGGCACCCTGTCACCTTAAACATTCATTCCCTCCACCATCAGCAGAACATGGCTGCAGTAAGTACCACCTACATGATGCAAGGCAGCAACTTGCCAAGGCTCTTCAACAGTACCTGTCAAACATGTGACTACTACCATCTGCAAGCACATAGGAACAGTCCAAGTTTACCTCCAATTCATACACCATCCTGACTTGGAAATGTATCGTCATTCCTTCATGGTCACTGGGTCAAAACCTGGAACTCCCTAACTCAACAGCACTGTTGGAGTAGCTATGCCAGATGGACTGCAGTCATTCAAGGTGGCAGCTTACCACCACCTCCTCAAGGGCATTTAGCAATAAATGCTGGCCTTGCCAGTGTCTCAGACAAAATTTTACATTTCTTACTGTTTATGATCATAGTGTTTTTCTATGTAAGGTGTGTGTATTTTCTTATCCTCAGAGTGATTGTCCCAGTTTAAATAATTCCAACAGCAATCTTTTTGTGAATTTAAAAATAGAAGTTATTTATTATCACACACTTGCCTCAAATGTCTAAAAAAAATGACATCTCACTCACTCACACTACAACACACAAGATTAAATACAGAAGAAGTTAAAAAAAATACAATGACACCTTGGGATTATTTCAGTCTCTTTAATAGCAGGCCTGTAGCTTCTTAAATAAGCTGATGCTTTGGTTGGAGCGAAGGTCTTGTAAGCAGAGGTTTCTCAGTAAACTGAGAGGCTTCTTGTAGTTGAATTTCCAGGAAGTTGGTTCTCAGGTGAACTTGAAGCTGGAATCGGTTGAAAAGAGTCCTTCTTCCACTTTCAAGGTATTATTACCGTGGCTGTTTAGTTGACTGCAGCTGGTTCGAAAGCTTCCACAGAGCTTCTACAGAGCTGATTCTTACTGTTTTAAAAGCAGGCAACAAACATGGCTGTCTCCTCCATGTCCCTTTCCAAATAAGGTGGGTGGTCAGGTTGATTAACATCCTGTGTTGTCATTTGACATTCTGAAATTTACCCAGTCAAGGTTTGGATGAGAGACCATCATATTACAATGGGAGGTCTATGGGGACTCATTCATATTCGTCTAACACACGTTGAGTTTCAATGTGTCTTGTCCATGGTGAACTAGAAAGACAAGCCAGCTGGAATACTATAGTCTTTTTGTTGACATTCCATCCTTAAACAAAGGGATGTGTGAATTTCTTGGATGGCTGTTGATGTCCATACTTAATTAGGCATTTGCTTGAGTCTCAGGATAGAATAGAGTTGTAACGTCAAAAGTCACATGGGTTGCAATAGCCTTTTTAACAGTGAAGTTTTTATTCAAAATTTTTTAAGTACGGTCTGAAAGTTCATAATATATTGGAGCATGACACAAGCAGCGCCCACTTCCCAAGAATGAATTTTTAAAAACACACTCTAGCCTGGCAAGCTTTGGTAGTTATCAACAGGGGTGTAGTCTCTGGATTATGTCTATAATCATTAAACCAAAGTATTGCTAAATTCTAAAACAGGACAGATTAATCCAGTAATACACTTGCATATGGACAACTCATTGTAACCATTACAAAATTGAAGAGTGGTGAATTATTGTTTCCATTTAAATAAAATCAATAAAACAAAAAAAATCAGACTAGCAGTAGCTATTGTTCAAATCATGCTATTGTTACCAGTCCAATAATCTACCTCCAACTCCTGCAGCTTGATTAGTTCTGCTCTTGTAAGGAAGATAAGCAATACTATCCCCTCCCACAATACTACTCCCATTTTGTTGTGGGCATAAGCAAGTTTCAAAATGCAGCACAACTAAACTGCTTTCTTTCAAAATTTATTTTTTGCAACACCACAATACAACAGCATTTTCAAATCAAAGTCTGTTTCTAAATATCGATGACAATTATAACAAAGGATGGTCTGATCGCTCTCTGCTTCTTCCTCGAACAGAGGCCCGAACAATCCCCATCCACCACTACTCTACTCCGTCTGGCTGAACTTGTTCTCTCACTGAGCAATTTCTCCTTAAACTCCTCTCACTTCCTCCAAATAAAAGGTGTGGCTATGGGTACCCGCATGGGCCCCAGTTATGCCTGTCTCTTTATGGGGTATGTGGAACATTCCTTGTTCCAGTCCTACTCAGGCCCCCTCCCACAACTCTTTCTCCGGTACATCGATGACTGCTTCGATGCCGCTTCACGCTCTCGTCTGGATCTGGAAAAATTTATTAATTTTGCTTCCAATTTCCATCCCTCCATCATTTTCACGTGGTCCATCACTGACACTTCCCTTCCCTTCCTTGACCTCTCAGTCTCAATTTCTGGTGATAGACTGTCCACCAATATTCATTACAAGCCTACGGACTCCCACAGCTACCTCGACTACAGCTCCTCACATCCTGCTTCCTGTAAGGGCTCCATCCCATTCTCTCAGTTCCTTTGCCTCCGTCGCATCTGTTCTGATGATGTCACTTTCCAAAACAGTTCTTCCGACATGTCTTCCTTCTTCCTTAACCGAGGTTTTCCACTCAAGGTGGTTGACAAGGCCCTCAGCTGTGTCTGGCCCATCTCCCGCACATCCGCCCTCACTCCTTCCTCTCCCTCCCAGAACCATGTCCCCCTTGTCCTCAAGTATCACCCCACCAGCCTCCGCATTCAAAGGATCATCTTCCGCCTATTCCGCCAACTCCAGCATGATGCCACCACCAAACACATCTTCTCTTCACCCCCTCTGGCAGCATTCCACAGGGATCGTTCCCTCCGGGACACCATGGTCCACTCCTCCATCACCCCCTACACCTCAACCCACTCCCACGGCACCTTCCCATGTAACCGCAGAAGGTGTAACACCTGCCCCTTTACTTCCCCCCTCCTCCCCATCCAAGGGCCCAAACACTCCTTTCAAGTGAAGCAGCATTTCACTTGCACTTCCCTCAATTTAGTCTGCTGCATTCGCTGCTCCCAATGCGGTCTCCTCTATATTGGAGAGACCAAACGCAAACTGGGTGACCGCTTTGCAGAACACCTTCGGTCTGTCTGCAAGCATGGCCCAGACCTCCCTGTCGCTTGCCATTTCAACACACCACCCTGCTCTCATGCCCACATGTCCGTCCTTGGCCTGCTGCAATGTTCCAGTGAAGCTCAACGCAAACTGGAGGAACAGCACCTCATCTTCCGACTAGGCACTCTACAGCCTTCCGGACTTAACACTGAGTTCAACAACTTCAGATCATGAACTCTCTCCTCCAACCCCACCCCCTTTCTGATCCCCCTTTTCCAATAATTTATAACTTTTTAAATATATTTTTCTTTTCCCACCTATTTTTAAATTCATTTCGATCTATCATTTTACCTCCACCTTTTAGCCCATTTCGATCCCTTCCCCCCACCCCACCCCCACTTGGGCCATCTGTCACTTGCTTGTCCTGCTTTCTACCCTTAATGTCACATTCCTTAGATAATATCACCACCATCAACACCCCTTTGTCCTTTTGTCTATGACATCTTTGGCAATCTCTTCTTTGCCTCCACCATCACTGGCCCTCTATCCAGCTCTACCTGTCCCACCCACCTCAACCAGCTTATATTTCACCACATTTCTATATTTCCTTAGTTCTGATGGAGAATCATATGGACTCGAAACATTAACTGTATTCCTCTCCGCAGATGCTGTCAGATCTGCTGAGTTTTTCCAGCTATTTTTGTTTTTGTTTGAAAACAAATTAATGGCCTGGGAGAAATCACAGAAAAGAAAAAAAGATCAGCAAGAGCAAGAAAGGAAGCTACAAAAAAAAACCAAGTAGAGGAATAAAGAAAGTAAAGAAAGCAAGATAAAGGTCGACTTGCATTGACATAGCACCTTGTACAACCTTAGGGCATCCCAAAGCATTTAACAACAAATGTGGTGCTTTTGAAGTGCAGTCAATATTGTAATGTTGGAAACATGGCAGTCAAATTTGCACACAGCAAGGTCCTACAAATAGCATTTGTGACCTGTTTTGGTAATGTGGGTTGAGGGATTATTGGCCAGGACAATAAAAGTTTAATGTTATGAAGGGCAGTACTGTTGTTGTTTAGCGAACAGATCTCTACCTTGTAAAGGCAGAAATGGCAACTCTTTGATATTTCTTCCTCCCAGCCCCAACCATGGACACTGAGCTATCAATTCCCAGACTATCACTGACCTTACTTTTTCTAGAGATCTCCACCTCCGCCCCCTACTCCCACCATAGCCCCCAACTTCACAGCAACCTAATCTCACACAGCCCACTTCTATCACCATCCCAAGATCCACAAACAGTACTGCTCTGGCTGACCCAGTTCTGGCCTGTTCTTGCCCTAAGGAACTGATTTCTTCCCATCTTAGCTCTTATTTTTTTCTTCCCTTATCTGGTGTCTTCCAACCAAATCTCAACTCTTCTGATATCATCCACTACTCATCAGTGGTTCAGTTAGTAGCATTCTCGCCTGAGTCAGAAAGTTCCAGGTTCAGTCCCATTCCAGGACTTGAGTACAAAAATCAAGGCTGACAGTCCAGTGCAGTGCCAAGGGGGGACTACACTGTTGATGGTGCCATCTTTCAGATGAAATGTTAAACCAGATGAAACCATCTACCGGTTCGGGTGGATGTTAAAGAATCATGGCACTATTTCAAAAAAGAGCAGTGCTGTTATCCCTGGTGTCCTAGCAAATATTCAAAATCACATGGTCATTATAACATTGCTATTTGTGGGAGTTTGCTGTGTACATATTGGCTACCCCTTTTCTTACATTACAACACTTTAAAAATACTTCTATTGGCTGTAAAACACAGAGACATTCAGTGGTCATGAAAAGCACTATATAGATGCAAGTCTTTCTTTTTTTTCTTTTAGCCAATTTTTTCCAATTTCCTATCCCTTACCTTCTACTTTTCACCGTGGACATTCAGCCCCACTAAACCTCCGCCCCAACAGAACAATCTCTTCTGCTACTTTCTTGAATGGAAGCCCAACCAATCTCCATTCACCACCACCTGCCATCTGACTGAACAACTTCTCCTTTGACTCCACTTACTTCTTCCAAATGAAAGGTGTCACTATGGGAACCCGCATAGCTATGTCTGCCTTTTCAGGCATATGTGGAACATGCTTTGTCCCCTCCCTCACCTTTTTCCAGCACATTGATAACTAATTCCTGCTCTCACTAAAAAATTTCATTAACGTTGCTTCCAATTTCCACCCTTCCTTTGGCTTCACATGGTCCATCCGGATGACTCTCCCTTCACCAATTTTAAATCAGAATATTTACAGCACATAAAGTGGCCATTCAGCCCTTCATATTCCTGCATGCCCTCTACAAGAGAAAATCAGTTAGTCTCACTACCTCCCTTTTCCTCATAGTCCCGCAAATGTTTGAGATAATTATCCAATTCCTCTTTGAAAGGCCTCAAACCGGCCTCCACCACTTACTCAGGCAGTGCATTCCTAATCACTGACTGTGTAAAAAAAGGTTTCCCTCATGTTACCTTTGGTTCTTTTGCTACCTTTGTTGCGATTGTTTCCCAGCCATCTGCTCACGGATGGAAGTGTAAACAGGTAATAAGGAAAGAAAATAAAGGAAGTTGTCAATCAGGGATGGGTGGTTAACCAACATCTACTATATGCCCACTGACTTCTGTAGCCACCTTGACTACACTTCCTCCCATTCTGCTTCCTGCAGGGACTCTATTCCATTATCACAGCTTTTCTCACCTCCATCACATCTGTTCTGATGATGCTACCTTCACACCAATGCTTCCGATATGTCTGCCTTTTTCCTTAACTGTGGATTCCTCTCTACTGTGGTTGACAGGGCATCTGTCGGAGTCTATTTCATTCCTGGCATTCTGTCCTCACTTCTTCCCATTCCTCCCAGACACAAAATAGGGCCCTTTTTGTCCTCAGCTTTCCCAGCATCCTCCACATTGAACAGATCATTCTCCACTATCTCAAGAGCAATGTTCCCACCAAACACATCTGCCTCTCCCCTTTCAGCATTTCAAGGTGCCATTCCCTGTGCAACACCCTGGTCCATTCTTCTATTACCACCAATACCTGCTCCCCTTTCCATGGCAACTATCAAATGCCCCAGGCATTTATTCCAGGTGAAAGAGTAATTCACTTATACCTTTTCTCATTTCACTAGACTGCATTTGCTACCCCACAATAAATTTCCTCTATCATGAGGCAACGAAACAGATTGGACGATCACCTGCTCAACACTTCCATTCAGTCCACATGCACGACCTGAGCTGCTCGTCACATGCCATTTTAATTCTCCATCCTACACCCACACTGGCTTGGCCTCCAACACTGTTGCAATGACACTCAATGAGGGACAGCACCTCGCCTTTCAATGAGTCAGAATTGACTGGGAGATGAGCCTAGCAGGAAAGACAGTGGAACAGCAATGGCAGGAGTTTGTGGGAGTAATTTGGGAGACACAGCAAAAATTCATCCCTAGGAAGAAGAAGCATACTAAAGGGAGGATGAGGCAACCATGGCTGACAAGGGAAGTCAGGGACAGCATAAAAGCTAAAGAGAAAGCATACAATGCAGCGAAGAGCAGTGGGAAACCAGGGGATTGGGAAGCCTACAGAGACCAACAGAGGACAACTAAGAAAGAAATAAGGAGGGAGAAGATTAAATATGAGGGTAAACTAGCCAGTAATATAAAAGAAGGTAGCAAGAGTTTTTTTTAGATATATAAAGGGTAAGAGAGAGGCAAAAGTGGACATTGGGCCGCTGGAAAATGACGCTGGAGAAGTAGTAGTGGGGAACAAAGAAATGGCGGAGGAACTGAATAGGTACTTTGCATCAGTCTTCACAATGGAAGACATGAGTGACATCCCCAAAGTTCAAGAGAGTCAGGGGGCAGAGGTGAGTATGGTGGCCATTAGCAAGGAGAAGGTGCTAGGAAAACTGAAAGGTCTGAAGGTGGATAAATCACCTGGACCAGATGGATCACACCCCAGAGTTCTGGAGGAGATAGCTGAAGAGATAGTGGAGGCGTTAGTGGTGATCTTTCAGGAATCACTGGAGTAAGGGGGGTTTTCCAGAGGACTGAAAAATCGCTAATGTAACCCCCCTGTTTAAGAAGGGAGTGAGGCAAAAGACGGGAAATTACAGACCGATTAGCCTGACCTCGGTCCTTGGTAAGATTTGAGAGTCCATTATTAAGGATGAAATTTCAGAATACTTGGAAGTGCATGGTAAAATCGGGCAAAGTCAGCATGGTTTCATCAAGGGGAGGTCATGCCTGACAAATCTGTTAGAATTCTTTGAGGAGGTAACGAGTAGGTTAGACAAAGGAGAGCCAATGGATGTTATCTACTTGGACTTCCAGAAGGCCTTTGACAAGGTGCCGCACAGGAGGCTGCTCAGTAAGATAAGAGCCCATGGTGATAGAGGCAAGGTACTAGCATGGATAGAAGATTGGCTGTCTGGCAGGAGGGAGAGAGTGGGGATAAGGGGGTCCTTCTCAGGATGGCGGCCGGTGACTAGTGGAGTTCTGCAGGGCTCAGTGTTGGGACCACAACTTTTCATTAATACATTAATAATCTAGATAGAGGAACTGAGGGCATCCTGGCTAAGTTTGCAGATGATACAAAGATAGGTGGAGGGACAGGTAGTATTGAGGAGGCGGGGAAGCTACAGAAGGATTTGGACAGGTTAGGAGAATGGGCAAAGAAGTGGCAGATGGAATACAACATGGGGAAGTGTGAGGTCATGCACTTTGGTAGGAAGAATAGAGGCATAGACTATTTTCTAAATGGGGAGAGAATTCAGAAATCTGGAGTGCAAAGGGACTTGGGAGTCCTAGTCCAGGATTCTCTTAAGGTTAACTTGCAGGTTGAGTCGGTAGTTAGGAAGGCAAATGCAATGTTGGCATTTATTTCGAGAGGACTAGAATATAAATGCATGGATGTGCTGCTGAGGCTTTATAAGGCTCTGGTCAGACCACATTTAGAATATTGTGAGCAATTTTGGGCCCCGTATCTCCGGAAGGATGTGCTGGCCCTGGAGAGGGTCCAGAGGAGGTTCACGAGAACGATCCCAGGAATGAAAGGCTTAACATATGAGGAACGTTTGAGGACTCTGGGTCTATACTCGATGGAGTTTAGAAGGATGAGGGGGGATCTGACTGAAACTTACAGAATACTGAAAGGCCTGGATCGAGTGAACGTGGGGAAGATGTTTCCATTAGTAGGAGAGACTAGGACCCGAGGGCACAGCCTCAGAGTAAAGGGAAGACCTTTTAGAACAGAGATGAGGAGAAACTTCTTTAGCCAGAGATTGGTGAATCTATGGAATTCGTTGCCACAGAAGGCTGTGGAGGCCAGGTCATTGAGTGTATTTAAGACCGAGATAGATAGGTTCTTGATTGGTATGGGGATCAAAGATTACGGGGAGAAGGCGGGAGAATGGGGTTGAGAAACTTATCAGCCATGATTGAAAGGCAGAGCAGACTCGATGGGCCGAATGGCCTAATTTCTGCTCCTATGGCTTATGGTCTTATGAGTTTGAAAGGTTGTAAAATGGCTCAATGAGTTCTACAACTTCAGATTAAAATCACTGCTCCTATTTTTCAGAAAGCAGGTTCTGACATTGCCATTTACAATTCATCTAGACCCATCTGTTATTCATTTACTTGTTCAATTACCCGATTTTTACTTTGCACTCCTATCATCCCTTTTGTTATCTACTCATTCCTGCCCTCCACTCCACCACAGACCTTCCCTTCTTCCAGTTGTAACAAATCATCATTGACCTCAAACGTTAACTGTTTCTCTGTCCACATATGTGCCTGATCTCCTGGGTATTTCCAGAATTTTCTGTTTTTATCATAGCATGGAAAATATTGGTCCACATTAAAAAGATTATTCACTTTTTTTGCTTCTTGCAGCCTTGGTGCTTATTGTGCATGCGCTGCCATGACGTCAACCCATACCTGCCATGGGAGAGAGTGCTGGATCAGAGCCTCGGGGCAGTAGGGAGGGTTTGGAGCATTGCAGTGCCAAGGTGTGGGGTTTGAGGTATGGCAGACCCCAGAAAAGAAAAAGTTAAACACACACAAGATTACAGTTACACAGTTATTTAGTCTTATAACAGTTCCCAAAATTTCTGCTTAACTAGACTCCCAACTACACACCCCTTTCAGGCAACAGTCCAAAATAGATTATTATTCTATAAAACATCCAGCAAGATTACCACAAGCACCCCCAGTTGCTGTAAGGGAGGTATTTCACAGCTTTTCTCTTCCTCTCACTCGACAGTGAAACTCCAAAGGCTTTTAACACAACCTTGGTACTAGAACAGCAAACTTCTCCAGGGCGGCTGGAGGTTTTTTCCATAAGTTTGTTTCACACAGTCAAGATCTCACATTGCCATGCCCCATTCAGCTTTCCATCTTTCTTTAAATATATTTTCTCCTTTTTAATCTGTAAATCCCATTGTTTCCACCTGTCTTTGGAATTTCCTTTTTCCAGAATAAAAAATCTTTTGTGTTGTCATTATAGCCAGCACTTTTGGGAAAAATAAACATAATAACTTTGCCTTATTTATCTTTGCCGGTTGTAAACATCTTACCATGTCCCTTTGAAAAGCCAATAGTCTCTCCACTTAACTAAAAATGCAAATTTAATTTTACTTAGCTTGTCCTTTAGCATTTCATTTACCTGTTTTTTACACTTAACCCCTTTGATGATTCTAACCTTGCAGTCTAACAGTCTGCAGTTTACTTAAATTATTCACAAACACAGAAACATACACACACACACAAACATAAGCCTATTTTAAAGTATCCCACAGTATATCAGGAAAAATATGATAGTTCTTTTACAATAAGTTGTAAAGTAAAAACTACACCAGATGACTTCTGGGTACAAATCAAGGTTCCTTACTGTCTGTCAATGAGCGTCATTAAAGCCAGGTAAAGAATTTATGTTATTTAAATAATAAATTACTATTCAAACCTAATAAGGTACCTCAAAATAAGTCTCACCTACTTATTATGAAGATAAACATTGGAAGTAAACCACTACACCTTTTTGGGCTTGTATCAGAAGCATCTCTCTCAAAGCACTGTTTCAAATTTTACATGAGGCCACTAAAAACGTTAAAATGTCAATTTTGGCCAATTTTATCACATCCAGATGCCAATTCTTTATTCTCTAAAGTAGTTAAAAAAATATCCAACCTGCTGCAATTTTAAATACAAATTGTTGTTATTGTTGGACAGACATGGTTAAGAAATTGATTAATATACATTTTTTAATTATCAAGGTTTTGATTGGGTGAATAGGGAAAGCCTATTTTCACTAATTATGGAGTCTGAAATAAGTGGTCATCAATTTAAAATTGTCACTAAAACAGAGAAATCAAGAGAAATTTCTTTACATAGAATTTCGAAGCACGGAATGCTTTGCCTTAGGAACTGGTTGAGGCAAAAACCATTGCATCAAGGAAAAATCAGATAAATATTTGAAACAAAGGAAGCCGTGGGCTACTGAAAGTGCACAATGCAATGAGATTAGCACTGGGTTGCTCTCGCAAAGCGCTGGCATGAACATGATAGACAAGACGACTTCCTTCTGTGCTGTAAGTGTCTCTGTTCTAAAGATCCAGGGATTTGCTGTGGGTTTTGAGATTCACACCTCAGCAGTTATTCTACATAAAGTCAGCAACCCTTCTTCTAGTTCATCACAGATAAACTCCAATATTCCATTAACTATGCCATTTTGTTACTGTTTGAGAATCTCTAATCATAGTATTACTAATGATAACATGGTATAGAGAGATAAGTATATCAGTGCCATTTGAATCACTAACATCCCTACATTTCAATTTTTCAAATGCAGCAATATTACTTTTTTACATAGAAAAGATGCAGAACATGGCTGGAGTCCAAATTTCAACACCCACAAAAAGTTCCTGGAAGGTATTTTTGAGCAAATGTCTGTCATAACAATATCAAAAACAATGGTCAATACTTTACCTCTTTTTCCAAATAGCAGGCCACTGACTCTGTTTCGTTCAAAAGTGAAACACCGCATTTGCCCCTAAGGGGAAAAATACATTTAGTTCAGCAAAATTTCAAATAAAGCCATGAATTGTTTTCAGTAAAAAAAAAAATAAACTTAAAGCAAAGTCCAGGCACTGGAGTCTCTATGATCTGGCTACCATTCTTGTTACCGGGTTGCCTGCTTTCTCCATTGCGTCTTTAAGCAGCTTTTTATAAAACTTGTTTCTGCACCAGGTCTCTGCCTCTTCCCTAGGCCAACCTGAATGCCTCTCATTTAAATTAGTTAACCCTACAATTTACACTATTGCCTGAAGGAGGGTGAAAAGAGGTAAGGGAATACCCTCTTCTTCCCATAATTACTGAGAAACACATTAATCATTCTTACAATGTGAAAATGCCATGCTTTGAATTCAGGAAAATACAGAAGCTTTTTACGCCTTGTGAACTGCTGCAACATTACCTGTACCCTATCAATTCCACAGGTTTTATTTAATTCCTTGATGGTTAACAGTTTTTGGTTAGTCTTTCTCCTTTTGGTTTAGTCTCTTTGTTCATCATCATTGTCACCATCAGGGATATGGTTTCTGCTGTTCTGATGAAAGACCATCAACCTGAAACGTTAACTGTTTCATCTCCACAGCTGCTGTCTGGCATGCTGAGCAATTTCCAGTTTTAATTTCAAATTTCCAGCTTCCGTGATATTTTGTCAAATTAACTGTTAACTATTCTTCCTCGAGCTCCTAAGTAGCTTCCAGTATTCTCTTCTTTTTTGTTTTGCTGACAAGGAGCAGAACCATATTACTGTATACTTTTATGAGTTCCAGTAGCCCTCTAGTACATCAATCGAATGACTATCTTTCAAGTGTGTGACCCAAGGCGTGAATATTGTCGTGCCATTCAACTACGAAGTCATCACAATTGAGCCTAATCTCTCTTCCAGGAACTGTCACTGGAAGGAGAAGGAATTTTGCCAGTAGTTTCCTTTTCCTAACCCAGAAACGCTGAATCCAACTATGGTGTACCATTCATGGCCTGACTGGAATCAACAATCTCAACCTGTGATTGAAACTAGGTTGCTCTGATCCATCAGCCTTGGTTCAGTGGTAGCATTCTCTCCTCCAAGCCAAGAGGTTCTAACTTCAACTCCATTGCACAATTTAGGCACATAATCTTGGCTGACACTTCAGTGCAGCATTGATAGGCTGCTGCAATATGTGAAGTGCAATCTTTCAGGCAAGGCATTAAACCAAATGTAAATGATCACAATACTGTTCAAAGAGAAGCAGGAGAATTCTTCCAGTATCCTGATCAATACTTACGTCTCAAGCAAAATACTGAAACAGATTATCCAGTCACCTGTATACGCATAGCTCCACAAATAGCACTTCAGGGATCGCTTTTAGTCAACCATTGTTGAATTTTTCTCCTTCTATAGACCAAAAACACTTATGCTAATTGTGCAATCCCCTCTCCTACGTCAGGTTAGGTTGGCTAATTTGGACCAGGCATAAACTCAGGACCTTCAGGTCACTGACTCAAGTTAACCTGAGTCACATGCCCCACTGGGTTCATACCCCACTGGGTTCATATCCCACAATAGACTTGAACACATAATCTGGGCTAATATTTGAGGGCAGTAAAGAGGGAGGGCAGTAAAGAGGAAGTGCTTCTTTTCAAATGCATCTTCGTCATGCATCAATTCACTCACCCTCACAAAACATTACATTCAACATTTCACCGATTGCAGGTCTGATGTTCGCTCATCCGTGGTTTTCAGGGAAAAACAAGAAAAGTTGGAGTCATAAAAAGAAAAAGCACCGAAATTAATATTAAAAAAAGATACAGAAGGCGCCCATGACGTATTTCCCAGATTAGAAGTTGTGCACTGCACATAGGTCGTCTACCCACGTTGCTTTCTGGAGTGTTTGCATGTGGGTGTTCATAGTTGTTACGATTTCATTTGTGTCCATAGTACAGTACAGTATCTGGGCAATCTTTAAGTCACCATTATTGAAAAATGAATGAATCTGATCCAAGCAGTATAAGTCCTAGAAAAGTAATGACACGTGCCAAAAAAGTGTCAATATTAGATAGGCTGAAACGCAGCACTAGTGCTATCATGTTGGCCAGGGAATACAGTGTTAATGAATCTACAATTAGGTATATTAGGTGGTCTGATAATAAAATAAGGGTCAGTGTTAGTATTCCTGGTAGTCGTCCTGCCAGGTTACCTTTTGTAAGTAGGAGATCCACACTTGGAAGAAACTTACTAAAGTTACTAAACATGTAGTTAGAGCACAAGCATGAAAAAAAGCTTCCAATTATTAGAAATAATGCACTTGCATTGTACCAACACATAAAAGGTGGTAAAGAGGGTAGTGCTGACTCTACTGGTGATAATGAAGAAGGGGCCTCCTTCACCCTCCAGGGGATTCTCAGCCAGCACAGGATGGTTTGAAGTGTTTTGGTCTGCATGATGTGTAGTTGGTGGGGGAGGCTGTATTAGCTGACCATGCAGCTGCAGGAGAGTTTCCCAAGGTGCTGCAGAAATGCATTGACGAAAGAGGGTACCAGGCAGAGCATGTCTTCAACACAGGTGAAACTGGCCTGTTCTGGAAGAAAATGCCAAATAGGGCTTACGTATCCAAAGAAGAAATGGCAGCACCTGATTTTAAAGTCATAAAAGGCAGGTTAAAGTGCCAATGTGGCTGGTTTTAAGTGTAAACCAATGCTGGTTTATGAGTCAGAAAACCCTCGAGCTCTTAAAGGAAAAAATAAATCACATCTACCAGTTTTTTTGGAAGGCTAACAGCAGTGCTGGGTTTCAGCAGCAGTGTTTGAAGGCTGGTTTGAAAATTGATTACAGCATGAGGTCAGGGCTTATTTGAGAAGAATAAACTCGTCTTACAAGATCCTACTTATCCTGAATAATACTCCTCGACATTCACCCTTTCTTGCAGATCTATCCAGATGCTGAAATTTTGTTTTTACACCCAATTTGGCATGACTTATCCAGACAATGGGCCAGTGGGTCATTGCAACCTTCAAAACTTACTACACCTGTAGAAGTTACGGCCACATTCTCAACATTATAGGAACAAATCCTTTAACCACTGTCCGTGATTGTTGAAGGAATTCAACATCCTAACATCAATAGGAATAATTAAGGATGCATGGGATAAGGTCCCAGAGTCAACCATAAATGCCCGCTGGAAAAAAAGTTTGGCCTGAGGCTGTCAATGGTTTCACAGGATTCCCCAATGTGAATGCTGAAGTGAAGATTGTTGAGTTGGCAAAACCAGTTGGAGAGGAGGGATTTGAAGGCCTGGCCACAGGTGAAGTAGAGGAGTTGCTTCAGTCTCATCAAACGGAACTCTTTACGGAAGAATTAGTGGAACTGATGAAATCAAGTGAATATATGGAGAAGGAGGAAGAAGAGCCTAAGAAGGCTCAATTTGCACCCAGGACAATGACAGAGCTCATAAGGTCAGCTGAAGAATTGAAAAAACAGGTGGCAGGCTATGACACAAACATGGAAAGAAGCATTGTCTTTTGTAGAGTGATTGACACTGCTATTGCTCCTTATCGAGAACTTTACAAGATTGAAAAGCAAAAGGCAAAGCAGTCAAAAATAACTTTTTCTTTAATCTCTTGCCACATCAACATCTACCTCACCCAGTACCTCCACCTTCAGGTAAACATTCAACAACTTCACCTCCAAGCCCATCACATTCTGCTTGAGAACCTGATAATAAAGATAAGTGTGACTGGTATATATATTTATTTTGTTAAACATTTTTACGTTTATTAAAAACATTGTTCTTGTCTTTTATTCTCTATATGTATCAATTTTTCTGAAGCTTGGAACTTAATTAGCTCCCATTATAAAATATATTCACTGTTTGCAAATTTTCTGTTTGCAATGTTTTCCAAGAACGTAACCCCCATGAGTGGCAGGACTTTACTGTTCTTGGCAAGTAGTTATGATCTGGAATGCACTGCCTGAAAAGGTGGTGAAAAGAAAAAAAATGTAATGTTTACAGGGAAAGGGCAGGGATTATGCACAGCATACCCTCTAATCTTTTTTTGGAATGTGCGGGTGATTTGTTTAAATGCGCAGCTCTTTAAATATTTTTGCACGGTCATGGAGCTTAAAGGGAACATTGAGGTGAGACTAGCTGGATTGCTTTTTTCAGAGAGCCAGCCTGGGCTCAACAGACCAAATGGCTTGCTCCTGTGCTCTAACCATTCTGAGAAATTGTATGCTATTCTATGAAAGCAGATTTGAGGTGAAGAGAGGGACAGTACCTGAGGAAAGGCAATCGTTAATAATATCAGCCAACATGGGACCAAGTAAGGAAAGTTGAGTAATCAACAGCTTTAAAGCATAGATCAAAAAATATAAATTATTCATATGCAATACACAAAATTAATTGGGTAGAGGGAAATTTTGTAAGAAATTTGGGAGTACCATTTACACTTGTGTAGAAGCTGAATTTTTGAGGTTAAAAATCAGGGGTTTGGCTTTTACAAGGTAACATTTCTGCTGAATTGACATGGGTGCTTGATTTGGGCTTAAAAAAGACCGTCACAATGGAATAAAGTGAAAACTAGCAACACTAAGGTATTCATTTCAATTTTCTAACATTACAAGCAACATATATTTTATCCAACACAATTTAAATATACACCATAATGAATTAGCTACATTTCACATTGATATCCTTCGAAATCACTCTGATCACTATCAGAATCACCGAACAATAGGCCCAACAGCCTGGTTGGATAACAACATCATGTGGATCTTCCTTATCTTCATCATCATCATCGGTAGTACCGGTAACTTTGGCATCATTACACATAAGTAATTGTCCTTGATAACGTCGAGGGCATTCGATATTCCACTTTAGAAGTAATTTTTCAACAATACTGGGATCAAGTTCATTCCATACGTCTACGACCCATTAGTATAATGATGCTATTGAGGGTGCACACATATTTTCACCTTTAGTGAATGCTTTCTTGCCTTCCAAAATGCAATTCTTTTATCTTTCGCATACTGTCCTTGACAGGTTTCTTTATACACACATCCAAGTGCTGAACTACACTCATAAGACTGCCAGAAATAACTGCCACGTTGGTTCATCTCACATCACAGATTACATCATCAACAAGGTGGGATTTGAACATGTTCCAGATTTTTTTTTATTATTCATTTATGTGATATGGGGGGGGTCGCTGGCTAGGCCAGCATTTATTGCCCATCCCTAATTGCCCTTGAGAAGGTGGTGGTGAGCTGCCTTCTTGAACCGCTGCAGTCCCTGCGGTGTAGGTCCACCCACAGTGATGTTAGGAAGAGAATTCCAGGATTTTGACCCAGCAACAGTGAAGGAACAGCGGCATAGTTCCAAGTCAGGATGGTGAATGGCTTGGATGGGAGCTTCCAGATGGTGATGTTCCCTTGTATCTGCTGCCCTTGCTCTTCTAGATGATAGTGGTTGTGGTTTGGAAGGTGCTGACTAAGGAGCCTTGGTGAGGTTCTGCAATGCATCTTGTAGTTGGTACACACTCCTGTCACTGTTCGTCGGTGGTGTAGGGAGTGAATGTTTGTGGAAGGTGCCAATCAAGCGCCTGCTTTGCCCTGGATGGTGTCAAGCTTGAGTGTTGTTGGAGCTGCACTCATCCAGGCAAGCGGAGAGCGTTCCATCACACTCTTGAACTGTGCCTTGTAGATGGTGGACAGGCTTTGGGGAGTTAGGAGGTGAGTTACTTGCCGCATTCCTAGCCTCTGGCCTGCTCTTGTAGCCACAGTATTTATATGGCTAGTCCAGTTCAGTTTCTGGTCAATGGTAGCCCCAGGATGTTGATAGTGGGTGATTCAGCGGTGGTAATGCCATTGAATGTCAAGAGGCGATGGTTAGATGCTCTCTTGTTGGAGATGGTCATTGCCTGGCACTTGTGTGGCATGAATGTTACTTGCCATTTGTCAGCCCAAACTTGGATATTGTCCAGGTCTTGCTGCATTTGGGCATGGACTGCTTCAGTATCTGAGGAGTCGCAAATGGTACTGAACATCGTGCAATCATCAGTGAGCATCCCTACTTCTGACCTTATTTTGGAAGGAAGGTCATTGATGAAGCAGCTGAAGATGGTTGGGCCTAGGACATAAACATGAGGAACTCCTGCAATTATGTCCTGGAACTGAGATGGTTGGCCTCCAACAACCACAACTATTTTCCTTTATGCTAGGTATGCCTCCAACCAGCAGAGAGTTTTCCCCCTGATTCCCATTGATTCCAGTTTTGCTAGGGGTCCTTGATGCCACACAGTCAAATGCTGCCTTGATGTCAATGGCAGTCACTCTCACCTCACATTCTTCTTTGCGTAGTTCTCTTGGTCTCAACTCCACATTTTTGATCCATTTCTTGCAATTGCCACCATCCATCCAGCCTTTCTCATGAACATGGACGACAACATCTTTCTGAAATTTTATTTGGGAGAGCTTTGCAGTTGAATATCGCCATTGGCTTTAATTTTGTGCCATCCGCCATACAAGATGGAACCACTGTGAACCACATCTTTGTATGGCCAGTCATCCAGGGATGATTTTTTTCACCAATCTTGGTAACGGTCTTGTTGCTGGCGTGTAGAAGCTCATTTCAGCCATTTTTCCAATGCAGACCAATCAACACACATTCTTCGCTCGATGTCGAATGACAAAACGGTGGAAAGTAGCAGGTGTGAAATTTCTGATGGGAGTATTTATTCATGCCTTTTCATGAATCTTGTGCACCACCGAGCACCACCCTTGAATTCTAAAATACCATCTTTCTTCGCTTCCCTGAGGACGTAGAGTCAGATGGCTCCGCAGATGCTATGACCATTTTGTTGATGCTCGTTAATCAATTCTTTCACTTTTTCTCCAGTTTACATTGAGCTGCATACTTGTTACCCTTACACAAAGGCATCATGATAGATCACGTGAACACATTTGTCTTGTCGATCAACTGGGAGATTGCTGCTAGAATATAAAGGTTCTGCTCGCACCTTGAAATTAATGAACCATAGTAATTACCAGTATGCAATTAATAATCACAATGTTGTTTGACCCCTGAAAACCTAGAGTCAATTTTTACACAAGATTTTTGAAAAATTTTTTTTTAGGCCAAAGGCCATGGGATCGACTTTTACAGGAGTATATACAGTAGTAAGCGCATCAATTTCAACATAGCCCCCCCACCCCCAACTCATTTGCTATTGAAACCCTTATCCATGTCTCTGTACCTCTAGAACTGACTATTCCAACATGCTCCTTGTCAGTCTCCCACGGCCTATCCTCTATAAACTTGTCATGAAAAACATTATTCCCCAAATCCTAACTCCCACCAAGTCCCATTCACCCAAATGCCTTGGTTTTAAAATTTTCATCCTTGTGTTCAAATCACTCCAGGCCTCGCCTCTCACTAGCTCAAATCTCATCCAGTGCTAGAACCTTCAGAGATAACCATTCTTCTCCAATTCCAGATTCTTGCACATCCCCAGTCCACCACTGGTGCCTGTGTCTTCAGTCGCCAAGGCCCTAAGCTCTGGAAATCCCTCCCTTAACCTCTCTACCTCTAAGATGCCCCTTTAAACTTACCTCATTCAGCAAGCTTCTAGTAATTGGCCCCATTAACTCCTTATATGGCTCAGTGTCAAATTTTGCTTACCTACTGTGAAGCACCTTGGGACGTTTATCTACATTAAAGGCGCTATATAAATCCAAGTTGTTTTTTTGTTGTACAAGAACTACTTGCTTTTATTTAGAACCTTTAGCAAGCACAGAAAACAATCCCAACATGCCCAGGAAAATAAAAAGGATCAGACATCAAGCTATGGTGAGAGTTAGGATAGGTGACCAAAAGCATGGTCAAAAAATAGGTTTAAGAAAGATTACAAGGTGGTGTAGCAGTTTAAACATCATTCTAGTAGTGCCAATATAATAGAATATAATTCCACAGTAATCAATGCTAAGGCTTTACAATGCACTTTTCAAACCACATTTAGTTCACAGTTTAGTTTCAGTTACCATGCCACACACAAATAAATCTATATTTACTTTAGAGGAAACCTCAATTGAAAAGAGGATAATCTATGAGTAATGACTAGAGAAGCTTAAGCTTTACAGCCTCGAAAGAAATTAATTTGGAAGTGGGGGCTGGACAACTATATATAGATGAGGTAAATCCAGATGAGAACTTCAAAAGAATAAGAAGCTTGAATTAGAAGACTTAAATGAACATTACTTAAAATACAGAGGAAAGAAAAACCTCTGTACACAATGTCATACATAAGAGGAAAGAAAGGCCCTCAAAGTCCATCACTCTAGCAGACAAATTCCCCTCCTGGTTATTTAAATAAGCTACCAATCAAGAGCTTTGAAATTTCTTAAAATTCAATTCTATGTTAGAAAGGAATACTTTCTGTACTGCAAAATATGCTTTGGATGGAATAAATACATTTTCTAATCCCAGACTTTTAAGGTAGTATATCTTACTGGCTGATCTTCCATACATCTGCTCAGGCAAAACAGAAACAAAAGTATTGCATTTTTTCAAATGGGCTTCTGCTCATTCCCTGGTCTAATTCTTTGTCTCTCCTCTGTCCAACTGTCTTCCATTTTCTCTCACTTTTTCCTTTTCACCTCAAGTTTTTCCTTCTGTATATCTCTCTCTCACTCATTCACTCCATGTTTCTACTTTTCTTTGATTGTTTTATTCTTTCCCTTCCCCACATACTTTCAACACAAACTGTGTACTACACTCAGAGCTCCATTCTATGACACGTTATGCTATGGCAAGTACTATTTGCCGGGCTGACCAAATCCCAAAGGGAAACGTGGTCAGGCTATTATTACAATAATTTTGCAATTTGTATTTATCACAAGAAGGTATGTGTACTGAAGTCAGAAGTAAAGATTCAACTACCACTTTTGGAGATTTTGAATATTAAATTAAAACATTTATTAACAAAAGAAAAGAAAACTTAGTCACACAAGATTATAGTAACACAATTAAATTTAGTCTTATGCCATTTCCAAAAAGATTTTTACTTAGCTAGACTTGCAAATAAACACCATTTTACAGGCAACCGTGCCTATAGATTCTTAAGCTATAAAACCCCCAGTAATATTACCGCAAGGCACCTACTGTCGCTATAAGGGAGTTATTTCACAAGCTTCTCTCTCCTTCTCACTCAACAATGGAATTCCAAGGCTTGTAACAAACCATTGCTTTCTGGAACAAGCCAGCACTTCTCTAAAGTGGCTAGAAGCTGCTACTTCACAGTACACTCTTCAAGATCTCACATGGCCACTTGCCATACAACTTTCAACATTTCCTTAAATATATTTTCTCCCTTTTTATCTTTTAAACACATTGCTCTTAACTTTCTTTTGAAAGTTACCTTTCACAGAATCTAAAAATCTTTCATGTTGTCATTATGACCAGCACTTTTGGAAAAATAAACTTAATAACTTTGCTTTATTTATTTATTATCTTTGCCAGTTGTAAAGCTTCCTGTTATGTCTCTTTGAAATTCAACAGCTGAAAATTCAATTCCTTATTTAACTCCTAATGCAAATTCCTATTCAGGCTGTATCTACTGGGATCCCATCTTAGCTCATCCATCTCCACTTCAAAATGTCTTCTTTTACACCTAACCCTTTTGATTAATTAAACCTTGCAGCCTGACCATCTTCCGTTTAATTAAATTAGTCACACACACCCAACATATACACAGCCCCCACAAGCCTACGTCACAGTATCCCACAGTAATATTGGAAAAAATATTTTCTTTCCACACAACAGGGAGCAAGGGAAGTTAGTCATCTAGTTGCTTCACATGTACAGTTTTGATGATCTTATCTAAGGAAAGATATATTTGCCATAGAGGGAGTGCAAAAGAGGTTCGCTAGACTAATCCCTGCGATGGCAGGATTGTCTTATGAGGAGAAATTGAGGAAACTGGGCCTATATTCTCTGGAGTTTTGAGGAACGAGAGGAAATCTAATTGAAACTTAAAATTCTTACAGGACATGATAGGGTAGATGTAGATAGGATGTTTGCCCTGGCTGATGAGTCTAGAACCAGGGGACACAGTCTCAGGATAAAGGGCAGGCCATTTAAGACTGAGATGAGGAGGAATTTCTTCACTCAGAGGGTGGTGAATTTCTGAGCATGTTCAAGACAGCAATCAATAGATTCTGGATATTAATGACATCAAGGGATATGGGGATTGTGGGGAAAAATGGCATAGAGGTAGATGATCAGCCACGATCTGTTTCAATGGCAGAGCAGGCTTGACAGGCGGAATGGCTTACTCCTGCTCCTATGTTCCTAATATTAAGCCCCAGCTGCACTTCCACCTCCCATCTCTTCCAAGTTAAGTGAAAGTGGGTGATGGTAAGTTCTGGAAGCCACGAAATGCAACCTCCTCCCCCACAAAATGTGCACAAGAACAAAGTCCCAATAATCATATTGAAAGTATCACAGCAGCAATAATTTTTTTTCAAAAAACGTTGTTACATCTATACATCAGCATGTATATAAAGTGGGCTTTATTTCAAAAAGTTATTACCCTTTTTTTTGTAACGATACCAGTACTAAGACCACACCAAAAGGTCCCAGGTCCCCTTTTGCTCAGGGTACACTAGCATCACCGGCAGGGCCAGCACTTATTGCTTATACCTAACTGCCTTTAAGAAAATGGTGGTGAGTCACCTTCTTGAACCACTGCAATCCATGTGGTGTAGGTACACCCACAGGGCAGTTAGGAAAGGAGTTCCAGGAATTTGACCCAGCAACAGCAAAGAGACAGCAATATAGTTCCAAGTCAGGATGGTGCGTGGCTTGGAGGGGAGCTTGCAGGTGATGATGTTATGCATGCGCCTGCTGCCCTTGTCCTTCTAGGTAGTAGAGTCACAGGTTTTGAAGATGCTGTCAAAGGAGCCTTGACGAGTTGCTGCAGTGCATCTTGTAGATGGCACACACTGCTGCCACAGTGCGCCAGTGGTAGAGGAAGTGAATATTTAAGGTGAGGGATGGATGCCGATCAAGCAGGCTTCTTTGTCCTGGATACTGTTGAATTTCTTTAGTGTTGTTGGAGCTGCACTCATGAAATGGGGAGCATTTTATCACACTCCTGACTTGTGCCTTGTAGATGGTGGAGGCTGGAGACAAGTTGCTTGCCACAGAATTCCCAACTTCTACCTGCTCTTGCAGCCATAGTATTTATGTGGCTGGTCCATGGTGACCCCCAGTATGTTGATAGTGGGGTAATTCAATGATGATAATACTGTTGAATGCCAAAGAGAGGTGGTTAGGTTCTTTCTTGTTGGTGATGGTCATTGCTTGCCATTTGCGTGGTGCCAATGTTACTTGCCATTATCAGCCAGAGCCTGAATGTTAGCCAGGCCTTGCTGCATGTGGGCCTGATCTGCTTCATTATCTGAGGAGTTGCAAACAGAACTGAACACTATGCAATCATCAGTGAGCATCCCCACTTCTGACTTTTTTTATAGAAGGAAGGTCATTGACGAAGCAACTAAGGATGGTAAGATTAGGACACTGGCCTGAGGAGCTCCTGCAGCAACATCTTCAGGATGAGATATCAGTTAAATTATGGTAGTGATGAGATGAGGCCCTTAAGTGGGAATTAATTGCCCACTTAAGGGCCTCAATTGGCCCACTGGTGGGCAAGCTGCCCGATGCCACTCCTGCCACTGGTAAAATTGCAGTGGGGGCAGAGACCAATAGGCTGCTCGCTGGATTTTACGTGCCCCCTGCCTTCAAACCTTCTGACAGTGAACCATAAAGTCCAGCTCAATGTCACTCCTCTCGTGAAAAGAGTTACCCATGGGTCCATGTGACTGACTGATGATCACAAGAGCAGCATCAAAGCAACAGATCAAACAAAGACAATTTGCTGGTTTGCCTTAATGACACCTTGCTACCACTACTGCTGGCTGTTAAATTCCTGACATATCAACATACACTCTATATGTACAGATCTGAGGCCTCGTCTCCTCCCTGTGGTACCTCCACACCTAACACCAACGCCCCCCCCACCCCACCCCTTGCCCCTCCATTCCCAGTGCCACCATGTTTCCCAGTCATGCCAGCGACATCATCCTAAATTCTACAAACATCCCAGTCTCCACTCACCTTTCCTATTCTTACATTTCAAGTTCAGCCCTTCCTTCAACTCTTCCTTGGGCTCAGTTCCACCAATCCAAGCCATGCCAAGTCCCAGGACCTGCCCCTTTCACCATTCCCCAACCCAGTGTGATGCCAGAGCCCAGACTGACCATTCTAATTCCAAACCCCAGTCTAAGTCTCAGTCTGCTCATTCCCTTCCCTGTTCTAAAAGCATCCAAACCTGTTCCAGAGAAGGAACACATGTGAATGCCATGTAGAGACAGGAGACAGAATTTACTACATGTTAGGAATTAAGTTAGCTAGAGGTGCTAGTTTGATTTTGACAATGTAGAATACCATGAAAATGCAACTTTAAAAATTTCCAAAAATTATATGCAAGTCTTGACATTTTTAAGACTGTAAAATTTCCCTAACAATTAGCCCCTTCAGTTTTACTTGGACAGAAACCTGCCACAAAACTTCAACATAAATTGGGCAAATGTGAGATTGAAATAAATTATGCTATCCTCTAGGGTCAGAACATATTTGCCCAACTCTGTAAGTTTGTCTATTTTACATGACTAATATTTAAGTGCACAGTAGCTGCATTCACTAAAAAATTATTCTAAGACACTTACAAAGCAAGCATGTTTGCTATGATCCTAAATTTACCTTCTTAGATTAACAACACACGGCTTCACTGGAAAGTAGTTATCAGAAGTAGTCTAAGAAATACAGTAGAGCTATGTTACCGATTAAGTGAGTTATGAATTGTGGTAATTTACAACTTACAGGCTTTGCTGTCTGGAAAATAAGTCTAGAAATGCAAATACTGGCAGAAATACTCCAGCAAATGCATAAAATATTTTAATTCACGCACTTACCAAATGTATTTTCTGCTCCGAGATCCATACTTTTAGGTAATTGACTTTTAAAAATGGACAAAACATCTCTCTCGCTTGTTGCATATACCAACAAGATTAGGAAAATCCATTATTACTGATTTCAATAGAAATGTGGATTGTTAGTAAAGGTTGGTTTGCCTAATAAGTGCGAAGAACATCAGTACTTTGTTATTAAGCAAACAAAACAAACACTTGAAAAATTAGCCTGAAGGGTACCTTAAAACTACAGGTAAATACCGACTGTACATCACAGCATACAAGCTGACCTTTGAAGGGTCCAAAAATCCTTCCAAAAATTGGAGTCAACTTATATGCCGAGCATAAAATGTGAACTGCCGGTGTGGGTGGCCACATATTGAAATGTGAAAAAACATAACACTAGTAATTCATATTAGTGTAGCATGGTTTATTAAATGACTTAATTATAATTAATCACAAAAGTGTTTTAAAACTATCAAATCATTGTCTCCATCATCCGACGTAAAGAGTTCATCGAATTCATTCTGAATCACTTTTTTTATGACAGCATTGTAAGGATCCCACTCTGGTGATCAGGGACAGGAGGATGTGACTGCAGGTGTTGCAGGTATGGGGACCCAGAGAGTAGCGTTCGAGGAGCCTCAGCCCTGCAACTATCCAACAGTTACGAGGTTCTTGAAAGCTGTGTGGACGAGAGCGGGGACTGCAGGGAGGATGAGTGAACTGACCACAGCACCGTGGTACATGGAGTCATTCAAGTGGGGGGAGGAAATAGGGACGTAGTACTGTTAGGGGACAATATAATTAGAGGGATAGATACTATTCTCTGCAGCAGTGAGTGAGAGTCCTGAGGCTGTGTTGCTTGCCCGGTGCCAGCGTTAAGGACTTCTCCTCAGGGCTGGAGAGGAACTTGGAGTGGGAGGGGAGGGATCCAGTTGTCATCCTCCATGTTAGTACCAACGACATTGACAGAACAAGAAAGGAGGTTCTGCTGAAATAATTTGAACAGTTGGCAGCTAAATTAAAAAGCAGAACCTCCAAGGTAATAATCTTGGGATTACCAGCTGAGCCACGAGCAAACTGGCATAGAGTAAGTAAAGTCAAGGAGTTAAATGTGTGGTTCAAAGACTGGCGTGGGAGGAATAGATTTCAGTTAAAGGGACACTGGCACCAGTACTGGGGTAGAAGGGAGCTGTTCTGGTGGGACGGGCTTCACTTGAACTGTGCTGGGACCAGTATCCTGGTGAATCGAATGACTAGGGCTGTAGAGAGGGCTTTAAACAAAATAATGGTGGTGGGAGGGTTCTGGAAAGGGGATATGTAGGCTAACAAAGCAAAAGGATATGGCAACATTGCAGGGCAGCTATTTAGATATTGATACACAGAATGTGACAGGAAGGGGCAGAGTGTACAAACATTAAAAAACAACAGCAAACATGGTCAAAGAGGGAAAAATGGTAAGGTAAAATTAATGGTTCTTTATTTAAATGCACGTAGTATTCAGAACAAACTAAATGAATTAACAGCACAAATAGAGGTTAATGGGTATGATCTTATAGCCATTATGGAGATGTGGTTACAAGGAGGTCAAAGCTGGGAACTAAATATTCAGGGGTATGTGACTTTTTGAAAGACGGGCAGGAAGGAAAGCGGTGGGGTAGCTTTGTTAGTACGAGATGGAATAAGTACGATAGCAAGAAATGATCTTGGATCAGAAGATGTGGTATCCATATGGGTGGAGTTAAGAAATAACAAGGGGAAAAAGACACTGGCGGGAGTAGTCTATAGGCCCCCTAACAGTAGCTATACTGTACGACAGAAAATAAATCAGGAGATAATGATGGCATGTAAAAAAGGCAGTACATTAATCATGGGTGACTTGAATCTTCCTGTAGATTGAGAAAGTCAAATTGGCATAGTAGCCACGAGCAGGAGTGTATCCTAGAACAATATGTTGTGGATCCAACCATGGATCAGGCTATTTTGGATCTGGTAATGTGTAATGAGGCAGGTTTAATAAATTATCTCAGAGTAAAAGATCCCATAGGGAACAGTGACCATAACATGGTAGAATTTAGCATTCAGTTTGAGAGTGAGAAATGTGGGTCGGAAACAATCGTGCTAAACTTAAATAAGGGTAATTACAAAGGAATGAGGGCAGAGTTGGCTGGAGTGGACTGGGAAAGGAGATTAGCAGAATGGCTAATGGTAGGTGTTTAAGAAAATAGTTCATGATTCACAACAAAAATATATCCCAGTGAGAAAGAAGGATTCTAGGAAGGGGATAAACCAACTATGGTTAACCAAGGGAGTTAAGGATAGCATCAAATTGAAAGAAAAAACATTCAGTGTGACAAAGATAGTGGTAAACCAGAGGATTGAGAAAGTTTTAAAAACCAACAAAAGGTGATCAAAAAATAATAAAGAGGGAGAAAATAAACTCTGAGGTTAAACTAGCAAGTAAAATAAAAACAGACAGTAAGAGCTTCTTGAAATATATAAAAAGGAAGAGAGAGAGGCCAAAGTGAACATAAGCCCATTAGAGAATGAGGCTGAGGAAATAATAATGGAGAACTAGGAAATGGCAGAGGAGTTGAATAAATACTTTGCATCAGTCTTCACGGTAGAAGACACTAGTAGCATGCCAAAAATGCTAAATAATCAAGGGGCAAAATGGTTGGGGGGAGGGGGGGGAAGGAAATAAATACTATAACTATCACTAGAGAAACCAATGGGGTTAAGGGCCAATAAATCCCCAGGACCTGATGGGTTGCATCCTAGGACATTAAAAGGAAGTAGCTGCACAGATAGTGAATGCACTGGTAGTAATCTTCCAAGAATCCGTAGATCCTGGAAAAGCCCCAGGAGATTGGAAAACTGCCATTGTAATGCCCTTATTCAAAAAGGGAAGGAGACAAAAAACAGGTAACTGTAGACAAGTTGGCTCTATAGTTTCCGACACTGGGAAAATGTTAGAGTCTATTATAAAGGATTTGATAGCAGAATATTTAGAACTGCATAATATAATCAAGCAGAGTCAGTACAGCTTCTTGATGAAATCATGCCTGACAAATTGATTAGAATTCTTTGACGTGGTAACAAGCAGGGTAGATAAAGTGGAACCAGTAGATGTAATATATTTGGATTTCCAAAAGGTGTTCGATAAGGTACTGCACATAAGGCTACTTAATAAGATGAGAGCCCATGGTGTTGGGGGTAGTACATAAACATGGATAGAGGATTAGCTAACTAATAGAAGACAGAGAGTTGGGGTAAGGGGGGCATTTTCAGGATGGAAACCTGTAACTAATGGAGTGCCACAGGGATCAGTGCTGGGGCCACAATTATTTACAACATATATTAATGGCTTAGATGAGGGAAGTGAATATACTATTGCCAAGTTTGCAGACGGCACAAAAATAAGTGGGAAGGCAAGTGATAAGGATGACACAACGAGTCTACAGAGGGATATAGACAGGTTAACTGAGTAGACAAAAACTTGGCAGATGGAATATAACGTGGGAAAATGTGAGGTTATGCATTTTGGCAGGAAGAATAGAGGACCTGAATATTATTTACATGGAAAAAGACTGCAGAAAGCTACAGCACAGAGGGATTTGGGGGTCCTCGTGCATGAATCACAAAAAAGCTAACATACAAGTTCAGCATGTAATAGGGAAGGCAAATGGAATGTTGGCCTTCATTTCAAAGGGAATGGAGTATAAAAATAGGGAAGTCTTGCTAAAACCATACAAGGCACTAGTCAGACCACACCTAGAATATTGTGAACAGCTTTGGTCCCCATATCTGAAGAAAGATATACTGGCATTGGAGGCAGTCTAGAGAAGTTTTGATCCTGGGTATGGAGGGATTTTCTTATGGGGAGAGGTTGAGTAGGTTGGGCCTGTACTCATTGGATTTTAGAAGAATGAGAGGTGACCTTATTGAAACAAAAAAGATTCTTAGGGGGCTTGACAGGGTAGATGCTGAGAGATTGTTTCCCCTTGTGGGAGAGTCTAGGATCAGGGGGCATAATCTCAGAGTAAGGGGTCGCCCATTTAAGACAGAGATGAGGAGGAATTTCTTCTCTCAGAGGCTAGTCAATCTGTGGAATTCTTTACCACAGAGGGCTGTAGAGGCTGGGTCATTAAGTATATTAAAGGCTGAGATAGACAGATTTTTAATCAGTAAGGGAATCAAGGGTTATGGGGAAAAGGCAGGAAAGTGGTGTTGAGGATTATCAGATCAGCTATGATCTCATTGAATGGCAAAGCAGACTCGGTAGGCCGAATGGCCTGCTTCTGCTCCTACGTCTTATCATCTTATGATCAGATGTGTTGCTTTTGCTTTCAGGATCATCCCTCCATAATAAATCATCTTGCTCTCCATCCATTGAATTGGATATTCTGCATTTTTTGAACAGTCTGATGATACTTGATACACTAATAGCATCCCACAATTTGACAATGAAGCCATGAATACATCAAGCAGGGAAGAGCACATATTTCCACTCTTTGTGAAGGTTATTTCTTCGTCAACCATCTACCTGTTCCATTTGGCGTGAACAGGATTCTTGAATGGCTCGTTGAGGCACACATCCAAAGGTTGAACTACAGACGTTAGATCCCCCTGGTACAACTGCAATCTGGCTTCTCAGGTACTTCTTGACCTAATCGATTGTTTGGGATCTGATCATGTCCTACGCTAATAAAGTGCATTCTTTATGTAGGCCACCAGGACACTCATTCCACAAATTATTGATCTATAACTACATCCCATTCTCATCCATCCAACCGTTGTCATGGGCATGCACAAAAACCTGCAAGGAACTTGATGTTCGGCATGGTTTTACATTTGAAAATTACCTAGGCTTTAATTTTTGTTGGCGATGCAGGCTGGTACCACTGTGAATCTTGTCTTCGAATGTCCTACGGTTTTTACTAGAACTGTTTATGAACCTTTCCACTCCACAGTTTGACTTTTGGGCATGTCCTAAAACATGGGTGTTTCATCCACATTACCGTTGTGACTTAATGGGTACTCATGTTATTGCTGCTGTCCGATGATGTCAAAATTACAAGTTTCCAGTGATTCATCTAGATCTTTTGGTAGTCTCAGAGCAATTTTGGTCTTTTGCTGCAACACTCTACTGTTTCATTCCATAATACGGCTACACCATCTAGCTGTTGGTCTGAAATCTTTGCTAGATTCAGAGTTTGATTTGGCTCACTTAAGTGCATAGATATGCATTACATTTCTGGTGACAATGTTACTATTTTGATGATTTTTTGAGGGTTCATTCTGATATATTTTACAAGATGAGGCCAGTGGCTGGTCCCTGTTCTGATGGTGCATTTGGTCTTGGGCACCTTTTTCAGGGCCAATTCCTTCTTCCATTCTCACATCAGTTTTTCACTAATACCAAATTCTGTCACTGCAGCACAGTTATTTGATGAGTTAGGAAATGTTAAGATTTCTAGCTTGAAAGCAGCTCCATACTTCATTCCTTTTGCTGGAGGACCCATTTCTGTTTGTTACAAGCCATGTGCAGTCTGCTGTGTAATCGTGCCTTAAGACTCCTGCACATCATCTTCGCAGCACAGCCCCATATTGCCTACATTATCCTATGTGCCAACTTACAGTATAAGTAAAACATGCACTTCTGGGGTGAAAATTGAGTCCGACTACTAATGCAAGTGTAACATTTAGTAGATGAAAGGGGGTCAATTTATTTGCTGAACGTACGCAAAAGCATGATTTTGGCACCGAAAAAGGGGGTTGTCTTATACACCAGATCTATGGTATCAGTGATGATAGGCTCATGTCACTTCAGCATGTGTAATGCCTGTGCACAGTGACCAACATTCACAGTATGGCAGAATGATTTGATGAAAGGCTTGGAGGAAGAGCGAAAAGTATTAAAATAATGGCAACCTTTGTACATTCAATGACAACAAAAGGTACAGAGGAAAGTAACAAGCACAAGAGGTCGCATGAATCTGTTCTTGGAATTTCCTAAGTGCAAACAAAAACTTGGAGAAAATGCCAAAAGAGAAGACAAAGCTTTTCCATTGCTTTTCTATGGCCTAATAACTCTAGTGCAACAAATGATTAATTTTGTGTGTCCACATAACATCCAGATTATGTAGGAGGAACAAAATGCAAAAAATCTCTATGGATTTCAGCACTGATAACATGTTCAGCACAGCAGCAATGTCACGCATTCCTGCAGAAAAATGGAGAACTGGTTTAAAATTTATCAGCTTTCCTTAAAAAGCTCCAGTCATAACCCTACAATAGGATAACAGATTCATCAAAAATAGTCAAGCAACTGAAAGGCAAAAATGAGCATAAACTAACACCTCCGAGCTTTCTCCCTTCCAACCTGCTCAAGCAGCTCCTATTGATCCAATCATTATCACTTGTGACACTTGGAACTGATAAACAGGTCAAAATGGAAGGGCAAGTCCCCCATTTTCCCAAAGCTCTGGCTACTTACTTATGAGCAAGCAATAGAATGGGGAATTTCTCTGTTGTCATCGGCACTAATGTATGCAGAACAAAAGGTTAGAAGGCAAGATAAGCCACTTTAATAGTAGGTTTCCACTGCTTAAGTTCTCATTTGATCTTTGTTTTATCCTGCTAATTTAAAGAGTTTTCTACATCGCAGCATCTTTAACTGCAAAGGAAGTTCAGATGAAGCACTCTATGACAGTTTATTACATCTCACCAACAACATCAGCTACAACATCTGCAACGCACTTTAAATAGACAAAGAAGTGTTTACAACCATATTTTGAAGAACTGCATTAGCCAAATCAGTGTTGATGTGGATTTGTTCTACCTCAAATGTAATTCACACCACTAGTTCAGGCAACTGGTAAAAAAGAAAAACAGGAGCAAATGTACAATAATAACAAAAATAAAAACAGAAAATGCTGGAAATTTTATGCAAGTCAGAAAAGTTAGAGATGTAATAGATTTTGAGCAAAGGTTGGCTGGGACAAGAACAAAGGAAGATCTGTGATAGGGTGGAAGATAGCGGAGATTGAATGACAGAAGAGTTAGTCTTACAGGGCTAATGGGAATGGTGATGGGGAAATTTCTCCTTCAATTCATCTCACTTCCTCCAAATAAAAGGTGTTGCTATGGGTACCCATATGTGTCCTAGCTATGCTTGTCCTTCAATAGGATATGTGGAACATTCCTTGGTCTACTCCTGCTTGGGCCCTCTATCTTTTTCTGGTATACTGATGATTGCGTCAGTGCTGTCTCCTACTCTCAGCCCAAACTGGAAAACTTTGTCAACTTTCCTTCCAATTTCCATCCTTCTCTCAGTTTCACATGGTCCAACTCCAACTCTTCCCTTCGCTTCTTTCTCTGTCACCATTTCTGGTGGTAAGCGATCAACTAATATTCATTATAAGCCTACTGAACTACCACAGCTACCTCAACTACACTTCCTCACACCATGTAAGAACTCATTCCATTCTTCCAGTTCCTGCATCTCTGTCACATCTGTTTTAATGATGCAACCCTCCACACCAGAGTTTCTGATGTCTTTTTTTCCTTAACTGAGGGCTCCCCCCACCCCCTCCACCGTGGTTGACAGCGCCCTCAAACATGTCCAACCTATTTCCCGCATTTCTGCTCTCAGCCCTTTGTATCCCTCCCAAGACCACAATAGGGTTCCTTCCCCTTATCACCTTGCACCCCACCAGCCTCCACAACCAACACATTCCATTCCCATCACCTCCACTATGATGCCACCATCAAACACATCTTCCCCTCCCCTCCCATCTGCATTCCAAAGAGACTGTTCCCTCCGAGACACTCTAGTCCACTCTTCAATCAACCCCAACACCTCATCCCCTCTCGTGCCACCTTCCCATGCAAACACAGGGGATGTAACACCTGCCCTTTTACTCCTTTCTCTTCAACGTCCAAGGCCATAAACACTTCTGAGTGAAGCAACAATTTACATGTACTTCTTTCAATTCAGTATACTGTAGTCACTGCTCACAATGTGGTCTCCTCTACAATGGGGAGACCAAACGCAGATTGGGTGACCGCTTTGCAGTCCGCAAGCAAGACCCTGAGCTTCTGGTGGCCTGTCATTTTAATTCTCCATCTTCCTCTCATACTGACATCCCTGCCCATGGCATGCTGTGCTGTTCAAATCTTCCGATTATGCACTTTACAGCCTTCTGGACTCAACACCGAGTTCAACAATTTCAGATCTTAAACTCTATACCCACATTTTGTTTCCTTTTCTTTGCAAGTGTAATTTTTCTCTTATTTTTGCCTTCATATCAGCGCACATCTTTTGTTACTTTCTTTTCTTGCCCCATCATCATTCCCTTTGGTCCTGTAATACCAACTCTTCTGTCATTCAATCTCTCCTGTCTGCCACCCTATCACACCTTCTTTTGTCTTCGTCTCATCTACCCCTTGCACAAAACTCATCACATCTCTAACTTTTCCGAGTTTTGATGAAAACCATCGACCTGAAATATTAACTGTTTCTCCCTCCACAGATGCTGCCTGATCTGCTGAGTGTTTCCAGCATTTTGTTTTTTATTTCAGATTTCCAGCATCTGCAGCATTCTGATTTCCGATTAAGACGTACAAATCATTTAGCATGTTTTGACTTCAGTGAAGTATCGCCATAGCTCATAAGAAGAAAGAATTGTTTGCATATTCACGCAACATCAGATGATATTCAATATTGCCATCACGTGACTTTAAAGAGCAGACTTTAACAGGCTTTCTTTTAAGTTCAAAGCAAAAGAAAGGATAAGCATTTATTTTAAGAACACCCGAGCATAAACATAACAAACACCCACTCCCCAATAAGCAGGCAGACACACGTACGCACATATGCACGCACACCAGAGATGATGATTTCTGGAGGTGTAACTTGCAATTAAGTTACTAGCAGAGTAACTAGCAAAGAAACAAGTCATTTGTTCCACCAGTCCTTAGGATGAAGGCTGAAAGATGTTGCAGGACTGAAGGATTCTCTCTTTGTTCCTTGACGACAAATGAAGGTTGGAAGTTTCTGGCTGTTTCAGGTGAAATTGAGGTCAAGTTTCTGTAGTGAAGAAATATAATCATGCAGATAAAACAAATTATCCCCTTTTCGCTGCTTGAGGTAACTGTCGTTTAGAGGCAGGGTTCTTTTCTTCTTTGCTAAGTGTGGTCTCTATGTGCTTCTGGTCCCAGTCTACCTTGCTGGGTTCCCTTGCAGGTTAATAAGGTAGCTACCATCTCTCCAGCTAGCTTTGGTCACGTGATGGCAATATTGACATATCCCGTTGTCCACACAATGGGTTGGAGCTGATGTGATTGACATCCCATCACCTTTCCCGGTATGATAAGCTCACTGAAAGACTTTATTTGACATCCCATCTTCACGAGGCCAACAGGTCTAGTAGCCATTGTCCTTTAAATCACTTCCATTGAAATGGCGAGTGGGGGTCAATTTTCATCTGGGAAACCCTTTTACATTTTAAAATAACTTTCCAGGCATATTGTCTCTGTCCGTCCAGAACCCACAAGAAGTCATCGGACTTTCCAGAATCCATTTTGTGAGGGCACAGTGTCCATTATTCCATGTTGCTTTCTTTTTGAAAGTATAGTGTCCACTGCCCAATTACCTTTAAAGTCACAGCACTCAAAACACTCCTTCTCAAAAATATATCGTGTTGCGGTCAATCAAGAGGTGAGAAAAGGGGGAAATTATCCCACAACCATCCTTGTCTGTAACAGCAGTTACTTTTGCCTCACCTCTGGAATACAGCAACTTGTGCTTATTTAGCAACTATGATGTAACAAAATGCGCCATGCGCTTCACTGAAAAACTAAGAAACAAAAAATGACACCAAGCCATAAGAGGAGATTATTAGGACAGATGACCAAAAGCCTGGTCAAAGAGGTAGGTTTTAAGAAGTGTCTTAAAAAAGGAAAGCGAAGTAGAAAGGCAAGCTTAGCCGGGAATTCCAGAGCTTAGGGCCTAGGCAACTGAAGGCATGGCAATCAATGGCGGAACCTTCAAAATTGGGGGTGCATAAGAGACCAAAATTAGAGGAGCGCAGACATCTATGAGTTGTAAGGCTGAAGATTACAGAGGAAGGAAGGGCTGAGGCCACGAAAAAACTTGAAACAAGGATGAGAATTTTAAAATTGAAGCATTGTTTAACCAGGAGTGAGAGTAGTTCAGCAAGCTCAGGGGTGATAGGCAAACGGGGCGAGGTGTTAGCAATGGCACAGGCAACAAAGTTTTGGATGATCTCAAGTTTATCAAGGGTAGAATGTGGGAGGGCAACCAGAAGTCCGTTAGAATAGTCTGAAGTTAACAATGGCACGGTTGACAGTTTCAGCAGCAGAACAGCCGAGGCGGGCGGAGATGGACTATGCTACGGAGGTGGAAATTTGCAGCCTTTGTCACAGCACGGATATGTGGCTGAAAGCTCATCTCAGAGCCAAATAGGACACTGAGGTTGGAAGCAGTTTGGTTCAGCCTCAGATAATTGCGAAGGAGAGGGATGGGATTGGTGGCAAGGGAGCAGAGTCTATGGCGGGTACCAAAGACAATGACTTCGTGATCTTTAATGGGAAGAAATATCTGTTCATTCAGTACTGGAAGTCAGGTAAGCAATCTGACAGTTTAGAAAGTGGAAGGGTTGGCTGAGTGTTGTCAGTGTACATGTGTAAACTGATGTGTTTTTTTAATGATCTCGCTGAGGGGCAGAATGTAGATGAGAAATAGGAAGGATCCAGGATAGATCCTAGGGGGAACCTGAAGTAACTGTGCAGAAATGGGAAGAGAAGCCACTGATGGGAGAGTCTGTGGTTATGATTAGATAGATAAGAATGGAACCCGATGAGTGCAGTCCCACCAAGGTGGAAGGTGGTGGAGAAGCATTAGAGGAGAATCTTGTGGTCAACTGTGTCAGTGGCTGCAGACAGGACTAGAAGGGATAGCTTACCTTTAACAGTCACATAAGATGTGGTTTGTGAGTTTGATAAGAGCCATTTCAATACTGTGGCAGGGCGGGAACTGACTGGGGGGGGGCGTGGACATGAATATGGGAGAAGGCAACATGTTCCAGGACTTTGGAGATGAAAGGGAGGTTGGAGATGGGACAGCAGTTTGCAAGGATAGTGGGGTCATGGGTTGGCTTCTTGAAGAGAGGGGCGATTATGACAGACTTGAGGGAGAGCAGAACGGAATCTGAGAAGAGAGAGCCATTAACAATGTCAGCTAACATGGGAGGCAGAAACTGAGGTTGGATGGTTCATAGTTTTGTGGAAATAGGATCAAAAGGGCAGAGTTGTTCTCATGGACATGCAGAGCTCAGTGAGAGTATGAGGGGAGAAAGGAGGGAACTAGAGGTGAAAACAAGTTCCAGGCAAGGGTTGGGGGTTAGATTTAAGAGGAAGTTTGGGCCACTAGGCTAGTAGAAGGGAGGAAAGTGGCAGAGACTGTTGATCAAATGTTGTTAATCTTGATGATAAAGAAATACGAACAGGCATACATACCAACAAACGAATTAGGAGGAGTAAGCCATTCAGCCCTTTGAGCCTGCTCCGCCATTTGATAAGATCATGGCTGATCTGATTGTGGCCTCAACTCCACTTTCCTGTCTATACCCTATATCTTTTGACTCCCTTGTCGTTCAAGAATCTATCTAACTCAGCATTACATATATTCAATGACCCTGGCTCCAATGTGCTCTGGGGAAGAGAATTTCACAGGCCAATGGCCCTCTGAGAGAAAAGGATTTCTCTTCATTGCCATCTTAAATAGGAGACCCCTTATTTTTAAACTGTGTCCCCTAGTTCTAGACTCTCCCACAAAGAGAAGTATCCTCTCAGCATCCACCCTGTCAATTTCCCCCAGGATCTTATTTGTTTCAATAGTCTTTGAAGCCTACTGCTGTTGAAGTTGAGGTCTAAGACAAAAGCTTCAGTCTTTCCAATATTGATTTGGAGAACATTTCTGCTCATACAGTACTGGATGTTGGACACTCAGTCTGATAATTTAGACAGTGAAGGAGTCAAGAGATGTCGAGGTGGGATGGAGCTGGGAGTTGTCAACATGTATGGAAAACTGACATTGTCTTTTTCGATGATATGCTAAGGAGTGACATATGCAAAAGAAATAGGTTGGGGCCAAGGTTGGAATCATGGGAGACACCAGAGGTAATGGTGCAGGATCGGGAAGAAAAGCCATTGCAGGTTATTTTCTGCTTACTTTTAGATAGATAAGAATGGAACCAGGCAAATGTATTTACATCCAGCTGAATGATGGTGGAGGAGCTGGGGAGCAAGCACTGCAAACAGGTCGAGAAGGAGGGATAGTTTACCTCTGTCACAACCACATAGTACGTAATTTGTGACTCTGATAGGAGTAATTTCAGTACTGTGACAGGGGAGGGATTCAAACACATGATGATGAGAATGTAGGACTCACTGCCATGTGGAGTGATTAAAGCAGATAGCACCAATGCATTTAAGGGAAGGCTTAATGCACATATGAAGAAAGAAGAAATAGAAGTATCAAGACAAGAAGAGGAAATTAGATGGGAGATGGTTCCTGTAGAACATAAACACCAGTATGGATCAAGTGATCTGGTTTCTCTGCTGTGAATTTTAATTGCATATAATGCAACCCTAATTATTAAAAGCCCTATGGAATGTTTGCATACATATCTAGCCAGCAAAGTTGAATTCATCTGTAACTAAACTACCACACAAAGTGATGCTTATTTCCTTAAACTATAAAGCACTGTCAGGTCCTGCTCATGTCTGCCAAAACTGAGCCTGAAATGCAGAGATAAACATCAGTTTCTCTTCTTTACTGGAAATTGTCATCCTATCCACATTTCCTCTATCATTTTCACCTTCACCTCCAATAAATGTGAGGACCTCGTGGATTTCTTTGTCATTAAGATTGAGACCATCTGATCAGCTGCATCTGTCGCTTCCCTTCCTTCCGTTAGCCCACTTGGCCAAATTTCCTCTAAAGCTTGCCCCATGCCCTAGCTCTGAAATTGCATCTTTTTCTAGTTCCTCTTCAATTTTTTCTCGTGTTCATTTTGTCCATGAGGCCCACCATCTGCCCCCGCAATCCTATTCTCAATGAACTGCTGACCACCCAACTTCCCTTCCTAGCTCTCATGTTAGCTGATACTGTTGACACTTCTCTCCTCAGGTATGGTCCCTCTCTCCTTCAAAGCTGCTGTCATCATTCCTTTCCTCAAAAGACCCTTGACCTCTCCATTCTTGCAAATAGCCATCCCATTTCCAACCTCTTGTTTCTCTACAAAGTCTTTGAACATGTTGTCAGCTCTCAAATTGTGTCCATCTTTCCTGGAACTCCATGTCTGAATTTCCCCTAATCAGGTTTCTGCTTCTCTTACCAAAGTCATAAATGATCTGCTGACTGGCAAAGGTAAACTGCCTCGCCTCATCCTTCTTGATGTGCCTTGACATGTAGTTGGCCACGCTATCCTCCTCCACAATGCCTGTCCAGCTGGGTGGGACTCCACTTGCTTGGTTTCATTTTTATCTTATTCAGTCCTGACCAACGATGGCTTCTGCACATTAACTCTGGTGTCTCATAAGGATCTTTCCTTGATCCACTACTATTTCTCAGCTTTATGCTGTCCCTTGATGACACCAAAAGAAAATACTGTCAATTTCCATACGCACACGGATGATACACATCTCTACTTCACCACCACCTTTCTTAACCCCACCACTTCCTTTAAATTGTCATACTGCTTATCTGACATCCAATACTGAATGAGCAGAAATTGCATCCAAATATATGCTGGAAGACTGAAGGCATTGTCTTTGTGCCCCACCACAAATCCTGTTCCCTAGCCACCAACTCCATTCCTCTCTCTGGCAAATGTCTGAGGCTAAACTAGAATGGTCACAACCTTGGTTTTATTTGATCCAGAGATGAGTTTTAGAACACATATCCATGCAATTATTAAAACTGCCTACTTCTGCCTCTGTGATATCTTATGATTGCGTCTTGCGTCAGCTCATCTTCTGCTGAAGCCACCATTGATTCCTTCGTTACCTCTAGGTTTGATTATTCCCAAGCATACCATGTTCTATCTGCTGTAAACTTGAGATCATCAAAGACTCTGCTGCCTGTGTCCTAGATAGCAGCAAGTCCTGTTCACCCATCACTATTGTGCTCATTGACTAAGCTGGCTCCAGGTTAAACAACGCTTTATTTTTAAAATCTCATCCTTGTTTTTAAGTCCTTCTGTGGTTTTCCCTCTCCCTATCTCTGTAATCTTCTCCATCTCAGACCCCTCCAAGTATCTGCGCTTCTACAGTTCTGGTCTCTTGCCTATCCTTGATTTTGTTGGCTGTTTTTCAGCTGTCAAGACCCTAAACCTCTGGAACTCCCTCACTAAATCTCTTCGTCTCTTTTTCTATTCGAAGATGCTACTTAAAACCTTCCTCTTTGACCAAGTAGCTCAGTGTCAAATTTAATTTGAA
This sequence comes from Cetorhinus maximus, assembly GCF_964194155.1. Taxonomy (NCBI): domain Eukaryota; kingdom Metazoa; phylum Chordata; class Chondrichthyes; order Lamniformes; family Cetorhinidae; genus Cetorhinus; species Cetorhinus maximus. The sequence goes on along the minus strand of NC_135892.1, from coordinate 81,571,548 downwards.
AACATTCCAGTGAAACGCCTTGAGACATTTTAATATGTTAAAGGTTCTATATAAATACAAGTTGTTGCCTATGAATTTACTGAAAATGTTTTTAATGAATAAAACACATAATAGAAAATCAGTTAAAAATTTTAGAAGATAGTACAATTTAAACTTAGAAACTTCTCGCAAATAACTATTTAATAACTTAATTGTCCTTAGGTACTCAAATACCATTAGTGTTGATTTAATCACAGCGATTTCCTGTTCACCAATGACTGTGCACTAGCTGCTGGTTCAGAGCTGCACATACAATGTAGCATTGACTTCCAGTGCAAGCGGCAACTTTGGACTTACGATCAGCACAAAGAAAACCAAACTAATGTACCAAGCTTGCTCAAGGAAAGCCAGATCGCGAGCCCAAGATTTCAGTCCGTGACCAGAAACTGTCAGCAGTGGATAAGTTCACGTATCTCAGCAGCACACTCTCCCAAGCTGCCCATGTTGATGGCAAGACAAATGTACAAATTAGCAAAGCAAATGTAGCCTTCTGCAAACTTCGAACATCATTCTAGGAATGAAGAGGAGTAAGTCTGCCCACCAAATTGAAAGTCTATAGACCAAAAGTCCTGCCCACTTTGCTCTACACATGTAAGACTTGGACTGCCAACGTCATGCCAAGAAGCTCAACCACTTTCACATAAGCCTGATTCAAAAGCTTCTGAAGATCAGATGGCAGGACAAAATAACAGACACTGAGATGCTCACTTGAGCTGGCATGCCATGCATTCACACCATACTGAGACAGCCACAACTGAGTTCTGCTGGTCATGTAGCCAGGATCCTCATTTACCAAAGCAAATGTTCTATGGAGAGCTTGAGACTGGAGCGTGCTCTCATGGTGGCCAAAGGAAGTGCAACAAGGACACTCTTAAGGAATTTTGATATCAACTTTAGGTCCTGGGAGAAGCTCACCCAGGATCACGGGGTGCATCCAAATAAAAATGGCGTGGCCTCCTTTGAAGGCAAGTGCATATCAGAGACAGAGGGAAAACGCAAGGAGAGGAAATCATGAGCCAGCAGCTAGTCCAAAACGCAATCATCTGCAGTATCCTGTCCTATAGGTTCTGGGTGCAGATCAGCCTTAGCAGTCACCTACGTACCCACCAGACCCTCCCCAACACCCACATGATGAACATGGTCATCTCTGCCTTTAAAGATGAACATAAGAGAACTATTACAAAAACAGAATTACCTGGAAAAACTCAGCAGGTCTGGCAGCATCGGCGGAGAAGAAAAGAGTTGACTATTAGTGGTGACTCAATATAATCAGTTGAAAACGGCAAATTTCACTGGACCAATAAAGTATCTGAACATGTAATTGTTTTTTTTATATATAAAAGGAGCTGAACGATTTGGCAAAGTATCTCAGAATATTGACATTTCGTTCCAAAAGAGTCAGATGTCTTTTATTATCTCTACGGTATAATTCTCATGGTAGGATTCAGCACAAATTAATTTTTCTATTGGAGTGCAATTTCATACCTTATGTGTGTGGCTGGAAGGGACTCATATTGGCGAGATAGAAATATCTCCCGGTGTTTAAGCTGATGTCTTTGTTTCTCTGTCAAATCTAAAATACTTGGTGTTTCCAGTTCTTCCTCCATTTCCTCTGCACAGAATAAAACACAAAACATATTAACTTCCTTGGGGAGACTTACAACTATTAAAGTTTGTTTCATGGGGAAAATTACATTTTCCATCAGTAGGCCACACCAATTTACAGTAAAAGCATGCAAATTGCCTACTGTATTTTACCTAGCTGGACAGAGATATATCCACGATGATCCAAAGAAAGTTAATAAACTGAATATGATCCAGTATAACATAGAGCACCTGGAGACAATTATAATGAGGGCACATAGCTCATGAAATTGATCCTCGTGATTACTGGGGGCACAAAAAAAACTTTGGGGTGAGCGAAATGTAATAGAATTACCAGCACACTTGCCTTAACCTAATGCACACTCCAGCAACATTTAATACAACAAATGATAGTTAATTCTGATTTTCAATGAGGATATTTTATACAATTTTATGCAATTAACAAAAGGTTCTGTTATAAAACATTAGAGCGGCCAGCTGGCTATAGCTGGTATAAATTAGAACCCAGGGTCTTCAGTATATCTTCTGAAATAAACCGCTAAAAGAGTTCCTTAGCTGTGTTTTCACTGTACAAATTTTGTAGTTTTTCTACAATATAATCTCCAGCTCTCTATCAGATAAATTCAAAACTGTCAAATTATCGGCACAGGAAATCTTTACTGCAAACCTATGAGAGCCAAATGAAACTTAATAATCATTTATCGTCTTTTAGATCAGCTTTTAGTGCCATGCAAAACTACCCCTTTCTTCACAAGGCTTCCAATACTCATGGGTCTATTATTTATCCCTCTATGTGTCAGCTAAGGCCCAGTGGGTTTGGCAAAGGAATGGGGGACAGCGGTTAAAAATCAAGGCTTTATCTTTGAGTTTGGTGAAACTATATGGGGAACATCTGAGATTGGAAATTATGATGTGGCATGTGTGGTTCAGCTCACTGATGGATTCCTGGGGCTCTTTAGCAGTGAGGGAGAAGTAAAGGCAAAAGCACAGGCCTGACAACACTAGGGGAAGGGGGTCCTAGGCTTGACAGAACTGGTTTATATGTTTTGTGAAAGAAAGTGTGTGTGTGTGGGTGTGTCTGCCTATGTGAGTGTCTTGTCAACCTTTCCTGCTGTCTTGTCACAACTCTCACCAATTAGAATTACAATTTCTAACCATCAGTCCAACACAGGTGACAAAAATCAGAGCCTGTTTGCCTTAGAGGCTTTCAAATTTTAAATCCAAAAAACAACAAACAACTGAAAAGAAAAACTCAAAATTATGGAATATGAGGAAACACACTGGGGCAATTTCAAGTTATCTACCCATTGAAAAACTGACGGCTCAGGTGCAAGCTTAAAAGCAAAAAACTGCTGGAAATCAAGAACAAAAACAAAAATACCTGGAAAAACTCAGCAGGTCTGACAGTATCTGCGGAGAGGAACACAGTTAACGTTTCGAGTCCGTATGACTCTTCAACAGCATCAGGGAAGGGTTGGCAATGTAGTTCTAAGTCAGGATGGTGCGTGGCTTGGAACGCAACTCACAGGTGATGGTGTTCCGACGCATCTGTTGCCTTTGCCCCTCTAGGTCATTGTTCTTGCAAGGCCCGCGAGCCAGTGGCGGCTCTCATCCTCACTAAGTGCGGCTCCCAAACTCTCCCTTTCCTGTAATCTCATTCAGCATCACAAGATTTGTTTTCATGTCATTTCCATGTGACCTGCCTGACGCCACTTTGAAGCAGCCTCTCACTGCTTCTCAACCTCCAGGTTTTGGACACTCCCCGACCTATGAGTTGCAGCCTACGTGCCTCCCTGACCTCCGAGTTGCAGTGGGATCTCGAATGGGAACACAAGTCCAGGAGTGGGAAACGGCGAGAGGGTGAGTCAGGGAGTGGGAGTTTCTGTGAGAAGGTGGGTCAGAGAGGGGGAAGAGGCCGTAACTCGAAGTTTGAGGGAGCGGGAGAGACCACAATGCTGAGAGTTGGGGAAGAGGATGATCTGCAGCAACCAGAAGGATCAGGGAGGAGATGGTTCGGAAACAGGACTGATGGCAGGCAGGAGGTAACTCAAGTAGAAAGTTGTATTTTTCTTTTAAAATTAAATAAGTTTAAAAATATAGAAGAAGTTATTTCACTTACCAATCTAGGAATTTACTAATGTAGAATATTGCAACCTAGGTGGTATACTGTTTTAATATTTGTTTGTTTTCTGATAAGGAAGTGCCTACAGAGCCTAACACTGATTCCTATGGGAACCAATGATTCACTTAAAGTCATTTCATTTTAAGTCATGATTTTCAGGAATGCAACGACAACTTTAAATAAAAACGTGTATAATGTGTGATTTTGTTTTAGTTACATGTGTCGCCCTGTAACATTACATCATGAAGGAGTAGCAAGCACTGATAATTTAGTTAAGTAGTCGATGTGACTCTCACATTGTGGGTTTTTTGCTAAAGTGGCCCTTCCTGAAAAATAGTGACGATCGCTGTTCTATGTGGTAGAGGTTGCAGGTTTGGAAGGTGCATCTTGCAGATGGTACACACTGTCGCCAGTGTGTGTCGGTGGTGGAGGGAGTGAATATTGAAGGTGGTGGATGGGGTGCCAATCAAGTGAGCTACTTTGTCCTGGATAGTGTCAAGCTTGTTGAGTATTGTCAGAGCTGCACCCATCCAGGCAAGTGGAGAGTATTCCACCAAGCTCGTGACTTGGGTGTTGTAGATAGTGGACAGGCTTTGGGGAGTTAGGAGGCGAGTTACTCTCCGCCGAATTCCCAGCCTCTGACCTGCTCTTGTCGCCACAATATTTATATGGCTGGTCCAGTTCAGTTTCTGATCGATGGTAACCCCCAGGATGTTGATAGTGGGGGGATTCAGCGATGGTAACGGCACTGAATGTCAAGAGGAGATGGTTAAATTCTCTCTTGTTGGAGATGGTCATTGCCTGGCACTTGTGTGGCGCAAATGTTACTTGCTTGCCCAAGCTTGAATGGTGTCCAGGTCTTGCTACATATGGGCATACACTGCTTCAGTATCTGGGGAGTCATAAATGGTGTTGAATATTGTGCAATCATCAGCACAATTCATCAGCAATGAAGATGGTCATTTACTTTTTCTCATTCTCAGTTTCTTTCCCTCTAATTTGTTTTTCTCAAATTTCATTTTAATTTTGATCAAACCATGGTCATTTTGGCTTCTTTCCATATACCTAAATATTGGCTAGACCACATCTTTATTTCCATCCACCCCTCACTATTCCAAGAATATTCAGTTTTATATCAGTGTTAGCAACAAAAACAAATTTGCACATGTACCTTTTTTTAAGGCGGAATAATTAACAAATGACTTGAAAAAAGGTTGATTTTAACAAAACCTAATATTGCCTTTATCAAAGCAACCTCTGTGTGCAGTATTAAGCTAAAGCTAAATGTCCTTTGTATTTTAACACAAGGAATGGCCATGTTTCTTCTGCTTTCTGTATTGAGGAAAATTGGCTTGACTACTCCACCTAGAAATATTCTAGTCGGCTTAAGGAGGTCCATTCCATATCTTTTGCGTTTACAGTCTTCAGAAAAAAATTATAATGCAAAGAAAGAACAGTCAGAAGAGAATGAGCTCAGCTCATTGAATTGAAAAGGCACTAAATTCTACTGGGAGGCTTCCTCAGGACACAAGCAATGCAATTTGCAAATTCATATCTAACAAGAAAGTGTCATAATATTGCATGATTGATGATGCAGTGGTCAAATTATTCATACATTGCTAAACTGTCAAGCACAACACACTGCCAGCCAACTTGGAGATGCACATCACTTTTTTCCTTTTAAAAAAAAAATCCCCTGTAGAAGGCATCATGTTCTTCCTCATGCACAAGTTTCAAGGGACATTCCACATTTTGTCACCCAAGCAGTCAGTCTTGAAAGGCAAAGGTGACACAGCCTTTCTCTGCAGCTGTTGTCTTATTGGTGTTATTTTGCAAACTGCCCAGATCTCTTCCAAGTTCTGGGATAAACAGATTTCAGTATCAGAGAACCAGTTTGTCAACTGGTCAATGGCCACTGATATTCAATGGAAGGTAAATGGTAGCCTTTCACACAACTTGTGGATAACTGGTCTTGTCAGCTTTCCTTTCTTGCATCTCAAACCTGGAGACAGAGTCTAGAAGCCCATTAGCTTTGTGTTTCGGCGTAAGCTTTGGCAATGGCAGGCATGAATTCCACAAAGGTGTGCTATTTAGGCAGGGGTGAGACTCCCACCCATTATGATTCAATTCACATCTTTCCAGAAGCTTGACAGCCTGTGTCGAAGTTGCAAAGGTCACCTGACCCCCTTGGGAGCCACCTTAACAGCTCATCAGTGTCTTTTTTTTAATAAATAAAGGCAGTTCCAGAAGCTTCCATTCTAGCACAGTCCATGTTTAAAGTTAATGACAAGCCTTCTGTTGGGCATGACAATGGCCTAGTGCGCTATTCTACTTGTGATAATTAAAAAACAGTTGGCTAACTTATTGGTTTAATCTACAACAACTAACATTTCTAAAGCGCCTTCCACATTAACAAATGTCCCAAGGTGCTTTACAGAGGCATAATCAAACAAAAATGAACATCATGAGAAAGGAGAAATTCAGAGGGTAGACTGAAAAGATTGGGTCAAACCCATGTATTTTAAGGAGGGTTTAAAAGCAGAGGTGGTGATGAGAATTCTAGAGGGTAGGGCTTAGACAGCAGATGGCACAGCCACCAATGGTGCTGTAGGGAGAGAGAGAGGGTGACAAGAGGCCAAAGTCAGAATTCTGGAGAGTTACAAATGTTCAGGAGCTACAGAAATAGTGAGAGGCAAGGCCATGAAGTAAACACAAGGAGAACTTTAAATTGGAAGCACTGGTGCAATTGGAACCGCAAGTCTCTGAAGGCCAAAGTGATTGGTAAGTAGATCTTAGGATAGGATACAGGCAATAATTATGGAGGGTGGAGGATGAAAGACCAGTCAAAAGAGCATTGCAATAGCTGAGCCCGGGAGTGACAAAGGCAAGAAATGGGTTGAATCAGAGGCAAAGGTGGACAAAGTTATATGGCAATGGTAGCCAGATTGTGACACAGCACATATGGAGTTGGAAGCTCAAGTCAAGATTGAATAGTTCATCATGGTTGCAAACAATCTGCTTTAACCCCTTAAAACTCTCCCTCCATATAAGTTTCCCCACCCATATCCATGGTCACCCTTTGGCCTTGCCATCTCACGTGGTCTTCTTGCTCTCACCAAGGCAATAACAGAGAAGAGCAGCTCTGATCATTTCCTTGCATCGTTCTCCATGCACATCCACCTTGCCCCTCCTAACTCTATTCTGTGTCCTCTCCTGGAAAAACTCTTCAAATTCACTTAGAACTGCACCTTTCAAATTTCCAACTGTCTAGCCTTTGATCCTCAATTTACATTTCTGCAGCTACAAATCTGTTCAACCCTTACCTCCAACTTTGACCACTAGCCCTCATTAAAACCATTAACCTCTCTCTCACCCTGACCTTTACCCCAGTGCAAGCCTTATCCCTGCTCCCTTAACTCCAAGGAATGCAGACTTGAACAGATACAGGACACAACTACAACTACTTTAGCCCTTCATCACCAAATCTGGCTGAACCACATGAAGCACTATCAGGTGCTGCTCTCCTCTGCCAAAAATGGCTTATTATTCCAGAATCATCCTGGAATCCAAAGATAAACCCCGACTTATTTTCTCTCTCTTAAATCCTCTCCACAAAGATGGTAACCATCCGTTCAGCAGCTTCTGCCATTTCCCCCCTTCCCCTGCCCAATCCATTCATATTTCATCTAAGGTTCTCCACCACCCCCCACCCCGCCACTGTATTCCAGAAGCTTGCCTCATTCTCCAGTTTCTCTCCAAGCTCATCTTGTCCCTAACGCTATTCCCACTAAACTGACCACCCAACTTTCCATCCTGGCTTCCATGTTAGCTGATATTGTTTATGCTTCTCTCTTCTCAGGTACAATTACCCTCCTCTTCAAACAAAACAACTCTTGATCCTCCGTCCTTGCAAACAACTGCCCCATCTCCAACCTCACTTTCCTTGGCAAAGTTCTTTAACATGCTGATACCTCCCAAATCTGTGTCCATCTTTCCCAAAACTCCACACTTGAATCTCTCGAATCAGGTCTCCGCCCTTGTCACAGTGCTGAAATGGCTCTCAAAGTCATGAAAGGAATCCTACGTGACTGTGGTAAACTACCCATCCTCATGCTTCTCAACCTGTCTGCAGCCTTTGAAAAGGTTGACCATGCCATCTCCCTCCAAAACGCCTCCATTGTCATTTGGCTGGGTAGGACTGTAATCACTTTGTTCTATTCTTATTCATCCAGTCGTGGCCAGAGAATCATCTACAATGGTTTCTCTTCTCACTTCTGCACCATGACCTCTGGTGTCCTTACTTGGTCTAGCCTACACCTGACTCCAGGCCCACAGCAATGCGGTTGACTCTTACATGCCCTCTGAAATGTACCCACACCACACAGACTGCAGCGGTTCAAGAAGGCAGCCCACTACCACCTTCTCAAGGGCAACTATGGACGGGCAATAAATGCTGGCCCAGCCGGCAATGTCCACATCCTGTGAATGAATTTTAAAAAAGCATCCATTCTTAATCTCCTCCTATTTCCCAAAATATGCTGCCCTTGGTGACATCATCTAAACACACCATGCAATTTCCACATGTATGTTGATAACACTCAGCTTTACCCCACCACCATCTCTCTTGATCCCATCCACTGTCTCTAAATTGTCAGACTACTTATTAGATATTCAGTACTAGATAAGCAGAAATTTCCTCCAACTAAGCTTGGGAAGGTCGAAGTAATTGCCTTTTCCCTAGCCACTGACTTCCTGGCTACTGTCTGAGGTTGATCCAGAATTATTCCCCACTTTGGTTTTGTATTTGACCCAGAGATAAATTTCCAACCACAGATCTGCGCCATCACCAAGACTGCCTACTTCCACCTCCATCACACTGTCTGACATCCCCCCAACTCAACTCATCTACTGCTGAAAACTCAAATGTCCCTTTATTACCTCTAGGCTTGACTAATCCAATGCACTCCTGGCTAACCTCCCCATTTTCAACTCTCCATAAACTCATGCTCATCCAAACCTCTGCTGCATATATCCTACCTCACATTAAGTCACACTAAGTTCCATTCATCCGTCATTCCCGTGCTCACCGACCTACACTGAACCCCAATAAGCAACGCTTCAATTTTAAAATTCTCAGCCTTGTTTTCAAATTTCTCCATAGCCTTTCCCTTCCCCATCTCGAACTCCAGCCCTACAACCCTCTGGGATATCTGCGCTCCTCCTATACTAGCCTCGAATTTCCCTGATTTTACATAGGATTACATAGGATACATGATATCGAAACAGGACATTCGGCACAACCAGTTCTTGCTGGTGCTTATGCTCCACTCAAGCCTCCTCCCATTTTTTCTCATCTAAATCTATCATAACTATTGATTCTATCCTCCCTCATATGCTTATCTAGTTTCCCCTTAAATGGATCTATAATTCCTGCTTTAACCACTTCCTGTGGTAGCGAGTTTCACATACTTATCACTCTTTCGGTGAAGAAGTTTCTTCCGAATTCCCTATTGGATTTCTTGGTGACTGTCTTATTTGTTGGCCTCTGATTATGCTCTTTCCCACAAGAGGAAACATTCTCTTTGCTGAGAAGAGAACCAGCCTGTCAATCCTTTCCTAATACATATACCCACGTGTTTCTGTATCATGCTCATAAATCTTCTCTGCACCCTCTCCAATGCCTCTATATCCTTTTATAATATGGTGGCCAGAACTGCATGAATTACTCTGAAGGGTAGTCTAACCAAAATTCAATACAGATTTAGCATAATTTCCCTACTTTTCGATCACTCTAGTATGGGCAGTTATGCTTTGAGCTGCCAAGGCCCTAAGCTCTGGAATAGCCACCCTAAGCCTCTTTGCCTTTCTGTCCCCTTTAAGATGCTTCTGGAAATGTACCTGTTTGTTGGCCCTAATATCTAAGGAAGCTAAAACTGAAATGGAGGTTGAAACCTTATAAAAGAACACAGAGCCAGCAGAGTTCAGACGATGATCCCAGTGGTGCAGTACAGGAAAGCTAAAGAAGATGGAAGCAAGATCCAGAAGTTGAGAATAGACAAACACAGCTGCTGCAAGTGTTTGTTTCTGGAATATAATATTGGTGTATCTACGCCATCTAGACCGTCAGAAGCAGAGTTGAGGAGATTCTGCAGACGTGCCATTTTTGGTGAAGACCATGCCCATGGGACTCGGGTTGGTTATGCGCTGGGTATCAGGCTAAGTCCTTGAAGAGAAGCTGAAATTCTTTGTGAGGAACACAAGAGTTTGGAAGGGCTAGGGGCTGAGATTAATGGTATATAGGCTGTGAAATGCGGAGCTATTTTGTGAGATCTGCCTTAGTTGTATCTGCTTTTAACGCATAATTTATAGTTTATAATTGACTGTAATCAGCCTGTTAATTCATGTTTAATTTACATGCATTCTGGGTTTTAGAGTATAGGTGGTTACCCAAGTATTTAGTATTTGAGTGTTTAGTGTTTGCTTTGTTTGATTCTTGTATAGTTAAAATTCTTTTTTAAACCATGGAATCTTGTGGCTTCATTCATTTAGTATATCACTGGGATTTTGGGTTTCTTCTTTAAAAAAAGTTACCAGTTTCAACTGAGATCATAACTCTCGACAATACATCCTGACTTCATAATTAACGTCTCTAACCCAGTACCATTCTGGTGAATCTGCGTTACATCCCCTCGAAAAATAGAACATCCTCCTGAGGAGCAGTAGCCAGAAAGTACTGTAAACAGGGTCCAATCAGAACTTTATGGCCTTAGTCTTCTGGTCAGCGTGCAGGGGCGGGCCCCGCTCGCCGAAGCATAAAATGATGCGCAGTGACGTTGGGCGTGCGTCCTGATGTCACCATACGTCATTCCGATCTTCAGTTCGGCGGGCACACACCGGAGTCGGCTATGCGCCTGCCAAACTGTCAAAGGCCTATGTCAAAGACAATGTCACATGAAGGGACATATCTGAATAATTTTTTTTACTTATCAAAGTTTTATGACTTTCCTTAATCTCCCTGAGGCAGCTCCGTGAAAGAGCGCAGGCCCCTCCTCCCCCCACCTACACAGGGAGCACTGAGAGCTTCACGCTAGGCGGGCCTTAATTGGCACCCGCCCGCGCCCGCTCCCACACAGCCCGCCCGGGAGAAAATTCTCCCCTATAAAGTTGTGACAAAACCCACACCGTCTTTGGATTCCAGCACCCTGAGATAAAGGCCAGTGTTCCACTAGCATTTTAAAATATTTTTTGTATTTGTCCACCAGTTTTTAATTATTGCTGTATTTGGTCAACTAAATCTCTACTCCTCCACAGTTCCCAGCTTCTCACCATTTAGAAAATACTCTGATCAATCTATCAAAATGGATGACCTCACACTTCCCCTCATTCAACTCGCGTTGCCACATTTTTGTCTACTTACATAATCCGTTGAATCCCATTGCAACTTCCTCCTCCCATCTAGACTACTTAGTGTGCCACCTAACTTGGTGTTGCCAGCAAACCTGGATACATGGCCACCTATCCTTTCATCCAAGTCATTTCTAAATCAAGTATAAAACTGAGGCCTCAGTACAGATCCCTGGGAGGCACCACTAGTCACATTCTGCAATTTGAATACACGAGCCATTATCACGACTCTCTATCCTAAGCAGTTCAATAGGTTTCCACTAATTCCGGGTACTCTCATTTTTGTTAAGTCTCTTTTGTCTAAGTCCACATAAACAACACCCACAGACGCTCCATTATCTACGTTAGTCAGCTCCTCAAAACATTCAACTAGGTTTGTTAGTCAAAAATTTACAATGGCTAGGATTCACAGGGATGCTGTATGGTGATAATACAATTGTATAGGAAGACTCAAAAATTGGGCTGTTTTTGTTGGGCATAAGGAGATTGATAGAGGTGTTTTAAATTGTGAAGGGATGGGGCAGCAATTTCTAGTGGTTGAGGCGTCTAGAAAGAGCAGACATATATACAGGATTGAATGCAAGACATTTTGGGCAGACAGCAGATTTTCTTTTCCCCTGGAGGAGCAAAAGGTTGTGGATTGCATTAGTGAAATTACTGACTGCAGCAGAGGCCATGTTAGCAGTTAAGTATAGGTTACTTAGGTGGCTGAAGGAAAAGTGAATAAAGGGATATGGGAACAGGAATTATGGTCACTGCTTATGTTGAAGATAGTCATCAACACAGGCTGGTTGGGTCAAACACTGCTTTACAATTTCAATCTAGTTCTAAGTGACTTGCAGTTTCCCATCTAAACAGAAAGGTTTCAACTGAAAAGCACTGGGACTAGAAAAATTCAAGGGTGACAATAAGTGCAGGGAACAATCGCTAAACTACTGCCTTCAATTATTTTTCACAGAATTCCAAAATGCAAACAAAATCAAGGAAACAGGCTGACAAAGATTTAATTTTAAATTGTAAAAAGATGACAAATTCAAATCCTGTGAAGTATTAGTAATTAACTAAATTCTCATTTTCAGCTGTAATGTTTTATCTTTCTCTGTTCCTACTAGAAACAGACCACATGGACATCTTGCCTTAACCACTGACGCCACTGGGTTATCTTCGTCTGTACAAGATCAACCAAAATTAAATATAGCACTGGTAAATGATGATCAGTGTTGTCTAAATCCCAATCATGGTTCGTTGCAAGAACAGAATTTGAAAGTCAGATGCCATATTGGTTAACAAAGAAAAATAACAAGAAGTTAAGGCACTACATAAACCACCCCAGATTAAGTACAACCTTAAGTCATCATGTGACCTGACCTGCAATGCTACACAACTTCTAGGCACTGAGGTAGAATGTGCTTCCTGTGTCCTTTCCCCTCCCCTTTCATCGCCATGCAGCTTGATCTTCTAGGCAGCCATCTTGGCATTAATACAACAGCATGGGAGTACTTAACCCATTCAGGACTAGCTGATTGCATTAATGAAACATTCAACCAATCTCCACTAAAACCAAATAGGACATAATTAAAGATATTACATGTTCATTTTAGTGATTAATACCACATTCAAGTTATTTTGGATACTTTATTTCACAAACAAAAGCACTTCTGCTACTGTTACAACCCATCCCCAGGTGAGGTTCTCCAAAGTTGTTGATCCAGGTGAGACCCCTCAAATTTGTCACCATCTGGCTGGGGCACCCCCAAATTGTTATGCTTCGGGTGAGAAGGGATGAACTAGCTCCCTGTCTTTATTCAGCAGCCTCCCCCCAACTTCTGTTGGTCGCAAAAAGATTTAATCTAAAAAGGGTCCCTTTTGCAGATACCTTTTTCCCAGGCCTAATCATTCTGGTTTTGAAGGAGCCAATTTGATCAGGCTTTCTTGAGTAAAAGGTCAGGGTAAGTTTAGTAACTATTAAAGGCAAAAACGGGTAAAACATATGCATATACGGTCATACAGGTTATATGGAAAAGGTATATGGAACAGTCCTTGACTTGAGGGGAGTAGATAATTGAGCTTTGTGATTTAAGATTCTGGTAGAATTAACTCCGGTAGACAAATAGTCGGATTCGAGGTTCCAGTAGAGTTGACTCCATTAGACGAATAGTCAGATTTGAGGTTCCAAAAGTACTGATTTTGGGAGAGAGATCAGGGTACCTGCAAAATGGCGATTTGCAGGGGTTCTGGGTGTGACTGTTACTTCTGACTGTTACATCCAGCACTTGCTCAGTCTCAGAACACCCACCAACAGACATATACCGCGGCAGCTTTTCAGCTCACTTTTAACCTCTTCTTTGTATATTACAAGCAAGAAGCAAATTCACAAATCTGTCTGGGCATTGCCCACAGGATTTCTTGCAGAGATGATACTTATCTCCCATTATGTCCCATTGTCTCTACCAGGGGGAGCAATTAGTTTCTGGATATCTTTAGAAGTGCCTTGTTTAGCAACAGGGTGGGGTTCCATTACCAGGGGTAATGAACCCTGGGGAGTCACCCTGCAGCATTCCAGCCAGTGGTTTATGTGCATTTTTTAAAACTCAGGTCTTATTCTTAAAGTCGAATATTTCCGGATGCAATTCAGTGATTTTCCTTCATTATCATGACGTACATTATGGAGCTGTTCTGATAATACTGCTTGAATTCTACTTTGTTCTCACATCAGTACTTTAAGCACCAAGATAGACCATGCGAAAATACAGTTCACATAAAAAGTATGTCACATAATTCAGCACATTAACTATATAATCGTGCAATATACTTATCTGTCTAGTGCAAATTCATGCATGCGTGCAAAATACAGTACGCAAACACATGAAAAACTTTTGTAAATGTTATTTTCTAATGTGGCCGCAAAAAAGAAAATCAAACAACAGTCAATTTTATGTATGGGGGGGGCAGTTTATAACAAAAGTTACACTTTAACTAGATATTGTTATCAACAAGGAATTAGATAATCTATTGATGCATTATATTTCCTATAGTTTTCCTAGGCTCCGCAGTACCATTACTTCCTGTGATGAAAGCAGAAAAGCTTCAAGAGCATTAAGTAACCAAACAACTTAAGCCACGTAATTTATGCTAACCAAATTTAGTTCAGGTTAATGCCCTCCCACGATTAAAACCTTTAAAATCAGATTTTTACCCAACTTTTATTAAAGTTAATTAAGGCTACTATACATAATTCATACAGGACTAGCTAATCAATCATCTCCATGCTCACTATCAGATTCATAAGCATAATGAGTTTTGGCGGAATTCCTAGTGAGCAAAGATCTACAGTACATTGGCATAAATCAGTATTAAGATGCACTAACCCACCGTGTATCCAAATGGGGAACAATCGATGATTTGTTATGGCTTGGGCTTTCTCCTAACACTTTTAACTTGTATTCAGGGTATATAAAGACTCTTATGAACTGAACCCTACACCCTATAACTGCCATGAATGGGTTAGCATTTGAGAAGCTTCTCAACTATGGTGTGGTGCACTGGAGATCATATGGGATACATATCCAGTTCTCATGACTAATACATTTACTTACAAGTAAGATAGTATAAGATGAAGATAAGATATTATACGATAAACACATTGTGAGATGTTAAAATTGCAGCAGTTATACATATGTAAACTGATTTAAAACAAATAAAATCCGAAACTCTTGTAGTTCCTTTCAGTGGCAAAAGATTGCGCCTTTGATGGACAGTACACAGGTGATCACACATGGAGCTAGTTAGGCTAAGTAAGGAACTGGGTATCACTAGGCTGTTCTTCAATGATATGGATGTCTTTGTTGATCATTTTCATGCTAAAGTTAACCCATTTGATGTCATCTCAATTTTTTGTTGATCAAGATAGTAATCATTTTTAACACTTAAGATATGAACTCCAGTCTCTGGACAGCTGACATTCTCTTTACTTTTGACTCCTGCCAGTAACTGACACAACAATTTTAATAAGCATGAGTTGTCATCATAAAATATCCACAGTCCTTCAAGAGATGATTGTTTGATTAGTTTTAGATCAAAGGTGACTGGGGTTTTAGTCCAGACAACCAATTAACATTCTCTTGCTACATATACAGTGAGATTTCCACAGCAAAAGAGCTGGCTAAAGCCATTTTATAAATATAAAAAATAGGTATTTATGCAGTATAATTAAAATTGTATAAAATATAATGCTGAAATTTCCCAATCTTTTAGGCAACGCTTTTAACAAAAGTGAAAAATATATTTCATCCCCATCTTGGTAAGCAACAAAATACTAAACAAGGTGTTATTCATTCCACTGCCAATGACCACAAAATAAGTAACAGGATCTATTTTTACGGATCGATTTCCATGCTTCATTACAACATTAAACTTTAGCATAGAAAAATGGCCAAACACATTATGTGGCAGTACCGAATCATGAAGGCCAAGAAGGTCCCAGTTTGCTTTCTGCTCAGGATTGAGTATTTTTTGTTTCAACCAGGCCAGGTGTGATGATATTACAACTGATTGCTTTTAAGGATGATAAATAAAAATCACAGAATTTTATACTACAGGAGGTCATGCAGCCTATCGCACTTAAGCCAGCTCTCTAAAGAGCTATCCACCAAGTCTCATTTGTCTCCTTTCTGCAAACTTTTTAAAAATTGTTCAGTTTCAAATATTTATCCACTGGGATATGGATTATGTTTCCATCACTGTTGCTAGTAGGGGGCCCCATAGCCTAACAACACTGTGTAAAAATAATTCTCTTACCCTCTCCCACCATTATTTTATTGATCTGAGCACTGGACAAGTTTCAGCTGATCAGATTCAACATGGCTTTGTGAAAGGTAAATTAGGTCTGACTAATTGAGTTCAAATTTTTGAGGCGGTCATTAATGTGGCAGATGAGGGAGTGTCTATGGATGTTATCTCTATTCAGAGGCATTTGGTAAGATTCAGCACAACAGATTAACAAAAAAAAGTATGGAATTGGAGGCTACCTATGTCATGGATTGAAACTTGGTTAAGAGAGGAGACTATATGGGATAATGGATACATACTCAGTTTGGCAGGATGTGACAATGCTATACTGGAGCTTCAGCCCTTCACTATCATTTATCCATGACTTGGATGAAGGAATAAAGAGTTAAATATTGAAGTTTGCAAATGACACTAAGTTAGGAGGCAAGTAAGTCATGCAGATGGAAACAGGGAGTTATGGAAAGATGAAGAAAAAAGTGCAAATGGAATTCAATCTGGGTAAATGTGAGGTCATCAACTTTGGATCTAGGAATTGTGAAGGAATAAAGAGTTTTGGGTGTCATGTGCACAAATCACAAAAATCTAGTGCACAGGTACAAAAATCAGAAAGGTTAATGGAACGCAAGGGATCTAGAATACAAAGGGAGGAAGTTATGCTTCTGTTGTATAGAACTTAGGCCAGGCCCTATCTGGAG
The DNA here is from genome assembly GCF_964194155.1 of Cetorhinus maximus. Classification (NCBI taxonomy): domain Eukaryota; kingdom Metazoa; phylum Chordata; class Chondrichthyes; order Lamniformes; family Cetorhinidae; genus Cetorhinus; species Cetorhinus maximus. Next base: position 81,554,895 of record NC_135892.1, on the reverse strand, counting down.
TGCTGCATTCAGTTGTCAGCACCACATGTAAAGAACATATAGGCCTTGAGGAATGCAGTGCAGATTCACCAGAATGATGACGTCATGGCTAAAATGGCTAGATGGCCTGGTGGACCCATGAGTACGGGAGATTAACGGTAATCTAATCCAGGTATTTCAAATGATAGAAACTCTGATCAAGAAATCCTACTGCTCTCAATGTTGAATCCAGAATAAGGATGCATAATCTTAAGATTAGAGTCGAGCCACTGAAAAAGCAAAATAAGGAAGTATTTATTCACACAAAGGGTGGCAGAAATCTGGAACATTCTCCCCCAAAATGTTATGGGTGCTGTGTCAATTGAAACTTTTAGTACTAAGATAGACTTTTGTTAGGTAAGGGTATCAAGTCTGTTATGAGATCAAGACTTAGCTTATTGTCAGGGGGCTGGGAATCACAACTCCCAACATGCCTCAGGAGTTTTGGGCATGCGCAGGCCAGGAGCGGGCAGCGCATGCGCAAGCCAGCATTTTTGTAGTTCTTCGGGCCGAGGACAGACCCAGTGCGCCTGCATAAGAGCAAAACAGGATCATGTGACAGGTTCAGGGCCCCATAATTGAGAAGAGCCCCAAACAGGGGACAGGGAACGATCCCAAAGTTTAGAAGAAAGAGGAATTGAGAAAAAGGCTCCAAGCAGAGAAAAAGGCTGCAATTGGCAATCTTTAAACAATGGGGGCTTAAGAGAAGCCCTGGAGATCGAAGAAGGCAGCAGAAGGCTGGTACTTCTGTGCTGTGGCCGTTGGGGCGAAGGTACCCCTTTGGAGCAGTAATATTTTGCTTGGCATGGCCAGAGAGCTGAAGCTGTGCTTGTGAGTTGGTTCTGGAGTTCAGACTCGGGAATCCAGGGGAACAGAGTCTCAGGAGATGACACTGAAACCCTGCGAGGTGGGCCATCATTGAGGCCAACCAAGTTGGAGCAACTTTTGGACAGAATTCTAAGATGAGATCTTCGAAGGTGAAGACTGAAACCCTCGTAAGGGAGGCAAGAGTTTCAACGAGATTAGTTGACTCACAATAAATGGCTTGTTGAGAAATACATGGAACAGCCTTGGTCGCACCTGCCATTTATTCTGCAGTGTGGTGTGTTTGAACACAGTTTGCCTGCTAATTCACATGTACCTCATACTAACCCTGAATGTTAAAAGTATAAGATAGATATTGTCAATTGTTTAACTTTCTGACCTCGTATAGAAAGTTTATTTTTGTTTGTTCAAAACCTGTGCAATCTTGTGGTCTTATTCTCTTAGTAAGTGTCTTGAATCTCAAATTTTGCCCAATTTAAGCAAAAAGTTATTGGTCCCTAACCGATCATACCAAACATTTGGGAGTCTGGTCCAGGATCATAATAAGTCAGTGATATGGAGGGATATTAAAAGTGGGTGTTTAGGGTTAAGGTACAGCTCGGTCACGAACGATGGAATAGATCAAACGGCTAAATTGCTTATGTTGTTTATGTTCACCAGCCAGGAGAAACTTTCTCTACTATTTATCTCAATAAAACCTCTTCAAAGTTTTGAACACCTCTATTAGTTCTCCTTTTAACCTTCTATTTTAATAAGCATGACTCTTAATGTCTCTACTCTCATTTCTGGTATGAAAGTGAATCTCTTCTGCGGACTTTACATGACCTTGCGTTCACTCCTAAACTAACACTAAAAACTAGATACAATATTCTAATTGAAGCCTAATCAGTGAGTTGTACGAGTTGAACATTTTTTACTATTATACTCTACATACCATTTAAAAAAACTTAGGAACCCATATAGTCCTATTTTACAATTTTAACAACTTGCCCATTCAGCTTTAAAGATTTATGTACCAGAGCTCCGCTCTTGATTATTATCTATCAAGTCCTGCTGAACAACGAAGGCATTGACACGGTAAGGATAGCCATGATAAACCACATGTTCAAATAGTTCACTGACATTGAGGTCTAGATTTTCCAATCTTACAGTGCAATCTCTACATCTGTCCATCTCTCTCCAATCCGTCCAGGACAAAGTAGGATATTTATGCTGCACTTCTTACAGTATGTCAGGACAACTCAATGTGGGGGGGGTGAAAGAGATACAATAGTTAAATTACTATGATTCTGGTTGTACTGTAATGCCAGGCAAAGAAAAGCCAACTTTTACACTTTTCTTGCAATTCTCAAAATTTCAGACTTTGCAATTAATTTGACTAGGCTCTGCTACCACAAATTCTCATACCCGTCTGGTGCCTTAGTAATGCTGAATATCATAAATGCAAAACAATCCCTAATGTCCACTACTGCTACATCAGATAATAAACTTCATTCATTAACTTGACATATGAACACAAGAATTTACATACTACTGGGTGTGTCCAGCATCCACAATAACCTCAATTAGAAAATACCAGAAGAGGTTAGGATATCAGCAGAAAGCATCCCACCACTTTTTCAGGGGACTTGCCCAGAAACTGTCCAAGGAGAAATAAATGACTCGAAAATTCAGACTTCATTGTCTGGCAAAGGTTGGCCATTTGGGTAAGGGACTGGATGGTCAACGATACCCAGGCATGAATCATTGTCTTTGTGAAAAGAGCAATGGAGACAAAGGCCTGAATTTTCACTCCCGCATCAGGTGCGCAAAGCTGGCACATTTCCCTGCTCCACAAACCCGACCTGGGGGAAAGTGCCTGGAAGTTGGGATTTTCTTTCCGGAATAGCGGCTGGGCGACCCTGGCAACGAAGGCTGCCGGGTGCAGATGTGAGCTGGATGGAATGCTTGCCTTGGTGCACTGGCACTGTGTCAAATATTTTTTAAAAAGTACTAAAACAAGAAACAGTCCTCCAACACTCATTGACACTCCCCCCATACTTCCCATGCCCCATTATGCCCTCTACCCCCATGCCAACCTCTGCCCCTCTAACCAGCACCCATAGCCTTTTATAGCCTATATGCCAAACCTAGTGCTAACTCATGCCACCCACCCAGCATTTGCCCTTACACCCACCATGCCACCTCACCCAGTATCCAGCCTAGGCAGACCTCAGGAACCATGCTGAGATTAACTAAAATAAAATTCAAGGCCGCTACTGCAGATTTTTCTTTTAAAAAAAAGTCTCTCATTCATAAAAGCCCATTCGCTACATTTACTTTCTTTCAACTACATAATCCCTCATAAGAACAACCATTTCATTCAAATGCTTAATTCCTTATAGAAACAAGCATTGGAATGCATAGACCCACTTCAAAGAGTCTATAACTACTTGTAGCTGTCAATCAAACTGTGAAATGGACAGCACCCCATTGCCTTCAGGCTTATGTTACCAGACAGTGAAATAGCAAGCAATGATTTTTTTTTTTTAAAACTCCACCCAGTTTTGCCAAAGATTTAAAGGGCAGGGTTTTAAATGCCTTGACAGTTTGACAGTTACTTTTGACACTTTTCACAGTTCCTCTTGACAGTTTCAATAAGTTTATGCACTTTTTATGCACATTCATGTTCACTTTTAACAACCCGAAAGGGTAGCTTACCTCTCCCAAAGGTACCCGGGTACATATCCAGAGGAGTACCCCAGCTCCGCAAAAGGGTGCCCCACCTCTCCAAAGGACTCTGCAAAACTTAAAGCTGCTCCTATCAGGTTTAATCTGCACATATCATGCTTCCCACTCCTGGTTAACAAAAATCAGGGATGACTGGAGATAGCTGCTGCTTTATATGGGCAGCTACCTCCGCAAAACACACTTGTGCAAATCCTGCCCTGGCCCCATTCCCATCCCCGCAAAAATGGGAGGTGCCATGTTCGGAGGTGGAGCTTCCTGAATACAGCTTCTTCTGCCACTTTCAAATGTCGTTGCAAAAATCCAGGCCAGTCTTTGTTTATCAATTGCACAAAAGGTCAGGTCTTTCTATCCCTCCTCTACCTATACAACTCCTCTCAACCAGGCCACATTTGAAGAGGCAGTGAAGGGGTTAAGGAGTGGGAAAAGGTGGTGAAGACAAGATGTACTACAAAAAGGATGGGAAAAACCCAAGTGAGAATCAGCCCATTCTCACACATGTTAGCAGTTGATTATAGAGCTCAGTGGTGGGGAATTGAGAGAAAGCAGTTAAAAAGGGAATTAATCACTGTAGAGCCTAAGCACCCTCAGAAAAAAACTACTACAGAAACACTTCTGAAGCTTGTGACTTTCCTGAATTTCTCCAACACAGTTATTTATTCTGACCAAGTACTAACACTGTTTAATCAAAGGAAACAGTTGTCTGATTCACTTTTCATATTTTCTCTCAGCTCACTTAAGAAATACATGTTGAAAATACATTTCTTCAAGTCATTAAGCAAACAGTCCCAGTAAGTAGTCTTTACCTCTTTTGTGAATAGTAATGATTTTTTAAAAATATATAGTATTTTCCAAGGAGGTGCAGCTTTCCTAAGTTTACTTATTGCGCTACCTTACAATGCTCATCTAATAAGTCAATAACAAAAAATAAAAACATTTCTCCCTTCAACAGTCCATGGTTGAGTGGGTAGATGCATTTCAAGGTATGCCCCAAAGGCATGCAGAATGTGGAAGGTCAAGTACAATGTCCAGTCTGTGGTGTTAGCCAATCTCAGCCACTGGTGTTGGGTGGGAGGAGGTTGGGAGAAATGGGTGGGGTTCAACAAATTGCATCAGATAAATCCAAACTAAGGAATACTGGGAAAAAAACCTACTTCTGATCACACTCTTCAGCAGCCTGTGTCCATGCAAAGTGCTATATTCAACTATGGCAGCCATACAATACCCCTTGGCAGTCACTAACCAAGTTTACACAAGATTTCTGTGCAAGTCACTGCCTTCAAAAGAAAACACATGGGGAGAAGGCCAAAAAGGCAAAACTCATGGGAAAATTCATCTTCAGATGATCAATTAAATCAATGCTCCTGAAAATTTAATGTTAACACTAGATCATAAAAGGGCTAAGTTTGCAAAGGTGGCAGATGGCTTGTATTAGATTGATTGGTTATTCCTGATGATGAAAAATTAAATTTTATTTTGAACTATCCTCATGTATTTTTTTTCTTCATTCTTTCATAGGATGTGGGCATTGCTGGCAAGGCCAGCGTTTATTGCCCATCCCCAATTGCTCTTGAACTGAGTGATTTGCCACACCATTTCAGAGGCAGTTAAAAGTCAACCACATGGCTGCGGATCTGGAGTCACATATAGGCCAGATCAGGTAAAGATGGCAGATTTCCTTCCCTAAAAAGCATTAGTGAACCAGGCGAGTTTTCATGACAATGGTTTCATGGTCTCCATTACTGAGGCTACTTTTCAATTCCAGATTATTGATCAAATTTAAATTCCACCAGCAGCCGTGGTGGAATTTGAACACTTGTCCCCAGAACATTAGCCTGGACCTCTGGATTGCCAGTCCAGTCCAGGTGTTACCACTATGCCACCATCTCCCTAGCGCTACAGAAACATACAAAAAAACTTAACTAGTCATATGCAAAGAGACAAATTAGGCCAAAATTAGAAATATTTTTACATGTTTAAGAAGAATAACTCTCAGGAAAATAAAAATTGATGTTGGAACAGTCAAAAGGATACTCAACAACAGTATGCTGGATAAGCATGGTCTTTCCATCTATATTAGGAGTGAGAGGTCATATAGAGCCATTGAAAGATTTCACCGGGAAGATTCAGGGAGAGTCCCAGGATACAGCACAGGCTTTAATTACTTGGAATCAGTCTTCACAACTGAACCAGTTGTTACAAAATCTCAACATGGCTTCAGGAAAAGAAGGTACTATCGTACTAACTTGAATTTTTTCTGAGCAAGTTACAAGTTGATGATGATGATACTGCAGCCATTATTGTGTAATAACTTTTCAAGAAGCCTTTACTAAGTAGTGATGAAAGGGTCTCAGTGCCTGTATTTTTTGAGATTGTCCCTAATTGAAACAGAAATACAAAAGCTAAGTTTCTGGGTTTGGTTAATTGGATTTCCTGGCTGTGACATCAGACCTCTGAGGTAATAGCCTCTGGTATGTTACCAGGGAAACTGAACCTAATTTGGGAAGAATCATCAAGGTTGGGAGACCAGATTTCAGCCTGTGGTCAGAACAGACGAAGGACTCTTCAGTGTGTTTCACCAGCAGACAGTACAGGATAAAGGTTCTGAAAAGCTGTGTGAACTGTCAAGACACATTGAGGAGCTGGGTGGTTTTTACCAGAGCTGCTCATACCATTTACTGTGATGGTATTGATTAGTTGGAAAGCCATCAGGAGTAAAGGAGGTTATACAGAACAGTGCTTTGTTGGTGATAATTGTATCCATGGAACTCAGGTGGAGTAAAGCAGCTGTCGGAGGCTACTTGAGAATCAGATCCTTCATGACAAACAGTAGTTGCACCCCACTGGAGGAAGATAGAGTTGTGAGAGGCATTGGGACTGCACATGCTTCCACAGGCTAAGAATGCACCTAAAAAATCTGAGACTAACCTTTGTTGCATCAGCTACTTAAAGTGTAATTTATGGTTTTTATTGAATACAATTTACCTGTTAGTTCATGCTTAATTTATGTTAGTTTTAGTTTAATTATTACAGTTAAAGTTTCCAAAAATATATCTTGTTCATTGGGTTTTTCTGTTGGAGATCGTTTGACAAAGTTCGATTCTTTCACATTATTGGTCTCCACAGGGATCGTAACAAAGTGCTGCACAAAAGAATACTAAATAAGCCTGAACCTTGTGGGACTGGTGAGCAGATCTTGGATTGGATCAGAAATGGTTTCATTTGCATAAGCAGACACAAGTTACCAATGCTAGAGGGTCTATGAGGGTGTGAGTCACTAGTGGAGTCCCACAGGGATTAATGTCAGGGCAATTGTTCTTTAGTATCTTTTTAGATGGGAAGAACATGAAGATGCAATATAAAATAAAGGGTACAATTCTAAAACGGGTGCAGGAGCAGACAGACCAGAGTGTATAGGTGCATAAATCATTGAAGCTGGCAGAACAGTTTGAGAGAGCAGTTAATAAAGCATACAGTATCCTGGGTTTTATTAATAAGGGCACAGAGTACAAGAGCAAGGAGGTTATGTTGAGCTTGTATAAGTCACTAGTTCAACCTCGGCAGGAGTACTGCATCCAGCTCTGGAAGGACGTGAAGGGATTGGAGAGAGTGCAGAAAAGATTCACGAGAATGGTTCCAGTGATGAGGGACTTCAGTTATGATGATAAAACTAGAGAAGTTGGGACTGTTTTCTTCAGAGAAAAGAAGGCTGAGGAGATTTGATAGATGTATTCAAAATCATGAGGATGTCTGGAGTAGATAGGGAGAAATTATTCCCACTCTTGAAAGGATAGAGAATAAGGGGGCACAGGTTTAAAGCAATTGTCAAAAGAAGCAAAAGAAAATGAGAAAAACGTTTTCACACAGCGAGTGGTTAGGATCTGGAATAGACTGCCTGAGAGTGTGGTGGGAGGCAGGTTTAATCAAAGCTTTCAAAAGTGAATTAGGCTATTATCTGAAAAAGAAGAACGTGCAGCGTTACAGAGAGCAGGCGGGAGAATGGCACTAGATGCATTACTCATTTGGAGAGCCGGTGCAGACAACATAGGCTGAATGGCCTCCGTCTCTGCTGTAACGATTCTGTGATCTTCATCAATAATCTGGATGAGGGCATATCGGAACTCTGTGCAAGTTCATGGCTAAAACAAAAGTTAAGTGCAGAAACAAGGACCTTGCATAATAAAAAAGCTGCAGGCAAATCAAGATGCAATGAGGTGGGGGGGGGGGGGGGGGGGGTGGGTTGCAGGATGGTGAAAACGCCTTTTAATACAAATAAATTATAACCATGATGGGCTTGGGTAGGGAAATCTTCAAACATGTTAGACACAATGCAGAAGGATGTGCTGAAGGTTGCTGAGATTGAGAACAATCTGAGAGTTAGGCACAAGTCAAATAAGGTCTATGACCAATGCTGATAAACTATTATGAAAACAAATAGGGTGTCAGGATATGCAGCCTAACCAATTAGGTCTGAAACAAACTCTTTGTACGCAGTCTTGATCAGGCCAGATGTAAAATGCTATGTCCAATTATGGTCTCCACAAATTGAACAATACAGAGGCCCTTGAAAAGATTCAGAGGAGGGCTACCAGATTGATACTCATTTTAAAAAGTTTTTACTTAACTAACAGGCTTTGAGATCTGAGACTTTTATTTTCGAAAAAGCATATTCTTCAGAGATACAATTACGGCCTGCAAAATAGCAAATAATTAGACTCCAGCCACACGGTTACACTATTTGAGCTGGATACTTTAGGGAGGGCCAGAGACATAAGCATAAGTTGGAAAGAGTAGAACTGAGCTTCATAGTAGACTTTCCACCCTTTTGGAATAAGTGGTTGACTGCTGGAATAAATCACCGACATATGCAGAGAGCACGATTTCTTGCAAGCATTCAAAAGGAAGCTGGAGGTGTTCTTGGGTCTGGTAAATATCTACACAGTGAAGGTTAGTGGGCGACTGACGGTAGTGTCACAAGTTATTGTGGTCTCTTGGAGTTCCTTTATCTCCTTCAGGAGTCAGGGAGAAATTTTCCAGAGCTTTTTTTCCGAAACTGGATAACCGAATTTTCTTCTCAAAAAAGATGTGACTGGGGACACATGGAATGCGTGTAACTTAAGACCATTATGGGCTCAAATGGACCAACTGACCTTTTCCAATCTTTCTTTCAAAAGGGGTTTGACCTAATTCCTGAGTAAGGCTATATACCGTTTACTCATCCGGGCCCATGTTGCTTTAAGATCAAAAAACATATTAACAAAAGCACACACAGTATGAAGATTTTTTTTTCTTGATCAATGCAATAAATCATTGGCAACAGCATAACATTTCATATCTACAATCAAATTTCTTAAAAGAAATAGCTACAGGTAATTCCAACTAGAGAATGAAGCTGGGTTTCCACTATGCTTATTATTTTAGAACACATCTGGAATAGGTTTTAATGAGCCATCCATACAGATAGCTGTCATTGCAAGAGACAAGTTAGAATGCAACCTCTGCTTAAAATTATAGTTGCGTACACTGATTTACTTCAGTATAATCATTATTCATTCAAAGTAAAAGAAAAACTTCCAAAGACAAAAACTCCACGTAAAAAAATGATGCAGTATTAAAATTATTGCTTTGTATTTTTCTGAAACTAAGGCCAGATTTCAAAAGTATCATGCGGACTCAATTTTAAAATCATGATTTGCCCTTCATCCCAAAATCATTGCAGTTATTACTTCTCCAAGGTTAAAACCAGGTTAGCTGAAGCAGTCATGTCAACATGCAACAAGACCTGAACAACATTTGGCCTTGGGCTGATAAGTAGCAAGTAATATTTGCGCCACACAAATGCCAGGCAATGACCATCCCCAACAAGAGAGAATCCAACCATCTCTCCTTGACATTCAAAGGCATTATCATTGCTGAATCCCCCACTATCAACATCCTGGGGGTTACCATTGACCAGAAACTGAACTTGACCAGCCATATAAATACTCTGGCTGCAACAGCAGGTCAGAGGCTGGGAATTCTGTGGTGAGTAACTCACTTCCTAACACCTCAAAGCCTGACAACCAACTACAAGGCACAAGTCAGGATTGGGAAGGAACACTCTCCACTTGCCTGGATGAGTGTAGCTCAACAACACCCAAGAAGCTCCTGGATATAGAAGCCCGCTTGATTGGCACATTCACTCGCTCCACCACCAACACACATTATGCACCATCTACAAGTGGCATTGCAACAACTCAACAAGAGTCCTTCGACAGCATCTTCCAAACCTGCAACCTCTACCACCTCAAAGAACAAGGGCAGCTAGATGCATGGGATCACTACCGCCTGCAATTTCCCCTCCAAGCCACACACCATCCAGACTTGGAACTAAATCGCCATTCCTTAACTGTCGCTGGGTCAAAATCCTGGCACTCCCTTTCCAACAGCATTGTGGTTGTGCCTACGCTACATGGACAGCAATGGTTTGCGGCGGCGGCTCACCATCACATCTCAAGGTCAATTTGGAATGGACAATAAATCCTGGCCTAGCCAGTGATGACCACGCCCCATGAAAGAATATTTTAAAAAGCTGCCGTAAAGTCACCTACAGCTGTAGCTCTGAACGGAATAGGGCAGATGTCAGGTTTGATTCTGTTTTGCACCAATGCTGATTTTATTCAAGGTAGCAGTTTGAATGTTATAAATGTTTTTGATGCCCTGGATTAGGGAAGGTAAAAACCAGCTATAGTTCCCTTTTGTGGACATTATCTCGTCACTACTGCTGTTAAGTATAAGAACTGGGTTGGGCCTCATTTTGTCATGCTCCATAGTTGAACGATTTAATACTTTCTAGAATTACATACAAAGAATATTTGAGGGCCAATTTATAACTGCACCCAGATAGAAGGGAATTAAATTATAAGAGGCAGGTGAGGGAAATGATCCATCTCAAGCAATGATTTAAGAGACTTGCCCATTTTGGTTTCACAATAAGGCTATTTGATGCATTTCACACAAAAAGTAGACACAATAAATACTGAGATCTGTCCCCTTCTCATTTCCCAAATGTTCACTTCCAATGTTTCCATAATATTAACAGTCCTGGACAGTTCAGGTAAAAATGTTTACGATTAACCTAATACCCAATAACCTACTACTAACCTAAAACTTTTTACAATTTTATATAAATGACTTGGGTGAAGGGACCGAAGATATGGTCACTAAATTTGCTGATAATACAAAGAAGTGTAGGAAAGTAAGTCGTGAAGAGGACATAAGGAGGCTACAAAAGGGATGTAAATAAGTTAAGTGAGTGAGCAAGGATTGGGTAAATGGAGTATAATGTAGGAAAATGTGAAATTGTCCATTTTGGCAGGAAGAATTAAAAAAAACATTATCTAAATGGTGAGAGATTGCAGGGCTCTGAGATTCAGAGGATCTGGGTGTCTTAAGTGCATGAAGCACAAAGGTTAGTATGCAGGTACAGCAAGTAATTAGTAAAGCAAATAGAATTTTATTGTTTATTACAAGGGGAATTGAATACAAAAATAGAGAGGTTATGCTTCAGTTATGCAGGGCATTGGTGAGATCACATCTGGAGTACTGTGTACAGTATTGGTTTCCTTATTTATGGAAAGATGTAAATATATTGGAGCAGTTCAGAGAAAGTGTATTAGACCAATAACTAGGATGGGAGAGTTGTCTTATGAGGAAAGGTTGGGCAGGCTAGGCTTGTATCCGCTGGAATTTAGAAGAGTGAGAGGTGACTTGATTGAAACATGAAGGGTCTTGACAGGCTGGACGTGGAAAGGATGTTTCTTATTATGGGAAAATCTAGAACTAGGGGTCACTGTTTAAAAATAAGGGGTCGCCCATTTAAGACAGAGATGAGAAAAAAAAGTTTCTCTCAGAAGGTCGTGAGTCTTTGGAACTCTCTTCCTCAAAAGGCAGTGGAAGCAGAGTCTTTGAGTATTTTTGAGGCAGAGCTAGATAGATTCTTGATAAGCAAGGGGGTGAAAGGTTATCAGGGTAGGTGGGAATGTCAAGTTGAGGTTACAATCAGATCAGCCAATGGCAGAGAAGGCTCGAGGGGCTGAGTAGCCTTCTCCTAATTCCTATGTTTGCATAATGAAACAAAAGTACATCAACCTTATTTTTACATTGCTGCAAGTGCAGGTAAACCCAATGTGATGACACAATAACTCACTGGTTGAATCCCTGACCCAATTCTGTAATGAGGGATTCAATTGCTCCTCCTAAATTTCACTCTGGAAGTTACCCTTGTGTAAACAGGAGTCCAGTGGTACAGGTTGCCACTTGCAATTGAGTACTATTGATATCATCTACATAGCTCTATTTTCAGCCTGTGCATCTCAGTTCTCTGGACCAAATCTCTAATACTGTACAAAACAGATAAAAACAAGTTCAAAAGAGAAGGAAACAGTCTGAAATGCATGCAAAAAAACACATCATCAGCAGCAACAACATCAGCAACTTGTATCTAAATAACATCTTCAATATAGCACAACGTCCCAAAGTGCTTTACAGGTGCATCATAAAACAAATTGTGACACAGTGCATTGTAAGATATTACGTCAGATGACCAAAAGTTTGTTCGAAGAGTAGGTTTTAAGCAGCATCTTAAAGGAAGAAAGAGAGGTGAGGATGTGAAGAGGTTTAGGGAGGGAATTCTAAAGCTCAGTGTGGCAACTGATTAATCACTTCACCATTGGCAGCCAAAGTCACAGATGCTCGAGAAGCCAGTATTAGAGAAGGGCAGTTATCTCAAAGGGTCATGGGGCTGGAGGAGATCACAGAGATATGGAGGGGCGAGGCCATAATGGGATTTGAAAACAAGGATGAGAATTTTTAAAATCAAGCTGTTCAACTGGGAGCCAATATAGGTCAACGAGCATGGGGTGATGGGTGAACAGGGCTTGGTGCAAGTAAGGACACAGGCAGTAGAGTTCTCAGAAGCAGGAAGAGAAGCTATTGTAAGTGATTGTCTGGTTAGTTTACATAAATATAAAGAGAATTAGGCAAGAATAGTCCCATCCAGTTGGATGACAGTGCAGATGAGTTGGAGGAGAATGGAGTGGTCAATGGTGTCAAAAAACGGCTGAAAGGTTGAGAAGGGCAAGGAGGAATAGTTTACTACAGTAATAGTCACACAAGACATCATTTATGAATTTGCTAAGAGTCATTTCAGTACTCTAGCAGATGCAGAAATCTGACTGGAGAGATTCAAAGATGGAGTTCTGGGAAAGATGGGCATGGATTTGGGAACTGACAGCGCAAAGCAAAGGAGGCTGGAGTCGAGCAGTAGTATGCAAGGACAAGGGATCAAGGGATGATTTTTTTTGGAGAGAGGGCTGAGGGCAGCGAATTTAAAGCAGAGAGGAAGGGTAACTGGAGAGGGAGAATTGTTAACAATATCAGATAACTTTTTTTTATTAATCTTTCATGGGATGTGAGCGTCACTGGCAAGGCCAGCATTTGTTGCTTAGTCCTATTGCCCTTGAGAAGGTGGTGGTGAGCTGCCTTCTTGAACCGCTGCAGTCCATCTGGTGTAGGCACACCAACCACACTGCTGGAAAGGGAATTTCTTCACTATCGCTTGTTCAAAATCCTGGAATGGCAATGTAGTTCTAAGTCAGGATGGCGTGTGGCTTGGAGGAGAACCTGCAGGTAGTTGTGTTCCCATGCGTCTGCTGTCCTTGTCCTCCTAGGTGGTAAAGGTCATGGGTTTGGAAAATGCTGTGAGTTGCTGCAGTGCACCTCACAGATGGTATACCCTGTTACCACCATGTATCAGGTGTGGAGGGAGTGAATGGGGTACCATTCAAGCGAGCTGCCTTGTCCTGAATTGTGTCGCGCTTCAAGTGTTGTTGGAGTTGTACTCAACCATGCAAGTTGAGAGTATTTCATCGCACCGACTTGTGCCTTGTAGACGGTGGACAGGCTTTGGGGAGTCAGGAGGTGAGTTATTTTCCACAAATTCCAAGCCTCTGACCTGCTCTTGTAGCCACAGTATTTATATGGCTGGTCCAGGCAAGTTTCTGGGGACCAGGAGGATGTTGGCAATTTAGTAAGAATAAGGCAAAAGAGTAGGATGTGTGTCTCAGAATCGGAATAAGCTCAGAGAGGGTATGAGGGGAGATAGGAGAGAAACTAAAAAATTATGCATGTTCTGGGCGAGGGAAGGCAGCAACATAAAAGCAACTCGTGATTCAAGATTATTTTCTTCCTAAACTCCGATACAAAATGGCAGCGACAATAGTTTTACTCGTAAGAAATACTGGAAAGCTGCTACAGTTTTAATACAGTTGCTCCTTGTGTACTCATGCAACCTCCAATAAGCATTGTGCAGAACAGTGCACAAGTCTGTATCAATGTGCAAGCTCAAATGTTATTCTGTACCACATTGAACAAAGCCAATCTATATGAAACAAACAAAAACTGTGAGTGGGTATTGAAATAAAACCATATATCCATGAAATGAACTTACCTATGATACTAAAGTGTACATGTAAGCTAGGTCAAATGTTGGTTACAAACTAATGTATATTTGTACCCTGACTCAGAATTAGTCATAATATGAAATTGGCAAGAGTGAGATTTGGGAACTATAAGAGTCAGAGAGATCACAGATTTTTAAAAGCTCAGTTTTCTGTGTTTTAAGAGTGAGATATAACAAAATTGTTCATACTTTAAAAGCAGACTACACAAATCTTGCTTCAAATAACACCCAACAAGTTGGCAAGTAATGATGGTTTATGAAAGAACAGGCCTATTCATAAACCACTGCAGGCAAAATTTTCAAAAATAAAGATCAACTTTCTGTCATCACCTAAAATTATTGGTGCAATTTTGCAAAGTGCAAATTAAGTTCTCCCTTCTAATCTAGCTACATTCATCTCTAATTAAACACATGGTTTAAGAGTCAGGTAGAAAGAAAAGGATTACCAAATTCAAAAGGTAAAAAGAGGAAATTAACAATTAAATATTGAGATTAAACAAGTAATCTACATAGACATTTTTATGCTGATAAGTGGCCATACACAGCATCAGTAATTTACTGGTCAGCAAAGATTGTTATTGAAGTGATTTTTCAAACCACGAAGTAATTATTAGCTGGGGCCAAAAATTCTAACCCATTTTAATAACTTTTACATATTATATTAGGCCAAAGTACAATCATTCTTCAATGAACTGCTGTCTTGGGAGGCATCAGGAAAAGAGAAATTGTGCTCAAATGCAAACTTGTCAAATAATTTTTAAAAACTATGCTAATAGATTAGAAATAATATTTTTGTAGTTGCTCCAGAGCACTGGAGTTCTTTTGAAGTTCTCCAAAAAGTACAGTGGCATGGTACAATCTGCTGCTCCACTGTGTTTGTTCACAACCACTGTGTCTTTTATTTAACAAAAGTTAGTCATGCATACCGCTATGTACTCCAACTGATATTTAAATTTTTCCCATAACTGTGAAATCTTGCAAACTAGATATAAAGATTTTAAAACAGACATAATTCTGTTCTACGAAGTATAAACAAAACATTCTGCAATACCCGATTGTTGCAAAGACATTTACAGAACCAGGAAAGATTTAAGAGCTGTCAAGTTGCTTTACTGAATAAATACATTTTAAACTGTTACATAGTCTAATTTGGTACAAATCTGCTGCCTTTGACCATGAAGTTAATCAACAATTTCAAACTCAGCATTTAAAGTAATAGGATAATTAAAACTAAACTTACTTGCATGTTTATCCGCAAGTACTATTAGGCTGTTTGAAATGTCCCGGCGCCGGTAAAAGCAGACCACCTTTGCTTCCACATTGCCACTTGCAGTCTGGAAAGAACAGTTAAAAAAATCAAACCATGCTTTTTAGAGCACAGCCCTCTATGACATTTTAATATCAATAAAAGTACATGGATCACTGAATGACATTTAAAAATGAGTGTGCATGCACACATGTATATGGTTCACAACATCCTGCATTTATACAGCACCTTTAATGTAGAAAAACAACCCAAATTATTTCAGGGATGTAAGGAAAATGGATACCGACCAAGGAACAGAAGTTAGGAGGCAATTCAAAAATTTAGCATATTATTTAACATGTCTCTTGGAAAGTAACCTTCTCTGCCAAATAGAAAACTGTCTCATGACTCTTCTCACCATCATGCTCAATTACACCCCCTCCTTTTAAATCTCAACCAAAACAACAAGATGGTTGAACCCACTCACTAAAAATGTGCAAGAGTGATGCTTGAGCTGACTTGCCTTCCAATTTTCTCCTCAGTTTAACAGCACTTTCCCATTATTCTGTGGGGATGGTTTTAACCCCACACACCCAGCAGAAGCCGAGTGGGTGGGCAGTTAAAATTGCCCAGGTTATGTACTCATCAAAAAGCCATCAGGAAACCACTATTCCAAATTTTAACCTGTTCTACACAACAGGCAACAATGACATCTAGTTAATGCAGGCCAGCCTTCTTAATAGACGCATGTTTGGTCCCAATTGCACTATGTGGGCCTAAGTGCAATTTTTACTGTTAGGCTGAGCTGGAAAGCAGAAATGAAAGTGGCCAGGACAGCTAAGTTTATTTTTTAAACTTTTCTTATGGGGCCAAAAGGAGCACGAGAGCTCTTGATAAGGAAAGCTTCAACTACATCCGAACACCACCGCTCTCCCCAATTCCCCTACTCGAACACAAGGAGGTGCAAGTTCCACTTACGTTGTGGCAATCTTCAGGCCCCTCTATTTTCTGCCGCTTCCAGTCGATTGCAGGTATAAAGTCGGCCAGCAAGGCTTAACAGAATTAATCTAACCCATGCTTAATTTAAGCCCAGGAATTAATCTAAACCATGTTTAATTTCTGCAGCAACAAGTGCATTCCCAGCTAATCTTGCTACCCACCCATCCAAAGCCTGCCCACAGTTAAAATTGGGATTTGTGCCTCACCTCAATAGGAGGTGAGCAGAACAAGGCTTGCGCAGAATCAGACAGGTTTAGACATATCCCAGGATATTATTTTTAAAATAATTATACAATATACTCAGACCAACACATTCCCCTGGGAACATATCTAGTATAAAAAAAAATTAACATCTATCTCAGATACAATTCTCTGAGACAGTTCCTCTTTTTGATTTAGTGGAGATCTGCCCTATCATGCAAAGCAGGGCTACAGTCAGCAGCAGTCCATGTGCACATTAAATGCAGCAGATTCAAATTTCTCACGCTCCCCAGGAAATATTGTTTCATGTTACCATTACACCCAAAGAAGATCTTAATCTTCAGATTTTAATGCATATATGTGTTCAAAGTTCCTCCTAACTGCTCAGTTCTCCCTGATGCAACTCAAAAAGTATATGTTGGGTCTCAAGCTAGGGCAGAGTAAAGAGTGCGCTTGTGTTCTCAGGATAAGGTTGCAGCCTTTGGATTTTTACGAACAAAAAAAATCAAAGCCATCTGCCACACTCTTTCGCTCCTGTTCCACTTTCCCCTTGATTTTCAGACTGCACTGGCATGTCAAACCACCCTGTTTTCACGCAATGCTATCCATGGTTTACTTGTCAAAAGATGAATGAATATTAACTCAAACTAAGTCTATACCCAGGAATTTCATGCCACCTATCCATACTAAAAGGACAAATTCCTTTAAATATCACTTGCTCTCATTTTCATAACAAACCTTTTATATATACATTATCAAAGTAAGGCTGTATATACAACAACCACAGCATCCCCTTGAGTTTATATACAGTCATTCCCTCAAACAGGCAGAATGGAAAAGTAGGAAAGGTAGCCCCGATAATAAAGGATGACATAAGAACATTAGTGAGAAAAGGTCTTGGCTCAGAAAATCAGGACGTAGAATCAGTATGGATGGGGATTAGGAATAGCAAAGGTCAGAAAATGTTGGTGGGAGTAGCTTATAGGCCTTCTAACACTATTGGCAGAACATTAAACAAGAAATTACTGAAGCTTGCAACAAAAACAATGTAATAGTTTTGGAGTTTTTAATCTTCATATAGACTGGACCAATCAAATTGACAAAGGTGGCCTAGAAGATGAGTTTGTAGAATGCTTTTGTGACAGTTTCCTGGAGCAACATGTTGTGGAACAATCTAGGGATAAATTTTAAAATCTAATATTGTGCAATGAGGCATGGTTAATTAGTAATATAGTAAAAGATTCACCGGGAAATAGTGATAATAATAGTTGAATTCCACATTAAGATTGAAAGCAACATACTCCAATCACAAGCAAGAATCTTAAACTTAAACAAAGCCAATTACACAGATGAGAGAGGAGAGCTGGGTAAGGTTGATTGGATAAATCGACCGAAAGGTATGGCAGTAAATAAACATTTAGAAAAGCAATGCAAAATGTTCAACCAAAATATGTTCACTGAAAAACAAAAACTTAGCAAAGAAGATCCATCCATGGCTTACTCAGAAGGTTAAGGATAGTACTAGATAGTACTTATTAGGCCAAATCTTCCAAGGAGTGGCAATCACCTGTTTGCCACTCCACACCTATTTTTTTTTAAACAAACTCTGGAGCTCTACATTTCTAGCCCAGACCACCAAACTGGACACATTCCCAAATGCAGAACGTGCTTGTTCTGGGCGTCCTTCCTCATAGTGCAGGATCACCAAGGGAAGCCAAACCACACCCTATGGCACTAGCTGACGCATTCTGATAAGTCTTCATTCATGAACACACTGAAAAGCTTTGGGACATTTAAATAGGTTTTCAATGTGTAAGTGAATGAGTGTGAGTGATGTACAGTGGCAGGGCAGGTAAGATGGCAGAGTGGGTAAAGTGGCAGCTGGCAGGACAGGTAGGGTGGCAGTCGGTGAGTGGCAGGGTGGGTAAGGTGGCTGGTAAGGTGGTGAGGTCAGGTCAGGTTGGATCGAGGGGAGTCCCAGGTTCAGGACAGGTGTCACAGGGTTGGGGGAGGGGGAGAGTGGGAAGATCTGTGGGGAGAGGGGGGAGTGGGAGGATGGGGGAGAAGAGGAGTAAGAGGGTCAGGGATAGCGGGAAGGCCAGGGAAAAGGGGGTAGCAGGAGGGTCCAGGGGTGGAGAGGGGAGATGTGGGAGGATCGGGGGGGGGGGGGGGGGGGATGGCAGGGTCCAGGGCAAGGCAGGGGGTGGGAGCGGGAGGGTCGAGGAAGGGAGGGGGAGCGGGAGGGTCGGGGATGTTGGAGGGTCAGAGGAGGAAGTCGGGGCGGGGGGTCAGTGGGGTGTTGGGTGGTCAGTTATATAATTGCCCAGGAGTTCAACGTTTTCTTTTCAGTCTAACATTTCCTGGGTAACTATTGAGGTAAATGAGTTGGAACCCTCTGATGTCTCCAACTCTAACTTGGAGTTGGAAACTTTTCGGAGGGTCCCAGGTAGCTAGGGAATTTCCCATAGGAAGTTGAAAACTTCCCAGGCAATCCCCATGGGAGTCCATACGTTGGGACTTCCAAGGTGTTCCCTGGCGCATCTTCCAGAGATCATAGGATCTGGACCACAATGTTGCAAAAGATAGCAGTAAGTCTGAGGATTCGGAGTGTTTTAGAAACCAGCAAAGGACCACCAAAACATTGATGAAAGAGGAAAAAAAACGAGTGTAAACCAACCAAGAATATAAAAAGAGATAAGAGCTTTTAAAGGTATATAAAAAGGCAGACAACAACTAAAATAAACATTGGTCGTTTAGAAGCAGAGACAGGAGAAATTATCTTGGCAAATGGGGAAATGGCAGAGACATTGAACAACTATTTTGTGTCTGTCTTCACAGTAGAAGGTACAAGTTACATATCTAAGAACCAATAAGAGTGAAGAAATTAAGGTAATTAATATCAGCAGAGAAAAAGTACTGGAGAAAGTTAAGGAACTAAAATCCAACAAATCACCAAGACCTGATGGCCTACATCCTTGGTTTCTAAAAGTGATAGCTACAGAAATCGTGGATGCATTGGCTATGATTTTCCAAAACTCCCTAAAGTCTGGAATGGTCCGAGAAGATTGGAAGTTAGCAAATGTGACATCGCTATTCAAGAAAGGAAGGGAAGAGAAAACAGGAGCTACAGGCCATTTAGCCTGACATCAGTCATTGGGAAAGTGCTGGAATCCATTATTAAGGAAGTCTTAACAGTGCACTTAGAAAAGCATAGTATGTTTAGAACATTTCAACATGGTTTTTACAAAAGGGAAATCCTGTTTGACAAACTTATTAAAGATTTTTCAAGATGTAACTAGTAGGATAGATAAAGGGGAACGAGTAGATGTGGTCTCTTTGGATTTCCAAAAGACATTCAATAAGGTGCCATACAAAAAATTAATACACAAGATAAGGGCTCATGGAATTGAGGGTGGCATATTAATTTGGACAGAGAATCAATTAATGGGCAGGAAGCAGAGAGTAGGGATAAATGGGGCATTTTCACTTTGGCAGGCCATGACTAGTCGAGTGCCACAAGGATTGGTGCTGGAGCCTCAGCTATTTTCAATCTATATTCATGACTTAGACAAAGAAAGAGTAACTTATCTAAACTTGCTGACAAGACAAAGCTAGGTGCGAAGACAAGCTGTGAGGAAGACATAAAAAGGCTGCAGAGAAATCTGGCCAGGCTACCTGGGTGTGCAATATGGTGACAGATGGAATGCAATGTGAGGAAGTGTGAGGTTATTTAATCGGGTCATAAGAATAGAAAAACAGAATTTTTTTTTTTAAAGGCTTGAAACTTGAAAATGTTGATGTTCAGAGAGACTTGGGTGTACTCGTACCAGAAACGCAAAAAGTTAGAATGCACATACAGCAAGCAATTAGGCAAGCAAATAGCATGTTGGCCTTTATTGCAGTACAAGAATAAAGTCTTGCTACAATCGTACAGTATTTTGGTGAGTCCACATCTGGAATACTGTGTGCAATTTCGGTCTCCATATTTAAGGAAGGATATACTTGCATTGGAGGCAGTACAGCGAAGGTTCACTTGATTGGTACCTGGGGTGAGAAGGATGATGAGAGGCTGAGTAAATTGGGTCTATGCTTTCTGCAGTTTAGAAGAATGAGAGGTGATCCCATTGAAACATACAAGATTATGAAGAGATTTCACAGGGTAGCTGAGGAATCTAGAACAAGGGGGCACAGTTTCAGGATAAGGGGCCGATCATTTAGGACAGAGATGAGAAGTTTCTGCACTCAAAAATGAAGTGTAACGGGTTAATGTGAATATGTAAATGAGACAGTTCACATCATCTTGGGGAAGTGAAGTAAGGTCACATGATCCCATTCTCTCTTGCAGCCTCTTGGCAAGAATGAAGTCTCATTCTAGATGTAGTCATCCTTTGTTATGTTTTGAATAAAACTGATGTTAAACCCTACCAACAATAGTCATTAACAGCGCCTTGAACGTAAGAACATTAGATGGTGGCAGCAGGTAACGGACAGCAGGAAAACATACAGACAGTGACCGAATAGCATGTGGACAAGCAGCAGATTAAAAAAAGAACAGAATGGAGAAGTCATTGCCATTACCAAATTGCTTCAAGCAAGTATAAGTTTCCATACTTGCAACTCAAAGGAAGAATTAATTTGAGATGGAAGTTGGAGTCTTAGACACAAACTTGTCAGGCCTCTTGCAGTCAAGGGATGACTTAATACTAAGCAAGGCTGTTCAGTTGACCAGGCAAGCGGAGGTCAGGAAACAGAATCGTTCAGTACTTTGAGGTGACAGGGAGCTTCGTTTGCAAAGAAGCACCAACTCAGTGGAGTTTGTTAAGTTTGAGTAAAAACATGGCAGTACTGAAACAGAGAAAGCCCGAAGAGGGCACAGCAACTGCCATAATCAAGTGCTATCGGCGTGGCGGGGAAAAGCAGCATCAATGCGGAGACTGTCCCGCCAAAACTGCAGAATGCCATTTTTGTAAGAAGATGGGTCATTTTAATGCAGTGTGTCATAGCAAGTTTACATTGCAGAAACGAAAAGAAAAACTCTCAAAAGTTAGCAAAATCCAACAAATTGAATAGGTTAATGATGTAGAGGTACCATTCCTGGGCGAGACAAAAGGGTTGACAGGAAGTTCTTGGAGTGCTGAAACTTTAGTCGATGGACATCAATCATGTTTTAAACCGGACGTTGGTGCCGGAGTTTCAGCTCTTTCCAAGGTTGAACCGTGTTTGGAGTGAGAGCTCTTTCAGCCTTCAAGTGTACAACTCCATGGACCAACAGACATACAACTTAAAGTCATGTGACAGATGACTGCAACACTTCAATATAAAAGAGAGGAGAATCACCAAAATCTTATATGCAATCCAGAAGAAGGATTGTTCACTTTTAACTGGAAGAGCTTGTAAAGATTTACAATTGATCTGCAGAGCGGAGGAATTGGAAAACCCAGAGCAGCCTGAAGATTTTAGAGCTGAATTTCCACAGTTGTTCAAAGGGCTTAGGAAGCTGAAAACAGCACATCACATCACCTTCATCCCGAAGCAAAGCCGGTGTGTTTGTTTACACCAAGGAAAGCACCTCACCCCATTCTGCAGCAGGTAAAACAGGAAATTGACTCAATATTAGAACAAGACGTGATCTCACCTGTAACAAAGCCTACAAGTTAGTGTTCAGGTATGGTTCCATTACCGAAATCAAACGGATCACTAAGGATCTGTGTAGATCTCACACAGTTGCATACAGCTGTTGAAAGGGGAACTCATCCAATATCATCTGTGGATGAGAGTCCGGCAAAGCTGGGAAAGAGTTCGATTTTCACTATCTAGATGCTATTGTGGCTTTTGGTTTTGGTGAGGGATTCAAGTTACTTACAACCTTTATTAAACTATTTAGGAGGTATTGCTTTAATAGATTACTTTTTGGTACCATGTCTGCACTTGAGATTTTTCAGCAGATGATGACATGTATCCTGGAAGGATTGGAGGGAGTAATTTGCCACGTGGGTGACATCCTAATCCCTGGTTCAACTATAAGCGAGCATGATACCAGAATGAGAGTTGTGCTGCAACATCTACAAGCAGCAGCAATTACCCTTAATAGCAAATGTGAGTTCTCGCAGCTGACTATTAAATTCCTAGGGTATCGTGTACGTGCATCAGAGGTCAGTGCAGATCCTCAGAAAACTAGAGCGATCAACGAGTTTCCACCATCTCGAAATGTAACAGAGCTCCAGCAATTTATGGGAGTGGTGAATCAAGTGGGAAAGTTCTTGCCCAACTTAGAAAACATGAATGAACCATTACATCAGTACTAAGACAGGACCAGGCTTGGTTCTGACAAGAAGCCCAACAGATGTCATTTGAAAGAATCAAGGAAATGTTAATATTACTGGCCACAATGGCTCATTATGATCCAGATCTGCCTACGATTGTTGCCGCAGATGCATCACCAAAGGGATTGGGGGTATTTTTCCTGGCTCAGACGTGGACAAGTCTCATTCTTTGACTGAAACAGAACAAAGGTATGCAATTATTGAAAAAGAAGCCTCAGCTGTTACCTGGATTTGCAAAAATATTTCCAGACTATGCCCTGGGTCTTCAATTCACAATCGAGACTAACCATAAACTTTGATTACTCTATTGAATGCGAAGGAATTAGCAAAGATGCCGCCAAGGGTGCAAAAATTTCATACGAGAGGTTGATGAGATTTGATGCTACAACTGAGTATATGCAACGGAAGAAACAGTAGCAAGGCCAGAACAAGGGATATAAATTTTGTTGAAGACGTGGGGACCTTTACTTCATTAATGAACAAATATCTACCAGCTACAACACTACGCTGAAATGAGATCAGAAATGCACAAATGTCAGATGAAAAAAGTGATTGCTGCATTTGAGGATGGCCGGAATATATGCCACAAAATCCTATTTTGAGGCAATATTTTAAGCAAAGAAGACCTCAGTGTCGTGGATGACTTGCTGATTCATGATGAGATACTGGTTATACCTAAAGTCCTACGACTCGATATACTTCAGAAGTTACAACAAGATCACTTGGGTATCACGGTGCGTCGTGCCAGAGCGAGAAATTCTATCTGGTGGCAAGGCTCTCCAAATCATTAGAAGAGATGATATCTAATTGCATTACATGTACTATCCATCAGCAGGAGCAGAGGGAACCACTGATGGCATCTTAATTTCCATCCAGGCTACGGGAACATCTTGGGATGGATCTTTTTGAGCTCAGAAGAAAAACATTTTTGATAGTGGGATGAATCTTTTTCAGCTCAGAGGGAAAACATTTTTGATAGTGGTTGACTACTATTCAAAGTAGATGCAGGTATAAGGTCTACATGGTCATACATTTGAGGCTGTCAATGCATCACTGAAAGAAATTTTTGTCACACACGGGATTCTACACCTCGTCATTTCGGACAACAGCCCAGTTTGCTAACAAATACTTCGGGGAGATCACAGAATCTTACAGGTTTATCCACACGACTAGCTCGTCAAGATATGCGCAAGCTAATGATGAGGCCGAAAGGGGAGTGCAGATGGTAAGGTTTTATTAAAAAAGAACAATGACATTAACCTGGCACTGCTGAGTTATCGTTCTACCCCACTCCAGAATGGTCTGGCTTCATGTGAGCTTTTAATGGGAAGAAGGTCGAGGATTTAACTTCCTAATTTTCTGCACACACTTATGCCGTGACTGACAGCAGCAGATTTGGGCAAGGTGAGGGAGGAGGAGGATGAGTAACATTCTAGTCAAACGCAGAACTACAATAATCGTCACAGAGTACACAAACTACGAGACCTCCAGCCTGGAGAGTCATTGTGGATTCATGATCAAGCTTGTCAAGGCCAAGTTCTTGTGAAAACACCATATCTGTGATCCTATCCTGTGGAGACAGAAAATGGTACAGTGCGAAGGAACAGGAGTGTACTAGTTTCTACAAGGAGGTGACCTTCTACAGAGTTAACCAGTTCTTCAGATGTGGAATATGGCCTGGACCATGAAATAGCATCCTCTGACAATTCTCATTCTGCCCAACAGAGTTCGAAAGAATGCATGGGGAGATTGAATTCTCAATCTCCTCCAGGAGAGCCGAGAACACAGTTAGGCAGACTGGTGAAAACACCACAGCAGTTGTCTCTGTGAATAAGAGATGAAGTCAGAGACTTGGGAGGAGATGCAGTGTAAAAGGTTAATGTGAATATATAGGTGAGACAGTTCACATCATCTTGGGGAAGTGATGCAAGATCACATGACTCCTATGATCAAGTTCTCTCTTGCAGCCTTATGGCAAGGATGAAGTTTCATTCTAGGTGCAGTTTCCTAGGACATTGGGACCGGTTCTGGGGTAGGTGGGACCAGTATAAACTGGACGGGTTACACCTGGGCAGGACCGGGACTGATGTCCAAGGGGGAATATTTGCTAGAGTGTTTGGGGAGGGTTTAAACTAAAATGGCAGGGGGATAGGAACCTATGTAAGAATTGCTGCTTTGGGGTGCAGTAGAGTGCTTAAGTTGGAGTTTGGTGACTGAGGGAGTCGGTGAGGAGGATACAAGGTGATCCTTTAAGTATGGTCGGATAAGTATTTACTACTTTTATCGCTTATAGTTTTTAAGGTCTTATTTTGAGGTTCATCATTTGTAAGGGCTATATTCTGTAACAATGAGGAGCAGGGAAGAAGGGCCCTAGAGTAATTGATATTATTTTATATTAAGTATCTTCCAAAATGTTTAATTTAATTTAATTGGCCCCTTTAAATTAAGTCATGGCAGGAGAGCTCAAAGCCATGGTGTGCTCCTCCTGCTCTACGTGGGAAGCCGGGAATATTTCCAGTGCCCAGGGCCAGCACGTGTGCGGGAAGTGTCTCCTGCTGCAGCTCCTGGAGGCTCAGGTTTCGGAGCTGGAGCGGCGGCTGGGGACACTGTGGAGCATCTGCGAGGTGGAGAGTATCGTGGATAGCACGTATAGAGAGGTGGTCATACCGCAGGCTAAGAGTCCACAGGCAGGAAGGGAATGGGTGACCACCAGGCAGAGCAAGAGGACTATGCAGGCAGTACAGGACTCTCCTGTGGCTATTCCCCTGCAAAACAGATATACCACTTTGGATACTGTTAAGGGGAGTGGCCTCTCAGGGGACAGTAGCAACAGCCAAATTAATTGGATCACGGTTGTATCTGCTGCACAGGGGAGGAGTAAAAAGTGTGAGAATGCAATAGTTATAGGGGATTCAATTGCAAGGGGAATAGATAGGCTTTTCTGTGGCCGCAAACAAGACTCCAGGATGGTATGTTGCCTTCCTGGTGCTAGGGTCAAGGATGTCTCAGAGCGGCTACAGGACATTCTGAAGGGGGAGGGTGAACAGCCAGTGATCGTGGTACACATTGGTACAAACGACATAGGTAAAAAAAAGGGGTGAGGTACTAAAAGCAGAATAGAGGGAGTTAGGAGTAGGGAGTTGAAAAGTAGGAGCTCAAAGGTAGTGATCTCAGGATTACTACCAGTGCTACGTGCTAGTCAGAGTAGAAATAGCAGGATATATCGGATGAATACGTGGCTGAAGAGATGGTGTGAGGGGGAGCGTTTCAGATTCCTGGGACACTGGGACCGGGTCTGAGGGAGGTGGGACCAGTACAAACTGGACGGGTTACACTTGGGCAGGACCGGGACTGATGTCCTAGGGGGAATATTTGCTAGAGTGGTTGAGGAGGGTTTAAGCTAAAATGGCAGGGGGATAGGAACCTATGCAAGGAGTCAGAGGAGGGGGAATTGAGGACAAAAGATAGAAAGGGGAGTAAGAAAAGTGTTAGCTAGAGAAATCAAGGGCAAGAATCAAACAGGGCCTCAGTGAAAAATAGTGGGAACGGGGCAAGTAATGTTAAAAAGACAAGCCTTAAGGCTTTGTGCCTTAACGCAAGGAGCATTCGCAATAAAGTGGATGAATTAACCACGCAAATAGATGTAAATTGGTATGATATAGTTGGGATTACGGAGACATGGCTGCAGGGTGACCAGGGATGGGAACTGAACATCAAGGGGTATTCAGTATTTAGGAAGGAGAGGCAAAAAAGAAAAGGCGGCAGAGTTGCATTGCTGGTTAAAGAGGAAATTAATGCAATAGTGAGGAAAGATTTTAGCTCCGACGATGTGGAATCTGTATGGGTAGAGCTGAGAAACATTAAGGGGCAAAAAACATTAGTGGGGGTTGCATATAGACACCCTAACTGTGGTGGTGATGTTGGGAATGGGATTAAACAGGAAATTAGAGACACATGCAATAAAGGAACATCTGTAATTATGGGTGACTTTAATCTGCATATAGATTGGGCAAATCAAATTAGTAAAAATACCGTAGAGACGGAATTCCTGGAGTATATACGGGATGGTTTTCTGGACCAATACGTTGAGGAACCAACTAGAGAACAGGCCATCCTAGACTGGGTATTGTGTAATGAGAAAGGAATAATTGGCAATCTAGTTGTGCAAGGCCCCTTGGGGATGAACGACCATAATATGATAGAATTCTTCATCAAGATGGGGAGTGACGGAGTTGATTCTGAGACTAGGGTCCTGAATCTTAATAAAGGAAACTACGATGGTATGAGACGTGAGTTGGCTATGATGGATTGGGAAACATTACCTAAAGGGATGATGGTGGATAGGCGCTGGCAAACATTCAAAGAGCACATGGGTGAACTGCAACAATTGTTTATTCCTGTCTGGCACAAAAGTAAAATAGGAAAGATGGCCAAACCATGGCTTACAAGGGAAATTAGAGATAGTATTAGATCCAAGGAAGAGGTATACAAATTGGCCAGAAAAAACAACAGGCCTTGAGGATTGGGAGCACTTTAGAATTCAGCAAAGGAGGACCAA
This sequence comes from Cetorhinus maximus, assembly GCF_964194155.1. Lineage (NCBI taxonomy): Eukaryota > Metazoa > Chordata > Chondrichthyes > Lamniformes > Cetorhinidae > Cetorhinus > Cetorhinus maximus. Next base: position 81,527,497 of record NC_135892.1, on the reverse strand, counting down.
GAGATTGGTTAAGGGGAAAATGGAGTGCTAGAGTAAGCTTGCAGGGAACATAAAAACTGACTAAGAGTTTCTATAGGTATGTGAAGAGAAAAAGATTGGTGAAGACAAATGTAGGTCACTTACAGTCAGAAACAGGGGAATTTACAATGGGAAACAAAGAAATGGCTGACCAACTAAATACATACTTTGGTTCTGTCTTCACAAAGGAGGACACAAATAACATACCAGAAACGTTGGGGAACACAGGGTTTAGTGAGAGGGAGGAACCGAAAGAAGTCAGTATTAGTAGGGAAATGGTGTTGGGGAAATTGATGGGATTGAAGGCCGATAAATCCCCAGGGTCTGATAATTGACATCCCAGAGTACTTAAGGAAGTGGCCCTAGAAATCGTGGATGCATTGGTGGTCATCTTCCGAGATTCTGTAGATTCTGGAACAGTTCCTACAGATTGGAGGCTAGCTAATGTAACCCCACTATTTAAAAAGGGAGGTAGAGAGAAAACAGGGAATTATAGACCAGTCAGCCTAACATCGGTAGTGGGGAAAATTCTAGAGTCCATTATAAAAGATTTAATAACTGAGCACTTGGAAAACAGTGGCAGAATTTAGACAGAGTCAGCATGGATTTACTAAAGGGAAATCATGCTTGACAAATCTACTGGAATTGTTCGAGAATGTAACTAGTAGAGTTGATGAGGGGGAGCCAGCGGATGTGGTTTATTTGGACTTTCAGAAGGCTTTCGAAAAAGTCCCACATAAGAGATTAGCGTGTAAAATTAAAGCGCGTGGGATTGGGGGTAGTCTATTCAGATGGATAGAAAACTGGTTGGCAGACAGGAAACAAAGAGTAGGAATAAAGAGGTCTCTTTCCGAATGGCAGGCAGTGACTAGTGGGGTCCCGCAGGGATCGGTGCTGGGACCCCAGCTATTCACAATATATATTAATGATTTAGATGAGGGAACTAAAAGTAATATCTCCAAATTTCCAGATGACACAAAGCTGGGTGGGAGGGTGAGCTGTGAAGAGGATGCAGAGATGCTTCAGGGTGACTTGGACAAGCTGAGTGAGTGGGCAAATGCATGGCAGATGCAGTATAATGTGGATAAACGTGAGGTCATCCACTTTGGTCGCAAAACAGAAAGGCAGATTATCTTAATGGCTATAAATTGAGAGAGGGAAATGTGCAACGAGACCTGGGTGTCCTCGTACACTAGCTGCTGAAGGTAAGTATGCAGGTGCAGCAGGCAGTAAAGGCGCAAATGGTATGTTGGCCTTCATAGCGAGAGGATTCGTGTATAGGAGCAGGAATGTCTTGCTGCAATTATACAGGGCCTTGGTGAGTCCACACCTGGAATATTGTGTGCAGTTTTGGTCTCCTTATCTGAGAAAGAATGTTCTTGATATTGAGGGAGTGCAGCGAAAGTTTACCAGACTGATTCCTGGGGTGGCGGGACTGACTTATGAGGAGAGATTGAGTCGGTTAGGATTATATTCTCTGGAGTTCAGAAGAGTATGGGGGGATCTCATAGAAACCTATAAAATTCTTACAGGACTAGACAGGGTAGATGCAGGAAGGATGGTCCCGATGGTGGGGGAGTCCAGAACCAGGGGTCACAGTCTGAGGATAGGGGGTAGACCATTTAGGACTGAGATGAGGAGAAATTTCTCCACCCAGAGAGTGGTGAGCCTGTGGAATTCGCTACCACAGAAAGTAGTTGAGGCCAAAACATTGTATGTTTTCAAGAAGGAGTTCGATACAGCTCTTGGGGCGAAAGGGGTCAAAGGATATGGGGAGAAAGCAGGAGCAGGCTATTAAGTTGGATGATCAACCATGATCATAATGAATGACGGAGCAGGCTCCAAGGGCCAAATGGCCTACTCCTGCTCCTATTTTCTATGTTTCTATGAATAAAGTCGATGTTAACCCTACCTCAGAAGACATAGATAGATTTTTGGCCTCTCATGGAATCAAGGGGCATGAGGAGCAGGCAGGGAAGAGGAGTTAAAACCCAAGATCAGCCAAGATCAGACTGAATGGTAGAGCAGGCTTGATGGGCTGTATGGTTTTCGCCTGCTCCCATTTCTTTTGTTCTTATGTTCAAAACCTCCCATTTACAAGTCTGTGCTGAATGTCATTGGTTATTGGTTCATTAACTTCACTGGTTCACTAGCTTCAACCTTATCACAAATACAAAACCTTTACCCACCAAAAGTGCAGAAATCCATTGGAAACATTTTACCCACAGCCGGATAATCAATTTATATCTGTACTAATAAGTAATTTCCTATCCAGCATCCTCAACAAAGAGATCAGACCTTCAACTGCTCAGAAAGGTAAACAAAGTAGCAGATAGATTTTTCTATAATCACTTCTGTTTCATGATCAGTTGACATAGAGCTGACTCTCTAACTTCACTTCACCCCATTTGCATGGGTAATACTTCATTACTGTAAAATGTCTGACCCAGGGAGAGCAAAAACTCCCTGGACTGTGTCATATGAATTCACACCAAATAGTCATCAAGGAATTTTTGCAGTCACCAGTTACTTTGAATGCCCACAGTCTTAACCATCGAGGTAGAATCCAGTAAATGGAATGCAAGGAGTATTTTGTGCTGGTTGGTAAATTAAGTGCAGAGGAAAAACTTCAAGGAAGTGCAAAAAGTGGTTGGAGTACCATCACCAAGACCTAAGAAAGGGGGATTCTGAGATGAACTATTTATTTCCACACCAATAAAAGCCTGATCTATCATGTGTTTATATAGCACCTTTAACACAGAAAAATATCCTAAAGAAGCAAAGGGAAAAACTGTTCAGAGAGGCATATGTGGTAATGTTACTTGAGGTGGCCCAAGTCTTGCTAAAAGAGGTGAGTTTACAGAGTATATTTTAAAATGGGTAGGAATTTAGGAAGAGAATTCTGGGGCATTGTGCCTATATGGTTGATGACACAGGTCCCAACAGTGGGGCAAAGGGAAGGAAATGCACAAAAGGCTTGGTCAGAGGAACGGAGAGATTAGGGGAGGGTGGTTCTAGCCACAAAGAAGGTTGCAGGGTTAAGAGGAACAAGGTCACGAAGAGACTTAAAGACAAGGGTGAGAATTTTTAATTTGAGGCTTAGGAAGACTGGGAACCAACTTAGATTAACAAGAACAGGTGAGATGGCAGAGTAGAACAGTGAAAGGTATGAAACAGACAACAGAGTTTTTGATGAGATTAAGTTTAGAGGATGGAGGATAAGGGGCTAATCGGGAGTACATTGAATCAAGCAAGCCTGGAGGTAGTAAAGGGCTGAATGAAAATTTCATCAGCAGAGTGATGCTGCTTCTGCATCTACCTCAGTCTAATCTATATAGGTAGAAGTAGTTCTTTTTCTATTTGTTCTTGGGATGCAAGTGTCACTGGCAAGACCTTCGAGAAGGCTGTGGTGAATCACCTTCTTGAACCGCTGCAGTCCACGTGGTGTAAATACACCCACAGTGCTATTAGAGGTAGTTCCAAGATTTTGACCCAACAACAGTGAAGGAAATGCAATATACTTCCAAATCAGGATGCTGTGTGACTTGGAGGGGAGACGGTGGTGCTCAAGGTTGCAGGTTTGGAAAGTGCTGTCAAAGGAGCCTTACAGTATTGTGCAGTGCACCTTGTAGATGGTGCGCATTGTTATCACTGTACATTGCTGGTGGAGGGAGTGAATGTTTAAGGTAGCAAATGGATGCCATTAAGCGGAGAGATTAGGGGAGGGTGGTTCTAGCCACAGTCTCTCTGTCCTGGGTGGTGAAACGCTTCTTGATTGTTGGAGCTGTACTCATCCATCACATTCTTGATTTGTCCTTTGTAGACATTGCGGGGAGGAGGGGAGGTCTTATGGCGCAGTGGTGGTGTCCTTATCTCCGGGTCAGAAGCTCCGGGTTCAACGTCCCACTTCAGGGCTTGATAGCCTCGGAAGGTGCATTCAGATCATGGCCAAAAAGGTTGTTTATAAGCCTGCAAGGCCTTCCAAAATGCCTGATGGAAAGTAGCAAGAGCAGAAGAGTTTCCTGGTCAATACTGCAGAAGACAACAGCAAACTACTGCAGTATTTTGCCAAGCATAATCATGGACCAATCCATTAGAAGTCCATGGTCACCAATGCCCTCTTAGGGCATGGTACCTGAAGGAAGAGAAGACAATAACATTGGGGAGCCAGGAGGTGAGTTGCTCACTGCAGAATTCCTAACCTCTGACCTGCTCTCATACTCACATGATTTGTGTGGTTAGTCCAGCTAAGTTTATGGTCAATGGCAAATAGCATTGACGGTGGGGGATCCAGCGATGGTAATACTGTTGGATGCCAAGGGAGATGATTAGGTGCTCTTTCTGAATGGGGCAACATAGGGCAGGAAGCTGGGCTCAAAATCACATAGTACACCAGGAACTGAAAGAGCTTCAGCCTAATGCAGTAACGGGAGTCGGTGATCAAGGCATGGAGCTTGGGGTGGGAACTAAAAGCAATGGCCTTTGGTCTTTCTAACATTTATAGAGAGGAAATTGAGGTTCATCCATAACTGGATGTTGGATAAGCAATCTAGGAACAGAGGCAATGCATAGTCAAAAATGTTGGTGAAGAGCCAAAATAGGGTGTCATCATAAGAGAAAAAGATATACAACACAGAAGGGCGTCATTCAGCCCATTGTTTGTGCTGGCTTAAAAAGGCCTAGCCAGTCTAATCCCACATTCCAGATCTTGGTCCATAGCTCTGTAGGTTACAGCATCTCAAATGCACATCCAAATGTTTTTTTTAAATGTGCTGTGGTTTCTGCCTTTACCACCCTTTCAAGCAGTGAGTTTCAGACCAGCACCACCTTCTGACTGAAAAGAATCACTCCTCAACTTCCCTCTTAAGATTCCACCAATTACTTTAAATGTATGCTTCCTGGTTATTGACACCTCTGCTAAAGGAAGTAGTTCCTGTCCACTCTATATAGGCCCCTCATAATTCTATACACTTCAATTAAATTTTGTCTCAGCCTCCTCTGTTCCAAAACAAGACAACTTCAAAGTAGATAATCTTCCCTCAGTTAAAATTCTCCATTCCTGGCATCACTTTCCTAAATCTCTCCTGTATCCTCTCTGGGACGACATTCTTCTTGTGATGAGGTGACCAGAACTGTATGCAGTACTCTAGCTGCAGTCTAACTAGTATTTTATACAATTCTAGCATAACCTCCCTGCTCTTGTAACCTAGACCTCAGTATATAAAGACAGTTCTCAATACGCCTTCTCGAGGGTACATGTTGAAGTTGACTCATGTTTCCAGAAGTTGTCACCAAGGGGCAACATGTGGATAAAGAGGAAGAGGACAAGGATGGATACTTGGGATATTATAAGAATTTTCTGGAGATGCTCTGATAAAGATTGGATTTGAAAGAGTGAAGTCATCGCAAAACCAAGCACATTCCCACTGGTTGCATGTGGCATCAAGATAGCTTGTGCAAATCCTTGCACCCGGTGTCAGGACACTTGGCAGATGCCTGAAATCAAATCAAGTCGTACATGGCACAAGGAAATGCTATTGAAAAGGCTTTAACCTAATCTTTTATATAAAGAAAAATGTTACCATCACTCAAGAAAAAGTTCGAAGTCTCTCACTAAGCTAGTACTGTGGCATAGTGATTATGTTACCATTCATTTACATACAACAAGAATCCACAAACAGCAGGACGAATCCAACCCGACCAATTACCACCCCATCACCATTACCACTCTCGATCATCAGCAAAGCGATTGAAGGGATCGTCAACAGTGCTATCAAGCGGCACTTAGCAATAACCTGTTCAATGAAACTCAGTTTGGGTTCTGCCAGGGCAACTCAGCTCCTGACCTCATTACAGCTTTGGTCCAAACACTGACAAAAGAATTGAACTCAAGAGGTGAGGTGAGACTGACTACCCTTGACATCAAGGCAGCATTTGACTGAATGCGGCATCAAGGAACCCTAGCAAAATTGAAGTCAATGAGAATCAGGGGAAAACACTCGTGTGGTTGGAATCATACCTAGCACAAAGGAAGGTGGTTATTGGAGGTCAACCATCTCAGTCTCAGGACAGTACTGCAGGAGTGCCTCAGGTTAGTGTCCAAGACTCAACCATCTTCTGTTGCTTCATCAATGACTTTCCCTCCATCATAAAGGCAGAACAGTGGATGCTCGCGATGATTGCACAATGTCGATACCATTTGCAAGTCCTCATACCAAAGCAGTCCTTGTCCATACGCAGCAACACCTGGACAACTTTCAGGCTTGGGCTGATAAGTGGCACATAACATACACACCACACAAGTGCCAGGCAATGATCATCTACAACAGGAGAGAATCTAACCATAAGACATAGGAGCAGAAATTAGGCCATTCGGCCCATCGAGTCTGCTCCACCATTCAATCATGGCTGATAAGTTTCTCAACCCCATTCTCCCCGTAACTTTTGATCCCCTTACCAATCAAGAACCTATCTATCTCGGTCTTAAATACACTCAATGACCTGGCCTCCACAGCCTTCTGTGGCAATGAATTCCATAGATTCACCACTCTCTGGCTAAAGAAGTTTCTCCTCATCTCTGTTCTAAAAGGTCTTCCCTTTACTCTGAGGCTGTGCCCTCGGGTCCTAGTCTCTCCTACTAATGGAAACATCTTCCCTACGTTCACTCTATCCAGGCCTTTCAGTATTCTGTAAGTTTCAATCAGATCCCCCCTCACCCTTCTAAACTCCATCGAGTATAGACCCAGAGTCCTCAAACGTTCCTCATATGTTAAGCCTTCCATTCCTGGGATCGTTCTCGTGAACCTCCTCTGGACCCTCTCCAGGGCCAGCACATCCTTCCTGAGATACGGGGCCCAAAATTGCTCACAATATTCTAAATGTGGTCTGACCAGAGCCTTATAAAGCCTCAGCAGCACATCCATGCTTTTATATTCTAGTCCTCTCGAAATAAATGCCAACATTGCATTTGCCTTCCTAACTACCGACTCAACCTGCAAGTTAACCTTAAGAGAATCCTGGACTAGGACTCCCAGGTCCCTTTGCACTCCAGATTTCTGAATTCTCTCCCCATTTAGAAAATAGTCTATGCCTCTATTCTTCCTAACAAAGTGCATGACCTCACATTTCCCCACGTTGTATTCCATCTGCCATTTCTCTGCCTATTCTCCCAACCTGTCCAAATCCTTCTGCAGCCTCCCCACCTCCTCAATACTACCTATCCCTCCACCTATCTTTGTATCATCGGCAAACTTAGCCAGGATGCCCTCAGTTCCTTCATCTAGACCATTAATGTATAAAGTGAAAAGTTGTGGTCCTGACACTGACCCCTGCAGAACTCCACTAGTCACCGGCCGCCATCCTGAGCAGGACCCCCTTATCCCCACTCTCTCCCTCCTGCCAGACAGCCAATCTCCTATCCATGCTAGTACCTTGCCTCTCACACCATGGGCTCTTATCTTACTGAGCAGCCTCCTGTGCGGCACCTTGTCAAAGGCCTTCTGGAAGTCCAAGTAGATAACATCCATTGGCTCTCCTTTGTCTAACCTACTCGTTACCTCCTCAAAGAATTCTAACAGATTTGTCAGGCATGACCTCCCCTTGATGAATCCATGCTGACTTTGCCCTATTTTACCATGCACTTCCAAGTATTCTGAAATCTCATCCTTAATAATGGACTCTAAAATCTTACCAACGACCGAGGTCAGGCTAGTCGGCCTGTAATTTCCCGTCTTTTGCCTCACTCCCTTCTTAAACAGGGGGTTTACATTAGCGATTTTCCAGTCCTCTGGGATCCTCCCTGACTCCAGTGATTCCTGAAAGATCACCACTAACGCCTCCACTATCTCTTCAGCTATCTCCTTCAGAATTCTGGGGTGTAATCCATCTGGTCCAGGTGATTTATCCACCTTCAGACCTTTCAGTTTTCCTAGCACCTTCTCCTTGGTAATGGCCACCATACTCACCTCTGCCCCCCATCTCCCCATGGCATTCAATAGCATTACCATCGCTGAATCCCCCACTATCAACATCCTGAGGGTTACCATTGACCAGAAATTGAACTGGACCAGCCATATAAATACTCTGGCTACAACAGGTGAGAGGCTGGGAATTCTGTGGCGAGTAACTCACCTCCTGACTCCCCAAAGCCTGTCCAACATCTACAAGGCACAAGTCCGAAAAGTAATGGAATAATCTCCACTTGTCTGAATGAGTGCAGCTCCAACAACACTCAAGAAGCTTGACACCATCCAGGACAAAGAAGCCCAGTTGATTGGCACCTCATTCAACACCTTCAACATTCACTCCCTCCACCACCGACACACGGTAGCAACAGTGTGTGCCATCTACTAGATGCACTGCAGAAACTCACCAAGGCTCCTTAAACAGCGTCTTCCAAACCTGTGACCTCTACCATCTACAAGGACAAGGGCAGGAGACACATGGGAACATCACTACCTGCAAGTTCCTCTCAAAGCCAAGCACCGCCCTGACTTGGAACTATTACTGCCATTCCTTCACTATCGCTCGGTCAAAATCTTGGAACTCGCTTCCTAACAACACCACATGGACTGCAGCGGTTCATGAAGGCAGCTCACCAACACCTTCTCAAGAACAATTAGGAATGGGAAGTAAATGCTGGCCAAGCCAATGATGCCCACAACCCAGGAACAAATAAAAAGACAGCAATAAGAAAAAAAATTACCAAATAATTTGTTTAGGAAGGTATTGGTTAGAAAACCTCCCTGCTCTTTTTCAAAAAATTCAACCTGAGGGGGCAGACAGCACCTCAGCTTAAAGAATAGATTTAAGGTGATTGGTAGAAGGATTAGAGGGGACATGAGGAAAAGCTTTTTCCACCTAGAGGATGGTGGGCATGTGGAATTCACTGCCTAAGTTGGTCTTTGAGGCTGAAATGCTCAACTCATTTAAAAGGTACCTGGATCTGCATCTGAAATGCTGTAACATGCAAGGCTACGGAGCAGGTGCTAGAAAGTGGGATTAAAATGAGCAGCTAGTTTCTTTTACCTCCTTTTTGGCTGGTGCAGACATGATGGGCTGAATGGCCTCTTTCTACACCGTAACTTTTCTATGGTTCTAATGCTGTCATTCAATGAAATGTTTAGTACTGAAGTAGGAACTGTAGTCTAGATTGCACACTCAAACCTCTGAAATGGCAGCTGAACTCGTGATCTTCAGAGGCAAGAGTGCCATCACTAAGTCAAAGCTGACATTATAGGAGACAAGCAGCTACATAAAGAAAGTAATAAACAAAAGGCTGTAATGCCCAGGATATTCTTATATACACTGTGACAGTTGGAGTAGTCAGAACAAAACAAAAACCTAGCTACAGGTCTCATGTCTTCTCAGTTACTAGTATCCTATGGCCTAGAAAGAACAGAGATGGGAAAAATATGGAAGAGGGGAGAAATTTTAGAGTGAATTACCTTCAAAAAACTTACGCACACATTTAAAATACCTTATTGAGCTCTTCTATTCTTCTTATTAAGTAAGGATTACTGGAAGAGTTTTCAAAATAAACATAGTCTGTAACAAAAAAGGTGAAATCCAGTGAAGTCACATAAAACATTCCCGACAATACTGTTTCTATATAACTCCCCAAAGGCTCAGTAGTTAAGGACCAAAATTTATTGATCTCAGCTCTGGTAGCAACAGAGCACATGCCACAAATGGCCCAGCACTACCAAGTTAAGGAGAATTAAATCATCCAGAGTTCCTCCTCCTGACCTAATGATTGAAGTGAGAATACATTTGAGCTTGGTTCTGATGGCCTCCACAATAAAACAAATGGCCTCAACCTCAAGGGCCCATACATTTAAAAAACCTGCCAACACTCTGGGCGATATTTTAACTTACTCATAACACTGGCCCTTGCGCAGAGTTAAATCAGGCCTTTTGTATCAGTGTCAATTATATTGGGGCTTTGAAGGTTAAATTATAAGGCCAAATGGCATAAACTTGGCTTATATTGCCTTGCGTATTGAGGGGTAGTCTGATCAAGATATTCAAAATGTTGAAATGATTCACTAAAGTGAATCCCCCCCTCTGGTGGGGGGAAATCAAGAGCAAGTGGGCATAATCTTAAAATTAGAGTTTGGTCATTCAGGGGACTTTTGCCACAAAGGGTAGTCGAAATCTGTAATTTTCAAACCCAAAAGGCAGCAGATGCTTGGTCAATTGGAGTTTTCAAGATTGAGACCAACAGATCTTTGTTAGGTATGGGGATCGAGGGAGATGGAGCAAAGGCAGGTTAATGGATTTGAAGAATAGATCAGACATGACCTAACTGAATGCAAACCAAGCTTGAGAGGATGAATGGCCCACTGTTGTTGTTAATGTTCCCATCTAGGCTCACATGCAAACAGCATTAATTTGGAGAGGTATCTGAGAGTAGATGGAACAGCGCTCACATCAATGGTTTGAATGAGAGGCAAATTGACAAAAAATATTTATAACCATTTTTTCCCAAATTGAACACAACACATTCGAATTTCCATTATTAATGTGACAAAAAAACATTTAAGATCTTAACTTTTTCTTTGCTTAAAATGTATTTTTTAGCTGCCCTCCCATGTCCTTTGGGACACCAGTTGTTTCTTTCCTAAGATAACAGCAATTGCCTTCACCATCACATAAAGCTTCTCACACGAGCTGTTAATAAATGGCTGTCTTCATGAAAGTCTCTAGGTGGAGGGAAGAAGGCCGGCATCTTAAAGGTTAACAGAAACTGGTGGCAGCTAACGCAGATTATCTTGCCCGGTGATGCTGCAGCCATGCTATTTGGGGGGGGGAAAGAAAATGTACATCAAAAGATGACATCTTTCCTCTTAAAATTAATGTGCATTTGCCTTTGTTTGGGTTTACAGCTTCACTGGTGCTGGATTGGGATTAAAGTGGATGATTATTTTAGGAAGGATTGGCTTTTGTTCTACCACTAAAAGGGAAAGAGGAGCGGTGGAAGCGCACCCCAGGTTTTTAAGGTACAGGCCTAGCATTGAGGGTAAGTGTCACTTCGCCATTTTCCTCGCTGATAAGAAGTGTGTTTGATCAGAGTCACTGACCCCCTCTCCCCAGCTCCCCTCAAACCGCCTTACACACAACTAGTGCAAATAAAAAGTCAAACAACCACTTCAGGCAACTTTGCAAAATATTAAAGAGTAGTTTTTGGGGTTTTTTTTGGGGGGGGGGGGGGGTTGGTGGGTTGGTGGAGGAAATCTTCGATCAAGTGAAGCCCTGACGATGAACTTTCCCAGTTATATTTTCCTCTTTTTTTTAAAAAAAAATGTGTTAATTTAGATCTACAGCTTCACGAGAGAGAATAAATAATAAACAAAAAACCCATCGGCGACTCTTTGATCAATTTACAAACTGGTCATCTTCCTCCGGCCGCCGATTTCAATCAATAAACAAACACCAGCCGGCACCTACCTCCGACCCTGTACATATTTGCCGCCATTCCGCCCCCTTTATATTTGTTTTTTTTCTGTCTCTCTCTCCCCCAGTTGATCAGAAGCTGATGTTGGACCCGGAGCTTGGGGGAAGGAGGCGGTGACTCTCCCGGTTTCCTGACTCCCGCCGCCTTTCAGGGGGTTTCAGAGGGAGGGAGGGAGGCTGCCCGCCCGGGAGCTTCCTGCTCCTTCCGTCGCCTCCTGCTGTTCTGGTGGAGCCGTGGCCGAGAGGGCCACTCGGCGCCTGACTCCCCATCCCCTCCCCCCGGCTCCCCTCCCCCACCCCCTGGCTCCCCACCCCCTCCCCCCTGACTCCCCACCCCCACCCCCTGACTCCCCACCCCCACCCCTCCCCCACCCCCAGACTCCCCACCTCCTCCCCCTCCCCCACCCCCCTGACTCCCCACCCCCACCCCCAGACTCCCCACCCCCACCCCTCCCCCACCCCCTGGCTCCCCACCCCCTCCCCCTGACTCCCCACCCCCCACCCCCTGACTCCCCAACCCCACCCCTCCCCCACCCCCTGACTCCCCACCCCCTCCCCCACCCCCTCCCCCTGACTCCCCACCCCTCCCCCTGACTCCCCACCCCTCCCCCTCACTCCCCTCCCCATCCCCCTTCCCCTGGCTCCCCACCCCCTCCCCCTCCCCCAGACTCCCCACCCCCTCCCCCTGACTCCCCACCCCCTCCCCCTGACTCCCCACCCCCTCCCCCTGACTCCCCACCCCCTCCCCCTCCCCCTGACTCCCTTCCCCTCCCCCTGACTCCCCACCCCCTCCCCCTGACTCCCCACCCCCACCCCCTGGCTCCCCACCCCCTCCCCCTGACTCCCCACCCCCACCCCTCCCCCACCCCCTGACTCCCCACCCCCACCCCCTGACTCCCCACCCCCACCCCCTGACTCCCCACCCCCACCCCTCCCCCACCCCCTGACTCCCCACCCCTCCCCCACCCCTCCCCCTGACTCCCCACCCCCTCCCCCTGACTCCCCACCCCTCCCCCCTCACTCCCCTCCCCATCCCCCTTCCCCTGGCTCCCCACCCCCACCCCCTCCCCCAGACTCCCCACCCCCACCCCCTCCCCCAGACTCCCCACCCCCTCCCCTCACTCCCCTCCCCCACCCCCTCACTCCCCTCCCCCTCACTCCCCTCCCCCACCCCCTCCCCCTGACTCCCCACCACCTCCCCCTCCCCCAGACTCCACTCCCCATCCCTCCCCCTCACTCCCCACCCCCTCCCCCTAACACCCCTCCCCCAGACTCCCCACCCCCTCCCCCTGACTCCCCACCCCCTCCCATTGACTCCCCACCCCCTCCCATTGACTCCCCACCCCCTCCCCGTCCCCCTCCCACTGACTCCCCACCCCCTCCCCCACCCCCTGACTCCCCACCCCCTCCCCCTCACCCTGACTCCCCACCCCCACCCTCTCCCCCTGACTCCCCAGCCCCACCCCCTCCCCCTGACTCCCCAGCCCCACCCCCTCCCCCTGGCTCCCCACCCCCTCCCCCTCCCCCTGACTCCCCATCCCCTCCCCCTCCCCCTGACTCCCCACCCCCTCCCCCTGACTCCCCACCCCCTCCCTCTGACTCCCCACCCTTCCCCTGACTCTTCACCCCCTCCCCCTGACTCCCCACCCCCTCCCCCTCACTCCCCTCCCCCTCCCACTGAGTCCCCACCCCCACCCCCTCCCCCCTGACTCCCCAACCCCACCCCCTCCCCCCCTGACTCCCCGCCCCCCTCCCCCTGACTCCCCACCCCCTCCCCCTCCCCCTGACTCCCCACCCCCTCCCCCTGATTCCCCACCCCCTCCCCCTGACTCCCCACTCCCTCCCCCTGACTCCCCACCCCCTCCCCCTCCCCCTGACTCCCTTCCCCTCCCCCTGACTCCCTTCCCCTCCCCCTGACTCCCCACCCCCTCCCCCTGAGTCCCCTCCCCCTCCCCCTGACTCCCCACCCCCTCCCCCTGACTCCCCACCCCCTCCCCCTGACTCCCCACCCCCTCCCCCACCCCCTCCCCCTGACTCCCCCCCCTCCCCCTGACTCCCCCCCCTCCCCCTGACTCCCCCCCTCCCCCTGACTCCCCACCCCCACCCCCACACCCTCCCCCTCCCCCTGGCTCCCCACCCCCTCCCCCTGGCTCCCCACCCCCTCCCCCTGACTCCCCAACCCCTCCCCCACCCCTCCCCTCCCCCTGACTCCCCACCCCCTCCCCCTGACTCCCCACCCCCTCCCTCTGACTCCCCACCCCCTCCCCCATCCCCTCCCCCTGACTCCCCACCCCCTCCCCCTCCCCCTGACTCCCCACCCCCTCCCCCTGACTCCCCACCCCCTCCCCCTGACTCCCCACTCCCTCCCCCTGACTCCCCTCCCCCACCCCCTCCCCCTGACTCCCCACCCCCACACCCTGACTCCCCACCCCCTCCCCCAGACACCCCACCCCCTCCCCCTGATGCCCCCCCAACCCCCAGGCTCCCCACCCCCTCCCCCGACTCCCCAACCCTACCCCCTCCCCTGACTCCCCACCCCCTCCCCCACCCCCTCCCCAGACTCCCCACCGCCTCCCCCACCCCCTGACTCCCCTGCTCCATCCCTGACTCCCCTCCTCCAGCTCTGATCCCCCCCACCCCCTGCCTCCCCTCCCCCACCCCTGAACACCCACACCCACCTTCTGACTCACCTGTCCCTCCCCATCCCCACCCCCTGACTCCCCTCTCCCACCCCTGGACTCCCCACACCAATCGCCACACCTGAACCAACCCCCCTCCCCTTGACACCCCTACCCCCAGCCCATGAATCCCCCCCCCACCACCTCGCCACCCCTGACTCCCTACCCCATGACTCCCCTCCCCTCCCACTGGCTCCCCTCCCCCACCCCCTGACTCCCCTCCCCTTCCCCTGAGTCCCCTCCCCCACGCCCTGACTGCCCACCCCACCCCACCCCCTGAATCCCCACCCCACATCCTGACTCCCCTCACCCATATCCTGACATCCCTCACCTCCGCAGGCTCCCCACCCCTCACCCCCACACCCTGACTCCCCTCCCCCACCCCCGACTCCCCTCGTCTCCCACACCCCTGACTCCCTTCCCCGATCCCTTCACCACCTCCCGACTCCCCTCCCCACCCCTGACTCCCCTCCCCACTAATGCCCCACGCCCCTGACTCCTCTCCCCCACCCCCACACGCTGACACCCCTCTCCGTCCCCTGACTCCCCTCTCCCTGACTCCCATTCCCCCCCATGACTCCCCTCCCCTGACTCCCCTCCCCCACTCTCTGACTCCCCTCCCCCTACTCCGACTCCCCTCCCCCACTCTATCTCCCCTTCCCCACCCATTGTCTCTGCTCTCCCACCACCTGACTCCTATCCCCCACCCCCTGACTCCGCACCCCCACCCCTCATTCCTCTCCCTCATCCCTGACTCCACACCCTACCTCTGAATCCCTACCCCCTCCCCGTGACTCCCCACCCCCTGAATCCCCAACCCTCCCCCTGCCTCCCTAAACCCTCCCCCTGACTACCCTCCCCCACCCCTGACCCCCATCCCCTCCCCACTGACTCCATACACCCTCCTCCTGATTCTCCTCCCCTTCCCCTGACTCCCCTTCCCCACCCCCTGACTCCCCTCCCCTCCCCTCACCCTGACTCCCCTCCTCCACCCCCTGACTCCCCTCCCCATCCCCATCCACTCCCCCACCCCCTGACTCCCCTCCCCTACCCCCTGACTACCCTCCCCATCCCTATCCCTACCCCCACCCCCTGACTCCCCTCTCCCGCCCCTGACTCCCCACCCCCACCCACAACCACGTCCCCTGACCCCCCCCCACCCTGACTCCCCTTCCCCACACCAACCGCCACCCCCTGAATCCACCCCCCCTCCCCCTGACACCCCTACCCCCATCCCCTGAATCCCCTCCCCAACCCCACCCCCTGACTCCCCTCCCCTTCCCCTGAGTCCCCTCCCCCACGCCCTGACTGCCCATCCCACCCCCTGACTCTCCTCCCCCACCTCCTGACTCTCCTCCCCTCCACTACCCCCACCCCTGACTCCCCTCCACTACCCCCACCACCTGACTCCCCTCCCCCACCCCCAAACCCAACACCCTGACTCCCCTCCTCCATCCCCAAAGCCAACCCCCTAACCCCCCTCCCCCACCCCCTACTCCCCACCCACTCCCCCACCCCCTCCCCCATTCCCTGAATCCCAACCCCCTCCCCTGCCCCCTGACTCCCCACCCCCTGACTCCCCACCCCCTGACTCCCCATCCACTCCACCACCCCCTGATTCCCTACTCCTCCCCCACCCCCTTACTCCCCTCCCCTCCCCAGCCCCTGAGCCCACCCCTCCCCAACCCATGACTCCCCTCCCTTCCCCCTACTCCTGACTCCCCAACTCCCCCACCCCCTGACACCCCTCCCTCTCCCCCTGACTGCCCAACCCTCCCCACCCCTGACTCCTCTCCCCCACCCCCCCGACCCCTCCCCCACCCCCGACTTCCCACCCCCTGACTTCCCTCCCCCATCCCGACTTCCCTCCCCCTCCCCCTGACTTCCCTCCCTTTCCCCCTGACTTCCCTCCCCAACCCCCTGGCTCCCCAACCCCCTGGCTCCCCAACCCCCTGACTCCCCACCCCCTGACACCCCACCCCCTGACTCCCCACCCCCTGACTTCCCTCCTCCACCCCCTGACTTCCCTCCTCCACCCCCTGACTTCCCTCCCCCACTGACCCCCCTCCCCCACCCCCACCCCTGACCCCCCCCCACCCTCATCCCCTGACTCCCCTCCCCCACCCCCTGACACCCCTCCCCCACCCCAACCCCCCACCTCCACCCCCTGACTACCCTCCCCCACCCCCACCCCCATCCCCTGACTCCCCTGCCCCACCCCTGACACCCCACCCTGACTCCCCTTCCCCACTCCAACCGCCACCCCCTGAATCCACATCCCTCCCCCTGACACCCCTACCCATACCCCCTGAATCCCTTCCTCTTCCCACCCCATGACTCCCCTCCCATCCCATTGGCTCCCCTCCCCAACCCCCACCCCCTGACTCCCCTCCACTTCCCCTGAGTCCCCTCCCCCACGCCTTGACTGCCCACCCCACCCCCTGACTGCCCACCCCACGTCCTGACTCCCCTCCCCCACGCCCTGACATTCCTCACCTCACCTGGCTCCCCACCCCCACCCCCACCCTCACCCCCTGACTCCCCTTCCCTTCCCTGACTCCCCGCCCCCTGGCTGCCCTCCCCTACCCCCTGACACCCCTCCCCTACCCCCTGACTCCCCTCTCCTGAGTCCCCTTCCCCACCTCCCGACTCCCCTCCCCACCCTTAACTCCCCTCCCCCCCCCCAATGCCCCACCACCTGACTCCCCTCCCCCGGACTCCCCTCCACTCCCCCTGCCCTCCCCCACTCTATCTCACCTTCCCCACCCATTGTCTTCGCTCTCCCAACTCCTGACTCCTCACCCCCACCCCTCATTCCTCTCCAGCACCCCTAACTCCCTACACCCTACTCCTGACTTCCTACACCCTACCCCCTGACTTCCTGCACCCTCCCCCTGAATCCCTACCCCCTCCCCATGACTCCCCACCCCTGAAACCCTACACCCACCCCCTGAATCCCCAACCCTCCCCCTGACTCCCTACACCCTCCCCCTGACTACCCTCCCCCACCCCCGACCCCCATCCTCTACCCCTGACTCCTCCCGCACCCGCTGACTCCCCTCCCCCAACCCCTGACTCCCTATGGCATCCTCCTGATTCCCCTCCCCTACCACCAGACTCCCCTCCCCCACCCACTGACTCTGCTCCCAACCCATGCTCCACCTCCGATTCCCTACACATTTCCACTGACGCCCCATCCCCACCCCTGACTCCCCTACCCCACCCCAAGCCACACCCACCCCGACTCCCTGCACCCTCCCCCGACACACTCCCACCCCACCTCACCCTGACTCCTCTCCCCCACCCCCACACTCTGACTCACCTCCCCGTACCCTGACTCCCCTCCCCCACTCTCTGACTCCCCTCCCCCACCTCCGACTCCCCTCCCCCACTCTATCTCCCCTTCCCCACCCATTGCCTCTGCTCTCCCACCACCTGACTCCTATCCCCCACCCCCTGACTCCGCACCCCCACCCTTCCTTCCTCTCCCTCACCCCCGAGTCCACACCCCTACCCCTGACTTCCTACAACCTACCCCTGACTCCCTACCCCCTCCCCGTGACTCCCCACCCCCTAAATCCCCAACCCTCCCCCTGCCTCCCTACACCCTCCCCATGACTACCCTCCCCCACCCCCTGACCCCCATCCCTACACACTGACTCCCCCCGCACCCCTGACTCCATACACCCTCCTCCTGATTCCCCTCCCCCACCACCGGACGTCCCTCCCCCACCCACTGACTCTGCTCCCAACCCATGCTCCACCCCCGATTCCCTACACATTTCCACGGACTCCCCATCCCCACCCCTGACTCCCCTACCCCACCCCAAGCCACACCCACCCCGACTCCCTACACCCACCCCTTGACACACCCCCACCCCACCTCACCCTGACTCCTCTCCCCCACCCCCACACTCTGACTCCCCGGTCCCCCTCCGTGGCTCCCCTCCCCAACCCCTGACTCCCCTCCTCCGCCCCCTGTCTCCCCCCTCCCACTCATTGATTCTGTACAGCCTCCCTCTGACACCCCTCCCCCACCCCCAGATGCCTCTCCTCCATCCCCTGACTCTCTACACACTCCCGGACTCCCTTCGCCATCACCTGACTCCCCTCCCCCCACCCCCGACTTCCCTCCCCCACCCCCCTGACTCCCTGCACCTTCCCCCGACTCCCTACGGCCTTCCCCTGAGTCCCCTGCCCCACCCCAACTCCCTACCCCTTTCCACTGACTCACCTACCCCACCCCAAACCACCCCCACCCTGACTCCTCCCCCCCTCCCCGACTCCCCCCCCAACTTCACCCCAGACTCCCCTCCCCCACCCCCGATCCATTACACCCTCCCCATTACTCCCCTCCCTCCCCACACCACCTGGTACCTGCTCCCCACCATTGACTTCCCTCTTCCCTTATCCACCCCCACCCCTGACTCCCTCCCCCTCCCCCTTACTCCCTCCCCTCCCACTGGCTCCCCTCCCCCAACCCCACCCCCTGACTCTCCTCCCCCACCACCTGATTCCCCACCCCACGCCCTGATTCCCCACCCCACGCCCTGATTCCCCACCCCCACACCCTGGCTCCCCTCCCCACCCCACCCCCTGACTCCCCTCCCCTCCTCCACCACGTGACTCCCCTCCCCCACCCCCTGACTCCCCTCCTCTCCCACACACCTGACTCCCTTCCCCACCCCCAACTCCCCTTCCCACCCCCGTCCCCTAACCGCTCTTCCCCACCTCCCGACTCCCCATCACCTCCCCTGACTCACCCCCGACACCCCTCTCCACCCCTGACGCCCCTCCCCCACCAATGCCCCACCCCCCGACTCCCCACCCCTACACCCTGACTCCCCACCCCTCCCCTCCCCCTGACTCCACCCCCACTCCCACCCCCTGACTTCCCTCCCCAACCCCAACCCCTGACTTCCCTCCCATCCCCTCTGACTCCCCTCCCCCACCCGACTCCCCTCCCCCACCCGACTCCCCTCCCCCACCCGACTCCCCTCCCCCACCCCCCGACTCCCCTCCCCCACACCCCGACTCCCCTCCCCCACCCCCCGACTCCCCTCCCCCACCCCCCGACTCCCCTCTCCCACCTCCCGACTCCCCTCCCCTACCCCCATCCCCGACTCCCCTCCCCTCCCCCTGACTCTCCTCCCCCACCCCCTGACTGCCGTCCCAACCCCCTGACTTCCCTGCCCTCCCCCTGACTCCACTCCCCCACCCCTTTACTGCCCTGCCCTCCCCCGGACTCCCCTCCCCCTGACTCCCCTCCCCCACTCTCTGACTCCCCTCATCCACTCGATCTCCCCTTCCCCACCCATTGTCTCCACTCTCCCACCACCTGACTCCTCTCCCCCACCCCTGACTCCCGACACCCTAGTCCTGACTCCCCACCCCTGAAATCCTACACCCACCCCCTGAATCCCCAACCCTCCCCCTGACTCCCAACACCCTCCTGCTGACTACCCTCCCCCACCCCCTGACCCCCACCTTCTACCCCCGACTCCCCCCGCACCCACTGATTCCCCTCCCCCAAACCCTGACTCCATACACCCTCCTCCTGATTCCCCTCCCCCACCACCGGACGTCCCTCCCCCACCCACTGACTCTGCTCCCAACCCATGCTCCACCCCCGATTCCCTACACATTTCCACGGACTCCCCATCCCCACCCCTGACTCCCCTACCCCACCCCAAGCCACGCCCACCCCGACTCCCTACAACCACGCCTTGACACACCCCCACCCCACCTCACCCTGACTCCCCTCCCCCACCCCCTGACTACCCCCCCACCAATGCCCCACCCCGTGACTCCCCACCCTCACCCCCACCCTCTGACTCCCCTCCCCCACCCCCTGACACCACACCCCTACCACCTGACTTCCCCCCCCAACCCCCTGACTTCCCTCCCCTCCCCCTAACTGCCCTTCCCCACCCCGTTACTCCCCTCTCCTTCCCCTGACTCCCCTCTCCACCCTCACCCCCTGACTCCCCTCCCCTGCCCTCCCCCTCCCCCTGACTCCCCTCCCCCTGACGCCCCTCCCCCACTCTCTGGCTCCCCTCCCCCACTTCTGACTCCCCTCCCTCACCTCCGACTCCCCTCGCCCACTCTATCTCCCCTTCCCCACCCATTGTCTCTGCTCTCCCACCACCTGACTCCTATCCCCCACCCCCTGACTCTGCACCCCCACCCCCTGACTCCCTACCCCCTCTCCGTGACTCCCCACCCCCGAAACCCTACACCCACCCACTGAATCCCCCCACACCCTCACTCCTCCCCCACCCCTTACTCCCCTCCCACACCCCTGACTTCCCTCTCCCTCCACTTGCTCCCCCTCCCCTTCCCCTCCCCTCCCCTTCCCCCTCCCCTCCCCTTCCCCTCCCCCTCCCCTCCCCTTCCCCTCCCCCCTCCCCTCCCCTTCCCCTCCCCTCCCCCCTTCCCCTCCCCCCCTTCCCCTCCCCCCCTTCCCCTCCCCCTCCTCCCCTTCCCCTCCCCCTCCTCCCCTTCCCCTCCCCCTCCTCCCCTTCCCTCCACCTCCTCCCCATCCCCCTCCCCTCCCCTTCCCCTCCCTCTCCCTCCCTCTGCACCTCCTCCTTCCACCTCCCGTCTTCCCCTCTGCCTTCCCCCTCCCCCTCTGCACTCCCTCCCCTCCTCCTCTGCATTCCCTCTCCACCTCCCCCTCCGCCTTCCCCCTCTGCCTTCCCCCTCCCCATCTCCCCCTTCCCCATCTCCCCCTCCCCATCTCCCCCCTCCCCATCTCCCCCCCATCTCCCCCTCCCCATCTCCCCCTCCCCACTCCCCATCTCCCCCTCCCCATCTCC